>NC_051193.1:16165000-18665000 GCF_015220075.1 Falco rusticolus | reverse complement strand
ATGGTCAAAACCTCAGAAAGGTCAAAATCACAGAAAGGACCAAAAGTTCATTGTTCATCATAGAATACTTACACTGAGAGTAGCATCCACTATATAAGCCATCAGGTTAGGCACATATCAAAAGTGATTTAGCTTGGGTCTGCTTGTTTATGAGATTATTATGGTATCATTGAAGAAAACTGAAGGTCTCTACAGCTCAGAATTCAAGCCATGTCTCTGTAATATACCAGGAACACCGATATTTGTACAAACTTCTGAGGACTGAATGTCTCACAGCCATGTTTCTTCACATGTTCTCTCTCTTGCTTGCTTCCTTTTATGGGTCAAGACCTTCTTCTGAAATTCATTTAAAAATAGATTACATGGAAATACCAGGAACATTTTTCTAAAATAAATCTTGACCTAAGATGAGTTTTGATCAAAAACTGCCATGAGACTGAGTGAACAAATCAGACATCCTTAAACTATCGTCAGTGATTTTTTTCTGCAACCAAGATCTACTGTCAATGTTTTTTTTTGGGCAGCCAAGATCTAGACCCTGCCCTCACCACAGCTAGCATGCATTGAGAAACCAAGCTACCGACTGTTTTGTGAATGAGTTGAAATACTCTTTTCAACATCTTAAGATTTATTTTGATTTTAGTCATTTCATTTGAGGACCCTAAGAGGAAATGCCATTTCCAAGTCTAAATGAACAAACTAAAGTCCAGTTCTTTTTATGAAGACACGGAAAGCAGGGGAAGGGGAGGGAGGAAGGTCTAATAAGTGGGATGTCTCCCACCAGGAGTCCACAACAATGCGTCTCCCTCCTCCTAACTTAAAATGAGAAAAGGAGTCTTCTAGATATTACACTTGCCACCTTCTTTACAAGTTAAAAAAAAAGTAACTATCCAAAAAGAAGAAAATGTAGAAACTTCTTCACAGTATATTTCCCAGACAATTATTTTCTTGTTATATGTTAAACACATGCGTCTTCCATATGGAATTTAATTGTCATATCAAGCTATGTGCACATACAAAGTAGAACTGAAGGAGCTGACTGACTTTATTTTAAGTGAATTTTTCTTTTACAGTTCAGTGTAACTGGAGGTAGATGCAATATTAAGTTATTTTCTTCCAGTGGTTTGAAATAATAGTAATCTATGAACATTAGGACAGAGTAGTGGAGATTGGAATCAGTTGTTTAAACTTAAACCTACATAAACATGCAAATGAAACAACAACAACAACATCACAGCAGGTTATATGACGATTGATTGTCAGTACAGCATAGTGCAGATCTTCTTGGAGAAAAGGCTGTTCATGTGTTGTCAAAATAATAAAACTAGTACTGCAAAAAATTTATATGTATGCTACTTGAAAAAATATACAGGATTCAGACACAAAGTATTACAACTATGCCGTTCATATTATTTCCCATATATCTCAAACCATCAAAATCAAGTTGAAGGGAAAGGGCAAGAGTCTGCAATCTGCTGTGCATGAATATACTTCTGATATACTTCTGTGGGCAGGCAGGAGGTTCCATTTCATATAATCACATGAAAATGGACACTGCCATTGTCAGGACTTTTGCCTTAATCAAGCCTATTGCCTCACTTTCAGAGCTGTTAAATTAGTCCTCTTCAGTAGATGCTTTGGTGGGAGTAATGGAAGCTCCCAGCAACTTCAGTTTAAAGTATTTTTTCACAATTACATAACACTATTATTTGGTCCATTCAACAAAGAAGTGCTCACTAACCTGTAACTGGAGACAAATACTAATAATCAGACAGGACTTTGCTGTGGTTTATTAACAAAATTATGTAGTAGTGCCCTTTTCTAGATTTGCAAAGGAGCAAAAACAGTCTGGTGCCATATAAATGCCAAGAACTTATTTTTATCAATAAAGAGGAAAACCCTTTTAAAATAAAATCTGTGGTGCTTTTTTAAAAAAAAAAACTCTGACAAAATTTGTTGAACAGATGGATCATTCAAAATGCAGATACTTCTATAAACTAAAACACTAATATATAGCTGCACATATGACCATACATTGCAGTCTATCACAGACAGATGCTCAAGAACAGCTTAGAAAGAAAAAACAGTTTACGTGTTCTGTGTTTCCTTGGTGCAATTTCTTGACAGGTGCATAAAAATTTGGCATTAACTAAATCAACAGATTTAAGCAAGTACTAATTCAAAGACCACAAGTAATTTTAGTGGAACACGTGAGACTCCTTAGCGGCTTTAAGATAAGCCTATCCTGATGCCCTCAAATCAGTAGACCTATAATGTTCTGCCTCTGGCAGTATGGAGTCCATTTCAGGAAATTAAAGATGCCAAGTAATAACTGACCTCTTTCTTAGCCTTCCCTACTAAGAACAGAAAGCCTCCTAAATGAAGTTTACAAGAAAGCTGTAGGCAAGTCTCACTCATCACACAGATGTGATAGTCCTTTTAAAGTCAACAGGCAGGATTAACCTTTGATCCCTAATATACAGAATACATACAATGGAACTTTCACCCGTCTTAGAATGGGAATTGTACTTCCTGGCTAACAAACTGTGAATATGCTCTGTAATGCACAACACGTATTAAATTTCATTTGTCTTCTTCGTTAAAACCCAAATATAGCATTCAGTATGAATTTAAGTACTTAACGTACGAAACTGATTTATATAGTATCTGAAACTTTACAAAATAGTACTAAAGTAGTCAATAAAAAGATCAGGTTTAGAATATTTACATTTTATACATAATTTCCCCCTACTTACAATTATTAAATAATCTTCTGTGGTTTTCCTAGTTTTAGGGAAAAGCTTTTAATAACTACAATCTAATTTTGAATTACTTTCAAATGGCTTTTTACTTGAACAGAATTTCAGCAAAATGACATCTCCAATGTGAAACATTAGCCCTAGGTTTTCAGTAGCAGTTCTCTCTCTCTCTCTCTCTCTCCCCCGCCCCGTGGTCTATAGCTGTTTTATAACGCAATCCTGTTTTCTATAATAAACAGTGGAGATCTACAGAAGAAAATGGCACAGTATGGATGGAAACATTATATTCCCAACACTTAAATCCCTTGATGTCGTTTGGCTTCTAGAATATCCAGTTTCTTGATAATTTATGTTATTCTTCCAGTACTTTCAAGGAATCACAGATTCAATACTTATTTAGATTTTTGTGTCATCATTTCCTGAAGGTACTTCACAAAGACTATCACCATCTGTGCTGAAATCATCATCATCGTCATCATCGTCAGAATCAGCCAACACTTTACTTGGTGACTTCTTCAGTCTACTAAAACAAAAATACATGTCTTTGTTATTAAAACTGCACATCTACATGCAGAACACTTATGCAAAGCTTAAAACATTGACAGGATTTAAATTTTTAAAGGATGTCAAAGAAACTTGTGCTCCAATAGAGGTAGTTTATCACAGACTACATCTTACATGAAAGAAACATGCAAGAGAATGAAGATCAATCTATCATATCTGCAAGCACCTCTAACTGAAGTCACAGAAAGGGGAAACTAAACCTTGCACACCGAGATCTTCAAAGATGGCTGAGGAAAACATCCACAGGATAGCTGTGCTTCTCAGTCATTAGCAGGAATTTTTTATTACTATCAATTATAAGAGTGTCAAGTCCCACCACCTTTTTCCATTTTTTATTCCCTGACTCGATGACTTTAATCAGCAGTCAGATCTTGGAAAGAAGGTTTGGGCACCTAGAGCACCCCGGGAAGAGTTAGAGAACATTTGTAGAGAAAAGAAATGCAGGTCTCCCTCTTAAACTCTGTCTGCTTATGTTAAATTTGAAGTTTGTTAGAGGAAGCCCTCAGTTTATGGACTAAAGGAGCAAGAGATCAATCTTGTGAGTGGGGTGTGGTACATAATTGTAAGGTCTGACAAGTCATCCTACCTTAATTCCTTCTTTGCAGCATTAAGCTGTCCTTGCAATTGTTCATTCACATCTAGTTGTTCTTCCAGTTCTCTCTGAAGTTTCTTTTTAGCACCTTCCAGTCTGTCTATTTCTTCTTCAGCTTCTTCAACTTGACGTTTCATTGCTTTCAAACGCAAACTCAACTGAAATATTTACATGTCAGCTGATTAGACTATTTTAATAAAGGAATTTTATTCTTCCAGCATCTATGAGAGGGAGAATAAAGACACAACTTTGCCAGTGTAGTGACACTGTAATCCTATGCTTCAGAAATATTTGAAAGTCAGCATTAGACTTCAAGAAAAGGGATGGGATTATCATTTTTTAAGAAGAAAAAAATGGCAACAAGCAAACATAGCTTTGGTAGAGTAAGACAGTATTGTGTCATAGCAAGATCCAGCTATCAATAAGGGAAAACTGAGGCTATTAATGTGTCTAAGTTAAGCAACTTTACCAAACAGATACTATAAAGTAAGTTTTAAAAACCCGGAGGATTTTAAAAGATTGTTCCCTTAACAGATGTCTGCAATTTGAAACATACTGTTCATTCTCTAGGCAGAATATTAACCAACTCATGTACTGAAACAAACCATGTTCCAGCAAAGAATCAACAAAGACCAGACAGGAATGTTGGAGAACATTGCTATTAGAGTATCAATGTATGCTTAATACTTATAGCCTATATTTAATAAATAGCTTCTTTCTTTAAACAAAATTTTTTGGTGGCAAAACAATATATTATTTGTTGGTGTATGTATTTATAGGTTCATATGTTGGTGTATATATTTCTAGGATCATATACTGTATGTTATTTGCTTTATTTCTTAAAATGATTATAGCTTGCTTCTGTAAGTGCTTCCTTTTCATAATTTTAGGAACAAGTACGATTTAGTACTAGACAAAAGAACGTGATGACAATGGGAACAGTGAATCTCACTAAATTCATAAACACAGAGTAATCAGTATCTACCTATATTCTTCTTGTATCTTTTATATATGATGATTTATGCTAGTAGGATTAACATCAGATATTTGCCTATCAGTCTTTCCCTCTACCTGGTCCTTTTGATCAGTCAATGAGAGATGTTCATCATCTACTTGCAACATTAACTCCTTCACTTTTCTCTCAAGTCTGCGGTTACTTAGTTGAAAATTAGCTCTATCCCTAGAAAAAACAAAACAAACAAAAGACAGGCTTGTGAAAAAAGGAACTGCAATACTTCCAACCCTGCTGACATAGTTCCTTAGCAATCTTCTAAGAATGAAATAAATACTAATGGCCCTACTTTGATTTACTGATTCCATGCAACACATTAAGAAATTTGTTCAAAAGCATGAACCACTAAGGGGAATTTCTTCTGTCTCCAGAGCAAAATTTAGAAAAAAAAATACATTCTCCCAAGACTAAGCAATGCAGTGAACGTGAAAATAGAAATATTAACTATAGCTAAACACTTCCAAGTGTGTTACTGATATTAGACATTGATAAATAGTGAGGTATGGAACCATGTTAGCATTGTGCTCAATTTTAAATTTACAAGGCAACTTCTAGTGTGTTCAGTCAAAAAGAAAATTTGCAATACTTGTATGAAACAGCAACCATTTTAATTTGGTGCTCATGAGGAAAAAAAAGATAAGCAAGTCAATTGTATTAGACTTAATAGTAGCAAAAGGCCTATTAACAAACATAAACATGCATGTTTTGTTCTTAACATAACTAGTTTCACCTCTCTTCATTTTCAAGTCGTTCTTCTAGCTCTGTGATCCTTGCTTCCATTTGAGCAACAAGTCCCTCTTTACTGGATCGGTAAGAACCCTCTAGGTGAAGAATTCGGCTCTTCAAGTCCTTGTTCTATAGTCGGAACATACTTGATTACTACATACATGCTCACATGGACAAGTATCACCTTAACAGAAAATACATTTCTCCAGGCAAACATATAGTGATCAGTGTACTTTTAATTTATAAATATGGAAAAGGAGAGTCAGTGAGATTTTACTGTTTACTACAAACATCTTCTATTACTGTACTTTATTAAAAAGAATTTAGTGTTAAACTTCATCTAAAGTTTTAGACTTAAAGGGACCCTTGAACTGCAGATGGTTGCAAGCCCCTTCCAACACCATTTTTTAATATGCTAAAATTTTTCAAATAGCATTGGATCTGTCTTATTTTCCACGCAATTCTGTATTCTTCCCCTGTAATTCACTGGTACATGACTAAAACAAGTAGACAAAGAAATTACTTGCAACCAATTCTGCTTAACTATATCAAAGATATTACTGTGGGTTTTTTTTCCCCCTTAACTATCCAATGCTACCCCCACTACACAGTCTAAAAGACTTTGCAAGCTGCTTGATTTGTAAAAGCAAACTTTTTGCTCAGATTTACACTTTCATTTTTGTGAGGCTAGGTGATTTAGGTTTTCAATGGGGACCTAAAAATAAAGTTGCCAGAAAAAAGATTATATAAGGAACAGAAAATAAAGCTCTCTGTTACAGAACTTCAAACCATGATCTCAGATCTCAAACACTAAAAATGCAATGATAGAAATGTCACAACTGAAGTATAAGGATGTACATGGGATATACCAGTAGGTGGCATTCTTTTTTCTCAAACAATCAAGATGGGATTTATTTTACATAATTTAAGGCACAAAATCAGGCGTCTTGTATAAACCTGTTCTCTAAATTCCCATTACAATCTGTTTTGCATTCTTGAGATGGTCAATAGCAAGACTTGCTAAGATTGCTTTCCTCTGGATCTCAGCTTGGGGCTATGACAGTAATCCTGCTTTCAAAGACCACTGAGATGCAAAAAAAAAAAAAATGCTGCAAAAAGCTAGAAAGTATTTTAATGTACTTTCCATCACAGACATTGAAACATATAAGTAATATTCTTTCCTAGACAACAGAAAGTAGCAGTTCTCTATCAAATCTGTATCTTTTCTTTCAGAGGCATGTCATTTCTTCACTTGTTTGCTCCTACAGAAGAAAATACTCAACTAAATTCACAATTGCTTGAAATGACTACCTACCTTCAACAGTGTTCCTGAAGTACTGTTAAGACTTTAAAGAACAACTCCTCCAAAAGTGATCAAAGGATTTATAGCTAAACTGAATAACAATGACTTTGATATTCTATAGTCTTTTCTGTATATGCGCTTTTAAAAAGTTCCTATATTGATATCTCAGTTTTATTCCAAAACACGCATACCATATCAAGTGTCACATTTCTTATTTTTCATGTCTTTGATCCTCAAATGTATAGACAGAATTTGTGTGGTAGAAAGATGCCTATACTCACTACAACAAAAAAGTCTTATAATATTATATAAACAGATGTATGCACAGTATGAGGGTTTAGTACATGCATTATACATACTGTTACAAACATCAAGCTAAATGTGGGGTACAGAAAGAAAAAATACTAAGAGAAGACTTAATTCAAGATTATAACATTTTCTTTTGAGTATCAGTATTAAGATACTCATGTCTTTTAATCTGTTCTTACTAACGCATAATTCCAGCATCACATTATGGCGGCATAGTACCAGCTACCAAATACTGTACTGCTTAGATGCTTATTTGAACTTCCTAATGAAGGCTGATACCCAGCCTGTTATCTCACTAGTGTGATGATATGCCAGCCTTAATTACCTGTCTTTCCAATGAAATTTTGTCACATTCCAAGTCTTGCTTTATAGCTCTTTCCTGAAGTAGCTCTGTCCTCATTTGTTCAATCTATTACAGAATGAAAAGCCAGAAATTTTAATACGAGATTTAATTTACATTTATCTATACGATACAGTGTGTATGTATATATGTACACATATACATAAAGGACATATTTATGCAATGAGAAAAAGTTTGCTCTTTCTTAGAACTCAAAACGTACATGTGATTGTAATTCTAAACTTCCATCTGAAATCTTGGACAAAATTCTCCACTTCAGGAAGCCTGTGTTATTCCCAGTGCTTATTCTAGGCATTTTCCAGCCAGAATGGGTATTGTTAATGTTCAATGTATATATTCTGTAGCAGGGAACTGAACTCTAAAATGTTGCATGAGAGATGTACCATGAGGCAGGGAACTGAGATCTGAAATCACAGCAGTCTTCAAATACCTTCTATAGTTGTTTTCTTCATACTTAAGCCTGAAGCTCTGAAATGGCACCTTACCTTTAAGCTGCTAACTAGTCTACTTTAAAGTTTCACTTCATTAAACACAAACTGGTAACTGCAGAGAAACACCCAGACCTCAGTGAGACATGCTATAGACAATTGCAGTTTTCTATGTCTGTAAAAATAGTAAAAGCTCTTTTTCAACAGACTCTGACGCATACTGGATATGAACATTGCTCCCCTCCTCCAGTCAATTTTACGTCTGTCATACCAGAAGAGCACCTACTCTTCTGGGTATTATTTTGTTGGTTTTATTAAAACAGAACTTTAGCTACAGTTTCTGTAAATATTTCAGTTGCATATTCAACAACCAAAAGGAAAGTATATTCTCCATCTGTAAGATGTTAAAAACTACCTGGTAGATACAGAATCGAGATAAGAATACAGAATTAGTTTATCTCACTATCGGACTTGACTGGAAAAAAATAATAATTTCTGAGGATCAAAGAGAAACTCTGAACGGCTTAACAGCTGCTACTGAAACTTTGCAGCTAAAGGAAAAGTCTGTATTGCCCAAATACTTTTCTTGTGTCTCATTCCCACTGAGGCCGCCCTCAAGTCTTTACAAATGCTTTTGCAGGCATAGCTAATGTTACTGCAGCATTTGTGCTATTCACTGCACATTTACTATGGTTAATATCACCTTGGGAACACAGTGAACACCTATGCCAATTACTGTACCTGCAAAAAGACTGACAAAGGTTTCAGTGGCCACAGCATTCTTTCCTGCTTTACAGCAGTTATGTATGAACTTGCATAAACACACCATCACAGTTAAACAGCTCTAAGTTACAGATTTATTCCACTAAAGGTCTTTCAAAAGCTGTTGGGAATTCTTGCATTAAAAAATTCTGCAGGCAATGCTAAGAATGTGAAGGTTAAACAAGTACAGCACATTAAATTTTACCTTAGGCCTTTTTTTTTTTTTACCACATTCCAGTATTAAAAGATGTATTTTGAGTTAATCACATCTTTAACAAAAGTCATTTGCACTGTTTCTGTAGCTTTGAAACAAATATAATACAAACAATGGTAGTAACGCATGCAGTTGCATATGTTATTGTCACAATATGGTTTCAGAACAGTAGGAAGCATTCCTGAAAACTAAGGTCATAACAGTTATCATAACACAAATGTTAGCACATGGCTGTGTTCTCAACAGCTGGGTCATTTCCTAAAAGCTCTCATTGTCACATAGAAGCCTAATAATAGTGGTTTATACATTATATATAAAATTAGAATCACACACTTATAAAATAGCTGCATTTATTAATGAAATATATGAAAAAAGTTATGATGTGAGGGATTACATAGACTTTATTCCACTGTTAATTGCTTTAGCCATGAAGACAGACAAAGAAATAAAGCGAAATTCGTAATAAAATGAATGACTAATTAAAAATGCAACTGTTAACTGAAGAAAGGGGTTTTGTTTTATGTTGGAACTTGCTTAATGGACCACTCTAAAGTTCTACTGTGTTCTTACTGTGCTCAAAGGCTGTGACAAATTTGTGCAACCTTCCCAAGATCTCAAATTAAGGAATTATTTAGAGGGCAATTATTATATTTCCAAGATGACTGCTACTGTTGTTGGACACCCCATGGCAAAAGCAACCTCACAGAAAAACAGTGGCAGACAGAAAAAGTACTGTATCTGATTAGGATCAGAAAGCTATGTGCAAATATATACAAGAGCTTGTAAAAAGAGAATGGCAGTAGGACACAACTCTTGCTGGGGGAGGTGGAAACTGTTTTCACTTATCTTCTTGCAGTTTTCATTAGTAAACATATAATAAACTGCACAAAGGAAAAACACAGTTGTCTGCCAAAATTGCTCAAACTTTTCACTTGTTTTACAGCAGTTAAGATAGGCTCTGTGTACATACCATGTGGAGCTTTGTGCTTCACATTCTCCATTTCCTATATCTAATATATTTTAATTATATTAAATTAATAAAATATTTCTACAGCTTAAGGCAACAGTTATCTCAGTTGGACTTGAAGAATGCTAACAACAAAGAATAGAGAAATAGCAATAGTATCGGATTTTACAAAGCTTTATTAGACATAACAGCATTCTGTGCCAGCTTTAGGATTAGAAGCAGCTGTTGAGTTCATTATTAGCGAATGCAATTTGATGTCTAATAATATTTTAGATGCTATCACTATTGTTTACTATCTCGCATTAGGCTGACAGCCTATATTTCTTGCTAATACCCAATTAGGGAAAAATAATATATATATATATATGTACCTATATGTATATAATTACATATACAATTCTGAAGTACGCCACAAGAAACTCCAATGTTTAACAAGTAAAACAAGCTAAAGTCAAACAAACCCCTTTGATCTTTCATAACTGAAAAGCAACCTTCATGTCCACTTATTCGCTGTTTGCTTCCCACACCTGGTGCCAGCTAAAGAGCCAGTACAGATCTATCCATTGGGAACACTTTACCAAAAGGAAGTGAACGTAGTCATTGCAATTTTTTTCTTCTGTACTTATTCTAAAATGGTCACGGAAACTAGCTAGTCTGTTTTTTGCACTTACTGGAAACAACTCTGAAGTCAATAGACTCATGGTTGCATTTTCACAGCACACAAGAATTGATGAGGGCATCTTAAGTGTTTTTCAATTATATTTGCAAAACCAAAATGGCGATTTGCTTGTTCATAGGAAAAAAGCCATCGCGTACTAAAATGTGGTCTGTTCCTGCTCCTTTCAGACAGAAAAGGTGGCTAAGTGCTTTCTGTGTGTCTGTGTGTGTTGATCATTTTGCTTTCCAGACCTGCCAATACCTTATCATTTAAAAAGTAACGGGGTATGATCCACCTTTCTCAGAATCTTTTTTACTTTGTTATGGTAGTTCTCAAGAACAAGGCAGGGAAGATGAGAACCGTGTCTCCTGCAGCCATTTCCAGATTCAAAAGTGTGTTTAAATTGAAAAAGGGCAACATTTCACAGTAAATGAAATGTGAACTATCAGCCTTGCCAGTGTTTATTCAAACACTTAGCTTTATGCAAAATAGAACTGGTTGTTTCAATTTGTTTTTCCTAGAAATTTGAGTATTATAGTTAATTATCAGTATATTAAAATAACACATTTCTAATTAAAAAAAACATTTACAGAAATACAGATATTACCAAAGCAAATCCATTATAATTTCTCATGTCATTATAAATGCTTAGCAGACCTTTCAGTAATTTGACTACTTAGTCATTCTGGCATAAATTCAAAACAAAGCAACCTTTGTAACTCATGTGTGAAACGAGAAACTCCAGACCTCAAAATAAACACATCTTTTACCCATTATGTAACATTTTGGTCACCCATCTGTATTTTAGGTTTCCATTCAGTTAGCAAATTAACTTACTATAGTACCCACTAGTGCAGCTATGACTAAAGCTCTTTTATTCCAGGCATAGACTCTAGTATTAAAGGCTTCCTAATTGAACAATAGCATGACCCCACATTATTATAGGTCCTCTACATTCTATTTCACCCACCAACTCACAGTCTGTACAGTATCAATGGAATAATAGCAAAAAGACTATATTGCAATTAAATAGAATCCTAGTAACTTGAGTCCCAACAAAGCAGTAATGGTGCCTTGGCATTTCAAGGATTCATCAAAGCAAGCTGAGCTCTCACTCACTCTAAAATGCTTCAGCTGTCTCGGTGGAATATACAATTTCATTGAAAAGACACAGAAACTAAGATTTTACTTTCTGTTCTCCCTCTGAAATTAAAGCTACTCATAAGAACACCAGCAATTATTTTTTTTTTGGAGAAAGGAAGAGAAATGAACAAAGAACAGACTATTGCGGGTTGTACCTCAATGCAAATTGTCTCCTGGATTTCTAGGAAATTACTAAGATACAGTACTTAATGTAAAGCTACAGTAGTAGACATGCTGTAATGAGCTATGCATCAGTTTCACATCTTTCAGAATGTAAAACAAAGGCAAAGAACATTGCCTATACTGTAATAGTTCGAGACAGTGACATCGCCATATTCCTTTCCGTGGACTAATGAAAAACTTGCGTTATACTGACTATTCGACCGTGGATGCCCTGGTTACTTTTTCAATCATCGGGCCCTATTCTCTACTTTTCTGGTTTATTATAAATTTTTGTTACAGGACCTATAATTTCCCATGTCAGTTCTTTCAGAAATCTTTAATAATATTATTAAGGCCTCTTTCTTCAGAACAATGAACTCCTAATTCTCTTACACTTGGTGATTACCAGCTCAACGGCCTCCTTTCCACTAGCTTACTCCATTTACCCCCCCTTGTACATTCACTGGCCTTACTGAATATGGAAGCAAAATATTAATTTATTTGAAGGTGGTGTACCTGGATTAGTTTTTACCTTGATCAGTACCTCATCATACAGTTTCCACTACTTCTACTTATACAGCCAAGAACCTTTTTGTTACTTGTTTGAATTACTATGATAGGTCTTACTTAGCTTGGCAAATCTCACTTTATCTTTAAATTTTCTGCCTCATGAGACACAACCTTGTTAATAAATCCTTCTCTTTCTGGACTGTCTACTCATATAACACTTCTGGAACTAATGACTGAATGTTTTATGTGGAAAACACTTTCCAACTGTCTTATCTTTGATATACCTTCATCCGTTTTTACACTTGTAATGAAAATAAAGCTTCCTCTCTGTTGAAACTGGCTAGCATCTTCAGTTCAGCTGACTTCACTTCTTAATTCCACAATTTCCTAAGGTCCTGCTTCTTTGAAATCAACTCTATTACACTGGCCTACTTTTCAGTAAGGTTAAAAAGTTGTGATCTTTCCATGTAAGACACTTTCTACAACAGACTTACCACCTAAAACTAAGCCCAAGATAGTATCACCTCTACATGCATCAATGATTACTTGATGAAGCTCACTGCATCAAGAATATCAGGGGATGATCCTGGTCTTCAATCTTTATATTCAATCTGTGTCAGTCTTCCAGTTAGGAAAACAGGAAAAAAATTGGTCTGTGATGACATTGAGGAGCATATTTAATCATGTTTGTGAACCTTGCTTTTTTGGATTTACATACTTAACTATAGTATACAAACCAAATTTCTGAACATTACGTAGTTAATAATTATTGTTTGTGATCCTAAGAACACTTTTTCCTCATCATTATAAAACAGTTGGAAAAGTTGCTCAAGTACCTGTTCTCTGCATCTACTGATCCTCTCAGACAATAAATCTGAATTAGTCTTTTCTTCATCAAGCTCAAGTTCCAGGTGAGATAACTTGTCCTATGTGGAGCAAAGAAAAGTAATTTCAACAGAATACATTCCCATCATCTTCAGATTGCTACCAGAGCATTCTTCCTTAAACTTCAAGGACTCAAACTGTCTGAAAGACTAGACTTGAAAAGTGAAATGCCTCTGAAAACACATACACAATCTAGAAAAAGAGATGGCAGGAAGGTATGCCTTTAAGTACATTTGTTTGTCTAACAGAAGTGAAATAGAAGTTTCATTTCTTTTTTTAACCACTCCTACCAGTTTCAAGAAAATAAGAGAAATTATGTAATGTTTCTAGAATGTCTAAGTTACATTACACATTTGGAGGACAAATTTCTTTTCATATGAGTACAATGGTATAAAAGTGTTTGTTTATGAAAGTCAAATGACAGTTTGGTTGAACTGAAGTTACGAAGCTAACCCCATAACAAGATAGAATAACAATATTACTCAGGTTCCTGAAAATAATCAATATTAGACGCTACATAGAACTTACACTTCTAAATACTTGTGGAGTGATGGGCCTATGAGTGAAAATAATATACTTTTGCCTGATAAACTCTAGAGAAAATTAATTCTAAAGTTAATTAAAATGATGGAAGAACAACTGCAATTTAGAATACATCTTGCAACAATAGATATGCTAACAGACTATCTTTAGAATATACCAAAAGAATTCCTGCAGTAGTAGTACATGGGTTTTCAACAAGTTATTTTGCTTCTTCCCAGGCAGAATCCATGTGAAATACCAAAATTATTTTAATCATTCTAAGAAGAAACCAACCCTTAAAAATTTCTTTTACCTCCATTAGTTTGATTTGTCTTGCCCGATCATCTTTTAAGTGGCTTTTGGCTTCCAGTTCATACTCCAAGCCTTTCACAGTCTGTTCTAGCAACTGAGTCTTTGTTATTGCCTCATCCTGAGCTCTCTGGTGGTCCCTCAAGTTTTCTTCCATAAGACGCATCTGAAACAGTAAGATTACAGTAATACACTTTATACTGTACTTTCTATAAATAAGTGATGTCAGTAAAGGGGATTGACTACAAACAATCCAGAAGCATGACAGGAATTGCAGTTATGTTTTTCACAGTAATTTTTCTTTTATCCACAAGATGGCACCAAGAAAATAAACTTGGATTAAATATCAGCTCTAAAGAGATGCTTCACACTACAGGTTTTACAGTGACTATTATGCATAGTGGGGTGGTTTTTGTTATTTATTTCTTTTTACCCAGTTACAGCAAGCCAAAATGTTTACAGTTTTCTAAATGGTTGTATCTTTGAAACTTCTGCAATATTATTATTTTCCTTTTCAGATTACCAATACTTTAACTTCTAAAAAATTATGTCTGAGGCACTTCAATTACAGCTTTTTACCAATGACACAATTGCTAACATTTGTGTATATATATCGATACATGTATGTATTAGTATAACTTTCAGATATAGTAGGGCTATCTGCTGAGGACAAAAATTTCCTATTCCAACAGCTGTGTGTACTCAATAAAATTACCTAAAAACTTCACAATACTTTAAAAAAATATATATATAGTGAGAGGGGTTTTAGGTGAGACTGTGATCATTCCTTATAACTTGTAACATATACAATATATAAGGGGTTTTTTTCTTCAGCATACAGTCTTCATATATTTCTTCTGTTTACTCAAGTGCTTATTTTAGTGATGAAGCTAAAATAATGTATTAGTGACTATTTACAGAGTTTGCTACCTATTGGTAAGTCCTGACAAGTCAACATTGGACATCTCATGACTTGGTGTACAGCTAATTAAGCACAGAGATCTGTGTATTAACAGCATTTCATATGCATTTAACTACGCAAAATGACATCAGACTGACAACTTTCAAGATTGGCATCTTTTATGTATTCACAGAGAACTTACATTAGACACAGAAATGAAGACCTCACATACTGCCTTGCAAGACTGTTTAATATTTTTTCTGCTAGAATACAAAGATGATACTCATGTTGCCATTACCATTACATTCCTCGGCTTTTGATGAGACTCTCAAAAAGAATGTTTTGTGCACTATAACACTTACCCAAGAGGATTTTGACAGACAACAGACTCTTTCATGTTGAATAGAAAGACTATCTATTTGTACTTCTTGTTAAACACAAAAGAGGAAGAGATAATAAAGACTTTCAACTGTCCCGAATATTTAGTCTCTCTAGAAAGTCTGCTATTTAATCTCCCTATCCTATATTTCTAGATTTTATTTCCTCTTTTGCAGCTAGTTACCATATGTATTGGGTCTAGATGAGCCCCACAGCAGCCCTCATAGTGCTGTGCTTTGCATTGGTAGCCAGAAAGGTAGTGAGAAGGCACCAGTGTTTTGGCTGTTGTGAGCAGTGCTTGCCCAGCACCAAGGCTACCTCTCCAACATTCCCCCTGACCCCTCTCACCACACTGGAGGTGGGAAAGAACTTGGGAGGGGACACAGCCAGGACAGCTGACCCACACTGACCAAAGGGATATTCCATACCGTATGAAGTCTGCTCAGATATAAAAGCTAAGATAAAAGGAGGAGGAAGGGGGGCATTCGTTATTTACAACATTCATCTTCCTCTTCTGGAGCAACCGCTACATATAGTGAAGCCCTGTTTCCTGGGAAGTGGCCGAACATCACCTGCTGATGGGAAGGACAGGATAAAAAACTTTTTGTTTTCCTTTGCTTCCACAAGCACAACTTTTACTATTGCTTCACTAAACTGCCTTTACCTTGACCCACATGTTTTTTTCATCTTATTTTCTGCTCCCCTGTTCTGCTGAGGAGAGTGATAGAGCAGCTTGGTGCACACCTGGCATCCAGCCAAGGTCAACCCATCACACCATACTACATTTTTAAAGCCCTAGTATTTTAAATATTGCCTCATGGAGATGTAGAATTCAACCACCAGTAATATTTTGTCCTTTATATAGTGTTTGGGTCATCTTTTTGTCAAATAATGAAGGTTTATTTCGTTCTGAAATTTTTGCTTTGTATTTGTCTTGTAGTTGAAATAGGTAATACGAGAAGTATTTTTCATAATAACTGTAAACACGGTATGTATACATATTTACATACACACATATAGAGATATCTTTTATCTAAGCTGTCTATTCTCACTTATTCAACTTAAAAGCCATGTTCTCAATATCCCAGTTTTTGCTTTCAGATTTCATTTTGAGTCTTCATCCCTTTACAAAGACTCTCCATCCCTGAATGGAATAAGTATAGAAGGAAAACAGAATAATATATAGGAACTATACTTTCTTCTATTGCTGTTCTTTTAAACTGAATTTAAAACAAGTTTGTTGAGGGGTGAATACAACATAAGAGAAATTCTGAACTGGAAAAATCAAACTTAAAATATTCTACGTACGTAAAACATCTGTGACCAGTGTATTCTCACAGCTTTTCCAATTGCAGAAGTATATACAGATCTTTAGACTGGACTGTCTTTATCGCAAACTTTACATGCTAAAAGGCAGACACTTCAAGATTGTGGTTGATTCTTGGTTGCACAGACACCTTTGTCATTTACATCTGCAACCTGGCTGATATGAAGGAAGAGAAGAATGTATGTCAACTCCTTTAGAGCCAGAATTTGGTTCGGAGTTTGGGTTGTCTTTTTCTAAATAACATCTGGGTTTTTTTCCCAATTCAAGATTATTTCCACATTCTTGATTCCTTCAGCAGCAGGCATTAAAAGAGCAGAAAATCATCAATGGAATCCTTGTCATATCACTTAAGATAAATGCAGAATCTGACAAAAGAACGCATCTGTCAAACAGGAAACACCACTTCCCTGGCAGAAGTAATACACTGATCATCATCATGAAGACCAAAACTCAAAAGCCTGGTCATTGAGATCAGTCTCTCATGATGAAGTACACAGAAGAGTGATAGCAAACAGTTATTGTCTTGAAAACTATCTGAGCTGAATTTTAGGTCAAAGGTTAGAATTTGTCACTGAACTTACGAGTCATTACCTCATCTTGCATTCTCATGGTTGTCAGGCGTGATTTTTCTACCTCAAGGTTTTTCTCTTTTAATTGTCTCTGCATATCTGCAAGTTCCCTACGATTTTTCTCCTTGTATTCAACAAGCTGGTTCTGAAGCTCCACAGCTGATGTTCTTGAGACCTCTACCATTTCAGACATCTGGGAAAAAACCACATATGTTTTTTTTTTTTTCCTACAGTAGTACTACATAAGGTTCTGTCATGCTTAATACACCAAACCAGTTTTTTTTCCTCCAGCTTCAAAATTCATCTCAGTACTCTGAAAATTTATCAAATATGTTCCCACACAAATGAATATCCATGCAGAAGTGTGAAAACACAGAACAGCAAGGTTATTTTCTAATAGTATGTGTGGCAAGACTATTCTCTTTTTGTCTGTCAGCAGTTTTTCCAGCTGGCTGACATAATGAACTACAGTTATATTTCCGTATATCAATATTAAGTTGTACAGTTTACACACACACAGCAAAATAAGTCTAATGCAGTAGCATTTTGAGAACCAGCTGTGAAACTCTGGAAATCACTGTAGCATGCATTAGAACTGAACTCAAATCTGGGATCTTGTTTAAACAAAACAGAACTGACAACAGTATTTTGAGATAGTGGTGTTCCAAGCACTGTTTCCAGCCCTGAAAGCTTTTAATGATATTATCTATCTTAAAGAGACTAATAGTAAAGTTTGCATTTCACTTTCTTTTACACATTAAAGAAAAAAAAAATTCTTTATAATTTAGCAGCTCATTTGCTTCTGTGTGTTAGATATTCAGATTCGTGCAACCTCTTTAGAGTGAACTCATACCTCTTCCTGTAACTTTTCAACAGTCTTGTTCAGTTGCAATCGTTCATTCTCCATTTCATTCTTTATCTGCTTTAACTGTTCTTTCTGGTGAGTTTCATCTTTTAACTGCTGAGTTAACTGTTGCCGTTCCTCCGAAATAGAACGGATGTTCTCCTGCAGTAGATTTAAAAATATGTATAATTAGAAAAGAGGGTCTATGTTTAATGCCTTAAAGGGATGTTATATAACACTCTGTGCAGCAGTAATAATACCACCAGCTGCTTTAACATTTAGACAAATTTAAATTTAAAAGAAGAGTTTATAGAGTTACAGTTTGCTAGCCAGTATAGGGCAAACATTATTACACTCTTGCAAGGTTTGTAGGACCGAATGTAGACCCTTTTCATGACTGTTACATGCAAAGCACACACTCCTCTGCAGCTGCACACACCCGCAAATCCTATCTCCGGCGCAAATGCCATATTCATTTCAGGTTTCACATTTTCCTGTATATCCCTTTAATGCTCCCTTAAAAGTTTTACTCAACGGTCTTTTTTCCTCAGTAAAAAAAATATAGTACAAATCTGTTCCTATGATGAGTGAGGACAAACTACTGGGGATTTTTTTTTCCCTGTTGATATGCTTCTGTAGCACCCAGAAGCCCTACTCAAGATGACGTCTCATTGTGACAAATGCTGTGCAAACAGAACTTTACAGCTTCTAGCACAGAAATGCCCTTCCTGAAAGAACTTTTGTCATTAATGTTCATCCAGACTTTAATTATCTGGATTAAATTTTGAATGAACTGCAGAGCTATGCTGTATGCTTATCTGCCAGGAGGTCCAAATGTTTCTGCTATCACATTCGGGATGTTTAAGAACTTAATACCCTCCAACTTCTAAGTACCGTTGATCACCAGAATAACTGACTGTCACAAGTTCATTTTAACACAAGAAAAGCGAATTATCTTCTATCTGCATGTTGGGACTTTCACCTCTTCCGTCTTCCTGCATAATAAAATACTGTAATGGCTATACTCTAAATAGACACTACAAGACTAGAAAAAAAGGGTTTATTTTTACAAAGTCTGAGAGGCACCACTAAACTGATTAAAACCAGATTATGGACAATTTAAATTGTTCCAACATAAAAGTGTAAAAATCAAAATCACCATAAATGGTAAAAAGCATTCCAAAACATTGGTTTACATTTTAATATTGGAAATACAAAGTTTTGTTGAATATCTACTACCTATGATGTTTACTTTATTACATGTCAGAAAACTTTAAATGTGAAAACACAGTAGTATTTCTGTAGGCAACATAGATCAGAATCTCAAAAAACAGTTGTTCTGTTGTAAAAGAAAACAAAGAACGTCATCAAATGTTATAAGTTAAGAGATTTCTTTAGATTTGGTCTCTCTTATGTTCCTCTATAATCTGTCAACAAAAGACATCTCTGATATACAAACAGGAGTTATGGTGGATGCCTAAGAAGTGTATAGGTAACCCTGAAACATGCTGGGGGCTAACAGATACTGTTTTGCAAAGCCTAATTCTACACCAGAATTGGTTTAGCTGACACCAAAGGATTTTAAGAACCTTGAAAAGGTTCAGCTTCAGCACTTCAGTTCTAAAAGCTGCTGAAATCTTAGGACCCTGCTAATGTGCCCTATTTGAACAGGTTATAGCAACCTCATGTGCATTCCCCTCAACCAGCCTTTCACAGCTCATTTAACTTTACTGTTTGCTTACACATCCTTGAGAAACAAACTGCACAGACACAGATCAGTGAAATACATTGTGGCAGAATAATAGTGCCAGCAGGATCCTGTTCTGCTTTTCCAGTGTGCTGAAAAGGGAGGAGGTAAACAGAAAAAAAGTGACTCTCTACTTCAGTTATCAACAAAAAACCAAAAACCAACCAACCAACCAACAAAAAAATCAGTCACTAATAAGACAATAAATTTAATCTACTAACTAGGGCAATTAAACAAATAATAATAGGTATGAATAATTACAATATTTAAAGAAAATAATAATAATAGGGGAGCTTATGCAAGCAGTGGACCACTTCAATTTTTAACAGGTCATGCTAACCTTTGCCTGATTTTCAGATACGTAGCAGAATGAAATGCCCAAGATTGAAATTTAGCTTTTTCTCCTTCGAGTTATATTCTGGCTTCCTGAAAAGAAAAATCTGTACTTTCCATGTATTGCATCTCCCCATTTTCATAAACATATTTTTTACTGTTTATTACTAAGAAGGATGATAAAACAAATACTAAGTACATTACTAAAAATTAGGAAGTGTTGTAAAGTTTTAATCGTAATTATTTTAATAGAAAATGGAATACCTAGGTTCCAAGGAGAAATTTCAGTTTTGCTGAACTTGTGTTTTATTAGTAGTTCAACAATAAACTGACAGTGGCAATACTGCTTCAGAGTATCATGGGAACTGAAGTTCAGGTGCTTCATGCTCTCGTTCTCCCCACATCTGTTAAAATCCCTCATGCCTGTGTCCCTCCTGTGATGCATCAGAAGCCGTTGAGCCATCTGATGTGCCATAAGAATCAGGACTAAGCCATTTCCTGGACACAGTAAAAATCCTGTCACTTTCCAGCCTCCCATTCTGGTAGATCACATTTACTAGTGACTGGAAAAAACAAAGGCTTCCCTGGGAAGACTGGAAAGAAAGATCTACAGCAGTGTTGTTTCTTACCAAATCAACAAGTTTTTAATGCACCATCGGACAGCTCACATGCACAACCATTCTGTTTGGAAGTGTGTAATATCTGATTGTAATGTCTGGGCTTGATGAATTCTACTTGGCTGGAAATGGTGGTTTTCTTACCCCACCATTCTGCATAATTTTCTTTTCAAAATCTAATTAACAGGTGTTAATACCATCTGTATTATTTACCTAGTAACTACACCACAGAATCATTTATTTTTCAAATAATGCAATTACCACTAGAGCATAAGATCCTTGTTGTTCTGCTAAAATGTAGCCAGCAGAAAACTTGTTAACATAGGTATAGAGTAAAAATATTCCTTATGAAAACTAAGCATTGCTACAGAAATTATCTTTGTTTTAATAAAAATTGTGCATTACAACAGATACTACTTAATTCTTGTAATATTATGATTAATATTATTCAGGAGACCTAACATGTTATATGTAGCTTCTCATCAACAATCACTCTCCTTGGGCAACACAAATTAGGATGCAGTATTTCCCTTTTCTAGATTAGCTGATAAAAGAGAAAAATACTGATAAAAATAGCATGCCTAGCTTCACATTAATATTTGAGGTAAACTAATGTGTCACACTAGAAACAACCAAACTTTCATTTATATCACTTTTCTTAACTCAGGTATTAAAAAACACCACAATGCAATGAAAATGTTGCTACCAACTATCCAAATGTTGTGGTTAGCCTCTAGCCTTTCTGAAGGCTATATACTGAAATTCAGTATTTGAAATTTGGGATGTCTTATAGGACAGCTTCAACAGTTAACTCAAGTATAACCTCTAATGTGTGTCCCTTTCACATACAGAAATCCTTGAGTACTTATAACCTGTCAGTTACAGTGTAATCACAAGTCAAGTAAACAGTTTGTCACCAATTTAAAGCCAATCTGCAGTGCTGAAGCTTAAGTGTTATTTCAGCACAAGTGAGGCTAACTCTACAGCAGTATTTCTCAATTTCAGGTTGGTGGACAGATAGTGGTCCAGAAGACAAGAAGCCATAAAACAACAAAAGAGCACACTCACATTTCCACATACCTAGAGAAGAAAATTAAATAAAATGTGGGAGGACAAAAGTAGTAACTTGATTTCATAGTAATATAAGATTATTGCAATACTTATTTTTCCAAACAACATTAGTTGAGCTTTCTCTTTACAAAATTGATAATTTAACGCAACTGATAAAATACATTCTTAATTTTCAGTTATCTTACAGTGCTCTGCAACACTAATTTTATGTGCCTATCATTATTTTCCACAATAAAAAGGTGTTTCATATTCTTCCACCCAACGAAAGAAGTCTGCATTCTGATTGTTTACTTTAAAAAGCACAGAATATTTGGCACTTCCATCCATAATGGTGGTATAAGTGACATATTTTAATATATTGCAGTATCACATATGCTATGGTTAAGGTGCATAATCATTATAATATTTCCTTTCCCAAGAGAGCTTTCAAGAAACTTACAAGTGTCTGCTGCAAAAATGTTAAGATTTATTTCATTTTTTGAAACACTGGTACAGACAGAGTAGGCTACCCTAAAACAGACGTATAATAGAGCATGTGATGCTACCAAAAAAAAAAAAAAAAAAATACTACTTGCTTGACGATCCATTAAGAAAATATCAATACCTACTGATGTTGATTTTAGACAAAAGCATCAAAACAAACTGTCTATAATAATTGAGTGTATTCCTGCTTTAACTTTTCCGAGTAGAAATTTGGGGTCGAAGAGTAATAGATTTGGCTGTTTAGAGCAACTATTATAATTCTATTCATATTGTCATTGTCTTTCTTATGCTAGCCCACCATTGAAAGTAATTTGTATTATGTAAAAAGCAAGATGGGCCAGTCAGGAATTATGTTTCCACTGTGATAAGCATTATTACTGTGCCAAAGTTTGTCATCTAAATTGTCAAAGGTAACGCAAGGCCAAATCAACTTCACGACATCATTCATTAAAACAAGCAAAAATCTAAAGACAGAAAGGCTCAACTGTTCTAAACAAAAGGGACCGCTGATTACATCCTGAAATCCGTTAGTGCTCATATCCGGTGGACTAGAAGAGTGTAGAATCAGAACGAGGACTAACTTTGTTGTGCCAGAAATCAGACATCAATTGCGAATAAAATGACAAGACAGACTCTTCTATCTGTCACCTTTTCTAGACTTCTTTAATTTGGAGGCCCAGCCTGGAGGCAGCATTACTTGGCATGACACCCTGAAGGATGCATAAACCGAGAAGAAAGAACACACTTTCAAGCAGCTTGACCCAAAGTGAATGAAAATGCAGGAGATGCATACAGTGCACTGATTCATGTCCTGCAGGAAGGTCAAGCCAGACTGTGACAGAAGGGAGTTCTTAGTGAACAGTGCTAAATGTAAGCCAATGATGAGCAATGGGCCACCATCTATTGTGACTGTGCAGACTATCAGCAGTACACACAAGCAAATTTGGAGGATCAGTGAGATAGTTGGTTTTTTTCTTTTTAAATCTGTTCTGACCAAAAGCCTCCAATGAAACACCCACTGATGTAGTTACAAGGAACTACATCATATTGTAGAAACAAAACTTCCTTTTCCATACTGTTAAAACTATGTATACTTGAAGCACGTTCCATTTTAAAGACATAGTAGTATTTTTGTATTGTTATTTTTTTTCTTTTTTACCATAATTACCTGAATCGTGATTCCTTTGGTTTATAAACCACTTATAGACAAGTTTCATTTTCAGAACAGTAATGTAAAATCTTTGTTGAAGGGAAAATGTCTGTTCAATTAAAAAAGGGTTGCTAGCAATGTACGTA
Source organism: Falco rusticolus (assembly GCF_015220075.1). Taxonomy (NCBI): domain Eukaryota; kingdom Metazoa; phylum Chordata; class Aves; order Falconiformes; family Falconidae; genus Falco; species Falco rusticolus. The sequence goes on along the minus strand of NC_051193.1, from coordinate 18,641,248 downwards.
TACCTCACTTTTGAGTCTCACTTGTTTGACAGAATCACTTAAAAACTTTGCTTCTAGAAGCAAAACTTAAGAGAATGATAAACTACCTGACACTGCAGCAATAGATGCTTCTTTGCAGCATGTAAAAGGTGAATTACAATAGAAGAAAGACTAGGTTTGCAACTTTTTTCAGATACAGAATATGATGTCAATAAGAAGAGTTTTAAGATTTATACTCATTCATCTCCTTACTAAACAGATCTGAATTTTTATTCTATCTGAATCATCCTATCCTTACTCATAGACCACATCGCCAGTGTAACTCTCCACATGATTAATTTCTGGGTGAATGTGGGAGAAAGCATATCCTTTCCTGGATACTGAGTAGACTAAGGAGCAAGGCAGAGAGAGGAATTCATACAGTGATATGCATTAAATTTCTCTGGATTTGTGATGGAATTTACCAGTTCCATACAACATTTGGAAATAAGTTCTTAAAAGAGAGAAGCCAATTTCCTAATATTTATCTACTACCAGTATTTTTTTATTTATAGCCAAGTACAGCTTTTTGTTCTATTTACATGTAAACACCTACACATGATCAGAATTGAATGATCATTCAAATAATAAAACAGACTTAGAAAACTTTAGGCAGTTTATTTTGCGATTAATGTCCCTGAAATTTTGCTAGATCCATGGAAATCTTTTTTTTTTTAAAAAAAAAAAAAACAAACCACAAACAAACAACCAAAAAGCAAAAAACAAAACACTTCAGTAATAAAGTAATTTTAATCAGATGATAATATGCTTTTGGGAAACATTTGAACATTGCAGCGAGGTCTGGACTTTAAAACAAAGCGTTCCTCAAAAAGAATGAGATGTTACTCTGCAGAAAGCAATGGTGACTCAGGTAAACAAACAGGAATTTTGAAATTTAAATATTCCAAATCGCTCTTGCTCTTACCTGCATATCTTCTAGTTGGCTTTCCAAAGACCTTTTCAACACTACCAATTCTTTTGCCTCCTTTTCAGCATGTTTCAAAGCTTCTTCTAATTGTTGTTTCTCTTCCTGCAATATGATTTGATACATTTAGAAATAATGGCAAGGCCTTTAATCTGACAAGTAAACTGAACTATAAATTATGTTCACTTTGATCTCCCCATTTCCAAGTTGTGACTTGCTTTTACATTGGTTTTCATAGGAGAAATCTTTCCTGTACATCTTAGGAAACTGCATCTTGCTTCTTGACAACCTGCGGGTTTTGCTTAGCCTTCCCAATGACATGGCTCACGGTCCAATTTGTCAGTTTTTGTGCTACAATGTATCCTTTGCAAACAGGAAGCAGAAGGGGACTTGTTTTCATAACTTACCTCATATCTCTTAATTCTTTCGTTCACTGAATTTTCTTCTCCTTTCATATTACAAATTTGTTTGTGCAACTCTTCAATTTTCTTCTCTAGCTCATCGACTGTTCTCTTCAACTGTTCGTTTTCCTCAGTCAGCTCTTTGACTTTATCTTCTAAACTATTTTGCAACTCTTGCACAGCATTTCTTTCTCTGGCAAGGACAGCAGCGCTCTAGTGAAAACAAATTATGTCATGTTTAAAAAAAGAATAAAAATAATTGATGCTGTTTTCCAACAGAAGTTTCATATAACACCACAGGAAGTATAGCTAGGATATAACACTAAAATGTCAACAAATAATTTAACTTAAACATCCGTATGCACTACAAACATGTATTTTTATTATTCATATTACTGTGGGACAACACACAAGGAACATTCTTTTTCACCTCAGGCATACCTAAGTGCTAAAGTAACATACAACACCTAATCAGTCCCATGCTTGCCATCACGTATTTTCTCCTTAACATCTTCCTCTTCATTGCCCTAAAACATTTTCCTTACCAAATCCCATTGTTAGGTAATTCCATGTAATCTAAAAAACTTAATAGACATCAAAAGCCATACAGACCTTTAAGGAAGAACATATTGATGAAGAGTATCTTCCATAGCAAAAATAAAATCTAGGCAGTCTCACCCCACTGCTTATTCCAAGCACAAACATACAACACACTACATTCATGAAACTGTTTGTGGGGTTACGAAGTAAATTAGCTTAGGCAACAGGATCAACTGTAATATATACACATACAGATAAACAGAAAAAGATATTAACACTAAACAAACAAACAAAACAAAACAAAAAGCCTGAGGGGGAGGTGGGAGCTGTTACTGGAAAAAAGCCCCAATTCATTTCAAAACACAGTGTCACAAAGTGCTGTGCCAGCACAGAAGAGCAGATGCTGAGCAGGCATGAACAAGCAATAGAGAGTGGGGTACCTTACGGTGGTATTGGTGTAGCTCTACCCACCCATCATACAGCCCACACTTGGGGCTGTACTTACTCAGTAGAAGTTCTGCATGGTTTCCAGTTACTGCCTGGGGACGGAAGGAGTTCAGCTACTGAGTTCAACTTGTATTCAAAAAGATACACTTTGTATGTTTTCAGAAACTCTAATCAATATACAGCACAAAGACAAATTATAATAAACTACTCATCACAATTTATCACGTGGCAATAGATTATTATTTTTTTTGGCAGGGCAACTGGCATTTAACTCCTCAGACCTAATCATCACCTTAGTCTCACCACTTAACCTCTCTAAAACACCCTACCATTTATTGTGGAAACCGTGAGTGGAAGTATGTGTCTATATTGTTAAGACTACCTATACTGTTATACTACAATACAAACCAAATATGTATTTGTAAACATTTAATTCTGTGAAGTAAAGAGCTGGAAGGATTTAATCTTTGCTTTTCATTTACTTGTCGGTCAGAATCCCCAACACAAAAGAGCCCTAGATGTAATTTGTGGTTCTTGCTCCTGGGCTTTCAGGGTCTGTACAGAGTATTGCTTTGTATCAAAGATCTGGTTCTCATGTATAGGCCCACTGCCTTCTACATTAAAACCTTAAACAATAGGCAGAACACAAGAACAAGATAAATGAGTCAATCTAGACCAGTATGCTTTCCTGTGGTCATAGCTGATGTTTACGGAAAAAAAAAAGAAGAAAAACAATTATGGGGCAAGCCTTTCTGCATTACACACTGCCAGCCCTCACTGCTTTTTCCTCCATGAACGTATCATCCATTAATTTCTCTAATCCTTTTTTAATCCATTTATACCTTTGGTGTCTACATTGTCAGGTGACAATAGGTAATTACACATTAATTACTGAAGCATAACACTTTTGCATGTGAAATTGTGTTTATCTGAGAGAAAACAAAAGAAATCCTACAAAGTAGTTTGGTAAAAAACTATTTTGTGAAGTATCTTACAGAAAGCCTGAAAAGTTATTTTCATTTATGCTATTTTTGATTGTAGCTCCCAATTTTCCCCTCCTCACCTGCAAAAGGAGTAAGCAAAGTTATATAAAAGGGTGTTTACAAAGTAATCTTCACTAGATTATTTTCTAGCAAGCAACAGCTTTAAAATCATGCAAATCAGGTTGATAAAGCAGTAACTCAGAAAACACTCAGACTGTCTACAGGGTCAATGAACTTATACAAAAACTGGCAGCGTAAGCAAGCAGACAAGTTCTGGTCTTTTGAAAATACTGAAAAAACTTGTTCTTATAAGTGCACAAGTAGTTAAAAGCTCTGAAATATTCTCCGCTGATGTTTTACGTTCTCACATACTGAAATTTTAATAGCATTTATATATTCCTTTAATTTTTGCTTTTTGCATACAGCAAAGTTTTACTAATTAGCAAGCAATCAGTGGCTCCTTTTTGTCTCATTTCCCCTTTCTGGAGCTGAGTGAAAGCAGCTGAGGCATGCTGGGGAGTTCAGGGAAAGGAATGTTGATTTGTCTGTTCTTTTTCATCCAACTGCCTACACAGGGCTGCACAGTAAGAGGACTGCAGCAGACCCACACTGTACCTGAAGATTCCACTACCTCATCTACCGTGGTTTGCTCTACTTTTCCAACACAGGAAGCATTACCTACTTAGAAGTACACACACACACAGAAGCACACAATCACACAACTAAACAGATATCCCAGATCTACATACATAAATTTACACATAAATACATATATATATATGTATTTAACTTAACAGTTCAAAATTCAGTTCATCCTACACGAATGCAGTCATATGTAGAGATCTGCTCCAGCCTGCCTTTTGCTGTATGTATCTTAGGATACTGTTGTAGCCAACTGAAATTAAAATTAAACTGGTACTCTCTCTTTTCCACTATATATGTCAGTAAGTTAGCTAAGTGAATATATATAAAAGGTAGAGAAGTATAAAGGGCAAGTTGCAACTATTATCTTTCTTAACCTAATTTAAAATCTTTGAAATAGATTGGGTATGTAAGTAAAACCTGCCTAAAGTTCCAGCTACCTGAGTGAGTAGCACTCAGACAGCAGACCTCCACAGGTCTCTAATGACCTTGGCATCATTACAAGGTTTACACCTTCACATCAATGAACTATTCCCAAGCAAATTCTCTAACATGTTAAATACAAAATTGCTTGCTTTCACCTGGAAGGGGTCTGTCTTAAAAATAGCAACAATAAATACATACACTGACAGGCACACACTTTATTCAAGATTGTAGGAAAACTCTTCTAGTATATATGCAGAGCTTTACTGTATTGTATTAGGAAGAGTGGGCATTTTTCTTATGTATCTTCTGCGAAGAGTAGGAGAAATTTTCTTCACAATACAGATTTCACTGTACACTGTTGTTTCAACATCTTTTCAACTCGTTTCAAGTAAGACTGAAAAGAAACACAGGAGTATCTGATCTATCCTACCGGTTTACCTTACACAATTGTACTATATACATAAGGCATAGAAGATCACCTTCAGGATGATTAAAAAAAATAAAAAATATACAAGTATCTTCAATTTGATACTAAAAATTAAACAATGTCAAACCACACAAATACAATTGAGATGTTCTTTGAGCAGAAAATGCACACATAGCATCACTTCTCCAAAACAGTCAAATTGCACAGCTGGGTTTAGACAGAAAAAAAGCCTGTATTTATTTATCCCCAGTGTTGTGAGAATTGCATGCAGAGCTCTCTTCACTGGCAGGAATGAAGTTTCCTGTACCATATTGCCACAGAAAGTTATGGTACCAAAAAACTCCGCGCCTCTTCCCTCCTCCTGTTCTCCACTGTTAGTCTTATCTGGCACCACACGTCACCGTCTACCTCCCCTCCAGTTCTTCTCTTGGGAAGACAGGTGAACACAATAGAAAAGAGTCCAGGTATCTTTAGGAAGGCTATGCAAAGTAAACAAGCACTGAAACATAGCTTTGACAGACCTTGTAGCAACACCATTAGGGGAGAACCCCATGGAAAGAGATCCTTATCCATATATTGAACAGTTACATAAGGTTCAGGTCATCAGCTACCAAATGATATATGGACACTGTCGAAGCAGAAACAGATCGTTGCATCCTTTGATACGGAACCCTACCGCACAGGCAGCGTACTCAACCAGCCCTGAGCAACTAAAAGGCAGTATTATTCACAAAGAAAGCATTTGTTAAATTTACCACTCTGTCGTTAGAGCTGGCCCACTATATTCTGCATAAAATTCCCCTCATAAAAATATGCCAGTAGAAGATATGAAATTCACCGCACTGAAATTACAGAGGAACTACTACGTACATTGATAAATTTTGAATGCCAATTATTGCGCTTCATAGTGCTAAAACTGAAAGTGGCAACAACATAGACAGTTTAAACTGTACAACAGATGGTATTTGCTAACAGCCAGTGGTAAAGCTTTTCTCTTTGGTTCTGTCTATATGAGCAAGAAGGCACAGCTTTCACTTAAAATTCAGCGACTGGCTCTCACGTTCTAAAAAGGAGTCGAAAGCTGTTTGCAAAAGCATTGAATTAGAGTGGGTTAAGCGATGAGGATGCAAGCAGAGGATAACTGAACACTATATGACTAGTAAGTACAAATGAGGAAAAAAAAGCCAGACAGAGAGATCTCAAGATACACAGGTTGTGCTGTGGATCCATAGCTTTCAGTCCATACATGACTGACTTGTAATCGTGCTGTACTTAAACAGTGCAAGTTAACAAAAGGTCCTTAAGTTGATGACACTGCATCAACTAATAGATCCTCTGGGTACCCATTCGTAAATCCTTTACAGTGCAACATTTTAATATTTGGGGATGTTGCCAGATTTTTGGAAATTATTTTAACTAAAGTTTTATATAAATTTAACCCACAGTAACAGAACTGGGTAAAGGTCACAAAGTAATGATTTAAGTTGAGTATGAAACTTTAACAAACATGTTAATATAACATGATCTTTAGTTCACAGAATTGCATATCAGCCTCTTCAGAGAGCTGAAATGAGATTATGTGCATAAACACGCAGAGCACATAACAGACGGAACTGGTTAAACAAGATTCTTGAAGACAAACTGGAATGAAATACTGTATATTCAGACATATTTGCTGAAAAAAACCAAAACAAACAAAACCAACAATAACAAAAAACCCCAAACAAACAACAAAAAAACCCCAAACAACAAAAAAACCAAACTCCCCTAAAAAACAGGATGGGGGGAAGCAGTGGAACTGTATCAAGCATTGAAGTGGGCTCTCTGGGTCTTAGAATTGATACATCACAATTCCAAGACTGCAGTTTCTTCCCTATGATGTGTAAGACATGCTAATTTCTTTTTACTCCCACTTGCTAGTAGTGCCAGTATGTTTTAGTAAACCAACTTTTTACTATATTGTATTAGGGAATTATATTCATGTAAGGTAAAAACCCTACAGTGTTTTCCTTGTTTGTTTGCCTGCATTTGCTTTGTCTTTTCTTTCAATCTGTCCTCACTCTGTCTTCCAGGGCATTCAGTGCCTTCTATGTCCCATGTTTAGCCTGTTTCACATTCAAATTTCCACCTCTGCAATCACTGAAGGAGTAATACCTTCCTCTTACTACCCACACCTTTGCAGACTTCTTACACACACTCATACCTTCTTCTCATTTATTATTTTTGAATACATGAAGTATTATGTTTTCTCAAATTTTGTCATGCTTAAACTTATGATTTAAGACTGAGCAGACCTTATCAGCAGACTTAAGCTACAGAGATTAGGTAAAAGAAGCTGGAAATGAGTTGCAAATTCCTGGAAAAAGCTGAAAAAAAGAAAAAACAGCCCGTTTATAAGAAAGAAAACATAGCTGTAATGATGAGTCCCACAATACAAAGTTCTCTGTGACTCCCTGAAGAAAAGCTTCTGCATCCTAATATTGTCGTGCCATAGTGCACATGGAGCAGCTTTACTTACTAGCCCAGTAGTGGACTCAAACCACCACAAACAACACGTTACCAAACCTAAAAGAAAGGTCCACTGCAAAAAAATCAGTTTCTGACCACAAAAAAAAAGATCATACACGGAGGAAAATAATCCATGTATGTCAATAACAACTAAATATTTTAATAGTTCTCATAATTTTAACTCTGAAGCTTAAAAGATTTAGTCAATCAGCTTGAGAACAAGTCAAAGAGTTTACTGTGAAAGAGGCTGCTGCTGCAGAAATACAGGAGTGCTGCAGAATGAGTGAGGCAGCAGGAGAACGGATAGTTTCACAGCTAAGGTACCCAAATAAAGCCCTAGAAAATCTGGAACCCATTCTTGTCTCTGCCAAAGAGCTCCTGAGGCAAATCACTCAACCAAAACTTTCCAGAGGGGACCAAGAAGTGCATATTCTTTAGTTTCCTTGATGCTTGATTTAAGACACCAGGGCTAGGTTTCCAAAGTCTTGTGAGCACAGCTGCAACTGAAGTCAGCAAAAATTGTACCTTGAATAGATCAAGGACTACATAATGGTTAATATTATGTTAACCTAGGCACCCCAATTTGAACACGCACAACCCATGGACCCTTTTGACAGTTATGCCTTTACCTCTTAGTTTCCTACACTTAATATGGGGAATAACATTATTCATGAGCTTGCAGCCTATGCAAGAAAAGAAATTAAAGTTTGTGAAATAATCAATATAATTCTTCCTTCAGAAGGTTTTAGCAGTATGTACCGAGTGCAGAAACAGACTGGTCTGAAAAACATTGATAAATGAAATATTCTAACATTGTTTAAGTGAGTACAAAGCTACTTTTAATTCACCACAGATGGGCAAGAATGTGACAGGATGAATGCACATATATATGTGTTCTATTTGATTTGGTATATACACCTGATTTATAAAGTTTTACCTAGCGTAGGTCTGCTTATATGAGCCCACATAGCCAGAGCTGCTGAGTTCATATGCACACAACATTCAGTTTTCAGCTTTGGGCCTGAAGAAGTTACTCTCTATGAGGGAACTTCAGCAATGAAATTCAATTCCCTCACTTCTCATCCTGCTCCTTTTCAGTTTTTTTGCCTAACAAGAAACAAATCTAATAAAGTTTGGGTCTGAATATAGTTGTATACATACCCAGAAATATTTTAAAATATATAAAAATTAGTCAAGAACTAGTTTAAATAAAGCAATAAATATAATTCCAACTGCTTTGATACAGAAATCTCAGTAAAGCAAATGTATTTATATACTATTCTACTCTCAACTTGGGTGCAAGCAGTGAATAGATTTAAAGAATCAGAGATTAAGCTCAGTTAATACAAAAGGTAGTAAAATTCTTCCCACCACTCATTATTGTGTAAACCCAAAGAAACTGGACAGAACACAGAAATGGGTCCCTGAGATGCAAACGAAATGTTCTACTTCAACCTGAATACAGCAAAAAACCTCTTTGATAGGAATGCAGAAAATGTTCTGTGCCTCCACACCTTTTTTTACCACACCCTTAACACTGGCAAAGACATGAGAGTGGTTGTGTAACTGATCATTAAAAAATGGTTTTGGCTGACTTCAGTGGTTCAACTGGTGAAATTCCCCTTTGGCAGTGACTGCACAATACAGGACCTTTAGAGTTCTTTTACAAAATACAGGAAGAGCTAAAGTGAGGGGAAACTATCTAATTCACAGCTTATTAGAATTGTTAAATTTTGGCTAGATTCAATGTTTATTAGGCAAAACTTTGACAATATTTCTAAAAACCTTGACATTTCCTTTCAGAATCAAGTTCAACTGAGTAAAATCGAGTTCAGTCAATTAACTGTTCTTTAATTGCCATACTTGAAGTACAAATCTAAAGAATAAATCTCCATTCAAAATGAGCTACAGCACTAATAGAAGTATTTTAATGGAAGCAACAGACTTTCAAATATTCTTTCCTAAATTCATACTTGTGGAATCAAAGTAAATGACATGATAATCTTCCAAAACCTTCTGAAAAAAAGGGCATGGTGTGGCTGCTCACTTCATTCTGTTCCTGGTATGGAACACTTAAGTTATCACGATGCTGTCTGATGAAACCAACTCTGAAGTCTAATGGGCCAGCTTTTTAGGTTGATGCTGGACTAGTTGTTTAACTTCTTGAACTACATGTAAGAGGTTACCTTGTGGCTTCAGGGATTCAGAACTAACCAGCTCAGATGATCCTGAGGGGTTAGCAGTGATGGAGACACCAAATCCCTTTCTATTGTCTTTTCTTCTCCTTTCTGTACATAAATAAATCAAGTTTAAATAAAACAACTAGCCACTGATTTCCCTGGGTAACATGCAGGTGATTTCCAAAGAAAGAAACAACCAAACCCAACCTTCACCTCAAGACTGACACCCAAGGAAAAGAGACAAATATAGTGATTCTCAACATAGGGACAGCACTTTAACTGTAATCCTTTTTAGCTCTTCAATAAAGACAGCTTCTGAAATCAGTATTATTCGGGTATAGCCATCTAGTTTTTAAAGCTCATGAATGCAAATAATAGGTCTTTATTTCTGTTTGTAGTTCCGGTATTTTTCCCCACTGTGCACCTTTAGGCAATTCTTCTAACCTCAGACACTATTTCTTAAAGCAGTTGAAAGCTCTGGGATGAATAATACAGCAACACTGGATAGCATGGATAATAAAATCCCATACCTCTAAAAAAAGAATGCGAAAACTCCTTAAAAGCAGAATGGACTGTTAGGCTACCAACCCCTCAACCCCCAAAAAAACTCCAAACAAAAAAGCTTCTGGAGAAGAGACTAAATGGCCTAAACAACTTTACTTACTGCCCTTCTACCTTCAACTGATTATATTAATTCTTCCCATCATCTCAAAATGAGGCCTAGCCTACTTTAACACGTGGCTATGCCTTTGGAAGTTAACCATTATGAGTTACCTATTAAAAGGGTCAGTGTGTTTTTATCTTTTAGTGAGGTATGCTGCAACCAACTTGAATCCTCAGCTGTACTTCAAGAGATTATTCAGTAAACAAGCGCACAAATTTACAAGCAATTCAGATGGTCTTTCCTTCCATTTCAGCTAGAGCCATTATACTAACTGGTTAAAAATTACTCACTTGTGACAGTTTAGAGACAAGACTTTTCTTGCAAGGTCATTTTTGCTGATCGAAATGGTATCCTATCCTTAATATTCATTCCAGAACCATTTAGTTTTTCATTTGAGATGCAACAAAAGATTTAAGTGCCTACATTTTAGAACTGAGAATGCACTTTTTTCTTTTTTACACAGAGCACATTAAACAAAATTTCCCAATACAGGCATGACCTAACATTTACCCAGTTATAAAATCCAAAGCCAGGAAAGTATTAACCTCTCAACCAGTAGCTATACCAATGTCATATTATCCTCCTCAGATCGGCTTATACTAACAGTCTTTCCAAGGTCAGAAGTTGTTGCAAAGACTAGAGTGAAATATTAACTAGTTCTATGTTCACATTGTACCCTACTGAATGGACTTACACAGTCAAACACTTCACACGCATACACAAACAAACATATACTTTCGCAGGACAAGTCACCTGAACGTACATACACTGACTTCTGCTGATAAGGATTAGTGATCCTCCTGATGGTATTAAAGAAGTATCTGACTGCACAGACTCTTGCCAACTTTCAGAAACAAACAAAAAATACCACAAACAAACAACCCCCCTTCCCACACCAGACTAACTGAAATAGTCCTGGGTGATCATTTTTTTTGGGTCTGGTTTAGATGTGTTACAATCCAACACAAATAGAATTTTGCAGGACAGTTTTGCTCAGAGGCTTTCTTGACTCTACATACAGCATAAAACTCACCAAATTGTAGCTTCATGGTACTGTCTGCATCCAAACACATGTCCCCACTAAACAAATGGAGGAGTAAATTGCATGGAAATGAAAGACCAGGGGAGCTGGAACTTAAAAAGCTTGCTTTAGCACCCAAAAACAAAGTCACCAAGTTACATCTTCAGTGGACTTTAGAGGCATGTTTATTATTCTTGTTGACAACACAGCTAGCATTCCATAATTTGTTTGGTATTTCGTTTAATGGGTGCCTAAAAACATGCATGATGCTATTACCAAACAACTTCCTTTCCATGCATAGAACAGACGCTTACAGCAAAACAAATCAAATCTGTGTCGCAGATTTTCCATATACAGTTCTGAAATATGTGTTTCCAATAACCAGGCCTATTTAAGGAGTGCCTGCAGCCTTCGTTCTACCATCATGCATCTGTCTGTGCACCCTCCCACTCTTTCCCCCACTCCATCTGTGTCTGTAGGACCACACTGGGAATCAATCAAAAACATACCAGGCTTTTAAAGTGCTGGTAAAGGCAGGCAGAAAATGCAAAAGCAAGCGAAGGCAGGTCATGAAAGAAGAAACATTGACTTGCACCAGTCAGTCCACTATTCTTTCACTCCGTATACAGTTTAGATCAGTCACCAACCAGCTTCTACCATTGAAACAATCAAAAAAAAGTGTTATTTCAAGATGTGAAAGGCTGCCTTCAGGCAAGCAGAGGAAAAAAAAAAAATAACCCCACCAGTCACATTCGAAATCCTGGTTCATCTCTCTAAATCTTTTCCAGCTGTAGTGTATCTTGTTGGAGGTGAACAGACCAGACTCAGACACAGATTTCAGGATGCAGATTCAGATGAGCTATGAATGTATCTATACAAGGGTGTAATGATGTTCTTTTGCCCAAGTAATTCCTGTCATATAACATTTCTTTTGCTGCTATCAAGATAATGCCTTTATAGAGCTAGTTATTATGGCCCTAAGATTTCACACCTTAGATTGGTACAAATTAGTCAGGCTCCTATTGGGTTTTTTCCTTATATATAATTTTACAGTTAATTACATTAAATTTGTCTATCACTTTATGTACCACAGTGTCTCTACAATGCTCCACAATCAGTTAAGTCTTCACTTTACCCTAAGTAACCTGGGTAACTACTGTTTGGTGTTTGTACAGCATTATTACAAAATAGGTTCTCAGAATACACTAGATTTAGTTATGTTTCATTTTACATTTAAACTACATATGCCAAGCCATTTCTACAAGAAAGTCATACACAGTATATATCGATATCATTTACAATGCTTAAGCTAGCTTTTGTTGAACTGCTGCTCTATGTGGGAGATTACTGTTAGCTTTGAAGAAGTATCATTTTATCAGGTTAGGTAGAAAAAGATTCAATATTTTCTTTACAGCCCTGTGCTAGATTCATCTAAATTCACAATCAGTTCATACTGACTGGAAAAAAACAAGAACAAAACCAAAGTATCTTCTCATTGACAATGTTCAACATTTTGTATTATTTTCTTATTTTAAAGGAATACACTTCTAGTTCATGACATGTGCAGAAGGTAACCACTGTCTTTTGCTGTTCCTACCACTTGTTCTGGTAAAATTCCTTCTTCTCTTTAATCATATCATATGTCTTAACACATACATGTCAGTTAAAGCTCACATGACCAGCAAGCTTCATTGCATTCTTAAATGTGTTGATAAATGTATCAGCTTCTAAACTCTGTCTGTTTTATCATTTTGAAGACAAGGTCGGAAGTATGATGAACCCTGAACAAACCAGTCAAGGTCAGGCTTAGATAAGCCTCCTCATAATGTGATGATTACGCTTTTTCTGAGCAACACAATTTGTGCAGACTGCTTCTCAAAACATAAATTTGACAGTGCTGTGCAGTTTGCAACTGCACTCCCGAGCTGATACAATTTCAGTGGAATTTGAACAGTACAAGCTGCTATTTGCCACAACCTTTTACCTACAGTATTACATTCCAAAAGCTATTTCCAAATTTTATTGAAACAGTGGCACTTCATGTACAGTAACAGAGCATTCATGGTTAAGTAGTACAATTCTGGCCTGTTGTGTTGTAGGGTCAGATTAAGTAATACAAATTTTTGTACTAGATTAAAACCAGTAGGGGATTCATATTAATTTCTGCTCTAGCACTTGCAGTTATGAAGAAATCAATCTTTAATTAGAAAAACATTCATTTTTTAATTTATTATTAAATTACAGGCAATGATGACCCCACAGAGGTACGTTATGGAAGAGTAAAACTTTTGCTACTGTTAAATGGAAATAGTCTGGTCTCAGTCTTAATAAACAGGCAATGGAAGTTAAGAACAATCACAGCCATCTCAAGACCACCACAAGCAAAAGACATAACACAAAACTGAGTTAAAACTGTAGCAAAGAATATTAGCATCTTAATAACTGTGGCTTTATATAAAAATCTCTATTTAAAAAAAGCCTACCACCACATCAGTGAGCATGAAAAAAGAACCACACATGACAAATAACCCTGCTCTGTTCTCTTATCAGATCACCCTGAATATGTTTCTAACATGATTTCAAAACAGATCTATGTGGCATTTTAATCACAGATTAAATGCACTGTACATGACTTGCCAACCGATCTGACACCTCCAGCAGCTGAAAAATTCTGTTGATTTAACACTGGCACAAAAGTTACTTCTTTTCTCCCTGTAAAAACTTCCTTTTTGGCCTAATACATATCACAAAACAATTTTATTCAGCATACCAATTTGGATGATACAGAAGCCACATATGAAGTTACCACCTTATGCATACAGACTCCAATATACCCTGCTCTAGCAAATATCAGTATCCATATTTTCTGTATGATAAACCACTTATTACAGCATTTACACACCTGTTCTCTTCATTAAATACAACAGAATGGCCCTTTCCACTAATCTTTGATGTAAATTTCTTGTATCCCACAATCCAATATAAATCTTTCTAACTTGCAGTAATATAAAAAAGATAGTTTAACAGGTCAAGGAGCTTCAATTGTATAAAACATGATTTTCACACAAACTGCTGGGTACTCCGATAAATTATAAAAACAATCAACATCATATGTAAGATGACAGCAGATCACCCATCTAACTCTCCACAGAAACTGGTTATAGTTTCCTGACAGATGATACATCAAACTCAACAACTGATCTCAGCCAGTAGACATAGGGGTAATGCTGGGCTTCAAAAAATCATTAAGAATACTAATACTGCTGAGATTAAAAAAAAAACCAAACACAACACAACAACAACAAAAAAACCAATCACCAAACACCTTCCAACTATGCATGATTAAAGTTTTACTTAAAATAAAAACAACAATCAGAAAAGCAGAACTGCTGCTCAGAGCAACATTAATTAATTAAATTTCACTTTTGAATATCTTATTAAATTTACGATTAGATAGGCTATGTCATGCAAGTAAATAAATGCTATTTATAACTATCACTAAGCCACAGCAACCCAGTCATAGAGCCATTTCCCAGACTGTTATTGTTATGCCAAACAGACTACTCTTTCATTTCTTGTCAGTCGTAATTACAGTTCCATAATTGAAATACAGTAAATTACCATGCAGTAACTTTGAAAGATGGTTCACTGAGGTTAAGCTGTCACTACAATTACTGTATAATAAAAAAAGATAATTTAGATGTTCTACTTCTCTCTCAAAGAAAAAAATTAATTCAGTTCAAGCAGCTCAGATGAGTCAAATATCTTCATGATGATGTAAACAAAAAGAAACAACACATTCAAGCAAAGCCAAAAAATCTCAGGTAGAAGTCCTAGGCTACATAAATAAATCAGTGTATATAAACTTTTCTACCACTCTAGAAAATTGCACATTCAAAGCCAATCCTTTAAAAGAATACTCTTTATCAAAATCAGTCACACAGTAACTATTTAGCTTCCATATGTGCTCCTATTTGGCTCATAGAGCATATAAAGCTTTGGAAACTTCTTTCAAGTTCCAAGCTTAATTTTAATTCAGTTCTACATCATGTTTTCAGCCATGATCGGTAGGATAACTGCAACTCAACACCAATAAGGTGTAAGTAAAAGATAAAAACTAGCACAGATATTTCTAAGCATAAAACCAGGCCTACAATTTTGACTTACATAGGTCAAGCACAGCTTCCCTGTAGAAATTTTCTCAAATATTTAACAGAAATAAAATGAGGGAAGGGGATATGGAAATGACATAAATAACTGTCATTGTAAAAATAATGCTCAAAATTTTTATTTTGAGAAAGAACTGTCCCCTTAAAAAAACACCAATCTTTCAATAAATTCTTAGTTGCTGTCTCTGTGAAGATAACTTCACAAAGGAAATCTTTTGGAAAACAGTAACAGATATGTACATCTGAAAACTGTTCCTATTCTCCCCCTCACAAAGACTTCCTGCTGATGCTGGAAGAGGCAATTCCTTCAGTTCTTTTTTACTCCTGGCTGCTTCTAGACACCCAACCCCTGCTACTTCCCTCGTGTTGGCATTCATGTGACCATACAGTAAACAAGATAAGCTCAATAAATGAAAAGGACACACAATGAAACAAACATAAAACCACCCTAGTAGTAAGTGGTTGAAGGGACAAGGCGGGACAATGTAACCAGGGAACAGGACATGACACAAGGAGCTGAAGGTAGGAACAGTGGGCTGCAATGAACTTCAGAGAACTGCTAGAAGCTCCAAAACTATTGCAGCAGCATCACTGGCAAAGCATACTTGGCACTCTTCAGGGCATCCACAAGGTTTCAGTGATTCCATTTAACCCAAAGACAAGCAAATGGTCCTTTGTACTATACTCCCATCTATTCTCTCACAAAGTCTGCTATGAAGGAAATGTAGTAAATAACTGCTCGAAGAAAGGGCCGCAACTTCAGCTGTGACAAACAATCAAAACATTATGTAAGTGTATGAAATAAAACCTATTCTCAGCAGCTAAGTCTCCTAGCCCAAATCTTTACTTATTATTTTGCTAAGAAAACAGCAGTATCTGAAAGCATCTAGTATAGACATATGTGAGAGGTTTGATTTTTCCCTGTAAAGGTTAACTGCAATCACTTTTTTCACCTCTGTTGCTTCCTCCAGGCTCTGTTGCAGATCAAGCACTTCTTTATCGTGTTTCTCTTTAAGTTTATCCATCTCCATGTCATGGCTAGATACTTCTTCTTTTAGTGCTCCTTTTAAAGCTGTAAGCTCCCTCTCTCTCTTTCTCAAAATCTCTTCTTGTTGATCTTTTGCTATTAATACTTCTTGCAGATCCTGCTTCATTTGCATGAGCTCCTAAAGAATAAAATTAAACACAATTGCATGACAAATGGCTCCAATGGATGTTCTGTGCTTCAGGAAGGAAAGCATATAAATTCCCCAAGGCCAACTTTATTTCATATGACCAACATATTTCTTTGTGGCTTTTTTAGTAAGCTAAAAGTTTACTAAACCTTAAGATTATTAGAAGTATAACATAAAGCTGATGTTTTATGCAACAGGTCAACACACCTGATGCTGCAAAAGCATGAAAAAATTTGGATGGGGTATGTTATTGCTGTCCGTAAATAAATTGTACTCTTAGTTTGATTCCTGCTTTAACAACTCCCTCAGTCCTACCTTCTGTGGCAGAGAGGTAGGTAAGAACAAAGAAAAACCTTTTTTTTCCCCACACTGCAAGAGAGGTGAACCCAATGATAATTCTTTGTTGTCTTTTCTGCTGGAAAGAATAAAGTTGCTTCTACAGGTGCTGAAGACAAAACAAGTGCTTCACAACCAAGTCCATATCTTTACACTCTTCCTCCTCCCACCATGTTCACCCTAGAAGTCATTTCCCCTCTCCAGATTGCTGGGAAGGAAGGGGGTAGTCAGTGAATTTGAAGAATAAACACACACGTGCATGTATACAAACACAGAATATAACAATAACAACTATCAAAAATGTACCGCTTCAAGAATTATCTAATTCGGTAATTCTCAAGCTGTGAATAACTGCACTTTCAAAAAAACTGTGAACTTCCCCTGCACTGAAGCAGGATCAGCACATCTAAACGTTCCTGATACACATCATCTATTCTGTTCTTAAAAGCATACCATGAAAGGGATTCTACTACTGTCTGGATAACCATGTTCCACTGCTTAATTATGCATATTGATAGAAAATGTTTTCCAACACTTGCTTTAAATGTCTGCAGCTAAGTCTCTCATTTCTTAGTCTATCCCTACATAACATAGAAAAATTGATCGTCTCCTTTATAGCAACATTCTACAACACGTTCTTCTGACTCTTCCCTCACTCCTCCACTCAGATTAAAGTCCTTCTTCACAGGTAATGTTTTTCAGTACTATCACCACCATTCCAGATATTCCCTTACCTACACACAACTTTCAACTGCAGTGCCTGAGATTTAAGACAGTAATTTAAGAGAGTAATCAAATCTCACCTACACAAAACAAGCTAGTTATTCTACTCGGCATGTCCTGCATACAAACACCTTTAATATTCCTGAGATCTATTGTCTGTGGTTTTGCTCCCTATTTCGCATTTTATCATTTAGCTTCCATTTCTTAAAGCTAGCTTTCTGCACTAGTATTAAAAAAAAAAGTTAATTGTTTTGGTACTACCAAGTATTAAGATAACTCTGAACTCTAATCTTCCTTTTGAACCATTATGCACTGATACTCTTACACACCCTTATCAACAAATTTAATAAGCAGTGTTCCCTATTTCATCATCAGTAAATTACTATAACCAGGGATACAACCTATTCCTCTTTAACCCCAAGGTGACAAGAACCCCCTAACTCTTTTGTTCCTTTTCAGACTCTATCCCTTCTCTTCTCTACCTGGCCCCATCAACAAAGTCAACAATTTAAAGATTGCTTTGGTGAATATTTACCTTTTCTTAGTTGAATCTCACTTGGCCTTGCTAATACATACACCTTCTTTAAACTTCTGTTTCCTGTTGTGAAGCAAAATCCTATCTAACTGTTAAAACTGACTGAGATGATTATCTGGTAATAGTGGATAACTTGGCTGTTCCTCAACCAATATGTTATTTGTTCTCCCATTCTATGAGATAATGGTACTTATATTTTGTATTCCTTTTAGTATTAATGTAGTTGTTACAACATGCTTGCTTAGGTCATCTAATAATGGTATATTGTTTCGGACTGATTGAATCGGAAAAGCTAAGGCATGAATTTCTTCTACCTGTATCTTAGTTCCCACTTTTTATGCAGTTCTTCTGATTTTTTCATTCTCCTTCTGGTACTTTATAACTAACCTCAATCAGAACCTCTTTCTCCCCTTCATCGGTATGTTTTGCATTATCCAGTTCATCATGCATCTCAGAGAGCTGGTCCTGAAGATCTCTGATCTCAGTCTGGTGTTGTTCCTGCTCCATCTTCACTTGAAAAAGCCTCATCAGGAAAAATAAGACAGGATTTCTTAATTTTTAGAAATAGTAATTTGTTCTTTCAAGTACTAAAAAGATACAAGCATCTATTCCCATGTTCCCCACAAGGGAATGGGATATAATGAGGCAGAAAAATGAAACATCAGAGGGGTAAAAATGAGAACTCTTCGGTAGATATTTAAGTGGAAAGTTGTACTTTTAAACTACATAGTAATTTTAAAGCTGCATTTAAACTAAAGCATTCAAGTGCTTCCATATTTTAAAGACCTGAACTATATATTATGACCATGAATCATTACAGCAATTCACACTAAGAGGAAGACTATAAATTCAGCAGTCTTTCTCTTCCTCCCAGATACTCCAAAAACATGGCACTCTCAAACGGCAGAAACATTTCCTACAATAACAAACGTCACTCTGATTCCTTTATCATATTCTGAAGACACAGGTACTTTTAATCTAAAAGGTTTAAGAAAAGACATAAATTCCAATAAGTAACTTTTTTTAGAATTAACTCACTCCTCTAGGTTTTGCCTGAGTTCCTTCTCACTTTCTTCCAGCTGCTTTTTTAAGGCTTCTTTTTCACATATACTTTCATCAAGTTGCAACTGAAGATCTTTCAGGCTTGCTCGTGTAGCATCTCTCTCTTCTTTGGAATTTTGCTGATTCTGAATTTTGTACACCAAAAGTTAAGCAAGATAATAAACTAAGTATAAATCAATCAAAGGCTCTTTTTTATTATATGAAAGAAGCCATTCCAAGACTTTGATATTTTTCACTTGTAGAAGTGCTTATTAATCTAAGAATACTAAAAGCTGGGAATGCTTACTAAAACACACAAAGCACTGCTTTTTTATTTTTATTAGAAATGGGAGAAGTGAAGTCTCCTCAGTACTATCTAATCAGTTTCAAGTATATGGATTCTTATCACAGATTCAAAATGTAAACCAAAAGAACCCAAACTGTTCTTCTCATGTCTTCAGAGCATAGTTGTACTTAATTTCTTTGAATTCAGCACTGTAAAAATAATGCTGTAAGTAACAAACAGCAGCTACACGAGTAATACAGTTTGTCTTTGATTCCAATCTGTCTCATCACAGTCAACAGATTAACATTTAACTTTGCAGATAGCCAAGAAATTTTATGTGCATGTGCTTAATATTTTTCTTTACTGCTCCAAAGCCATTCTCAAATACAAAGAAGAAAGATTCCTTAAAAAGGTTAACTATGCTATGAGCAGCTGCGCTTAAAATAAAGTCTTCTGTGAAAGAACAGGTATATCTAGATTAAAAGGAATATGAAGCAAAAAAGATTCAGCTGGTTAATCAGTTATCACGTACAAAAATATATTTGAAATAGTCAAAAGCTTTATAATAACGAAGTGCCATACCCTAATTTCTAGATCCAGTTTTTTCTGTAATTCTTCCACCTTCCTTTCAAGTTCTGCTTTTTGTTCTACCAATGCTTTTACTTCAGCCGAAGAATCTGAAACCTACAATTAAATAGAGATGTTAATTCCCACAAAGTCAAAATGGTCTTTGTAATTGTTTTTTAAAATCTAAAGTAAAGCTACAAGCAAGGTTAATAAAGTGTAGCATCAACTGTCTGAGCTCACCAGGGACTTTTCATATGGGTCAAGCCAAGCTAATATTTTCAAAGGAACCATGATTTGATTTTCATAAAACTTCTTGATAATTGCTCAAGGCACATTGCCAATAATACAAAAAATACACAAACCTAAAGCAAAATTCAAATTAGACAAACATATGAATTAAATCACGAGTACTTCGGGCCAGATTTGACTGGGGTATCACCAATTACACAAAATGGACATCAAAGGGATTCATGCTTATATGTCAAGACAGATTTTCAAACACTGCTTTTCAGTAATTTTTTAAGATGTGCTTTATATTTTCATTTTGACTCATTATAGCCCAGGATAATGTATTCATCAAAAATAAGCATTTAATCCTTCTTAGACCATCATTGCAACAACTGGACATTTCTTCATTTTGTTTTAGAACCTCCACATAGCAGGAAACAAAAACTTTTCAGTAGGCAGACTGTTAAATGCTATTACTGTAATATGGCTTTTAAACAACACTCTAGTTTAGTGCTTTCCTAAATCACACATTAAAATACTCTCCCCACTTCAATTATCTGTTTACATCACTATAGTGAGAAGATGCTCCACCATTTTTTACAAATACGTATGTTAGCTTCAATCCAACATCCTTTTAATGTTCATGTTAAGTTTGCATCTCTCTCCTTCTAAAACATAGGAGCAAAATGTAGAAGCTCTCATGGCAGACTGCTTTACATTAATTTTTAATTATCAACAATTAGATTTCCCATAAGTCACCTCATTGCATGACTAAAATTAAGCTATACTACTGAGGGACTACAAGAACAGTCTAACTGAAGTCAGTGAGGGGATTCCAATTTTTAAAGCCCTGTTTGAACGCAGCATTACTACAAAACAAGCCAAAACAACTTAAAAAAAAAAATCTTTACCTGAGTCTTCCCAGCAGCTCTCGACTTTAAGGTCTGAATTTTCTCAAAAACCAAGTTGACCTTCCTCTTTGTTGCATCGTCATTATCAGCACTTCTAAGACACAGACAGTACAAGTAAGCTATGATATATATGATCAAAGGTACTATTTTGTTAACATTAAAACAAATTCAGAGTGTCCAAACTATTGAAAATCACCACCATAGGAAAAAAAAACCCCAACACTCTAATGTGAACTAGTCAGAAATTACCTTAAACACTTCAAAGAAACCCTTTAAATGGAGGCTGCTAAAAATTTATATTCTATATTCTGAATGTTTAGAAAATAATTTAAAAAGTCACTGAACTCTTTAATTGCAACTCTCTTCTACAAGTCCATAGCTGTGGAAAGACAGGTATTCAACATGTATATTATTCAAACATACTGAAATTATAAGTAATTAGTACTAGGTTTTTCAAGTCCTGACTACTGCACCATAAAATAACACTTTAACAGTTCACAGACCCTGCTACATCAGGAATGCAAAGAAATTTAAATGCATCATGTATATTTTAATTCATTTCTCCTTCCCACATTTTTCAATAAGTTATCATCAGAAAATACCAAGGAAAAGAGTTACAGGTGGACAAAGGATTAAATGCACAGCAACAAGAGAGCTTTTGTCAAACCTTACAAGAAAACACTTTGTTGTTGTTGTTTAAAAAGTCCACAAGCTTAAGCTCCCATGAGGTATGATCTGAATTCTTCATGAACCTTCATATCACATGAAGTTTTACTCCAGAAGTATTTATAAGACAAAACCTATTCCGATTCACAAACTTAAACAAATCCTGTACAATACCTTCTGTAAGTCCTGATTGCCTGGGTATCTTGAGATTCTATAATGCCTTAAAGGACATAGCTGAGATGCAGAATTATGAAACAGGCATTTCATTTAATTATAGCTTTGATTTTAGAATTTTACATTTTGAAGGTAATAGAACATAAATATTGTGAAAATACAGTCTCCTCTCCAAAAGTTAATTATGTTTACTAACCCTTCCTTAAGGTAATTGTAAAGTATCTGTTTAGCAGTCTCTTCGTTAGTTTGCTGTGCAAGATCTTGTTGGCCTTTTAAGAGATCAGGAGTTGCCTAAAAAGACAAGATAAAATGTCAAAAGTTATAATCCTCCAAGGGTTGTAAATACAACCTGTACAATTGAAATTCTCCACTCTATTCTATACATAAACAAAAATGTTTATGTACTGTGGACCTAAAGTTCACAAAGATCTACAGGAGTTTCAGTTTGCTGCAAAAAAAAGCATACTCTACACCAAAAGAAAACAATTTTGCATGGAGTTACATATATTTCAGCATTCTACTTTTGTGCATTTATGCTTAAGAATCATCATAACATCATTTACAATAACCTTCTTTGGCCCCACCATCTTTCTTGACCCACAGAAGAATAAGCTGTTTCAGAAACCATATTTTCTATACCTGCAACTATGGGAATAACTTTTTATATTTACATTTCTCCAGAACAATTCTGATATTCCATTTGCAAGTGTTGCGTGATAGGAATTTGTTCTAATGAAAAGCATAAAAATATGCATTCAACAGTATGACCATTTTAGTATGCTAGAGTGCAAAACACAACTTAAAGAATAAATTAAAAATTACCTGTATATTAGGGACAGATGAAAATGTTTTTACAGAAATCTTTTTCGTTCCTGAATCAGATGGAACTGTGATTCGGTTTGGCAACAACAAAGTAGAAGTTACTGTTCTAATTTCCTCTCTCTTATTCTCTCCTGGGAGTGTAGACGACCTAAACATCAAGCTGTCTGTATCAGCTCCATTTTGTTTATGGTATTGCAAAGAATTGAAATTGCTGTTCTGAGTGTCTTTATCAGGCATTTGCAGTTTTCCAATACTACGAGCAGAAATCTTCATCTCTCTGGAAGGTGGTTTTTGATCTCTGGATAACTGCTTGTGAAGGCAAACTTTAGATGGTCTCAGCAAGTGCTCGGCTGACTTACCCAAGCTTTTACTGCATTCACCTAAATAATCTGAATCTACATCAAGCCCTAATGATAAGGCACTATCAACGCTTCTTGATCTTTTACGATCATCTGGATTAATTCTATTCCTTTTTCCTGACCTACCTCTTCTGTGAGGATCAACTTTCTTGTCAAACTTTTCAATTAGCTGATCTACTCCTGGAAGTGAACCAGTGTCAATATCACGACCAGTTCCAGGCAAAAATGGGATATATCTCCTGTTTTCATGCCGATTAACATTGTCTGCATAGATGGCATACTCTTGGTCATCAAGTAAAAATTTGTATAAGGAATTTGCGGAAGTGGGAGTAGCTGATGAGGACGATGATCTTCTTGAGTAATCCAATACTGGCCCAGCTGAATCTTGTCTGCGGAAGGGAAGAACATCTGGTCTAGATTTTCTTGTCTCCGGATATACAGTGGGACTAACACAAGGGGATCCTCCTGCAGATGAAAATGATTCTGAAACACACACTTCACTGGGGCCGATTGTGCCACTG
This sequence comes from Falco rusticolus, assembly GCF_015220075.1. NCBI lineage: Eukaryota > Metazoa > Chordata > Aves > Falconiformes > Falconidae > Falco > Falco rusticolus. The sequence goes on along the minus strand of NC_051193.1, from coordinate 18,617,553 downwards.
GGACAATCCAACAGCTGCTTATTTTGATCTTCTGCTTCCACTAACCTGTTTAACTGTATCTTTTTTGAATTCACTTTGGTTGGCTCTGCAAGATACGTATTTGTTTTCTGCAGGGACACTACTTTAGATGAGGAAATCCAAGGTTTTGCTTCCGTTTTTTCATCCGCAAAAGATTTAGACTCACTGCACACAGAAGACTGGTAATTATCCAAATTCAAGTTATTTTTTTCAGGATCATAAGGCTGTAAAAGTTCAGGATGTCTTTGAAAGTTCAACAAATTGGAGGATTTCATTGTTCCATCTTTAAAATCTGATATTCCATTTTCCTTTTCATCCATATTGGTTATCTTTAGGCTTTTAAGCACACAGGGCTGCATGTGCTGCGTTCCAGGAAATTTTGTGTGTTCACTGCTTTTGTCCTCCAACTTAAAAGCAGTATTGGAGTCTGCGGCTGGCTTGCTTACAGTTTGAGAAATTACTTGCTGTTCTTTTCCAGAAGGAGGAGGATTTTCTGACAAACATCCTTCTGTATTGTTTAGTACGATGTAAGGATGTCCATCAATTCCTTGGACTCTAATACTGACACCATAAGACCCTGTCCTAGAGTTTTGTGCATTTCTAGATTTATGAGTCTCCTCACTCGTGAGTTCAAGAGTGACTTCATAGTCCTGCTGCATGTGCTTAAAACCAGAAAAATACGGCTCCATGATTATCAGAGGATTAGAGCTGAATAGAAGAAAAATCACAAAAATGTCACTGTTTTAAATACTCTACATTATTTCATTAATTACCATTCAGTGTGACTATGAAGACTAAGAGTAATACACAAACAAATCAATATACAAGAAATACAAAGTCCAAAGCAAATGCATAGTGATACAAAGACAAATGTCTGACTGCCTGATTCTGTATCAATTTAATGTTATTTTATGACTGTAAATGTTAAGAAATAACAACGGACAAGATTACCTACACAGAGTTGATGCTAGTTGCTTTTGAATCAAATGACTTCAAATAAGCAAATCTAGTACAGCTTTTTGAACCCAAACAGCTTTTGCTTTGGGTGTCTCCACTATATTTACTGGACGACTGTACCTTTCACAAATCAATGTTCATTCTATAGCCAGCAGTTAGTATCAGCCATATTAACATTTAAACATAAGCCCAGAAGAGCGAAACACAACCAGGCAGTTTTAGGTTATGAGTTTTGGGTCACTAAAGCACTGCAAAGAAGGTTGATATCCTCATGCCTTTGAGATGCGCTTTTATGTACCTGGTTTTCAATATTTGTTTCTAAAGACATCTGATAATAATTTTTTTCATTTATTATCTTGTTGTCATCCATAAGAATAAACTTTCCTACAGATAAATTTGACAATCCCCCAATTGTAGGCTTGTTCCAGAAAACTCCATTTGCTATTTTAAAACAGATATTTTGCTGAACAACAGAAATGGAATAATATGGCTAGTATATATTACCTTTTTCAGAAGCAATAGGTATGGTAACTCCAGCCTGTATGTCCCAAAACTGTTTTCAGTTCTAGAAAACAATAAAATAAACCCCACCTGCACTTCTAATGTTAAATGCCATTCTTTCTTTCTCTAAAAGCTGGTTTTGTGGGTGTTTTACTTTACTGTCCGTTGCATATTATGAGCCAACTGTCTAGTGGCAGAGGCAATGCAGTGACAGTAGGAGCTGTGTCTACAAAAGAATGAAACACAGGGCTGTCAGACTGATGCAAAACCTGGAGGGAATAAACTTTTGAACTGAGCTGGAGAGTTGAGTAATCACTGAAGCCTGACAAAACCAAGATCACTAATCAATGGTGAATAATCATCAAGAGGAAACAAACAACAGGATGTCTCATGGAAAAACAAACCTCCACAACCAGTTTCACCCTCCTGCGTATCTCAGCATGAACCATATCCCTCAGGTAATTCTAATCAACAGCAGAATTATGATTTTTTTCCCTGACAGTGAATTAAAAAGTTTGGCTTGATATTCATATTATGCTAGTTTCCATGCAAGTACTCCTTCTAGCAGGAAAGATCCCCTCAAAAACTTCTTCCTCTCCCTAAAAACCAACAGCTCCTCCTCAACAGGAGGTTTACTTCATCCAAAAAAAGCAGCAAGTTTCTCTAAATGCAATGCTACATGTATCAATAAATAATTTTAATGAAGAAAAAAAGCAGTCTCACAGTCAAAGACTTCCTTAGATATTAAAAGATTTGGTGAACTAGTTAAATACATCAAAATGAATTCAGGGGTTAAATTAACTTGGTAAAGGGAAGTAAAGAGACACTACAGATTTGATCTCCATTTAAGACCTCCTGGAGCAGGAACAGAAACAGAACAAGGGAAAAACCAAGATAAGCCAAAGAAAGCTAATCGAAGTGGAAAAATGAAGCAGCAAGAACAGTGAAAGGGAACAGCAAGGACCAATCACTTAAATTATCTTGGGCCTCCATTCTGTGTATTTCTCCATACTACTTTACTTTCTTTGCTGAATACTCATAACATCTCACATTAATTACAATGTTTCAATATATAAGCTGAGACAAAAATGACAAAGTAAAAATAGCAGAAGCTGATTCTAAACACCCAGAGCCAATGAAGAGATCTCCTTTGACTTAGTGGGCACTGAAATCAGCTTCTGAGCTGCACTGATGGTGGATGACACAACAAAGGAGGAAAAAAGATAGCACTGTACAGAGTTGTAACACAAACTATACACTGTATATCTAATGAATGGCTGCTGGAGGTAGGAAAGAAACCAGGCCCTCCACTCCATTCTTTAAACTGTTGAGTGGGTGCAACTGCATTTATTAATGTCTCAAAATGCTCAAGGCAACAAAATGGAACTGTTTTTTAAAGTTCAAAAGTTGTTTTCAAATAAAAGCAAGCATTTTGAAGTTTTTGTGCTTTCCATTTTTGTATTACCGTTACATTATACGATGTTGATCAGAAGTTACTATTACAGGTATGTAATGAGATAAAAATTTAAATTACTTCAACTTTTTGCAAAATAAAATTTATGCAATAAAGTTTCTCAGACTTCTAAACCAAATCTGCATGATTGTCTAGGGAAAGTGTTAGCAAGACACAATTTTGTAACTGAAAATTACTAACAAAGAGACATCAAACAGCCCATGAAAAAAAGCAACAAAATTCTGTATCTTCTAAAGAGCAAGAAAGTGTTTGAAGTGTCTCAATTAATGTTTTCAGAAAATACAAATTATTCAGAACTCTATAAAAAGAATTCTAGTTTGCAGAATACAGTGTGCTGATACTACTCTAAGTAAATTAAAATCACTCAAGGCGTATTTGCATGTGAACGTGTAAGTGAAAAAAATCATGATCTCTACACAGTTGGTAGCATACATCTGCAGTAGATGAATACATAAATGTCTTTTAAAAGGCTCTCCACTTGCAACTCTAGCAAGATTAGAAATGCCACCAACAAATTTAGAAAAATTACTTATGAAAGGTTACACTACACTTTAAAGCTGTATGTACTAGCAGACGTATAAAAACAGTAAAGTTCCTCTGAATTTGCCAATAGCGGTAACAATTAACAACCATAAGAAAAAGGCATTAATAAAAATAAAACAAAATTTTTTTAAAAAAAATCTTTAAAAAAAAGGACTTAAATTAATCTGCATGGAGAACAGATAAACAATAAATTACAATATGCCTAATTCCAGGCAACTGCAAAAGCTGAACTTTCAAACATGTTGCAAAGTTGCTAAAAATATTAGAGAAGGGGTTGGGGTGGAGGGGTGTCAAAACCAACCACGAAACACCAAAACCCCCAGTGTACAGTGGAAATAGAATTTAGGTTAATAATCTATCTTATATTAACCATTAATATATTTAATTTGATTTGTCTCTAAAACTATAAAGAAGTGTATTTGTCTTCTTCATGTGCATTACACTAATAAAACTTAATTTTACTATACAAAACAATAAAATCTTGTAGAAATCAAAGTGCTAAACCAACATTTTTTTAAATAAAGCATTTTATCTTTCTGGAACTGTGAAAAAAATTATATATATAAATCCCTGCTACATCTACAAGATAATAAGACAGCTGGCCCTACCATTCAAAGAGTTGAAGGCTTTATTTAGGGTTTTTATTTTATAGGATGTCAAGCAGCAGTGGATAATATACCCCATGAACTACATAATATCAAAAAGTTATTTTACAGTATACCAAAAAAATGGTTTTGCAATATTGTAAACATTTTTTACCTAAAAAACACATTACTGGTTTTCCTTACACACAGTCTTTCTGATGAAAACCTAAAGCCTCTAATAACATTAATTGTTTAATTAGTTATGGTCATATTTCTACACAAACATTGTACAGTTGGCATCTCAGGCTTTGGCAGGCTTACAGCAAAAGATTAAGATAAGAGGACTGAAGCTGTTCCCCTCCCATCTGTCTGCCCCACTCCTCTCATGGATGTCACCATGTCAAAAATGAGAACATCTGAAAACTCCAATGGCTGAGTATACACCTCAGCCACAAAAATTTGCAGACTGGCATACTGCTCAGGTAAATGCAATCAGCCTTGTGTTCCATACTATTAACAACTGAAATTCTGACATCTGATATGGTGGAGGAGCTGACAGCTAGGGACACTGACAGCTACAACTGTCCAGTTTTAATCTTCTTTAAGTCTGCTGAAGCCCTCAAATGTTATGACAGAACAGTTTGTTTACTCTTAAGCTTATGAAAAGAGGTTAGATATTTTAACAGTAGTTAGGAAGACAATTTCCCTGTTTGTGGGGCTGGCTTGTTGTTTCCTTGTAGTTAGTTACAAGCTCTTTTTTTAAATAGGGGGAGAGAGAAATTCCAGTTTTCATGCCAAACTAATACTTTTAATTTTACATTTATGTAGTCTTGCTAGTACTTTTATTTGCTGTCTCAGAGGAGTTTAAAAATACACTTTTCAGAAAACAGAAGCAATGATTCTGCATAAATTCTTAATGAGGTAGAAGACTCATCCCATTATTTTATATAATCAGTTATCTCCTATTTGTGAGGCAAATACTATCACAACAGCATATACAAATTGATCAGGACATAAGAAATGACTACTTCAATAAATTGTTTTCTCTGGAAAGCATTCTACTTGCTAAAACCACAGATGACATAGTCAAGGACATATAATCATCAACATCTTTCAGAGATTAAAAGTTCAGCAGCAGTTCAGAACAATGAAAGTATATTGACATATTCTGATTGGTAAAGTCACTGCTGTTCATACCAAGCTAAATTTTAATGGGCAGCAAATTTTCACCTGAAAACTTGCAAACAGTCCAGAAAAGAAATAGCCTGATTTTCTACAGTGACACCATAAATTTAAACAGCTGCATTTGCTGGTCAACCAGTTAAGTAAATCCAGTCATGTAGAGCAAGTCCAAAAGAACACAGAATTAAAGACCCGAGAAACACAATCAGGCATAAACAAAGCAAATTAATTTCACTAGGTAACACATTAAGTTTTACAGATAGCACTGGAGGGTATTCACTGTATACTCCGGAGAAGTTATTTTATTAGAAATTTCAGCAAAACAGTAACTTTCAGTCACGTATCTCCTTGAAAACTGTCAAGAGCTGAAAGAAACTGACTTAATGACTTCACCATGGACTCAGCCTGAGCCTACAGGCCTAAGCCTTTGTATCTACATAGGCCCTTCCTCATACTGAAACCCCATGAAAACCGTGTGTGGTTACATCCAGTTTCATCAGGCTACAGGGTCAAGCTCTTCAAAAAGTTCCAATATGTTGGTGTGCAAGACAATTACTTCACTTCAATGTTGTATGTTACTGACTTAGAAAATTTCAGCAATAACACTATCCCCAAAAACAGAAGTCCCAGCACACCCTTATCTCAGCTCATACAATCCTCCCTTCTCCTTTTGTGAGCCAGCAACCATGCAGCCACCACTCAGCTTTACTGATCCAAGGGGAGACAAAAAAAAAAAAAAAAAAAAAAAAAAAAGCACCATTTTCTATCAGATCAGCAAGTAAGGCACCAGGGAATGATGGGATCACCTATTTTGGCAGCAACGTGGCCTTGGACTGCTCAAAGCAATCACAAAATTCCAAACTGAATTTGTGTTTTAACTACATTTTCAGGGACAGAAAACTTTAAAAACTTCTGTGAATAAACAAAACTGGCACGCAAAGCAGTTCAGGCCTTTCAGTTTGGGGATTTCTTTTTAAAATAAGCTTTCATAAAGGTGTTTAAATACTCATTTTAAATAGTGGCCTCCAGTGGGTATGAAAGTCCCATGTTTTATCATTACTCAGAAGTGGTTTCATTTTTCTGAACAACTTATTTTTGCCAAAAATCGAAACTATGACATTTTTGTTTATAAAGAGAACTTGTCAGCAGAGGTTCCCATGTCTGAAAATCCAATACTCTGCATGTTCTTCTGTAGCAGTTTGTTCTTTGGTGGTGATATGATACTTTACAAAGAACCACAAGAGAGGAATACTTAAGGTTTAACAGGTCAAAAGCATGTTTTTTTTTTAAAATGCCTCCAAAACATTTCCTTTCACAGCTATTTTAAAGCTAGGTATCATGAGCTATGTGAGACCAGCCTACCAAAAAAAAGAAAACCCCTGTAATTTGGAACCCCAGTTTCTCTCCCTGCCAACACGAGCAGAAAAGCGTGCTTTTGAGAAACATACTCCTGTGCCAGACATGGCTGTTCCCTTCAACAGCTCTGCAGCCTTCCTAACATTACAGCTTCACAAAGGCATGGAATTGTGTCCACTCATCCATTTCAGTTCTCTAGCCAAATGTACAGGACAGATCTATAAAAAAAAAAAAAAAAAAAAAAAAAAAAAAGGGGTGGGGGTGGCAAGCCTTCCCAATCCTGTTAAATGCCATGCTCTGTATATGAAGCTTGCCCTTTATCCTGCCCATACATCCTCCTTCAAAGCATGCCTGTAATACATCTGCCATAAAGTACCTCACACTTTCTGCATCCAGCATGTGAGCCAGCTAGCTGCGCCAGACAGGCAGGGCTCATGTGGTATATAATACAGGCAGAGATGTTGTCTGGCATGCAGCGAGGGGACACTGTCCCACCAGTGGATATGTTTCCTGGCCTCCTTGAAGAGCCACAGATCCTTTACTGCTATTGCCTCACATTACATGTATGCTTCTTTTGCATACAACTAGTGAAGGAATATGGAAAAATAAAACAGATCTGACATTTCCACTTTTCCTATGGCACTAAGACCACTTCCTGGCTCCCTTGATGATATAAAAACAGGAACTCCCTTGTATCCAATATCATAATCCTGGAACTCCTAAGACTGAATCAGCTGAAGATTTTTCATTAAAGGAAGATTAGGGCATACCACACTGTCTTCTCTTTGGAGGAGTGAACTTTCAGAATTCTGAAAATGTAAAGCTATTAAAAGCTAAATTATCGAATTACATTTGGTTCCATGGATTTCCAAATTTTCTTACCAAAAACAAAAAGGCACTGCCTATATTATTTAATCAGTGCCTTTTTTGAAAAGAGGGATGTAACAGATTATGGATGTTTACTCCAGATTTTTACACATGCACAGCAAAATTCCAGGAAGGAACTATAAAATTTTTCCTCCAGCTTTACATAATATTGACCTTGCTCTCCAAGCTAAATAATGGATTCTCTATGCAGCTGACTATTCAGAAAATACCAGCAATATCACATGAAGACAAAGTGGGTATTAGGTCAATAACAAATGACAGTGCTATGGAAAAAAGACAGGAAATAACTTTAGGAGAGAAGAGGAAGGAAAAGAAAAGGAAGCAGACAGGATAATTCATGGAAAGAACAAAACTGTGAAGTTTTCACACTTGGTGGAACACAATCTCACAAACATGAGGGGAAACTTTATCACTGCCAATCCTACCTACAATCCGAGGCTTCTGCAAAAGGAAAAATGGGCCTGGGTCGCTGTCCCTTTTAGTCTATATGGAAGATAGCTCTGGGATAGTTGAGTTTACTTGATCTACTGCTTACAGGAGAACAGAAGGGAGAAAAGTGAAATTTTAAAGTTCCAGATAATGGAACTGTAAAAGAGGAACAGTGAAAATCACTTAAGAGCAAATTGACAACATCCAACAGCAGAAAGATCTGAAACAAGTCCGCTATCCTTCCAGTAGATTCCCTACCTCCATTTAAGACTTTTTGCCCTACTTCCAGCATGGTTTTTGTCTATATAAAATTATATTTGTATCATACCTGTCAGTCACTCCTTACAATTACTAGAAAGAAAATTATGATAGTTATAGAACACAGTAAAACTTCCACAGCAGTTTCTTCTTGTCCCTGTACTGTCTAAACTGCCACTCCCTGCCTAGCCCTCAAAACACAAAACTTTCAACAGGCCTACACAGATTTTCTAAATGTATCATGTCCTAACTATATGCAGGTATATGCAGGGTCTCTGCAAGCAGTAGTGGGGAAAAGAAATTACTCTGAGAGATTTATTTTATTATTGGTCAGCTTTTCTGATGTCATCAAAGACCTACCTAAAATGTCTATAAAAGAAGAACTGGAAAACAGACCACTGAATTTTAAAATACTCATTCCCTTTAAAAGCAGTCTGAAAGCTTCATGTCCCACCTCTTCTTCGTACTTGTTGGAATGAAAGCGACTGTGAAAAATTCTGTGCTTGAAAAAACCCATGAGTTGCTGGGAACCTAAGCTATATAGCATGATTATTCAGAACGCCATATACCAGTGCCACACCACAAAGACTTATGCTTGGTATCACACAAACAAAAGACCAAATCAAAGTATCTCTTCAGCCTCCAAGATAGGGCTGTCCTACTATTATAACAGAATTAATCTTACATATTTCATAAAAAAGTAAGCTAGCAATTTATGTTCTTCCAAAACCATTACATATAATGAACTGCACAAGCTATTTCTAAACCTAGTACTAGATCCCTTCCACTACCTTAGATACAGTCCCTGCATGCACCTATATTACTTACTGGTGCAGTGCTAAGAGAGAAGGACAAAGGTTTGACCTGCTGCATTCCACTATGGTCCCAGCACGGCATACCACACATTGCATTGTTACCTGCAATAAAATTCATACCTATTGCCAATCCAAGGTGTGCATGGTGCCCATATAGAGAAGTAAATGCTGGAGGACCCCACACCCACATGGCAAGTGGGTCACTTAAGCCTCCTGTTGAAAGCAGTAATTCCAGCCTCCACATGAGCAAGCCATGTAGGTCTGCACCTTCCATAAATGCAACATGCTTTTGTTTGGGTTTTTTCCTTTGACAAAGCTGTGATTAAATATGATAGTCATATGGCTTTGGGTGCATAATGGAAAAGGAAGTCCAGCCAGGAACGCATAAAGAAGTCTGGGGGCAGAAGGAAGCACACCATCACTGTAATACATTTTTGTAGTGAGTACTTCAATGTTTCTGAATCAATTACTTTCATTTCTATTCTGCGAAAAATATCGTTCTCTGTTCAGATTTTAGATGGCAGCGTAGGGATGGCATGCTAGAATTTCCTGTAGATGAAAATTCCAAATACCACTTTTCTTCCATAGCTGTTAGTGGAAACAAACAGCCATGCTTAGGTTCGCATGGACTACACACATGATTTTATTAATTTCTCCTGCAACGCAGTATAGCGAAGTGGATGAGTCTTGAATTTGCTGCTTTAGAGATGAGGATTTCAGTTTCAGTTCTGTCCACCAAATATTAAACTACCTTATTAAGATGCTCAGCTGATAAAACAATATTAATAGCCACCCTTTCAACAACAGGAAGAGAACTGCATTTAATAAAGGCTGTCGGTAGAAAGAACTAACAACAGCAGTTAGAGAAAAAAAATACCATTTGCTTGCTTACAGCTTGGTTCATACTCCCTCTGACTGAAAAATGTTGTGTGTGAGGATGTCTCAGTGTCTTAAATGTAATACGTCTTGTTCATCCTATGAAAGTATGTGACAGATCAGCCAAATGCTTGAGTTGTGTGACAACTAGCAGGTTTTGTTGCTTTATTTTTGGAGTTTTTTTCAAAAGGAAAATCTGCTTCAATAGCTGTAAGGCAACAACAAGACATTCTGGCAGATACTCAGGTCTCATAAATTGTCAAAGTTTGATTGAAGACAAGGACATATATTTAATTTTCTTAACCTGCTGTGTATCAATTAACATAGTCATAATTTCACAAGATTTATCCCCAGAGGAAACATGGCATGACCTACTAATCTTGCTTACTGAGTGGAAACTGAAGTTTTTTTAATGATAAAAATATTAAGAAAACCCCAAACTTCTCCAATATTCTAAATGATTGACACTACAATATGTTTTACATTGTTATTAAAAAGCCTCTTTTTCTTTATTGAAGTAATTATTTTCCAGATTCTCCCAAATCATAAACAAAAGGGAAACAGAGACAAAAAACATATTGAAAGTATACTAAAAAGGAAATCAACCTGTATCTGAAATACAGTTCCAACAGACTAATTCACATCACCTGTCTTGACTAGTCCCAGGTCCTGTATACTGCGATACTAGTTAAGTCACTGGAGGAAGATGGGTTACATTTGTTTATTACTAGTTACTTTGGTACAAGCTTTATGCAGGCACAAATACCTGAAGAAGTGTACTTGTACTACTATACTGTTTCACTCCCACACAGGCTTATGTACACTTGTACAAGCTCTTTTTTGCCACTAACACAGAATCCAATCTGCTGAGGTTATCTACTTGCACTTTAAGTATCCTGACACCACTGCAGTACAATTCACATTTATAAACTTCAAATACAAAAAGCAAGCAAGCAGCAAAACATTATACTTATCTTAAGAGAGTTAAGTATTGACCACGTTCAATTTTTCCTCGTTTCTATTACAAACTTGCAAAGGAGAAGGTTAAAACTAAAAAAAGTAATAAAAGTCACTAAGAGGAAATTTTATTTTATATACTCTCTCCTAGTTTATCAAATTCTAAATGTTCATATCTGATAAGTATTGACAGAAACAACAGCTGAGTGACAAAAGGATACTTACAGATTCTAAAAGCAGTTTGTGATTTCAAATACAATAGCTGGTTTGTGTCCAAACATCTGATACAATTACACTCACTCCACAAGAGAGTCTATATTGTTTCACTACATTTTCCTCCAATTGTCAGTGTTAGAAACTTTGTATTTTGTTCCAAAGGAAATTATCTTAATACATCCCAATGATATCACTATTGTTTAAATACAAGCGAGTATCCTGTTCATATTTTTAGAGGCTCAGGCAAAAACCTCAAGTTTGTTGAAATAAAGAGTCCCTTCTCAAAAATATGGAAAGAGAGTTAGGGCAATCTTTGTTAAACAGTTTTGCCAGTGCTTCAGGAACACAAAATTATTTATACTACTATCTAAAATAAATTAATAATTAAACAGGTTCCCCTACTCCAAAAATTATTTCTTGGCTTTAGATGTGACATAACACTGGACCTTCTTCTCAGTAATCCCACCAAAAAAGGACATAACCTTGTCTACAGAAATTACAGTTACAGCAACACAACAGATGCAACCAGCATAATCTTGATTATATAAATATAGCTTATTCCTAAATAAAATTAAGGATGAGCTATGAGTACACCTGCACGCAAAGACGCAGGTCTCATCTGCATAAAGACACACAGAAAAGTGTTAATCTCTATGGCGTTTGCAAGTACTTAAGTACAAAATCTACACGTAAACCAGACTTTAGGAGTCATATGTACACAGCCAACATCAGGCCACAGCCTCCTGTGTATTCAAGCTGGTTATGGCTCCCATTTTTCTATTGTTAAACTTTGTCTTAATTACATTTGTATTCTTCAAACACTTGGCTTCACACCCATCTAGTTTCTTTCAACCAACTCAACCATGCATTTTAAAATTTAAACACACAGTCAGAACTGCAGGCCCTGAGCCCAGCCACCACGAGACGAGATGATATCATCACATTCAGTCCGAGAGACATAAGCTGAGTAAAGAAGAGACAAGCTAGATAACTAACTCCACAGAGGAAAGGAGCTTCACAGTGTGCTGGTCTGCTCCACCAGGAGATGCACCACTTAGAAGGGCTTACAAAGCCTGTGCAGCCAAAGCTGCCTGGTGTGTACTCCGCTTGTTCACGGAGGACAGGTTTAACCAGCTCCCACAAGCAACCACTCTTCTCAGCTTCACACTGGCATAGCATAATTACTGGGGGGAAATAAGAGAGGTAGGGCTGCTTCTTTATGAGGCTTGAAGTGTTTGTGAAATTATAACATAACATTACATGCCGATTGTTCTTGTAAATAAAAGCTGTGACTGCTGAACATTTGCTCCCTGCATGTAACAGCTAATGGTGTGCAAATGACTGTATGAAGACTTACTCCAACCCATTACCAGTTGCAACAAGGCCTAACAAAATATTCTGAGCTTGATTCACATCCCTGAAAACATTCCCCCACCTCTGTATAAAAGCTCAAACTCTACCCACCACTTCTTATCTTGAAACAGATCACAAATCATTACTCACTTGAGAGTGTTTTTATGTACATAAATCTTCCACTCTAATAAACTTCATCAGCTCATAGAGATGTCTTTCAATAGAAATCAAAATCAGGTTGAAACACTCCTAAAGGCTACATAAACTCCCACAGACACTTGCAGAAGCCTTGTAAGATTATATATACACACACAGAAATACATAGGCACATATCTATATGAATGCGTAAGCATGGGCAGCCTAGCCAGCAAGTCTCCTGTTCATGGCGTATTTATATAGTTTCCACATCGACATTTTAGCTACATTAAAATGGTGTGTGCAATGTACATATAACTAAAGAATTATGAACTTCTGCAAATGCCTGGAGTCAAACCCTTGTCGTACTCAGACTGATGAGTCAGCTACCTGAATGGTAATGACCCCTAGAATGCCCAGGGACCCTCACAGAAAGGGGCTATTGTGTTAATAATTGAGGCATCTTCCAGTCTTACCAATCTCCTTGATTTTTTTTTTTAAGTCAAAGTGCTTTCTGAGACATTCTCTGCAATCACCTTAATTCCTTATTGTTCTCTCTCTACCCAAAACAAGTAGAATGTGAAAAGTTTATTCTAGAATATTCATTTTAAATTTCATATTGTCAATCTGGTTAATGCATCACAGAAATACAAAAGATGGATCAATTTAATTTAAAACAATTAATTTGGCTAAAAATGTAGAGGCATTTATGGAAAAACTATACTATGTACTTAAAATGTTTGGCTATAGATTTTGTCATCCACTCTATTTCACACAAAACAGAAGGCTATAAGCCTACATTTGGATAAACTCCTTCAAGGAGGCTGCCAGCTCTGTTGGCAGAGATGGTACAAGGTCACAGCAAATACACTGAGCTCTAATCCCAAACAGTGGTGATTCCATGACTACCATTCCACTAAATCTGTACCACATGCATTCCTAACACGTTAATTTCTCAGATTTAAACACTAAATTTTCATGCTTGGCTATACTGAAAATTACCACCATTCAGATTTAACTCCACTCAGAGAGTCAAAGCCAAAGCAGTTTCTGAAATGTATTAACATTTCCAGATAAACATGCCTGGAATAAACACTCCATGAACACGTGAAGCACCTTAGCTCTCACAATAACCTGGTGATGGCAGCATTCTCAGTGGGAGGATCTTCCATTCTTTTGCCAAGTAAGAACAGAAACAACAAGATCAATATTTTTCCTTCAGTTTTTGCACACCCTACCAATACAGCATTCAAGACTTATTAAAAAACCCTGTAAACCACCAAACCTAAGCTGAGGATGCATCGTCAGTAGTCTTCCTCAGTATGCAGTTTGTTGAGACCTAGCAACAAAACAGGAGGAATTCAAACATCTTTGCCTCATCCTGGCCATTCAAGACACAACACTGAATGACAGTGAAGACACATTCAAGACTCATCCCTATATTGTAAGGATGTATTCTTTGTAAAGCCCAGCTCTGAATCATAGCACTGAACTGATCAGGTTGAAGACAACCTCCTCCTATCCCTAAAAAGGAAGAAATGAGGCAGACAGAGAAAAGAAAAACTCCTTAAGCCTGCTGTATCTGAATACATGGACAGCAGGTAGATCCATCGTTTCTACTGCCATTCAGAGTTGCACAGAGGGTGAAGTAAGTGGGAAAAATGGCCCATTATTTTAGTGTTCATTGCCATTTCTCAGAAATCTATTAGCATCAGTGATTTTGACTGGATTCTTGCTAGATCCCCTCTATTAACACAAGCAGGCACTGCCATAGGCTGAACATTGTTTTGCATAATCAGGCTCATGCGCTTGACACTAATACACAGGTTTTCAGGTTATCAACATAGTAAAAAGGCCAGATAACAATGACATCGTCATCACTATGACTGTGACTTCAAAAAGCAGAAATGGTCAAACAGCAGCTGCAGAATGAAACTTGCAGGTCTACTTCTGTTTAGTTTCTGACATCAGCAGAATTATTTGGCTTCAAAATACTTAAGTAGCTATTTTTAAATAGTAACCTGCCCACTATGGTCCAGGCTGAATCTTGCGTTGCTCCATGACAAGAGGTTTAAAAATTCAAGTTTGAGGTCATGCCATTTCAACTACACATTTCAGGTGACATTGCAGAGCCCAGACAAACCAGTTTCACCAATACTCCCAGAAAGATCAACTTCCTATTACATACGGTAAACTAGAAGAAGGAACTGTCACAAATTCTTTTTTTTCAGCTTTGTCATGCTTTTACTGAGGTAAAGTTCCTTACACATGATATACCACAGACCATTTTTGCAGTGAATTAAATTCCACGTCCCCCATATATACCCTGTCAGGGGAACCTAAGTGCATTCTCAGAATTTCACTAGTGACAGTAAGATCTAGTAATGCAATTAACAGAAATTAAAATAAGCTGGTTTGCTTAGAGGTAATTCAGACAGCCTAAGCAGTCATCCCATTTAATAAATTCAAAAGCAAAACACAACTAAGTCAGATACTGAGAATAAAAACAGTTGTGTGATACACCCGTGGAGAAGACAGGCTCTTTGGAATATGTAATCAAAGAGGTAAACCCACCTTTTTCATTACTGTCATAACATTACTGATATTTGCTAAAATAATCCTTTCTAGTGTGTGTTTGCACTGAAGTGGGATTTAGAAACAGTTAATGTCAGTTGCAATTCAAGGTGTATGTAAACCAACTAGGAATTCTTCTCCAACGATTAATACATTTCAAAAATACCTCTAAACTGTAAAATGTAAAAATATCAGTCCCTTTATAAGACACATCATTTGAAGCACTGCATTTTAATCATCTCATATCATTTTTTTTAAACTATATCTGAACATTAAACTGAAAAAATATAATAAAAATCTTCTCTTATGTGAATGATATTCTAAGAAAATTTTTAATAAAAGTTAGAAGTATTGCTTCCTAATTTGGAGTTTTCTGTTTTACGAAGTATAGCTATGTCTCAAGAAGAATACCATACAATAAAAAGCAGTATAACTGCCTTTCCTAATACAACAAACTTCAACTCCTTTGTAAAACATGCTGCTTACTACACTACTAATGGTACATTCCAATACTGTATGAAAAGTTTTCATTTCCATTTATAATCTTTTCCCAAAAGCAGAGACCTGAGTTCAAACTAACACTCTATTTAAAAAAAAAAAAAAAAAAAAAAAAAGCTTATAGCAACTCGGTATACTTTTACATTAGTCAGCAGTAACCACATCTGGCTTGGTACACACTGTGAGCACAAGCACGTTTATTCTCAGCCTAACATGAGGAAAAAAAATGAGACAATTCAATAACCATGGCATTTCTAGAAAATATAACTGCTAGTCAAACAAGTTCTTACAAAGCACTTTTAAGAAGTAATCAGTGGTTTGGTTTTGCCATTTTAATTATGTTTTTATAAACGTTTCAAAGTTCTGATAAAACCATCTCTATAAAAACAGCCTTAACTATGAGACATGTGACAGACAGTTGTCAGAATAAGCATCAGACACTGAATCTATCAAATTAATATGGGTATATCACAAATCATTACATCCTAAGGGGTTTCTGATTCATCTACACGAAGCATTTTATATGACTGCGCACAAGTTAAACACAGTGTACATGCTCAGATAAATAAAGCAACTTTCAAGGATGGGTTTCCGCTATTTCTACTTCGACAATTTTTCAAACTGAGCTGCAGTGATATTTTAAAACCACTTACATGCTTAAAGAGAAAAACAGGAGAAAGATAAAAGCCATAACAACTATTCTTATGTCAACTGCAGATGCTAATCCAAACTCACCACAAAAGTTTTATCACAGCACTGATCTCCCCATAAAGTTGTCATCATATGGGAGGGATATAAATTATATCAGATGCCAAGTTAATTGGGAAGAAGAATAAATGGCTGAACTGCCATTATTTTCCCATGAAGAAGAACACACACAATGTGGACACACCCTTTCGCAAAAGTACGCTAATTCGTGGAATAAAAGGGAGATGAAGTCTGAGCGCCCTCAGCTCAGGAATGCCAGGAATCCCTGGAGGAATGCGTGCGGGCAGGCGGCGGCGCCCCCGACACACCGCGGTCTCGGCGACCCGCGGGGGGCTCCCGGCCCGCGGGGGGGCCCCTCCGCCCCGGACGGTGCGAGTTCACCTGAAACCGAAGGCCGGCAGCAGCACCCCGGGCTGAGGCACCGCAACCGCGGCTCCGGGGCGGCCGGTACACGCACCAGGGGAAAAGAGCCCCCAGAAAAGACTAAGAAATCCTGAAGTCTCACCGGAGACTCTTTTCCGGGCAACTCCCTCCCCGCTCCGCCGTTCAGCACGCCCGCCCCGGGGGCGGCACAGCCGCCGCTCGCCAGCGCAGCCCCGAGGAGCGCTGCGGGGGAAGGCCTGTCCCGGCACGGCCGGCGCTCCGCCAGACTCCGCGCGTTCCCAGCTAGCTGGTCGGGCAGGGAGAGCCGCGTTGTTCTCCCCTCACGCCTGGCAGAACCCCACGTCCTTGGTCTTTGGAAAGGCGCGTGTTTAACGGGGCGAGATGGAGGAGTGAAGCCAGCGACCCAGGGCGCCTCAGCGAGGGGAGCCACCCCCCCAGCCACGGCGCCCCGCCGCGGGCGGCAGCCCCTGAGGCGCCACACGGCGACGTCCCCTGTGCCCACCGCGCTCCGGTCACGTCGCGACCCAGCCCTGTCCGGCCGGCCCCGGCCATCTCGGCGGGAAGAAGCGGGCGACGAGCGCCCGCCCCCACCTCAGCTCCCAGACCTCCCGGCACAACCGGCCGCCGCCGCTCTCCTCACCCGTCCCAAGCCGCCTCGCCCTCAGAGGGGGATCCCCGTCAACTTCGTGCCGCTCTCGCCGCCGCCCCGCCAGCCGCGCTCGCCGCCGGAGCCGAGCGCGGACTGCCCGCCCCCTCCAGCGGGGGAGGGGGTGCCACAGCCGCCGGGACCGGGGCCGCGCCCGGGCCCTGCCGGGGAGGAGCCAGGCGGGGGGCGCTCCCTCAGGTGAGCGAGGGGCTTCCTCGCGCGCGCGCGGCGTTTTCCCGCCCGTCCGCCCGCGCCGGTTGGGCTCTTTGAGGGGGCGCGCGGCGCCTCCTCAGGCTGGTTCCCCCCCCCCCCCGTGACAGACACCCATAAACCGCACGCAGAGGGGAAAAGCACCCCGCTCCTCCGCTGCGGGCTGTGGCGAGCGGTGCCGGGACGACCGGGGGCGGCCAGAACAATGCCGTGAGGCAGCCCGGCCCCGAGCCCGGGTCCTGTCAGCGGGAGGCCGCTGGGCGCTCGGCTTGGCGCTGGCTTCCCAGCGTGCGGGGGCGGCTGGCGCGGCTCCCGGCGGCGGGACGAGCTGAGGCAGCGCTCGGGCGGGCAGGGCCGGGCTGCTCGGAACGCGTGGCGGAGGTAAGGGGGAAGGAGTGAGGCGCTGGTCCGCAGCACGCAGGCTGGAGCCACCGGGGCAGCGTGCCCGTACTGCCCGGGGGGCATCGGCGGCAGCGCCCCTGGGCGCGCCCAGGCGGCCTGAAGCGTTTGGGGTGATTTCCACAATGTCTTCAGCTAAACTGGAAATATCACAAGGTGTCCGCAGGTTTCCAGAATATTCTACATCTACAGTGAGAGCTGAAGTGCTGCCAGCGTGCCTCTCTCCCCAGGCCCGTGTGCAAGGGAAATCTAGGTGCTAAGGGTTTGTGGTTTACAAGTGTCACACAAAAGAATACAGTGCCTATAAGCATCTCACAAGAGTTGGGCCTCAGATAACTTCTTCTGCCCTCAGAATTTTTTTCTCAAGATTTGAACCCCTTAAATCACACAGCACTGTCAAGAAGAAAGGTTAGAGGAGAGAAAGAGCACAACAAAATATTGTAGGTCCATGTCTAGAACCGAGAAATTCAGTGAACATGAGGGAAAAAACCCCACCCAGTATATATGCATGAAAGCCACTTAGGGTCATTCTACAGGAATATGTATAGGCACACATCCTCTTTTCACATCCAGCTGTGCTGGAGCTCACTGCTCAAATTTCTGTCAGAGCTGCTCTGCTACTTACACATCTGACAAAACAAGCCAAGTTAGCAAACACTAGTGTATGGGATTGTATAGTATATAATTGTATGGATTTTCTGTAGAGAATGTCCCTGTCTTAATTAGGGTGTATAAACAGAAGAGGTTCAATCAGAAAAGTAACTGGTCCCAATACAGCATCAATATTGACACTTCTGGGGCGCTGTACCTAGTTTTAGGTTCTATGCTGGGAAAAAGAAGTTAAAGTTCACATGAATCTGTGATACATGGGAAAATGAGGTGCACTCAGAATTTTAAAAACACACGTATTTCAGTAGTATTCCAAATCAGTGTTCCATAAGGATCTATTTACAGCTGCAAGAAACAGTCAAAAGCAAAACCGGGAGACAGAAAAGGAACAACTGACAGCAATAGCTTGTGATAAAACAGTATACTGCTGGTTAATAAGTAGAAAGAACTGTAAACTGGGAATTGAACAAACTATAAACAGTTCTACAGAGGCAGCTACTGAGGTGTTTGCAGACATCTGACAATGTTTTCTTTTGCTGAGAGTATGGAAGTATTAGGTGTGGCAGGGGCTATAAGTCTTCTGTTGTGGAAAAACGCACCTCTGCATAACATACTAAATTAATTCTCCCTCAAAATGGTTGTTGAAAGCTAAGTCAGAGATGTATGGATTTTTCTGCCCTTGGCATTTAGTTGACTTGTCAGGAAAATGCTCATGAGACAGAGCAGCCAAAGTTGAGTTGCTGTCTCGATCTTTTACATATTTTACCATTTAACATTTGCTTTTCATATATTTTTTTCATATAACCAGAGGGCATGACTAATCTTGGAGCTGTTTAAGTTAAAGATGTATTAGTTTGCTTAGCTCCTTGCACTATAATATTCAGAAAGCAAGTGAAGTTTACTGCCCACCCCCTCTAACTGGTAAAACTGAGAAACAAGGCATGGAAAAGAAACAAAGTAATTAAACTCTTTTTTTTTTTTTTTGTCCTCAGGGTTACATGAGCTATGAGGCAAAGTTTTCATCTGAACTCAGACACATGTACAGGGCTGTATTTTATTACAATTAAAGTGTGAAGAAATACGCTGACAGTTTGTTCAGCCTCATATTGTAGTTTAGTAACGTGTGTAGGAATTGAAATCAATAAAAACCAAAATGCTTCATTAAAGAGGTATATACACCTATAATTTTCAGGTTATTGTTAGAGGTTAATTAAAACAGGTGTTAATCAATGACGTTATACAATAATACATTTCCATTCATTTAGAAGCAAACCAGAAAAAAACCTGTGAAATATCCATTTCTTGCTAAAACAACCAGGCTATGACGACTACTAGGAATTATTATATAGTCCATAATTAATTTTTTTCATGATTATTACCTATCACGTAACAGCTCAGAAGACAGCTCAATTGCTATCTGATGTGCTTAGCATTAAACTGCTTAGCAAACTGTTCTCTTGTTCTGTACTGAGTTTCAGAAAAAATATTTCATATGATAATTAGGCCAAGCCATTTTTCTTTTTTTTTTTCTTTTTATTTTATTGTATTTTTCATATTACAGGGGGCGGAAAATAAACAGAGGGAAAAAGGTAGACCAGCACAATTGCTAAAACTCTTATATTGGCTATGAGCATCCCATACTGAAGAGGAGAGCTTTGACTAGATTTTAACTACAAGTTCTATTCTACATTCTATAAGCCTTTGAGGAAAGCTTAATTTAAACCCTTTAAGTTTTCATTAAAACTGTAGTTTAAGTCAAACATTTTGTCAGTTTCTTAGAGATTTTTGGCATATTCTGAACATGAGTTTTAGAAGTACTTGGTATAAATAATGCTACAAACATTAAGACTTTGTTCACTAAGAGCTGTAGTCCAGCAGCAATCCTGCAAGAATACAAGGTCCAGTGAGGTAAGAATTTTTTGAAAGAGTGTATGCAAACACAGCAATATGCTAAAATTGCACCGAAGGCAGCGTTAGGTCATACACAGAATATCATCTCAGTGCAGGCTACCATTTCCTTTCCCACCCCTCATCCACTTTCTTTTCCTCTCCTTTAAACGAAGGCTTTGGTCCTTGTTTACAAAACTGGCTCGACACTGATTAATGCCTCTCTGACCAGGCAGTGTATTATCAGGCAGTTGTGAAATACAATACAAAATGGAGTATGCAGCTAAAGCAAAAACAAACAGTAATGCTCTAGCAGCTTGTGCTGTAGATTAATTCCAGCTGCTAGCTACACCAGCACACCCCGGGTACTGAGCAGCATTCCCTAAAATTCAGCTCTCCTTTTGCATTGAGTCAGACTGGATTGAAAGTTTGGGTTATTAGTGCTATATGCTTGGCTCCTAGCAAGATGCATCTGTCTCTTTCTGTTCAACTACACACTGAACTGAATTTTGACACTTTATTACAGACCCCTGGTTTCCTTGCAGGAAAGGATCTGATCCAATAATCACAGTGGAAAGAAAAAAAAAAATTAAAGTCTTTCTCACAGTATATAATTACTCTGCAACACTGCTTCTGACTCATCTTTTGCAATATATATAGCAAATTTCCTCAAATTATTATAAAATACTAGATGTCTGTTACTTAAGAAGTAACAAAATTATCTGTTATTATTGTATTCAGTAAGGTGTTGAATAGACATTTTTATCTATTTCTTATTTCAAGAAACCAGTCTTGCAGATTCAGTTCTTCTTTCTAGTCTACCATTATTTACACTGATTTGTTGTTTTCTCAAATTGTATCTCAACCATTTAAACAAACAACAAAGAACTTTTGAGTTATAAGAGCATGAGAAAATACCGTTTTATAAAAATCAGAACACTTTGGCTATCATAGAACACAAGGAACAGTTCTATTTTAAATGTCAAATTTACTGTGGTGTAAATTTACTTTTAGAGGAGGATTTAGGTTATTTGAAGGAATTTAATTTTACACTCTTACCAGATGCTTTTTAATTTATGACCTCTCTTTTTTCCTTGAAAGACAACTAACCAGAAAGGCGGGCCTTTTATTTTCCACCTTTCTGATTTTTTTCCCGTCTTTTCACCGTGGTCTTTCTCCTCTTCTTTCTCACTTGCTTTGCTCCCTCCTCCCCTTTTTCTTTCTGGGGGTAGCCCCAGTCTTTTACATTTGTCATCTCTTGTTCTCCCATACAGAGCTGTCAAACACACAGGGTACTGCTGATACAACCCAGAGCACTGGGTTCACTCTGTCTCTAACCCAAGCGCGCAATGTGGAGAGTTGTATAACAATATTCTAAAAAAAGTCTGAATAATCCCAGCCATTAGGGTAGCTATTCAGGAACATGTTTACATTGCAGGAGAATAAGATGCAGTAAATGAAATGTACAAAATGATAAGTTACGAGCTGAAGATTTAAACTATAACTTGTCTTCTATATAATTTAATTTCATTTTAGTTAGCTCAAGTTCACAAATACTCTTCCTACTAAATATAAGACTGTACATTTATTAATCTTACTTACGTACATAGAAATCAAGAGTGAGATTTCAAAGTTGCAAGGTGAGATGAAGAGAAGGTACTATTGACTTCAAAAGCTGTTGAGGGGAAAATACAACACAAAGTTTGATCACACATAATATGATAGTTTCAGTATTCATTTATCAAATAATATGTAGTCCAGTAATTAAGTGAATAATTAGTACTGATAGGAACTTTAGTTGAAGATTTTGGACACTGTTCTGTATCTAGCCACCACAGGACTTTCTGACCTCCCATTCTTCTCCTTGGACAACTTCTGGCTACATTCACATTTCTTCCTTCACCTTAATGACAGTCTTGCTCCCTTGAATAGCTTTATTCAAATAATCCTAGCAATGACAAAAGAAGTTTTTCCAAGAAGAGCCTGCAGAAATCCTAGGTACTACCAAGTGCATGTACATTAAAGATCCAGAAACCATTTTGCTATCTGCTCTGTGGTGCTCTATGTAGCTCCTCTTGGTCAAGTCCAGCCTGCTGGGGTTTAGCTGTGCCTGCACTGCAGGAACAGACTAGATTTTTTGGGAGTAGCATAGACTGAGTCTCTGTTTTGCACAAATACATAAAGTTAGTAATTTGTTGGCATTTTCAATATATTTATTTGAAGGAAGCTTAAAAGAGTGCATTGTTTCAGTCATTGCAAACGTAAACATTGATTATCGCAGAAACAGCAAAGTAGTAAATTATGCTTTCCCATGCTTATATTAAAGATTCCTATGCTCTTTATGCATGGAGCTCTTAAGAACTATTGCTCTTATCTATTTTATAACAACAGCCTTAGTATTAGGACCTTGTACTAGGAATGTAGCACTCCATGCAGATACCAAAAAATGCTGTACAATCTAAAACAAAAAAAAACAGACAAAAGATTTAATCACAAAAAAAGAATACAGAATGTGCTATGCTGAAACCAAAAACATATATCATGGCAAGATAATGCAGGAGCTTTCTGAGTAATTTAACAATTCCATCTGTCGTGCTGAAATAAGGTGCATACGTGAGGTTAAGCAAATGTAAGCATTTTTGATGTATTTAAAGTTTAACCTAGCATAAATATTTGCAAAATTAAGGTCTGAATCCTTAAGCTTGGCATCCAGAAATTGCATCCTGGAGACAGAATATGTTCTGTCTCTCTCAGAAATATTAATTTCAAATCTTGTTTTACCTTTAACTAGCCTCCTTTTGTTTACAATGTAGATCAAAGATTATCTTGGTTTGGGGTAAGCAGGCAATTTAACACACATATAGTGTGCTAAGGAAGACAGAACAGAAGAACAAAAATAATATTTTCATGTTTTAAAATGTACTGTTGACTAAAAATATAGCAGGACAAGGTTTTGTTCAGTTTAGCGTATCTGTTAACTCATCCTTTTAGTCACATGAAGATTCGCAGACACTGCATCTTATATTCAGTTTTCTTAGAAATGTGTGTGTGTCCCTGGTGAGAACTAAGGCCAATATCCAGTAAAGAATTTAGGCTCCTAATTCCCACTGAATTAAAATTATTTCAAGAGACATGAAATGTTAAATTTATTCTTGAGTTCAGAACCAGGTAGCTTTTGGAACAGAGATAAAATCATCACTATCCCATGTAAAACCTGACTTTTTTCCCCTGTAGGCATGCATGAATATGTTAATTATTGCTTCACACACACACCCCCTTTTGGGCAAAGATAAGGAAACATTTCCAAGCCTAGGGAAGCCTAAAGCAATATCTGATCCAAAACCTTTATCCCAGCGGAATTCCGGTACGTTGGCGGTGCTTTTCTGCTGCTGTGCAATAGCACCACCTGGTGCCTCCAGTGATTTTAACCGCTCTGACCCTTTGACGAACTTGCACCTGAGCAGCTTGAAAAGAAAGACCAGGAAATAAAGACTATCTTTAATATTCTGAAGATTGTTTTTATCTCTGGCCACTTTTCTTAATCAAATGAGGTTATAAAATTGAAATAGCTTTGTGAAGCGATATTTTAGAAGAGCGATAAACGTTTCAGTGACATCCCAGATAAGAAACATTAAGGATCAACTTAGATACTGAGCCTTCTGCTTTAAAGGTGAAGCATCACTCCTGATTCACCTCCAATATCTTAACTACTGATGCATTGAAGACTTAAGAAAATACCTGTAACTTTGCAAATCTAGGCAAGACCCAGAATGTCAGGTTAAGGAAGATAGGTTTTAGAGGACTGGAATTTCCAACCTTTATAGGTTTGTTTTGTCAGGACTGATGCAGAAAACTGCTTAAGCATGTCCTTAACTTAAAAGGCCTTCTTTAGTCCTACTCGCTTCAATATGACATAAACAGTCATTCAAAATTGAACATGGAAAAATATTCAAGGCTGAACATACCACTTGGAAACAGAAGCAGGGAAAAGCGTGGGAAAATGAATGGGTGATATGGAAATCCTTTGCTTTTTCTTTTTCAAGGAGAAAAAAAAAAAAGAAAGGTAGCAAACACATGCAACTTTTTTTACTCATTTGGAAGGGTGGAAACCATAGCAGAATAAAATCAACTCTCTCCTAACTGAAAAAAAAAGTCCAGTACATATTTAAAAAAAAAAAAAAAAGCACAACAGAAGACAGACTTTTAACTATTAAAAAAAGTTACACCGCAATAACAGAAAATTATATTACCATAGTGTCAGATTTACCGTGTCAGGAGCCAGTAGAATGGACTGCATGAAATTGAGAGGTTGCTGAAAAGAATTAGTGTATGAAGATTGCAGAGGCACACTCTACCCTGTCTCTCCTTGCTTTGAAGTTCCAGGAGGGAATTGTCGTGTGTTTTTTGGGAACTGCTAACCAAAACCCCAAATCAAGCAAGATGTGTTTGTACAGTAGAATGTACATGCATATAATAAGCATTTCATGGAGATTTTTAACGTTTTTCAGTTCCATTTGTGAGCTAAGTACTTTTTTTGCACAACTCTTACAAAAAGTATTCTGAGAACTAAAACCATGAGCGAACACACAAATGACACAAACTGAGGGGAACTAGTTCATCCTGGCCTTTGCCATGGTTTATTCCTTGCTTGCTTTTGAAAACAACAAACACTGCCTTGTACAGGTTTCCATTTCAGATCCCACAACCATCCATTGTCTTAAGAGAAGTTTACAGCCTAATGATGAGCCAGTGCAGAATACTTAAGGTATTTTAAATTCTCAAATATGGAGGCTTCAGTGATGAAGTAGGTTCTATGTTTCCCACTCATGCGAAGCCTGCTCATCTTTACTGGGGTTTAAAGCACACACAGAGAGATGTTCATACAGATTTAAAACTGTACTGATAAACTGAACTAATACTCCACTTTTCAGTTAATATTGTTTTCTTTAGGTAGAATCAACTTTTCCTGGTTAGTGTTTTGTGACTGTAGAGGGTGCTCTTAAAATACTGGTGATGGTAGTAATATATGGCAATCAGTTTCTCTTCCTGTAAAGCTTATCAGTGTTAGGATGTTTATATTTAGCAAAGAAAGTTGTTGTACAGCTAGTGTGTTTTGTTTTGGATATGGGCAAGAGCCACTATGCACATTTGTGTCCAAATTCATCCCTGGAAACTTTTCTGGATTTAGTTTATTTTTGCAAGTATGTTTCTGCCAAACAGTGATAGTATCTTCTGAGAAAACTATTGATGCTGTCTAAAACAAGTTGAAAGAAATACTAAATAGAGTGTATTTTTAGTTGCAAGGCCATTCAAAGTTGGATAACAGCTTATTGTTCCAAAGAAGTAATTTAACTATTCACAAAAATTCTTTAGTTACATGAAATTGATGCTCCCACATTGTGCTATCTGGAATTCTGTTGAGAAGGATTTAACTTTATTTTACTTTCCTTTGTCTGTAGTTTGGCAGATTGCTCTGCCATACTCCCAAGCTATCTGTTCTTTTATACTTCTCTAACCGAATTAGCAGGGGGAAAAAATCCTAGATACAATGGACTAAATCAAATTAGTCCTGCTATGTTTTTCCCTCAAATATACAGTATATGTCTTTTTAAATATAAAACTGTGTTCCCATCAGTACAGATGAGAAATAATTGAGTTGATTCTGTATGCTTGAGAAATGTTACCTCTTTCTAGAGAGGGTAGAGTCTATAAACCTCAGACAGGTAAGAATTTTATTTTAATAATCGGAACTGCAATACAGCTGTTTCAGAGCAGTGTGAGGAGAGTTAACGTTTCTGAGGTCAGGACCTTTCCTATGAGACCACGACTAGGCTATAGGCTTCTGTCAGCACTCCTTTGTTAGTCCTGGATGTGTTGAGGTGTGATCTTAGACTGACATGACTGTGTCAGAAAAAGCCTATACATTTGCAACAGCAAAACGACACTTTCTCTTGACTAGGTTGTTTTGCTGGGAGGGGATGAAACATACACTGCAGAAACACAGTTTTCCCAGTCTAAACTTTTTCTAACAATTACTCTGCTTCTTATACTGAATTTGTATACTTACCCTGAGAAGGTACTCTTAAACATGAATTCAGATAATAGGACTTTCACCAGTGGTCACTCATTTGAGATCCAGACGTCATATAAAATTAACCCTATTTCAGACCAGGTCTACAGAAGATATTTATTATATATGAGGGTGTCACAAAGGCTGTGACTCTTTGCCATGCTTTTACAACAGCTCTACTGGCCTGTTCATCTCCAGTTTCCACATCAAATTCATCACTCTATCAACTTGCAAGTTAGGGCATGTCCCTTAGCATGTTTGTACACTGTATCATACAAAGGGGACTTTATGTTAGCTAGGACTGTGACTGCAGGCTTGCCATGCAAATAGTCAAATGAAATTCTGTCTTTGTGAGAGCTGGCAAAATTAACTATCCCCACACATCAGGCAATTCTCTTCAATAGAAGAAATGATAATGCCTGCAGTCTAAGGATGGAAAATATTTCTGATATGAGTCATGTAACAGGGGAACACAATGATAGGCTGAAGACAAGGAGTTTATCTCATATCTCATAGTAATTTGAACAACCAACATTGATGAGTACACTAAGATAAATAGTCACACTTAATTTTCTTTTTATCACAGTATTTCTGGTGGGCAGTGTTTTCACTTCCATAGGAGAAACTAGAAGTGTCTCACCTACACATCCTTTGTACTGAGGTTCTAAAAATGGGAGAAATGCAAATTTAATAACCTCTGTAAGTGTTAAGACTTGAACAGAGACTTCCTCTGATCACTAATCCTCTATTCCCTGAGCTATTAGAAAAACAGATAATACTTTTACTCCCTTGCTTTGTAAGAAAAGGTTGGCATAAATTTCTAACTCTAGGAGAGAGCTCAGAAATGTATTTTGGAGATTTTCACATCTCTACAGCTCACATTAAAGGATCAGAATGTCAGAAACCGACGGAACTCAAGACCCATCACCCTTTCTTCAGTCTTTAATAATGGCCAATCTGCATGTAGCCTATCAGCTTTGGTAATTTCTGTGGTGGACCCTCTTCCCGCAAGTGTGAAAAGAGGCAATGCACTTCATTCTGGGGTGGAGATTCCACTGCACAGCAAAACCACAGTACCAAAGCCTCTGACCTGTAGCCATTTACAAAAATCACCCAACACATTCTAAACTGGATCTGCCCTTAGTGGTTCACTTTTTAAAACCCACTCTACAATTCTAGAAAATCTTAAAAGCTCAGAGAAGAAATCTTGCATTGTACAGTACTTGCATATTTCAAGCAGTGAAAGCTGTAAATGATGCACATGTTGGAATGACAATAAGACAAATGGAAGCTTTAGTTGGGAAAATGCAAACCAGAAGACAGATAGCTTGTTTTGCTTTAGGCAAAGCATGAATGCAAACATTTAAACTAGAGAAACTCCCCTTTCCTTCTGTGGCCCCTCTGAGCCATTTACATTAATTACTTGGAACTATTTACCTCATTCCCTTCATTTAGGCCCCAGGTGCAGACACTCTGTATACTGAAAATTATTTTCATTCTTTTCACTACAGTGAAAAAACAATATATGTGGAAACACTCATCTTTTCCTTTCTGAAATCCAGGAATGTTAGGAGAGATGGCACCCTAATATATATTTTGTGCTCTCCTGTTTTATAACACCCTGTAACAAAACAAGAGAATGGTGTGGGTGTGTGTGTGTCAGTGATGTTTCTTTGTCTAAGTACAATGAAAATATTTGTTTAGTTTTGTTGCAATAGCAGGGGCAGCTGGCAGTGTTTGCAGTTACGTGTCTTCTAACACTTCACTGAAGAGATACCCCTAATCTTTGAAAAAAGACAAATATCTCATTTTGCAAATGTGCTGACCTGTGCTTATGCAGTGGCTCTGACAGTCTTCTTTTGTGATCAGAATGTTAGCCTGTCTTTGAAATGGGTCCTTAAAGTATGACCCGCCAGATCCAGACATGCACTTTTCCATATGTGAAGCTAGAGTATTAGTGGAGGCATTAAACGTTTAGAAAATAAACAGTCAATCACATTAGAATTTTTTTTTAAAAAAAAAATCATCACAGCAGAAGCTCAAAACCAAAATTTCTAAATTGGCAGAAAAGAGGATCAGTGTCAATATCTATGATTCTTTTTGGCAAGATAACCACCTCTCAAAGCTCTTGCTTAGAGTTTCATTTCCAGCTTCCCTCTGGGGGAAAAAATTAATTAAACCTTTTCTTGTGCTCTTACTGAGAGGTTCTTCTGCTCTTGATTATTTTGGAATACAAACAACAGACTGTGGGACACTGGCTGTATAGATATATTTAAATAATGATTAACAAAATCTATGGCTATTTGCACAAAGTATATTCAACTTCTACCTTCCCAATAAAGAATATCAGTCAATCCCAGGGTAGCCCAGGTCATCAAGGGGTGGCTACTGAGTCTGGCTCCCCCTGTCACAGCTGCCTGGCAGCTGGCCCACCCTCAGGAACAGCCAGCTGTCTCTGCTGTGCATTTCAGCTTCCTCCAAGTTTGCATGTGGACCTGTGAAGCAGCTGAGTTTATTTTGCCCGATCGGCTTATTTATTGTCAATCCAGAAAGTTTTCCCATTGCCATGACTGCTGATGATGTAGTCAGTTTGCACTTGGAGTTTTCAGCATGGCCTCTCTGCTCTGTCATTTCTGCAGGTCTGCACTGGCTTTTCAAAAGATCAGATCTGTTTCACAGATTTTGTTAGTTTTCAAGTCAGTTCGGCACTTCTCTGTTGTGATCCTATTGGTAGTCCAGATGCACAAGTTTCTTTTCTCAATCTGCTAGCTTCTGGCCCCTAGCATACTCAGACTATGAGAAAGATGAATCCTTCCTCTGCTTTCTCTTATGTTCCAAAGGCATATGTGTGAAGCTATTCTAGCTGCTAGGGTGACCCTTCATTTAGAAGACCATGTTAAAGCATAGACACCTGTATTCATTAATGATATATATCTCAGACCTCAGTCAGAAATATAACTCCCTCATAGAACTGTGACCAATAACAAAGGAAACAAAACCAATCCATTCTATGTTCATTTTCTTATGTCAAAAGGAGGGTGTAAGTAGCACCTGCCATAGTAAAAAACCTCTTGAGTTTGAGGGTATAAATCCATGCATTCAAGGATTTTCAGAGACAATCTTAGGAGTAATTCACTGTTAGAAGTAGGAAAGTACCCTCAGAATAAAAACATTATTTCCCAGAACATTTGTCTGTCTTTAAATTGAATATATGATGTATGCCCAAAGTATGCAGAAACTTTCTTTCTATCACCAACTAATAATCAAGTATTTGTCTGGAAAAGAAAGTTATTTGGCCTAGTGAATATAGTAAGAAGATATTGTAATTCATTTAACTATTTAGTCATTAGATTGATTAATAACCTGTTGCATTTGGTTACCTAGATGAGAGAAAGAGATATTTTGTAAACCCCTGTTTTATTATTTTTTTATGGTATGCCATCTTCTTATTCAATAGGACAGCACTAAAAATGTTTGTAGTGATATTCATTGCTTTATGTAACCTCATTATCTTAGTTACTTACAGTCTCAGCTCAGTGGCATGATTTTTCACGAATGTGTCATATGAAAGTCTCCAAATTGTTTTTAATCACTCCCAACTTATGGGCTTTTTCTGTGATTGCAGTATCCTTACTGAGATGTGAATTTGAATGAAGAAAAAATGGTCCACTCCCAGACATCCATATCCAGGGGAGATAAACTTAAGACATTGTCATGAAACTGTGGTGGCCTCTCTAAGCTGGGTTACTGGCAGATGCAAGAGATCATTACTCCAGCTTCAACCACTCCTCTCAGATTTAAACAATGGCATTCACAGGCATAGGAAGAGACATTCAGCTGTCTGAACAGCTATTTCTGTCCACTTCTGAAGAGTGCCAAATCAGGTGCAGTCATGCCTACTGGCTAGGTGGTGTAACAACCACAGTCACACAAGCCTTGGCCATCATCACATCATATTGCATACTTCCTTGTAGAGGCACTAACAAATTTCATTCCAGTGCTCTTCCAAACCACACTAGTTAATAAAGTCATGTCATTCATTTTGAATTATTTTGTATCCAGTTGGACTCAAATTCAACTGCTTTAATAGGTTCTTCTTGACCTTCCCAAATCTTTTTGCAGCTTGTCAGGAACTTTTTCCATTACCATAGTCCATGGCAGCAGTTAGCACACTAAAATTTGCTGGCAGGTATATTTATTAGGACTGAAGCCTAGTCAGGATGGCATCTGAACTCATGTCCAACTTAGGTAGGCAGAATCACTCAGATATGTGAAGCTACTGATTCTGTTTCTGCACAAGTACTTTCTAGAAAGGGGGCCTCTATCACCTGTAAGGATGAGCAGCTGCTGAGTGGGAAAAAATTTTAAACAAATCCTCTGGTATGGAAATCTGTTTTTCATTCCCTACTTAATGTCTAATATTCAACTAATTCTACCTACACTGCATTCACACATTCTGATTCTAATTCCTGTTAAATACGGTGTCTAAAAATTCCATCAGGATTAGCATGGAAGTATAGAAAGTAAATATATCCGGGAAAGAGAATTAATTTTAAATTATAATGTTGTGCTTGAGAGTGATTACACTAAGCATGAAATCTGTGTGATTCATGATTATTCCTGCTATTTCTGATTTTTGCTTCAAATGAAATTGGGCTGATTGTGAAGAATGTTACTGGATTCTGTTTGTTTAAAAAGGAAGTTGGCGTTTGGGGGGGACGTAGAGTTGATGATGACAATCATCACTGCCACAGTATTTGAGGGCAGAGAACTAAAGAGCCTGAGAGATGCTTTCCCATAAATACACTGTTCTTCAAGCACAAAGACTTGGTAAGGAAACAATTCCTTCTAATTAGGAAAGTAATTTTAAGCAGAAAAAGATGTAAAAGCTTAAGGACTGTTCTTGTCAGAGAGAGATGTTTCAGAGAAGAATTAGGGCAATAGAGGATTATTGTTTTGTTAAGCCTTTGATTGAGATCTCAGACTTTCATCAGTTCTGTAGCAATGCAAGCAAGAGATCTAAGGCTCAAACACATCTCCAGAAAAGAGATCTTGGAGAAATAAAATAAAATAAAAAAAAAACCAACCCAGACTAGGATTTAGCTTTTGGGTATTTATAACTCCCAGTTGAGAGCCAAGGGGAAGTTTTTCTGTCATCACCCTGTTACTTTTAAAAAACAGAGGGGAAAAAAATTTTGCTTTTGATTTCTCAAAAAATAGTGTTAGTTATTTGAAAAACTCCAGACCAGAGCATGAAAGATCCTTTAGAGGAGAACTCCAGGGTTGTTATTTAGAGCCTGCCCTGAGTATAATCAAGATTAAATCCTTTAATGAAGGCAAAGCTTACTTATCTGATCAGATCCTAGCATAATGGTCTAGCATGTGATATTATTCTGTATAAGTTACATAAGTTTTTATTTAAGAGCATACT
The DNA here is from genome assembly GCF_015220075.1 of Falco rusticolus. Classification (NCBI taxonomy): domain Eukaryota; kingdom Metazoa; phylum Chordata; class Aves; order Falconiformes; family Falconidae; genus Falco; species Falco rusticolus. Next base: position 18,585,595 of record NC_051193.1, on the reverse strand, counting down.
TTACCTTCAGCTGCACAAACAACATTTTTAACCTGTTCAGATCTTTGAGAAATACAGACAAATCTGAAGAGAAAAATTGAATATTTGTTAACAAAATAAAATCAAATCTTTCTGTGACTTGGTTAAGATGAAAGCAAGACAGGAAACTAATAAAGAGGATCAGAGAACCTGGAAATAAATGTTGACAGGCTTGTGCACTGGCAGTTTAAAATCACATACTATTAAGCATTAGCTTTCTGCTTAAGTGTTTGCCCACAAGATTGCCTTTCCTTAGTAAAGGCTAGAGATTACCCACGACTCATTTGTGTTTGCAGGTTTTCTGTAAGTATGTGTGGGTACATACTACCATTTATCAGCCACAATGCACTGAGGTCACAAGTCCTCTGTCTCATTAAAAAACAGTGAGCCAATTGAAAAACAACTCCCTTCTCCCTTGGCGCATCTGAACATATGGTGCGGGAGTACTACACTTCATTTTGCAACAGTCATATCTGGGAAGAAGCTAAGCAGTTAGGCAAAAAGGTAGGTAATAAAACTTCGGATATACAGAGTCATATAGTTTTCCTGTTTTGACAATAGAATTGGTGGACTACAGCTTCAAGCTTTTTAGAGTTTCTCACATACTGAAAAATAAAGATTAAAAGTTACAATATTAAAAGCCTTAGTGAAAAGATTAAAACAGAAGCATGACCCTACTTCAATGCAGAAACGTCTCAGAGCTTCACAAAATCATGAATTAGATGTAGAGTGCTGGTGTACTCAGCATACATGATATAGGAGCATTGTACCATCAGGGTGTTAGTTACTGCCAGAAAACAATGACAGAAGAGAAGGTGGTTGCTTGACTCCTTATATGTCTAATATATTGTGATCTAATATGTCACATTAAATAATTGTTTATAAGTTTCACAATACCGGCTTGTAACAATTACCATTCCATGTCTTACAGACATAGTCTAAGTACAGGAGGTGCTGGTTGCTGTAATACCACTGGTCTTGCCTTTCACATTGACATAAAAAAGTATAGTGCCAATTCCTGCTGTTCAGACTGCTTTTTTCCAAGACAGATTTTTTTAAAAAAATATTTACATGCAAGAGTTAAAGTTCTCAATAATCTGTTCATCCTTTTGCCCAGGAAAGCTGCTATTGTATCTTGAGAAAGCCTTTTCCAGGCTAAGGAACTGCTATACTTTCATTCAGCTTTAAAAAGAAACTAGTCATAAAAAATTTTTATACTTGAATACAGACCTTAAGAGTTTTATTCAAAATGGTCCTCCAGAGAACACAGTGAAAACAGTATCTCTTGGGACAGCAATGGAGAAGTTTTCATCAGCATTGAGAATGCAAATATTCATTGCTTCTGCAGCCAAGTAAATGCTCACTATTTTGTGGCACTATATATTCAATCAAAATAAAATTACTTTTTGTTTTCTTTATTATTTCTCCCCACCATATGTCACATTCCCTGCTGAATTGATTCTGGTTAACCAGAAAACAATAAAGTTAGTCAGCATGGAATGTGACTTCATTGGCAAATAAAAGGACACTTTTCTAGTGCATCATGACATGGTCTCTACCGATGTAGATAATGTAATAGAATGGATAGCAGCGCTTCTCTGTCTGCTTAATGCTATGAGTTCAAACTTTTCCATGAGGAAAAAAAGGCCAAAAGGGAATGTTTAAACAATACTTCTTAAAACTAACTTTTCTTTCTGTGTCAGATATCTAAGCTAATTACTTTTTTGTTATACTCTTAACTAAAGCTGGAACAAAGTTTCAGAAAGCTCTTCCTTCCATATTTGCAAAAATGAAAACATAATACCCAACAAGAAAGTATTTCTACAGTTGGGGGTGGGGGGTGGGTGGGTAGCAAAAACCCCCCAACACTGAGGTGGAGTAAATGGAACAGATCTTTTTCTCCCTCTTCAGCTGTACAAAGTGCTGGGATGGAAAGAGTGCCACATTCAGTTACTTCCTTCCACAACACACCAAGAAGCAGAGTTGCCGATTTTGTTGTCCAGCTCCAGAAACAGATGTGGTTTGAATTCCTGCACACATGGGCATGAGTGCATATGCAGACACAGACATATACATATGTACCTTGCTTATTTCCACATGCTTATACTTGATTGAGAAGGCCTACCTGTAACTTTTTCAATCACCCACAGCCTGTAAGCAGTTCAAGCAGAGTTCCAGAGCCAGGGTTACACGCTGTCACCAGGAGAAGGACTGTGATAATGCACGATTAGTCCAAATCTCTGAGAAGAAGCAAAACAGCTGGGACTACTAAGCCTGGCATCACTGGATTGTAGTGATCAAGTTGTGCACTGGAGTAGGGGGACACCTGGAAACCATTTCCTGCTTGTGAACTGATCTCCCTCCCCCTTCCTCTCAAAGATAAGTGTATGCAATGTGGCTTTTGGCCACAGCGAGGTTTTTTGGATTTGTAATGTTAGGAAAGTTTACTTTAAAGGCACAAATCCAGGTCTTTCCTTACATATAAAACTTCAAAAGACCAATTTTTTCCCCTCTGATGCTCCACCCCCCCAATCTCTTCTGACTTCAAATTTTTCCAACTCCGAAAAAGTCTTTGCAATTTCATCTTGAAACTGGCAAATGAACTTTAACAGACTAGAGACTGCTTAGGTACTAGCCTGAGCTTTCACACTGCTAATGCCAAAGCCACTGATTGTTGCTTTCTAGCTGTACCTCACTAACATACAACAGGTTAAGATTTCCACACACCCCAACTCTTAAATACTTGAAGTTTCCTTGGCTGTGCAAAGTAAGCACATATTTTGTCCATGAGAGTGCCTTTGAGCAGTATCTCTTTTGTCAGTTAGGTTTCTCTTGTGGACTTGCCAGGAGACATCTCCTGACTGGTCGTCTTTGTCTCTGGAAACATTTCACTTGGCAGAATGGTCCCTCTGCTTTAGCTATTGGGTAAGGTGTTGGTCTCTCTGAAATCAACTGGAGCCACCAAATTTTAAGATGCCAGAATTTTTCACCTCCTGTCTTTAAAATCACTGAAGACTAGAAGCATGCAATGCTTCGTCAGTTTGAAAATGCTCCAGCTTTTTCTTGATATTTTCTATGGAACTGTTGGTCTTAGAAAAACTAATAGCTGAGGTGAACATGCTTGTATTTCTGATACAAGTTTATAAACAACCGCCAATTAATTGATTTTCTTTTTGCTAAAAGAAACCTCAGTTTTCATAACCAAAGTCTAGAATTTTTGAAAACAGAACAAACCAAAAAATGATAGCCAAATATTAGGAGACCAATAAAAACGGTTTTGTGAAGTCTCATACTAAATGTCACTTAGATATTCTCCAATGTATTGAGAAAGTTGCTTTTTACCTAAAGACACATGTTTTCATGTACAGTTCATTAGCATTATGTTATCATACTGTTGCAGTAGTTGTAAGATTTTAATAATTGATTTTCATCTCTTAACCAGTCATCTCTAAATGCAGAGTCTGAATGCAGGCTTACCCTCCAAGTCTTGCTGGGGAGGTTAGGACTTTATAGGAAAGTCACACTCTCACTCTTTCAAAATATACATGGTAACATAAAGTATAAATGGTCAGAGCACACCAAGGGCTATCTCTGGCCAAAGAAGCCAAATATGATACTACAGCCAGCATGGCAGAGACCTCATCAGCCAGGGCCCCATTCTACAATACCAGAGCAAGAGAGCAGGGAAGACTCAGGGGAGGCAGCAAGGGTTAAGCAAAAGGCCAAATACCAGGCAAGTCTGCAGCAACAAAGCAGGTCCAACATTAAGACAGGCAGGCAGTCTGCACATCAGGATCAGCCCAAGAATCATCAGGCAGGACCATAGCGACAGGCAGGGCTGAGATGAAGCTGGGAAGTCAGCTCAGCTGATGATCTGATCAGCAGGTTCCATAGCCAAGCACCGGCACACCTAAAAAATAGCGCAGGTAGGGGCTGAAAGTCCAGGGCTGAGCTTAAATGAAGGCCCAGGGCCCATGGGCAAGAGTGTGGGTAGAGGCCCCAGGCGATGCTGGTCAGGGCCATTAAATCCTATCGGTGCACTCGGGCCCCCTGACATCAGTCAGTAGAACATCCAATCTCGTATTTTCATGCGTAAGCAAGAGAAGGGAAGAATTATGGTTGTGGTTTGACCTGTGCTGCATTTTCTGACCCGAGTGCCTGATTTCTCAACCACGATATTACAGTAATGCGATGTCTACCCACAGTTTATATAAACACAGAGTATGTTAAACAACTGACTTATGATGTGATACTTTTGTTTCCACTGAATTCTAGACCATCTGCATACTGAAAAATTTCTAGACTTGTGAAGAAGATCTGATCTATTCAGTTATTTCACTAAGTAGTCACAGATACTCCTGGGTATTCTTCTGCGTGTACTTTGACATTTATATTTCATTCTTTTTTTCATTGCAATTAAGCATCTGATGGATCCCAACACTTGGTTGTTACTTCTGTACTTTTGAAATGTCTTCTTTGCTGATCTTAAACCTTTAAAATTCTCTATTTATGTGCTCTTCAAATTATGAAAATTAATGCAAGCCTTTTTCCTGAGGCTTAGAGTTGCTATAGCAGAGTTTCTGGTCACCTGATTTCTGAGAAACAGTTTGGTCCGTGTCTATTGATAAGCAATGTTTTCTTTTTCATCTTCCCTAGCTGAGGTGATACATACTGCTATCTCATATTCTGGGACATGGAGCAGGATGTCAGCAGCATTGCAAGATACAACTGTAACAGGCACTCAGTACTTTTTGGAATAACTCCTGATCAATGTGTGATGTGTCCAGTTTGCTAACTGTATCCCCCAGTCTATAATTAACAAAATGCATGTTCTTCTGTTGATAGAGAGTAGATTCAAAGCATACCAAATTCTACCAAGTATCTGGGAGTAGAAGCAAAAGAGAAACAACAGGTTTTGTTCCAGATGAAAAGAGTGAATGTATGAGAAGTTAAGAGCACCTGTTCTGGGTCAAACCAAAAGCCCATCTAGCTCGTATTGTATTTTGAACAGCGGTCAAGGGTGGGTGCCTTGCAAGAGGAAAATGCTTTTCAAATTTTCCTTGCAAAAATTATTTCTTCCATGCCTCTTCTTCAGAGAATCACAGTGGACAGGGCAACTGCATAAAAGCTAGTAATTCATGTCTTATGCAAGCTAAATGGATCCAGATCTTGCTGATATAAACAGTGTTAGTGGCTTCAGTGCCAGTATCTCTGCTGAGGATATTACCTGAAAATTTTACACAGAAAGAATAGTCTAAATTTAGACATTACTCCAGTAGCCATATCAGACTTCACAACCTGTCTACTTTTGATGTCTTCTAGCAGATCATAGCACTGCTCTGTTTCTGCTCTGACACTTTGATTTTAATAACCTAATATGAATTAAAATAGCAGGTGCATAGCAACACCTTTTTAGAGTGAGTGTTTGATGATAATAAGCATGTTTAGCCAAGACTTTGCTGAGCCATGGCTTTCACCTCAGCCTGTACAATACATATATGATAAAAAACAATTAACTCCTTAGCTGCTGGCTAAAGGATTATGAAAAATATGTATAAAATAACAAAAAAATTAGAAGTCAGGGAAGTTACGGGAGATCATTAGGAAGAAAGGAAGATTCAGTGTGGTCCCTTGAATAATATCACTGTACTTCGTATTTTTAATAATAATAATGCCATCAACACTGGAAAAGCTGTGCGTGGTCTGGTAATAGACTGATGCCGCTAAAAGGAAGCAAACACTACAGAGAAGGATTCCTGTCCAACATAGAAATGAAAGAGAAATGTGGGCACAGACACATGGCAGTTTTACTTGTGGAAAACTGAGGGCTTATTGAATGAAAGGGTTAATAAAGGGATTACAAGAATGAACTCCAGGCAGCCAGTGGATTCAATTCCCCTAGATTGTTGGGACAACAGCAAATGCTGCATATCTTTGTTTCTTGTAATTGCTTTGTTCATTACCCTGCTAAATCCCCAAAACAAACAACAAAACAGCCAAGCCCTCCTGTCACCCAGATATAGTCTTTCTGTTAAAAAGGTTCCACTTGTAAAAAACACTTTTGTCTATTTCTGTGCTTTTTAACATTTTATCCTCTTACCAGGTTGAAGGTCAACATAACTCACAAGGAAAATATTGTAATTTGTTTTGCTAGTAAACGTACTTTACTGGAGACACATGCTGTATCAGACTGTGATAGTGCAGGCTTCATGTTTAACCAATTCAAAATTCTGAAAAGACAGCTCTGTTGGACTCTGTGATCTTAAGGGTCTTTTCCAGCCAAAGTGATTCTATGATTCTGTTCTGGGTTTCTGCTACAAGAGGTCCAATGTTTCATTTAGTTTCTCTTCCATCTTTTGGGGCAAACCCTATACACTCCAGAGTTCTCTCACATTGTTATCAAATAGTACAAATCTTTTTGCATTCCTCTTCAGAAGTTCAGCAGTGCTTTTGCTTCCCCCAGGCCTGCTCTGTAACTTTTTTCCCTACTCCAAAGCCAGTCATTCACCAGTCTCTATCCTCATGAATCTGCAGCTGCAGCTAGGGTAAAACAATAGGCTGGGTATCATCTGAGGCCTGGTAAGCTGCCTCTCACCCCACCTTTTCCTCATTCTACACTTTTTTTGCACGGTGCTTGAAATGCTGCCACCCAGCAGTTTCAGCTACCAGTTGTTTCAGATTTCAGTTTGTTCTCTTCTGCAGCCCTAAGGATCCTCCCACAGAACCACTGCAGTTAGACAAGCAAAGCAGACTGATGAGGAGGACATGAAGTGGAGCATGAGGTAAAAAATCTGTGTGGGTCTTAGTCACTGGGACATCTTTCTGGAGAGTGGGCCAAGCGTGGGAAGTTTTGCCATATAGATTGGGTCCAGCAGCGCATATATCTTGCATATAGTGGTAAGACTGCAAATGGCAAGCTGTCAAACCGCTGCCTCAGAAGTGTCCCAGGTCCTTTATGGTGGAGAAATTTTCTGGAGGTTAGTCAGATGCCTGTGAATTCTCATACCTCTCATAAAACCAGCTCATTAAAGAAAGGAATGATTTAATGTCTAGGAGTGGAGCAGGAAAGAATATTAATTATACTTGATAGAGTATAATTCTACCACAGGAAAAATATACAGAAATATTTTGGTTATTATCTTAAATTAACCAACATATAACATAGATTCCCTGTAACACTGAAGCTTCCAATTTCTCCATGGCTTCAGTACTTGAACATTTAATGTCTCTCACTGTGAATCATCAGACTCTGCACCTTCTGACAGGAAACACCAGCAAAATGGCAGAGCTTAAAGAGGAATTCAACCCACATGACAGAGCGAGAGGGATTTCTAGAAGCTGCTGATTAAATTCTATTTTTTAAGAATGTTGTTGGTCTCAGATATGACTTAGTGTTAGAGGTATAATTGTATTCATTCTCAGGAAGGAAACAGAAATGCTTAAGGGAACACTTCCCCCAGAGTTTTCTTCTTTGGCAATAAGATGTCTTGATTTAGTTTCATTTTCGATGAAGCTGTTAATAGGCTGCATTTTGCAGAAGTGTCTATTATTCTAGTAAGTTCAGATGCACTGCATGCATATTTTGCATGAGTAAACCTATGTATCTGAAGCTTAAACTGTGCAGCATAATTAGAGGAATGAGCCTCTGGCTGCTTTGTCAAAACATTCTTTAATTGCTGGATTTTAGGATTATTGGATTAGAAGATTAGATGGGATGCCTAGAAATCTTAAACTGGAGCATCTAGTAAAGTAAGGCTTCTCATGAATCAGAGTTACAATGTATTTCTCTGACCTCTCTTCTTTTCTAATACATGTTTTAATTTTAAGGAACTTACTAACTTTTGTCCACAAGAATCAGTTGCCAACTTTCATGTAGCCATGAGTGCTATAGTCCCTCTGAACATGGTCTGTGAATCACTGAGCTTCCTTGCCCGTGTGTTACTAAAGGAATCCTGGTACCAACCAAACATTGTACAGCATTCACCTTGCAGTGTGTATGGTTGTTACTGAATTAAATTATGATCAGTAAGCACAGCTACATTTTTTATGGCATTCTTACAAGACATACTCTGTTGTCAAAGCATTCTGCTTTGGTCGAACTGTGTCTCTGAGTCCCAAAGAACATGCTGGACTATAGGCCTCCTCTTTTTTTTGTCGGTACAATAGCAGATTCACTAACAAGTGCAGTGAATGGCTTCACCCATGGCACACAGAAAGCTGTTCTGTCATTCTCATTTATCTCACTTTCAGGGGAGACTTACTACTTTGCTCCTGAAAGTTTCTGTGATAAAATTTTCTCCAGCTGCTGGTGCTCTCCCTGCTTGGTCCAGCATGTTGCATACTGCGTATACAGCTATGAAAACCACAAGAAAGGCTGCCTATATGTATATATGCATGTGTATGAGTAGAGAAGTAATGACACAATGATAAATAGATTACCAGATAGGGAGGGAAACTTTGGGCCCTTGTCCTGGTTCAAATCCCTTGTAAGAAAAATGCTATGAAGTTTGTCACGTCAATATTGAGCAGATATGGCTGGTAAATTCTGCTGGGGGTTCTGAACCTACAGGCTTAGAGACCAGATATTTCAAATGAGACAGTTAATGTAATAGTGTTATGTTGCTCTTTCCTGAGATGGTTTCATAAGTATTAGGAAGATGACTTTTAATTAGTATATTAAAAAGTTTCAAAAGTTATTGCTAATACTCTGTCATCAAGTTTTGTGAAGCAAACAGAAGAGGAATTCTGTTCACAAATAATATGGAGACAGATGTGCTAGCCATATTCCCAAGCCATTAACAGAACAGTCATCAACACTTCAAAGCACCATATTCCCATATTACTTAGTATATATAAAATGACAGCATCCAAAATAAAAGCCAAAGCACTGAAGTGTCCCAGTATGATGAAGATCATGACTGTCTGAACAGAAGGATCAATATGGGAAGGTGTGAATCATATTCTTATTTTCTGGGGTAAAAAACAACTAAACACTTTGGTACAATTTTGGCATCTATTAAAATCAACTGGTATTTTTGTAACTGATTTCCACAAGGCCAGAACTGTGTTTTCTGGGTCTGACCATCTTGTCAGGATTTAACATACCTGAATTAGTAGGATTATATGTAGTGATAGGTTTCAGATTTTCAAATTTAAACTGTAGGAATAAAAAAAGTTACAACTTATCACTTCCTTCTTTGGTGACAGAGCTTTCTAAAAAATAAATGTTTTCACTAAACTCCAACTATTTCAAAAATGTCTGTCTGAGGTAGCACAGACCTCTTCAACTTCCTTTAAAACAGTGATCTGTGTTTCTGTTTAACCCAGGGACTGATACAAAATGGTTATGCTATCAGGTAGCATAAAATAAGGAAATAAATAGTTTAACAGATGTTCAGTGGGATAGATTTTTTTCTCTGTTGTGGGTGCCTGCTCACTACTGTTGAACTGGAAAGGAAGTACCTGCAAAAGCCCCTTGAATGCCTAGACTGAAAAGGCAGCCTGACTAAGTCTTGTCTAAGGGCCAGAAGCAGGAGAGTCTGTCACCGACAGGAAAGGGAGCTAGCAGGGGTTGCAATCTTCACGTTCCAGTTTCCCACATTTTACACCAGTGTAACTGTACTGTCTTCAAAGAATATTCCCCACATGCACTGATTTAAGTCTGATCAGAACACAGCCTTTCTTTAGCTACATATCCTCCCGAGGCACTTATTTCTGTGAGACATTGCAGCAAAATTCATATACAAAAAGCTAGAACACGTAGCCTGTACATAGGGACAGAAGTGGGTATGAACCACTTCCCACGCCTGTGCCCTTAAGTATGACTATAAACTGGAGGCCTTGAAATCAGGAGAAATCTCTGGACTGTTCTGAATTGCTCTCACCTGCAGTTATTATCCCCAAAGAACATGATACCAACCACACATGATTTGGGGGTCAGCAGAACCACTGCTAACTTTATGTCAATCAATCCATTTTGTGTGCCACTGGCTCTAAAAAGCCAGTTGGCTTTTTTGGCTTCTTTGCCTCTTAAAAGATATACAAGACACAGTTCTAAAGGTTTTTCTGTTCTCAAGAGATTTACAGAAAGAGAGGAAAGTATAGAAGGTTACAGTAAGTGTGTGAACCCTGCCATTTAGATTATAGAAAGAGGTTTGTAATCAAAAATATCCTTGCCAGAAACAGTTTCAGGTTTCTTTGGTACTTAGAAATCCTTTGCTAAACAAAGTAAAAATGAATGATAAACAAAATCAAGTTTCCTTTGAGCCTGATGTTCTTGCAGCTGCACTCCACTTTTAAGAGTAACCCATTAGCAATTAATTTAGAATGACACTGGCAAGCAGTCCCCAGACTTTAATTAATATCTTTTTGACAAGCTCATAATCTTTCTAGATAATAAAGCCTCCCTTAAATTAGTTTAACTCTGATTTCACTTACCCTTGTAAGCAATTGGCATCAAATCTAGGGTACTTTACAGTACTTTCTCATTTAAAATGCTTTTAAAAAGAGAATTTACAGTTGCATTTTGCAGAGTAGAAACAGTATTTGGTGAAGGTCACCCTCAATCCAATGGCAGAGCTGGAAAGAAAAATCTAAATTCCTGAATGCCCTTCTATTGTTCCATTGATTAAGCAATGGTGCTGTCTCCTGTCTCAGTATCTCTCAAGGAAAGGATTAAATTCTGATTCCAAGTTATGTAATTGATTAGTTTCCTTTATGCCAATATCAAGATCTTAGAAAGTCATAGTACAATATTATAACTATAATATAGCAAATTATTGTCTGTAAAAGTTACTTAAATAATAGGTTTCAGTACACGACAACTTAGGGGTCAAGTTTTTATTTAAATTTGTACTCTTAATATATGTGTCTACTTTTGAAAACTTTGCCCTTAAAATTCTATGTCAGTTTTACACGTCTCAAATACAGAACTGGTCTACATGAGAATGTTATGGTGCCACATTATTGTGTCCTGCAGAATGGGAGATAATACTGTGAATTGGAAAGGATGCTGAGATAAAATCTCCTTTGACCTCTTGGTAAGTCAGCAATTTTTATATAAATGTTCTGAAACGTGCTATATGTGTGCCTGTTGCATATGTGTATTATAATAGGGAAAATATTTCTTTCCTTACCTGAACCCATTTTCTTATGTAGATGCTGTAATGAGGTAATTTGTGATACATGAGATCACATCAACCTTTCTTTCTGCTTTGCCTACAAAGTAAACTAAAAGGTGCACACATTACTGTCAGGCTTTGAGTCTTACAGGTTTTTTCAGAATTCAGAAAACTCCAACTACCAGAGCGTAATGTTTTAAACAGATTACACCCACAAAGAGATGTTTTGGTTTAAAGTTAGTCAATGTTTTGTACCTAACAAACTAAGAAATATCTGTCTAAGCATGGGATGACTCTACTGTAACTTACTGCCAGAGGAGATTGAAATAGGATCATTTTTGAAGGTAATTTTTGCCAAGTGAGGCTATAACAGTTTTAATTTGGTGATTCACAGGGATGGCTCATTTTATTTTTTACTTTTCATGTAAGATGAAGAACGAGGTGAAAATGGGGTATGAAAAAAAAAAGATTTGCTTATTAGTCTCCTCCATCTCAAATAAATATAAAAGCCTAATTCAAAAATCTGTCTCATTGATAAGAACTAAGATAATCAAGATGGCTGAGAGCGGTCAGTGATGCTATGCAACTGAATTGGGAGCCCGAGACCAGAAGACATCTCACCACCTCTAGAAGTCATGAGAAGTCTGTCTGTGCACTCAAAAATTATTTGTCTATGACATCTAAAACTGAGAACACGTCCCAAACACCCTCTAGAACAGTTTTAGTAGCAATAGGCATCAGCTTGTACCATGACCTTAGAGTACTAACTTTGCACAAAGGAGTTATTTTAGGTTGCTGCTTTGTTCTTTGTTTTTTCCTCTTCTTAAGTCAACACTGGGCAAAAAAATACATGAGGCAGATATCAGCTAGGGAGGAAAAGTGCGAAAAATGTTTTCAATCAGTAGGATATTTCTCAGCTGAATTTCTACAGTTTTTCCTTAAGTGCTTGCTGCCTGCAGCAATATTAGCATGCTGAACTAAAGGCCTTAATGCTATGACAATTTCTGTTTCTGTGGCAATGATATTTCCATTTCAGAAGCCACACATTAGAAAATGGTTTCTTACAATGAAACGCTAAACGAAACACAACATGATCTTCCTCCTTTCTCATGCGTGTTAACTGTAAAAAGTTTCTTTGTCTGGAATGTGGCTCTGATTACATTTCTCTATCCAAAAATAAACATGGTGCAAAAGAAAAGGATATAGGGAGGGGTGAAAGCCTGTCAATGGGCCACCCTCAGGAAAGCCTCACAAGATCTACTGTCTGTCTCTGCAAGCCATGGAAGAGCTAAGGAAGTGATCCCAGCTTGGTGGTCTTTTTTTTAATTAAAACAAATGAGGCTCTTTCAGCTGCTGCAGATAAATATTTGATGAAAAGAGACAGGGACAGATGTCAAAAAACTGTAGTAAATAAAGAATAAGACCAGAAGACCAAATGTTACAGCAGCATTTTATATTTAAAGAAAAAAAAATAATCACTGTACAGATTTCTGTCAGCTGTCTAATTTTACTAAGATCATTCCAAAAGTGGGAAGAGTAATTCTTCATATTCGTTTTGACAAAGTAGAATGAATATAGATGCAATACAAATGCATATAGATAAAGAAAAGCTTTTAAGTGAACTTGTTGCACATTATGTGCTTAAACAAAAGGGTTAGGTCTCAGGCCATTGATGAGACAAAAGACTTCAAAGTCATTTGTATACTTGCATGCAAATTTATGTTGATTTTAGATTGACTGATAGAGCTTTGCTCCAAAATATATGTTAAGGATGCACAGTGAGAAGATGCCTAGCAAAATATAAAAGCAACATCCCTATTGTAATAATCTCTCATAACATTTGTATGTCATGTCCTTAATGAATGTGTAATGTTAGAAGGCGAATGTGGTACCATTCAACCTTTTCCTGTACTCACGGTTGTATTTACCACTGCAATTGGATCTAACTTCAAACTTCACCTTGCTGTCAGTGGGGATTTACACAAGATGACCTCCAAAAGTTCCTTCCCACTGCAATTACTCTATAGCTTAATAGCATTGGGTCCAGATTTAGTTTACCTTTTAGCAAATCCATATATAGCATTCTATGAAAAAACTAATCTAATGGAATTAACTTAAAAACAGGCCAAGTCATGAAACAGAGGGAAAATCTCAGTAGCTGGCTCTTTCAGGGTTAACGTCTTCATTGGCATTGCCTGCTAGTTTAAACTCTGATCTTCCCATTCCTGGGTAAAATGGATATTTCCATTGAGTCCAATATTAATTATACATCTGAGTGTGAAGGAACTGATTTTATAAGCAGGCCTTACAAAACTGTAAAGTGACTGTGAACCACAGGAGTTTCAAGGGAAATATTTAATTTGAAACCAACATTTAAAAATCGCATGGTGATTCAGATCACCAGAAGCTGGATTAATTGATATAATCCAAATTCTGAAACTATAAATACTGGACTTATGAATGAATAGAGCTCTGAAATATATACCTGACTAAAGATGGTTACGAAGAAAAAGCAAAAAGTTGATAGACTGCGATGTGTAAGGGTCTACATGGAGATACTATAGAGCTATAGAGTCCAACAATAGGCACAGGTGAAAGCAGAGCAACAGCCGGTGACATAAAACAAAAGTTAAACTGGTTCAGATGAGAGGTAAGGAACAAATTTTAAACACTGAGGAGAAGGAACCTTAGATTGCAGTGAACTTTCCATAATTTGAGGTAGTTAAATCAAACTACTACTCTAGTGACTATGTATTGGTTAAATTGGGAGGTATGGACCTCTATAAAAACTGCAGAAGGTCAAAATGAATGATCGTAATTGTCTCTTGTGGCCACAGCACCTGCAAATGTGTAGTGCTCAGCATAACGTTGTATCCCAAGCCTCCTGAGGTTTTCTGAAGGTGACACAAAACTCCTAATTCATGGGTCATGCAAAATACCTGCCCTTTGTATTGTGGCAAATTTCAGATAGAAACAAAGACTCAAGTGCAAAACAGTCAAACAGTTAAATTTTAATTTGAGGATCAAATGAAGAACTCAATAGCAACCTTGCTTGGCACAAATTTCCTTGTGATCTGACAGAACCAATCTGAACCACCCAAAGCTCCCAGAGATAACAGTTTGTCAATTTCCCATCTCAAAGGCAGTACGATAATTGAAAGCTTCCAGATATATCACATGGAAATCAAACTTGCAGCAAACATCAAACTTCATGATAAAGGCCTAAGCCTAATTCCATTGAAGTCAACGACAAAACCCGGCAGCTTTCAATAGAAGCTGGGTGAGGCTCAAGGTGAAAACCAACTCTGAGAACAGTTATAATCAACTCAGTCCCCAGTAAGGACAGAATAAATGTGAGAGGATTCTTTGCAAGTGGTGCCTGGGTTGAGAATTCACAAAGAGTGAGTTGCAAGGATCTCTGACACTGAGCACTTGAAGGGACTTTTGCAGAAGCTGACAGCATTTGGCAAGGTCGCCGTGTCCCAGTTAGCACGGCGTTACCATGCCCAGCTGAGAACTTACATGGAACCTGACAGCAGTTACCCTCTTTATTTAGCCTTGAGCTATCTACGGGCTGGCAACACAAGCTGCAGCCAAACTGTTGTACTGGAAGGTAAACACACAGAGTGTGGCTGATGAACCAATCAATAAAATGAGAAGGCAGCTAGGGGGGCAACAACTTTACCTTTGTTTTCTAAACAAGTGTAAGGACTACAAAATGTACAATGCCAAATCTATGGCATGTCCAGTGCAAGACATGAGAGAGGCAGGGAAGGTGGCTGCAGCTAGAACGTGATTCACGCTCAGATCAACGAAGAGTCACTACACTGGATACATGTGGACCAGTTGCAGATAAACACTCAATATACCTGTAAACCAGTTCTATGCTACTGGAGCTATGTCCCAGCAGCACTGTCATTTACACAGGCAGAAACCAAGCAGCTTTCCCAAGGAACTTCCCTTCTGTTTTTCAGAGCACAAAGGAAATCGATGGGAGACCTGTTTGGCGTTCCTAATCATCAATGACGTGTTTTATAGAGATCTGCTTCCGTAAAGACCTCTGTGCTGGGTGAAATACAAGCAGAGAGGAAAAAACAAATTTTCTCCAATTCCTTTGTTAAAAAAGGTAAGGAGAAGGCCCCAGAATAATAATCACTCCTTCCTCTCCTTTACAGATGAGGTTAAGGCAGACAGAAATGAAAGGACTCACCACGGTTATGCCACAGTCAGGAATTAAACTCAGAGCTTCTGAATCCAACTCCAGTGCCTGAACCACACATTCATTTTCTTCTCTACATTCCCCAACAGTGTTAGGCCATGTGGCCACTATTGGTGAAATGAAAAACAGGTGCAGATCCATGAACAGATGGGAGACCAGCCCTGGCTGATCTCTGGAGGATAATACAGCATTGTTTTCCAGCAAAGAGGATTCCAAAGAACCACAGAGGCAGCACCCCTGCCCTAAAACTGAAGCTGCTCTGCCTCACACTAAATGTTATCTCTACCAGCCCAGCAAGTGGGAGTTCTGAGGCATGGCCTGTTGTCTGTCAGCAAAGGACACTGTCTTACTGACCTCTCAGACTTGCAATATTGACATCTCTGTTTTTCAGGCATGCATATAAAGATCATAGAAGGCTAATTGAAATTCCATTCTTTGCTGTAACTGCAGCCAGTGTTTCTACGTTGCTGAAACATGAAATTTCTTCCCTTGAGTAGACAATTTTGAAATGTCTAACCCTCAAAAAATGCTATTAATCATGTGCAGAATCTTTCTCTGGGAAAATCACTAGTGGTACGGGACAAATCAGCCAGGTAAGATGAATAATGTATTTATTCTGGATCCATAAGGACAGATCTACTTTTGATTTCCAGTTCATGGGGAGCTGATGGCTTACTCCACAATACTCCATACATTGTTAAACAAAGAACTTGGACGGCATTCCAAGTGGGAGAGTGATAGTAGATAACGAACAGGGCGATTGCCTGGTCCTTGCACAGGATGAAGTGCTAGCTTGCAAAATACTTCCCTGCCTTGTGTGACCCACGGTTATAGTCCCTGCATGGTACAAGACACATTTTCCCTCCGTGTGTGATCCGACGTATCAGCCAGGAGTATTAGAGAAGACATGGCAATCCTCAGTTTCCAAAGATCCACAGAGCACACATCAGACCCAAGAGGATAGCACATGCAAGAGGACAGGGTATGTTTCATAGAATCATAGACTAGTTGGGGTTGGAAGGGACCTCCAAAGGTCATCTAGTCCAACCGCCCTGCCATGGGCAGGAACATCTTCAACTAGAACAGGTTGCTCAGAGCCCCATCCAACCTGACCTTCAATGTTTCCAGGGATGGGACATCTACCACTTCTCTGGGCAACCTGTGCCGGTGTTTCACCACCCTCACTGTAAAAATTTCTTCCTTATATCTAGTGGGAATCTACCCGATTTGAGTTTAAAACCAGTACCCCTTGTTCTATCACAACAGGCCCTACTAACCTTTCATCTTAGATACCACTGGTTCCAGCCTTCTCTTAGGTTGCTTCTTGCAAAAACACTCGTTTAGTGCTGTGTTTGAGAGAGGTTAGTTGCCCTTGCTAAAGCTGCTTTTACAGCAAAAACGCATGTTCACTTGTGCTAAGAAACTCAAACCCTCACAGTTTCCTTAGACTCATTTGAACTGGGGGCATAAAACCTGATTTGCAACAGTAGGCCAAAACCACACTGCTAACATACGTGTATTCTGCTCGTGCTAAAACTGCAAAGCAGATTGGTTGGGAAAATCTATCTCGTCCGCGTTATAGTCAGGTTTTGAAGGAAAACATTCTCCACAGATGACGCTAACAGAATTTAAGAGCAAAGATGTCCCAGGACACTGGGAATCTCAAACTGCTTGGCCTCAGTTTCTCTGATTTGCTCTTCTCAGCTTCGTGTATGCTCTTTGAGAGACAAAAAAGAGCATTTCCTTAATTTTGAGCTTGGATTTCTTTTCCAGCTGAACACTCACAAAAGCAGCTGGGCCCAGAGGTGGAATGTTCCAAACCCCCATTTGGATCCCAGTATGTACGTTATGGAGTCAGTTGTGGCACCACTTCATAGAGAACAGACAATGAGTTTTGGATCTTGTAAGTACCTTTCCTCCCTGCAAATAAGTTCCCTTCCCCCATTCTTTTGGAAACATCTCATTCTGTATTGGAAACAGAGGATGTAATTTATTTTTATCGCCTTCCCTGTCAAACTGGCCAACTGCCACAGGGTTCTGCTTTCAGATGTAGCAAGATGCAGGAGAATCACAATGAAGAACCATTCATTTCAGTGGCTCCTCCTCTGTTTCCTTATCTTATTTTGAGGCTACCTACTGTGTTATCTTATCACTCTTTCTAATCCTGCAAAAATTCTCTGCAACTTGACCCCTCCACAGAAAGAGCTGACCTGCTTAGACCTCCCTGCTTCTCTGCTCCTGCTCCCTTCCTCCCGGAGCAAGTTGCTGCTTCATCTGTTACTTTCGGACTCCTTTTTCATGGCCTATTTCCCCCCTTCACTCCTTTTCCTAGTTCATTACACTGCATTACATTTCCTAGCTGAATGTACATACAGCTGTGTGGCCTCCTTGGGGTATGCTTAATTTCTCACTGTCCGGCCTGCCCTTTGATGTCTGCTGAAGAAGGATACATCTTCTTTTCCATCTCTTCACATGTGCCTATTAATTACTTTCTTCAGAGAGACTGTTTACTGACTATCACTCTGTTTACAGTTGAATACAGCTAAACATTTGGTCTTCACAGTTCCCTCTCTTCTACGCCACCCACCCAGTTTCTTCCCAATTGTTGCAAAATAGATGTCTCCAAATCTCTTTATAAAGTCACAGATGCAACGTACTTACGTCCCCACACCCAGCCTCCTGCTTTCGAACACTGTTTTTGCTTCACTCACAGAGACATAAAGAAAGACTTGATAGGGGTATTTTTGTCTAATTCTCTAGAAAAATGAAGCAGTCAGTGAGGCTTAACCATTTGACCTTTCTGTTGCACATATTCTTACCTTGGGTACTGTAGAAACCCCAGAAATATCTGTAAGCATCAGGCTTCTGACCTGCGAAGAAATGAAATGAACTCAAGTATGAAGCATGGAAATATGCCCACTGAAATGAGAAGGGCTGTCCTATACATAAACTGCATATGCCTTTGTGGCATCAAGGGCCTTTGGGCAGAGGGAATTGTAGTAGGCTGTGGGGGATGAGAATTACTCTATGTGCAGAAGAGAAGAATTATATGGTTATAATGCAGCAATCCAGATCTAAGATGAAAATTCTTTCAGATGTCCTTCTCATTCCATATGGAGCTTAAAATATTACAAAATAATATGAAATAAATTTAAAACAAATGTGAGCTAAATTATGTTTTTTCCAATGAACAGATTATTGTCAATTTTTTGCCTTAAGACAGTATTTGGGAGAAGGAAGCAGATACCTCAAAGAGTTTAGGAATTGATTTATGACAAGGTGTATGAAGCTCACCAAGCGTGAGCCTGAGCAGGAAGGTGAGATGAAGGCTGTCAGTAAGAGGGTCGTGCACTTGCACGATTCAACAGTGGAACAACCTGACTACCCCAAACCGTTCCATTTGTGTTTTGGCATGGCATCCCTGTCTGTACAATTAGAGATGGTACACTTCCCATGGGTAAGCCTGCCTGCTGCTTTCCGATTTCAGCTCCTGTTTTTAGTGCTTATTACTTTACAGATTTTAACCATAGGAACAAGTGTTCCATGCTGAGAATTTGGGCTGAAATCTTTTAAGACTTTTAGCAAGACTTTCCAATAATTTGATTAAGAAGAACTGCTGGTTTGTGCATATTCCTTTTTTGTTACTATTACTGAGAAATTTTACTGCCCATAAATTTACTGCTCACAAAGTAGAATGATAATAGAGTCTGATAGGTGTTTGTAGGTTCTTGTGTCAGGAATGTTCCTTTTCATTGAAAATTACCTTTAAAAGGTACTGGTTTAATAAGCATATGTTCAATATAGGCTTATTAGATTTGGGTTGAATAAGACTTCCCTCGTAATTACTCCTTCCAGCCCTGAAGGTGAGCATAGTGCTGTGTGCTGGAATGGAGAAGGACTCGGACTTGCTCTGTCTTCTCCTGTCCCACTGCTCTTCTGGCTGCTGAGGAGGAGGCAGCCGCCTCTTCACCCAGGTGAGGCAGCCCCCTCCCTGGGCCTGGGAGGAGCAGAAGCCGGAATGCACCAGGCTGGGAGGGAAGGATCAGACCCAGAGCTGCAAGCCCGAAGGGACAACCCCTCAAGGACGGGCAAAGGATCAGGCAAGAAGTGGCCCAGGTAAGTGAGGCAAGAAGTGTCCCTGACACTTACCTGTGGATGCTGGAAGGGACCTAGCATTGTTGAATCTCACCATCGCTCTTCACACTGGAGCAGTAAACCTGCACCACACTCATCATTCTGTTAGTTAATTAGCAGAGGCACATACCTGGAAACTAAGTTTTAGGCTGGCTTATAACCGATACAGTTTGGAGGACGTATCTCGTGCAACAAAAACTGAGGTGGGGCAGGGTGGGGACAAGGGAGGGAGGAAGTCCAGGAAGCTCTGTGGAAGCACCTGCAGACAGCTCAGTTCACATAGCCTTCCAGCTGGAAAGTCAGCGGTTACAGAAACAGTCGGATTAACCACGGTGTCATTGTGGTTGTTTTTCGCCAGTTATCCTGGATATGCATAATAGCCACACCAGAAAGACAGACAGTGAACCTTGACGGACACACGTCAGTTTGGGTTTCATTCACACTCTTTTCCTTGGTACTTCTGTAAATGCAGAATCTGTCTTTATATCAAAAAACTTTATAAGGAAAGCTTTAATGACACATTTGTAATACTTTATATAACAGGATAATGACCACCAGCTGGCTACCGATAATAGCAGGCACTAATTTATATTGGGTTACTACCGTCACATTCTGTCACTTATTTTTTTGTTTTTAGCATTCTTGTCCTCTTGTGTTTTACGGTGCTCACATTTACTATTCTTGCATGCTAGGAAAGGAATAAGCATTTAAAAAGCTTTTTGTTTAATTACACTTTCAGCTATTATTTAGTCATGTAAACAAGTTAAATGGACATTTAATTAAGTGTTAACCTTTTAAAAGGGTAAATTGGAAACAGAGCCCATCGGCTTAAAACCGATATTGCGTGCATTTATCTTAATTAGTCAGGTAGTGTTAGGGATTAATGTACTTTAGCTGTTATATTCATGATCAGATACATTAGCATTTATGTCTCTGTAGCATACAGAAGACCTGTTAAGATGTGAGCTCTCTTCTGCTAGGTACTGTACAAAGTGTATCTGTAAGACTCCCTTCCTTCCTTTGTCACCTTTAAAAGGCAATACTGATACCCTCTTCAGCTTTTGTACGTGTGAACCGACCATTCTGATGACAATCGAAAACATGATCCAAAAATTTCCCCTACCTTATCATTTTATATTTATATAATAGAAGATTTCTCTCCTATAGAGCAAGTTTCGGTACTTTCAGATGGGGATTTTGCATTCTAGCACACTGAGGTTCTAGTCTGGGTGAATGATGCCGATACAATAAATACTAAGCCCACAAATGCCCCAAAGAACTCACCTGATTTTGAAAGCAGTTATTTCAGCAGTCAGAGAGAAATGTTTGAGAGTAGTCTGGAGCACCTAATCTGGTTGTGCAGCAAATAATGGGCTATTTGGTGTCTTTCCAATAAATACACAAACTAGGACTAGTGATTAATTTGCTTCTGTGATAAGCGAATGCTTCTGATCATCTCTGCCCATTCATGGGTGCTGGAGAGTAAAACGTGGAGCAATTACTCCTCAGACATCTCATTCTACAGATGAGTGTTGGACTTATTTTTATAGTGATTGCTACAGACTTACTTTCATGAAATTTCTTTAGTTGTACTTGAATACAGAAGCCTGACCTTCTACAATTGCACCACAAGTGCTTCTGTTGCCTTTTTGCATCCTGGACACAGAGGATGTGCATTTAATGCGACATTGTGTCAGATGAGTATAAGGAACCACTTAACTTACTTGTATATAAATAAGAAATCCAGCAAAGTAGTAAATCAGTCTGTTCTGGCATTTCCAAGAGTCTTCCCTTAGCCATTAAACCACAGCAAAGGAGGGCAGAAAAAGCCTCAGCACAAAAATAAGAAAGTAGGGCCAAAAATCTGCATTACTAAGTTAGCAAGATACTGGTGTGTTTGTATGTACAAGAGTTTAATATCACGTCCATTCACTTTGAATAATTTCCTCCTGGATTTTTCTTTTTAAAAGAGCTGAACTGTTTAATTTTCCAAAACAGATGTAACTTAGTATGTTATTCCGAGCTTTGATGGAAAGAAAGAGCTTCGTCTGTAGGATCGGCATAGGTTTCTCATGGTTTTCTGAAGTCCACGTCTAACATAAGACTGAATTTTGAATTTGAATATTGTAAATTATTATCTGTTCAACCACAGTTGGCAGCAGTTACTGTTCTGACTGATAGTTCATATTTAATTCCTTTGGCCTCTGATAATGTTAAAAACACAGCAGGTCTCTCCTGAAAATGCAAAAGCCTTGCCATTCTTGTTTCTCTAGTTTACCTGAAATAACCAGAATTCCAAGTATTTAGCTCAGCCACTGACTTTCTAACAGATCTGCCCTCCAGGATCAGTTATGATCAACATTTTAAGAGATTTTAATGTCACTTGGTATTGGTATAATTTTTTATGACTTTTTTTTTTTAATCAGTTGTTATTTAACAGATGTTAATTGCATCAAAACATTTGAAATGTCAGGATTAGGAGAGAATTGAAAGGAATCCTGTTTACAGCCCAGACACACGCAGGTTGGAGCAGCCCAGGGCCAACACAAACACTGCCAGGTGACTGCCACCAAGCAGCTGCACCAGCTGCGCTCTCGTGCTGCACACACAGGCTGCTGCTTGCGGGACCGGTTGTATATTCGTGCCTTAAGTTGGGAATAAACTCCCAGTATTGTGCAACGGCATCCAGGCTGGTAGCCGGATGAACTCCAGCAAACCAGTACAAACCGCGTCCCCTCCGCCCCCCACACACGGCCCCCGCCGGAGCTGGCTCCGGCAGCACAAACCTGGCAGGCAGAGCAGGGCGGGTTGTAGCACCCCCCCATTAGCACCAGTTCCCCCCTTCCCGGGGAACCGCTCCCTCGCTGTGCTGGGCAGGCGAGCAGCAGGAAGGCAGGAGCCAGGGCTGAGGCTCTCCCCAGGGATGCAACCCTCCACCCCCGGCCTGCGACACTGCGGCTCGCGTGGCCACATGGTGTCTGCACGGAGGTGCCAGCTTGCCTGCTCACTCCTGCTGGGCCGCCTTGAACCCCACTCTTGAACGGCTGCCAGGCTTCCAAACTGGGGCGCTTCCTTCCTCTTACAGGACACCGTGGTACCCACAGGTTGGGTACATTAGCAAGTGTGAGGTATCGGTGTCACAAACCAAAACCAAAGTTTACCGTCCAGTATCTAGGTCATCTTTTACAGACTGTTGCATTTTATTTTTGTTCTGCAATCATTTCCAGATGCCGACAGGGAAAATGTTAATGTTGATTAATTCTTGGGAAAATGTTAACTCTTCTATAAAGAATCCAGACTCAGCTTTTAGTAACAGCATCTAGTCAGTGCCGGAGGAAAAGGTGGAGTCCATTTTAAGCCTTTCCCAATGCTTCAGATTTACGGTAAAGCTTTCCTACGGGATTCCAAATGCTCATTCTAGCAGAATTGTATTTAACAAAGGTATCCTAACATGCATCCCTTCCATTGGAAAACAGAAAAGAAAAAAAGATTAAGGAGCTGTGGTCTGAAAGTACCTGGAGACAGGACAGAAGCCTGGTGAAGGAAGGATGAAGAAGGGGAAAATGCCATTTTTACTCTCTCTGAAAGAAGTGACTAACTTGTAGCAGGTCTTTGTTCAGAAAAGGGGAGAGGAGTGACGATGCAAGCTCAAAGGCTGGATTTAGAATTATTACTGAATTAAGTATGTGTGCTGGGGAAGGCAGCAGGGCATCTCTTCCACTGCTGCTATTAAAGACATACTTACACCAGCTGAGTGTCACCTCCCCTCTTAGAGATTTGCCTGTGCTAAAAGCGCCAGCACATCAGCAACACTTGGCCGTATATGCACCCTGACAAGTCTTCTACAACGTAAACTAGATCACAACATCGTTACGTTTTCTAAGGTTACGAAGGACAGTCCAGGAGCTGGACGCGGCAGCCACACTGCCTGACACACACCACATCCAAACACCCTCAGCTCTCCGTTTGCTTTGGTCTTTGATGTGCTTTTCTGACTAACATTTATTTATTTAGAGAAGAGTTGGAAAAACCCAAGCTTCTGCAAAGTCTGCTTGTTACTGGAGGGTTTTGGCTTGAACAGTTGTGCATAAAGACATCACCGCTCTCTGTGTACGCCATGGACACTGTACACCTTTTTCTTTTGTTAACACTCCCAGAAAGAAAAGTTGTAATGTGAAGAAAGCTTAAGCTACAGACCTTTCCCCCTCCTCTTTCGTTCACAAGACCTACACAGAATGCCCTCATCAACTCGGAACCAACTCGGCACTGAACTGCAACGCACAAAAGGGGCTCAGATCCCAGAAACTGATCTCGAGGGGCAAAGTAAAGGAGCGAGATGCAGCGGGAGGCAGGTGCCCACGGGGTCAGCTGCTGCTCCGTTTGCTGTTTGCCTGGGCAATCCCCGTCCTGCGCTGCGGCAAGCACAGGGCAGGCACCACTCCTCCTCCGTGCGCCGGCCACTGCGGTACTGGCTTCACGGGGAGCAGCAACGCTTCTTGTGCCTGCAACTGACGCTGCGTGCCTCGAGCGTACGTGCGGTTTTATTCAGATAAAGGCAGCAGCTAGTTTTGCTGGTGTTTTTGAAGCCACACACTACCTACGAGGAGAGAGAAATTTAAAAAACTCACTGATTTACCATGTTAAAAAAAGATGGCACATTTATTGCTACATAAATGTTATATACATAGTGTTTTCTGTTACATTGACAGAAATTGTTTTGAACTTCTTGCTGCTGGTTGGAAAGGTTTATCAGCAATACCTTGAAATTTGACACAGGGTACAAATCTGCAATAAACCAACAATGGAAACTGGAGAACAAGATGAGAAGCAATTCATCTCGGACAATTAGCTCTTACAATACTCCATAGGTACTACACGGTATGCTAGAACCCTACTATGGTCTTACAATGCTATTGTAAATTTCTGATATTAATGAACAGGTTATGGTAAATAACCCTACATTTTTACTACCTAATATAGTAAAATAAAGTAAGAAACTTTTTACTGAAAACTTTTTCGATTTCAAAAATCTAGAAAGAGTAATATTTAGAATTCAAGAAATTTTCTTACAAGATTATTGTATAAAAGACTAGCTACAGTGAAAAATAAGCCAAATGTTTTTTTCTTTCTATTTTATGAAGGAAAGCTTCTGGGCATACTGCAAAGTCTAATATAGCCAAAAAGACAACAAGCTTAGAAGGAAAAAGGCCAGGCAGTGGCACGTGATCACTTTCACACGTCATAAGCAACAAATTTGTTTAGCTGATAAACACTGAAATGAAGAACAAGGCCACAGATATAATCAGGTGTTATTTGATGATATATGCAAATTAAAGTAATAGAAATGAGTCCACTAATTCCACAAACTGTTTTGTTAGGAACCACCCAAAACATGAGCTTAAATTCATTAGTTTAAGAACCCATCTTTTGTTCTTTCAAATTAAACTACCTCATAAAAATTACTGGTTTGTTCCTGTTTTGCGTGTGAACCGATTGCCAGTGATGAAAGATGCACTATATGAACAATCGCTCAGACAACCTTGGCTTCGGGAATTTCCTCCCATGGTCGTTGCAGTGGAAGACAGTTGCCATGGAAGTTCAAAGGGATTTTAACCATTTCAACACACCTGTGACAAAGGAATACTGATGGACACTGTTCTGGTGGAGAAACATTGAAAGGTTTAATGCTAATATGGCTTGGGAGGGGTCATCCGTTTGCATTTGACTCACGCTGTTGGGTTTTTCTCCACTGACAAGCCACACAAAAATGACAAGATAATTAATGTATACAGTAAGGAAAAACTGGTGACCATTGCTCTTATATTCCATTACATAAGTAAGCCCACCATACTGGTGGTTATATCATCACACTACCTGCCACGGTGAATTTAGGATTTTACTATTCACCAAAATTACAGCCTGAAAAAAAATCTCCTTTGTATTTTAATGCATTTTGTGCTTACGTACAGCTAACACTTTACATGTACTATATGTAGTACTTACTGCTCGGAAAACAAAGCAACTCTAACAAAGTAGATTCTCCCCACCCAATTTACACTTCACGTTACAAGCTTTACTATGAAGCCTAGAAGCCTAAAAAGGTTTTGTTTATAATTAGAAAAAAAAAATGTTTGAGGAAAGCCTGAGGGAAAATAAAAATCACTTTTCAAATCCAAGAAACGTTATGGTCACAGCGCTGCTCCTGCCTGCAGCCTTCAGGAGGCCTCTCGCCGGGCTTGACGCACGGAGCTCAGTGTGGAAGGGTAACTATGACCATAACTGTTCAGATTACCAGAGACCAAAAATAACATAAAAAAAAGCTATACCAAGGAATAGTTTCCTATTGCATGGAAAACACTAGTCATATGGCAAAAGGAGAGGAAAGGACAACAAAAGACTTTTCCCTTCCTTTTTTAAGACACTAATAGGTATGCTGGGAATGCTACGGGTCGACGACGGTTGTCACTGCTTTGTTCTCTGATGTGAACAGCTTTAGTAAATGCTGGCATCCAGCTGAAATTTTATCAGCTTTTAACATGTTAACTTTTCCCTTTATATGTAGACCTTTACAGTTCCATAACAATAAATAAAATTTGTAGTTACAATGCATTTGTCAATTCAGTTTAGGCACAAGGCAACTTCCACAATGAGTGGAGAGATCACAACAGTCTCTGATTGTGCAGAAGCGACACACTGCTTGCAACAGAATGATATGTTCAGAGTATCCCATGGGCTGAAATTCTGTCTGAAGATCTTGTATCTTCAATCCTGATGCAGGTGTTGACCAGTAGCTTTGATCATAAGATTGCATTTGGGTTTCTTGCTTCAAGTGTTTTCTCCTGTCAGGTTTGTGTCTTCATAGAATCTTAGTTGTCTGTGTCCTTGTGAAGAAAGGTCACCTTCTGTGTATCCTACCAATAATTCTGGAAATCTAGAAAGGAAGTTGGAAGAAAAAAGGAGTATCAGGAAACGAATCAGTAGGAAGCCTATCCTCAGCACTAGAGAACCAGTTTAAACTGTATCTCACAGCATTTTTAGTCTGTTAAGTGCAAAAGAAAAATCACATTGAGAGGCCTGGAAATCCTTCCCAGAGACACTTGGATATGATATACTGCACAGTTCACGCTCTGGAACCTTCTGTTTGGACCCTCTGGATCTGGGAGAACGGATTACCACAGCTCTCAGACCCCCGATTTGTGTTTGACTTGATTCTCTGAAACCAGCAGCAGCCAGTCCCCAGTGCAATCGCTGCTGCTGACGCTGCACCCTGCCGCGCACCTAACGGGCCTGTGCAGCCTTTTCACACCAACGTCACACTTCAGCCACCTTAACGAGTTACTGCTATTAAGAAAGCAAAGATATAATCAACTTTTCAAAGTGGTTCACTGTAATATTATGGCAAGAACTGACTACAGGCTGCTGTAAACCAAGAATTATCTGACTGTTTAGAAGTAGCCTGTTGCTCTGGTATGAAACAAAGGAAGTTCAAAGCGCCCTGTTCCCTGGAAATGGAAACCCGCTTTCTTTATGAAGAAGCTGCCTATAAGGGATGGGGAAAAGGCCCTGACCCAAACAAGGCTTGGTTTAAATGCCATTTCACTGCTTTCTAAGGAACGCTGGGAATAATCAACTTCCACGGGATACACTGGCAAGATGCATGCCTCTACCTGAACCTAAAACAGAAGCAAAAGTCTACATACACAACAACAAAAAACCCTCCCAAACTGTAAAATTTAGTAGAGTGATGGATTAAAATCAGGGGATCCAGCCCAATCTCCCCCTTTTTGAAAGTGGCAACAGTTCTACTGTTTTAGAAGACATGGAATACTCACAAGTTTTTCTTCTCAAAGTCAAGTTTTTCCCAGATACCTAAAAAAACCCAAAAACCCACCAACACGTCCTCGCACCAGAAGACGCAGATTCCCATCAGGCCGCCCCCTCAGCATGTTTTAAATGAACCGCTGGGTATGGGCCTACAGGGGGCTTGTGGAAACACCAATTTAGTGAGCAAAGCAGAAAACGCTGCTTTCCAAACCTGAGCTCTCCGCACTAACACAGACTGTGACTTCAGGTATTTGCCGATCTCTGCTGGGCAAGGGACAGCAGTCAGAATGACTGTCCTTCAGCCAGACAGCAAAGCTCTCGGAGATGAGAAGCCTCTAACTTTTGCATCAGCACTGGGAAACAATATGCGGATTTTTAAATGAACTAATGTGATACTTAGACCATTTAAAGATGGTATAATTCATCTCTATTATAGTTGGCTTATCTAGCAAGCTGTTAACTAATCCTCTGATGTCACGCCAAGAAGGCCACCTGAGCCAAGAGATGTAGCCATTGGCAACAATGCATGGAAACAAAGAGACTTTAACGACAAGTTCTCGGGGTTTTGTTTTATTATAAAACTAAACAAATCTGCATGCTTTTGCTTATGCCGAGAGATCTGAAAGCACTTAGCAGCACAGAGAAGTTTGGTGCCAGTGGCAGCTCAGGAACTAAGAATAAACCGATCTCGTTATCTCCCACATTTTAGCCACTAAAAAGGACAAGAGCCATTCCCCTGCAGACACAGACGTACCTGGCTGGTGTTCACATATGACCCATAGGGTTGGTAGTTTCACTCAGGCCAGGGTGGCTTCCTGGGTGTGGTGTTGGCGGCTCTGCCGATACGGCAGAAACTTTTTCTTCTTCCCTTCTCTTAAGGCAGGCTGCTTTAGGGTTTAGGTTTCGTTCTGTAACGGAAAAATGATTCTTAACATCCCCCACGCTGATACCAAGGGGAATACTGATACATTAACCGCTGGAATAGAAACAGCTACACAGCTTCCCTCTGCTAAGCACTGACGTCCCTGTGTTAAAATGCAGGTGCCTACAGCTGCAGACAAGCACTATGGAAAATCCCACCAGGCATCTCCTAAACCGGTGTTTAAAAAAAGTGAACCCCAGAACAAAACAAACTTTACAGCTGCCTACATACACCTTCAAAGCAGTGCCTCCCTGGTCACCAGAAGTGGCTACAGTGCAAAATGAGAATTGTCTGTAACTTACAATGGACTAACCCAGAGATCTGTGTGTTGTTGGTACGCTGAAGTTGTACCACCCTCACCGACACCACGCTGGTTTCAGTAATGTTACTTTCTTTAAGCATTAGCCCACTGTTGGAACGGGGGAGGTACAATGTTCTAAGTCCATAGTTCCGTTCATACCCTAAAGACTGTGCAATCATCTTGTGCCCTCCTCGCTTAAATCAGAAGAATATGACACAGTCACACAGAGCAGAAGGATTGTTTTTAAAAAAATGTATTTCCTCTCACATCAAAAGCAGTACTTTATAACAGCCAGTTGTGCATTAGCTATCATGATAGTCCCATCAGTATGTTTCCGCTTCCCCAATTAGCTTCAATGGATGTAGATTTGGATCTAGTTTTCAAATAATGAGTTTCTAAAAGTCAGTGGTTTCTGTTCTTCAAAATGCCTTCTCATGAATCAGAATACAAGAGATGTAAATTGCGATGGCCAAAAAGACACACAAAATGCACGTTAATGTATTCTACCACCACATGTTGAATTTTAATCAACGGGTTTGAGGTATTTTTTGAGCTGTCAGTGAATTCTGTTCTGCACTTTAAGATTGCAGATACAATTTTAACCATAAGGAGACGGCCAAAACTGAGCAGAGAGCACAAGCCCTTTCCCTCTAGTGACTGCGGTTTGCTGCCCCCTGTGCCCTTCACACGGGGTAGAATCTACCTAATTTGAGAGACGCAATTTTAGACGGACTTGCTAATTCTGCTTCCACCCAAGTCATTACCGACAGCCTCCTACTGCATTTCCTAAGGATGAGCACTTCCAAAGAGTCTACTGGAAAAAGAAACCCGCTAACTTTTCTTAATCACAGTCGTCTTTGTTTAAATGTAGCTTGCCTTGAAGTTTTAAAGAAGATTTAATTACGTGGAAACTTTGAAAGGCAAGTTAATTCACAGCGATTTAGGAAACAGAAAAATGCCTGCCTACAGTTAGAGCTCAAAATCTGAAATGTTTCGTTTTGAATAGCACCAATCACAAAATGAGCAGCTTCATTACCAGCAGCGAGAGGATATTGTTTATGCAACTCTGTCATATGCTGGTGAAAGCTCCTCCGGGCACCACACAAAGCTCCTCCGGTCAGTCACTTCCAGGAGCAGGTGCAAAGAAAGACGGGTAAGGTAAAACGGGGAACGGCCCCGCTCACGGGAGGCACGGTGTGGTTGTGACAGGCTTCCGCACACACACGAGAAGCAGAAGAAGAGATGGAAATGGGCGGGAGGAAAAGCTCTCAATTTACACTGCTTGGAGAAAAAGATTTCTACCAGACACGTAAGGTTTGGAAGCAAATTCTGACCAAGGCAGAAGTGATTTTATTAATTTTCACACAGAGTTTTCTGTGGATGACAGAATCTGCAAGAGCAGGGAGATAGACTCCGTGCTTTTTAAACATTAAAACCCACACTTGATTAATGGTATTCTGATCTCTTAACACTCAACCTTATCTTCCAGACTATGACAAACATCTTCAGATCAAAACAATTCCCAAGATCAAAGTCTAAGAGACGCTCAAATGGGGCTTTACCATGGCACTAGCTGGTGTCTCATCTGCAGACCAACGAGTTGCTCTGCCTGCCTTGGAAGGCCTACTGCCGGCAGCGTGCGGCTTACTAACAACTGGGTCAGTAAAACTGCCTGCAAACACACCATCTCATCCTTACTACAACGTAGTAAGCTTGCGTTGTTAACTCTGTCACTTTCAATAAATGCTTAACAATTGCTTTGATCTCCTGTGCAAAATGCAAGGAACTAACTAATTAGGAAATGGAAGGAAAAATAAGGTACGCTAAAATACTGACAGCATTCAGTGACATCAGCGATTCAAAGACGTAGTAGTACACTAAGCCAACAGGACCGCTGACATCATCCACATCTGAAAGTCTTTTCCAGTCACTCGCTGCACTTCCATCGGTGAGGCACCGAGGCAGACTGTTAGTCACTAGGCCAGAACAGCGGAACGTGGGGATGCTCACCCATGCGGGTGCCAGCTACACAGAACAGAACTGACCTTCTGTTGGAAGGGACCTGCAGGGATCGCCCAGCCCAGCTGCTGGATCGCTTCAGGGCTGACCAGGTTAAAGTGAGGAGCCTCAGAGCCTCAAAGTGTCTTTGACCCAAGTTTAAAGGGAGATTAAAAATCAACTGTAGCTTCACCAACGCATGAGAACAGAACAGCTGAACTGCACAAAGAATTCTTCCTTCTGCACCTACCAACAGACTGATTCTTTCTCAGAAAAAAGTAAAGGAATCGGGGTAAGAAAATACAGGCAAAACCAGCCCTGATTCAATTAAAGTAGAAGCAGGTTTCCTCCCTCCTCCTCCATCTACGTTTAACCCAAAAACCCAAGTAAGCACTGTTAAATTCACTGCATTTTAATATTTCAATTATCTGGGGTTCATCTTAAAATAGATCTCTTATTTTGGCTAAAGCTTCTGTACTACTAAGTGCTCGTTACCATTCAAAGCAGGACATATCAATATTTTTATAGAAACCTCATATCCACTTTCTCTTCCCCTCTTCCCTCAACCCCTCCCCCTTTTTTCTTTAAAAAAAAGCCATCCTTTGCTTTTCCTGAAGAACCTCAACATTGTTACAGAACAGCAAACACTTTCAGTAACTCGTGCATCTAGTTGTGCAGGTTTCAAGAGACTGACACCATTCCACCAACAAAGCCACCGCACAAACTGCCCCTGCGCGATGACGGGCTACTGACCTCTCACTTGCTGCTCTAGACTGAGGATGACTGCCACAGCCTGGTGAAGAATAAGCAGTTTCGTCTGTGGTTTTTCGCTCTTCAGATGAAGCTGACACATACGGCCAAGTTCTTTAAATGCCTCATTAATATCTCGTACACGCAAACGTTCTCGAGCATTATTTGCCATTCTTCTCTCCTTTTCTCTTTCTATTTTCTGCTCTGGGTTTAAATCCTCATCTTCATTAGTGCTGCTGCAAGAAAGTAAAGATGAAAGCACATTGAAATATCACCGGTGTTTCAAACAAGTGATCCTGCTGCTCATTCAAAATTTTCAAGTTGATGGAAGTTAAACTTCTTCCCACTTAATCTATTCCATACTGAAGCATACTTAGATTAAGTAGCAGTGCTTCTTGCTGTTCCTGCCTTTTCCTGAAAATAAATGTTAAATGGTTTCTGCCTGAAGAATACCCACAGAATATCGTCTACAGATGATGAACATCTCTGGCAAAAGTAGGGGCAACACAATGCCCCTTGAAGTAAAAGATGTGCCCAAGCTACCACTTCACTCGATTACTGATGAATGTTCAAACAGTTAAGACTTCTCAGCCATCCTGTCAGGTGAAGAACAAATCAAACAAGAAGTAGTTTTTAATTTATCAGCTTATATAAAAAGGCATTCAAGTAATTTTCCATTTCACGTGCTTATTAAAAAGTTTTAGCTTTGTTAAAGACTTTATGGCCAATTTTAGAACTTTTTTCTTCTAATACCCAGTGTAGAGCTAAACAGTTATATTTAGAATTCTTGTATCACTTCAAACGATACAAATGGCACCCCTGCTCTACTAAAATTAATAGACTAAAATGCCATTAGACACATGCAACGGTACCAACTCCACCGCCTGTGGCTGCAAAATTCTCATTCTCGTTACCTCTAATTTCAGCACCTGTGCCTCAGGCCTAGCAGGCAGACCCAGAAGCATTTTACCTGGCGTCAGCTCCAGGTTTTTTGTCCGTGGCTTGGGAAAGGACAGAGCGTGTAACGAGGGCATCTGCCTACAGTATTCACCCCAGCCAGTTATCAGTCAGGCTGCCGCTCTCCATCACCACGGGCTCACGTTTAGGCGCGCAGCCCTGGCCCAGGTACACAGTACTGCAGGATTCCAGCGCTCCCATCCTCTGCGCTGGGCAGGGCCCTCTGGATCTTTTACTGCTTCTATCTACTGGCAGGTATCAGACAACGCACTAACCTAAGGGAACGCACCCTTCCCAGGTGACTTTCCCAGAAAATCCTCTCTCTCATATTTAAATAGATACGAATATGGTAAACTATTTACCTGGTGCAGCTGCCTATTAATGTATGAACCGAGTTAACGCAAAAACCTTGAAATACATTTATCAAACTAAGGGCACCACACTACAGAGCATGAACGAAGCACCAATTCCCCACATCACGTCAGCAACCCACCTTGTTCTGCCTCTAGATGAGACCTTGATATCCTTCTGGGAGGACTCATCATCTGATTTCATGTCATCCGATGAGGGGGGTTCATGGATATTTTCATCCTTCTCCTTATGTTCAGACTTGATTTCTGTTGGACCTATAGCCACAGACTGGCTCTGTAAGCCACCTGACAATGCTGCAAGCAACCAGAGATCGGTGTGAGTGTCACAGGAATGAAACGTTTAAGAGAATCTCAAGCAGATACCGCAATGAGCAGCCAGAGCCAAGCAGAACTCTAGGAAGACCACAGGAAGAACGACGCTCGGGCCACAGGAGAAATCCTGCTAATGCTGCCGTACTTGGACACACGCCGTGGGCTGGTAAAGGGATCGTAATTCACAGGGCAGCTTGAGCAGTAACAGCTTAAGCTACAAAACCCACCGTGAGGACAAAAGGACCCGTGACAGCATAAGGAAACCTGCCTCACGTCTGGGCTGCAATGTAAGGGCAGAGCTGCAGTGACACGGAGGCTTGGGCTTAGGCCAAACACGCAACGCACACCTCCCTGAACGCTGCAAGCAGACTAACACGTAAGCTGATTTCTGCTTTCTAGAGCTTGCTTCTTCAGGCCGGAAAGGGAGGGAACTGTAAACACCTGTGTGAACGACTTCCTTTTATTGGCCAGACTGGGATCTGGCCAGCTCACTCCGCAACCCTCCTGGCTGACTGGGAAATGGCTGCAGTACTGCAAATGGCGTGACGGCTCCTCAAGCTGGAAGAATGTGGCTGTAACGCACAGTCTTCTGCTGAAACTACACTGGGACAAGTCTGACACAGGGGCGCCCTCAAAACTGTTGCTGGAATCCCTGGTGGTTTACAGGATTTATAATTAATTTTTATTTCTCACCATTATCTATGTCCCTATCCCCTGTATCGATGCAAGTTTACCAAGATCTACAACCTCACTGGGGTACTGCAGATCCTGTGCAGCATTTCATATTCCTGGAACGTTACCTCTGTAGCTTTCTTGTGTTTTATGATTTAGTTCTGTGCTCTGAGCAGAAACTGTACTGGGAAGAACTGAATGGTTGCTGTTCAGGCTGACACTTTCTTCCCGATGAGTCCCAACCTAAAGCAAAGCAAAGCAAAGATTTCTGTTAAAGAAGTAATTCAAAGAAATAGTCCAAAAATAGAAGTTTAAAAGACTTAAAGTATTTGCTGGATTAGAGAGCCGAGTTAAGGTTCTAGCCCAGTGAAGGAAAGATAGAGTTGAAAGATGCCATTACACTGAACGACTCGATTACACCGCACTGGATTAAGCTGTGTTCCAAAGAGTGACCAACACCTGTTTGCAATAACATAGCAACCCAGCAAAAATTTTTTCCAATATTTTCCCACAGAACACCACAGAACTGTCTCCCCGATTTAGACCTGAAGGGCACAGGATTTGTTGAACCTTTGATGGCTTTAACACAACTATCAAGTCTAGTCATTACAACATTTTGATCCTTAAAAGATCATGAGGAGTGATGGACTTTCCCGCATGTGAGAAGTGTGCGTACCGCCCTACGCTCATGTATAGAGATCCAGACACATCTGTTTATAAAAGATACAGATAACACCTCCTCACTTCTCGTTCACTGAAAGAGGACTAAGAAAGAACTGGATCTAATACAAAAATACTACTTTATTCACTTCTTTCTCATTTTTATCCTTTTTCAGCTGAACACATTTAGTTTAGTCCCACTACAGAATCTTAGCACACAAAAATAATGCAGGCATCTGACTGTTCTTACCACCTCTCCCAGTATTGTCTAATCTGCTCCGTGATGTAAGACAGCTACAAGTGCGCATACCTAGCTCAAAAAGGGAAACTTCTTCAGAATCCTGCTGCTTAGTACAGAACACTTAGCAATGCAAACCTCTATAAAAAAAAATATTCTTTTGTTTGAAAAAGAGGTAAAGACACACTGCCTATATTTAAATAATTTGGAACGCAAGTCATTTAAAGCTTTTGATTCCTAAAGACACAAAAGTCCTTTAAATATTTATAATATAACCAACATAATACAATTAAACAGTTAAAAAACTGAACAAAGATGAGGGATTCTGCTATTATTTGTATAGTTACAAAAACTGGCTACAGATGAAGCTTTTTATTGGAACAGTAGCAAACATGTCAAGTAGAAGATTAAGCCTTTAATTAAATAGGTTTATTGCCTGGAGTTACACATGAGAACCACTGTTTTTCAATAAATCCTTCAATCCTAGTAAACTGCTGAGCTTTGAATCCCTCTTGAGTAATTAATGCAGCTTTTACCTTTCATGTCTTAGTATGGGTTTTACCCAGAGAGAGATAAATACCCTTATGCAAGTTTATCCTTTGTTTAATATACACTCGTTCCTGTAAGCTAACGCACAGGAACAAGAAAGGAAAGGGGGACACCCCCCCGTGCCGACAACCCACAACTTACATGAGGTCATTCCGGGCTGCTATTTCTATCTATTGTTCTGCAGAAAATCTCCTCTTGTATACTGCGGAATATCTGTTGCTATTTAAAGTGTATTTTATCTCCCTTTGTGCGTAACAGGCTTTGTTTGTGCGAAGTTTTGCTATGGGTACAGCCACCTCAGCTCTCGCAAATGTCATGAATTCACTCAGAGTAAGCAGCGGAGCCTGACTCTTTCAGCCTGCAAGACAGAACTTTACAGTGGGAACGTGAAACTCATTCTCCACGCTGAACTTCCAAAAATGAGTCTTTCCCTAATTCTGCCCCGCAGGTTGTGTGTTTTATTATATTCTTCTGGTCATGCTTAGTCCTAACACATGAGGGTGCTTTTATTCAAGCTACAGACTATTAATCACTTCAGGGCCAGGTTTGTTCCAAAGTCTACTACTTAAACTCAAAGATTTCTTAAAGCTGTGTACAAATGTAGCAGCTGCCAGAACCCTGGCAACTTTCAAATCTAGAGCTAATCTAAAAGTGATGGATTAGCACATCAGTTCTGATAAAGGCAAAAAATAATTAGAAATAAAACCTGAATTCAAGTCCATGTTCCAGTCCTTTGAAACAAAGCATACAATTTGGATTAACAAGATTTATACAGAATTCTTAAGAGCACAAGTGTTACAAAACTGACTGCAACGTGAATTTTTATGTCTGATCTGTGATGTACTAGAAAATCCAAACCAGCAAACACAAAATCCCAACCCCGAGGAACTGCTGAAAGTCACTGTATCCCTGTGCGAAGGCCAGGAGCTCTGTTCCCTGAAAGCACAACTTATCAGCGACAGCTTCAAGGTGCCAAATTGGATCTTCAGTATCTTAAACAGCGAGTTTAGAAAATGCAGTTTGCTTTTCTTTCCCTGGACTCCCGACTCCCACTTTCCCGAGTAAGAGGCTCTCCCCCATCTGCATTTCAATGGAGTGCAACCTTGGGCTGCAAGTCTTCTGAAAGGCATATTATGCCATCCGCTCCAACGCCTTCAGAACAAACAAGCTTGCGACATGTTTTATTACTATTATTTGTAAGTGATTCTCAGTCAAATCATTTCCCAGCACTAAGGGTGGCTGGGGCAGTGCATGTCCATGGGCAGGGACCTCCTTGGGGCTCCGAAGCTTCTCGGGCCCTCTCTCTGGCAACAGGGCACTCTTTGCTACGAGTGCTATAACCATTCCCAGTGGAAAAATACTTGGGAAGTACCTGCAGAATACGTGTGGGAGTGCTACCGGCAGCAGCTGCCGGCCCCCCGCTCCCTTCCTAACCCCGCTGCTCCCACAAACATTTCTCTCTCGTTTCCTGGTGGATTTCATTTCCCAGTGGATTCTGTCTCCCTGCTCCCCAGTCCCAGCTGGGGACACTCCAGCTGTGCGGGGTGGGGCTGCATTAGCATACAGCTGCATGCCCCATGCCCCGCCCCCCCCCCCCCCCCCCCCCCGCAACGCCCTGCAGGATTGGTTCCCTAAGCCAACGATCTGGGTGCACATTCCCTCTTCCCCGAGCTAACCTCGTCTGATTTTCATGATCCCTCTACAGTGAGCCCCAAGCACGCTCGGGCACACAAAACAGAAGACAAATGGAAAGGCTGGCACGAAACTGAAGTTGTCAGTTGCACACGGCGTTTGTTAAAAACATATTTCAATCACTCACCTTTGCGTATTTTCTCTAGACCATGACAATCTGACACATATTTAGGATTGTCGGCAAATCCAAGAAGTTACAGCTCAATAAATCACAGCTCGGGAAAAAGGAGAGCCCTGCATGCCAGGCTGCGCTGCGGCCGCTTACCAAGTGAGCTGCATTTACTTCTGTGCATTTCAACACCGACTTGTACACAGGACAACCCACAGGCATGCTCAGACTTGTACATTTAAAAAAAAAAAAAAAGTACGAGTGCAGAACTTAATTCAGTTGATTTAAGTGACAGCATTTGGGATCTGAAACCAGAAAACCAGTCAAGTGGTTTTGGGAACTAAGTAAGAACTAGACAAATCGTGGCAACTGCTGACACACTGCTGCACGCAGGAGAATCGAACGTGACACATGGGGAAAGGACAGCCTCTGTCCTGGTAACGTTGGCTCTGCATCTCATCTCCTGCTTCAGTTTGATTATTGATTTTCAGCTCTTAGCAATAACAGCTTTTGAGAACTAGGAAAAAAAAAACTTAAAAAAATAATCAGTCTTTGCTCATATTTGCTATAGATACATGTACTTTCCAAGCCATGCTAGCTGGTCGATCTGGCCACAGTCAATAACATCATTTTAACTAAGGTGAGCCCAATTAAGACAACGAAAAGGGCTTTGGAATCAAGAGTTTTACACCTCAAGAAAGCTCAAAGTTCAGCAGGATGTTCTGTCTGTGGAGAAACAGCAATACTTGGAGAGCTTTGAGCAAGAGCAGAGGTTGGCGTTGGCAGCAAAGCCACCTCAACCACCCTTTGGTGCTTCTACAGTATGGCAGACGCAGGGTGATCGCCGATTTTCTTAGACTCCTGCTATACCTGCAAAAACCCCTGTGACTTAGGGATTGAGTTTCATCCTTAACTGAGTTTCCAGGCCTTTTATTTATTTATTTTTAATCAATTCAGGCTGTTCTTTTTCCATTGTATTACAATGAGAAATAAAAAGCAGCTTGAATAAGAACAAAAAGAGTATTAGTTCTTAACTCTTCAATAATACATGAAATAAAATACAAATCAACTTCAAAGGCCACTTAGCAAATATTTGATGAGTTTGAGATATTAAAAATCTATTTGAGTAAGTCTAATGGCCAGCCCAGCTAAAAAGAAAACAAGACCATTCACAGAGAGCAGGAAATGAAGTCAACTGGAGTTTTAAAATAAATTTGGCTCAAAAATTAAGCAAATGTTAAAATAAAACCATGTCTGGTTACACTAATTACATAAAAAGGAGTCAAATTACTCATTTCCGAGCTCCTTCTGCCAAGATCATCTTCTTCAAGGGAAATTAAATTTTTTTTTTCTATTTTTTTCCTAAAGAACAAAAATGTTTTGCATAAAGATCTCGCCCTCCCTCGACAAGGAAGTTTCATTTAGTGCTGAATCCCAATGAACATTTCCTGACCAAAACACCCTACGAGCCTGTCAAACAAAAACAGCTAAACACCCTTACCAATGTTGACGATTCTCATTATGTCGGCCAATACTCACTATTTCTTAACATTTACTGGAGGTCCTCTACAGTGAAGTAGTATTTAATTCCTGAACAAAGTCTAGCTCTTAGAGTTCAGGTGGTGCGTCAAATACTCTGCTCTCCTACATCTGCTATTTCAAGAAAAACAAATAGTAAGCAAGCATAGCTTAACATTAATTGATTATTGAATACTCTAAGAATTACGGCTCATACTTGGGGAGCAGTACTGAAATGCCGTCACCACTAATAAACCAGTTTCCACTGCAGCCAGATGTGCCAACCTCTGCTCTGCACATATCCGAGGACTCCATCCTAAGTCATGCTGAGCTCCTGCAATTGCAAATGATGTCAAAGGGCTCTCTTTGGGGAGTGGGCAAGGCCAAGACAGGATGCCTTCTGTTGGAGCCAATTATTCTGATGTAGCAAAATCAAGGTTAATCCGAGAAATTCTTTAGCTGACTCACTTTTTTTCCAAGCCAAAACTGACCTATAAGCTCATTTCACCCAGTGAGGATGAAATATAAAAGCAAATCTTTTTTGCATTTGCCTAATCCAAGTTGATTTCTAGCAGACAGCAAGCATCCCTCAATCAAAACTGCAGCTCAGTCCTTAGATGATCAATCAAGTCTGTATTACATTTAAGTTACACAATGTCAATTAAACTACAGCAGGCCGAGAAACCTTTATTATTTGGAGAGTCATTTTCCACTGTCACCTATTTTAATGGAAACTGAGTTGATAAAATACTTATCACAGCTTAGTTTAAAAGAGAAACATGAGATTTTTATGTACATTTTGGCACTATCTGCATCTGACTGTATCTGGCTTAGCAATATCGGGAGGTTCCACAAGTCAGATCGAGAACGATTGTGCCACTGCAATTTCAGTCACTCACTTCACCCCACATCATTAAGACCTAGGAAAAAAGTTTTCTTTTGCATGACTAAATTTCAGTCCGCCCCAGAACACTGCAGAACTTTCCCTTTAACAACATTCTTTAAATATTAAATGAGGCAGTATTAAGAAAATATTCTAAAGTATTTATGTATCACTTCCTTCATTACTAAAAGTAACTGTGAACTTGTATAGAAACCTAAAGTTGGCTATGAGTTTGGAAAGTACCTCCCTCCCCCAAAAGCCCCCAAACACATGCAGTGTATAGAAAGTAACCAGTTCTTTTTGATGTTTACTGCAGTGGTTCTGAAATTAATATAAATGGATGTGTGACGTGCGAATGGGAGAGCCTGGAACTAATTCTGTTTTATAGAATACAAACCCTTCAGCAATTGGGGTACCTAATTATTTTGATGATAGGTGAAATTTTGCCTTGATCACACAGTACCCAGCTGTGAATCTGTTTTATAACAAAAAATTTCACAGCATGTAACTGGTCTTTAAAATTACGCTGTAAACATGCAAACACATGGCACCACTAAAATAAGCATGTTCTAAAAAGCTCTTTTTCCTTTAAGCAGTTTTGAGAAGGGAGGAATGAAAAGGAAGAAAAAGGGAAGTGAGTAATGCCACAAATAGATTTCCTTTACTATATAATGTTTTTAACATATTTCTGATCTGTGAAAAGCTCGACAACGTTTTTTTCAAAACAGTTCACGGTTTTAAAGAAACTAAAAGAGATGGATTGAATTATTTCACTCTTCTTGGGGATTAATCTGAAAGTTGTTTCCTTTTCATTGTTACTTACACTACAGCTGTGCTCAAACTCCTTTTCATTTAGAAAAAAAAAAAGTTCAAATTTTGAGCCTGCGCACACTATGGTTCCACATTCCACCAGCTTCCTCCCAGTCCTCTGCCAGCATCTGCTATTGAAGACTAGTTCCAATTTACAATAAACAGCTTTTCCAGACCAGAACACTTGAAATTCAGTCCTTCTTGACTGCTTTTCCCATTCAATCTCCCTATTCACCATTTCAAGGAGAAAACTGTTCTGCCAATTATTACACATCTGGAAAAAATGCATGTATAAGCTGAAATGCTCTCAGCAGAAAGTTTCAGCTTTCTGCATATGGTCACAGCAGGATTTTATGGGCCACTGACCAGGCCGAAGCTAAGTTTTCCCATCTTTCTCCTCCCCCTCATTTCTGCCCACCCCCAACCCTCAACCCTTTAATTGGAAACCCACAGCAGGTGCAAGCTGTCTGCCATCTTTTCCTACACAAGAGTCTCAAATAGTTTCTTCCTGGTAAAGGTTGATCTTACAGTCCAACTCACTAGCTCTAAGTCAATTTAAACCCATCAGCTGTAATTGCCCTGCATAAAGACCGCGTTTAAAACCAGCATTACCATTGATGCTTGTCTGTTGGTTGTTACAAGGCTAGATGCTCCGTAATTTGAGTTCAGGCTTCCAATTGGCCCGTTGTGGGATGGTCCCAATAAACTATGTATATCTCCATGGCCACCTGATAGGCTTGTGGAAGGCCCCACAGCATGATTTCGTAGTACATGAATGGCATCATCGAGTCTGTCCAAGCGATCCTCCATCCGCGACTGCTACGGGGATTGAAGAGGGACAGTAACAGCCATTACTGAACACATCTGCAGACCCATTATGCCGTTAACAGTTTCTACCTCGGAGATATTAAAGATAGAAGATGGAATGCAGTTTCAAAAGACTTTGAAAGCACCTACCAGCACTACAAACAAACAGGAAAAAGAAAAGATATCTGGAGATTTTGCTCGAGATAGCATTCATTCCACAAATAGGTGGCAGCTTTTAAAGTGAAGCTTATTATAAGGTTAATGTTACTCAGCTTCTATTACATGGCATGAACAAGAAAAAAGGAAGTGCTACAAAATAAGCTATCTAATACAGGACGAGAAAGCATGATCATAAAATCAGCCTCACCACGTTGGTAACAATTAAGAGAGGCAGTGGCTTTTTGAGAACCTGTATTACAAAAAAACTGGACAAAACTTTAAGTTATCATTTTCTAAAATGGATCTTTAAATAGATTAGATATTTCAGAAATAAAAGCGAGTTCTGTATGTTACTGCAGAGAAGTCTGTCTTAAAATTACTTCCCTTAACAAAAACCAAAAACAAAAACAAAAAGACACAGCAGAAAAACCCCAAAGCAAAACCAATTCTGACATTGCAACTCTCTAGAGAAACAGTAGCATGTTGGGAGTCAAAAGGTGGGCAATATGCTACACTAATTTAAGTTTTTAATGGGGAATCTGAAGGAAGCATTAATTGAAACACAAAAAGGCACCATCTAAAGTGAAATAGTACCTCACAGACATCCTTTAAGAAGGACATTGCATCTTGCAAATGCTCGTGAAGT
The DNA here is from genome assembly GCF_015220075.1 of Falco rusticolus. Classification (NCBI taxonomy): domain Eukaryota; kingdom Metazoa; phylum Chordata; class Aves; order Falconiformes; family Falconidae; genus Falco; species Falco rusticolus. The sequence goes on along the minus strand of NC_051193.1, from coordinate 18,543,926 downwards.
TGCTGTTCAACTCGATTTTTCTGGCAAAGTCAAGACAGAACAGGAAGCAAAGCACAGGTTAAGATTAATTCAAAAAAGAGGTGAGGAAACAGCTGATGTGCATGTCAGCAATAAATTGTTAGTCAAGTTAATGCAACAGAGATCTGATTATATTAAGATAAGAAGAGGCTAATATTTAACACTGCAGTTATGTTAGGATTCCAAGATGTACGTATCAATTATATACTTAATTGCAAAAATATTGAAGAAAAGAAAACTCATTTAGCTTATATATATTCTTGTTAGACAGAAAAAAAATAATTACATCTGTGGAAACTAGAAGTATTAACAGGTAATCAAAACCTTCCCTCCATTTTTTCCCCTTTCCTTCCCGACGCTGTATCAGAAATTTAAGAAGTCAGTAACTTAAATCCTCTGCTGAATCTTCAAAAGAAGATTTACAATACTGTAGATTATTTCCTGTGTGTTTTTCTGTAAAATGTTTCATTAATTAATAAATGAACATTCCCCAATAGCAAATAATAATTACAAATAAAACATATTTAATACTTGAATGACAGTGTAATGAAAACAAGCCCAAGAGACCAACATTTCAGGGAGAGAGGGGGAAGGACAAGTAAATGCAAAGGCACGAAGTCTTTATCTTTTCTCCAGACTGAACTTTAGATAAGAATTAGCTATGGATTTGTGAAAAGGTACCAGAATCTCATAACAGCGCTTTAGCACCAGCTGTCCTCAGCACAGAAGCCTGATGCCCAAGGAACAGATGGTGAAAGACACACCCTGCACGTCTTATATTGTTCAACTGAACAGGCCATTTGTTAGCAAAGAATTCATTTGTAATGCTATCCTACTGTTTCCTTTAATGATATGCAGGATTTACACAAAACCAAGCCTTCAACTCTTAAGTAAGAAGTACTATGTTGCTTTCAACAAATTCTTACCAAGGAGTGTAGAGAGTTTTCATAGTTTGGAGACGAGGGGGCTTGTCCTCCACTCCTAGACCACTGACTGGCACCTGTCAAAATTGTCTCGGTTAACGCACAGATTCATGCAGCATAAGTGGGAAGCAGAGACACAGGATTTCTCAATGTAATTAAAATCACCATATTCTGCGTAAAGGTAAGCTAACATATGGGTATACAAAGCAGGACAAATGCCTTCATTCTGCCTTACTGAGGGGTATTTTTTATAGCAGTGACATCTTCGAAGTAGTTCAACATTTAAGAAGTGGTCTAAACACACACACGCTGTATCTGAAATACCTGCCTTCTGCCAATGTCACCATAAAAAGCTTGCTGAATTCTTTCTTCTTCAGATTATTTTCAGTATACGTAGGCATATCTTTAACAGTGTTAAAATACAGAACAAAAATATTTAAAGATGACACTGAATTAAGGGTAACAGGAAAACCATTTTGATGACACCTCTCTACTAAATAAGAAAAGTTAATATATGTCTAAAAGTTTCCTTTCTCTGGTCTAGTTCTACACTATGCCATTTTAGATTACAACACATTCTAAGTTTAGAGGGGTAAAACCACACTCAAGTTATTCCCATTTGTAATTTCTGATATATTTAAAGGTAATTTGGCAGCTAAAGAATCATTGTACAACAAATCGACAATTATATCCATATTACCTATACACTGCAAATTCAAACACATATCCATTCTAATCTGACATAAGTACACCCAATTACCATGTCAAATTTAAAAACTACTAGATGTGAAATGCAGTAACTAATAAAGCAGTACTTTTAAAACAAAGCCTGAAGTAGTACAACATGTATTTTTCTCACCAACTAATAATGCATCTTTTATAAAGATACTACATGAAATTCTATGGCCATTAGAGACAGCTTCCTTTCAGCCATACAAATGTAATAATAAAGCAATTACATTAATAAATTATGGACATACAATCCAAAGCAGCTCATTAAAGGAAGAGCCTGTGGGCTTGTTCTTTCAATAACAGCCAGAGCTGTACGTCTGGAAAACTGGGAAAAGGTTTAACAACATTACAGTCCCTTTGTTCAGAGAGCTGCAAGTAGTTACCTTTTAAAGAAAGGGTTTTATTTAACAAAAACAGTACAGCTTGCAGAGCTATTAAAATACCTAAATATTCCCTTTCTAATTAAAAAAAAAATAAACCATCTCCAATTTCATAAAAGCCCAAGGCTGCCATAACTGTGCTGGATTTCTCTTTTAAAATATAACAACATCAGTGAGTAAGTATAATTACCAATTTTCACTTCACACAGCTACTCTGGGTCTGGATCTGTAGTCTCCCTCTGCATTACTGTCATTTCTGAACTTGGGAACAATGCTTGGAGCCCCGCTTGTTTTGGCAAAGCATTAATGAAACAACTTTATAACATTTCAGCTCAGTGTAATTTCAAATTTTTTTTCCGGTTAAAACTCGGTTTTCAGAGACAAGACCATAGTCAAGGCTTTGAGAGTGCTCACAACTAACAGGACTAAGTGCACTACTTCCTACAATAAAGCATCAGCTGAATATTAAGCAGAAAGGCAATCAGTTAAGAAAAGAAGCAGGAGACTCAACGCTTGTGCATCTAGTCTGATGAGTTTGGTGGGTTTTTTTTAAACAACAAAAGGTACTATTACTTAATGTAAACCCAGAACAAAACTCCTGAGTGGGACTCGTCACAAAGGAAGCAAAAAGAAAAGGGGGGAGGCGATACTCAAACGGACAACCCAACTGCAACCTGCAGTTTTTAATCACACCTCTAGTCATGCTAGTGCTCTTTCTGAGCGGTGGCGCACTGTCTCCATGTCTGCGCAGGTTGCCAGATGGCACCGATTTCCTGCTTTTCTCATTCCGCTCCCCCCCTCCTAGAAGTTTGTGCATGAAATCCACCAATTATGTTAAAAAGCATCCTGGCACCACAAGCCCTGCAATTAACAACTGCAGCTTTTAGTGCAGCACCAACATAGCAGCATGAAAAAAAACAAATAAGCCAGGCAAGTGTTCGGATTTACAGGGGTCATCGATAGTAATCACTGTAGTATTGTTCCTGCTCTTAAGTCTCCCCAACACTAATCCTCCAGCTCCCCTTTCAAACAGACATGCACACTGGAGTCGGCGAGGGCTGGTTTGGCATCCTCAGAACCCACCAAACCCTTCTGAATACCTCTGATCCTGGCAGAAGGATTCTTAAAATGCCGAGGCTCCCACCATTCAGATCCGTATATAAACCTCACATACATATACAGAATCATTAAAACTATGCCCAGAGCTTAGCTTCTCGCATGTTTACGTAAAATTAGAAATTAAATGAGGGCAGGGAAGATGAGACACACACTATTGTCTCCGAATACTTGGGGGTTTTCCATCGTTTTACTCTCAAAGCTTTTACTTAAGTGAGTAAAACAATGTCATCAGTCCTTATTCAGTAATGTAACAGCCATTTAATAGCCAAACATGAGCTGATATACTTTAAGTGTCTCATTTTAAGTTACTGTCTCTCAATACTTCAAATTGCAAATACAGTGCTCCTACTGTAATTTACAATTAAAGGATAGGTAAATTATGACTTAGTCATATCTATAATAATAAGAATGCTAAATAAACAAAGAACTGCAAAAGAGGAAAACCACAATGAAGGCTAAAATGCTCCAAAATATATTATTTTAGTATACATAAAACATTTGTTTTATCTGCAATAACTTTTTGGGTCAGGACAGAAAATGGCAACCAGGAGTATAAATAGCAATAAATATAGTAGTAATTACTTTACATTGTGCTTCACTGTGTTCTTAGTTACTCATCTGGGAATAAAGATAAAAGTCCAGATTCATAAATGAAGGTAATTAGCTACTGGAGCAATTTACCAAAGGCTTGATAAATTCTATATCACCGGAATTAAAGGGGGCGGGGTGGGAGGTTAGAACTGTAAAGCAGATGCTAAGTTTGCGCCTGACAAGGATTTCAATATTATTTGTTTACATCTACTACTATCTTAGCCATCAGAATCCAGAAGAGGGAATACAAATCAACGTGAAAATTTTGGAGAGTTTTTACATTTGATACCGGTTCCAACAAAAGCATCAACAGCAAAGGGAAAACTCAAACTTTAGGGATCTCAAATTTACATTTTGAAACAAGAAATCAGCTAGTGCTTTCACGCTTACAAAACAAGGTGTGGTATCTAATCAGGAACTCCAATAGGGTTCTTTAAAAAATGTAAATACTTTGAAACGTCAGAACTTTCTTCCAGCCACAAAGTATTTTCAGTATTTACTTTGATGTTAAAAAGAAAATAATAATAATTTTCTGGTCTGATCTGCCTGTTCAGTACAACACAGATACACAAAACATTTTTTGTCAACTGTAATCACTAAATCAAAAATCCCATTAATCCCATCATTACTCAAGTCAACATGGATTTTTCAGTTATAGAAAAAAAATGCCCAAAGCAGCTGCTCAGGAATGCCCTGTCAGATATGCATTAATCCATTAAGTCCACAGAAAACCAGAACAGTGTCCATTAAATGTGTGTGAAGTATGAACGATGAAAGTTTTCTGAGTGACACTGCGTATCTAGATATGCACAGTCACATACATATGTATATGACACCATTTTGCGTGCAATAACTTTACTAATTTATTCATGTAGATTACAGAAGAGTTCAGCTAAGCTCATTCTGTACACCTTTCACTGTAAGTTTATTCTATTTTTTTATAAAAAGCAAAACACACTTGCAAAAAAAAGTGACCAACAGCCAGAAAGCTGTAGGGATATATTAAACAACCGAGAATGGGCAAACAAGACTGTTGTATAAACGTTAAATAATTTAAATTGTACTATAGGAAAGAACAGGGTTAAAGTTACATCATCTTGCATGTAATTCTAGTTCTTTGTTAAACAACAAATTTAAGTCAATGGAGCTTTCACAGTCCTCTCTATATGGAGAACAGCTGTTCAACTTTTACTAGACAGCTGAGGCCACAGTGTCTGTGAAAGCTGCACTACCACTAATAGCTGCAGGCAGCTGCCCACAGTTCATCTCCACACTGGAATGCTTCTTCCCACATTCACACTACAAACACACAAAGCACAGGTGACAGAGGTGGCTGCAATACACAGCATTTACTTCAAAAAATGCCAGAAATTCCTCTCCCATAGAATGAAAGCATTCATGAAAGATATGAATGAAAAGCTATCTTATGTAAAAATTGGACAGTCGCATAGCCTACTATATTTTCATTAGAGGGAACACACATCTGCTGGGTTTGTCACTGGAAGCTGCCACAGAATTTTAACATATAGCTTTAATAAACAACCTCAGCCAACTCACTCTCTGTACTGGTATCTTTATAGCTGTGATAGTACGTGGTCATTCAGTATTTTCAAAGATTATTTTAAGAAACTAATTTTCAAAGCCAGTTGCCAGAATTTAAGTGGATGCTCACAACAAAATAGTGAAGAATCTAGGTTTAGTGCAATGGAAAAATAAACAAAATACAGAAGTAATTATGCGAGGAAGCTACTGCTGATTTCACTGTGATTCCAAAGAGGATGTTTTCAAAACAACAAATAAATTATTGACAAATGGCTAGTCTCTACCTGTAAGAGGCGACGGTGATCCAACTGGTGTTGATGGATTCGATGGAAAACTACTGCTGGTATGATCAGGAGAATAAATCTAACAACAGACAAAAGAGATTGTATATCAATACGTGTTAGAATACACAGTAAAAAAAATTAGCTATTGGGATTCCTTTTCACGCTTTTAATTGTCACTCGATGCTGGACTGAAAAAAAAAAAAATTGATCCTTCCATCACAGCTCTGCTTTATTACACTCAAGGCTCTAAAAATGTCCAGAGAACTTTCATTTTCAAGCAGCTGTCAAAATAAGCACAGACTGTATTTGATAGCGACACAAGTATAACTGATCTTCCTGCCACTTCAACAGCAGCAGAAATTACAGCCTTTTTATCACCGAAGGGGAACAATATATTTAAGAGTTAACAGCACACAATGACAACAAACAAAACTTCAGGAAAATGTGGAGAAATAACGACTTCCCAAAATTTAGAGAGAAAAGATTTTAGCAGTCGACACATGTTATCTTATAAAAATTAGTCCTTCACAAGAGAAAATACCAAGAAGGCATTCAGTTCTAGTTACTGTTTGTACTACCAAACAACACCCATCTGAAATTTTGTTGCTCTTGTTATGTATTGCAGCACACACCAGTTTTCTCTCTTATTTTTGTATCAGTTCCTCCCTTGAGATACTAAACCTCACCTTGCAATAATTATTTCCTTGCTATTAAATGTAATTTAAAAGTCTTGATAAAAACAGAAGACATAATCCTGAAAGCTTTAATTAAAACTTAAAATTTCAAGATTCTTGGAAAATTCATTTTGTGAAGGGAACTGAATAGGTTTAGAGGCTGACTATGGACTTTAGAGCATAATTTTATGGGTCACCAGTTCAAAACTGTTTTACTTGAGCAGAGACCAAAGAGATTTGTTAGTCAGTTAAAAAAAAAATCTGCACTAGCAGTGTGGCTGATGTTTCTTCGTACAGACAATGTGACATTTCACCATTTAGCTGACAACGAACCAGGGCTCGGTTAAGCTGCATATTACATTTTCTGAGCTGACGAAACCAGGGCCCAATAAACCACACGCTCCTTCCTGGGCTATCATACTTTCTCACTACAAAAGACCCATCAGTTCCCTAGGGGAAACACCTCCTCCTTTTTATACATGCTAGAAAGAAAAGACATTTAAAAGAAAAAACTACCTCAGACCATTGTACGAAATTCATGCATTGCACATTGTTATAAAAATAAATCATCTTGGGCGTCAGTATGGGAACTGTAGAGAGCTCCTGACAGGTAAGACACAGAAAATAAAAGTGACACCAGAACAAAGGCCACCAAGTTTCCTTTGAAACAGGTCATTTTCCACTACTCTACCTGCCCATTTTAATTTGCTTTATTTTAGATGAGGGAAAACCTACGTTATACCAAAGCCACAACTAAAACACAAGGTCAGAATTCATTCTGCATGCAGTCCCTGGCCGCTGTGCTGTTAAATGACCAATGATGAACAACCCTGACACCTTCTGCCAGGCTTAAACGGTAACATGACTCATTTTACTGCAACAAATAAGACTCCTCCTCCTATCAGTCATGGTCCATTCCAATCAGCAGGGTGCCAATATGCCAGCGTCTAATGAAAAGGCTCTTAGACAAAAGCTGCACAATTGAGAGCCTGCAGAGCCAAACCTCGGAGCTGTTAGTCCAATTTTTTAAACACTACAGTGTACATTTCAGTTAGGCTTTGTTATGTTAATGTTATTGAGTCTAAAGCAACAAAGAAACTTAATTCATGAATCACTTTTAGAAGTCAACTTCCCTACATTTTCTTTTCCTTTGTGAGGGGACCAGTGGCTATTTAACTACTGAGACCGTACAAAGGCCTTTACCCTAGTTCTGAGGTAGGAATCAAAACATAAGTTATCACAAAGAGGTCTGATATAATCAACAAAGTTAAACAGTCCTCCTGTTTGATCTCCTCTAAATTAAAGACCAAGTGTTTTGATTTGGCATTAGGCAATGAAATAAACCAGATGTTTCTCCTGCCATATAACCCTCCATGGGCACAATCTTAAAGGGTTATTGTTTGGCAAATGTTCAGGGAAACACATTAGAAATGGCACGAATACCCAGATTTTCTTTTCTTTCTATCTATACTAGTTCATTATCCAAACTAATGCATAATCCACAGGGCTTTGGGAACTTTGTGTAAATACTTTCATGTACAATTCTCTTTCTTGCCTACCCTGAGATTAAGACCACAATTATCCAGGCTTAAACCTAAAATAAAAGAACCTTTGCAAATGTATTATCTGGCCTTACATGTTTAATCACATACTATTCTGTATGGTCTTTAATACCTAAACTGAAGAACAAATGTCGTATCCTCTGATGTTTCACACATGAAAGGCCTATTGTGAGATGCACATCAACAGAATTTCAGAACTACAAATTCCTCTCAACAGTTGTGGCAGTAGCATTTAAAATCCTGACAGAAAGGCACATAGCGTCGTCTTAGGGGAGAAAAAAAAAAGTCAAGACAATCCCAGTATTTAAACAAAACTTTGTTCAAACAGCAAAATATGCTTTATTCACTAGCCATCAAAATTCATGTGCGCTAGCTTCACCTGCAGGAGAGACCACCTCCCTCCTCTCCACAACCATGAGCTGTGCTCCTTGCCGAACCAACGCAAGCAGCGTGCTGGTTGTGCGCGTGTTGCGGGGTGCGGGGGAAGCAGATGGATGAGGCGAGGGATTTGAAGTGTGCAGACTATGGCATGCACTGATAGAGCAGATGGAATGCATCACCATCAGCTATGACAGAAATGATTTATGGAATGACCTGGCTGCTCCTGCCAAGCAACAACACAGGATGACAGAAACAAGTTTCTATGACAACCAGAGCCCACCCACCAGTTAAGATTAAACATTTCTGCCCTGACTTCCACTCGCAATATATTTAGAGTTCTTCCTCAAAACATCAGCCTGGTTTTCTCAGCTAGTGACTTGGGCAAAAATACCTGAAAGGATGAGAAAATAATTTAAAACAGGAGAGCAGTGGAAAACGTCACAAAGTCCCGCAGGTCTAACTGGCCAGCGTGTCAGACTTACAACAGAAATTTTGGCCAGGCTGCAGAGCAGCAGTCATCCTACTACGTCTGCAGAGCAACGAGCAGCCTGAACTATGTAAGCACTGCTATTTCTAGGAGTCAAAACTACCCCAGGTTTTTTCTGACAGGTCTCAAACAGACAAAGAGAGAGTGTTAACTGCCCTCTGGACTCCTGAATTGTTATCAGCTTGCTGAATCCCCAAAAGCAACAAGGACAACATTTTTCTGCTCAAAGCCAGTAGGTCAGAGTTCTCCTACCCAATATGGATATTGCAGACATTATCAGATCTGGTAATCTTTTAGCATATGACCCTCTGAGGGATGCAAGGGTAACAGGATCTGCACGAACATACACATTTGCATTCACTGGTATGAGGTGAGGGATGCAGAATCCAACCCAGGAATGGTCTTTTGGGGCTGCAAAGTAGTAATTTCTATCTTTTAAATCAGATTTGGTCTCCCTGTTTGCTACATACAAGAAATATGCCCCAGCCCCTACTCCTAACTCCGACACTTCTGCTACACTGTATCAATTATTGTTCTATAAAATGTACATCTGACTGTATTAATGCAAAAGTAATTGCTGTATGTTTGCATATGCAAACAAAGCTTACAGTAGACTGAAGATACTTGCAATGTTTTACATTATCTACGTTATTCCAACAAGAGTTAAAAAGTTTAAACTTTATGCACATAACAGTATTTTAAAGGCTATTCCATAAATTACAACTATACAACACAGCATTCAAAAGCCCTCAGTTTTTTAAGGCCACTGCGAAAACATTTTAAACCTTGAGGCAGGACCTGCTCTAAGAGTAAGGTTAGAAATATTTTACTATATCTAGAACGCTACAGAAAGAGAAATAAAAAAAATCACACCCTAAACTTTTTATGATTATCTTTTACTTCATCTAAACAATATTCTAAGTATAGCTACATATCTGCCCTAAATTTTTCGATCACTTAAAAAAAAGTAAAAATGAGTCTTCTACAAACAAAACTATTTTTCACTTGTTTTGTAGACATTTGTCTAGTATATAACATTACACCATAGCACATTATTTTAACTTCATACATGAAAACTCCTGATTTGACATTGCAAAATGAATGAACACATAAATAATGGATGCAGCGATCAAAATCCGTCTTTTAGATCTGAATATTCTACTTACAGATGCCAATGCCTTTCCAAGTGCATCACCTGTCTGTGAGCTTCCAGCACCATTTCCTCTGTTTCCTGTAATGTGGAAAGCAAACCAAACACTTATTTTTAAAGCTGAAATTTTATTTACTTTTATTATTTTATTCATCACGTACAGTTGAGCAACCACTTTTTAAATGGATGTTCTGAGGAAGTCGATGTCAACAGAATCAGTTCTCATTATACTTAAAAATTTAATTAAAACAATTAGATTTAAATGTAGATGCTCTCCTCTAAAGTCAAACACAGTATCACCGTGATAACTTCAGGCCCAAAAAGTGAAAGCTGTTAGAAAGAAGATTATTTTCTAGGATCACAAACTATTCTTGATGAAACATGAAAAAAATCAAAATATTGTATTATTGCAGCTTATTTCTAAACTGTTATCACTAAAGCACTGCACGTTTCATTAATTCTCAAAGTCAAATCCACTCAATGGTTCCTTGTGTGCCTCCTTGCTCCCCCTGCTCTAATTCCCCATGTTGTAGTCTCATCTTTATTTCAGAAGATCCCTGAAAAGCTCTTCTCCACCAAGCTTTCTGTCACCCCTGCTCTTAGTTGCATGTCAGCAGCTCTGCGTGCCCTTTTGCTCCACACACCACCAAGCAGAGGGGTTGTCTGAAGCCCTGCCAACTGGAAAGACAGAAAGGACCTGAACCCTCCGAAATACCTGCTTTACTGTAGAAGACAGACCCTTTAAAAACTGCATCTCCTTTCTCCAACTATCAATTTCCAATGCCAAGAGAATGTATTTAATGTGAATGTAAGCCATTCACATCAGAAACCCAAATCACAAAACACTTGCTGTTGCAATTTTGTAGCAGACTTGGATTTTCCAGCCTGAATTCCTCATGCAGATTCGTTAACCGGGTCCTGCTTGTACAGCTGTACATGTTCCCAAATCAAAGCCAATATAGTCACTTAACAAAATCCCACTTAAAATGAAGCTAAGTGCAAATCATATCAAACTGACTTGACTGTCTACAAGCACTTAATTTCTACCACTGTATCTTAAGATTTACAAGTACGTGCAAGGAACAGATGATCATCCTGTATTTCCTGCTTTCTAGGCAAGCACGGAAGACACTAAACCAGCCACCATGCTGGCTACTCAGTAATCTCTAAATCAGTTAAGTAAGGAATTTATGACACGGTTTATCAAGCTCCCCAAAGAAACAGCCTTCCTGCCTTTCTCTGGCACAGCACCTTGGTGACAGATACAGCAGCTCTAAGAGCTGCAGCACCAGTATTACCTATATGAGCGTGTACATAGACTAAACTACGGAAGGGTAATTGCCATTCAGTTAGATACAGTCTCCCGCGTGAAAGCAAATAAACCACTAAGTCTTAAGCTGACTGCAAAACAATTTGCCTCATCTCAGCCATACTGAGGACAGAAATGTCACAGTGATGTGGTACCCTTGATCTACAAGCATCCAATAAATTGAATCTTACTAATTTTGTGCATCATGTAGTGCTAAATTTCAACTTCTTGTAAAATTAAAGAGAAAAAAAAAAAGGCAGAAAGAACTTTTTACCCAGAATATTATCCGATCCATTGACAGGTGGAGTATGTGAGGCAGCTACATAAGGTGAACTGCTGGTACTGCCACGATGGAAGCTAGACATTGGAGGAAGACTGGCATTTATATCTGTAGGTGAGACTGAATGCGGGGGATAGCTCTAGAGAGAAGAGAAACAGACATAAGACATTAGGCAGTCTTTAAAGAAATGTTGCTATTTTAAGATACCACATATACAACACCCAGCTTTTTATTAAAGAAAGGGACTCATCCATCCTCTGAACAGACCACTATATAGACAATGATTTTTACGCATACAACAGACATAAATAGAAAGCCATAAATCTAATACCGTATGTTTGTGGTTTCTGACTACTGGGTTTTTAACTGATATACATGAGCAGCAACAAGAAATGAATTCTGCTAAGTTAGATCTCCATATACAAGTACAAATAACACTTATCTGTACTGTGTATCTTACCAAACGGTCATGTGTGTGCAGGCTGCCATAACTGCTGGACTGGGACATGTGGGAAGAGGAACCTCCCAGCATCCCACCGTAGCCAGGCTGGCTCATGCCATTGGATGAACTCCAGAGGTCAGAAGAATTGTGGGTCCCATCTTTTTTTTTATTTTTAATAATAGAGAAAACAAGAAAAATACATTTAATGAGAAGTCCAGAGTTCTATTTTCCTTCACAAAATTATTTTAAAAGAATACAGAATTCAGCTACCCAGACTAACATTGGCATGGAAACGGTGAGCAGTTTATACTGCATCTTCTATTTTCATGCCACCACATTGTTGCTATATTTATATATATATATATATATAAAAAAAAAAACACAAACCAAAAAACCAACAGAGGCTTTATAGCTGAAATACAATCCAACCGCAGCTGAGAAAATACCAAGTACTTCTGCTAATTACACAGACCTTCAGTAAGGCCAGATTTATATCAAAAGGGTTGATAAAAATTCCAGACTGAAAAAAATAATAAAAAAGGGGGTGGAGGGGAGAGAAGTTTGGCTAAGCAGAGATCATAAACATACAGTACAAAACATCTATTAACCTAAAATAAGTAATTTATAGTCTAAAATACCTTAGTACCATAAAAATATAAAAACATTTAATAGTAACAGATTTAAGTAACTGAAATGAGTACATTATATAAGCCTTAAACCCGCAACGTCAATGCAGTTTTCCTTCTGTAGCACACACTGAAGTGCTCTGTAAATTCCCATACTGAGAGACTATGCTTTCAGTATGCTCCAAAACCTCATCAGGCTGCAGTACGAGCTAATTGTGTGACGTAATGCCACGGAAATGAATTCTGCTCTCGTTTTGCTCAGTGCAAACCCCCCCCCCCCCCTTTTTTTTTGGCATGCTGGATATACAAGTATTTGAGAACTAAAGACTGTTAGCTGATATTGTACAGTCAAATTCCAGAACAGTCAAGAAGCCCTCACCTCATTTTTCTCTATCACTCCCGTGTACTGCTCTGAAGCCCCTACAAATCAAAGGATGGGGGATTCTGTCCATCTGGCCTGGGGTATAATCCCTCTAAATTTCAGACAGCAATTAATGTCATGAGAAAAAACTTTAAATCAACAGACAGCTCCCTTCATCTAACTGTTTTAAAAGTATATATAACTTTACCATAGGCTCTAGCACAGTATGTTACCTGTACACTTCCTCATCCATTCAGTACACCAGTGGCTGACTGCAGATTTCTACCTAAAGGACAAGTGACATCTACCCATATATTTAAAGTCATTTTACTCACCTTGCATAAAGAAAGTGCTAGCAAACATACTGCTTGGTGGCTTCGGAGACGGGTAACTTGGAGATTCTCTGTTGAAATCATCAGAACTCGGGGATGGTGCATACACCTAAATATTGGAGAGCAACAAAAGGTTAGTAATATTTGGGTGTTGTGCGTTAAAAAAAACCCCTTCTTAACACCACACAGGCACAGATCGAAAGCACAAATAAAAAAAGAACAGTGTAGCAAGCTGCAGCATTTGCTGCCCTTGTTTTATTTGCTTTTTAGCAAGTTGCCACAGTACAGAGGAACTACAGTAGAATGATCCTAACAACACACTTTCTGGTGTGCCAACTCAGCCAGGTGGCCTGATAAAAGCCTGAATGCTGATTTTGCTTTCTAAGTGCATGACTCGCACAGACTTGTTGCTCAAGATAAAAAAGCAAGATAAAACAACTGGGCCCCAAACAAATTTTATTTTAAAACAACTGTACGCCTGTTTGAATATTTAATTAGCTGGCATCCCAACAATCAGAAAGAAAAAGAACATCCAGTGACAAATGGAAAGATTTTAATGCAAACACTGTATTATCCATTCAAAAACTTGCACGCCTTTGTACAGTCATCAAAAATACATGTAACACAACTCCTGAGGAATAATCTTAAAACTGCAACATCAAGCAAATTATTTTCACACTGGCCTAGCATTAAAGAAAACCAGCACTGTTCTTTTTTCAGTGTAATACCACGTTGGAACAACCATTCTTAACTTGCAAACAATGAATTTTCTTAACAAGTTAAAAAGTGTAAGATGCCAAATAAACATAATTATTACAAGCCTTTCACCAGTGACTCTAAGAAGAAAGGTAAAACATATTCAGGAATAAGTCATGCCAAATCAACAAAGCCGGTATTCACAGACTCAAGGGCTCTACCCCAAACGTTAGCTGTTCTAAGCAATGCTATTTTTGCGTACCAGCATTTTGATCGCTATACAGGATACTGCAATATTAGTGTATATTAAAAGAAAAATCGGTTTTAAAAAGCAGCAAATTACAAATATGGCAGCAAAGAATACTAAAAACTTAACATTGAGGATGTTTTTTGCCACAGAGTAAAATATGTGGGGTTTATTTTTTTAATCCTTCACCTTACTTGTAAATACCTAAGGCTTCATAAAGACATACGATAATTTAAAGCTTATATAATGCAACTTCCAAAGTGCGCTATGCCCTAAAATCCAAAAACGAGGCACACGCGTGTTTCTACAACATTCACATCTCTTGCCTTGTCTTTCTGGGATGTTGTTTACCAAGCAGAAGAAGGGCCAGGAAAACCAAGCCGGCCCACAAAACGAGCGCAAGTTCCCTGAAAGGGAGCCATTGTTCTCGTGGAGGGGGCCTGTTCCGATACGGATATTTAGAAAGTGAAGTGGGCAAGTCCCGCTGCCATTTGCATACCAATACCCCTCCTCCCCGCTCCCAAATGCTTTTCTAGCCTGCTGTTGTCAGACCAAATGGCTGGGCATGTGCCTGCAGACAGCACTCTTTTATATCAGAGGGGCTGATTTACCACTCGCTTCGACTCGTTTTACATCTACAGAATTTCAACAAAATCTATCAAATTACAGTTTGATGGAATAAGGACTGGGGCGCAAGGAATTAAGCCAGGGCATAGCTGTCGATACCAGCCATGTGATGAAAATAGCAGCAGGTAAAAAGCCACCTGGCAAAAAGGAATCAAGTGGAAAACTTACAAACTTTTAGTTGCATGTTTGTTTTAACGTTTTGGGGTTTAAAATCAAAATAAATGCAAGGTTTTTTAAAAAAGGAAGTCTTTTGGAGAGCTTTTGGTCGTTATTTTACTTGCAAATTTTCAGTTTATGGAATAAATGTAAAATAGAGATGCTTACCAAACCTGAGTGACAGAATGACAATACATTATAAGCAATATTAACAGTGCATATGTATTTACTATATATGATGAACGCATGTATAGTTCATCAGACATATTTTAGCAGAAACGTCACTCTTGTCAAATTGTAAATACTCACACTCATAAGACTGCAAACATATTAGGCAAAACTGGGCTTAATTTACAAGTTCTCTGTTGTGCAGAATAACGCAGCATATGCTATAGCTGATGGATAATCTATCACTGTCACAGGACAGCAGTGGAAACAAAGCTTTACGACATTTAGCACCGCCATGGAGATGTACACTGATTAATGCAAAATCACCTACAATGACGAATTATACTTCTTTTAAATTGTAACATTATCAATGAGATTTGTAAACACAAGCTTCAGACTGAAATTTTAACATTTTACATAAATGGGTTATTTATTAAAACTGATTAAACACTATCTCAAAAGGGAAATTAAACTAGAAAACTCCTACAAACATATCATTTACAGATACATATGTACAAGCCATTAACATAATAAAAATATTATGAATTATATTAACGTAAAAGAGGCCCTTCTAAACAGCTACATGAAAGACCTAGCACAGACACATAACTTTATATAGTTTCTGCTTGTTTTGGTATCTTAACTATAGCTTGCAAAAACATAGCTGCAATGTTATGAAGCTGCACTTGTGCCAGTCTAGATTTTTCAGATCAAAGGGTTCTTGCGGCAAAACACAACTGATGTGGTCTCAAAGACTTCATTAACTCCAGATGTGGGGAAATAGCCAGCCAATTCCACAAAAGGAGCAAGTCTCTTTTAGTTACAATCAGAACTACCCACAAATTAAAACCAGGCCTCTGATGTCATCTGATCACCTGCAGATGAGTGCCAGGTTTTTTTCTGGTTAATGACCTAATCATAATTTTTATGTTGTGTTACTGCAAACAAAATTTAAAAGCAAAGGAGAAAATTTACTAAGATTAACCTGAAGTCCCCAAGATATAAAATATAAAAGTTTTAAATGAAAGAGGGGTTTTTTTGTTGTTTTTTTTTAAAAAACACACCGAAGATAAAATTTTATTTTTAAGTCGGGAAGCGACGTATTGGGGTGACTAGTTTGCTCATTCTGAAAGCCCTGCATGCACTAGGACCCCTACCCAGCAAAATGCAGCTTTCGGGGCTGCCAGCCCTCAGGAGGCTTGCACGGCTGCACCACAGCTCCCTGGTCTGCCCTGGTTAAAGGGCTTTCTCTTCTGCAAGAGCTCAGTAGGGCAGTTATAAATATGATGCGGCTGCTCAAGACTGCCTCTTTTAGCTATTAAACTGATAACAGGGACATCCAGGAGGCATCAAACCAGTTTTTCCTGGCTGACATTCCCACTAAGACAAGGAACTGTCAAAAGGTCAGCTTGTCTGCAGAGTCTCCTTGAAGAGGGTTGTCTCCAGCAGGTAGAAGAGGAGCCCATCTGCTAATCCCATGACACCAGGCCTGAAGGCATCGGATGTGTCTCCATGCTGACAACCAAAACACTCTCCGATTATGAATGGGAAATTCCCTCCCAATAAACACAGGCCAAACCCAGTTTTTTTTTTACACGGCTTATCAAGTGGAGGACTTGACTTTTTTGGAGCTGTGCTAGAATATCCATCAATTCTCATGCTGAAGTACTTCTGAGGGAAATAGGACAAATGAGCTGCAAAGGACATCAAGTCAGAGACCCACACTGGCCTCTTCCACACCCTGAACTGGTTTATGCTTCTCCAGTGGGAAAGGCAGGATGACAACTAAGATGTTTTTGAGGGGTGGTGGTGGGAGCTGAGAAAGCATTATCTGTACTACATCAGGTTTAAGCAAAACAAACACATCATCCAATTCTGAAACCTGCCCTGGTGATTAACATACCTAATAAGCACTATCATGAAAGTTACACAGACCTAATATATCTATGGCATATCAAAGGATTACACAGTGTGTTTACTCATACAGGTGCCAACAACATGAACATTAATTTAAAGACCTGCGTTTACCAAATTTTATTCTAAGTAAAACTTCCAAGTCTCATTCTATTAATGCATTTAATAAATATAACACTTAAGAGTCCTCCTGCTGGCAATACTTCCTCTCAGGCAGTTTTCCTGTAACCTGTTTCAAATTCTTAAATATTTATCAATGTTTAAGATTAATGTTAAAAGCAGATTAAAAAATAGCAATGAAGCAACCAATCCTTACTTCTGATGAGCTCACGCTATCTCAAGACCAAGGCTCCCACCACGCATACTGTTTGTGGAATTATGAATTATGTTACTCATTTAAGCCTAGTTATTAACAATTCTTAGAAGTTCAGGAAAATATTTATCAAGCTGCTGGAGACAAGAGATTTTTTTTTTTGAAACCAGCAGAGATGGATAACCTATTCTGTAGCTTGTAAACTCTGCTAAGTAGCCTATCTACATTCCATCAGCATCAGTCATGCACTAAAAGCAAGTGCGCACTGATGAATGATTTGTACATGTGGCAAAATTTTACAGTGTATTATCTGCAGGTTTTGCGGCAAAAGCTAATTCTGCTGAAAGGCTGCTCTGGGAAAAGGAATCTTGTTTTCATGTTTATTATATCTCTGACAAAATCATGCACTAAAACTTCAGGAATGAAGAATAGTAACTACAGTTTTCCGTGTTCCTCTTTACAGCAAAACAGAAGCTGCCAAAAAAACAAAATACAACCCCAAAAACCCCAACTCACCCTAATTTCTTGTTCAGCTGATATTTAAGCAAAATGGTAAAGTGAAAAGCCCTAGTATACAAGATCAGGATACCATATCCTCAGGCATTCTTTTTGTTTCCAATACCAGGTGTAAAGGTTCATACATTTTAAAAATTCTTCTCAGCACCCAGAACGAAAATAAAACACTCCTTTAGGAGAACAGAGCATCAGTCTTGTCTGCAAATCCAACGACAATTTTTAGGGAAGGTATAAAATTCAAATTCCTTGAAGTAGCTAAACCAATTCCATCTTAAATAAATGTTTATGCAGTTTAGGCATGCTATACATGCCTATTTGGGTATTTTTGAAATGCAGAATCCCACTGCAATGATACACAGCAGCAATACTTCCTAGCTTCTTCCCCAGTAAATGACAATTTTAAAGTCATGTTAAAACCCAATAGGCAAACTTACCAAAAATGCCAAATTCAGTATATAGAAACCTTTTGCTCCTTTCTTTTGATTTTACTTCATTTTTTAAATTGTAGCGTGAAGCAGAGAGGGGAGGAAAAAGAAGGTAAGGCAGCAGACACACTGCCCTAACAAAAATATAGAGTGCTTGAAGATACTTTTTTATTTTGCTGCTAAGTAAAATCTCTTCCCCACACTTGTTAAACTACACTGTTACTAAAGGATGCATCCAACTAAGTCTTCAAAAATTCCGGATTAAATTCAGATTTTAAGGAAGAAAAAAAAAATGGACAAACTGCAACTAATTATCCTGCTTTTTAGCCTGTCCCCTGTGTTTCAGAAGGCCACTCTAGCTGTGGCTGGAATCCCCATCACAAGTATTGACCACAGGAAGGTGAGCAGCAGACAGAACACTATCTTTTGCATTTGCTTCTCTCTTCTCTGAACTCACTAGTACTCTCAAGTTTCTATACCTCCGACACAGATTATTTCTGCAAATGGACTTCAACATGCACATGATTATGAAAGCAAATGAGGGTGTGTTACTCTTTGGTGCTCACATTTTGAGAAATATAGATCCATCCAATACAGCACCTGATCCCATCCCTGGCTGCTTTCATTTGCCCAGGGAAACGGATGTAACCTTCACTTTAAAGCATCAATAAAGCTTGTTGCAGACAAGACACCCTTCTGGCAGGGGACCACTGCTCAGTAGACTGGCAGTTCAACCCAATGGAGTGGAGCAGAGGAAACTCTCTTGGGCTGATGCATTGTAGCTCATCGCTTTTTTTAGTGGGATGGGGAGGGGAAAAGAGAAGGGAAAGGAACCGGGGGTGGGGGGAGAGCGGAAAATCCAGCTGACCAGTGTTTACTATCTCTCTTTATTCAATGTCCACAGCCGTGTACCCCTAGAGATTTTCCAGATGATCTTATATTTGTCCTGACTTACAAATGTTAGCTTTGACCTTGTCTAAGTTGCTGTGGGCAGCATATGGTACAGAACAGCTTTAATTGTACTTTTCTCCCTGTATACTAACTGGCCCAATACTAATAAAAGCAGAATTGAATTGTTCTTTTTAGCACCTGCTTGCTCCAAAATTTACAAATTGAAAGCATTTTACATTGAGGTTAAAAGACTTGGTACATTATTTATTGCATAACAGCTACAGAAAGGCCTGCTGTCACGTCTTCTAAGCATCATACAATATTATTAACATGTTTCTCTCTGCTGTAACTATGAAAGTGAAGGCTGCAAGGCAGGCATTTTCTCCACTAAAATAAATACCCAAATATACACATGTATACTCACACCTGTGCGTATTTATTCCTCTATACACACATACCCATATGTATATATGCACACAGAGGAATGCATTTATAAGTCTTTTACACTCAAAATTCTCAAGAAAAAAACATTTTCTCAAAAAACCCCAATATAAACTAGTCTACAAAAAAAAAAAAACAACACAAAACACCCAGTCACAAAGCACTATGTACGATACAAAATATATACATGTTGATTTTTTCCCCTGAGTTTAAAATACACACTGTAGAAGCCTACTGTGGAAAGGTGCAGTAATGCCACTTTAGAAAAGGGTTCATAAATCTCAGCCTATGCTGAGGAAAAAAAAATTATTCAAAAAAACACTCATAGGCTGGTATATCAAATTAACCCATACAATGTGCATAATACAAGAATAATGTGTAATATATCCACAGATCTATTCTCATACAAAGCAGCAGTCATAGGTGCTATAAAATAAAATTGATCAGCATTGTTCCTTTAAATCACTTATTTTGGCGATAACTGACACATTACGGCAAACTATATAGAAATAATTCTATAGTACATTTAGAAAATCTATTTATTTCTAAACTTGTAGGTGAACCGAAAAAAGTGGGAATCTTTGAAGTCTGTACTTTATGCATAAAAAAGATAAAACATCTATTACTTAAATATTATTTTGGTGCTATTGCGTTTGAGAAAATTTAAATGAAAATGCCCCAGTGAATGAAGAAGTTTGCTCAATTATTTGTTAAAAAAAAATATTATTTTAATTTGTGCTATTATTTCTACCTAAACCCTACTGCAGCTTTTTTTTTTTTAATGGGGGTTAGGTGTTTTGATTTTTTTGGGGTCTGTTGCATAGCTCATGAATGAAACAGGAGATAAAAGCTTTAGAGAGCTGCAATTTTTAACTGCATTTTTTTTAAAAAAAATTCAATAAGTACTATATTAAAATCTTGTAAGCTTTCCAGAACTGACATTTTTTCTTATATATCAACAGGTGAAGGACAAGAACAAAACTACACCCACCCCACCCCCCAGTCAAAAAAGAAAACCCAGAATAAATATTCTAGTTTAGTGCAAGTGATTTATTTTCTTTACAGAACAGATTAAGGTTTGTTTTTTAATTTGGTGAGGTTTCTTGAAATACACATTTTTTTATAGCATCTATGACACATAATGGTAAAAATTTAATCCTTATCAAGGGATTTGTATTAAAATACTACTTTTCACTTTCAGTATCTCCCTAAAAATAACATAAGTTACAAAAGTTGAACCTCTTCTAATAGTAAAATGCCCTGAATTAATTTTTGTCTTTTCAATTTACGTGCCGGTGCACACATGGCCATCTAAGGGGGTGCTTAGATACTTGTTTTTCAGCTTAATATGAAGCTTTCCTCTGGTTTCCTCAAATGTTAAGAAGTTGAAAAGCAAAATGTGTTTAGTAAAAAGTTTAATGCACACATTTTCTACATGTAATTTCCCACTTGCTTTGTGCATAAATAAATCACATTTCATATACATCAGGTATCGAGGAATGTCAATATCCGAAACCTAATACAATAGTCTAAATAAAAATCTCAAACTCAAACAATGAGGTACATTATATCAACTATAACTGACAAAACAATACAAATAAAAGCTCTAAGACATCAAAATCAGGGTATGTACTGTTCTCATTATGGAAAGGTTCATACATTTGGCATACACACCAAGAGGTATGCTGCAAAAACTGTAACACAAAAAACAACACCGCACACACATACCCTTCACATATCTTCCTTCTGTATATTTAAATTACTAATTTAGTCCAACTAGCAGAATTCCTAGAAGAGAAAATGCTAAAACTAGTGAGATGTTGAAAGAAAAAAAAACTGAATAAAACCTTGGGCAACATGATATAGGATCATCATATGATTTGCCGTCTATTTACTAACTCTTCAAGCTCATAAAGGTCACCTCTGACCCATAACAGGCACATGCTATCAATTTTCAAGCCATGCTCTCCGACAGTACCCAGCACTTCCATCTACTCTATGCCTGGAAATACTTAATAAGATCAAAGCCTTTTTTCCTGCTACAAGAACAAAGAGAAATGTTGTAATAGAGTGATCTGTGCTCTAGAAAGAATAAAACCAAAACTCCATGCAAGTTATATTCCCTTTGCTTCAGGGGTATTGTATAGTTAATTTTACTTAAGTCTTATATATATCTTCACATAAAACTTCAAACAGATTGTTTTAGCCTAGGAACAGACATGAAAGAAAAATAATTTCATATTTGAAAGACAGCTGGCATTTATACCAAAGGAAATGAAATAGAGACCAAGCAACTTGACTCATTCCCCTAACCTCCTATCCAGTATCTGTTCTCTTACTCAAGAAGCTCAAACAGCGTCTTTAAAGAACATCAAGATCCACAGTTTAATTATCACTGAGCAAAAATCTTGGTAAAAAGTTTGCTAACGGAGACAAAGCTCACAAAGGCCCACGAGATAAGAAAACAGCAACAAAAAAATAAATAAGTAAATCCCAAACCACGCAAAATGATAAAAAAGATCCAGTATCATCATTTCCCTTTTTCCTACCGAGTATCATTTCTGTGCCAGAAGAAAGCCCAAACCACGTACAATGTAAACAGGCTCAGAAAAAAACAGCGTTAAATTTGCCATTCTATGTTGATTTTTACACACCAAAATCAAAAAATGTTATCACGCGGACTTAAAAATTGCATCTACCGCGAAACTGAAGCCTCCCGTTCAATTGCCAGAAAGTTAAAACAGAAAGAGGAGATTTAGTTTCTTCAGAATCTCTTTTTTTCCCCCTTCTCCTCCAGCGGTGGCAGGAGTATTTTCCCTCTCTCGGAGCCAGGCAGGCGGCAGGGCCCGCTGCGGGCAGGGGCTGCGGCGCCGCGCTCGGGCCCCCGCCGCCGGGCAGCGCTGCCGCGGGGCGCTCCGGCAGGCCGCTCGCAACAGGAGAGATATTGCAAGGAAAAAAATAAAAAAAACAAACAAACAAAGAAAAAAACCCAAACCCAGCCAAAAAAACCCAACAAGCCCGAAGGCAAAGCCGCAAGCACGCAGGGACCCAAACTTCGCTGCCGCCTGCCGAGCGCCCCGCGCCCCTGCGGGCCCCGGGTGCGGAGCGGGCAGGGCGGGGGCTGCCGCTGCCCCGGCCCGTCAGGGAGCGCCGCCTGGCTGCGGGCCGGGCCCCCCGTGCCGCCGCGGAGCCGGGCCGGTGCTTCAGCTCCTACCTGAGGAGCCCCTCTTCCCGCGCTGCACCCCGCTCCCCTCAGCGGCCGCGGGCCCCGCCGCCGCCGGCCCGGCGAACAGGCCGCCCCCCCCCCGCCCCCAGGGGCGCCTCACGGGGGGGACCCCCGGCGCTGCCAACTTGCGGCGGCTCCCGAACAAAGGCGGCCGCCCTTACCGTCTTGCCGTTGTAGTAGTACATGAGGGAGTTGCTGCCCACCCCGGGGACGGGGTACGCGCAGTACATGGCGCGGCTGGCGGCGGGCCGGGCTGAAGTGCGCCGCCTCTCCCCGCCGCAGCCACCCGGCCGCCCGCCCGCGCGCCCCGCCGCGCCGCCCGCGCACATGGGGCGCCTCAGAGGCGACTTATGCAAAGCAGGACTGAACCATCGCGGGGCGGCGCGGGGGTCGGGCCGCGCGGGGCCCCGCCAGCCCGCCCGCCGAGGGGGCGCGCGGCCCCGAGCGGCCGGGGAGCGGCGAATGGACGCGTCCGCAGCCGCTTCGTCTTCTGCTTTTTGTTTTAATCAAATTAGAGCACTTGTGGCGGCGGGGCACGGCCGCCTGCCGCCGCCTCCGCTCGCCCCCAACTTCGGCGGCCGCCGGCGCAATGGGGCGCACGGCCCCCGCACGGAAGCACCAAACCCGCGAGATGCTCGGCTTGAAAAAAAAATAAAATTCCTAATTTCAAAAATCACATCAACATGCTCATCTTCGGCAATCGCCCCAAATCCACCTCTAACATCGGGCAGGCACGGTGCGTTGGCCCTGGGGAAACGAGAGCCAGGGCTCCCGCTATAGTGTGTAACGTGGTTTTGTACAGAAAAGGCCATTCTGGGCCCATGGCAGATGGGGACCCCAACTCTGGGGCATCGCGGAGATGCAGGTGGTGCAGCACAGCATCCCCAGTCCCTGCCCGTTCCCGTTATCCCTACCCACTGAGGCTCTCTGCTCCCCTTGCTCTGCGGTGGCATCGCTCACTGGCACCTTGCTCATCGCCCACGCGTGACCGTAGCCAGCTCCCAGCCCAGCTCCTGGGATGGCAGGCAGGGATCCCAATCCAGGAAAAAAAAAAAAAGGTTAAAGCAAATCCACATTTCTCCACCTCTTAACTGTGTCAACTGCCAATGCTGTGAATTCTCCCTGCCTCCCTTCCTGACAAAAGCAGGAAAATACTTCAGGATAAGGAAAAAGAAAAAAAAAAAATGGGCAAAGTTCAGTTCAGCACTGTACAGGGAAAGCAAGCAAGGTGCAGATTCATTATGCCAAGTGCCTTGTGTGTTGGTGACATGTTCTGAACTAAAATGATCTGCAAGAGTGACAAACTGTGGTAGAGTGCTGCGGTCAGATACAAATCTTAGTGGGTCTTCTGTAGAATGTCCATTATTTCAGGATGAAACTACAGTAGTCTCCATAAGCACACCAAATCTACACATACTGACAAAAAAGATTCACACCTCCAGCTTCCCATGCTCTGTTAGGAGACTCCTATGCTCAGAGCATGCTGCAAACACTTCCTGGAGTTTCCATCAGCTAAAGGACGCTTACATTTTTACTGCAAGTCAAACTGCACGTCCAGAACTGTTTAGCTATGCAGTAAAGCTAATGATATCTGAACTGAACTCTTCTCCAATACAAAAGGCGTAGCAGCAGCAGCTGCAAAAAAGAACATCGCTATACTTCAGACTATTAAATCACCAGGCCCACAGAGTGACTGGCGGCTTCCTTCGTCCCCTAGGGACCACAAAGACCTATTTCAGCCTCCAGAGTCCCTAAGAAGCTTTGATTTGCAACTAACAATGCCATTCCTTAAAGCTTCTCACTAATGTTCAGGACTCTACGGATGAGATATGCTAAAAGATCTTCAGATCTTTGCATGTGCTACTTTTCATAGTGCATTAGATTAAAATCACTAATTCAGACTAACATACAACTTGGGGAGAAAAAACCCCCTAAACACTGGAAACTGCATTTTCAGCTTGCAAGAGCTGAAGTAGTAAAAGAACCCTTTTTTTTTCCCCGGGTGGGGGTAGGGAAAAATCAAGCGCAGAAACTTTTATATCATCAAAGAACTGACTCCAGTTACCCTGGAAGTATTTTTAAAGTAAAGACTATCATCAACATAGCTGTAATTGCTACTACGCCTCCATACACTCATACTGTTTCCAAAATAGTTGTGTTTGAGATGAAGAGCACAACCAAGCCCCCTCTCAAATAATACGCGTTATTCCATCCATATTACAAGCAATTGGAAAAAAACCCCCACATTTAAACACACAGCCAAAAAAGCTAACTTCACTATGTGGCATTGGGAGGGAGGCTTCTCTGCATTACAACTGCCCTATATTTGTACAGAGCAATTGTAATGAAAAATATATAGGAAATATTACCTAGTAATAACTGATTAAGGTTTATCAGCACAAGGAAGTAATTGACATCGTTTGCCATCACGTGGGTAAGACAACAGCGACAATATGTTCAATACCACTGAGTCATGACGCAGCAAACGCTGTCTGTCTGTGGACAAACTAGTTTAAAGACTGGTACCTCCATAATGAGTCAATAAATGAATTGGCTCCTGAGTTACTTCCCCACAAATCAAAAGGATAACAATTCCATTTTACTGAAAAGGAAATTACTGGTCCTACTCTCACAGTTACATCAGTAGGAATAAAATCTTAAGTGTACAATATTTGAAATTTATCACTGTATCTGCTCTACATTTACTGAATGAAAACATTGTTTCTCACAGGACATTTGCTACATCGATTCACCTTACAGGATCAAACCATAATTCCATCAAGCATATCAAACTTTAACCCACGGAAGTTCACTTTCACCCGAGTAGATGAAATACAAACCTACAACGGAAGAATTTGAAAGACTGCTCAAAAAATTGCTATGTTGTTACCAATAACACTATTTGCAGCAACTACTACCAGATAACTATTCCAAAAGCTCCTGAAGTCCAAAGTAAGTTTTTGTTTTGTGGTTGCAATTTTTATAATCCCCATTTAAGCCGAGCAACAGCTGCTCCGAAATTTGTTTTCTTAAGAGAATCATGTTACAGTGAAATGAATCATAGCTGGATCAGCGATACTGTACTGGGTACAGTTGTTTACTCCATTTTTCCTTGGTGACAAGTCAAGGGTTAATCTCATGACTCAGCCTGACAAAACAAGTCAGCTGGAGACAGGGCCAATTTTTTAAACTTGATTTCAGACAGACATGCCGTCAGCAGAGGAGCACTGAACTGACATGCACTTTGTAGCCCGAATTGTTTCCACTCATGACCCTGTACTGTGTGTCAAAAACAATAAACTGCCTGTTTCTTAAGTATGTAAAGAGATTATGAAAGCCAATGCAGAGCAAAATACTGACCTAATAATAAACCAAGCTACCTGCAGGAGAATATTTTCAAAGATCATTTTACCACCAAGAGATTTTGTGAATGAACTACATTATCCCCGAAAACCAACTTTTATGTGAAATACATTTTTGTCCAACTTGTCAGAGCCACAAAGCAAATACACAATAAGCATATGTAACCCATCATTTATAAACAATAAACATAATTTCTCCAGATCACTGAAAATTACACTATATGAGAGATAATTATGTAACTGTCTCAACAGACAAGAGCCATGCTCTGGTAAAGCATATTCCACAACAAGACTGAATTACCAAAATACTTTAAAAAGGTTGTGGTTTTTTATCACAGTTCTATTTTTTTAAATGGGTCTACTCAAACACAACAAGCAGCAAAAACTTTTACAATTAATTGCGTGCAACAAAAGTTCCTTTTTCACCAACAAAAGCAACTTTGATGTGCAAACCCAAGTAGCATGAGTTTCCTCACAGAGAGTTGGCTTCAAGTCCGCTGAAAAAATGGGAATGAGGTAGAGTCCAAACGTGCTTTTGATGGGGATACCAATCCTAGTGCTCTTGCTGAGTTCCATTTAATTTCTTAGGGGCTAGGCTAACCTAGCCCCTATCTTTGGAAATAAGGTGCAGGCAACTGCCCTAGAAGCCTCTCCTCCCCACTCTGCCCATGGTTGGAACTTATCAATTTCAACCACATTTGACAGGGAAACAGAAGTTTCACAGCTGATTAAGTTCTTAACAGTTCTAAGAAAACTGGAACCTGAACAGGAGACAGACCTCAACTGACGCCCCACTGAAATGAAGGCAAGGAACGAGGAATAAAGGATAAAAGACAAATTAATTAAAAATTAGTCCAGTACTGAACAACTTGTTGCTAATTAAAATATACATAGTAACTCCGAGCTGCTTCCCTTGCAACAATTCAGAAAAAAAAAAAAAATTCTAGGCATCTTGGCACTCCCAATATAACTTACTTTAAACCCAAGCATTGCTGATGATAAACCATAGCAAGGCCAGAGCTCGGCTCATCGATAAAAGATGCATTGAACATCATGCATAATGCAGCTGTTAAGACTAGACAAGGTTTCAAGCCTTAAGAAACAAACCTGACTGTTTTAAGGGGAAAACGCATCGCTTAGTATACTGTTCTCTAATTAGTTAATTCATTAAGTAAATGCTAATTTATTTTAATATCCTGAAAATACAGCCTTCTGTCATTCACCAACTACTAGAGTGTGCTGTTCAGCAGAGACCGAGCGGACTAACTGTATGGATGACGATTTAAAATAACCCAGTGGACTAAATTTGATAGTCAAAACCCCTGCAATATCCAAAGGAAGATGTTTTAAGCAAATTAACTGCTTCATCTATGCAAGAGCTAAAACAGTTTGGTGGTTTTCCTGTTCGAAAAGGTTTGTCTTTAACTTCACATTTAACGTTTGTGTTACTATAACCAGGGATAAGGAACAGTTTGAAGTGACAGAAAACAGACAAGTAATAATGAAATTGATATTAATTGCTATCCATTACTTTCACCTAGCAATATTACAATGTTTTTGGAGGGCCTGGGGAGTCGGGGGTTTTTTGTTGTTGGGTGGGTTTTGGTGTTTGTGGGATTTTTTTTGTTTGTTTGCAAAAAACTTGTTAGCTATGACAGATACGGGTAAATAAAATGGGGGTGGGGTGTGTGTGAAACTACGACTAGGAAGTTTCTCTTTCAGTAGTTTTCACATAAGTATTTCAGATATTTAAGTTTTCACATAAATATTTTACTAGAATGAAAAGAATGAGGGAAATGCTGTATATCCCATTATTCAGAATCAAAACACAAAACAGTTTGAGGAGGTTTTAAAACTTGTTGCAAAATCTTTCAAATACATTTTGATTATCAAATCATTTGATAGGATATTGCTCAAACTCGAGTTTTATTAGTTTGGTGACAATGTTAAGCGCTTAGGTGTGAAAGCCTCTATATGAAGGCCTTAACTACCCACATCTGCATTAAAAAGCAAACATGTTTATTATCCTGACACAATAAATTACCCCACCCAAGCCCAAAACATGCTACAAACTCACCCAATCTAAAAATGTGTATAGACCTTGAAAGAATTTTAAAACCTGAAATGAATTAGCAGGGCTGCATTACTGAACCTTATGGAAGACTGCCCGAATTACAAATCTTTCCACATCACCTCACCACGACCAAGAAAATTTATTTGAAAAATTAAAAAGTGATTAAGGGGTCCCTCTGCTGGTCCAACCTTAGCAGCATTTAACTTTTATTTCATTACTAAAGTAGGGTGTGTTTTTCACCGTGTCCCCACACCGAAGGCAGGCAGCTACAGCCGCAGCTGTGTGAGCTCCCTGCAGGTGGCTCCAGAGGCAAAACCTGCGCCCAGCCTCAGCCAGCAGCGCACACACACTTGCTGAATTGGTTAAAATACAAAATACTTCTGTGTCAGAGAAGCTTTAGAAGATTGCATATCAACATAGAGCGCGCGCTTATTGTGCCCCAGTCTATATTTCCTTGCATCTTTCCTCTTCTGCTGTACCCCAGCTTGCTGCTTGGAAAAATGCAAGTGAAGCAGTGAGTTATCAAAAGCCAAACGAGCAATCCTCACAGCATCCACAGCTTGGAATCTGCCTGCGGAAAGAAAAAACACTAACAACCAACCCCAGTCATCACTGCAAATGGTATGAAATCCTGCCACTAAAGCTCCAAGGCTGTACAACTTATTTTATGAGTCTTGACATCATAAGAAAATGACACTAAACCAAGTGGTAATTTATTTCAATTTCTTCACTTGAGCATGTAAATACACATCTTCACCTGACATCTCATTTAAAGGTTATGCAGTGCTTTAATTTCAGCACCATTCACCATTCTTTTGGAAAAAAAACCCCAAAAAAACAAACAAAAAACACAATAAAAAGAACCCCAATCATTTTTGTATTGCCCATTTCTGGCAAACAGCACGCGCACCGGTGAAGCGACCTGCCCAAACATTTGGGCTGAACAAGCAACTGAAAGGGAACATTATCTCCATCCAACAGCAGGTCAAAGTCTAGCAACACGGCATTGCTTGCTGCTTTCCCAGATGACTTCAGGGATTATAAAAGTCTTCCCGCCAAAACCACAAGTATTATCAAGCAAAAGATATTAAGAAATAGTCGGGGGGGGGGTGGGGGGGGAAGCAAGCTTTTATCCTTATCTATTGTTATAAAACACCACACTAATTTATGGTAACGGACACAATCTTTGAGGTAAAGCAGAAGTTGCAGTAATTCTGTAGAATTTCCCCCTAAATTACACGAGCTGCAATTCAGTCATGTTATTTTTTCAGATAAGTTTTTCAAACTATGCACAGATTTAAGGTTCTTTTACGCAGAGCTACAGCCTAATTTAAAAGCATCTAACGTGCTCTTTTGCATATGTTGTGAAAACCTCAAAAATAAAGTTATCTCCAGTAAATCCAAACACAGAGAATTAATTCGACATCATTGTGTGTCTCTCATATATGTCTATGCAGGGTTTTGACAGGGAAAAGCCCGCAGTTAAGCAGCCTCACAAGAGCTCACCACAGTCAGATGACAGGACAGTTAGTTTGGAAAAAACGATCTGAGCACAATTGAAAAAAAATAATGCTATTAAGAGAGTGTTACTTAAGTACCTTCACCTTCATTCAGTGAGAACTCCATCTGAACGCTCCCAGCAGGACTTTGCAATGGACCGCTTACTTGTTTAATGACAGCTGATGTTCTCATGCGGCAAAGAGCGGGTGGGATGCTATCGTTTGAGGACTGCTGGTTTTAGACAGATTTCAAATAAAGGCTGTGTTGAAACAAAGCTACAATAATAGAAGCAGAAGACCAGGTCTTTTTCTTAATAAATATAACACCTCAAAGAAACACTTTTCATTTGGTTTGTAACATGATTTAGAGGTTGAACGTTTTATATATTTGCTTTCTGTTCAAGCTCACAGATGAACGTGGTGCTTAAACAGAAGTATAGAGCAAGTCCCTAAAAACTTTATCCCTTGAATCAGGTGACCACAGAATGAGCATAAAGGAGAAGAAGGGAAGATGAAGACTGAGTCACAAGTTGGAAATCACAAGTTCTGTGTTGCGTTACCCATAAGGATTTACTTGCTTAGTTTTATTTAAAATTGCCTTCTAAACCACAGCTCAGCATCACAGGCAAGGGTCAGACAGATTACTGCTGTCTTCGCGAGAGTTAGGGGCTCAAGGCACGTGGCAGTTGAACATACCACTCGACTGCGCAAGTCAGTTCACAAGAGCTCTGAACAATCTAAATGCTGCTTTTTACGTTTTGACACCAGTTCTGGCCAGTGGGAACAGATCTTACAAAAAGAAGTCCCACTATGAAGTCAAATGCAACATCACACAAAGTATCTACCCAGGATGCTCCGAAGTTTTTATAGGGAGCCACAGACTTCCTAACAGTATTCCAAGGATGTCGCTTTACATGAGGCTACTTCAAAACACACTGAGCTTGCTAATAGTGAGGATAATTCTCCAAAGAAAGTGCACTCAGCGTGGTGAATGTTATATTATTTTTAATACAATCTAAACATTGAAGTCTCAAAAACTGTGTTTCAGATAAACATTCAGAGGACCATTGCCTTTTCACTCCACAATTTCAAATAATTTCTTTTTACCCTTCAGGAAAGGTGGAGGAAGGAGGGAGGCACAGAAGGGAGTAAGATCTATTATTTTTCTTCTGGTATCTTTATGAGACATGTCTTCCAATGTATTTCTCACGCTCAGTCTTAAAAGGCTAGCATGGTAACAAAAAGAAAAGTGCCTTGGATGTTTGGGAGGTAGTTCTATACATGCAAACCAAATTTTCTTTAGCTTTGCTTCATAAAGAGATATTGCAATAAATAAGCACCTATGGACTATACACATAATATAGAGGGTGATATAACAAAGCAATAAATTGTCTCAAATTTATTGAAAAACATGATGAGTTGGAATTTAGAAAGAGATCTCTGGTATTAGAAAACACTCGACAATCTCTTATTAAATCAGTAGCAAGGTAAAGTTAACTATTAACTGTTAGCTTCAGGTACTGCCGAAAGTCTAAAATACTCAAAATGGTTATTAGAAATAGTACTACACAGAAAACAATCAGATATTTGTGCCTCTGTCAGCTGATTTTCTGTTAACAAAAGTCAACAGGCATGATGTTATTCCTCTGATAGGAGACTAATTAAACGGCAAAAGAATGATGATACTCCTGCAATTTTTTTTTAGAATTGTGACCTCATGATAGCTACTGGTTATGGCATTTATCATAAATATTAGTTTGAAATATTTTCTGACTACACATGTGAATAGTGTGTTTCTGCTCACAGCCCATCCATAATGATTTGGCAATCCCCCCGTACGTATCCCCGAGCCTTACTTTTCTTTCTTCTCCCCCTGCAGACCCAACAGCCCTTCGAAAGCCCTGACACTCGCTCTTCCTAACTCAGCCCTGCCGATTAGTTACAACTGGTTTCAAGTCACATGATGTTATTAGTTTCTTGGCTTAGTTAAGGTAACTCCTACAAATGGAAAAATTCGCAGAAATACAACAGTTTTGAATCTCTGAGGATTATGCAACTCCCTGAACAGTGTTTTTCCCTCCTGCTGTAAAATAAATGGCACATCATAACCTTTCTCTTCACTCAAGCCTGGCTTGAGCCAACAGTAAGAAAAAATAAACCACTGATACTTTTATTTTCGATGCTCCCCACAAAGCTTTACATTTAGTAGTTGTAGTTTGACAGAAATGCTTGCATCTCAGCATTCAAAATGTTTTGGGCAATGACTCACCGCTTAACAACTTAGGACAGGAAAACTTAAAAATGAGTTTGCCTGCTGCACTGCATTTTTACAGTAAAAGGACAAGTTCAGATTGAGTTATATCCCAGAAAGTAACTGAACAATTCATTTCTCTGGCACTGCTTTTACTTTAGGCCCTAATATGAACACATGAAGATAGATAAACCTCAAAGGAAGTAATTTCAGAAAATACTATATAAATCCAAGAGAAAAATGAAACCAACTAGAGGAAGATTATTAATTTTTAAAATATTTTTGCTTAAAAGATTGTTATTAAATTACAGTTACCTAAAAAATTAAATTACTGTTGAGTATCCATTGATATGGCAGCCCTATACTAACACAAAAACATTGCTGAAAATCTTTTAGAAACTGAAAAATTAAAAAAAAATACAGATTTGGATAATAACGTTAAGGATCATCTTTCTTGCGACTTTCCACATTATAATTAAACTTCTCTGCACTACCTATTAGCTAAATCCATTTTTTACTTACCCACAAAACATTCTGACTTCTTACCAAGTATATTTAAAATAAAGACAACACTTGCATAATCGTTGACTTAAATTTCCTATGATGCTCAATGAAATTTAGTTCTGTGTCATCTTCTAAACACACAGTACCTCATCTAACTTTTTTTTTTTTGTAACATATTTTACTTTAAGGACTGAAAAGCACTGAAACACAGAGAAACAGTACTTAAAAATTGCAGCACCGCAACCTGTTTATTCACAGTAACTGCAGTTTATTGGGCAGACTGGTACAATGTTAATACAAATAAAATTTATCAGCATTTTCTTGTCTCCACTCTTCTCACAGAAGAAGAATTAAATGAAAACAATTTGAAAAATACTGCTTCTTAAAATTAAAGCCTAGTAAGAGTAATGAGAGAAATTTTTCATTCCCTAAAACGATCTCTTTACCTGGCTGATGCTACTAAATATTAAACGTGTAATGTAAGCTTTATTACCCGCCCAGAATTACAGTAATAAATTACATGAAAATTGCACTGCTATGTGTTTTAGCTTCTCTGACATTTTAAATATATTTTTGTTAATCTAGCAGAAATCATCAGCTAGACTGTAAAGCCACCCTACATAACATGCAACTGTTAAAAATGTAAATTGCCAAACTATTTTTAGCTGCTGCTGAAGGGGAAAAAAAAAAGGGGGGGGGGGGGGGGGGGGGGGGGGGGGAGAAGAAGAATATTCCTGGCCTCGGGAATAATGATTTGAGGCATTGTGTTCATTTTGTTTATCAAGCAGCTATTCAGCCTCTAGTGGGGCCCAAGTGCTTATGCAAGCAAAAGCTTTGAGGAGTGCCTGCAGCTGCAATCCTGGCTTCCAGGTAGGCTGCAGGTTGGGAGCACAGCTGCCCCGGGCTGTCCATACCATCTCAGCTCCATCTGCAAGCGCGGCTCAAATGGCATTTCAGATCCCGCTTTCTATATATCTCACCGTGAGCAGGGGGGAGGGAGAAGGGAAAGAGAGGGAGGAGAGAACAGGGGAGACGCAAGGCCTAGAAGACCCCGTCCGCACTTGACGCGATACAAAATAAAAAGACGGGGCCCGTTGCGCTCCCGCTCCAGTCGCGCTGCCTGCGCAGTATGCTCTATTCAGCCTATCCGGCTTTGAGTTATGACTCATCCAAGTGCACCTGCGCCCATGTGTTAAGTACTGCCAAATAAAAGCCCAACATCCATTTACACAACAAAGCGATGTACCCCGCAAGGCAGCCCAGCTTCCCCCTCCCCTCCTGTTTGTTCTGAGCAGGGGGAAAAAAAAAAATAAAAAATAATGCCATCCTTCGCTTCGCTGGGGATTTTTCAGTTCACGTGGATTTTTAAATGCAGATTCATTTATAAACAATTTTCTTCCTTTTAAGAATAAAGCATATTTAATACCACAAAACACCCCTATAGCATTAGATTATCACAGCCATTAATGATTTTTTCCACCAAAACCCTTCCAACCTTTTTCATCAAAGCCCTTTATTCTCGAAGGATAAATTTTCAAGCAAAGAGGGATCAACAAACTAGTTGCTTGAAAGCCTTCCTGATGCTAGGCTGAAGTTAGGAAAGGCTTAATGAAGGCTTTAAAATCCACCAGGGCTTCACAATGAACATCTGACTCGGTGATTTATGCATATTAATAACCTCAGTCCTACTGAGGCAAGCTGAGCTGTACATGTCCTCCGAATCTTAATGTCTTCAGCTCCACTGGGATTATTACAAATGTAAATTTCTAAGATTCTCAGCTATTAATCTCTGTCTGTCCTCCTGTTCAGCAACATAATGACTAATTAAACATCAAAAGACCTGTACAGGAGATCTTCTTTGACAGCTCCTGGCCCAGCTCTCTTCCCAAGAGAGGAATTCAAATGACAGGGACAAGTGGGTAGAGGCATATGAGCAAGCTACAAATCACTGCTATGAAATCTAAAAAATTCCACATCAAATGTGCATTTCGGCCTCCAGAACCACTCCCATTTACCTAGCCTCGCCACTCACATCCAGCAGATAGCCCTCCTAACGCTAAAGTTAGGTAATTTCTATGTATGTCTGGCAAAGAGCCCGATTTGAGCCCGATTTGTTTGCTATAAATAAAAAATGTAGTACTTACAGAAGAAGGCAAACCGGGGGGCACCTTTCTTACTTTCTTTGTCTGTAGAGGATCTGTACACAGAAAAACAACATTTCATCAGGTATCTACGCTACAGACAAAAAACAATAAATAGCTATGCTATACAGCTTTTTCTTTCCACCATGGATTTATTTTGCAATTTTGTGCATTTTTTATTATGTGCCAATGAAATTTGTCTTTCACATCAATATGAGAATGTGCTTAAATATGTAACACACTTATGTTCTTCTCTAAAATAAAGCTTTGCTAAAGAATTCCAATTCTTTCTATAAGGAAAGCAGTTACTCCACTCCTAAGAACACGAACGCTAAAGGGTGCACTGATGCCCTTATACACTTGCTAGGAAAGAGAGAAAGGTTTCAGATCTATAAGGAGGAGAAAATGGGACTTATTAGCACGAGAAACGCTTTCCCTTTCTGCACTTCAGAGTAAAGACAGAACAATCAAAAAGGAATCTATGACATGTTAAAGTATGATTTATACTCTGAAAACACTAACATGATGTAAATTTCTATAGCTTTTAGACTATACCAAGGTTGTAAATAAACAGCAAATCTAATGACCTAATTACTTTTCTTATTGCCTTTATTAGGCAATACAACTCAAATTGGCATGTAATAGTAAAGTTGGAGGTATGATACCTGCTTCCTTCTAACAATAATTGTTGCACCATCACAAAAGTACCCAGCAATTTCACTACCTAAATCAAGAATCTGAACCAGTTTACTCAGCTGCTAATAAAATTAATCTGAACAGTATGCATACAAATTACAAGTTAACTGATGCTCTGAAGATGAGTATCTGGCAAGATTAGCAGTTCTACAGTTAACCGATGGAGTCTTCAATTAAAATACAAAATACCTATTTTATGATTAAATGTCCTGAATGAAAACAGAAATTTTATTATACGATATGACAAGATAAAGGCAAGATAAGGTAAGAATATCTGCTGAGTATCTTTACTCTGATCATTCCCCATAGGGCATGTTTGAACAGAAAATAAAAGGACTTCTGGAGAAGATATTTACACTGCTCTCAAAGCGTCACCTGAAAGGGAATACTGGTTGGTTTCAATGAACTTTAGTAGCAAATTTAAAGAGAATTTCTTGAAATCCTGGACAGGCAACTCCTTCTCAGGTATAAAACGGCCATAATTCAACTTTGCTTTAAATTCTCAGTCAGCTGTTTCGTAACATTTAACTAGTCCATTAAAAAAAAAAATTAAAAAAAAATTCAGACATACTTTCTCGAGCCATTGGAAACAAGACTCAAGATAAAAGTGCACTTGCTTTTCCTGGCAGTTCTGGAAAAACATTTCCATAAATTTGTAACCACCACCTGCCATGTCCCAAATTACAGTCCCCCAGATTCAGCCATGACAGAAAGAAGAATATCACCCTGTTACCAGTCCAAACATGTTTCTAGCCCTTGAGCTTCTCTTAAAATGAAAAACATTAATAGGAGTACTACTCTGAGAACACTACACTTAGCTTCGTTTTGTTTAATTTAATAGTATCTGGAAGTTACCAAACTCTATATAGCTTGCACAAGAAATGCACCTAATCACATATTCAAGTATCTAACACTAATAAGACAATCTCAGTTCGGACTCTCCCTCAGTGACTGTTTCATACTGTAACGTTTCTGCCCACATCAGTACCCCACTCTACTCAGCACCCGAAGTCGTGTTCTAACAGACCACTTTGCTCAAAACCCTAACAGGTTACTATTATAGTAATTTCTCACTAAAGCAGATTCAGTGGGGGCTAAAACAATAATACTAATAATAAACACCACTCTTTTCTATTAAAGTTCAAACATCCAAGCAGCAAACAATTTCATTTTCCTGATTGTTCCTCTTCCGAAGTAGCTCTGAAGAACTGCTGTGTTTGATTCTCCTATTCTGAGGAACACTAATACTTGCACAGATATTTCTAGAAGACAGACAACCCCAGAATAAACGGCAGTTGTCTTGACAACTGGTTAAAAAGTTATAGAAAAATGGTATTTTATAATATACACACACACGCGTATATAGGTAAACTTCCAAAGTCATATTACGTTATAAAAATCAAAGATTTTTTTTAAAAAATTCAAGCCTGTTCAAAACTTATTTAGTGCCCAAGTAGTTTGCAGTACTAGTTAATACTAACGTTACTTCAAGAAACAATTTGCATTTGATGAAATTTTATTTTGGGTAAAGTATGGCTTAAGTTACATGGTTCCAACAAACAAGATTTTATTATGGAACAGAAGTGCTGCACAGGATGAGGGGCATTAAAAATCAAAACATGTAACCGGAGTAATCCTAATAACATAACATGCTAACATTGAAATATGATAGCCTTTAAACTAGAGTATCAAGTTACAACCTCTCTTTTTATACTAAAAAGATTTTTTTTGAATTTGCACACCCTATTATTCGTGATGGTCTTATAACAGAAACGATAGAACAGCTGGCTCATTCTTGATTCCTTAATTCAACAGCAAGTCTTTAGAGCTATGAAATATTACCACTGACTATGAGTAGGAAAAATCCATTTATCTCTAAGTATCTCCAAAATAAAATATTAATACTGTCACAGGATTACAACACTTTTTAAGCAAGTTCCTGCCTGCATATTTTGCAAGGTAGTTTAATTTTAGGATAAACTACTAGTCTCCAATTGCTAAAGAACTTTAAAGGCATGTTGAACCAATTACAATGAACTATATATTGCCCTGAATAAAGTTGCTTTTAGCATATAAAAGGCTAATTGTTTCCCCTTTGTGTCTTTCCCCTACTAAATAATGGTAATGACCTCAAGGTCAGGCATTTCCAGGAGTTAATGATGGCATGGGTTAAGGGCACTCAGCTGGTCATCAGTTCCTATCCATCTGTCATTATTGCTTTTGCAATTAAGGGGTTTATTGGAGTTTCTTGTTTGTTTTATAAGCAATACTGACCAGTGTTGAATTCAAACTAGCATCTCAAAGAAAATGTTAATAATTCCAGTTTATGTCTTATATAGCAGTTTGCTGTAATTTGAATTGCTGAGTACAGAGCAACCTCCAGTATATAAAATGAACTGTCAAAGAAAATAATGCAGCCTGCAGAAATGCACCATGAACAAAAGTTTTAAAACTGTGTATATTACTCACCAAGAGCTGGTGAGTCATGAAGTGGTCTTCGGCGTTGATTTGTGCCAGAAAATGGGTAGTAGGGTGTTCCAGGTTTTCCCGAGGATGACAGCTGACCTGGACTTCCAAGCCCCATATCTGACCGAAGCAGACTAGACTGCAAAATATACAGAAAAAAGTAAAATTAAGCTCTGTGGTAACTCATCTGTTAATATACCAGAGTAACTAACCGTTAACCACACATACTACTCTTGACATTTACAGGAATTCAGTGGGCTTTCAGTGAAGGTCTTATGAGTTTAAAAAAAAAAGTTTAACTTGTAAAAATTAGTATTCAAAGAATATACTATAGCATAATTCAGAAAGGCTGAGCAAGTTTGGCTGTGAGCCTCTGAAAAACTATAACCATTTCAGTTTAACGCATCTGAAAGAATCAATTCATACTTAAATTCTAAACAAAAACTGTAATATTTTTAGTTCGCAATGTAACACCTCTTCTATTACACAATATAAACATAATTGATAAAAACTGCTAAAAGTTTATAGTGTGACATTAGGTTTTAGCACATATTTAGAAATCCAGACTTATATTACTTTTATAAAAACATGGAATAATTGTTAAAAAAAAAATCAAACGCAGACAAAAGAAATAACAGATTAGATTAATACACAGAACATAAAAAATTAGGACATTTTAAAAACTTCAAAGCAACAATGTAGTTGAACCCTACCCTTTTCATGCAGTAAATAAAAACACTCTAAACACCTAACAAGTGCATTATATATGGTTTGGCCTCACGTTATTTAGATTTCTTCTGTGAAACCAAAATGAATGCTGGCGATTCATGAGAAGACAGTTTTTCCACGGTTGATACCATGCTCAGCCTCATTTTTGTCTGAAAATCACCAGACTTGGAGTGTAAACCCACAGAACTGTTTGAACAGAAAACATAACGCTACCAGGGCATCAAAATACATCCACCGCTGCTTGCTCCTGGCTGCTGCGTACAGCTGGCTTCCTACAGCAGCACCCATCGTGTTGCCCACAGCTAAAGGCACTCTGCTTTTAATATCGCCCAAATCAGATGGTCTTTTAAGGTCACTATGCAACCAGCATCCTTCAGAAAAAAGGGATATGGTTTCTCCACGCTTGGTCGTTATGTAGCGCGACCTTCACGTTACAAGGGGGGTAAAGCACAGCGGTCAGGCAGCAGGACCACAGTTTGGTTTTGCCCACCTTGGAACTGTGCTCACGCTTCCGCTGTGAGATGATGCAAAGCCAGAAACAGCTGGCTGACTGAACCTTTATACCACACCAAACGTGAGGTGCCACCTCAAGCTTCTCCTTCAGTCCCACCACTCCCAAGTCAACCTCCCTCCCCCCCTCAGACCACTCCAGAGACGCAGCCCATGCACATCCCCAAGTTCTAGAGCTTGTCAAACGGGCAGACTTGCAGACTGGACCCGCAGGAGCCACCCCAGCACCGCTGCCTCTGAGGGCTACAGCACCCACTGGAATCCGCGCAGAGCCCATTGCTCCCGGCTCTCCTCACCTTCCCTTCCAAGGCCTGAACACCCTTGGTCATAAACAAATGTATTTTTTGGATTATATCATTCAAACCAGCTCCTTTGGTGTGATGACTTGTGAAAGGTGAAGCTAACTCACAGGGCTCTTGGTAAAGTACTAAATCCCTTTGAACCTGCAGTGCACTGGGATCAGCAGAAAATCCAGCAGTCATATAAAATTCCAGACTATATACAACATAAGCAATAACCTCAAGTGTGTTTTTCCAGATAAATGGTTTTGTATCCAACAGCTAGTGATATTTCTGTCTTTCACTTGTCTGATGACTAATTTGAGCATGAAAACCTTTTATTTTAATTGAAAAGAGAGAGGTGTGAAAAAGTCACCCTGTTAAAAACTAAAGGAGGGCCCAGAAGTCTTAACTATTTCTTGCAATCTATCACACTGTCTGAAGAACAAAATCAATAATGATTAAAAATGTTAAGGCATAAAAATAATTTCCCTTCCACTCAATTTCTTCGTTCTTATTCTTACAATAAAATAATCTTTAAATAAGAATTGTTAATTTAAAACTCATATTGAAATGAAATACCCTTATAAGGAGTGATATGAACTTTAAACAAAGTATACAGAAAATAGGTGGGGGGTAGGGAAATCTGCTTGTAGACTGTTTCAAGATTTTCTAATTTTGCCTTTGACAAACAGTTCAGAATTTGTTGTTTTGCAGAAAACGTGATTATCAGAATATATGGCTTACATCGCATAAGACTGAATTTTGCAAAGGTGCTATTCTAAACACATATTAGAGTGGTGAACACTGTGCAGGAAACCTGGGCAATATTTTGTGAAAAGCAGCTCCCCCAAACCAGCACTGTCCAAAAGAAGAAACAAAACTAGTTCTGCACTTAGCCCAGGACTCAACCTTCAGCCCAAGAACAGCCAGGGCTGAAGAAAAACTTCTTTACATAGCCTGTGGGGAAGGGGAGGAAGTATTGTCATAGTTGTCATGTCAAGTAGCTGAAGCAAGGTCCCACTCACAGAATCCCAAACCTGCTGAGGCTGGCAGGAGCCTCTGGAGGTCACCTAGTTCAGCCCCTCTCACTCAGAGCAGCTGTCAAACACAATTAGGACCTAGGTCCCATTCGTGTTAAAGACAACTCAACTCTCCCTGCTTGCCCCCAGCATCTCCTCCTGATCATTGGCAGTGGTTCTGGAAATGCAATGGGAACCGTACAGACGCCTCCAGAGAAAGGGGTAGGAGGGTTCTTAGTTCCTCTGTGCATTAAGGGGGGGTGGGATATGACAGGAAAATCCCAACCAAACCCAATCACAAACAATCCAAAGCAAGCAAACAACCCCAACCAAACAGTGAACACTCCTACTCACTTCTGCGAAGCCATTCCCAAAGGTGTGTGTCTGTATCTTTCCCAGACTTCACCTCCAACCTTTACCTCATGCCAGTTGCCACTCTTGCTTTTGTCCTAAGCGATCCAGTACTCAACATTTTTATCAGACCCTGAATTTCAAAGCAGCATGGCTACTACGGCAACACTAAGTGTATAAGTAATATAATACGTACCCAGTAAATCTCAAGCTGTGCAACACACTCTAAATAAGTTTCCTGCTCTATATTGTCTTCGGGCAAGAATTTTTTATTTAAAAAACCCAAACCCCTCAGAAAGGGGGGGTGCACACAGAACCAAACAAAACCCCACAACCCTCTTCCCACAACCAAATGAAGCATCTGTTTTAAAATTTTATAATTGTTCCTCAGTCTTCCAAAAGAAAATAAAAATAGATGTCATTAGTTCAGCTTATTGATTTTTCTGCCTGTCTGAACCAATTGAGAAGCAATATTGATTAGGACTGATCCTTTCCTAAGGGCATCTGATAAAGAAAGGAATACAAAAATACCACTGAGAATAGCAAAAAAGCTTTGTATTATCAGCACCAAGCTTCTCCTGACTAAGTGCCTGAGGTCCCTGCACAGAGGCGGATCGCTTACATACGTAGTTTGCAGCATTCTCCACAGAGAACGTTCACGCTTACTCCGAACCTCATCTGCCAAGCACGGATCCAATTACTAAAGAATAATCAATGACTGGTTATTCTCCTGAACGCTGCTGAGTCCTGTCTGCATTACTGTTGTAAATAAACAGGCACCACCCTTAAAAAATTTGCCTCTTTGGATTCTAGAAGTCATATTTCCAGCTTCAAGATAAACAAGGATTTATTTAAAGCAATATTTTCCTCTAAGGAATGTGTGTTCAATAACCAACCTAAAAAAAAAAAAATAAAAAAAATACTTTTATTACAATCAACTAAGAACACAGCAAGCCTGATCCCAAAGAGAACAGAGAAAAAGAGGTAAACATGACTGCTTTACTTTTTAAATTTATCCCTTTGAGCAAAACCAAGGAACAGTTTTGACTGCCTAAGGGGAAAAGGCACAGCCTGACCCCAAAAATAAAGGCTTTTTCAAAAGCCACTATCTAGGCAAACGCTTTAAAGGGGTCCTTTTCCTAAAAAATTACATCAAAATGAAATGCAGGGGAATCATCTATTCAAACATTGTAAGGGTGAGGTGGGGAAAAAAAAATCGTATCTGGGCATGTGGGTGTATGTATTTATGCACCTTTGTCACAGAAAACAAGTAACTTGGACTTGCAGCTGCACTTACAGGCACCGCAAAGTTAGCTTCCATTCAAACCAACAAGCTAATCAACCATATGCTTGTATCAAAATGGTATGCCTGAGATTAAAAGAAGCTCCTTACTCGACACATTTTTAAATGTTTTTTGAATTGATTCTTTCAAACAATTTTAGCATGAAAGCAAAAGAGCTTGACTACTTTGGAAATTTTCTTTTCCCTAGCCCAACTCCATGAACCTTTAGCATCCCAAAGAAACAATTTGATGCCAAAATACTGCTCTGCCTTCAATGAACTTCTAGGACAGCGGCCAGCAGAATTCTAATATGTTGGTAAACACTTTGATTTTCTTGCTTAGATATAAAAAAAGAAATGTGGACAATAAAGGCCTACAGATGCCCTTATGTCATATTCCTTGCAGCTCCCCAGCATTTTCAGACTACATGTAGTCAAACTGTCCTGCAAAATGCACCAACATTTTTTAAAAAACTCACTCCATACTCTACACTACCAAATATAAGGTTCTACCTTGGCAAAAGTGTATTTGTTATAGGCAGTTAGCCTTGTGCTTCTTGGTCTAAATCTCATTCACATTCATTTGTTAAATGCAAACTTATTAGCAAACACTTCAAGAACTCAGATTTTCCTAGTGTAGCCATAGCCAAACTATGCAATAGTTTCATCCAGCTACAACTGTGTGCCTTTACATTACTCATTATTTCCTATCAAAAGAATAATATGGTTGAGGATAAAAGCATTAGCCCATTATATACAACTGATTATGACAGGCCATTGTGCTGGCATAATAAGGCAGGCTGCTTTGGCAGGGAAATGAGAGCTGCAACTTACCAACTGCAAACTGAGACCTTGAAACCATCCCCTCCCCAATAAACTAGTCAACTAGGTGTTATTTTTCCTAGGTTTTTTGCATTGGCTTTCTTCTTGAAAAGCTTATGCTTTGAGTCCCACTAGGTACGCTGTCCCTATTTAAGACCGGAAAATTGTCTAAATTTTTTTTAAAAAAAAGTACTTAAGTGTTTAGTTAAAAATTGGGAGCTTAGATACGTTATTTTGTAAAAGTAAATTAAGACAACAGCGCTCAGTTCAATCAAATCCCGCCATTACCCTACCGCACAGTCGAAGGCAAACTCACTAGGCATTTCTGTGTTTCTCAGAATTACGCAGAGCAGAAGCAAGTGCGTTCCTTGCCTTACTGTAAACTTGAAATGCTGTGCTGGGTACAGCAAAAGTTTCACGTACATGTCCTTTTATTCCATGAACCATTTGGATGACATCAAGCATCTATAAAATGAGTCTTAATATTTCACGTCTTGCGTTCTAGATAAACCTGACGATTTGCATGAGCTAGTTTAAAAGAATGTAACAAAATGAAATCCAGTGCTGCTAAACTTGTAAAATCCCCTCAGCTGTGTACATTGTGACTGTGGTTCCAAAGGGAAACCTAGACCAAAATTAAAACATCCACAAATCACTGCACTGTGAGATACTAGTACAGTACAGAGGTCTGGGCTGCGAAAAGACCGTTCACCTGAGCTCCGTGTCATGCAGTTTCAGCCAAAAATACAAACAAAATATTAAGTGTTGAATTTCATTTTACTCAAGTCTCTGATCTTTGGAAACTGTAATGAATATG
Source organism: Falco rusticolus (assembly GCF_015220075.1). NCBI lineage: Eukaryota > Metazoa > Chordata > Aves > Falconiformes > Falconidae > Falco > Falco rusticolus. Next base: position 18,500,309 of record NC_051193.1, on the reverse strand, counting down.
CACTCCAAAATAGGAGCTGAATTTGGAAAAACACTGACATATGATGTAAATTCATTTTAAATTTAAATTCCAGAGATATGTTTGCAATTATCAGCATGTTGTTAAAGAATCTCATCCTGAGAATATCATCAAATAGTAATGTGAAATACAGTGTTACCATTTTGAGAACAAAGGGACCCTGAATGAGTAATCAATAGCAACTGGCAGAAAATGAGGCATTAATTATGATCCTCTCTAGTGTTTTGTCTCAAACAAGGTTTCATTAAATATATTGTGCTAACCTGTACATCTTCAAGCCATCACCAATAGATCTGATCAGATACATTTTTGGTCTGCTTCAGGAGGAGGAAAAGATTAGAATTAAAAAACCCAAAACAACATCTAAAGTGTTATATGCTAACTTGAGCATTTTTTTCTTGATCAATTTAAAGGAAATCAGGGGTTGCTAATAAAACATCTCAGGAGAGGATCCTCCAACGACATGCTGGTAATTGCAAACATATTCCTCATTTTAAAAAAATACTCAGATCTTATAATCTCAGTGTAGTCTCTTGAAAATTTAATTATCATCTCCTATACCTAAAGTATCATGCAGGTTTGAGAAGATAATGACAGTCATCCATCAACTGCATCCTGCCAGTGTAATCAGGCTAATCTAGCTCACTGGAGTAAAAAACCACCCCAGCTACCTACGGTACTAAATACTGAAATGATGCAACATCATAAACAAAATAACAGACATTCAGTTTTAGTGTCTTCCCAATTAATATTAACACTGAAAAATATCAAGGTATCAATACATTCTCCTTTTACACCAAAGCTTTTCCTGATCACCATGAGCTGCTTATTCAATGTGTACACCTAAGCAGAATTTGCTACTATGGATAATTCTGTTTAGGTGTAAATATACTGAGACTGAGCACAGAGACAGAGACGGGAGAAAGAAGTTTATTCAGAATTCTGTATATGTTGTTTCAAGCAGTGGGAGGAGTAAATATTAAATGCAAAGGGAAGGAAACATTTTGTATTCCTTCTGCATCTAAGTGGCTTTAAAGCACCTGATTAATACAAATATTTTGAACGAGTCCTTTCCTTCCCTCCTGCAATAGTGGCGTCCCTGCACTGATACCGCATATTGGCAAGACTACAAATTCTGTCTTATGCTTCTAAAAGCAGCACCCTGCTGATGTTGGTGTCCAATCCCCGAGGTTATGCTGGCTCAGCTTGTCTTCGCTCATCCCCTCGGGCAAGGTATTTTTGCGTTGCTGACTGAATTCTAGGAAGGCATTACTAAGCATTGTGATTACAGGTCAGGCTCCCCTCCCTTTGCATTTGAATCTTTTCGCTACATTATGAAAACAGTAATTTGAACAGCTTCCTTACTGTGATTATACAAAAGCAGAAGGTTTGTGGAGAACTGCAAAATGTCAGAAAAGAAGCAGCTGAGGGGTTATTCATCTACTTTTTAATTTTTTGGTACCAGTCTTCCTGCTTTTCTCTATGATTACAAGCATAAGAAGTCAACATTATAATAAAAGATTTTATGCTGAATCTTATTTACAGAAGTCAGACTATAAAGGATATTCTAAAGCTCAAACTATCCTTGCATCTGTTTCTCCCTCTGCATCTTCAGCAAAATTATTTCAAAAGATTTCAGACAATTAGTAGAATGTTTCATGTATATGGTATGGAAGCTGTGCATCTCCTCTCCCACACAACCAGGAAGAAAAATCTCACTTGCTCTAAGCACTAAGTCAGAAAATGTGTAACAAAAAACCATCACTAATATAGCAACCAGACAATTGTCAGGACTTAGCATGATGGACCCATACGTTTTCACGTACGACCAAGTGAGTGTTAAATCCAATACCAGGGTGCTAGTAAATGGATAGACGAGCCCAGTAAATACCTTGGGCTACAATCCCGTCCCCCCTTAATAAATGTTATCCTTCTCTCCCTGCTCTTTAGCAATCTGTGCCATCAGGAACACGATCATCTTGAAAAGCACAACACAGCTGAAACCAATGCAAGTTGGATGGTTTAGTTCCACAGGTGAGGAATCAAAATGGCAAACCTGTCTTGTGCTTCTTTCCATCCACTGACTACCTGCTCCAGCTCCAGCCTCTCCTAGCTCACCCTGGCAGCAAACACTAAGTCACAGGTTGCTTACACCACTCTTACATCCCCCTTCCCAGTTCTACTCAGGGCCTGTATTCATCTTGAAAGCAGTGATCCGTGCAAGTGCAAAGTTTGGGAAGGGACTTTATCTCTCTGTGAAGTAAGGAAGGCAGGCAAATGGATACCTACCATGCTAGAGCAGTTATAGACGAAAGGAATAAACACTTTAAGGAAATCCAAAAGGGCAATCCAGGTCAAACAGACAGACAAGTACAGCTGAGAGAACTGAGCTGATCTTTTCCTCATCCTCCAATAATACCATAAATTTGTAACTGAGGAGCACCCAGATCTGAGGCAGTAAGATTAGCTGGAGACAAATAGCAATTGGCCAAAGAAATTGTATCTACACTCCATGGTGCAACATGCTTTTTACTTCCTTATGCAAAATTTTTTATATATATATATACACACACATATATTTACGGAATATTCATTACCTTAAATACAATCAAACACAATCAAAAATTAAAAGGAGGCAAGAAAATGTGCCAACCCTAAATATTGTGAGAAAGGCAAAGACAAGGAACAGTTTGTCTGCTTAAGACATTCAAAACGATTCCTTGCAGAACTGTTCCCCTTTTATAAATAGCATCCCTCCCCCAACTATAACTAAATCTAACACCTGCTACCCACTTCATTCCGGGGGGGATGTCTTCCCTGATTAACTTCAGGTGGTCACCTCCAGCTCTGGAAAAAGAAATCTAGCCTGTCCCCTGTACATTTTTGGTTTCTAAAAAGGTTCTGCAGGCTCCTTATCTGCTGAGAGACAAGATCTATTTTCCCAATAGCACAGTAAGTGATTCACTTCTAATAAATCATAATCAAGAGGAAGTTAATATTGCTTGATTACTTCTGAAGTAAAAAAATGAAGCAAAATAAACTCAAGTTTGGATATTCCATCTGCCCTTAAACTATATATCCCTCTCCCCATCCCAGCCTTTTAAGATGGTATCAGCTGGCAGAACCCAGCGTTGCTGCTTCAGTTAACATTGTGTCAGCCTTTCCCTCAGAAGCCGCATTTCTTAAGAGATTGATAGCTCAGCTGTAAAAATCTGCTTTGGGGAGACACCTGATATCAAAGGTGTCACAGGAAAGGAGATTTAAAACAGAAAATACACAAAATAAAATCAGTTTGTCAGCTTTTAAGTTACATTGGTATTAAAAATCCCACACATGTACAAACCTTGCGATTTTTTTTTATTTCATAACTCTGTTACTGGATTGAAATAGACATTATGTTCCCTATACTGTTTCTAAAACTATGTGAGGAAGAACAGCAACTGGAGCCGCTGCTTATATTCTTTTATAAGGCCAAACAGATAAGGAAGGTCCAGAATATCATGTATTCTTCTGCCTCATTGGAAAGATCCATCTAAAGCATCTTTAAACACACTGCCAGCAGCAAGCAGGAAGAGCTTTCTTGTTACTGTTTAATAGATTTTTAATTTTATTTATTTAATAATAATTGCAGGGGTGGGGGCAGCTGTGGAGGGAAGAAAGGAAAACACTTTGGGGAACCATAGCTGATACAATCTGACATTTTTATTAGCACTAAAGTAAATCTAAATATTTTTTTTAAAAAACCACAAAATGGTAGCCCCTCTATAGCACCTATGCTTTTTTTATTATCAGCAAACGCACATTTTTCTTATTGTACACAATTATGTTCCAGTGTATATTCTCTATGTACATATTTTTATTACCTAATTTCAACACCTGGAAGTCAAAAAAAAAAAAGCCAAAAAAGCCTTAAGGCATCTGATCTGAGACACACTAGCTACAAGGTTCAGCCTAAGATTCTCCAGAGACAATTACCCACACTCTAGCATCCTTTTTGCCACAACATTACCTCCTCTACTGTCTACCCCATAGGTGTGGTCTAAATATGCCTATTTCCAATCATTCCTCAGACAAACTATTTACATTTTCCCATTACTTTAAACCCTTTCATTAGTTTGCCTTTTTTTTTAAAAAAAAAAAAAAAATCTCTCTTCAATAGCCCTACAGTATCATAGGAGCAGATGGCACACCCTCAACACAGAAAAACTGTTTTAATTATTGCTCTCAAGGAAACCAAGAATGGATAGAAGGTCTTAGAGACAAACGATTTAAAAAGTTTCAGGATATGAACAGAAATCCTACAGGAAGAAATGAAAACTGCAGAACTCTGAATGTGTGTGAGAGGGCTGGCATACGCACACTTCAGGCATACGTAAGCTTACCCTTACTACTAAGTAGTTACTGGCCCTGCAAAGAAAAACACCTTGTACATATTTGTTCTACACAGTTGTCCATTACTTCTTTCATCTTCCAGCAAGACATAGAGTGCTCAGTACTCCGGCATATAATGCCACAGTAAATCACGTTAGTAGTGGTCTGGTATTAAAATGCTGAATAGTTAAAAACTTAGCAAAGCATCCTAGGAGCAACTGCAAAGACGTGCTGCCATGCTGCTGTTTGGGGGCTATACCTGCAAGATTGAAAAAGACTTGTTTGGAGCCTTCATCTGCATGTAAAGAACCACCCTGTTTTAAAACGTGATGTGCTACAAATACCTTTTTCTTCTTTGATGCGCACATTTTAAGTAATACCTCAGCTGTCAGATACTGCTAAAACACTGTCCCTTCACAGTCACTTGTGTCTTTTGCTTTTGCCACTTCCAGCTTTCATTCTTACAAAACATGTATTTCAAATTACATTTTTTCATACTCTTCTTTGCTTTTCCATTTTTGTCAGTAAATCTCATTTCCACATCCCACATACGTTTTTATACACTCTTGCCTCCTAACACATTTTTGTCTGTATGCTTATTCTTCCAGCTGTTTAGTGTCACCTGATGCTTTACTAAGAAAATAAAATCAGTTAATCTTCTCCATTGCACTATATACACATCTCAGAATTACACTGTTTATAAACAGATTTAAAATACTTCAAAGTTGGTGCTATTCAGTTCTATTAATTTTTCTCTATGCAGCAAGCTGGTACCTACATCCTACTACTAGGGATACTTATTTTCACTCTTGCTTGCATATTCCTCACCACCTTGCCAGCTAACACAAAAAAGTTGCCATTTTTGCCTGTGCACAATGTGAGCGAGCTTTTCTGTTCTCCCTAGATGACTCAAATTTCTCAAGTTCTACTTTTATTACACTTCTTCAGCCTGTGAGATAGCTGTTAGTGTGCTCCAAGATTCTGCTTTCTCCAGCATTGCAGGATTGTTCTTTAGATTTGCATTTTGCTCAAAGTGCTTTAAAGTATTTTTAAATTTGAAAGAGGCAAATTACTGACTATGCAAAGGCAAAGTAACATACACTTGCAAACGTTTATTTTGCCAAAGTGATCATCTGTTAAATTGCCCAAGAAATTGGTGCTAAAGGCATTTTTGGGGTTTATTTCAAAGTTCTTATAGTGTGTTTCTTAAGAAGTAACAAATTTTTTTTTGCACAAAAATAACACAAACTTTTTACTCTGTGAAGGATATAACAGCTAATAAATACAGTTTTTCATGCTTGTAAATTTATTCTTTAATACATTGCTAAATTTGCAGACAACAAGATGCAATCCTTTGAAGTTCCATATTAAATCGTGAAGACAGTTGTTCTTAAGTCAATAAAGAAAGGTCACAAGTTTTTTTGCTAAAAAGCCAATAGTATGAAATCCAGTTGCTCAATACCTATAACGTAATTAACTCGTAATATTTTTCAGCACATGTGAGTCAGACGTATAGAAATCTAGCTTGCTTTGCCTGGAACCCAGATGAGGAAAGTGTTTCTACATTGAATCACTCCAAAGGTGGAAGAAAGATGGATGAGTTTGTTCCAACCTACTTGAACCATCAAGTGACAAGTCAGCTAATTTTTTCTCCAAAGTACTGCCCAAGTAAGACCATCCATTAAAAGTAATTCAAGAAACAAAGCATGCTCTGAAGATCCACAAATCCACTCATCTGCCTTAATATTCCAATGAAACACATTTTTTTTCCCCAGAATAAAGAAGAAATTGGTAAATCCTGAAAAGTTGGCTGAAATGACGTCTTAAGATGTTTACTTGAAGTATATTCCCATAAGGAGCACTAAGTATGGTGCTAATGTGCATAAAATGTTACTGTCATACTGCAAAATTCAGGCTAATTTAATAATGCCTGATGTGCCTTGCATCATGTTGCAATGATGCAATAATATGCTGCTAAATGAGTCACCTCACATTAGCTTCACAGCAATAGCAGAGCTGATGGCTATTGAAGGGAAAATGGTGTAGCAAGATTACTGGAAACACTGGCGGACCAGCTTTCTGTTGAATTTTTTTTTTTCTTCCTCCAGAAAACAAAGATTCTGAAGCAGCCTTATTTATTACCAATATGCACAAAACTTATATAAAAATAGCAGCAGAAATGAGTTTAAAATCCATCTGCCACTACCAAATAAATTCTATGTATCATAGACAGTATCATAGAGATTTTTCATATGCCTTCTCTGCAGCACAATCTATTTTATACTGCATGAAATATATAACATCATTATATACATCATGCTATATAGAGTAGTATATTTTATGCAGTATAATACATATAATTTTACATAGACTAAGTGAAATGTATTTAGGAAATATAATCCATAGCTCCTTCCATCCAGCATTCATGTATTCTACAGATTTATGAAACCTTTTTCTAAAACTATTTAGGAAATATAATCCATAGCCCCTTCCAGCATTCATGTATTCTACAGATTTATCAAACCTTTTTCTAAATGGGTTTCATAAAATTTAAAATGTCCCATCATCTTATAGAATATATAGACAGCTAGAAAAATAAAGATACGTCTCTTTATAGAAAGGTTACACTTTAAACAAACTGGTGAATGCCTCTTCAGTTCTTGCCTAACATCCATTACATTTAGCACTTGATTTTATCTCCTTTCTCGCACATGGGATAGTACACGGACTTGAAATTATTATGAAGGGTGGGCAAATGTGTTATCTCCACACGTCAAAAAATCCATGATGTCTATTTTTCATGCATGATTGTTTAGAATTAAACCAGGACATTAAGGGGATAGTCACAAATAATTTACTATCTTCAGCCTAGTGACGCCAGTGGGGAGAGACAGACTTTGCCAGGCACATGAGCACAGGCACCGTTGGGCTAAAGCAGCATCCCCCCCTCCCTCTGCCAATTAAGCCAGGGCACTTACAGGCTCAAGGGGATAAAGTTAGCTTCTGTGAAGACCCACAGAAACAATTAGAAGAATTAGTCTAACAGCTACACATGTACTGCACATTTATCTCGATTTCACTTGGAAAATCGTGCAGATTCCTGGCTTTCTTAGAGCTCAGACCTGTCAACGCAATGTGCAGCGACAGCTGGGTACCCTTCTGATGATACTGGAAATGGGAGCCATGCATTCAATATCTGAAGTCTAATCTCATTTCTTTCACACAAATTACAATTTTCAGTATTAAATTACACAAGTGTAAAGAAAACTTATTACAAGAAGCTTTCTGAAAACTTGATCTATAGCCATTTTAAGATTTGTGAGAAGATGCCCTTCCCAAATCTGCAATTACACAGCTAACAGGAATGGTGGAATCCCACACAAATATCACAACCAGCCTCCGCTCCTCCAAATCAAAGACACAAATAGAGACACTGTGTCAAGCCACGTAGCCTCACATTTCATCCTGATAGCCAAATGCAGTTTGTACATTTCTTCTAAAATCTGTCAATTCTTTGTCCAGGTAAAAGTTTTTGACATTCATCTAAGCCAGCTCTGTATAAGTCTCCGTTTCTCATGCTACCCATCCACTCAGACTCTATATACTCTGTAAAACATCAGAGAGCGGAAAAAAAGGCAGTAAGAGTTGGAAAGGTACGGAATATAGCGAAGACCTGTCAGAAGGAGAAAGAGTATGAAGTACTAAGAAAGCCAAAAAAGGAAGATGATTCAGAACTTGACTGCAAAGCACTAGAAAGAACACACAAACACACACCATTAACCTTATTAACACATAAAACCCACAGCTTAAGACAAACGCAACGACCTTATTCAACACTGGTATGTACATGAATAGGCACAACACAGCGCTACATGCTGTACTCCAGGATGCTCCTTTTTGGCTTCCTTAAAACACCTGCTGGAAATCAAACCTGGAGGTGTGCACTTCCTCTTTGGTACAATATTAATAAATTAGCCATATTTACATTCTTATGGCTAAACGTTATTCCTGAATCACATTTCCTTACCTACGTTGCTTAGATTTTTAAGGTACATTGAAAATCAACCACCCTTAAAACTCCTACAGCGTAAATATAAAGCCTGTGGGTAGCTAACAGTCCATACAGATCACCACCTAGACCATTCTCAGTAAGTGGTGAGAAGTGATAGTAAGAGTCTTTGTTTACAGCAGTCTTGAAAACTTTCATTCCAGCCCTCTGTAACCTGAACAGCAGTAAAAATTAAAACTCATCACACGCCAACACCAGGTTATTAATACCATTTACACCAATGACATATGGAAAGAACTTTGGTGACAGGTTGGGGAGTATTTGGATAAGGTAGGTATTTTCAAGTCATCTGTACCAATACGATACTCAGAGGACTGGCTCTTGCAATTATCAGAAACCTTAGCCACTGTCTTTGAAAACTCACAGTTTGGAGTGCAGACCCTAACAAAGAATGGGGCTGGTTTGTTTCTTTCAGGGAAAAACAAAAGCAGTGCCTTGTAATACCTCAAGAATTTAAATTTCATTTTTTGGAAGAATACTGGGAGAAGCAGACTGCAAATTCCAGAAGAAAATAAAGAAGTAGTATGGATTTAGCTGGAATAAACTACATAAACCCAATCTCGCTTCCTTCTCAGACAGCATATGAGATGTTTTAATAAGGCTTTTACTACTTTCACACTTCACAGGTGAACTAAGGAACCAAGGACAACCAACACTACTGCTGAATACAAAGGATAAGTGTTTAAAAAACAGTAGCTAGGAGTTCATGATCAATGCTGGGTGAATGTATTAACTGAGACTTTGCAGGCATCTGCTTTGGGCATCATTCCACCTCTTAATTAGTGACTTGGATGAAAAATGAAGACCACATTTACTAAATTCACAAAGCAAATAACCCAGAAAGATCTACAAATGCAATGCAAGCCTGGAATTCAAAATTACACTGATGAATTTCGAGAAGATAGAAGTAATGTGTTAAAAAAAAATAAATACACTTTTGCATGTGGAACCTGTGAACTGAAAAATATAGGCTGAGGAACGACAAGCTGACCAGCCTTACAATAAGAAGGTACTGGAAATTTTTAGACCATCACCAATCAAACCATTAGCAAAGACTGGATATTTGTTATGAAAAAGGCAAATATCACACAGCAAAAAACTAAGTGTTGTCAGAAAGGTCCAGGAAATTTATTTTTGCCATCATGCTAAGGCCTTAAATAAAGTACCTTACCTAGTTTAAAACACTGGAAATCCCCTAGAATTGTGAACCTACTGGCGAGCACCTACAGCAGAGCATAAGCTTTTCTACCAATATTTCAACCTGAGACAGACCCTGTTATATATCCTTTATTAAAAACAGACCTGCATTACATTCTGCACTATACACACCAACGCCAAAAAATTAACTCCCTTTATGTCTTATCTTTTCTAAGGACTCCTTATCATCCTAATCATCTACTGGATTTCCAGCCGCTACAGACTTCAAAGAATATAGATTCTTCTCTGTGTCCACTGTAAGGCAAGAGTTAGATGCTTTAATTACAATGATATTTAGATAAGGCATCTGGGAAACTTTTGAAGAGTAAGTACATTTAAGTAATGGAAAACAAAACACAGTGTGATCACACAGTCTTCTCCATCTCTGGAGGTTTTTAAGAACTGACTATATGAGCATCTGCCAGGGACAATGCAGCTGATTCTTCATGTGGATTGTCAAAATGACCTCTCTCAGGGTCACTTTTGACCTTCTTCTCTATCATAGCTTTCAAACATTGGAGCTACAACGAGAGCCGTATTACGGGCACTGCCGTGGATTTATGAAAAATATAAAAACCTAAAAGGATTCAGAAATCCCACCACGTTCCAAGTTAACAAGTTATTTCAAACACTATCAGATTTAACTGATAAGACCAAATTAAAGTACAAACTGTAACTTATCACATAAACTTTCAATTTAATTTTAATTCAATTTAAATTTATGATCATTTTCTATCCTGAATATAAAACCAATACAGATTTACCTACAATAATATTTTTCCCATACGCTAAAAATGTGTTAAAAAGAAGAAACTGTAGGAGAGGGAACAGTAAGAAGCATTTTGAAGGAATAAACAGAATTAGAAGTGATCTTAATAGAAACAAATATCTCTAAGATTTTGGCTTTAAAATAACTACATATAAAAAAATATTAAATGGTATTAGATATAAACAATTAGGAGATGTAAAAGCATTTTCCTCAGAAGCCAAACAACAGAAATTACACTCATTACTGCAAAACAGAACAGAATTTTATGCAAAGTTAATATAAACCCATTTTCCAATACAGAACATTAACTTAATGAAAGAGTAACGTAGAAATTAATTTGCTTCCAAACTAATGTAAATTTTGAGTTATTATATTTAAATACAGTACATACAGAGTTATTGGAACAATAGTAGTAACACTAATACAATGTTCTACTGTCTAGACTGGCAATAATGTGAAGCCTGTAACTTGAACTTAAAGAGGTATACTGCTTTTTGTAAGAATGTTACTGAAAGCTCACCCATACAGTTATAAATGGGTCTTTGTTCGACACATCTGTGTTGCAGAGAAGTAGTAAAGGCTGTGAGAATGATCCTTTCTTAATAGGGGAAGCGATGCTAGGACTGCATTGCCACATGGTGCTGCCCATTCACACTTCCCAAATTACTAGCTAAGAGACTCAAAACCAAGATGTCAAACTCCTTATGCTAAGTTTTATCCTTCAGAACAAAGATGCTCCTGAAAATATCCATTCAAAGCAAATAGCCTACTTAGAGTGAAATTTATAAAGATTCCTTTTACAGAAAACAAGCTTAACTAATTTTAGAATTCCAAACATATTAGTTATGTAAAGTCTTTGTCAACAAATACTGAGTGTAATCAAATGCTAATTATACTTTTCAAACATTCAAACTTTCTACACATTCAAAACAGACTTTTAAACAACGATCAAGATAGTATGCTTAATCTTCACTCTAAAATGAAGATTTAGAGATATAAAAGAAAGTTTTCTCAACTACAAAAAAACACATCCTCAAACATACAAAATAATGATGTATCACACTGGATAACCTGCTAAAAATGGAAAGCCTAGTAACACTGTTTTCCTTAAAAAATGCACATGATCTCCACTAGGAGTAACAGTTAACTAATGAACTGTATTCAGCAATTACTGATATTTTTTGACAAATTGTATGTGAAAAATCCAAGTATCACAGACTAATCCCGATGGACAATCAGTACTGGACTGCAATTCTGTTTGCAGACTTGGGAGAGAGGAACAACTTGCAAAGGGCAAAAAAACTCATTTCACTATCATCTGTAGGAAAGATGCGATACACACAACTGAAAGCACATTGCTCAATATGTTCAGACCAATAACAATCCCCCTTTTACTAAAAACACAAGGCTTCGTGCTCATGAGCCAAAGAACCAGTTTCACTTGCACACAGCAAAAGTACCTCCTCTAAATGGATGTATGAAAGTGCAAGGAAATTTGACCACACAGAACCCAGAAAATTTACTCTGCAAATTGTGGAATGCATTCTTGTTTATTATGTTTGGTAGCCTGACACATTCAAGTAACTTAAACTAGATTTTAAATCAGATTATTCCATTTGCTTTCAATCATAATATACTTACTTGACAGCCCGGTAACCCCGTATCTCTGCCATACAATGGAAATGGACCTCTATCTGAGGTTTTTCCTACAAAAGAAAAGACATTTGAAATTAGGTTCTTTTTAAAATCTACTAGATATATGCATCAGTTGTCCTTATATATGCAATTCAGAAAAATCTGTTAGCGTCATAGTAAATTCATAAAAATTAGGTTGCATGAATGAAACTAGGCTTTTATACACCAGTGTTTAACACAAACAGCACTACTGTAACATATTACATACTTAATTCCATTCCTTACATAACTGATCAGCAAAAAAGAACTACTGCAATGTGTTTATTGTTATAAAACATCCCTATCAATACGTTTAAATGAAAAGGGAAAAGGTCCAGCTTCACTTCCATTATTAATGAGCAAAGATAGAGACACTTTTAGAAGTTCCTCCTTCCTACCTGAAACTAACACATCGCTGGTATCATCGTGGGAGATGAATACACTAAGCAGTAAAATAAAACCAACAAAACCACATGAAAAGTGAACAAAAACTTCAATTCAGAACAAGAAAACCCACACCAAACTTAAACCAGGGCTGAATCATTCAGCTCTTGACATTCATCCCTTAAATCCTTCAAATTCCTTTTGTTTCATGTACATTCTAGTCAGGTACAAAACTCAAGTAATACAGCTGGTCAAGGCAGCAAAACAGACTCTTTTGCCACATAGGCAGGATTTGCCTGGGGGTAGCACATACTGAGTATAGTGCCTCGTGCAGGGTGCCTGCCCTCTGATGTCGCTAGCTGGGGTCGCAAGACATTAGCAATGTATTTGTCAATTCCAGAAACATTGGTGCTGCATTTGTTGGTTGTGCCACCAGGCTGGCACATTTGTATATTAAATATATTAAAACTCAGTGCGAAAGTTCTCCAGTAAGGCTCAGAAGTTTATCAATCAAGGCTTTAAAAAAAAAAAAAATCATCTTAAATAGAAGTCTCTGCTGAACAATGTCAAGAATCAGACAGCCATCAAGTACATGTGTAACAGAAAACACCACGTGCCCATGCCTGCCCTAGTTACGGGCACAGTTAGAATGAAGAAACACCCCGTAACACCACTCAAGAGCCTTATCCAAAAGCAGGCATTAATAAACCATGACACCTTTCTATTTGAAAATGAATGTCACCTTCCCCAAGTAGGCATTCCCTTTTCTAAACAATGCATGTGTCATCCGGTCGTCATAAGAAGAAGAAATAGCCTTTCTTACACATTCCCATTTCAGTGATTAATGGCTCTACACTACCGCAACTGCGCTTCTAGAACAGGACCTCCTTTGCTTTTCCTGATTTTCTCTATTACCAAAAAACCCTAAACATCATTTCATAAGAGGAAAAACTAAAGTATGTTTATTCATTTTAAAAGTGCATTTTATGTAAGTAGAAAGGAAGTCTGAATCCTTGCACCAACACCGCTGCAAGATTATCATCCTGATAACTACAGGTAGTCCAGTCAACAATAGTTTGCTCAGAAAATGGCAGCTCTGCTGTAAAAAAGGGAGGAAAAAAGTTAACATTTTTCTGCTGAAGCAATTTGCCTCTAACAACAATTGGGCACCAAGCAAATAAAGTACCTAGCATGCAAAATTGTATGAAGTAGGATGAATCATGCTGTTCATATTAAACCAGACTCAGCATTTTCTTTCCAGAAAATGAGAACCTTATACCACATGATAAACAACTTCGACTGAAGTATGCAGTATTCCAGGCAGGCTTTAAAACAAGTATTTGTACAAGAGTCAATTACAGAGACTAGAAAAATTATGATTTAAATTACGGTTTCTGTAGCAAGCAAGAAATTGTTAGATAAGAATGCATAAAATCATCTTATTTAAATGTCATCACTCAAAAAGTTTGGCAGGCTCACACTAAAGGAAAAAAGCTGACTAGAATAGCCCAATCTATACTAAATTTGGTTTTAAGAAATGATTGAGTTAAGGCTGCCTGATGCTACTACCTAAGTGTTTATCAAGAATTAGAGCTGAAGCAAATTAACATTTAACCTGTGTTCAAATGGCTAAGCTTCTCAAGGAAGGGTTTGGAAAACAACCTAGGATCAAGTACAAGATGGTGCCTTTGGTAGAGATAATCTCCCAAACACATTTCCAGTGCAAGCACTTAGATACGACTCTCAATCCTGCAATAACATGACAATGTTAAAGGAACATGTTTTTAAACAACAACAAAAACCAAACGGCATACACTACAGACACACACGTTGAGCCCACACGCGAGCCCTGTTCCTGGTTCTCTGCTGTGGAACCACACCGCTGCCCCTTTTGCAGGACTGGAGCACTGTGCTAGCAGCATGATCTTCACGTTTGCATAGCAGGAGTATGGAAACCGCTAGAGCACATCTGTTGCACTGCTCAGAAGAGAAGAGGAAGGACTCCATCAACAGCCCCTGAAGCTTCACTGATACTACATCGCAAAGGTTTCCCAGCACCATACTGTCTGGTAGTATCACAGGATGGTTTTGCTCTCAGTGCAATGGAAAAGTGAACGAGTATTGACTACAAATTGCCTGTTGTCATTTCAGCTGCTCCCGTCTAGGCATGACGCTACTCTCACTATTTAAAGCCTTGTAAGCAAACGTTACAGGTAGTGTTTCCTTATCAATAGAAAGAGAAAATACTCAGCAGCTACTTCATATAGTAATTGAGTCAAGTACTTGAAAGGTGGGTGACGTCAAGTTTGGCAAGACGACATTAACAAACAGGTAGGTCCCATCCACAACGTCTGATCAATGCATGGGCAGCCTCTGGCATCCAGTGACTTTCAAACGCATAGCCAATATATCAAAGCAGAATGCCTTTGGTAGGTTTTAGCTTATCAAATACCTTTCTTAATTATTCAGATTCTCTACAGGTTGACAGAAGAGTATTAAAAAATGTGGAGGTTACTGTGAAAACCAAACTTACTGGAGTACCAGTATTTATAAGTATGCAAACTTTAAAAATACAGTGACACAAAGCCAAGGCAGCCCTGAAATATCTTGCAGGTTTATCCCACAAGATTTGGTGTTGAGTATGTTATACCCTCTGCCTGATCATATGCTCTCCACCCTCTCTCAGGAGGGTCTTGTCTCAGTCGGTGCTCACTGCACAGACGGCAATAGTACCTTTATTATAGCTGGAAATTCAGAAACATTAGTGCTAAGCATTAAGGAGACATGAGGAAACTCACTATGGTACCCGACATTAACTGGAAGAAAGAGAGTGGTATGCAAAAACACTATTAAATGACAAAATCCTCACTGAATGGTTTCATTTGCACAGGTTTGTGTAAACATGGCTGTAAGGCAGTGCACGGACATACCAGCTGGGAAGGTAAAGAAATTTATTTCCTTTTCAGATCCCATTTTATTTTCATGAAGTATTCCTGAGAAGTAAAGCAACTTTGGCCAGTTTTCTCAACCCCAACACTTCCCGTGCTGTGCAGCAGGGCTTCCTACACAAGGCTCTGGTGAATCTCCAGCTCCTCGATCACCTTTATCATATACCTCCTAACTGACATGTTTCAAAAGTTATGTGCTGTCATTTTAGAAGCAAAATCCATGCCTTGCTTACAAAGGAGCATCATGGTGAACTTTTCTCCAGGTTACGTATCAGTGGCTCTATAACCCATGGTTTTGTCTTCCAACCAGATGTGAACTAAAGCAACGGACATTTAAAAATAATTGAGTTGGTTATATACAGAAATCTTAAATCTGCACAGATAAATTCACATGGCATTTGAGTCTTTTAATAACTTGGAATGAGTTTGGGGTTTTTATTTTATTTTAGTAAGTTTCAAGTGTTTTCATCAACAAAAATTTCAATTATCTAATCACTACTTAACAGGCTTGAAGCCCAAGGACTACGGAGTTAAAAGAAACCCAACCAAGAAAATCCCACTAAGCATCGTAAACCACAAGTATTCCCTAACTTCATAAACTTAAAACCTCGACACATTCTGTACCAATTCAAACATTAATAGGTATTTAGTAAATAATTATTTTTCTCTGGCAATCACTTGCCTAAATGTGATGTGCTCACAACTTAATATAGCTTTTGAATACCACACAAGGAATTGTATTCCATAATAAATCTATCTGTGTAACAGCTGTGCAGCCTAAATACTCTTAACACAGAATGAACTGAAACAGCAAGATGCAAAGTGATAGCGAGCTGAAAACAGCACTACATTAACTCAGCCGAGGACTACTTCAGCGAGTGTGCTATAAATGCCTGCCAGTAGTAAAACAGCCTTTTCCCACTGCTTCTGCATAATGCCGGGTTTATGAGAGGGTGAGAGAACAGAACTCTGCAAAAAATCACTTCGACTCCCCCAGAATTAACTCTTTACAAACTAAAGATCTTCCTGTGCGCTGCTAAGGATTTATGTGGTTGGCAATAGAGAAAGCACTCACATTTTTTTAATGAAGTCATGTTTATCATCCAGTACGAATACCATAGTGACCACAGCTGGCAGCTGCTCTGTTTGTCAGACATGAAGTATGACTGCCCTACTTGTACAGAGAATCATCTTTCAGCGAATCTTGAAGCACGTTTTCACAGTTCCTAATCACTGTTTCATCACTGATAACACTATTAACCAGTCACAACAGAGAGCCTGCCCAAAAGTCAGTTTAAAACAGAACCTTGTTGATACCTTTGCACATTTCTGTTAAAGTTATTAAATTTGGTTTGGCTAGAATCATTTCATACCGCTTTCTCCTCTGCCACATCCAGTAACAATGTATCCAGCAACAAAGTACATGTCTTTTTTACCCACACAATTAATACTTTCACATAATTTTTCATATGCGGAGACCCAATACAATAAGGAACAAGCTGCAAACGCTATACTGACAGGTGCATACAGATGATGCAAGAAAAATATTCAAAGTAAAGATTTTTCTACAACTCATTATCACTTTCCAACTTAGTACAAAGTAGAAAGCAAGCATACAAAATATATAGAATAACATCATTGCCGCCTCCAGTACAGGTCCATTCTTTATTTTTTTTTAAAAAATTTGTTGGTGTTAAGAATTCTCATTCAGCAATTATTCAGCATGGCAAAAAAAAAATATTTACATTTGATTAAAACACAAAAACAGCCCTGCTCCTAGAATTTGGTGTGCTGCTGCTTTCTTAGGGGCAAGACTGACACATGCAGCCACAGAAGTTTTACTACATATCTAAACATTTCCCAATGCATTGGACGAATCATTTCTTCCTCTTCTACTGCTCTATAGGCCTACTCATTAATAGAGGCTGTCACAGCTGTAATATCTAATACCTACAATCTTATCTCTAATGTTTTAAAGGCACATAATACACACACACACGTCTATATTGTGAATAAATATAAAATACACACATTTTTCCTTATTATACTTATGAGCAAAACTCACGGAAATTGAACCGAGATCTGAAGCAACACCATTTGAAGAAAGTGCTTAAAACAAATGACCTCCTATTCTCTCCACAACAATTTGTTGAAGTATTATCGGCTAACGTGTGCCAAGCACGCTGCTGGCTACGCTGAGGATGTTTAAGAAGCCAGTGCCAACAAGTGCAGCTGCTGGACTTGCAGCACCCTCCTCCTGTTCATCCCAAGCCAAATTACTCACTCTGCTATGAACAATGAAGCAGCAAGGCAGGAAAATGCCAAGTGCAAGTGAGATTAGTGATGAACTACAGGATCCCTACAGAGGTCGGTGATTAGCAGGTCCCCAGTTGTAATCACTTTCCTAACCTAGCCTTTATCTCATCATACGCTCCATCTTCGCTCAGTCCTCTTCTGACTGCAAGCAGCTTCCCAATCAATAACTCTTGAAGTCTTGCAAACTCATCCGCACTGTCTTACCTTTTAATAAAGCAGTCAAATCTACATAATAGGAATTGTCTGAAAACTCCTAATACAAATTTTGAACCTTGAGACTAATAAATAATTCATACCTAATGAAACCACGTTACTAGAAAATTTTGTAATAAAGTAACAAAATAGAAGAAAAAAGAAGCAAACCTATTTAACCAGGAATGCCATGCCCAAGCGATGACCAGCAATGCAGTCTATACAGGTAATCATAAGAACATTGCCCTAGTCAGTTGTAAAGAATGGATAACGTAATGATACATTCAGACTGTGACTAGTGGAAAAAATACATTATTTTAGATTTTAACACCTTCCTCCCCCTCCCCACATCTTCTAAAGCCCATTTTCCCAAACAGGAGAAGAAAAAGTTTAGCAAAGCTTGGTTTTAATATTACAGAGTTGCCCCCTACTCCTTTCTTTGGTCCCCTACTTCAAAATTTGGTCAAAATTTTGAAAGACCATCATCCTACAGAACAACTCTAATAATTTGCAAGAAGATTATGATTTTGAATGAGATTTATAGGGTTTAACTGTCCAGTCTCAGGTCTGCCAGAAATCTCCTAGGATTCTCCACACCAAGAACTGTCATTTGTAAGATAGCATTATACTTCCACTATCCAATCCTATTACTTGTCTTATGTGGTGCAAGAACTGTTTTTCATATCTAAATGATCCAAAATGTGTAAATTCTGAAGCTGCAATTACCTGGAATTAACTTCCCATTCTAACTCCTGCAATTTAGGAACAATGCTTTAGACAGCAAATACTAAAATATTGCTTTTGTTGACATTTGGACTGGATTATCTGGGGAAAAAAATTATTTTTTTTTATTATGCTTCCCAAAGATTAGAAAAGTTCAGAAGTTCTTTTATACTTACAGTTGTGTGGGCATTTGCAGATGTCTTTCACCGTAAGAATTTTACGGACTGAACTGACCAGGCAATAAATCTCAGAGTACATTTCTTAAGATGTTAAACACAGAAGTCAAGGGATTTCTCACAACTTCTTTAATGCAATATTTTTAAAAGAAATAATGTCAGTGTGTGAAGTGGTACTAAAGAACCTGCTTCCCAAACACATGCCTTTGACACTTTCATCCCATTGATTTGTAAGTACTTCTAAGGAAAGATGGAATATTTTGACAGTTTGCAGAGCACTGCACAGATCTTGTACTATAAAAATAATTTATTAATGCTCTTATGTACTTCAAATATGCAGGAGGTAAGGGTGGACTGAATTCCGCATTATATTTGGATTGACCCTATGAACTTGTAATTTATATGCTCACGTCAAACTGAGAACGTTTCTATTCCACCAGTGGCTGATCCATGAAAACTCCTTCCTCAGTCCTATTCCTGTCCCTCCACTTACCAGGCGTATACTGTGCCAAATAACAAATCAAACCTTTGCAAGGCTAAAAAGTCTCTGGCAGGAAGATGCACATGAGTAACTGAAGGCAAGGGGAAAAGAGATAGTACAAACCTCCTGAACGAAAAAAGAACTTTCTTCTCCTCCTCCCCCAGGCATATGTGGGCAAGTATCTGTGACCCAAATAATTCCTGAATAGCTGCTTAATGTATTTAGTTTCAGTTCTTCACTACTCTGTCTACCCTAGGCTAACCTTACCATAAATAATGGTACTGCTCTATTAACCCATTAATGTGTGCCATACATAGACAGAACATCAGCAGGAGAAACACACTTAAAATTACCTCACTAAAAAGATACTAAAAATGAGGGAAATCAGGGACATACAATATCCAGAAGACAATAACCAAACCGAGTATGCATATGAATACACACATTCCACGTGGGTGACAGGAAGGCATTTTATCCCATGTATTCACCCACCTCACCTATCCACCCCATGTATTTCTAGAGTATTCCAGGGTCTTCACTTTGTCTATTAAAATATTTCTGCCTTTGCCATCTTTCTTATCTCATCCTCAAGGGATTTAGTCAAAACTTTGAAGCAAGTAACAAAGTTGCTACTCACAACTAAGCAAAAAGCATCCCTTGCTCTCCTGGTGTGGAATTTGTCCCATATTTTAAGGACAAAAATTACTCAGCTTCTATCAGTGACTTTGAACATCAAGTACATTCTTAAGTCTAAAGTCAAGAGGATTTTATAATTGGAAGTGAATAGAAAATTCACACTTTACAACAAAACGCTACATCTGTTTCCCATTAAAAGATTATTTTGGTGACACTACTTGCTACAAATTGCTGAATTACTTTTTTCATAAATATATATATAATCATATAAGAATTGAAAAAATAGTTATTTATGTAGGTATCTACAGTTCCTCTCACCATCCAAGATCTATTAATTCTCATTAAACCTGAAAAGCCAGCTTTGTCAACAAAGAAACTTTCCCCCCTCGTCCATTCCCCCGATAAACACAGGTACAGACAGGGCAAGCATTTATAACCACCTTCTGTAAGGCAACTGGCAAATGCATCCAATAGTACTCTGTTGTACAGAAGTTTTGACAGTTCTGATGTGGATGTCTTGTGTAACTTACTCAAGCTTCACCCTCCACAGGCAATCCAGCCACCCCTACTGCACAGAGACACGGGTTAGTTAAATCAGGCGTTCCCAAAGTGTGGTCTCCAGCCCAGCAGTAGGTGTCAGACTGGGGCCAGGGGGAAGAAAGAAAAGAAAAACAACCCACCAAAACGCAAAACACACACACACACAAAAATCCAGAAATAAAGAAAAACCAAACCCAAGAAACCCAAACCTTAAACACCCATTAGGTGCTAAAACAGATTTCAGAAGAAAACAAAACAGCACGTTAAGTGTTTTCCCAGTATTACTGCTTCAAGAGAACAATTTCTGCAGAAACCACGGAGTAATCAAATTATCTGTTAGAACAGAAGGGGAAACCCTGCAAGACAGGGCCTGAAAGGAGGCATCTCCTGAGTGGGGCCTGCAAGCTCCCAACTACTCACACGTGTTATCTGCAAGCACGCCAAGCCAAAAGAAGGTGAAACAAAAAGCCTATAAAGATTAGTTAGACAGTCTAAATTAATACAAAGCATCAAAAATGCTAAGAGCTTAAAATAGGTGCTCTTTTTTAAGTACAAAGCCAGTATTTACAGTAAGGGATTTCAGACCGTCCAGCAATAGAAGGCAATCCTGCTAAGCCCTGAAACACTGAAGGGAACTTCACAAGAGAACATCACTGTGTTGCAGAAATGCAAACTGGTATTGGAGCTACACAGAGGATGAACATTTAACCGTCTACTGAAAAAAATCACTCAAAAACATACATCTAAGTCATCCCCCCATCTGTAGGCAACCCATGCCTCCATACATCTGTGTAAATGCTGATACCTTACTGTCAAGGCACCTGAAGCATGAATGCTGTTGAAGTCACATTTGAAAAATGAACAAAAAAACCCTACCAACCCCCATCCACTCACCCCACTTCCCCAAAAAACCCCCCACAACAACCCACCACAGTTGCAAAGGAAAACGTGTTTGCTGTTTATTTTGGGAGGTGACACCAGTGGCATTCTTGATAAAAGAAAGAAGAAGAATAAAAAAAAAAGCGCCTTCATAAGAGATCACAACAGTCGTGGGAACAGGACTGAAGAAACATTAACAATACCATCCCAGGTCCAGATGTATTCAAGGTGAACGAGTCTCGGATTTAAAAACACCAAGAAAAATGGTGTGCTGTTCAATGAACTAAAGAATAAAACTTCACATATCAATAAATACTACCTCTCTGCTTGGCTACCCATGCTTTCCAGAGGTATCACCATGCTGCTTTAAATGACCTAAAGCAGATAAGGAAAACACTTTCCCTCAGCACGTTAAGAACAAAAGGAATACTTGCGGCAATACTGGCAATTACTTTATAGAAATGATAACATGAATAAGAATGATGAAATATTTTCTACTTCAACAGCAAGGAAGATGTAAAAGCAATTGCTAACATTCTGCACTTTTGTATCAGCAGGTCTCGATAACCTGACTTGAGAAGAATTAAAAAACTTTTTTTAAAAATATATATAAGCCAAAGATTTATCTCAAATATTAACACTGTTTTTTACTTAGTTTTTAGAATCTGCAGGAAATGCAAAATGTCTGGAAGAAAGTTCATTTTGTACAATATATACAATAAACAAATCGGATTACACAAATAATTTATTCCTCTGATAGCAAATCATAAATAATGAAATCACCAAAAAAGGATTTTATTAATAAAGGATTAGGTAAGTTAACAATAATGCTAGTCAACTTGAATTCGTGGCAAAGGTGTCTTTTTACACTGTAAGGTGGCAGAGTACACTATCAATGTACCCAATTTTTCTAAGGTATGTGTCTTAATATATTTTGACAAAAAACCTGGATTACTTTTAAAAGAATAATTTAGAGGAATAATCTAATCACTCTTTTAAAACAATAATGCATTAAGGAAGCAAAAGCCAGGCACCAGACAAGATTTTAAAATGCAGCTGTAAACAGAGAATGATCACTAAATATTTTTCAGTGACATCAACACAACTCAAATCTTGCCCCTAGATTTAGGGGGTTTTGTCTTTTTTTTTTTCTTTTTTTTTTTTTTTAAATCATCAGCTTGACAATCTAAATGCGTTACTGGAAATTCAGAGCTTGTTGGCAGACTCAAACAACTGAAGACAGGTCACTGATCTGGAGCGCTCTGAACTGCATCTAAGGATGCAAGCTGCCTTTTTTATTCAGTCAAGTGCAAAAAGATGCCTGCAGGATTGAGACAAGGCCCTACAGCCTCCTGGTCTTTAACTAGACTTATCGCAGGGAGGAGGGTGGTGGCTATGGATGC
The DNA here is from genome assembly GCF_015220075.1 of Falco rusticolus. Taxonomy (NCBI): domain Eukaryota; kingdom Metazoa; phylum Chordata; class Aves; order Falconiformes; family Falconidae; genus Falco; species Falco rusticolus. The sequence continues at coordinate 18,477,533 of NC_051193.1, read as the reverse complement.
TTTTCTGTGGTCCACCATTATCCTACTTTCCTGCTGGCCAGCCTCAGCTGCTCTGCAAGGGGTGCCAGTGGCCTTTGCAAACCCCACTGGGCATCCCCCCAGGCATTGAGCAGGAAAGCCCAAATGTCTGCCTCGGGGTTAGGAACATGTGGTTATGGTACCTGAAAGCGTTGCAACGTGAAAATCTTCCTTCTAAGCCTGAATGGTATTAAAGAGTGAAAGTAAAAACCGTATGGCTTTCTATCTTTTCATCAATTTTACCTACTTGTACTTCAGTTCCCTGCGCCACAGAATAGGAACCACAGAGCTTGCTTATTATTGCAAAAGCCTTTTATACACAAACTAGGATTAATTTCGAAGACACTTTCCCATTTCACATCTAGCATTTATCTCTGACGTAAGCTCTCAACTACACATTACTCCTTGATATTAAACAGTTGTAAACACTTATAAAAAGGCTTTTCTTGATCCTGCTCTCCCTGGAGTTACTCATCTAAGTCTCGGCATCTCAAGCACCTGTTTTACTTCTCATGCAGTTGCTTTTCAACCTAAATTTATGTTTTTATCAACCTCCTTGCATCTGTAATTTTGTCATTACCCACTACACAGTGCACACGGAACCTGTCCTGCCTAATGTCTTTATCAGTAGCCTGGAGCAGAAGGCAGAGCACACCCTTAAAAAGTTGCAGAAGACCCCAATTTAGGAGATGCAGTTCAGTACACTTGAAGGCAAGGCCACCTTTCAGAGGAATGCAGGCAACCTAGAGGACTGGGCCAACAGGAACCTCATAAAATTCACCCATAACACATGTAAAGCCCTACACGTGGGGCAGACCAACCCCTTGCGGTGGGGCAGGCTGGGGCCAAGGCTGCTGAGAAGGACCGATGGTCCCCAAAAGTAAGCTGCACGCAAGACAGCAGGTGGAGGGGAGAGATTATCCACCTCGACTCAGCACTCATTACACCATAGCTAAAATATCGCATCCAATTTTAGATCCCCCAATTAAAAAACAAACAAAAAAGCCCCAAAACACCTCCACACCAGAAACAGACAAAACGTAACCAACCAAAACTAAGCCTAAGAGCAATATGGTCAACAGGAAGATTCCCACTGCTTTTGCTGGACATTGAAGAAGGCCTCACAACGATGCAGCCCTTCTTTTCATTGGTATCGCATCCATTCCAGAATCATGGATTCTGAAACCCTGCAGCTGGCAATTTTCCCTCCAACTTGCTATCATTCAGGTCAAACAACTTCTGCCCCCCTCTTTAAATCAGATCTCATACTTTTCTTTTTTAAATGCAACCTCAAAATTGAAGCAAGACAAATTTAAGCTTTCCAATTCAGCTGAATTAACTCCCTTAATTAATTATTCTTTACACACTGGCTCTGAAAAAAATGATCATGCATTTAAAACCACACACACACTATTTATTCCACATCACATTTCCTTCTCTGCCGGTGAGAGCACTCTCTTGGATACCTGGTCTCTGCAGTGAGTTTCCCGATTTTTGCTATGCTGCATGAAACAGTAAATGGTACCAAGTGGTGACAAAAACTATTCTGCTTTGAGCAAAACATTTGAAGAAAGGTAATAAAAAGGATTAAAACTACTACTAAAACGTCTGGACCTCTCCATTTCTAGATTAAAAATGGTAAAGTAAAAGAACAACTCATTGTAGGAGTTCCAAGCTACAGTTGTATCTTTAAACTCTCACTACTTCTATGTTAATTTAATTCACATGTATATCCTAATAGAAAAACAAAGTAGTACTGAGGTGATTTAAACTGTTGCACTTTTAGGGTTATATTCGCAAAGTCTATTTTAAGAACTGCTTTGGAAGCAACTGATGTTTTATGCAGTGAACTGCTATTTTCCCAGATGAACAGAATATCCATTCTTTGGCTCGCAGTTTCCATGACACTAAAAACAAAACATTCATCGGCACCAACTCAGTGTTTGATGGTAAATGCAGCTGCAGCTCACAACAGCTCGCAGTGTACCTCAGCCCGCCTCAGCTGAACAGAGGCACTGTATTTCCCCAACGCAATTTCATTGTTTTACAGACAAGCCCTTTCTTGCCAAACTCACACATTTCAAACCCTGCTGGTGCTCTGTCTTGAAATGATAAGTTATTCAATTCTGCAAGCAATGATACTAAGGCAAAGTCGCCCAAATTGCTGAAACAAAGTACATAACCAGAAAAAAGACTTTGGGAACAGTAGCATTTGCCCCCACAGTTATGAAGAATTTTTTGGCAAAACAAATTCAAACTTTGCTCCCTGTTACAATTCCAACTCACTGGCTTCAAGTGAGTTGTTAAAAAAAAAATATTGCAGGGACTGTTTTAAAACTGGGAAATGGAGAAAGTCACATGGCAATTCAGAGACAAGGAAAACCACCCTGCTTTCAGAGATCCTTCTCTCCCCAAAAGGAGCATTAAAGAGAACACCTCTAGAGTAAAAGATATCATAATATACAGCCTTCTACTTTAGGGGAAGATGCAAGACTCCTGTTTGCTAACAAGTTAATCCTGCCTCATATTAACTAGCTTTTCATCTGTTTGAGATTCAGGTTAAGTACCTGGTCACTCACCTTCTCACACGGGTCAGCGCACCGCTGCTGCACACACCTCGACTTAATCACATCAGTCTGACTAAAAGCCAAGTTGAAAATGGGACCTAAACAATACTCTGCATATATTAGAAGCATTTTTAGGCACCAATTCAGCAAAGCAACTAAGCGCATATGTACTTACAAGTATACAAATGAACTAAATTCAGCAGGGACTACTCCTGTGATTTCAGCTATACACTTAGGAGAACACTGGTGGACTGCAGACAGATTAAAGAGAAATCTGACAAAGATGGATGCATCCTCTCAGTCTACTCAGTGTAGTTTTTAAGAAATTCAGTCAAAATTTCTGAAAATATGGACAATGTAATGTGTCAATGATCAATTTACAACTTGCAGTGCTATTTGAAGCTAGAAACTCATTTCTTGAAGTTAGAGACTGAAATCCATTTCTGTCCTGGCTCACAGCATGCACGTGCTAAGGACAAGGAGACATCCATCCATATTTAACTCCTTAAATATAATGAAAATAGCTTTCCGAGAAGAGCTGGGAACGCTGTTGGTGTCGGTGGCACATTCTCAGGCCCTGGGGGTGCTCAGCCCCCCCTGCCCGCAGCGCGGCGCCGCTCCCCCCGCCCAGCTGCTGCTATGCTGAGAGCGCCCCCTCCTGGTTCCCTGGACTCGAACCACGCCGGAGATGGAGCTACCCACGGGCACAGCGCTCAGACCTATCTAGGGCACTGTAAGAAATGCCTACATCATTACAAAAATAATCAGATGGGAAATACAACCTCAAGCAATTGCTTTTATACCAAAACGGAACAAGGCTGCCTTTCCAGCCAAGTTACTTTATCTACAGCTCAAAGAAAAACATGAATACAAAGACTGCAGCAGTATTTATTAATAAATCATTAGCAAAACAAAAATTAAGAAATTCTTGCTTTTTATACCAACACCAGTGACTTCAACTTGAGATTCAGCAGACCCCTTCGGGATCAAAGACCGTTACAGCAGCTTACTGTCAGAGGCCAGTGGAACTCGCTTTCAAGCATTACTCTTAATAAATTTCTACTGATAACCTTTCTACTGACAACCGACTGGACTTTTATAACGTCCTTACACTAAGTCATTAACAAGACTGGATCATCAGTGTGCTCCCCGTAGACCACTGCAGATTACAAGATCAGAAAAGTGAAGCCTGCTTTTGTAGCTTTTCCAGGAGCAGAAATAACCCACCCCCCCACCCCCACCCCCCCACACACACAGAAGCTTTCTCACTGCCAACACAGCAGTTACACATCCCCAGAATATTATTAACTGGAGTGTAATCTATGTTGCAGGTAGTCATCACTGTAACCTAGGAAGAACATTCACGTTATTTTGCAAATACAGTCCTGCATAAGTTCTTTGGTGGGTCAGTAAATGCTGATACAGGACACAAATGTTATCTTCAAAATTTCAGTTTTATTAAGTGTTTGCTGAGGTTTTGACTATTACTTTTCCTTCTGAAGCCAAATAAGAGACACGAAGTCCAGACGCTGGCAGAAATAGTCAGCTCCCCTTACAGCTCCTGGAAAGAATTTTGTTATCTACAGATTTAAGTTCTTCAACTTTATTGCAACACTGTTGCCCATTTCCCTATGCTAGTGTTTCCAAACACTGGACAATAAATTAAGAGACCAACCAGCTGACCGGCATACTAGATATGATGTTGTTCTTCCTCTACCTTCAACTACAGAGCAAGTTTCATTAAAAATATTAAAGATATATCATGTGTTTTCCTGAGACTGTCTTTTTGCAACTGCAGCGGCAGTAGCAAATAAGGGACTTCATAGTAAGAACACAAGCAGCAACGTCCCTGTAAGTCCACTGCAAATTCCCACCTGGCTGTGATTATCACATACACAGCCTGGTATGCAGGGGGAAGATGAATGAACCTAGAGAAGCTTTTAAAAGTATAATTTGCAGCACAAAAACCTGAAAGAAATCCTGTATCTTAAGATAACACAGATTCTTCGTAGGCCAATTGTTAGTGATCCTTTTTATTGCTCCCTTCTCAAAAGCAGATTCTTGCTAGCTGTTTACTTTCTGAAACTTTGGATAATGATTACAGATGCTAAATTGGGATGTCAACCTATGAAGTCAGCAATGGGGGAGGGAGACTGGACACACAAACAGTATCTATTATAATCACAACCAGTATTCCTCTTCCCCAACCATGAACCATGTCTTCTCCATCTGCTCAGGTACTTACCTCAAAAGCTAATTAAAAAAATTAACAAATTCACATCCGTGTGATAGTGGTTCAAAGAGGGACAAAAAAAAAGTTACAGCAGCTATTTTGAATAAGGAAGGTCAAGGTTTCCAGAGTCTCAAAAAAGTAATGTTTTAGAAGAATCTCGAAACTGGTATCTAAAAGATGTCTGTTTTTCAAGTTGCAAAGCACCCAGTTTTATTTGCAGTATAACTCAAATCACAAGTGCACAGGAATGCTGAAGCCACCTCATGTAGTTCTATTTGAAATCCGAAATATGGATTTATGGCCCTGATCCTTCAAACAGCTACATACGTGCTTAATGGGATTATGTGTGCTTAAAGTCTCTTAGATCTAGAAGTTTTTGTAAAATTAGGACTTACTTTGGGCATGCAGATCATTCACTAGGACACATTAGATTTATACCGACTTTCATTACACTCTAAGACCTTTGGATACTTCCCGTTATATCAGGCAACCACTGAAGTAAACAAATTAAACTCTTAGCAGTATTTTACTTCCTTATATTACGAAAAAGCTTATAAGGATTATTTTTTTCCTGGGTACCATCAGAGCATTACCAAAGCACCAGAATGCTAATTAAGTGGTCATTTTGCTTATGATTAAAAAAATCATTAAGTAAAAATCTGAGATTTGTTTCAAATAGCTTTCTTCACTAGCCCAGAAAATTATGTATTTCTAGAACTGGAGCTCTACTGAAATATTTTGAAAAGTGAAGCCACTTGAAATAATATATCTGAAAAATCTTGTATGTATACATGTGTATAAGTAACACCACTTCACCTGTGTTTCAGTGCATCCAAAACAGTTCAGCCACATATATACACAGTTTCACTGAGATTTTCCTTCCCTGAATAAGACCCATTCTTTGTTTACTACTTTTTAATTCTTATTTTAAAAGTCTTTTTTTTTTTCCCCCCAATTACAGGCAGGAAATAAAAAGAAATGCAACTCTTTTTATGTAAAGTAAATCCATCTGGATGTTTGCTGCATCCTATATTATAAACTTGTGATCCCCAACCAGAATGAGTTATAGTGAAGCTGCAGGCAAAATTGTCTCCATATACCACAATCCATTATCCCTGTCAAGTTAATGTTCCATGTTGAGCCATATGGCGTGGGTACACACTCAACAAAGGAAATTCCTTAAACTTGTTATAATCAGCACTTACAGTCATCCAAAAAAACTGACATAAACAGCTTTATTGTGTTTTGCGCATTTCAGTTGATATCCATGACAAAAAGAGGAAGGGGGGGGGGGGTGTAGGGGAGGAGAGGGAGTAAAGTTGCAATAATAAAAAGGGAGAAAGGGAGACAGAGACTGTACATTTCATAATTACACAATTTTCCTTAGCAACTGATTTTCAATTACAATAAAGCTCAAGCCTCCTGACACTGATACACTGTTTCAGATTAACAAGAAACAAAACAAAAAAAAAATCCAACCCCCCCTACATCATTACTTCATTTTCAATGCAAATAAGAAATCCTATAGTTTCAAAGTGCCTGACTCATGTAAAAGATTCTCAATTAAAAAAAAAAAAAAAAAGAGGTTGAATAATTTCAGCTTTCCTGACTTTGGAGAGAAGGTTTGTCTTCAGTTGTTGTATAATTACCAGGGATTTAACAGTCCTTCATTAACAATATGGTTATTTAAGTAAAATATCTTTCTATGCATTAAGTGTAGGTCACAGATGAATTAAGGGCTCCCAGAAGCCTCTGCTACCTGGCACAACCCATCACATCAAGCCTAAGTCAAGGTACAAGTAGAGCAGAACTTCATTCCAGCCCCCGCAGTGACAACAATAAAACGCTGAGAAAACACACTATCAAATACTGAACTCAGCATCAATTTCTGTTAATTACAGCCTTGTCAGCAACGTGATTATTCAAACAGCTCATGCAAATGTTAATGAGTCCTTATTTGCATATTTATTTTTTCCTTTGTTGAAATGTCATTGATTATTACATTCTACAATGATGAATGCTGCTGATGATGTGCTCTGATATGTAATTAGTCATTAAGTGGAATGAATAGATCAATTATGAAAAAGGAGTAAGATTAAGAAATATCAAACAAGACCGCCCAATGTAACTATAGAAATTTTTTTAAAGGAACTAAAATAATTTCTTGGCATTTAAAGTGCAACATCAGTAGTTTTCAATAAATAAACTACTACTTTTCTGAGGTTAAATAAGATCTTCCACATGCATTGCTACTTGGGTAATCTAATTACAATAGCGGAGCACTTTTGTAAAGACAGGAAGAAATCTGCAGAGTAACACACAGGTTTTGGGGTTTGGTGGTTGTATCTCGTCCCTCCCCCAGGTTGTTTCGGTTGGGGTTTTTTTGAAAAAATTATATATGTCCCAAAACTGCTCACGAGCACACCACAAACCATCTGATCCTCTAGCAGAAATAAAAACAGCGCTTGCTGCACTTGCAGCAGCCCCACTTTGTCCTGAAGGCAAAGGCTCACATTGCCTTTTGCAACTGCCTGCTCTAGCAACCCAGCCAGAGCTTGCCACTCGCAGATGAAGGGGAAATGAGAGAGAAGAGGAAGGAAGGAGAAAAAAAAAAAAAAAAAAAAAGGAGAAAAAACCCCCAACCCAACAACAAAAAAAAAAACACATTACTGCAGACCAGATGGGAACATTCCACATGACCAAACCAATCAATCACCTCGGTGGGGCGCAGGTGCAACACAGCCGTGTAGCAACACACCATTTCACAGTCTATCGGGCACAAACACATGGTCACCAATCAATGGCACCCCCAGGACCTGGGGGGGAGGCTCTCTCGAGCCTTACTGGTCCATGCCTGATGACTTCATAATCACACATCATTTCATTCACTGGAGGATACAAACCAGCATTCTAATAACCTTCCCCTGAAACCGGTCATGTTGTGCATATTAATAGAGTGCCGGGTAGAGCTGAACCACCGGCTCCACACTGCAATCTGAGCAGAGCCCGCAAGAAGGAAACAACCTGAAGCTAAGAACTTCTGCCTGAGGAAGGCTAGTGGGCTCAGACCCAGATCCACGGCAACATTATTCATTTTGCCAAAATAAACCGTGCACAATGCTCGCACCTTTTACAAAGCAACCCTTGAACAATAGCAAGCAAGCAGAGATAAAGGACAAAGCAGGATCGGAAAAAAAAAAAAAATCAATGTAAGAGCCTGTTTCTGTACCTGGTGGTGTGTTAGACAATTCTGAAACAAACAGGACGCCCACCCATAATGAAAAAACAAAGTTAAAACTATTTCTAAATTATCTGCGCACTCACAATGCTCTCAGTGATATTATATTTCTTTTAATGCAAGTATCACAGATGAGTTTTAAAACTAGCAGATAAAAATTATCTATGCAACATGATATAATCACAGCACACCAAGACTTGAATCAGAGCACTAGCTGCTTTTGACTACAGTTTGCAAAACAGGCCAACTACAAATCTTAATTTATATTTTTTGTTGATGACTTAGGAGTATAATAAACAAATTGCTGAGAAGTCCTTGGAGAAATAATTATAGTAGGCATAATAAGGGGTATAGTTGTTAGGTTGCACTCTATAGCACTACATGTTGCTTTAGGTCAATGGCAATTCCTCCTTTCCTATCTGGGAGGCTACACCAAGAGATTACAGCATAGTTTACTTCATTAACACAAGGCGGGGGAAACAATGTCACAAGCAGAAAGCACATTTTTTAATACTTAAAATCTAGATAATTTGGCAATTTGTACTGCTGCAGGCCCTTTTATCTCCTTTGGCTTCCTCCCTGGCTTATCTCAAAGATCTCAGAAAAATGTACAAAAGCATTTGCCTTTTGCTCTCAGTTTAGAGTCTTGGTATGATTCACCTTTTCACAGGGTCAAATCAGAGTCAGTAATCCAAAAACTCCACATGATAAAAGGTGGCAGACTTGGTGATATCAGATTGAGGAGCACAAAAGGGTTAAAGAACAAACATAGTATCACAGGAATATTCACATCCTTTGGCAGAATTATGTTGACCAGCAGCAGATGAGGAAGTGTTCTCCCTCACTAGAATACAGAAATCATTAATCAATAAATCATTAAATTAAAGGCTTGACGAACAGTTCTATTCTGGGCACTTACAGAATGCTAATTACTGTATCATCTGGGGAACCTACACTGTTAAAATCTGAGTATCTTCTTTAATAAGATCACTTTTTTAGATTAAATTCAGCTTTTATTTTGAAAGCCCTTGAAAAGAAATGGAAAGTGTCATATAATGAATTAAGTACTAATATCAGTCACACTCCACATGCAACACAGGGCAAGCTGATAGCTAGGCTACAGACATGACATCTCTTAAGAGGCAAAAAACTAACAGCTGGCAACATTCACAATGGAAAGGTCTGGGAGGAGTTTGAGAATCTCATCCCAATTGAAAAGGCCTCAGTAAAGCTCAGCCTGACCTGGAAGCATCAAGCAAGAAGAACAAGAGGGCGGTTAGCACAAGTGTCCAGGCCGGTCTGAGCATCTCACCTGCCCTCCCTGTGCTAAATGCTACCTGAGTGAAGCCAAGGACACACGTGTCTCTGGTGGGAGGCACGCCCCACACCAAACCTCTTCTGGTCCTCAGACAAAACTGAGTATCTCTTCCCATTGACTGAGGTGGGAAAGGAGTGGGGGGTTGCTTCCTCAGAGTGTAATTATACTCAAAAAGCTAAGACATAGAAAGCGAGTGTTCAGCTCAACGCATGGAAACTAGAGCACAAAAGGTTAAGATTTATCAGAGAAAAAAAAATCAAAAGAAAGGGTACTCCAAGATGGCAAGAGGTGGCACTGCTTGTGAGCAAGGGGGGGTCTACAAAGACTGCATGAACTGCACCAGAGAACTTTTAGTGAACTTCTGAAAACAATTTTTAAGAAGTGCACGGCACAGGCATCAGGGATCCAATTGTTACATAAATTATATAGGCTATAAGGGCATCAACAGTAAGATATTTTAATCAGTTTGTTCAAGTCAGTGAAGGAGTCGTGACAACAGTAACATGAATTTTAATTCATAAACAAAATGATACATAAGTCCTGAGATGTCCTTCAGAAAGAATGCCAGTGAAAATTTGCTTATACAACAATTCTTACCCCTAAAATATATAGAAGCAAAGTCATCAGTAAAACATTATATGTAATTCACAAGTATATAGTGCATAAATTAGTGAAATTTATCTTGTAAGAAGTAGCATTGATTTATTCATTCACTAAAAATTAAGACAAGCACCACTGTTTGGAAGGAGGGATCTAGAAGTTAACGAACAAAACAGTGACAAAAAAAACCCAACTCATCATGTCAACGCAATGGTAACTCATTACAAGGTTAACCTGAAATGGATTTCTGCAAGAAGCACTCACAAGTTCACAAATACAGCAAAATTAGTGTTTACAATAAACAGAGGTAAAAATGTGTGGGAACTTAGGACAGTTGATAGCCAAGGCTGAAAGGGTTTTGTGATTCTTGAGTAAAAATGGTTAAATGAGACAGTCAATGTTACCCTAACAAGCAAAGGACATGCATTTGCTCAATGTTAAAAAAACTTTACAGAATTCAACAAATAAAACTGCAAACTGAAAACGTAACTAAAATTAGGGATATACTTCCTTTAGTAAATGCATTCAAATCCAAAGAAAATCTCTAACGCTACTAAGAATGTTCTTTAACTACTACAGAAACGTACAAACCCAGCTAAATTGAATGCTTTAAAGTTCAGATACAAGCTACTGCCTGACTGGTCCCTTTTATCTAATCATCTATACTGACGTTACTCAGCTTTATCCAGAGTCAACAAGAACTATTCAATTTACGTTTTGCCTAACTGGATTCCTTACAATCAGCTGTTAGCATCAAGCTGTCTGACTTCCATTCAGGCTTCACAGCTGGATTCATTATAAAAAAGAAATATTAGAACTTGGGCAGGCATAACTGGCTTTGTCTTCCAAATAAGTATTTTTATAACTAATCTCGCTAGACTTTCAGGTATTAAATAAAACTTTCGTTCCCATACATTTTTTTCAACATGACACAGACTGAATATATTTCAAAATTTCCAGTAGCTGTCAAAATTGTATATGTAAAAAAAAGCTAACAAACCCAAGATTTTTAATGAAAAAAAATAATCAGGAAAAGGACCAAGAATTTTTCTTCTATCAGTAAAAGTCTCATTGCAAAGAGGAGCTGGAATTCCACTGAGGCAGAGTTGCGGTTTGGTTTTTTTTTTAATTTTTTTTTTAAAAGGAATGAGGACTGTTCTGGGTTTTGTTTTTACAGTAGGTACTGAGTTGGTTCCTAAGGAGTTGATAACTTACATTCTCAACAAAAAGAAGGATTTTAAAGTTACAACAGAGAAAATGCCTACATTGCTTAGAGCTATTTTATATTTAAAGGCTGTTCTTGATAATCAAAATATTATCTGCAAGATGGGATAGTTACTCTTGAAAAAAAAAAAAAAAGAAAAGCAATATCCTTAAGGGAAAAAAAGGGAAATCTGTGGAAAAAAAATTATTCAGCTTTGTCTTCCAAAACAGAAGATAGAGGAGCAGCAATCCACACGATACTGATGTGAGCAAATACTTGAAAAGGGACAGGGAGGAGAAAGGCAGCACATCAGAAAACATGGCTCTCTGTACAAATGCAAAAGATGAACTAGGGCCACCCAGCAATTCACAGTGACATTGCCACCCCCTTTTTAAATCACTGCAAAAGTCTGCTTGGGAAGAACAGGTGGGTTTTCTCAGTGGAGGGGGGAGTAGAGAAAGCGAAGGGCCATGCCGCCTCCTTACGACAGCAGACCTTGAGCAGACTACAGATAGGAAGGGGAGAACACAGGAACACACGTTATCACAAAGGCAGTCAAAAGCAGAAAGGCAGGAAGGGTAAAGATGGAAGTAATTAAGGTGGGGGGGGGAAACAACAACAAAAGAAAGTGAGGAATAAAATGTACTTGCTGGTTTGGCACTTCTATGTCTTATTGTTGACATACACTTCTATGAATTTGCAAAAGTGGGGAAGATGCATCTTGCCACAACAAAATGGCCAATGCATATCATTTTAGACAACTGAATTTGAAAACTGAACAACTGGATATGAATTCAAGTTTACCTGCTACAAATTTTAAACCATTTAAAAAGCAGAATTGTATTCAATCCTAAAAACTTAAGATATTTTAAAATATGTTCTTCTTAGGGAGGTCCTCAAGGCTCCCCATAGCAAATTTAAGGACCACTGAAAGGAGGCAGTTGACCAGATACCTTGACACTTCAGGTTTTATTACCAGCTGCCACTATCCTGTCTTACAGGCCAATACAACCAAAGTATGTACCCAAAGAGAGACAATCAGGAAAACTATGACACTCATTACACACATTGTTTTATTAGCAGTTAAAAAAAAAAAAAAAAAAGAAGGAAAAAGACGCAGGAAAACACTGTATTCTGCTATTCTGCATTTACAAGCACCTGACATGCCTCTTGTAAAAAATTAAATAAAAAAACCACTCAAAACAAAACACATTTAAAGTGATACTGTCCTTTTAAAGCCCAATTAGTTCTTTTTGTGCCTTATTTCTGATTCTGATCAGCAGCATTCTCTGCATATGTATGTATATGGTATGACCCCTTCTGTTATTTACAAGCAGAAATAAACTGTGAAAAAGTTTGGATTTAGTACTTTCTGAACTGGTCACAGCAGAGTAAGCTCAGATGGCTAGTCGAACAGAACATCCTTAGGGAGACAGAGCCACCCCAGAGGCTTTGTGGGCAGAAAATCTTTAGGCAAAGTGATTCATCATGTGTGGCAAGATGACTGTGACATCTAAAGATTCTTGCCTGGAGCAGCATGGTACATGCTATAAGGGATCAAGCGTTCTGAAAAGCATCCATGCACATCTTAGAAGCTTCAGTAAAAAAAGTTCATGTTTTAAATAACAGAATACTGGCTACTAAAAAATTGCGTATATGAATTTGCGTCTTGTAGTGGAAAACTATGAAGTCCCCCTTCAGCTTGTCTGAACCTATGCTTTTGGCCTAACATAGAAACAGGCAAGATTTTACTAATTTTGCATTCCAACCTCACTCCTTCAGAGTCTAAACAAAGGATGTTTTAACATCTGGCTCATAATCCTTCCTCCAACGTAAGCAAGCCATAGCCTTGCAGGCTTATTTAGAAGTTGGCCATCAATAAATGATTATTTTTCCCACTTTAAAACATATTTTCCCATAATGGCTTTAATTATCCTCTTGTCTATTCACCATAACTTCTAGCTCTTCTAACAGAGAATTAGAGAATGCATTGCTACACCTCCACCGCAATAGCAGAACAAACAGGTTTGATCTTCCAAATAGAGTGCAGAGTAATCTGTCCTGTGCAGGACAATACTGTGCCCTACAGCACCCCTGGTCAGGATCTGCACTTAAAGGCCACTTAGAAGATAGGAGTTTTGAATGTACAAATGTCTCACAAACAAGCAAAAAGACCCACACTGGAATAAAGACGCCTCTACCATGGTATCCCACTAATAGCACTGGCCAGTAACAGGTGCACAGAGAAAGAACCACAAAACCCCAGAGCTAATGCGAAGAATGATACGCTCCAAATTTCAACGGTCATGTGTTACAGCCAACTAAGTACCATGCTATAAGCAACAACAGAGTGTAATCAGATGCAAAACTTATTTTCTTTACCTTTAAGTCAAAGGAAATTAGAAGAAAATATACCTACAAAGAGCAACACATCTGCACAAACCCAGAAAAAACGGCCTTTCTTAAAACAGTCCAAAAAAAAAAAAGTCAACAGACCAAGGAAGACAGACAAGCCAGGTAAAGACAGGAAAAATCCCAGGGTGCAGATGAGTGTGAGCCTGATGGAAGTGCTCAGGTGGAACAGTGGACTGATCCAGATGGGTGCATTCAAGGGACAAAAATACAAGTTTAACCGCCCAGTAAAACTACAGTAAAATTATACTCTATAGATTTGAGGACAGATAATCCTCTTGCCAGTTCTAGTGGAAATTAAAGTTTACATTATTTTCTACCTCTGATTTTTTAGCAATTTTTGAAGGAAATGAACTGGACCAATGACACACTATTTGTGTTGCATTAACAAAGAAGAAAGCAACATAAATGTATCACCAAGAAAATAGCAGAGATCAGATAGAAGGGCAGTGCCAATTTTAAAAACATAGTATTCAGTTCAATAGCAGTGTTGAGGTTGATTATCAGGGGAATAATGACGCTTAAAAGCACAGGTTAAAAAATGAAAAAAATTACTAGGGCCTGGGTAACATTTTCTCCTGATGAATCACTGCCTTTCAATTTGGTGTTTTATTTCACACTGGTTTACTGGCATTTGCACTATGTCTCTATTATGAGACCAAACTGTATCTATGCTGAGGGAAGAGGGGGAGGCACCCAAAACAGAAACTCGGAGGAACATGATCAACAGGGAAGCTTGCCTCCTTCGTACTGCAGTGTCCACCAAGCACGACAGAGCCAGCTAAAGCCAGTACCTGGAGATCAAGACATTTGTGTTCCACATTTTCTGCTATGTAGGTAAAACGAGAGAAATCAACACAGAAAATCCTCTATATTTAAAAAAAAATCGTTCTTTACCTTTACTCAGTTCTAAATATCTTGCTGGCAGCCCGCTGTTTATTGTGTATACGTATGCAAACTATCCTACATAAAATGGTTACCAACTGGAGAAACACATAGGCTTTTTCCTTATGCCAGCAAGCCATATTCCTCTTCATAGTCTGCAACTGTGCCACTGAACTAACAAACCCCAGCAGTATTCCTCTTCTGACCCCTCTTCCTTCACCTGCCCCCCCCCCCCCCCCCCCCCCCCAAAAAAATACTGAAGAAAGAAAGAGGTTTATATTTCATTCAACAGCTTTACAAAGTTGTTTGGTTTTTTTAAACGATGTACCTTTTGAACTACATTTCTAGGAAGATACATTCCTAATGTAACAGCAAAAATATAAATTAAATAAGAAATATACACATATACTGGACAAAAATATTCAATGTAATTGTGCATAGGGTTTAGTGCCAGATAGCTGTCAAACAAAGGAACAAAATCATACAGTTGTTTGGCACTCAAGGCTGAAATCATTGTGAAACATGTACTGTTTATAAATTGTCATTGATGAATAAAAGGAGTGAACAAAAAAAATTAAAGGAAACGCAGCCAAGCACCAGAAAGACAAGCCAATCATCACTCCTCCTCCCACCACTCACAGTAATCAAACAAAACAAAATAACCTCCAAGACCCCCAGCATACTGGGCAAGAACAACGTAGCGGTGCAAGGTAACTGAGCATTGCATGAACAAGTGATTTCAGATTGTGCTCTCGTAGTTCACCTCAAAGTACCCAGAAAATGGATAGATTCAGACACCTGAAAAAAATGGTACTTTGATTTCTCAGCTTCGTTATTTATAAAGTAATATTTTAAACACCAGCAATGTTAGTGACATTTATCTTAAGCTTAAAAATATCAATCCCAGAAGATGTAAAGAAAAATTGTTTCAGCAATGGCAAAATATATTAGAAGATCTTTCACCACAGAACATAGTGTTGCTGAAAAAAAATACCACATCACCTGTCATTGAGAAGAAAGATTTAATTCACATCAGGTGAAAGGATGACACTTCTCTAACTACAAACAGAATTGTATCCTGGAAAATAAGTCAGAGCTCAGTTGCTGATCTTGCACAGCGGTACAAATTTCAGTATCTTTCAAACTTGAAGCTGTATAATAATGCAACACATCTACATGGAAACAAAATCACCTCTAAATTTAAAGAAAAAAAACTTGTAAATATATAAAAAAAAAACTTTTTTGACTGATAAGTAGAATATTAAGGTGTGCTAAATGCCATACGTACAACACACATATGACCTTCTGTAGACTCCCCTGAAGTTAGGGTGACCCAGTCAGAAGATTCACTACATTTCACAAGGCCATGCAACTTGTAAAATAGGTAAGGCATATTTAAGAAATACGGTGCTGTAAGGAATTAATTTTTGTAAATCTCTATTCAAGCAGGTCAATCAGACTGCAGTTTAAGTTGGGAAGTACCTCAAGATTCCAAATAAATATATAAATACATTAAGTCTGAGGTGACAGCTTGTAATGAACTAGCAGTATGTGAAACAAATAAATGTCATTAGAAAGAAATTAATCCAGTCAGAAATGGAAGTGTTATTTAACACAGCAAAATAGTAAGGCAAAATTCACTTTGCTCCTATGATGCAGAAAATGTACCTAAAACTGCAGTACCCTGATAAAGTCTACAAGTACACTCTTTCCTTTCTTACAGACCTTTTTTTTTTAAACTTGATATGAATTTATTTATGATACAGCGATGCACTTAGGTACTCAGTGCAGACCCCAGGGATCACCCCTGAAGCTTCCAAGACTGCTAACAAGTCACACATTAGTCTCAAGACTTCTGCTTTCTATGTCCCATTGTATAAGAGGAAGAAATTGCAAGATGCCTTATTTGTGTTGCATTCGTGCCTAAAGTGCCAGGCTTATAGTAGAGGTTCCTATCACGCTGGCAAGTAAACTAAAATTTCGTTACAGACATTGTGACAATAGTACTGATTTTGCATGTGGTCTGGGCAATCCCAAATTGAATTTACACATTTTACATTTACACATTACATATTTTGGTGCGCTTGGTTCCTAGCTACCTCAAAGGCTCATGGCCAGACCTCAGCAGTTTTAGGATAAAACCATAAAATGAGCCTCAACTTATTTCACTATTAACTACTGTGCTTCTTCCCCATTCCCATTTCAATGAACCCTTTTTTATTTCACCACTGAACTTAAGGCAATTGCTTTCTTTAAAGGAATCAGTAGCAGTAATCCCAAATACTGCCAGTTTCTTTAATCCCGTACATAACACATCACATAAAATGACCTATCAACTCTCTCATTTCATCTTCAGACGCGACACCCCAGTGAGTGTCTTCCAAAAAAACACCAGTCAAACAGCACCCTCCCTCCACCAAATGCCACCCTGGCGAAACTTCTACACATAAGGATAACAAGGTTTCTGTTTCTTAAAGTGACCCTCCATCCGGATGCCTAAGAAATAACTCCTCAGAATTTTCAGCTGACTTCCCAACGTACATATATGCGTTAGTGACAGAAGCTGAACGCCCATCTGAAAGCCACAGTACTGTTAGCCTTCAGAAAAGCATAAAAAGGGCAGCAACCAAGAAAGCCTTGCAAATAAAGTAAGATACTACCATCGCTTAATAAGAGCAAGTCGCAATTCTCCAGTCTTCGGCACATTTCTGTTGCATGAGAATCTTTCACCTACTTTTCAGAAACAAAACTTCGGTGCAATACTGGAATGAAGTGAAAGCGTCCAGACTTTATTTTCAAATTCAATTTAAAAAAAATATTGTTTTCTTTTGACGATACTTGTTCCATTAATCCACTATATATCTGAAGTATTGCACACCTACACACTACACCTTAAAACTCTAGGGAAGCTGTAGCGGCCACTCAGGCAACTCACAAAACCAATAGTATTAGAGGTCCAACACCTTCATCACCTAAAAAATAAAACTACATCTTTTATAGGCTTGCTCATTCAATGTCATCTGGTTTACTTTCCCCTCTGAGGTGTCTGTGTTTCTAAACAAAGTCGGGTTTCCAGCAGCAACAAACATTTGACTCACTAAAACCCAATCTCTAAAGAAAACTATTAACAACTTCAAATCATATTAATGCAAATACTATAATGCCCCAAATCACAAAAGCCACTTGTTTTGGCATGAGCAGCCTAGTTAGAACATTTTGGTTGATCAGTTCAGAATTTAATCACTAGATACAGGCTGCTGCATTTATTAAAAACTGGACTGCTAGCAACTGACAGGCTACAGTTACATGCACGCAAGAATGAAAAAAAAAAATAAATGGAATTAAATAGAGATTAAATAAATGATTTTTTATGCACCTGGCGATAAGCAAACATCTTTATTGCAAAACAAAGACAAGCCATGAAAAATTACAAAATTATCTTTTAATCACCAGTGAGCTTTCTACAGTCTCCTATTTGAACAGGATAATAGTTATTATGTAGATCCCTGAGCAACTGCCTCATGGGGAAGTTACATCACCAGTATGGGAGAGATTCACCTCCTCCTCCCTTCTCCCTGGAAAGAAGCTTGGCGCCTTCAGACAGACTGAAATTTAAAATCCTACAGCTTCACCCAGCTGATCCCATCCACTGGAACGCATCTACAAGTGCCCAGGGATGGCAGGAACCACAGGAGAGAAATATGCCCTTTCAGCATTTCATGCACTGATGAGCCTTGTAACAGATAAACATACCCTACAGCAGCTAAACTGACATGTTATAACAATGAGGAAGCGCAAGACTTAAAAATTTCATCAGATTACTATTTATGCCCCTTTTCAAAGGCAGAATACACTGTGAATAAATCAACGCTCAAACATATCAGAGTGCATTAACCAAAAAACAAGCTTTGCAGAACAAATTTTATCAGAAGTAAAATATTCCCAAATTCAAAAGCCGCAGACTCGCACATTTAAATCCCCGGACTGGCAATTCAGAAGCACTTAGTACGACAAAAAACTCTAGGTTTAAGCGCGAGACCTTTTTGTAGCAGGCAAGTTTTCATCTTCCTCCACACAATGAACACTGGGTCCTGTTTGTTCTCCCCTTAGCACAGCGCAAGGCAACGCTCCTGCCTGTGGGCCACCAGCCCCACTTACGGGATGGTACCTGCGCACTGGGAGCATCCAGTGAGAAGGTTACTAGCAGCTCTTCCTTGTACAATGTGCAATCACACAGCATGACGGATTTTCAGGGAAACATGTCTTCACTTTCTTACTTGCCAGAAAGGAAACTTTTCTTTCCTCGAACTGCAGCGCTGCAGACTAAGTTTGAGAACAACTCCGAGATGATGAAAATCATCTAAAGTTGTACAATGCTACCCAGGCTCGTTACCAACGAGCTGCCTCAGTGCTCCAGCATACTGGTGGATGGCCGACAGGGCAAGAGGAAGGCTGCCCGCTCCTCACCCCGGTGAGCCCCCTGCCAGCGGGCAGCTGCGGCCCTGCACCTACCTGGCAGACCTGCACCTGAGCACCACCTGAGGAGGGCTGTCAGCGCCCCTCCGCCAGCTGCTGGCTAGCCAGAGGATGGAGGTCTCAAGGGGGAGAGAGCACAAGCAGACACCTGCTACAGCATAACATTACACAAAGGACACAAGCCCGCTGCCGCCCCCCCCCCCCCCCCCCCCGCATTTGTAGCGAGCCTTGAGGTATTACTGTATTTAAAGAAATGTTAGGAAAGCCATTTGAAATATTACTGTAAACAGAAGGGAAAACCAAGCTTAACACACACTCTTGTGAGCAAAAACCCAAGGGTAAAAATGCCCTGCACTTAGCGCTTTCACTAAATGACTGTGTAATTTAATTTCCCAGAAACCCATTAGCTTTCACAAAAGGAAAATGAAGAGCAGATGAGAGCAATTCTTTGGTGTGAGTGGAATTTATTTATTGTAATACCTGGGGGGGGGGGGGGCGGGCAGAAATCAGAAACTGTACCAACAGACACAAAACATCATGACTCCAGAAAGCTTCATGCTACCGATCGACAGCCCTGAGGTTTTACAGATACCGCTAAGAAGAGCCTGCCTCTGCTCAATACACCACACCACAGCCAGGACACAGCCACACGCAGAAACACCCCAGGACAAAAGGATTGCTAGCATTTAAAACAAA
The DNA here is from genome assembly GCF_015220075.1 of Falco rusticolus. Lineage (NCBI taxonomy): Eukaryota > Metazoa > Chordata > Aves > Falconiformes > Falconidae > Falco > Falco rusticolus. The sequence continues at coordinate 18,457,886 of NC_051193.1, read as the reverse complement.
ACAAAAATAAATTAAAAAAAAAAAAGAGGACCTCCATTTATTTACGGATATTTTAGGTGTGCGTATATGAAGCAAGTGATACACAATTATCTGGAAAACAGGAAGAAATCATTAAAACTTAACTGAACACATTACTCTGGGTTTGAAATTTTCATTAAAACCCCAAAATACTACAAACTTCACATCAGGATTTTAGCGAATCTATAATATTTTATATAAACAGCGTCAATCTAGCAATTAAGCACAGCGACACGCCCCAAAAGGAAAACAAACATTCTCAGAAGGAAATTTAAATGTATGTCTTCCATTTGCCAGATTTATTATATGCAATGATTTGGAAAAAAATATTTTTTTAAAAAAAGAAACATAAGCCTACCTGAAACAACAAAACATGAAACTTCACTGGGATGAAGGAATCTCAACACTCACTTTGGGAAAAGTAGCCATGATGTATTACATACAGATGAGTCAGTGTCTTGATCTTTTTAGCTTTAATAATCAAAACGATAAGCAATTCAATAAAATGTAAGCATAATGCTGTGAAACTGCATGATGCCAGTTACTGTAAAGTGAATTTCAAGGAACTTTTCCAGCATGGGAAGTTTACAATCTATGGATTGTGCTGGACCCCTGTCTTAGGAGGAGACCGGTACCCCTAAGTATCATAACTGTGGATGATTCAGACTTGCATCTTTTATGCTCAGAAAAGTTTTTCTGAAGTCTTAACCTACAATAATATTTGACACAATCATGCACTATGGGAAGCTTATTAGTTATCCTTTTACAATTTTCCTTCAACTTACTGCCCTGCTCCTGTAAAATGAGATAAACTGAAGCACTTGTCATAATCTTTGTTGTACCTCTATTTTGTCATTTTCTTATTTTAACATTCTTCTCTGTCTTCCTAATGAATTCTCTGAAAGATACAAAATATTCTGTCCCCACCATTCTCCAAGTTAATACCAATGTAACTGCATATAAGTTCTTTCAGATCAATCTTGCAATTACTCATGTCTCTGGAGATCATTTCCATTGTGATGTCTATTTTATTCCGTGTGTTAAATTAGTAACGACTATTATTTTGGACAAACACAAGCTCTGCCAACTCACTACTTGCATCTGCCCTCTCCCTTACTAAAGGTAATTAAAACAAGATTCCTAGTAAAAACTATAATGGCATCATTCATAATATTTGCCACATTCATAACTACTTACCCTTGCTTACTTCCTACTATTGCCTCCACCATCATAAGATCATTTAATAAGCTCTACTTCTTTGATTCGAAAACTCTTACTGAAGGGCTACTGAAGAAGAAAACTAGCAGTTTTCATGAAGATTAGTTAAGATTCTTAACTGAGAAATAATTCAGATGCATGCCTTTTTTAAATTGTATTTTTAAGTTCAAAAGCCTCTCCTTTTACCAAGAATAACCCTTCCCAAATTATGATTTAAAAGGCTTGTGTCACCTGTTTGATAACAATATCAACACTGGAAAGCTTACAGAGAGGCTTCAGCTATTTACCATGTTGCTTCAAAAAATGCCCCAATGTTCATCTTTAAAAACTCTTACCACTCTATCCAAGCCAACTGGTGGGCTTAACTTACTAGTCAAGCAATAGATACTACAACAAAAATTACGTAGTAATTTCACTAGTTTGCAAGATGCACCGGCAGAAGCACAGCCATTCTTACAAACCTACACAATCAGGCAATCAAATCAATTAAGTGAACAGTAACTCTAAAATTAGAAGGTACCCTAATCCAGATATTGATCGCTTACTTCTATGATTGATCCACCAAATGAATCTTCAGTTTCACAGCAACTCAAAAGGCTACCTTTGAAAATTCATGGAATTAGGCTTCGAGCATCTCTCCGTTCCTGACGCCCTTGACTTCACACGGCAGTTTCTACCCAGCACATACCTATTAACCACTTGCTACACCAGTGCAAGACAGTTAAGCACTAACAGAGGGTAAAATAAATGGTATGTGTATATATATATGTAATCTACTTGCAAACCCTGTCTTGCAAAGCCTGATGACAAACCACCCAAGTGATTGAAGCACGTCAAGTACTACCAACATTAAAGGAAGCCACACTGCAAAAAAAACCCAAAATGTATTACTCTGCTTTCGCCTATTTTTTTCAGTCAGGGCAAGAATCAGGCTTACCATTCATATTCACAGTATAAATAGAGTACAAGAAACTATATTTTGATTAACACTTCGAATAATTTATAGCTCTACTCTAACAAGCGTCTACTCTTTCCCTTGTAAATACTGACTGATATGTGTCCTGACTTCCCTGCATTGTCAGGTCCCCTGTACTCTTAATGCTGGCCATAAGAAAACATCATGGCCATACCTAGCATGAAGCAGAAGTTGGTTTGTTAGGAAGAGGAGCATAGTCACCACCTCACTAGGATACTAACAGAGGTGAGTGCTACAACATCAACAGATGATGTGAAACAAACCAGTAACCACAACGCTGCAGTTGGTCTACTGGAGTTACTGAGCAGGTGAGGTCAGGAATCATCAAAACGTTTGGGTTGGAAGAGACCTTAAAGATCACCTAGTTCCAACCCCCCTGCCTCCCCTGCCATGGGCAGGGACCCCTCCCATCAGCCCAGGCCTGCCCCCAGCCCCATCCAGCCTGGCCTTGGGCACTGCCAGGGATGGGGCACCCACAGCTGCTCTGGGCAGCCTGGGCCAGTGCCTCACCACCCTCACAGTGAAGAATTTCTTCCCAATATCTAATTAAATCTCACCTTTTTTAGTTAAAAACTATTACCCCTTGTCCCCTCTACTAAAAAGTCTGTCCACATCTTTCTTACAAGCCCCCTTAAAAAGATGCAAATCACCTAAAATCCTCCATTCCCACACATTCAGAGTTTCTGATTCTGACAGTTTCCAGTTACCTTGGTTGACAGGTCTTCAAATCCTGTGGCTACCTCAGGAACATTCAGAGCTCTACGATTTAACCCAATTAAACTGTAAAGCAACTAGTTAAAGAAACAATGAGAAAATAAGGAAGTATACTTGAAAGTAAACTTGGAAGAATGATATCTCTCTCTCTACTCCAGGGATCGACTGTAACATGGCAAGCTTATGTTCAACTGCCATGTTTTCACTCACTATTGACTAAATTTTTTAAATTACTTTTTATCATGTATAAGCTTGGGCAGTACACAGATGATGAACATTGAGCGCAAGAGCCTTGCCTTTATCCTTTCTGCCTCTTGTGGAAAGACAGACACACAAAATAAATTAAGTCACCCACTTCAAATTTTCAAGATGGACCAACAAAAACCCCTTTAGGCTATATTCAAGAAAGATCTGCTTGCTTTCTTCCTGGTAAGCAGCAGTGGAAAAGCTCAGTAGAACAAAGTCCAGGGAACAGCACAACAGAAGACACAATACCACATGCTTGAAGAGTCCTAGCAAAAACTGACCTCTACTTGCAAGTGCAGAGCACTAAAAAGCAGCATAATTACAGAGAAAAGAATCTCATATCCTGTGAATAGTTTTCTAGAATGTAATTAAAACAGAAAGTGTTGAATAAGCAAAGATTATCAAGTCTAAATGGAGTTACAATACCACCAATATATCTTAGCCTGATTTTTCTACATATCTCTATGGATACCAACAGACTATGCTGGTGCCAAGAGGATTCAGTGGTTTTACTTAAAATACAAGCAACGGCCCGTCTTTTTTTATACTAACAAATCAACAGGATAATTCTGGAATTCATTAGTGAAGAACACTAACCAATCCAACATAATAGCTTTACTTCCTCTGCAAAACACTTCAAAAAAATATCTAAATGAATATGGAAATGCATCTTTCTGTGGCAAATTGTTCATTATTGAATCATTATCAACTCTTGTTAGACAAAATTTTTCTCTTTTGCAACGTACAAGATCATTAAAATGTTTGAGAGCTCCATCATGAAAGACAGTGGCACTTTATAATCCACTATCTCTTCAGGCAAATATGCTTACGGCTGAGCACAATACACAAAATAACAACATACCCTTGACACACAATTCTTTCTTTTAATGGTGCTTTTAAGTGTTGACAGCAATGGTGCAATATGTTGTTGCTCTTTTTTATTTTTTTAAGTACTTTTTAACTATTTCAGAGATGTATTTCACTCACAATAAAATGCTGGGAAGGGATGCATCTCTCAGATCTTCAGCGTGGAACCCCAGATGCTCCATCGCTCCTATCAGCCTAGTGAGATCTTTCCTATAAGCTCATCAAGTTCATATTCTTAGCCTCCCTCTCCTTTGAACCCCTGAAGATCAGACTGATCAATCAATGCATTAAATATCATCTACAGAAACTTATAAAATGAATGTTTTCATTCTGTTTATGGGGACATGCCTACAATTTGATATCTACAAAAAATGTGTAACTTTTTTTTGGTCTAATGACTTAAGAAGAAACCTCATTTTCCTTTTCAACAATAAACAAAAACCCATAGGCACAGATAGTGGTACTGATAGAAAACTACTACTCAATGTTTTTATGTAGCTTTTATCATTCCTCTCTCCAAACTTCCAGCACTAACTTAAAATAATCTGCAAAAATTCATGACGCAAAAGTATGATATACAAAGCTGTATGCTATACTACAACATAAGTAAAATTAAAACAATTTTTTCTTATGACAAGCAAAAAACCACAGGTGGAATACTTTTAAAAGCATACTTTTAAAGTTTTGAGATGTACATTTCTTATACATGCTGAAAGCCTTCTATAATTCTTTGCTGCATATAGAAGGAAATTAAGTACCACTGCTTCAGCAAAATAAAATCCTTAAGAACTGTTAGCCATAAAGCATTACAATACTATTTCAGTTCACAGCTACTTTGGGTAAGTGGCTGACTCACGTACATCTTGCAATTAATTAATTCTTTAGAAAACAATCTCAATAGAGGATTCTTCTCAAATCTGTATTAACGAAGTAATTCTATTATGTCTAACAGAATCATCTAGACATCTCTTCAATAAAAATGAAAAACTAAGAAAATACAGTTGCACCAATTATTTTCTTCATATATTTTAAGGCATATATTGTAAATAAATTGGATGGCTCAATATAAAACCATGAACAAGTAGTTTGCCTTTGGTAATACCAATTTTTAAAAAACATCATGTATTTCTGTAAAATACAGCCAGTATCAGCTACAAAGCCTAAAGCCATTCTGTATGTGCTACTGATCAAAATACTGACAAAACAATTGAAGTAACTTGCATTTTTAGTCTCCTGTATTTACAAAAGGAGAGAACATACTTGCAATGGTATTGGGAGGAAGCTCTATTCTGCTTTATCAAAATAACTAAAGGAAACTACACGCTTTACTGTCCTCAGATACAAGTACCATTTACCAGCTGACTCGTACTCTCTGTAAACAAACACTACAGGGACAGTCATTTTAGTATTACATTTTTTCAGGTTCATATATGAAGGTTTAAACAAAATTCTGTTTTCAGCAGTAGCTGTGCTTTGTCTGCCTCCATTTCAGAGAAAACTGAAGTAGTAAACAAAGACTGAGCAAAGTAGAAAGATTTCCAAAAGAAATTGCAGACCACCAGGATTTGGATTTAGGTAATCCACTTAGATTACCATGGCTGTGTCTTAAAAGGACAATACTGAGATCACAAAATAGGTCATGTCTACAAGACATGTAAGTGAAACAATGTCAAATGTACAAATTCAGAACAGAGTCATCCGAAATTTTAAGACAGAAAAAAAATTTATTTTTTCCTGAGACCATGTATTGCCAAACAATAAATATTCTGAAATCAACATTTTAATGCTCCAAACTGGAACAGGGAGACGAGTTTCAAACAATGCCATCAATAGATTAATGTGTTTTAGGTAACACAAAAGTGCAGACAATAAAGAAAAAGCTTTTAATACCTAAGCCCACAACCTAATACACATTTTGCTTGGTTTTTTTCCAGTTTCAAAAGCAGCAAACGTTGGACACCTGCAGGCCTGGAAACAATAACAGTATCTGCCCAGCAAAACAAGAGTTTGCATTTGTTTCTTAGAAGTGACAACACTTCTAATACCACAAGTATCAAAGAAATTAGCAAATTAAGAGGCAAGCCCTCAAATTATTATCTGAAGAAATGCCTGTAGTAAATTGTCAGGTAGTTCAGGAACTGATAGTGTTAAGAAAAAAAGTATTTTTTTTTAAATACACAAGTTTAAAATTGCTGTAGATGTCTTCTCAGCAAAACTTAAGGAAAATTCACTTTAAAATAATTTAGAATTTACAAGAGAAATGTAAAAATTGAAACAAAATGTATCAGTTCCCAAGATCAAATTGAGAAAAATCTAGGTGGTTCCTTCTTCTCAAAAGTCCTGGACAAGAGCCTTTATGAGGAAATCACCCAACATTAAAAAATTTCAATAGGAAAGTCAGTGTTACTATGAGAAACAGAGCAACTTCCAGATGCTTGACATGTCAGGCCTAGACAAGGGAATGAAAAATGTCTCTTTCTGACCGAAGAGGCTTTGGGGGGATACTCGTAAAGAATTACCTACTTACCCATCAGATTTGAGTTCATGAAAGGTGTCGGGGACAATCCTTCATGGGGCCCTAATCGACTGTCATTCAAGTGATCACTGTAATGAGGACTGTCTGCAAAACCCTAGAGAAAAAAAAAAGACCAGAGTATTAAACAGATTATTTGGCAGCCCTGCTAATTGAGTGTAATGACACTTTCCTAATTAAATGTGCAGAGTCACAATTGGTCATTAATCACAAAAGTTGGCTTTCAGGTCTATCTGACAGAAATTACTCCCTGCCCACATTTTACTTTCTTCCCTTCTTTTATTTCTCCCCCATCAAAAAGGAACCACATAATTTCTTAATAATCTGTGTCCTCATGGACAATATTTCTAAAAGTTGAATAATAGTGAGATATTTTGATATTTTAATCCTCTTAGTGTTAAGTCACTAACCACAGAGTGTAAAATTCGTCTGAAGAACTTGCAACTGTTTTTTGCGTTGTGGTTTTCTTTTCCCCTTAAGGTTTCTGTTTGCATTAATAACAACACAGTAAAAGGGACAGGAAGAGTCACTGACATTAGGAAAAATGTTAGTGCAAACGAGAAGAAGAAATTCCATTTCCCCTTGCAGCCTGCTATTAATGTACAGATTAACAGGCATTTTGACACTATCACATTACTGAACAGCACAGCTCGCTGACAAAAGGTTTACTTCCAAACGATGATTAAACAAACAACTCTGGCATCCGATTTGCAAACAAGCACTCAAACTGAAATACTGTTTTGCACTTTTCTAGCATTAGTACAGCCAACTTAGCAGGCCTTGAAATGACCCTTACCCAGCCAGGAAACACTGGCTTATTGAAAGTTTTCACCGAAGGTATTGAGAGACAGAAAACACAGAAGCCCTAGGATGCACAATATTATTTGATTAACCCAATTACTTAAAATTCTCTTTTGTACCTTTCAGAACGCCTTCAGCTTTTCCATATAAAGGTGGTAATACGATATTTATCAATCAGACTGATCAGATGTGCACTGAATCACTTATTCTGTACCAAAACATGACAGACCTGGCACTCAAAACTGCACCTCCTTTGTAGCCAAAGTTTTGAAAAACACTTTGTAAACTTTATCTTACAATTCCCTCTTATTTCCTTCTGTAAGTCTGGTAGAGAGAAATCAAAAGCTCAGGCCTAATTAAGGGGGGGTGGGGGGGTGGGGGGGGAAATTGTTCACAGCTACCAGAAACCATCCGAAGTGCCCTGGGACTATAAAATCATCAATCACTGAACATTTATCATTTTTTTTCAGACTGCAGGCTCACGTTCAAGACAGCATTAATGGGGCTGAAACAGGCCTCACTATCTTTGCAGGCGTGCTGTCAGTTCTACCAGAGGGCTAGTAACTGAGGGGTAAATAACTGTCAGATCCCTACCGCTGCTTATGGATGCGTGTCACAACTCTGGCTGCTATTCTGCTTTAAAAGTAATCTTCTGGGAGTCCCAACTCCCAAATGAATCTTTGGCTGACTTTATCTACTTAAGAATCGGCGATACACATGTGATAGGCATTCAGAAACAGTCTTAGTGACATTTACAACTTGGTTATGACCACAAGGGTGTCCTCTGGTAACCATGACCTAGCCCCGTCTGTCAGACAAGCAGCATGTAGCAGCAGCTGCCGAGGAAATGGAGTGGCTCCTAGCTAAGGTCACCACATGTGGTTTATTTTTATGCTGAAATGAAACAAAAAAGAAATTAAGTCTGCTGAATAAAGAAACAAAAAATTCGCAAAAAGAGGACCAAAAAAAGTAAAGCTTTTAAGTAGGTGGGTTCCTACTAGGTGCTCTGCTTGCACTCTTTATTGTGGTGGGAAAATAAAATTTATTTATTTTCAAGCCTTTTTTCCTAAAACAATACTTCAACTATATTTTAATTTTTAAAGAAAAAAAAACTCGGAAGGATGTTATCAGTGATAAACCAGAATCCATCTCAGACATTCAGAAAGTGATGTCTAGGTGAGCCCCAGAAACTGAAACGTTCAAGCGATCTTTATTTACAAAGTAAATAAATATATATATATACTGAAAATATAACAGGAGTAAGACTGATTTCATACACAGTTACACATCATGCAACACAATCTACCTAATGCACAGGAGTAATACCACTTCTCCCCAAGTTAATATCACACATCCCCCCTCAAAATAGACGAACTGTAGAACTCTGTCAGTAGGTTACACAGCAAGGAATGTTCTCCCTTCTACTACCAGAATTCCTTCAAATAATCCTTTACATCATGTTCTTGTCATATACCCTCCCAGTTTCCCAGAATGCACTCACATCCAATTACCACAGCATCAAAGTTATGTTTCTACACCACTAGACAAATCAACTACTTCATCTGAAAAATGCTCCAAGAAATCCTCCGCAACACTGAAGCCATAGAAAACAGACCGTTTACTCTACAGGGGAAATGTGCTAGGGCATATGCAAACACTTCAGAGAGAATTGGGGGTTTTTTCTGTACTCCAATTCCTAACTAAAATTGATTCTGTCAGGCATTTCTTCCTTTGTCACGCATTATAGAATTTACACTTGTGCAAAGCCTAACCTCTCTCAGCCTCCATCTACAGCAGACCTACGTAAAGAGGTCTTAAATCGTCCACCATCCTTGACACCAGTTATTCCGAATTTTAGTAATGAATTATGGATTATTAACTCAAACAGCAGAGTTTTGTTCGGGATTAGAAACCCCAGGCCATTCCCACATGTAACTCACACTAAATGAATACGAAGTAACTAGAAACACATGCAGTTTTAACAAACTTTTTTTGCACTTCACAAAAGCAAATTAAGCAAAATCAGAAGAGCTCTAAGGACAATCATTTAAATTACACAAAGTTATTTCAGAGCATTCTTCACTTTTAAGCTGTACTTCAAATAAAATTGCATCCCTGATACCATTCCTTGCTTTTACATCTGTATTGTTAACTTACACAATAAACAGCATAAATGTCTACCAGGAGGGGTTGTAATCAATCATAGATGAAAATCTTTACAAGCTTCCAATAGCTTCTGAAAAGCTACTGGAAGCTTCTAGTCATACAATCAAGGCTTAAAAATGTATTTAAGAAATACGATAGTGCAAATTGACAACATATGTTTACTGCTTACAGAATGCAGTCGAGAGCCTTGGAAAGTCTGTCTACACCACCAATAAAGGATAGCGGTTTATTAAAATGTACATCCCACCTGTGAGTGACAAAGAAAATACTATCACCTGGCATCTGAACTTAGCCCTCCTCACAAAAGCAAAAAAGGTGGAAGTGGGGATAAATTTCTATTACAGACCCCTGTCGAATTTATGTTTTAAAGAAGACCCAATAATATATACTGTCAAATTTCATTCCTTCTTTCTGAGAAAGGAAGGAAATTCCAGTTTACAGCAGTTTTGAAGACTACTATCCAAAAGGGAACTCACTCCATCATAGCAAGATTGATACAGGCTCCAAGCAGACGCAGGAGCTAATTAATTAGGCCAAAAGCTAATTTTTGGGAAGAACTTTTGGGAAGAACTCTTCAAGGATACATACCCTGAGCTGACTCTACTGGAACAGGCTGGGGATGTCATTCTTCAGACTACAAGTGGGCTTCCAAAGCCCTTGGGAGGATTGCTACCTACTGTTACCTGCGAGGCAGGTCTGACACAGAAAGGCTGGAAGGAGACACCCCATGCTGAGCACACATCCCCGTTTCTGCCACCTTTGCTCCCCAGCAAACACACCAGTGGATTAGCATGCCGAGGGCACTGTCTGAGTATTTAGCAACTGGCAAAAAGTCTGCAAAACAGGAGTTACTGGACAATATATTTTTTGCCTGTTTGAGCACCCTATTCTGAAGCAACTGCAGATAGCTCAGGGCATTTTTCTGTTTACAGAAAGAAAACTGGTTTTGAACATGGTTAGCTGCCATAGCTATAAACAGAAAACCATCTTGTTGGTTCCAACCTCTTACATAGCTACTACAAATGCAAGCTTTAGCCTTCCCGAAGGCAAGCAAAACTTTTCTTCCTATATTGTTATAGCCACAATAAAGTCTAATGGGGGCTAGCTGTTCCCTTCCAGCATTTTGTAACGTTGCCACTGCCCATTTTGCAACAGGCCTTTCCCTGGATTTTCAGTCTCACTGCATCTTTGTGATCAGAAAGATAGTCAAATACATCTACATGGAAAAGCAACAAGTGTTGTCTACTTACAGTACCTATCACAAAACGGAGCTGAAAAACTCTACTAATCAGTGCTGCAATTTAACTGAGCAGTGAAGGCACTCTCAACATTGAATGCTCTAACATTTTATTCATTTTTCAGGTATTTAATTGAATTAGAGTGATGTTCTCTAAGCATTCCAATAAATTAAGTCCATCAATATAAAAAACAAACAAACAAACAACAGCTGCAATAGTTTTCATTTCTACCTCTTCTGGGTAAGATGCCCCAAGTGTCCAGGTGATTTAGGCTTTACCTGCATCAGGAAGATTTCCTGTGCACAGGTATGTTAACACAGCCAAACCAATTAAAACTCTGAGATTATTCACAAAACCATAAGTAGTTGCATACAGGACACCTGAAATTTATTGTACAGAATGTATTAGTCTATAAGGCCTGGAAGAGGAAAGGGGGGGGGGGGGGGGACGGGACGGACCAACAGAGAAAACACACTCCTTAGTAGGCATGTTTATCCTACGAAACCCTAAGAGAAGGCCTGACACAATGAGTCAATGCCTCATTTTACAAAATAAAATGGTATTTTGCCTCCTAACATTCAATGTCTTTCAGTGACCATTAATGTTCTGACGTTTTGGTTTAAGTCAGTCACAGAACTCACCTAAGAACAAGCTAAGAAGTCTCCCCAGCTCAGTGTTCCTACCCCTTTTCACTGCACTGGTTCTATGGCTTCTGTAGGATTCATCCTCTCCCTTTTTGCTTCCACTTCAAAAACAGAACTATTGTCCCTTAGTAATCATTTTCTGAAATCACACCAAGATTTGTCCATGCGTAAGCAAAACTGTACTCCTGACCCTAACTCAAGTGGTGGATTTTTTGGTTTTGATTTTTAAATAAGCACAACATCCTAGTTCCACTTCAGGGTAAAATTTGAGAACTGAAGGAGACACTGTACAGTTAACTACTCCTCAGCAGTTTATTTGTTCAAGTCCACTAAAGTAGAAAAAACAGGTTTGTTACCTTTATTCCTCCTCTCTTATCCCCAAGCTGTCTCCTACACAAGTCCCTGGCAATAGAGCAAAATTAGACCCAGTTGTGGCTCATAACCAAGCTGCCAGATCAATACATGCGTATTTGCATGTTAGCCACTTAAAATATAGCTCAATTATCGCCTTTAAACTTAAGTCATTAAAATTCCACTAAAATGAATGGTTGACTTCGTAGTTTGACATGGCTACAGACCGAAAGATTAAATTTAATGAATGCTGCTTCCGATTCCTTGAGTTTTATAGTTTGGCTCACCTTAACTAACAAATATTAATTGTTTAAAACTCAGGAATACTCAGCTCCCTTCTAAGCTAAATTTGGCTATGATCATACAGATCAGGCAAAAGTCGTCTAAATGACTAATGTATAAATGAATGACAGTGAATCTACTGCTGGAATTCACTTTATTTTGGATTATCTGCCACCCCAAACTAACCTGAGAGTTCTAAAGACGAGAGGGGAAAAAACACAAGGAGGGGGAAGTGGGAGAGAAAGCGAGACGCAGAGACAGCGAAAGACAGACGGACAGACCCAGAGAGGCTGACTGACGGGGAATGTCACGGACTTCAGATTAGACAAGAGGCTCTGAGCAACAGCCACACCAAGGTGTTCTATCTAATTTAAAATATTATGGATTATGTGATCATGTATGTTTCCAGAAATAAACAATCATTTTGTTTTGAAAAGAGTATTTTCAGTTATTGAACCTACCTATTTGTCAATGGCCTAAAGGAAAGACTACAGAACCAAACCCTGTCTGGGTCTACTGAACGCACAGGTCAGGAAGAACCTTGCAAAAATTAAGGTAAACTAAAAATAAATCCAGAGAAGAGTACTCTTCCTTTTTGCCTTGAGGATCACCTGCACTAAATTTAGTTATCTTAACCCAACACCAATAAACATCACATTGTCACAAGTCATGGTACAGCTCCAGTTAAAATCACAAAGAGTCTTGTAGCAAACTATTAGTTGCGAACAATGTGGTTTCCAAACGATGACCAAAATGATTTTATAAAGCATTCACCTGAGAAGAACAGGGAAAGGCACAGCAAGACAGCAAAATACGTACATTCTCAAGTATACGTCTGACAAAAAAGGTACTAAAGAAGCACAGAGATTCATATGGATGTATTTTTAGCATTGTCTAGTGTTTTTAAGTAAAGTACTTCATAAAATTTGAACAATTTTAAGTCAGAAAATACAGAACTTGCAATCAACTCTACAAGAACAAATCAAGTTAAGTCTCAAAACTTACTTTCAAATTATTTATACACAGACTATTAGCTCAGATATTGCAATAGCAACTATACCTGACCACATTTTATAATTCTGTGGACCAGAGAGATGTGCACAAAGACTCTTCTGTGAGAGAATGGGAAATTACAGAATAAGTCAGTTTGTGGCTGAACATAATCAATCAACAATGTATAAACCTTCTATGCAGAAAAAAAAAAAAAAACCACCCAACCAACAGGCATTATGATCAAAAACTAAAATGAAGAGCAGCTACTTCACCAGATCTTTTCTAACACAGCCAATAATAAACACATCCAACAACCTGCTTTTCTCTGGTCTAACTCCACCAACATCCTCCATAAGGAAAACACACCAGTGTCTCACAGGTCAAACAGAAAATTACCTTAACTGTCTAAACAAGGAAAAATGCCAGAGGCAGGGAACGGAGCAGACAGACCATGATGGGAAACGCCACACACTCCTTAGACCATTCCATCCATATTGCTATCAATTGCCTGCTGAAATCCAAATGCTAAGAGACCAAACTGAAGATCTGTCTGCCGTGCCAGGGAACAAAAACCTCTTCCCTCCACACACACACATGCTGTCTCCCAGCCTGCTGAGAACAGCCAGTACTTCAACCCCATCTCACTGTATTGTGCCAGAAACTTGTATAATACTTATTAAATAGAGAAATGAATGCAATTAGCCAATGGAGACCACCCAACTGCACCAGAAACAAGGAGCTGTACAATTTCTAGTTTTAATTTTGATTCCTTTTCACTATCAGGAAGCTTTAATATTCCACAACAACATCCTAAAAACAGAAATATAGCTTTATACATGATTGGGTCACCAGCTACACGGGAGGCAGGGGAAAAAAAAAAAAAAAAAAAAAAAATGTCACTACCCCAGATCTCAGGTATTATTGGGAAAAGTCAAGAGAGCTTTCACAAGCACCCTCCAAGTGTCACCATAAGTCACGTACTTTGTAACAGAGCTCTGGAAATATTCATTAGCTTATTTCCAAATATCAAGTTGAAATAGATGACAGCTACCTGTGCAGGAATGGAATAAGAACAACTGAAAACATAGTTTGTTTATTTACTTTTAAACTAGCAGAGCTTGGGAAGGAGAAAGGGGACTTAACACATGAACAAGGAATCTGTTTTGAAATAATCACCATTTTTGCCAGTTCTAAATCCATTTACAGGAAGTTAAGTTAGTGAATGATGAATCTCATTTTAAATAGCTAAACCCAATGGTCAATTACAGCTCTCAACTCTGGTGAGGCAAATACAAACATGATATGTAATGGGACAATTTCCTGGCCACATAGAAAATTAATTTGTGAACAGGTTCCAATGCCAATTTCAATATGATAGGTAGTTGCAATAAAAACGAAAACAAACAACTCCCCCCAAAAAACCAACAAGCTTCTCCAATGCAGCTCACATGACTGAAACCAGATTTTTCTAGCTCTTATCTAAGCTATAAACCAGGAAATAAAATAATACAGGTACAGCCACAGCCAACATACTAACAATAAATGCTCAAAGACAACACTTAAAAACCTAACTAAAGCATTCAGAACTTGCTTTGAAAAGTGCTGTCCATAAATCAAATTACAAAGTAAGTTGAATTTGAGAAAAAGAGTCCTGTGCACTGAATACAGGATATTTAATTTTTGCTTAGATTTCACACTGAATCATCTGCTTGCTTATAGAGTACATCAGAAAAAGCAAATAACCAGCAGAAGAACCACCAAACAACCTCCCTCCCCCGCAAAAAAAACCAACAGAGGACAAAAAGGACACAAATACAACAGACTTGATAACACTTACTGTATTTCTGTGTCCCTCTTGTCTTGTTTTGCTATTTAACAGCCTCCTTTCTTGTTATGTACCTGAGATTAAGAGGTATAAAATACTATTTCAAAACCTGCTATCTCATTACTATTTTTTGACTTCTTTGCAAATTAAAAGTGCTACTGGTGGTAGGGGGGGAAGAATAGTTTGGGCATATAGTATTTCAGGTTCCAACTCATGTCTGAGTATTTTAGGTACAATAGAGGGCATAGCCTGTTGACTGATGCTATAAACCCATCTAAATCTAGCAGTGGTATCATGATCAGTTCAACTCTGGCTTCAAGCAGATACATAGCAGAGTTATGTAAATGAAAAGGAGGATAACTGCATACTCAGTGCTGAAGCTAGATTCTATGCTAAATCAGGTCAAAATGTACACTCACAGCTTTTAGTGCAATATACATGCTGAAAGATAATTAAAACACCCACAACTTCAGATTTTGGAAGAAAAATACCTCCGCTAATTTATGCTACATTTTTATCAGTAAAAATTATTATGTGTCTATATATATATAAAGGCTATCCACTAAGGAAGTGTCTTACAAAAACTATTTTTAGATTTGCTTGATTTGGAGACAGCAATCTAAACAGATGAAAAACTAACTTATGCCTTTTATTGCAAAGACATGTTGCAACAAACTCAAAACAATGAAAGAAAACCTCATGGAGCATTATTCTTCATGGAATAAAAGCAATCATTAACCACACTGCAATAAAAACTATGGTAGAAAAATACTTAATTAAAAGACAACGTTTATCCCCAAAAAAGCGATTATAGCAATTTGTTGCTAGGCTATGAGTAAAAATTATAACTCCCAAATAAAGCAGGAAAGCTAAAAACTTCGGAATCATCTCACAACAGGAAGACAAAACTTTCAAGTGCAATACGTTATTGTGCAGCAAACACGCTACTTGGGAATTTGCCTCGAAGAGCTCAGCAGAGCAAGGCTTTCAAAAAGCTGCTTTACAGTCCTCTGCAACATACACGAAGAGCTAGCTACCCTTCTAATGCAAGGGATTATGAACACATGCAAAAATATCTCTAGCTGTATATCACTCAGATAACGGAGGGACCTACATTCACTAACCAGAAGATATTCACTGGAAAACCACCACTGTTGCACACACAGAAGAAAAAGCAAGATTGTAAAGTTGGGGGGGGTGGGGAGGGAACAAGCACAAGAGATTGAATATTTTGACACAGTATTGTATATGGACTTCAGTATCATCATTCCAGAGTAAAGGAGACCATCAGCATTTTATAGAATTCCACTGACTTGCGAATAACCACGATTTCTGAATTACTACTGTAGAAATAAAGCTTTCCTATTTTTTCTCCCTCCCCCGATATATTTTCAAATTATTCATTTTTCTATCACAACATTTGGCCTATGCAACAGAGATTTTGCACACACACATCACTCATGTCTCAATTTGTACCTCTTCACAAATTTCAGATCGCCACAGCCAATTCTAACACAAATACCCACTGGTCTCTCAGGGTTAGAATGCTATTTAACATTACTAGGTAATGAAAAAATATGGCTCATACAAGGTTCTCTCAAGCCTGCAGTGATTCTCAGCCTTCCATGTTAGTTCAAAATACTTATTGTCTAAGAATATTTTAGGTTTCAGTACAGTATTACCAGAGACTCTTGAAATAAACTGCTATGGGAAACAAGAGAAGGATCTTTTGTGAATTAATTATTGATTAAAATACATAAACACCCTGTCCCAAGCACAGGAATATACATCCAATTTTCACAATGAAAAGAAGTTAACCAATGTGTTTTCCCCACTTCCCAAAAAACTGCATTCAGACCAACGTTCTTCAACAATTCCATAAATAAATCATAAAAAGTGGTTGACCAAAGACATAATAAAGTTTGCTGATAACAAAAAAGTTTAAAAATAGTCCTAGCTAAATGTTACCGCAGAGTTGCAAAGCAAGTTCTCCATGAAATTGGCAGTAAAACAGCAAATAAATTTTGGTGTAAATAAATACAAAAGAAACGTTAAAAACCAGCTCAATGGCATAACAATGTGGTAACTAGTATACAATGTAAGAAAAAATATTTTTCTACACAGTTTTTGAAACAATATCACTTTAGAGTTCAGTAACAGTCAAAAAATGCACTTCATAATGAGTAAGAAAGGAACAGAGAATGAAAGTGTCATTAAGTCATGCGTAAATTGATGGTATACCCTCATCTTGACTAGTGCATGCAGCCATAATCACCCTAACTCTTAAGTTACACAGAAGCAGCAGAAAGATTCAAAGAACAGCACCAAGAAATAACCACAGGTTAGGAAAAGTTACCATACAAGCAAAGACACATAGATTACAATTCTTCAACTTGGTTGACGAGAGACGTTGAAGAGGCATGTAAAATAAAGATGCTGGGGGAGGGAGGGGAACATCACCAAAAAAACAGAATTCTAAAGTACATCAGTAACAACCAATCATTACTATTCAGAACACAGGACCATGGTAATCAGCATACTTAAAGACAAAAACATCAGTATTTTGCCACACAATGCTTGTAATTGTTGCCAAAACTGTAATCAAAGTCCGAAAAATTAATGACTTGCAGAGAACGTGTCCACCAACAGCTCTAAGAACAATGTCCAAAAGATCGGCTCTGTCCAGGAAATCTCGGGAGGGCCTAAGTGCTGGGCTTTGCTGGGAATGTACAACAGTAAAGGTGCCAAAATATTTGCCCTATACTTACACTTCCCTTAAGCAGCATTGCTGGACATGATCACACCACCTATAGGGACCCAAACAGACCTTCGGCAAGAGTTAGGAGAGGAAGACCTCCTTTAGCCAGCCTTCCACCATCTATCTTCATTAGCCTTTAACAGTTATGTAATTAACTAGCACCAAATTCCAATTCTATTGAATTGAAAACTGATCGTCTTTACATGCCTTTAGAAATTCCAGCCAACACTGAGCCAACAATTCAAATTCTTAAATCATTTTGTCACTGTATTGTGACTTTTAAAGGAAAACTCCAGTAGTAGGCTGCACTCAGGTTTAAGAAAAAAAACAAAAACATAAAAATACACAAAAGATAAAAAGAATAAATGGTACCTCTTGAGGTTTCAATTTTTCCATATCTGTGGAAAGGTCTGAACTTTTTCCATGAAGACTGCCATTTTCCTGTGAACACGCAAGTAGTAAGAACTATTAGGACAACAACATTCTACATTGAAATTGGGGGTGGGGGGTGGGAAGGGAAAGCACTTGATTTTGAAGTTAAAGTTGAACATTTAAGACTATTATAATTTATTTGAAACTCTGTTAATCACCTCAAAGAATAACCTAGAATGTAAAAGGCTAAGTGTATCATTTGCGCTGCCTCCGGAGAAGCTGATCTATATTCTTACAACACAGACCCACACACTCATTTTAGCTCTTCCTCAGTCATCTGATCTGGCAGCATATGAAATTGCAGTTAGAACTTATCTTTACTCAAATTTCTGAGGCAGTCATGTGTCTCATTAGTTGGAAAAAAAAAAAAAAAAAAACCCCCGAAAAAATTAAGACCATACATCTTACCCAAAATTTATGCATGCAAACTTGATTTAGACTGGTAAATGGAGTCCAGTGCTTTTTCAGTAATTTCAGTGCAGAAGAGAACTTCGTTTGTGATATATTTTTGGAGAACATAGCCATGGGATGAATTAATCTGTGCTTCTTAACCGTTACCAGTGCTATATACAGATTGTATGCATTTCTAGTGTTTATCATGTTTTGGGGGGAAACATAGGAATGGAGTTTTCTTGTAAGAGGAATTCAGGGTTTTTTTTGAAAAAAAAAAGAAAAACAACAACCACACAACAAACAACTGTTGTCATTTAAATTATATCCCAGAAAAGCATTCTTTATTGCTTCATGCAGGGCCCCTACAAAAAGCTGGCTTTTCTTCCCCTCCCACTATGCAACTTTTAGGTGTATTGAAGACCTGGGCTGAGATCTACTATGAATAACAGATTCATAAAATTCGGCCAAACCTTCCGAATTCCTTTAGATAGTGACTTCACACTGATTCTGCAGAACACCCACGCTGACCCTGTGGGACAGGCCTACCTTATTCCTCACTGCATGAAGCTGATACACTAGGTAAAACCAAGGAGACACAGGTGTGCTATAATCTTTCAAAGCCCAGCACCAGAGGCTGACGCCTCCTGAGACACCCCAAGAACACGAGGCTTCCCAGTAAAACCAGCGTCTACCACCTGGTCAGTGATCCTGAACTGCTGCTGTGCTGATGCTTCAGGGCTGCGGGGCCAACAGCTCACAACTCTAAGCGGACCCCACGGAGAAATGTTACGAACAGTCTGATGTCACCTTCTCTGCCAACATGAGACTGGCTCTTAAATTGATATCATTTAGCAGGTTTTCCAAAAAAAAGTTAGTGTAGGAAAACATTTGTAAAAATACTTAATTATAATAATCTTTCACTAGAATTTAGGACTATTGGGGTGTTTTCCCCCTCATAAGATTTCTGCTGCCTTTAAACAAACAAAAAAAAAAAAAATGAATCATCTGTTGAAGTGAAGAAAACTTTACCACCTCAACACTATGGGAACAAACTTTAAAAAAAAAAAAAAAAAAAAAAGAGAAGGCAAAACATACAAAACATTGTTTTGGGAGACAAAAGTAAGAGGTGAAACTGATTAGTTCATTTTCAGTTTATAAATCGGGGAAGTTTTTATGCACGTGTTCAGTCTTCTCTAAATTTTATACTGATGTACATAAAACCATGCTATAAAATCATTACATTCAGCCACAAATAGAAATAGGGAAATAAATTTACATGTCAGTATTTTCGAACTCTCTAACTTTAAAAAAAAATAATCAGACAGCATTAACTGCCAGTTCTCTAAAATACTGCATTATAACATATTTAACTTGAATTAAGAAAGACTTGCTAAAACAGTATGTTCCAGTTTAAACAAAATGGAACATATTTTCTTAAAAAAAAGCAAACACAAAAGAACCCCATCACAAGCTATAAATAATTGGTGCTTCATCTAAGAGGAAAAATCCTCTTCACCTAGCCAGCAGAGGAAGAAATACTTCAGTAACATTGTGGGGATAGATTCCATTAACTCTTAACAATATATTATTCATTGTGGCTGGAGTCCAACTGACTTCAGCTGAAACTGTCCTAACAAATTATGATTCAGCAAGGATTGTTTGCTAGGAGGATATATTTCCTTTTTTTTCTGTGTGTCTCTCTTTTTTAATATAAACTATTTTATGTCCAAGTTACAATTGCTTACAATAGGGGGAGATGGACATCTGACACGTATAAGAATTTAACATCGCTCATTTACATTTGCTTTTCTCAATGATACATACCAAATCTTCCTATGATTCTAACTTCTGGTATACCTCTGTTAGAGCACTGACATCTGCCTTTATTACCAACTTTAGGGTATAATTTGTGGAGGATTTCGTTATTGACCCGTGTTTAAATTTCCTAGTCATGATCTTCAGTTATAGTAAAAACAAACAACAAAACACACACAAAAAACCAACACACTCAAACCACACACCAGCACAAAACCCCCCAAGAATAAATCAAAAAAACCCCACCCAAAAAAAACAAAACAGACCCACACACCAGGCACCCTGACTTGACATTATTGGAATGCTAGCTGGTTAACGCTCTAACATTAAAAAAAAAGTGATTAACATAGCCACACAGCTGATGAATCACAAGCTCAAATTCCAGTTAGGTCAGCTTAACTCATAATTGATTAAAATTGATCAGCAACATCATAAGTGAGTATCAAAACACCAGACAAGAAGAATACAAGTTACTTAAAGCTGTATAATAAGATTCCATCATTTCAAATATAGAAAAAGCAT
Source organism: Falco rusticolus (assembly GCF_015220075.1). Classification (NCBI taxonomy): domain Eukaryota; kingdom Metazoa; phylum Chordata; class Aves; order Falconiformes; family Falconidae; genus Falco; species Falco rusticolus. The sequence goes on along the minus strand of NC_051193.1, from coordinate 18,437,094 downwards.
CTAAAAGGCTGGGCTTCATGCCTCAGATTATGCAGGATGTTTTAAAAGAATGCCTAATTTCTATGTTGCACAGAAACACTTGTGCAACCCATAAAGTTCTTCTATCTCATTATCATAATTCATTTATCAATGATCGATGGAAAAATTAGGACTTCATGACCAATCTTCCTAACGCTCTTTTCCACAGTCAGACAGAGGCTTTAACAACATCCAGACCTTGCCAACTCGTTCCATTCCACAGCAAGAGAAAGCTGCCAAGGTGCAAGAGCTAACACAACTCGCTGGCTCAGGGGTACTGCAATTAGAACAGATCATTTAGACTAGGCCCACCAGCTATACTGTGTATTTCTAGTAATTAGTTCATTAGGTACTTAGCTCATTGGCCTTCTAGGGAGCAGATATTCATAAAAAGAAACTTGAGCAGATGAAAGGGAATGTGATTTACTACAGGGAAAGCCTGCTTTTGATCACTGAGGTTTTAAAAAGGCAGTATTATTTTTGAATATTAGATACTATCAATAACCTTTAGCTCAAAAAGCAGGATGGATGAAGTTGGAATGGAAACAGGAGGATTCTATTTAAAAAGAGAAGCCTCTCTCCAACACCGTGACACAGCACATACTACAGCTGGCTAATATTAATGGAGAGGCAAGCATTCCCTACACTTAGCTAATGAATCTGCTCTTAAGTAACATGACTTCTGCTTTCATTTTCTGACCATAAGGTAAATAAAACCTGGGCTCATCATTCAAGTATACAGTTATATATAGTTTATTTTCATAAATTCTTCACATATATTTTTTAGCCTTAGAAATCTGAATCCCTATTGCAGCATATCAAAGACATTGAAGTCTCAAAAAATGATAATTTGTGTATTTAAAGGAGCTTACCATCCAAAAGCATTGCCAAATCATCTGCTAATTTTCACTGTACATTCCCATAAACTTTAATATGAATTATTACATGAGAACCTTACCCTTGAAGATTCATATGAAGGACTTGGCTGACCACTTGTTCCCCAGGATGTGGCACCTGTTCGCTCATCCATACCTAGCAATAAAAAGAAAAATACAGACCTATAAGAAAAGACAGCAAAAGCATAATGTTCTCTGATGCAACCTGAAAGCAAATTCACCCACTTTCATACACTTAAAGCAAATTCATCCGCTTCCATACACTTAAAGCTGTATTTCTAAAACCAAAACTTAAGATGAACAGTTTCCTTTTTAATGAAGCTGGCTACAAAGCAACCTACTCATTTGGACACCTGCAGCTGTTGAAAACAGGAGCATAAAAAGTCAAGAATTTGCCAATCTGCAGTGTCTGCCCTACCCAATCCATAAGAAATTAGCATGAGTAACAAACAAGCACAACGATGTTGGCATTGCTTTTTGCACAGCCTGATTTATCCTGCATCTTAAGCATAGAATATTGCAACACATACTGTGAAACACATACTTGTTCTCTAGTCTTTGCTCTCGTGTCTTGCTTAAGTATCGTAAAATGTGCAAAATTATTTCCCCTACTTGGTCTTTATATGACATGCAAGGTACTTTAGCATAAGGGGGTAAAAAGGCAAGACAGACTGGATATATTTCAATGTCTTTTAAAAAAAAAAAGCGCCCACAGACTTGTGGTGTCTGCTTTACTAAAACAGGAATTTTTTTTAACTCTAACGGTTCTTTTAGAATCGGTTCCCTTTATGCAAATCCAGGTTACAGCTCAAGAGAAAGGGGAAGGAAAAATTGGGTGATCTTTAAACTCAGATCAGAATATATATCCCATGTATTATCTAGCCAACTATTAGAAATACTGTTGCCAACACTTTCTCCAATTACTTCCTACTCAAAGTTAATTGGTCAAACCATCTTTAAACCACATTCCAAAATAACTAAAATATCTGAATCCCTATGGCCAATTCATTCATATAGGATAAGGTAATTAGTAATTAGGTTTCTGATTATCTGTATCACAAGACTTTTTTTTTTTAAACAGGTGAAACACCTCCATCCTAAATTGCAGATTTACACACACTTGGGCCTACAAAGCACAAATTAGTTCCCTGTCACCCAAATGTCTCTTTAAGAATTTTGATATAGAGCATAAATTCTTCATATGATATAACGTATAAACTATTTATGAAGCTTTATAAGTTATAATTTATAAGAAATGGGTGCAAGGTCCTCCATATAATCATCCTTAAACCCTAACTTTATATTGCAACTCTAAAATTTTCACACATCTCTCTCAGACCGGCCACGCTACAGGATAAAATGGAAGGAAATAATGTAAATATTTATAAATAAAATTACCTATGGAGTAACAGTATTCTAATAATAATTTCCTTAAGAAATGTGTTTTATGAAGCTAAAAATACCGTTTTGACAAAGACAGCATGCAGAAGGCCTGTTAAACTGAGAGAACAGTGCCATCACCCAGATAAAGCCTAGACACCTTTTGTGTACTGCAGGGAAGATACTCAAGGCTGGAGAACACTCTTTGAAAATTCAAACCCACCACTAACTACGTTGAGCCAGCAGTTTGTGGAAGTTTGGTGCCTGTTGCAGCTGACAGCATTGTTGTTTCCTTGTAACTGGTCCAGGAGCTGAGTAAAAAGTGGTGGCTGGCACTGACAAAGGCAAAAGTAATCTTTTGGCACAATTGACTCTTTTCTGCCAGAAACAACAGCGCTAGTAATCCAGTGATTATCATAACAAGTTCCATTGCCTTAGTTTCAAAAGAGAAAAAAGAGAAGGGGGGGGAGGGGGGGGCACAGTGGTGAAGAGAACGCTATCTTACTGCAAGACAGTGTCTTTGGGAAAGTTTAAGACAGTACTTTGTATCAACCCACTTACAAATAAGGAAATATGTCAGGAAATAATGGTTAACTGTAGAGTGTTTAGGTGCATGACTCCTAACCAGTAAAACATGTTACTCCTTTAAAAGTTTGAGCCAGTGGGACATAAGGACATAGGTTAAGGTACTACTAAATCAGCACATGTATAATTAAAAACTCTCACTTTAAATCTACCATATGAATTATGAAAATGAATTGTTCAAAGAAACCACTCTAAAACAAAATGTAACGGTTTAATACGGGGATGAAAATTAATTTCTAAAGAGCTTTCAGGATTCTTTCTTCTAAAAAAGCCCAGTACAGTTAGCTAGAGTAGTCAGGAGTATCAACGCGCTTCCTTTTTTTCCGCCAGGTGTCTTCTTCCTCCTTTTCATGCAGCATCTCTTTTCTTTTCTTACAAGCCTAAACCAGGCTGCATCTAGACCTACCCTTTAATCAGAATTTGCACACGAGGCACATGCATTCACATTTTAGAAGCTCCTTAAAGGCTACAAGGAAAAATTTCATACACTGCATACAGAACACCGGCACTCTGATTTACTCCAACATTTGGATTTGACTTGGAACACCACCCCTGCTGCCCTCAGTCCCCATCAACACAGCACACCCCAAACAAGCAGAGAACCGGCTAGCCAGCAACACTCAACCAGGAAATCAAGTACGTGTCTACAATGGTGCTCAATGAATTTGTTCTGGTTTGCACACTAATGTTTTTTCCACCAGTGGCAGATGCAAAACAACCAAATGCTGAAAGAGGCAGAGACCCAGGCAAACCCTAGCAGACTGGCCACAACCAACCAGCGCATCCTTTAATACAGCCAAAGGTAGCCCTCTATGGCAGGAGCATAAGATACACCTTCCAGACAGGTGGTAAGCCCAAAATAGGGAACACTCAGTAACAAGGAACACAGGAGTCACCTATGATTTTAAGTTCAACGAAGTCTCAAAGCAGAAGTGTCATCAAAAGGGTTCAAGCATTTTCCTGGGAAACACAAAATGGAATGGAGGAACTAGGGGGATCACCACCTTCGTATAACCCCTTCTACAAGGAAACGCAGTGTCCAATTCCACTATCCACTAATTCATCACGGATGTTAAAGGGCACAGGAAAACTGTGACAGCTAGCAGAGCACTGAAAAACATGCTGCACTGGGAAAGGCTGCAATATCTCACTCTGTTCAGGCAACGCAAAAAAGGGGAAAATTCAACAACTGCCTGTTACTAAGGTCTAATAACACAGACACATGCAGCCAGAAGCAGGATGAGGGTCTAACCTCACTTCCTTTTTTTTAGTAGGCATTGAGCATGAAAAGTAATTGACATGACTCACGAGCTGATTTCATAGTTCTCAATCGAAATCAGCTACTTCTATAGCAGACATGCTAGTTTAGATAGGGAGTAATTCATTAAGTTGGATCCTTGGGCCGTTCAGCTGGCAGCCTGTGCGTCTGGCTTACATGGCACCTCCACCGCACTTGCTCCCGCTGCCCAGGGAGGGCTGGCAGGGCATCCCAGGCTGAGCACTGCCCAAATCCGGGACTCCGCCAGGTCACAGGAGAACCTCAGTGCTCCTCACTCACTCCAGGAAGGCCAGGCCAAGCAGTCGTGAAGATGCTCTCTGGCTTCATGCATCGAATTCTAAAAAGACTTTGCTTAATGCCACTTCTAAGATGGCACTGTGAGCATTTCAAGCTCTTCTAGAAGAAAAGTTGAAGAAACCTGTTGCCTCATTACTTCAACGTATGTATTCATTCTGAAGAAAGAGGTCCAAACATTCATCTAATAAAAAACCTGGATCTTACAATCAAACTGAAATGAAAGTTGTTCTTACTGGTATAAGACAACCATATTTAAAATTTATTTCAAGAGACAAATGTCCTAAAGTTCGTGTAAACAAAATAATATACTTCTTAGGGTTACCATCTGCTATGATGTTGATAAATGATTTGACACAAAAAAAAAAATAAATAAAAAATCACACACTAGGTACTCAAGGTATGAGTTTCTACCTTTTATAGCTTCTTTATCCAATTTTGTTTCAGAGTAATTATATTCCTTCAGATAAGATTCAACTACTGAAATCAACTGCAAAAAACCTAGAGCACAAACCAAAACAGTGTTGATTGTATTTTGCATCTTAGACACCCAAACAAATCAATCTAACATTAGACCCTATATTGCAAAGGTCTATTGTGAAATATGATACAAATTGCAACCCAAAATTGAATTTTAGGTCTAGACTTTCCAGTAAGGGGGTGCAAGGAGAAATACTATTTGATGAAAAAGTACTATATCAATTAAAAAAAATAAATTTCAATAGGTTAAGGCTAGTTCTCAGCCTCTTCTTGTTGCTTCCATATAGAAAATATTTCTCATTTTATAGTAGACATAATATTTTTAATAACATAATAAAATCATTTATATTCCAACAAAGTACCTGAAATTTGCAAGCTAGATAAACAAGAGAAGATACAGTTCCACACACTTGTTACCCAGGGAGACGAGAACACAGCATAAGACACTCAAACCAAAAAGATGCTTTGATAGTAGATGTCATATGGTAGGCTTAATATATACAAAGCTAAGGGCATTAATCAAATTGAGAAGAGAAATGAAACCCAGGCAACCTATGAACAGTCTAACCACTCAAGTGCCATTGGGATCAATTCAGATGCAACACTGTAATTAGGTAAAAGACCAACCACTTTAATTTCAAACTATATAAATAGAGCGCTTTCCACCCACCCCACCCCCAAAGAAAAGGCAAAGGGAAGTACTTTAAGTGTGTTTAAAAAGACCAAAAAAAAAAAACACCCAACAAAAACCCCACAAAACAATAAGATCATGAGAAACTTCAAATCTCAAGCCATACTGTTTCTTGGAGAACGCACCGATTCCCTTACAGCATATGGATATTAAGTTCCCCCGCCCTTCCAGATCAAAAAAGAAAGTTGCCCCCCTAGTAACAGACTCGCTTGTTAGAGGCACCAGTGGGCGTAGCAGAGCAGTGTCCCTTTGTGTACCTCTTGCTCCAGAGAAGATTAATGTAAGTGCTATGGATGTGTCACAGAAACACTATCTTGACTCAGAGCTGTCTGGTACAAACTGAGGACTCCACGACTCCTTCAGGAAACTTACTGAGGAAATTTTATTTAGTTGCATGATGCTGCTCACTCCCCTCCCTGTATTGAACCACAGAGTCACAGATTGAACACTTAATCCATCGCGTGGTCTAAAAGTGAGACTTCTCCCAGGCTTAACTGTTAGTTTCAATATCATTCCCCACCTGCCCAGTCGGGTTTATAACCATGAGAGTTGAGGTTGTAAATGTCTGCCATGAGAAGTTGGTAGGTAACAAGTGCAACAAAGCGCTGCAAGGACCAAAGCCACCCTGAGGAGGCATCAGTTATCTCTATTATTGCACACAGAACACTAGCTTTTGTTTTAATATTTTTGTTTGTAAGATATGTTTAAAGTATCAACAATGATTATTAATAGCAGTAAGTAAATGCAATTGTATTTATGAAACATTGTTTATCCTGGAGAACCCCAGAGCATGATTATCTGACATAGCAAAGAATAAACATCTGCTATGCCAGTTATTGTGGAAATGATTTTAAGAACAGGCAATAAGCTATGCTACACAAACTTAATTTCTATGCCCAGAACAAGCAATCACAATTAAAACTTCAGGAGAACAAAATTATTCAGATGGGAGGAATGTACAGCAAGCACACAACTTGCCTGGGCAATAACTAAAAAACTTAAACCAAAGTTTTTTAACAGGTGTTAAAAATTAGTTTGAATTCTCTCTTCATGGAAAGCTGTTTAAAACCTATACTTTCATACAGAAACTGATCTGCAAGACCAGTATTTTCTCAGGTCAGAAACTTTGGGGTGTACACTTGAAGAACCTTTTCTAATACAACAAAATACTTAGCTTGTATAAAGTCAGAAGAAAATGGAAAAAAGTCACACTGGTTCAGGAAAACTGAAGAAGGCTTTAATTTGATTAAAAAGTGTGTACAAACATCAAAAGTCAGTACCGGTAATACAGTTCCTGTATAACTACCAAGTATGTTTCAGATTTGTTTCCATTAATTACCTAAATATGATTTGCTATTAAAAAAAAGAAGGCCATTACTACTTTTAAGTTAATTTCACAAACAATTCTATTCATTTATTGTAATAAGGACCATGCATTCCCTAAGAACATTAGATTATTAATTCCTGTAATAGCAGCACTCTTACAGAAATGTCAGAAGTTACCTGCTTCTCCTTTTTCATATTCTCTGCTTCCTAGACTAAATCACATCACTGAACACACCGAGTGACCTGGCACGACCTGGAGACTTTAAATACAACGCAACCTGCTCAAAATAAAATTGTAATTGGCATTTCCCACCCAAACTGTACTAAATCCGAAACTGCACATTGCCACACCCACCTTGCCAGAAAAAGTACATCAGGTACAATTCAGAGGACAGCATATTTATAATACCATATGTAACATGCTGTTGCAATACATTTGTTACTTGTGCATGTTTATTCAGACAGTTAAAGTATAAGCTCATCAAGAAAACTGTCAAAAAATATCATTCAAACTAGTTTAAAACAAAAAAGGAAACTTCCTTAGAAATCCACAGAGCTGCTCAGAGCACTACACAGTAAAGCTATTCTTTGCCCCTGGAAAAAAAAATCCTTGTATCAATACAAGCTTTAATATTATTCTTCCATCCAATTTAAGGTTAAAATTCTATAAGAAAAATTAAAATGCTCATCTTCATGGATTATATCCTGTATAAGTAATATTTACATGTGTGCACACAGAGTGTATTTTGAAAGCACCCTGGTTACAAACATGAATAAAGCAAACCAGCTTAGAGATCAAGCCTTTAGCAGGGATACAATCCAGAGCTTTTATTCACATGCAAACACAGAGTTAAATTGCTATTAAATTGCATCATGCTGCTTATTCCCCTCTCTGTATTGAGCCATGAAGTATCAGATTGAACAGCTCTAACAAGTAAGTCTCAGCCCTAAGATATTAGCTATCATAATAATCCATTCTACGGGCAATTTTTCCTGTGGTTACTTCAGTTATGACTCAACGGCTTTATATAACCATACACTTCAATACATGTGTGTGTATATATATATATTTATGTATACACCAAATTAAGGCCAGTGTCACAAGACTGCACACACCAGGCCAAAAATATTCAAATATAGCCTCACAGTCAACAGCTACTGCTACCAACTGTATTACAACAGTGCAGAAAATGGCCCATTCAAGCAGCAGGACACAATACAGTTTGAGTGTTGTAACTGAGGCGCTAACACTCATGAGTAAGGGAAACACTGCAAGTGTGACAGCTTTTCTAACATGTCTAAAAAACATTAAGAAAAAGTGCTTTCAGTCATTTACTGTAATCACAAGGTGCACAGCAAACTTCGACCCTCTTGAAAACAAACTCCAGGATCAACCTGAGGTCAGCATCCTTTCATGGACTGGATGATTGTCATGCATCTTTGTACACGTACAATTAATTATCCCATTGCAACAAATCAGAAGTACTTTGTTGATATTCAGATCATCATTAATGCTCTAATACTCAAACCTTTTACAGCGAAAGAGACCCTCTGACATAACAAACCGTTTAAAAGCAGAGAAAAAAAAACACACTTAAAAACAAATTTGTGAGAAAAATCACGTATTTTTAATTTCTGAGTTCATGCAGCTAAACCAGAGGAGAAATAAAATATCAAACAAAACCCTTCCATCTTAGCAAGCCAGGTTTTAAGCTTTAGGTAAAATGGCAATTATAGTACACGTATAGCCAAGGAAATGCCAATGCAGTTCTACATTTACACTTCCATGATGGGGAGCTAAGATATTTACAGACATGCAGTCAAGATCACAGATTTCTGAGTCTCATCTTCAGAAAATCTAGACCAAGCTGTTTCCTAAAAGCACATGGAAGAAAACCTATATTTTGCAAAGGTACATAATATGTCTGTACCAGATTTTTGGCTACCCTACACTACTGAAATCTAAAGTTTATTATTAACTGCGCAGCACAGCATCTCGGCATCTCACATGAAAAGCACAATACACTAACATCTTAAGTTTTTTCTAAAACAAAGCATGTAGAATACAAAGAAGTTTGAAAGGTTTTCAGGTTTATGTCTAAAAAGGGCATACCTTTAAACAGATTATTTCTTACAATTACTTGTTCTAAAGAGCACATCTAACACTCACCCACAGGACTGAACCCTCACTACTGAATGAAAGAGAAGTTACACATCAGGGGTTGAGTGAACACAAGTTCTTCCTAAGAGAATTCTGTCTCTCAGTTCAGCTGAGGAAAGTGTTTGTTATAGGAACATGTCAGCATTAGACATCATCTTTTAACGCTAAAACAAAAGTTTATCTGTTCAGTATTTGAACAGGGAAGAATGCTTAATGGATATATGAAAGCTCTGCACATCTCTTCATCTATACCAGAGATGTGGTAGGCTAGTTCTAAGTTACATTGAAAAAACAATAGAATAAATACAGCAAATGTTGACTTAGATAATTATTACAACCTGCCTCAATTATCTTTCCCCTCTCTTGCCGAAAATCAACAAGAAACCCTCCATACTTCTTCATTTTCATCCAAGAAAGAATCTTCTGCAGGGATAAGGCTTCACCATTTGCCCCGCAGCACAATGAAGTGACCAGCTGGTTTGTTCAAGGGAAAGACAATATCTCTCCCCTCAGTAAAAAAGCTGCCTATAGCAAAAAGTGTTTTCTTGTATTATTTTAGGCATGGAGAAAAAAAATGTTTGAAGTAATCTGTTAAAACTTTCAAGAAGCATCTCTACCTGCATTTATACAGCGGAAGAATTTGAGCTGATGAAACTCAGCATTAGTCTGCAGTATCAAGGACTAATTTTCCAGTATGCATTTTGTACTAACTAGTGCTGGAATGTAGTAAAGCTCTTGCCAGATATTCTCCTTTTGCAGAGGTCCAAAACCAATAATTCTCAATAATTCCATTACTTTCAAAAGTCATAGCCAGATTCCAATCTGAACAAATGATGGAGATGTGCCCCAGCCTCCACTGTCAGCAGGGCCCTCAGATACCTTAAAAAAAAAAAAAACACAACAAAACCACAACCCCCCACCCCCCCCAAAACCCCAAACAAAAAACAAACCCACCCCCAAAAAAAACCCAGCACCAAGAATGCTTTCTTTCCTCAAAATTGAGATGTTTCTTACTAACCACTTCAACAGAGATGTTATTGGTATTTTTGCATCTCGCTCTTAAAGTAAGAAAACATTACATTCTCTGACAAAGAGAAATTTGCCTTTAAATGTCCCAGATATCATAATATCTGCACAAATATTTGCTGAATCAAGGTCCTTGCTGCCTGGGCTGTTAGCTGCCTGCTGAGGCAGCAGGCAAGCTTTGTGTTGACAGCTCCCTTGGCGTGAGCAGCAGTAAATGATGGTGTGCCCACCATGCCTGGAAAACTGATATGATACAGTTCAGTCTCTTACACCAACAAACGAGGTGGAAGGAAGATTGCTGCCTGATGTTAATGGGCCTTGCACTAATACATAGCAGTACTGCAGCAACTGAGATGTCTCAGGGAGCCTAGCTTACCTTCAAACCTCAAAAACATTCGTTCCTGTTCATTAGATGTTTCCACTCTTTCCTTTTATTTCAAAGAGAGGCTGTTTCTCCCATTGAACCAAGATGTCTCACCACAGCTCAATGACATAGTAAGTTGCTGACGCCTGCATTCACTAGTTTCTTCCTTCATAACCAGAAGTTATTAGCTGATCTACTAATTTCTGCTGCACTTCAGAATCAGTCACATTTTAATGTTCTTCTGCTAGTATATCCATGTTGTTACAGCTTTTAAGTCTGGAAAGATTACCTGCTGACAACAAAATTCCATCTTTTGAGGATCAGTAACACAGAACTAACTCCTCTAGAGTAGTTAAGACTCTGTTCAGCATTGTGGTAACTAAAAAAAAAGTAACTTATTTTTCTATTCCAGAAAATAACTACTAAATCTGGCAGGATCTCGGTCTGGTGTAAATGAGTCCAGAAATAGCTACGTTTGGTAGTGAAGATGTTGAGATTTCTCCAGCTTTCCTTCTTAACCAAAGACTTTTTTTTCCCCTGTTTGAAGTCTTCACTGCTCTTCCTCAATTTCTTCTGCTACCTTCTCATTTAATATTCCATAGTCTGGTTGGACTGTGTAACATTTCTCCTTGGCTTAAATCCTAAATATCACACTTTTTATAGAAATGTGAGTTTTCGATGCTTTCCTTGTAACAAGTGTTACATGAACTAAAACACTCTTAATAAAATGCACTTAGAAACCATACGCACTTCAGAAGCAGAACTTTGATGGAAAAGTTAGAACTGGAATTTATATTCAAGTAATCCCATATTAAATTGCCTTCCTTCTCTTAGCAACGTTATAGCTGGAATTGACATACCTGTTGGTGTTAAAGTGCATTCATGCCTATTCTTTCTTTTTTTTAAATGAGGACAAGTTGCACTTTGAATAAACAAAAAAAAATTGCTGCCGCTTCCCAAAAGTATGCTGTTACAGCAGTTCTGTAGGTTACAGCTAGAAAATGCTGAAAGCTAATAAAATGCAGTAGGCAGTCTTTCCGTGGTGAAAAGCACCCTTACCTGGTAATTATCTTTCCTATATTAATAATGCAGTATTAAACACTTCCTAACATTAACTTGAATAGTCTATAGGCAAAAAGCAAGCAGCAATCAATAACTATTTTTTTTTTAATTAAAAAAAAATCCTCTTCCCAGGATGTTTTAAAAGTCTGTCCTTCTACAAAAGCATCAAATAGTCTCAACAACTTCATTCCCATAGAGTTTACACCTTAACATTCAGAACAGATTTCTTGGGATATTTAATCAGAATTAACTACACAGAAGCTAATGATTTTCCATCAAAATTTGGACGAACGCTTGAAGTTTAATATTACAGCTGAGTAAAAATAAGTAGTGGAAGGATACTAAAACCCTTGCAATTCCCCAGCACTGCAAAGAGCGGGTCACCACCAGCCCTGCCAGCACAGTACCCAGCAGATGGGCCAGCCAACATGCAAGCTACAGCAGTACTGAACCTCCTCCTGCAAAGCAAGCCTTCCAACAGGCAAGCAAACATTTACCAGCTCCTCACAAGGGATTTTGCTGCAGGAACCATTGCCAGACAACAGCTTATGAGTCAAGTTTTATGTATGCAAACACAAGCCTATCTCACTAACAACTAAGGGCTGGCTGCCACCCAGAGGGGCCATCCTGCTTCCCTTAACACTTCACTGTCCCCACTGCCCACAGCCCAGCTTTTGTGTCTCCCTGCCTCTTGCCAGCACCATTGTTCTGTAGGCTCCAGTAAACCAGTTCAGGAAGAAACTAGTAGAAAACAGAAGGATAAAAAACCCTTTTCTGGTTTCTGGCCAGATTAGCTCACCCAAGTATTTCACTACCAGGCCAGAACACCACCAGCGCTGGCAGAAAGGTGATGAGAGCACAAGGATCGGACAAGGCCAAAGTCAGGGTTGCCTGAAAGGCCAGGGAAGCCAGCCCATCACTTTTCAAGCATTCACTAGCTCTGAGACCAGCTATATTTTAAAACCATAGGGATTTCTGCAGGAGAACAGAGGGGAAAGGAGAGGAGAAAAAGACTACATCGCTGTGTGGTGATGCATGAAACCCTGCAGCCTACTTAGGGACCACTGGCTTTATTGGACCATTGATGCTAGGCCAGTCTGTGAGAAAAATAACTGAATAAATGCATGTTTGAATTGCATCAAACACCAATAAGCTTCATAGAATCTTAAAAATATCAAATCTGCTCAGTGTTAGGGTAGAAATAGGTTACCAGGAAGTTCAACGCTGGCAGAACACTCACACACATAATTTATCGTTCACTGGCTGGAATTTTAGCCAAAATTTAGAGAAAGAGTAAATGACTTCAAAATAAATGGCAATAAACCCAAGAATTTCCCTTCCCTCTGTTTCTTCCGTAATTAAAAAGACAAAAAGTAAGATTCTTTCTTTTTAAGTACACTTTGAATTTTAGCCAAAACAAGTCTTGGGTTCCATGTGCCAAGTAAGTTTCTTCTATAAATCACCATAGCCCATTTTCTCTTTTGTATTTTAGAATCTTAAGCATTGCCAAAATGAGCCAATTTAAATACATTGCCTTTCTGGGTGGTGACTAAGTTTAAATTTTGTTGGCCTTAAATCCTGCATTTGGTTCTCTTTATGTTACTGCTTTTAGTCTGGCAACAGTTCCAGATTTTGCTTCACTTTGTACTTTACTTCTTCATACTCCAACACTCCAATATGACGAAATTTGTTTAAGTGCCCAGCCACTAAAAATAAAATGTTACTGTTTGTAAGGATTATCAAATAGTTTCAACGGAAGACAGACTCTTCATATTCTGTTAAAATACGTAAAATAAATAAAAAATGGAAAAACATTTTCTGCCACTTGGAAACAGACAGCTGTGGCTCAGTATTTGGGAAAGAATTTCTTATATTCTGATCAGAAAGAATATTATTACCCTTCAATGTACTATCACTTCAGTGTTTTGCAGATCACACTGTGAAAGGGTAAGAAGGCATCAAACGTCTCTTCATATCCCAATTTATCTGTGGAGGATTACTGACACAGGTTCAAAAGAGAAGCGCTGACCTTCCCTCCCAAATATAAGAAAGCATTCTGGAGAGTCACGTGTAAAAGGGCAACCCAGAATAAACGTCACATAGAGCTCCACCACACAACTTCACATGGACATCACTAAGCAGAGCGTATTCCTCTAGAAACGGCTGGTCTACGTACTTTTGAGAAAATTAAGAAATACTTGTAAATTGAAGCAAATTCTTAACTGAAGACTCTTCACTTGAATTCAAACAAGTGTAATATGCTCACGTAACTGAAGGGCTATGTGAGGCTACATGCACCGTCTTTTACACCCATTCCAGGTCCCCAACAGTGAAACAAACACAAGTATTTTATACAATCCTCACCTGTGATATTAAAGCCCAACGAATTAAACAAATACCTTAAGGCACCTAGCCAGACGCACGTGAAACAAATGTACAAATTCAAGTACAAAGAGCTCCAGTAGCAATTCTGTTCTACTTCACTGCACATTTCTTAGGATGTAAAGCTAATCTTTAAAAGGTCACACAAAAGTAAACATGCACATCACACTGGTATATATATGGAATTTAGACTTGAAAAAATTCAATGTACGTCACTGATTACAATATCAGCTTTACATTAAGGAATATGAATTCTCATTAGGATTTCATTCCTTGCTTGGATTTTCATTTTTAAAAAAGCAAGAAATAAGGCTGAAGCCACTTCCTTTTACATTTTCAAGTTCACTGTTGTTTTTTTTTAAACATCAGGGGCATAACTTGCCTTGAGTAAGATATACATTCTTAACCAATTATCAAGAAACCATAACAATGTATATACACTTCAGCTAAGATCTCTTCAGCCTAGTTTTCAATTTTCTAATGGACTCAGAGTATATCATTATCTTAATGCTGAATCTATTATGGGAGAAACAAGAGAAAACTAAAACCAAAATACTGTGCAATATTACACTAAAAGAAAGACAGGATAACAGACAAAAAAATGCATGGAGAAACAATCTATATCTGCTTTTATTTTAAAAAGTTCAGCCTGTACAAAAACTTCATACACAGTGGGACCTGTTAAGATCTGTGAAGCCTCTAAGTTATCTCAGGACTAATTAGGTTTTTAAGAAGTCTTAAAAATCTAATACACCCTATCTGTACAGAATATCAATTGAATATAGGTTCTTAACTCTTGCGTTGTAAAGCCAGAGTTTAGTAGTTTAGAAAAGATTCTAAAAATACAGATTAAGCTAAGCCACTTCATCTTACTTTCCATTAAGAATGAAGTACATTTGAAGCCAGAATTCTATACTCCCTGCACTCTACTAAAGCCAGAGTAATACCATCTGTAATGCTAGTTACAGACAAGTAATAGAAGGATCTGATGTGGTGCCTGTATTGATCTAGTATTCTACTTAACGATTTTTCTCTTAAAAGTCAATTACATCTCCTTCATACCCACATCCCTCATTCTAACACAAGGTTTACAAGATTTTGTTAAATAATAATAATACATTTTCTGTTGAACAGAAGATATAAAATTTATAGAAGGGAACTTCTGCGTTTCAAACAGGTCTATCAGACTAGATGTTTGGTGTAAGAAAAAACCTGACAATTACAACTGTGGCATTATTACGTGCATGCCATCTCTTACACAAGAAAATCCGCGCAAAGCCATTTTTAAAAACAGCTCCAAAATTAGAAGTCTGTAACTGCAGCAATCTTCAGGCTGTAAAGCCTCCAGACCACAGCCATCTCATAGCCGGGCTGATTAGCTCAATCACAGCACCTTGTTAACAGCAGCTAAGAGCTCCAACCTGAATCTAAATCACATCAAGCAACTCAAAGCACAGGCAAAAGTACTTTAACCTCAAATCACCAAGGATACCAAAATAACAAAAGGATGAATAACCTACAGAAGTTTGAGAGTCAACTAAAACCCTATGATACATCATGTTTCCCCAGACAGTACATAAAAATATTATTTAGAACAAGTCTAGATATCAACTTCATGAACACTCTTAAATTACGGAATACATGTAAGTTTAATGTTCTGTCTGAACTTAGTGGTTGCAAATATGGTTATAGCATCAAAAAGTCACGAGGGGTGGGAGGTAACGTGCTGTCGATGAGAGATGGGGGAAGAAATAAGAACTAACTGCTCTAAGCTAGGTTTTTACTAGCTTTTTTTGTCCCTTGGTGTTCTCAGCCTCATTGGAAAGGGGAAATCTCTCCACAGGATTTGTTTACTTTTCAAATACAATAGAACTAATTCAAGGCCACCAACAGCCTGAAGAGGAAGAATGAGCCACCTGTAGAGGTCAGTATTCTAAAAGTGTATCAGCAAAAATGAAGCAAAAGATGTAAATTCTCTGTTTAGGAGGAATGTCATACTAGGTGTGTGGAACAATAATGATATAATGCATCTATACACATGTATTCTTCTCTGTCCTTCTGACAAACAGACTCATAGAATCATTTAGGTTGGGAAAGACCTTTGAGATCATCAAGTCCAACCAATAACCCAACACTGCCAAGCCCGCCACTAAACCATGTCCCTGAGAACCGCATCTACCATCTTCTAAATACCCCCAGGGATGGTGACTCCACCTCACCCCTGGGCAGCCTGTGCCAGTGCCTGACCACCCTTCCAGCGAAGACATTTTTCCTAATATCCAACCTAAACCTACCCTGGTGCAAGCTGAGGCCGGTTCCTCTTGTCCTGTTGCTGGTTTCCTGGGGGAAGAGACCGACCCCGCTCGCTGCAGCCCCTTGCAGCAGCTGTAGGGAGCGATAAGGTCCCCCCCTGAGCCCCCTCCTCTCCAGGCTGAACCCCCCCAGCCCCCCCAGCCACTCCCCATGGGACTTGTGCCCCAGCCCCTTCCCCAGCCCCTGCCCAGCTCTGGACACGCTCCAGCACCTCTACATCCCTCTCTGAGTGAGAGGCCCAAAATCAAACACTCTATGTGAGGTGCAGCCTCAGCAGTGCCAAGCGCAGGGGGACAGTCACTGCCCTGGCCTGCTGGCCACACTGTTTCCAACACAAGCCAGGATGCCATTGGCCACCTTGGCCACCTGGGCACCCTGCCAGGTCACTTTCAGCCAGCACCCCCAGGTCCTTTTCCACCAGGCAAATAGCACAGGAATAATTTTGCTCTGATTAATACAGTGTGGAAGCAGATGAAAACAAGCAATTTCCTGGCTTGCTTCATCACAGAAGTAATACTTGAATAAAACCAGCTTCCTATGGCAGAAAAGATCCACTACTGTGATTAACTGGTTGATGAATTTAATGTCAAGAAATTCTATAGACAGTTGCTTAGAAAAACAAATACATAGGTGGCAGGTCTACTTCCACACAATTACATACAAAGTTTTCCATATTAAATCAAGTAGTAAAATTACTTTTCAGACCACAGAGTTTTGCTCAACTCCTATCGCAAGATGTATACACTGAAGTAAGAGGTCTTTCTGGAAGGCTACGAATTGCATGTTCAGACAGTTCAAAAATTTAAAATACATATTGTACAACAATTAAAATCTCTTTGACTAGATCATAAAACTTAGTTAGATATAAAAGAATACATGTATTATTAATATGCTATAAGGTGAAAAGGGTCATGAGAATTCCAGCCATTGCACCTTTTCTCTGCAAGTGTAAGACACACACCAGGCAATATATTGGGTTTAATCAGAACTTTCTATTGATATCAGCAGGAAGCTAGCGTGGAAAACACCTGCTACATGAAACCTCTGATTTATTGCTTTTGGTTACATGTAATTCTTCCATGTTGACCCACGCATTTCCAATGCAGTTACTCCTTGCATGAAGAAGAGGGAAGCAATTTAAGTTAAGAAACAGTCTTCTCCACAAAAAAAAAAAAAAAAAAAAAAAAAAAAAAATTTGGAAAAAAAAATCTAATGAGACTCCTGCAATAACATCAATGCCCAATTCATCTACAAAACTTTGTTTTGGAATTCAAAAGAGTTTTCAAAAAATAGTCTGTTAGGCATCAGAACAGTGAGGCAGGAGAAAGTTACCATATCTACTTAGCAAGTGGGACACAGAAACCACATTTTTGCTCTGAAATGGGTCAACATGAGCAGAGGAGATTTAAACAAAACTGTGCTTCACCCTGGAGCGCTGCCTCACTGGAGTTTTTTTAAGTACTTTAACCTCATTCTCATATGTTTGTTTACCATTGTATCTGGTCTTTAGGACATGGTACAGATGATTATTTCTTTCCTGATTACCAATCCCTCCCTTTGGGAAATATTTTTTTTCAAGGTTCTCCAAGTTTCCATCCTTTTCAATACACATCCAGTTACTGTATTTGGATCTGGCTGTCAGCTTTACAAACAGTTCTGTCTCCAGACAATCACTTATGTGACAGAGGCTAGCAGCAATGGTCAACGGGGTTGATCTGACAAAACATTTGTTTAGGAATCTGCTTCTGCCAAGCCATAGTGTTGGCCATTTGAAATTTTTTGCATTAGAAACAAGGAATCCATCTACCGATCCAGAACACTCACATTAATCCAACTACGCAGACAAAGCACGCAAAAAGTTATTTGAATAACACGACCTTTGAGAAATCCCATCAGCACAACTCCCTGCATCAAGGAGCTCTGCACTCTTCAGCCTATTTAAGCAGCCAGAGTGTGAAGGAATTACTTGAGTGCGTGATCAGAATATTAAATATCCCACACTGTCCAGATTTACAGTGAAGCAATCAAATAACAGAACAACTTCAGAGCAGAACTTTTTTGCTGACTACCATCATCAGTAGTACCAGTAACTGCAGCATCCTCAGTCTTGTGCCAGGCTACACACTACTGTGAATCGTCAGCTGCAGTTTGGAAAAAAACTATTTTTTTTTTTTTTTTTTTTTAAGAACAGTTACAGCTGGCAAACATGATATTTCACTATTACTGCCAGAACCGCTGTAGGCAGTGACAGACACTGTCTCCCTACAGCTTCAGTATCACCTAATTTTAGGAGGCACTGAGGTACTCTGACATTACTGAGAGCCTTAAGTGGATTAGCATTTATTAAAAAACTTACTTGAAATCCTGTCTCATAAAGGATGTCTTCTCTAAGTCTTCAACCAAAAAATACTTGAAATCACTGTGCTAGAAACACCGCAAACCTCAGACAGAAGGTACAATTTCCTTGTCAACAGATTCCCACTGCATAACCACATCTGTAACACGTGGTAGCAAAAGCAGACAAGAAAAAACATAAAATAATATAAAAGTCTTAAATGGTTCCATAGTCCAGAAATAAATAAGTATATATATGTGTATAAGATATATATATATGTAAAAACTATTACCCAAATAAATCACTACTTCCTTTAATCATTTCAGTTCAAAAATCCAGGTTAAAACTGGAAAGAAAAAAACCACAACCTAAAATTCACAAGTCACTTTAAAACTGCAGAGGGTGGTATTTTGCTATTGCAATTACACTGCAAAAATATTTTAAAAAATGAGCCAAACTGTTTCAGCAAATTTGATGTCTCTGGTGACAAACATGCAAAGTTAACCATGGACATTCATCTTAAAGTCACTAATTTCTCCAAGCATACTGTGGATTCCAACAAAGTTCCAACAATAAACTTCTAACGCTATGTCTGTTTTAGCACTTCAAAAGAGCAAATCTAACCAAGTAGCTTCTTTACAGAAGTTAAGCCGCTTTATATTGATATAAAAAGGTAAATTTTGCAGAAACCTCTTCAAATTGATGGTGTATCCTTTTCTAGAAAAGTCCACTCTCTTCCCAATAACAAAATTTTCTATGAGGTTATCTTCTCTCGAATTCCCTAATGCATATGAAGAACTCAGCAAAAGCTTTTCTGACTCAGTTGTAAACAAAAACCATCTGAAAGGAGTTACAAGTGAAAACAATTTGATCTAGAGCTGGAGAAAGTTCACTAATTGGAAAGATGACCCAGAATCTTTGGAATTGTTTCAAATGGTTGAGCTGTAATACAGAAGTATCCTTCCTCTTTCTTACAAGATGGCCTCTCACCATTTCAGCAAAGTTTCTTAAGATGCAGGTCAAAGCTGAAGATGGAAAAAATTAAAACAAATACCCACACTACCTAGTATCTGTAGACTTTTTGAAATCAAACATTATTATGTGGCACACTGCCAAAATCCCTCACTGGAGAAATCAATCCCTGCATCACTGCAAACAGCGTTTCTTCTGACTTAGTAAAAAGTCAGTTTCAGGAGAAGCAATTTAACCACAACAGAAGTTGTCAGAAACTAGCTCCGTCACCAAAAGTCATAAGATTTTAGTATACTTTTTTAAAGAAAAAAGAGAGACCCTTTAAAAAAGGAAAAATTAAAAAAGGAAAAATAAAAGGAGGAAAAAAAAAAAAACCTACAACAGGACTGCTCTTCTCTAATGAGCAATTTGAGAATGCAGGAGGCAGACATTCCAGAAAAGTGCAATATTTCTTTAGAATTATTCTCTCCATATGTTAGCATATGGGCAACAGAATCAGCAAAGTAAGCGTTCATAAAATGATTGTCCAGATAAAGCTGTCCATTAATTTAGGAATACAAAACAGAAACGTAAATTTTCATGATCTGCTACAGCAGCATGTTAGCATTTAATTAAACACAATATTGCAAATGTTCTACTGAATGATTTGTTATGATACATATATACACATGAAATACTACGGTAGAATGTTGAAGGACTGTAAGAATAAGGGAGATAAAACAGAAGAGAGCTATTCATCCAACATTAGATACCAGACACCAACATCCAAACTTTTAAAAGGAACCACACAGAAAGTACAACTTTGTTTTTACTTCAGGTTTGACCTATTTGTCTCTGTGATGACTCATACTTACAGGAATTTGAAACTTATTCCAGAAATTGTTTAATTTAAAACAATAGTACTAAAGATTCTGCCAAAGATGCAAACTCATTAATTGTCCCTACTGAACACTACCCTTCATTATTACAGGTTATGTGTCCTCAGTTACAGTTGTTCCACAAGCCTAAACATTTTCTCAACTGTATTTTATATTCTCTACTGCCTGTGTCAGAAAGGAAAACTAAAAAATAAATAAATAAATAAAATCCAAGGTATGTAAGGACAGTCACTTTCTCTGGAAGCAGTTTCTTAGAGGGCATTTACTGCCACCATTCATTATGGCATTTTTGGATTTGGGGTTCCCCCCCAAGCTTAATGATGCAGCCACCATTGGGTCGGGTCGATCCACTGCCATTAATCTCTTCTCCCCGATCAACTGTGTAAGTGACCACATGTCTGGCAATCACAGTGACATTCAAATTTAGCCAGGTAAATATCAATCATGAGCTCAGTTTAGGTATTTGACATGTATATTTAAGGCACTCTGAACAAAATTCTGGCCAGAATTTCAATAAAGATTTATGGAAGAATCATTAGATACTAGAAGGGGTTTACATTTCATTAAACATATGAAGTTCAACTGCTTTCATATGCTACAGCCTGACATCACACCATCTATTTTACTCTCTCTTACCTGGTAAACTTCTCACATGAACTGCAGTTTCCTTCACATGTACTAAGCCGTTACTACCCTATCTATTCAGATGGAAACAAATGTGATGAAGATTCCTACCTTCATTTAAAAGTTACAAAATCCCAAACCAGGACTGTTTTTAATATGTAGACTTCCATTTTATTTAATCAGTTATTCCACTTTATTTAATACAGGACCAATTACTTGCAGTTTCATCTAACACTTTTTTTTTTTTTTTTTTTTTTACATGCTTCTGCTCTCTTCACTTTCCAGTTTTCTACAGCACTAGCACATACACAACCAGTTGCCAGAACGGTAACACTACCAGCAGTGGCTTGGCTTTTACTCTATGTGACAATTCAGAGAGTCTAAAATCCCACTTTGTTTTTTTTTACTGTTACATTTCAGATTGGTAGGAAATGTAGTTTTTCTTATTTTACAAAACAGCTATTAGGGGCAGAAATAAATCAGCAAAACAGTCAGTTCCACAGCCCATTTCAAAACAATCTGAAATCTAGGCGAGATTGACAGCTTTCCATGCATACCAAGACCACTAGGCAGAACCACAGTACTCTACAGACAGATCTCAGTGCCCCAAACCACTACACATTATGCACTCCAAGAGGTAAAGAAGTTATAACCTGCTCCACAAGTTCACATTTAAGTCATAAAGGCCAGAATTTTCTTCTCAGAGGCAACCATTTAACTCAGCTGCCTGAAAAGCCTAAACCACAAGCACTATTTAATAGCAAATAAGAATTACTATCTTCCCCAAAATAATACCTACAACAGTGAACACCAACAGCCCCTATGGTTCCTTGATGAAGATGGAAACCTCCCTACACTGGCAAATGACAGACAGCCCGAGACAGAAACTCCCTAACCAACTGCAGCCCAGTCTGAAAAAGCCGTTTAAAACCTGTCCCCTTTGACTGATACAGACAGACGTGCTAGGAGATCTCCACAAAGAGCTTTATTTTAAAAGGACTAAGCCATTATATGCCTGTATATGGATTTTTTTACATGGACTTGTTTATTGTGAATGGATGTGTACACTGATGCTATAATTGCTTTTTATATGATACCATAGCATATGTATTGGAAAAGATCTACTTGATAAAATATGTAAAACCACCGTCAGTAAAGATCAGTCTTGACTATATTGAGAGATATAAGTTTACCTGCAAACTAGGAACTGTGTCATATCTGTATTGTTGTAGTACAATCTTAAATATTACAGGCAGCATTTGCATGGAAAACATTTTTAATCAATATATTAACAGTTCTCTTTCACATCTATTACATCTGTCCTTGGAAGTAAAGATGGGAAAAGGTAAGAATGACTTGACCAGATGTTTTTTTTCTTATTAAAAAAGGTCCCAGTTAGATTCAAACACAGAAAACATCCATTTTTACTAATGACTGCTGGAATAAGAATGAGAATAAAAGGAGGCAGAAAAAAGTGATGGCTTACAAAAAAAAAGCAAGAGAAGTTCTAGGGACTCTGGGAATGAGATGGTTTGGGAGGGAGAATACAAAAAGTAAAAAACAAGGAAAAATAAGACAGAAACAAAATGAAAACATTTGAAAAGCACCAAAGAAAATATTTTCTAATAATCAACTTATGTGCACACACATGTGCAAACAGCCCCCTACTCCTGTCTCCTCCCACTCCCCGCAGCAAGCACTCCCCCATCACCTCCCAACTGAACACCCCTGCCTCTGAGCATACAGGCAGGTGGCCCACAAAGACCTTCCAGCAGACAGGGCTTCCTCCACACGGAGCCTTCAGCCATGCCACCAGGTGAGAGCTGCTGCATCAACCTGGGCTTCCTCCTAGCTGAAGCACGGGGAAGTCAGCCTCTTCTTGTTCTTACCGAAGTGAGACGACTACTTTGGATAGCAAACAGGGAAGGTGATCTACATTACTACCTGGAACACACTAGACTTAAAAAAAAAAAAAAAGCCACCAACATCAAAAATCCCAAAACAACTCACATACCACCTCTGCCTACATTTTAATCAAAAGCAGAAACAAAGGAAAGTTAGAACAGATACTACCTGGGTAGGTTTAAAGAAAAAGGACAATTCTTTTCAACAGCAGGCTCCATTTTATCATCCAGGTGCCATAATAATATCCATTTTCCAACTTAAAAGCAGTTGGTCATGTTACAAAAGATCAGATAACAGTAACAAGCAACATCAGACTATTAATGCCACAGCCTCAAAGAACACAGAAAAGTGTTTAAGCATGATACTGACTTTGTAAGATGTAAGATACCAGCACATATGCAACAGCCCATCCTTTTTTAAGAGGTTAACATGTTGACATTAAATGGTTGGATTAATGGATTATAAAAGAATAATACCATAAATTAATTCTGATACATCTCAGCAAAGCTGCTGAAAAAGAAAAGAGAAAGAAAAAAAGAAGAAAAAAAAAGAAGAGATCAGCATTCTGGAAGTATCCCTGGGGGAAAACAGCAGCCGATCATGGCACACATTACCTCTGCCCCTTGTTCATCCATCTGCTGCACCCCAAGGAATGCCACAGGGGAAGCAAACATGTGGAGCACAGCTAATAACAGCAATTCTGTCCATATTAGAAACTAATTATCACCCTTTCTTATCAGGATCAGTGCTTCCAGAATTATAAGCAATTTACCCTACTAAATGCAGTCCAGAATTTAACACTCAATAACTCAATAGCTTTATGTTAAAAAATGCTGATTTGGACCTGCATATAATACAAATTGTATTTCCTTTCCTTTCTATACAACCTGCTTTCTTGCATACGAAGATTTAATTTTATTTTTTTTTAATGAAGGGATGACGAGAAAGAAACTCCACTTAAACACAATCCTGTGCTCAAAATCCTTGGCTCAAAACTGCACAATAGCTGTGATTAAGTCTATGTAAATCTAACAAAAAAAAAAAACAACATTAGTTTTCTATTGTATTAGCAATCTTCTGGAAATAACAGCATGAAATCTCATTGCTCCCTACCAAATATATTACTTTTCATTAAACACACAGACCATAAAACTACAAAATGAGATAGAAAGCTGTGAATAGCATTTTATATACTGACCTTGCAAATAAAAATCAGTTTTTCCTTGATCTATTTTCATTCTACCCAACTAAAAACTAAGAACTTCAAGAACTGCTGAGATCCCTCCACATTAGGCTGTTCTATAAGAAAGTAATTATTTACTTCAAAATAATCCAGTAGACATTGTTTTGTTTTAATTAACATCACCTATTTGAGGCACTACTTGCACACACAAGTGGTACAAATGTTCTGCGGCACAATCCAGAGAAATGAGAAACAGGGAACACCAAGGAAAATCACACTGAGTGCCAAGACCCAAATAAAGAGCATCAGGTATGGATCAATACAATGCTTCTCTGCTAAGGATATTAATTTCCTTTTTTTTTTTTTTCTATCCATCCACTTCTTGAGCCCTCACAACCCCAAGTTTCGTGCCATAGCCTACCAAGACCAAAGTACCCTCTACCCCATTCCCTCAGAGCCCCTCCTGGTTAGCCAGCAGGTGCCACTTTTTTTGAGAAAGACAAGGTCAACGTTCCCCTAAGGATTTGAGCAAAATGCCTCCTCGAGCGAGCAGTCTGGGATTCAAACTTGGGTCTGCTCGCTTGAGACTGCACATGCTGGCTCAACCCCTTGAGGTAGCGATGTCAAGAACTGTTAAAGAAGGATTTACAGAAAAGTCTCAAAGATGTATGTGAAAAGCATTCTAACAAAAATCACCATCAAACTACTTTGTACCTCTGAAAAACCAGACATTGCTATTACCCTTTAAAACATTTTTAGATGGAAATGAAGTATTCCCCAAAATATTTACTTTTGAATTAAAAGTACTTTTGAACTTAGTGTCAGATGCCAAAGAACTAAATACATAGTAAATACATAGTAGAGCACTACTATTTGTACACAGCCAAATGTATTACCCTTACACACTGAAGTACTTATAAAGCTGTCTTTTTTTATTTTAAATCAATAGTCAAGACTATTTATGCTCAACTATATCCTTCAGCATGAAGGGATACAAAGAACAAACGTAATGCAAAACACCAGCAACTTGGCTTAATAAGATTAGAGTACATTAAAAGGTGCTCATAAGCATTTTCTATAAATGAAATGTAAAGCCTGATGACTATATACGTTCCGGAAGACCAACCTAAGCTCATAATGAAGGTATTGTGACAAAGCTTAGTACCTGAAACGCCAATAGAATGGTGTATTTTTGACGTAGTTGAAAATTTTACACCGATTATAAAACAGCCATGGTCAAGGGACTCGTTTTAGGGTAGTAGCGTTCTAGTTTCCATGATCTATGTAACAGTTAATGCAGATAATACTGAGTTTACCTAATAAAGAATATTATTCTTTCCTACAAATCTCACTTCTCAAAATGACAGCATATTTACAGTGTAATAGCACATGGCTGGAAAATTTAAGCCACATGTCAAATAAAGAAATCAGAAATAATATATGCATAATTTAACTCAGTACAAAACAGTTTGTTTTCCTCAAATGCAATGAAAAAAGATACTATGATCTTTTTCATAAGAGGGATATTCTCGTGCTTTTTCACAGGAAAAGCAAACTGGCAGACTAAAACGCCAGAAACTGTAACTATTAATCCATATCAAGTAATGGCAGTAAAAAGAGGGGGGAAATCAAAACCCAACACCCCTGCACTCCAATCACACATGCCCTCCACCAGTACACAGCAGTAAGTACTACAGTGAAACAATAAGTATCAGGCAAATTTGGTTTTGTTTCCTCACCTTTGCAATTTTGAGCACGTCTCACCCCATGGCCACCACATGTATACACAGCTATTTTTATATCCTCATCTGCATCACTCCAGAAAACAATCCTACAGAAGATAATCTAGACTAGTAATGACACCGATTTTCCAAAACAGATTTGTCAGCAACAAAAACCAACATATAGACTGTTTCACCAGCATCCTACTTACTTTTATCTTATTACTGTTCCTTCGATTCAGTAGCTAAATTTACATTAAAATAATTGTACCACTGTGCTTCAACATACAATAAGTACTGTGTTCCTTAATGTGTCAGCATGAATCGTCCCTAGGCTTAGGGAAAACAAAAGAAAAAATATTAAAAAAGCTAAAACATAGAAGACATCATCATTTGACTTAACACTTAGTTGTGAGTCTAATCAAAACTTCAATTAAGTCAACACCAGTTGAGGTCTTTATTTCTCTAAATGATATCTCAAACCATAGATACACATAAAAATTCCACTTTATTTATAAGAGTTACCAGGAGATCATTGTGCATGCACAATGCATATAGTGTGCTGCCGAGGAGGAAGATCTAAATTAAGGATACTCTTACACAAGCTATTCACCCATTCTTGTCGCCATCTCCTAAAAATAAAAATTAAAAAAAATCTCTTCTATAAACTGAAGTGCCTAAAAGGTTTTTTTCTGTTTGTTCAATTAAAAGGAAAATTAAGTTGAGAAAAAAATATATTCATTATTTTAATTTGAATTCAAAAGACATGCAGGCCTCGGAGTAGATTATAAACCTATAGCCAGGTGTCCATTTCTACGCATAATAAAAGCGGGTTTTTAAGCACAGCTCCTTTCTGAGAGAGGATATCTTTCCTGAAACACTAGCAACTTGTTACACACCACGATATCAAACCAAAGGGCCAACTTCTTCATCAACTTATCACTCCTGAAGAGCGCAGATCTCACTAGCCCTCCAGGCACACACAGCTACATCAGAAGCTGCGTAAGGAAAAAGGGGGGGGGGGGGGGGGGGGGTGTTGTTACTGAACAATATGCAGCAACTTACTACATTTAAGCGCCTTCACGGTCAGCGCTAGCAACAGAAAAGGGAAGTCACATTCATAGAATGTGGGCACATTCAGCAAGTTTCTGCTTCGCAATAACTAAGCGTACCAAGGCACTTCCTTCACTGCAGTACACCCTGTTACCATGATGTTTACTTTTAAAAGTTTTCCATTCCCAGCCCCATGTTACAGAAAATATTTTTTAAGGACGTGCAATATTATTATTAAATTTTATTTGAAACAAATGAGCACAAAAACCTTCCTAGGACTTTCACTAACTCCAATGCTAAGGGGCATTAAAGGGAAATGCTAGGAGAAGTCATCAAAATCCCCGAACAGAAAGTCATAATAGAAAGGCCAAAGACAAAAAGGCCAAAATGTGATATATCCAGCACAGGAACACTTGAAGAGTCATATTAAGACAAGTCCAACATGAAACAGTACGTTAGAGGCATACTGAGAAGAGCGTACTTTAAGGACAGAGCCACCTCTCCTTGCACACTGCTGCCTACCCAGGCACCTGGCAAGGCACTTCCAGTATCAGGGAATGCCCAAAAAGCAACAAAGAACAATTTGCAGGCTACAAAAGCACACCTCTTTTGGACTTCTACTTCCCTACAAATAATCTTACAATCTCTTGTAAGAGAGTGAATGACTCCTGAACCAACACGAAGGTCAGAGGCAACAACTTCCAAATAACCGGCATCGCCCCAAGCTATTAAAACAGAGTAATGGATGGACAGATGACAGTTTCTGAACATACATTTCCACACCCCAAAACCCCTTAACATCCCAATTGAGCTCTTTCCCTCCCAGCTGCCTCCTTGTGCTATCAAAACCAGGCTGATAGTAGGAGCAGCACCGATTTGTTCACTGCAGCAAGTAAACCACGACCGAGCCCCACCACATGTGCAGCACTAGCTGTATAAGCAAGTGGCTTCCAGCCAGCCTGACTCCTATCAGTCACAGGCAGGAAGAAAACCAGACAGGCCACTTAGGCGAAGGCTTGTTCACTGTGGGACAGCAACAGAACATTATTTGCACAAGTGGAGCCATTATGCCAATACCTTCTGTTCGCTGACACCCTTTACAGAAATCCACACGGTTACCTTCCCTCAAAGGAAAAAGCTCCAGCACAGAGATAATGAGGATACACAGCAATAGCCCCGAAAACAGTTGAGACCATGTGGATTTAGATACGAAATATGTAACGAGAAGAGTAGAAACTGCCGGCATGCAAATGGCTTCAATACAGACATAGTATGGCATTATTAATCCAGACCCTAAACCAAATTCCAACAGTATATCCTGTCCTACAAAGGTAATGCCACTGCTTGAAGTGTGTTATATTAGGTACAAAATCCTTAAGTCTTGTAAGAGCTCTACAACATCAATACCTCTTTTGCAGTCTATACATGATTCAAATGAACCCCCCCAACTAAACCAGGCACATAAATATGTGCTTGACTTTTAACCATACAGGTAATATCACCGATATATTCGCTGGTCTACAGTTACACATATCTCAGTTCAGCAAAAGATGTAAATTAATCTAAATTACAAGAGAACAAACAAAGGAAATACTAACTGGACATATTCTATCAATTCATTTACTGTCAGGAAAAAAATGTTCAAAAATACAGAATGCAAAAAGGTGCTTAAGAATAATGGCAGACGACCACCAAAGTAGAAGTGACCAGGAAGAAAAAACCAAGGTTCCAAGATTATTAAGAAAGATAAGGTCTTCTAAGAAGCTGTGATAAATTGGAATAAATGTATGTAGAAACAGAATACTAACACTAGATTACTGGGCAGAACTTCAAAAAGTGACAAAGCTGACAAAAATTAACAGATTTCACTGAATTATCAAATGCTTACTGAAACTCCACAGGTGTTTAGAGATAAAAATCAAAACACAAAGAGACTAAAAATATTTTAGATAAAGGAAAAAGACAGATTCCTTTCCATGAGAAATGAGATTATACCAGAATTAGAGATTCTGGCAACCTGCATCACAGCCTCAGTCCATTTGCATACCATGATAGAGCAGGATCAGGGGGGAAAGGCAGCTGGTATTTCAGTGCTGACAGAAGCAGGACACCAGATACCCTTAGTCCTTTTCCACTTCCAGTTTGTTCCTTACTACTACTGTTACAGAACACAACATGGTTTTTCACAAGTGTAAGCATTCTTTACATTGTAAGCTTTTTTTTTTAAAAAAAAAAAAAAAGGAAAACAAAAAAGGCACAGTCCTCACACGACAGATACCAAAAGGTGCCCAGGATTTAAAAAAAAAAAAAAAAAAAAAATCAGACTTCTGAGAAATGAAGTCATTCCCCATCTTGTTAAATTTTATCTGAAGAAGTTTAACAAACTTCCTGATAATGATATTATTATTTCTTCTTAACAGTATAAATCTGGATGCATGCCAATTAGATCTACATGTTGTGTGTGTATTTCAAATATAATTTCCGAAAGGGCTGGAAACAATTATTTTTTTTTTAATCTGTCTGCATTTAAAGTCAGTCATGAGGGTTCATAGGAAAAAGCAGGCTGAAAATATATTTAAGTCTATTCCTAGCCCCATGAGAATGCAAAGTCTCAAAACACTAGATCTGTCACTGGTTCAGGGGTGACTGCAGACACTACTGTGCCTCCCAATTATATTTTCAGTTGTACATCTCCAGAAATATACATTTAAAAAGAAACTTGAAAGAAAAGTGATTTTTTAAAAAGGATTTGAAACTGCTCAAAGATGATTATGGCAATCTTCATTTGAGGCATTCTGGAAGAACACACAAAGTGAATCAAAATATATTTCAGAACACAGCCGCTATTCTTAAAACTACTTCACATATCACGTACTCTTTTGTTGTATACACACACACAAAAACCACTTCTGCAGGACACCACTGTATCAAAAATATCACAGCACCAGGAACAGAAATAAAAAAGAAAGTTACAGAATTGTTCCTTAGCATTTTGCCCACCAAGACATTTTAGAAAGATTAACTGAAAGTAAAAAACACAACACCAAACACAGCATTCATTTGGTTCACATTATACAAACACCTGGAAGAATCACATGCATCTAGAAACAGTTAACTATATTAATGACACAGATTAAGTCAAGCCTAGGACAATGCAAATGACCAAATAATTTTAAAAAATTGTTACAAATCAGCTGAACATCCAAATTCAAATCTACCCTGTGCAAAAGAAGTTAGCTTTACTGGTTGTCTTGCTACCCAATGGCAATACTATTAAGAAAGTTTTAATTGTGACATTAATAGTTACTACTAGAAGCAGCACCACTAACAAACTGTTACAAAAAAAAGAAAATATTCTTTAATAGCTCATCTTTTATTTTTTCTTGGAATTGAGAACTAAGTTCACACACAAAAAAAAATCATTTCAGAAATTGAGATGTATTCCACCTCAAGGCCAGGACAAAGACACCCCTAGCTACCAAAACCAGTAACAGAGCACTGGTAGTGGACGTGGCCATCTGCATGAAGAATGCCAAGGGCAGAGTAGTATAGGTTTTTTATTTCCCAGCTTCAAAGTTGAACACTAGTCTTTATAAATGTTGATGCTCTTAAGCTTTGTTCTGAGTTTTTGTATAACACGATCCTGCCAAAATAAATATGAAAGTTGCTTTCATATTCTGTTTCATTACCACTTAACTCAGACAAATAGTCTTCAAGAACAAGTCGGAGAAGGCATCTATCTACAATAACAAAACAAGGATCAAACATATGCCTTGCACATAAACAACACCAACTGGTAAGAATCCCTAAAGTTTCTTGCACATTAGATACATGGAAAAAGCAAATTAACTTCTCACAGTAACAGTTTCAACAGGATCAACCTGAGCTCCCCTGGAAGACATTTGTACCTGATTTCCCCAGCTTTCTGGGTCTCCCCAAATACTAGCTTCAGTGCAAACATCCTACTTCTCTTAAAAGCTGCTGTGAAGCTTAAGAAGAGGTACCTCAAATCACTTGTAGATAATTTGGGGGGGGGGGGGGGGGGGAGGGGGAGACTCACAACAAGTATCCCATTCAGAAGTTGCTGAAATGTAACCCATAAATTGGGGTGAACATTCGCCGCCTTAAAGCAACGTTTAATTCCTTAAATTGGTTTGCACTCTCTCCCCCTTCAGTGTTTTCTAAAACATTGATCCTGCCAGCTATATCAGAAATTCTATTTAAAGTAAGAGGAAACGAAGTTACAAGTTTTGGAACACTTGTTTTTGTCCAAACCTGGTTGATTTTACTGAGGTTTATGGAACGTAAAGCAGCTTTGTTTCCCAACAGCTAGAACCAAATACAAAACCACAGTCATAATGTGCTAGTTTGGCAGAATACACTAGTTCAATTTTCATTACAAAGAATTGCTGGAGAGCCAAGGCATCATTTTTCTCTTAAAGGACATTTAGATACAACATAGGTTTTTACTAGTCAAAGGTAACTGAGACCAAAGCACACTGTTAGTATGTAAAGCATTTGTTTTCAAAATAATCTGTAGTGCTTGAAGTCTTCCCCTTTGACATGTATTTACTCACCAGCACTTCTTAAACTTCCCCTTGCATACCAGAATTATGATACAAGAATTGTGTGTTTCACAAAAGGCCCTATTTAATGGTATACAACTATTTTTATGACAGAAGAAAACAAGTTGAAAAGCACTGCAGGGGAAGGAGAAATTAATGTA
Source organism: Falco rusticolus (assembly GCF_015220075.1). Lineage (NCBI taxonomy): Eukaryota > Metazoa > Chordata > Aves > Falconiformes > Falconidae > Falco > Falco rusticolus. The sequence goes on along the minus strand of NC_051193.1, from coordinate 18,405,440 downwards.
TTGAAACCAAGTTCTTCATGATCATTAGGTTAGATCAAATTTGTTTCATAACTTTTAAACACATGCTGTTGCAGCACAATTACCTTTTCCATCTCTGTTAAAGCATAGGTTCTGTCTACGACATACCAAAGGGTATTTATTAAGTATTCAGAATACAGGCACAGTAGCAAATGCAGTCACATTTAACACAGCCTTGTTTCTTGTTTCAGTCAGAGTAGGTTTTGTCAAAAAAACCACTTGATTACTGAATCTTTTTCGACGACTTGTTACCATATCCATGATTATTAGATCATGGCCATAGGCTAGACACTGGTACATATATCCAGCTGTCAAAGTGAATTTAATCCATTAAATACAAAGGATAGCTATGGACAGGGCTGTTTTCTGTTTACTTATCAGGAAGCCTTTTTAGACTAGTAATTTTCTTCCTTGAAGAAATTCAGGCAAATTATTTATCTGCACTTTCTTGTTTGGATTAGATTCAAATAAAATTTACAGAAGTGAGAGGCATATGTAATCTGTGAAGGTATGCTGAAACAGTTTGTAGATTGCTATGAGTCCTAGACTGAAATTTGCATTTCCATATTTAAAAAAAAACAGAAGGTACATTTTAAAAGCTGTACAGTAGATATTAAGAACTGAATTGAAAAAATCAAACACTATCAACCTAAGTCAAAGATTGAATTAAACAGAGACATAGAAATTATATACAAAAGGAGGGAGTAGATATTAACACTGAAAATACGTGCAACCTAATTTAATTCTGCTTAGGTTATTCCTGTTAACCCATTCCAAGTCCACCATTTCCCTGAACTGAGGAAGTCAGAAAACACTGTCTCATCTACAACATGAACACTAGCCCACATTTTACAGCTGAGGAAACAGGAAAATAGAAAAGAAAAAAGGCAGCTCTTCAAAGGGACATAGGAAGTGTGCAGCAAGGTATGAACAGAAACTGCCTCTTTGCTATGTCCTTTAAAACTCAAGATTATCTTCTCTCCTTTATGATGCAATACAATCTTGGCAAAAGTTTTTGATGGAGACGTTAATGCCTGCTTTACCTCATTTAAATTACAAAAATAACTGCACTAAGTATTAAGTGAGTAATAGTATCTCCTAGGAATTTGCTATTCCTAGTAATTTTTTAGGTATGAATTTCAATGAAAAAAGTCAATAAAACAAAAAAAAATCCACTTACTGATAATTTTTTACTTTGTTCATAATTCAGTATTCCATATCCCTATAATTTAACAGATCTGATAAAACAGTAGCATAAATGAAAACAAAACCAGAGGATATTGAAAAGTATTTCATATCTCAACACGGAAGCTTGTTAACATGAATTACATGAGCTGCTCATTTAATTTTAAAATCAGTCATCCAAGTATAAAATTCATTCAGAACTAGAATTTCAAAAGATAAAATACCTAACTTCTTGTACTAAACTCATTTTAAACACTATCTTTGCTAAGCCTGATGAAATCAGGCCAGTACTAATACATACTTAGATATTCTGAACACAATGAGCTTATCTCAATGTATTTCAATTGAACTGCCACAATCCCAAAAACAGTGCCTACTCAATCTGGATTAATTGACTCGAAGGCTAAAAGGACACATAAATGGAACTTTTGTTGGAGCCGTGAAAGACCTTTTTTCCCCAAATGTGTGACTCAAGACCAGCAAAAGTTAGAGGAAGCTTGAGTTATTGCTGTTGTTTTCATTCCCAAGGATAGCTAGAGAGCTTCAGTACACATGTCCGCTGATACAGCATTAAATTTGCTTAAAAAGGGAAAACAACAACAAGCAGCCACCTTGCGGAGTCTAATTCCTTTGGTTCACGCTCTCAGTGTTATCAATGCTGACCTCTCCTTGGTACAGGATCTGGTCACCACACCAAGGTCACTTACACCACAACTTGTCTATCCAGGTTAGAACAAAAACGTAGAAACTCTCAGTACCAAGTCCTGTCTGAACTGCTTAGAGCAGCAGCTCAGTAATGCTTCCCAAGGCCAAGGCAACCTGAAGCTATGTGTCTTTCCTACTCTAACGAAGGGGCAAAAGCAGGCAGGGATTGAAAAACAAAACCCAAACTAAAGATCGCTAGTATCGCACACGCACACATCTGCCACAGCAGGCAGAAAGTTCTTTTTAAGTATTACTTTCTTTCATTTTTCCTTAATTTCACTTGGAAGGAGAAAAAAAAAAAAAAGAATTAAGGGTTCGTTTAAGTCTCATCTCTACCTACTATATTAGAGAAAGCGATAAAGCTAAAGACTATGTTACATAAAAAGCTGCAAAGGCTGGAGCAAGCTATACAGGTAACTTCAAAATTCTTTTCTAGAGGCTTTTTCAGTAACACTTAAAATGTTAAATTTTTAACATGAATTTTAAATTTTAAAAATGAAAACCTTAAAGGAACACTTAAACATGGAAATCCCAGTCCACATGAAAGAATATGCTGCAGAGTGGTAATCACATTAATTTTTTCCTTATGTAAAACGATCAAACTATTTTTAAAATGAGGAATAGAAATGAAAAGTTAAAACTTTCGTAAGACAGGAGACAATCAACTCCATCCTCACAGCACATGTAGAAATGGGTGTTACTGCTGCCTAGAGTATCAGCGCTATACAAATGGTCTCTGAACGCTTACACTTTATCTTGGGGAACAAAACCTCACTTGTCAAAAAGTATCAATCTGATGGGACACAAGAAATTCACAGCCTTTTCTTAATTTGGTAGCAAAACCACACTCTGAGGATGAAATATTTATACACAAAGATCTAGCAGTGTTTGCTAAAAAAAAAAAATGATCCTACATAAGGTATTTAAAAAAAAAAATAAAATATGGGACTATAGGTCTCCAAAAGCGATTGTCGCCCATTACTGTCACATTTAGGGCTCTGTAATAGAAATCATTTATGGGATCAAATATGGGAGCACGGCAACCATTTTACTTAGAAAAAAAAGAAAACATCATGTTTTGCAGTAACCAAAATCATGGAGGAAACTCTCTAAAAATACATTTTCCAAGCACTGAAAGGGACAAGTACTGTAGGAAACCGTGAAAGCCATACAATAATACTTTCACAATGAACAGTAGCTCGCTGTTACTACAGCTCAATCTATACGTGCATTCAGGCCAAGTATGTTATATGAGAACTGTTCACAGGGTAAAATTTTAAAAAGCCATATGTAGCTTTACAAACAGGGGGTTCAACTAACAATTAGCTGTGGGGGGAAAAAAAAGAAAATGATCTATTTTAAAGAAATCTATACTTCCCGCTCTTTTAACTAAAGCTACGTGCTAATACTGACGAGGTACTTTCAGATCAATGCACCCAGCACTTCAGGAGATGCAACAGCTCTGCCAAGAATCCTGCCTTCAAAAGGACTTTCATTGCTATGGCAACAGCATGTTCTCCAGTATCCAATTCGGAGACAACCTATGACACATACATGAGATGGCCAAACTCTGACTGATGCCTCACTGCAGCACAAGTCGCATTGTCATATAGAGAGAGATATAGATATACACACACAGCTATCAGTTTTCAGTTGCAGAAATATAAGGTACAAAACAGATTTTTTTGCTAATAGTTCACAGGGTACTTAGATTACCTACCAATAAACAGCTGCATCTAGGAGAAGAAATGCCATTCACTTTAAAAAACATATACAGACTATTCAAAGATCAAAAGGAATACAACCATTAGCACAGAATATAAACTGCATTACACAGCATCTCCCATATGCAGGTATTTACCTCTTCTCTGATCCCAAGTTCCCCTAACACGATGGGGGAAAAGGAAAAAAAAGAAACGTTGGTACATAGTAAATAAGTAGATGATTGTAACTGTCATTCAGTACTCAACAAGTATCCTGAAAACAAAGGGGGTTTAAAGAGTATAAAGAACATGCACAAATATAAACTCTGGTTTTACTGCATTCACTCGGGGCAGGGGGTGGGTGTGGGTGGAGCAGTAATCTTTTATAATGCTTCACCTTCTACCCAGAAATGTATTCACAAATGCACAGCCTTGACATGACTTGAAATTTATTCACCTCACAGTTTCAAGCATCCATGCCACACATATCACTCTTAAACTTGTAAGAGTTTGTATACTACTACATAGGGATCAGCCAGTAATTCAAGCCATTAAAAAGGACAAGGAAGAAATTGTAGTTAGTTACATATCCATTTCTGCACTTTTATTACATGACAGCTTTGAAAAAATAAACAAAAAACAGCCTGTTGTTGCTCACTTAAGTTCATTCACCCCAGAGGGTCCGATATATCTTTCCTGTAACACAATGAGAAAAGTAACAACGTGGTTGCATTCTTTACGTTCCTGGCAACCCTAAAATAGTTAAGCAACCTTTAAGATTACTTCTGGGTGTACTGTACAGCACTCATATACTGACGACTAACATAGAAGCAGAAACTTTGCAAAGAATCGCAACCTCCTTTAAAATCTTGGTGGAATAAAAGATTAGATTAACTTCCACAGAACTTGACTACTTCCCACTTTAAAGAGGTTGGCTGACAAACAGGGAAAAATAAAAGGCCCTTTCACAGAGTCATGAGGCCTGAATGACTTTTGGGAGAGAGAGTTTGGAGGGGATATGGTCTTCCATCCTTTAAAGCCTCCCTTTGCTTCCTTTTGAAGTATCAGGCATTATCTAGCTTGCTTTGCAAGTAGTAATATTACAGATCATTAAAAAAATATTCCAAATAAACTAACGAGATGAACAACTGAAACTGAAAAAAGGTGGGGTTTGGGTTTGTTTGGGGTTTTTCATGGGGTTTGGGGTTTTTGTATGTTTTGGGGTTTTTTTTAGTTTGTTTGGGGTTGGGTTTTTTTGGTTGGTTTGGGGTTTTTTTTTTTTTCAGTTGAGCTTTTTAAATTCAGCATCTTAAAAGCACTTGCAAGAAAAATATCTAGTTCAGATGTTTCTGTCACAAGTAATATTGACAAAGTTCATGCTCCAGTTTTTTGTGTGCTTATTACTGTTGTCTGGCAAGGGAATATGATATCAGAGATATTTTCAAGGTTACCAAAATAAAAGCATTACATAGAGCAGAGAATACACGTCAGACATTACATGCATTTATACACATAAAGTGGCAGAGATGTGCATTTCTTTTATATCAACTAAAATAACTCAAACCAAACTACAAGAAAAAAATTTTGATTTGCCATACCCATTCAATCACCTTGTATCAAAGCATCACAAGCACTAATCTGGCAAAGACATACTACAAAATACAGCTATTTGAACTCTGCGATAGTAAGCACCACGCATCATGTTTAGAAACATACAAAAGCTTTTCATTACTCCAAAACTCGGTCATCTTCATTAAATCACCATCTCTTCATAAAAGCCTTGGCTTCATTTAGCATTCGGGAAGATGAAAGAGCAGCTACCCTCCTTATGGATTACTTCTCTATTACAAGAGAATGTTTTGCACGTCAAAAGCAAACATTAAAGGATTAAATGATATTGTCATTTCTGCTCTTGTTTATTTGCAGTGGGCAGTGAACAGAATTGCAAAGAAACAATTGGTGATTATTTTAAGCTGTGTTCTTTTGCAAGGATTATGACTCACGAAGTTGCTGCATAAAGAAACTGGAACGGGATAGGTGTCGCATTGAAAACCATCAAAACATCACAATATAAAAAACGTTTGTCCTACAAGCAAAGCTGTCTGGTTTAATCATTTCACAGAGTAGCCACAATAGCTCTTGGGATAACACCAAGACAATAGTATCTTACATTCAAATAAAAATAAAAACATAAACAGTGACTTCCATTTTCCTACAGAAGACTAAAAATACTTTAGGATTTTCTGAAGTACATTTACTTACACAGCATCCTACTAACACTCATGCAACACAGTAGAATATTCAAGACACTTGGTTACCAGACATCCCTGCAGCATGCAAAGTGCAAAATTCAGTGACTTTATCAGGGATTTATCTACATCTTTTATGCTTTAAACACATTTTCCAACAGAACTAGAGAAATCAAGCTTGCAAAGTGATGTTGTTTTAAATTAAACTTTTAATATTTTTCTCACACATTATATGCAAATGGGTATGAATCACACTCAGCAAGTTTCATGTTTCACTAAATCTTCTGATTCTCTTATTATTGCCTCCAACTAAAAAACACAGATTTTTTTTCTTTTAGATAGTTGTTAAAGATTCAGATTGTACACACAAAATTCAACCATGTGCATTCAGGTTTTATTTTATGCAAGGCTTGGAACCACTCAATACACTACAGATTTTGTCTGTAAAACCTGAACCTGGAAGAAGACAGGAGAATTATAAATCAATTCACTCTCCAAAGGCAATAATATACATATTAAAATTAGCAATACATTTTGGTCCTACTCTAAACAGAATAAAAAAAGATACCAGGTATTACTACAGATCAAGTTCTTGCTTATATTGAATTAAGGGCAAACGTTGGTTTAAGCTCAATTTCATTTAACACACACGCACAGTTCATTTAAGATGCACAATCTGATACTGATTGTTATTTTACCCCAAAAGGTACTCAACTAGAAATGACCAAATTTTTATTTTGTTTTACTGGGTGTGTTTTTTTCAACAATTAGTTCTGCCTACTCATCTTTACATTTAAAAAAGAGGGGGGAAATACACAGTCTAAAAAGTAATTTTCACAAATCAAGTCTCAGAATACACTGCTATATAAAGCTCCAACCCAGCCTAACTTAAGTTTCTCCATGTTACCATTGCTTCGTCTTCAGCAGCACAAAGAGCTCTTCCAGAGACAAGGCACAAACAAAATGTTTCCTGCATTTTTGTTCAGACAAGAGAAAGTAGAACAGCAAAAGCAAGTGGTTCAACCTATCACTAGAACTCCACGTAACTAACAACCCGATGAAGACACAGAAATACCACCATTTCTGCAGGACAGCTGGGGGGGGGGGGGGGGGGGGGGGGGGGAAGTCTGCAATACCAAAAAAAGCAGACTTGAAAAGCGTAATATAAGTATCTCACATGCTTACAAAAAAAAAACCAAACAAACGACAAACCACAGTATAGGCAATCTCTGCAGAAGATCAGGAGCAAGAAATCAGGTCCACTGCAATAAACAAGATTTACTTCAGAAAAAATAACTCAAAACTGTCAACTGTATGTAAAAAGGTCTACCTATTTTCCACATACCAATAAAGAGAAATTGTGTGTAATACCAGAAATGTACACTTTTTATCTTCTTTTTTAAACGCAATTGTATTGTATGAGCAGTTTTTTAAGTTTTCCATAGCACTAAACTAATACAGAAGTATACAAGACAAACCTTACCCAGTTTTATGCTAAAGTTTTACTAGCATTCCTAGAGAGCATTACCCTACCACCAGGGCTGTAAAGTAAACCCTTTTTATCAAGTCTCTTCTTCTTCCACCTCCCATTTCGAAGTATTCCTTAAAACACCAACAACAATTATTCTGTTGTGATCAAGCGAGATTTCTCTAAATTACATCAGTAAGAACATGAAGTTTATTTAAAGCAATTTCATCTCCTTCTTAAAAACAAAAAAACCCACACACAACAACAACACACACAAAAGCCAAACAAACACAAAAAAACCACCCACAAACCCACACATCCCTAGCATACAAGAGGAATCTAACAAAGTCCTAAAGATTGATTGGGTACATTTTAGCCTGATTATCCTCTGAAGACAATGGGATATTATTAAATATAACAGAAGCTGCTCTTTCTGATCATTCTTGGTATTCAGTTAACATCTTCACCAAAAAAGTATGTCCTTTATGGTTTTGAATGTTCTGTTTACAAACATTGCTTTGTTTTACAAACGAAAAAAACAAGGCACTCATTCAAGACACTTAAAAAAATTATCATTATCTCATCTCAGACTCATAATAGGAAAAAAAAAAAGTGCCCCTACAACCACTAGTAAATAATGGGGTTTAGTATTTAAAAAGTCCACAAGTACTTCCAAATCATCAGGTTGAGGTATACAATAGAACTGGGGGACTTGTAAACTTTCCTATTAATAAAACACCCAACAAACTGAAGGAATGGTCAGCACTGATTAGGGGGGGGGGAGGAGGAAGATCTTAAAAATACATTTACTGTCCTTATAATACTTTTCCCCCTTTTCTTACAGTGTTTAAACACCAAAAAAGTGATTAAGGTGTACACTGAATTTAAAACTACTTATCAGTATTCAATAACAATCTCCATCAAATAATTCACATACAGAAGAAAACAGTGCCTCTTCTTACTTCTTTATTTACTATTTAGTGACTTCCTCAGTGCAGAATATATGAAACTAATCAAGTTTTGCTATATACTTCTCAAGGAGTGCTGACACATTAGACAATGCCTCTAAAAAAAGCTTTCTAGAGAACATACTTTATTCAATGAATTCATTTACTGAAACTGACTTTTCAAATTTGATAAACTATAGTATTTCTTTTGAAGGAAATTTAAAATAGAAGACATTATATAACATAGATCGCATCTGGCTGTATAGGTAATTTAAGAAATTATATAAAGCTTCTAAAAATGCTCAGTGTTATTCCCCAAAAATGTAATCCTCCGACATTAGAATACCAAAAAAAAAAATTAAAAACATATAAAAAATGAACTGCATCTCCACAGTCAAGATAAGTCAGCTCAAGAGGTCTAGTAAACTACTAAAGTTAATAAACATCTTTCCATTTTAGAAATAGTCTCCACAAACCCCAGTCTTACCAAGTGATATAGTATTACATTAGTGTTTTAATCATCCTTCTGTTCACAATACACACAATTTTCAACATTAGTGTAGTATACTATACCTTTAGCAACTTAAATAAAGCAGTTTACCAAGTTTATAGTAGACTATATAGTAGATTAACAGAAATGCATGTAAGAGTATCTATAGGCTCAACTATGGATAAAGTAGAATTATCTGAGACAAACAGCTGTCATACCAACTCGATAGCAAAATGACTAAGGGGTTAAGTTCCATTTGTGTGACAGCTGGAAAGAAGGGGCGGTGTATGTGAACTTTGCTATATATGTATGAATGACAAGCTTTTAACGTGAAATTCCCTTGCCAAAGACCACAAACAAATAAAACCAAAACCCCACATACCCTACCAAAAGCTACAGACATAATAAAAGTATTACAGTAATCAAGGGACTGAGTATAAGTTCAGCTGTCATTAGAGGACAGACAAATACCCAAGAATCTCATTTATACTTCTCTTTAAAGAAAAGGAACTCCTCAGATGAGACACGATTTTTCCTCAGTCTCTTTTCAGGATACTTCCTCCTTTTCACCCAAACCTTCAGACCTCGTGTTTACATCTACATCAACACTACTCTCTGGGTAAATCCAAATATACAGCAACAACTTCAGATCATATTCCTTCCCACATGCCATTAAGACCACTCTCCAAAGCACCTGGATACTCTTCAGCACTTACAGCGGATCACCAAAATTTGGCAGATCAAAGAGCTGCTAGCTGGGGTGGATGGTGATGGTGGGAGGTGCCCCATCCTGGGTAGTTTTACATCAGCAAAGGACAAGGCACTACTGGGACCCCGGACATTCTGAAGCTGCCCAAAAATAACACTGCAAAGATCTTCCTTGAGTTGCAAGACAGTAACATTTATATAGGGATTGGACGTTAGATGTTGTGCTTGTAAACACAATGACCAACCACATCGCTGCTCTCACCCAGGGAAAACTGATTGCTGGAAGTAAGAGATAAACTTTTTGAAAGAATGCTTTCTACAGGTCACTACAGCAAAAGTTACAGTTTCCCTTATTAACAGCTTCAAGTGTATATCTAACCAGAAGACAGGACAAACACGACTAGAAATTCTACAATTTGCTATTTGAAAGACAGCAAGGGATTTCTGACCAAGTGACATGAGGTTTATACCATCACCTGAAGTGATAAGGGCCATTTCAAAAGAACGGCCAATGGCAACAAATGGTGGACAAACACCTACTTACCTGGTCACACAGCTACATTCAGAACACTGTTACTGTTCCATTTTGGTTTTGGTTTGGTTTTTTTTTTTAAATCACAAAAAACCCTCAATATCCATGTGACCACAAACACCTTGCAAGAGACCACCTGCTTTAAAGTTGGGTTATCAGTTCCCTCCATTTATCCAAAAATTTTTCCTCCCTCCTCTTTCTTAAATAAGAATATGGAAGAAGTTACTTAGCCCTTTTACATGCAGTACTTTTCAGGACTGTTCATGGAGTATGTGTCTGATAATTTACCTTTACAAAGGCAAAGGAAGGGGAGGAGAAAAAGGGACAGCAAGAGTGAGAGGAAGGCTGCCAACAGGCAAGCAGCAGAGTCACATATTTATCAGCACTGCATCACCTTTCTAGGTTTCTAACTGCAATAGGTGAGAGAACCAGACCGAAACATTCATCTCACTTGCGTCTGGCCCATTTGAAGGGTAATTGATGGGTCTCCCCTACAAACAACTAGAGGGGAAAGCAGCTACGGACACCTTTCTGCTTTCAAGCACAACCCTTCCCAGAAGAGGACAGAATATAGCACCCTTCAGGCCCAAGAGGAAATACCAGGTTACCAGGTCTGCTCATTCACTTCTAATGGAGCTAGAGGACAAAATCCGATACTAAAAATAAAAATAATAAAGCAGCCACACAGCTGCATGACCTAATGTTTATGTTAACACGCCACCCTAGATTTCTGGCATTTAACACACACTAAGCTTATCTGCTTTTGAACAGCAAACAAAACCACACAGGATCATAACACATTTTGGATGATAAAACCAGAAATAAAGGCATTTAACTATTTTTTTTTCTAATTTGATTTTTTAAGAGTCTGTCGTGACCTAACACATTGTAGGACTAGACTATGTGACTACATGAGACCTCTCACCGACTCCTTAATACAGAGATTGGGAGGAGGCACTGGGAATTTCCTACACCTCAATGGCACATCGCAACCATAAACACACATAGAAAGGTATCAGGGAACTGGTTCTCCTTAGGAATCACAGTTCTGAAAATGAAAAAAAAAAAGTATTTTGAAAGGTTAGGAGCACTGATTTACATAAACAAAAAAGTCTCATCTTTCTGCAGTTTTTGCCAAGGCTGTGATTTGGCTGTCAGAGTTGAGAGTGCCTTTTCTCAACGCTTGCTGTAGATTAATGAACACATTGTTTAAAATACTATCCAGCCAGGTGTCTCTCCCAGGTTGGTTGCTGGTTTTGGGGGGTTTGTGGTTTTGTTTTTGGTTTGTTGTGTTTGGTTTTGGGTTGGTTTTTTGGCGTTTTTGTGTTTTGGTTTTGGGGTTTTTTTGGGGGGGTGGGGTAAGGTGTACAAGGAACTGTTGATGCAAAACTAAAAAGGAAATAAGAGTTTAGAAGACTGACAAACAGTAATGGAGTCATGTTTTGCTAATTTTGTTAATGCTGTTTGGTAACTTAACAGACCTGCTAAAGAACTGCCATTGTGTCCAGTCTCAAGACATGGGGCCCTAATTTAGGGACACCCAGGTTAATGGCAGGCTATCGACTTAAATGGTCTTTGCATCAAGCCACTAATTAGTGGCCTATCCCAATCCATTCCTTACAAACTCAGTAAATTAGCAGAAAGAAGTGGAAAGGGCAGCCTCTTGCATTTGCATTAAAGGGACCAAAGCAATACAAATGGAGATCAAACAGACAGATTCAGGAGCTTTTTTTCCATGTAGGGCTAGGATGAGGAATGTCTGGGTACACACAAGACTTGTGCCCAAAGCTGTCCACACACCAATGCGTGCACTCGTTTTTCACAAGCTTCAGGAGAAACAGGTAAGAGGTCATATTTTGACAACTTAGCTCTTTAACTGTACCTCTTTAAACTCTTACCACTTTGTTTGCTGTTAGACGTCCACATTATCTTACCTCAGCTTTTCAACTGATACATCCCATATGCAAGTGCACAGCCACATGCAAAAAAAATGCCATTTGTACATAATGCCATCCTTGAGGAGGCTACAAAAAAATGAAGCTAGTAGGCCACCTAGGAAGATACTGTCTCAGTTATATTCTTCTTTAGCCTCTAACAAGTTCCTTGCATAAGAAAAGGAAAAAGGGGTTTGTTTTGTGGTACCACACCTGAGATTAGAAAATTTCAACCACAGGAAAAATTGAAATTGAGATCAAACCTACCGGGACCCATAGGAAAATTGCACTATTGTTGCCTATGGCAGGCATTTGAATATTATGACTAGATTTTTATGGAGTTACTGTAATAAATAAAGGGCATTGGGCAAAATCGGTAACCATCCAGGTCTGTATTGGCACATATTTTGTGGCTTTGACAAAAGCCAAACAAAGCAAAATTTCACTGTAAATCATAAAGACTGCTCTTACCCATAGCAGCAACATAGAAAATTTTGATTTTAAGAATAATCTGCAAAGAAGCCTGATGAAGAAGCCCAATAGAACGTAGTATCTCTGACCTTTGCCTTCTCCTTCTACAATTTCTAAGACAGAAATGGCTTTATCTTCACAAGTGGGCTTTGGAGGGGAAAAGAATGGGAAGTTCTGTTTTAAACAAGAGATAATTACAGCAAGTATGACAGGGAATGTTTTGTGACTTAACTCACTGACTTATGTATCAGGTTACTTTTCCAATATGTTAATTTTCACCAGTAGTCTGACCAAGTTATTTGACTTTATCAGCAGCTTACACAACTTACTGTCATAAGATACTACGATATATCAGATTAGTTCACTTATTTCATCTGCAGCTTTCATTCATAACTGACTGACCTGTAAAAAGCAAGCCTGCCCCAACACCAGACTTGAGCTATCTTTTAATCAAAGTACAGTATTTGTATGTTAATCCATGACAGCATTTTCCTACAAATTACAGGTATCGGTCATATTAGCTGTTTTATTTATTTTACGCAATCTGATGACAAACATATTTTTACAACACAATCAATAGAAATATTGCAAAATTGTATCAGATAGAGCTCGTTACACCAGAATTAATAACATTCATCCTGGTATTTCCAACACTTTGCAAAGCCACACCTGAAAAACAAACGGAACTTAATCATCTTCGAACAGCAACTAATTTGTCCTTTTAAACCGGGGCCCTGGGTGGTGGTAAGGAAAACGCATCATGACCATTCCTTTATTGTAAATCAGATTTCCCAGAAATATACAGTCTTAAGAGCCATGCAGACAGGCAATTGATTTAAACCTACTTAACAGGGGCCGTTAAGCTTCATCTAGGTGGGGACTCTATAATAACAAACAATAAACACATTCTTATTGCAACTAAGAAAAGGAAACCGGAAAAAGAAAAAAACCTGAGTTTAACAGGAAAGATACTGAAGGAAGCTTCACATCTGTCATGCCATCAAAATCATAGAAAGTCTCTGTAAGAGGCAGCACCACTCCATATTCAAAGAAAAAAAATTAAAAGTACTTTTTAGGAACCTGTGCATACAGTGCTTCACAGTACTAGATAGCTCAAAGGAACGAATACCTCCTCCTTTCATGTTTCTCTTTAAAAAGTGGCCTCTAGTAGTAAAACCAAAAAAAGTTTCAAACATTGTTTCTCCCAAAAGTTACAGAACACTTGCAATTAAAGCAAGATCACAATTAAATCAGAATGCTAGAAATTAAATGCCTGTACTTTGTCAGCAAACTTAACACAGTCATTCTACAATACTTAACACTGACTCAGAACACAACTAGTATCGAAGTTTGGCGCCTCTCACTCCTGCAGAGTGATCTCCCTAGGTCAAGACTTAGGTCATAACGTTACAAGAATTAGGGCATACAATCCCGCTAACCAGTAAACCTCTACAACTAGAAATGTTTTAAATTCAAGCCCACAACTATATACCATTATGTTTTCCAAGGGGAATTCACTTGAGGTTGCAGCTTGCTTGACAGCTGCGGTGTATTGCTCATGATTGGTATCTGTGTGATGATACCCTATACTGGTGAAGAAATTCAAGGAGTCAATAACACTGTTTCTTCCAGAAAGCTAAGTATTCTGGCATTCTCTCTTTTTCTGGGCCATCCAAGGAAAGAAGGGGACACATTACCTACAAATAGGGCAAGGCCCACTACCGAAGACTGATCTGAGAGCTAAAGTAAAAGTGAAAGCTTTATTATTCAACAGAAAGTTATTCTACTCTCTCAGGAAAAGCAACGGGAAAGGGAGACAAAGGTGCTCAGGTTGTGCTCCCCACAATAAGTTTTGGCTGCCTGAATGTCTTCTAAAGCAAGCTTTTGAGAAACAACAGTCCTGAATATTTGGGTTTTTTTAAAAAAAACTTATTAACTACACCGTATATGAATTTGCTGTGTTACTATTGCCAGTTATTTAAACCTGACACACTTTCAAAGAGCAAAACAAAACCACTTACATATTTTTAGGAGAGAAAAAGTTAAAAGCTTCTTCAGGTATGTGACAATTGCAACATCTGCTACATATTTTCATTAATTTAAATGTGGCAGACAGTTGAACTCTCTGAATAGTCTGCAAAATTATGATTTAGAAGTTTTAAGATGCCTTTAAAAACAAGTTTTAAAGCATCACTAAAATGCAAGGTGTTGTTTGGATTCTCAAAGTAACAGCTCTGGCAGTAAGAGCTGAACAGGCGATGTTACTGCACAACTTCAAGCAACTACTTCACCCCTCTACTGCTACTCTAAAAATAAATTCTCATTAACCTTAACTAAAACCACAAACATCACTTTGTTGTATTCATAAAAACAAAAATATCACTTCACAGTATTCACAGGCAGTAAGGATACATTAAAAAAAAGAGCAAAACACATTGTTTAAAAGTTACTTTCGTTTCTCTTTTGGTAAGTAGTAATAAATACACCCTTCACAAGAATGATACAAAGTATCTGTTAAAAAAATGCACTTATTTCCTATCACAGGCTTAGCCTAAAAGCCTCTCAAAACAGCCATTAGGTGGACCTCATTGAAAAGATACTGAAGCCACAAAATACATGAGACTTGTGAATAGTTACTTGTTTTCCAGATGCACTGATAAAGCTTCAGCATGAGAGAGTTCTATTGGTGGAGATCTTGAGAACTACCCAGTACTAGAAAATTGTATTAGCCTTACATTTTCCTTAAGAACTGCATTTTGAAATATATCCTCGAGTCAAGAGTATTTCATTATTTGGCATTTCACTTAAGTGTTCTCCCCTTTCATACAGGGGCTAGGAAATACTTACCGGTAGGTTTGATTTTATCAAACTAACAAAAACAAAGAAGCCATTAACTTTTAACATAACAGATAAACAGACCCCTTGCATGTCAGTATGACTAGGGATACTTAACACCTCGCTGCACTGGTATGAGTAGTCTGAGGCATACAGGGGAAAAGGATGGTTAAAGTACTATAAAGTCAGATCAAAAGAGCACATCTCTAATTAATCTGAATGTCTTATGAGAATATGTACAAGTGAAGGATTTACCACACTTGAAGCACACAAAGACTAAGCTAAAAACATTGAGATCTAGTTACATGAACTTTATGTATCTTGGATGCACCCTACCTGATCCACTGAACTGGCTGCTTCCTAGCGTAGTTGGTCTGGTTTTCCCACTATTAACAGGTGGGGAAAACATCTGCAAAAGGAGGGAAAAAAAAGTGTTTAAATTGGCTTTGAAACTCTGTGCTAAATTAACATAAACTTTTAAAAGATATTAATTGGAAACAATTATTTCATTCATTTTTCCACTAGAAAATAAACATAACGCAAGATGCGCATGTAGACCCATAAAACCAACAAGCTAAAGCACTCCTTGCAATTGACTTACACCACAAAAATCTCTTCTCCACATAAACACAAACAAGTTTAAAGAAAATAAAATGAGACCTACTACTATGATGGCGATTTAAAATTGTTACAGATCTTAAATTTTGCAACTTAAAATGTGTTCCTTGCTGATCTGTGAGTTTCAAGTCACTGGGATAAAGACAACTTTTGAGGGGCCAGTAGTTTTCTGTTGTGTTTATAAAAATCAAGCACCCTTCTGAAATCTGTTCAAAGCATCACACAGAAAACACCTATAATTTTCTATGCCAAAACTATCCATAAACAACCTCTGTTATTTGCGGGCATTTAGCTTTCTTTTGGTTTGTTTAAAGAAAGAACAAAAAAAAGCCAACGTACCAGTGCCACACGCCAGCTTAACAAACGTTAATTATTAGATTATGCCATCACTGGGTCAGCCTGATTTTAACCAGTTAAACCAATTGACCCAGCTGGTATTACAGTATTAAATCTGCAAGTCTAGACATTACATCAAAGTTCAGGTGTCCAACTTGGCTGAGCCGGAGCCAGCCTGCCCCTGCTCCGGTGGCGTTACCGGGCAGGAGCGGGGAGCCCCCGCGGATATCGTACCGCGCTGAAGTCCAGCAAGTCGCTCAGCTCCTTGTCCGTTCCTATCGCGGCCATCCTCTGCTGCTGGGAATTCATCTTCCTCCGCTCCTCCGATCACCTCCTGGGCGCAGGGAGAGAGGCACAGGCAGCGCTTCACCGCGGAGCCGGCCCCCGACACCGGCCCCTCCCGCCGAGGGGCCGCCGGTACCCGCAGCCCGGCGCTGCCGGCGGCTCCCCCGCACTAACCAACTCTCCTCAAGTTTCCCCCGGCTCCCTCTGCCCCCGCATCCCAGGCTCCCCCACCGCCAGCGGGGCACGGTCGCGCCGCAGCGGGGCCGCCACCGGGAACCAGGTCCGCCCCCCCGCGGGCCGGCGGGAGCGCCGCGAGCAGCCGCGCCGAGCCCGGAGAATTACCGGGAGATTAAGTGACTCACGGGCTCCGCAACAATGGGGCGGGCGAGCGGGGCGGGATGCGCCTCAGCGCGGCCATCTCTGCCCCGGCATCGCCGCCCGGAGCCGGCGGCCGGCTCGCTCCCGCCCGCGCCCCCGCCCTCCGCCACCGCCGCTCCGCTCTCGGGACCGCGGCGGGGCCGGGAGCCGCCCCCGCGCACCGCACGCGCACACGCGACGCGGAGCCGCCGGGCGCGCGCGCCGCCGCCGGGCGGGCGGAGGGCGGAAGGCGCGTGCGGCGGCACGGGAAGGCGCGGGGTGGGGGGGGGGCGGGGGGCCGTGCGCGCGCGTTGGGGGGGTGGGGGGGCGCGCGGGGAAGGAGGGGCGGCGGGGCCCGCGCCTTCCCTTGTGCCCGGCGGGGGAGCGGCGGGGGCGCTGCCGCAGCCCCGCTCCCCGCCAAGTTTCGGAGCCGCCCGGCGCGCCGGGGCCGCGGCCGCCGCGATCCTTTATGAGTGCCGGGAGCCGCGCGGCCCGGCCGCTGCCCGCGGGGACCCGCTCCTGCCCGGGGCCGGGGGCCACAGCCCTCCCGGGGTCCGCGGCCCGCCCCGCCGCCAGCGGAGCCCCCGGCACGCCGCACACAGCGCCCCGCCGCCCGGGCTGGCGGGCCCTGGCTGCCGCCCCTCGGCACTCGCCTCTCGGCGCCTCCCTTCCCCACCGCGGCCTCCCCGCGGCCCCCAGGCAGCCCCGCTCCCGCCCGGCCGTGCCCCTCGCCACCGCCTCTGCCCCCGCGGGCGCCCGGTCGCCGCTGCCCTCCCCTGCCGCTCTCTGCCAACTTCTCCCGGCCGCCCGCACTTACCTGCTGCCCCCCGGACGCTCCGGTGACCAGGGCCGGGCCGGCGGCGGCGGACGGGCCGCGGGCTGGGTGGGAGGCGACGAGCCGAGCGCTCCCCCCCCCCCCGCTGGAAGGAACTTGTGGGTTTCCCTCAGGCAGACATTTTTTTGCTTACCGAGCCTCAGCACCACGTTCACGGCTCCGGCTCCGTATCCCTCCGCGCCAAGCGCCGCCACGGCCTTAACCCTTGCCGCGCCGCGTCGCTGCCGGCCGGGGGCGGGCGGGAGGCGCTGGCGCGCTGACGGCGGCCCCGCGGCCACCCCTCGGAGCCGGCCCGGCCCCCGCCTTACCCCCGAGCTCCGCCGGGACGCCCCCCAGCCGGCTGGGGAGGGGGGGGGGGGCGAAGGCGGCGAGTGGATGGCGGCGGGTGCGCCGCGCGGAAGCCCGGCGGGCGAGTGGCGGCGGCTCGGGAAGCAGCGGGACCCCCCGGCCCGCCCGGGGACAGCGCCGCGGGCGCACGGCAGCAGCCCCCTCCCCGCCGCCCCCCGCCTCCAAACCGCCGGCAGCAGCGCACGTTCCCCGAAGGCATCCCCGCGCTCGCCCCGCACACGCACGCCCGGCGATGTGCCGGAGCACTTTTAATGGGTCAGTACAAGCACACAGCCCCGCTGTGCAAACACCACCGCGCGTCAGTCACATCGAGTTCTGAGCGCTCTGCAGCAGCTTCCCCTGAAACACGCGGTTGAACCCGTAACGTGTCAAAGCGCGGCAACACGCACGGCGGTGCGGGAGCGTGTGGCTCCCCGGAGGGGGCGATGCCGGGGCCAGCAGCCCCCGCCGGGCACCCCCGCTCCCGCCCGGGGACAGGCGCGTCCCGCCGTCAGCGCGAACAGCCCGGCCTGCGGGGAAGGTGGCTGCAGTGTGCAGGCGGCGGGGCGCGGGACAAGGTGCGGAGCGGGGCAGGGCAGGAGCGGTGCGGAGCAGGAGCGGGGCAGGGCAGGGTGAGCGTTGGTGTGAGCAGGGCAGGAGAGGTGCGGAGCAGGTCGTGGAGCGGAGCAGGCGCGATGCGGAGCGGGGCAGTATAGGTGCGGGGCAGGGCAGGAGCGGTGCGAGACAGGCGCAGTGCGGGGCAAAGCAGGCGCGGTGCGGATTAGGGTAGGCGCGGTGCGGGGCAGGGCGCGGCCCCCGCTGGCGGCGCGCAGCCGCCCGCGCCTCTCCCGGGCCTGCAGAGCCCCCCGGTGGCACCGCCGCGCCACCGCCCGGGCCCGGCCCCGCGCTCACCCAACGCCGGGCGCCGCCGCCCGCCCCGCTCGGCTCCGCGGGGGCACTAAGGGCCGGGAGCCCCGGTGGCTCCCGTCACGGTCCGTCAGAGCGGGGGGAGTGGGGAAACGGCGGGACAGGCGACCTCAGCCCCGCAGGAGCTAAAGCGCTGCGGACGGTTAGCGCGGTGCGGGAGCGCACGGGGCGGGTAGGGGCGGGGGTGGGCGCCCCTCGGGGGTGCTGCTGGCGCCCCCCTGGGCTGGCACGCAGCCAGGTGCACGGCGCGCTCCGGCCCCCGCCGCCCCTTCCAGCTCCGCTCTTCCCACCCCCAGCTCCAGCTCCAGCCTGTGACACCTTCCGCAGGAAGGGGAGGGTGATAACAAACTTACCACCCCCGGGCAAAGGCACGCTGGAGGTTTTGGAGCCTTAAAACATTCTCCTTCGGTTTTCTCCCATGTGTGCCGTGTACTGGATGATCACCTGGGCCTTGTGATTCTATGAATATTCATGTATTTGCCACTTAGAAATGCAGGAAGCAATTTGTATTAAAATATCAACACAACGACTTCCATTCCCTGTGCCCCTGAGGGACATAAATATGTACTTTTTCTCCTTGATGTATAAATAGTCGTTCACTTGAAAGCACCCAGTGACAGAGATCACTATACATTTCATGAGGAATGCCCTTTAACATATTTTAGTTACAAGGAAGACCCCGTTTACATACTGTGAAAATACTATTGTTTCTCTTGATGTCTTATTTCTTAACCAGCACTGGTGCTCAGTACCAGCTAGTACCTCTGCGATGCCAACAAGCCTTGGTCAGAAAACTGACTAAATCTAAAGCAGCTGTAAGCAGGAATGCTAACAATTGTTTGTACTGATATGTAATGGTATTAAAATTAATTTCAAATGCAATACTTTTTATTTGCTCTCTGACCTAAGGTTTTAAGTTTCACATTTGTAGGCTTTTTTTTTTGCAGCTAGAAAGTTTTGAGTGGAAGATGAGACATCCACAAAACACATGACATAGGGCTTCAAGATACACAAAATACCGTAAGAGATTCCATTTGGCCCACAATGACGTGCCACTTTCTCATGCAGACGCTAGCAGTAAGCACGCTCATTACCAAAAGCCACATTACAGCAGCTGTTCTGCTGCATTGCTTCTCTACGGGTTGACTGTCCTCTTTGAAGAACTTCACTTCCAGGCACGTGTAAAAAAAATGACTGAAACATAAATGAAGTTTCCAGAAATTATGCCAGACAACTTAGCAAGTACCCCAGGACTCAGGGAAGGTATGCTTTGGCCAAAAATAAATCGTGAGTACAACCTAAAGGAGATTGCTCCGGGGAGCCAAAATTGTAATGACTTGGCTGAATCAGAAATTCCAGAAGAAACTCATGCAGGTAGCTTGAGTAAAACCACTGTGAAAGATCAGTAACTATCACGTCCTGAATTACAATAAAATTGTAAAAGAGATTTAATCTCATGTTTCCCAGGTACCAAACATCATCTCTGGCAAAGATTTGGAATCTTTAACCTACTCAGTTGCTAACCCCTCTTCATGTAACACTGATAAGAATTAACACGTGCACTCAAAACATCAAGGCACGATATCCATGCAATAATGTCTTTCACCTGTTCTCAGACTCTCCAACCCCTTTCTTAAGCTGCTACTTAGAATCCTTTTATCTCTGACACTACCTGTAAATTATTCCTGTTCAGTGCAAATAGGATTTTTTTTTAAAAA
The DNA here is from genome assembly GCF_015220075.1 of Falco rusticolus. Lineage (NCBI taxonomy): Eukaryota > Metazoa > Chordata > Aves > Falconiformes > Falconidae > Falco > Falco rusticolus. The sequence goes on along the minus strand of NC_051193.1, from coordinate 18,384,792 downwards.
AAAAAAAAGACATTGCATATCCTTATGTCATCAGTCATACACAGAAAATGAAACAGAAAACAATGTGGTCAACATTTATAAATAAATAAATAAACAAACAAAACAAACAAACTCTCTGCTTTTAGCTATTTAGAGATCTTTATGAGAAAATATGACTAAGACTTCATAAACATTTTAAAACACTTGAAGAAATAGGTATCTGAAACCTGGTTGGGACAATGACAAGAGCTGTCCATTTGCAACTAAGCAAATACTTTCAGTTTCATTCCTGCTTCAATCCCTAGTTACGGTTCTGATTCTTTCTTTACACATGTGCAAATGTGGCAAACATATGACACAAATTGTACAAAACCAAAACCTGCCAGCTTTGCTGTGACACAATGGTACCCACCTTGTACATTACACACAAGGCTGAAATGCTACTGTCTTCTGCAACTGTTACACCCTTTTTTCTTTCACTTCTTTAAAAACAGAAGGTCTTCCCTACCTAGGGAGCAACAGATCCGGTGGATAGCAGAGGAATATAAGAGCAATCATAAACAACAATTGTTTTGCTAGTGGTTTTGTAAGCAAGGACTCCAGCGATCAGGACTAAGTTCCTGAAGATGCTTTCCCATTCATATTATCATCGGTGAATTTTCTATCAAGATAAATGAATGTACTCATCTTGCGGGCAAATAACCTCTCCTCAGAGAAGTCTCAGGTCTGTCATGGAGCAGTGCAAGGAATAGGCAGGCAAACCCATGCACGCAGAGTCATGGGTGAACTCCAGGCTCTGAGAGAGCATACCATGCAACTGTAAATCTTTATGGTAACAGCCCTGACAGCTGATCTACCAACATCAATATGGTCAGCTACCAAGCAGTGCAATCAGGGAATTGCTAGCTGCCAGATGGCAATGGCAACATTCTTCCGCATGCTTCTACATGACCGTGAAAATGAAGAATTACATACAGGACATAAAAAAATTAAAAGGAATATAAAAACAAAATCACTTGAGTACAACCCCCTGAAAATAATCACACTCATACGCTGTTTCCACAGCCTTCATGAATTGCTTTCCACCCACTCCTTAAAGGAAAAATGTTTGATACAGCAGACAGCTGTTGTGCATTCAGGGATGTGAGAAAATGTATTCCATATTACTATTTAATGTATCATGCCTGTGTGAATAAAATCATTAAGCTTGCATGTCTCCTTTTGGTTTATTTATTCTTAAATTTATACACACTGAATTAATTCACCACTGCCACCCAAACTGTATGAGCTCCTAGGGTGTTCCTCGGCACAGCATTTGACCCAGGATGGAGTTTTCACTGGAATGGCTCCTTTAAATCAACACATATGTGCTCAGCCTACATCCACAGACAGCAATTTATCCGTGATAAATGCTATTGTTCAGCAAATCCATAGCCCTTGAGAAAAGTCAGCAAACCTTTCCTGCTCCAAGGTTTTCTGCTGGCATTTTTTTTCCTCTTTCTTTACAACAAATTCCCACCCTCACCTAAACCACAGAATCCTTTCTACTGCTCCCTATGGACCTCCCAGGAGAGACAGCAATGCAACCTTGTTTCCTGCAACTTGCACGGGCCAAAGCAATTCCCTTTTGACTCGTTCCCGGTGTCACCTGGAATCTTACTCAAGCCCATTAAAAATTAATTAAAAGATTTTTGTTGTCAGGCATGAAACTTTGGGATGAAGCGCTTGGGGGGGCAGTATCTTCTTCCTCCAGCTCTTCCTTCCAAAGCAGACTATGGAGCAGTATCCCACAGACCAGGGAACACTATTCCAAAGCAGACCAGGGAGCAGTATCCCAGGAAGGCGCTTGCCGCTACATGGCTGCGGCCAAGCCTGGGGCTGCGCAGCGCTCACCGCTATCTGCACGGCCCATCGCACTGATAACCCGAGTGCTGCCTGCTATGTTTACCTCGCGGTAATTAAAATTATATAACATAAATATTACGTAACGTATTGTACAATAGGAAGGATTTAGAACATTTGCAGGAGGCCGTGATGGTGAAACCTCTCGCCAAAAGTATCGCTTAAGGGGTGACCTGGCAGCCCCCCGTCGCTGCTAGGACGCCCGCCGGCGGGGGCTCCAGGCTGAGCCGGGGCTCAGCTGGCCGTGAGGGCCGGTCCCAGCGGGAGGAATTCCGACAGGAGCAGAAAGTTGGCTGGGGGTGACAGGACGGGGGAAAAGGGGGAAAAAAAAAAAAAAAAAGGCGATTAGACGGGGAAGCCGCAGCAGGAGGGCCCCCGGGGGTGTCCGCGCCCCGGAGCCACCGCCGAGAGCCGCGGGAAGCCGCGTCCGCTCCGCGCCGCCCCCGCCCCGCCGGGGGGTGCCCCGTGGCGGAACCGCCCTCCCGCCGCTACAGGGCTCCGTGGGGGGCCCCGCCGGCTGCGCCGCGGCAGCGCCCCGGGGCACGCAAAGCGCGGCCCGCCCCCGGCACCGCCCCGGACGCGCCGGGTCCCCCCCGGGGCCGCAGGCGGGGCCAGCCGGGGGGGTCCAAGTTGGCAGCGCCCGTCCGGCCCCCCCGCCCCGCCGGACCCCGCGCCCCCCACCCACCCCAACGGGGCCAGCGGCGGGGCGGCCCCCCCCATCCTGGGGACAGCCCCCAGCCCGCCCGGGGGCGGCCCCACTCCCCGCCGTGGCGGCCGAAAGTTGTGCGGAGCCGAACAATGCGGAGAGGACTATTTGTCCTTCCGCCGGCCGGCTGTGACGGGAGGGAGGGGGAGGGGAGCGGCGGCGGAGGGGGTGGTGCGGCCCGCCGCCGAGCGGGGGGAGGGGCCGGGGGCCGCCGCTTGCCTCGGGCTCCCGGCGCGGGGCGGGGCGGCTGAGCCCTCCCGGGGCCGGTTATGAAACGCGAGGGACCGCGGAGCAGCGCTGCTGTGGACACACAGAGCGGTTCGGCCCCGCGGGGGAAGTCCCCTCTCCCGGTACTGTCGTGCCGCCGCAAGGAGCACAGCCCCGCTGCCCGGCCGCCCGCGGTTAACCGGAGCCCCGGTGCCGCCCGCCCGCCCGCCCCCCTGGAGCGCAGCGCAGCCCAGCCCGCGGGCCGTGTGCGCTCTGGAAGCCGCTCACCTTCCCGCTTGCAACTCCAGAAACGAGCCTGAGCCTCAAAGTAACGCTTTAAAACAAAAAGTGGCTTTAAACCGCGTGGGAAGTGCTCTGGGTGCTTGTCCTGTCTAAGCCAACCTTTTTTGGAATTAACTAAGAATAAGTTTTTTTTAAAAAGTTTAAAAGCAAACGGATGTTTCATCGCTCTCGTGGTACCTTGCTACTTACAGAGAAGTGAGGGGTCACAGGAGGTCTACAATAGCTTAATAAAATTAATCTAAAATTATACTGCCTTCAAAGGGGACTTAAAAAAAAAAAAACAAATCAGTGGGAGAGAAAACGTGATTGAAATAAACACCCAACCGTATTCCCATGGATATGGGAATATCACCACGGGGAGTGCAGGGCCAGGCACGCTGCTGCTGTGCCGCTTCCCTAGAAGAAAACTCACTCAGAGGGTGTAGATTACGAAGAATCATGTCACTGAGATTCTAGAAAGGACTTATTTTCAGCAAGGAAAACAATACCAAGTTTTAAGTTTCCTATGTAAACTACATGCCCTTCGCTACACATTTTGATGCTCGATTGCATCATGCAGCTCAGTGTGGACAGTTTGGAAATATCCCGAGGATAAGTGTTACTGCTGCCAGCAACTGGGGCAAAGCAGCTTTCACCTAAAAGGCATCTCACACCGAAAGATGTTGGATAGATGGGTGGAACGGAGTTAATTCGTAGTGAGGATCAAGCATGAGGATCACCACCGTTAGCCTGGCTTCCTAGGGAAACCACTTGCAGGCGGCCACACCGCATTCACGTGGACGGATGCGTTTCCTTAATAACTCATAAACTAATCTGCTAATTTCAGCCAAGGAAAATGGGGGGATCACATTTGCACACATTTAATGGAAACAGGGATTAAAGCGGGGAGGGGAAGAGACAGTTGGTGCACCTACTGAAGAAAAGCCTACTTGAGGGCAATCCTTGCCCGCGACCAAGGCACCTGAGCCAGGATGCAAGGCCAGGGAGGGCAGCCTTGGGTAGCTTCCCTTCTGGCAGAACCATTTCTGGTATTCTGCCTGCCACCAGAGCGGGAACAGGAACCAGCAATCTGTTTTACACAGAGCTTTTTGAACATTTCCCCATCTCCAAAGTTTCACAGGAGCTGGGAAATAATTGCTTTAATGTAATCAAACCACATATAATCCACAGATAATGTTTTCCATTCTAAAATTGCTTGAAAGAACGTAAGTGAGGTCTGACAGTAGCCATTCACCAGCCGGTCCCGGCTGGGCCTCTCGTGCATGAGGTTCCCACTGAGCACTAATTCCCTCCTCAGCACCGAAGGGAACAAGTTCTGTCCCTCACACAACTAATGGACCGTCAGATGATGTGTTCTGGGGAACTAAAGGATGACAGAGAAGACCAAATTTACAGAGGAAAATCACAGCTTTGAAGAATAGTAGCAACTCTTTATACCAAGCACATACAGAACTACACTTTAAACCACACTGAAAAAAGTTGCATTTCTTAAACCAGTGGAGCAATAATATGTTGGGTTTATACTGTTATTTGTCATTCGTCTAGGGGTTTTTTAAGGCTTTAGGAAAAAAAACAATCTTAAAGTTTAAGTTCTGTTTTTAAGGCTTATGCAGCCTCATCTTAGGTGGACTCTCACATAAAGAAAACTGTGGAATATTCAAATATTTCCCTCATATATTATCATAATTATTTTGTCCAACAATATCTGCAGAGCACATCAGATTAATTTTCATTTGGGAATACAGTTGTGGGCAGTCTCCTTGTCATATGTATTTCTAGTTTAATTCTTAAGTAATATAAATATTTTTGTTAGAAATAAGGGACAGTCTTGCAAGTGCTCTGACTACCTTTAATCTTCTTTTTATATGAATCATTTGGGATTTTGCTCCACAAAATACATCTTGCCCCCCATAATTTGCTCTTACATGGCTCTTAACACAGTAAAATCTGCAGGAGTTGACTCAATTATTGGAGATACTTCATTATCTAGAAAGTCCTCGTTATCTGCCTCAGAGTGGACAAAACCACTTTCAGAAATACTAATGTGGTAGGATTACTGTGTATAGCGTAACACAATTTTGACCATAAAGTGTTTCCATGACAGATACGCAAATATTCAAGGCCAGATGACTTCAACAATGGTACCAATGCTTTTGATGAACTAGTTTGCACTACCTCATCTGATCCCCTCTTTTATCATACATAGATGAGACATTTTACGCATTCACATGGTTTTGACATTGTCATATGCAGATACTCATTGGAACTACATAGTTTCCAGATGCTGCAGAATAATACAGCATCATAGTCCAGAAGGCATCCAACAGGAATTTTATGAGTTTTCACTCAAACAAGAAACTAACGTAAAAAATTATGCATGTCATATCATGTAGTACATAGTCCCAAGCAGGTCTCAAGTCTAGAGCTAAAGTATACTCCAAAGAAACTGAATTTTTCGAGTTTTAGTTTTACCTTCCTTTTTTGGGGAAGGGTTTACTTTATAAACAGTGTATTTATGATTTCAGTTCTTCTGTGCTTAGACAGCACTAGTTATAATTTCCAGAGCCATCATAAATCACAGGTAACCCTACCCTAGCTGCAGGTCCTAGAGAGCTGCCATGTGTCAGACAGAGGCTTCTGAATGAAATATGACCTTTAATCAAGTTTCAACAGCTTACAAGAACAGAGAACTGAAGAAAGGCCATGCTGCTCAGACCAAAGGTCCACCTATAGCCCAGTGGCCTATCTCCAAAATAACAACCCACTGTAGCGTTTATTCTTTTCAGTTTAATCTCTTGTATGTTCTCAATGCAGTGACTATTCAGTGGGGTTCTGAGAGCAGAGATGGGTTTGGCCCTGTACCCGTTCCTGGCATTGCATTGTTTTTTCCAAAGTAATGAGAAAGAACAAGCATTAGCCAGTACAGGACACTCAGGGAAGGATGCAAGAACCACGTACAAGCCAAGTCACCCTTTATCTGGCACAATCCCCCTTCTGTGAATAAGAAAATCAAGAATTTCTCATGCAAGAAGTTGCATTTGATTGTTGTTCTCAATGGCTATTGAGAGCTTATCCTTTCTGAAGTTATTTTGTTCATATTGAACTATTTTAACTACTCAGCAGCTGTACGCATAAGAGATTATAAAAGAAGAGTCAGCAAGTAATGAAACTTTAATACTATCAATGGGTCAAACATATCCCACAAGGGCAACTCTTTGAAAGTCAGTAAAGGAGATCCAGGTCTTGAAGGGAAGACTTGTATTTGTTCTCCATCAAATACAAGACAAATATATTGCCACTGAAAGCTCTAAGGGCCAAGTTTGATTTCTGGTAAAATCTGAGATTTTAGTCATTCATTTTACATTCCCTACATCACCTTATCTCCAGTTCTAAAATTAAGGTTTTACAATATGGAACATCCTGTGATTAGCCCAGGGTTTCATGGTTAGTTTGCTACGATGTGCAAGCTGTTGTCTCTTGGTTGGTGGGCAGACCAAGCAGAGTGATTAAAGGTCAGTCCCTCTCTGCACTGGCCTTTGTAGGACTCAGGGTCTTCTACCCAGATTCTTATTTTCATTAAACCTACAGGGATTTAGTATGTTTGAGTCAAGTACCCTCTTAAATTGGATTAAAATTGGAAAATACATTTTAAAGTTACTGGAAAGACAGACAAGCAGACAAACTGGTAGTGCAATCACATAAACGTTATCTTCCATAAAGAAAAAACAGAGTAAAAGCAGCTATACAAGGTACTTGCCATAATACTGTTCTGGTTGAAATCGATGGCTGTGAAGCTACTGGCTTCAAAGGAGGACGAAAGGATAACCCGTCTAGTGTCCCTTCAGTAATATTTCCAGCACAAACATCACAGCTTGTCAAATTCATATTACATGTGGAAATTTTTCATTAAGTTCCCTAAGAAAAATGGTTATTTCAAAGTCAAGAGCTTTTTCTTTCTAACATTGTTTTGTATTAATCCCCTCTTTTTCGAACTGCACAAAAAATTCAAATTAGTTGTATAGCTCAAGGCAGTTCTAAAGTTTACATTCATTGTTGATGGTGATTGAAGTGATGGTTATTAGAGACCTGAGCAGCTGCATTGCCATCAGGGTCCTGGCTCAGAACTGCAAATTGAGGGGTTGCTCAACCCAAGCTGAAGTTCAGAACATACTTTTATCTCTGGGAGGTAAGAATTATGGTACAGTTTGCAAATTTTTTTTCAATGTCAGACTCAGTTTAAGGTTTTTGAAAGGCTACTGTTGCATAAATAAGTTTGAGTACTGCCTTCCACTTCATAGCTTTAAATATTACAATCCCTGTTCTTACTTTTAATGTTGAGGAAAATATTTTAGCAGCACAAACAGAAGACCTTCTGCAGACTCTTGCCATCCTGAACCACCTCAGAGTTTTAGGTTTCTCTTCAGCGGAGCTATGATTGGGCTCTCAACTCTGCTAATAATTGAGTAAGTTTGTATAGGTCAGTTTAATTTCCTTTATCTCAGTTGCCTCACATGTAAAATAAGAGTAGACAATAACATCTCTTAAAGGGTTGCCAGGGAGAACTAAACCATAAGATCTTCAAATGAAACACATAGCAAAAAAAAAAAGGTTTTAGGTAATTTAACATTTAAAACTATAAGTGGGTAATATTTTGCATACTGGTATGACTGTATTTTAATCTTGGATTATAGGATAAATGTACATAGAAAAAAAACCCTAGTTATATACAGGTTACCACTAGGAATATACTACCTTCATGAAAAAAAGGCTAATAATGTTAATCTAAAAAACCCTCATTATTGCTATTTCATACCAAAAAGATTTAAAGAGACACTGTCCTACAACTTCTTCAAATATATTTTCAAACTGTATGAGAAATAAATTTTAAAATTACTGCCTGTAGAAGTATTACTAGAATATATATCCACATGACCTGCATTGCCTAACAGCTGTACAATACCTAAAAAATATCTTAAGATTTATTACCTGTGAAAGCAAGGATTCTGTACATTTTTTTTTTGTATGCAGAGACCATAAATTTAACTTCCTTTTTCTATGTAAAATTCCACTCACCCAGTTTCTCTGATCATGTTTTAAAATATGTATTAATTTCAATAGGAAACACTTTCTGTGGTTACACCTTCTACCTGATATTATAGAAACACTGTAAAACATATGTTGCAACTCAATATCAATACAGCCTTTAAACTCTCCTTAAATCCAATAACAAAAGAGGAACTATTAGAATATCAGTTAAGTGAGACCTGCTTGTTGGGGGAGGTGTTGTTTGTTGGGTATCTTTGGATTTACACTGCAGCTGTGTATTTGTATATTGCATTTGTAGTGATTAAACTGGAACAGTAAAATAGCATGAGGTATGCATATCTAAAAATAAAAATGTTTTATTCCATAGTCTGTGAGACAAGGCCATTTCTTGGACAACTCCAAACAAACAGGAAAATATCTTCCTAATAAATTTACAGCTATTTGGGTATTTGTAGCTTATAAATAAAACATTGCAGATGTTTACTATGAGTTATTACTTATTTGCATTTCACATATTCAGAATATATTTTTTCACCTCTCCATTAGAGGGTACACAATACACAGACAGGATGGCAGAGGGCTAAGAGGTCCAGAACTGTAATACTTAGCATAGATGCAAGTCTGGGAAGAAGGCCATAGAACAGCTGAAGCTGAAAAGAGGTGTCCAGCTTTTGCTTTCCATATCAAAGCCTTTATTTTGATTGACAAGAAAATGGTTTTAAGAAGCCTGTAAGAACCTTCCTGAGACAAGAAAAGCTTCCCGTGGGATCACTTTTCAGACTACCAGTTAATGATAAACAGTGATACTTCAGTATGTAAGCAACTCTTAACTGCCGTGACACAAAAGAATACCAGAAATGTTGCTTTTATATCATGATATTCATGATACTGGTCTCATGACCTGCTCGGTGCCACCTTCTTGGTCTGACTTAGCTCTGCTGTATGTATGATAGCTAGTCATCCCCACGTATAACATTTGATGCATTGACCTTCTGAGGTCCCTTCCAAAGTGAACTGTCCTGTGATCTTGTGATCCCTATGATTCTTCGTATTAGTTGGTTTAACATTTCTTTTGAGCTTTCACACCAGCAGAGAAATTGCCCATGAAAATCTGCTATAGGTACATAGAACTTTCTCACAGAGGAGGGAATGATGATGCTTCTGACCTATGGTCAGCTTTAGAAAGGTTAGCAATGAACTATCAGATAGTCTCTCAAATGTAGGGGAAAAAAAATCCAAACAATTTACTTAGCATGCTGTAAAGCCAAATTAAAACTAGGACAGAAAGCTTTTGGGGGAATAGACACATGCTAAATAAAAGTGGCTGCTGCCACTGCCACCCTGCAGGGCCTTACAAGATATCATGGAATGTGTCAATGTGATTTATTTTTATGAATTATTCCTATGGGCATTATGTATGTATTCTGTGAAGATTAAAAGGAGTTGTTTCTTTAGAGATGCTACATTAAGAATCACCATAATGTTATCATTTAATTTTGTAAAATAAATTATTCCACTCACTGAAAATAGATCAGTATAATAGAATAAATTTTATATATATATATTCCATCATAGAATAATTCACAAGGCTGAATACATTTTTAAAAGCCAATGAAGTTAGAAATGAAACAGATGAGGCAATAAGCAAAAATATTTTCCTCTTTTGAAGCAATATACTCTGAGACCTATTTCCTGTATTGTAGGATTTAATTTTCCTAATGAAATCTGTTAGCCCTTCAGGAACTTAGGAAGCGGTTCCCACTATTACCCACATTTTAAAAAGAGGTTACCAGTCTATTAGTTGCCTGTAGAGGCACTGGTTTCAGAGTGTCTATCATTTCAACCCACACTGAGCAAAACTATGCTTATCTCAAACCCAGTATTTCCAGTAGGGTTTGTACCTTTCTAATAATCCGTATTGAAGGTCACATGGCACTTGATATAGGACTACTATGCAAATTTCTATAATCATTAATTACAATTGAATATTTTTCTGTGCAGTGCAGTACAGAAGCTTCAAGAAGCATACAGCCTATCTGTTTCAGCATCAGGAAGCATTCAATGACTGGCCTGTAGAGTCTGCACTGATTACCTTCTTGCTTCTGACTGTAGCTACCAATTTCCAGCAGAGCACATGTATTTCTAACAGGTGCTGATTTCAGTGTAGACTGCTCCCTATGCTTGTAGTCATTGCTGTCTGGGAAAATTATTGCTGGGTGCAGAACAACTGCCAGAAATCTCTTTTGCTAAACCTTCTAGGACTAAACTTGGCTGTTGACTATGGCTAATACCCACGCTGAAGGGCTCAACTCCAAACTGCGCTCACTTCGTCAGGTACAACCTGAATATGTTTAAAGCTTTAGGCAATATATAAAGTTTCACTCCTGTGCATGAGAGGACATGAAAATAATCCATGCTTCCACTTTATACATAAAGCAAATATCTACTCCTAAATAAAAAATCTCTCATGACTGATTTTGAAGATTAATAGTTCATTTAATTTTGTAAATTAGTGTAAGTAGACAATGATTGTCTTCTTTTCGTATTGGTTTTTTTCCCTTCCTGTCTTGTAGTGTGTTATGATTAGGGGAGACTCTTGCTTCTTAGAATTATTGTGCCTTCATCATTAAATGCAAATTTTTGTGGCAGACCACTTATGCATGAGAATGTAACTGCACTTGTGCATTAGTTATGTACATACATAACTACATACATATATATGTTAACTATAGCACAAGGTACTTAAAAAGACATATTAGAAAATAATTGTTTGAAATATTATTTATTAGATCAAAATTTGTGTTTAACACATCCAAGGTACTTACTTGAGTACAGGGTCTCTTTCATATAGATTTAGTTCTAATTAAATGAGCTTCCTATAAAAATCCATGGACAGAAAAGCAAGAGAAATGCAGAAAATTGATTCTGTCACATTCTGGAGTAGTTATAAGGCAATTTATCACTTATGAAGGGACTTAAAAGCTCATGAGCATTTGGGGCACCACATATCAGAAAGGAAATCAAGTTCATAAATGACTCGCCAAACGTTACAGGAGAAGAATGATCCAGGGTATGTTAGAGAATTGTGATATATGTCCAAAGGCTGTTGCAGAGTAACAAAGAATCTGGGGAATGAGAAGCATGTGTACCATTCTCCTGTATTCTCTATGTGTGTATTCTTTTTATGTTGCTAATTGTACAAAAAGACACAGGCTTAAAAATCAGTCATATAAACCTGTGTGCTCTGCATCAGGACCCTGAGCACAGTAACAACCTCTCTGTAATTAATCTGACCAGCCTCACCTGAGGTCTCCCCACACCTTTGAACAGGGATTCTTATTTAAGCTCAGGCTGGGCATTTCAATCCTTTCCTAAAATATGTCTTAGATGGCCTGCTGCTGGCTCTGTTCCTGAAGTGCTGTAGTGTGTCTCTTAATGGATGTGGGACCCTGTCTTGCCTGATGATCACTGGACCACTAACAAGACCTGTTCCTGTTGCTATCCTGCTTTGCTTGCCTGTCTCTGGTGCTGTGGAACTGTATGCTGCTGGTGAGGTCCTTGCCCAGTCTGCACTGTAAACACCCCTTAGCTGCCAGCTCAGCTTTCCTTAGGGAGCAACCTGCTCTTGCTGTTCCCTGCCATAGTGTTTAAGCTGCATGCCTAAAAAGAGACACTGGGAAAAGAATTCCTGTATTGCTAGAAATGCGGAAAGCTTGTCGTTCAGTAAACCCTTCCCTCCTTTTATGATGGAAGAGTATGCTGCAGCTGGACTGATGGTCACTGTCTGGCCTTGCTGTTAGCACCCCATTCCTCAGAACCTCAGGTAGCTTTGGAGTCTACACAGACCAGTGCAGGATTACACAGTATATGATACCACTCAGGTAACTGCTGTTGTAATAGTGAGAGATGACTTTTATATGAGACAACAGTTATAATAAACACACATGTTTATTTTATAATACATTAGAATATAAGCAATGGGACAATTACTGGGAAACAATTACTGCAAAAAAACGTGTTTCATGATTAAGACCTGCCTTGGCCATTAAGTCTTGACCATTACATTCCCATTCTGTTGTGAGAGAACAGAACAAACATTGTGGGTTTTTTAGAAAACAAAGCTCTCTGTATTATCTGTCAGATATTTTTAAGCAGGATGGTGGCACGCCTTGTCCATTCATTGTGCAATTTCAACTTCTAAAACATTTTAAAGAGTTTAATACTAATTAAAACTTTTTGTCCATACACAGTCTCATGGAGTTATTTATGAGTGAGGTGTTAGGAATGAGTCATAATTTTGAGATGCCATTTTTCTATAGTATATTAAATGCAAGAATATGTCAAACATGTTGTCACTGAGGTTTATTGTTAAGTCTGCAGATAGCATTTTATTCAAAACAATGTTTGCTGTATCTCATATAGCTTGAAGTCTACATGAGCTTCTTTACTGCAGTCAAAGGAGAAAAGAATTCTTTCTCTGCCATGAGCAGTAGTAGTGTCAGAGATCAACTATGCTACAAACTAGCAGTGCTCATTTGCAACTATACATTGAGCAGTTGTGGAGTTTCTTTGCCACTATATCTTTACCCCTAATGCAAGACTGATGAATAATGATGGCTACATAGCTGGCCCTTCTCTAGTGGCCCCAGTCTCAGCCTCTCATTCACTGTACATTAAAGCAGCTACATTCTCTTCCATGGGCTAAAAGGTTTAGATGTCTACCTGAATTTGTAGCCTATTCCAGGTAGGTATGCTTTGCATTAGGCAAACAAGTGCTTTATCTCACATATGCATGGTTATGTATAGAATTTGTCACTTACTGAAGTGTTACTGGGGAAAAAAATCACAGCTGCTAAGACAGGCATGGAAATGCGACTAATCTATGTCGGGTTTCAGTTACCTTAGTCCATAAGACTCTGTGAGGCTTTGTGCATCATGAAGACCCTACTGTATAATTCAAACTCTTTCATCTAGAGAACGGCCTAAATAAGCAGTACAAGAACACAAGTAGCCTCTAATTCGTGTAAGTGGAGGCATTCCTTTAGTTTTGATCTTCATGCTCTGAAGTATGCAGGGTTTGTGCAAGTGGTGATAAAACCACTAGTTGTTTTTCAGGGTTAATTTGAAATTACATACTACCCAGATCACACTGAAACACCACTAAAGTCTGTCTGTGAATATTATTGACAACTGCAAACCAGCTACAATCTTTTCACACACCCTTCTGCAGGCCTCCCCAGTTGTGGTTTATGAGAATCAATATAATTTGTGCTTTCTAGAAAAGAGGACTTGAGGACTTGATTCTACATGTGGTGTGTATTTGTCTAAGCTATAAAAATACTATGGAAGGAGAGGCCCAAGGCTAAAATAGCAGGTGTTTTTCAAGCTAGAACTGAAATCAATTGGCAGCACTGCATGGGGGGAACCTTGCGCAGTATCTTCCTGAACTCTGTTTGACTTAAGCAAGTGTTGGCAATCCTTATTTTCATGAAGTTAAGTTTATCTATTTTTTTCAAGAAGTTATAAAAAATATCATTTTTAATCAGGCCTTTTCATGTTAAAAAAAAAAAATTACCTGGGCTTCCCGACAGTTAGAAAAATCTGATCTTTTTTGGGATACAAGGAAGAGTTAATGTGAAATTGCAGATCTTTTCTAAGTGTTTTGAGCAGTGGCTTTATGATTGCAAAGTCAGTCATTTTTTTTTCATGGCTCACTTTTCAGTATCAGAACTATGGGTGGCATCAGATTTCTAGGTTTTGCACCATTTAAACCTGGCAGCTGTTTAATTTACCTTTGTTGCATAATAAAACCTTCTTGGAATAAAAAGGGACAATTTCAGTAAGACTAGTCAGAGCAGGATCACTAGATGCTACTTTAGCTGCATCACACAGTTGTTCTTAGCATTTCACTGGGTACAGGTAACAATTTCAAAGGCAGATTCTCTAGGTTTCTGAATTCTTTATGCTCCTCAGCCAGTAAAGAAAGACTAGAAACAAGGTTGACAGCCAAGCAGAAAATGAGCGAAACAGGATGCAACAGCTCACCACCTATAACTGCTGATCTTAATGGGGAAGTGACTACAGCACCCTAGGGTAGGGTTGGTGAAGGTGACCCTAGTACTCTGGGTCACTGCTAAGTAGGAAGGATATAGCATTCCCCAGGTTGCTGACATCTGCTATAGCCAAAGCAGAACTACAACAACAGATACTTTGTAGTACTCTTTCAGTTCCTCTTGCCTCCCTACCTAGCAGAAATTTGCTACAGCAAAGAATTACATACCCATTTTAACAAGATTTCTTGCAGTAAGGAGTGCCTTTGTCCTGGCCGCAGAGAAGGTTACTGTCTAGGCTGATTACTGTCTTTCATGTTACTCTTCATCAGTTGTTGATTTACTATAGGCACTGCTAAGCAGTGCTCAGGTTGGTCAGCATGAAGATTCTTCTTGTAATCATGACTGAGGGTTTACCCCATCATTTTTCACCCATGTTTGTCATTGTGGAGGCAGATCGTATTTTCGGGTGCTGTTAAGCAATTACATTTCAAAAGGATCAGGAATGTATCTTGCCTTTTTTTAAGCAGGACAAACCTGATTCTTCTCAGTGGTGCTCAGTGACAGGATAATAGGCAACAAGCACAAACTGAAACATGTTAAATTTCATCTAAATGCAAGAAAACACTGTGAAGGTGGCTGGATGCTGGAATATGTTGCTGAGAGTGATTGTGGAGCCTCCATTCTGGGAGGCAAGGCCCTGAGCAACCTGCTCTAGCTGACCCTGCTTGAGCAGGGGCACTGTACTAAACTTAAGTGTCTTCCAACCTCAACTACTCTGTGATTCTGTAATTAGACCACCTTCTTTAATGCAGCCATCACATGATTTATGTCTTTTACTTTGAGATTGGATAACTGTAATTGATTCAACAGGGCAAGGCCCCATGACCACTGAGAGTATGAAGCTGTTAGATATTCATAGCCTAAGGGTGAAAATGAGCTACATAAAATCAAACAAATTGCATTAGTGCTTCATATCTATCCTGACTTGGGTGTGCTTGAGAAGGAATCTAAAAGAGTTGGGCTGATGAGATGTTACCGTCCTGGAATTGCCCTAAATGAGAGACCACATCTCTCCTCTTCTGTTCTGCACAGTGAGCCAGAGAGGTAACAGGGCTAGCTGCCTTGCCACTGGCAGAACTGTCTGCCAGCATCTCTCCCCATGGGCATGCTTTCCCCTCTGGTCTTCAATAGGCAGCTGTTGGTAAGTCAAGCTAGTTTATAAAGCTGCAGGAGCTTCACAGGAGGTATTGCTGAGAAGATTCTCTTTGGAGTTAGCAAGGTGCTTTTACTCTTTCAAATGTTTTGAGGACAAGCACTATCTGCTGCTTGCTGCACAGCTTTTGTAGGCATTACTGGTTTACAAAAGGGTATGAGGAAGATCACAAGCATTCTGGTTGAAAACATCCTTTGTCTTTGCACATTCCAAATAAACACAGTTTAAAATTCAGCTTCCTTAGACTCTTTTCTTCTTCTAGATGTTAGAGATTGTGTCATTCAGTTGTGCTGGAATATTTCCCCCCCCATTTCAAAAGCTACCCATACAGAGATGTTTGGCTTCCCTTCAAATGGAACAGTATAAAAAAAAACCAAAACTGCTGAGCACAGGGGTTAGCAACAGTTGCCCTTTGAAGTGATTGATACTTGAAAATTACTAGGGGACTGATACATATATATATGCATACACACACACACTTGTGAAAATGGAACAAAAGGTACAGCAGAGAGGCCATGATGAAAATCAGGTTTGTATTATGACCAGTTGGACTCATGAAATGCGATCAGATTATTAGCAATAAAACTTGCACAGATTATGGAGTTAAACTTATCTGCACAGAGAAGCCTCTGTTGTACTGGCTTGGAGGAATGCGTTTGTTTAACAAAGAATTTGCAAGAAAAAAATAGTTCACTTAAAAAGTTAGATGCAGAAGACTAGAGATTTTGATGTTATGCTTCCAAATGTGAGCAGAATGTGTTGGGGTTTTTTAAGTGTGCTTTTCAAGCTCCTTTCAGTGGATAGCAGTTCTAAAAAAAAAATCAACCCCCCAAAATTTATAAGCAAATAATTGATCAGTAATTTTTAATGTTTTTCCTATGCCATTGGAATTAATTGTATGTATTATCTATTTCAAATGTTACAGCCTTAATAAAAACTGAGTATGTATTTAGCCAGTCCTATTAGTATGAAGTTACATGAGGCATTAATACACCAAGACCCCTCCTTCCCTATACCCCCAGAAAAATGATCCCCTTTCTTATCTTTCCAGTATAGCAAGCTCTTTTATCCATATCTTTTACAAGCTGCTGTTGCCACTATTCCCCTTCATGAGTCTTGACAGCTGACTCAAGTTGATGGCCACACTTCCACTGACTACTTTAGAGTAACTGCCAAACCTGTTTCATACTGTAAGATGGGTGCTGTCTGTAACTCCCCATTTCTGAATTCACTCCTAGTATGTGTATAATTTATATATATGTTATTGTGGAAATGATATATGTGTAAAGTGTGGAAAGGAAAAAAAAAGCTTTTTTTCTTTGCTCTTTTGCTGAAATAGTCAAATCTTCAGGAGTTAATGCAGAACTCCTATGCCTAGTGTGGCTAAAACAGGTGAAAAGGACTGTGTTTTGAAAGCAAACTTTTCTACTACAAAAAAAAAAGGAGGGAAAATGAGTTGAGGATGCTAATCAAACAGTAGAAAAAGTCCCTAAGGAAGTTATGATGGTGTTGAATGTGTGATCCAGGCCAGTTTTTGACTGAGGAAATATAAAACACACAAGGTGTGGGCTCAGAAGCAGAGACTATTGGTAATGGTTATTGTGTTTTGCAGACAATAGGAAGCAGGGTTTTGACTGGCCATCTGGTCTGCACTCTATAGCTACAGCTGTGTTAGCTAGCTTAGAGGAGGAGCTGCAGCTGTGTAATGAATATATACAGCGTAGGAGGGTGTGATATTTATGGCAAAGATAAGAATTGATGAAAAAGTAGCACTGGACATGCTTTAGGTTTAACATGTCATTTCAAATCCTGTTGTCTATGATTCAATGCTGGACATTTCCTTAAAATATTCACAGACCTGAAATAAGATATTCAATTCATAACTTTGCTGTAGTATGTGTGAATACAAATGCTAGAACTTGGTATACAGTTTCCCAGGTCTATTTGTTCTAAGCATAGTTACACAAGCACAGATTTATTTTTTTTCTGCCAAGCAGAATGATCAGAAGTTTTTGGTTTGATAGCTCAGTATCTAAGAATTACAAATGTCTTTTAAATAGCTCAGAACTGTGAATACTTTGAGCACAATTCATTTTATATTATTCATGCTGATGAATCAGACCCAGAATTAGAGATGGTCTGGGCACCTGGGTAGAGCAAAAAATTGTCATCACAAGGCATCTTGACTGATGTAACTTGTTGGTATTTATACTTCAGTAGAACAAATATATACAATTTTTTTTTAATGAGACATACGTATATATACAGCAGAGGTTAAACATATTCTACCTACTGCCCCTTCTACAGAGATGGTGAATAAGTAATTTGAATATAACTTTCTAAAGATACACCTTTCCCTAGAGAACACTATTTAGCTGCCACAGGTAAAACTATTTGCAATGGCCCATATACTGGTAGAGATGTACAAACCTGCCCACCAGTTACTAGCAGACAGGAGCTAACACGCGGTTGCCACAGCACACAGTAGTAGCAAGAAATTAGCCTGTAACTGGGTGGAAAAAGAATTGCCAGCAAGATTTGCTTTCTGCCTTGTAAAAGAAATGTACCTTGGATGGTAGACACTGCCTTGGAAAAAATACTCGGCTAGAAGCCCTTGAATAGGGAATTAGTCACATTCCTGGTTGCTTTTCCTGTGCCCAGGAGAGTTTGTGACAAGCACAGGCAAGTGTGAAAAGCCTTGATAATAAATATAGAGATAACATTCATCTGAAGAGTTGGTGTCCCTGGAGCATGGAGGGCAAGTGTTATTCTCTAGTATTCCTTAAAATACTCAGAGCAAATGGGTATTATTCTGCCTATGAAGACATTTCTCAGAAATCTGGTTCTATAAAGTGTTACTGCCCTAAGAAGTACTACAAGAGACTTAACACCCTGTGCCTTCAAGAAGCATTCATTCTCAGTGAAAAAAAACGGGTCACAGTAAATCCTTAGATACAAGGGTGGATGCAAGTAGCTGGCATTTGTTTCTCATTTGCATTTATCTTATTTCATTGCAAATTTTAATTCATCTCTTCCAAATGAATATGGAACATTTCATTTGCTGATCTTTTGCATTAATGTGGTCAATATAATTGGAGCTGAAGTGAGCTGTTTGCCAGATTTTCTAACTGCTGCCAAGAAAAACTTGGGTGTCATTTTAGAAAAATCCATGGGTGGAGGAGGAGGAGATCATGACCATCTGTCTATGCATCAAAGGCTAAATCATTATAGGGGAAAAATAACTTCTCTGTTGTGTTTGCCAGCCATGTTCCCCTTTAAAGTAAGTTCAGTTAGTAACTTTTGAAGATAAACATTTTCAAAATTGTCCTGTGGGCTCAAACATTTCTTGGAAGGAAGTTGGGGAAAAATTTAAAGGTCAAAAATGTAATTTTGGAAGTGAATGAGGTAGCAGGAGGATAACATTAGAGAAAAATTATACAGTCTCCTTGGAATCTTCCCAAATGCTGTTGCATCCCTTTCAGTTCCAGGATCTAACAAGTATATAGAAAAGGCAGCAGAGTCTCTTACTTGTCCTGCAAAGTATATGCATGCCATGCCCTGTAGCATTTACAGACTTCTTGACTTAACATTTAACAAAGGGACAACAGACTAACAGCATTTGAGAGAAGTTACAGTAAATATGCACCTGGACCTACCTGAGTCTTAGAACTTCTGTTGTCAGTCAAGATAATAGTCTGCAAAGTAAACATTCTGCAAAAAAAATTCCATAGAGGAGAGGTGTATTACCTGTAATATAGCTAACACTTCGCTCTTTTTATTTGGTTGCTTTTTTATTTAATGCACTGCAAAATTAAAATCTTGGCATCATGTTGAAATCCATCATAAGGAGCTAAACTATGAATGTCTTTGAAAAGCCATCAGTCCTTCAAACCAGCAGTCACTTGCAGGAGTGCTGTGGGCTCCTTTATTGTTAGTCACTGTGACATAAAGGTCTCTATGATGAGAGTGAAATGACAGCAAATTGATAATGGCAGTAACCATGGGAGTTCTGTTTAGACTGCCACTTCCAGCATTGCTACTGTTCTAGTTGAGTCCGCTACAGTAACTGCTTTAGTTCAGATAAGTTCTGCCTTCTAGCATATATTCTCATAAAAATTTTTGCATTTTGTAGGGTATGACATCTAAGTCCAGACATTGTTGGTTAAAATATTGCTTTGGCTTCTTTAAGCAGGAATTCTTCATAGTGTCAGTCTTCAAAGGGAAGATTTACAGTTCTTATCAGAAGCATGGGATTTCTCTTTGTATTGAGGTTCTGAATTCTCTCTTCCTTTGAAGATAAGAAACCCCTGCTATCACAGACTTTATCTGAATACGAATGGTTCCCTGGATTTGATAAAATGTTTAGGACTACTAGGATCAAATCTTAAATATGTGCACATTGAGAGTTCAAAAGGTGAATTAATTTCACCTTTGTATGCTTGCTATTCTTGACTCCTGTCTTTCCTGACAATACATAGTAAAATTTAAAAATGTAATTTAGGATATTTATGGCTTTTTAGAGCTATACTTCATGTTCTGCTCCAACATTTTAAAATAATAAAAAAAAATTACAGGCAGATCAGGGTGTGACTTTTGGGAAAATAATCTGTTGCTCATTTTTAATAAATGCAAAACCAAGCACAAGTGAATTTTCTGTGCAACCAAATGTCAGTAACGTGTTTCACATACTTGAAATGGAGCAAACACAATTTTAACTTGCATTACACCAAACAGTGGGCCACAGCGTTTGACCACATCTGGAATCTCTGAAGAGATATATATATGTGTATTACAAATTTTTTTCTAACAGTAACTACAAAGTATTACCTTAGCCCCAGGTAATAAAATGCCAGAATAAAAATAAATGGAAAAATATAACTAACTAAAATTTTCAAGAGTTATTGACAATTCAGACAAATTATCCTTCTATATTACCAAGGTTGAATGCTATCTTGAAAACGCAAATTCTGCACGTTCTCTATAAAAACAAAATTTGTTCACTGCAGTGATATGGCTGAGTTTGCTAAATGTTCATTTGCATCAGGCTTCTTGCTTGAATTGTATGTTGATCACCTTTTTAAGCTTTTCGTCTTTAATTTTAAGTTAACAGTGCAACAGGATCTGTGTATTTAAAAAAAATAATCAACAGTTAAGAGTAAAACCTAGTAACTAAGCACTCCTGTAACACTTGCAGAAACCTGATGGTAAAGAATGAATTTGTTTCATTATAATGAAAAGTGTGTGTGTGTATATATATATATATATATACACACAGACACACACAGTTTCAGAACATTCTCCTAAGTTTTTTTTTTTTTTAAAAACAGACAAGAGTAGATACCTTTCTGCCCTGCCATTGTGTCACAGTGTACATGGTCAACAAATAGTTGACCATGAATAGTACAATTTACTGTCTGAGCTGAATAATAGGATATCCTGTAAGGCAGGAGTGTTAGAAATCGGCATGGAGGATTGAATTGGAAAATTGCCAGAAGTTCAAGGGCCACATCTATTTTGCATAAAATGGAGCAGATGGTAGCTGACTTAATCTTTGATACCATGGTACAGTCCACCGAGATTATAAATCCCAGCATGAAACACTGCATTTCTTTCTTGCATTGAGCAGGTGATAAAGGAAGATACAACGTATCTCGTAGATACTTTGCAACACCTACTTTGAAAACAGGCTCTATGCTGTATTACTGTTTCTCGTCTAGATTTTTCTAGCAGGAGTTCTATTTTTAGCACTACAAATAATAGCATACAGTTGATTAGTAACTGCAATTAATTGGCAGTTTCTTGGCCACGTTATTGGAGCTTTGCCTATGCTGGCTTAGAGATTTATCTCAGGAAGCCTTTTTGCTGTGTTACACAAGCATTTATAACTATTCCTTTGTTATATTTGATCTATCTGATGCCATTCACAGACATAATTAGATTCAACCAATAGATCAAATGCTGAGAGTCAGTATTTGAAATTCTTACACTGCTCAAAAAGCTTGTGGGACATTAACATATTATGAAGGAGAGGATGTCTTAGATTGTCCCTGAGGACCACTATCTAATAGCTATTTAACATGCCACAAATGGTTAAGACTGTCAGCTATTTTGGTTGAAAGTGTAAGAAATTTACAACCTAATTCAGCAAATCTTAAATTTAACAGTAGGTCCTCACATATTAAGCAAAGCAAGTAAACATGTGAAATAAATACTTTAAATAGAAATCTTAATGTGTACATCAAAATTCCAGGAAATCCACACCATCTACATATGCAGACTATGGAAGTATATGACATAAAAATGTGTTATGGGTAGTACTGAATCTGTCACTACTTGTAGATGTCTCTGTGCTGCACCATATCAAATTAATGCTGAGTATGATTTGTGATGTAATAGAAAGGATTTTGACTGGTTTTAGTTCCATTGCTGAAGTTCAGGTACAAAATACTAATCTGAAAATAATGGTATTCCAGATGGAAGAAGGCTGATCTCTGAAGTCAAAAGAAGTGAAATATAGAGTAATTTTGTCAGCTGTCCACAACTTGTTCACACAGTGCAAAATCCATTGGATATCTGATAACAAAAATTGTGTTCTTTTGTGCTTTGGCAATACTTACACATTTTCTGTCACAAGATTTAAAATATAGGTGCCAGAATACTCCTAAACTTCTGGAATATCCAACTACTATACTGTACTATATTTGGGCATATTTTACTTTCATGTACTTTGTAGATCCCTACAAAGGCACGTATGGGCTGTGACAGATTTTTGGTGTAACTACTTTGTAAGAAAATAGTTCAAATCTGATAACTGATCTGTTAGTAGAAAGGTGACCTAGAAAGTACTTAGAATGTGTAACTGCTAGTGCTTCTATATCTGTTTCCTTTAAAAAAGGAAAATGGACAACGTTTTGTCATCCAAAGTTAAAACCAGTATTATTCAACACTTGTGAAGCCCAGCCTTAGCCTGTCTGCTTTGCTCTGATCTGACTGCACAGAGCAAACAGAAATCTGGGTGGCTTAAAAAAAAAAAAAAGTAGAGAGTTCACTGGCATTTCTGAATGTCTTTCAGTTGCTGCTCCCCTTCTCCCATTTAGGTGCTGCTGAACAGCGGACATAACTTTGTAGCTCTGTACTGCTTGTCAGAATCTCTGACTAAACCCTTAAAACTGAGAGCTGAGGGAAGCTCAGTTACATCCTTTGCTGGAGCCTGCTTGGGGCTGTAGCTCTCACTGTTAGTACTATCCCGTTTGTCATGAATAGTTCCAATCTCATGACGTGGTAAAGCTACAGAGCCAAAGAGTTGTATCCATTGCTTCAACTGGAATAGCATTAGAGCTGCTATTATTCATGCCAGGGTCTGACTCAGTGTGAAACCTAAGGGGCATCGCTGCAGACTAAGGGGTAGTTACTAAGGTTTACCACTTCTGATGAGAACTGCCCTGAGCCTATATAAGCAGGAATATTTCAGTTTTATAGATGGGAGAAGCAGAGAGAGATCAATTTCTTTCTTTCGATATTACAGACAGTTTAGCATTGAGGAATTTCAGCTCTTCTCCTAAAAGAAACACAAAAAATCAAGGGGAAAACCATTTAGAAACGATTGCAACTGCAATTTTCTCTCCCTTTAAGAATTGTTTCCAAGCAATGGCTTCCTCTCGCAGCTTTTAATACTTAATTAGTCATTTTCATCAGCATGGAGTTGTTCTAATATGTTACTTCTAAGTTCTGATTATGAAATACGATGGAATTCTAAATATTTAACGTGAATAGGATTATTAGCAATGTGCCCTTGTTGCATGCTGCATTGCTATCCTCTCTAGTATTATAAAATATACAGTGTACCTGTAGCAAAAAGACCTTAGTAGAGTATACAGATGGAATTGAATTCCTAAAGCAGTCTTAGGTCTGCAAGTGTTATTCTCAAGATCTCAATACAGCCTTTTTAGATTATTATACATGAACAACAGAGAAAAAAAACCTTTCTCCATCTTTTTAATACAGTAAGTCCACGTATTATTCAAAGATATACTGGTACAAAATTACCAGTTTGATTACACTCTAGAATTGAAAAGACCATTAAGTTTTGGTTGGTGTTCATCAACATAAAGTTTATTATTTAATATTTTACTGTATGGGATATCTTTCTTGCAGATTATAATGCCCCTCAGATTATTCTGGGTTCTTTGCTCACCATTTTAAATGAATTTTTCTAATATTCTTAGAGAAAAGTTAGACTCTGCCAAAGGCATATAGAGAAATACTCTAATTTGAAATTGAATAGTACAAAACATTACAGTTTAAGACTGAGAATCATGTAGTGAGATCTTTTGTTTATGTATTAAACCACTGAATGAAGATTATTATAATATATCTGATAGTCAGTGGAAGAACACGGGGTGGAAAGCCTCCTAGATTGTTCGCTTTGGCACTGGTGGTTTTGAAAAGAGAAATCTGTGCTGCAAGCAAATCAGATTTTTGTTTACAACTTGATAGATGGAAAAAGGACATATACTTTATGCCTCCTAAGGTAAGCTTTTCCCACCGAAAGAGCTAATTCTAGGTTGGCATTATATTTACAATGGTTGAAATTAAAATTCTATTGGCCACTTCAAAAATGTAGCAAGTCAGTGTGGGATTTTGATACAAGCAAGATATAAAAATAGACCAGCAGCCCAAAACATTTACTGCTCATAGGCAGATATGCAACGAAAAGCCTGCAATGTATTTAGGGCTGTGTTATAGATCAAGTTCTACGTTAAACCATCTGTGGGAAGAGGAAGATCATGACAAAGTCAGATTTTCTTTATAGAACAGCTGGTGAGACCAACAAAGTTACTCATATGACAGAGAAACAAATTAGCAGCAACCATAGAGGTAGGCTGCATTAAGAATGAGTAAAATTTATTATATAGTGGTCAAAAAGAACATGAAATGAAGCTATTTGTGAATTGCTGGAGCAAAGTAAAATACATGGTTCATCTCGTGTAGTATAAGCAAGAGCACTGCTTATGAAACAAACTACCTACCTCCTTTTAAGCTGCCCGTTGTTCTCAGCTCCACTAGAGACAAAGATCAGGTCAGTAGCCGGGTGTCAGTCACTGGTCCCCACAGCCTTGATTGCTGTGTAAATCACAACAGTCCAACTGGGACTGCTGCTGCAGAAGCTGGTTTTCATGTCTTGTATCTTGTCTCACCTCTGTTAGGCTCTGTCACAGACCAGCTATCTGCTGCGCTCCAGCTTCCATTCAGCCATCCCTTATCCTTCTGGATCTTGACCACTGCAGATATAAAGCACATCAAGGGCATTTTTAAAGCTTTTTTTCTCATTAACTGAGGCCCTTCCTTACTGCATTCTTCAGCCTCATTTTGAGGTTGTGTCTAGCTGACAGTTATACAGCCAGGACAGCATCTAAGCCCCCCACTAGCCAAAAAGATTTATTTCAAAGAGTATTCCTTAAAAATCTTGTAATGTAAACTTTCTCAATAAACCTTATAAAAAAGTCCAAGAGTAATCAGAAACCAAACATAACATTTGCATTGGGCAGGTGATTTCCTTGAAAACGGTGAAGGAATTAAAGTGTTTATCAAACAGTGATGACAAAGTCCAATTAGATCTTGTTTTTCACAGAAACATGGAAATCAGGTGCAGGGTGTTCTTAGCATTGTTTGTAACTACAGGGAATTAGGAAATGGAATTAAGTTGCAATATGCTACATATGGATGACTGACTTCTTCAGGACTGATGAAAAGAAAAAAGTAGTTAACCAGAAAGTACTAAATAGTGTTTTTCAATATGAAAAACATTCTGAAGATGCTTTCTCCTACATATATATGGAGTAGTTCATAAAAGAAAACTGTAACTCAAGTCATCAGAACTATTGTTATTCTGAAGCTGCCTTAATTTCTAGTTGCTTAATTTAGTTGCTTCACTCTTCTTCAGACAGGATTTTAATTTATAGCATCTGGTATAATTTTCTTGGTATTTTCCAAAATTCAAGTTTGGAGGAAAAATTAGGTTGTTGATTTGGAAACCAAAGATTTCTACAATAAATCTCCTCTAATAAGGGCATGAAGATTTTATGTTATCATGTGACTCTTAAATTTGCAGGTACCAGGAATATAATTTTGAATATGTGAATATGTACGACTGTAATTTTTTTAACTCAGTATTAGGAAGCCAGATATAGGCAAACAGTTTGTCCCTCCACCCGGAAACATTCCAGCCAGAAGCTCTGGGGTAAAGAGATGCCTAACCATGGAGGGTTAGGCTTAGAACAGCTTTGAATCAGAACAAGAACTGCTTATTGAAAAAATATTCATACTCGCTTTTATTGTCAAGTGTAGGGTTTTAGTAATACTGTATAATCTTTCACTTTAGTTTTTTTAATTTCTGAGAAGATATTAAAATTGGAATTACTATCAATCTCAATACTTTTTTTTTCTTTCAACCTATGTTGTTTTCAGCCTTGAATACCCCTGAAACTATATAACTGGAATAGAACTGTTCTACTCTTGGGCCAAACCCCCAGACTCTTATTTTGTCAGAAATAAATAGTCACTATTTACATTTGCCTCCCATTCTAGCTCCCAGTTTTCCCATAAAAAGAACCAGGACTTCATTCTAGGATTTCTATAGTTTTAAATAGCTCACTTAAAAATAATTGAAGCCTATTCTATTATGCTTTGAGGGCTGTGCTCAGTCAATCAGAGTCTTACCAACCTACCCACCCCAGAAAAAAACCCACAACTGAAAAAGTAAAGCGATGCAAATTTTTAAGGTGCGCTTTCACATTATCTTTAATTTTTTTCCTAGGTCTGGAAACACATGCATTGCACTTTCATAGCTGTCATCTATTTCATTTCCAAAACTTTTTCCATTGCTCCTGAACAGTACAGAACTATGAAGATCCTCACTAGTGCCATAGATATTAATGATTACTGACACTATTACTGTTTCTGTAAATATTGTGTATTCCATTAATATCCAGCTTTATACCCAAAGATAACTAACTGATCACTGCAAAAGAGTACCTATAGCTGATGAGGTCATTATAACGGATTTCAAAGTATTGTTCTGGAAACTGTAAAAATGCCCAAGAACATTGATCCTATCCCAAGGACCTGGCGAAGGTCCCAATCCTGGCAGTGGATCCACATGGAAGCAATTTGTGTCCAACACATGGCCTTTTGTGTATTTCAATTTATTTATAGAAGATAATTTCTGACATCTAAGACATCAACTTTTCTTCTGTAATACTGTTCAGCAAGTTTAGCTGTCTTCTGATTTACAGTGCTATTGAAGGTTTTACAATAATGTTAGCTATGTTCAGTGTTAGCACTTTTAAAGCAAAATCCTTGAGTAGAAATGCAACCAAACAGTAAATATCTGGGGAAAGACACTGTAGAAACCTTTCTAACTTAGATATGTTTTATTTTAATATGCTACAGTAGAAATTGGTAAAATAAAATATTTCCGTAATCCAGTTAGCACACTATTGGATTTATATATGGTGAGGAACCTATGCTATTAATGGTCACAAGAATATCTAGTTTGGACTTTGGAAGCATATTGCTTTAAATATTTCTATGTTTAAAAGGACAAGCTTATCAGGTGGATACATTTTATTCCTCTCCAAAATAATATGGAATTGAAAATACTTTAAATGACTACTGTAAGATTCCACAGGAGCAGGATCTCGTCCCCTATTACAAATCATTAAGTGGTTAACAATGTGAATGAATGTGGCTGCTTCCACAAATTGTTTTCAATTAGCTGTTGAAATAGGAAACTCATCTGAGAAACTGCTCTAAAATTATATCACAAGTTTCCCAAGTGAGTACTTTGCTGCTAAACTAAAAGAGCAGTCCTGTAGCTTAAGTCACTAGAGACTGTTTATAATCAATGCTTAATTTTTCACAGGTGCATTTTTTATATATTTTGTCAGGGTACTGGCATTTTACAGCTAACTCAGATTTTGCCACACTGAAATTTGCAGTTTTAGCCCACACAGCATATATTGATAGAAGCAAGGTGTGTTGTTCAATTTGTAAGTCAATTCCACTTGGTTAACTTCCAGAAGATAATTTTATTTAAAAATTAACTTTTTGTCAATGCTGTAACCTAAGTTGGAGCACTTTGTGGAAGTCTTCTCTAGAATAACAATTCTGAACTGAAAGCTGCCTTTAAGTATTACCGCTCTGTATATATCACTACTTCCTGATATTTCATCCTTCTCTTTCCTGAAAAGTAAAATATTAACCTGTCTTAAACCTTCAAAGGGATGAGCTGTTTTTTACTGACTTGTACATGGTCTTTTAAAAAAGTAATTTTGGGGACTGCCAGATCTGGTGAGTAATCCTGGCTTGTAGTAAAGGATATGCACAGTGTCCACATTAGTTTAGAAAATATGAGAAAACCCACATTTTTTTTAATTCTGTCAAATTCAGATAGGCATCTGTTTGTTGTAGAAGTTTAATATCTGTACTCCACCTGTCTAAACAGAAGCAGAGCAGCTGACTGATTCATTGTTAATGCTTCCTGGTGAAACCATATACTAGAAGTAGGACACCAGAGACTACATCTGACTCATTTTGTTTGTGGCAATGAAATCACAAATAGTTTAGGGCTTCGGTGTTTTGCTGGATGTTTAATGTCTAGAAAAATTATTTTTTACTGCACATAGATTTGTACTAATATATTAGCACAATTAAGGAAACCACCCTGTAAATGCCTGCTGCAGGCACTTAAAAAACCACCTGTTAGAAATCTGTGGGCTGCAGAATATTATGATCAAGATCCCTTAAAGAATTATGTGCAGCCTCTGCTTACCTGTATTGTTAGGATGGATTTTATTACCATAGCATTGTTGTTTGTGATTTAATACTGCATGTTCATATAATGAAAAAGTTATTTTTCAGCTGCCCTAACATCAAAATGGCATTTCTGTTATCCTAGGCTACAAGAATTTTCAGCTGGTACCAATGCAGTGCTATTAATCACAATGTCACTAGAAAATTCCTTTTTCTCTCTGTAAATCCTCACTCAAAGATCAAAAAAGCATCCATCAAATTTGACTCTCCTATAACACTGTTGTTTTAAAGTTTAGCTCTACAATCCTTAACTGCTCCAGGCTCTGGTGCTACACTGGCCTCCATTGCTACCAGCCCATTACGTGGGTCTAAACACCATACTATCATCTTTACAGTAGCTGGCATGAAAAGTAACATCGGCCAGACACAGAATTTGAAGAGAGAAATTAAAGGATATTTTCACTAGTTTTATGTGCCTATGCAACACTGGAAGATGGAATAATAATAGCGTATATTGAGAGGAAATGGAGCACTATGGGTGTTGAGAAAAAGGAAAGAGAACAAAGATAATCAACTTGAAGTGAGGTTAGCACAGAAATGGTGTCCTCCCTCCCTCTTCCATATGCTGTGTAATGCAAAAAAAAGCTGCAAGTTCTAGTTTGAGACTTAAGTGAGACTATTATTATTTTAAGAAAACTTGTAGGATGCAGAAAAGTAATACACAGGTCAGCAGGATAATTCTGTTTGTGATAAACAGTTAAAAAAATGTTAGAGGTGATAGAATGACACAGGATCTAGCTTGGACTCTAGCTGTGCTTTGGGAGCCAACTCAGTCTCTGATTGCTCATGGCCCATCCTTGCCCTTGGAGTTCAGGAGTTACTGGGATAATAATCGTGCTTTCCCTTTGCTAACTCAGGTCTGTGAGAATCACAGCAAATGAAACCTGGCCCTTGCTGGCAATCTGATGGAAGCCACAGTTGTGGCATTTCTCAGCTCTCTCTCCTGGACAGAATGGCAACTCTTCATTCTAAGTCTCAGTATGGGTAGTCTCGACCCAGTAGTTTCTTTCACAAAAATTTGAAGCTCTTTATTACTTTAAAGGTGTATTTACCCTTTTATCAATTTTGTCTTGAATCAGCCTATGTCCACAAAAGCTATTAATGGGACACACACACATGCTATGATTGCACAAATCTCCTTTCCTTAGTAAACTAGGCTAAATACCTCTAAGAAGCCAAATGAAGGTATAATCTTTAAGAAATTACATTTTTTAAAAAAAAAATCCATTTCTTATAGACATTCCTACCAAAATTAATGTTATGTAACACTACTATTCAAATGTGCAGGAATAAATAAATTATATTCTTTATAAGAATTTTTGATCCCTCCTCTATATTTCTACATGAAAAACATGATTTTCTGTCAAGCTGTGTGGAACACCCCAGATGTTACACAGCAAATGATTGCCTTGTCTGCCTCAGAGCTAAGTCAATATTAACACCAGTGAAGTATGCATCACCATGGTGTTCAGAGGGACTTTGCATTTTGATTGAAGTACAAACACATTCAGGCTGCCAGACACGTGTAGTCCAGGTGGGAAGCATGCATTCTGTTTGGTAATTCAAGGAAATTACAAACTGGCTAAATTTTAGTCAAGGACCAAATATTCAAGAATCTGGAAATGATGGTGAGCCTTGACAATATTAACTCTGTTTTAGAGTTGCTACTCACAGTATTGTTTCTTACATTTTCTTCAAGGACTACAATAATTCCTTCTAAGAACACTATACACCCAACAGAAGGGAGCCTGAAAGAAAGACAAACAAGTTGACTCTGCTGAATATTGAGGCAAAAAGGAAATAGCTGTGTAGATATGAGGGCTGTTGGACAGTTTCAGAGTTTAAAAATAGCAGTCAGTGCCTCACAAAACTTAGGAAAAAAAAACCCAGCGCATTATTTTTTTTAAGTTATCATTCATATGCTACAGAGGAGTTATCTAAAACTGAAGACAATATGTTAATCTTCTAGAGACTGTTCTCAATAGAAACTGGCAAAAAATGCAGTTGAAGGGAAGGCAACGATACAGTATTCACATGAAGTACACAGAATGTTTGAGAGGCCGATGCTTTCTATTGATGGTTCCTAAACTTCATAAAGCAGTGTGAATGCAAAACTCTAGGACATGGCTGGCTACATTCATAACAAGAAAAGGAAGGTGGAAATGATGCTGCCTTTTATCTGAAAGTCCAGGCACTAGTGCATTCATCTGGGAGAATGCACTGGGTAGATCTTCTCTGCTGAGTTCCCTCTCCTGTTTGAGGAGGTCCACTCACTCAGACTAGTTTTTGGATTTTGGAATAAACCTTGTTTTATTTCACATAAGTGTTCACCGAGTCAGAATGACTTAAGCCTGGTGTGTAAACCAGGAACTGGGGAGGTAGGGTGCTCTTGGTTTTTAATCCCTGTTCAGATAGACATTTAATGTTCTTTAAGTGGAACAGCTAAACCAGAGAAACACACTCCAGATACTCTGCAGAACTCTGATTAGATCAGACTCATAGGAAGTGTTGATTCTAGGACTAACAAGGGGTTTTCCTTTACAGACTGTAAACTAATTGAATAGTGGATGACAGCAATCCTCACTGTTTTCTGTTTTGTTATCCTAACACTTTCTTTTCTTTCAGTTTGGCAGCCAATCTGATGAATAAAAATCCGTTATTGGCAAAGACTTTCTCGGAATTAATGGACATTTTACAGATGTGATGATAATGCCAAGGAATCAGTTTCAGTTCTAGTTTTATGAACAGAAACTTGTAGGCAAATACATGATTACTTGTAAAGAATATAAAGAAATCTAACAACCTAAAAGTGTGTCACTTTCTCCTTACAGTGATCTGCCCAGAGTTGCTGATACCTCGGCAGAAATTCTAAGTAATATTCTATTAAAGGAATGTTACATAGAACATTTTCTTTATTTATTTCTG
This sequence comes from Falco rusticolus, assembly GCF_015220075.1. Classification (NCBI taxonomy): domain Eukaryota; kingdom Metazoa; phylum Chordata; class Aves; order Falconiformes; family Falconidae; genus Falco; species Falco rusticolus. The sequence continues at coordinate 18,353,585 of NC_051193.1, read as the reverse complement.
TATTATTAGTTTGTTTCTTTTGGATGATGGAAAAATACTTATTGCTTAGGAGCTGGTATTTTTAAGATCTCCCTAATAGCAACTCATTGTGATACAACGTAAGTTATTTTATGATTTCAAAGCAGACACATCGTTTATTATTTCCAGTACTATCTGCAATAGTCTAAAAGCCGCATTGGAGCATTGTACTTCTATGAGTTTTAACTCACTTTTTTGTCTTTTCTTTTCTGGAAGGATTTATCCTCTTTTTGTCTGCCCACCACAATGTGGTTTGCTTGTGGGATATCTTATATGAAGAATGGCTAATATTTTGTGTAATGAGTTAATCAATTTTTACAAATCACAACAAAAGGAAGCATCATAGAAGAAATTTTCAGTTCCTGTTTACAAGAGCACATACTGTTGTGTATCTGTTCACAATATTCTAATGAACTAGAGTATTCTGGCAAAGAATTTCTCCCTTTCTTTCTCTGACAAGGCTTGTGAGAGAGAAACCAATGTAGCAGTAGGATTCTTGTAGTATAGCAGTTGTCAGTATAACCTGGCAATTGTTATCAACAAGACAACTTCTCCAATAAATATACATTGCTCCCCCTTTTTTTTCAAATTTTTTTAAAGCAGAAAATATGACAGTAAACCATACCCAATAGTGTCATTTTTCAACAAGAGTCTCTGGGACTTTTATTGGATTGGTATTATGTCACTTTTCATGCTACTTAAGGCTTCTGCCAATATAACAATGTCTGGAATCACCCCAGTGGAACCAAGTTCTTTACTACTGAATTGCTTAATTGAGTAGAAGTGGACACAAAGGCTAAACCAAGTAGTTATTTGCTTGCATTTTGTTTACTATGTGGAGTACACACAGTAGTAGACATCTAGGATTGAATTTGTTATAAGGTGAATGAGAAAAATTAATCCAATAGACAAGGTATGCGTCCTGTGTCTCTAACCTGGGAACCAGACAAGCATTTGCAATAGATAAATGGATGTACATAGTATTGTTTTTCTAAGAACAATTTCAAGCTTTATTTCTTAATGTTCATCTACTAACTTTAATTTAAGCTAAAGTCACAATGAAAAGCTGCTCAAACAAAAAAAAATATTTAAGAAATACTTTTCTTTTGCATCCTAGTAAACAAACAGGATTTGTAATGGCAATGGCTCTATTTGTAGCTATTTTCACTCTGATAGCGCTTATCCAATTCAAACATGTCTTGTAACTTTTAGGATGTGTTGTCTGATGAGTTTGAGTAATTTTGACAGGAGAAATACATGCAAACTGAAGAGACAGTGACTCTCCTAGATGGTTTTTTTTTATTATTATTCTGCACAATGGTATGTTGGAAGTGCTTGAAAAGACAATATATGGTTTGGGTTGGTTTTTTTTTTAATTTACAGAAGTATACTTTTAAAGTTTAAAAGACTGGAAGTTTATGATTTCTTCAGGGTTGTGTATTAAGCTGTTCATATTTTCTTAAAAAAGAAAGGATAAACATGTTATATATGCCTAAAAAACATTATAAAATGATGTTATAAACAGATTAGATCACACCTTAGTGTTTATACTTATGCCAAATTCCTGAAGGTATGATACTGTAACAACAAACCACAGCAGACCAAATGCAATCAATTTCACAAGCATACCTTATGGAATACTTGAATACTTGAGTAAACCATACATGTGTTGAATAGTGTTTGTTTTGCAGATGTTCATTTAGGATCTGTTTGTGCATTCATAGTTACAGGCTTCCCATCTGAACATATCTATTCTAATAAAATTTTGGCAGCAGCTCCAGTTGCAATGTCATGCGGGTTGGTACTTGTGTATGTGTGTAGTGCCTCTAGGAATAACAAATAATATTTAAAAAAACCCATAACATCAATGGTAATGAGCAAGACCTCCTCACTCTACTGTAGTTTTTTTCACTAATATACAAAATTGGAACTAGACAATTGCACTCTGATTCCCAGATTACAGCCAAATAGTGACCAGATACAGCATGAAGTCCTCATTCAGTAGGGTTTTAAAGAAAAAATCATCAAGTATATTTGTCACAGTAGTTTAGTAGTACTTCCCCCAGTAGCTTTCTAGCACTTAAATGTACCAAGTCTGCTTCCGACATGTGTTCAGCTTCAGGAATCTTCAGTGATGGAGACTTCACGGTCTCCCTAGGTAACTCTGACAAAGTAAACTTTGATATTAATAATATGACAGATTATGTTAAATTCAAGTCACACCTAAAATTTGTTTTTCAGGATTCTGTTCAAGACTTTTCAGAACGTACTTATAAACTTCTCCACTCTTCAACCACTCTCACCAAACATTAAATTTGTTTACTAAATCAGTAGTGAAGAAAATAGTCAAGTTCATTTTTAAATATCAACCTGAAACTGAAAATTATATAACAGGTATTTTAGTATCAGTAGAGCAGAAGGGGATGTCTGATGAAAAGTGAAGTTCTAATCTGTAAAAGTTCTGGTTTTGTTTTTGTAAAAATTTTGATAAATTTATGTTCTCCTTAGTACTCTGCTTGTGTTTCTGTGTAGGTAAATTCATGATTCCAGTTTAAATACCATCACTTCCTTTGTATATGGCACTTTCCTTCAACTGGAACGCTGCTGGCCCTCTTGCATTGGTCTCTGAGTTCTATGACAGAGGTATCTGCATGCTGGTGGTAGCTTAATTGACCCCCATGTTTATGTAATCTATAAACCTAGAAACTTGTGTCTTGCACAAATAGTTTATGGTGACATCTGTCACTGCTTCAATTAAGAAATGTGAATTCCCTTTTTTTGGATACTACCTCCCATTCGTCTTCACTGTTTGTAGACAGAGTTGGGGAAGACTCTTTCAATCTAGTGAAATTGGTTAGGTGATCATAATAACAAATGAATTTCCTAAGATGAACATCAATAGCAATAGTTCTAAGAATTTGTTTAGAAATCCTTAATCCAAAGGTAATGTAATTTGTAATGTATATTTTATTTTTTGAATCTTTAATGGCATAGTTAAAGGTTTTCCAAATCAGCCTGTAAGTACAGATTAATAAAACCACTAGCTTGTCTTATGATTTCATGGTAAGAGGTAAGGTGGTTTACATGCTTTAAGCACACATTTTGCTGTTCTTGCATAGCAAAGCTTTCTAAAGCATCAACTACATTTCCTGGTTTCCCACTACCTAGCTCTTCAGTCTTGATTTGGAAATACATAGAAGTTCAACCAAACTATTTGTGTTGCTAAAAACCTCGAAGGAATTTTTGCCTTTTGCTACATATGGATGGCATAGATGTGGTTAAAAATCAAAAGGATCAACAAGTTAAAACATATGGTGCCAGGGTGAAAAGTAATCATCCAGCTTTTGCAGACATCAACACATTGTGGAAAGACCTGCTAATTGATACAAAGAGTAGGAGGATTTTTTTTTCCCAGCCCCAAGCTTTTTTCCACAAGAGAAAAACGGATGACCACCTTGAGAATTATTATACTGGGCCTTTTGGTTACAGAAATCAATGACAGATCAACATTTTCTTGCGTAATTCTTTTCTAGTCTCTATGAATCAATATGAGGATTTTTTCTTTTTCATTAACATTTGAGCTGAAGCAATCGAGAACAACTGCTGTCCTGCAACTTGCTTGTCTCTAGTTATTAATTGCTGCTTGACAAAACACGCTTTGGTTTCCTGACTGCAAAATCCTCATGCTTAGCTGAGTGACACTCTTGCCTCAAAATGCCTGAACACAATAAGCAAAGTAAGAACAATATGAACAGCTGCTGGCTGATATGCAGAATAAAGTTGATGGTTGTATTCATAATTTCTCATTTATTGCACTCATCCCTCTATCAGTATAAGGTCAGAGGAGTCAAAACAGGAGATAAGTTATATACTTATATATATACTTCTATATATATAAGTTATATACTTATATATAGATAAGTTATATACTTACAAATATACCTTCTGGTGTTGTGAACAATACAGCTACTGGTTTCTGCTATTTCTTAACACATTTCTGTATGTCTTGTCAAAATGAGACTATTGCCTGCAGTTCATCAGTGGTTAATAGAGGGTGATGTGGGGGAATAGATCCCTGGGATAGAACAAATGACAGTTTAGTGGGGAATTTACAACTGAGAAACAAAAGACCTGCAGAGCAGAAGGGGCAGATTACAGTAACAACACAGAGAATCTACACTTAGAATGAATCTATGAATCTGTCATTGCAAGTTCTTTTGCTGGGGGAAAAAAAAGAATGGCAGTGGAGAAGCAAAATACAAAAGCTAACAGACTTCGGGTTTTGATTGGACTGGCAGGTCTAACAGCCACCAGAGCTGACAGTATTAATGTGTCTAGTTGCCTACATCCATGCATCCATATTAGTCCATGCTGCAAGTGTCTTTATTTTACAAATGCAACTCACTTTTATCAGTGCTTTTCCTTTTTAACCTGCAGCAAGCAATAGAAGCATTTTGTACCACTGAGATGTATTGCAATCAACTGATTGCTCTTGCACAATGCTTTTGAGACAAAAAACCAGAAACTGATGAGAGATTACTGTCAATAACTCTCAGAAGGGGAAGGATTGTCTCTTGAGTAATTAAGTCACCGGCCCGTAGATGTGAGATGAAGCAATTCAGACTAGTTAGCTTTCAAGCTCAGCTTCACTACTATAGCCACAGTGCATGCACGCTGCCCAACTGCATGAAATACAATTGTTCTTTGTAATCAGCTTCTGCTAAGTTTCTTTTATGGAGTCTACAGTAAGTTTGCAGTTTTCTCTTAAGTTTTCAGACATAGTTCTGCTAAAACCTCATGTTTACCTTTTCAGTACCTCCTTTTACATATAATGCAGCCTTCCGTCATTGTACTTGATTCTGGCTGGCATCTCCAGAACGTGCAGTTTTGTAGACTGCATCTGAAAGAACTGCATATCTTCTACCATACTGGCTTCTAGGGGAGATATAAATCTTCCTGTGCGGTGCATCTGCTTATGCTTTTCTTATTGCAAGGACACCATGGAGGAGTGTGTTTTTTAATTGCCTGGATCTGCTGGCTCACTGCTATGATAACTGCCAAGGACCATTACCAGATGTGGGAGGTTAGGAATCCCTTTTTTTATTTCCCCCCATGACAGCTCCTCCCATGTCATTTCCATGGCTAATGAGGAACACTAGAAGGGCACCTTCATTGTTGACACAGTTTATGAAGTCCCACATCTTAATGTCAAGGAGACATAGCTCATCTATATCACAATACATTGAGTTTTCAGTCTCTTCTTTATAAAGAGCCTTTTCAGATCTCATTAAACTTTTTACTATTTTCTTTAGTTAGTCACCAATTATTTGTTGTAACACAGTTTTAGGGCTTTCTCATGAACTAGCTACTAAGCTTAGCCAAGATGCCCATCTATAAACCAAGAGAACCTTGGAAGGAAATATTTTTTTTGTAATTATGAGGGCTATTTACTATCTTTCATTCCTTTGTGAGTTTCAAAGTTCTGAACGCTTATTAATTCTCACTTGATAAACTTGTTGATCTTAGTTCTGTTGATCTCAGCAGAAGAGTTGATCTTAGTTCTATCACATTTACCAATGTTTTACCTTGTAATCTTAATATTATCTTCATATTTATCTTGCTTTAGAAAGTACATAAACACCTGCAGTGATTCCTCAGTAGGTAAATGAGTAGTTGGAAATATGTGTTTTAAATAACTGGACTGTATCTCTTTCTTCCCAGTCACTTCTGTCTAAAATAAGTTTCCCTCTCTAGCTGTCACTCTTTTCCTCCATTCTCTGCCAAATGTCAAGAATATTTCTTTCTCTCTTTCTTTTTTCTTCCTATTTTAGTTGTGGCATAGTTTAGTAATTGTTTAATAACTAAACTGCAATAACCAAATGATTTAATGGCATAATCACTAAGCAGCAATTATTTAATTACTGATGTTTAATTTTTTTCTTCATTTCTCTGAGGTCCCAAAGTGCTTTGGAAGCATCTCAAGGCTAAAGATAACAGTGAAAATGAACATAATATTTTCCAGGCTAAACATGGTAGTCAGATCTTTGGAACTGAAGTTCACAAGAAGAAGGACCCTTCATTTATTCCTCTGAAAAATACCTACATTTAAGAGAGCATTTACACTGAATAAATTGAGGATGTCTGAAGGCAGCTATGGCAGATGTCACCAACAGCAAATTGTGACTATGTATGTGAAAAATTATGGGCTGAAAAAATTAAGAGGTACAGATTACATTTGGGTAAGTACCTTCTCATTATTTACCTTCAAAATTCACCAGAATTATTTTTGTATTTTACTAAAGGAAGAATTACACTTTAATTTCATTAGGGTAGAATGGACAGCAAAACTGAGGAAAAAAAGAAAATCTAAACTTGGGCGCATTCTTTAGACAGATGTTTGCAGACGTGAGAGAGCATTATAGACAAAAAGGCATGAGAAAAAAGAGATTGCTTAGTCACCTTTTGATTCAGAGATTTTCACATGCAAATTCTGAGGTGAGTGAAAACGCAGCTCTCTGTGGCACTGTGCTCCAGGACTGTCATCTTTAGCAACCACAGCTTCACTGCCCAGTTGAGGCCTTGTCTAGCAGTTTTGCAATGTCGCACTGAAAGGAACAGGAACGTTTTATTTAGTAAAGGCTTGGCACAGTTGATTATGTGTTTGATTATGTTATTTAACCTGCTGGGTAAAGGGCTATGAAAAACCTCAACAAAAACACAAGCACACAAGGAACCTCCAGACTGAACAGCATTTTTAGTATCTTACGCTCCACCAATTCGAGCAACATACTCTGTTATGTTCTCACCCGTTTGTATTTTATGTTAACTGTGAGTACGCCTTGCCCCAACTTTTGTTTGCCCATACAGCTGTACAGACTTAAAGGCGCTTGTGACCGACGGTACCTCAAGGGTAAGGCCTGCCCGCCTGTCACAGCCTACCGATGGCTGCCAGGCCTGGCAGCTGCGCTTGCCCACTTGGCAAGTGCGGCCTACTTACAGGGCACAGCTGAGGTGCGAGCTGCTCGCGGGGCCTGCCGTGGCTCTGGCCATGGCCTTGGCTGGGCTGGCCCTGTCAGCCCGGGCCCAGGCGGCGCACGGCAGGCGGGCACGGCCGACGGAGGCTGAGGGGGCGCGAGGCCCGGCACATGGCGCGCGGCTCCGCCCCGCGCGGCCCGGCCCGGCCCCGCCCCGCGGCTGCCGGAAAGCAGGCGCCGCTGTGGGGCTGACCCGCGCTCTACCCGTCAGGCAGCGCGTCGGGCGCCGCGCGGCCACCCCCGCCTCCCTCCCCCGCCCGCCCTCACTCCCCCGGCGGCGGCTGAGGTGGGGCGCCGCGGTTCGGCGATGTGAGGCGTCTCCGCCAGCGCGGCCGCCTCCCATCCCCCCGCCAACCCCGGAGGAAGGGAGCGGGGCGGCCCGCCGCGGCCTCTCCAGACGCGCAGCACGGTAAGCCAGCCCTCTCCTTGCCCTCAGCCCTGCCTGCTGCGCCGGCCTGCCGCCTCCCCGGGCGGAGGGAGCCGCCGCTCGGCGGCGGGCGGGCCGCGGGGGGATTGTCGCCTGCGAGACCGACGCCATCTTAGGTCGGAGTGCGGCCTTGCCCCCCCCTTCGCGCCTCTGGAAGGGGCCCCCGGGCCGTGAGGGCTTCGCCGGGCCGCCCGCGGAGCCCCGCTGGGAGCCGGGGGGGCTGCCCACGGGGGTGTCTCGGGCCAGGGCCCGCTCCGCTCTGCCGCCGCAGCCCAGGGGCCGGCCGCGGCCAGGGCCCCCAGCTGCTGGCGGCGGGAGCCGGGCTGGCTGCCGGGCCTCTTCCCCTCCCGGCGCGGCCGTGTGTGCGGGCCACGGCCCCGAGCTGCGGGCTCAGCGCAGTGCTGGCGGCCGCCGGCCGAGGGGAGGCGGGACGCCGGGCAGTCGGGCTGCGCCGGGGGCGGCGGCGCCGGGGGCGCTGCGGGCGGAGCGGCGGCTGCTCGGCTGCCCTCGGGGACCGGGCTTCCTTCCGCGGCCTCGCACCCATCGCTGCTCGGGGGTGTGAACTTCTGGCGGCTTTGCAAAGGCGATGTTGCCCTTCCCTAGGCGGAGCTTACACCGACTCGTGGTAGAGGGGGTAGTGCTGGCGATTTAGGTTTGAGTTTGAGGGAAGTTGGTTTATATTTTTGGCTTTTTAAAACTTCCAGGTACGGTTTCAGCTTGGCCATCGTTTCTGCTGAAACTAATGCAACACTCAATAAAAACACAATTGCTCACAGTCTTGATGAAGCTGTGGATTGCACGCTCTTCTACAACTAACACGATGCGAAGTTATGTGCCTGTATGGGAAGTCTTCTGAAAAATACAATGTGGGTGCTCATCGTGTGATCTCCTCATTTGAAGTGCAGCTATTAAACTGGAGGCGGGGGGGGGGCGGGGAAAAGTTTGAGTAGTTCATTGGTAATGGTGATATGGAAAGATGACAGACAAAGTTAGTCTGAGGACTTCTTGGTAGGCTCACTACCAGTTTCATGCTGGTGATTTGGTTTCAGCTATTTTTAAGCCAATCCAAAGAAACAGTGAGTATTGGAAAGCTCCCTTGACCTTAAGAGTGGAATAGGTGAATTGCATCTGAAGTAATAAATGGGTTTTCAGTAATGTTAAATCTTAGTGGAGCTGCATTTGCCACAATTTTCTGTCATACTGATTTCTGTACACCCTTAACGTGGGTTTCTACAGATCACTTTCTGCTGTTTTTACTATAGCTGTTAGACTTGTGTTACATTTAGTAACGTTTGTATCATTTTTGTTGTTTCTATGTGAGTGCTTTTAAATTGTAACAACAAATAAACCCTCCAGGTTATAAATACAACTGGCTTTTGATAAAGTTAGGTATCTTTAGATGTAATTGCCATGATAAACAAACGTGTCCAGACTAGTGATTTTAAAACAATTACTTCATCAGAAGCTTATTGCTTTTTTGTGCAATTGGTTAATTTTTTTCAGTCTTGTATCAGGTTTTTAGTTCATTGCTTGCCAAGTAACTATAATAGTGTTCTAGAAACTTGTGGTTTTTTGCAGGTTGCCTGCCTAATGAACTTTAACTAGCTTTAGCTTTTGCTGGGCAATTGTCTAAGTGATATCTTGATATAGTCTAATGATATTTTTTAAATTTTTTTAAGAACTTGTTCACAATTTTGAGTCTTTTTTAGCCTAGAACAATGGTTTAAGCCCTTCTGTTGATTATATACATACAACATTTCATTGGAGTTTTGGACCTCTTAGATCCATGGACTACCTTTAAGGACATGTGTGTATAAATGTGTATGTATGCTTATACATATTTAAAAAATGGAGGAAAATAAAGTCTCTTTGTCAATAGGCTTACCTTTCTTACACAGGCATCTGCACCTCCACTGGGAAATATTTGGGGGGAGTTGGGGAAGGATTCATTGTTGGTTTTGGCTTTGAGAGCAACCACTAGCAGGATTCCTGGAATGTGTTTTCTACGTTCACGTAGTTAAAGAAGCAGAAGACTTGGAACCTAGCTGTACTTTAAAAATGGGTGTAGATGTTCCCTTTGGCAATGGAGAACATGTGAGCAGTTCCAACACAACTCCTGTAATCAAATCCATTCCCTCTTTACTGCAACTTTGATTGCTTAGGCCACAGAATTTTTGACCTCTCAGTCGTGCTGGTAAAATTGTTACTGGGCCAGGTTATTTTTAACCTGCAGTGTTTCACGTCATAGTCCTGTGAAAAGTTGTACTAGCACAACTGAGGGAGCAGTGCAGGAGCAGGATGGGAACTCACTAGGCTAGCTTTGTTGCCAGGAAGAAAGTCAGATTGACTTCAAATTTTAGCATTGAAATAAAAATTACTTTGAACGATCTGAAATAATCTTGATACTTTTCTTTTAAAAAAGCTGTCATACACTTTAAGTCACTTTTTGAGAATAATTAATGTGCATCCTGATTCACAAATGGAAATTCCCGTAAGAGATGCCACCAGTTGGTGTAACTTCCTACAAATCCTTGCTTATATTATAAAATTACTTTTACCTATATAAAAAAAAAAATCAGCTGCATTATAGTGTAGCTGAGGTTATTACATGTATCTTGTTAGAATTCTGCTAATGTATAGATTGCTTGTATCTGTTTTGTGCTTTTAATATAAACTACATGTGCTCTTGTTTGCATTCCTTTAGCACATATAATAACTGATTACTTTCTCCCTGAGGTCAAATCAAACTTTTTTTAAAAATTAAAACCCCACAACTCAAATTTATGTTGTCATTTCCATGAAAAAAAGTCCCTGAAAATGATCTTTCATTTTGCCTTGAAGTCTAGTAAGTTTTTCCCCTGTGCTAGTAGAGAAAAGTCATTCTAAAGTATGTCTTTCTACAGAGGAGAGTCAGGTTTGATTCTTTTTCCAAGACCTGATATGTGGCCCCTCTTGTCTCTGTCAAGAGAAAACTGGCTTCATACTCTTTTCTGATGACAAGAATCTAGTTCACTGTCCTGTTCTCTTCTTTCCAAGCCCCATGTTTAATTTCAGCACTCTAAGCTGATGGAGGAAGGAAAAAAGGAGTATAGCTTTGCTACTTTATATTATCTCCAAGACTTAGCTTGTAACACCAGCAGCCCTGTTCTCATACACTTTAATGCGAGTAGGGGCACAACTCTGCCTGCTCCCCTGTGATAAGCTATTACAGACTAATTATTTCTACAGTCCATCGCCAAATCTAGCAGCTCATTACTCCTATCCTGACATTGTGTTCTCTTATTAGATATTAGACAGTTGCTCATTGTGTCTGTGCTGAAGTCTTCTATTTCAAACACTATTGAAAGATAATGAGGGATATGGTATTCTTAGTTTTGCGTAATTACAATTTTAAAAAAGAAACTTGACCCATTGTTTCATATGTTGCTTTTGAAATATTTTGGAAAGGAGAAAATCATGGGAAATTGCACAGAAAGCTGTGTTGAAAAAACATCTTAATCTTGCAAGATAAATAGTGTAGTTTAAGAAATAGCTGGTTTTGGTTATGAATGTAATTTTGTTTTGTCACCTTGTGTATAAGGTTTGATAGTCTTTAATGACACAATCCCTTAGTGCTGGTCTGATGCCCTCGCTATTAGGTTTAGGGCTCCAACTATCAGAGAACTATAACTGCTTGATAGTGGGAAGTCAAGCTTCCGTAACTAGTTTGCTTTGTCAGATAAGTGTTTATCAGCACAAGAACGAGAGAGATATTGGTAATGGGTTTTGTTGGCCATAGCCTGGTAATAAGACTCTAAATATTCTTACATTGACTGTGGCCTTCACGAAAAGAATTGTTGCTGGGATGTTCTTAGCTTTGAAAGCAGTCCAATGATGAGTTGACTTTCATTTGCTTAACTGCTCATTAATTTCAAGGAATCCTTATATTGGCTGGAGTTGCTATTATCATGTTCCTCATGCAAAACTCTGCTGTTTCCCCTCTTTTTTTTTTTTTTTTTTTAGAAAGGACACATTAGTTTTGGGAAGCTCTGTGTCTTAGGCAAAGCAAACACTGTTGTATTGGGATCCTGATCCTGGTTATTGGTGAGACACCTGTCTGGTTTTATGAAATTACTGGTCTTACTAAAAAGTAGGCTATTGGTAGTGTGTGTAAAGACATATAAAAGTTTGTTTCCTGTATTGTTCAGAAAAACTTTAAAGATTATGTTAGGGGTGAGAAAAGAAAAAACAATGCTTTGTTGACCATCACCATTTAATTACATATTTTCATATGTGACTTTTTTCCTTACTGTAAGAGCAAATCTGCAGACATGAGGGACTCAGTCTAATGAGTTCTACACAAAGTTTTTATCAAGTCCTAACTGGCAATGAAAACAATATGCAATATGTTGTGGGTATGGTTTTGGGTTTTTGTTGTGGTGGGTTTTTTTGTTCAATGGGCAGTTTGTTTGGGTTCTGTTGTGTGGGTTTGGGGGAATTTTGTTTTGGTTTTGTTGGGTTTTAAAGAAAATTTGACTATATGGGAAGCCCTGGCCAAATCCTACAAAATTTGTGGAGCTGTGGTATGTTGTGGGTTTAGGTGTGGGTTGGATTGGGTTTTTTTTAAGATGTGAAGAGAATAAAACTGTAACTAGTGTTTCAGTAACTAGTTGTGCCAGGTATATTGCATGCTTCGTAGTAGGGTCTTCATATTTCTTGTGAATCACTTACCTGGAATAGGGGTATGTTTTGAAAGATACTTTTCACTGTGGTGTCAGAGGCTTCTTCTGATAGTTACTGGTGGATTATACCAAAATAGTTTAAATTATGTGAAGGGTATCTTTGGTCTTTTCTCATCTTTAACAGCAAAGATGAGAATTCAAGTAATTATCAGAAAGGTGATGTGGTATCAATCTCAGAAGATCTTCTCTTATCAGATCAGGTTCAACCTATGTAGAACATGGGGTGGGGGAAGGAAAGCCATTCCATGGGAATTATCCTCAAGTCCAGTAATCTTTACTAAACAGTGAAATATTTTTTCATGAAAGTACTGAATGTTTTGGTATGTGTGTTTTGTTTTTTACTGTCTAGTCTCAAGATGGCAGAATTATTTATGGAATGTGAAGAAGAGGAGCTAGAACCGTGGCAAAAGAGAGTGAAAGAAGTGGAGGAGGATGATGATGATGATGACGAGCCAATCTTTGTTGGGGAAATCTCAAGCTCAAAGCCAGCTAGTACATGTAAGATAATGTTTTCCATAATTTAAAACAGATATTTTAAGGTGTAAAACTTTAAACTTACTTAGAAAATACACAATTTTGAACAGTAAGACTTAAGAAATTCTACATCTTAAAGCTGTTCTGTAGGTCTCTATCATACTGAAAATTGGAATTCTTTGGAAATTCGGTCCTAAAACCCAGGTTATTTACAGCTCTGTCTATCTTTAACCTTAAATCTCTGAAGTCAAACCAAGGATGTTTGAAGGTTTTAGTGTTAACAGTATGGTTAAAAATCCAATATATACAATACTGAAACCATGCATGCAATTGCTCTCAATGTCATTGGTATTTAGTTATATATTTGGAAGTGTCTCCCTACTAAAGAAATGTGCATGAATTTAAGCCTTCATATTGCAGTCCCTCTTTTTTATTCCACCCCACATTACTTGTGTTGATGTACATAATTCTGACAAAACAGAGGTGACGATCTTAAGTGTCTATAATAAAAGCACAATCAGGAAAAGTGATTAATATGAGAATCATAGCAGTCTCTCTGTTAAGTAAGAGATTTTTATAAATGAATTCATTCATCCCCTGTAAAATAAAGAGTTTTTTTCATCAAGTTCTGTAGTTTTCTCCTAATGCAGGTAGTGCAGGGAGTGAGGTTAGGTGGTTGTGGTGGCAGCAGATGTGTCAGGATTCCATGTTTGTCCTGTGCTTGGGCTTTGGCAGGTAAGTGAAGGAAAACATTATTTTTGCTACTTAATTTTAGGAGTGAAACTTCTTGATATCTGTGCATGGCCATCTGGTAGCCAGTTGTTGAGAGGTTTGACCAAAGGTTTCTCTAGCTATTGAATACACAAGACTTTGCCTGGTGGGTTTTACTGCCTTAAGTTTCTGCCTCATTTCTGCTATGCTTGTATCTAAGGTTTCTGTAGTCAGTTTTCTGAAGGTGTATAGTTCACAGTGAAGAATCTCAAAATGTTAAATTAGGCGCTCTGTCACACTCTGCTGCATGGACTTTGGAGCTATTATTAGCTCTTCAGTCATTTTAGTTCACAATACTTCATCTTATGTCTTAACTCTTGTTTTACTTTGTTACTCACTGCAATAATATGTCTAATTCTTCTTACACTGACTTTAAAAAGTGGCAAATTATGTTTTAAATATTAACCAATACTGAAGCTGATCTTAAAGTTCTCTCATCTGAAAATAGTTCTTAAGGGTTAATGTTTTTGAATGTTTAAAAAATATTCTAGATCCTCTTGAAAATTTGAAGAATATTTTTAAAGTACTCTTAAGAAGCTTTTTGCAGTTACAAACTTGTAGGAGGAGTGAAAAATTCCCTTAATGTTTTCTGGAAGGTCTTGAGAACTCTGGATAGCTGTTGGTCATTAGCGGTAGGTCATGGCATAGAAGGACAATTGAAGCACTAGGCATATGTTGGAAAAACAAATATGCCAAGTTTCATTGCAGTTGTTCTTGAGTAGTCTCAAGAATTTTTTGTAGTCATAAAGGATAGAAATATTTTGTTCAGGCGAAAACTATTAAATTTGATACAATTCAGCAACTTTCAAGAACTTTAGTAAAAGACAGAGACTTAAAATGTATACATCTTATATTAGTGCTGTCCATGCTCGATCCTGACACAAGTGAAATCACTTATGGTATAACTTTTTACTTTATCTCTTTTCCTTCCCTTTCCTCAACTTTTCTCTTTGTAATCTTCTACTTCACTATCAAAAACAGCTATGGAAGAATGACCTCAGTTCTTCTCTGGCTTGTAAGTAGTACTACCTGGCAGTAGTCAGGCTTCAGTTTGTTACTGGTGATAGGCAAGACACAGTGAACTGAACTTTGCTTATCACTGTTTTTTAGTTTTTACCTGAGAAAATTCCTGTCTTGATCAGATAAAAAATTAGATAACAAATGGAGACTCGCATGTAGTTCTTAATTTTTCTGAAAGGTATATTTTCTGCAATACATAGTAATTTTTTAACCTTTTCCTGGCAATGAAATTATCAGTTTTTATACGGACTGGTGTGGAAAACCTGAAGGAAATAGTTAAAAACCCATCTTTGATCTGCTGGCACACTGTCATGTACAATAAAGTGCCTCTTCTGATGTACTGGAGGATTAGTTTGACTGGGATGAAAAGTAATTCACAATTTGTTGCCTTTACCATTTCCTGCAACTGCTCATTTTTCCTACAATTATTGCTCATTTTTCTTGTTTATTTTTTCATAATGATACAAACCTGTAATTTGTTGCTACTTTAAAGTGTTGTTTCTGTGTGTTAGCTTTCTTATATTTCAGTGGTGTTTTACGTAAACAGGACAAATAACACTTTCATGGGGCAAGGGAAAGGGTGCATCATCTGTGATGAATCACTTGTGTAAATCTGGTTTGTAATTTCAAATCGCTGACTTCCTGAAATGTAGATTTTATTGTTTTTAAAAAGAACATTTGTATTTTAGGACATGAATTGTGTGTGCATCAGACTGAAGCTGAATATGCTTTTAGGGTAGTAGGTAGTTGAAGGCTTTAGTTTCATTTCATTCTGGGATTCAAATGTGAGGTATACATTTATTAACAAACACAAAAGTATGTATTCAGCTATATCCTGAATTAAGTTGATCCTTGCTCATAGTGCGTTGAAGTAAAAATACTTTCACTATTACCAGATGAGATTTTGTCATATCTTAAAAAAATGCGAACCTGTTTGGATCTGTTGGTTGCAGCTGCTTTTTTATTAGTGTGATGTAAAGGCAGGTGACAGGTTGAAAGCTGTGATCGTCTGAGCTCTACTGCTATTAGATTTATATATCAACCTGGGTAGCGTACACTAATGAGCCCTTGCTGGTGGGAACAGCCTTAAGGTTGTTAAAACCAATGTGTAGATACTCTTAAGATCTATGGTTTGAGATTCTGATGTAATTTTGACCCTGGTTTGAGAAAGTACTTTAAACCTTGTTGGTTAGATATTGGAGGATCTATCTAGTTTCATATGCATATTTTCACGTCAGAGCAAGAAACTTGACAGCAACACTAACGGAACTGAGAACCTAGGGATAGAAAATTAATTTGATTTGATGAATATTTTTGTAACATTCTGGAACAATCAGAAACCCCAAAGTAAATCATAAAGTTTGGGAGTATTGGTGTCATTAATTAGGGAATAAACATCAAATCTAAGAAGTTCCATGTGTTTCTGATGAGTTAGAACTTTGATCATAGACTACCATGTAGGATATTTAAGAAAATTAGTCCTCTTGCAATACAATTCCAGCACAACTCCTTTGGTTGCTGGTCTGTTATTTTTCTTTTGCTTTGGAAAATTAAGTCTAAAACCAAGTTTTTAAGTGCTGTATTTTCCTGTAATACAGAAGCAAATTGTGTAGTTTAGAGGAAATACTTCCTTTAGTGTAGAGCAGTTCTAGTACTTGTGGAAGTTATAATGTATGTGAGAAACAAATGAATAAATGCATTATAATCAGCAAAGCTAAATATTTATGAAATGTTCTTTTTTGTTTGTTTGCTTGCGCTCTTATTTTTGTGTTAATCTATTTCCAAGATAAAAAAAGCTGAGATTCTTAGGTGAACTAGCTTAACCTAAGAGAAGGGGAGTAGAAGAACATACTTCAGTTTGTACAAAAGACACTTTGTTTTGCCAGGTATTTATTTTAGAAATAATATTCTAATTTATATGTCAAATCCTACTTGGCTTCATTAGTGGATATGAATGCTACTTTTAATTTGAAAAGCAATTAAGCTATTAATTTAACTGCAATTAAGATAAATGTAACTTTTGACAGATATATTGAACAGAGTCAACCTCAGCTCATCACGAAGGGGGATACAGAATGGTGCACCCAGTAGAGGTACTTTATTGTCCTAATATGGTAATTAAAACCAAAAAAATCCACAACACTTATGAAATATCTGACTGCAAAATTATGTAAAGATAACTTTGGAATCCTTTGCAACAGGTACAGTTACTACATTCAAGCCTGACAGTCACCATTATGCACCACCTGCCTCCAGCCCCAGTGCCATGCCTGTTTCATCAGTCTTTCAGTCCGTATCCAGACCTACAACTAGCTCTGTAGCAGTTCAGCCATTGTCTATACCAGTGAATGTTTCAGGAACTTCACAGACACTGCAGAGACCAGTTGGTGGATGTTTATCAACACAGCAGATGACTGGATCAAGTTCTGGAATATCACAGCCTGTTAGCAGACCTGTAACCATTCCAGTGACGACACAACCAGTATCAAGAAATATCACGGTTCCTGTAGTGGCTCAACCTGTATCCAGGCCAGTGACTACTGTAACAGCACAGCCTGTAGTACTCAATCCGGTAAGTTTTTATTCCTTTAAACTGTAAAATACGTGGTGCAATTAGTTTTGAATGAATTAACGAGGAACATACTGACTCAGTCTAGTAGTTTGAAGACCTGGATTAGATTATTGACTGGTATTATATAAACTGTAAAGAATGTAGGACCGTAACGTTGCACTGGTGAATTAAAATACATATTTGAAAAGACTGATTTGCAAGACTGAAAGATGATAGCTTAATAACAGTGGAATTACATTAAATGAAAATCTTAGGCATAAAACAAATCAGTACTGTTTAGGTTATTTTGTTTAAGCTGTGTGGAGAAATTACAGAAATTCTCATTTTCGAAATACTGGAGATTTCTCTGCTTAGAGATGGATCCTCCATACTGATAAAATGATGTCATTTTTTTAATAGCTTGCATTTAGTGTTTAAAGTAACTTTGTGGGTTTCCTACCTGATTTTTATACTGCCTCTCTTGGGATTTTCGCTTTGTAAGAGAATGCTGTACTAGTAGCCCCTCGGGTGTTTTTGCTTTTTGCTTCATATAGCAGTTGTAGTGAAATAGTAGTATGGTAAGGAGGACTTAAGCAACCAAAAGTTGCGGTGTCAGTGGATGAAACAATCTGGCAACATACTTGTTTTATTGGAAAAGTCCAAGGGAATGACATACATAGATCGTGTATCATAGATCTTCCTGGATTGCCACAGAACCTCAGAATGATAACTGTAGGAGTCAAGTTAGATGCTGGTTTTGTTGCCTTAAGCCATTGGACATTTTTCAGAGAGAAAGAATGAAGATTAAAATTAAAATTTCATATTTGTTACAAGGTAAACTATGATGTTATACCTTTATTGAAAATAATTTGAGCTGGCACTGTTTCGACAACTTGCCTGTAATATTAGCTACTACTTTTGGGTTAAAATAAAGCCTGACAGCAGGCACCATCTCCACTGTCCATGCAAATATACACACCTGTGTTGGTCCCAGCTGTCAGTCTTTTGGTATAAATAAAAATCATGCAGCCTAAGGTATTCTGCATTTGCTGAACAGGGCAATCAGTCTGAATGAACATAGTTAATAAGACCATTCAAACATGAGAAAATTGGGTGGCATTCTTAAGGTTTGTGGCTAAATCATTGATGATGCGGGGGGGTTGTATTTTAAGAAAAACAATGCAGTGCAATCATTGCCTGTCAACTGGGTAGCTGAATCTGGCAGATTCATTATGAAAGAACTTACACTGCCCGATTTTGAGTCTTTAGCAGTTGATTGATAGTTTGCAGAGAGAAATTGGACATATCTAATGAAGAAAGTTAGCTAAATCAGTCTCACTGTATCTAAGGCGGGCTAAAAAATTATATAATCGAAAGTCCAGATATTAGTAGGATATCTAGGTTGCCTCTAGAGTCCTCTTAATTCTGTCTTTACAAAGCAGGACAGATTAATAGAGAAAGGTCTGCAACTTCACATGATGTATAAACATATTTCAAATCTGTGAATTTTATTTTTGAAAGTGTTTATGCTTTCTGTTTTTTAAAGCTAGTATGCTGCTTTAAATCCTTCAAAGGTATGCTAGGGTGTCTTGCAGAATCTTTACTGCAAAAGAAAGCTTTCTCCTTTACTTCCCTCACACATACATGCTCATGTTTTTGTTCTAATAGATAAAGCTGCTAGCAGACTCTACATTGTTTTTATTAGAAAACCATAAAGAGATCTAGGAAAGCTGAACTTCTCCAAAAGGTCTATGTGAGCTGCATGTAACTCAAGGCAGTGATGTCCTTTAAAGACACTATGCACACAGCACTTATTTTTGTGAGAGTTCTTTCTCAGTCATCAAGTTTACTTTCAACAGGAATGTCACAGATGGGGCTTTAGCTAAGTTTTATGGTCTTACTTTTCTAAAATCTGCAGGTGATTGTTCTTCCCTGGCAGAGTACAGAAACTCCTATTTGAAGCAGTTGCAGTCTGAAATATGACTGTGAAGGTACACAGCATGGAAAGGGATCTCTAACCATGTATTGGTCAGTTCTGTGTATTCCAAGTTAGACTGATATGCTCTAGAAAGTAATGCATCCTTTTCTGGGATACCCAGTGCATACATATTCTGTGGTCTCTTAAAACTTCCACAGTTGAAATTATCATACGTTATATGTTTTTTTTTTACAGTGTTGACATTTTGGGCATGGCTTTCACGAGCTTTTATTTTTCTCAAGTTATCCTAAATGTAATGTCCTATTCTTTGGATGTTAAGAAAATCTTGAGTACCTTTAGAAAGATTTTTCTCGGGGTTTTTTTTCCTTGCTTAAAATATGCTGAAAGTGAATCTTCCATCTCTTCAGCTTTTCTTGATTCAGAATTGTATTACCAATTTCAGCCTTATCTAGAATAATTTGTTTTCTTGTTTTTGTGTTGTTCTTGCCATTTGATTATGCCATACTTTTTATGGGAAAAGAGGCTTGTTTCATGTCCTGTGTTTTATTTCAGGAGGTACTATAGTTCAGCTTCTTGGGCAAAGTTCTGTGATTTTTAATCACTCCTACCACATTATGTCATTTTCTGTTCTTAGCATCATATGTCTACTACCTGTATTTTGTGGTTCATGTCCTTGGTTTGAAGTGTCTTCATTCAAGAGCTCCTTAGGTTTCCTGGATTCCCCCTCACCTTGCATCTAGCCTGT
Organism: Falco rusticolus; assembly: GCF_015220075.1. NCBI lineage: Eukaryota > Metazoa > Chordata > Aves > Falconiformes > Falconidae > Falco > Falco rusticolus. Next base: position 18,333,885 of record NC_051193.1, on the reverse strand, counting down.
ATTTCATATTTCACTTGGGACCACGGTTCATATTTTCTGCCTTGGGTTTTCTGTGACATTTTCATTCACATTTCCTGTTTCTTCCCAACTTGATTCTTCCTAAGTGGCAAGAGCTTCAAGTAAATTTTTCTGGGGAATGTTTGATGTCTGGATCTTCCAGATGTTGAAACTTATATCCAAAATTAAAAAACTGTGTTGTGCAAGGTTACTGTGAGATATGAGTAGACACTGGCAGGACTTTTAATGAACATCCTTCAGAGTGCTTTTGCATTCTTAATATGGTGCAGTATTTTTTAATGACAGTTTTTTCTGTGGGAACTGATTGCTTTTGATCACTAACTGGTTGAAACATGTATTTTCTCATTTTCGTAACATCTAGGTCTGTAATTTACCTTCTGTCGTTGTTTGGTATTCCAGATTTATCATTGAAATACCCCTTTTCAATCACAGGCTTGGTCCACTGACTTCCTGTAAAAGTCTAGGTTTTGTATTCTTGTTACTATGCTATATTAATGCAGTTCCAGAAATTGAGTTGAATTTGGCTTCAGTCATACTGTTACAGCAATTCTAATTCAGTCAGAGCTACTGCTATTGTATATGATAGCATAGAGCTATCCTTTTCTTTAAGAAAAAATTGTTGTTAGTGGTAAAGATTTTCTGTAACTCAACGCTCAGAGTGCTCTCCAGTAACCCTCAGCCAATTCTGTCCATATCTTTCCTCTACTTAATAGGGACTTACTTCAGTCTGAGCTTGATTCAGGTTCCAGTTTCTCATTGTTAATTTTGGAAGAGCAAAGGTCAGATAACATGCATTGTAATTTCTCTGTGTGGATTTCGTTACCAATTATCATGTTGGTTTCCACAGTTAGAATATTTAGGATGCAGAGTATAAACACAGTATTTTCAGTAGTCTCTTGGAAAACTTAAGAGTGGTGGTGGGTTATTGTTCTTTACTTGAGCCCTAGGAACTTACTTTATAAAGGTGTTGGGTTTTGCATGTGAGAACACCTGTACATGTTAGTTTGATTTTTTTAATTGATGTGGTTAAGCTGTTTTGTTTTCTTCTTTAAAACATTTTTGTTTTCTGAAGCATAGAAAGATACTGGAAGGTTTTGTATGTAAAATGAGAGAGCCAAATTGCATGAAAAGAATAATTGTGAACAGAAAAGGACATTTTGCAAATTATGAGACTTTGAAAGTTCCATGTTGTCTTGTCTACTTTTCTGCCTTCCAGATATGTTTAGTATATACTAGGGAGATATACACAAGCCATCAAAATACCCAGGCTATTATTTTGGAGAAAGTTAAAACGTTAGCAGCATGTAAAAACAAACTGCAGATTTTATATGTAGCTACGGTATTGGACATATTTCAAATATAAATGTGCATAGTTCTCCACGCAAAGAGCCTACCAGAGGCTAGCCACCTGAGTGTTAGTTGTGCTTGAAGCGAGGTTTGCAGGCTAAGCTGCTTTACTTGTAATTTCACTGGCTAGTCTGAAACCATTATGGCTACATTAACACCTGCTCTGTGACTGCAGCTCATGTAGCTGTTAGAACACATAGAGCACAGAAATTTCGTAACTGTTTGCACAACTACTCTTGAACATTCATGTTTAATTTGGTTAGGTTGGGTTAGGTTGCTCATCAGGAGAAAGAATGGCTCTTCGTTATTGTGAAGGTCCTGCGGGGTCTTCATTTAAGGGGTGGACAACAAAAAGGCAGGATGGGGAGAAGCGTCTTCTTTTTGTTTGGTACTTAGGAGTCCTAAAATAGATTATCATACCTGGATGCCTACTTGTGTGCTTCTTTAGACTTCTTTCCATCAAGTTTAGTTGATGCAGTGGTAGTTAAAAATGTGGTAACTTCCCCAGAGAGATTTTCAATTAAGTAGCACAATTGTGCATAGGAAGCATTTTGTTAGATTGATCTTCATCAAGTTTTTTGTTTCGCAGTACAGCTTGATGAAGTGTAACCAGCTGAATTATTTCAGAGTAAAAAGATCAAGTGCCAATATTTTGCCAGTCATACCTTAATGTTGAAATTAAACCTAACTTCGTTATAAGGTTTTTCTTAACTTATTGTTATTGTTGAAAATATTTCATTTTACAGATTGATTGTTAGAATGAATGGCCTATTAAGATGTGAGCAGTATTGATGAATCTTGGAAAGTGTGTTTCTTCTACCTCACCCCCCAATCTTGAATATCTGTAAAGAGAAATTTCATGTTTCTTTTCACTCTAAACGTTACCTATTGAGTGATGAGTGAAGGTGTTTAGTTTTAACAGTTCTCAGTGTTGCAGCCAAGAAATGTGGACTACTTCATTGTTTTTAGGTTATGTGTAGTACTAAAGGGCAAACCTTTTAAACTGAAGGTTAAGGTGATACCTGTACTCGGAGATGCTCAAAATTTGATTTAACAGGGCACTGAGTAACAAGAACCAACTTCTAGGTTAACTGCTCTTTGAAAAGAGGGTTTGATTACATTATTTCCAGAAGTCCTTATGAAATCACTCTACATAAAAGAAAAAAAAGCATTAATGGTGTTATGAATGAGTGCCATTCCCAGTCAACATGCTATAGATACACTCTACTTCCGTTAAAGCTTGACCATTTAGTAGACTTTGATGGATTTTTGTGTTTTATCATCTTGCTTTGAGAAGCTTCTGCTTGCTGCAAGTTTGTGCTACTTTTGAGTTCTGTTTTCTGATCTTTTAAAATGCAGCTAGCTGTTACGCAAGAGTAACAGGCAAATGCCTGAGTTTGGGTTGAAGGAAGTATTAGAGCTTTTTGAAAAACAATTCAAGTCTAATTTGAAACATTATCAGACTTTTGAACAGAAGCAGTTACAATTAGCAGTTCAGACAAGTTCAGCAATATTTCATAAAATTGACTTTCCTAGGTCTTATGGTTGTTTTTGCTATTCTGATACACATCTGTGAATAAATTAACAACCACTGATGAGAGCTGCAAACTTATTAGAATGTCAAAATAAACTATTTTGGGGAGACTGTAATTAACTTGATTTACAGCTGAGTACTTAGTAGTACTTTTAAGCAATCATATGTTTTTAAAGTAAACCCTTTGAAGCCTGCAAGTAAAAAAATGTTAAACCTCAAATTTCTTTTCCCTCTTGAAAATATCTTATTAGGATTATATTATGGATTCTCCACCAGCTGCACCAGATAATACATCTGGTATACTGTTTGGTGTGAGACAGAACTCGGGAGTTCCACAGTACCAGACTGGGCCAGCAGTGAATGTAACAGGTGGGTATAACTGTAGTAGTTGCTAAGAGAAAGAAACAGCCTAATGTCATTTAACTGTAGTGCAGATCTTTGGGTTATAACTTTAAATAGGATTTCTAAAACATAGCATAGCTACTTTTTTCTTCCCCCTGTACATAACACTGTATAATGTTTAATGAAGTAGACTTTGGAGACTTGTGTTGTCAGACTTTGCTTTTCAGCACATTAGACTGACTGTAATATCAACTGATGTCTTAAAATTATCATTTAGATTGAAAAAAGTACTGCCAGATCCACTGTAATTTTTTTGACTGATAAAGGCTCATTTTCAGTATACCCAGGACTCTGACTAGCATGAATAGGAATGACTGTTAGCAAGAGGGTGCTGTGAACAGTACCAGAAGAACTTTCTGAGTCTGCTGAGTGGATTCTCTGTGATGATGATCTTGGTTTCCTTGCTGCTCTACGTAGGAGTCAGAGTAGATGGGAGCAAAAGTGTCCTGTCTGAAAAGGAGAGGAAGGGACAGAGTACATAGATTGACAACTAAAATATTTTTTTCAACTAGCTAAATTGTGTTTCAGCAGAAGCTGTTTAACCTACTTAAAAATAAACAAAAAAGCACCTTTTTTTGTGTCACAGCAGATGAAGTGTATTTGAATCATGTAGCAGGCTTTAACTTGGGACTTCTCTTCTGTGAAGGATTGTACTTAGTTAATAACAGACCAGAATCTTGTAAGTCAATCTATAAGTTACAGGTGACAGTCACTTCTGATTCTTGCATGAGGTAACAGGTTATGTACAATGAATGGCCTAAGTGGTCATACTAACAAATTACGTAGAACAGAGTGATTGCTAGTTTATTCTGCCTGATGTAATGATTTTGCATCACTAGTTTAGGCATTCGCTCTAGCTGCTTATCAGTGAAGGGTATTTCCCTGCATGTGTCTAACTATTCTGTGATCTTATTATTGTCTTACTGGGTTAAATAGCTTTTTGTAAAGTAAACAAAGGTTTTATTTCTTGCAAACAGTTCTGTATTCCAGCCCTTGTTCTCTAAAGAACAGGTGAAACTTTAACTGTTCATTGTTTGTTTGTTGGGGTTTTTTTATTATTATGTAGGAGACCTGCTTGCATATTTAAAAATTGGTTGCATTAGCCTCTTAATGAGAAAAATAGAAAATATTTAGAAGCATCAAGGGTTGTCATTCAAAGCTGTTGTGTTTTAACCCCAGCTGACAGCTAAGCACCACACAGCTGCTCCCTCACTCTGTCCCCAGTGGAGTGAGGGAGAGATCAGAAGAGGTGAAAGTGAGAAAACTCAGGGTTTGAGATAAAGACAGTTTACCAGGTAAAGCAAAAGCCACGTGCACAGACAAAGCAAACCAAGGAATTCATTCATCACTTCCCAGTGGCAGGCAGGTGGTCAGCCATCTCCAGCTAAGCAGGGCTCCATCATGCCTGACAGTTGCTTCAGAAGACAAATGCCATCACTTTGAAGGTCCGCTCCCTTCCTTCTTCACTCAGCTTTATGTGCTGAGCATGATCCATGGTATGGAATATCTCTTGGATCGGTTGGGGTCAGTTATCTTGGCTGTGTCCCCTCCCAACTTCTTGTGCACCCTCAGCCTACTCGCTGTGGAAGGTGTGAGAGGCAGAAAGGCCTTGGCTCTGTGTAAGCGCTGCTCAGCAGGAACTAAACCAGCCCTGTTAGCAACACTGTTTCTAGCACAAATCCAAAACATAACCCCATACCAGCTACTATGAAGAAAATTAACTGTATCCCAGGCAAAACCAGCCCAAAAGCATATTAAATATACCGTGCTTAGTCTATGTTTATTTCTGTAAAATGGTGATAGGATTTAAAAATTAGAAGGTTTATAATTGAGGGTTGAAACAAGAATATTTTTATGACACAGTAAGCAAATTTAAAATGCATTTCACTTCACAATGAGGAAGTGTCTGCATGTTTTGTGGTTTGACTTGCATGGTGAGGTCACATAATGTTCTTAAGTTATTGTTATTTGTATGTGCTGGTGCCTACTTGCCTGTGTTGGTGCTATGCTTCCTCTAATTCCTATGTAGCACTATGGGCACAAGATGTTATGGAATACGGCTTTTATAAGTAGAGTCATTTTGGAAACTGGCCTGTGATACTCTGTAGGACAATTTCACTTCTGTACATGGATCATTAAAGACATTTCTTAGCTCAATGTAGCATCAATACTTTTTTTCTGAAGTCTAAGCAGGGCAGTAACCAGACATTTTGTTAGGATGCTGAATAGAATGTGGTATTAAACAGCATTGGTAACTTGCCTGCAGGTTGGATGAGCACTGGGGATGTATGTAAAACTGTAGCTTGCTTTCTGAGAATATTTTGAGATCTTTCTCCCACAAACTTTACTGGTTTTGGGGGAACCAGAAAATGCTGTAACCGGTAGAACTGTTCTGTGGTATTTAGGAGTCAACTGGACTGTATACATGCATTCATAGCACTAGATTAGTGGGAGATGGTGGTGAGAGACAAGGCACTAGAGGCCTGAAACAGTTTGGCTTCCATGTCAGTTTTCTGTTAATCTGATATGACTGTTACCACAGTACATTTAATGCTTTTATCCTAGGTTACTATTTATAATGTCTTTTGCCATCATTCATAAAATCAGGCCCAGCTAGCCCAGATGTACCAAACAGTGTTAAGGATTTTACAGTAGTACTGTGATGTGTGTTTAGAAACCTGTTGGCAAGGTGATACTGCATCCAGTATATTTTGCTCCTTCTTGCAATCATTTTAGATATTGTACACAATAATACTGTGTGTATGAGTTTAGCCAGCTGTTTCAAAATAGATAAAAAATATTTAGGAAAGTATTCATTAACAGTGTGAAGTGAAGGTAATGGATTTCCAAGGAGCCTGAAAGCCAAACAAGAATTGTTTGGCTGCTGCTTTTTGCTGCTGCCTTGAGTACCTAAAGTCCCTGACAGTTTCAGCTGTGTGGTCTGCTGGGTAGAGGACTGGACAAACTAGTCTGGAACATGGGTGATCCAAGGAATTCCTGTGTCCACAAACCAGCTGAGAGAGGTGCTTTGAGAAGAGGAATCAATCTGATTTATACCAGCTAGGTATAAAATAGTACTTGGAATAGGTTTGATTATTTTTCAGAATAGGCTTAATTATTTCTTTTAAATGAACAAACAACAGAATTCAAATGTGAACCTATGTATATTCTTCTAGTATTATTTCAATTCTCCTGAAAGAGGGAATTTGTTAGATCAGAGTTGTATTAACTGAGTTAAGAATGTTCACCTTTATAAATACAAAGTGTTCTTCAAATATTTTGCCACAGATGTGTCAGGTTTTTAATTGAAACTATTACCAGTTTTATTAACCTGTACAAATAGTTCTTGTTTCCAAATTGGGTTTTCTACAGTAAAATAAAATAATTCACTGAAGCTTCTTGTAAAATCAGTCAGACCTCCTGTCTTTTCCCTGGCCCTCATTACACAATTACACATAATTAAATACTTAGCAGCAGTTCCTGCTGTAAACGGATGATGGCCTGATGCTCGAATAAACTCAGTGTTACAGGGGAGTGCTAAAGTCATAACAGCTCTGTGGTGGTCTTTGTTGATCAGGGCACATGTCAATGTAACCAGCTCTACACCTAACAGTGCAAGTATAAGTAAATTTAAAAACTTCAGGTAGTAGTAGTATCTAATGAATAACCTGTTTATTTTGTGAATGTGCTGATTACCTTAGGCAAACAATGCACAGGGTGAGACATTTGAGCTTAATAGGTTCATTTATGTTAGAAAGAAGGAAGGGTGTACAACAAAGGAGAATGTAAGGATGATTAAATACATACATAACAAGTTAATTATGTTTTCCTGTATATGAGACATAGTGTGGTAAATTCTTTAGCATGCTTAAACATCAGCATTCCCTGTGGGGGAGTCTTTGTGTCTGTGGATTGAATGGGAGATCATCCAGTGTTTGCTAGGTGTAGGGAGTCACCACTGGGAGAGGGTGGTTTTGTTTCTCCAAAGAAGTGGTTTGATTAACTTTGTGACACAAGTTACTTCTGCTTGTTGAGAAGACTTCTAAAGATAGTTATTCAGTTTCCAAAAGAAATCACTGGAGTAGCTAGACCATTGGGAGGGGAAACATACAAGAATGTCCTTAGTTTAGGTCATTGTGTCTGGACCAAAATGTGGTCCTTGTCTTGGTTCATGATAGTCTTAAGGCTGTTTGCAGTCTGTGATTGTGAGAGATTTGCAAGGCCTGTGCTGGCACTTCAGTCGTCTTGGTATGTACTTGTGCTCTTTCAGGTCTGTATTGAGATTACATCATCAAGGGTAACCTTAGAGTGACAGAAACATGGGTTTCGGGACAAGATGGAGCCCAGTATTGCTGGACATGTTAATCAGGCACTGATCCTCTGAATTTGAGTTATTTTTTTGTGATTCTTTTTTTAGAGAAATACTTAAAACAACTGAATCAACTCTTCTTTCAGAAGAGAGCAAATAGGTGTGCTGTGATTAGGTCATTAGAAGTTACACTTATTATTTTCCATACGCACTGGAGTCTCAAATGATTTACAGACTTAAATAAAGAACTAAACCAGCATTAACATTGTGCCAGAAAAAAGGAGAGATGTTTTTCATCAGAAGGGCAGAAGTTGTTCCAAATAGTGGGCACTGCAGAAACCAGCTGCTTAGCTTAATTTTATTATTCTGAACTCACCTTGTCTTAGATTAGTGGGGGTCAAGATCTAAAAAGTAGGCCAAATAAATTAAGGTGATCATAGTATGATTGACTGGCTTCCAGGGATGGTTCTGTATCTCTTTGCATTTGCTGTTTCCTTCTCCACTGCCCTTAGGATATTCAGTCTGAGTTGGGTATTGTTTTCTTAATGTCTGTATGGCTTATTATTTTAGGGAAATCTTAAGTGCTTTATGAGACTTGTCCATCCTTTAAAGTATAGTTATCACTAATGTGTTCATAATATACTATGGGAAAATACTGAGGTTCTTTAATTTAAACCACTGTAGGTCTGAATGAGAGTGGTTTTGTATCTAAGCGTCCTGCTACTTCTGAAGGCAACAGTGTAACTCCAAAAAAGGCCAAGCCTAATGAGGTTGGTGCTGGAAGCAATTCAGCTGTTTCACCTACAGTTAACTCTCCAACAGTAACACCATCACAAAATTTATCTTCAAAAGGTAGGGTAGATGAAATGGTCTAGCTGTCAATCCATGCATTTCTTTCATGGAAAGAGCTAGCATTCTTTTAATGTTTAAGTTGATAGATATTACTAATGCTATTAAGGCAATGTAAATAATAACTGTTCTGCCTTAAAATAAGAAAAACCTTTCTATGCAAGGATTTACATACCGTTACAAATTAATATACCCTAGGTTTTTACCTGTGCAAACTCTAGACCTTTATTGTTTAGTAGGTATGTTTGAATTCTGTAAAGCAATGACTAGTTAAGTTGTTCAGTGGCTGTGAAGACAGATGACCAAAACAAATGCTCCTGACTTCATACTCTTAGTCCAGATTTTTCTATGTCAAAGAACTGAATAAAGTTGAAACTTTAAAAAGCAACTGAGAAAATCAAGATTGAAAGAATTCTGTGACTGCTGAATTTATAAACTAATTCTGATTGGATAAAAGAAAGGAAAAAATCATTGTAGGAGTGTCAGGCAAGGCAGCAAGGGCTCAGATTGTGGAATCTCCGTCCTTGGAGACACAACCAATTCAGAAGTTGATTGGTTGTGTCTGAGCATCCTGGTAAGGTTGGACTTGCTTTGAGGGAAGGCAGGACAAAAACACGTCCACAGGTCCAACATAAATTATTCTGTGATTCTGTACTTGGACTAACTATTGCAATATATGTTTTGCAGTTACCCCCTTAATTTTGCAGCAGTGTTTTTGACACAGTTTAGAACAGTAGTGGGAAGGGAGGAGGGGGATTTTAAGTTTCAAAGAGAGGGTGGTTTTTGAAAGACCTTTTCCTCCCTATAAGAAGAGAGGTAGTCTAGCTGTTTTGGCTTATTAATAATTAGGTGCATTTTCCTTCTGAGCCAAAAAGTGCTTTCCAGCTGATTGTAATAGACGAGGATTTAATTTTGACTTTGAGATACTTGCAACCACATACTCCTGCCTATAATGTTAAAATGAGGAGCTACATACAGTTTGATTCTGTGGTTTGGAATAATTTCATGTTTGGGTTTTCTGCATGTGTTGTTTGCAGCTGGTTTGCTCTCAGACTCTTCCCCAGCAACCAGAAGGAAGTGGCCATAACATGGAATATTGAAGCAAAAAATTCTCTTCCACCCTGTGTTGGGTAAAACAGATACTGTGCGGCAGCCTGTAATATACAAAAGATAGCTGGAGGATCTTACTAAATGCCGTAAAAAAGCAGTAGATCATATTCACTGAGAACTTTACTTTTATGACTTTGTCTCTAAGCTGTCCAGTGCTAGCATAGCAATTTCTAATCTGTCGCAGAATCCAGCACTGGAGCACCACAGAACACGAGATTTTGCTGCAGAACCCATTTGCTTCCAGCTCAACTTGCACTTAGCTGTGATGTGTCAAAACGTTTTACAAACTGTAATAGTGAAGACTTGCAGCACTGTTTTGTGGTACATCTCTTGCTTGGCCATCCACTCATGTGAAGGACTTTCTGCTTAATTGTGATTCTTAACAGTACTGTTATCTTCAAGGAAAAATGCTTTTTGATCCATGTCTACCTCAGGGACTATGCAAGGTATTTTTTTTTGTGTAGAAATGCATAACGCTATTGTATGGTCATCTCTTAACTCGTACACTTACTCATTCCCTTTTTGTAAGGTGGATGTATCTGTGTGTTTATTACATTTTTCCATAGCCCTGGCAGGGTACAGTTGACTCTGCAGTTGAGATGTTACTTAAAACTCTTCCTATGTTTAATCTCTTGTTCTAAACTACTTACTCGGCATGGAGTCCTCCAGATCTGTGAATGACTTGAGAATGCAAGAGAACTTCATCTGGAGAAGTAGCTCTCACTTTGATGGTTTCTGGCACTTTGGAGAAAACTGGAAGCCTGGGTTTATTCATTAAAGTTTAAGCTAATGCAAAGGTTTTTTTGTTTCATTTTGCTTAAAAGGTATTAATCATTTCATATTGATAAAAAATACTATTTCCTTTCATTGCTGGGAGTAATTATTTAGAGGATTTCTTCTCCAGGTTCTCCAAAGACACCTTTGCTCCACAGGAATGATGCATCTGAATAGGCCTAGGTTCCAACAACTGTCAAGAGAGAAATATTCTCATCATTGAGAACCAGATGGTGAAATTCCTTTCCAAAACCGGTTATCTGAACCGTATTGTGATGACAGTCAGGTCATGGCATTAAACAAGTTTTACGTGCTCACTTGAGAATTAAAGTTCTTAAAGGCATCAAAAATTTATCCTATCCTGGGGATGGGGGAGTGGTGGTGCACAGAATTAACACTTTGTCTCTACCATCCTACTTTCACCCGCTCCCGTTTTTTTCTTATTTGTTGCGAAGATTTTGTAAAAGTTGTTTATAGGTCTACATCAGAGAGAACAAACTCTAAGTCAGTTTGGAGAAAAGGAAGGGTGGTTAAAAGATGCTTGTAAAACCTTGCTTATGGTTACTACAGCTGTATCAAGTGTAATAGTTGTCATTTGAAATAAGGTATTTTGCTAGAATAATAAATAATAATAAATCAAGTAGTCTGCTTGTGAATTCTGAATCTTAACGTGTTACATTTTAAATTTTACAGGTACAAATGCTTCATCAAGCACCATTAAAAATGGAGGACCTTTTCCACGAGCTTGTCCAAAGTGCAATATTCATTTCAATCTTATGGATCCTCTAAAAAATCATATGAAGGTAATGTATTTGGGGGCTGGTCAGCATTATAAAAAACTTATGTGGGCTTCTGTTTGGTTATGAAAGTGTGCCATATTTTGATATGAAGATAGTCTGGCTTCTGGCTATGATCAATCAGAGCCCAAATGCTTGGTGTCTTGCAGTCATGGAGAGGTAGGGTGGAGTAGGGGAGCTCTAAGTCATGCCACGTTTTGCCTTATGTTTCCAATGACTGGAGGCATATTTGCTGTCTCTGTATGATTTCTCTCACATAGCTGTGACTGTTGGCCAGATTCAGGTGAAACTGAGGAAGGTAAGTGCCTGTGATTATAGGCAGCCAGTTGACGCACATCTGTGTTAGATTGCTACTGAGACAAAGATGACAGTGGAAACTTACCTTTTAATCTTGACATATCACTTGTAGCTACAAAAATGTTGTTAAGCTGAGGGGAAAAATTTAATTTGTAATTCATACTAAAAAAAATGTAAGAAGCTTTCAGCAACTTAGCATCACTTAGTCTGCTTATGAAATTACTTGTTATTGTTTCTGGAAACATTGTTTCCTAGAAAATATATATTATTATTTGGAGATTCATGGAAATATGAGGCATATGTGTTCTGTTTCAGGGGGCAGAGAGATGGCTGTGAATAACCTATGCAAAAAGGAGAATTACAGTGTAACAGAAATCTGTTGGGCTCTGAGTTACTGTTAACACAGATCATTCTGATTTACTGGGCTTAAGGTTTCCTAAATGGTAGCTACTGTCCTCTTCAGCTTCAAAACACAATGAAGAAACATACGAAACAGTGAGGAAGAAAAAAGGGTTTTATTTTTCTGTAATCATTATTTGTAGAGAATAACTTTTGCACTGTGTCTATCAACTGAATGAAGGAACCATTGAAGAAATGGCTTTACATAGTATTATTTAATTAATTTTTTAGTTTAACTATGTGGGATAAATATACTGAGTTACGCTTCCAGAGTAGGAAATGAACCCTGTAATAGTGGGCTTATAGAAAGTAGTCCTGCATGATAAGAACCATTATGCAGTGGGAGAAAGATCTGTCTTCTGAAATGTTCTAATTTTGTTCACTGTTGGAAACTTCGTAGTATCTGCTGTATGAAGTACTTCATACTTTTTAAGTTTCATAGTATAGCTGTTCGGTTAAGCATTATGTACATCTTGACATAAAGAAGCTTAAACAATGTGTGTTGTGTGACTTAGAATTTCTGAATTTTTCAGTTATTCTGGAAAGAACTTTAGCAGGTTTCAATATATGTCCTCCCCAAAGAAATAAAAGCTAAAATTTCCCATTAAGTTCTTGGTAAACTTAGCTTGTCAGCAAAATACTTGCATAAAAGCTGTTTTTCTCTTTCTTGTTATTAAATCTAAATGAGTAGAGATTTTTCTAGTGAGTATGGCAACACTGGTATTCTGATTTCCAGCTTAGATTTATCTTACGTGAACCTACAAGAATAATCCCTTTTCAGTTTCTATAATACAGAGTGGTTTATTACGTAAACACTACCACAAGATCAATAACACTTCAAAATCCGTATCTGAATATGACTGAAGTCAGTATATCAAAAAATTGAGCTTTGCATCAAACTCCAGTTAGTGAGTGGCTTCCATTTTTAAAATGCTGTTGTCATCAATACAGTTTGGCAAGAGAGACTGATCCCTTTGTCTCTGTCTCTTCTCCTCCCCCTTTTCATCCAGTATTGTTGTCCCGATATGCTGAATAACTTTTTCCTGGGAATGGCCAAAACAGAATGTTCAAGCACAACAAGCAAGACCGCTGAATCTGAAAAAGGAAAATTGATTATGTTGGTTAACGACTTTTATTATGGGAAACATGAAGGTGACACCCAGCAGGTACAACAGGAGCAGAAGACTCATACGACGTTTAAATGCTTCAGTTGTCTGAAAGTTCTTAAAAATAACATAAGGTATTTGTTTGTTAATCGCTTACAGCCCATAGTGCTTAGCCTCATGCACTAAAAATTTGTTACCTTGGAATAGAAATTTTTTTCTTACTGAAAACTGATAATACTGGGTGACTGAACAGGAATGGAATTAATTTTTGCTGTGCATGTATGGCCATAACTTAAGCTTTTTACACATTAGAGTACAAATTTTAATGGTGTCTAACAAACAGTAGAGTTTTAATGAGAGCAGTTGTAGGACTTCGAGGTTAGAAAGGGCAACACAAAGTATTATACAATTTGCCATCTGGATTGATGGTGACATCAGTAGATGCGAGTGTTAATTCCCTTTAGGGATGCACAATGACTAATAGTTGGTGGTTTACTTATGTAACATCTGTTACTTTGATGGAATAATTTTACTTCTAAATGCTGCAAAAAACTTCAGTAAGCTATTTTAATAGGTAGACGAGTTTGTGTCATTGTTCCTTGGGAAGTTAAGGTCAATAAACTTTTTTACATGCATTCTTCAAAGGAAGCTGAAGTAGCAGAATGTAAAACTGAAAAATGGACTATTCCTTCAAAGGGCACAGTCTGCAAGGTAAAATGAACAGGCTTATGCTGACATTAGATAAATATAATTTAACAAAACAAAAGTTTCATGTAATTACAAGCATTAAATTTGCTATTAATCATGCAGTATGTGTAAATTCTAAGTAAAAGTACTTGTAATTTGTCTTACGCAGCTTGAAAACATTGTATGTTGTTAGACTTGGAGAGAATCTACTCTCATGATTTTATAGTTCCTGTTAATTATGACATTTCATCCTTTGAAATTTATGTTTTTAAGACCAATGAACAATATTTTATATGGGCCAAGAGGCTTTTCTTCTGGTTTTGTATGCATAAGACTTTTCAAATAAGCCTTTCTTGCAGTATCATGAAAACTAGTCCACAGAAGGAATACTTTATTGAGATACAGGCTCTGTTTTAAAAGACATTTTTCAAGCACTATTTTCTACTCAGCATTATATTGTAAGCTATTGGTGCTATGGTGCCTACATGTTCCACAGCAAGTGGAGCATTTACAAGTCAGTAAAAATGAGCACTTAATTTTTTTCTTTTAATTTCTCTAGTGTCTACTTTTCAGCCATGTTAATTTCTGCTGTAATGTTGTAGCTGTATTCCATAGTTTTATAACTTCAGAATTTTTATTCCAAGGTATATTTTACACTTTTAACCGTTTATAGTGGACAAAACAAATACATAGCACCTCTCTACCTCTAGTGGAGCCTTTCTGGACCTAAGTTTGGAAAAGCTCAAAATGATTCATCAGGGTGCTCCCTGCTTCCTTTAGAATGTCTGTGGTTGAACACATCACTGAAATAATGTTCTGTTAAGGTAATATGCAGTACTAGTGTCAATTCCTTTCTTCTGCTTAGGGACCAAGATATCTTCAATTAGCTTTTTTCTTTTTTTTTTTTATTTTTTTAAGCAACTGTGTAATACTAGAAGCTTGAGTTCAAGAGACTACTCCTTGCTCATTTGTTTTTTTTCCAATTCCAAGGTCACCCATTTGAGAACTACATTCCTTTTGTGAGTTTGACCTATATTTAATAGTTCCTCTGGCTGTACTGAAATGAAGGACATTCAAAATAGAGCAGGTTTTGATGTTTAACAGTAGTGGGTTGTGCAGCTAACTTGTCCTTGTGCTGCTCTGCCAGTAACTGAGACTTGCCAGTGTTGTCATTGGTGCCTAGACTTCTTGGACAGAGCAGGTTCCTACTACAGGTAGGGGGACTATTAATGAGGAAAAGGTAACTTGTAGTAATAACATACCACCAAGTTTTTCATATGCCAGCTGTGCAGTGGTATGCTTTGATAACTGTCCTTCATAATTCACCTTCAGTCCTAAATGCTTTATACAGAGAAAGCTCCTGTTTTGAATGGAGGTGGTTTCAGATAAAGCGATAGTGTCCTAATTGCAGATATGTTCTTGCTACTTAATAGTTTGCAGCAGAGCTAAAGTTACACTTGTTTCAGAATGTGGCTTTCAGACTCTGGTGGTGGTGAAGTGTGAACAGCTGACATGTTTTGTTGTTGTTGCCTTTGCTAATTTCCCTTTATTTCAAGGCAAGAATTCTGTCTAAACAAACAGGGAAAATGCAATTGATTGCTTAGTCTTGGGACATGTTTCAGATATGTTGCATGCTCCTTATAATAGTCAACATTTCTTTTTAAGCTTTGACAGATGATTTGTGGCATGGTCAGCCTGCTTAACTTTTAACTTAACTTTTCATTACATTTTTTTATTCCTTAGATTTTTATTTTTTTTAAATTGAGAAGTCCTTAGAGTCAAGTTTCTGAAGAATCTGGTACGTCTTGCATGTGATATGTCATGTATAGTGAACAAGTGCAAAAACCTACATTTTAACATTCGCTACCATTTCAAGGTTTATGAACCACATGAAACATCACTTGGAGCTTGAGAAGCAGAGCAGTGAAAGCTGGGAAAGCCACACCACCTGCCAGCACTGTTACCGTCAGTTTCCCACACCATTCCAGCTGCAATGCCACATTGAAAGTACACACACGCCTTACGAGTCATCTAGTAAGTTGGATTGTATCACATTGAATCTTTCTGTGACCTGAAATTTTTAGATACTTTCTTACTTTCAGTTTGCTGGTTTCTAACTTCAGAATAAAGCTGTTGTACTTTAAGAGCAGTAATCTTGAGATTTAGTATCAGAACTGAGCACTGATTCAATTTATTTTGGAGCAATGTGTGTGGAAAAAAATATTTTAAAAGCATTGTTTTGTGCTTTTTGTTTAAGTGAAAGCTTGACTACAAGGATTCACATTGTTTAAGGGCTTTGCACTCCTGGTTTTCTGAAATCCTACAGGGAATTTCTTCTGAAGAGTAGAATAATTGTTAGATTGCTTGACCTTCATAGATATATATGGTTCACATATACATATGTGTTGTATTTTATCTACTTATGACTCCAAATTAATTTTTACTTCTTGTTTTTCACTTTTCTAGCAATTTGTAAAATCTGTGAATTATCCTTTGAAACAGAGCAAGTTCTTTTGCAACATATGAAGGACAATCATAAGCCAGGTGAAATGCCGTATGTTTGCCAGGTATCTCAGAGTAACTGTCTTGTATTTAGATTACACCCAGTGCCCCATCTTTACTGTCAATAAACTTTTAACAAGAAAGTCAAACTTTTTGTTCTAGGTATGCAACTACAGATCCTCAGCTTTTTCAGATGTAGAAACACATTTTAGAACAGTTCATGAAAATACAAAACATTTGCTGTGCCCATTTTGCCTCAAAGTAATTAAAATCGGAGCACCCTATATGCATCATTATATGAGGCATCAGGTAAGTCGGTATTTTCTATCCTCAATGCTAGAAAAATGCTGAATATATGTAATGAAGCACTCTAGAAAAAAAGCATAACTGATTTGTGTGGTTGTAACTGGATAAGAATAGTTAATAAAATATGGTAGAATTATGACTGCTTCTTTTGAAAGGCCTTTTAAGGGAATTGTTAGACTGTTACGTTTTTGTGTGACAAAAGCTTACTTTTAAAAAAACCTCTGAATATCCTTGAAAGAATATTTATACTATTTGGTTTCAAGTACTGTGTCATCTTGTAACCTGATTACTCCTCCTCTTAGTAATGATACTGCCTTGCATTTTCTATTTAATTCCTACATAGTATCTTGGCTTTGTGCAATATTAGGAGTTTGTTCAGCTGATGTTTTAGAAACTGGATGACCGTTGCTTGAGACAAGCTAAGGCTGGAGTTTTGTTTGTCATGACATTCATGCTTACTATAGATTGTCTTCCATTTTTAAAAGAAAAAAGGAATATACCGTTGCACTAAGTGCAGACTGCAATTTTTGACATGCAAAGAAAAAATGGATCACAAGACTCAGCATCACCGAACATTTAGGAAACCCAAACAGTTAGAAGGATTGCCTCCTGGAACAAAGGTAAGTGTTCATACAGGAAAATTAAGAGGGGACAAAGGAACAAAATGCATTAGAGGGGAACGGAATGGAATAGAAAAATGTGCTTTTCTCCTTTCTTTTCCAAAGCAAAGATTTTTTTAAGGCTGGTTTGTGGGGTTTTTTTGCCACATATAAAACTAAAACTCTAAAAAATACTCCTGTTGCAAGGATTGCCAGGCACAGTTGATGATTTCTTCCTGATGATCTTTGGTGTTGCTGTCTTCCCATTCTTCCATACCATGTATATGTCAATAGTCCAGTTAGTACTGCTGCTTTCTTGAGCTGTTGGTTAGTTTGCTCCCTCCTGTTTATCCCTTCTTGTGCTAGGAGAAAAGATAGTTTGGATGTTAGTCTGAGGGGTCTGCATCATTTTTGTCCTTAAGTAGCTTAAAATTTGAGACAAACAGAAGTGGGAACTTAAAAAGCTTAAATCTAGATAGAAACATTTTTAATTTCATACTTGCAGGTCACTATTCGAGCATCTGTTGGATCCCTTCAATCAGGATCATCAGCTACATCTTCTGTTAGTACAAGCACCTCCACGTTTCAGTTATCACCTAAAGCGAAAAATACAACCACTAAAAATCATAACAAATCTAATACAAATAAGTCAAAAGCAAAATCAAAACCAGCTACATCAAGGAAGCAAAATGCATGGACCAACAGCAGAAAAAAAAAAGAAGTTACAAATACAGCATTGCATAATCTAAGGTAAAATATTAGCATTAAAAAATCTTTAAATATACTTTGAATGTAAATAACTGATCACTTAATTATCTTTTATTCTAATACTGCTGTACAGAAGATTAGACACTTATGCACCTGCTTTTTCTGCAAAACTTAAACTTTACACATACTGGTTCTGTGATTATAATTCTGAATCTTCATTCACCGTTTTTGTTGGTAGTAGACTAATTTATGATGGAAGAACAGATGTTCTGGAAATATTTCTGTTCTAAATTTAGAATTTTTGTCTGCACAGAGCCACTGACTCTTGAAATAACTGACTCATTAGGCAGATTTATGTTTAAAAGTGACCTGTGGAGGGGAATAGATCTGCTTGGGTATTCTTTGCGAGTTCTCTTATGGAGAGGGAAGATTTTCCGCCTTCAGTGTTTTAAGGTTTTTATTCGAACCCATTATTTAAAAGGTTAAATCTTGTCTGTCCTAGAAGATACCTTAATTTAGGGAGCTACAAAAAAAAATATTCAAGAAGGTAAAAGCAAGCTGTTGGGAGAATGCAGTCCTTACGTTTACAATGTATTGGGTTTTGCTATCCTTATATTAATGATTTAATGCATTTTATGGACTGGAATATGATTCCATTGGCAAAGTTAGCAGTTTTCTTTGCAGAGATTATAGATGTCTCCCTTCCAATAAGGTGCTAACACTCACAGCATGTAGCTCTCTGAGACATCCAAAAATGTCCAGCAAAATTGGGGAAGAGCAGGATTACATTCTTGCTTTGTAGATATCTCAAAGCTTGTGGGGAATATCGGGGGTGATGGGAAAGATTGCGGTGGATGAAGCATTTCTTTGAAATCCTTCTCAAGGACATAGAGACAGCAGTAGCAGCTGAAGTTGCAGGTTCTAATCTACTGCAGTATCTCATTTCCAGAAGTGGCCAATATTACATTAATTTTCTCCTTTTTTTATTAAGGTCATAGTGACAGTATAATTAAATAAAAGAAGTTTTCCTTATGTGTTTTAACATAACTTATAATAAGTATTTAACAGATAGTTTTAAGTTCTTATTTTTTCCCTAATGTAGGCAAGCTTGCTACTGACTTAAAGCAAAAAGTTTGAAATAGTTATCTCATCTGAAAATGTTGATATTAGCTATTAATGTTTTCACATTACTGCTAGGTATCGTTTGGGAGCTCACAAATGCATTGAGTGTTACTCGGAAATAAAAGATTTTGCAAGCCATTTTCCTGCTTATGTCCACTGTAGCTTATGCAGATACAACACTAGCTGTAGCAAAGCCTATGTGAATCACATGATGAGGTAAGAACTCCTCAAAATTTTTGTTGGGTTATCAAATACTTCCTAAATTCATATAAGGTGTGTTAAGTGTTCCTATTACCTGAATTTTGAACTGGGTTATAGGACTGGCAGGGAAATGTGTAAGGTTGGATTTTTACTTTGTAATGAGGGCCTAAACCCCATGTTCTTGTTCTGCCTTAAAAAACACTGGTTCAGGCAGAGTTCTCTCTTCGCTTTGGAGTTTCTGTGGGATCTTCCATTATTTGTTAAGTCTGGCTGAAACAATTGTGACTAATTGTTGCATGTTCTCTGGGCGTCAGATTGAATGCCTCATCCGATTTTACAAGTGCTGAATGCATACAGCCACAGCTATTGCTAATGAAATTTGTGCTCAGAATACCATGTAAAGGATGTCTTAGATAGCATACTCAAGTGGGTACTTTTTCTTTTGCTACTTCTCTTCTGGTCATCTGTAAAAATAACATCTCATTTTGCAGGAGATTTGTCACTGATTGAGGCAGTGGTAGGGTATTACAGATGACAGCTGTAAAAAGGCCAGTTAAAACAAATGCATTAGTTTTCAGAGCAGTAGAATCATAGTATGCAATTAGACACAGACCACGTAGCAGTGACAGTAAAACAAAATTTTGAAAACCTACTTGTTAATCCTGTGCCCTCAGAAAACCAAATGTATTGTGGAAAAATACAGAATGCAGTTGTCTTTTTAAATACATGTATGTATAAAATGTCTTGGCATTTTTGAATGCTAGAATTCTTGAATTTGTTACCCAAGTCTTTACAAATTTTTACATGTATTTTATATGTTGACCTATTCATACTAATTTCAACACACGTGTAAGTCCTAGGCTGAAATAGCTGACGTGCTTTTATGCATACAACCTAATGGTTGCATGCTTAAAAAAAATAAAAATTAACATGCTTAATTTTGGCTGTATAAGAGAAAGCTTACTCCAGAATGGGAGAGGGGAACCAAAAGGTAAACAGTTCCTACTGTTGTCAAATTCAACTGTGAAGTAAAATAGCCAGTCTTTTGTCCTTTCCCTGCTTGATGCACTAATACTCTCCCTACTTTGACCCCTTGCAGAACCTATTATCACCTTTTTTGGTGAGCGTAAGGAATGGAATCGTGAGGAGGATGGCTGTTAGAGGGAGAGTGTTTCTGCAGTAGCAGACCCTGTACTCAGCTGCTTGCTTGTGTTCACGTGGGAGGACAGTGTTGGCCCATACTTAACCTGCGTATGAGAGAACTTACAGGTTGCCTGAAGATTTAGTTTATCTTGTTTAAAGCCATCTCTTTAGGAAGCGTGAGTTCAGCAAAGCTTCACTTTTGTGGAGTATTGTATAGCTACAGCCATGGTGCTTCAAGAGCTAAACCACTGGTGGAAGCAATGTAACTATGGTCTTGCAGGACTGTGTGAGAAAGTTCAGCCTGGCCCCTCCTGAACTTACTTACAAGGGAGACAGTGTTTTAAACTAGCGCCGAGATTCGCAAGCCTGTAAGCTTTCAGCAATTTAATGTTTTAGAATAATGCAGGTCAGTAATTGATCCTTCTATTTTCATGCCTTGTCATAAGCAGATTGCAGTACCATGTACAGTGTAGGTGATATGTGGAGTAATGTATGCAAGGAAACCAATCTTAAGTGGTAATGTTTTGTTTTACTTAGTTTTCACAGTGCTCGTCCAAGTAAAAGATTTTGGATCTATAAGAAGCATTCAGAAGAGCTACGGTAATTCAGTTTGGTTTAAGTTATGGATCATTATGTTTTTACTTTGATAGTGAACTGGTTAGTTAAATGAGATTTAACTCTTGAATTCGTAGGCCTCCACAATTTAGAAAGAGCAGGAAAATAAAAACATTAGCTCTTCCACTGGCAGTGTTCTCTTCAGTGACCAATATTTGTTACTTGTCCACATTTATTAACTTCTTTCTTAACTCTGAGCAGTTTTCAAAGATATTTCTATTTCTTTATTTTCCGATTATTCATAATGCACAAAATAGGGAGGAAGCAAGGGCAACAAAAAACCCAAACAAACAGCACCAAAACCGAGAAAGTCATGCTTTACAGATAAATTTCTGTCTAAAGTGGTGTTCTTTGTACTACACCCAGTGCGGAGATGCCCTGGTCATTGATAGAGATTTCTAGGTGCTAGTTGCAGTATAAAAAGCAAGAATATGTTTTTGTGAGTCATCTTATGTAAAGTTGTAGGAAATTTTACTTAGTTTTTTATAGCCTGTCTAGTTGCTGCAAATTAAGAAAACTGTTTTCACGGTCATGTTGTATTTATACTGCCTTTTTACTTTCTCTTCTCTAGAGGTGTGACTGTAGTGTGTCTTAACTGTGATTTCTTGACTGATGTTTCTGGCTTAGATAGCATGGCCACACATCTGAGTGAAAGCCACACTCATACTTGTCAAGTTATTATAGAGAAAGGTGAGTACATACAGTGTCTTTTTTATATAGTATACACGTATAAACATTTACGTGTGGATGTGTCTGTGTTATTGCAGTCCTTTTTTCAGTTGCATTATCATTATTTCTGTGTACTTGGGTTTGAAAGTGAGTACTTCTGTATGTCCACATTTTAAAATATTTTTAATTAAATCCTTTATTTTTGTTTTCAGTTTCTGTAGATATCCCAACTGCTGAACAAGTATCTGAGTAAGTTTCGTTTTACTGCTTAATGTTTATTTTGCTTGATTTAATGACAGAAGGCCAAAATTTGCACTTTAAACTTGGGTTTCTTTTGAATTTCATAGAATTTTAAATGTATGGATGAATGTAGACCCTTACTTTACTAGTGCTTTTTGCACTTGATACATACACAATTACAAGAATGAGGAGATAAAATGATTACTGTAGCCAAAAGCAAAACCAGTTTTTTGTTCAGTTTGGCCAAGGAGACATAACTATTTCTTGAAGTATTAGTTAGCACTTCTCAAGCCTGACTTATAAGTCTAGACATAGTGAGAATGTTACTTCAACTTACTTTTAATACTAACTTTATTAAATGAGTGATTTATGTTTTTAATGTAGTAGTAATGTGAATTTTTAAAAAAGTGACCTTTATTGAAATAGGACAAATTCAGTCTTAATCTTTTATAAATATTTAGAAATTATTTTCAAAATTTTGTTATTTGTATGGTAAAAGTATACTGTATTGCATTAACTTTTTAATTCTGACTTTGAAAGAAAATTAATGTAAGGGGTTTGGCTTTCAGGTTTTTTTAGGGATTTGAAAAAGAACCTGCAGTGTTGTGGAGTTTGTGTTGCAGGGTTTACTTGGATTTTTTTAACCTTAGAAGAATCAGACATGCCAAGTCATCCCTGACTGTCCTGAACAGTACCTGAGGCTTTGCTCTATAGTTTGTGAGCCTGCTTAGGCCTTAATTGAAGGTTCAGAGGCGTGTCGGTTGAATCAAACATTTAACTTCTTTCTAAACTATTTCAGAACACAAGAACAGAAATGTCAATTAGACTGCAAAAAAAAGATATTTTAAAAGATGGAAGAAAATAGTTTAACCCTGATTTAACAACGGGGTGTCATTGAGTCCATCTAACCTACAGCAGTTTTCTAAAAGAGGTTAGATAGTTAGATATCCTCATGCATGATGAGAACTCCTCCAACAGAGTGAGAAGTTCTTGGGTCTTTAAGCATAAACTAGCCCTCACTGAGTGTTGGAAATATCCCTAATAGGTTATTTCATAGCTATTAAGTATTTTATTTCTTATTTTCCATAAAGTGGTCAGTAAGAGGGGTACTGGAATAATCTGTCACCTGACCAAACATAGAAATATTTTCCTTTGGCTATGAGTAATAGTACAGCAAAATATATGCTATAAACTTCAGACCTCTACTAGTAACTGTTTAGCACGTGAGACAGTTGAAATAAAACTGGTGGTCTGATGGGATGACTAATAAATATTATTAAAAAGAATTGAAAATACTCTGGCAAGGATGAACAGGGCAAGGAGGTTAATTTGGGAAAGCCTTCCAAAAAGTGATTTAAAAAATGAAATTTCTGATTTTTGGAGCACAGAATACTGAAATTGAACAAAAAACTAGGAAGAGTCATCTGGGAGGGTGAGCTATATTCCCTTCGTTAATCCAGGGTGGCTTGTGTCCTTTAACAGTTTAGATATGAGGGAAACTCAATGGAAAAATAGTGTTGGGTTGTGATACCTGTGAAAAACTTAGCTTTTCTACTTGGAGCTGGCATTAGGTGTTGGGAATTAATACTTGCTGAACTTGATGTAAGGAGAGGTTACAGATGTCTTGAACAGTGGAGAAGGAGGTACAGTTTTGACAGCTGTTATCAGTATTGTACAAGGATCTGGTTGTCTTGAATATATTGGAGATGTATGAAAATATTTAAGGATGTTGGATATACAAAGTATGTATTGCTTGGAAGCAAGATGGGTGAGCACTGAAAAGATCTGAAGTGGAGTCAAGAGTACGTGCAGGTTTGGTTCTACATGCTGTTAGGGCAAATGCACATAGCCATTACTTTTGAGAGCTCAGATGTTGGCATAAGATTAGTTACAGGTACCGCTTGAGGTCGTATAATCTGTGTTGGTGCTTTTTGAAACTGTTGTGTTTATAGACATCATTAATTCCAGTAAATCTTGTCCTGTTCTGTATACTAATTCTCTGATACCTTGGACAAGAATATATCATTGCTAAACCTAAGTATACCTGTGTAGCAAAATTTTTAATTTGTTATTTGCAGTACAGAGTACACACAAAAATTTTCATCTTTTTGTGGGATGGTTCTTCATGGTACTCTGTGGTTTGCTTTGGAAGAAGAGGAACTTGCAGACAATATTCATAACTTCTGCTGTGTAGTTTCTCAGTGATCTGTGAAGGTTTCTTCCCATTCTTTGACCTATAATTCAGTGAGGTATGACTTGTTTGTGGAGCTCTTCAGAGTCACTTCATCATTAGAAACAATCACTCACAGTTGCAGTCTTGAACACTTTTGGATCTTCTCTTGCATCTCTCAGATGGTATCTTTTATTATATATTAGACTGTATGTGTTGTAAACCCCATCTTTATTGCTAATGTGTTCCATGAGGTCTGTGTAGTGTTGATGAGACAGTCTTTGGGCCAGTATCCTGCCATTAGTAATACAGATAACCTGGCTGGAGATGTTCCAGCAGGAATTGCTTTTTAATTTGTTACTCTACATAAAGTCACCTCGTTTGTTTAGTGATCCACCTTGTGCTGAGGGAATAAGGCTTAATAACTACACCAGTACTCTTCTAATGCTCAACTCTCTGCTTTGCGCAACAATTAACATATTTTTAAATGAACTGACAGCAGACATTTTTGTTGCAGGGGAGTTGAAAGTGAGCAGGTATCCTATACTGCCTTGGCTCACTGATACATCATTGTGGACCTGAAAATTGAACCCAGTCCAGCTTGGGATTATTTTGGTATGTAAGCAAACAAGGATCTGACCAGACCTTTTCCTTTTCCTTCATGCATTGAAGCTGTGGTATGCTCTTCTTGCATCTTTTAGGCAGCAGGTCTGGTCTTTTCTCCCAGTATTGTAGTCTGGCAAAGGCCCTTCTGTGATAATGTTCTCTGCTTTGCAGCATTGACTTGCAGCTTTTTGGGGGCTATACTCCTTTGAAGAGAGGCTTACCAGGAGGTTCACTTAAGTGATGCAGTGTTTCTTTCCTGCTCATTTGCGGTGTGTCTTTGCCACTCAAGTCTATTGATACCATCCCAAGCTAGAGAGGTGTATAAATGATGATGTATATGTGTTGACATCAAAGCCCGTTTTGTTCTGAACTTGATCCTAGCTTCTGAAACTAAAGGGCTTTGTCATTCTCTTTGGATGTTCACTAAAACATACAAGTCCTGATCTATTTAATTTTAAATTAAGTTACGTTTTTGTCTGCCAATGACTTTACAGTATATAGTGGCAAAATATGCTTTGAATGACTTCTGTCACATGTAACTGCATAAACTGAATCTTGGCCAAAGGAATTTACTAGCTGCTTTGCTTTGGCAGCTAAGCTTCTTTTTGCTCCTAAATACTGTAGGAGGAAAGCATGTGATGGAAGCAGATACATTTATTGAGCCTTGATTCTGAGGGTGGAGCAGCTACAATTCATTCACACCTTGTTCTTTTGGTATCATCTCTCATCTTCAAGGATGCTGTACTCAAGCTGCTGAGACATCTGCTGCTTTTGATTTCACTGCTTCTGACTTCATCTTTAGTTCTAGATTATCTATGGCAAGTTTATCCATCAACAGGTTGTCTGGATATATGATGAGCTTTCCTTTTGTCATGATGAACATCTAGTGTTCCTCCAAACTCAACCTCCTGCTTACGGTGGATATGTGTCTTGGTTGAATCTCTCATTTACTAGCTTCCAAGCAACCTAACAGATAGAGGTAATCTTACTCTGAGATCAGTTATAACCTCCTAGTTGCAAGAGATTATTTTTTATGAATGCAAGCTGTTCTTGATTTGCAGCACTTTCTGCATAATCACATCCTCTGAAATTAATCCCTTTTTACCGGTACTTTTGTCCACTTCACTTTCAGTATTCAAACAGTAACAGTTTCGGTGATAGTGAGCTTCTGCAACCACTGTGGTATTGCTAATAATGGCAAGGATCCTGTCATCCATTGTCTCTTACGCATATTTTGTGATTGAGCATCTGCACGCTTACTCAGTACTCTAAAGTCTCATCTTTTTGCTGCTTTTTTTTTCTTCTGACAGAAGCTATTTTCCATCTTGAATGCTGCTGTACAACTTCAAGCATCAGTTACCTACTACAGGTTTTTCTTGCAGGACTTCCTTCTGTTTTGAAACAGCAGCATTCAAAAAAGCATAGTGGGTTTGTGTTTTCATTGTGAATATGCTGTTGCATTTCAGAGGAATTTGAATCTGTGATATTTCACTTTCATTCAGGTTTCCGGCAACAACAAAATGGGAATATGATCGCAGATTTTCATGGCTTTCAGAAATGTTCTAAGAATTTCCCAGAAATTGTACTAGTTTGACACTTTGATTTGAAGTTATGTGAATTGCACCTCTTTTGAATGTTCATTTGGAATATTATCATTTGGTTCTCTTACAGCTTTGCTACAGAAATGTTTTCAGTTTCAGACTTGCAGTTAAAAGACTTGTAAGCTACACACAGATTTGCCAGCTTTGTGTAAATAGTTCATGTAGAAACAGTTGGCATATTGGCATCGTGTTTCCATTTGTGTGAGGATCACAGAAATGTTACTCATGTGGAAAACTGGTACCATAAAATCAGTACTAAACCATGCAAGTAAACCTGCCTGGCTTGATATTAAATATCCCTGAAGGTCCCAACAACTACAAAGTTACATGAATAATGCAACATATTGGATCACATCTGCAAGGACAGAGCGTGAATATGCATGGTATAAGCAGTTTAATTTATGGTCAGCCTTAACCTGTCTTTTTTTTTTTGTTATTTTTAGGACCCTGAATGTCACTGCATTATGGGTTCTTAAAAGACATGTAGTTGCAGAGCTGTCTTCCTTGATTAGCAAATGATATATTAACTTTGTTCTGACAAGAAAGTGAATTTTTGTTTCTGTTACTCTGTTAAATGTAACTGTGCAGCTTTGTGTATAATGACACTTCACTACTCATGATAATAGTCAGTTATGTAGCCATCCTCATTGCTAACAGCATTTTACAGGTGAGAAACTGGAGACAGTGTCAAGTAACATGGATGTCACCATCTTTTCTTTCCCGTTCAAATGTTAGCAGTGTAAAACACCGTAGTGTAGAAGCAGCTTTTTCTTCTTTCTATACATTCACATGTACCTTCCCAGTAAATGCTCATGCAGTCGGATACTTAGGGGAGAATGGTGCTTTATGAGTCATCAGCACTAGAGTTATGTCTTTCAAAATAGGGTATTTCTGCTAAAAGCTGGAGTTCTTAAAAGACAAAACAAAGCACATGCGCACACACAAAAAAAACCCCAAACCCAAAGACCTTTCAGTTCTTATTGGTTGTAAAATAGATTTGTATTTATAATGCTGGGTGTGGTTCAGTTGAGTGACGGGAAGGTACCTTGAGCCACTTAATTTAATGTTAAGTTGTTTTTTAGAAAATCTTGAAGTTAGTCATCCTAGAAAAGGTTACTTTTGGTTAGGGATAGATAAAAAAAGGGATGTTTGGAAAAAGATTCCAGCTCAGTTTCAGTGCTGCTTACCCGAAGAAGCTGTGGGAGTAACTCATGGGTTGTAAGAAAACATGACCGCAGAGAAGACAGTTGCTCGTGATTTGCAAATATACATAATTTTACGATGTGAGAGCAGGGGAAGCAATGAGAATGTAGGAATTTCAGAAATGAGAATACTCCCATCTGTACTTGGACTGTGCATTCATAATCTACTTGTTCCACTGACTCCAAATCTCTTCCATTAGTCCTAGGTGACTCCTCGTGTATCAAATAAAGTTGCAGATCAACCTGAATTTAGACTTTAAGGTGTCTAAATAAATGTTCTTGCTTACCTGGCTTTTATTCTGAGTCTCTTTGCTTTTACGGCCAATCCAATCTATTGAATATTTCAATCAAGCTGAAATTTTGTGCTCAGCTGCAACATTTTGGGGGGCATTTTTTTAAGGCATTGACAATTAAGGGGCATTTTTTTCATTGGTCTTAACTGGAAGTTTATTTTTTGTAGAATAAAGAGTCTTTGGAGAGGAGAGGTTTCAAAATTGCTCGAAAATGTGGACCAGCAGGCTGTACTTTACCAGAGCTAGTCATAATCTTTGTTTAATTTTCATGATGTTCTTTCCAGAGGCACTGTAGCTCCACAGATACAAGAAAGTACACTGCCTTTGTTGCTGTTTGCAAACTATGGGATTTAAGATTTCTTACATGATAAAAGTGTTGGGAACATCACAAGGTGATAGCTTTCTGTGCTTTAGTATCCGTTTGTGAAACTTCTGCTAACGACAAATTAGAAGGAACTACTTTCTAAAACAGAATTAAGGCAGAGAATGTGTGTCAGGAATCCACGGTAAACCATATTAACAGAGATGTGGTTATCACGAAATGTTACCAACCCTGTTCACTTCCAAAACAGCATAGACTAGCCAGTTTGAATCTCATTTATAAGTTATAAGGGATAATCACAGAAATCTGTCAGAATGTGATCATGTGAAATAAAGCTTATAATGTATTTAAAACAATCTACAGATATCTGATCCAATTCATACCCATTTATTTTGGCAGCAAAACTTAAAATTTATTCAGAGAAGAACAGTATGTTTTGTCCTTGGTTATACAATATCTGATTTATTTGTGTCTAAATTGTTCTGTTCTTCCAAGAGTGACTGTTCTTCGACAAATTACTATTTCCAACTTATTTCTTTAAATTCTTGCATAGAAATCATTAAAGCAGTGAAGCTAAGCTTAAATATCTGGTGTTGCATCATCTTTTACTGGTGTTGCTGCTCATGATTAAATACTTCAGAGTATTCCAAGTCCCTGACCCAAAAAATATGTTGTCGCTTGATTTACCCTGATTTATCTTAGCATTAATTAGACGAGCATTGTTACAGCGCTATCATAGCAATGTTATTTTAAAACAACCTTTTTTTGGTAGTTATTTTTGGTAGTTATATATTTACAATCTTTTATTGTAAATTAAGATGTAATAACTAAAGTTAGTTATAAATAGTTGTTTATACTACAGTCTAAGTTGTTGGTTAGCTGCTAGAATGTTAGTATTAGAAGGTGGTTGTGGTGTGCTGAAGCTGTGCTAAAAGTCTTTAGGTCTGGTTTTAGCACTGCTTTCTTGGATTAAATTAGGAAAACACATGCAGTAGGTATCAATCAAACATTAGTATACATTTATCATAAAATTTAAGTTGGTAAAGCTGTTTCTTCTGTCAAGTATTTTGTACCTTGTAGACAACCATTAAGACTTGCTGAGGTCATGAATAATTTAATTTATGATGAATAATATTATTTAAATGTAACAGAGGAAGCACCATACTTCAGCAGATTATATTTGTCTTTAATGCAGCATCAACAAAGAAATTACAGGCATAAGCAATTTCAAGGGTTTTGTTTAGCTGTGTTTTTTTTTTTCTATAGGAAACATTTGAAAGGTTAGGTTTTATATTAGAACCGATGACTTAACAAGGTTCTGTAGGAGACATACTTGCTATCTCTGCGATAGTGTTTTCTTATATAAACACAGAATCAATTGTAGTGATGTTGTGATAAGCTGTTTAATTAATGTGGTTTTAAAAGTCGATAAATTTAAATAATTCATAGCTCATGTAGTGTATGGATTGTGCCTGCAAAGGTCTTTTGAGGGAAGCATCTCCTCCAAATAGTATTTGGAGGTCAGCTGCAATGTTTTACAGTTGCCCTGAACCACAGCTGTGTACTGGTATTTGGGTTATTGTAGGCAGTTAAAAGAAAACTGAGCTTGTTTTGCAGAATGTTTTTGTTGGGTCATAATGTAGCTTTATGCACTTAATTTAGCATTTCAGATCTTAAATATTTCTGTCAGGTTTAAGAGGCCATTATGGTGAGGAGATTATTCCTCATAATAGAATAGTAGAATTGCAGCAAGCACTAGAATAAAAGTATTGCGAACCATCTAAAGGCTGTTGCTTCCTGGTTTTCATCAGGTGAGATAAGTGGAACAGGCTACATGAAACAAGATAAACTTGTATACCGAATAAAATATCTAAAATTCTGAAATGTTCTTCTGGATCTCTGAAGTATGTTTAGGCTCAAAATAGGTATCGACTTCACAGATTTATTTCAGATTGCCAAGTTGCTTTCTTACTGTAAGTATCTTCATCCTTATCTCTGTTTCAACCATGCGGTATTTTAAAACATTGAATCTTAATTCATTATCCACTAGGTTAAAGACCGAAATCTCCATTAGAGAGAAAGAAGCTATGTTGGAGGTAATGTCTTGTCTTTTCTCCACACAATCAAACTATATCTCTGAACTTCATAACTAGTTTAAAGATCCAAGACAATTATTTTTTAACTATACATATACTGGTGGATCATGGTGTTCAGAAGATTTGCATAGTGAAAAAATCTAGCTTTCTGTGAAAGAAAGATACGGCAGTGCTGGAGGGACACCTTTAGTAAGTCTGCATGCCCAGAGATTTCCAGTTTGCAGTCAGTCTGTTCTGGTTGATTTGTATGCCGGGCTGCAGTGAAGGAATGCTTTAGTTACCTTGTGTATATTAATCTTCAGCGAACCTGAAAATTGATCTGAAATATAACCTGAGATCAGGGTAAATATTGACTATGAACTGTAACTTTTTGAGGTTTTTTTTTTATTTGTGCTTGTTTAAAGAGAAAAATCTTTTGGAAACGCCTCTTTAGGCCTGCAGTGGTTTTTTTTTTCTAGGCATGTGTGTGATTTTCCTCAGCTTTCTGCCTATCAGGAAGCTAAATGATGTCACAGTACCTCTTCTTAATTTTTTTCAGAAATATCGTCTTTGGGTTCTGATTTTACAGATATTTATTTTTTTCCCTGTAAGAAGTTGTCTTTCTGTTGCCCTTAGGAAAAGGCAATCTGTTACAGAAATCCCAACTGGTAAGAGAGTGGGAGAAGTCTTCAGACCTGGGAAAGATTTTTCTTGTAATACTGCTTGTCTACTTTCCAAAATGCAAAGGGGTTGGTGATATTTTTTTAACAGAAGCAGTGATTTTGTAGAAATGTGAGAATACTGTTCATTTTCATTCAGCAGTGTTAAGCAAGATTCTCGAATATACACAGTAACACCTTTTCTTTCCATAGAGTCCATTACCACTTCAGGTGTGTTTTTTCATACTTCTTCATTATTTTTTTTCATCCCATACTGTGTTTCAGCATTATAGATGTCAAATGTGCATTTTTTGCTCCAGAGAATTGTGTTCCACTGTCTTTCATTTAAAAATAAAACAAAAAACCTGCCAACATCCCCCCCAAACCCAAACAAAAAACAAACAAACAAAAAAACCCAACAAACACAAAAAACCCACCCCAACAACCTAGCCCTTATGGTTGGAAAAGATGGAGAATACAGACAGAATGGGCTACTTTGGTGTTAGCTGTCTGAGCTTACAGGACATAGAGCTTTTAGAACAGTGAGAGTGCGGTATGATCTGGGCCACGTGGAACCTCTGGTTGTTTTTTCCAAGGTGCTATGGAATGCCTGTTATTTCGCTGCAGCCAGATGCTTGGCATTATGCCTGTTTGTTGAAATACACAGCAGGAAGTCAAAGGACAGTCCCCTAGGGTGCTGAAGAACCAAACAAAAATTCATGAATCAGGTTGTTTTAAAAATGTAGCATTCAAAATGCAGAGAATAAGTCAAGAAATCTTCCTTCCCTGGTAGTTCCCAGGGAGGGTTATGGTCAGCCAGGGCAGAGGAGGATGGTGGATAAGGAAGGAGGTTCTGTAGTAAGAAGTAAGAGTGTACTAATTTTAAATCTGAAAGTATTTCTTAGCATGGGTCTTGTATGACAGAAATAGAGCAAAGCATGATAGAAATACAGCAAAAGGTATTTTAGAAGAAGACAGAATAAGCTTAACTTTACTACGCACTTTTAAAATACTTGCTGCATAATTTGGCCTCATTGAAACAAAATGTACCACCTCCCTGGGGAAAAAAATATTATGCTAAAAGTATATAACCTTGTTTTTACAGTTTTAAATATTTAAGAGGTTGTGATACAAATAATACTTTAAAATATTTGTCTTTATGTACAATGACCTTTTCTATTATAAAACCAAAATAAACTTATAGTTGTATTCAGACAGAAAAAAGTTCAATTCCTTAATTTTGTCACTTAGGCACTTATCTTATTCTCATCTAGGAAATTATGGTATAGGCAAGATGCCTTGTAGCATAGGAAATGCTTTTAGAGGACTGGTGTGGCAGTTTGCAAGTGGCAGTTTTCAGTCACTTGCTTTTCTGCTGTTCTAAAAATGGGGGCAGGGAGGGAATTGCCTTTGTTCATGTTGTTAAAAAGTTATTTCATTGAGTAAGTTTTAGTAAAGACTCAAAAGTTTCTTCTGTGACAAGCATTTTGTTCAGAATCTTCCATATACTTAACATTTAATGATAGCATCTGTAGGGCTAAACCACTGTGTAATGCTTAAAAAAATATTCTGACTTCAGCTTTGTCTTATTTGCTTCTCCCTTGCTTTTTTGCCTTTTTTTCTTTTTTTCCTCTTCTCTAGCAAAACACAAGTTTAGTTCAGATTTTTAATTTTTTCCCTCCAAGTAAAAACTTGTCCAGGCTTAGTTTGCATCCTGTTCAAGAAGGCATAATTGAAGTATTGTATATGAAAAAGGCTACATGAGTTGCTTTAAAGTTTTGCTTTGTTTTCCTGGGTTTTTTTGTTTAACTTGGAAGACTATTTGCAAACATCTGTACTAAGATCCATGCTTAGTCTCTGCTACATAGCAGATCTATGGGAATGTCAGTGTGAAATTATTTCTACAACTTTATATTGTAATCAGTTGCTCATTGAATGTAAAATAAAAGTAATATCATTAATTATTACAGAAAATTTCAAGACCTAGTTTATCTGAAGGAAAAACAGAAACACCAACTTTTGAAAGGTAAATACAATGAACAGCTGCATCTTGAAATCAGGTATACAAAATAACACATGCTGTGTAATTTCTCAGGTAATTGGGTAAAAGTATTTAATTAGCATTTTCATAATGTGTGTGTTCCATGATAGAAAATCTTGAATGGCCGTCATAATGTACTTAACAAGACTGGTAGAATTTAGATTCCAAGTGTCAAAACACATTCTTAGTAATGCTTAAACTGCGAATTAGTCAAGATTTCTAAGACATTAAATAAATTGTACAGATTGCTAAAGGAGGCATTTTTTATAATACTGCATATTAGTTAAGAGTATTGTTGGGAAAAAATTTAAAAACACAGTATAAAATATTAATTCTTGGGATATTCATTTAGTTAGGTTTTTACAAACCTGTCATTTGTGGGGAACAGACAATCAAATTCTTAGCAGAGCAAATATATGACATTATTGGGTAACTAACAATTATAGCTCTACACTAAAAAATACTCAAATTTGTGGAATTTTTTTTATGTATGTCTGGGGAAATAATTGATATACATTTCTTTTGGCACACATTGTGAGCAGACTTAGACTTCATATAATTCATCTAAATTATTACTGCAGATCCCACAGCCTAAGACGTCTTATTCTATTTAGTGTTCTTTCACAATTGTTGGTGCAAATTCAACCATTAAAAGCTTAGTCAAAATGTAATTGTAGTTATTGGTTGTATACACCATTATAGCACCTTTAAAAAAAAAAGCCTGCTTTCAGAGTCCCTCTGTAGGTTATTTCTTAGAAAAGGTTCTGCTTTATTTCTCTTAATTCTAGTCATGCAGTATGGGCCAAATAATTTGAGATTTTACTTTCACTTAAAATGCTTCCTTAAGAATTGAGACTAAGTAGTTAAGGCGTTAGAAGCTGTGTCTTTAAGCTACAGATTAGTAAACAGTCACTGTAATTCTAATTGTATATGATGTACTACTTTCTCCTATCCTTGTATTTAGGTAGACAAAAGTAATTTTAATGTATAAATCTGTTCAGTGTGTTCTGTTAAGACTTTGATACTACATTATGAGCTTTAAGACAGACATCTGGAGTATTGTAGCTCTAGCACCAGAGATTCTCACTCCTCAAACACTTTTTTATTAAGGCAAGGTAGTTGTGTTGATATTAGCTAGTAGTTAGTGCTGCAGAAGTAGATCAATAGATGAAAGCAGTTGATTCCGAGAATCTTGCATCTTCACTGCGCTGTGGTTTGGAGGTGTTATTTTAGGCCAGACTTGTGTTCCATACTGTGCACCTATTCAGAGCTGTGTGGAGCATCCATTGTTGGTTCAGACTCCTGAGCACCCAGCTCCGTTAGGAGTTGCAGCAGTTGTGGATCAGAACTTCTAGTTCATTTTTCCTCAAAAAGAATTCTAGTTTGAACGCCCCAGGACTGCTGTGTAAAGCAAATCGGTACATGGGAACAACCAAGGAATGTGCCTAAAAATCCCATAGTGTTGTTTCACAACAAACTGTTAATGTAAATGCGTCTGTAATACAGGTTTTGTTACCTAGAAATACTTTTCCACAGACTGAAGGTGTGTTTGCACATACTTTGTGACTCCTGTTTATTCATATGTGTAAATGTCACTTGTTTACAGTTTTGTTCTGAAGTTGTGTGATATTTTTTCTTTCTTGCCGTAGAATTTTTCCCTGAATTATTTTTAACATCAATATATAACACCAATGTAAAATAATCAAGTATTCTAAATAAAGTTAAATTAATATGTGTAGCAAAGAGCAGCAAAAAAAAATTGAGCTAGTAGGATTTTAAAACAACAATTGTTGAGAGCCTAGCTTCCCTCAGCCTCACTTGGCACCCAAATCTTGCATTTTTCTATACAGTGAGGGGAAAAAAAATAAATCCCTTTTAGTTTCTAGGCTTCTGTAGCTTGGGGTAGGTGTATGTTTGCGCCTGGTAGACTCATCTTTTGGATTAAAAATTATGTTCTGTGCTACTGCCTTGAAATAGTCTTATTATAAAACCTGATTCCATATAGACAATACAGCAGCTAGTTCATTAGTATAGCCCATATTTGATAGTCTGGCCACAGTTTGTATCATGCTTTAGAAAATGGGTTCATTGTTTTCATTGAACAAAAGTCAAATTTTACATTCTGTTTACTTAAACCCTTGTGTCTAGATAATATTTATTATCATTCTCACATTCTCCAGTCTTTTTGATGTCTGAATTTTTAGGTTTCTTACACTGTAACCAATACAGTTTGCACGTAGTGTAGTAAGAGTATGTTTCGTTCCTAATACTGGATGGAAGGCTATTCTTTTTCAGCTGCTTAATAACAGAAAGATGTCTTGAAATCCTATATGATTATTCTATTCATTGCAGGATTTTAGTGTGCCACAGTTGCTAGGTTTTGCTTATTCAGCTGCAGTTCTTAGCAGAATTAGATTATTTCATTGGAGAACTGTTCTAAGTGAACTTCTTTTGTGTTCAGCAATCTAAGAGATCTCTGTACTTCGTGGATAATTGTTTTTGTCATGGTGATCATTGTACAAAATCTTGTTCAATTTTTTTTTTACGTTCTGTTTTATTGGTATAAATGACTCGTGGGAGGGTATGCCAATGAGAGACAGCCTTTTTTTCTGCATGAGAAATGAATATATATAGATTTTTCTTTTCTTCCTCCCCACTTGCTCTCCCTCCCTTCTTGTGTTTTGCCAAAAATGAGTGAGAAGGAGAGGCTGGGTTTGGATGAAGCTGGGATTTTGGTTGCTAGAAGGTGAGGGAAACAGTGATGGACTGCTTTTATACATTAAGGGTAGATTTGTCCTTTTGATGAGTTACTCGGTGTGCATCTTGTGTGTGTATGTAGATGTAATCCATCTGGGATTTCCAGCGTGGAAACACTACTCTGTGTGTGCTAATGAGTCATTAGTCATCCATTTATTCAAACACTTTTTTTTTTGCATATCTCTGTTCAAAACTTCACACATAAAGCATAATACTTTGATTGTTAGCTCTTGAACTACACCTTACCCTCAAGCTGCTTGTTGAAAAATAGTGGCTAAAGGTCATGTGTGTGTATACACGGTTTCATAAAGAGTTGACTGGATTTTCATGTAAAAACAGTTCTAAATATTTGCTAGCATTTATATGGCTCTGTGTAGCTTAAGTGTTTCTCTGGAAGAGATGAGGTAATGAGAAACAGTTACAGCAAGACCAGTTCTGTCAGCCACAGCTGATGGGTGGTTCCAAGTGTTGGCTTTCATGCAGGAACTTAGTCTTGAGTTTTGCCTCAAGTATTTCCCTTTGTCTGCTTTCTTTCTAGAAGTTTGAGGGAGAAGAGAAGAACTTACATAAAAAATTTGTTGATGCATTTGAGAATGTTATTTACTGGTTTAGATAGCCCAATAAATGAAAAAAAAATCCCACCTTTGTTTGACACAAATAGCAAATAGATTGTAATTCGATGAAGAGGTTGGCCTATCTCTTGAGTTAGTTCCTTATTATGAATAAAAAAAAATCATTGTACTAGGATGAAAAGGTTCTTATGACTACCTCAGTGACTGGAAAGACTTCACCACTGAAAAATAACTCAGCAGTCTCTTATCCCTGCTCAAAACATCCCTCTAACTTAAATTCAAAGTAGGGAATGCAATATTCTTGGATTAGTTAATTTAAGTGAAAGTAAAACTCGAACACAGATTTCTGAATGTTTGTAGTATGTAGCGCCCCTTCCAAAGGAACCATTTTCTGTAGAAATCAACATCATTTAGCATATTAGATGAATCGTGAATTGTTTTAAATTCCTGGATCAGTAGAACAGCATGTCTAAACTTTCAGCTTGAAAATATATCATAAAAACATAGTAGCAGGAAATTGGTTATTCTTTTTAAGAGTCCTGGAACTGTCTATTGCTTAGGCAATGTTAAAAGTTGTTTCATCCAAAAATTATTTCATTCCATTTTTAAAACCATTTAAAGAAATAGGGTACAAATGCATTTTGATTAATGAGATATTTGGTGGTATTATCTCTCTTGCATCCTTTGTAAGCATGTCACTATTCAGAGACTATTTTCAATTTAATTTTTAAATTGTAAAAGTTAACCGGAGATTTTGCTCCTAGTTACACTTCCTATATAGAATTTTTATCTGAAATCAGACCAACTGTTGTTCTTCCATCTTCCCCCCCCTGCTTTCTTTCGTCTGTCACCATCATCATGTTAGGTAATTTGAGCTACTTATTATTCTGAAATTTTGAATGGGTTAGAAATCATTAAACTTTAACCAAATTTAAGTTTTTACAGCAAAAATTGAGCTACATCATTGAAAGGATGGGAGAAGCTTTTGTTCCTGGAAAAAATGAAGAGAAATATCATAAACTAGTATTTAGGATTTTGACTGTTGGAATATGAGCATGTAAGCAAATTGTATATAGCGATACGACCAGACTATTTTGTATTTTTGTGGGTACAGATGGCATCTGAAGTATACAGTTCAGTTTGTCTTTGGAGCATTTTTTTTTTCCGGTCACCTTAAAGTACTGTGTGCCTGTGGCTTTACTGAAATAATACAAGGTTTAAACAAGCAGTTTCTACAAAGTTAATACGGTACGTTTTAGGTTTTATTATACAGTAAGATTCTCATTTTTACTTGCATAGTTCAGTACTGATCTATAAACAGTTTTACTGAGAACTGACTGAAAATGCTACTTCTCAGATGCATGTTTTCAGTGAATCCAAATTTGTAGTTGCTGAACTAAATTTTAGATTTAAGTTAATTTAGATTCCCAACTGTTAGCTTTTTTTCTTGCTTTACTCTCATTAGTATTGCAGAGTCAGTTGGTCAGTATAGAGTTACGAATTGGCTTGGTTTTTTTGCATGTCGTCAACAAAAGTTTCAAAGTAGTTTTATGTGCATCTGTGTCAAAGAGGCTGTGCAGGTAGAGGAACTTAATGTTGTGTTTTGGAAAATTCCATGTGTCACACAAAGGGGACAACTTAACCTTCTTTTCTGGAGATGAAATGCAAGATCTAAAGAATACTGATAGACTGCTAAATACAAAGTTGTTTGTAAATAGGTAAGAAAAATGCAGCTGTTAAATTAAATTCAACCCATCTTGCTATGAAAATTTGTGAGATATACCAAATAGGAAATCTATAATACTACTTTGAAAGTCACTTTGCAGAGTACAACCATGTGTTGCTTTATTTCATCTATTATAAAAATAACTTGGTTTGTTTTTTTCAGCACACAAGAGCATGACTCTTCAGACGAAACAAAAGAATGCACTAGAAATCAAACTCAAAAAGTCGCATCAGTTGAAAAAAAAGAAGAAAACTCATCGTTGTCAAATACAGAAAATGTTCCTAGTTTGGAACTCCCTGACAACAGCTCAAAGAATCCTTTGCATGAGAAAGGAGCATGTTGTGATTCAGATAATAACAAACAATTAGTAGATGAGAAACAAAAATGTATTATTGATGAAAGTGAGTTGAAAACTTGCCAAAGTTCTGATAATGTTACCTTGAATGAGCAAACTAAGGTACATAGCTTGGATGAAACTACACTTTCAGCAATGAACGCAAGGGACTTGAAACTAACATTGGGTGAAGATGTTAGTTTTGAGCAGTTCTTGAGAAAAAGAGATGAACCTGAATCTGTTAGTTCAGACATTAGTGAACAAGGCAGTATTCATTTGGAGCCTTTGACTCCATCAGAGGTACTAGAACATGAAGCTACTGAAATTCTTCAAAAAGGTAATGTTGCACCTTCATCAAAGAAAGCCGGACAACCCTCTGAACAAACAGATGAGACTTCTAAAGAAAGCAGTCCCAGCAGAATGGAAACAACTGTAAACAAGACAGACGAAAATGAAGCGAGCTGAAATTATGTTAATTCTATTGTTTGTTATAAACAATGGTAAGAACACCATGGACCATTCCTGATGAGTGTGCTCATTGATGCTAATTGTTAAAAATAAAATAAAAAGGGGGGGGAGGGTGTGGGGGTGTGTGTGTGTGAAGGAGAGAAAGACGCTAAAGGAAAATTATGCATATGAAGATAGCATGTATGTGTATGTACAACTGAATTTGCTAAATTTACAAAAGGTAACACATTCAAATATATCTTCCTGTCTCTTGGATGTGATATATCTTATTAGGCTGACATTTGAAAGGAGGAATAAATGCTAATTTTTATAGTTAACTAGCCTGGGATAAGGTGATTTGTTTGCCAAGAAAATATTTTTTTAAATCCTTCAGTGTTAATATCATTAAATAGTGGCATTTAGTATGAACTCACTTCTGATGCTGAAATGGAGCACACTTGTAATGATGGTTATTGGTCTGCTGATAATTTGGGTGAACATAAACCTTTGGACTTGGTGTCACATTCCTGTCTGTAAAAGCATGTTAACAGAATTATATGAATCTGTGCACCTCTGTACAGGTGTAATCCTGCCAGGCTGTAAGCTTACCTTAATAAACTTTCAGTGAAAGTGGAATTATTACAATAAAAATATATATTTGTGGGGTTTTCAGTGTTCAGGCTGTGCAGAATTACCGAACATAACTGTATAAAGTAGAACATACTGCTGGAAGTACTGTAGCTGTTAGGCTTTTACCATTGTTTTAATCATTCTTAGCTGTAGACCTGTAGGAATGGTCTGTAAGTCACACCAAAGTACGGTTTAATGTAAAAACTGTTTTAAACAAAAATAAGGAAACCCCCAAACTGGAAACATCAACGGGCATGCATTCTGCCATTTTGCAGCTGCTATTGGCTAACTATTACAAAAAGGACACAAGGACGTATAAAGTAAATTGTACAGTTCAATTTCAGGGTTTTTTTGTAGTCTAAATTGTGTACAGAAAGATGGCTGCTGGTTTTGGTTTATTTTTGGGGATTTTTTTTGTCTCCTAGTTAGCAGCTAGATGTAGGAATGCATATGATTAACAGTAGCTTGCTCTTATGACTTCACTGCTCCATTTGAAACATTCAGAATGTGCTTTTGACTTACAGTTTTGTTTCTAATGAATGTTAAATGTTTTGAACAGCTATTAAAGCACTGCTGTAAATTATTACTTTTTGAGTAAATATTTGCAACAAAATTTTGTCTTTGTGCATAATTTTATGCTCAGCTTGAATCTTTGGGCATTGTCTTCCCACATCTTTTTTTTAAAAGATTTAGTGACAGTTCCAAAAACTATTTCATTTTAAAATTGTGAAATTGAGACTTTACAGGGTTTTTTTGTTTGGTTGTTGGGGGGTTTTTAAGAATTAAATTAGCAAGTGCCTATGCATAAACATATTTTTGTAGCTGTGTGCTAACTTTTCCAGGTTATATAGAGATATTTTTCTGGGCTGTCAGCATGCAGTTGAAGTCTGCTCTGTCCTCCTAGGTTAACTGGGCTCAGCTGCTAAATGAGTCTAATCAGCAACAATATTAAAATTTAGAGACCATCCAGCTTATTTTTGGAGCCTCTAAATAAACCACATGTATCTCAACATCTCAAAAATTGCTTCAAACTCTTAAGAGTTATGACTTAAATTTTGAATTGCATCTTAATTTTCATCCATGCAGGTTTAGAAGACTTTTAAAAAGAAAATTGGAACAATTTACATAGTCACAGCTCTTCAAGATCTGCCATTTTAAGAACTTCAAATAGTAAGACACATGAAAAAGTTGAGAGTGATAAGTTGCGATATTCTTTGGTTTTTTTAAAAATTTTAGTGAAATCGTTAACTCAAAGGATGATTAACCAGTCTGATGTCTTCATGCATCTACATGTGGAAGATTATAAAATACATCACAATGAGGACAGTTTAAAGGACTTAACCAGCTATGGAAGTTGATGTATATGTTAACTAAAGGAGTTCCTGAATGCATCTGAGTTTAAATCCAGAGGAGTCTCTATAGTATTTTTAAGCCGATTGATCTTCCATGCAAATTATACATTTTGAATAATGCTCTGACTTGTGGTGTTGGAAAAGATTAATATAAAAAAAACCTGGAACCAGTTGTATGATACTTGCTTATAAATTACTCACATTTGTCTTTTCTTAAGCAATTAAATTTTTAAAACATTTCCCATTTTAATAATGGCCATGTACTGTTGAGAAAAGTTGGAAAATGAAACTCAGATTTAAAAATCTGCCTATTTGGTAGAAGTAGATACATACATTCTTACATGCCTAATATGTAAATCATTGCTTGTTACAAATCATATAGAGAATGCTTATATAAAAGGTAATGTTAGGTATAAACCACCCAAATATCTAATAGCCCTTCCAAAGGAAGAGGTGAGAGAGAACTGGATTGTTCTAGCAAGACTGTCGGATAGCTTTAAATAGCAAGTAAGGTATATCATGAAAACAGTGGCATGGTATTTTTGTGAAGGAGAAAAACTAAAATGCATTATGATTTTTCCTATATGAAGTAATTAATTTGGTGGCTAAACACTAGGAGACTGCATAATTATGAACATTAAACTCTTGTCATGTCATTTTGGAGGTTTCCTGGAGATAAGTTAAATTGGTACTTTTGGCAGAAGTCACTCCAGAGGATCAAGTTACGTGGAATGAATTTTGAGTTATTTGAACGTGACTGCACATAACTCATTTTTTGTTTGTTTCTGAGTAATTTAGAAGGTTTTTTTGCATCTAGCCATTAGTAGTTCTTCTTCTGTGCCACCTCTCGTTTTTGTACTTGGGAAGACGTTTTACCTCAATTTTTCACTGCTTTACCAAAAACCACTAACTTAAAGTTAATTCTTGGTGTTCACACTAGAATCACTGTTTCCCCTCATCTCAAGACATTCACTGTATTTGGTTAAGTAATCATTGCAGATTGTTATATAACATTTAGTTTTAAGGAAAACACATGCCATGTGTATGCTCTCTTCATTATTTGCATTTAATGGAAAACTGTTGTCATTACTAGCTTATGGTCAGTTGAGTGTTCAGTCATTTGGAGCTTCCTCAAGTGCAGCCAACATGTCGGTTTGTCTTGTGCAGCTTGGGAAAGAAACTTTGGTTGGCTTGTGGTTTCGTTTTTCTGTAACAGAATGGATGAGTAAACCGAGGGGGGGAAAAAAAAAATCTGATCAAATCATAGCACATACTGAGTTCTGAGTATTGGCGGATGTCTTTTAAACGAGAAAATCTTTATAACAAAACCACGTTCGCTTTTCTTTTCCTGGAAATGGGGGGAGAGAGAGAGGAGAACCCTAGGCAATAGGGTTAAAAATCACATTCTGTGGTGCTTTACTGCCAGAAGCCATTAGAAACAAGGTCAGAGTAACAAATCTTAAGTAATGCTTAGTATTCTGCAAAACTTTAAATAAAGGATCTCAAAGCTTTTCTGCAGGTATTAAGTATTGTTATTTGTATGCTGGGGTGTAGAAAGCAGTTATTTTTTTATGCTGTAGTATATACTAATATTGCACCAAAGACTGTGGCCGTAGGCTGTCACAGTAGAGTTCTGGTAGAAGACTATCTAGAAATTTTTTATGTAGGGCAAATTTTATACCTGATTGTTCTCTCTTTTGTTTTTATTAGTGTTTGATTTTTGAGGCTTGTGAGCTTATTCTGTCGAGTTGCAACCTATATTTATTTGTTGTATGCTTAATATGCTGCTAATAAAAAAAAAATTGGTAAGTATGTTTCACGATTACTTTGAATGATTTTTGCTTTTAATAAAACTTCAGTCCAGTTTTCATGTAGCTCAAAAGGACAGTTCATAATTTTGACTCTAACTTTCCCCCATTAATTCAGTGCTAAAAGGGAAAGTATGTTGACTGGTATTTCCTATTAGTTTACAGGAACTATGCAGAAAGTTCTTTGCTGTGCTCCTTGGAGTTCTGGATCACTGTTGGAGTTCTAAGACTCTTTAATTTTCAGTCATTTCATTGACCCAAAGTAACCATGTTAAGTTGATGTTTCCTGTATTGCATCAGATTTAAAAAAAGAGAAAAATATTTAGGTGTGAAACACTTCATTTTGGCGGAGATTAATGTAGTTGTTATGCCTGCAAGGTGCTATAAAGCTAATGTGTTTATTGATGTAAAAATGTGTTGGTTTTGTTGAGGTTTTTTTGCTGTTCAGACCGTTATTTCAGAGAGGCTGAGGTTTCTGTGACAACCACAAGGATAACTGTAATGTTATATGTATATCTGCATTTATATTTGGGCAAATTTAGCTTCCTATTAAGAAAACTGAGTGCTTAAATTACACGTATGGGCTGCATTAGACAATTTTAAATAAGTAATTCCATGATCAGGAAGTTTTAGCTTGTCAGCAACCAATTCTCCATTTTTTAGGCAGCATTGCTAATTTCTTATGTTCTGAATTTAATGTAAATAAACTTTGGTTCAAATTTTAGTTCACTGAATTCTCAACGTTCAGCATTTAATTCAAAAGAGCTGTTCTTTCCAAAAATCTTGGTGAATGCGGTAGCATGTAGTGGTACCTTTATAAAGACCGTTATAACATGGTAGCCTTGAAAATGTAACCTTCATATGTTTGCTTATAAGCAGTGTAATTAAGGATCGATCCTTTTGACTGAAGGAGAGTAACCTGTGGGTCTGTTTCTTGCAGCCTCTTGTGACTTCTTCATTCTGATCCTGTCGTGATATTGTAGCAACAAATAGAAGGCCTCGCTTTCCTGGTTTATAAGGCTATAGAAGAAATGGAACATGAATACTTAATAGTTTGTAAACTGTATGTATTTGAATTAGCTAGATGTTTGCTGCCTGAAATAAGGAT
Source organism: Falco rusticolus (assembly GCF_015220075.1). Lineage (NCBI taxonomy): Eukaryota > Metazoa > Chordata > Aves > Falconiformes > Falconidae > Falco > Falco rusticolus. The sequence continues at coordinate 18,290,448 of NC_051193.1, read as the reverse complement.
TGAATTTTGTGTACCTGTTTCTCAGCTTTTCAGCTGAATTCAGCTGAGATTGGTGTCTTGCTTGATTTTCTTGGGAAGACTTCACCTCCTCTTTGAACTAACAGGTTGATGGCACGTGGTATGATTTCCCCAGGACATTTGGTGAAATGCAGTGTCTTTGTTAGGTATCATTTAAATGGTTGCACCTTTGTGTCTTGGAATGGCTCCTTCTCTTGGTGGTTGGTGTATAATCAGCTTCTAAGTTGTTGGCTGGTGATGGAAAGCAAGACACACATACAGAGGAGAAGCAAAAGTAAGTTCAGAATTTTAAGCATGATTAGCAGTGTGCAACATGCAGGAGAGGTTGGTTAACGTGCTTTATCTGATAAAGTGAAGCTTTATTACTGATTCCTAAAATGGCAACTAGAGGAGCCAGAGCAGCTGGGCACATCCACCTTTAATGGCTCTGAAAGATCGCAAAGAGCGTTAAGATACATGTATGAGATCAGAATTCCCAAAAATAGCCTAAAGGCAACATGTTTATGCTAGAGAAGCTTTTCTACTATTTGTGTGATTTTCCACTCTGTTTTCTTTCCTAGATAGCATACAGTGGATTCCCTCTTGAGACCATAGAAAGGCCAGTTATCCTAGAGGAGACAAGAGTGCTTGTGTGATCCTCCTTGATGGAACAAAAAAAAAAGCTCTTAACATGGCATGTATGCTGTTTTACATACTATAGTAAGATGTGCCTTAGTGTTGAATAGTGGCATTTTATTAATCTTTGCTAGGTAATGAAGTTCTGTGAGTTCTTCTATTTAAATTAAATAGCCTTTAAACTATAGCTTGTCACTTTTCAGTGGCCTTTGAGATAGCAGGCTAATAAGTACCACAGCAGAAAAGTGTCAAGGCAGGCTGTGTCATCTTCTGTTTTAATGCAGATAGTGACTTAGCCTTTCTTGAGGATAACCTATGGAGTTTCTTCAAGTTTGTTATAAGGAAAACTTTAATGCACAATACTTCTATTGTTTATAGACCTGCTTGGAACTGAATATTGATTTGATTTAAATTAGTAAGACAAACTTATTAAAGCAGAATGTACTTTTTCATATTCTAAAACGTAATTGAAATGGAATCCGTTGTGCTCTGGGCTCTTCAGAAGCAGTCTCGATGGTATAAAAGGAAATCAAAGTACAATCTGTATTTAAAATACAGTAAACGTACCAAAGCTTTTCTTAGCAAAAGTAATACCGAGTTACTTTTAATACAAGTTACAAGGATAGGAATGTGTATAATAATCCACTCTGGCCACAACTCTTCTCCAGTTTTGTTCAGTGGATTGAAAGATAAAGCTTCCTCCCTTCCCTTTGCAGTTGTTTCCTGTAGCATATTTAAAATAGTAGTGAGAGTGTAGTGCCAGTATCAGACCAGAGGTTACATTTGTATGGTCTTTAAAGATCAGAAACAACATTATCATCAAAGGTGTTTGAAAGATGAGCCTGGGAGCTAAAATTCAAACCTTTAATGGATATTAATGATAATGAACTGGGTACAGCAAAAACCTAAAACATTCCTGTTAGAATTTTGGCATCATTCTTCTAGTTGACTCTGCTGTTTCATAGTGATCTCTTTGTCCATCCTGCAGGGTTTAAAAACCCTCCTAGTTTCTCCACTACAGTGTCTTGTGCGCTCTTCATTTGTTTAATCTGCCTTTTGTTTCAATTTGGGGAATTAATGAACTTAATTATTGCTAGCTTGTACTTCACTGCAGTTTGTTGCTTCGGTTTCACAACCCAAGAAGGGCTATATACCTGAAAGTTTATCTTTCTATTATTAGCCACAGATGTAGTTGAGGGGAAAAAAAGATTATTCTCTTCCCTTGTAAACCTGCATCACCAACACCCTTTGGACTATCTTACTACACAATGGACTTCAGTTAATCTTGCTTAATAAATAATCTCTTTTACTTGGCCGTTACGATTTCTTTAGATTAAGGTAGCTCAGTTTTACAAGAGGAGTCCAAGTTTAATCTCATAAATTTGCTAAACTGAGGCTTGTAAGGCTCTGGTTCTGTAAGAACGCTTCCAATGATTGAAGCAGCCCTTTCCCCTGTAGCTGCTATGTCTTGCTATAGCCAGATTTTGCAGATAGAAAATGCTGAGCTAAATCACAGGGCTGATCAGGCTGAAAAATGACCAGTGGCAGCAGCAACAAGGAGCAGCAGAGAGCAAACAGCACGGCCAGTTTAGGCCATTCAGTTGCAGCTGAATGGGAAGCCACAGCCTAAGAAATAAAGCTTTTTGGAGTAGTCTGTAGGGAGTTGTAGAGAAATTCCTACTTTTTTTTGGAGAAAACATTTCCATAAGAGGAATAAAAGCTGTGAGCTTTCAGTAAACCAAACAGCTGCAAGTAATGAAGCTATTGGATCATTTCCTTTGGAAACTGCTTATTATGGCTGGATCTCCAGAGGCATTATTAGTTGTGTATATTTCAATTAACTGCTGCCACTGAAGGTAGAAACTTTTTTTGAGGATGACCTATACATTCTTCAGTGTAGACTTGAAGGTTATAATACAACTTTAATAATTTGCATGCATGTGATGTATGTTGTTGTATCTATACAAATTCAGCATATTAGGTTCATCTAAGCAAGCATGTTGCAACAGGGGCACCCTATTGCAGTTACAGAAGATGAATTTTCAGTATAAATTCTGAAAAATCAAATGTTACAGTGTAGGATTTTAGAAAGTAGAAAACTAGTCTGCTACTCAGGAAGATGTTCATCACTCACACTTTAATTTATGATTATTTATATATGAAATCTTATCATTAAGTAAACCTGGGACAGAATGGAGAAACGAAAAATGAATCCCAGTACTGTGAGTAATCAGGAAGAACTCAGCCGGAAAGGAAACCTTCGGAAAAAAGGAACTTGATAGGGGCTGAGTGGTGGCCATGTAGGAAGTCAGGTGAAGTCTTCACTACATTAGATTGTTACTGCATTCCCATTATTTTTCCTTGTACACACATGCACACTTGTTTATGTACAATTATAACAAAAACATAACTTGGTTTTATTTTTCCTGATGTGGATGAACAGAGTCATAAAGAACGAAAGAGGTCATCTTTTCTTATTGTGTAAAAAGAAGGTAGATTTCAGCAATGATCCTTACACTCTCTTGAGCACGAAGTTGTTTAAATGGATTGTTTTAAAATTGCCATTCTATTTGAATTGGAGCATCTTGTTAATGGAAGCACACTTCTTACTAGGTGAGCTACTCAGTGGTGGGAAATGGGATTTCATCTCCCCTCTGCATAAAAGTAGGTGAGATGTGCGCTAAGCAGACATCCCTCAGGGCTCTGGGAAGCATCGTCCTGTGCAGGACAGCTGTGCCTCTCAGACTGTCACTAGACTTGTGCACTTCCACCCAGCTAAAGCACATTTGATCCAGAGACATTATATATGGGAAAATTTAATCATTTTTGAAATGAAAAGAAAATTCTGCATGAAAGCGGACCTCTTTTTCTCTAACTGTGAGCTTTCAGGGTGATTCAGCTGCACTAGGGAACTGCTGTTTTAGCAGTGGGATCTTGGAAGCTTTAACATGCTGTTGCCTCTGAATTGCCATTTGTATTTTGTCAGTAATAGAAATATATCTTTGTCTTCTCACATCATGTGTGGTTTATATTAATGTATTCTGTATTTGATGTGTTTATGCAGTCCTTGGTTTTGTCCATCAAAACAAAAGGTATTGTTTGAGAGAGCTTAGAGTTCACTTGCACTGTTATGGGAGTTTCTTGATTGTATTTCTTATATAATGCGTATGTTACCCTGCATAAAATAACCTGGAGGGAGCAGGGGGAGGGAACTATGAAAAAATGTTTCAAAGGTCAGTCTCTTGTTTATCCCTAAGCAGAGTTGATAAAATATATCCACCCTGAACCTCTGACTCCCTGCAGTAACAGCCATATTCTCTTGCTTATAGGTGATGCTAAAGCTGGTAGGGATTCTGCTGAACATAATCTCCAGAGAAAATACAAAGCAGCAAATGAAGAGTGTTGTTGGATTGTCAAGATGCCTCAGTGCAATGAAAGATCAATAAGAAGCAGCAGCAAATGGGAACTTTACTGTGAGTGGAATACAGAACATGTACAGGCAAAATGCTTCTGCTTTTAATCTTTTCGTTAATGCGAGTAGAAGTGTCTATCAAGAAACAGGAGATTCTGTGCAGCATCTGACCAAATTGTCTGTTATAAGTTACTTCACAGCACAGAGAGATTTGACCTGACTGTAAACTGGTATTCTTGAGTATAATGTACACCAATTAGGTAAAGGTCAGTAATAGACGAAGTTCACTCAGTCCAAACTCAAGTAATAATTCCTTTTCATCAAGCTAAGTATGTTTCACTGCCATATCATTCAGGGGAGGTGAAAAGCACTTTCTGCACCTCACCTGTATTATCCACTAGGATGTCTTGTCTTAATCTGTTGAAAAGAACATGCACAGAGCAGGAAACCTTTGACCTTGCTAGAGGACATATTAAGTCAATACTGACTTATTTTATTTGTGCAACACCTTGCATTTTGGGGATGCTGTAAAACCAGTTTCGGTTTAACTATCCTTGTGTTCTTTTTCTAAGCATAGGAAAAGAGTTCTCTCTCCTGCATTTTTTTACACAAAACATATCTTTGCTGCTTTGCCATCAGTTTGACAGTGTATATTTTAGTTGTGCATAGTAAAGTTAGTAATGCTGAGATATAAAATCAAAGCGTTTAGAAAGAAGAAATAGTTTTGTTTGTTTATAGAGCTAATATTCACCAATTTCATGGTGCCTCTCTAATACCCTAAACTTTTGAATACTATGCTGGATCAATTCTAAAGTCAGGAACACACTGAACCTCACTGGAGAAAGAAATTATTTTGGCGATAACTGCAAATACAGAGAAAAACCAACAAAGGTATAGATATAAAAACAAAGTTAAAAATAATCTTCCCCACCGCAACAGCAGGCAGAACACTGTGATTGTAGAGGTCATGTCATGGAGACACTGATCAGGCTCTTCCATACAGTGCCGAGTGGAAGCCCTAGAGGATGTTACTAAAGCTGAAAACAGCTAAAAGAAAAGCAGATTTGTCTATTTAGGTTTCACAATGGTGTCCTTTAAAATTCCAGTGGGTTCTGCATCAGATGCTTGTATTTTTACCATTCCCATCATCAGCAAGTTCTGCATTACAGATTGTACATGATTAGAAAAGTTAAAAGGTGGAAGTCGATAAAAGAAAGTTAACAAAAGAACTATTTTGTTCTGCACATAGTTGTGCAAATAAACTTAATTGACTAGGAACATGTATATCTAAGGAGAGGTTCTCAATGCATGTGCTGAGCTTGAACAAAGAAATTAGCAGCCCTTCTGCTGACTGCAGAAAGGCTGTTAAGGTGAAGCAGACAAGCCATTACTGTGTTTGTAGGTGGATAGCTACAGTAGTTGCCTACGAAACCATAGCTCGTTAATCTTTGCACCCGTTTATGGACTGTTAGGAGTATGTGGTGGGGTAAATGAATTGCGAGGTTAACCAGCTGCGGTTGTGAAATGGAGACATGCTTAACTAGATGTGATTTGAGATATTGGAACTAGAGTCTCTACAGGCAGTCCAGGCAATGGTTTCTCCTATTACTACAGAAGCAAAAGGATCGCTTATTGTTGTTTTTTTTTTTTAAAACAATACAACATATTCTTTGAAGTATGGCTGAAAATCTAGATAAAACTCCCTGAGGTTCAACTGATTGAGTAATGACCTAAGCTTGGTATGCAGTAGCTGTGCTGATGACTTGAGTCTGTAACCACTACAAGAAGATATTAGCAAAATTGAAAATGGGAGTAATTGGACCACCTTCAGACTTTAAAAAGCTCTTTGCAAAAGAGTGGAGACAGCAGCTATAAAATATTCTGGTCTTCCTAAAATTGAATTCAAGAGTCTTCTTGTCAGTGAAACATGATAGGTTTATTAACTATGCTGTAGAACGCTGTATGAGAAAATTGGTTTTATCTGCTCCAGTTTTTCTCCTTAATTTCAGCTGTATGTATGCTACTGCAGCTTCAAAACATCTGGGTACAGCAATTTTTTTCTTTTCTGCACCTGCAAGTGCAAGTACACACATAAACAAAAAAGAAATTAAATCTTTCACAGAGCCAAAGAGAAAGAAAAAAACCAACCAGCCATGAAGCTCAGGGGAGCAGTATGACAAGTGCTGAGCTGTAAACAAGCTTGAGAGGGATTTAATTCTTATGACAAGCGCCAGTGGTAGCATCTCACATGGACTCAGCATATGCACACATTTCAGAGGAGGAATCACAGAGGACTTAATGCAAATATAGAAAAGCTCAGAGCACATCAGCCTATACTGTTCTAAAAATAGCCTCATAAATCAGGATGAGCTAGGGTGGTAATTATCTTGATTTTTCAGAATTTTGCCACTTGTAAGAGGGTTTCTGCTTTATGCTCTCACTACAACAAGACCTCATTGGGTGGTGTTTTCAGGGTGATGATACAATATAAAGGCTGAATAATAACGGCTGTACTCGGTTTTGAAGAAGCTTATTTTAGATCAGAAGCTTTTTTGTAGTTGTTTGTTAAGGAAAGAGAACTGATATGTAATTTGGTATCCAAGTGAAATTTTAAAAGCCTCTAATGCACTTAGTCCCTAATTACAGTCAGGTCCTTTCTCTTTCAAGTATGCTCAGAACTGCCTCATTTCTCTAGCAACCTTCTGAAAAGTACATACTGCAAACCATACCCCGCAGTCTGTACTTAAGCAGATTTCCTCATGGCAGTTGATGCTAGTGCTGCAAGATGTAGCCAATTTTCACATAACCTTCAGGCAACTTTGAGATGAGTAGCATGCTGCTCCAGCCACAGTACAGGTTTGACTTGTATAAGAAACCAGAGCAGTACTCTATTCACCTTGGATCTTCAATCCAGCTGCTTTTTTTCTGCTTTCATCAGTCTGCAGTAAATTAATTTAAAGGTTAAATTTACTAGCAAAGTGTTAATAATCCCTGGAGGTACAGGTTTGGATTGTCTGCAGGCTCAGCCAAATGCTAAAATGTGAGATTATTATTTTTTTTGGTGTGTGTGCAAATTGCTCTTAATTTCTGTGATGTAAATACTCGGTTTCTTAACCTGTTTCTGGATGTGGGTTTTGGACATCCTCTGTACTGCAAACGATTGAAAATGGCCTTGCATTTGCATTTGGTATGAATAACCTTCAAAATAACAATTAACAGGCTTGACTTCACAATAGGAGTAGTTTCCCACCTTTGGCATGGAAAGCTAAAGCTGCTCTTTCCCTCTGTCACAAATCGAGTTACAGCTTCCATTTTAAAGTTATCTTTTTATTCTGATTTTTATTTCTATAATTTTTCTTTTGAGGACAAGTAAGCATAAAAGGAGCTCATTTTATTTTGAAGTAAGTATTCTAATGGTTTGCAAAACTGTAAATAAGCATTAAGTCTTCTGGGAACCTGTAATTATTTACTGATTTAAAATTACCTGGATAGATGAACGTATGGGAGAGCAGACTGTCAGAATCCTTTTTTACCAGGTGGCTAGAAAGAAAATGTTTTTAACTAATTCTTTGTTACCAGAGCAGATGGAAGCTCCCAGTCTGAACTGTCCATTATTTGTTGAAGTTTTGAGAATGATGTCTAAATACAGATTCAAATATTGAAGTAAGCTAAACAAGCATTAAAATCCAAGCATCTCTCAATCTTGAAAGTGAAATACCAATGTAGTTTGGATCCTGTAATGTGTATTTTCTTTTTGAATGTTGAGCATAGTGCTGCATATTGCAGAAAGCCACATAGTTATTTGCCAAAAATTCTTGGACTTTAAAGAGCTCTTGTGTGAAGGTAAGACAACATGTTTCCCTCTCAAAATAATCTTTTATGCAGATCAGGAGCTAGTATTTGATTTAACATAACACGTTATAGTGCATTTGTGCTGCAGTCCTTTGAAAGAAGCATTGTACCCCTGCCAGCGACTTGTTCTTTATTTGTGGCAAGGTATAATAAATTTGACTTCTCTGAAGAGCTTCTAGAAGAAATGCTACATAATCTGTTCGGATCTAAAGAGTCTTGCATTGAAGTAGGCTGAACTGTTACTTTGCATACGTTATGGGTTCCTCATTTTCAAATACCATTAATCATCCCCCTGAAGAGAAGGTCTAGGTTATGCTAAGTATCTCAGAGTGATTTTTAGAAATAGCATGGATTCTCATGTTCTACTAGTCTTGCTCAAGTAGGTTGAAAATAGAGGAGGGTTGTTTTCTTGATTATAGGCTCATCCCTAAGCCTCAGTGTCTTCTAACTTGACACAGGTAGCCCAGGTAAGTTGTTTACAGACCCTGGGTAGCCATCTGTGCTCATCGCTGGTTTTGTGTGTTACTGCTGTTTGTAGAGAATGTGCTAAAAAAGCTGTATCTGTCTTGCGGGCTTCTTTTATTCTTAATATTCTCTGTTTGTTATTTTTCCAGTATTTGACAACTTCTGTGTGCAAAAGCAGTCAGAAGGGTGGTACTGAGAGGACACCGGCTACTGTGGGTGACAGTAGAACTGTTCATTTTTATTGTCCTGGGATTATGATCCTGTTGAAGAGTAAAAATGAGTATAGACAATAGACAAGGCTGTGGTAAACTGCTGTGCCAGTGGGTTTTCTGTTATCTGGGGATCTTTACAGAGGTAGTGATGCCTGGTTATATGCTTTATGATTGTCAGTCCTGCCACCTTGCCCTCCTTCTTAGGCAGGGCAAGAAAGTCCCTGCTCACCCTGTTTTGGGTAAAGGCTGGTTGTGTGAACACAGATGCGTAATAACTAAGCTCTTAGACCGATCAAAAGGCAACTATATAGTACACTATACTATTCATGCAATGTCCCTATAATATAGGAGCAGGCTAAGACAGATAATTTAGGTATATTTATGACTGGTGTTTCATAAGCTTTTTATGCAGAATGCTTCCATCAAATTATAAAATTTAGCAAAACAAAGTTGTGTATCTCTTTCAGAGGTAGAAGACTGGATTTAGAAGAACGGTTGCTGAGGTAAGAGTTAACTGCTATTCTCAGCTTCCTTGTGCTGGAGTGCTTTGTAGGAGCAGCAAAGTGTGTCTGCCGGCTCCCTCTGGCACCCCTCCATCTTCACCTCTTGAGTAGCCTGGGCAGCCAGCGGAAGGAGCAACTTCGAGCCTATCTTACTGCAGATGTCATAGTTTTGGTTATAATAATCATAGCAAAAAACCTGCTGCTTTCATAGTAGTGGGGAGAATTTCTATAAACAAGGTGAATATCTGTTTCTTAAGGAGGGTCTCCGGGGTTTTTTGTGATTAACAGGGGTTAAGTTGATTGAACTTTGTTGTATGCTTTGTTATTGAACCTAGCTCACCCTTCTGGTGCTGTAACTAAAAGCAAGTGAATAGCAAGTTGCCAGTTTATGTAGCTTCTTCATATAGCTTACAGTTTAAATCTTCTTGTGCTACATTTAGGAGTGAGATGGTACTTTTAGTCCTCTGGTTGCATATATGGGTCGGAACGTTCAGCAGGTTGAAAATACTACTAGATTTCTTGTAGTAAAAGGCAGAAGTTCATTCTGTACGATGAAGACGAGATTCACCAAGAACACAAAATTATCCTAAGCACATTGGCTGAGTTTAAACCTTGCTCCATTAATTTCAACCCTCTGTGGATACCCAGGCCAAACATCAGTAACCTGCAAGGTTTGTTAAAGGCTTTACTCTTCTAATTCCCACTGGAGTATTTTAATGTTGACAGCTGTTAAAATTCTCAAACTGGAGCTTCACATCCATATTCTCTTCCTCACAGACACCTGTAATGGGATTCATCTGTTTTCTTTGTTACTCCCTCTGCTCATTTAAATGTAATGTGCATTTCTCATCACACCACTGGATTAACTTTTGCATAAAATTACTAAAATGCACAGATACACACATACATACATTTCTCCCGTAAGAACAGAGCATGGTGGTTTGCTTTTGAGTATAAAGCTGGCCAAAGATAAATACAGTACTACAATCATCATGCCTGCCTTAAAAACAAAAGATTTATTTTTTTTTATTATATGGCCAGTAAGATTTGGCCTTTTGAAGCTCCTCCTGAGATCTTAATCTTCTCCATCCCCTCAACACTGAGCGATGTTCCAGGAGTGGAGGAACTAATTCCATTAATACTTCTGGTGTTTTACTATCAGTCACAGGCACCTCCGCTGCCCCTCCAGTCCATCTCTTCTGATTTCTAGTAGCTGGAATCATGGCTTTGCTTATTTTTTCCCTGGGAGGGGTTAGCCAGCTATCAGGTGGGTATTGTATTGCCTCAGGGATTATTAATTTCCAGGGCCTTTGTTCTCTAAATGATACGTTAATGGGTGTGTGAACCTGATGTCTGACTGAAATTCCTATTGATCCAGTTCTTCTCTGCCTTGGTTCATCTACAGTGCAGGCAGTTCAGGGTGCCAGCCTTGTATTTGCACTTGAGTTAACTCGAAAATAGCTTGGATACAATGGCTGGCTGGTAAAGTTGAGAGAGGGTGACTGAACAGCCTGAGGCACAGCTGTTAAGCCATACAAAATGTTCTGCTGCCGCAACTATGTTCCTTGTGACACCTCACTCATCTCATTTGACCTCTGTTGGTGAGCCTCCACTGTACTGTGGGTCCCAGCAGGGATCATCACAGAATAGACCTAGCACACCAATTAAAAGTATCAAACTAGCTGAGATTCATTAAGAATTTTATCTGCAGAAGATGCATGCTCCAATGCTGGTCAAATCAAATTCTAGTAGGAGCTTGGGCTTGTATGTATCTCATTTAACTCCCTTCCTCAGTGAGCAGGGAGCAAAAGAATGACTTAACCTAGTAGGTTGGTGTTACCTACCTCTCTGCAAATACTCTTTCCATACCAGCAGTGTTCCCACTTAGCTGGAAGAAAAGCCTGCTGGCATGATGACTCAGGAATGATATTTGCTTTTACAGCCTGTATATGAGACTGGCAGGCTGTTAGCTCCTCAACCAAGGGTGGCTTTTCAGGATAAAGTGGTACCTAAGTGCTTAGATGAAGTTGTGCTCCTTGTAGCTGTTGACAGAGACAGGGGTTAGACTTTGGTAATTTAGTCATTGGTTTAGTGGTCTTGTGAGGAAAAACAGTAATGCAAAGAAAAGATGTAAATACTTCATTTGAACAAGATCAGTTCTCGTCTGCCCTGACTTTTGACTTTAGCTACTTAACGGACTAGAAATAACATGCTGCTATTTTAACACTGCAACTTTGGCCTTTTAACTCCAACCTTTATTGTCATTTTTCACTTCTCCTACAGCTGCACGCAGAAGCCCAACCCAGATTTATAGTTTTGGTATATATGGTATAAACACGGTGTATTTTTTTTTTTTGTACCTAGTTAATAACAAGTCCTGTAAAACGTTTGCAGTGGGAAGCTGGAGAAAGGAAGGATTTTAATGGATCAAAGTCAGAAAGAATAAGCAACTTTCTAAAATTAGCCCTCAATGAAAATCAGATATAGGACTTTTAAGTAGAGCTAGTAGAAACAAATTATTTCCTTAATTTCAATTCCAGTGCTTTCGTTTACAAAGTCTTGCCTGAACAACTGACCAAGACATAATAATCAAAATACACAGGGAGAAGCATCAATCAGAACAGAAGATTTATTTTGGAACAGTACAGATAAATTTGTTACACCACCCACCCACCTCAAAAAAAAAAAAAAAAAAATATCCCTACAACACACTTTGTATGAAGAATGAAGGTATGTTTCTTGTTTTTATTTTCAGCGGTATAAAACTCAGACATATTTGAATAGGAAGATTTTGATGTCTCAAGGCCTTTTCCTGTCATACCTTAAAAGCAAAGAGAGTGTATAGTTTCTAATAATAAAAATCTTTGCTCTTTTTTAACAGACACATATTAGTATAAAGATGTTACCTGTGCATCAAGCATAAAGGATAATGTTGTCTTGTTACAATGTGTCAAAATATTCTTTAATAAGAAATGGTATATAAAATGTACAAAGCAGGCTAAAGCAGCTACTAATACCTTCATTACTGTCTGTCAAAAAATGACAGTCCTATCAGTAAATGAATGAGCTGGAAGGAATTAATGGACAGCTTATAGAAATTGCTTTCACAGTGATCTCTGAATACAGAAGATGCAGTTTTAAGCCTTCACATTTCAATACAGTCATTTTGGCAACAGCAATGTATGAATGTTTAGGTGTCAAAAATGTTTTGCTCTATATTCCATAGTTAGGCTTTGGAGTATTTTTTAGTTTCAGATTTTTTTTTGTAAGATACTATTATTGCGTTTTACCCTTTAAAAAATGTTTAGCCACCAGCGTTATTCTGGACTGCAGGATTCAACCTACTAATTACACTTCTAACAAGTATAGTTATTGGGGTTTTGGCCTTTCAGAATTAATGGACCTTTTTGTCTTGCTTGAGGCATATCTGAGCATAATACCATGAACAAAATGCTGACCTCACCATTGGTTCCAGGACATGATGCTGGTGTATAATATTTGAGGCTCATTCCAATAATAACTTGCAGTTTTAATGATGATTCTGCTAACATATGGCAAATAGAAAACACTTTCCGTAGATTAAGCAACATAGCTTCCATTAAACCTCTGCAAGGACTGAAGAACAGTAAATTGTTAACCACCTAAGTGTTCATTTGTTGTACTTCTTGTTGAATTATTTAACACCTTTCTGCTTTAAGGTATAATATGCATTAGAAATACTATTACTAATCAGGTTACTGAATCTTAAATCATCTATACTACTCCTGCTATTTTAAATCTGTACATGAGGTTTACCTGAGAAGCATTGAAAGGATGCTATACTTCCCATAAATTAATTGATGAATATTTATATACCAGATGGTTTTTCAAGTGCTAGCCAAAACTGATGGTGTTTAAACCACAGCAGTTGACAAAGATTGAATTAAGAAAGTCACGGAAATATCTGTGGAGGGGTAGTACATTTGTGACTTCTAAAAGCCAAATTATTTATGGGTTTGGAAGTACAGCTTGGCTACTGCTCATACATTCTTGAGCTTCACCTCCTTGATTGTGCATCTGATCCTGTAGCTATCGTATGCTTTTTAAGAGAATGCTTACTGCTGTGCATAGCACAAGATTAGCAGAGGCTGAAAGTATGGTGACTCCAGTAGCATGAATCTCTATCCTCAAGTATCTTTCAGAAGTAACACTGCTCAGCGAGTGTCTTAATTTTCTGTGCAGACTTTGAAAAGCAAAATCTTTGTTTACTGGTGGAAGGTTGAAGTATGGGACATGGGGGAAGAGGGAGCAGGGGAAAGGTGATGGTTTATTTTAAAAGGCACATTCCATCCTTTACTTAGTTTATGTGTATTTTATACAGTTTAAATTAGCTAAATTTCAGTACATTTGTTCTGTTGTGTTTCTCCAAGCAATCTGTCAGTTACTGAGTGGTGTTTGCTTTCAGATTGAATTTTGGTGCCATCATCTGTTGACCGTGTAAAATTGCAGCATGGGCAGATTAGGACCCTAAAACATCAAAGATTGCACTTTTTGTATCGCTTGTTTCACATGTAACTTCAATTCTTATACTTCCAGAAAGACTTTATATATGATGCTTTAAAGAAAAAAAAAAAAAAAAACACCAACCAAAAAAACCCCCACAAACACAGGAGTCTAAACAGCGGAGCAACCATTGTCTTTTGGGTTGGATGTCAGATGTGAATACTAGTGCAGACAAAGCAGAAATTTTGCAGGGAAATAAACTAGACAGTGTGAACTCTAGAACAGTGTCCAGAAGTCCAATTTTATGTAGCCACTTTATGTCAAAACCTGCAGGTGCTCCTGAGATTTTGCAGCAACAGTGTGTGTTGTAGTTGTTACTTATTTTGGAAACTTCTGCTCTTGTTTAGATAAAGAGTTTATCTGACCTGCATGAACAAAACTATTTGAAAATAATTAACACTGGTTTCTGCTGCTCTAGAAACTAGAGCAAAAACTCCCATTCACTTTTCTGGCAATAAAGTATCCTGTCAGTGTTCTGTCTTCTCTCCAATACTAGCATCTGCAGAAAAAAGAATGTTTGGTTTCTTTGCTTTACCAAAATGGTCTATTTAAATTCAGCAGATGATCCAGAGACGAGAAGATTTACCATGAGTGGATGCCTACCTTGTAATCAGGCTTTTCTAGCTGTGAGGTGTTGTAGTAGTAAGGTTCCTTTCCACATTTGTAGCTCATTATCACTGGGTGAAAAATTCTTTCCATTCATAGCCTCAGTTTCCACCTGCATTTATCAATTTTGATCAGAGTCCAGCAAAAGAAATAAGTATGAAGATGTTAGAGAGATGTCTGGAGCAAGAGTCACACTTGTCAGAATGAAGAATGAGCTACACCTCAGGGCTACATGCCTGATGTTTGTGGATGAAAGTCATTGTCCAGAGATGTCTGTGTCTGAGTTGATATTTTTCCATCAACAGCCAGTGGAGAGAGGTGCTGACATGATCTCACCCTGAGGCAGACACTTATAACTGGCAGGCATACCTGCTTCTGTCCATTGGCAGGAACAGGACTTAACTGAGTTGAGATGCTCCAGTCTGAATTTTGCTAAGATGGATCCACACAGTCACCAGATTTCTCTTGCAGAGAAAGAAACTCCATGATGAATATCTACAAAAGGTTGTTGAGAGAAAAGAAATATTAGGAAATCCCAGAGCCCTGAAACCCAGAGCAACATGCTGGAACCTGGCTCAGCTCTGAGCAGGGGGTTGGACGAGCAACTGCCAGAGTCCCATCCACCTACAGCTTGTGAGTGTTCCTGGGTTTAGAGCAGGTACCCTCCTCTGTCAAGGGTGAGAATCGAGGGGAGAGCTTTCTCTTGTAACGTGTGTAGGATTTCTGTGTGTTACAGGTGATCCTGAGCAGCCAAGCAGATGTATGACATTTATAACTCAGTGAGAAGATCTGTGCTGCACAGTAAGCTGCCCAGGTGAACTCAAAACTTGTCACCGATTTTTGCACTCTCTTAATCTTCCTGTTTATTCTGTGCTTCATTAAAGTCAATCTCTGCTGGACAGACTGTCACTCAGGCTAGGCTTGTCCTGCTGTCTGCGCTCTCTGGGGATCACCCTTCATCCTGATAAATGGTCTATTAGGAGAGCACGTGTCAGAGAGAAACCCTCCGTGAAGCTAAATAGATTAGAGTCTCTTCCCTCAGAACAGTCTCAGTGGAATGGGGTAGGCATGATCGTTAAAGTGGATTTAGAATGAGGAGACGTTTTTTCCTTAGGACGGGAAATTGCTCTGAGCTTAGAAAGGTACGGATTCATTCTAGTAAAGGTATAAAGGGAAAACTCAGCAGTAGCACTTGCCACCAGAACAGGTGCAGTGTGGTGGTCCACAGGTATATCAACTTTCTCATGGTGCCCACTTGGGAAGTGAGAAGATACAGCCGTTCTCTGTGTAAGTTCTGTAATACCTTCCTGTAGTGGCTAGCATGGAAGAGCAGTATTGAAAAAGCATTCAATATTCTTGCAGTGCAGTTTAGCAGCTGCGGCTATGTTAGTGAGACCAGCATAAAGACCAGCAAACCCAGCAAAGGGAGGGAAATTTTTGTTCTTACACCTGTCCTATCCCTCTAGCTGTGGCGTTGTAAGTCATTGCTGTGTTATCCTTGATCCTCCGACATCATCATGGTAACAGCAAGGCCAAAAAATCTCTTACAAATGGAAAAGCTGCCCTTGAAACCATCTGTTTACAAGTGTGAGTTAGTATGAGGCATCATACACTCAAATGTCTCTGGTTCATCATCTGGTTCTGCCTTTTCCCTGGCACAGGTTTTCTCAGGGACAACATAGGGAGGGGAGAGAGGAGCTTGGGCTGCTCCTGTTCATTTCTTCAAGAGTTCAGGAAGTGCTGGGGAGAGGACGACGAGCTCCATTGTTTCTGAGGTTAGTGGACATTTAGCAGAGGTTGGCTCGTTTTTCCTGCAGACCCTCAGAAGCAGCTTCAAGCTGCTGAGGTTCCTGCTCGTGCCTCTTTTTAAAAAAAAAAAAAAAAATTAATATTTTTTTTCCTTTGGTGTATTTACATCTTCCCTTTCTCTGTGCTGAGTGGGAATGGAGGGAAAACTGATTCAGAGCCTTTCCCCACAGCTATTTGTGTCCTGAGCAGCCGTTTCCTTTAGCAGCAAAAGTCTCAGTTTCTCTGGTCTTCAGGTTATTCACTGCTTGGTGGATGTTGGAGGTGTTGCAGGGGGTGCCTGTGGGCAAGAGAAAGCCTATGCCAGGAGTGGGCAGACGAGATCTTGGTGCTTCTTTTTTGTTGCTTGCAAGAACTAACATGCAAGAGCTGTGATTCCCACCCTTGTTGGAGCCAGCCCAACAGAAATATCTGTTCTGTTGGCACCAAAGAGGGTGACAGGTCCTCACAGGTGGCATTTGTACCCAAATGGGGAGGGGATGCTGCCAGGAGACTCTTTGTGTGAAGAGTGGCTATTGCCCAGTGAGAGGATAGAAAATTATGCCGAGAGAAACTAATTTTTAATTAATTAAAGGAAAATAAATTCACATTTTCTAGCAGAGCATCTTCCAGGAAAAATCAAATAACATAGAGGTAATAAACAGCAAACTCAACATTGGTTTTCATGAAGGACTAAGCAAATATTGTAGACTTTTTAATAATGGTAATAAACAGCTACAGGTAGCATAACAATATGCATGTTGTAAACTCATGTAATCCCATGTGGTTATTGTTCCTAAACTGCATCTTGGGTTTTGCAGCAGTAATATATTCTCTGTCTGCCTGGGAAGATTTGGTAGACAATAACTGCAATGATGGTACAAAAGTTGAAAGAGGTAAAGTGGGGGAAAGAAAGTTCTGGAAGACTCTTTTCAGCTCTTTCTTTTGTTGTTATTTATTTAAATGCAAATCTTTCAGAAAAAAAAAAAAAAAAAAAAGAAATGTCCAAAATTTGATAAATATTCAGTGGCCTCAGTGAATGTGAGGCTGAAGTTAACAGAAATGGTGAGTCGTACAGAAACTTGTCTGGGAAAACAAGGCATCGCTGATATTGTGAAGTTAAGGGAAGAGCAGAGTACAGCAAACTCTTACATTAAGCCAATGTAAAGGCTTGTAGTATATTTTATTTTATATTTATAGCCATCCCCAGCCTGACATCCTCTCCCAGGGCTAAGGCAAGCAGGTGCAAAAGCTCATTTCCCCTTTTTGTCCCTTGGTAAATCAGTGGTTGCACAGTGTGGCTTTCCCTGTTGGGGCAAAGCGCAGGAAAAATGTTGCTGCTCCACATGACTTCTGTGAGAATGGTACCAAACCCTTCCGCAGCACTGGGTGGCCTGGGGATACCCCCCTCTCCCCTCCGTCCGCCCTGAGGAGGGGTGAGAGTCAGCTTCTCCACCTGAACAACGCTATGACATGCTATCAATACATTAATTCTTGATTTTTATTAAGGTTAAAACCTACTTGACCTGTTTTAAAAATGTCACTGTTTCCAGGGTATCAACAATAAAAATAATACCTGAAAGAGACCTACAGAAAAGCTTGGATGCATGTCATGAATGTCATGTTACTTCATGGCTTTATGTTTAAGCATCTTAATTACTGCACCTACTTACACTTAGAAGATTACCAACTAGAATGGGTTCAAAACTTTGTTTAAATGAAATCTACATAGCGTGAAAAGATTTCACAGTAAACATCTTTGGGATGTGTCATTAGGTATTTATTGTGTACTGGTATTGTTATTGTATTTTTTTAATGTTTTTACAGTGCCTCATTGTAAGTTCATTCCAAGGGCTTTGCCTTTGCAGTATGACATGAGTAAGCTTGTTTAGCATTATTATTGTTGTTGATATTATTATATCATTTGCTTGTACACCTTGCCTATTTTATTGCTGAATTATACATTTTTAGCAATATTATTTAAAAAACAAATGTCAACAAATGTTTAGGATTTTTTCTGTTTTTACTCAGGTCAGTTTAAATTAAAGTGTTCAAACCCAAGATGAAATACTGCTTATTAGAGTCTGTCTATAACCTTAACAGTCATTTAACGCTGACTAGGACTGGCCAGAAAATTAATATTTAGAGAGGGCTTCATACATTTTGGGATGAAAAACATCTCATTTTTTTTACTGCTTCTTGAGAAGAAGAAACAAGTTCTTAATCTGGTGCTGCTGAGGGTATGGAAGGGAGGTCTTCTGCATCTGAGACTACTGGGTATTTAAGTTTATGTATTACTTAAGATATGTCTCACTTTATAGTCTCAAATTTCACATCATCTTTGAAAGTGCATTTGAAATACGTTTGTTTGTTTATTTTCTTGCTTTCAGCTGGGGACAAGCTGCTACAGAGACTCCAGCTTGTGTCCTCAAGCTCAAGGTGTCCAGAGAAGGATTTGTGCAGGGGGACTCCACCTTAGGTCTGGACTGGTTGGATGCCATTATCATCCCAGGCTGGGTGCGGAGTAACAGGGTGCTTTCCCGTGACTTGCTGCTCCATCTTGCGAGCCAAGCAAGGTGGGTATTTGCTGACAGGCTGCCTGGAAGGTAAAGAGAAGCAGTTTTTCAAATACTGAAATTTATAAGAAGGGCTTGCTTTTTTCTCCCCAAACATAAAATAAAAATGTATAGTCCTTCAGGAAACTGGCACATTACATAACAAGTAGGTAAAAAAAATTGTTCCTTTTGAGGCAGTTTTTAAAAGAGGAAAATATTTAGAAAGTGAACCTTGCAGTCTAGGTAACAGTAATTTTGTTTTATGCAGCTGCCACTGAAGAGTCTGGTGTCAAAATGCAGTGGTACTTGTAAGTAGTAATCAATAAACATGAATTATTTAGGAGACACAGGATGAAAACGAGTGAGTATTAAGGTAGAATCAATCCACTATATAAGTGCTAAGGAATGTATATGAATAACTAGCAAATTGATAGTGACATCCATTTGGAATCTCAGTTTACATGCATAAAAAAAAGTGTAAGTGAATATTTCATTATCTAGATGTAAATATATATACATTTTATTTAAACTGCGTGAGCTAACTGTTAAGGATCAAGTATCTTTATTTAGAACATCTACAGTAAAAGCAGACATGTCTGGCCAGATGGTATGAGAATAAGAAATGACCGTGTTTCAGATAAAAAGCAAGCGCCTAGAAGTCATGTGCAGAGGGATTCAACTGACCACTATGTTTTAAAATGACGTGGAAGGAAGAGGTGAGACATTTTAGGAGTGACTGCTTTCCCCATGCAACCGGTAGAGTGAAGGTTTTAACACCATTCCAAGGCAGAGGGGAAAAGATCTGTAGTAGAACTGTCGACACGCAAGAGACAGACTGATTCAGGCAATTTACTCTGCAAGACGTCAGAAGCTTTCTAGAGGTTAGAAGTGTTCTTTCAAAAAAATATCTCAGGTCAAGCACCCATGTCCAAATAAAACCAAGCAGAGAGGAATCTGTCTGTTGGAGGGACAGTGAGAAAGTCTCATACAACACATTCACACTTTTTGCTTATTCTGTCTGCAGAAGTCAGGTCCCAACAGAGCTCTTGGATCCTGGAGAAGCCTGATGACAGAGGTCATTCCAAAGCCACCGATGGAGAAGTCACTTCAGGAAGAGGAAGGAGCAGTAATAGTCCTCACCTGTAAATGAAGTGAGGCAAGGCCTGGAAAGTGCTTCACAACAAGAGAAAAATTGAGGCCAGGAATGAGGAGTGCCCAAAAGAGCACTTGGAAGAGCAAGTGCCTGCGGTAAGAAAATGCCAAACAGGTAACTGAGACAAGAAAGCAGGTAGAGAGAATCCTTCTGAAAATACTAAAATTAGCTTCTTAACCAAAAACTGTATCTCTGTAGGAAACGGTTATTTGTAAGCTAAAGCAGAAAGTAATAAGAGGGGGTAATTTTTTAATTTTTTTTTTTTTTGATCAAAAAGCAACATGCATAAAATGGGGACTGAGATTATGACCCTGTTCAAACCAGGGGCAAAATCTCTTTGACTTCAGGTCACAGTCAAGGCTGGTCACTCCTCACCATGTCACATAAGCACTACCTGTGTTAGAAGTCAATACTGAGCCTTCAGTTGCACACAAAGTTACATACATGCACGTGCAAGTGCTGTGTGTTTTGTACACTGAAGTGTATGTGGCTGACTCACATTTTATTGTTAGAAAAACTGAGGCACAGAGAGCTGGAGATAGGACTGAGGCTCCTGACCTGCAGCACAGCACTTTGTGGCTGGGAACATGGTGCTTCCCCTGCTCTGACTGTCCCCCAGAGCCCAAACTGCCCCAGGGACCTCCTGGGAAAGTGGTTCCTTGTTCCTAGAAAGCCCTCTATCAGTCAGAGCGTGAGACTAGTACTACTTTATGGTTTGCAATGAGCAGAGAGGCTGATGAGAATGGCAGTCATGCCTCTGGGCAAGCATGAGTCCCCACAGCATGGCGAGAGCCCCTGATAGCCAGTGATGTACAGGTTCAGATGCTGTACAGGTATACAGGTACTAATCCATATGATGTTCCTCCTGTGTGAGTATGATAAGCGTTGTTGCAGGCATGCAAAAAAGCAGTAAGAAAAAATAGCTTTCTGAACACTGTGCACCAAATTACGGACAAAGCCAGAATACAGGCACACCTAATCCTCAGTCTGTGTCCAATCCTACTAATTGCTTGAAGTCTTTTTGCTGTTGTCACATACGAAAGGTAATTACATATTTGAAAATATTCCCCTGCTAGTTGCTTGGAGAGCTATTAAAGAATCCACATGCAAGGGATGAACAGAACAAGGCTGTAGGTTTCTCATTGTTTAACAGAAATGCAGGACTGGCAAACTCCCCCATCACATGCAAAATCGGTGCTCTGAATTGCAAAGAAAGACTTTTGTAGCAGTGTTTAAAGTGGAATTGACAAATCTGAGGATTAGCAGTCCACAAACTGTAAGAAAATTAATCTGAATATTGCAGTCCTTCAGTGTTTGGAATTTCCATTACTTCCAGGGTCTGCAAGATTAGCCCCCAGTTTACAAAGGAAAAGCCTTACCTGACAGGCTTTTGAGGAATGTTCCTCTTTGAAGAAATAATTCAAACCACCAGTTCATTCCAGAGCATTATTACAGACCTTCATCCCTGTGCTGCAGTTATTGGTTTCCTTGTGCATGGAGTCAATTAGTGCAATGTTTCAGCTGGATTTCATGATTGTATTATCCAGTCAGTAGTAAAATCCACTCGTGTCAACTCTTTGAAATACCAACCTGTTGTGGATGCAATGTCATGTTTCGTGGAAGCTGGTTACGTTGTGAGAGAAAGAAAATGTAAGCTGTTTAGCTTTTCTTTGAAACTGAACTTTTGGACAAGCAGGAGGAGGTAAAAAGGGGCAAAAAAAATCCTGAACATCTCTGGATGGGTAGAGGTTTCAGCAAATGACTTGATTACTGAAGCATATTATTTGCCTCAAAGACAAAAACATCCTGTGCCTTTGTTCTGCTGTTGTCCTGCTGGAGTTGATCAATTCAGCAAAGTTGTCCAAGCAAAGAATTAAGCCTACTTGTAGGACTCGCACCACTGGGCACTGAGTATTGCAGAGGCAGAGGAAGCACATTTCTCCTTCCCCTGCCAGGTTCTAACCCTGACCCCACACCACCTCGCACTTGTACGGGTGTGTTTTGCTGAATAGACAAAACGTGTGCTTATTTTCTTCTTCTAGCTCCACTAAAGTTTAAATTCATAAATTAAAGTTCCTTCTGCTGTTACTTCCTTAGCTTCCTCTCCTGTGACACTTTTAAGTATGTCCTGCCCTACAATCAGGAGTAAAAGAAGCACGTTGATACTGCTTTCAAACTTAGCTATTAGCTAAAAGGCAAGCCCGTGTAAAATGTTTTCCAAATGAACTTGGTTAAAATTTGAAAAGTATAAGCAGACGGGGAGTGGGAATTTCCAGCATATCTGACAGCAGAAGAGAAGCAGAAGCTGCTGAACATATCCTATAAAATTGTGTAGGTCACTGGCATCAGGTGATGCGCCCTTATTAAGGCATCGCAAATGTTTCTAGACTCACTGCAGCAAAAGTAAAGATGTTCAACTGTGGCAGTTGTCTGTTAGGACAGCCAAGTGATCATGGATTCCTACATGAGTAACAGAAAGGTGAAGTTAAAGATCTTCAAAAGGAGGACTTTCTTAGCCACAAGGGACAAAAGGAGGGGAAAAAAAGAACCAAGGAAAGTTGTATACAAAGATGCTATTTAATTCAGATTTGCCATAAGGCAAGATAATAATGCTTGAACGTTATGAACTGCAGAAACTCTGTGAACACATTGTATTTTAAACACTTAATCTGTTTTACAAACTATGTACATTCTTCTGCTAAATAAGATGAATTGGGATTCAAGAAGCAGCACATCCTGACAAATCTCCTCCTAAAGGCATCCATTAATATAAATCAACACTAGCAATTTTGTTTGATCATTTATTTGCAAGAATCATTAAGGTTTATTAGCATAATTATTCCCTGTGGGACTTCATGTCACATAAATGAAAAATGGCATTATCAATATTTAAAAGATAAGTGCGTAATGTTCAGAGTACTTAAACAGTACTCTGCAGGTGGTGTCCAGCTGTAGCAAATTAGATTAGGTTTGATTTCTAAATTGTAGAAATACAATTTCAGTGCAACTGTTTATTCCAAAACTAAGTCTGCTTCTTGTGCAAGTATAAACACACAACAAACTCTATAGTTACTTTTTACAGTACATGTGTGTACAAAGTTTTCTGATTTGAAGTAAGCAATTTGTCTTAAGATATGAAACAGGAAGCAAATATGGCTTACCGGTGGAAGTCCTTTTATAATCTTGTGTATTTTACTTTTTACGGTTCTATATGATCTGAGATTTTCTCAGTGAAATGAGAGGACTTTCTCCCTCACTCTCCTCCCTCCTCCCAAGCAAAACAGTAGTTACAGTGTCCTTAGATCTCCTTCTCTACAGAGACACAAAGAAGGGCCATGCTTTCCTGCAGTAGCTCTGGGACTAAAATCAGCTGGTGCCTCTGCACCGACTCTGTGATCATCTCCGTAGTAAGGATGAGCTTCAAGCAGGCACAGGGACTGATGCGTAGCAAAGCCGTCGGGGTGAGACTGCGCTGGTCCTGCCAGCTGCCTGCAGCACAGCGTGGGCCCCGCGCTCACAGCCTGTCCTGGTTCTGAAGGGTGCTGAGGAGGTCAGAATTGGGAAGAGAGTATCTGGGAATATAACAACTTGAGAGGAAGGGTCACGTAAGTGGACTGCTGCTTGTCATCTGCTTAGGGGAGACACTGTGTGTCTTTGGTTCCCCTCGCTGCTGGAGTGCTGAGCAGTAGGTGTGACACGAGCACACGCTGCTTTGGGGAAAAGGTGCCGAAGGTTCTGGCACAGACAAGTTACCAGCTGGGCGCTGCTCGAGGGACTGGTGGGAGTTCAGCTGCCAGGTGGCAAAGGAAACGCAGCTTTGGGGGCTGGGTGAGCCCCGCTTCTGGGCAGCGGGTCACAGCGTGCCGGGCAGCATGGTGCGAGGCAGGGAGCGTGGTGCAGAGCCACAGCCTCTGAAAACAGCCTCTTCAGCCGCCTTTGCAACTGCTGGCTGTGCCGTGATTCCCCAGCTATGCAGTGCCCCATACCAGCATGCCCCTTCACAGACCTGGCACAGGGGGCGAGAGGGGAGAGCCTGGCAATGCCTGGCAGGCGGGAACCTGTGGGCTTTAGTCTATAGCAACGCAGAGGCAATTTTCACCACTTCACCCCTGCAATTTCGTTGGAGCACAAAATTGCTGTTTTATCAGCAGTGAAATGTATCATTAACCACTGTGCGCTTTTTTCTGTAAAGGCTCTTGAATAAAACATCAGGGATTTTACTAAACATGCCCCAGGACTCCTCCAGACACATCCCCGTGCCGGGCAGGGAAGCAGAGCCTCCGCCAGCCTGGGGCTCGTCACAGGGCTGCGCCAAGGCTGACGGGCAGAATGAAATGCTAGTGGAAGAGATGGATGCAGGCAGCAGAATTATTTTTCACGTTGCTCTCAGCCCTTTCTGGGACTGCTGTTTGTTTTCTGTAACTGTCCTTCAGTTGCCCTTTCTGTTGGTTGGCTTAAGGTTATGGTTACGGATTAGTATGTTAAATACTCTGCTGTTTGCAAATGGCATCTTTCTTCTTAGTTTTCTGCTCGTTGCTAAGCTCCCCTTTGGAGCTCCTCAGCTTTTTAATTATTCACAAACGCTAAAATGAACTCTGGAATTAATTGTGTTTGGTGGTATCTCGCAGGAGTGACGGGTTCTGCATGTTTCTAAGTACGTTTCTTAGTGCATTCTTCTACACTCAAGTTAGAACATATACTAACACCTGGACTCAGTGCTTCCAAGGGAGTAGGCAGTTATGGAAGCATATGCTGTCCAACACTTTTACTCAGTGTATGCTTTCCTATGGGTGCTGCTATAGGGAGAAAAAGAGTAAACCTTTAAGTACTTGACAGTTTTTTCTCAGTATCTCATTTGGCCTTGGAAATTATGAATCTTCCTTCCAGAGGTGTATGTCCTGGTGGCATTGCATATAACACACTGAGAAGAAAACTGTGACCTGGTCAAGCGGTTAAATGACAGCCAAAATCAGCGGAGGTGACAATGATTGCTGGGTTGGAAGCAATGACTGGTTTCCCTCCAAGATGCTCCCGCTGCCACATTCATTTGGGCACTTGGGCAGATGAGCTTGTTGCAGGCTGGTTACTCAAATGCTGCCTCTAAACCTGCACAGGCAAGGATAGGATAGGATAGAGTAGCAAAAAAAAATGTCAGTCTGGTATTTAATCTTTCTGCTTCCAAATTAAAAGCTACAAATGGATCTTGTTATCTTGAGGGGCACTTTTTGACAAATAATTAAATTTGAGCTCGCATGTAAAAATCTGGTTAAATAGACGCAACTTTTTTGAAAAGCTTTTAGAAACAGAACTTACTTACCCGTAAACATTTAGATTCTCAACTGAACTGTGAATTTCCTTAGGAGACAATTCAGTCCTTTTGCTTGAACTTACGATCTCTACTCTTTCTCATGGGGGACAGGAGTTTGGTTATGATAAGTGGATAAAGTTCTTGCTGCACAAAGCAGAAGTGTCATTATAGCAGCGGTTTTACAACATTCTTTATATAGAAGAACTGTATTTGCTATGCCTGGAATATTTGCTTGAAAAAATGGAAGCAGAAAGCCTGGTAATTGCAGCTAGTATTCTCCCCAGTGTTTGCTAGTTGGATTAAAAAGCACATAGTGGACGTGGCGCTCTAATTGTTTTTTTAATCACTGAATGCTAGCAAAGTCATGCCAAATGCACAGGAGAAATGCTCTGTTCCATAACCCAAATAGGTCATCTAGCCAGGCAGCCAGCTGGCAAGGAAGCTCAGACTCTGCTCTGTGCTGTAAAAGCTCATTTCCCAGCTCACTGTGTTGGATGTTGTACAAAACCTGGCTGATGTTGATGGTGTTGTAATTGCTGCCTGTTTTCAGGTTACCTGAAATTATTTTTTTTTTTTTCAGGTTAATAAGAAGCAATTGAACTGCAACATTAAAGTAGAGAAACGGTAAGAAACT
The DNA here is from genome assembly GCF_015220075.1 of Falco rusticolus. NCBI lineage: Eukaryota > Metazoa > Chordata > Aves > Falconiformes > Falconidae > Falco > Falco rusticolus. Next base: position 18,264,788 of record NC_051193.1, on the reverse strand, counting down.
GTAGAATATATAGGACATTTACTATGGCTACTACTAAACAATGTAAATAACGTTGATCAATGAGAGGGGTGCAGAAAGCCACAAACTTGGTATTGGGTGGAGTAATAGGAATGGGACAGAAACTGCAGAGAAACGGAAGCACCCAAAGAAAATATAAAAGAAGCAGTCAGAGAGCTTAAGGCGTTCTCCCATCTTGACCCTGGCCAAATCCTGAAAGGCTGAATGCTGGCTGGAGAAGAGACTTGAAAATCAGTGATGAAATAAGTGTCCTAATTCCCTGCTATTGTTTTACAGCATGAAATGAGTTTGGGCTGCATGGTTTAAGAAGCACTTATGTTTTCTGGTATTGCTAATGCGGAAACAAAGAAATGACAAGGATTGTGTGGAGGTAAGAGATTGTGGGATGAAAAATGATTTTGTCAACACATAAGCCTGGATGGAACTGTCTAATCCTTCTGCCTGCACAGAAGCATAATCTGGTGTACTAGTACTACACCACAATTTTTATTTTTAAAGATCCTCTCAACAAACTACCTAAGGAATTTGTTTTGGTGTTATCCTGTCCTTTTAACTAGAATAACAACTATTTCATGTCCAACCAGCAAAAATACCCTCTGTAAGAAACATTGGAGTGTAGTGTCACTATGGAGTAAAATTCATCTGTGGTCTTCGGAATTTATGTATTCAGTCATTAAAAGCGTGTCTCCTCAGAAGAGTAGGTGGGTGCTTTATAAACTCAAATAGTTGAGTAATAAATATTAATATGACATGTTAGGAACTCTTGAATTTACTCAGAAATACATGCTATACAATGATGGGGATATAAATGCATTTTAGTGTTTTTAGTCAACGTCAGCCTTTAGATGCACAGCTCACAGCTTTTACTCTTGATCAGTAGGACTGAGCAGAGGTGGAAGCCCAAAAAAAAGCAAAGAACATGGCACCCCTAAAAGACTAATTTCTGTTCATGTCCTTTGCACAAACGTCATTTCTGGGCTGAGACATTCCATTTATTCTCTTTATTCTTTGAAAACTCAATACTACACTAAATATTTAGTAAATTCACTTTTTTCTCATCGGGAACAGCTGTATTTCTGTTGAACATATTTGAAGCACTGAGTATTTTTGTTCCTTAATAATACTTTTGTTTACAGTCTGTAATGTCATAAGTAAAAGATCACTTCTCACTTCTGCCTACTGCTGCTACAGGACTTATTTTCTCTACTACAGCAGGATAATTAAAAAAAATAAATTAGCGTTAGGATTTTCTTGACAGTGATAGCCCCTTAGCTGCTAAATCTGCTATCCCATCCATCACTAATCTCAAGCAAAGCAAGCATTAGTTTCTTTGTGACTTATCTAGGTCTTTAGCAGATCAATAGCACAGCTCAGATGTTTCAGACTCTTGCTTGTTAATTCACATTTATCTTTTCATCCAAAGAAGGTAAATTACCTCACAGAGAAGCTGTGTGTTATCCCCAATAGCAGTTTATAATGTTGCAAAGTCAGCGTGACCCACATATCTTATCTCAGCTGGAATGCATTTGTCACTGTCTCCTGTTATGATCATCTGGTACAACGCCCTAGAAGAGAGGTAAACCTGCGAAACAGCTTCACCGCTTTTATTTAATGACCTTTTTTTGCCATGTGTTCCTGCATCACCTTCAATTTAAACTGCTAAAGTAAAGGGGACTTTTTCCTTTAATGCTCCATTTCATCATTTTTATCATTAGCAAAATTTTCATTCCTCAGCAGCCTTCATTTCTGCTGTCATGAGAGATCAGTAGGTGGTGACAGCGAGACTGGGAATGGAATCATTTATTAATAGGTTAGTTCACCCTCAGAAGGGACTGCTGGGGTTAACTCTACGTTTGTACAGTTGGCTGCTGGTTACCTGAAGCCTCTCGGGCCCTGGGAGTCTTTAATGCTCTTAGGAAAAAGGAATGAGAAGCTGCAACCAGACTGCTGCAAGAAGAAATGCTGTACAAAATGAGTTTGACAGCAATTATGCAGCTGGGACTCATTCCTTGCCGAACTAGAGTGAAGTAGGTATTTCAGTATCTGTTATTCTAAAAACTTCATAAATTATGGAAAGAAAACATAAATACATTTGGCTTGTAAGGAGTCTGACCCAGCTGGTTGCAAAACGAGGACATTTTTATTCTGTTCCTTCAGATAAGCTGAGCAACTTCTGCCTGGGCTGGACTCTGTTCTGCAAGTGTTACATTCTTAGGTCTTTAGCTGAGAAACTAATTGGTGCCATAGAGGTCCGCTCTTTGATGTGAAAAAAGGTAGGTCTGTGTTCAGCGCAGTGCCCGATTTCTTCCCAAATCAGATCGTACAAGGGAGGCCCAACTTGGAGCGCCCACTTTCTGTGGCCGCCCAGCTGGGAGGAATAGCAACAGCAGATGCTCGCCCCTCAGGTGGAGGTGGACCATCCAACCGGGGTGACCTTAGCGGGGGGAACTGGATGGCTAGGAGGGCACAAAGCGCTTGCCCAGGTGCAGGTGCGCTACCCGTGTGCCTGCAGCCCCAGCAGGTTTGCAGATAACCCAAACAGGGGGTCAGTGCCCGGTGGGCACCCAGCAGCAGCCCCCAGTTGCTGTAGGGAGGCACCAAGAAGACCAAGCCAGACTCTTTGCTGAAAAGCACAGTGGGCGTCTGAGAAGTCAGTGGTCACCAGCTGGGAAAAAAGGGAGAGTTCTGGCTGGATGTAAGGGGAAAAAAAAAATATTAGATGACCAAGCTTTAGAACAGGAGCCTGTTCTAAAGTTTTCCTGGGGGAGCTCTCAAATCGAGGCGAGACCAGCAGGTGTGTCTGAACTGGGGGAAAGGATGGGTTTCCATCTGTACGTACTCATTTTCACGGAAGGAGCAGGGCAAGGGTGTATTGGATGTTTCTGAAGTGTTTTCCCCTCCCTGTTCTCTGCACGGGGTGACTGTACGTGCTGAAGTTATTTAGCCTTTCTTCGGAAATCTGCACACACCATATGTTTACTGAACTGTCCCTGTGGCTTAATTTGTGTTCAGGAAAACAACCAGGGCATTAAAGGTAAGAATTTCTGAACACAAACTGCCATAAGGTATCGAGGATAAAAGAATTCTCTGGTTGTGTTTCTTTCTTCTTTGCATTTTAAACACGCTGCAGCAAACCTGAACAGGATGGGAAATGAACAATGAGGCACTGAGGACTGGAAGGCACAAGATATTTTTCCCTTTGGGATCTTAGCAGATAGTAGAGCTGTGTATCCTGTCCCTTCTGTGAAAGGTACGCTGCTCACAAGTACCGTGTCCATGCAAATATAAGCCACCTCTTGATTTTAAAAAGAACTTCGTAAACAGACTTATTGATCTCTGAGATATGTGTGGGTTTTCAACCATTTTTACTGCCACTTTTCTGTCTGAATGCCTTGCTGTGCTGGAGGCTAAGTCAAGATACACTTTTGTTCTCATTTGAGAGTGTTGCTGTTCCAAATTGAGGATATCGTGTGAGCAAAGATCAAACGTTAAATCTGAAGGTTGTTTGCTGTTATTTCCAGAAGCAAGGTGAGGGAACCAGATTTTGTTATTTTGTTTGACAAGAGAGAAATTTCCATTTATTTCCAGTGAGGTATGTAGCTGTTCACCAAGGAGAAGGGACAGCAAAAGGATCTTTTGCACCTTTTTTCCCTGTGCCACCTCCAAGCCTTCAGCTCTGAAAGTTGGTGGACCTTCTTCCTGAGTCAATGGAATCCTTGGGGAAGAGGGGTTTTGGCATTTGTTTCCTGGCGTGCTGTTGAAGAAACTGATTATTTAATGTTTTTTAGAGAGCTGTAGTGGTAATACCATTTGGGAAGAAGCAGCAGAGAAAGTTTAGGGTCTTTTTCTGTCTCATCTCCATCCACTTGTATCTTTTCTGTTAATTGTCTCCTAGATGTTTAGTTATTTAGTTAGTTGTTTATATATATATATATAAACAATTTCTATATGGTTATCTAGTCCCCTGAGGACTGGGGGGAAATATTTTTCTCCCAAAAAGGGCGACTAGCCAAAGCTTCAGAAAGAATTCTGCTGATCTGGGAGATTTTGTAGAAGATTTGAAACTGATTTTAAATAGTATTTTTATCCCGTAGCTAGGCTTCTACAGGCATCTTGAGCACAGGTCAATAGAAACGTGCAGACTTCATACCCGATTCTGAGAGGTGTTCTTCAGCTTGTCAATTAATTGTATAAAGTAGGTAACGGGGGGATTTTAAATACAGCTTTAGAGAAGCTGAAATGTCGGAAGTTTTTGAGGGACCCACGTAGGGGGGAAGCTGGAGGGGAGAGGACCTGCCCCGGGTTTCGCCAGCTCCCGCCGGCCCGTCACGCTGCCCGGTTCCCCCAGCTCCCCGCCCCGCTCCCGCCGGCCCCGCCCAGTAGCGGCTAAAGGCCCCGAGTCACGTGCCGGGGGCGGGCCGCCCTCTCGGCCAATCAGCACGGCGGGCGGGCTTCCCCCGGAAGTTGAAGCCGTTGCCCGCCCTCCCGCCGCTGGTTGCCATGGCAGCGCGGCCTGCGGCGGCGGCGGGCGCGATGGTGAGCGAGCAGGCGGGCGGGTGGCGGCGGGGGTCCCGGGCCGCGGCTGCCCTGTGGCACCGCTTCGCTCTTGTCGCCCGCAGGCGTCTGGGCCGTGGGCCGTGGGGCTGGCGGCGGAGGCGGAGGAGCGCAGCGAGCGGAGGCGGGTCGGCGGGCTGAGGGCCGCGCTGGAGCGGGAGCGGCGGCTGGAGGAGGCCCTGCGGCGGGTAAGGGCCGGGGCCGGCGGGGGGAGAGGCGATCACGCTGCCTGGCTTTACCCTTCAGAGGGGGGTTCTGTCACCGTTGTTCCCTGAAGGCGTAGCGCTGCCCTTTGCCCGCTGCCGGGCCTGCGGTGGCCGCCACGGGCTGTGACGGGCCTGACGGGCGTTGTTGGCCCTGGGCAGGTAGAGGAGGACAGAAACCGGAGGGAGCTGCAGCTGGAGCGGGAGGAGCGGCTGGCGGCTGAGCTGGCGAGGCTGAGCCATGAGAAACTTAAAGACGAAAAGATGAGGCAACAAGTGAGAGAGAACAGGTAATGCTTCAAAATCCTGACAGCTTTTTTAACTAGCTTTTCTGGTAAATTCATCTGAATTCGGAAAAGTGCTGTTACAGGAGCAGCCGGCCAGCGGTGTGCTTTCTGCACGTATTTTACTTTTCTTGATCGCGTGTTGGACTGAGCCGTAGGTGCAGCAGGATGGAGCATGAAATGTTTTCAAGAAACAGAGAGGAAGCTTTAGTGTGCTAAAATCTGATACGCAATTGATTTTTTAGAATAGGCTTTAACTTTTTAAACTTGTGCAGCAGAGAAGACGATAAGTGGGTAAGAGCGTAGGAAAAGGTGGATTTTGCGCAGTGCTCAGTGGGCAGTGCTCGGAGGGGATGCTCCAGGTGTCAGTGAGCAGCGCTGGAGGTGAGTACGGGAGGCCAGAGCAGCGCCAGGTGCTGCAAGCTGCGCACTGACAGGACAGGCCTTGTGAGAGTTGTAACAGAAGTGGAAGTGAATCTGACCTGGGAGGAACAGTTATTTTAAGATTAAGGTATGATAAAAAGTTATTGTAAGCAAAATTTGTTTATAAGGGTAAAACTGATCCACAAAATTTTAGTTTTGAATATATCCATACATATATGTACACTTACACATATACGTAGGCATATACGTTTATGTATACATTTATGTATATATACATACTTACATGTAAAATATGCCAAACTATTAATAGCACGTGTAGAAATAGCGATAACTCTTTTGTTTTTAAACAGATATTGTTTCCTTTTTCTGCTTTTTTACTAGAGCATTATTTTTCATTTAAAATTGCGGTTTCCCCCCCAGAATATTTTTTTATGCATTGTGCTTAAATAATGATGGAAATCTCAGGTTTTTTTCCCCACGAGTACTTTTTTCCTTGTAGTAGGATAAATTTCTTTTTTTTTTTTCCCACTAGTCTTGAACTTCGAGAGTTAGAAAAAAAGCTAAAATCCGCTTATATGAATAAAGAGCGAGCTGCACAGATCGCTGAAAAAGAAGCTATGCGGTATGAGAAAATGGTAATTAGCTTCACAGTGTATCCCAGCACCTGAGTGTTGTTTCTCTTTGTATGGGAATGAACATTTCTCTTTTGAAGCTGATCTTTTAATGTAAAATACTGTTAGGTGTAAACATTCAGAGTTTATTGAAAATATGTTTTGTGTTAAGAAGGACTAATTAGCTTAGAAAATGGTTTACTTTGCTGTTGCAATCAAAGTAATAGTGCATTAGGCTGTATGAATGGATGTAGTTTTTATTTTACTAGGTTTGTAATATTTATCCAAGTTAATACTCTGATACGCTTTGTACAGTAACTGCTTATTGTGGTGAACCCTCAGGCACAGATTGTTGAAAATGTTACTATTATTAAACATATATTTGAATAACTTCAGGAAAAATTGTGAACTTCTATTTATATATAGAATAATATTGTGATCAGGCAGATGATTCTGATAAATTTTTAACTTTTTATGCAAAAATCAGTTTACACATATTACTATAAAGACAATGCATTTATTGAGGATGTTCTACGTAGTTACACCACATTCCAATTCTTATGCCAACCTGAGCTAGTTTTACTCATGCTGGATGCTTTACTTCATTTTTGCTCAACACGCAACTGCTTTTAATATTGTTACTTCTCCTCCAGTTGTGTAGTTATTGAGGGTTCTACTTACCGAATTAAGTTATTAAGCATATTAAGACGCGATAGGCTGAGACAGAAAACTTTCCTTATTTGTAATGCAGTGTAATTCCTTTTTATACTGCGTATTTTTTCATTACAAGTTGTATTAGTGGGAGTAAAAAAAGAATCTTGCAATTTTTTTTTTTCCCTCTATAGAAACAGGAGGGTGAAGTAGCCCAAAAGATGAAGGAGGAGTACGAAAGGCTAATCAAAGAAGAAAGTTCTGCAGAACTGAGGCGACACAAGGAGAAGATAGCGTATCAGCAAGAACTGGAGAAACAGCTTGAGGAAAAAGAGAGGAAGAAGCAGGATGCTTACGAAGAGTTTCTAAGAGAGAGAGTCATGATTGATGAAATTGTAAGAAAGGTCTATGAGGAAGACCAAATGTTAGTTGCTTTGATATTTTAATATTTATTAATTTAAAACAAAACTCATGTAATTCCACGTTTGTTTCATAGACTGAGGCCCGTTTTAGTTTTCCTTGGTCATATTTTACTAACAAAAGACTGACTTGTGCGGATTTTGCTGTTGAAACGTCAGAATATGCTTGTCATTTCAGTCGATGTTGTGTCCTTGTTCCCCAAATACAAAATCCCCCTTATTCCAGGGAGTGCTTCCATTGGGCCCATCGTGCTGGCAATGACTGCATATGAGAGATTTCTGCCTCGCTTCATGTCCCTGCCTTTTTGTGAGGCATGTTGCGTGCCTGTCTCATGGACAGAGATAGGAAAGGAGGTTTCTGGGGGCAGGGGTGGGGGTGGGGAGAGAGAGCGATATTAGTATAAATAAATAAAAAGTTTAGGAGATCCTGGTGCACATTAGGCTACTGGGCTTCCTTCTTTCTGTTCGGATGGAGCATGTGAAAAACGCAGTAGTGAGACCTATGTGTCCTCCTGAAGAAAGGTGTTAAGGCATGAGATCCCCCTTTGGGGGCAATTCAGTGATAAGTATTTTCAACGCAGGTACCTGGTTCCCAGCTGAATAGGTAAGGAGAGCCATTTAAATCTTCGTCTCTGGAATATGTTGTTAAGGGTGGTCTGTTTAATATTACTCTGCTGTATGTTAAATAACAACATTTTTTCCCTGTCTTCTACAGGGAAAAACAATTGAAGCTAGATAAAATGAGAGCAACTCAGACATACATTGAAGAATTTAAAAAAGAACAAGCTACCTGGAGGAGAAGGAAAGAGGAAGAGATGGAAGAAGAAAATAGGAGAATTACGGAGTTTGCCAGCATTCAGCAACAAAGAGAAGAAGATCGCATGGCTAAAGTTCGAGACACCGAGGAGAAAAAGCAAAGGCTTCAAAGCATGGTAGCAAAAACTAAAGCTGTTTGGAAAAAAATAGTGTACATTGGTGTCTTTCATTTAGAAATCTTTCCTTCTTCTAACAGATTGCCCAGAACCTGGAAAGAGAACAACAGAAGCGTGAAGAACTGGAACAGATCCGCCAAGAGCTGTATCTGGAAGAACAAGCGGAGACAGAAAGGAAGAAGGAGATGGTAGGTGCTGGCAGGTAGATGAAGCAGTACCTGCACACTGGGGGGGAATATTTCACTTTCCCTGGACTTCTGCACGTACATACATGAGTATTTTGGTACTTGTCAGATAGCAGGTTTTTTTATATGTCCTGTGTATGTTACTGTGCGTAAACCGTTAAGGGGAAATGCAAGTGGAGAGGAGTATTGCAACTTTGCCGTAATTCCTGGAGAACGTTCAGGTTAGTGGAGCTGGTCTGGATGAAATTTATGAAATAAAAGTAGTATTCTATATGCAGGAAAACATATTTCACGGAGCGTTTGTAGCTATGGGTAGGCTAGTCTGATTTAAGCAGACCAGATGTGAGAATTTTAAGAGAAAAAGGAACCATTTTGAATCACTGATCTAGAAATAAGTCATAAAACGAATGCAGAGACAGTATTTCACCTAGCCTTCCTCTGTCCCTTCACTACTTCTGATGTCTTTGTGGTGGAGCAGCGCTCCCTCAGTCTTTGGGCATTGTCACTGGAGTAGTTGATGCTCGAAGAACATTTAGTGAGCCTGTATCCCGTGTGCAATTCCTTCTCTCTCCAAGGATGCTCTTCATAGGCCACGTAACTCCCATTTCAATGACTTTTCCTCTGTCAATGCTGGCAGGTCTGTTGCGGTCTGGTCTGGGTTGGGTTGGGTTTTTTCACACTTTGGATTTGCTGAGTCTGCGGGGCTGTTTGTGACTTTGGGATGTTTCTGAGGGACTCCTTGAGCCCCTTGGAGTCTGTGAGCTGGTTTAAAGCAGAAATCTTTTAATTCTGACAGGGGTTTAGGCGTATTAAATGAACCTGAATTGTTTTCAGTTCTGTTCTGGCACCAAGTGTCTATTGTCAACGCTATTTTCTAAATGTTGTTACTTGGACAAGCACTTTGTCTATTTATTTAGTGGTTGGAGGGAAAACTGTCCTTTGAGTTTCCTTTGCCATTCCTGTTGTATTTATGTTTTAATTTCAGGAAGACAACTGAAGGTTTTGAGTACCCTTATGGTTCCCTTCATACATTTATTTATCTCATGAAGGAGGGTGCCAGTAACTTTCAAGTTCAGGTTTAAGTTAAGCGGGTTAATGAACACTTGCTTTTGAATGGCTGTTTGCTTTTTCTGATGGGCTCGCCCGCATGCTGTCTTACCTTGCTATGGGTGACAAACAAAATGTAAGGCAGGCTGATGCACCTAACGCTGTTATTTTTAGAGTGTTGTTCAGGATGACTTGTCTTGTTGCTTTACTTCGTGCTAGTAGAAAAAAATAATCTCCTTTTGTTCTGGAATTAGAGAATCTTGAGACATTTACTTAACTGTTTAATACCGGACAGCATCGTTAGATACGGAGTGTTTGCTCCAGTTATTTATACTAGAAAGTAACAGTTACAGTAAACTTATTCCAAGATAAATCAGGTAGACTGGCTGATGGTGATCAAACTTTTCCAAAGTATGTTCAGTAACAGCATTTTATTAAATTTCCTTTATAGGCAGAAATCGAAAAGCGAGTAAGGCAACGCTTAGACTTAAGGCAAACATACGAAGAGCAACTGGCGTTAAAGAAGCTGGTGCGACAAGCTGTGCGAGAAGAGGAAGAAGCCTTCAGACAACAGATGTTGGCCAAGTTTGCAGAGGACGATCGCATTGAACAGATGAAAGCTCAGAAACGAAGAATGAAACAGCTTGAACACAGAAGGGCTGTGGAAAAAGTTATCGAAGACCGTCGCAAACAGTTTATTGCAGATAAAGTAAGAGTTTTCACGTTTGGTTTGAGCCAAAGCGTTCAGTATGAGAATACTTCCGCTGTCCTAAGCAACAAGGCTATTGTTATAGGGAAAGGTGACAGGGGGATTGCAGAGAAATGTGCAGGGGGGAAGCAGGCCTTTGTTTTGGTTTGATGACAAGAAACCTTTTTAAGAGCTAAATTTTCTTTGTAGCTCAAGAGGTGAGAGTCAGCAACAGTCCTAGACCCCTGTATGACCTGATGTGTGCTGCAAGTGGCTCTTCAGGAGCCGTAGGATCAGCGACATGACTGTTGTCCAGTTCAGCATCCCTGCCCAGCGGCTCTGATAGACATGTGAGAAGGGGAAGCCCCAGCCTTGATTTTTGACAAGGTCTCTTGAATTACCATCTGAGGAAGAAAAGGCGTAAACTGAAAACAAGCCATGCAATCCCATACTGCAGGTTTTGGACCTGTATAGGGTGTACATCACATGTGTAACGCGAGCTGCAATTTCTAGTCATCAGCATGAGAACATGTGCCTATTTCTGCTTTTCCTGGACTAAACAGTAGGCCAGGAACAGACTAACTTGTCTGAGAGCCAAGAAGGAATCAGAACTTAACTACCTTTAGAAGGGCTTCTAGCATGAGACCACACGCTTACACAGCAGACTAGCCCCGTGTCTGGGCATTCAGTCTTCTCTACTGTTTGAGATCTTTTTCTAGTTACCAAACAGGTATTGTTTAAATAGTGCTGTGTGGCGTTTTCCTTATGCATTTCCATCCTTTCCAAATTAACTTCTTGTGACCAGGAGTTAAGTAAGTAGAAGTTCAAAATCTGCTTCACCAGAAGATTTTATCCTGTGGTGAATATTGGTGGAAACAAACATTCATAGAGCTGAAAATGAACAGTTATGAAAACTTTCTCTTCTACTGTAGGAGCGTGAACTCGAAGAAAGACAGACAGGGGAGAGAAGACAAGAAGGCATCCATGCAATTGTTGAAGAAGAGAGACAGAAACTCCTGAGAGAGCATGCGTCTAAATTACTGGGTTATCTTCCTCGAGTAAGTGAATTTTATTTTAAATGCTTTAAATCCTTGTCCTGTAAATCGGTTTTCTCTCAGATTAGTTGAAATTGCAGAACCGTGTAAATTCCTGGAGTCAGTGGGTGTCCTTATTGTGTCAGCTCTCCCGTGCTCACCTTTTCCTTTCTTTTTTTTTTTTTCTTTTTGAGCTGGGAAGCAGTTTACAAAACTATTCTTTCGGACTCTACTGCAGTCTTGATACCCAGAACAGAACTTGCTGAAAGCTTCCACAGTGCTTTGCGCATCCAGTTTTTGGAATACGGAACGTTAAGTTTTAAAGCGGGGCTTTTCTGGCTAGACAGGCGTCCGCTGTATCTTAAACCCTGTTTCCACCAGATCTCTCAGTTGGGGTTTTGGGAGTTAGAAGATGGCCAACACTCTGAAGAAATAAGTCTTCTGTTACCTTGGAACAAGCCTCTGCTCTGTTGCAGTGCAATAAACTGCAGCGCTTACAGAAGCATTTCAAAGTTTGCTTTGTTTGTCCTTGTGTTTTTAAAAGTTACAAAGATGGAAGCAATTCTTGTCATAACAAACATAACAAAATTTATTTTGTGTTACACTACATAATCTGAAAGATCACCCGATGGCACACAAATGGAGAGCTGCTTGAGGGATGCAAAAATGCCTTTACAGTAGGGAGAGAATTATCTGACTATTTAAAGAAATTCTTTTCTGCAGTACTGGAAAACATGGTAAATGCAGAAGAATATAACTTTTATTCAAGTATTAATATGCTAATTTGGTGCCTGAATTTGTAAAATTGAGAGTGAGTTATTTCCTAACATAGATTTGATTAAAGGATAACTCAAACCGACAATATCTTGATACCGTTTTCTGGTTTGAATTTACCGTTGTAGGAAGTCTTGGCTGTTTCTGCGTGTCCAAGGCTCAGACCTGTTCCCTGGTGTTGAGGTTCTGCTTTATTCTTTCTCTGTCTCAACACTGTGTCTGAATCACGTGGTCACGCACCATGTTGCTTGACTCAAAGCAGTTAAATAGGAAGGTGCTACCTAATTCTAGAGCCTCCAGTATAAATTCAATTTATAATATTTTTTTTAAATGTTGCAAGGTGTGTTCTGTGGCTCGTGCACATTTTTAGCCCTAAAATTAATTGAGAATTAGTTAAGAGATTTAGATTTCTAGGTTCTTCTGTTTCCTTTCCACAAAACATAGGTTCTGATTAAGTTGTTCATTAGCAGCTGATTTCCAAAACTATTTCCTTGTATGGGCCAACTTCTACACCACTAAAGGTGGAGGCAGAGCCCTGCCCCAGCCAGTGCTGCTTTACCGTGCAGTTGCTTGATGTTACTAAACCCGCACCTGCGCTGACTACGATCACTGCTGTTAGAAGCAGAACGCGGGTAAATGCTGCCTTTTGTACAGTGCTCACGCTGGAATCATTACAGGGCTCTCACCATGGTTTGCACAAAGAACGAGAGCAGTGGTTCTAGGTTGGCACCCCCTGTGCCAGCTTGGAACTCATCTGTTAAAGTTCTGTGACGGTTTTCACGGCTGTTTGAAAGGTCACACCGGTACCGCGGGTACAGGCTGTTACGTTCACTTCCATAGAAAACTGCAGGGATCCACAATAATCTTGCTTAACCTTCCGATGTATGTTTCTTCCCCTTATTGCAGGGAATACTCAGAGACGAAGATGATGTCAACATGCTTGGAGAGGAATTTAGACTGGCTTACCAGAAGAGAAGAGGTAATGCTTTTTCAGAAGAGAGCTGAAATTTCCTGCATCTCATCTCCTCCTTTGCCACAAGGTGTCATCTGATTTCTAAGGAAAATTTCCATATGTTCTTAACGGTGAGGAACTCCTTTTTAATATCATTAAAATCTCCATTTTAAGACTGGACTGCTAAACTGATGAGCAGTTAGTTTTCTTTAAGTGTATGTTGTCCTTGTGTTTTCATCAATAAACTCTTGTGGAGTTCTCAATTATTCTCAGTGATGTTGCAATGTTAAAAATGTTTTCTCCAGCAACTCTGCAGAAACCTAAGCTAGTGTAAATTGTTGTGTGCATTTCAGTATGGACTATAAGATTCTCTTAATGCACTATTCCTGGTTGTAATTTAAAGATTTTCTGCACTGGCATTACACTAGTAAAATACTCATCTCGCTGTAGTTTTTGTCTCACCTCGGAGGGGTAGGTCTGAGTTACTTGTTTCACCGTTTGTTCATGTTACTTTGCTGGTAGGATTCAGTAGAGACATTTTTCCATTTTGAGGTCAGAATCACCATTTATACTTTTCTTGCAGTGCATAAACTTGCTGTTTATGTGCCATGTTTCTATTCAATTAGTCTGAGGGAGGAATCCATGGAAATAGCAGAGGCTTGGCAGAGGTGCGTGCAAGCAGCACAGGCTTTTACACTTATGTTCATTAATGCACACATGATATGCTCGGCTCATCTACACTCAAACTGTTATCTAGTTCATAATTATGATGATGTAATGAAATCTTGGATGTAATGCTTGTAGGGCACCGGTGGATACGGAGCCATCGTTCCTGACCGTATCCCAAAGCAGCACTTCGATGGCCAGGGGAAGTTCTAGTATTTTCACCTTGACAGCAGCAGGAGTTTTACCCAGCGCAGCTGTATCAGGTTATGGAGCCTGGCTGGGCAGTGAGGGGCGAGTCTCAGCTATGTTTGTGCCAGCCAGGGTGTAAGGTGTAATAGCTAAAACAAGTTCAGACTGCTTCTGGAAAAGAGCTGTTGGTGCTTAAATTAGCTGCCAGACCAACTTGCTGGGAGGGAGAGCTGTTACAGACAACACCCAAGGCCAATTTTCCAACCACATGTTTTAAAAAGGCCATGACATTTTCTTCTCAACTGGATCCCTGGTTAATTTTTTTCTCTTGCAGCAAGGAATTTTCTGAGACTAAACCCTGACTTCTTTGGACTGAATATTACCTTAGCTAAGGTATATTTTTAAATGCTAAAACAGAGCAAATGGAGTTCTTTTGTTGGAATATTCCTTGCATGGTCTGTGCTTCTGCACTCACTGCAGAAGGGAAGTTTGCCCTTCACCAGAAATTTGCATTTCATATGATATTACAACACAAGCAAGCAGGCTTAGGAAAGTTAAACAATTTAAACATAAGCAAAATCAACAAAACCAGTTTGCGGGGATATGCAGTTATTAACTATTAACAAGCAGTCGTATACAGTGCCAAAATTATGTACCATCTGACTCGTATTTCAAACAATTATTTTTTTTGTATGGAATCAATTTCCCCACTCAAGAGCTTTCATTAATTCCTCTTCAGTAAAAGAAAGCATCTTAGCAGCTTCAAGGTGCATCTTAAGAAAAAGAAAAGAAAAAGAAAATTAGGAGCAGGAGGTAAAACAGTGTGAATGACCAACACAAAATTCTTGGGATAGCTGAAAGGGGCTTCAGCTCTGTCATTCTGGGGGTTTGTACTATGGGTTTGGATGTTCACTTGTTTAAGCTGAAGCTGCTATTCATATTTTTCTGCAAAAATGTATAGCGTAGGAGTAATGTGATAAAATTTATGCTAAACATTGCAACCTCAGCTCTAGTAAAACGGGACCAATCGCTTTTCTTAGTTCCTTATATTGCTTTAAAAATATCTCAGTTTTAATGAGGCATGGAAAGTACCGAAAAATCTGACAGCTTTAGTGACTGTTAAAGAACACATATAAGAAAACTGCTATATGTTCTTTCAAGCTGATCAATACTTAACTTTAAAGTTATTACAAATCAAATGCATCATTAACATTCAGCATGCTAGCGCTTCTAATACGCATGACTTCATGTTAAACTATTTTAACAAGATAATATAACACCATTAAAACTTAACTGTCAGCATAACTGTGCTACAACCTCACGAGAAATACCTGGAGCTGACCACTGGTAGCTGTGTTGCCGTGTATCGCATCACACAGCTGTGATCCATTTTTGCACATAAACACACCCACACATACATGTGTACATATGTATATGTTTAAAAATCATACTGCAGTTTGAATTTGTATTTTTATTACACAGGATATAGCACATTAAACGGAACACTGAAAGGAACAAACTAAACTTTTTCACTTAAACAAGGCTATTTTCTGTGCAAATAACACAGTTGCTTGGAAAAATGTCATCAAGATCATCAGTGTTTGATGAGAAAACAAGAACTAAATGGTCAGTGTATTTGCACAGAACTACCGAGCAAAAAGGTGCGGCAGCCGGAAAGCCCTGAAGGCTCCCTGGGTTCTGGCTGGTGTCATGGCACAGGTCACAGAGGTGCCACATGTCCCCAGCACCACACCGGAGTATGATCTCTTCACCTATTGTTGTTCAACATGGAAAGGAAAATGTCCCAGCTAAATAGTTTTAATAAAATGGTTACGTTTTGAAGAACAGAAAACAGCCCATGTCTACGAGGAGTCTGTTGTGGGGTGTTTTTACCTATAGACGTTCTGTCAGCTCAAAGTGACAACACAGCCTACTGCCATCCCCCCAGACAGCGTCACACCCGCCAGCTCTGCACACCTCAGACCAGCTTCCCCTTGTGCCTTCTACAACTAAGATTTCCTATGAAATTCTCTCAAGCAGAGAATGGCCTGAAGAGACCAGCTGGAATGTCAGCAACTACTCGCTGCCAGCTGCAGCTCGTCCTGCTACTGATACTTAACACCTTTTGGGCACTTTGTTCCTCTCTCACCCTTGGCGCAGTAGTGTGCCCTCCCCTCCAGGCCAGCTGCCTGCATGGCCACACAAACACTGCAAATGGTCCCTGCCAGGTTTCGCGCATTCATTCAACTGAGGCTCCCATGAAGGCAGCAGCCCTGAGGTCCTTCCTGTGAGTGCCGTTCTCTTTCAGGTTCTTTCGTAGTCTGTTCTGGAAGGACAACTAACAGCATCCTTCTTCTCCAAGTACTAGTTCTTTTGTAAGAAAAGGTAAGTGGCTTTCTCTACTACCTGCAGTTCTGGTACAGTGTTTGTAATTTTTAAAAAATGTATTTAATGAAGTTTCTTGAAGTTCATTTGAGACTATGGTTTTCGTTCACAGTCTAACGGAAATACTGGTCTTTTTTGACACCCCTTTCAGTGAATTCATGTTCCAGAGGACAATGAGCTACCTCACTGGGTTCATTTTGAGCGGGTGCTGTATCTTTTTCATTCTCAAAATGAAGTTGAAGGGCCATAAGGGCCAGCCAAAGGCTAAGCTAGCGCTGTTAAATGAATTGTCAGGATCTTCTCTGCATCCTGTTACTGCCAGAAAAATTCTCTTCAGCTGGAAATGCATGAGCAGCCTGAGTTCCTCTTACTCCAGTTACCCATCCCCCAATGTTGGAGAGGTATTCCAGATTCCAGGGTATATTTCCATATTGCAATTCCCAGTTCTTAGGATAAGTATGTGTATTTTGTTACATGAAGCTACCGCTTCATACAGAACTATTCTTCCTCTAGGGAGGCTTGACTGCCTCAAAAGCGTTTACAACATGCCTGGTGGTCACTGCAGTGCTCACAGGGTAAATAACGTGGTCTATTTTCTTATCTCAAAGGCTGGCCCTTCTAAGGTGCTTCTGCTCAACAAGTCACCATCCGTGGCTTGTTTCGGCTCTCTTACAGCTTGGGTTTGAGAGTGCAAAAAGAAATGGCGTTAACTCCATCCTGAAATGAATCACATCGGATTCAGCGGAGTAAGCAATTAGAGGTGAACCACACTGATGTTAAGATCCTATCTAGGCGGTTGTGAAGCCTGTAGCCTGCATGTCTTGTGTAGCCTCGGAAGGAGAACTGATGCACCTGATAGCGCACAACCCCAAGTATTTAGTAAGTAAAAGGTGCGATGGAACTAGGAAGACCTAAATGCATCAGTAAGTGGAAAACTGATTTGGACAACATCTCTTAGTATACAATCCTCTCACTTTAATTCCTTTTGTGTAAACTCAGAGGTTCTTTCAATTTGTACCATTAAAGCTCATTTGACAGGTCTATGCTGCAATTACATTTTGAGAAAGATAAGGTTTTTACTCACTCCGCAGTGTCTGAGGTTTCTCTGTCCGAGTAAAACAGCCCTCCTTTTTGGGACATCAGTATAGCTTTATCAAATACAATACTTAAATACATTTTCAGCTACATTCTCTCCGAAGTATTAGTCCACTTTTCACTACACCACCTTTCTGTGAAAGCCGTATCGCTAACTGGTCGGTAGGAATTGTCAGCCTGTATCCTACTACCCATCCCCTATTCAGCTTCAGCTGCTAAAGGAACTGGAAGGCAGGAGCCCCTGCCCTCCCTTGTGTGCCCTGAGGGAGAGGAACAGAGGGAGATATGAAACCAACGTAGAATAAATAACTTTCAAAACGAGGCTAGCTGCAAGCGCCCTCTGGATGGGAACACCCATGCAGCCACGTAGATGTCATTACACTGTGTTCAATTCAAAGTATGCGTGATATTCCAGGAATTACAAGAGGATGGAGGTCAACTCCCTTCTTTCAGTCTAGTAAATTCACACCTAGGACTAAGTACTCTTTCATTTTGTCTTTCCTTCTCCCCCCACTTTTTTTTCCTTTTGTCGTTATAGCGTCTTTTCTTTTTTTTTTTTGTTTCCCCCCTTTTTTTGGGGGGGGAGGGGGAATGGGGTTTTTTTGGTGGGTTTTTTTTTGTTTTTTTGTTTGTTTGTTTTGGGGTTTTTTTTGTTTTGGTTTTTTTTTTTTTCCATCTGACATGCAAGGAGAGCTGCACCTGGGCAGAATTGTACATGTACAGAACACCTCAGAATATAAAAAAAACAATGTTGATCGAGAAGGACATGCTTTGAGAACCCAGGAAGAATATAGGTCTAAAATGTAATGGCTCACTCCTGAGGGGCCACGCTGTTCCAGCTGCTGATAAAACAAGCAATATGGGGGGGGAGGGGGGAACTAAACTAACTCACATGCTGAAAGGGCTTCTACTGACAGCACCAAAGGGAGCTGCTGTTACTGCTGAACAGTATTTGTTCTTGAGGAGGCTGTCCGAAGGCTTGTCAGTAGTAACCTTTCACCATGACAGATGTTCCAAGTTAGGAATGAGGTCAAGTCAAAAGACCACCAGCCTTTGCTATAAAGCAAAATATTAGCAGTAGGCACTAATGAAAGTGAGAGTGCTGCTCCCCTGCATTGAGACTTCCCAGTTCTGGGGCTTTAGTTTGCAAGTACCTTAGTGGGCAACAAATGTGTTTAGCTAGAGTGGAATAGAACTGGTCCTTACCTTTTGTCTCTTTAAAATATCAATTAACTGTAACTGCTTTTTAAAACCTGTCATTAGGTCTTCTTTTTGTTTCTGCAGTTTCTTGTTTTCTGTTTTTAATTCTTCAATTGTTTTGAGCTCTTGGTTAGCCACATCCTACCGTGGGAAGAAAAGGAGAAATGTATTATTTATGAAAAGTGGTGCTTTAACCAAAGAAACTTAGCATTACCTAACCAAATGACAAACAGCAGCCACACATGACACTTCTGAAATGAAATAGGATTAATCAAAATATTCCCAAAATATTCAATAAAATGAAAAAAAAAAAAGTAGAAAATCTTAAAAGAGACGTGGCTTGCCCGTGTATGTCTTAGGTGTGTATGTGTACTTCTCCCTTTTTCTAAACACATTAATTTTCTCACAAATGGGGAAAATCAGAAAGGTTATAACTTTTATTCTGTACATTTCTTCTTCCTGCATAGATTGCAATAGCAGTGTCCCAGATAGTCACCAAAGGGCTTGGCAAGTTTGCTTTAAGTTTGTTTTGGGGGACTGTCTGTAAGAGATACGATGCATCCAAAGCTGTCCATCAGCCCTTTGTCTCATTCTAGCGTTACTGAGTGATTACAGACTGGAACTTGTTTTCCCAAGCCACTTACCTTGTTACTTTGCTTCAGTTTATTGAGCTCCACTTTATACCTTTCTGCTTCTTCCAGGGCCCTGTTCAGGCGAACCTCCATTGCACTCTGACTGGTTGCAGCCTGCTTTTGTACACGCTTTAGATTCTCCAATTCCTATTTAAGAAGCAAAGGATAAAACCAAACATTCTAAATAATGGCATTTTAATGACTCCCATCTAGACAACACATTTACAGCAAGGCTGACCCTTGAAAACCGAAGAGCCACACTTCTTTGGCCTGCGGATACTCTGCCTCAAAGACAATTAATTCCACTGTTAAAACACCCCCTTCTCCTTTGAAATCTTGAATAAGAATCTTTCAGATCTTTGTTTTAAACTTCTTTTAGAATAACTTGGAGCTGATCATGTAAGACCACAGCACTGACTGAGAAACCTTGTATGCTCAATCAGAAAAAGAGGAAAAAACCATCAGTATGTCCACTCTGTGGCAGGTTTTGGAAGTGACCAGTATTCCCAGCTGCTTCTTCCCACCTGTTCCTTTTACCCATCTTCCCCAAATGTTACTACATGCAATTACCAACAAGAAGTTACAACAGCCTACTGAAGATAGCTGAGGGTAGTAACTGTTTCATCTAGCTAGCTAACTAGTTCATCAAGTGTTTATGGCAGCAATCAAAACAATTCTCTCTTGTCTCTGATGATAGTATTTCACAGGGCTGTAAGTGGGGAAATGAGAAAAAAGAGACCAAGTTGAGGAACAGAATAATGAGATGAAAGATCAGGGAACATAGATAAAAGACAAAGTAAAAGAAATAAACAATTCTGGCAGAAAGAGCACAACTGTTCATTTGTAAGAAAGAAATAGCCTTTTTTTTAAAACACTCAAATTTTTAGTGATGAGCCCAGAAAGATTCTTTTAACCAAATCAGAGTAGAGAAGGGGGCTTGCTGTTAATTTTTTGCTCTCAGACTACCTTATTTCTGAGTAATTCTTCTATTTGCTCAGCTCCACACCAGCCCTTATGGTGGTTCCTTATGATTTCCACATCACTTATCCAAGAAATACGTACTAATTGACGAGTGCATGCAGCAAAGATGTTACAGTGAAGTTATGACCAGAACAGGTATTTCTGGGGAGCTTTGAATCTTCTCCAAATTGGATGAAGAAAACAGGAGAGTAAGGTGCATCTCATTAATCCTCCCAAATTCTGTCGGTGAATGTGTCTCCTCCAAGAGTTCACAAAACTAAATGTTGCTTCAACATTTTTATTTTGTTGCTAACCTGTCCATCTGATGGATTAAAAAAAGATGGGTGAAAGCCTGGCTAGTCAGGCAGCAGAGCACCCTGGAATGCAAATTCATGTGCTAGAAACTGAGCCCTACGTTTCCCAAGAAAACGAGCTGCAGCACGCAAACCTCTTGTCTTGTATCAAGATGATGGAGCTGTGAATAGTGTCAACTAAACGTTTTGTGCTATGTATTTTATTCTGTGTTAATATGAAAAGCTTTGGAATGTAGCCTTTACTCAAAAAAACAGTCTGCATGCAATGCAGATTACATATCAGCTAATCATATCACTTAATGAACGAATTCTAAAAGTTCTTTTCAGGCTTTTTGACACTTACTGTCAAACATAATACCTTATCAAGGACTTTTTTGCAAGTCATCTAGTGAGGGTATATTGTTAAATATATTTGACTCCCAAGTTTTTCATCTGAAAAATGCCTGAAGTAAGTGTTTTACTTTGTAAGTAGGCAAGGTTTCTCCAATTCTTCAATGCTTTAAGTAAAAGCTGGATTCATTTTCTCATATAATGTTCCTCTAAGAGGGGGGAAAAAATTACTATGTTCTAAAACTGCATCCCATTTCAATCTCTGGGTTTTCTCCACTGTGCCAGAATGGCTGAGGCACTTGAGTATCAGTAGGGGAGGTGATACCAGAGAGCTTGTCCACGAGTAACCCTCCCAGCAGCAGGCATAAACAGTGCTTCTATCTTTAGAAAGCTCAGCCACACCTGTCCACCCCCAAAAACAGTTGAGAGATAATATTTGCTTAACATCAAGCCCTTCTTCAAGGGAAATTATAAAATCCCTGCACAAAGCCTTAAAAGGAATAAGAGCACAACTTTACAGTTTCCCTGACTTTTATCAAATGTTAAAGCTAGATTGAATTAACCAGTGAGAGGGAACACAGAAGGAATGTTCTTGTAGACAGGTGGTGAGAAAAAACAGGAGAGGTGATAAAACTGATTAGATCAACTAGATGGAAAAAAAAGAGGAAAGCTGGAAAGAAGAGTATGGAAGTTGCGGGGAGCACCAGAATTCAGCTGCTGCCTGAGATGGGTCTCCCAGCAGAAAGGGTCACAGAGACCAAACACCAGAAGAAGGAAATGTAAAAATAACTAATTACTATGTTTCAGGTAGTTTGTGAGAATCTTTGCCTAGGCACATACAATGTATCACAACTCTTCTATCATTTATGTTGTAACCAAAATAACAACAAAAGCAGTAAAACCCCCAGACTCAGAGGTTACATTTGTGCTGGCTCAACTATACAAAGTAATTTCTCTAGGGTGAAAGTATGAGTCTTGACAGTTTAGCGGCTCGGCACTAAAAACTCAGGCCCGTGTTCACAGGTAACTGTTTTTAAACATATGTCTAGAATTAATCTACCACTACGTTAATTCCATAGTGTTGAATAATATTTCATACCTAAAGTATAAAGCAGTTTTCAGATTAAGTCCGTAAGAGATTTAAACAGTTACTGCAAAATGATTTTTAGATGCATGTTTTTGGCAGATATTTTTTTTAACACCAGAAAAAATATGCAAAATAACTTCTGAATTAGCAGAGAACCATTCATTACATACACTTGCCTTTTTTGCTGCCTTAGTATTTTAAAAACTATCACTATTTGTCCTGATCATGTCTGATCAGTAACCTTGAGAAACTCTAGAAAACACAACCTGTTAGGAATAATCGGAGCAATGGAGGATGGTAAGCGCAGAGCAAAGATCAGTATGGTAGCTGTACAGCAGAAGTGAATAAAGGTTTTACTACAACAGACATCTCCTCACTCCTGGAATAAACTTTCTAACTGTGACTGTTTACAAGAACCAGCATAGACTAAGGAAATTATGGAAATGGCCATTGCAGACAGCTTTAAGTACAGGTTAAACAAACTTCTGTCCAGGATAGTTTGGACAGAATCTATCCCACCTTGGTTTAAGAGAATGGACTACATGACTTTGTAAATCTTAACCTCATTTACTGCGAGTACTACTCCTCAATATTTTTCCTGACAGAATCAACAACCAAGGTAGTTATTTAAGGGAACTTAAAATTTCCAAGTATCTGCACAAAAAGAACACACAAACTTAAAACATTTTAGTTTTGAAATGCCAGAACTACAGAACGTTAAGATGAAAGCATGCCTATACAAATGTATAGTATGATTTAACAGCAGTATGAGACTTTGTTAGGCTGGGGTGTCCCCAAATTTTTACGTGAAATGTTCTCCTGGTTCTATTACATGTACTACATCATACTATATGTATTACATGACTCTGAAGTCAACCTCTTTAGCTCTAAGTAATTAAAGAAAAACACATGCTGCTCTTAGATCAAGTTCCAAACAAACAACGCTGTGTATGCAGGCCATCTGCTACAGCTAGGCACATATACAGTTTTGCATATGTGGCCTACAACAGGAGCCAGGTTAATTTTGATTGATCCAAATTAGAGTGGCTGGTTTTCAAACCATCCATTTTCAAGAACAAAACCACATCCTTTCCTCTACCTGCAGAAGATGCTAATATAAGCTGCAGATGTGGGTTTTTAATGCTCACCAGGTACTATATTTTACAATAAAGCTCCTATTACCAGAAGTAATTTTGAACAATTATAATTAAAACCAGAAAAATAAAGTTCTCCTGTATTTTTCAAGATTCTTTTGTGAATTCGACAGCCGTTTCTGAAAAGGTTGTTTTGCCTCTTGTGGTCTTTTTACACAAGAATTTAATTTTAAAATACAGAAATGTATGATTGTAGAAGCAAAAGAAAACGAATTAGCAAAATACATAATTTCTTCCTTTAGAAAAGGGATTAAATAATTTTAAAATACAGCTTTTAAAACTAGTATCAGATTGAAATGCTAATGGGATCATTGGATACAAATCTAAGGTGCAGAGGATGACTTGATGTGGGTTTTTTCCCCCTTTCATGGGGTAAATGACACTAATATCTGCAATACCTTTTCTAGTGCAGTGACCTCTTGTTGCAACCCTTCATTTTTTTTGTTTGCTTCTTGTGACAGCGTTTTGTACTTTTCAGTCTGAGAATGTTGCATACTGATTGTTCGTTGCAGTCTGCTGTTTTCTTCTTTGGTATCTTTAAGCTGAGATTTTAAATTCTGATTTTCATCATCCTGTTTGACAGCAATGAGCACAAAAACCCCAACTAAATTATTGCAAGAAAGCAGTAGGAGAATGTGATATTAATGTTTTGTAAATAAAAGTCAGTAAAAATATATATATTATAGATACAGAGATAACAGTTTTTAAAAATTATGTTACTTTAAAATGTTTCATGATGGATTTCACAATAACTTTAAGAAAGGAAACTACTCAGCTAAACTAGGAAAACAAAACCCCAGTATACCAGGACAATACTTCAAACAAACAGTAACAATTTTCTCATTTAATTTTCTGCAGTTTTTTACTTGGAGCTGTCTTGTAGCAGTATGTAAAACATTTAATTTCTCATAGTTCAAAGGTTTTGAGAACTAACTATCAAAATGTTATAGAATAATATGAATAACAGTGGCACATAGATATTTTGTGACCTTTTTGTGTGAATAGCTAAAGGCACACTTTAGGAAAAATTCTGGGAAAAAGAAGAGAATATAATTACTGATAAATCAATCCTTTATGTTTTAGGAGATTATCTAGTTTTGACTTAAAAGCAACTAGTGATCCAGGATACATCAAGTATTCAAATTCCAGATTCTTTTAACATCAAGTAAATCCCGCATTAGATTTATGACCTACTGGCAATTACATCCCACATTAAGCATTATAATTTCATGGCTTTTTTCTTTTATAACCTTTTAAACATTGTAAGTGAATACTAATTAGGTTATTTCAGAGATACATTTTGCCCTTCGTTTCTTCTAAGAAAAAGAAATCAAGGCACATACAGAAATTAGGTTTCTATGAAAACGGGTCTTTTTGTCCTGTCCTCTCGGCCCTTAGGAATACAGGCTTCTCACCTGGTAAATATATGTGTTTTACCCTCAGTTTCAAGTGACTGCACGCACCTTACAAACTCCCACTTCTTTATATTTGAAACAGATTTATTGCTTCCTTGTAATAAGTGGACTGTGAACAAAACCTAGAATCTATCTCAAGGCTTTGGCAAGATGAAATTTTTGTGATGTTCTGAATGTAATGAAAGTTATTTTCACACCAGAGAAACTAGTACCCAAAATGATAACATTTATATACAGAGTGCTATGGGAGCAGGACAAGAATAGGTACAAGGTTGTCTTCTGCCATCTGCTATAGTAACTGATTTCTGTAGTATTTTTGGCATGGAATGATGAAGTTCAATAGCTACTGACAATATTATATTTGATTTGAAAATGTCTTCAAAATCTAATGTAACAACTTCCTTCTGATCACAGCATAAAAGTACTGAAATGCAGAAGCACCTGTATTGATAAAAATGAAATAAATTACACATATAAAATACCAAAATCTAATTCTTTCTAAAGATTTTCTTCAGCACCTCTCTCAAAGAACTTATTTAATACTATCCTGCTCCTTAACTCTAAATTAAAAGCTTGAGAGAAAACATATAGATGGTTTACCATACATTCTGAATGTCATCCCCACATTTGGGCCTGCGGAACAGGTGAAAACAAGCATTCTGAAGTTAAGAGGCCACAACTAATAATTGCGTAAACCAAAAAGTTAGTTCAGCAACCTTGCTTGATTACAAATGCATGAAAAAAAGGTGATCCCTCTGGCAGACACACACAAACTATTTAAGGTTTTACAGCCCAAGAGATGTTTGAGCATCACCTGAAAACATGGACCGCAGACCATAAAATTCAGTTGTAGTACACTCGAACAGTAAAATATCAGTGTAGCTTCACAATGCCTTAACTTCAGTCTGATCTGCCCGAGCATGTAATTCCAAATACAGTCCTCATCGAGTGTCATCTTAAGAATGGAGAAAGCCTAATTTCTGTTTTGATTAAAATATTCCATAAAAGTGGATCGCAGATCAGCTGTTTCCACACCTTGTTCCACCAAGGACACACAAAGCACCTGACTATATTTCTCAAGCTTTTTTATTTCTCATTCTGCTTTAAACATCCCCTTCCTCCCATTGCCCAGGTCTGGGCACCACTCGTATTCTCTCTATCTACCAGCATCTGTATTTGACTGCTAATATTTCCTCCTTTATGTCAGGCTCTGGTAACACTCCTTCCTACAGTGATGGCTAAGGACACTCTGCAGCACCAGTGTCCCTACAGCTGGGGCACATCTTCATTCCCAGTGGTTTTTTTCTGCCTCAAATTCTTTTTCATTAAGTATATTTTGCAAGCTTCTAGCCCAAGACCGCATTTATACAGAAATTACTATCCTTGACTCTAAATTCTTAGGAAATTGCAGGGGGAAGAACCTTAGCTCTTAATATTTGAAAAGGAAAGGTTAAGAGAATTCTGTTGTGATTATTTGCTAAAGAGGAATCTACTCTGTTTCTACAGATAAGAAAATTCAGCTCTTACCTTTTTCCTGCATTCACAGGCTACACTAGCCAGCTCTTCCTGCATAACACGCAACTTTGCTTTAAGAAATCTGATTTGAGCTTCTGCAAAACATAAGAAGTTGTAAATAATATCCACAAGTACTCATTCCATGCAGAAAAGAAGCAAGACTGATGTAAGAAGTCACTTTAATCATCTTGTTTTTAAAAGCACGATACATTGTTTATTAAAGAGAAGTAGGCAAATAAAAACTCAGATTTCTAAATAAATGGTGCGTGTTTCTCATTCTTAGGCAAAGTTTTGCTTAGATTTTTCCTGTTAATGACTGAACTCTACATTTTTAAATGTAAAAGACTTGTAATGCTCAAAATTGGAACTTACTGGAAACTTTTGTCACACTGTGCTATACATTACAGCATTCCTTGAGGCTGAAGTCAAGAAAACTATATTGTAGGGTTTGTCTACTACAATCAATCGGTACCTGCAATTTGTGTAGTTACACCCAAAGTAGTTTTAAACTGCTCCCAACAAACAATCAAATGTAGGCTGCAAACCCCCCTAATATGTAAATACCCCTCCCACACAGTAGTCTATGCTTTTTTAAAGTACACTGCTAACATTATTCAATTACCAGTTTAAAATTAAATTGATTTAACCAGATGTTTTTTTCCAAATGCAGTAATTTCTTGCTCGTGGAGAGCTAAGAAATGTCCTATTACCGTCATGACAAAACGAGCTGTGTGTGAATGGTCTGCTCTTCTACTTCCTATTTCCCATCTTTCCCCCAATCATTCACAAGGAACTCCACCTGAACTGCCACAGGCACAAAGCACAGAAACAGTATGATGATCAAGTTGAGCAACATAGAAATAACCATTATTCACAGTAGGTACAAGAGGAAAAGAATAAAGTGGAGGAGGAGTATCTGGAACTGAATGGGAAGGGAAGGATGGGTACATGTGTTCATTTGCTGTAACAGGAATTCTTGTAATTTCACCCACCTTCCCTTATCAACTGTCAATTGCAGCTTAATTTGTAACTCTGCGGGGACCAATAATTAGGATTTAGGAAAACACCATGAAAAAATAAGATACAGACCAACTTCTTTCCTCCTGTAACATCCCTGCTAGCTTCTGGTAACTAGTGGCTATCCTGAGATGGAGACCATATTGAAGCCATGAAGTTTAATACTCTTCCATGTACTTCTAAACTACTGAGTTGTTTGATTTTCTTTATAAAACATATTGTAGTTTGGTAGTCACAATATCCTATGGCAATGAGTTGACTAATTTAATTATGCGTTATGTAAAAGAAAAACATTTTGTATAGCTTGCTTTAAATCTAGTTGAACGTGGCACTTACTCGTGTTTGCATTACAGAAAGACAGCTTTACCATTACTGTTTTAATTACAGAATCTTTCATATTGCCCTCAACTGTTTTGTTTTCAAACTGAAGATTCAAATCCAAGTTATTCCACGCTTCTAATCGCTACTGTATACCCTTTCCTGTATCTTTCCTAGTTCTGCTTCCTGGTTTTGAGATGGGGTGTGCAGAACTGTGTCATACTCAAGATGGGGTAGCATCAGTTACAGAATAGAGTAATGATAACAATACAGTATTTTAATTTCTGTTATCTTCTCAGGGATTTCTAACGATCCATTTGTCTTTTTCACTGTGAACAAGCAATCCTTTTTTCCCTGAGGAAAACCCATTTCTGACAGTCAGCAAGGAAGAATAAAAGTATTTAACTATGGGAGGAAACCTACCTGCTCCAACTTCATTTCCAACACTTGGAATAATATCATCTAGACAATCTGGTAAGCCTCCTTTCTCTAGTTTTTCCTCAATTTTGCTTATTGTTTTTGCTAAAGAAAAATCTGTGCAATCCTTCGGTATTGCAACATCAGCAGCACTTTGTACTTCTAGGTTTCTTATTTTTGAACTGAAAAGAAAGCACACCCTAGATATTAAATCTATAATACAAAAAAATTTTACAAAAATACAGCACGTCTGCTATTTTTAAGGGCGGGCAGAATTATTTACCTAATGCATCTTCATTGCTCACATTCATCTGAATTATGCATTGATGGCAATTTCTCATTTTCTTTAAGATACTTTACCATATTCCACATAAACAGTTAGAAGACTGTACATATTATAATGTAGATGGCAGAGAAACTAGTACCATTTTCTACTGAGAAGATTTTGGCATGGTCTTCTCATCCAACAACTTTGTAACTAAATCAGAGGAAAAGAAAGAAACAGAGGAATCTTCTCTTGGCTTTAGCTACTATCGACCGCCTTAAATTCTGCTGGTTTTCTCCCCTGTACATTAACTTCTAGAACTCTGTCCTCTCCAGTTATACTCCTACCTTACTACAATTTCTGTGTCATTATGCCTGGCCTAGGAAACCTCATTGATCCTAGAAGCTGCATACCAAAGTTTTCATAAAACCAAAACACAAGGTATGTGACACGTGCTACATAGGGTATCTCCTCAGCTTTCTGTTACAAAAAGGTGACATTGGTTCCCACAGGATCTGAAGTTCCTAAGTTCTTATTCCAATATATCCTCATCCCAATGCAGCCTCCAAACTCCTCCTTAGCTGCAAACTTTCTCCCACAGCTTTGGGTTCACCCTGGAGGTATTGTATCTGTACAATTCCGCTTCTAAACCTCACGATGTGGTGCCAGCATGACAGCCTCCCCTGAACTGCCCAAGGGAGGTCCCAAGTGTCCACAAGTGACTTCCAAATCCTGCAAGACAACCTTGGCCTGTGTCAGTACCATGTTCTGCCATCTTGCAGACAATTTTCATCCTATTCTGGTATTTGTTCATACCTTGTGGCAGTTTTATTTTGCTCCCAGGATTTTATACATTTCTCTACTATTTCCTTTTGCCCAGGTGTCCATTTCTTGCTTTTACAACCTTGAATATGCTACCTACACAGCCAAAGCTATTCAGCCTGAAATCCCTGAAAGCTGTGGTACTACTGCCGACTCTCTCTTGGCCTGTGAGCCCAAGATTCACCAAAACAGAGAAGGCCCTCGAGGGCCTCATGTTTCCCATGACAAGTCTGATCACAGCTCAGCCTGCACCACCAAGGTGTGCCCTCTCAGGCTGCCTCAGATGATGTATTTCCCACATGTGTGCTCATTAGGCATCCTTTCACCAAGGGAGTTAACAGAGTGTAGCTGTCAGCCTTGAGAAGTGCTTAAGCAGAAAGCAACAGTTTCATTGTTGTAATATTAATCACATGTGCTCACTAATAATTTTTGGTGCTCTGTGCAAGTGAACAGATTGCTACATGGCGGAGCTGACTGAGGAGGACCAGAAGTTTGATACATTTATTTATACAAATATATGTAAGTGTAGAAGCATATATGAATAAAAAAACCCTGATAAACAAAAATAGCAACTACAATATTTAATTACAGAGACAGATGTGTACAATATACCTTGAAGTGGTTCTTTTTCCCTTACTTCCAGAGTACGGTCTGTTCTGAGCCATGGGCACGGAAGCACATTTCTTCTTGTTTGCTAGCTACAAGATTTTTTCAGAAAGTAGTGATTTATTTTTTTAATTAGTTAGGAATTACTTTTTTCTAGTATTTTTTGTGGTTTGGTTTTTTTCTTTTTCATATATTCAGACTCAAGAATACTTTTCAAATATGCTTTTGAAACTTTTAAAAGCACAGTTTTTCAGTTTTACTTGCACTTGTCTTTATCTTGCAACTTTTATGTCCATATGCCCAAGTTATAATACACCCAACAGTCATTTGCTTGTGAGAGTTTTTGCACACATACTCATAATAAATTCATGCATAAGCAAGGCTCTCAGCTATTATCAAGATATTAACTATTGGACTGTCAACAGAGTGCATTTCTTTGAAAAATCATACCTTCAACAACATGCTGTGTTTATGCATTATTTTAATCTTATAAATTCCCTGTAGAAGGAAGATCTAACAATATTTTTGTTACTTTCACCCAAATAAATGTTGTTAAAATTTAGAAGGGGTTCTACTGTATCCTGATAAATAGCTGAAGACAGTATTTTGGAAGTTTTAGCTCACCTCCTAAAAGAATCAATGTAATTGTAATTAGAGACAATTGAGTTTGTTCCTGATCAGTCTCCTTTTTCCATTATATTCCCTTCCTGTACTCAGTTATTTTGACTACTTATTTATTATTACACCTAGAAAACAGTAGTAGTACTGCCTTTAGTATTATACTGGTGGTGGAGTAAAGGGGAGAAAGGAAGAAATTACTTATGTTCTAATATTACACTAGGAATTCTTAATTTGATGTTCAAAACAGTGAACACTTCTGTTAACGCTTTACAGAAGATGAAACTTAGAACACAACAATGAAACATGACAGAGATCCACTTCACCACCAGTGGCACTGAGAAACCCTGGTAACACTGTCCTTGTAGCACTGCTCTGAACATCATTTCCTTCTGGCTTCCCACCAGTGCAAGTCCCCAGCGTAGCACAACCTCAAACCCAGAAGTAATAATGTGGAAATTATATCAGAAGAGAAATTAACTAGGACAGCTTTGACTTCGGTACCTTGGCATGTGAGTGTGTAAGAGATGAAACTTCAGGGCAGAGTGGATCTCTGCAGGAAAAACAAACAAAAAAAAATTTGCTGAACATGTGTACCAAAATAAACATTTTCCAAAGCAAATTCAACCCCCCTGTCAGAATCGGGAGAATAATGTTTTCTATGTCTAGAATAAACAATATAGCTAAGGTGGGAACATGTACTAAGTTCAGTCATAAATTCAGTCTAATTCTCTGTCTTTCCATTCTACCTCATTTGCTATCTAAATCACCTGGTGAGCCTAGCGTATCTAATACAACAGTTTACTTATGTACCAGAATCTGAATCTTGTCTTTCACAATTCAGGCGATTGTGGCAACTACTGGCTTATTAGATCAATGATTCCCTGCACCAGGGAGTACTTAGCCAGTATGCACGGTCTTACCAGCTTCAACAAGGGAGACTAACAATCCATTACCAAAGATCACCGACAGCTCAGCAGTTAATACATCTACTTGAGACACAAATTCCTGATTTAATGCAAAGAAAATGAAGATATAAACCACCGTCCCCTACAGTCTAAGAGGGGCTCAGGTTGACTGTTGTCAAGTTAATTGACAGGGTCTGTCAAGTGAACATGAGGTGGGAGCAATTTATAAATTAAGCCTCACAGAATTTTCTCTGAAATAAATATTACAAATATTGTATCCATTTTACAGATGAAAAAGGAATAAAAAGGAAGCCTTCTTATCTGCTTATTTGGCTGAAAACCATACTTCTTAGTGACTGAACTTCAGGTTAAATGATTATTTTTTAAACCTGCTGGAAACAAGCCGAAAGTTTTAGCATGCTGTATACTATCCAGGTCAAGTTTCTTGTCACATGTATAATGTTTTTGCTTTCAGAATGAGTTATGGTTTTTACCACCCTTTGTAATTTTTTACTTCAATTAAAATACTGGCTTATGAAAGATTTGGAATAAAATTTAAATTTCAGGCACATCAAGTCACTTCAATTTTTTTGCCCAGCTCATTTGAGCAAATGCTGAGATCTTGCCTTTAAAAATTTCACAGACATCCATTCATCAAGAATTATCTGCACAAAGCTCCATGTTTTATTAATCCCCAAAAAAAAACCAACCCTGGAGAAATCATCTGTGTGTGGTTGGCAACAGACTTCAAGAATAGGGTGATTAGTTTTTGTCTGTTTACCCTATTTTCCTCAAGCTTCCTCCCTATTGGCTAGCTTTAGGAATACGCAGAAGGTGAGGATTTGCTGCCACAGAAATAGCAGTTACATGTTATTCTGGAAAATATGAAAGTACAACACACTCTATACTCAAGAAAACAACAATGTTCTTTCCATCAATAGACTAATTTGTTCCTAGTATATCTGTTGTCTCAGGACCTTCTTTAAAACAAACAAACAAAGCAAAACAAATGAAAGAAAAACCTCACTGTTCACTAAATTCCTCAAACTTGTTTAACCTTAATGGTTTCTTTCCTCTTCCCCGTACATGACAACCCATTTTTAAAACCTCATAATACGGTTCTATAGTTGTTTGGTAAGTGAAATTAATGTGCAAATCCTGAAAAGGTATACAAATAAGTAGCTATTGTGGCAACACTGAAACAGAAGCTAATGTTTAACAATTCCATCTCTGCATGTAAACACGAGATGCATGTGCATGAGCAAACCCTTTGTGTTTGCTAATCCTATTCAAAGCCTATAGCATGCTTGCCCATGCGCGTAGGGTTCCCATCGCCATGAGCGGGCAACGCTCTGAAGAGTGAAAGTGTAAACAAAAGCTGATTTCAATGTGGTGTCACTGGAGCTGCTTTGTCTCTATGCAATTCAAGTTTCTCTGCAAAAATGATGCTATAAAACCTCCAGAACAACTTATTGAAAAATATGCACTGACTTGCAGAGTGACTTAAATATTTGTTGCCTTTTTTTTCACTTTGTTTACTCATTTTTTTTCTTAACCTGTCTCCCCCCCACCCCCCCGACGTTAGCTCTTTCTATCTTCAGTTTCTCCCCTTCTTTCCAGTTGCTTTAGTGTTCATTCTCCTTAAAGGAGTCAATGGAAACTTCAGGTGGATATTTCAAAAATATCTCAAGTGCTTCCTTTAGATTTGACCTGTCTGCTTGCACAATTTAGAAATATTTTTTTAATTAAATATTAAGTACTTGAAACTAATCTAATTGAATGGCCTCAGTGTTCACTCATGGATAATCAGTATGCCTAATTCCTAGCACACATTTCTAATGTTTTTCACTACAGCATGGGATTTCAATTCTTCTTTCACATAAATGTTTACCAGAACAGAGACTGTGGTTGTTTTAAGATGTTTTAGTTTATGTAGGTAACTGGTAGATGGGCTGCTACTCTGATACGCTAATTGCCAATATTTTTTTAAATTCTTCCAGCACTCCCATTTATTTCAAATGCATATTGTCAAAGCTATTAACTCCCTTTGGGGGGCTGAATCCTCCGATCACATTACTTCATAAAACAGCCCTGTAACTCAACTCCAGTTTGAAGTTCTTAAAAATCTTCTGTCTACTGTTCAATAACTAACTAACAGAACATAAAAGTAGATGCAGAATTTGTTTGCAAGTCATGATTATACTGATAACACATGGAGTTTGTTTTTTTCCCTCTCTACAACTGACAGATATGGCTTCAAAATAGCTCAGGAATAATTTTAACTATAGTAGCAAACTTGCTGGTGTAGCCAGGCTTCTCTCACAGACTTGCTGTCACACCTTTTTGGGTACTGAAAAACCCTTTTATGTCCATAAAACTCCCTCACTTTTTGTTTTCACTTTTGCTCTGCACACAAGTAATTGTTTGATCATCTCTAGCAGACTCTCATATATACTATTTCAAAACACTTTCCCAACTGCAGCTTAACATCTGAAGTACCTTGTAAATCCAGCCTTGTAGCTTTGTTATCCAGATTAGCGACATGATAAATTTAGGAACCTAGGGGATCAGGTCCTTGATAAACTGTGAGTTAGTCTTAAATTCACCCAATTGCTGTAAATAATGTCCCTGAACAACTAAGTGAACATGGCCATGTATCTACTCCAGAGCTAACAGGTTTGAACACACAGGCCAAAATGCACAGCTGTACGTATGTCCATACAGGCTAAAGGTATGTGGGACCCAGAAGTGTAATGACGCCCAAGTTCCAGAGGGTGGCAGCTGAATGTTTTCTCAGTCTCAGGGTTTTGTGTGTATATTTTTTGGCATCAAGCACTTCCTGTCCCAGGAACATTTAGGCCGAATTAAATGTGAACTAGAATCTATTTCTTCGCTTTGTCAGCCCAGCTGGTTAAAAAACATCTACTGCTGAGTGTCTGCTGTTTTGTACTGCAAAGAAACTTGTTACCTTACCTTGCTTTTTTTACCGACGTCAGCACTACTTAGCATCCTAGATAGAACATTTCAGCAAAATTAAGACTTCCTTGAAATAACAAGGAACGCCACTGACTTAGTATCAATTGTTTCAAATAACATAAAAAAAAATTTAGACTCCACCAGTCTAGCATGCTGCAAAGATAAGATAAAACAGGAGCATGACTAGGGCGCAGGTTAGGTGTGCAGGGCCAGTGTGAAAGATTCACCACAAACTACGTGCAGCAGTTGTAAAGCACATACCTCTCTCTATTGTCTTCACATGATGTAGTCTGTACTGTAACTGGTCTAGATAGTATCTCCTGTTGGGCTTTCTTTATTAAAAAAAAAAAAAAAAAAGTACTCAATTTTGGGGGAATATAACCCATTAAAGATTAGTTATATATTTGTAAACCACAGATCACAACTACAGTCTACTATGGAAAAGAATGGAAACTATAGTCCACTGTGGAAAAGAATTTCTCAAACATAGGAAAAGATGGGTAAAAAATAAAATGCTATTACTATCCCCCAACATTTATTTCCGTTCCACAAAATGTAGTTGCCCTTGGCCCATAGAACTTTTGCATAGCTTAACATCATCTGAGATGCTGCTACCCTCCCTCCTTTTTCTCTGAAATATAGAGGTAGCAAATGCACAGCAGGTGGGACAATTCTTCAATTTTCCATACTGTGCAATAAGCCTTAAAAATAAACCTTTATTATACATAACCATAATATATATATTATATATAAATATAAAACCATAACTGGACACTGATATGTTGTATATATGAACAATTCAGTCTGAATGCTGAGATAGTTTCTATGTTGCTAAATTGCACTTATAAAGTGTAATCCAGAACAAAATGCAGATGTCCTGGTTTGTGTTTGGGTTTTTTTGTTTGTTTGTTTGTTTTTTGACTTAGATTGGTTTTCTTTTGTTGTTAAATGTATATCTGTGCAATCTGGTAGTGCCATGTAGTATATTAAGTGTCCTAAGAATGTTTGATCTTCTGTTGTATTTAGAGAAGGTGGGGGGGAGTGCGGGGAGGGAAGTGGTTGTTGCTGCTTTTTAAAGGAAAGGGACTAGATGCTATTTTGGCCACTTCATCTGCTTCTGTTCAATGCCAAGCAGTTAGCCTCAGCTTGTCACAGCTCAAGAGAAGAGTGTTTTCACAGGACGTAAAAAGGAAGTTTCAACAGTAGGAAAAGTGCATACAAGTATGGCTTTCCAGAAGACTTAATAATTTGCTTTTTAAGCCTTATTTATTTAGGTGAGTGCATTTACACTGAATATATGCAGAACACCTTCTCCAAACTGTTTTGGGTATAAACCACATCTCTCCTGTTCCCTTTTTAAAATTTGTCCAATTTTCATAGAAAAGACTTGACTTGTATCAGGTACACAGCCACACCAATGTCAGAAGCTACTACTGACAAACAGGAACTTTTCCTGTTTTAAGAAAGCTGCCTTCTTATTAACTACGTATTTTCTATTTATGTTGCTTATTCTTTGTATTTCTTTCAGCTTGAACAATGTACATCTTGCTTCACTAGGATGTTATTGGAACAGTGTCTGGTTTTCAATTACTAATGGTTTTTTTAGCATATAAGACATAAACCACATACAGATACTTTTCTTAAACAACTAAACAAGTTTTATGTGGTTTTATGTATATATCTGCAAAAATGCTCTATGCATCTGTGTGAACATCTACCTGCCTGATTAAATTTATATAAAAATTATTTTTGGGTGTGTTTTTAGTAGAAGTTTAAGGTTCTGAAAAAAGGAAACCAAAAGGTTAGATTGCATTTGAAACCAAAATACTTTTACTTGTCATGGTCTAAGTAATTTCTTTTGAAACTTGACCCTGTGTGCATGTGAATCAAGGCTAAATTATGTAACAGTCTGCAGAACCTACTCACCATTACTTCTTCAGCCTGACGCACCAGTTTTTCTGTTTTTGTTTCTAATTCTGCATTCAGTCGCCTGAAAAAGTAAGAAAGCTTGTCACTGAGTTTTTGAAAGTTTTAATAGAAATAAGTGTAAGCATGACAGGATCTCTGCCTGAACTAAGTAACATTTTAGTAACTCCTGCCAAGGAACAGTGAAGCATACTTCAGGGTATGAGCAAAGTTATGTTTCAACCATTTCCTGGGTTTCTGTCAAATCAATAGTAATAAAGTACCTACACCCATCAAACAGTAAGGTTTGGACTGTAATTCTGAGGTAAAGGGTGGCCTTGTTTTTGGCCGTGTCCTTGCTTAACACACCTCTTCCATCTTTATTTCCTCATCGGTTTCTGTTAACGTGGTCCCTACCTGAAGCATGCTTAGCAGCAAGCACTGAGGAAGGAGTCATGTATGTTTATGTTATCATCACATAACTAAAATGTGTTGTTATACCTATATACAGGTTAAAATACGCTTGTGTTCTCGCACGCTTCGCTGTATGGCTTTCCGTGTGGCATGGCTCCCTGTCCACCCCCCCACCCCGCCATGGGCCCAGAGCCGACAGGTAACAGAGCAAGTGCTTTTAAATGTGCTTTCACCGCATTTGTCACAACCTTTAGCGCTTTTAGGCTTTTTTGTTTTTTAAGAGGCTCAAGCACTTGGGTAGTCATAACGTCAAGGCAGCGCTAGGGCTTTAGCGGCAGGGCGGAGGCGCCGGGCGGTGGGCGGGGAGCGAGGCCTAGCGCGGCGCAGGGCGGGAAGGCGGCTCCGCGGCGGGGCGCGGGGAGAGCGGCGCGTGCGGGGCGCCCGTGTGCTCCGGGGGAACTCGCCCAGGGACTGGGATACAGGGGATTAACCGCAACCTCCTCAGGGCGGCCAGCGGGGTGAGGCTGAGGTGACAGGGCCTGGCCGCCGCCCCGGCCGCCTCCTTACTTGTACTCCTCCTCCCGGGCCAGCAAACCGGCGCTGACGAGGCCGGGCCCCGTGGCGGCGGGCGGCAGGGGGCCGCCGGGCGGCCTCCGCACCTGCAGCGAGAAGGAGTTGGTGGGGGGGGCGGGCACGGCGCGGCCACGCTGCCCCCGCTCACCTTCCCGTGCCCCAGCCGCCGCCTTACCGCGGGCAGGCCCCTGCCCCGCCGGGCCCCGCCGCCGCCGCCGCCGGCCGCCGCCATTTTGTTCACGCGGAGGCTGCTGCGTGGCGTCTCCTTCGCCAGGGCAACGGCAGCGGCGGGGGCGTCTCTGCTCCGTCCCCTCCTCCGCCCCGGGGCCCGGGGACGCTCCCCTGCGGCCGCCGCACGTAGCCCTGGCCGGGCCAGGAGGGCAGGGGCAGGGGCAGCCACCCGCTGCGGGGTGGCGGGGGGCTGGAGCGCTCGGCCCCCCCGTGCCAGGGTGCCACCACCTCGGCGCCCGGTGGCAGCCACTGTCTGAGGGCCTGGGGACGGGACCCCGAGCAGAGGCTGGGGATCAGCTGGCTCCGGGCATGGCGCAGGGCCACCATGGGTTCAGGTGAGGGGCAAGCGATGAGGTCTGAGCTGGCATTACACTTATTATTGCAATAAATATTTATTACAGCCCTTCCGTTGGAGCCTTTGGCCTTGCCACGTCGTGTGCTGCCACCACCCCTTCACTTCAGCGTATTAAACTCCCTTTGCAGTGCTATGGCAGGAGTTCCGCCTATGTACCACTCTCCTGCCGTCATCTTTCTGCATTCGCTGTTCCCGGTTTTCCATGATTGCGGTCTGTTTTTAGCCTTGCCCTCTGCCACGCGTTTGAATCTCTCCATTATTTTTGTCCCTCACCCCCACACTGTTTGATTTTGCTGCGTTTCTCCTTCCCCATCACCTACAAACCCGTTCCCCTTCACATCTGTCGCTCCCGCTCCCCTGCTCATTCACACTGTTCCCAAGTTTCCGATGGCTACTGCCCCACCGCACACCCCACGTCCCGTGGGGTCGTAGGTCGCTGGGTATATAGCATGAATAATACAGTTCTATACCCTGAGTTACATGGCCTGTATATGATTTTAGCAAAAAGATTTGCACAGGGGAAATCGGAAGGGCTTAGCTGACTGGAAGTAGAAGGTCCGTGCGTAGTTGAAGGATTTCTGCAGAAGTATTAGTTGCAAAACAAGAAATGCTTGGAGGAGATTAACTTTGAGCACTGAGACATGCAGTGTAACGGGATAAATGGAGGTGAAATGAAAGACAGGACAAATGTGATTAGTGGAAGGCAAAAAATAGAAATATCAACATAGAAAATGAAAGTGCTTAACAGTAATGTTGATACCTATTGATATGTATAATGATGAAACATATTGACACATGGGGGGAAAGAGCAAGCCTGTGAAAAAAGTTATGGAGATTTTGAAAAAAACTCAGAAAAGAAGTCAGTCCATGATAATAATTTTTGATATTTTTTTTTTACTAATAAAAATACTAAGAGGTTAATGGTGGCCTTTCAAAAAAAGATATGCAGAATTGAATACCATCAGTTATACTTTTGATTTGGAGAAGCAAGAAAGGGTGAGGTCAACAGCAGAAACAAAACCTCCGCAGGGGGAAAGACGGGTTTTGTTAAGAAATATTTTGTAGATTCCATGAGATATTAAGGTGTCATAACCACAGTGAGGCTTTAGAAGCCTCTCTAGTGAGTTTTAGTGAGGTTCTGAAAGATTCCAAGACAAACAGAGGAGTCAGAGAAGGGAAACAAGGTTGGCAGGATGACAGCTACAAGAAGAAATGTGCTCTTTCTAAACAGCAAATTCCACCCCCACCTCCCCGAAGAAAATTACTATTTCTTTTTTCAGAACTAAAATATCATATTAGTAATATTCCTACTGTTTTTAAAGTTCCCATCCAATATAGCTATAAAATCATAACACCTTAAAAATGCTGCAAGTATTAGCTAGAGGATCTCTGCTTGTTAGATACTGAGGCAACAAAATCACTGGTTGAGATTAGAGAGATTAGAGCCACTGGTTTTCTAGCCAGCTTTTAGTTAAGTCTTAATAAACAAAAGAGGGGTAATTTATTATATCATAAATGATTAAGTATGTTAACAAACATGGTGATGCAAGGTCCTTTTTGTTTAGACCCCTCTGGGAATAACAACGTACATATATATCAGGATTGCAGATTTGCACAGTTTTTCTAAGATCCACAACATGATTTATTTAATATGACTTATGCTATTGAAATACTGTCTCAACTGAATTTAAAATTCAACTACCTATATTTGAAATAATATTAAAAGATTAGTATGTTTAAATAAGTATTTCTTAGTGAACTTTAAAGTATTTCTCCAGAGATGTAGAAAACAGAAATAAGAGATTTTGTTACATTCTTGATTCCTTGCTCCATTAAGGTTTTATCACTTTAAAGTTGACCTGTGACCTTCACAGTTGTGGTTAATTCTCTAATACATAGTAACTATGAGAGGGTAGAGAATAGGCTTAGATTAGAGATGGCAACCAATAGTGAGATACGTGAGGAGCCAGGAAAATTTATCTCAGTATTTATCTGGAAAAAAACAACCCAACATTTGAAAGCATAGCATTGATATGGTATAAAATTTAGCCAACATCATTTGTTAGCACGTTCCCATTTTCCATTTAATCATTTTTTAGAAGTTGATGTAAACGTTGTGACTGTAAAATCAAAATGTTTTTGTCATTTTGAAATTAAGTGTACATCAGATTAGTTGCAGATTTCAAACAGATCAGTGTTTGCCATCACAGTGAGCTGTACTTGGGACCTATTGCTTGGGACCTCCACGATTAGCATAGTACATCATCATTCTGTATTTTCCAAGTGTTTCAATTTTTCTTTGTTTTTTGAAGGATTGTAAGATCCCAGAATTAAATGGCTCTAACAGAAATGTTAGATTCAAAATTAAGTGGTTCACTACATTGCCACTGTTGCTTTTCCAGCAAAGGAGGGGGTAGATCACAGAACAAAATACCTCAATCGATATAGCTGGTAGGAGTGCTTCAGGACAGAAGGGTGTGCATAGCTGGTATGGTGTTAGAACAGTGTATTGCAGAAGACCACTGAGGATCAATATACAGTGTTTACCTTTGAGTAGACCGAAGAACTGTGTTATTTAATTGTTATCTATGGCCTTATTCCTTCTGCAGGCCCAAATTTTGTGATACCCTTTTCCTCCTCCAATAAAAATATAAAAGCATGAGATTTTTATATTAAGCTATTATCTTTACACTTTTAGACACATTTTTTATTCATGATAATCTTCTTATTGGCTTAGAGATTCATTATACAGAATTTTCCATGTTTCCCATAAAAGTTGTGCTATTTAGTAGAGACCTAGAATATCAACAACAGTCAAAATTTTAAAGGCCAGGATTTCACTTTATATTACATTAATTGTCAGAAACTAAGGAACAATAGTGGTTTAGGACAACATTTTCTTCCATAAAAATAATTGCAAATGTATCAGACCAAACAGGTAACAGCTGATACCCTTGCTCAAGTTTTCGCTTTTTTCTTTTATGCAACCCGTTGTAAACAAATAAATAGTATCAGATATATACAACAATGTGTACAATTTTTAGACCAAGAATCATGCTAAGGGTTAGACGTTGTCTTTGATATGTGGTAGAGCTAAATTAAATTA
This sequence comes from Falco rusticolus, assembly GCF_015220075.1. Taxonomy (NCBI): domain Eukaryota; kingdom Metazoa; phylum Chordata; class Aves; order Falconiformes; family Falconidae; genus Falco; species Falco rusticolus. The sequence continues at coordinate 18,224,579 of NC_051193.1, read as the reverse complement.
AGCTTATATATATGAGAGAGGCCTGAGATAAAATATTACCTCTGTTGATTCCACCTCTTGAAGGCGAAGTCTTTTACAGGACTTGCTGCTGCCTGCTGTACCTCCATCGTAGGAGGGGTGCTTCCCTGAGGCATTATAACACAAAGTGTGTCATTTCCTTGTAAGCTAGTTTATTTGACCAGAACAGTCTGTAGTGCTTAGATTACCCTGCTCCAGGTTAAGTGGTCATAGGGAGACTGTTTACTGCAGCACATATACACTCTTAGGTCTGAACGCTGGTACTTTCTCAGTCAACACCCGTGGTTTTAGGCACGAGAATCCAAAGCAATCCAATCCACGCTCGAAGGAGATCTGTGTTACCACCAGGGCTGCCTCCGACACAGCAGCGTGCCACGCAGTGCTGCCATATCTCATGGTCCATGTCACATAAACTGCCGTTCACACCATGCCTCTTATCGGTGTGCTTCACAAGCAGGGCATGCACAGGGAGCCTCACGCCGAGCAAAAACCACAGCCTGTGCAGGCTGAACCCAGTCATAAGGAAGTAAACCAGAGACAGCCTAACTGCAGCACTTGCAGATGAAGGCAGAGAATTTAAAGCTAGCAAGCAGTTGTTTGTTTGTTTACTTATTTATTCTAAGTGTGCCAGACAGGATGTCACAGTTACCTCCAAAGCATATCACTGAAACCTGAGCAACTGTAACAATTACAGACCCTTCACACTTGAATAGTTTCCCTACCTTAAATTTCTTAATTTCTTAAATTTATACTTTATTTTTCTAGTTCCAATTTTCTGGAGGGCAGAGAGGGAAGAGCAGAATTTTGGAATGGACTGTAGGTAAAATTTAATACTTAGAAACTTTCAGAAAACTTGGAATTTTTTTTAGGTCTGAATACTCATTGTAGTTTTTATTTTAAAAGATGCAGTTGCTATTTCATATTCCTATTGTGTGGAGTGGAAGTAACAGATAATCTTGAATTCTTCTGAAAATCAGACTAAATCACATAATTTCTATGCAGTAATAGAAAAAAAAATGATGTAAACTCATGCACAGCATTTTCAAACATTAGTGGAGCGGTAGGATCTAGACAATGTGTAGCTATTAAATCAATAATCCAGACATCAAGGGAATTCCCCAGACAGCTGTTGGATTTTTCTCCCTAATCAGTAATAATAATCCAATGGTGTTCGTAATGGCACGACTGCATATCAGAACGTATTTTTGTGCTGATATTTCCTCATGTGTCTCTAATGGCTCCCTGAAATACACAGATGACCAAGTATTATTAATAGCCTGTATTTCTTATGAAAAAGCTGCTAGCTGAGCTGTTTGGATATATGAAGTCTGCAAAAAATCTTTAGACCTTACTGACAAATACCCGAAGCTGGTTTACCATCAGTGTAGCCTGGTGTCTTTTGTTTTCTAGCAGAATGACCCTGATGGATGTTAGTTGCTTGTGTCAAGTTTTGCGTGGCAGAAGTTGGGGAGGTGTGTGAGAACTGAGCAAGCAGATTTTGAGGGACAACGGGCCCGGGGGATGGGCAAGCTGACCTAATAAGTCTCTTCCATCTCCAGTGTCTCCGGTTTTGCTTTCATATGGATTTCAGTGCAATGGAAATGTTTATTCTGTTTCTAGTATCTGTGTAGACATATAAAATACCTAATTTCTAGGCTACTCTAAGTTATTTTTTATATATAGCTATAACCAGCATACTTAGGCTATTCAGATTGCTATTTAAAAATACAAACATTTTTCTTTGTTCTTCTCTGCTTCGCTGCACTATTGGGGCTTACTTATTTCAGTGTCATCCTTCCTAACCTAATCCAAACAATAACCTTGGCTCAACAATTTAAACATATTGAATCCCCAACCAGAGTAGTTTTCCCTAGTAATACTCTGATTACAGCAGCTTTTATGTCTGAACAGGAAAGGACCTTAAACACTAAATCTCATCAGCACTGTAAAAAATAAGTGGTGAGCATCAGTCACATTTTCTTGAAATACTACAAGTCTTTCTTGAGGCCTAATCCTTTAATCTCTGGATTTTGGGCACTTCTGTTCTGATTACTAGGGATCAAAAGGTTTGGCAAATACTCTTCAGACCACTCTTCAAAGTGGCCACTGTAATATTACCAGGTTGTTACAACAGTTGTATGATTTTTCATTGTAGTAGTAGCTGGCATTTTTGGAAAAAACAGAGAAGCTGGTTTATCAATGCAAAAGTCTGCCACATTGAAAATTAATTAAAAAGCACATGGTCCTCCCATACGGTGGTTCAGAGGATTTCAGAACATGGCAACATCAAAGCTAAAGGGAAATATCCTTCACTGATGATGGGAATTCCTCCTGCTGTGTGAGATGCAACATTTTCTAATGGAGGGTACCCTTAAAGGGCTGCTGCAACATACATAAATGCTGTTTTCCTAGCTTGTTCCCAAAGCTACAAAGTAATAACTCATTTCACTGAAACTAGAACTCTTACACCATTTCCTACCTGAAATACTGTCACGTTTGAAGTTACATTAGGAAAAAAGAAAGAATTTTGCATGTCATCCATAGACCAAAATCAATCCCTTAGATCCTACTACCGGATAGTTTTGTCAAATGTTCATGGGTCTGTTCTGGAAGTAGGGTTTTTCCCTAAATGAGGTGATTTCCTCATCCTGTTTCAAACAAAGGATACGGAAGTTGAAAAAATCAGTGACTCCTCCTCCCCCGGTTTCATTTTACTTATTGCAAACTAGAATAAAACTGGGCTAAGTATTTTTCCCTATATTTGATCACCGGGACTCCTAAAGACTGTCCCTTTACATGTTAGATCTCCATCTAAAAAAACCAACCCCATCTCACTTAAATTTAAGAGAGTTAAGAAGCTGCTTTTAAGAAGAAATCACTCACTCTTCAACAGAGAGGCATGCCATTGACCAGACAGATAAAAAAACAACAACAATCTTGTCACCTAGATGCAGAACCTTGCAGTTAGAACAGGAGTAAGTGCAAATCTACCTGTGCTCTTCCTGTTCATCACAGCCTTTGTTAGGGGTCTACATTTATTGTTCCTCTCGTGGTTGTCAGTAAGAAATCCAGTCGTGTATTTAGAACCAAAAACCCTACAGCCTGAAAGAGCCAAATACTCTTCTGCACTTTTCATGAATATTTTAATTTGCATAGGTGTGTCACCACTTGTGTCCAATTCCTCTTCACTTGGTAGAATGTGTTCCCCTACATAGCATAAAATTCATTTAGGAAACACTTTTTCATACTGTTGCTTTCATGGGACATGCCACATTGTATATCTGAGTGTGCATATCAAGGGTGAATGCAGATAAGGTCTTTCAAAATCACTTTGCTGTGTTGACAATGCCACAACAGATCTGGCCTTTACTATCAACTTGCATATTTTTATTAATTTTTCATTCAGTGCAGAGTAAGACATGATGGTTCTAAAATATTCAGTGAACACAGTGTGGCATCACCAAACAAATTTATATTATATAACAAGTACAAACAAGTTCTAACATTTTCAGTGTGTCAATGTTAGCATTCAATGTTAGTCTTAAACTGGAATACCACATGCTTGGGCATTTGCTTGTTCAATGTTGCTTGATAAAAGGAATGCTAATTCAGTTTATATTGCCAGTTCAGCCCTTGGCTTCCCTGCTAATGCTTACTCTCTATCAGAAAACTTGTTTCAGTGTAATAAAATGGATTAAAAGTCAACCTACATGTCCCTGTGTAAACCACCTGGATGAATGCACTTGACACGTTAGTGCATTTCCGCATTGGAAAATTATTTCAGCTTAGGGGAGGTACAAACTTTTTCACTAACTGTAGTAAAAGATGTGTAACTCAGTGCCGGCTGGGAGGAGAGCATTAGTTTGTTATCTTTTGCCTGTTTTCATAAACAAATGCTGACAGCAATTGTTGTTACTGCAGAGCCAGCAGAAATTCATAGGGGTTTTCTTTTTGTTGTTCTGCCACACAAAAAAGAAATGTTATTTTAACAACAGAATGTTTGAGAGCTTTTAAAAATACAAGTCCTTATTTTTAGGCATGCTGAGCCCCCCCCAGTTGCCATTGAAGTTGGCTTTTGCTGCAGATGCCCCACAGCACGCTAAGGAGTCCCTCAGATTGGAGGTCCAAGGCCAACATTAGGGAACATCTTTTATGTGAGGATGGCCACCATGAAAAGCACAGGGGCTTTTGTTTTCTATACATGAACTCAAATTGCACTGACTCTTTTGACAGGTACATACATCGATTGTGTTCCTAAACTTTGTCAAGGCCACAGCAGTTGGCCTTAATAGTAATGTGCGAATTAGCTTAAACTGAAGCAGGGCTTCTCTAATGAGAATTGCTTTGTGAAAGGGAATGTGGAGGTAAGATTTGGACATAACTACTCTGAGACAATTGGGCACAGCAAAACATCTGTCTTTTGAAGAAACTACCCATGGCAAAAATGGCCCTGGATTGAATACTGAGCTAAATTCCCAGGCTAGGTCCATCTGACAGAGATCTAAAGGTTTCTGTTGTGTGGTTACAATGAGTTTTTTCTCTTAGAGCAGCTGAGGTTTTCCCAGGATTCATACCTCAGCAGGTAACAGTTAACAGATAACTGAGAAAGCCTTCTGGAAAAAAAAATAAACCCAAAACACAGAAGATTTCAAATCCCTGAAAAAAACAAATACATAAATACAAAATGTATTAGTCGCATGCACAAACATAGTGGGAAAATGCCCTTGCTTCTGTCCTATCACCCTTTACTGTCCTCCTTCCCAAAAGTTCAATCCCTACTTTAATTTAGGTGTTGTATATTCATTGAGCGTTATAGGACAGATGTACAAGCAATGTAGTGGCAGGTAAAGGCTGTGCATTCCTTTAAAATTTATTGTCCTCTGATTTATTAGCATTATTAAATGAATGTCTGTGTTCAAATGCTCTGAACCTTTGGTTAACAAGACAGGAGAGAAGAAAAACTGGCTGATGTTAGTTTTAAATGAATCAGCTTTTATGCCTTTGGCTGTCCTGAGTAAAAAGAGCACTCCAAAGGCATTTAATTTCAAAGACTAGGTTGTGAATTCTTTTCCCTAAAACCTGATCAAAAGAAAAAGATCCATTGGAATAGCTGTTTTGTTTACTTAGATTTGGACATTCTCCTCCAGTGTTGGCAACTCAGATTTTGCAAGATCTTGCCACTGCATAAGAAGCAGAAAGTGGAATGTAGAGATGAAAGCATGTTTGCTATCAAAGAAAAGTTGAATTCTCACTGTAAACAGATAGCTCGAACAGTAAAAATATTAATTGTAAAATTATTGCTGGTATCAGTAAATTAAAAACCTTATGCTTAAGCATTAAGTGAAAAGTTGCATTTAATAATTTTTTAAATGCAAAAATGAGCATATTAAACAGCTGTGGTTATAAACATGATTTTGTAGTGCTTCTTTTCATTGTATATTGAGTCTTAAAATGTATTTAAGTAGAATTAAAACTTAAAAAAAATAAAATTCTAGGTTGAGATTGTCATAAACTTGTGTCATACCTCCAGAATGGTGACTTCATTTCTGTGAGGATCACCTATCATTTCTTAAGCAGGCTGAACTAACAGCTATATTGCAGATTATAGTCTTTGTGCAAGCGTAAAGTCCAAAAGTGCACTAAAAAACACCACACAGCTGATACTGTGCAACACAAAAAGCCGCTCTGCTCACTGTAAAGGCATTATTTATAGAGGAAGTCATTACCTCTGACGTGAATTTTAATGCCTTCAGTGACAACAAACATATTGAGACTCTTTTCTTAGGGACTATCTTGTTAAAAGTAACGTGTGATGCTGGTCATGTAAAGTTGCAGAAGTCTGTTAATTAATCTTATTTTAAATATTAGAAGACTAATTAATTCAATTAAAAGAGGAATAGTTTCAATTTGAAATCATATTAAGGAGATGTTGAGTGCAATAAAATCATCTTAATATTTTCTAATAAGCTAACTCTTAGCAGAGGACTACAGGTTTCTGAGACAGTGTCAAACCCTCAGGAGTTTGCTCACAGCATTCCTGTTTTCTGTTTTGCTGTATAACAAACTTGCTGGTAACTCACGTGTGTTGTTCTGCTCCATTCCCCGGCCTGAGGCACAGTAAAATAGTGTCTGTCCCATGCGCAGAGGAAATCAGAGAAGGAACTTTCTCTGACTGGTTTGGGAGATGATGCTAGAGATCACATGAACAAAGGAAAACAGATCCCCAGAAAGGGTTGTCAGAGCTCATTTAGCCTTGGTGAATGATCTAAAGAAAGGGTCTCCAAAGTCGAAGTGGGACAGCAGATAGCTGTTGAGAGTCTAGCACTTCACCTGTGTGAGAGCGATGAGTAGAGTTAATGGAGGTTTGCCTGATGACTGTCTTTCAAATCAGATACAGGGAAAGGCAAAGAGAAGAAATCACTTAACCACTTAACCTGGCAAATTAAGGACTGGAAAAACCTTTGTAACATACTGCTTATGAAAGAGCAAAAAAGCAGGTAATGGCAGTAAAAAATAAGTTCCTTTTTCTCTTTGAAGTCAGTACAGCAATCATATATCCCTTCCCTGTGCTGTCCGGGCACCATGACTAAGTGCTGGCCTGTAGTAGAAAAACCACCTCCACTAAGGTTGTGGTTTATTTTCCATGTAGCCTTTCCAACTCTGTTGACATTAACCATAAAGCTGCACATAATGTTATTCCATGCCACGTATAATTGTGTTTTTCCTTATGCGGTCAGCCGTCCAGTGGGAAATGAAAATAAACTGCCTCTTTTCTGGACCGCGTTGAGCAACCATTAGCTAAGTGCTGACCACTTGCTTGTCTGAGCATTCAGTGTGTTACAGCGCAGTGTCCAGGTTTGTCAGTGGAGTTTTACACAGCTACCCATGTGATGATGGCAGTTGCTGATCTGAGGGGGCTACGCTAAAAAAGCACTACTTGTGTAAAACTGAAAACATATTTTTCTCAACTTGAATAACATTTTTGTAGATCTTGTCTGACAAAGATTTGAGCTTTGTTGGAGATTTATTCTAATGTTGGAACTCTGTTTCAGGAAAGTGGGTAAGCTTGTATATAGTGCTAAGCATGTGAGCTGTTATCTAATTACATTGCTGGATCAGATTTCTAAATTTGTTTCATCTCCTTTTGAATGGAAATTGATCCATCTTCTGAAATACTGCTCATGCTAATCAAAACATATTTATTTTTCCAGAAAGACATGCTAGTTGAGTTAATATTTGCCTTTAAAGTTTGGTTTCTCCTGGCAGAGGGAATACTTTAAATTATGTCTGGGTTACAGTAGAACAAATTTCATAATGAACATATAAGAGATGGGAGAAGCATATCTAGCATTCCTGCAAGTAATATGAAGCACCTTATTTTATTGTTTGATCTATGTCTGTGCTGTACTGTTCGGGATTAATAAGATTTCTTCTTTTGCTTTAAATCTTTTCCTAATGTTTCAATCACCCAAATTATTTATCCTTTAAATTGGTAACATGGTATGAAACCATACTGTCTCTTTCCAAGTTCTTTTAGAATTTACTTTTATACATGAGTTTAGCTTGATTTTAAAAAAAAACCCCAATGTTAAGGTTAGCCCTTTCCAACCTGTACTCCTTCACTTGCTGTACTTACTTTTCAAATTTTTCTATTCTGCATGTTATTTTTGTGGCAGAGACCATGATGTAGAGACCACCTTTGAGACTGGTGCTGTGTGGTCTATAGTCTTTGCAATGTGTTTTGCAGTCATTGACACAGGGTGGACCTGAGCTCAGTAACTCAGCTTGTCACTCGTGCTGTGACATTTGTGTCTAGGTGGCTTTAACCTTTTACTCTTAAAACATTTAATTGTTACCACTTCTGGTTCAGCTCCATAAGAGCACTAGTCTATGGGCAGTTGATGTAACAAGCAAGCTTTTGTCTTCTAGGTCAACTAGTATTTAGACATTCATCACAAAAGCAGCCAGAATAGTGGTGGAAATGGTGAGAAATTACTCCTTTGGTTGAGGGAGAAAAACTGAGGAATGGAACCAGTGTTTCATTATCTCAAACACCAGAGAGTGCTGACACTGAATCTGTTAGCACATGGGCACAGTTTGAGAAGAACCGCTATCATGCCCAAATTTCCATGGCATCTGCTCATAATAGTCCCTCTTTCTCACTAAAACCCCAAGGTTTTGGTGCTCTTCCTGAATTTGTTCTCTGGTGAAAACTACGTATCTTAAAATCTGGATGCAGCTGAACTCTGACTAAGGCCGATCCATTCATTTGTTTGTTTGTACTTTGACCAAAGGATTACATTGACAGTTTCCCAAGATCCAAAAATTGTATTTAATCTGTTTACAGAGCTACATACGTTGTTTGAATGAGAAAGAAGGAAATGAAAGTGGCCATATCTACGTCAGCCGGTAGCTGTTCACAGGAAGCAGCAATTACTGCCTAGCCCTCGTCCCCGGGAAAGCCCTCCCGATTGCTACACCTGCCACGTACTGTATGCTGCACGGACGTGCAGTGTCACCACCCAGAATATCAAAAAAGCATCAGAGAGCAATAAAAACTGATACACAGGAGCAGAATAATAGGAATTAGAATAATTCCTATGTGGACTTAACTGGTTGTGGTTTCACTTGCAATTGTCAAACTGAGCTAAATGGGCAAGCGAAGGAATGTGTATTTGTAATCAGTGGCTGTGCACTTGCAGCGAAGGAGAGACAACAGCACTGCACACACAGACAGTAACACCCCTTTCACATCCACTCAGCCTGTACAGTAGCCTGTATTTTTCCTCTTTTGCTTTTTTTGGTCGCAGCTCACACATCTGTGAATCATTCAAGGGGAAAGTTTGAGAGATGCTATGTGTCAGGTCAATCCAGGTTCATTCACTGTATGTCCTTAGAAAGCCAGAAATATGGTGTGTAAACAATGGGGGAGGGGAAGGGGAGGTTTAACAAGACAACCAGGGTTAATCTTTTCTTTCAATATTGCATATAATTTGGTTTTCTGATTACTTACTACAGTTACATTTTCTTTAATTCAGTTACACAAATTCAGTTACAGCAGCCAATTAATATTCCTGCACTCTGTGTGTTGTGAAGGTTGCACAGAGAAAACCTTTGTTATTTTTCTGGTGCTGAAGGAGCTGTTCAAGTTAAACCGTATTCCTCTACACAGCAACAGCGAAGTAAATGACAACATTAATTCAATCCAGAACGCTTGATAAATTGAGAGGGGTTGTTTACCTAGTATATGAAAAAGTCTCTTGGGGATGGGTTTTATGGCGATCTGCATAGTCATCCATCTTCCTATACTGTCTGTGCTCATGTTTGTGAGTAAAGCATATACAGTAATTTAGCATTCAGATAATCCCACAGCTATAATCCAGACAGATTTAGCTCAAATTTCTCGAGGATTTCTATTATCTAGATTTAGCAGTGTGGTATTGACTGGATATTTTAAATTGCTGCAAATGCTTTTTTTTTTCTACAATAAACAACATATTTTGATGTTCTCATAATTGAAGCTGTGGATTCTTCCTGACATTACCCACACATAAAAATCTATCTTTGTGAGGACAGTGATTGCACAGCTGGAGCATGGTTTTAATGGATTCCAGCTATTTGACTACATACCACATGAGATCATACAATGTTGATATGAAAATCAGTGTAACATATATGAAAGTACTAATGGAGATAATTTGAAGAACGTTCATCTCCACACATCACCTATTTGAAAATGAAATCAACTGCTTCAATTGTAATAATGTTTTACTACAGTATATTAGACAATATAGCAATATAGAGCCTGGCTGTCTTACAGCACTTCTTGTAAGTAGATCAGAGCTTTTATTGTTTTCATTTTCCTCAGACAGAACTTCTAGTCTTCCTCGCTCAGCAGTTTTGAGGAAAAGAGGGAGTCCAGGGGGAGAGAGAGCATCATTATCCGCATGAAATGAGAGGATATTAAGTTCAAGCGCACTGGGTACCTTTCACAGCAGACCACCCTTTGTCATATGTTCCTCTGATTAATTGCAAATGTATTCAAGGGAGCAGAGCAGACACTGTAGAGATAATTATATATATTATTCTATAAGAATAGAGATATTCTTATACCAAAAATGCCAGCCCTCACACTTGCTAGCACTGGCGGAGCTGCAGGAGTAAGGATGCTTATGTGGGAAATTTTTAGGGGGCAAGTATACTGTGGGGAAAATTGTAAAGCTGTTTCTTTTACCCAAGTAGCTTGAGTGAGAGTGAACCGAGGCAAACTGCAGAGCAGGGCAGTGCATGCACTGTGCTCTGCCTAGTGATTGTGTTGCAAATGCACAAAGTACATTATTCACCCCCAGGCCAGACCTTCTAGGAGGAGGCTTGTGCACACTTGACAATAATCTGATACTCAGATTACATCATCCATAAGCGTCTGAGAAATTAAATAAGAAAACCACTTGGAAATGTTTGGAAAACAAACTCTTTACCATTTGTGGGATTTCAGATGCCTTGTGTCGTATTTTTGCTCCCTGAACTGGAGGATTTAGATACCAATTCACTAGGTGAATTCAGGTATGCTGCTCCTGGAAGCACCTCCTTCGTGCTGCGTTTCAGATACCTTCTCTGTGCGATACTGCCTGCCCCAATAACTGTAAAAATCTTAAGAGGGATTTTCAATGTGAAGAAAGAGGCTCATTTAATCAGTTGGGATAAAGCTGTTCCAGGTAAGACATTTATTTGCTTAGTCCCCAAACTGCAGGTTTGCCAGAACGATGCAAAAAAATCCCTCCAAAAACCAACACCAAAACTGATTTTTTTTTTTAAAAAAAGCACGAATGAGAGTTTTATAGCTAACAATCATACTTCTGGGTAGAAAACTTCTGAAAGAAATATGCCGCATCTATGTGGCAGTACTTTTGGTTTCATACTTACTGAGTTATTTGCAATACTATAGCAACTGGGTTTCAGAAGCAGCATCGCTTACGTACTTGCAACAAAAAAGAAACAGAGCATTCACTTGCCTCGCTCCAATGCCCCTACTAAAGCGGCAAGCCTGCACTATCGCACTAAAAGCCCTCACTTGTGGCCTGAGAAATTACATTTAGGCTGAAATATCTATCAATATCCAAGTTTGATCCCCAGTAAGTCAGAACTATGAAGCTATAATGCCGGTGAGATGGAAAAGCAATCCGATAGCTCTTAAACTGCTCTTTCTTCCAGACGGTGCTGCCTGGGGCACCAGCTGTTGAAACCGGGAGTTTTCAAGCCCCAGTTCTCTTCTTTCTCAAAAGAATTTCCTTAAACCCCTAAAAAGTGGCATCAAAAAACCACAGATGAGCAAAAGAGTTTAAAATGGACCTGACATAAGCGTGTCTTAGTTGCTTCTTTATTTGAACAGAAGTATAAATCAATGTAAAGTTTTACAGTCAGTGTCTGAGGAAGTTGCAGATGGACCCACAGGCCTTCCCATTGCTGCTCAGCTCACTATTTGGAGTCTGGTTGCCTGCTTTTTTTTCCTTTGGGATTTTTTTTATCCTAGTATATCCTAATGTCTCATTCAGCAATTATTTTGAATGATGCTGAGGACACTTTTCCTCACTCCTTTTGGATTTTCACTTGCTAATGCAAACGCATCTCAAAATATCATCTTCCCAAGTTATTAGATCCAGGGCTTGACGATGCATGCTGGGCTTAGTTGAAGTATCAAACCAGCAAAGAAAGACCAAGAAACGAAATAGCACCATGTAAATATTGACAGATTGTTTTTATGACTAGGCTATAATTATTCTTCATTAATTTGTCTATGTTTTCAGAAAGAAGGGAGGAAATTTGAAAAGCAGAGTAGTATTTTTTTACAACGCGCAACTGTTGTAAAACTGTGTGCTGTGATTGTAGAATTTCCTATTCAAGAAAGCCCTCAAAATGAAAAAAATTCACAACAAAAAATCTGAAAATATCTTACAGTGAGGCAAGTCTGGTATGTTTAAAAGTAACATCAGTGTGTTCTGTGTCTGCGTCTGTAATTTGAGATTAAATATATTGCGGATAAGGTTAAAAACATAATCTTTTCTAACCACCTACCAGGCATTTATGCAGTATATTGTTTCCTTTTTGACAGTTAAACTACTAGTAATAAAGCTCTGTATCTCTGCCATGAGAGTGTTTGTCCTCTAACATGGTTGTGCAACTGCATCATCTGCTATAAGCTGCACCAGTACAATAAGGGCAGAATCTGGGCCTTGTAGCATTTAGTTAATCACTCTGCGTGCCATTAGCAGAGCTGATACCTTTCTGTCCCCTCCCCGGAGGAATAAAGCAACTCAAACTACTCAGTTGCTGCAATTCTGAAAACAGATTTTCCGTGCAAGAAGTTGCCATCTGCACAACCATCCTTTTCCTCTTCAAGTAGCGAACAGCCAGAAGGTACTGAGCCCCCTCTCCGCCTTGCAGAAGGAAGAATCTCAGACATGGCTTTGGTAGCTGGGCCCTGCTGTTTTTTTAACCCATTGAGGTATTTTCTAAAGATGCTCTTATTTCCGTGTGCTTGGCTGGTGTTATGGTGACCATGAGCGAGGATATCGAGTTACTGGTATGGGAGCAGCTCTGCCAGGAAGCCAGAGGGCATGTTCAGTGCAAACTGTTTTTAGAAGCCTAAACAGGCACAGCTCTATGTTGGGTGCCTGCTATGTTAATAAAAGGACTAATCATTAGTTCTCCTACCTCCTAAAGGTGGAAGAACACAGCCTGTGTCTGAGAAAAGTCTTGCTCCTGGGTTGTTGTCACACTTGGCTAATTGGCCCTTACGGCACCATCTGAATAGCAGTATTCTGAAACTGGGGTTAGACAGTCAGATTTTTGAGTTTGGGATCTGCTAGAATTTGGGGGGGAGGACTTTTTAAAAACTGAAAGCAGAGAAATTAAGAAAAGAAGCAAGCAAGCAAGCAAATGCCCCATCCTTCCCAACATGGGAACTTTTAACGAACGCAATGCAATCAACTCATTCTAGGGGTTAAAGCAAAACTGAAGAGCAGAGGGAAAGCTGCCCCTCCTTCCTTTCTTCCCAATGTTGAGAGAGATCTGTTCCTTGCTTTGTGAAGGACAGAAAATTATCTGCCTCAGAAAAATTGAGCTAGGAAGGTGACCTACTGATTTATTTATTTTAGTCTTTGCATAGTGGTATAAAACATCCAGCTGCAAAGTTCACTGTTTTGTAAACTGAGCTGCTCCACTAGAGGTTATTAAGATTAAAACTGCAGCAAAACTCTGAGCACTATCCCAAAAGGTAAAGGCCAGGAATCTATTCATTATAATTCCCCATGCTTTCCTCCTATCCCCAGATGATATCAGTTGTAAAATGGCAGCTTTTATCTATATTTCCACAATTTGACACCTAATATTTATTAAAAAGCTATTTAAATATATCAATCATCTTTTAGGTTCACTTAAAAATAGCAGAGGACACAAAGTGCTCTCTCGTACTGGAGTTTATAGCTTAGTCTGCTTTGCTTTTGAATTGTTAGAGAAATGTTAGAAGCCTGATAGTATGGAAACAGCTGTTTCTTGGCTGTATGCGGTATTGACTTGTAAGAGTAGTGATATTGTGACTGTATTGTAACTAATTAAGGCATTGATAAAGCATCTTGATAAAGGATGCCATTCTTCTCCTATCTAAACTGATTTGCTATTGGTGTTTTGCTAGGTTGAGCATCCAACCTAAACACGCTGGTTAAGACCGCAAAGATCGCTGTGTGTACTGAGAAGACTATAACCACCACTGCTGACTCATTCACTGCCACGCTCGTCTGACATAAGAACTGCTACCCAACCTCTCCATCCCACCCCTGTTCACACGTTGTTATCTGCCCATGGACCCATCTGCCCTCAGCAGCTCTCTGGCTTCATCCCCATCTCAGTGGTACCTTTCCTGATAGCCTAATTTTAGCTCTGAGCTAGATGCAGTGCCTAGATAGGGTAAGTAGATTTTAGCCAGATGGATTATGAACAACATTTTCTTGTCAATGTTCTTGGCTCCAACCCCACAGAAGATTGCTTCAGCCCAGCAGAATAAAATCCTGTCCTTCAGGCAGCTGAGCCAGTTGCCTTACTTTAGCATGCAATGTGTAATTATCCTGTATGTTCCGTATTACGGGTATTCCACTCAAGAGCTTCTGTTTTGCACCTGAAATCTGGATGTGCTGCTGACTTCAGGACAACACAGTGCAAACTTTCTTGCAAAGGTAGATGAAGGCATTAAGAATCTGGACCTATGTATAGTATCATAAATGAACAGTCTTTCATTTCTTACATTTCACCCTGGTAAGAGAAAATAATGTCCATGCTCCACTGAGCTCAATGCTAGAAAGGAAAACTCCCTGTGAAGCCTACAAACCTGTTCAATGTAAATATATAATATGCCTTTTTTTTCCCAACTTGATTCAGATGATAAACGAATGAGATTTAGTCCATCAGTCCTCATTGAGTAATTCTGCAATCACATATTCATGCTGAGGAAGATCTTTCAGTGGGATTCTTTGCCAGCTATTGGAAGTGGGATCATTGCAGAAGTACTAACATTTTCCTGGTACTTATCAAATGCAGCACAAATCTGCCAGGTATCTTTGTTAATTATTTAGAGTGTGGCAGACAAAGATAATATTCTTGGAGTTATTGTTGGAATAATTTATCATCTATTATGAAGTGAAAGCGATTTTGATATATGAGCACTATTGGGGGGAATGGCCAGTGTGAAAACTCCAACCAGATCTCTGTGCATGATATTCTTGTCTCATAGGAAGCAGTGGGAGTAATATGTGAAAAAGAGTTGCTCACAAATCAGTATCCTTTGGAGCTGTCTAGATGACTTTACTGCACTTGGTGATATTCTGCAAAAAGAAAGATCCTCTTTCCCCTTCTTGAGCCTTTTTATGTCACAAACTATGCAGACAAAGCCACATGTGTAACAGCTCACACTAGTTCTTCAGCAAAGAATGCAGAGTAGGACTGGGTACAAAACAAAGGTTCCAGTCCATGATGGTGATTGCAACTACAAATCTCAGTGAAAAACAGTGTTAATCATTAAAACAAAGGTATTCTTAGAACTGTCTCCATTATTAGAGGCTGATTTATCTTTCCACGTTACAGTGGGATGAATACTGGACAAGCCTTTGCAGTGCTTTCACTCACAGCTTAACTGGAATCACAAACAGTTTTCATAATGAAGTCCACCGTCTGCAAAAGATTTGTATTCCAAGTGTATGCGTAGACTCTGTTGTTCCAGATTGTACTTCTTTCCCGAAGCATGCACTGACAAGCTCTTCAGTATGTTTATTACTGTACAATACTGTGAGCCAACTAATGTTTATTACTGGCTGTGCGTTAGGTCAATCCAGATTCACCACAACAAGGAACATTTTAAATGGGTTGTGCCTGAAGGGCAGTATCCCTTATGGATCAGCACAGTGGGGAGAAGAACCTGCACCTTAATAAGGATGTACTGAGCTCCCACCTCAGCCTCAGGGGAGAGCAGGGAGACTGACAAGTCCTGTCCTTGTATTCCCTAAGCACAGCCACTCTTGCTTCGTACCTGGCCTTTTTCCAGGGCTCTGGGATGGAGGAAATCCTCCTCATGTCCTGCTTCACTCCATATAGCTGCACTAAGGCCAACCACAATTACTGGTATGGGTATAATGTTGAATATTTGAGTCTATGTAACATCATAAATACATGTGTATTATACCTAAGTTATGTTCACAGACCAAAGATGCATCCATAAATATATGTACCAGACTGCTCCATACACAGATGCTATTTATTCTATATTAATTAATATTGCATGGAGAATTTCCTCCCTCTTTAAATATCTCAAACATCCTTTTTTAGAATCAAAATGTACTCATACAGATTCTTTTTGCTTTGACAGCTGACCACTGTATTTTATCTTCATTCAACATAGGTGGCCTTGGTTTGGTTTTATAATTGCTGTCTTGTGTATCTTCTATCTAAATGTCATTATTGTAATTCTGCTTTCTACTTAAATCAAGTTAATTGATTTAATCAGTTTAAAGGTGGAAAGCAAACAATGGTGCTAACTCTCCCAAAATCTGGAGAGTTAATAGGTCACGTTTGACAGGGTTTCAGTCTGCAGGTGTTGGCTTCACTGGCCATCACTTTTTTTCATAGTTTGTTTTTTCTAACATCACACATAGGGACAAAATGCAGCCACTGCCGAGATTTTACCGTTCAGTGTAACTTGTTCAGAAATACCGCTTGAGACATGTGGTCTTTGCCATTGTAATCTTATGACAGAACATTTCTGCCTTACAACTAGAGCCACACATAGATGTGGCTAAAAGCAAAAAAATAATGGCACTATCATGGATATTCAAATCCCATTGCTTTAAGGGACACTAAAGGAAACTAGGCCAAAAACTTGACCTATTTTAAAAGACTTGCCAATCTGTTCTTTTAAAAAATCATTCACGCTTCATTGAGTCTGTCTCTCCTATACCATGAAAAATATCATACAGTAGCAAAATTCGAAATTCTCTGTACAGTTTCCCATACAAATATTGCAAGCTGAATTCTCCAGTTTTAATTTTTTTTTCTCCATCACTGATCTTGAGAAAGAAACCATCTTAAAAATGCATAAACTGAACTAATTAGGTGTAGCTAACTAAAATGTAGCTAGCCACAACACTGCACTTTCTCCCTAGCATTCGCTACAGTGGGCCCATTTGACAACCGAAAGGTCTTGGGGCCCATAAAGGATTTTTGCTTCTAGGGGCTTCCATGTTTTGAATTTGAGAACCAGGAGCAGTGAGCCATATTTCTCAGTTATTTTGTTGTTTGAAATCTGGCTGTGAAACTCTATTTACTTTGTGTTGGACTCCTGCCAGAGGAGGCCTGGTTTTAGCAGATGGTCGCGGAGCGGAGGCCAGACGTTTCCTGCTGGGTCCTGACGAGGCACTGATAGCACCGCTCCCAGGCACAGGCAGCGCTGCCTTCAGCAGCCACGGATGCTGGAGGTGCCATGACTGCTGGCGGAAAGGTTGTGAAGAGTGCGTGCAGCAGCCCTTGGGGCAAAAGCCTCCGTCGATGAGAGGGTCCTGATGTGGCGCTCAGAAGTGGTGGAGCTGCCGGCCACAAGATGAGCAGGGGGAGGGCTGAAGTTTTGACCAAGAAGAACTGAAGTGTTACAACCAGATGGACATAAACCAGTAGTGATGAGATGTGATTGCTTTGATCTTTGACAGGACACCTCACTGTCTTGTCAGGCATAAAGCGCTGAAAAAAGAAAGGCAAAATGGGAGGCTACGGCATCGCACTGTTGTGTGGGTTTACCTGTCTGCTCTACAGTCACAACATGCAAATAGCATTTTCCTCTCCCCCCATTTCTGGGGGGCAACTTCCCTGAGAACAAAAATCCTTAATGTGTCCTCAGGCTGGTGTTTGATCTTTGAAGACACTGCCTGCTCGCAAGATGGGGAATCAAAGGGCAATGCCACCATCGCAAGCACTTGTGTATTGCTGGATTGCTGCCTTGCCAATTTGCATATAGGAGAAAATGCAAACAAATTTCTCAGGAGGCTGTAAAACTTGGAAACCCTCCAAGACTCCCTCAGGCAGCGGTAGGATTAAGAACATCCACAGTTTATCTGGGGATCCAGAGCTCGGACCAATGTAGCTGCAATTCATGGTTCCTGTGCCACGTGGCTCTGCTTTTGGACATTTGGGGCTCTCCAGTCCTCTGCTACCAGATACCTAGAGCCACTGCATTACTGTGGGAGGCTTATTTTGGGTCATGGTTTTATGGAGGTAGCAAGGCCCCTGTGAACTGCAGCTGGCCCCCTCCTTGCACTCAAGCCATTGTGCAGGTAGGCAATGTTCGGTTTTGAACATTGTGCCTTTCCAGTTTACTGCTGGATCTCAACAGGAAAAAATTCAAGGAAAGACTAAGGCGTTTATTGCTTTGTTATAGGAGACTAATATGTATTTTTCTCTCCTTGGCCTTGATTCTGTCAGAATCTCCCCAAAACCAAGCCTTTGAATTAGCACAAGACATGACTGACGAGATCACTCATCTGCGCAGGGGTCTGATTGAAAATATTTTTCCCGTAACATCTACCTGCAGGAGCATCAAATAGTCAAAAACACTGAAAATGGAAAGATGCTTCTGTTTAAAACCCCATGCAGTCAAGTATCAGACTTTGGTATTCCTTCCAGCGACAGCCCGCCCTTCCTGCTCATCAGCCTTGTACAGGGCGGTCTGAATCACCCCTTTTGTGACCCACTGTCCCCTTCTAAGTAGTCTTCTTAGGCTGTGGCAGTTGATGCCTTTTTCTTCTATATTGACTTCTTCCATCTTGAAGACAAGCATGCGGTATATAGGAACACCATACTCATAACTTTTCCAAGCTCAGCAGCTGAGCCCATTTCGCATTACATTGAGACAAAGATTTATTGTGCTGTACAGAGGAGGCAGTCTACAGAAATGAAAAGTTTCAAACTCTCTGTATCATCAGAGAACCTGGATGGACCTTGGAAATTTAATCTGGTTATCATGACTTACTGAATGCAAATGATCTGTGATTTATCCCAGCAAAACACCATACTCCTCGTCTGACTGGCCATGGCAAGCTGTGGCCGGGCTGGTGTGAGCCAGGGCCATCGCTGTCTTGCGCCTGAGGATCGCCCACATCTGGACAGGGCAAGGCCACATACCCATTGCCTTAAAACTGCCTCGCAGAGCTATAAATGACTGAACGGATGGCACAGCAGAGAGCTGGAACTGTGGTTGCCAAGAAAACTGTTTCCATAACTAGTCAGAGTGGTAGCTAATACTCTTTCTTTGCAGAAGGACTCATGACCATGCGGCCTACCTCAGACTTCCCTCGCATTTTTAAAAATATTTCCCCGTTACAGTCAGGTTGCAATACTGCCCACCACACAGTGCCTGCACCCGCTCCAAACAGATGCAGCAAGACCCAGCAGGCTTTCGTTATACCTGAAACAGCCCCCTTTTCACTGCCAGGTTTGAACACAGCCCCATTTCTTCTGTCGGGTGGTATGATATGAGTTTGAAGATTTCCTAGGTAAACTGGCTTTTTAAATTATTATTATTTTTAAATAATTGAAACTAAAAGCTGAAGTATTCATTAGAATTGGTTAGGTGAACTATGAGTTATTGCACTTTCATTTTACAGGTGCACACATGAACAGAGATAACAAAACAAAGAGAACCAGAGGGAGATACCTTGGGCATAGCTCAGGATACACGGAGACAGACATCCCTAGGGAAGGAGAGCTGCAAAAAGGCATCAAAATGGAGTTCACTGAACCAGCTTTTAAAGCTTTTGGAAAGTGTCTTTTTTTAGCAAGCCTTTAAAGTCAATAATCCTCACAGAGTATGTTTTATGTTTATCTTGAGGATAAAGATAGCGAGATTTCATCATTTGTCTGCCTCATACCTCAGGTTAGTCTCTGAGCGTGCAGGTCTCTGGCCCTGTCCTAGACCAGAGGTGGCAGGTCCTCTCCATTGACACAGGAGAGTCATCATCTCATCCCACAGGAGAGTGGGAAAAGCGCCTTCCCCTCCGTGCTGGCTGCTAGCTGGAGAAAGGGCAGCGAGGCATTCCTCCTTGAAAGCATGAGATGCGATATCCCCCGACTGTCAGAGACAATTCATAGTGGAAGAAAAAACAAAACAAAGCCCCGCTAAAGTACAGTAGAGAAAATCCTGGAAATTAGGTTAGACAGTATTTCAGCATAACTTTTCCCTGCAGAGAGGGCTCATGTTAGATCCTAGGCTCCAGGAATAGAGGAAAAATAAACATAGCTTTTAGAATTAACCTAGCAAAATGGAGTTTGCTCCTGCCTGTCACAGGACGGCATGGTGGAGACTGTCTTTGTGTGGATAGCTGGCTCCTCCTTTCCCCAAAATGGCGCTGTCATTCTTTTTTGAAGATCATCCTCTAATGAATATACCTGTCCGGCACAGCACGCTTCCAGCACTTTTGAGTTAGAAAAGACAGAAATTTTAGCACTAATACAGCAACATCACTTGAGCAAAGTCTGTCTGCAGAAAGGGAGAGGAGCAGGAAGGCCCCAGCCTACCTGCTCTGGGCTCAGCTGCTGCACACTTCCATTAGAAACAAACATTTTGGAAAAAGGGAAAGAACAAGGAAGATCCCAGTCCTGCAAACAGTGGTCAGGTTTCTGACATGCCTAATCTTTCACACATGCCTTCATTTACAGTAATGGGATGCAAAATTAAGTCCTTTCTATTACTTTTTATGTGTTTTTTATATGGAGCTGACCAGGAGCTCAATCTCTGCGCCAAATGAAGGTGTTCGGAGCCAGTAGGTGCCAGAACTCCAGCAGGCAGTGGTAGAGGGGTGGAGGTGGATATTCCATGGAGGTCTCCAGTCAGTCCACATGAATTCAGGTTTGCCTCATAGCTGTTAAATAATTCCCCTTCAAGTCAGTTCCATCAGCCCGAGCTCTTTGCTTACACAGTTACTCTGGATCTGTTTGTTCCTTGCTTTACTTTGTGTATACTCATGTAAGCTGCGTATAAGCTGTGGCCATTTTTCTTTCACCCATTTTGCACGGCTTTGGAGACAGTACGAAACACAAGGCAAGTTCAGCTGGTTGCGTAGGAACGTTTACCAGCCTACCTGCTGCGTAAAGGGAAAAATTCCTCACCAGGTGTCAAAACAGGCGTGCACCAAACATGCAGCAAACCCCGCGCTCCGTCCCACTGAGGGAATGCAAGGAAAGCACTGAGGGGGAGTTACTCCTAATAGTAGGTCATAGAGAAAGGCTCTGGGAGAGCGGAGTGTGGGCTTCCCTGCCGTAGCTATACACAGCACAACCCTGTTTCTTTCAAGGATCATGCTGGCAAAAAAATGTTAAATTCCTCTTTGCTGCTAGGCCCGAGGAGGGAATCTCTTCTTTCCACAAAACGTAGACCCTGATCTCACTTCGGGCCTCTGCGCAATCTTATTTTGGGCCTTCTACTCAAACTCGGCAATAGAAACCGCCTTCCAGCCGAGAGGCTTCACACCAAAAAAGCACAGGAAAAGAAAAAGGTGGTGGTTTTTTGTTTTTTTTTTTTTTTAAAAAAAAGGTGACTTGATGGTGAGATATGGGAGTACAGACATGGCTTTTGAGGCCCACTGACCACTTCCACCACAAAAATGCAGCCTGGGAGTCTGGCCCACTTGTTTAATCCTGTGCCAATTTAAGCACATTCTACCCTAAAACACCTGGTGCGATTACAGGGTGGCGGCAGCCCAGGGGTGCCAGCCTGTGCCTGGCGTGCCAGATTTTGCAGAAGAGATGTGACTAATTTTTATTTTTTTTTTTTGGGGGGGTGGCCTATAATGCCCATACAGCTGTGAATAAGTGTGACTACAATTTGATGTGGCTGGGAGCTAAATTCACAAGGAACTAAATAACGAATTCTCTTCCAACTGTTGGTTTAGACTGAAAGCAACACTGAAATGATGTGTATTTTCCCAATGTATTGTAATAGTCTATGATCGTGCAAACATGAGACACATCTGTTGAACTTTATTCGGATGTGTAGGCCCATCGATTTCAATCCAGGACTGATAGATATGTGCTGGGCAGAACGTTTTTACGACTGGGATCCCTGTGGGTTGAGCTCTGGGCAGGCAGATGTCACAAGGTCCCATGAAAGATCCCAACAGAGGCAACCCTGGCTGTGTTGACACAATTGAAAAAAGTGGAAATTGCCATGGAACTAGAAAATATCATGTAGGATGCTCATCTTTGTCTTCCAGCACCAGTTTACATGCATCTTGTCATAGTTTCCCTGCAAAAAAGCACAGTGGTCAGGTATTTTAAATTGATTAACTTTCTGTTTACTTCTGATAGCAATTGTTACTTGTGTTTTTCTCTTCTTTTTTTTGGATGACCTTCAGAAATTTCCAATTAACGTTAAAAACAAAATGCTTTTAAGAGGCAGGAATGAGACCTTAGTTGTTCGTGGTTCTGATGAGAGGTTTTACAAGAAGAAAATCACCATCATTGTCACAGCCATTAACATTCTGATTTTGGAGCGGTGGAAATGTAAGTGGAGATTTATTTTTGAAAAGTCTCGCTTAGGTTGGTGACACAGTAATTTACAAATACTCATCTTGTAGATTCAGCAATGCCACGTCTCCACGCGTGTATTTATGTTATATTATGCCTTGAGGCTCGCATTTTCTGTGAGCAGCATCGGCTGGGCAGTGGCTCCCTGACCCTCCACACAGCTGACAGAAAGGGCACCTGGGCGCCATGCCCCCGCCGAGTGTGGCTGATCGCCACCACTCATGATTCCCATGAGAAGATGGCCAGAATTGGGGCGATGGGGAGAAGTGCAGGGACCGCCTCGCCTGTGCGCAGAAAGCAGGGGGCGAAGGCCCGTGGGACAGGGTCACCTCTGCCCCATTGGCATCCAGGGGGCACAGAGCGGGGCTGAGGGCAAGGGGCATTCCAGCCTGCCCCGTGTTGGTGGCCACCATCTCTAGGGACATGGGGGCACTGAGGCATTTTTTTTATTATTATTATTTTGGGGTAACACCCGGTGCTAGCGGTGGGGGGCAGGGGAAGGTGCGGGGAGCGCCCCGGGGAGCCGTGCCGCAGCTGATGTAATGCTGCTGCTGCTGCTGCTGCTGCTGCCGCCGCTGCCTTCGCCTGTGCCCGGCGCGCCGCTGCGCCCTATATACCTCGTGCGCGCCTACCTATGTTACATGTCTCGCTCCGTCTATACCAGACGCACGCGCACACATATGTGTTATTTTCGCCGCCGGCGCGCAGCGGGGGCCGCCCCCGCAGAGCCGGGCCGCCCCGGGAGCGCTCCCCCCCCCCCGCCCCAACCCCGCGGCGGGCGCCCGCGGCCAGCGGTGGGGCCGCCCCGCACCGCCCCCGGCCGCGCCCCCCGGCCCCGGCCCCCTCCCCGGCAGCGGCGGCGGCGCGGGGCGGCCCGTCAGCTCGGGCAGCGCCGAGCCTGCGCACTGGGCGCCCGGGCGGGCACGGCGGCCGCGGGGCGAGGAGCGGCGGCGCGGGGCGGGCCGGGCCGGGCCAGGTGCTGCGAGGCGGGGGAGCGCGGAGCGACCCTGCGCGGGGGCGGCGGCGGAGGCCGTGCCGCCATGCGCCGTGCCGCGGGCCGGGCTCGCCATCCTGCGGCGTAAGCGGCGGGACGCGGCTCGGCTTTCCGCCCGTGATGTCCCCCGGGCAACAGGGGAAGGCGACTCACTCGAGGGCTGCGGCAGAGGCCTAGTGCGGCTCCGCGTCCGCGCCGCCGCGCCCCCATGGCCGAGGAGCAGCAGCCGGAGGGGCAGCCGCCGCGGCGGCTGGCCGGCACCCCCGCGCCCGGCGGGGCCCTGCCGGCCCTGGTGCCGGGGCTGCAGGGCGGCGAGGCCAGCGCGCTGCAGCACAAGATCTGCAGCTCCATCTGGTAAGGGCCGGGCCCCGCCGCCGCCCGGGTGGGCTGGCCGCGGGCCAGCGCTCGGCTCCGCGGAGGGCGGCGGGCGGGAGCGCGGGGGGGCGCGGCCCCTTTGTGCGGGGAAGCGCGGAGCCGCCCCCCCAACCCCCGGGGCAGCCGTGCGGAAAACACGCGTGTCCGTGGGCAGGTGCGCCGGGCGACCGCGGCCGCGCCGGGCGCGGGGGGTTTCCCCGGTGGGCGGCAGCCCCCGGTGTGGCGGGGCGGGGCGGCGGGGGGCCGGGGGCGCGGGCTCACCTGCCGGGGGCGTCTGCGGCGCCCGGCGCGGCCCCCCGGGTGTGCCCTCTGCGCCTTCCAGCGCTGGAGGCGCCCAGCACGGGCGTGCAGCGCGGAATGCAGCGCCTTGCAGCGCGGGTGCGTTTTGCCAGCCTCCCCCTTCCGCTGAGTTTCCCGTCTGGCCATTGAAATGCAATTTTGGCTGAAACTTGGGATGGTGGTTGGCAAGTTCCTGCACAGGAATCCAGTCCTTCGGGTTTTTTCCTAAAAATTACAACAAAATTCTCAGTGAACCAGCGTTTTACTTCAGAGTATTTATTTTGGGTGCCTTTGAGGGAAAGAGAAATTGAGTGTAGCTTGCCCTGCAAATAAAATATTTTGTTTTTTTCAAAGAAAATACAAGCAAGAGGTGCTCACCTGCAGCATTTACGTTTTGTGTGTGTTTTTAAAAGCTGCTTTTGGCTGAGGGGGTTGATAAAAGTATTGCGAAAGTTGGGAGTTGTAAATATAGGTTGCTCATATGTGTTTTCCTCTATATATACCTGCCACATATATATGCATATACCATATATATATATGTTTATGTATGTGTACTCATCCTAATAGAAACATACTGATCCAGCTTGCATATTACTTCATGCTATAGTTAGAATTTATGGTTTGAATTGATGCAGCTGGAAAAGAAAGAATGTAAATACAATGTTACCTTCAGATTCTTTTGTTGTATGGCATACTGAAATTGCATTTACTGTTTGGTTGTTGTGGGTGGTGTTTTGGATTTTTTTTAAAAAATTTAAACCGTAAATTCATTGTCCTTAATCCACACTTGCTACCTTTTGTTTTGGTTTTCTCTGCAGCGTGACCTAGAGAGGGAATGCAAACTGCAGGATTTCCTGTCTGTTTAGATGACAAAATCTTCACACCCTGCTAATGTATTATGGTATTTAGTGATAGCCTTTTTAGATTTTCTTCTCTTTCCATGAACGTGCTGTTTGGAAACGAGCCTCAGAAAGCATGTTTACACTGCATTCAGATTAGGTATCATGTCCAAGTTGAAGACAAAATGGCTACTAAGTAAAACCTCTGCTTTTATTATGGGTTTTCTTTTCAAGGAAGAAGAGTACCTATGTTAGCCTTTTAAATGAAGGCTGCTTATTTCATTCAGGTAAACCTGCTGGATAGCATGAGCCCACATTTGGGACAGAGGAGCACAGCGTTTTGCCTGGTATGCGTGGCTCGCCTGGTGCCACATGCCTGTGACCAGCAGAGGTTTTGCCAGCACCTTGCAGCCCTGTCCCCTGGTACTTTCGCCGGTGCTCCTCACCTCCGCTCCTCACCTCCGCACGTGTGTTCCTCCTGGGTACCTGCTTCCTGCACCGGGCTGGGACTTCCCTGCCCTTTTCAGGCCGTACCCATTCCCTGCGGGTTACGCTGTTGAAATGCAGTACTTGAAGATAAGGTTCTTTTTTATAAGAAAACTTTTTGATATCTTCAAATCACGTGTCTGGGACCACTAGAAATTCTGTGTTTCTGCACTGTGATCCAGCAGTCTTCATTTGGGGCTGGGGTTTAATTTTACTTTGCATCTTGATGTAGATGCTGTGGTGGTTTCTGGGCAGCAAGGATGAGGAGCATTGCCAGGGAAGTCGTGCACGCTGCACTCATAGTAAACGGTGTGAAGTCTGGTGTAGTTGCAGTCTCAGATCTGCTGTTCTGTCTGGCGAGTGCTGGGTGCTGGTGCTGGATAAACAGCAGGAGAGGTTGTGGAAGGTCACTCGTGAAAATGGCAGTGCCCTGTTGTTAACAGAACTTGGTGTAACGTGCAGAAGAGAGCTTCCTCTTTTCTGCTTTCCCTCCTCTTCCTCCCCTTGTCCCGCGCCGTGCCAGTTCTGCGTGCCGGCAGGTTGGCATGTTCCGTTCCCCCTTTGCTTCCTGAAGGGTTTAGCACATCTAGGCTAGGACTCACCTGTATTGTTTCCCCCCTTTTCTGCTGCACGTTTGTGCGTAGTGGAGGGATGTTTTCAGTAGGTTTTGTTTCTTAGGGTTTTGGTGCTGTGGTTTTTGGTGTTTTTCCTGGGGTTTTTTTAATTATTATTTTTTAAAGAAAGGGTTTGGGTCTTCAAATTATACTGTCAATAAAAATACTAGTATAGCAGACTATAGCAGCTACTGAAATGCTGGACTTGGGGATCACAAACAAGTCTGTGCTTGTCCTTGCGCTGTACAGAGAAATATAAATATAGTGTGTGATGTAGGCCTCGAGCGGGACAATGAGGCATTCATTATCTCAACTCATATTTAATTTATTCTGTTTATTAAATTAAAATGTAGTTGACAAAAGTATCTCAAGTAATTGCGAACATGTGGGGGTCCCTTAAAATGAAACAATAGGTTAAGTCCTGCTGGTTAAAATTACAGGCGTGGTCCACGTATGTACTGAAGACTTGAAAGTGTGCTTGCTAGGAGTCCGGTCTGGGGGTTTTGGGGTTTTTTTGTTGGTTTTTTTGCATGTAAAGTGACCATTGGTTTTGGACTGAAGAGGGGAAGATAAGAGTTACGTAGCTGTGCTTAAAAACTAATCAGGAAGTATTTATTTGCATCACAGCATCACATACAGGTATTTAACTGCTGTTTGGTTACAATAATGAAAGTTCATCACTGTCTTGACAGTATTTTGTTTTTCCTGTCTGCTTCACGTGAACACATCCAGCAAAGTGGTGTCTGTTTCTGTTCTGTGTTGCGTATTGAGTTGCTAAGGCAGTTGGATGTGTTCTTACTGCGTCAATGAAATGGGCAGAAATATTAGATGTCTTTTCCCATTGACGGATTACAAGTCTAGACGGGGAGAACGCGTCTTTGGGAGCCTAGCTTGGTTGATTAGTGTCAGGTTGGGCGGCTTTGTAAATTGCCCTGGTCTTCACTGGACACTGGGCCTTAATCTGCCTGGGTTTATTTCCCTTCAGATTTATTAAAGCTTTCATATTTATTAATAGCTTTTTGTCCAGACGTTAGAGCCTGAGGCAGGAAAACCTCCCTAGTCAGCTGTCTGAGCATATAGACTAATGGGGTTTCAATGATTTTCTTCGGCTGAGGGTACTGTATTACCAAATGTGTGTTATTTGTATATGATGTTTCTGTACCCAAACATATGGTGGCGAAGGCAGAGTCTACTCAATATCACATTAAGTTGCCTAAGAATATCCTATAGCTGAAGACAGCCAGCAAGTTACATCGTAAAAGCAGGGTGGTCGAGGTGCGGAGATGACCGAGGGAGGATGGTGTTGGTCGAGGATCTGCTTTTGCTGATGTGAAAGAAAAAGACCAATGGTTTTAGGCAATTTAATCTCTTTGCTCACTGTATTAATCTAAAATCCAGTCCGTAGGTTCGTTTTCTTGTTCACTGTTGCGAATAACTGGTGATGATTGTTCAATGAGTACTTGTTTACTGTGGTAAATAGTGATCTGGTGCTTGCATCTATACATGCATTGGCCCCAGCTTCTTTCACCTTGCCTGCATCTCAGCTCTTTTTGTCCTAAAGGCATCTGTTAGGATTTGATTATCATAATTCTGCCTGAGGGATTAATTTCTCTCCTCCCCCTCCCCAATATCTCGTGTGTAAACTGAGCCGAGGACCAGGCGGCGTGGAGTGGCAAACACAAAGCATTGCTTTTGCAGCCGTTTGGGTTGGACGTGGGTGTGGGTTTCAGATCATAATTTTTGTCCTCAAATTGCTCTTCTAGCTAGAAGTTGTATTGGAAAACCACATGAGCTAGGCTGGGCAGTGCCAAAATTATATGTCCTAAGGCCCAGTTTGTCTCATGTTGAAGGGGGAGTAGGAGGTGAATCGTGCCCTTGTTAGTTTTGGGCTCTCAGTATCGTGCTGTAAAACCAGACTAGCTGATTGGAACAGTAGTATTTTCTAATCTTTGGAAGGCTCCATTCTTTCTTACGACTTGCATCATTCCTGCTCCCTCCTGCAGTTGCATCCATCACTCCTCATTAGGCATTGTCAGCAAGTGTAGATTGTCACTTAGCTGTTGGCAGAGCAAATGTTCTGCAATTTGGGAAATGCCATTGAGGTTTTTCATAATAGGAATTGCTACTTATTTGTATGGTTAGGTCAGCAGAAAGAAACCATTGACAGTCTTGGTATTTTTAATAAAATACCTGACAATGAAGAGGGAAGCTCAATGTGTATGTGTTTCAGGCTCTTTGCAAATGTAGGTGCAAACACCTTTTTGGTTGTTTTCTTCTGCAGTTGAAATCAGTTTATGTAGTTTTTTTAAAAATTATGGATTTCTTGATTTGGGTTGGATTAATCTGTAGACATCTGCATTTACTCTTTTTCAGTTTTCTATAGTTCTGGAGGGAGTGAGTCAGGGAGTAAGAGGGGAAAAAACCAAACCAAAACCTCGGTATTTTGTTAGAGTCTGTCGAAATTGAGTGGGGAATTTAAAATTTCCTATAACTGATTACAGACCCTTTGTGGTTATTCTGTGCCTCCAGCCCAAAATGCACCAGCCAGCGTTCCCTCCTTCATCCTAGTTAATTCACTGTTGGAGGTGGGAAACAAAACTTAAGAGTTCTTCAATAAAAGGTTGCTAACTATTGTGAGGAAGAGCTAATAATTGTCATTGACAGGTGTACAGGCTGCACTCATTTCACTAAATCTGCTTAACATCGGCAGTGTGTTTACTACTTTTGAAAAAATACGTTGAGCCCCTCAGGTAAGAGGTGCTGTGTAAAACTGCAAAAAATTTCTTGTCACTAAGGCAGTTTTCCCTGGCTTTATGGTTCCATTGTTTACAGGTGGTGGTGAGACTGGCCTGCCCTGGATGTATTTCCTGATGTGGTGTATAAGCAGTCAAATACATAAGATAAGATTGAGCTGTGGACCATACTTTAAGGTAGTTCTTTGTTATTTTGGGAAGCGTCAGCCTTCCTTGGGCAAAGCATTTAGCAGCGTGTCATTCTCCTTAACACTCTGTTACCCCGAATGGATAGGAATAGAAAGTAGGGTTTGTTTCATTTGACACGTTATCCTATATGAGTTGGCCAAGGTAGCTCCCTTGTAGTGGTGGTGGAGAAAAATATGCTTCTGATGTGAGGGCCGTCTCCTAGGGAAGGCGTCTTTATAAAACAATCCATCTGATCACTTTATATGCCTATTTCCCTTTGACTGTAAACAAATTTTAAACCATGTGCCAGGGTGTAGGCATCTGCGGAGCAGATCTCTTGAATTGGGCAGAACAAATCCTACCATTTGTCACTTCTTCAGGTCAGCTTATTTTCTTGGAGGGTGGCCGCTCCATCCCTCCGTGGGTTGTTTTGGACATCTTCCATTCCCTTGAACAAAGTCCAGGTACGCCCTTTATGTATTACTATGCATTCCTGTATGGAGGAAAATCCTCCTTTTTGGGGGAAGCCACCCTGGAAAAATTCCTTCTCACCAAAGTGGCTTAAAAAAAGCATTTACAGTTCTGTCCTGAAATGCATCCCCTTGCTGTTGGGGAAAGCCTTCCTCCATGCCGCTGACTGCCAGGAGCGGGGAGCGGGCAGGTCAGTGGCACGCAGCAGTCCATGCCAGATCGGCGTGGGAGGAGAAGCAACTTTCCAAAACGGGGCACAGCCACCACGGTGGTGGAGTTTCTAGGTCAGCAGGTGTGGAAGCCAATTTGATCTGCAGGCATTTTTACAAGGTTAGAAAATAAACCTGAATAAAATGAATGCTGACCTTTATGTAACCTTTTGAGAATGGAGTTGAGGTTTTATTGAATATGCTGGCTCCGAGTTGGATGGAATAGCTTTGCAGAAAAAAAAAAATCTTTGTAAATCTGCTTTTAGAAGAGTGGATTTTTTTACTCTTGCTTGTGGGTTTTGTTTGTCTTTGTTTCTTGAAACAATAGGATCTAATAGAGTATATGGGGAAAAGACCCAGTATTCAAGTCATAAAAGGTTTGGCTAAGTTTTACTGCTGTTCATTTAAAATACATAGGAGTGCATTAAATCGTTGACTTCACAGCACCAAACACACGTGATTCCTTGTTCCAGAAATGTTTTACTTTCTGCTGCAGGAGTTCCCTTCATCGAAGCAAGTGGGTTGGTGTGACATTGTGATTCAGAGCAGCCTTTCTAATGAGTTCTCAATAAGCACACAGTTGCAGGGTGGTCATCCCAGGCCTCCGTAGCTGGATTGCTCCCCATTTGGGGCGGTTCTGTTTGGTTGGCATGTGTCTGTCTGCCACTGGCGAGTAGGAATCCAAATCTTTTTCTGAAAAGAACACTTAGAACTCTCCCTAAAATTTTCTGGATGCCGTATAAATGAACCAGAAAAAAATACTGTAACTGGGCGAGATGACAGTACTGCTCTGGTTTGGGTGATCAGATTTACACTGAAGCACTGATTAATCTCTTAGTTAATTGGGGCTTGGGGTGGTTTTGTTAGTCTTTTTGTGTGTCCGTGTGTGTGTGTAGTTTTGAGAGCAGGGGTTGAGCTTAATGTTTTTACACAGATGCCATAACTTATGTATGTTGCCTTCTCTTGTTACTCCACTCTGCCGCTTGCCAAACAGAAGTATTTGGACAAGGGCCAGAGCTGCAAAATTCAGATCAGGATCCAAATTTGGATTTTTGGTTCAAGCCTTTCTAATACCTAACATTACAAAGCCTCAAGGAGCTCCTTATTTTTAAACTGTGAAGATGAGGAGATGGCGGTAGCTTTCTGGCTGGCTTCTGGAGTAGTCTAGGTAGAACATGGGACTGCGTGTTTGAAAAGTTACCAGCAGGTGATTCCAAAGGTAAATTGAATAGATGAAAATGCAGTGCTCTGTCACCCAGAAAGAGCCCAAGCAGAAGGCCAGCCAGCACAAATGGGTAATTCCAGGCTGGTGAGAAGAGTCCCTTAAACACATCTAAAAATTCTGAAAGTCCTTGGGGTGTTTTGTCGTGTTCCCTTAGATCTTTGGGAATTCTGAGGGTTGTGATTCGTTTGGTTTGTTCTAAATGGAGTTAGCCAGTATCTGAATTTTAATGCTTTCTTGATTTAATGGAGAAAGGATTATCTCTCATCAAGTAGGATGTTCGTTATCGGCTGCTGTGCCATCAACAGTCTTTCAGTAAGCTGCCAAGTGTTTTCTGTTGTTGAATGTTTAATCATTAAGACAGTGGGAAAAAAACATTCAAAACTTGCCGAATATTTTCCCTGTTGCTTGTTTTTAATTGCTTGTGGTTGCTGCAGTGACATCGTACCAGTTGAAGGGTGGGGAGGCCGGGTGTTGCTGCAGGCGGGACCGGGGATGGGGATGGTCTCTGTGGGTGGGACATGCACCCTGGGAGTTGTGGCGGAGGGGCCTCCCGTGGGTGGCAGACCCACCAGGTTCTCCTTTTGGACCTACAGCACCCAGTGAGTGGTCTGGCCTTTATTGCTCCGTCTGCGTAAGCTGGTACCTTTTACTCACCGTGAGGTGTCAACACGTGGCAGGGTGCAGTGCGTGGCGGTGGCACAGGTAGGGGATGTGTCCATGGGTCTGGGGTTTTGGGGTGTACCTGTGCTCCTCTGGAGCGACGGGTCCTGCGTAGCTTTTCCCTGGAGCTGGCTGGGGATGGTCTCACTTACAGATCCGATAGTCAGGTACTTCAAGTTTGGGAAGAAAATCTTGTTCCTGGGAAGAACTTGTTTACTTAAACGAGGCATATTCGTGTCTCCCCCTGAGAGGAAATTTGTGGTTATATGTCAGGGTCTGTGATTTATGGCTGTCCTTTTTGATGGATGGTCTCAGAGGCATGGAGGCAATCTTAGTCAAAGATTTCTTAGTCAAAGGTTCCGAAGTGCTATTATGAGGTTGTTGGGACTCCTGCCAGTGAAAAATTTGGATTGCACTGGACAGCAGGAATTACAGTTCATTACTTGGGTTGCCTATAAAGCAGTGAATTAGATTGTTTTTAAAGCTGTCAGCAATACAAACAGACTGTTGGAACTTTTTCTTAGTACAGAGTTGCCTGGCAGCGTCTGCCTCAAACATCCCTCAGACAAACAAGAATTAGCTTGTGAGCAAGGTGTGCTGGATAGTAGGATGGGAAGTTTGTTTCTCTTGAGTTTTCTTCACCTTCTTGCCCGTGTTCAGAAATCACCTGAAGATACTTGGAGTAGTCTTTGTGACTTCAGTGAAAATACTCCTGTGTGCTTTCTCCTCTCCTCATCAGAACCGTTCCCATATTAAAATACAGACTTAAAATTGACAGTTACTTGGTACCACAAATGATAGCTGTTTGAAGGCCTGTGCGTTGAAAAGCTTTAACATCTTCTTAATATTTTTTGTGGATTGAATTTTAAGTCTTTTTTTAAAATCTGCTTTGGAAAATAGTGACAACTCCTTCCTCCGGAACCACATGCTAGTTTTGTTGCTAATTCAGTGGAGAAAAGTACTCGAGAGGCTCGGGTGCTTATTAAGCCAGGTGAGGAGCTGGGCAAAGGTGATTGTGGATGCCGGGTGATGCTGTGTCCAGAGGCAATCTGAAACTGGGACTTGAGGCTTCTGCTTTGGGGCTGGACACCCTCTGGCAGGCCTGGTTTGCTGTGCGTGCTGGTGTGTGCAGGCAGTGGTGTCTGGAAGGGCATGCAGGTGGCAGATGCCCCTTGGTGTCCCTGCTGTGCCCTTGAGGGAGGGTCCCTGGTCCCTTGCAGGACGGGTAGCCGGCCAAAGGGAGCAGTGCTTGGTGTTTCTTACCCAGCATTGTCTGCCTCCAGCTGCCATCCCCCGTGCTGTGTTCGGTTTCTGATGCTTTGTGCTTCTTGCTGTGTTTCTCAATGAAGGGAAAACCATCGCTCTGTGATCCTTGCGCAGGTTCTATGGAAGTTGGTAGCTGTGGGTGAGGCACCTGCGAGGCTGGCTGGTGCTCAGCCCTTGTGTGAAAGCTGCAGCTCTGCTCTGATGGGACTGTCTGAAGCAAGGGCTGAAAATAGTTTTGAAATAATCTTGCAGGAGTCAGAGACTGCCACAGGAACCTTTTATCTGAGCTCGGACAAAGTATGGTGTTTCTTTCATTAAGGGTACATAAAAAGTTTGCCTATTTTCTTCATGGTTTGATTTTATTATTATTATTTTTTATTAAGCCTGTTAGCATTATAAATGATGAGCTGTGTTAGAGCCTACAGTTGCTATTAGTGGTCATGTAAACTACATGAATTGGTTGGTATTTAAAAGACAGTCAAATTACTCACTGGCAGTAATCACAAAACTGCACACCTGGAACCACAGTTTGCTGAAGAGCGCAGCCAGCTTTTGGCTCCGTGAGCCTGCTCTGCAGAATTACCTTCATTATGCTTGATTCCAGTGGTATGGTTCAATGATTAACTCATAAGAAGTTGAGAAATTAATTGGCAGCTGAGAGAAAAGTGTATTTGCTTCTGCTGTTCAACAAGTGAATGAAGTGGGGTTGACAGATCTAGTTAGAAAAATATGGAAAGGGATATTTTGAACAGAAACCATCAGTTGTATTTAACAACTAGAGATAGCTTACTGAGTCAAATAAAAAAAATCTCAACTAATCAACAAATGTGCTGAAGACGTAAGAAAAAGCACTTTTTGTCTTCTTTTTTACAGCTGGTTTGTGTGTGTTTAATTGCATCAGACAAAAGTTTGTCTAAATGCAGTTTATACTGAAACTTAGTAAAAAATTAATTTTACAAGTTATCATTTTATCAAGCAAAAAAAGCTAAAATGTTGACCCTGAAGATTTGGTAACCTATCTAATTAAGTCCCTGATCTGTGAAGATACTCAGACAACTATCTCTTATTGATTACTTCAGAGTAGAAGCTAGGTGTCCGATTACCCTGTAGATAATATGCCTGAACTTACACTATGAGTAGTCAATTTTCCTGATTATTAATGGCTAATAAAAAGGGTAATAGTCTTGATTTCTCAGGCTGAGAATAAAAATGAAAACCAAGATAAGTTTCTTTGGGTTTTTTTTGGTTTTTGTTTAGTACCACTAAGTTTAAGCAGTCCCCATTTAGCTTTCATTGCACATATCCCCATGGACTGCATCTTTTCCTTGCTAGAAGCTTACTTCTCATGGAGGGATTAAGAATGTGTGACATTCATGTACCATCGTGGTTTGTAAATTCAAGTTGGTGAAACTTGTAGCTTAATGGAAAAACAAAATGTAGATTGTGTGTACAGTGGTTCAGTGCGTGGAAGCCCTCTCTCTGTGATTGCTTAGACACATATGTATGTATTGGGATGTCAACCCATAGCCCCAGATGTTCACGGTGAAAATATTTATAATAGATGTTGGCAGTGCAGAACCTAACTGTTGTTCTTAGTCACTTCAGAGAAGTTTTGAGTATTCAGTGGTAACCTGTATTAAATCCCAGTAGCTTTGTGGCAAATCAGGCCCAGTGTAGGATCAGGAGATAGCTCGAGTGCATTGTGTTCCTCAGGGAGAGATGGTCCTTCCTAAATTCATCAAACTCAGATGAGCTGCAGTTTTGGCTTGATTAGTTGAGCTGCTGAGTAAGGGAGTGGCAATGCAGTGTATAGCTCACCTTGAAAATCGAAATCAAACTAATTAATCAGGAAAAGAGTTTTCATTCTCTTAACGCAAACATCTGCTCTCCCATGGGCATGTTTACTTATGATGTGGTTCACAGGGATGAAAATCCAGACCGATCAATTCTGTAGTGCTCTTAGACAATGTCTCCTTCTGGAAGGACGCATCAGACAAGTAACTGTGGGTAACATTAGTGTGAAGATTTTATACAAGCATAGTTCAATTGTTAGATGCTGAAAGATGTTAGCCAGTTACGTGCTGCAGCCTACAGGTGAATTTCAACAGTGCGGTTATCTCAGTGAGTATTGCTGTAGTAGCTTTCTGTCTACATCTGTCTCAAATAGAATTCTTCGGTGCTGTGAGTTTTGGAAAGGCAGAAGTTTAATGCAGCTTTTCTGAAGTCTGTTCTAGATTTCATCAATGACAGCCTTGTCTGTTTCTATTTTACTGAGTAAGTTGTGGTGTAACTTTACCATTCCCGGGATGTTTAAAACGGACAGACTGTGACTAATGAATCCGTGCAGGTGTTCTGCAAACTGTCTTAATAGGGTGCTGAACTCAGTGACCTGCATGGCTGTGGCTTCACGACTTTGTACTAGGACAGGTCGCATGCCTTCTGCCATGTTTTTGAAAGGAAACATGACAATATGAAAACTTTTAACATAGACATCAAAATGCTTATGAACAATGCCATGCCTGCAAAGCAGGTATGTTGCTTGAGAAGAAAATGGCTAAGTTCTCCGGTTTTTGGGTCACATTCCCAGCAGTTGCCTACAGAAGTAGGATGGGGTGGCAGAGCCAGGGGTGGGTAGCACAGTCGTCTTGCCTGCTTCAAACTGGCTGCGTTGTTCCAAGGAGACAAGAGTACAGAACCTTAAAGTTGTGGGGTATTAAGTACTGGTCAGATGCCTGCTGTTCATCATTTCCATTCATAAATGAGGTTTTAGAGGAAAGAAGTAATCTGATAATTTACTTGTTCATTCACCATGGCTGCAGAGGCAGCCTAGTAGTGAAGGAGGCAGTGAGTGGAGTGAAGGTGACGGAGTGAATGGTGCTCACCTGCCTTACACTTGTAGTTCATGCGGCGCTGGCAGTGGAGTTGTCTATTCTGGCTGCTCTGGAGCTGTACAGGCCTGATGGATGCTGCAGCCCAAGAGCTGGTAAACGTAGTCTTGGGTTGGAGCAACCAGTCCTGCAGTGCAGGCTCGTGTAAGATGCTTGTTTGACACAGTTAAGCTACCACCTAGGAGTAAGTGCAGTTGCGTTCAAACCCGGCTTTGTAGGTGCAAACTGAAGTAAGTGCATGCAGGTATGAACTTACACAACTTAATTAAATTTTGTGCAGCTTTAATTTTAAGCAAGCTTACAGGTTTAGACAGGCTCTTGAGTCTGCAAGTAAACTAAAGTTCACTTGGGCTGTAGGGTAGGGGAACTCAAACTTCCCAGTCTAAATCCTTGAGAATTGGAATAGTGCATGTTTGTAACTTTTCTGAAGATCCTAGTTTAGGGATTAAAGCGATTTTTAAAAGATGCTACTAGGAGTATTTTTTTCTTAGCCCAGAAGCGGAGGGTGGAAAACTGATAGGTTAAACTGTTTTAGTATTCAGTGAACTGACCTTTAAGGTAGGCAAGAGACTTGGAGCAACTTGCAGGGACGACAGTTTCTGTGCCGGGAGCGGGTCGAAGCTGGTAAGCAGAGGTGGGTGAGAAATGCCGCAGGGTGCAGGTGCAAAGCTGAAGGATGGAGGCCTGAAAAAAACGGTGGCAGCTGAACGAGAGGGAGGAATTTTTTTGAGCTAGGAGGTTATATGACTGCCGCTGTCAGGCAGCAGTGACGTGTTCATCCTGCATATATGTTCAGCTGTTAAATTTTCACCTGTATAAAAAAGTCAGGGATGGGAGTGAGGTTATGGGATGTTCCAGTGAGCAGTGTGGCACAGGTCAGGGAGAGAAGTTGCCTTTCCTGTGGCAGTGAAGCCGTGCCAATCCAGCACAAAAGAAATTACCCTTTTAGTAGGCAGGTGCTTGGAGATACTCAGGGCATTACTCAGCACAGGGAAACCGAAGAGGTTGCAAGGATTGAATTCCCTCAGAGTTACCAAGGTCAGCACTCGGGTACGGGTTCCTCAAGTGGAAAAAATAAATGCTGGGGAGCAGTGTGTGGAGAGCTATGGGAGGAAGGGGAGCGAGGAGGATGAAGAGTGCAGACCTCCAGAGATCAGGGCAGAAGTGGAAGTGGTAGGATATTCTAAGCAGCACAGGGAGGAGGGGGCTGGATAAAAGCTGTATTTGTTTGCAGAAAGACAGGCTGATGCCTAGGGGTGCGCTGTGCGATGCTGAGGGGAGAGGTGGATGTCTCTGGCATGGAGGAGGGACATGCCTGTGTGGGTTAAGCTGAACCTCCCCAGTGCGGTGTCTGTGCAGCCCTCAAAATGCTCCTCTGCTTCCTAGCGAGCGTCAGGCCCCAGGTAGCATTGGGATAGTAGCGTGGTGGGAAGGCTGGGGCTCCTTTCCAGGCTGACAGTGGGACACCTGCAGCTGTTGACCCTGCAGATTTTTGAGAGGGGACGGCTGCACGGGGTGTCTGAATACTGGCTTGTCATAGTGGGACATACTTTAGATTAAGTTCCTACTTGAGCAGTCTTTTTTTTTTATGTGGCTTTATTGAGATCACTCTGCGTTTTTTGTATGTAGTTTTTCTAGGCAGTTGATCCTTGCAGACTTATCTTAGAACAACGCCCTGCAGTGCCCCATGTAGATTGTTAGTATATATAGGATGCAGCTCCTCTGAAGTCGTATTATCTTCCTCCGTAATGTGCAGAGGGCATCGCATCCTTGAAATAGAGAGCCCTGCCTGAACATAACAATACACACTGATTTTCATTCAGATCGGTGTTGAAAGAACCAGGGTGAGAGCCATGTAAAAGCATTTTCTTTGTCTCTTCTAAGAGTTCATTAGAGTAACTTGTGGTAAAATTAAGTAAATGTAAAAAAACCCAACAACCCAGCAACTCAAATGACTGTCTTATTGCTGGAATAGAACACCTGGCAGTTGTGCGGTTGTTGCAAGTTCTTCACAATTATTTTAAGAATTGTGGAACAAGTCTTCAGTGCTGATTACAGCTAGATTTCTTCAGAGAGTTAATAGAGGTGTTTATAGACCTGAATTTCAGATGTAGGTATTCTGATGTCTGCCGGCTAGTTATTTCTTGGCAGTTCGTTACAATGGGCTACATTTGAGACTTGGGCATTTCATTAGCAGCCTTATCTTCCTTCTTTGTTCAGCTGTTTGTATAGATTTTATGAGCATTAAATAGTGTCAGAAATGGTGAAGGGATTAAATTTTTATCCTATATGAAATATTTCACTTACAGTAACAAGTATTGAAGTCATGCGTTTGACCAGTTTTCACCTGCGCTAACTTAAAATGTTAATTTTAAGCATGCTAAACTGCTACTTTTTTTCAGCACTGTGATGCAGCGTTGCTCCTTGTGTCTGGTGGAAAACCAGGCTGGCTTATTCTCTTTGACGAGTGGAAGGAGTTAGATGAGGTTAGAAGGTGGGAATAGCGATGGGAAGGTGAAATGGATGCCGCTTGGCCTTCTTGCGCTGTTTTATCATCTTGCTGTACTTGTTGCTGCCTGGTTTTGCCGAGAAGAGTGGTTTGGGTTAGGTTGAGGAGGAGTCTGCCTTCAAGCTGAAAAAGCCAGTATTTGCAAATTGGTGAATACTTGCTTTGTTTACTTTTTGGGGGCGGAGAGTTGGACACTTTCTAGACTTCCAGTGGACACAACTCTGTGGCTATTTTTAGGGATTATTTCAGGGAAATAACAATACTTTATGTGCTTCCAAGATGCGATTACAATCCCAGTAGCCTTTGTCTGCAGTTAAGGATGTATCTGCGTTTGAAGACTGGAAGATTTGGTTTGCGTTAAATGTTTTGCTGCTTTTTGCTTGTGTTTGTGCAAGGTTCGAAGGCGTGATGCCGGAGTATCCCCGGGGGGGAGGTGCAGGCAGGGAGAGAGCCCCTAGGTGGCATCAGAAGCCACCTGATTTTTGGCTCCTGCATGGCAGTGGTGAGAGGTGCGGGTGGGAGGCGAGCCCTGTGCTCGGTGGTGCCAGGCTTGGCTTGCAGAGCTGCCCAGCATGGGTGGGCTTCCCTCTCTCAGTACCCTGTGCTAGCACAAGCTCTTACTCCGTTAGCTGAGCAGTATACATAATAGTCATTCTGCTAATTCCAGCATGTTCCAACCTTTTGCAGCTCTGCTTTCTAAATATTTAATTGAAATGCCATTTTACTACTATATCAACGTGAGCCAAGCCAGACAATGTAACATGGCGCATGTTAAGATGTTAATTGACTAGTAGCACACATAGGTGGCTGTTTCATAATTTTCTCCTTAGATGATCCTTGGCTCCAGTTTAACATTGCTTTGTGCTGCTGAATGGAAGGTTATATACAGATATATTTAGAGCTGTTAGTCTAAGAAAGAGAAGCATTAATTCAGTGAGATTAAGAATTAAGGCCTGAATCCTGCAGGCACTGCTGGGACACAGTGCTTGTTGTGGTAAGGGTGTGATAATAGTACCTTTCTGATAGTACCACTTACTGTAATAGGGTTGGTAATCCCTTTATTGAGTGGTTTGTCACAGCTTGCAGAGTAAATAACGTGTTGGGGTTTCCCCCCCCCCCCCCGGAATGTCATCTGATTTCATCAGAGTTGTGGAAGAGATACCAAATTTTCCCAAAAGGCTGTGTGGTCAGTTTAGTAATGACCCTCTGTATTTTAACATGGCTTTCAGAAAGATGACTTTGCCAGAACTATCACTGTCGGTATTTAGTAGGGGTCTGAGTCTGACTTGCTTTTCTTGGGAGCTAACCGGGTTTTTGCAAGAGGCAGAGGCAGCAGGACACAGCACAGGAAGAAGAGCTGCTGGGTGCTGTCACCATCCAGATAACTCCTGTGCCTGGTAGCTGCAGGCCTGGCAAGTGCTGCTCATGTGGCATTGAATCCCACAGAACCAGCTTTTGAAGACTGCCTGTAGACCCTATTGTTAAACAGTTTTGACAAACAGCCTTTGGATATTATGTGGGGGCGCGACTGATGCAGTGGGGAATGGAGGCGTTGCAGACCTGAGTGGTTTTTAAAAGGTCATGTGGCCAAAATAATTCTTCCTTGGCAGACAGCTCTTAACTGCTGTCTTGGGTATCCTTATTATACAGAAGGCTTGTTTTCAAATATCAGTAAAAATACTGGGGCAGCAGTGCGTGGCTACACAGCATTAGGGTCGTACGCACGGGCTTGAGTGGGTAGCTGGGAGGGTTTTGTGGCCCTAAACAGCCCCTTCTTTTCTGCGGGGACTGCACCGAGTTGTTGCTGGTCTTTTGCAGAACTCTCAAGAAAAGAAAATTTACAAGTGGTCTGGTTTAGTTTTGTTTTTTCCCCTTCTCAAAAGAAAGCTTGTTGTAGAACTTTATAAACCTCCCCTTTCTTCATTATTTGTCTGAGAGGGTAGGTGGTTTAGCGCCCGAGATAACTGGTTAACAGTGCCAATGGTAAGTAACCATACACCGGAGTTTTCCTTTCTAATTGCAGCATTTCTTACTGCATCCTGTGTCTCAGGTAATAATGTAACGTAATGCACCAGTGCAGGAAACTGGGAGCCCTGCAGTGGGGAACCTGTGCTGTCAGATTCAGTGTAGCCCGTTTTTGTGATGTATGGGGCAGCTATTAGCAGTGATGGAAAGTGGTTCCTTTTCATAAATTGCATTGGGATTTGGCAGAAATAACGTTTTCCCTAGGCTGTCAAAAATGTACCAAGCCCAAGGAACAGCCACAGAGGCTGGTTTTGGGAGGGTGTTCCAGTTTATGCAAGTGTTTGCAGTCTTGGGCTGCAGGGGATACAGAGTATCTGTGGCAGCTTCATTGATGGTGTGAAACTAGTAATGAAAAAATCACTCTGGGCTTCCTGGGTTTGACCACCTCGTCAAACCGTTATAGTGTTTTGCAGGATAAATTGTGGCTCTGCTTGTCCCCTGAATTTTGCTGAACTGGATCTGTCGCTATCATGGACATCTTCCTCCATTTGAGGATTGAGCCCACTGCTAGTGCCTGAATGAGGAGAGCCGTGTCTCGTGTGACTTCTGGGGCTGGGAGGTCCCCTGCCTGAGCAGAACTGCAGCGTCCTGGAGGTGCTGCTGTCACACACCCTGGGGACACAAGCAGGAGCCCCTTTGCCAGCGTTGCCCTCCGCACAGCGTGTCCCAGGACAGGAGCTGTGCTGCAGCGGGTGGGTGTCGGTACAGCATGTCACGCTGCATGTGCTCCCCCAGTATTTGTTACGCGGCTAGCTTTCACGGGGAGCGAACGCGCTGCAGTGGAGAAGCTGGTAAGGGTTAGTTTCAATGGCTGTGCAGGCTTTGAGATGGCTCAGAGATAACTAGGCAGTAGCTAATAAGTTCAAGGGCTTTTGTTTACACCACCCACCCCCCCCGGCCACCTTCCTCTTTCTGGTCTTGCTGGCATAAGGCTTCTCGTATCCCTTGTGGTTATACGGCTGCTTCTATTTGCAGCATTAAGGAAATACTCGGTGTGCTCAGAGCAACTGAATTCTGCCACCTCTTGTAACACGATAGTCCCATATTGCTCAGTGTAGTTCAGCTACCTATTCCTGAAAGTAAAATATTGCTTAATTAGGGGAAGGCTGGCAGCATCTGGTTTTGTGCCGCTTTGAAAAAAAAAAAAAAATATATCTCATCTCTTTGTCTTCTCCACCTGCTTTTTCCCCTCCATCTCTCCTTCAGTGCAGAGTAAACCCAGCTGCACACCTGAGGAGAGAACACACTCCTCATTCTGCCCATGTCAAGCTGGCGCAGTTAAAATGGGGCTGTTTTGAGTAGAAATACAGAACTAGGTCAGGGAAAGCAGACATGCATACTTTGGCGTAAGATAGAAGAGCAGTTTGAGGAAATGCTTTAGTCTGGCTTCCTCCCCTCCCCATCCGAGTTTGTCAATGACTTCAGCATTGAGGAGCTTAAATTACTGCAGCTTTTGCAAGTTGCCTTCAAGATGCTCTCGAAGTTCTTCGGCCTAAAGTTTTAAGTCAAAAGCTGAGGCAGTTGAGATGGGCTGGAGGTTTCCTAGTAGGGCTGTCTGCTGCAGACCAAAGCAGCCAGCACGTGTTCCCGTGGAGGGCGTGGGGCTGGGGGGCTCCATGAAACACGGTGGCTTTTGCAGGGAGCCAGCCAGCTGTGTGTCTCTGAACCACAGGCGGAGAAACCCCCTTTTCTCTGCTGATTCACTGATTAGTAGAAGCCGGGCTCTGGTTTTTGAATGGCTCTGGTAGTTCTTCAGAGGTGAGCAGGTTGATCCAGGCTGGTGGTGGTTGGGGTGGAGGTGACGTTTTTGAGGAGCACTGCTACAGACAGTAGGACGGGGCTGTGTCCCTCTTGAGTCGCTCAGCATGCCTTAACATTCAAACAGTTTGCACAGTGGTATCCACTGAGCAAATGTTTCATCGTTGGTTGTGATAATAATTGATTATTATTTCTTTTGCTAGGTTTTGGTACATAATTTTATGCTACCAGGTTCTTGTGGTGGGTCAGTATCGGGTGCAAGCTGGTAAATCCAAGGCAGCTGTAGAAGCAGCCAACTTTATCACTCCTGAGAGACAGCTACCCCCGGAACTGGAGAAGGGCACCTTCTTGTCCTGGGTGAAACTGCTTGTAGTAGTCTGAATTGAATTTTAGATCAAGGAAGTCAACTAGTTTAACTGAAGGGACACTGTCAGCGTGAAGAGCTGTGGAAGAGAGTAATGTCAGCTGTGCTTTTAGGTGTGGGTGAGTCACAGCAAGCCCCCTGGAGCAGCTTTCCAGTAGAAGCAACACTGACTGTTGGCTTATTGTGTGGTTTCTAAGTTTAGTTTTCCAATGGGCTCAGGTCCCTAATAGATTCAGTTATTTTCATTAGTGAGAATATCTCTCGCTCCTGGTGCTCTGCTGCAGCTGTTCCTAGACATGCAGCAAAGCATGTGGGTAGTGGCCTCCAAATATTAGAAATGGCTCCGTGTAGGGCCTGGTTCAGCCTTGCTCTTGGGATTGCTGGTTGCAGTTACTGTAATTGCAGTAGTAATTTGGTAAGGGATACACTTGGCAAACTTTATTTGTAAATGAAGTTTCAGCTTTCAAAACACATCTGTCCTGTTAGTGAGAGAAGAGGGGTGAAACAAAAGTGGCAAATGCATTGTAACTGGGATCGCTGCTCCTTTGCCACCTTTGTCACTTGCCCTTTGTCTCCTGACTTGATGGAGATACGTCCTGCAGTGTCACCAGACTGAGCTTTTCTGTACAATGCTCAGGACGGTGAGAAGGTCACTGTCCCAGTACCTTCCCAGTCAAAGGGCTGGTTCCTCAGGCTTACTGTTGCTTGACTTTGACATGGATCAACTCCACTGGAAGATAAATGAGAAGCGTTTATGTCATTAGGCACAGGCTTTATAGAATCAGGCTGTGTTAACCTGTGCTCCGGTTAGGATGAAAGAAGCCTTAGTTGACCACTAAGAAATTTTAATGGTGCCCTCCCAGTATATTAGGGAGCATACAGGGAGAAAAAAATTGCTGTTAAAATAGACATCTCACTTATCCCTGCTGAAGCTGTAGGACCTTTGCCTTTTAAAATGTCACAACATCTGCTTCTAGATTGAAGGACATGAACTTAACTATCATTTTTGTGCCACCAGCTGACGAAAACGAAACACGGAGAAACTCTGTTTCCTGGCTTTATTATTGCTTTTGTGCTGCGGCTTCTCAATGCAGTTGATCGGTGCTGTAGGAGCAGAGGTCACTCAGAACTGAGTTCAGAAGAGCCTGAACTAAATGTGAGAGTTTACATTTACTGACTCAGACTGGTATTTGGAGATAAAAGGACAGCTCTAGGGATCTCCTGCCCAGCTGCCTCCTGGCAACTTGCTTCCTTCTCTTTACAAGAAGAAAATATTAATGCAAATGGGCGTGCTTATGTGCTGTTCGGCAGAACCTAGCAGAATGGGAAACTGTGCTGGCTGAAACGTGTCCTCCTGAAAAGCCTAGCACACAATGTCGTCTTCAAGGCTGTAGAGTAGATGCTGTATTTGGACTAAGTTTGAGCTGCCTGCATCCCCTTGTCCCCAGGGCTTCCTTTCTGCATTAAGCTATCGTGTGAAGCCATAGAAAAGGTTTATGTACAAAAATGGGTGTATATGCCTAAGCCCTGTTGCCTGCTGCCACAAGATCATCTTTTAGGAGAGTCTGTGGATCTGTAGCAGCACAGGGCTGGTGGGAGGCAGTGGGGTGAGGTGGAGTCCAGGGTGAAAGAAGTGCTGCTGGAGCAGCCGTCTGTTCCAGCGTGACTTTGGTCAGCATGCCTGAGTCAGCTTTGGGTCGAATGCAGTGATGACTCTGAGCAGCGGCAGGTTTTCATGCTTGGTGTGCTTTGACTTTGCTAGTAAGATGGTGGTTTTTGAAGAATGAGATGATGTTTGGGTTCCCTTCAGTTGCTACAGTAGATGCCTTCTCCCAGGCAAGGGAAAGCTCCCATTTTGTGGTCCTTAGCATTCCCTGTTCTCATAAATCCTCAACGGCTTTGCTTTACTCTCTCCTTGGTATTCCCAAGTGTCTACT
Organism: Falco rusticolus; assembly: GCF_015220075.1. NCBI lineage: Eukaryota > Metazoa > Chordata > Aves > Falconiformes > Falconidae > Falco > Falco rusticolus. The sequence goes on along the minus strand of NC_051193.1, from coordinate 18,180,631 downwards.
TATCTGGTCGTCTTCTCCTACACCATCACCTGAAGTAGATGTCTGCTGATGTAGCTACTTCAGTGGACTTGTATGTTCTTACTTGTTGAAATTCTCTATTGTATTTTGTCAATATAGCATATGCAATTCTTGTATGGGAAGGGGCATCAGTATTACCAGCTTCTGCACAACAGATTTGTAGACCGTCTGGTTTCAAGATGAGGTGTTGAAACCGGCAGGATCACAAGCTCTTATCACTGAGTATCTGATGCATGGATGCTAGTTCAGTAGCTTTGGTTCCTGTCACCACCAGACACTAGATCCATTTGTTTTGCTTGCTGCTTACGATTTCAGTCTATCCATCAGATACCTTACTTGGTCTTTGTATGTGGTAGCACCTGTGCAAAAGTAAAATGACTGGAAATGAGATGTTTTGTTGTGTTAATGGGAGATTGAATTATGTTTTATTCTACTAGGAAAAGAACGGCTGCCTGAACTCCAAAAATGGTTGTTTAGTTCTTGTTCAGTAGGTGTCCGCCAGTAAAGGCTATTGGGTTTTGCATGGTAAAGCTCCTGCTTGTCTGAGCAATGATTAAAGTCCTTCAACTAATGTAGTCAGGCCAAGCATGTGAAATACAGCACCCTTAAGAAACACAAAAGCTGCTTATGGGTGTGTTTATATGAAGTATAATAAGTTCCATACTGTTTGCGCTCCTTGGCACATGTACTGAGGTCATTCATGGCATACTTGTAATTCAGTCCCCACCCAACGTTGTCTTAATAAGCCAGCTGGGAGGTAGTGAGACTAATGTGGAAAACTCCGAAGTTGCCAGTTGGGTACCAGTTGTCTGTTTTGTAGCAGCTCTTTGGAAGGCTAGAAATAAATGCCTTGAAGTGGTGGGATTTACTGAAGCGTGGTGGTGGTGGTGGAGTTAATTGTGTTTACAGATGAACACGTAAAATGCATCTGACTTGTGGAAGAGCTTACCATAAGAGTAGCAACATCCGTCTTGGCTGCTCTGCAACTTGGGACAATAGCTCCCAGTTGCAATGGTATTTCATTTTTTAAAAAATGCAGTTCTTGTATAAAGAGCAAAACAGCAAGAATTCTAACAAACAGTTAAGAAGTTTGGGCTGATTTATTACAAAAAAATGGCCGGATGGGTATTCTTCCATAGACTAGCAGGATATTTCACAGTAGGAGATTAAGCCTGTAGTACAGTGAGAGAAATTCTAATATTTAATATTTTTGTCATTGCTGCCTAGATTAACTCAAGATTTCTATTCTCTCTTTCTTCCCTCACGTCTAGCAAAACTGTACAATCTAAAGTGGACTGCATTTTGGTAAGTACAACTCCAGAATGCTTTTTAATATTTAATAAACCGCAAGACCAAAACAGATGGTTCTAGAGACTGACAGCTATTACGAAGCCTTTCCTTAGCAGTACTTTAAGGAAGTACCACTAAATGTGATCAAAATTAGTTCCCATTGCCAAAAAAAATCCATTATGTGGGTTTGGTGTTTGTTTTCCGTGGAGGTATTGACCTCTCATTGCCAGCAGCAAGGCTGTGCTTGCCACTTGTAGAACTGTCAGTATAGATACAGCACGGAAAGTTGACTTATACTACTTTTGTAAGCATGATTTTATTGAATGCAAGATTATGTATTGCATAGATGAGAGTATGCAAGAAGCTAATTGTGTCTTCAAGTTCCATTGCTTTTTAGGCCTTTAATGATTATTGCTTTTGTTGTTGTTTCCTTGAAACAGCTAATTTGTGGCCAGTACTACATTTTAAGAAAGGAACCAGATTGAACTGCATGTCTGCACAAAACCTGGCAGACTAATGTCCTGGTCTGTGAAAATCTTGCAGATGTCATAATTACCAGGGGTTTTTGGTTGGTTTGCTTGGTGTTTTTTTTTTAATCTTGCTGTCCTCAAAAGTTGTACACTATCTCAGGAACCTTCCCAGAAATATGCAACCCCACAGGTCCTGTTAGCTCCGCTGCACTACTTAGGACAGAGGGATGTATCATTTTTTGAAGGAGGAAAACCCTTGAAATGAACAAACATCTTCCTTCATGCATTAAAATAACAGGATCTAAAAAGATAAAGATTATTTCTGGGAAGCAAGTATATAGCACTAACTCAGAAAAAGGTGTTATTTGTTTGTTTTTAATAGTGAGCAGGTTGCAAGTTTCTTTAAATCAGAGTCTGAGTTCATAAATCTTGAGACTGGAAGGGACTGCTTATTCTGACTTTCTACCTTCGGCATTTCATCCAGAAGTACCAGCGGGTAAGATAAAAAGATGACATAGACAACCATCTGGATACTATCAAATAGAATCTGTTCAGCCAAGCTATATAACAGTACTCCTTAAAGTCACATCATCAAAGGCTAATTCAGATGGCACTGAATTACCTTTCCTTAAGGTGTTGTCTTAATTATTGCAGTAAGAGGTTTAAAGTAAGCTGTCTCGTTGTATTGCGGACAAACTTTGGACCCAATTTTGCTTATGCTTAAAAATTCTTGGGTGCATCCAACTAAAATAGTGATGCAAAATGTCATTTTTGTCCACTTAATTCCTCATTGATGTTTGTGGATGCAAAGCAAGTGTCTTAAGATTTTTTTTTTTTTTTTTGTATGAGCCTTCAGTGGCAAAAGGGAGAATTGCAAGACTGCATTTGTAAAACTTTTTAGCACCAGGTTTTTCTGTGGTGAAAAATGGGAAGTGGGGCAGGTGTAACTAAGTAGCATCAGAGAGGGAGTAAGTAAGTAGGAGGTTAACCAATCATTTGCTTCTTGGAAACCCATTTTAAGAAAGTGGAATTACACTAAGACAATTCTAGCATTAAATTCCACAGGTTTGCAGAGCTAGGGTACTGCGGTGGGGATTATCAGTTTGTGTGAGCCCATTTGTTTGTGTAGTCTCGTCCATTGGATGGACAAGCTATTTTTTGAATAATGCTTTTGGATGCAAAGCAGTCTCCGTAGCTTGACTTGGAACAGAGCAGCAGTCTCCTGATGGTGCAATTTGCTGCTCCAGATGCCTCATCTGCCCTGCTGAGGAGTTCAGAGGAGTCCCATCAATAGTGGAAAGGCTACTCTAGGTTAGCAAAGGTAGATTTGATGCTGTTCAGGCAGTTTAAAAAAGAAAAATCCAAGATCAGAATAGTTTCAGGAAATAAACATTAAGCTGAATTCTGGCAAAATGGTTTCTGCATTTTTACGTGCTTTTGGAAAGCCGCGAGCTGCAGGGCAGAATCTAAAAGTGTTCAACTGAAAGGCCATAACTACATAGCTCTGAATAACATCTTTGGAGCTTCCTTGCAGCCCTGGCAGTTTTGTCCAGCAGAAGGTAGGTGAGTGGGTTGCCCCTTCAGTGGAAGGTGTCTGGCTCTGTCAGAGCGGTCCTGTGACTGGGATACCAGCTGGCTGCAGGGTCCGACCCCAAGCTTATGGGCAGGTCAGAACATTCCTTCAAGTGATGCTCTCGGGTGTTTGGTTCAGACAGAACCTTTTCGGGGCCTTTGAATCAGTCTCAGGAGGCACGAAGCGCCAATGTCCGTCCCTTGTCTCCCTTCGTGCTGTAAGGAGGAGATCTGGGACTAGCTTTTGGTTATATTGGTAGGTGCTGATGATACCTTAAAGCATTTAAAGTTGGTTTGCTAGCAATCTTAAAAAAAAAAATGTCACCGGTAGAGAAAAGTCAGACAACACTTGCTGCTGCTTGTGTTTGGTAGCACCAGTGACAACCGCAGTGTGAAGAGCCCCACAAATGCTCTTCAGCACATAGACTGCCTAGTTCAACACAGGGTAGCAAGACAGAGAGAAACAGGAAGAAGAAACAGAGGTGATGGCACAGGTCTGTTGCGGAGGCAGCTAGCAGCAGAGGACTACAGCCAACAGCTAGTCTGAGGGCACTGGGACTGCCATTACTCGTGTAAGAGACCGAAGTTATCTGCCTTGTACTTGTGGCACTTCACCACTTACATTCTGACATACTGTCAGTTTCTGGAAGATCATAAGAAAATCATTGTATACTCTGCAATCCAAAAAAGGATAATTAGCAAGAACTGTGGTGTAAACAGCCATTAAAAATTCATTATAACATCTTTTTAACTATAGTAAACATGTCTAGCAGTAGATTCTCTTATGACTTTGCTTTTTATATTTGTTGCCACACACTAAGTGAACTCTTGAACCCGATTTTTAAAACGATACGCTCCATATAATCGCTCAGCAAGAAGGTTAAGGTTTTTTTCGGTAGTCCTCTGAAAAGAGATCAGTGCTGGTGAGCGTGCTGGATTGATGGCCACGAAAACCAAAGCTGCTCGTGGCTGGAGCAGTTACAGTGTGGGAAGCAGCGGTGTGTAAGATCTGTTGAAGCAATGTGCCTTGGTCCTGCTACAGAGAAGGTGGTAGCTTGTCACTTGTCTTTTTTGGCCCTACAGCAGAAAGGCAGAAGCTCTGTGAAGCGCTGGCAGCTGTGCTTGGACACTGTCAGTACAAAGCTGCCATGTGTTTTTAGGGCTCGTTTGGAATATCTAGCACCTGAAATAAGTTTCAGCTTCTGTTCAGATAAAACATATCAAATATATTTATTAGCAGCTTTTTAGAATATTAGGTTCTCTTTCAAATATTGGCTATTTCTGTCCTGATAGTATTTCCAACAAACCATCTGACCTTGAGCAAATTACTTAACCTTTGCTTCTTATTTCTCTGTTCATAAAGTGGGGAGATGATTGCTTGACTGCTTTGCTATTCTTAGTCTGGTTGTTAAATAATAAATGTTTGTTCTGTGGAAGTATGACAAGTTTTAGAACCAGTCTGCCAGTAGGTGCAAATGACATTGTCATTGGCATAGCCTTTTTTACTTGTATTAAGAGTATAGCCATCTATAAATACTGAAAATATGGAAAGAAGTATTAAAATCAGTCCATGCTCTCTAAAATAGTAGTCTTGCAGAAACCTTGCAGCAGTGCCCCTGGCCTTCGGCTCCTCTTCGCCAGAACTTGGGGACAGAAATAACCTGTAATTCTGCCTTCGCTGTGGAAATATGAAGTAGTTCAAATCTGGGTGCCATTTGTCACTGTGTTTGTTACAGAAATTGTAACTCTGCTAATTGTTCCTAGTATATTCTTTCTCGATCTTTTTAAAAGTTTGGCCTGACTAAATACTTTCTTCTTTAAAACGATCCAGAAAAAAGCACGTTCCGTGGAGTTTTCCCATGGTAATTCCTTTTGACAACTTTAGGATGAAACTTCAGTGACGTTTGTGACCTGGCAGTAGATCAGCAGTCAGAGAAAACCATGTAGAGAGAGCCAGTCCACCAAGGTCAGGACACCTTAAAATGATATTCTGTGATTCTGGAGGCTGACATTAACATCTCTAGGTTCTCTGGTTCAAGCAGGAACATGAATAAACTCATGTTATCTGTAACGCAGATTAAGTCCTTCACCACATTCTGTGTTGAACTGATCTTTGTCTTTTTGTGCTGAAAAAAGTTTCAGTGTCTAGTTAATGTCTCTCAGAATGAAACCAGATGTCAAAACCTGCTATTGTCATTTAAAAAAAAAAAAAAGAAAGAAGAAAACAAACCCCACAACATTTTGGCCATCCTGGTTTATTTCACAGCTATTTATTTGCTCAATCAAAATGCCTGTTAGAATGAAAAAGAAAGTTGCGTCTGTTCCTAAGAGATCTTTGTTCTCTTTCTGTATTAGGCAGCAAAAGGACAGATTCATTCTGAGCAGATCTATGCGGCCACTAATAACGTCAATATAAATAGATTGCTGGTTAATTAGTTTGTTACATATTTTGTGCATTTCTTTAGTGAATTATCTATATTTGGTAACCGTCAAAACAAAAATACTGGAGATTTCTGCTCCTTTATATGTAAGACAAAAAGTCTTTGCTTAGCTGTGACTTGAGGTTTCTAATTCTTTGTTCTTAGTTTTTCTGTCTCAGAATCTAAGAGTACTTGGATATCTTAAGTATTTAATGTATTTTTGGTTAAATTGGAGTCAAGTTGTGAAAATAAGTATGAACACTGCTTGTTCCCCACCTTCACTGAATCTTCCTTTATTTAATATGGTTTCAATTACAGGAGATACAAATGCAACGTGTGAAGACGTAACAGAGGTGGTGCTTTGTGATGGCTTTACACCTCAGTCCTGCACGCAGTTCAGCATGCTCATGCATTTTTCTAATGCAGCTTCAAGAAACAGGGTTTATAAATAGCCTTTGGAGAATTAAACAGTCTTCATCTGATTTGATAGAACCAGTCAATCAAGGTCAGGAAACTTCAAGCACAATTTTTACTGAGATCCTTTCAAGTAGCGGAAAAGGATTCCCCAGACACTTTACATTCTGTATGGGTTTTAAAACTACTGTAGCATAAGCTTTAATGGGCTACGTACAAAGGGGAATTTGTCCAAGATGATGCTGGCATCACAGTCTTCCTTTTTATGCTGTGACTCTTCTCCAGTCTATTGGCCTATTTTTTCCACTCTATTGATCTTCTTGGGAGGTGGTGGTGGAGAAAATTTACAGTGTATTTTGTGTTCTTGTTTCTTTTTATTAATTTCCATATGCATCCAACTTAGCACAAAGGAAAAGCTCAGGATGAATGAATCTTCTTCCTTGTCAGTAGTCAGTAGGGCAGCTGAAGCATTCCTCCACTTTCTCAAATTCTGTTCTGATTGCATTAAGGAGTTTGGAAGTTTTGGTACTTTGTGAACAGTTGCAGTAACAGATTTATTGCTGAATTCACCAGACCTTTAGCGCTGAGAGCTGGTGGAGGTCAGCTGGGGTTGAAGAGGAGATTGTTTTTACCGAGGTTCTAAAGCAAGTTTTGAGAGTTTTAGAAATGTTTAGAGAAAACAGCCTAAACAGTGTTTAACAAATTTTTTAAACTAAACAAAACATTGTTTCCTGAATCTACTTGCACTGACTGTCACACTCCATCTCTTCGCTGCTGCTTCTTCAGTTCAAAGATGATTTTCTGTAAAGAGATTCAGTCTCATCTAATTAGCTTAGGTTTATCTAATTATCGCCCAGGTAGCATTACCTCTGTGAACTGCCTGTGACTCCTGGCTGCGTGTTACCTCTCCTGCTTTGAGGCAGTTCTGCCTCCCCGGGATGTCTGTGCAGCCACTGATGGAAGCTGGAGGAGTTGTGCAGAAAGCACTGCCTGGGGGCAGTGGCGTGAGGAGGAGTGGGTTTTGAATGAAAACTTGAAACAACATCACTGGCCAGCTGCTGATGCTGAGGTTGTGACAAAGCTGTAATCCTCAGCTGCTTTAGCTCTAGGGATGCGGTTTTGCTGGGCAGTCGCTGGCTCGCTTGCATCCTTTGGAAAAGGCTCTGCTAACATGATCCTGGTCAAATTTTTTTCTCTAACATTGTTAGGTTTTGGTTTGGTTTTTTTTGTAGGGTTTTTTTTGTTTGTTTTGGTTTTTTGGTGTGGTTGTTTTTTGGTTTTTTTTCAGTTAAGGGGGTTTGACAGACAGGGCCTGTGTAGCAGACCTTCTGCAAGTCAGGCAGGGCCCTTCCACACAGCCGCTTTTGCCAGGACACAGCAGATGCTTCAGCCGCAGTGGGCCCTCATGCTACTTCAGTCTATTTTGATGAAAGATGCAACATTTCTTCTAAAACCTCGCCCTTTGTGTTGTGCTCTGGCACATAAGGCTTGGAAGTGAGAGTTGAGTGGTGTCTTCCACCTTGGTGTCAGAGTTGTCAGGAGCATTTTGTGTTTTTCCTGGGATGCTTTTGCTGCACAGATTAGCGCTCACCATGCAAGGGGATCTTACCCGAACTGTGCCCTTTGGTGTGCTGCTTTGGCATTTGCTGTTTGAAACAAAAAGCAGCCAAGTTCCTTGAAGAAGAGGAGGTCTAATAAGTGCAAATTTTCTTGCAGCTGTAAATTTCCATCTTTTCATAAATAAATAGCTAATTTTCTGTAAATTATTTCTTTGAATAATATCGATCTTTTCAATAATGGCTTTGTTAAAGGAAAACCCAACAGTCCAAATGCTGTGATTTATGCAGGAAAGGAAGAACAGAGAATTTGACAAAATGGACCCATTAAGAAATATCTTTCTGGATATTTGGTCTGAGGATCACTGCTGTGTAAGCTGCTGTAGAGCCACACAGAAATCAGTGTCAGCAGATTTAACACCCCAAATGTTGTGGTTTGCTGCAGCTTATGAAAGCAACAAATCCAGTGTCTGTTACCTGGCTGCTGCTGAAAGTGTTTCTCTTGGCTCTGAGAAGGTCTGTTGCATCGCTGGTGGCCCAGTTTTGTGGTGGGTTTAGACAGCAGGGATTAAAGAGCCCCCGTGCTCTCCTGGTGTCCTTCCCCATGCAGCATGTCCTGCTGGTCCTTGCCTGGAGCCTGGGGTCAGGGAGGGGACCTGCCTGTTGGGCACAAAGCCAGCAGAGGGGAAGCAGGAGCTCACCTCTCACCAGCGCTGCTGCTAATTGTGTGCCAGCTGAAGTGAGGAGGATCTGGACGTGATCGGGTCGAGTGGGGAGCCCCAGTTTGAAGTGAAGGTTTAGGTTTTTAGCTCTCTGTTCTGCTTGTTGCTTAAGTAAACTGCCAGGTCTCACTACTTGCTGGTCCCACTCTCTTCTTTTTCAAAAGGTTATATTGGCAGTGAGACACCAGTAAATTAACTGTAATCCAAGAGCTGTATTCTGACTTAAAAAGAGATCGTGTGAGTCTTTGACTCTGCACAGATGGTGCACCACCTCACGCGTTGCTTCTGCAGCATCTGGAAGGAAGACCCTTTTGCTCCTTGGTGCATGGCTTTACTTGCACTGCTGCTGAGCAGGGCTGAGCATGTTAACACAACTGATTTTCCTAGTATCGCTAAGTCCATGTAGCTGGTTTCAGGTGACCAAAAGCTAGTTTTTATGTAGCCATCGCTGTTTGCATACACCGGGTAAAACTCCCCCTTGTGTCTGGTCCTCAGCTGGTATCCTCCAGAGGGGTCATCTAGCATCACTGAGATTCATGTTAACTGAATGTCTTGTCTTTAGTACCTGTTCAATAACTCTGATTCCCAAAGGAAACAAAAAAATACATAGGTGTATAGGTAGATTTTAAAATGTCTTCATTGAAGTCTGACGCTTAACTTTCACTACATAGTGGATCACAGGATCAGATCTGCCATGACATTTTGTTACAGCATAGCTGTTTTTTGACACTGTGTTCTCAGAGGTGGGAACTGGACTCTAATGAACATTCCTTGTGTCAGCAGTGTTTGCTTTTTTAGAATCTGGGTCTGCAGTTATTATCATGCGTGCTCTGAGAAGATAAAAGTGTTCATGTTACATGCCTGGTTACAGAAGTGATCTGTTATTGACGTTTTTCCAGATTCTGCTTTTGTTGCATGTGAATTTTGTAATGGTGATATGTGCTTTCTAGTGTGTAATGGTGTGCAAATAAAATAGAAAATTATGTTTCTAGGCTCAGAGCGCTCACAGTCACATTCTTTCACATAGTAAATATTTTCTTGTTTATATTATTTAGGAATACACTGTCAGGTGACAGATTTTAGCTGTCAAGCTCAACTCCTGTTGTTTGCTTTTTCTCCCCCTGCCTTCCCCTGCCCTTCTGTTTTTTTTTTTTAAACCAAAACACCTTTGTTATCTAGCAAGAAGTTGAGAAGTTTACAGACCTAGAGAAACTCTACCTCTACCTTCAGCTGCCTTCGGGTCCCAACAATGGAGATAAAAGGTACGTGTGTGAGTGTGTAAACATGAGCAGCTAGTACTGAAAACTTACTTCTTGTGGCGCTTACCTGCTGAGGAACCATTCTGTTTGGTAGCAGAAGCAGTCTTTATGAAGCATTAAGGACTCTTCATTTCCTGAAGAATTTTATTTATTTATTTATTTAAACTTTGGAATTTTTAGTGCCCGAATAGCTTGCAAATATGAATCTCCTAAAATGCAAGAGTCCCCAGAGAAAGTGTAATCATTCCTTTGCTTTTTATGTGGGAAATGATGATACAGCAACACAAATGTGATGGTGAGTGAAAGAAGGAACTAATGGTATTTCCAGGTAACATTTGTTTGACTAAGGGGAGGTCTAGAAAACCAACCTGCAGGTCACAGCATCGCAAACTTGGTATATGTTCCCAGTAGGTATAGGCAGGCAGGTGCCTACAGGAAGCACTGAGCATCTGCTGGGAAAGTCGGGTGTTTCCAAAGGGCAGCTGGCAAACAGAGTGGGCAGAAGCCTGGAGGTGGTCTAGTAAGGAACAATACATTTAAGAGGGGGGGAAGTAGGTGAACTCTCACCCATCACTGTGTATGCGTGGCTGTGTATCCATCAGGAACCGGAGCGTGGAGTCTCTTAAATTGTGGAGGAAAAAGGGAGCTAACAGCTGCCACTGTCTTGAGGAATAGCTAATTGTGTGAGGTACTGGTCCTCGTTGTTGCTGGTGTTTCTTAACGTGTGTAGCCAGACAATTATTAGTCTTGTAAGTGAGGAGGAGCTATGGAGCGGTCTTCATTGGCACTGCTTCTTCTTTCACTAGCGATCAGATCTCCATGTCGTCCAGCCGTGCCCAGCAGATGCACGCCTTCTCGTGGATACGGAACACCTTGGAGGAGCACCCCGAGACATCCCTTCCCAAGCAGGAGGTTTATGATGAATACAAGTGAGTGCTTCCAAACTGGATCTACGCGTGTGGCTTTAGCCAGTATGGATAGTTCTGTGACACCGACTCTAAAACCACTCCATGATGTACAAGTGCACAGAGCAGAAAAAGGCCCTACGTACTAACATACCTGGGAACGTACTAGCTACAGTGAGGGGAATTGTATTCTGCTGCTGGAGATAAGACTGTGATGTTTAAATTGTGCATTACATATGCTGAAGGAAAAGTGCAAGTATTTCTTAACAAGTAAATATCTGTATGAATATTGGTTTTTGTTTTGTGGGCAAAGCGGCACAGGTAAAAAGCACCAATTACTGCCTTACAGTACATGTTGGTCTGCTTGTATATACACACGTGTATGTCTGCCTTAACAAGGATTAGGGGTGGAATTGTGCCTTCTGGAAATGCAGCTATTTTGCACATAAGACCTAGCCGATAACATCTTTCGTTCCATAATAATGCATAAATATTGGACCTTCCTGCAGCAAACCTGATTTCTACAGAGGCACAATATATCTGAATATGTATGAAAGCAGTAACCAAGGCCACTGCGAGTCTGTGTTGTCAGGTCTCAAAGCTACCATGTAACAAGAAAGCGATTAGAAGCAAGGGAGAGGGAGCTGTCTGATGGGAAGTTGGATTTGAATTCATTTGCGGAACATTCCCCACGGAGGAGGGGGGGGAAATAATCATCCTTAGCCCAGTTGCCTGAAGATGAATAACAGATTTATGATCTAGTATGAATATTTCCATAATCTGACCGATTACAGTAATTTGCAGCCAGCTGAATCCCTTCACCTCCTAAGTGCCTACAGGATTCAGCCCCAATCAGTAACTGTTATTGCAGGGTTGCCTTCTGCAAATACCTCCTTTTAATTAACTCTCTCTGGTCAAGTTTTTTTTACTCTGAGTGAGCTGAAACATGATGGCATTCGCTTGCCTGGGGTTGATAAACATGCACACACCTATTTCTGAAATCTGGCCATGGACCGGAGCGATGACGCAGCCTGGAAATAGAGCCAATGGCACAGACGTGCCGGGGTGGCCAATCCCTGAGCAGCAGCCGCTCGCGCAGACACAGCAACAGCGGCAGCTGCTGTGCGGGAGAGAGATGGAAGCGTTATTCTTAAATATATTTCTTATTAAATAATTTATGGCCTGCTTCAGCAACAAATCTGCTTGGCTTCCATGCTGTGCCAAGCTGCAGATGCCCAGAAAAATCATCATCTACAGATTGTGGAGTGTGAAATTTGGATGGCTTTTGTATGTAGCTGCATCAAGTATTTGTGTATTGTATTTTTTTCCCCTAACAAAATAAGGGTGGTAAGCAAATATTCAGGAAAATATCAAATGTTTGGAATCTGTTCTCCTTTGAAAGCATCTGTTCTGTTTTTAAAACATTCAGTTTCTTTGAATATTTTCCTGAGTTATTCTTGCACACCAAAGGAAAAGTAGTCTTCGAGTGGGAGGTGGGTAACAGGCATATAAATACATAAGGGTTAGTTTTGGTACGTCATTTTTCTTTACCTAAGGGTGTTAAGACCTCTCAAAACTCACTTCTGTCATATTAACAAGGTAGCGTTTCTCTCCTCTGTGTGCAAAGATAGATGTTGCATGAGCTCACAGTGAGCAAGCTTGTGCACTCTGTACATATAAATCCACAGCAAGGCTTCAGAAGACTGCCGCATCATACCAACATCTCAATTCCTGCTGGAAATTTTCATCAAAATAAATCTTGCCAAAACTACTGGGCTTCTGCATCACCTTTCATGTGGTGTTTTGGTGGGGGGGGTTTCCTATGAAGAGGGAAAGACGGAAGCTTGCACTCCACACAAGTCTACCGTTGGCAAGTGTTGGTAGTGCTTCCAGTTCCTCCATGTTTCAGCAGCCTCTTCTTGCTGAGTTTATACAACACAGTGACTCTTTATATTTTCTTACTCTTCTATTTAATTGTGAATTCACGTCTGTAACTGGATAAAAGTGAATGGATTCATCTCCCTTTTGAAAAGGATAAAATAAATGAAAAATGCATCATGACAGAAGGCAGTAGCACTTGGGAAGGTTGAGAGTTTGCAGCTGAATTTCAGAAAGGAGGTAATAACTAGTTCTCTCTTGGTGCTGCGCTGCTGCTTGCACTGACAGAAGACATTGGGCTGTAAGAAGCTGTGTTTCTGTTGGCACACATGGTTCTTCTGCCAGCTTCCTTTGGGAGTTATGGGGACATACAGACTGGAAAATATTGTGGGAACTCATGGGAAGCTGCCTGATGTGTTATCTAGCTGCAGAAAGTGGATGCTGCTACCCATCAAATCCTTTCAATATTTTCTTGTAAGTCGGTTTTGCTTGGGTGTCTTCTTATTAGTAAACACCCTTCTGGAGGCAACTGGGTGTAGGTTTAGCTGAGTTGAGAGAATTAAGATTTTGAGTCTTTAAGTGCAGTCCTGCGGTACTTATGCAGACAAAATCCCTGTTTGCCCACAAAATTATTTGTTGAGCCTTCAGTAAACACTTGGCTCCTCTTATCTTGCTTCTACTGCAGTGACACAAGGAAAGAAAGTCTTTTAAGTCTGGTGCCCTGAAGATTCACTTGATACGATTAATGTGGATTAGGAGGTCTTTGAGTCATCCCATATCTCTTTCCTTTAGTCTGTAAATCATTAATCCTTGCTTTACTGGCTGCTGGGCTACTTGATGCCACCTGATGCATAGATTATGTGCGCTAAGTGTTAAGAATGTTAACCAACAAGTTAGAAGAAGCTAGCACAGAAGAGGGCAGTAGGTATAGGAATACCATGTCTGTTAAATAAGACATATACTAATCTTATTTGATAGCACTTAACCAGAGTTTTTGAATAAAACTCCCTGACAGGAACAGGATGGGACCTATTGTGTTGTAAAGTCCAGTCCTCTCTCAAGCAACAACCTGTATTCCTTCTAAAAGCCAATCAAACTCCATTTAAAATAGTTGTTTCCCACCTCTGCTACTGCTTTTGGGAGTCTGACTTGCAATTTCATTTCTCTAATGATTTTCAGCCATCTGGATTCCATCCTACCTGATTTTTTTGGACTAATTTCTGTGCCAGCGTTGTTCATCACCTTAATGAGAACCTACCTCTTCCTAAGGTTCTTAGCTCTAACCCATTTTTAGAGACCAGTTGTTCTGCTAGATTGGATAAGCCAAGATCTTTGTTTCGTTCCATGCAGTGGATTCTTTATCATTTGCTGTTTGTAGTGGGTTTTCTGCCCATGGCTGGGATGCATAGCCTGACCTGTCTTCATTGGCTTTTTGGCTAGGTTTTTTTTGTGTGCGTGGTTTAATTCAGGTATGCTCCCAGTGTATTTTATATCTTCAGTACATTTGATTTGAGGACGTTACAGGAAAATAAAAAGCCTTTTCTCCTTATCATGTAGGGGAGCTCTGTACAAAGGAACATAAGCAACTGCATGTTCATTTTCATTCCTGTCTCTGTGTAAACCTTCCCTCCCCCCATCTATTTCCCACCCACCCTTCAAATAAGCAAAACAGCTCCTGGGCTCAGCAATGTGCCAAGAGTGCAAGTAGCAGAGAGAAGAGCTTCAGGGAAGAGACTCCTGGTATGTGTTGTCAAGTCAATGAGAGACCACAGATGGACACGGAGGGTTCTCGGCTGAGCCAGGAGGAGGAGGGGCCATATGGGATGATCTGTCTGAAAACTGAAATTACATGATGATAATAATAATAGCTCAGAAATCACAAGCTTGCAGGAGCTGCCAGGATGGATATGAGGGGACCGTGTAACTGTGTGTTTTGCTGCTAGCAAGTAATTGTCTTGAAACAGATGTGCTAGACTTGAGGAACAGATTATTTTTTTTTCTTATTTTATTTATTTATTTTCTCCTAGGGAGAGAGTAACTTTGACTTTAAAGTTGATTGATTGGTAGGTCCCTAATCCTGTTGTTTTGCTGGGTTATTGTTTAAATTTTATTTTGCTGACATGATCTTTGACTGAAACTCAACACTGCTGACTGTGGTAGAGACGTTCAGAGAGCCCTCCTTTGCACACTGGTTGAGGCTTAAAGTCCTGTAATCAGCATCAGTAAGTGACAAAGACCCACCTGTTAGGAATTTTCAGAGTAAAGTTGAAATCCATTGGAGCCTGACAAGATGCCAAGGGGAAAACAAAACACACAGGGATCTATCTGTTACGTGTAAAGCCATGTCTGATTCCTAAGAGGGTGCAGTGAGGCAGGTGAGGTATTCCTTTGTAATAACTTCAAAGGGACATATCCAAATCCAGATTCTGTGACTGACATGCATTGAAATTAAAGACGTTAATATATAAATTGGATAAAAACCTCGTGGTGTCCCATATAAAAACCTAGATTAATGGCTGACTCTATACCAGGTTGTAGGCAGCATCTCCTGGTTTCAAGAGCTCCCAGTAGCTGGGGAAAGCAGGCGTACACAAGCTTTGCAGGGAAAGGACAGAACCAAATAGCATGAATCTTGCTGTTTATCATCGTCAAAATCATTACATTTGTGGTGGTGCTCTCCAGGTGGAGGATACCTACATACTTTCTTACTGTTTTTCTGCTCTCCTGATGATGCCCACACGGGACCGTGTACAGTCACCTCTTCAGAGGCAGATTGGTTTTGTACATTGCTGGTAGGACTTCTCCAGGGGAAAGGAGGTCATTGCTATTTGATGCTGACCCCCTGACCTTAGTAAACTTGAATGAGAATGCTGTAACTGTACTTTTGGGGCCTTAGCACATTAACATCTGTGAAATACTGCAGGGCTTTTGAACAGAAAGCAATAGGGCATTCATATCTTTGTGCAGCCTTAAGCACTTGCTGCACAGGTGAACCTTCCAGAGCAGTTCTTGATTTTTTTTTTTTTCTCCTCTGCTTTCATATGTTTGTGATTTTCCAGAACACTCACATTTAGCAGTGAAATCAATTCTTCTTCTTCTTCTTCTCTGTCTCGAAGAGATACTTTTTAAATGTCTTGGATGTTGAAACAAAATTCCTTCTGCTGTTTTTGAGATAAGCATTCATTTTACTAGAATAAACAAACTTAGCAAAGTAATTACCTTTTGTTGCTCTGTTCCCCTATATCATAAGGTTGTATACTCAGTCACATGAAGGTCGACATTTGCAGAGGCAGTTGAAATCCCTGTTAATTTAGGACTGTTAATGAATATAAGGATGGCTGTAACTAAGCAGCTCTCCTCATTCAGTAGTGGTACAGTGGTAAGAAGACTTAAGTCCTCACTACATGTTTATGTTACGCCCATAAAGGTGAAGCTGCTTCCCTAGGAAGGTATGTTTTATTACATTTAGTTCTGTTAAGCCTTGTCAAATTGAGGTTGTGTAGGCAAAATCTTTCTCTGGACGCTGATCAATGTCTTAGCTACTGCTTTTGAAATATTCCTGCAGGACTTCAGGCCTATCCACACTCAAGCTATACTTCTGCCTAGAACGATGTCCCTGCTTTTATTATGTCCTAAAATAAGTGAATTGAGACATATGCTGCGAACTGAGTTGTGGAGTAAATCTTAACTGTGCTCTAGATAATGCCACTACTTGTTATGTCTCCATATGACTTGCCTTTGAACTCAGTAGAGAACAAGGCAAAAACTATGGTATTAATAGCTCTGTTTATACATTTTTAATGCATTCAATTCATTGTGGATAGCTTCATTAATGTTAAATGTGGTTCTAAATATGGATTGGGTATAAGTGTTTTCTTTTGAAAACCTTTGATGAAGTCTAGCGTGCAGGCTGGCCGCTTGTATTAACTTTGATTCCATTCACACTTTTTCTCTTCATTGCAGGAGCTATTGTGACAATCTTGGCTACCACCCGTTAAGTGCTGCTGACTTTGGAAAGATCATGAAAAATGTCTTTCCAAATATGAAGGCCCGTCGTCTAGGCACAAGAGGCAAATCAAAATATCCTTTGCTAGAACGCTTCTCGGTAACTTCTGCACTTGCCTGGAGAACATCTGTCATTATGGCTTAACTACCAGCTAAATGTAGAAGTAACGTTCAATAAAAAATGCAGACACTTTCCCAGTGCTCTTTTAAAAATTACTAATTGTGGTAGTGTTAGGTTGCAAGATACAACTTTGGAAACAAGTACTTAAATAGGTTCTAATGCTTGGTTGTCACAGCAGCGAGGAATCAAAGAAGTTTTATGGTTTAGTACAAAGGGAGATACTGGAATAGAGGAACTGGCCTTATATATGTGCAGTAACCAATATTTTGTTGGTAGTACAGCTCAGACTTATCAGAACGTGTCTTGCTTTTGTATTATACTTGTGCACACCAGTAATGAAAAAATTAGTTTTAAAGCCAAAGATCCTTTGTAAGCGGTACTTACAGGTATTTCGTAAGACTGCCTCTTCTCAACCATTAGTACTCTGGAAAGAGAAAAGGGAACTGGGAAGTCGTCACAAAAGCTGACTTCAGACTTGGAAGGCGTAATTCGAGCCTTGTCCTACCATCAGAGCAGGGAGACTGCTTCCTTCAC
Source organism: Falco rusticolus (assembly GCF_015220075.1). Lineage (NCBI taxonomy): Eukaryota > Metazoa > Chordata > Aves > Falconiformes > Falconidae > Falco > Falco rusticolus. The sequence continues at coordinate 18,163,467 of NC_051193.1, read as the reverse complement.
TGCGTGGTGCCAACCTCCTCAGATAGGAAAGGCAGTTAGAGGGCAAGAGTGGCTCAGGTGGGGGAGCGCTGTCTCTGTCTTGACTACAGAGCCTTGTTCCCCGTGCGCACAGTGGGAATCAGCTCACTTCCCTGGGTTAGGGAAACAGTCCATCCCAGAGGAGGTGCAAAAACACTACCCCGTTTAACTGTTAACTTAATAGAAACCTTAACTTTAAAAAATGCATCTTGTCATAGTGTACCTAGAGGGGGGTATCTATCAGTCCTAAATTGCTATTTCAGAATTATTAAAATGTGACCTTATCTCACACTTGCCTTAATACCTACCCTCCTTACATTTATTTTACTGTGATTATGCTCCATCCAAAGTAGTGCAAGCAAATGCAAACTCCATGGTGTAGGAAAGAGAAATACAGACATATTTACAGAATGTGAAAAAATAGTGATCCTGAAAAGGATTTATGTGTCACAGAGAAGAGACAATGTATGTGAACTCCCAGAGTAATGCTGTGGAGAGGAAAAAAGGCTGGTTTGATTTTTAGATCCATAAGCAAGTGACTAAGAGTAAAGGAGGGAGTATATTGTTATGTACTAATTTGATAAGATCAATGTAAGAACGAGTCTGGGTATTTGTGTCCATGTTTTTATAGAAGAATTATCATGGGTGGGGAGAGACACAAAAATTGTGTGAAATCTTAGGAAGAAATGTCCTTATCGGTCACTTTATCTTGTCATGGGGAACTTCTTCACTTTGTGGAAGTCCCTTAGGAGAAGAAAATGTCAGGAAACTTGTCAAAGAGCCAAAAAAGAACAACTCACAATAAAGTAAAACCTAAATTTGAAACCCAACTTATAATAAAGTAAACCCTAAATTTGGAAACACATTTTTTAATGGTGATTAACTTTTACACATGCATTCTCAGTCTTCTTTTGGGCCTGATTTAGGAAGAGAGTGTAGTTCAAATTCATGTTCATTATTTAAATATTGAGTAACTAATTGAAACTACTTGGCATGGTTTAGTGGTTCATCAAACAAAACTCTTTAGGCCCAGCCTCACTTGCTCCTCTGGGTAGATGGAGAAGCCCCATGACCTGCCCAAGAAGGCAGCAGTCTGTAGGCTCTTGGTTCTGCTGGCTGTGAGAGACGATGTTAATTTTTGTTGAATTAATGTTGTTGAGTTTGCTTATGAGTTGTTGAGTTTGCTTTAAAGCTTATGAGGGCTATCGCAGGAATTTCTTCCCTTCCCTCCTGTCCCCCACTGACAGGCAGACAATTTAGACCTTAATTCTTGTTCACATATTGCTACAGTGGACTGAGGAAGAAGGCTTTTGTGCATATGCCAACACTGCCCAACCTTGACTTTCATAAAACTGGAGATGGGGTATGATATATACTTGTGCATTTACATATCTTTCTGCAACTTAACATTTATTATGCTGTTCTCCTGTCCCAAGTTTTCAAAACGAAGTGAAGAGCTGTGTAGTTTTTAAGATTTTTCTTTATGATACTTATATTCTGAACCAGTTTGATGTTTTTCTGTAATACTCGGAACGAATTGCAGTGCTATGAAGGAAACAATAATTGAGGAGGTGAAGCAGAGTTTCACAGTGTTGCTACCCACAAGCTATATCTGTCTAACTGATTCTGGTTTGGGTTTACTGTATTGTTTTTTTTAAATAAAAGTCAATGCTAGGGAAGAGGAACCCCAGTGAAAGAAGCAGTTCCTGGGTGACAGTGGCTGCTGAGCTGACAAGACTCTGGATGCAGACAGCATCAGTTGGTGGTGGTCTAGATAATAGGATCGTCACTGCAATTTTCTTCCAGAAATATCAGCTCCATATAATGCCTTTGGAAACAACCAGTAGATTAATGTTAAGACATTAATTTTGAATGATACTGATGATGTGATCTCATTCTCCCAATTTAATGAAAAACTGCGAACATACTTTTTATGTGTTTCTGATCATCATTTGCTCTCTATTTTTGTTTTAATGCCTTAATGACCCTTCATAATTAACCTTTCCTTGTTTGTTTGTTTTAGTTGGATGGGGCAGAGCCGACTGGGCAGCTGCAAAGTGCTGATGAGGAAGTCGTCTCTGCAGCCTGCCGGCTGGTTTGTGAATGGGCGCAGAAAGTGCTGAGCCAGCCTTTTGATACAGTCTTGGAATTGGCTCGTTTCCTTGTAAAAAGTCACTATATCGGTACCAAGTCAATGGCAGCTTTAACAGTAATGGCAGGGGCACCGGCAGGTAATGAGATAAGTGTTGAATCAGTGTAATAGGGGATTTTTTTTGATAATATCTTGGTTTGAGAAAGCACATCAGGACATACTTTAAACACCAACTGAGCATTTGAGCATACATTTACGTGATTTTAGTCCACGTTGCAGCAAACTAATTTTCTTGCTGGTAGTCTAGGTGAAGAGAGCTAAAATAAGCTTGGGTCTCGGTTTAATGTGTGATTCTCCTGTTCCTCCACTGAGGACCCTGGTCTTTTAAAGCACTTCAGGGCATGTGAGTAATTGTGCTGTTTGCTAGATTAGGAATTCGGTGCTGGTGCTGTGCTTGTTTGTAGACAGACTGCTGGTGTAGCTGTGTTTCTGTCTGATAACTTGCCCTAATTTAGAAACAATTGTCTGTCTTCATTTTCTTTCAAGAGCAGATTTTCTTGTGGCATTTCTGGTGTCAGGTGCAGATTCTCCTGAGGTGTTTGATCAGTGTCAGGTAGTACAAGTATGTCAACTGCTGCTGCTGTTGATCCCATTAGAAATAAGGGCTTGAGGGGCATTCTCCAGGGGCAGTTGTGTGACTGAGATTCCTGCACTGGATTTCAAATCTTCATTAAAGACTGAGGTAAAGAGGAAGGGTTATTTTGTATTCTGCTACATCAGACTGAATTCCTGTTCTGTTTGGTCTCTAGGTTGGTTGTACATTTTTGTGTTCTGTTTCCCTCTTCATGCTCAAAATCAGTCACTTAATCATTTAAAGTGGGTTTTCTATGGCTGTGGATGGAGTAAATTACAAAAAACGAAGGATGAGAAGTGCAGGTGCACAACGTGCTCCCCAGACTTCCCTCTGGGGAGTTCTGCCCAGGCCTGTCAAGCAAAATGTGTTTAGATCAAGGCAGATCTCTTGACTTGAGGCAGGTGATTTCAAATGGAAACTGGTGGTCAGGGCTGTAGGTTGGGGTGATCCCATTTAGATCATGTTCTTTCTCCTTCCAGCTCTTCCTTTTATTGCAACCTGGAACTGACAGGTGGCAGTGGCAGGTTTTGCAGTCTGTGTGCTCCTCGTTTACACATCGTTGCTTGGCTTCACTGGTTCTGCTTGCTGTGCTGCTAGAAGGAACACTAGGTGTATGCACAGCTCTTCAACTGATGAACCTTCTTCCCCTTACTTCCTTCAAGAGAAGATGGTTTCCTTCATGGAAAAGGGCGGTTAATTTCAAGTGCACGCCTCTGTGGCTTGAGTAGTCATTTTGGGAGAGGTTTTTTTTTTCTAGAATGACAAATAAAATATTCCCGTTCCTCTATATCACAAGGAACTACAGTGTCTCTGTGCATTAACTGAGGAAAAAGCAAACCTTTACCCTCCAAAGAAAAAATTGGGTTTTTTTTCTTATAAATGTTACTTGCCTTCAGTATTCAGCTCATCTAGATTAATTGTTTTGCAGTAATTGCAATACATTTGGGCATTTCACTGCTCTGTAAAGAAGGAATTGTGAAAGCAGAGATGCGGTAGTGTTCAAGCTATTGTGGTACATGCAGACGACTGCTGAGAGGGTAGGCTCCCAGACCACAGTTCCTAAGCATGTAATGGGTATCTAAACTGAAATACTTGCCCTAAAGTGTTGTCAATTAATTTACAATTAAGAGTTACTTTAAAAATGATGAAGCCTTCGATGTGTAAATGAAACAGTGTTAAAGCATTTTTAGAGGGGCAGTTCAACAGGGTTCATTGGGCACTGAGAGAGCATGCTAATCCTCTTTGACTGTTAATAAACAAAAGATTATAAATGTGATGCGATTTTGTAAGGGAAATAGGTACCAGCTGCACAGATGAGACTAATTCCCTGTTGTTCTCCCTGGAAGCACCACTTGCTTGCCTGGGATCAGCAAAGGCATTGTCTCTACAAAAAATGTTCTCCCGTTCTAATTTCCATTTCCACCACCACCACCCCTTTTCCTTCCTTTTTTCTTTTTTTCTTTTTTTTCCCCTGGACACTTTTCTTGCCCTGCTTTCACCATTATCCCTGATCACACACAGCTTGTGATCCATTCTGATATTAGATGCATTGTGTTTAATGCCTTGGCATAATATCATCTGCTCAGAGCTGCTCCTCTGTGACACAGACCCACAGCTTTCTGGAAAGATTTTTCATTTGTGAAGCTGCCTTAGACACTGATAACAAAACAAAAACAATTGTAAAGCCTCCTCTAAAGCATATATGCTGCCCTCTGCTGTCAGTTAAAGGAAATGCATCGTTTTTTCGATGTTGCTGACACAAAAGTGGCCGTTTGGGATTACTAGAAACAAGATGCCAGTTCGTAGTGGTTTTAGCAGCTAATGCCCAACTCGTCTAACAGAGAGAGGTTTTGCCACAAATGTGGAAATAAACGGAAACACTGCATAGGTTTGAGCATGAATGGGTTGGAGCAATTTGGATGGGAAGCACCTTGTGGAGGAGGTATTCCCAGGCTGGTTGTTGAGATGCCTGCCCTGTGTTCTGTGCGGTTAGATACAGAGTGGCACTACAGCAGACCAGGTATGTGTGGTTACAATTCATTCTTCTTTTGTATTCAGGAATAAAAGGGATCCCCCAGCCCTCAGCTTTTATACCTACTGCTGAAAGTAATTCCTTTCAACCGCAAGTGAAAACTCTGCCATCTCCTGTTGATGCCAAGCAGCAGCTGCAGCGTAAGATCCAGAAGAAGCAGCAAGAACAGAAACTGCAGTCTCCTTTGCCAGGAGAGTCTCCAGCAAAGAAGACGGAAGGCTCTGCAACCAATGGTGTGACCAGTATATCTAATGGAAGTCCTGCAATTCTGTCTCCTCCGCCTATTGGCATTGTTGTGGCAGCTGTCCCCAGCCCAATACCGGTAATGCTCTCCAGCAGTTCTCTAGAGAAACCACCTTACAAAAGGGTTGTACATTGCAGTGGTGTCAGTGGGATAGAGAAACTGGTTCCGCTCAAAGGCTTGGGTCCCTCGATGCTTTTCTGTTCCAGTGACTGTTTTACCACACGAGTTTCAAGATCGATACAGAGGCAGCAGATTTCTGATCACATAGCATAGGCCAAGTAGGTCTTTGAAGTTGTTGACAGTAGATTTCAGCTAGCAGCAATTAAGGTTATACATGGGAATAATTGCCCTTGAGATGAAGTTTAACCAGACGAGAGAGCTGCCACCAGTCATGTGGGTCACTGAGCCCCTGACGTGGAATCTAAATTGCCTTTCATTGGCCCAACGCATTTAGTGACAGCAACAATTTTATTTTTGCGTGAGTGTCAGTAGTATGGAACATCTTTGTCTTTCAGCCATACAGAACTGGGCTGGGGGAGGCGGGGGAGGTTATTTGTTTTTAAGATGTTAGCTGTGTTGTTAATTTCAATAGGTAAGCTGATTTTTCTGCCTGATAGTGGGTTTGTATTTCACTGGCTTTTGAAACCGTAACAATGAGGACTGTTTGAACACATGCTCTCCTCTTTAATCTTTGTATGTCTGTCTTTTTGTTCTGTGTGGTGAAGGATTGTATGAGAATGACCCTTTCCATCAGCAGAAGAGCAGACTAGTGTGTAGACCGGTGCCTCATGCCTTAAAAACTGAGGCCACATACCTGCGTACCAATCCTTAGGCAGACAAATATAAATTTTCTTGTGTGTAGTTGAAGAGCTTGCTTTTTTTCAAACTGACATTCACTAGATTTGGTATATTCAGCTGTGGTGTCCTTCACCTTTGACATGTTTGGGAATGAGGTGGGCTGTGGGCTTTAGCGACTTTCTTCCTTCATTGCCACACCTTTTGTTTCTCACTCTCTCTACAGGTGCCAAGGACCAGGCAGTTGGTGACGTCTCCAAGTCCTATGGGATCATCTGATAGCAAGGTCCTGCCGCTCAATGTTCAGGTGGTCACTCAGCACATGCAATCAGTCAAGCAGCCACCAAAGACTCCCCAGAACGTTCCTGCCAGCCCAGTTGGTGACCGCTCTGCCCGACATCGCTACCCGCAGATCTTACCGAAGCCAGCAAACACCAGTGCTCTCACCATCCGCTCTCCCACGACGGTGCTGTTTACCAGTAGCCCTATCAAGACTGTTGTGCCAGCTCCACATGTGAATTCCTTAAATGTGGTGAAAATGACAGCAATATCCCTTGCCCCAAGCAGCAGTAATGTGCCCGTCAAACAGACGCCTTCAGTTAGCAGTAGTGCAGGAGCAGTGGAAGAAGGGAGGACTGGTCCACAGATCAAAAATGGATCTGTTGTTTCACTTCAGTCTCCGGGATCCAAGCCTAGCACTGTTGTAGCTACGCCTGCAGTCAAGATCAAAATGGAACCAGAAGCACTGCTGGATGAGAACTCAGTACAGGGCCAAGAGAGCTCTGATGTGTCGAAATCCATAAAGGCAACCCCTGACCTGCCTCCTGCTCAACTAATTAATTTTGAGGTTGCAACCTTGAAGGTTTCAGCTGATGATGTTCTGGAGGCAAAACCAGGTAAGGGCTGTGATCAGGGAGCTGAAGAAGCAGGGACCAAATATAAAACACAATCTAATGAGATCACACCAGTTTCTTCAGCAGGCAATAATCAAAACACTCTAAAGCTCTCAGTTGCCAGTCAGAACTTGTCCAGCACCAGCATTGGTTCACCTCCTACTGGTGAGTCTACAATTAAAGACAAAACATGCACTAAAAGTCCAAGAAAGCGACAACCTTCTATGCTTCAGGATTCCCAGGTACCACCTGTAAAGAAATCTCTGGTGGAGCAGCTTTCAGCTGGTAATGCCACAGAGGGTCAAAAAGCAAACGGTGTTAAGAAGTCTCCGAAGGTTGGATCGTTAACTAACAGTGACAATACGGCAACACTTGCTCAAGTTCCCAGCACAGTACCTGTGAAGGTACCTGTACCCTCTACAGCTGCAGCAAACTTAACAACAGACCTTTCTTTGAGCACCTCTTTAAATACCAGTGATTCTACTTTAGGACAACAGCTTGCATCAGCATCATCTCCAGATATAAAAGTAAAATTGGAAGGAAACTTGTTTATCATAGAAAACGATTCAACATCCGATGGCAGCTTTAACCCAAATACATGGCACCATATCACCAAAACCTCTGACTTCGCATCTGTGAATTGTGAACAGCAGCAAGATATCAGTGTTATGACTATTGCAGGGCACTCTGGCTCTGGTGACTTGCAGGAATCGGCCTGGGAGCCAGTGCACTGTGAAGGTATACAGCAGGATGCATACGCCCAGCAGTTACAGAGCCAGATCCAGGAGTCCTCCTTGGGTCAAATACAAGCACAGTCTTCAAATCAGTTACCTCTGCAGTCTGAACTGAAAGAGTTTGAACACACAGTCCCTCAGTCGAACGAAAACTTCTTTTCCTTTGATGATGACCTTACCCAGGACAGCATTGTGGAGGAGCTGGTGCTCATGGAGGAGCAAATGTCCATGAATAATTCCCATCCTTATGGTGGTTCTCTAGGAATGGCACTTCAGAGTCAGACGGCAGCTCAAGGAGCTCCTGTGTCATCTCATCCAAGCAGCGTGCACTTTTACCATTCGATCCATAACAACAGCACTCCAATTCACACTCCCACTCCCACCCCCACCCCGACTCCCACCCCCACCCCGACTCCAACACCCACCTCTGAAATGATCGCTGGATCTCAGAACATGTCTCGAGAGAGCCCCTGTTCAAGGCTGGCTCAGACAACTCCTGTAGACAGTGCTCTAGGAAGCAGCCGGCATACGCCCATCGGCACACCACATTCAAACTGCAGCAGCAGTGTCCCTCCGAGTCCTGTGGAATGCCGAAACCCATTTGCATTTACTCCCATCAGCTCCAGTATGGCTTACCACGATGCCAGCATTATATCGAGTAGCCCCGTGAAGCCAATGCAGCGGCCTATGGCTACCCATCCCGACAAAACCAAGCTTGAGTGGATGAATAACGGCTACAGTGGTGTTAGTAATTCCTCGGTTGCAAATCACGGCATCCTTACGAGCTATCAGGAGCTGGTGGAAGACCGCTTCAGGAAACCTCACGCTTTTGCCGTTCCTGGCCAGTCATACCAGTCCCAGTCGCGCCACCACGATACTCACTTTGGTCGCGTGACTCCTGTGTCACCCGTGCAGCACCAGGCAGCCTCTGTCAGTAGCACCACCAAGCAAGAGGGCTTTGCTGTTCCTGCTCCTCTGGACAACAAAGGAACCGGTTCCTCTCTCAACAACAGTCTGAGATGCCGGAGTGTGAGCCCTGCTGTCCATCGCCAGCGCAATCTCAGTGGAAGCACTGTTTACCCAGTTTCAAATATACCACGCTCCAACCTGACACCTTTTGGAAGTCCGGTGACTCCTGAAGTTCACAATGTATTTGCTAATATCCATGCAGACACCAGTGCCAATAACATAGCGCAAAGAAGCCAGTCAGTCCCATTGACTGTGATGATGCAGACGGCCTTCCCATCTCTTCAGAAACAAACAAACACTAAAAAAATAACTAATGTGTTGTTAAACAAACTTGATTCTGATAGTGATGATGCAGTGAGAGGTTTGGGAATGAACAACATGCCCTCAAATTACACAGCCAGGATGAACCTCACTCAGATTTTAGAGACATCCGCGGCTTTTCCTAGTGCCAACCCGCAAAATATGATCAATTCCAGCACTTCAGTTTATGAATTCCAAACACCAAATTACCTCACAAAAAACAGCAGCACCGATCAGATCAGTTTTTCTTCTGGAGATAACCAAGCACAGTCAGTCATCGGAGAGCAGCAGTTAGATTTTAGCAGCACTGTAAAAGACCTTTTAGGGGAGGACAGTCTGCCAACAAACCAGCAGCTGGTGAATCAGGTGGCATCAGATCTTAATAACGTTGCATCTGTCTTTTCCAGCGACATCAGGTTGTCTTCCGAGCTCTCAGGCAGCATTAATGATCTGAACACTTTAGATACAAATCTACTGTTTGATCCAGGTCGTCAGCAGGGACAAGACGATGATGCTACACTGGAGGAATTAAAAAATGACCCCTTGTTTCAACAAATCTGCAATGAATCCATTAACTCAATGACTACGTCAGGTTTTGAGTGGATGGAGAGTAAGGATCATCCTGCTGTTGAAATGTTGGGTTAATCTTGTTTTATAATATGTATGTAGCACACTGTATCTAAAAGACAGACGTATTGTATTTGTCTTAATGGAAGTGCCTCCCGCAGCAGAAACACTTGCTATGTATTGTGGCATTTTTAAAAAAGTTTGCTGTACCTGTTGCTCATTCTTCAGCAGGGAAAAAGCAGTCTTACCAATTTTAAACAAATCTCTGAAGGTGATGGGCTATCAAAGAGCCAGTATTAAAATTTGAATTTTATAGCGTTTCCCATTCAACATTTCTTACTGTAGCAAATAAAGAAGTGGTTAATAGCCAGCCAGCAATGCTGTGGTTTATATAATAGCCAGCCAGACAGCTATGGCTGAGGCTTTGGGAGGGTGTTAAGTCAGGCTCATTAGTAGGCTTTCCGTACTTTGTATTGCTTGTTACTTCTTAGTAGGTGATCCTTCATGGGCCTCTGTTGTTCAGGTCTGAAATACAGGGTGCCTGCAGACAGGTAGGTGCTGGGGAGTGGGGAGAGGTGAACCCGGTGACACGCAGGTGCCCGATCATTGTGTAGCTAGCTGCCTTGAGCACTGTGCAGTGGTGAACTGTGGGAAATCTCTGTAGCACGGGTGCCATCGGCATCTCTAGTAAAATGCAGAGATAGGAAAAACCTAACAGGAATGATCAAGGAATAAGAAAGATGCACTAAATTTTTTATTTAAGAGAAATAAATCTATGTAGTTATTTTATCCATTAATATTCATGACATACTTGATATTTTAGTTCTCACTTAAATGTTTTTATATTAGGTAAAATTCATGCGAAAAGATTGTGAGCACTGAGATTTAATGTAGGCATAACACCCTATTTTAAAGTGATAGGTACTGTTTAATTATTTATCAATGCTAGAGAAGGAACATATATTTTCCCTCTTTTTTTTTTTTTTAAATAAAAGGGCTACTGGAGCTCATTAAAAACTATTTTTAAAGATTCATTTTTTAAGTTTGCTCTTTCCTAACCACATGGAGGGTGTAGGAAGATGTTCTTTTCTCTGTATTTCAGTAGGTTGAGCCTTGCTGTCTTTCTTGCTTGCGCTCTCTCAAACAAAAGATGATTACAATATTAGAAAATGTGGTTGATCTAAAAATATTTCATATAGAGCCATAATACTGCCAGGCACTTTACAGATACACAGTAAGATGTGATCTTTCTTTTGGTAAAACTTCTTTTAAAAGTACTTACTGTTTTAGAAGCATTAATTCCATTTTCATAAGTGATTTGACAGGACTGATGAATCTGATTATTTTATATTTTTTTTTAGAAGTTCTTAGCTGCCCCTCTGGAAAATGAGATTTCTGCCTCACTAGTTGGCTTGAACCAAAAAAAGACCTTTTGTTTTATCAGCATGGCATGGATTCCTCTAATGGTCAAAAGACAGAAGTACTAACCAGCTGTGACCCTGATGCTGGAAAGGTTTGATTATTTCGCCTGTGAACTGACACTCACAAAATGGAAAACAGAGCAGAAAACATTTTCCTTTCTTGCATTACTTCTTTGTGGGGTCAGGAATTTATGAAGGGGGAGGCACAGGCCCGATAACCCCCCCCCTAGATTTACTTAAGGAGAAAATACTCAGATTTTTTGAGTGATTAGTGGGTTTTTTTGTTTAAGTGTCTTGATGGTCCTCTGTTTCTTCCGTTTTTGCTGATGAATTGAGATCCCAGTACTGGTCAATTTCTTGGGCAGTGCTGATTCAACTTATGCTGCTGCATTGGCACTCGAGGTGCTGATGTACCACGACTTCTTTTCCTCTTGCCCCAGTTCATCACCAGTTTGTGGCCTCCTCTGCGGGGATAAACAGTTGTGCCAAGCTATAGCACCTTAGGGGGGCCTGATTTCACTGTGCTTGCATCAGAAGTTTTGCCGCTGTGTCAGGAACCAAATTGGAGAGTTCAGATCCCTCCTTGAAGCACATGGATGTGCAATAGTGTGGTTTGCTTTATTTAAGACCAAGTGACCCTTTTAAGTTTTGTTAAAATTGGGAGGAGACTAAAAAGTGCACGGTAGCCTTCTGCTTGTTATCTTGCCAGGTGTCTGTCGGTAAGGCTTGAACCATTTTTTTTGTAGACTAAAGTTGCTGAAGACAGGGCTTGAGTTCTGTACCTGCCTGTGGCCTTTTGCCAGAGATGTGCTGAACATCCTTTTGTTGACTTCACTGGGTCTGAGAGACACTCAGCACCATTCTGTGTGTGGGTTTTGTTGGTTTTTTTTTTTGGTTCCCTCCTCTGACCCTGTGTGAAGTGCCAGCACTACTGTGAATAGGTGATACTTAGCTTCTGATGGAGTGATGGGGAAGGACACAAGCACTGGTGCTGCAGGGAGAAGCCGCATGCACGCTGCAGCAGTCCATGCGCTCGCATGATGTGCTGGCCTCGCCTCCAGGTTGTTAATGATGAGGCTGAGGTGGGCTTGGGGGAAATAAGCTTTTGCCTGACTCTACTAGTTTTTTAAGAACATTTCTCAGAAAAGCAAGAGTAGAGTTAAAGCTGATGTATTCTAAATTATGCAGCCATCACCAAAGGTGTTGAAAATTATTTTTAAATACAGGCATTACATTGGGCCTAACATGGCTTAATTAGGGGAAATATTGTATAATCAGTGGTTTTAAAGCAAATGTACATTTAAGGAGCGTTAAATTCAATAAGGATCGGTTTCAAGTAAAATCCAAGGCACAGGCACAGCTTTGTACATTGGTATGTATTATTTTAGAGGTGTGTTTGTATTGGTGTTAGAGTTAATAATGTTAGGTCCCTGTACTTAGTGCGAGTTAGTTCTTTACAATACATTGAGACAGAGCACTACTGCACACCAAAGTATGCAATACCCAAAGGAAAATTCTGTGATTCTAACAAATGGAAGCCTGTCTGTGTCAGATACTCCAAAACAAAGAATTTGAGACAATTCTGACCCCTTGTTTACATTATTGGCTTCCTACTAACATGAGAAATAAATTATTTTGATAGCAGTTTTTGCTAAACTATACGAACTAGTGAATTTGTACCCTGTGTACAGTATTGCCAACACTTTAAATTGGGTTGGTTGGTTAGTCCAGCAAACTTTCTGGGTTCATATATTGCACTAAAATTCTGTTGAACCTGTGGCAGGCACATTCCTTAGGATAAATGCAACAAATACGGCCCACAGATTTAAAAAAAATAATTAAAAAAAGCAAATAAAAAAACCTTTTTAATGTGTTTCATTATTATAAAGGCAAAATGTCATTAAAAGTGACAGGTGAAATTGTCTTATGTAGCAATGTGCATTGATCTCAATGAGATATTTCTATTTCTTATTCTCTTACATGAGAATATTACAGCAGGAAAAATTAAGTTTAGTTTGCTTCACCATGTTAATACATGATCACAAAACGTGCATGAGTGTTAATGACTTAATCTTGTACAGTACTAGATATATTCCTGTAACCACTTATTTTTTTTATTCTTTTGCTGTATTGAAACTGGTTCAGTGTTAACCAGGTGAGCATAGTTATTCACAAGTTATTTACTTTTTTTATGTTGACTAATTCAGCTTAGTTATTGTTGAATATGTTCCTTTCTTGGATTATTTTTTATTGTTCTGGTGTTGAAAAAACATTTTTGCATCATTTTATCATGATAAGAATTCATGAAGTAAATAATTTGCAAATAATTGCAATAAGCACTGACTTCTGAACTGAAAAGAAGGAAAGCGTTTCTTGTGCAGTGCATCTGAGGTTCATATAATAGTCTTGTACTATACTGTGCTTTATTTACTGCACCGTAAAGAAAGAAAAATCCCTGTTCCACATTTTCATTTAGTGCAGGAAATCCAGTTTCTCCCCTTTTCCCCAGTGTTTTGTTGTCTGTTGTACTGCTGAAACTACAGTAGTTGAATATTGCAGTAGCATTTCAGTTATTTTTTTTATTGAAAGTGCTCAAAAATTGTTTTTTAAATGTTTTCAAAAACAATAAAAACATTTTATATTAAAATGACTTTTAGAGTTTTTTCTTTGTATGGAAAATGCATGTTAAGGTTGACCTAAAGTACAGAGCTCTCTAGTTTGACATATCACAGCTGCCCAGTTGTACCGACTTGCAGCAGTCACACACTTAAAGCTGAGGATGCAGGTGAATCTTCCTAGCTGGGATGCCTGGCCAAGGGGTCAGTCTGTGCTCTCAGACTAATCTCTTGAGAGAAGTTGGTGGTAATGGGCTTCTGACCATTCACTTTATATTCCATTTCTGTAGGTATCCCTTTTAAGTGGAAAGCACTTGTGTGGTGATACAGTTACATTTGGGGGAGAAAAACAGCTGCAGCTTACAGTTGAACCTGACAGTTCAAATTTTCCATCAACTATTCAGATAACATTTTGGCTGAGGCTGTACTTCAGCACGTGGTGGTGATAGTTGTGCTGGTTAGAGTTGTCATCGCATGTGGCTCTTCCATGCTGCAGACATCCTGGTGTGGGTGCTGGTCAGAGTGTTAGTTTTCCTGTCACTTTCAAGTGGTGGGTCTTGCTGTTATGGCATGCAACATGCTGTTGCTGGTATAGCCATCCACAGGGGGTGTGTGTGCTTGGTTGGTTTTCCTTTTTGATACTAGTAAAAGCATTCTTACAAGATGGTGTTATGGTGCAGTTTGACTTGCTGCCATAAAGGGGAAAATATGCTGGTTTGATCTATGGAGTCCTTTATTTGGGTTGTAAAATTGTATGTAAACCCAGTGGTGTTCCCAGCATAGTCTGTGTGAACAAAATGAAGGTATTGCCACAGAGCAGAAACTGACTACAAGAAAATGGAGGCAGGGATAAATACTCAAGTTTTCATGCCAAAAAGATAACACTGGTTAACAGCCTCCATCCCAGACTACAGAAGTGCTGAGATGAGCTGGCAGGTGGCAAGATTTGATGGTAGCACAAAATCACTTAGGTTTGTCAACCAAGAAAAACAATCGTCAGGGAGACATAAATGAGACAACATGAATGAAAGTGCATCAGAAAGACTTTAACATGACATTGGAGGGAATTCTGTTAATAGATCTCGCAGGATTCTATATTAACGTGCTCTAAAAAGAGTTCTCAATGAACAATTCATGGACATGCTTTCTCTGTATTTCAGCGTCATAAGAAATGCAAATTAAAAATTCCCAAGGATTGAGATGGACTATAATGTAGGAGACACAAAAGTCTGTTTTAGAAATTGATAGGTCATCTGAAGTAATAATGGGTTTTAATCGGAATTTCTCAGCTGTAGACTGGAAAGAATTGGCCTTAATGGTTAATAAAAACGGTCATAAGAGCGAACAAATGTATGACTGAATGGAAATGGCCTAACAGGAAAGATCTAAGAAGGTGGAAATGTCAGAACTAAATGCGTGAGCAAAATACCTACCTCAAAAAGTTGACATCATGAGCTCTTTTGGTTTCAGACTAGATGTTCACATGTTTAATGAAGACGTCCAGAGTAAGTTCCAAACAGCTACTTAGAAATATTTTTACATCTCCAGAAATACAAATCTGCACGTGTGAGTGCAGCTGATATTCGGGTAAACAGAATTCCCCTTCAAGAGTCATAAGGACTGGTGCGTTCAATTAGCCAGTGGTTCATGTAGTCTATATAGGGTCTCTGGCAATTGATAACATGATCTTCTCCAGAGAAAAAAAGCCCTGCATTACTAGGTGGTCACAGAATAAATTGCTTCTGCAAAAACTGCTTTCCTAGACGTAAGATCTAGAAGCTCAATCTGAACCCAGTGCATTAGAACTGGGGGGTCGGGGTTGGGACTGTGTCAATAAGGTGATCTCCAGAACTCCCTTACAATCTCATTTTTTCAGCATGTGCATCAGAGCTGAGTAAACCTAATTGGATCTGTGTAGCATGACTGCTCTCACTCAGGTATTAAGCATCACATTTGATGATCATCAAATTCATTTGACAGCAAATTTTTCATTACCTAGGCTGCCTCTGATGCTTAAGCCAGAGAGAACCAATGCTTGGATCTTGCTGTTCTCCTTCCCCTCTTACAAATAGCACAAGTTAAGCTTGAGTAAGGAGAGGAAATAAAAGATGTATAGTAAGGTTTACAAATTGTAGAATAATGCTGGAAAGCAATTCCAAAGTCAAGTACTAGTGGTGACCTGACTGTACGCTTGAGATATTTCTGAATAATGCTTATAAGGGAGTGCAAAGTTAGTGATTCATGCAAAACTTTTAATCTGCGTAGCATTTCTAATAGTTACCTGTAATTATCCAGACCAGAAGACTGTTAGACAACGCGGAGCTGGAGACCCGCATAACGGTTAACCTGAATATGCCCAGGCCTGTGCAGCACTGTGCTGTCCCTGTGTGGTGCTGCGCTTACCCACTGGCTGCAGGGTAAACTTGGCCAGGTAACGGTAACAGGAGCCTGCTGACAGCTGCCGCTTGGTGCCAGCAGCTATGCCACCTGCGTGTCCTTGCCTTTATCTGAAAGTGCAGCAAGAAGTTCTCCTGTGAACATCCTTTCTGCTTGATGGTAGAAATGATGAACAGAGTTGTTTTGTTTCAAGAAAATCCTATAATAGCTCCAATGACCAAAATGGGGTGACCCTTCCAGAGGCAAGATCTGCATGTGAATTGGAGACCTGTTCAGTGCTGCATAGCTCAGGGATCTGAAGGGATGCAGGACCATCTGTGCTACCCTCTCTTTATAGTGCTAGCTTTAGCAAATGGCATTTTAAGCAATACTCCACAGAATATGAGCAACTTCGTTACTGCTATAACAAACCAGCACCTCCTAGTGCATAATAAACATTGCCTAATGAAATGGCAAATCTTTCAGTCTCTCTTGCTTTTCCTGCTCGTTTTGTTAAAAAAAAAAACAACAAAAAAGGGTAAAATATAAACTAAGCAAGGCCAGATCAATTACATCAAAAGTGAACTGAGGACATGGAGAAATTTGTCTAGAAAACATACAGTGCTAAAAAGATGGCAGTTTCATTCTACAGATTGCTTAAATACTCAAAAGACCACCTCAATATAATGCAGAATATATAACCAAGTGATTACCGTTCCTGATAGGTCATAACATTTCTGCTATGTGCTTTGAATATGTAGGAGATAGCCTGCTAGTGATGTAAACACTGGAGATGTGTTGCCTTGAAACATTTGCATATCTGTTCTCCAAGGGCTTGTTGTGGCTCCTCCTGAGTCTGTTCTTCCTGGGCCTGCCTACCCGTTTTCTATATCTGGTAATGCCTCAGCTCTGAAGTCATTAAAAAGGTCCATTTTCATCGTGTGGCTCATTTTTCCTCTGTTGTCATCTTCCTTTTGAATAAACTGCTTTTATATGGATTATGATAACTTTGGATTATGGAACTTTGCCTATCCACACTACCTAATTAGATGATGCCCACTAGAATAAAATTTCAGTTAATTTCAATGAAATTCAGATAATTTCAATAAAAATCTCAAGCTGCCATTTTAAATAACGTTCAAATACTCTTAGCAGTATGCTACTGATCTGGAGCACATTCTGTTGTATATGCAGGGGTTTTTTGACACAAATGTTAAAACTGTACTTAAAAAGTTGGCCCAGGGACGGTAATCAGTCTCGGGAGCTTGTGAGAAGGTTCCTTCTTAACCTACCTATGCATAAAAGTAGCTACTTATGGTAGAAATATTTTCAAAGTAGTATATAAATTATACCAAATAATCTAAACTTCCTTTTAAAGCCTTCATGTACCTTAATGGTAGGAAAAAGGAGATGCATAAGAAACTGAAAATGCATTTCCATTTATTCAGGAATGGCCTTATGTCCAGTTACTAACTTGTTGCTAGTGGATTTTTGTAAAGCGTAAATTGAATAGGGTGTTACCTGGCTGGTCTGGGGCTGAGTCTGTCTGTTTTCTGAGTGCTGTGTGGAGGAGGGAGGCTAGTAGGTATCAAGTGAAGTGGTCCTTGCAGCCTTCCTCAGGTAGCTGACCTACCTGTCACTACAAATATGTGCTTCTCAACACACTTACTTTAGAGAGCTATTGGGCTCCCTCTTCTCAAAAACTCTTCTTTCTTTTTTAGTATGGCTGGGAAAACACAGCCTGTATTACGTTATAAACTAATTAGGACTCACTCTTTTCTCTATCGAAAATACCCTTGAGTGTTCAGTTTGCTTGCTCCGTATCAGTACTTCAAAAGACACTTGTTCCAAGTGCTGTGATAATCAGTTCCCAGAGACATCAAGCCCAGTTTCTCCTTGCTCTGAAATAAGAAGAGGCGTTTTGAAATGTGCTGTTTAAAAAGCTATGTATAAGCAATGAACTGGAACAAAATGCTCCTTGCTTCTATTTCAAATTGCTTTGAAAATTCGGAACAATCTCTACTGCTATGTATGTATAGATGAGAGGGGAGACGAAGTGCCTGTGTCCAAGAGGCCCCACTCAGAGGTTCTTGTGCCAATGGCATAACTAAAACCTACTCTGACAAGGATTATTTGTGGGAAGCAAAACTAATTCTGGGGCCTAAAATGGCTGCAAGAGTGAAATAGGAGATCTCAGTGCTAATACGGAGTTGCTGAAGACCTATTACAGTGCACATAACTTCAGAATTAATTTACTGCTTTAGGAATTATCTGAAGTTGCATTTTTTTATAAATAACATTTACAAAAGGTAGCTATATAGTACAGGAGGATATCTGGATTTCCCTTTGTTTGGCAGAGGTAATAGTCTTCTCACTAACAGGTATCCTTTTATACCGTGCAAAAAGCCCTACATCCTTTTCAGTCATCATGGTTTTTAGGAGTACTTCCTCATGGGATTACTTTCTATGCCAGCCAGGCTTGAAGACGTGTGAACACTTTTTGGGTGGTGTTATAAAGTCTAGTTTGGCCTTAACGGTAATTAATTCCCAGTGACACTTTCAAGTTCAGTGGAAGCCAACCAGTGGAACAAGGACAACACGTTGAAAATCTGTACTCAGAAGTATTTGAACACTAAAAAAACCTCAGAAGTAATTAAACCCAACTTATAACGGCAATTATTTACTATTCTCTTTTTCCTAACAGAGTAAGGGAGAAACACTACGAGAAGGAGCATCTTGTGTGAAAACGAGAGGCATAAAGATGGGAGCGCATGAGCGCAGCTCAGTCACGCACCAAGTCAGAACAGTAGTTTCCTCTGGCCTCAGTGATGCTTAAGGCACTAGCAAAGAGCATATATCATGTACCACTTCAGATACACATGGAGAATTGTAATCTTGAGGTATTTAAAGAAGAAAAGCCCAAATACATCATCCCTGGAAAGATCTTACTTGTGTAACATTGTGATGGGTTGAGCTGTTAGCAGAAATAGCCATAATGCCCGTGTTAAACAGCGTGACAGCAGTTGACTGGAGCTCAGCACCTCCGGGTTTCTGTTCTGGCAGGTCTCCTCCCCCTCAAGCTGAAAATAGGGAGAGAAAGATGACATCTGAGTGGTGGTGATTCAGACAAGTGTTTACCACTTCATTCAAATGCATATGCACAAAATGAGTGTGACTTTCCACCTCCACCACAGTTGCTCTTCTTACTGTGCAGGTTTGCTCATCAAGCCACAGAGATTTACAAAAGAAATTGCTTGTAAACTGTTACATTAGTCACAGAAATTAGGAAAAACATTTCTTACATCTTTGCCTCCTTGTAGCCTCCCCCTGTAAGAGCTAGAGGTCTCAGCAGCTTTCCTAGGGGACAGGGATCTCTACTAATGGGACAGAGGGAGCTGGCCCAGGGCACATGTTAGTGCCTCTGGAACACAGACCCATGCTTCAAGAGCAGTGTTAAATTTTGCCTGTAGGCTACCCTGAAAAGGAACTACTTGAGTGGAGAATTTCTGGTTCACATCTGGTCTGTCCCTTGGTGATGGTCACGCCTTGCTGTCATCCCACAGGGACAAGTAGGGCTGCAGGGTTTGAGACAGCTGGAGTCAGCGGCTTGGCAGCAGGCAAAGCAGAAGGCAACACACGTCCAAACAGAAAATATGTTGCTTTTAAGGGAAAGAAGAAAAACTGGAAAACAGAACCAGTGACTTTGGAGAAGTGAGAATGAAAAGGAGCAATAAGGGGCTGGTGAAAACCTGAGCGTGAGCTAACAGCAGTCTAGTTGCATTGCAATGCAGAGACAACAGTCAGTCTGGGGTGACTTTTACCATACTGAAGGTCTTGCTTACAAAAGATAAGCTTTCATCTTTGTAACAGTTTTGCATTTTATTATCATGGTGTTTGAAATCTAGAATTAAGTGCCAGGATCTAGCATGGTTTTGCACGTAACTATAGAGCCAAGAAGAGTGTTGAGTGTTGGGCTCTGAACTATATCTCCGGTATTAGTCTCATTAATGAGTCATTGCCGTGGTAGTAGAGAAATTGAGATTACTAGGCTATCAATAGGTATTTACTTCTCTTAGTCATAGCAATGACTCACTAGCAATGTAAATGTTTTCTATTCATTCCCTCTTGTATGTGGTTTTCCATTTACCTGTCACTATGACGTTGTGAGTGGTTCATCATAACATTTTCTATTGTATGACTCAGTAGAACAAAAGACAATAGGACAAAAATCTGTTTGTGTCATTTGCATCCAGATTTTTGTTTAATTGTAGTTAAAATGACTTTTGATTCCTTTGGTTTAAAGGAAGACCAGTGAAGATAATTTATCCAATTTCATTTTAAATCCTCTGTAGCAAAAGTGTGTCCTATATTCAATAAGATAACACATACTTTGACGTCACATGATATCCTAGCTTTTGTAACTTAACCGTGCCTATAGTTAAGGTTATTTTATTATGATAACCGTTTGGAATTCTGAAACAAATCTCATTTTCCTACATTATTTGCTCCTTTAAGAACAAATATGGCTTTGATTTTTCAGTGTAGTGTATGGATTCTCTTCAGCTTATAAAAGCATTTACAATAAAGAAAGATGCAAACTAAATACTGTAAATGTCTATAAAATTCAGACCACAAATTGGGTCCATCAGGCTGAATGCCATCATCTAAGACATGGAAAATATTTTTAAAGTTTGTACTTTTTTGATCTTTCAAGGAACTGAAGGTTAATTTAGATGGCAAGAGAAGTCAAACTTCTTTGTTACCAGATGAGAGCTCATTATTGGGATGGAGTAATGAGATAAAATATTAATATGTTTTTAATGGTCTTGATACACAGCTAAAGTGTTCCATTGCACTCAGATGAACAAACTGTGGGTTATCCTCTGCAACTGAAAATCAATTATTTGCAGAATAAGGAAGAGCTCTCTTCCACAATTAGTTTGTAATTACGTAAGACCATAAAATATTAAATGCTGGAGATACCTTTTTGATATTTTGAAAAAATATCTTACATAAGAACTGCAAGTTTGTTAAACAGATTGTGGTTTATTTTCCCCTCTTTTTAAGTAAAAGAGTAATTTAAAATTCTTTTATTTTGATTGAACTGCTAGATATCCTGCTGGAATATTGAAGATAACTATTGATCCCACTGAAAATGCACATAGACCTTGCCTTAGCATATGGATGCCTCTGGGTAACAAACCCAGAAATACAAGCCTTGTTGATATCAGGCCATCTACTTAGGGGTTTGCAATTTGACGCTGTGGTAACTCCCTTTCTGGACATTTAGTTTAGTCTTTCCACATAAAAAAAAGAATATAAGATCCTATTTGGGGCTGCTACTTAAGAAATGTAATATAACAAGTTGAGTATGCTAATGCCCTGTAAATTCCAAAAGGGCATTATTTCAAATTTCAAAATTATTGAAATGACAAATTACTCAGAATTTAACGTTTGAGTTTTGATGTCTTACAAAAAAGCCCAATGAGTAATGTTCTAAGAAAACATTCACAAACAAAACCTTTGTTAAATAGAACTTCAGGATGCTTGAGAGTGCTTCTTCACATTGCTTCTAGTGTATACAGAAGCTGAGACTGAGACTGTGGAAAAACAGACAAGCAGAGTTCAGGCAAGTGATAGTAATGTAGTAGAAGGTTTATAGGAAGAAATAAACCAGTATCTTTTATTAGACTAACCAATACAATTTTGAAAAAAACCCAAACCATAAGCTTTTGGGGGTCTGATGCTTTCTGTCTGACATGGTTTGTACACTCTAGCGTAAGAGGCAGCACTGCAAATACAGGTATTTGTGCTCAACAGCCACAAACCCACCTGCTTTTTCTAGCAATCTGTAAGAACAATTTACTAACCAACATTAGGCTCAATCCCAGAAACAAGTGCTTCACAAAGTAACTGGACCTGGAGATTGTGCCTGGTGTAACTTAGGCAGTTTTTCCTTTCTTGGCTGTCACCCAGGAACCTTCCCACTTAAATTTGGACAAGCCTCTAAACTGGGCAAGGCTGAGTGAATGGAACTGGAGAGATACACTGGGTGTCCAGAGGCTTGATTCAGAAACAGAAGCGGGTTGTTTCTTTTGAATTATCCAAAAGTTTACCTGGGTCTTTTTCCCAAACTTTATCAGTTGGTCTAATAAAACACATTGTTTCCCCATGCAAATCTACCTGTTCATATTCATAGACAATCAGGACTATGAAGACACTTGCCCAAATGCCACTTTGTTTCTCACTCACCTGATTTTCAATAGGTAAATCCCTGAATTTTTTTGGAACATGCACAAACTGATGATGTTGCTGCTGAGATTGATTGCTTTTCCTCAGAACCCTCTGCTAGCCCTGGAAGGAGAGCACAAGTGTGTGTGGTAATGGGCACAGCTTGACTGAGCCCTGCCCTGGAGGTGTTTAGCTACCTGGGTGTTCTGTGATCTGCTTGGGGGCTTGGGGCACAGTCCAAAGAGCTGACCCTGAGTCTGTGTTTGTTTTGGAAAGGGTAGAGTTTCTCATCAGATGATGACAGAAATAGGTCACCCAGGTCATGAGGGGCCAGGTTGGAGGAGCTGAAAGATGAGCGAAGACACTGGTTCCCTGCCAGTGCAGGTGTTGCTACATTTGTTTGTTGTTAGTGACACACGTGATTTTCCATGTGTTCATCCTAAGATGAAGGTACGTTCTCTGCACCCACAGGCTGTGCAGTGCCTGGAAGAGTTTGGCTCAGGCTTGTAGAAAGGCTTATGGCTACAAGGCTCAGACTAAAACACCCTACTTTATTTATACTTTTTTCAGCATAGCTTTTCCTATTGTCCTCTGCCAGCTGGGAAGGCCAGTGGACAGGGAGGGACTCCGGAGTGAATCACAGGCAGCTGTTCAAGGCGGCATGAATTCAAGCCATTTATTAAACCATCATGGAACCCGGTCCTTCCAACTGCAGTGTAGGTGATGGCTGGGAAGCACTGCTGAACAGCGATTTGGGAATGACCTCAAGTGTTCAGCCGAAATGTTGTCATGCTCCCTTAGCGACATGTTGCTGCAGCTTGTAAGTTTGCAGGGGACAGATTTTTCTTTTGAGAAAATGTAGTGTCATTCCAACACTGTTGCTTTGATTTCAGACAAGGCTTTTATAGTTTATCTATTTTTCTCTTCTCTGGCGTTCTCCCTGCTTGGGTGTTAGCTCAGGCCAGCCCCTTACCACAGCGGGGACTTCCTTCCTGCTCCCAGTAACCTGGAAGGCAGCACTACCTCAGCCTGGTGGGGCAAGGTGCCTTCTGCGCATTGACAATGATTATTTTTTCCTCTCGGTTTTCCCCAAATTTTTGCAATTCCAGAAGGTTCCCTAGATACGAGGGGTTTAAGCCAGAGCCTGCCACAGCTTGCACTTAGCCCTTGGAGATGCAGAAAAGACCCCGATGGCATAACCCACAGGGAAAATCTTCAGAAAAACGACTGCACTCACCCCGTGGCCTAGTTAAGGTGTGCCCCTCGAGCGGGGCCCGGGGTGGGGGGTGGCACAGCGCTGTCCGTGCACCCCGAGGGCGGGCGGCACGGGACGCCCTGAGGGGGCTGAGGGAGGCCCGCGCGCTCCCTCAGGCTGCCCGCGCGGCGCGTGTCTCCGGGCGGGGCGCGGAGAGGAAGCCAATCGGAAGGCGCCGTCGTCTCCTGGGTGGGCGGTGGCGCGGGTTTCTGCGCCAATCAGGAGAGACGAGGGGGGGGGGGGAGCGGAGAGAGGAGGAGGGCATGGGCCCGCGCTCGCAGTGCCGGGGGCGGGGGAGGGGGGCGCGGCGGTGGCGCGCGCGGCGGGCTGTGGGCGGGGCTGTGGGCGGGGCTGAGGGCGGGGCGGTGGCGGGCTGCGCGGCGGGGCGGCGGCGGCGGCGGGTAAACACGGCGGCGGGGCTGCGGGGAGCGCGCGCCGCTGGGCCATGGCGGCTTCTCCCGTGGAGGTGTTCGGGCTGCCGGGCGAGGAGGTGAGGCCTGTGACCGCCCCCCTCGCGCTTCCCGCTTCTCTTCTCCGCGGAGGGAGGGCGGCGGCTTCCCCGCGGGGCCGGGCCGGGCCGGGCCGGGCGGGTCTTCCCTCAGGGCGGGTGGTTCTTGCGGGCCCGCCGCGGTCTGGCGTGGCGGCGGGAATGAGGCGGGCTGAGGTGAGGCGGGGGCCCGGCCGGCCGGGGAGCGGGGCAGCTCCCCTCAGCCCTGGCGGCGGGGAGCTGGCGGCTGCCCTGTCGCCTAGCACCGGCACTCCTGTCTCTAGGCTGCTTTCCGAAAGCCCTGCGAGCCTCCCCGGCAGACGGAGCGACGCGTCTGTGGGGCAACTTCCTCGTGACGGAGCTGGAGGGGCGAAGCGGGATTCTTTTCCCCCCGCTCCCTCTCCCAGCCCTGAAGAATAAAGTCTTTGTTTCAGGCTTTGTCACAGACAGTATGCAAACCGCTGAAGCGATGCGTGGATTAAAATTGTGCAAAAGGTAGTTCGCGGCCTGAGCGACGGTGCTTTTCTCTGCGTTGCCATTAGTGAGAGTTATGAAATCTTGTGTGCGTTTTGGTGGGTTTTGGTTGGTTTTTTTGGTTGTTTCTTTTTTTTTTTCCCAGTAAACTCGTGGTGACTGAAAGTGACTTCGTACTACGGAGACTTCTGTCGTGAAGTCGTAGTTCCTGAGCACGTGGGTCTGGAGGGTGGCGGATACCGATGTACCTGTTACAGTGCTCAAGTGGTAGACTTGAGGCTTTTGCATTGTAACTGCGGCTTGTGCACAGGGCAGAATACTGGTGGAATAGTTAACTTTCATCAAGAAGAAAGAAGGTTACTTTTTTTTTTTTAGTTGCAGGTACAGGAAGACTAAAAGCTGTATCCATCTGAAAGCTGGTTGATGACCTGTGTGAAATGTCAGTAATGTTGTCTTTGAGCCAACAGGATATTTACCAAGACTGTCTTTGATCAGCTCTTTTTGTGTCCAGGCAGTGATGATCTCTTGTGTCAAAACACAGTTGTTGTTGTCCTTAGCAGGAATTCACTCTCTGAATAAATGATGAAGTATTATTCCTGGTCTGTTATCACAGCTCTCTTTCTCAAGTTGTGCTTCGCTTCTGGAGAAGTAACTATAAAGGTCTCAAATGCTTTTTTTTTTTCTTCTTAATATTTGAATTGCATAGGAGTTCTAATAAAAAATTAGCACAGCATGCTGCAAGGGTTGCATAGCACTTCCCATTGCAAGATTCTGTTTTCAGTTGCTAGTAACTTCTTGAGGCAATCTGGTTGGTCTAAATCATTCAATGCCTCAGGCTCTGTATTTTAATTTTTAGTTAGTTTATATTTTTATATTTATATTAGTTATATTTATATTAAAAACATATTTTATTTTTAGTCAGGGGAGAATATTTTGAAATCTAGTCAAAATGGAACAATTCTCATTTTCCCTTGATCCTTTTGAACATGAACATGTTCCTTTGGAACAGCAGGGGGGAATGGGAAGAAAGTTGGAGTATGTAACAAATGTATCAGATCCAACTTTTTCTGTATTTCAAAAGCTTAGCTAAATTTCAAGTTCCAGATGGAAAAATGCAGTTTATGATCAGTCTTTGATATTCAGTTGGTGCTTTTTAATTCATATGTAAAGAACTTGCTCAGTGTTCTTCATGGTTTTCATGTGTGATTCTGCATGCACAGATGACAAAATGCTGCCAGCTGCTTTTGCCTAGGGTGCTAGAACAGAAACTAGAGTTCTGCCTCTTTAGATTGGGTTTTGGGGTTTTTTTGGTCTTATCAGAATTTTAATCTGGAAGATTGCATACACAGAATCACTACAAAAACACAAAGTCAGAAACGAAATCATATTGAAAGTAGCATCAAGGAGTTTTCTGTAAAAGCCTTCCTCGCCCTCCTCTCATGGGTTTTTCGTAGTCTGCACATGGCAGCTTCTGTAGGGCTGCTCTGTGACCCATTCTGCAAGATGGATTTGCTTGGGGTATGAATTGAAATTGTCTGGTAAAAGCAGTGTTAGCTGCAAATCCTCTTTACTTGTTGCAGGTATTGCATATCATTATATTGTAAATATAAAAACTAAATAAGGAAGGTGAGGAGAAGTTGGTCTAATTGTTGAGGCAGTTGAATGGAGTATTAGAGTATGGATTTCCCCCCCCCCCCCCCCCCCAATACATTTATGCTGGATTTTTTGGTTAATGGTGTATTAGTCACTTAGACTTATTAAAGGATTGCTATTATGATGATCCTGACAAAAAAAAAAAAAAAAAAAAGAAGCTGGGATGCAAAGGAAGCTGTAGCTGAGGTTATTGTATATACAGGGTATTACTCTATGTGTTATATTTAGGTATCTGAATTTTTGTGCCTGAATCTAGCAGGTGCAGTTGTCCTTTATTTCTCTGGTTCAGTTTTTCTTCTGTAATATGGATATTGTATCCTTCTGTCACCCGTAGGACTTTGTACAACTTAGTTGGATATTGAAATAATGAGCACTAGAAAAGTCAATAGGGAAGACAATAATTCTGTATTCAGAGTGGGGTCTTAGCAGTGTGTGGAAAATGAGGTCTGGGGTCATATGCTGAAAAATGAAGATAGGGTGAAAATATTAAATAGTAAGCAAAATTGGTATTGCTCACATAGTAAGGTGTCTGTCTTTTGGAAAGAAATAGTTTATGATCCTATTATCAGACGTTCTAACAGGATGAATATGCAATAGCAAGCTAAAATGAATATAATCTAGGAACAATATTAGACTAAAAATGTTGATCATATTTCTGAATGTCTTTAACTGTCAAGTATTTTACATTTCAGGATAGTATATAGAAAAAAGGCAAATAAGCAGATGATACACCTTGCCACAGTTGATCTCAATGTAGAAAAATTAAGAGCTCTGATATTTATTTTTTTTTTAAGAATTATTTTTTATCCTCTTATTAGGTGTTTTTTGAAGAGGCAAAAGTATACTTACCACCTCCAGGTCAGACTTTCTCTCACAGTGCTCGTTGCCTCAGGCTGCTTAAAAAAAAAACAAAACAGGAGCATTAACTGCTGCAGACTTTGTCTGGAGTGGGTAACTGTGCCTGTTGTTGCATACTTGGGATATGTCTGCCTTTTGAATATAGTTGCAAATGTTGGTTCAGATGCACAGGCACAGCCTGACACAACTGCTGCTGCTGCTTTTCTTTGTCATAGCAGTGGTAGCTTTGCCAGTGCTCTTAAATGTGCTTGTTGAGGTGGGATGCCTATAGCTATGGGGTTTTTAGCTGAGGGACTCTCTAATACAAAACTTTCAGGTTGCTAAGAGTTAGATTTCAGAAGATGAAATGCTTTGAGCAAGCATTTTCTGACGCTGAGCTATTAGCTTCTAGTGGCTGTGGTTTTGTGACAATTGACTGCAGTACAAAATACAGCATTTTCTAACACTTATTGTGGAATGATCTTTCAAAGTCTGAAGGAGGAATTATTTTGAAGGATCTGTCCAGAATGACAATGTATTTATTTCTGTTTTCTATGAAAGTACCTGCTTGCATTGTAGGGCTTTGGAATGGCATTTGATATAAAATGATGCTGCTTGTCTGCGTACATGTATTTCATAGCCAGTTTAATTAAAAAATTTCCATATGTCAGAGTTCTTCCAGTCCCAGCCTGAATTAAGAACTTACTTTGCTTAGCTCTTTTTGTATTGCCTAAATAACATGCTAAGTTAGCTAGCCTTTTTGATCTTTTGAGTCTATTATGTTTGATGTGTTTCTGGGATCAAAACTAGTAATGGCAACTTCTCACAAGCAAAAATACACTTCCCACTTGCACGTGTCTGCCATTTCAGGTTTCTCAGTCACTTGAGAGCTATCCTATGTAGAACAAGTGTTATTGTTTTCTGCAGGTCACACAGGATTTCCCATAAGCATATGGTATTTCATTCTGGAAAGATTTAGAGAGATCCTAAAGGAATATAAAAATAATATTACTGGAGTAGTTGTTCATGGTTATTTGGCTTGCTGCTGGTGAACTGAATGTCTTGGATATGTGGTTTGTCTTCTGTACTGCACGCCTTACCCCACAACCCTTTTCATATTGCTGATTGCTTTTGAGACTGGCATGGAGTGGTCTTCCTCTGTATTGCTTCTGATGAAAACAGGATTTTTTTTCGGCTCATTTGCGCCTGAGCTTGAGGCAGCTCAGTGCTTCGGTTCCTGTTCAGACCCTGTGCACCTCTGTACTAGACATCTGCTCCATCTGACTCTGGGGCACTTAGGGTGGAGGGAGGGAAGGGAAGGCAAAGATATGCATGCCTCTGCTTCAGAAATGCTCTGCACTTAAGCTAGAATCCAGTGTATTTGTAGTAGTTTACACTTGTAAAAATGCTTTTTGGGGTTTTGGTTTATTGTTGTTGTTGGTTTAGGGGTTTTGGCTTTTTTTTTCAACAGCAATATAACTTGCGTGCATCTGGTGGTTTCCAGAAACTATCTTATGTACCTGGGTTTGGTTTGTTTTGTTTCTTAACACCTTTCTTTCAAACTGAACAAACACTGGCTGTAACTGTTGTGGTGTTGGGTTGCACATGTTGAAAAGGGGTTTGGTCGTTGTTGGGTTTTTTGGTTTGGGGTTTCTTGTGTTGGGTCTTCTGGTGGTTTTTTTAAAGTAAAATTTTGTTGGCAAATGGGTAGTTCTGTTAGTGGACTCCTGTCTTGTTGAATCTTTTCCTTAATTTGCAATTGAACAGAAGTGTTAAATAGAATCTGCAGGCACAGCCTGCATTTCTTGAAGGAGAAACTTCCTTATTTATGAACACAAAATGTTCCTGTGGTACAATTAATGGTTAAGTTCTTTTAGTGAGTTAGTAAGACTGAACTTGTAACTGTCAGGTGGAAGTTAATGACTTTCATTATGTTTACAAGATTGATTAATGTAGTTCTATAATAGGAGTCTTCCTGAATTGAAAACTTGATTTGAGAGAATTTCTTCAAAGGAAAATGGTTCAGCTCTGTTCATTGCCACAGAGGGGAAAGAGAGTGCTCTCTGTGTTGTGCAGGAACGGTCATAGACAGCAAAGTCTCCTTCCTGCTTTGTACCTCCTGGTGAAATGAACTGGTGATGCTAACAAAAGTTAGTATCATTTAGAGGTCACTTAATATACACGTTGGCCTAACTTGCAAGGTCTGAATATTGCAGGAACTACTGTTCTTCAGCTAAGGCTCACCATTCTGTGGGAAATTCTTTCAAACAAGATGGTAAGTTTTAACAATAAACTCATTGGACCTATTCCTCATGCTGTTAGCTTTGTATCTGTCTCCTTCTGGAATTGCTGAAGCTGAATATAGCATATATAAGTGTATTTAGTTAGCCTGATCTTATAATTGTTTTGGGAGTGTTTTGTTTAGGAGCTAAGGAATTTTATTTATAATTCTTCTGTGATATATGAGGAAGATCTGTTCTTAAATAGTGTTTTTTAATGTTAGGCAGGTGAAGAATGTCAATACCTTCTGGACTGCTTAAGGGAAAACATTCTGGGTTGACCTCAGTGTAGGCAATGGAAGAGTCAAATCCTTAATTATGCAGACTGAAATTTTCTTTGAGATAACATGACTGCTTATCGCTCCGGTAAATGCCACTAAGGAATATATTTTTGTTGTGAAACTCTCAAACATAACTTTTATGGTTATTAATGATCTCAAGAAAAAAACCCCAACCAAATAACCAAACCTTTAATGCAATCTGAAACAAATAAAGTGCTGATCTTGGATGGGAGATACAGGTTAGGAAACATGCTAAGATAGGATTTTTTTTTTAAACTTAGAGAAACACAGCAGTTAATCTACTAAAATGGGCAGATGCAATGAGCTATCTGTTCAACTGGAATATGTAGTCACTTTAGCTGTAAGTAATCTTTCAGCATCGTTTCCAAGCTGCTCCTAGGCTTCAGAGCCTTTTATGTGAATATGTCTGTCTTTAATCAACTGTACTTAAAGTACAAGTTACTAGTAGGGTAAAGCTGGGTACCTTGTGTAAGATGTCTCGGAGATTTGAGAAGCATGCTATAAAAGAAACTATACGTTCATGATGTGTATCTCTTATGCTAGTAATTACTCTTTAACAGGCTTAGTGCACTTTAATTTGGCTTTAGTGCACTTCTGCCCACGCAAGTGTCCTAATGTTTCTCTCTGTTTATAGCTGTTCCTTAATGAGGTCAGCAGTCTGTGTAGGTGTGTGCTGCACAACACTCTATAGTAATTGATAATACTCATTTGGTGTGTTGTTTTTTTTTTTTCCCCTTCTGCCGTTCTGGACCTCAGTACATGGGATGGCAAGGATCACTCTACAGGGGATGTAGAATATGTTCAGCCTGTTGAACATCCATCCCTTCTTTTTTATGCTCTTTTCACGGGGCCAGGCTATTTACTAGTTTCAGTTTTGAACTTCCAAACTATGTTTATTTCAGTTTGCCTTATCTGCACTTACTCAAATCTGATTTTTCTGTTCTCTTTTTATCTGTGCACTATATGCAGACATGGTATGAAGCTTAAGAAAGCCTTAATATATAATTCCTGATATTACTAGAATCTTAAAAGGTGATGCTGCTGTCCTGTTTTATTGTTGTAATATCCTTTGATGCTCTTTTCTTGGCTTGATTTAGTGGTGGCTGATTCTTGACCTATCTAGCTGGAACAAAAGAATAACAGGATGTTATTGCCTAGAGCAATTGTTTACTAAAAAGCGTGTTCTCTGTTGGACTGCTCAGACATTTTTATATTGGCTTCCTCAAAAAAAGCTGTCTAGTAGTCCAGCAGATACTACCATTTTATGTTTTACATTAATTTAACCATCCTGGTTTTGGTGTTTCCTTCTGTCCTGCATGAATCTTTTCAAGTATATTAAAAAAGCAAACCCAAAATTTGAAGCAAAGATTAAAATAGGAAAGCCAATAAAAATAATTTTCAAATAGTGATCAAATAAGTACTCTGAAAAACTCTTCTCCTAGTTAAAAACCTTTATCTTCTATTGCTATACAATTAATTTAACTGGATTTTGTATGTATTGTACACATGTCAAACTGCTTTTTCTGTGTGGTGGTTGTTTATCTGCATCTTACTTCAATCCCAAACCTGCTGGAGGTTTGGGATGTGTTGGGATGTGTGCAAACTGAGAAACGGATTGTAACTTGCTGAAAACTCTGTAAAATCGTTTGGACTTGAAGTGTTTACATTAACATCAGAGAGTGCCTTTATAGCCACTGAATTATCTAATAGCATGTTATGTGTGGTTTTTTTCTTACTGCTTCAAGTGAAGGAGAAAAGCTGGTAGTATAATATGTTCATAGTTGCGTTATTGGATGTTGTTACATTAATGACTGGAAAAGGTAAAAGCCTCTTGCTGGTGTAACATTATAGTGTTTCAATGCCCAAAATGAAAGAATTTGAGCTTTTTCCCCTGCCCTCCCCTGACTCGGGTATAGGCAGCTGCTAAAACTTCTAAAGTGACAAGTTACAACTCTTTGTTGTGATCTTGTTGTGAATCTTACTACATATAGTTTGTGTAGGAAATATTTTATTATTTATAGTCCATGGAATTAGCAACATGCTTCAACTGTACACATGCATGGGCTCACACTCAAAGCCTGCATCCTACCTTTGGGGATCTTCAGATGAGGATCACACTTCATCAATCATTCTCTGGTTTATTCAGTATTTTGTACTACAGTAATCACCATGTCACCATTTCTAGAATTGTGCCTTCGTTCTCACCCTTTCATCCTGCATATGCTTTTTCCTGTGTCTTCTGGTCTGTCTTGGGCTTCCACAACTAAAGGAGGAGTCAGTCTTGCAATTGTCATCGGCATTATTTTCCTACCATGTGAATTTGGGAAGGATGAGGGTGAGAATGGACAGTGTTAATACTTGTCCTTTATAGTCATTGAGTATAAACAGCTGTAACCCAGGCAAGACCATTCAATGCTGATAAACTGAGCAAGTTTTAAACTTAAAAGTGTGAGATTTCTTTCCAAACACAATCCACTTACAGAAGTGCCGCTTTATTTGTTTGACTCCTGCATTGCTGTATAGAGTACACATTTTAAAACTGTTTTAACAGGGATACATAAAAAGGATTTCTGTGTCACAGTAACCTCAAAGTATCGCAGGATGGCAGGCATTGTCTTTAAAGTTATTGATTGATTACATATCAGCTCAGAAACCTTCTATTTCATTGTCTTATGTACTATCCCTTAGTCAATAGATTCATTGTTACAGACTGTGAACATGGCATGTCTTTGCAGACCCAGCTATTTTGACCAGTTATATCTTGAACATGTACTTCAGAATATACTGATAGGAATAACAATAGAATAATGATAAAACCTGGAAGTTCATAATAAGATAACTAACTTGCTGATTCAGCTCTGTAAAGGATGTTTTGTCTGACTTAATCAGACGAAGAATTTTTGGACAGTTCAGTCTTTGTAATATGTGGTAGCATTATCCTCCTCATATGTCCCACCCCTTAGCCTTAAAAATATATAACACACCCCCCACACCCTCCCCCCCCCAAATAATTTATCCTTGAATTTGTTAGGAGCAGACTAATGTAAATGGTGTCATTTGGACTTCATTTGTATGCAGCCACTCCAGGCTGATGCAGTAGTTTAACAAATACTTCTTTTCCCACGCTGTTTTTTTACCAGATTCATATTGGGGTACATGTATTCTCAGAGGGAACAGTTTAACAGTTCACAGTTTTAATGGTGAAATGGTCTGCTTGTATTTTATATATGATGCTGTGTTGTGAGCTGTTTTTGTGTTGTCTCACCCCGCCTCATCTCCAAAGTGGCTGGCAGTCAAATGTCAAAAGAAGCTGAACATCCTTGCCGCATCTATACAAACAACCCCTGCACAGCTGTGCCCAGAGCTGCTGCCTGTGATGGGCTGTCGTGTGTGTGTGTGTGTCTCAGAAGTGCATGTCCGCATTGCAGAGCAGCTGGGTACCAGGGCGTTAAACCTTTAAGACTCCTAGTGTGTTCAAAGCTGCAGTGAACACTGTCTCTTCAGCTGTACAGATGGAATACATTCTGACCAACCCCTTCAAGTTTATGTTGGGACTGCAAAAGTGTGGGTAGGCATTTATGGCCAGGAAGGGACTCTTGAGGAGATAAACTGGTCTGAGAGAGCAG
This sequence comes from Falco rusticolus, assembly GCF_015220075.1. Classification (NCBI taxonomy): domain Eukaryota; kingdom Metazoa; phylum Chordata; class Aves; order Falconiformes; family Falconidae; genus Falco; species Falco rusticolus. The sequence goes on along the minus strand of NC_051193.1, from coordinate 18,130,633 downwards.
TTTTCTAGACGAGCTGCAGTGCTGCTAGACATAGCTGGTGTGTACCTGGCTACTGACTAGGTGCCTATCCCTTTCCATGCCACCAGCACCACTGGAAGCACCACAGTGGTGGAAGAGAATAGCAAGACAAGATTGAGAGTGTCTGCAGTCAATGTAGAACAGGTACAGGCTGTAGCCTGTGTGTTCTTGGACCATGAGAACACCCTCAGGTTGTAGCTGCCTGTGGATCTACAGAAGGATCTCCTGAGCACTGTGAATGAAGAAGAAAAGGTTCAAAATGGCCTTTGACCCAATTAAATTTTGGTTTTAAACCTATGCCCTTTGGATGCGAGAATCAAGTAGCTGATGCTTTGGCCCTGTGCAGAGCTTGCATAGCCTAATTTTTGGCTGCATGAAATGAACTTCAGATAGTCCTGGAATTCTTTGGCTGTTCATCGCTTTCTGGGATCAGTGTGTTTGGGGCAGCTTTTGTGAGCTGTGGCAGTTGTTCCTTAGCAATTCTGTCATTGGTGAGAGGGGAGAAAAGGTCATATGGTCACAGTGCAGACCTGTATCCTGTGAGCAGGTCTCTGCCTCTTCCAGGATGTGTGAGGTTGGAGCAAAATGGGTCTGCCTGGTGTAAAGCGCTTCTGACTGTCTGTGGATTGAGCTGTCTGTATTTCTGCTGGTCTGCCTTGCTCACTAGTGTGACCAGAGACTCTCATAATTAAGTATTGCCCTTGCACATTAGTGTGGTTTTTTTTCCTGAAGTTTCTAGCCTTTTTAGCTTGGAAAAGGAAGAAGTGGACCTTTCAGTATCACCTATCGGTTTAAAAAAATACACAAAAAGGGGTGTGGTGAGTTTTTGCGGGGTGAGAGTGGTTAGTGGAAAAAGTGAAACAGGAGATCTGTGGGGAAACCCTCCAATTAGTATTGATTAGGGAGTCCAACCCTGTGGCTATATAGAGGATGATAAAACAGACTTTCAGAGTGCTTTCTACAGTCTTCTGAAAGCACTTTCAATCATATGTGGAATTCAGGAAGGCCCCAGAGACAACGTCTGCTGCTTCACCCATTGCTCTTGGTATCTGTTTAACTCTTTAACCACCCAGTTTGGATCAGCTTTCCTCAGAAGTCTCTCTGACTAGCCGTTGCCTACAAACAGTCCTTCCTCTGCAAAGCTTTTTGCTTTCCAGAGAAACAGTGCTTATTTGTCTTCTTCCTCTGACATGGTCACAGCTGTTGGGATTTTTTCCTCCTCTTGAATTCAGTAGCTTATCAGCCGAGCCATGTAAGGCTCTGCACAGCTATATTAATTAACAGGAGGAGTGCAATCACTGATGTCACTTCTGTGAAGCAGTAATCTGGATAATGTGTAACTGAAACAGCGTTTTGGTTTTTGAAATCTCGTACCTTGCTGACAGGTCATTTCAGAAATCCCGCTATTTTGAGCACGGCCTCTCCGTGCTGCAAAATAAAAATAGATGCAAGAATTCTTTATTCTTCCCTTTTCCCAGAGTTCTTTACTTCTTTATTAATCTGTTCTGGTTTACACCCCATTCATTTCCCCCAGGAAAGAAAATTTATGGTCAGTCTTCTTTCCTACTCTCTGATGAATGCCAAGATACCATTAGGTGAAAACTTGATTGGTCCATATGCATTTGTCTGAGTGGCAACCCATTCCTTGCATCCTAACAGATCATGTGCACCAGAAAATGTGATGCTGTTCAGAGCGTGTTCTCACAAAAGTCCTTGCCTAATCTGTACAAAAGATGGCTTAGAATTGCCTGCTGGGAAACGGGAACTGCTCATGGAAACTGTTCCCAGATGCTCGCCTTCCTGTGAGCAGTTGGGAGTGTTAGCAATCGCTGGGCTCTGTGAATTGTGGCAATAGCAGCTTGCCCTTATCACTGCCCTAGGAGAAGACCTTCGTGTGTGCTGTGGAGTACATAGGTACTGCGTCCAGTCTGATACAAGTGTATTGCAAGGCTTGCCAGGGGAAGGTGGTGACTGCCACTGCCAGAACAGTTTGGAATTTGGGAAAGAAGGCTGGCTGGAACAGTTGTATGCTAGGTTAATAATCCTGCCCTGTGGGGTTAAAACACCCAAACTCAAACCAAAATCCCATACCTTTAGAATGCTGAGAAACAAACAAACAAATTGTTTTTTAAAAAAACAACCCAAACCCTACTCTAGTGACTTACCCGCTTTTTCTGGATTCTGTGTCTACCATCATATGTGGGTACAGTGGTGGTAAGACTTTAAAAGGGTTAATGGTAGAATAAATTTGCTATTGAAACTTTGAGCTGTTTCTGTCAAAGTAAGTGCATTACTTAAGTCTGTAGTTCTCACTGTAAGTTCAAAATTATGCCATTAATTGCTTGTAGCTTTGTATATAAAAAATAGATATGAAAAATAAATGTGAACACCTCTTGGGTTATTGTTATTTTGTATTTTAGGAGAACACACGAATTGTCAGGGTGAAGGTTATAGCTGGAATTGGCCTGGCCAAGAAGGATATCTTAGGAGCCAGGTAAGAATATATGTTGTCAATATATTAAGGCACAGCTGCTTCTTTATTTTCTTTCCATCGCTGTTTCAGTAAATCCTGCTGTTCCTCTTTCCAAAAAAATGAGAAATGTTTTAACTGGTAACCTTGTAAAATTATCAGAGGCTATATAAACATGAAGATACCTGTTTTCTTACCCAAGAGTCACCTGGATAAATGTGCATTGGCAAAGCAATGTGTGGGGAGGTTTCATTCTCTGCATGGTAAAATAGTTCTGCCATGGAGGATAGATACATGTATATATTTTACTTCAGGTCAACTACAGCTAAAATAACAAGAGTACAATTATAATCAAAATTCTCATCTGTGCTTTAAAGACTTGGAATGAACACAACACTAAACATGGGTAGCAACAAGACTATTTCCACTCAAATTATATGCAGAAGAACAGCATCCACCAGTTCTATAGATGTGGGAAATGCATGCCAGTGGCTGCAGGCTCTGGGTATGTACAAATTTAAAAGTTAACAATCCATGTAAGGGAAGAAACAAATCAAGTGGCTTAACGTTTACCACAGGAAAGATCAGACTTTTGAACTAGTAATTGAAATGCTTTGTAGGATCTTGTAGATTTGACAAGTGGCAGCATGCAGCTTGTACTAAAGCTACTTTTTCTTCTGGCCCTATACAGAGGGTCTAGAAAAGTACTGATGGGTTTAGTATTAGTTCTGCTGTCAGCTGCTTTGGCACGTGTACAGGAATGCTGTTATTTTAGCACTAGCAGAATTGTTGTGTGACATCGGTTTAGCTTTAGGAAAAAAAGTTGTGATATTCATATTTTCCTTAAAGCCAAACAGTCTCTCTTCAGGTTTGTTTTTTTTACTTTAAACAGAAATCGGGCACCTTGTCTCATCATAACTTAAATATGTGAAAACCGTATGCTGTTTTGCTGTGTGGCACTGTCTTGGTTGCCTTTTGTAACTCATCTGTTGGAGCAATTGAATGCCTTGAACTCTGTTCTTGAAAAGTAAATATTCTTAAATTGTTTTTTATTGTGCCACAGGAAGGAAGAAAAAATACCTGAGGCAGTAGGCCATTTTAAGCAACCATATTAGGACATTGGCATTGATAGAAAAATTCAGGTTAAACTCTGTGAAACTGATAGAACATTAATAAAAACACTGCATGTTCAAGGAAGTACCTCGAGTTCCAGGTGTTTTAGATCGCTAAAACCAAGATGTTTAATACTTAAAGTTCTTTCAGTTGCAGCTGTTTTCTTTTCATGTATGTCTTGTTGAAATGCATGAGGGTTTAGTAAATCTCTTCTCATGAAGTAAGAACTGTGAAGGAATAGAGAATAAAACTGTAATGATACACAGAACATAAAATGACATAGCTAGTATGGTCATAATCAGTAACGTTTAGTTTTGTGTCTAAAACTATTTAGAAAATGATGGTAAGTACATGTATATGGTGTCCCTAAAGTAACTCTTAACTCCTAGTTTCATAGCTTCTATTAATTTAAGCCTTTTAAAACTCAACTGCTAATAATGCTGACAAAAAAAAGGATGTATAACAGCATGCATATCTCTTTCTTTCCCCTTCCCAGTGACCCATATGTGAAAGTGACAGTGTATGATCCGGTGAACGGAGTCCTTACCAGTGTTCAGACAAAAACTATTAAAAAGGTTAGCCATCTTATCGTTATGGGTGTGGTGGTTTTGTTTGTTTTGGGCTTTTTATCAGACTCTAGAGAAAAAGTTAATACTGCAGGAAGTGGGAGAATTAATATGTCACCTTTTTGAATGGACACAGGGAAAGGAATGTTCCATGACCTACTCTGTTCATGGTGTTATTTTGATGTTTTCTCTTCAGTAGTTTTAATGAAAGGTAGAGAAAGACTAAGGGGTATAAGGTGAGTACTGATTCAAAACTACATCACTTGTGGAAATACAGGATTGTTCTGATAGAATCATACTTACCTGGCAGGGGAGACACCATGATCAGGCAGGTGGTTTTCCTGGAAACTACCTGGAAGGGGGGGGTGTAGGCAGGGGGGGGTCGATCTCTTCTCCCAGATAACCAGTGACAGGACAAGAGGAAACGGCCTCAAGTTGTGCCAGGGGAGGTTTAGATTGGAGATTAGGAAAAATCTCTTCACTAAGAGGGTGGTCAGGCATTGGGACAGGCTGCCCAGTGGTGGTGGAATCATCCATCATCCCTGGAGCTGTTTAAAAGGCACATAGATGCAGTGCTTAGGGACGTGGTTTAGTGGTCGACTTGACAGTCCTGGTTGATGGTTGGACTTGAAGATCTCAAAGGTCTTTTGCAACTTAAGTGATTTTATGATTTTCTGAGATCTTTAATGACAGAAGAAACTTTGTTGCTGTACAACTACTATCTTTTTTATGTTTGAAACACAAACACAGTTTGGTGTGTTCCGTTGTCAAATTGCACAGTTCACATGAATTACAATACTACTCATTTATCTGGAATACCTGCAGGAGGTTCATAATTTCAGGATCAACATATGTTTGCATATAAGCATGTGGATAGTTGACTGAGAAGGCAGTGATGATTGCTGAAAACAAACCATAAATTAACTGATTTGAACTGCATAATGAGTCTTCTGCATCCATAGCATTAGCCAGAATCTGAGAGTACATAAATTGTCTTACATAAATTGTCTCTATTCTGCACTGTGTTAAACAGTAGAAAACTCCTATGACTTCTACCAGTGATAGCAAGATTATTTGTACTGTAAGTGGATTGTTACATGGGATAAACCAGAGGTAAAACATAAAAAAATACACCAATATAGAATTGTCACTATAATAAATTCTGTCTTCCTTTTCTTCCCCCCATAGTCCTTAAACCCAAAGTGGAATGAAGAACTCTTATTTAGAGTAAGTGGGGTTTTTTTACAGCTTTATTACCTATGTTGAATATTATGTTTACACATCAGGGAAATGTTTTCTCATTACTTCAGCTTAAAATCAGAAACATGTCTATAATTAATGTTCAAAAAGGCTCACAAACTGCTTTTTTTAGAAATACACTTGTTAACATTTCTATTTGTGTCAGAGTTAAATTTTCAGTCTTGATGTTAATCTTCTTTGTTCCATGAATGTTTAAAAACATGAACATGGATTTAAAAACAGTTTAGGATAGTACCAGTCTTTGCTCGTTGGTCTTGATAGAAACATGTTGTATAGTGAAGTGGCACCAAAGTGTAGATTTGCTGTATAACTTGGGTTTTACGTATTTCTTTCCTCCTGTATAAACATAAGAGGCTTTGCTGAAAACAAATGTTGGAATTCAGCATAAATTTTAATTATCAACATTTTTTTTTCCTAGGTTAATCCTCAGAAACACAGACTCCTTTTTGAAGTATTTGATGAAAACCGTTTGGTAGGTCCTTTTGTGTTAATGTAACGGTGTATTGAAGACTTGAATGAAAGTAAGTTCATCTGTGTTCAACATGGATTAAAAAAATACCCAAACAAAATAATCTTAACTTCTCTAATGCAACCTAAAGCTAAAGGCAGACCCGATTTGTTTACTTATCTGACACGACCACACTTTGTGATGCTCTGAAACAGTTATTATTCTTGATTTCTAATGTGTGTTATAAAAGTGTTGTTCTTTTATAGCACTTTTCAAATGATATGTCCAAATGCTTTGGTGATACTGAAAGCTCTGATTGTGGGGAAAAATAAACATTCAAAGCAGTATTGTGAAATGTAGGTTTCTCTGCACACAGTTGAGGAGTAGCATGAAAGAAAACGTGCATTTTCTTCGGAAATCTTAACAAGCGGACAGTAGATTGTGATTTTGTAAATAGGCATCACTGTGAAGGGCAGGTCGAAAGTAAGATAGGGCTAGCTTGTGCCTTTATATTCTTACTGAAATTCAGACTTATCCTCTGATGATGCTCTGGTTTTACATGTGAAGATGTCCAATTACCTGTCTTTGTGACTGTATGTTTTATTGTAAATGAGTAAGGCTAGTAGCAGTACAATCATGATGCTTGTATCCTAGGGCCACTTCACAGATACTTCTTATCACTGGAATTTTTCTTCTGCAATAGTTTGAAACTAATAGGAGGGGTTTAGTGCTCTTAGGTTTGTGCTCCAAACGCTGTTTCATTCTGATAGCTGTTATAATGGATGTCTTTGTGCTTGGATAGTGTGTTGGCTATGAAAAACTTATTATTTTTTCCTAATGCTTTCTGCATATATTTGGTAATACGTTGTATGTTTTATGGAGGTGCTGCTTTGCTGAAGTTGGGAAGTGTGAAATGTATGTAAATCTAAGTACAAACTGTCTGGAATAATTAGACTGAACAAAGAAGCAGCTTGTTTCATGGTTATAGGCATTTACAGACTTCCCAAACAATTTACTACTTGACAGGTGGTACTACCTGTCCCAAGTATTTCAAATATGGTGTCTCTTTTACTTTATAAAAGCAATTTTAAAGGGAATCACCAGCAGTTGTGGCTTAGTGGCAGATTAAATATGATCTTTCAGGATGCTCAGCTGTACATCTTAACTTGATGATACAGGCTACAGTGTATTCATGAGGTCAGAGTACTTTGTCCGTGAGCCATTGGAACATTACTGCCACCCCCTGGAAGCCAGGAGGCATGAATAGAAAGTCGGATTCCTGATTCTTTGTGGGAGAAAGCCAATGCTTTCTTTGTGGTTTCCACCAAGATAATTCCTTAGAATTCTGTCTCTAATCTGGAGTAGATAATTTGTTTGACCTGTTGGCTTATGGGAGAGGAGCCGTTGGAACATTTTATTGGCATCAACTTGGAAATGGTGCTTTGTTTCCTATGTATGATTATATTTAGAGATCAAAGTGTTATGACCTCATCAGTCACTGTATAGTTCTACAATAACTCCAATATTTTTATATTTTCCATCTCCTTATTCAGTGAATGGAAAAAGCTGTCTCCCTGTTTCACTAGCTTGCTCTCAGAAACAGTAAGTTTCTATCACAGATGTCTTGAGCTGTTTTAAATAAGTCAAATTTTTGCTTTAGCATTGACAAGCTCCTCCCCCCTTCTATTAATTCATCTTCATGTGTCAGAAATCATAGATGCATTGCACTCTTACTAGGATACGCAGCTATGATCAAAAGGTGTTTCATCTTCCATTATTTTAGGGGGCTTCAGTGTTAGTCAGCCTTTCTTTCTTCTACCTATTGGATGACTGTTTAAACTGCAGATGTGAGCAAGCAGGGAAACTGAAATTCTTACATTTGTGAGACCTCTACCCAACAGATAATTGCCGCTTTATAAAAATGTATCCCAGTTGCTTTTATTTCTGGTAACTTTTAGGGATAAAATGAAGTCTGAACTCTCTGCTGGCTGTTTTTTAAGAAATGTTGCTTTCTTGAGAACCAGGCTCAAAACTTCAATGTTAGACTTAAATTCAAAGTCCTGCTGCATCGCTTGTATCACCAACAATAGGAGTTCTAAAATCTTTCTGTAGTACCTTCAAAACTTTTCAAGAATGCCTGTCTTGGATTTGGTAAGGGAACACTAAATGTAGTTTTGTTTTGCTAACTTGTTGCAAACGATTAGTAGAATAAAGGGCTTGAGCAGTTCGTGGAGTCCGTGGTTAGGGTTGTAGTTAAAAACACATTAGAAAAATCTGTCAACAAGGACAGTGAGTCCACTTACGAGATGGACCAGTGAAGGGGCTAGATGACTTTTTGTTATGTTTCCCTGTGTTACAATAACTTGATGCAATTGTGTATGTACATCAAATGAAGTGCCAAAATCCATTATTGATAACTGAAGTCGTCAATTATGTTAAGATTTGAATGGAGCTGTTGGTACTTTTCAAAAATCATGATTTTAATTTTTTTGTCAGGTCTTAATTCAGCAAGATAAAATTTTGCATTTTAAAAGCCATTTTATGTTGGTAAGGAAGCTGTAGTTGGCTGACTATACCTATACTGTTACAGCTAAGGAAAAAGTGACGTGTTGAGAAATTTCATTTATATCTTAAGCCTGAGTTACCAAATTATGTCAGTTTATCATGTTCTTAAAGGGTTCTGTAGTAAAATTGGAAAAACATTTTGGATCATCCCTTTGGGTAGAAACTGTTACTGTTTTTTACTGAAAGGAGTATTTAATACACTGGTTACAATTTGTTGTGTATCACACTAAGTTGTTACAAACCATGCTACTAATTTGTTGTTGGGGAGAAAAGGACCTTTAAGAAATGCATTATTTCACCCTTCGCTCACATACCTTAGGGTGGGTTTTTTCTTGGTTTGGTTTTGGTGGGGTTTTTTTTGGTTTTTTGGTTTTTTTTTAATATGTTGGAGTTCAAATGTATCTTTTTGAAACTGTGACCAAAAGAATCTTTTATGGTATTTTTCCTTTCGTCTTCTCCGTCTATCCAGGCCCCATCCAATATAAGATTAGAGGAAGTCCAGTTGGTAAAGCATAATGAAATAAATGAACTATTGTATTTGTTGGCTTTCTATGAATAAGCTAGTATTCATTTATTGCTGCGTTCTAATAATGGAATTCAGGTAACGGAGGTTAAGGAAGCCCTGGAGTATAATTAGAAAACAAATTTGTTGCTTGCAAACAGGGCACTGTGAATTTGATTCTTGGCCCTTTTTTGGGAAGGAGGTATAAATGTTAATTTTACTGCCTTCTAGCTTAAAATACAGTAAAGGTTAAATAAATATGGAGCAAAAAACCACCCCAGTACTATGACCTATAAAGGTATAAATGGCCTAGTGTTCTTTGCTGTTTGCACTTCTTCAGCAGCACTAAGTAACTTCATGTTAGTATGGTAACGTTTAGTACTGCATTATACATGGCTTCTGTATTCAAAATACATTCATAGGCAAATGCTTTGTTTGTTTTTTTTTAAATAAAACAAAACAACAAACCACAACAACAAAAAAAAGAACACTTAACAGTTAAGCAAGATTCGAGATTGTCTTTTTTCAAAAGTCCCACTAGGTGCCAGCAAAGGACCTTTTTCAGAGGATATGAGCCAGTGAAACCTTCTGTAGTAATTCTCAATCCCATTACTCTTTTAAGAGTTAATGGTATATTAACTTCTTGACATGCTGATAATTTTATTTAAAAAATAGTCTTTAGCTGTGAATGTATGAGACAGTTTGTATGTAATTTTACAGCATACTTCTGTCATTGTGCTTGGTAATCGTATTTAACTCTGTATGCTTAGCTTAGTGTTCTAAAGTTTGTGTAGCTGGTCATATAATATATTTGCATGCAGAATTGAACTCTAATGAATGTCTGGTTATTGCGGGCTTCCAGCAAATAAGGTGAGATAGTTCAGCTTGTAAGTATAGTTTGCTTCTTTCTACCTTTAACAGAAGTAATTTGGCAATGTTAAAATATAAAATAGAAGGTTAATGTGGTAGGCTGAAAATAAATGCCAAATTATTAATCAGAATAACTTTTTTGTTCCAGTTCAGTTGCACCTTGCTGAAAATTATGACTCCGTGGGAGAGGTTTCTACTATGTGCAAATCTTTAAGAAAGTGTGATGGCTTAACAGCATGTTGATTGCAAGATAATGGCAGATTTCTTTCAAGTTTTATTTAAATAGTGCAGAAAGACTTCTTTTTTTTTTTTTTTTTTTTTTGAAGGGGAGGAGGCTTATTTCACTGGTTTATGCATAATTCAGACCTCAGCAGTTTGCTAGCATGGTTACTATTTGGAAATTCAATCCTAGGCTTGATACTCAATTATATGGGACTTCATTCCTACCAACTTCCTGTAATTCTAAACCTATGGGTAAAAATATTAGTAGTCATACGCTGCTGAGGAAAGTACGGACACATTGACTCAGCTAGTGCAGCTGCAGCAGGAGTTGCTGTTTTAAACTTGGAAGTACTGGAAGTTTATTATTGTGTTCATTTATGCAAATTACAGAAGGTGTGCTTGAAACAAGGTCAGTAGTGTTTGTCAGTGTGTTGCAGCTGAGGTCGTTGGAATCTAAGTGCTTTGTAAATAAATACTTTCTGACTGCAAGCAATCAAAGACGTCCAGAAACTGCAGTTCAACGAATGGCTGACTTATTTCAAGAGGTACAGTTTGGTTTTATTTAACACTAGTATCTTGTAGAAATTAGGACAAAGACTGCAACTTTTATGGGCTTTTACTGTTGTGATGTACTAGCTTTAGGTTCTGTGCAGCTGCCTGTAGCCTTTCTGCTGAAGGATCTTTGTGGTTTTCGTTTGCTAACATGCGTGGAAATGAGAACAAATGGCACGACGGTTAAGATTGCATTTTGCTACCCAAAGAAGCAACACAGATCCATTATCCGAAGCCTCTGAAGATGTTTTGGAGAGTAACAATTGTATGTACTTCAAAAAATCGCAGAATTCTCCACCTAATGTTACACAAATGAAGCTAACTCCTAGACAAGTTGCTTATGCACCTGTAATGCAGCAAGTAATTAATCAAGAAGAAAATGCAGCTATTTCTTCATTTCAAATAAAAAAGAGCACCTCACTGCACATTTCCCTGCAGTCTAGAAAGCATAGTGGATGTTTTCAGTCTGGTGATGCTGTAGCTGCTGGTGAAGACACTTCATTCATTGGTATTGATAACGAAGGAAACTGTGGTGCTAGAATTGTGGTTGATCATCGATCTAATGATAGCCTTCTGAGCAATACTGCTTCGTGCAATGGCAGTCTCGTCAGTATTGCAGCCAGTGACAGTGGATCGTTCAGCAGTGCTGGCAGTGACTATGGATCATGTGCAAGTACCACAAGTGATGGAGGTTCTTATAGTAACAGTGTCATCAGTGACAGTGGTAGTGGCACTCTTTCGACCAGTGATGGTACTTTCTGTAATAGTGTTGTGTATGGCGATTCTTTGTATAGAAGCACTGCAGACAAATGTAATCCCTATAGGAACAACTCATCTCAGGAAGCTCTGTGTAGAAGTAATACTACTTTTGACCAGGACGATTTGTCGGTGAGGAAGAAAACAAAAATTCCACTGCGACGTTGTTCATCACTGGTTATTTTCCCTAGGAGTCCTTCCAGTACTCCTCCAGCTTCTCCAGTAAGCTCAGGTCAGCTACCACATAGAGGTGCCTACCAAACATCCCATAAACTAATTATTTCTCCTAGTGAGCTGGCACAAAAAGAAGATCACACTATTTCCAAGGGATGCCTTTCAACAGCAGTCAATGGACTTCGATTATCTAAAACAGTTTGCTCTTCTGGCGAAGTCAGAGACATTCGACCGCTTCACTCGAATACATCGTTACAAGACAAAAGTCAAATGTCAAATAGTTCGGAGCAGGCAACCTGTGAAGAAGCAGCTGATGGCTTCTCATGTATTTCAGTTCATCTCACTCAAAAAGCATTTGCATCAAGCAGTGAAATGGTTAATGGCAGTTGCAGTCCGGAGTTAAATCTGAACTCCAGTGCAAAATACCCTTATTTAAAACTGGCACGTAGCACATCTGCGTGTTTACCCTCAAAAATAGATTCAGAATATCAGGTTAATATAAATGAACTAGCAAGACCGAATGCACAGCTGAGCAAAACCCACAATGTTTTGCAAAGAAGCGTTTCGTTGGAAGGATCACATCAAAAAGTTTCTTGCTGTTTATCCAGCCTTAAATACAAGTGTCATAGTGCAAGGACGTCTCAGTTGCACATACAGTTCAAACCTGGGAATGAAGGAAAAACAACTGGTGTTAAGAAAAGATACGGAACCTCTAAGAGGGAAATGTCTAGCACTTCTTTGTGGAGGCCCCATAAGGTGAGTGTTCTGGTTTACAGAAAAATTTGACAGTGTTTTACAGCTGAAATTTAATGGGGAAAATAATAACATTTACAATCAAGACTTAAACACAGTGATTTCAGAATTTCCAAATGGTGTCAAACTGTCACTGTTGGGAAGTTTAATTTTTATATTATCTGCAGTATTTGGTTTTTAGATTTGTTTTTTAGGATATGGTACATACAGTAGTGTAGGTGAATGTCTTGAAGTGAAATACCTGTATTGTATTATAAACAATAATTTCTTATTCACATGAACTCAAAGGGATTTTCTTGTCTGGTTATCTAGACATGGGATTTATTTATATTTCAGATGAAGTTGTGTAGTTTTAAATATATAACTGTTTCTTAGTAAATTAATAGTGATTACTAAAATGGGTGAAAATGAGTGGATTACTTTACAGACTTTTAGGTGTATTTCATATAGGCTTTATTTTACAGAACAGTTTGCTGTATGTAGAATTAAAGATAAGTAATATTTGAGCAGAGAAACTGTAAATACCATTTGTTTCTGTATACACCCTGAACCACAGGAATTTTCAGTTTCCTCTCCTTTTTTTTCCTTTTTTTTTTTCTTTTTCTTTCCAACCGCTACTTCAGCCTGAGCAGTACACTGTAACTTAATACTTCTCCCAACAACATTGCTGTTCAAATTATAGTACTTGGTTCTAGAAGGCTTATATTAAATATATTTTTTTGGTAATAAAGCTCACGTCCAACTAAACTGCAGAAATGTGTTTGCTTTTACTAACTCCTCAGGCAGTTTATGTTGTTAGTAAGGCATAAGCCACATGAAATACGGATTTTAAGACTTGTTTCAATAACATTATGAAGACATAAATGATCTGAATATTATGTCTTAGTTTTAATTGTGAATGCTGATGAAAGTGGAACAATCACTGTTTACCAAGCATAAATTGACACTGCTATCATTTAACTAACATGCTTGATTAAGCAAAAGGCTTTATGCCAAAGATCTACAGTTATGACAGTCCCTTTCAAAACTAGTAATAGTTTGATAAACTTGGAGGTATTAGCCTGTAATTCACAATCTGTTGTTGCTCTTAGAGTAGTGCCTGATGATTCTACACTTTTCGGCTTCTTTGAAGTTTTCTATTGCTTTTTGGTTAAAAAGAGTTTGAAGAAAAGCGCACTTTCCTTCCTTGTATAACTGTGATCTGTGTTTAAGCTTCATCATAAAACTCACAGTGGATCACAGGTAGTCACTATGCATATTGTTTGGTGATTGCTCATCCCAAAATCAAACTGTGAAGTTGATGATAAATTCCACAATAAGCACAAACAGATTATGACATATTTTAAGTAGTCTGGATCTAGTTATTTTTTAAAAGTATACTGCAAAAAGGAAAACATGTTGAGTCATGCACTTCAAGTACATTTCTCATCAACTTGCACTGCTAGTTGCTGTCTTTAATGGCAGTTGGTATGTAAGATACATTTTAATACTGAGTGAATTTTTAAAAATTCAATTTAGGTAGAATTCAAGTTCAGGATTAGATTGGTAGCAAACATATCCAGAAAACCTCATAAGCCGCTGGACTGACAATGATTTGTTTCAGTTCCTGGAAGTGGTGTTTACAGTGGATTGACATAAAATCTAAGGAAACTTGATTTCTTAAAGCACTTGATGGCATGCTTCAGTGGTAGTTGAGCATTTGTACTGTGGCAGCATGTTTTAAGCTTCCTGAATACTTAAGATTTCATCTTCTGACTAGAAGACGAGAGAGACAAGTTTAAAAAACAGAAGTCTGAATCCCAAATTGGTGTAGTTATCTTTGTACATTTCATTTATTTGCAAAAGCTTAGATTTGTGACATGACTACATACAAATCAAAAAGATCTCTGACATTAGAAAACTGGACACTGAAGATTTTATAGCAGTATACTTGTTTCAGATTCCTTTATGCAACAACAGGCACCAGGAGCCTTTCAGTTGTGAAATGGCCTTTTCAGTCTTTATGTAAAACCAGTTTTTATAGAATATCCTATAAAATGTTATCAAAAAATTTCCCACCGAACCAAGCAAAAACCAAAGCTGACTCTATAGTAGTTGAGCAATTCACTGGAAAAAAATGGATAAATACTATTGTATTTGCTATTATAGTCTTTGTGACAAATACAATAGATCCTATGGCAATCATTTAATTATATAGTCCAGTTAATTATCATGGTGTATTGTGACTCATTTAAAAATAAACAACTCCCAAAATATTTCGCTTGACTCCAGTTAGTCTGGCCTAGTATATTGATATGCTGAGTCTGGGTTCAAATTTAACAAGTTGATACTGGAGTAGCATTTAGTAATGTCAGCTATCTGTACAGAGCAGTCATGAAATCAAATCAGTGCTTTGGTCAGAGACTCGAGAGTCTGAAGCAGCAAAAGGTCTATGCATTCTTTTCTTACGTGCCTAGCTACTAGCCTTCAGCCACCTCATATCGGATGTCCTGCTTTCTATAATCAACAGCTTGTTAAAGGCTGACTTAAAAAAAAATTATTTTTTTTTTTTTTTGGCAAAACACCATTTCTCTGACAACTGGCCTTGGATTATTTTTAATTGACTTGAAAATTGTGGAATGGTGATGGCCCACATACCACAGCTGATCTTTACTGGAAACATATTGAATAGATTCTGCAGTAGTTAGTGGAATTTAATTTATGCAAAGCAGGAGGAAGAGGTAGTCCATGGTTGCAGCATTGGAGGTTGTCCTTGACTTTGTATTTCTGTTTTTAATGTTTTTCAGTGCATCTCTCTTGCTTAGGGCAGAAATAAATCTGCAGCTAAAGCATTTTGACATCATAGGTGTGAATTGGGAGGGTAGGTGTGAGTAAGGGAACAGTTTACATGTCATCTTATGTATGTAAACTTTGAGGAAGGCAGAAGCAGTGACTAAAGTTCCACTTCTTGTAGATGATAAACTTAAAAAAAATAAATCTATGTTAATCTCTTCCACAAGTATAATACTATGCTGACATCCCTGCTGACGTTAGCCAGTCCTTCCCCCTGAGTATCACTGCTGGTTAGATAATGTGAATATTATAAATGTACTCGCAAATCTCTCAGCAACTGCATACCTTGAGAAGAATCCCTTACACAATAAGGGAATCATTGTGTTACTGTCCTTCTGTTTACAAGTAATTCTATTCAAGTTTTGTCTCTAGTGAATGAAATACATGTTTTGAAGCCAAAAAATTTCAGGAGTGTTGTAAAAATCACCAGAATGTTTTTCTACTGTCAGGTTCTTGTGAAGAAAACCTTTAGTTGGAACTCTCAGGCTTTTTTTGACCAGGTCCTGGAACCCTTTTGTATCTGTAAAAGGAGATGCTATTTGAATCTTTCAGTACTACATTTAATTTTTGGACAAACAGTAATTTGAGTGGGCTGTGTGTGAGGATGTCTTCACTAAGTTACCTCCTAGCTGATCTGAACATGCTGAGAGGACCAGAGCCTGTACCTGGAGGTTTTTGATTCCCTTGATAAATGCTGCACCACAAGTTAGCACTGAATAGTCTGAGGTTGTCTTCTCTTGCGTCCCTTTCAGATGTAGAACTTCAGTCTTAGCAAAACCCCTTTGCAGAAGGTAATGGTCCAACCAGGGAGAAGTGCCAAGAGAAGGGGAAGAAAACCGTGGCTTATCTCCAGCCATCTGCATCTTTTATATTGAGCAAAGGGGCTGCATATGGGTATTGGTGTCCCAGTTCTGTGCAAGGAAGTGAGTGGAAAAGGTGCAGGTGAAGCAAAACATCATAGAGGCAATGCAAGGCAAAGCACAAACTGACATCTCTTTATGCTATTGTGCTGTGATAACCTCATCACCTAATAACTTTCATATTGCTCAGTATTGCATATCTTGATCATGTTACAGGACTGTTTATGGCACATTGCTGTGTCATGATATATGAGTTCAGTCAAGGAGAATTAGGGTTGAAAGAAAGGTGGTGTGTTTCTGAGGAATATGGTGGCAATTACGTTACTTGCATCATGTAATCCTATTTATGTTGTGTCTCAGGCAGATTTTAAAGCTGAAGTACATATAAAAGCATTAAATGGAAGACAGTGGAAACTGTTAATCACAGTTTATAATTAGTTGTAGGAGATCTCCTTTCATGTATGTAAAAATGACCTGAAGTGCTTTGATTTGTACTGATTTCTTCTATCTTCCATCTTGCTTAAATGCAGAGTTTTGTTACAGCTGCTTCTTTACCTTTCTTCATGTCTTGAGCTTTTGATTAGTTATCTTCTTTGGGGGCAAAAAAGATTACACACAAAGGATGCCATAAACCTTACAGTCAAGACTAGCTCAAGAACAGTTGCTACATGGAAGCATTAGCAAAAGAAGCAGTCAGTTAGTATTATTTACTATCATCTCCATCCCTAAAATTTTTCTATGTTAGTTTTAGCAAGTTATATTTTGCAACAATGAACCATGTGTAACTTTTAGGATATGATCATGCTGTAAGGAACAGTGTCGGGAGCTGTAGCAGAACACTTGAAGAACCCTGTATATTGAAGCTCTAGCACTTTGTAGCCACTAGCAGACACTACACATAAATAGTAAAGAATTTATTTGATTGTGCTCTCTACAAATTATGCTTAACCTTATTCTGTTTATAGTCTGAAGCTGAACTGAGTTTGGGTAGGTTTCTCTTGCCAATAAAAGGGGAAACTAAAACTTCAAAACCATGCAGAGTGGAGCTCCTGAAACAGCTTATATAAATATTAAATTATCCAGCCTTCAGGTTGATTCATGTCCTTTTAATCTACCATGAAAGAGTGGGAAGCAGTGATGGTGTGGCTTCTTCAGTATAGCCACGAGCTATAGTTATTCTGTCTCTTAAGACTTAGAATACATTTAAGGATGTTTTAAAGTAAAACTGTCACCAAGGCAAGATAAAGACTTTCTTCACTTTACTCCTGACCAGCCAAATAACTTAGTCTTTCAGTTATGAGACCGTGGCCGTTGCTGTAATTTGTTTTGAATGGTGTATCATTTTTGCTTTCTGTGAGAAATTGGATCAAAACTTTGGGTTAAACAAAAACATTTCTCAAAAATGTTATGGTGATGTAGAAATCATAGTTTTTGTAAGCATTATAGCATAAGACAGAAGGCCTTAACAAAACCAATAGTACTGCAGGTATTCTCCCAAGAATTGTCAAGAAGGTCAGCTATAAAATTGTTGAAATACATTCAAATACTATTCGCAATAGTTAGTATTAGATACCAAATTCCTTCAGTAATGGGTAAGTAGCATGTCGATTTTTAAAATGACCAGAAGGGTAGTTACAGGCTACCACAACAGGCTGGTCTGAAAGAAAAAGTACATGGAATAGAATTAGGAGACATATGATGTGTTTTGTGTTTACAAGAAGGGAGACCGAGCACTGCTTTCATAAAAGGAAGTTGTGTCTTAAAAATCAAATTAAGAAATCGCATGCAGAGGTGACTGAGCTGGTTAATGCAGGACACTGAGCTTTTAAAAATATTTGACAAGAACCCTTAGCAGAAGTTCTGAATAATACTCTCCAGACATAGGTGCAGAAGAGAAAAGCTTCCTCGTTGGTGACAGCTAATTAAAAGATAGAAAACAAAAGTGAGAATTAGATTGTTACCTCTGAAGCAGTAGAAGATCTCATGGTAGTGAGTGACTAGACAGTAGAATGGACAATTTTGAAAATCACTTTTGAAAATTTGATAAATGCCAAGTACTGCACACAGGAAAAACAGCTAACGATGCGTACACGATAATGGTCTTCTATACTGGTCAGGGAATAGTTTATGTCATGGTGAGTGACTCGCTGAAAATGTCAGCTGAAATCTTGTTGACAGTTGAAAGGCAAATAGAAGGTTGGGATTTATTGGGAATGGAGTAAACTAACAAAATTAAAAACGCCATTATGGAGTTGTACAAATCCACATATGTGCATGGCATGCATATTTCTGGTCATCCTTTTTCAGGAAGTGTGTATAACAGAACTAGAAAAATACCAAGAAGGGTCACAAGATTGGGATGAGTTTTATGTGAGGAGACACCAAGCAGACCAAGGGCTTTTCAGCTTTGGGGAAAAAAAAAAAAAAAAAGTGGTATAAAGGCAGTTTTATAAAACTATAGTTCAGGGGAGGTGAATTTAAACAGAGAATCCATTCTTACAAAACAAGTATGTCCTCATATGTGTTGCTGAGCTCACTGTTGTAAGATATTGTGCATACCAGAAGTAGAAATGGATTTCAGGAAGAGGTTAGATAACTCGAAGAAAGGTCTATCAAAGGATGTTACATTCCCAGTATGTATTTTAACATAAGGAACAAAAAGTCCCATGACCACTCATTCTTTAGAAACTGGGAATATATCAGAGGAAGTACTATTCTTAACTGCTGCTTTTATTATTTGCTTAAGCATCTGCTCCTGGCTATTACTAGGGAAAGGATACAAGGTTATACAGAACATTAATCTGACTACTAGGCTCTTTGGTGCCTGCTCAGGCCTTGCAGCCACCTAGGATCAAATGGTAGAAATGCTCTTTCCAGTTCTCCCCTCACCTTGGGCTAAGTGTGCTCTTCTGTGTTCCAACATGTGTTTTCTTGTCTTCCAGAAGTGGATGAATTTCACAGATTGAGTAAGCAAGCAAAACAGACTGGCCTTTTCAGGCAAGTCACTTGCTTACGACTGACTTTCACCCTTGTCTGAAGGGGACTGCCCTGCATTTCTGTTAAGTGTCTCTGTTTCAAGTGAACTTTCTTCCTTACTCCCTGTGACGAACAGAACATACTGATTGGGAATGCAGCCAGCAAAATGTTTGTAGCTCACTTCACTGTTAGTTTACAGATCTATAATCATCTCTGTTTCAAGAGAGTACATCACTTTTTCGCCATCGTGGCAGTTTATGGTAAACTGAAGAGTCTACAGATAGATACAGTTATTTTTTGAGACCTTAGGCTGCTTTCAGCTGTATCAACTGTAACATAAGCAAACAGCATTTGAGAAGGACATCAGCAAGTTCCTGGCTGAAGTTACATACTAACTTGAATTGGACTCATTGAAGTTAGGGTGCGTTAAAATGCAAATGGTACGCTCCAGCTACTCAGTAAGCAGAATGTGGGAAGAAACATAGAATTGGATTCTTTTAGATGTAGATGATTTCTCTGGCAGCCTACAATTTTCCTAGCATGAGGGAGAAGGCCCTGGTCAGTAATGCAAAAGCACAAGGGCTTTTTGAAGAGAAAGGCTTCCCGAATTTATTAACATTACTTTTTTTTATAGTAGAGTTTCTACCTTAGCCAGTTGTGGTGGTAATCGTTGCTTCTAGTAAGTTCAATTTGGGACAAACATTTAGCTTATAAAGAATAAATGCAAAGTAGTTAAAGTCTGGCAAGTTATAGGCTGATAAAACCCATGTCTAATGTGGGAAGTGTAATGTAACTTTAGTAAGAAATGTTGAGTTTATTGGAAATCAAGTGTAATAGCACTTTTGTTGTAAAAGTAATCATGGGTGGATTATTTGTGTTGCGGTTGCTTTGTGTCATGGAGGTTGAGGCATTCAATTCACATGACATATAGGATTTATAACTTCAGTGTAGCACAGCTTAAGACAAAACAGTAAGTTCTGCCGTATCAGGTGGTTTGCCTACATGTAGGACTGGCAGCAGGTAGTTATGGGCTTGGAGCTGGGAGAGGTCTTGTAGGTAGGGCGTGGGGCTCTGATTCAGATCAGTGGTGGCTTAGGGCTAATGTGGAGTGCAGAAGAGCATGGAAGAGTGGCTGGCAGCACCACTAGCTGTGTGCTGGTGCAAAGGCCCAGGGAATTCCTGAGCTAGTGTTGATGTTGATCTTGGATCAACAGTAGCTGAGAACAGTAGACTTAAGAATGCTTTTGAAAACTGCTGGACTAACTTGGGAGTAGGCTGAGGCCATTCAGCCTGCATCCAGACCTGCTGTAGGTCTGCTGTCACAGAAACTTTTTAGAAGGGTTCTGTTATTTCTACAGCCTGGGTAACTGTTCAAGATTGCCTTTAGGGCTGGAAAAAGGCAGCTTCCAGGCTCAACCTTATTTTATGCATCTGTACTGGACCTAATGAACTTCCCAGGAGTGAGACCATGATGCAGAGGTGCTCCAGTTGCTTGTCTGCCTTTTGGAGGCAAATTGGTTGTTTCTAAACTCTGTCTGTTTCCTCTTGCTCTGAATAACAAAAAGTTGACTGTGTATTGTGTCCTTCTGCTGAGTGTATTGATTAGCCAGTGTGGTTAACATCTGTCATATCTGGTTTATCTGTTGCTCATTTCAGTGAGCAAATTGCACATGCAGTTTAATGTTTGATAGGGTTTTGAATTTTTTGAGTGTATTAGGCTTTATAGTGTTAATTGGTGAAGGTAAAAGTACAGCTGGAATTGTTACTGTGAGAGTTTTTCAAACTTCCATTTAAGTCTTAAGATTTGGCACCAGAGCCACACATAGGTGCAGAAGTTTTATAGTTTTATACTATCATGAAGTTAACTGACTTGATATCAGGAATGGTTTGTTGAAATAATACCTAATGAAATACTTGGTACTGTTTTCTGATTTATTTTTTATTTACTCTGTGTGTGTTGGCTGGTTTAACACAGGAGGCCAAATCTGGATTGGCTCTTGACTTCATAAAATGTAATATTCTTGCTTTTTATATGGTAGCTTATTTGGCACATCTGTCCATAAAACCAAAAGAACTCAAATTCCTGATGAATAAAATATACACATTACTAACTTTTGACTTGTTCTTTAAGTTGTGCTTAAGTATGCTTTGATTATATTAGATTACTACTTGTCTTCCTGTGACCTATGTGAAAATGAGTTCTTGTATGCAAAAAAAAAAAAAGCTGTCTTAAATAGCTTTGTTAATGAACATATAGGCACAGGTTCTCAAAGTAGCAGACATTGAGTGGAGTAATATATGAATGTTGTTATAAAATCACTGTAGACTAAATATGATCTTTTAAGGAAGCTGTAAGATTGTGGTTCTATATAAAAAGTGTAAGCTATAAATGAAGAAACAGATGATACTTTTGCTCTGGTCTTTTTAGAGAAGCAGTTCTCTGAAAATATCTTTGGAAGCGAGGGAGAATTAGTGAAAATAACTTCAGTGTCATTTCTAAATGCTGTCTGTTAAACAGATGGTGAAACTGCTGAGGCATGTTGTGCTGACACCTTGCTGTTAAAGCAGCCAGCAAGGCTGAAGGTCCCGCAGAAACATATGTTGCATAATAACCATTGATCTAAGAGTATGTTATTTTCTTTGTTTTGAAAATGCTCATAGGTTCTTCTTTCTCAGTATTGCAGATAGTTGATCATAGATACCAACTAAAAAGAAATACCTACGTGTCATTAAAAAAACACAAACACTCCTCACCAGTCTACCTCTCCCCCTTAAAAATACAGGAGACTGGGACTGTAATGAATTCCATGCCACTAAATATTTACTGCTTTGCAAGATAAGAGAAAGCATTACTTTTAGAATCCCATGAATTTGGTAAGATCTTGACATGATAATTGAATTTTGCTTTTTTGAAACTTATGTTCCCATGATGAATAGCACATCTGGCAGTATTTTAGGGAAGAAAAATCCCCTCACTTTTCTCAATTTAAAATTCAAGGGAACCAAATAATATACTCGGCACAGCGTGTAAAGAAACAGTACTTGAAGTTGCTAGTGTAGCTCAGGAAAGTTTTGGGGTTTTTTTTCATTCTCATCAAGCTTGTAACTAATGTTGATGTTTGGGTGTTTGAGCAAGAAGAATGTTGGTTTTGTAAGGGATCTGTTGAGCTCTTGTTTTCTTAAGCTGCGATAGTCCAGATCACTGTTTGTTTTTTCAGTTTGAATTGATACTTATATTCCCTCCAATAAAAGCTGTATGATTTCTCATTTTGCTGTACAGCTGGAGATTTTGGTTGAGGACTGACTTGCACACAACTAGCTGTCTGTTTAGTCAGAAGAAGACTGGGAATATACTTGGGTTCTAATTCATGCACTAACACCAACGAAATTAGTCACAAAAGTTGGTAGAGAAAATACCTGTTATTTCAACACCCTGGTCTTACACAAGAGGTGTTTCAAAAGGCGCTGTGGTGAATCCAGCAATTAAGAAAGGCATGGAATCAGTTAACTGTCTTCAAACCTGATAAATTATGGGTAATGTTCTCAGTACTGCTCTTCAAGCGTGTGACTGATACAAGCATGTCTGCTTAAAATCTACTTCTGTCCAGTTTCTGATGGAAATTGCAGAAAACATCAAAAATCTTCACTATGGAGGCTTATTAAGTATATTAGATTAAAATTAATTTGACTGGATTACTTTCTTTTGGTGCTTTTTCTCTTGGAGCGCTTGCTTTGGCATTACACTGGAGTTCTTTAAATGTATTGTATATAGCAGCTGTCTGTCCTCACATGTTTTTAATAACTTTCTATAGCCTAAACCAATGAATCAGTAATATAAAAGGCCTCTTTGTTAGTGATATTCATAATTGAGGTTTATGCACTTACAGTCTGGCAAGCAGAAAGTTTGAGTTCTCTGTTAAGAAATTAGAAGTTGACAAGAACAACTGACCCACTTGTCCCTCTTGAAAATACTGGGATGCCTGCTGTCATGAAACAGAGATCCAAACAGTTTCAGCTCCATTGGCATTTAATTGTTAATGTGTGTGATGTCTGTTTCAAAGCTTCCTTGGCACTTTGAAGGCAGTTAGTCAGCTCGTCATGGTGAGGCACATTGCTAAAGAGCATTGCTGCTATCTGATCTATGTATTAGTTGTTTGGAGGTCAACAAAATCTCACAGGAGGATTTTACTCTTGGCTGGAGGAGAAAGTACTGTTAAAGGTTGGTTATCAAGGCTAGCTCAGCTAAAAATAGCGGGAGAGACAACAGAATAATAAAGTGAATAACAGAAGCCCATACTAAATACTGCTGGTACCAACAGAGTGTTCTGAGGTTTTCTAAATACAGCAGACTTTTGTCCCACATTCAGTAATTATTTGAAAGGCATGTTCCACTTGAGGATTGCCAAGAACTTTACAAATACTAAGCCTTTTAACATGTCTAAGGTATGTGCCGTGCCTTTTAAAAAGAACCTCATGGGCAAAAATGATAGCTATATTTTCCAGAAGCTTATGGGTCTGTAATATACAGAAAGTGTTCTTTCAGTGGCTCAGGGAAGCTTCAGACTCTCCAGGTATGAAAACCTATTGTAGCTTTCTGTCCTAAAAGAATTTGTGAATAAAAAGGTGGATATTCTGGGTTTCATTTCCACCCCCCTCCCACCCACCCCCAATATTAATGTAAGACATACACACTATAAATTCAGCTACGAGTTATGTGTCTCTAGATTTCTAGCATGTTTCATCCATGACAAGTTCTCCAGTCTAGTTTTGCTTTTTGGAGGTGTAAAAAAAAGTTAGAGCTTACACAAATGTTGTGAGGCACTGGTTCTCCATATACACGTATGGTTTAAAGATGAAAAGTACAAACTTAGGACAAGAGAGCTAAAGAAAAAAGGTCCCAGAATTATAAAAGGAGAAAGAACTGCTTCAAGAAATACAGATAGCCTTTAATATCAGAGCGGTTTGCATTCAGAATGCTGTCAGTGGGACAAAAAAAAAGGAGTAGAATTGGACTAGAGTTTTAATACTGTAAAACATTGTGATTGAGAATTATAAATAGTCGTGCTAGAAGAAAGGTGAAACACTTGGCTTTGCCCTGAGCTGCATCCTGCTGACATCTATTCCCTGCACAGCCTCACCGTGGAAAGTTTTATGGAAGAAGGCCATCCTTGGGTGAGAAGTTTGAATAAAAGCTTGTGGTACACCAACAGATTTAAGAAAGAATAGGCACCAAATCTTTTGTTAACTGGAAAAACTGGGAAGGCTAGAAATGCAGAGGCTGCTCAGGCTAAACTGTTCAAGACTTTCACAGTTCCCTGCCCTGTCTATGCAAAAAAGCATTCTCTTGTTATAGTGTTTATTTTTGAAAAATGCCATAGGCTTATACGTACCTTTTAAAAATTTCATGCCCTCTTGATTTTTAGCACACAAGCAGTGATACATCTTCATGTTAAATGACTCATATAATACATTTTCCTGCTTTTGTGGAGGTTTGCAAGGGCTTTCAAATCACAAATGAACATGAAACAACTCGGCATATGCTCCAGTAAGAAGTCTCAACTGTTGGCAGTGATTATTGGTGAATACTTGGATTACCTACATAAATGCTAAAGTCTTAATTTCTTTGGCAGGCAAAAATCGGTGATCAAAAGTAAACTGTACAGTGATACCATCTATTGTCGGTCACTCCCCTGGTACTGCAGTGTAGGCTGGAGGGAACTGGGCTGTAAAGCTGCTGCCTTCATAGTCCAGACAGCCAAGTCAAGGCACAATCTTAAAGAGATTTTAGTCATTAAAAATAAACTTTTCAATGTGTGTAGGCAAATGGTATTTTTTCTTAGATACAACAAATTTTAGCATATTTTCAGATGTCAACAGGAATGTTGGCAGGGGGTAGGGAACACGCCAAACTTTGAGCTCCTGCTGCCAGGCTTGAGACCACTGGAATTACTGGAACTTCCAAAACACTTATCACAGATGAAACTTATTTTTGCTCTGTCTTATTTTTGCCAGTAGCTGTATTATTTTGAAAAGAAAAAATTGTTTATATATGTTTTAATAGCTGCCTATGCTTATAGAAATTGTCAGGCACTGCTAGGAGAAAGGTCTTTAATTCTGTTTTAATTTGTGATAAATGTTTAGTTGCTTAAGTATCCAACAAGACAATTATTTTACTGAAACAGCTAAGGGGAAAAAGTGTGTTTACTCTTAGCCCTTTAGGATCCTGTTTCTACTGGAGATGCCGACAATCTCAGTCCTTATGCTAGACAACCTTCTCATGTTTGATTAACATTAGTCTATATGATTTTTTTAAAAAACTTACCTAAATTTCCATGCCCAGTTCCCTCAAATTTCATTTATTTTGAGGAAGACAAAACTGTTAAAGGCTTGTGAGTGTTGGGTCCATCAGAATTCATTCTGTACAGAACAAGTTTCATTGTCTATAACTTGAGAGTATCTTTGAATTTTTAGAAAGCATTGCTATGCTATGAGGGCTGTGCAATAATGTTTTTAAAACACTTTGCAACTTTAAACTTTCTGTGTTTTTTTTGTTTTGTTTGTTTTTATTTTCTGTAGACTCGAGATGATTTTCTTGGGCAAGTGGATATTCCTCTTTATCAGTTACCGGTTTGTATTTTTTGTTTGTTTTTGTTTTAAGACTATGAAAGGGAAAAATTTATTCTGTATGCAACTGTATTTGTTATCTAAGGAAGTTAACCATACTGATAATATAAGTGATTAAATTCTTCTGGTCTGTGGGGTTTTTGTTTGGTTTTCTTACGGGGATTTGTTAGGAGTATTTTTGTGCTGGTATTTGTCAAAAACCTGTAGGTTATCTTGTGTTTAGATACTGGTTTCTGCTGTTAAAAGTTAGGGGTGCTTATAGCTTTTCCAAGAATAAAATGCAAGTATTGAAACAGTCTTAAAGACAAGAAGATACTGTAATTATTGTCACATTTCTTAAAATATTTTCTTTAAAGTCGACAGATTTACTTTAAATATAACTTATTCCCATAAACAGATACAGAAGAGGGTAAGTGGGAAATAGAGCTAGTGTTGTTTTGTACATTGTTTTTGTTTTGCATTTCTTTTGCAAAGCACACTGTTAGTTTTAAAGAAATATCACCAAGAACATTGAAACATGTAAGCCTTTTCATTTTCTTCTGAGTTCTCAAAACATTAGCTAATACTAACAGATTTATCAGCAACTGTTTTAAAGACAGGATAACAACTGTGGAAAAACCTTTCCAAGAGCAGTTGTTCTTTCATTCCGGTAAGAACTGTGTCAGGAGTAGTTATGTATGTCCCGTTTCCCACTGTAACTGGGATGTGAGATCACACTAACCCCTTTCCCTCAGTCAGGTGGGTTGGAAAGACCGACCGTAATTGCCCTCTGAAGGAGACTGTCTGTGTTCTCACTTCCCACTGATAAGCTGGACAGCAATATCTGGAGTATTTTGGATGTATTGGTGCCTTTTTTTTAATTTATTTTAAAAAAGCATGAACTAGGTTATAGAGCCTCACTTGAGTATTTTCATGGCTATTTTCTTACCTGCCTTGAACGTCTGCTTTTCCCTGTGTTCTGTTTCCATCTTCCTGGTTCCTTGTTATTAATTATTTGTTCTTGCCGTCTAAATCCGTTGTACTTCATTGGTCCAAATATAGGTGGATTTTTGGAAAGTCTCTCATTTATATAAGTAAATACAACTTGGATAAATAATCAGTTTATAAATTCTTTATTACATGCACTTTTGGTTTTGCTTCATGCTGTGCAAATGCATACTGCTCATAACTAAAAAGAGCTGGTAATTGCAGACATGGAAAAAGGGCAAATAATCTGCAAGGTAAGATAGTTGGCAGATACAAATTTGCTCTTTCCAAAACCAAAATGTGTGAATCCAGATATAATGTATTGTTGAGTCTGAGGCAACTGTTCTTTTTTTGGGAAGTCAGAAAAATAATTATAAAATTTAGATTGATAATCTTTCTTTTTCTCTCCTCAGTGATCTATTTTCATAGTGTGTTTGTTGTGTGTAGGTAGCAATAATGTAATGTTGGAGGGGGGAAAAAAACCATCCAAGCCCCCGCAAAACCAAAACCCAAGCTTAATTCCATTTAAATTTCAAAGAACTACTTATCTTTGATGTAAAACAATTCATTTTATAAATATAGAAACTGATCTTGCAGATAACACCGGTGTAACACATATATTGTTACAGGATTGAAGATCTGCGTTTTAATTCAGTGGAGGTGGAACACTTCAGCTTGTGTAGTATTTCTAAATCGTTTTATTAAGAGCTTACACTGAAATTTCTGAAATACAAGAGAGCATTTTTTCTTTCTGAGATTTGATGTAATAGTTATCACATTCAGTAAAATGTACTCAGCTTAATCTTAGGAATTTTTCATAACAAAGTTCAACAGTTCCAAATAAAATTCTGTCTATAACTTAATAATGTCTAACCTTTAGATTCTGTATTTTTTTTATGTCTCTTTCCAGTCAAATTAGCTCAGCCTTTGAGGATTGCATCATGTACCATTTTTCTAAAGTAAAAGGTCTACAAATACAGCAATTGCAGCTTTTTCCTCATGTATTACAAAATACTTCTTGAAACAGTTAAAATGTATTGGGTTAGCTCCCCAGAATTTACAAACTGCTGAAAAAGGGGCAGGGGATATGTGTGTAGAGAGAATCAAAGAAGATATTTAGAGATGTTTTTAAAAATGCGGTATTACAAAAATGTTTTTGTAAGAATTGCAGAACTTCAGATGCATTATAAGTATTTATATTAACCAGAAAACCAAATCTTCCTTTAGTGATCTCTCATGTGTATTTCTCTATCTGTACCTGGGATGTATATTTATAAAATTATGTCTGTTTACCTCTGTGCTGCTTTCTGTTGAGCAACTTCACTTCTGTGAATTAGAACAGAGATGTTCTCAGAATGGATGCCTTTCATTATTTTTTATCCCCAAGTCTTAAAGCTAGAAGTGGCTTTTTGTGTTTGTTCTGTGTAAAACAATAATTGAAAAATAGTAAGGGAGGAAAAAGGGTTACGGTAGAACTTTAAAATGTGAAAATTTGAGAATCTGTTTCTTAATTTCAGGCTAAACAGTTGCTTGGTTTTTTTCTGTGCTTTAGAAACTGTAATCTATGTATACACTGAAAGGTAATTATTTTTTCTTGAACTGGGGAATTAGTCTTATTACTAAGATTAAAGCTGGCATTATTATTACTGTACCTAAACCTATAACTTAAATTGTAAAATGTTATGTGGCCTTTAAAGACAATTGTTGTAAATTTCTGATAATTTTCTCTAACTTAAGTGTCTGATACAGATTTTTCTTGAAAAATGTTGTCTTATTCAGACAGAAAATCCAAATATGGAGAGACCGTATACGTTTAAGGATTTTGTTCTTCATCCGAGAAGGTTAGTAAATGCCACATAAAAATTCTAACTTACATACCTAAACAAGGCTGTTACATATGTACAAGTAATAAGTAATTATATAAATATTGGCTGAACATTTATGTTTTCATCAAAGAAATTTGAGCAGCAACAGAGTAAATGTATTTGTGGTTCTACTAAAAAGTCAGTGTTTGTTTAAATACTTAAGAGATTGGTAAGAATAAACCATTTTTCTTCAGGCCATGATATAATTCACATTATAGCTTCATCTAAACCATTTACTACATCACTGAACAGTGAAATCGGTGACCAGTGTTATGCTGTAACTGATTTATCCCTTTCCAAATTGAGATTGTTTTTTGCCTTCCTGTCTCTTTTGTTTGCCTTTTTCATGTAAGCAGTTTCATGTGACTTTAATTCTAAACATAATAAAACTTAAACTGAAAAGCTGCTTAACATTTAGGAAGACCTCTGTTAAAAAAAACTTGAGGAATTTTTAAATGATAGGTAGCACTTTGACGGTGATGTTAAGTGTTTCATATTTGTTTTTAAAATGGAGATTCCTAACATAAATCTGAACAGTTTTTAGGAACTTATTTCTAATAAAATGCACAAAATGCATGTCAGCATTTTTCAGATAATAGGTTACAATTGAGAAATAATGTCAGAACATGTGGGATCTATAGATCTTTCTCAGCCACTTTGGTAGCAGAAGGCTATTTTTACTGTAGTTATTATACTGACTCATTTTTAGCACATCAGTGGGTTTTAACAGGTAGTGACTGTTTCATTTTGATCTCCTATTTTTCTGAATTTAACATTTCTTGTCCTGTAAATGAATGAAGAATAATATTTATTGCCTCCGCATAAATTAAATTTTTGTCTGTTAGTCAAGCATCTGACCTCTCCTTGTAGTGGCTGCCATGTGAATTTGGCAACGCTTTGTAGTAAGAGATGCTGCCATAGGTTCATGCACTTCTCTGCCTTGAAGTCTTACTGTAACTTTTAGATGCTTCAGTATTGTTAATGCATGTTCTTCAATTTTGTGCATGTTTGCATTTATTTAGACAGGGATATTAATAATAAGGTTACTACCTTCCCAAAACCTCAAGCTGACGAAGAATTACTAATACATTAATACTCTGAAATGAATTACTTTAACCTGCTATCTTACTTTCCAGTACAATGGTTACTTCCTCTTTCAAAGGGATGTAGGCATTTCTGAAACCAAAATGCCGTCTCTGTGAACATGTTTACAATCCAACATGAAATGCTCTTTCTGAATATCAGGAAATGTAATTCACTTTCTGTATTGGGGGGAGGGAGGCAAAGCATTAGACCTTAATGATGGGAGTGGGTTTTGGGATTTTTCTTTAGTAATATGATGTGCACGTATCCAAGTTGACTTATCAGTGGTATTTTCAAGACTATCGGTTTGTTTTTTATGCACTAGTCAAACAGATGAGATAATGTGGCAAATTTCATTACCAAGTGAAAATACTGAACAAATTCAATATGGGAAGAGCCTATTTTCAGACTTGTGACAGTGCATTAAGATAAATACAGAGGCAGGTGCTGAAGTATGAGCTTGCTGTAACTTAGTTTTAGGAAAAGCAGTCCTTTAAGTTGAAATAATACTTAATAATTTGACTGTGTATTATAATAATATGAATTAAATTCTCATCATTCTTATTTTCTTGTTCTTTGTGCATTGTATACTAGGGAAGTTTTCAAAAGAGTGACTTGGAAAGAAAGGTTTTCCTTTGTGGTACCTAATACCAAGGTGTATTCAGAAGTCTAAAAACTTGATACTATTACAGAACTCAATTTAAAATATAAGAAGCCAAGTTTGTATTGAGAAACCTAAGAATAATCCTCTAGCTGTGCTTTTTAGCAGTTTTATTTTCAGCTAACAATTATACAAGTGCATAATAAGAACATTTTATTTTCTCTTCTGTAGCCATAAATCAAGAGTTAAAGGCCACCTTAGATTAAAAATGACTTATTTACCGAAAAGCAGTGGGTCTGAAGAAGAAAACACAGAACAGGCTGAAGATTTAGAGGTGGGAAAAGATGTATTTATTGCTGAAAACCCTAGCAAGTATCTTTAGCTTTTAAGGGTAGCTACAGTAAAAATGAATGTTAAGAATCACTAAGCTACAAATAGTGTTTTAGAAACAAACTGGTTAAGAACGATTGCTTGTATCATACATAAAAGTTGTAAATGTATAAAAATTCTGGAGCAGTTTTTCTAACTCAAGGAGTGAGTTTTTCAGTATATCTAAAAAAAGAAAATTTGCCATACGTCTATGTAACTTGTCTTGATTTAGAATTAATGGAAATATCATTGCCCAGTATTTTTACTGCTGTTTAATGTTGTTTGACCCCAGCCAGCCAGACACTGACATCTTGCTGGTTTTAGTTTGAGCTCTCTCCAATTTATAGGGATATTTTGATCTTAACTACTTTACATTTGTAATCTTTTGTAAGCATATCCAGTTTAGATCAATGGATTTCTTTTCAAGACTTAAACAACTCTAATCAGCATTGCCACCTTTGCTGTAATTAAACTTTCTGTTGCAAAATGTTGTAATATTTAATGTTACAGCTCATTTGACTAGTACATTTGCAGCATGTGTATGAAATGAGATCTGTTTTACTTTTTTGGATGTATTCTATGAATGCTCTTTATTTTCCTGGATAAACAATTTCTGTGCTAAAATGTTTAAGGATCTTGAGTTAAAAAAAAAGATTTCTGCATGCATGGTTTGTCCTATCATTTCTTGAAAAATACACACAATAAAATCCAGAGCCAATCTTATTGGCTTAAGATGTAGTGGAACTGCACCTTAAAAGGAGTATGGTTTAATAAATGGAAATGCTTTTTCAACTTTGGTAGTATTAAAGGCAGTTAATATTATATCTTCTAGCCTGGGTGGATTATATTGGACCAACCAGATGCTGCTAGCCAGCCACAACAGCAGCAGCAGGAACCTCCTCCGCTGCCTTCAGGCTGGGAAGAAAGGCAAGACATCCTTGGCAGGACCTACTATGTCAATCATGAATTCAGAAGAACACAGTGGAAAAGACCAACTGCCCAGTATGTCTTTTGGCCTAAAAATTCAAGTCTTATATTAACTAGTGCAACTCATGCACTCTAGTTACATTGAAAGCAAGGAGAACTAGAAAGCTTGAGAGCCTTCTATAATTTAACCTGCGAGAGTAGTCATTTTAACTGCACAGTACTCTTCCTGTTCTCTGGAAGTATGCATTCAAATAGAAACTGGTTGCAATTGTAAGAGATAATAACTACAGTAATGGAAAGGAAATTATTTTCACACTCAAAGCCTGACTCCTCCTTCCCAGCAGGGACTGCATTAAATTATTTACCTTAGGTTTTTTCAGGGTTGGTTAGTTTGTTTTTCTTTTCCTTAGAATGTGAATTACAGAAATAATACCTGGAGAGTACTGTCTGGTTCTTTGGTTTAACTTGCACTTCACATTGACATGATTGCTTATTCTTTTTTTAAACTGTTTACATCAATTATTGTAGCTCATGACTGTTTCTTTATCTTCTGCCGAAGTGACCATAATAGATGTTTTTGCTGTTAGCCTAGCTTACTGTTGAAAGATAAAATACGGCTACTGTATGCTCACTCACCCCCCCACCCCCCCCAAACAGGGACAGTGTAGCTGTTGCAGATATTGGTAGCGTGCAGTTGGAGGCCCAGCATGTGTTCACTCACCGGCGACAGATATCGGAGGACACGGAAAATCTAGACAACAGAGATTCCCCCGAGGTAAAAAAACCAAACAAACATCTCTAAATGTTTCTGAAATGCAAGTAACTTGTAATACAAGCTTTCTGACTAGATTTAAAATTTGTAACTTGAAACTCCTTTTAAAAAATACTTTTTCTTTATTTTCTTTTTAAAGAGCTGGGAAATTATAACTGAAGATGAGGCAACAATGTATAGCAATCAGAATGTTCAAATACCTCTCTCACAGAGTAATTGTGATATACAGTCTCATCTTGCAGAAGAATTGAATACCAGACTTACTACCTCTGGAAGTTCAGCTACTGGCCAGTCAGCAGCCTACACTGTAAATTATTTTTCTTATTATTCTAATATACAGAAATATCTGTGTTTTGCACAAAATGTTATAACTGATAGGATTAGATCCATAAATACTTCATTTAACAATTACATTTTCAATTTCATCCCTAAGGCAGAGAACTTAAGAATAAGCTTTTTACTATGGAAGCCCATCTAAGCAAACATTTTATTCTTCCACACTTTTCTTATATGAATTTTTGCCTGAGATTAAAACATACTTGTGTGAAGTATTTTTTGGTCGTCTTATACTGTCATACAGAATGCTATTGAAAACTACAGGTGAAGGAAGGTGTCTGTATCCTGAAAGCTTATTTCTAAGGGCGTTGTGCTATATCGGTCACTTCTACCACTAGGACAAGTTTTAAGATAATTCCAGTTTTCATTGTGAATACTGGCATAAGATTTTTATGGTGGAGCCGAGTAAACCTGGTGACTCCATAGCAGTGAAAAAGGGACCCTGCTCATACAGTTCCGCTGCCCCCGCACCAGTTATGAAACTTGCCTGACCTCTCAGTGAGTGTTTTCAGTTTGCTAACCCGGAAGAAAACTATTCTTTTTTCCCCCAACTCTGTTTTTGCTATTTTAGCAAGTTGAAACAATATGCTAGGTTGTCTGACAAATACTGTGGTGGCAAATGAGAAGCAGCAGGAGTATGTTGCCAGGAGTAGGAATTGTCTTTTTGGTGGTAGCGAGCAATTAAATAAGCTCAGCTGTCTTGTGAAAGCCGAGCTCCACAAACAGCCTTGTAACCTGATCTGTGACTTGAGAAATCCACTGTCCATTCAGGAAAGCCTGTAGAGGTGACCCAGACCATCTAGTCTGTAAGATTTAGGTGTTTAAATAAAATTATTAGCTTTTTTCATGCTGTAAAATGTAGATTTGGAATTGACAGCTTTTCTGAGTCAGTAAAAAGGCATCAATAGTGTTGCTGGAAACGCCAAAGTGGGAGTTTGTTATTCTCGCTTTGCTTGATCTCTGTTATTTGGAATACTATGGCTAAAGAGAAAACTGTTATCTTTGAGTTGCTTGGGTGGCCTAAGATAAGAAGGAGGCAGATGTTCAAATTATTTGCAAGAGCCAGCTAGAATGACAGTCTTGCCTCCCTTCACCACTGTCACCCCCCAAAAAATAAACTTATGAACTTAATCTTGCTTTTTCTTTGAATTATTCTGAAAGAGTACGTAGAGAGGGAAAAAATCCTTCAAATAACTGGGGAAATTCTGCAGCAAGATGAAATACAGTTGCTTAATTGTAGCATGTGAGATCTAAATTGGCTCTAGGCAGAAAGGTGGATGCTTATGCAAAGCCCAGGAATTGAATTGCTCTTTTCAAACTGGGTGTCTAAAACTCTCTTACCTTGTCATTGTTAACTTAATCTACTCTCAGAAAAGTTGTTAGCTCTGATATATCACAGGCTTTAGTCTACTGACAAGATAACACAGTAAGTTCTATACTGTAAATTCAGCTGTAATGTAACTGGTTTCAATTAACTGTAATGTTTTACGTGCCAAACCATCTGTTTTTAGGGTTTTTGAGAACTTTCACAAGCCTCTGTATTATTCTGTTTCAAGATTACAATACACACTGTGAACTTAACGTTTCTAGCAGTGTTAAAACAGGAGTTTCAAAAATATTATATCAAATTGACGTTTCAAAACAAATAAGACACTTTGTTCAAGATGAAAACTGTAATGAAGTGTGATAACTATTGTTGACTGTTTGCTGCCATTGGTAAAGCTGCAGTAATAGCTAATACGTCATTTCTCTTCACTGCTTCCAGAACCATTCCAGCAGAAGAGGCAGTCTGCAAACATACAGAGCTGAAGAGCAGCCTGCACATCCAGTGGTACGTCACTCTCCAGAAAACCACAGGCTTGTGTTGCAAAGAAGCTGAAAGATTTTCTTCATGTAAAACTTATTTTTGTAGACTATGTGTTACGTGCTGACATTTTAGATGAGATTTGGCCTTCTGCTTCTGGCAGCTGTCCTGACAAAATTGCAATTATAAGTCTAGCAAGATTGGAGTTCCGTCATAAAGCTTTCATATTCCAACTTTGTGGTTTTGGTTTAACATTAGCTTAATGCATGGATAGAGCCTGTAGAAGGAAGTAGTCTTCCCATGAAAGTATGAGTTTTGTTTTTCAAATCATTTGCTTTGTAATTAAGGTAGGATGGTGGTACAGCTTTTATGTTTTCACGGTGACGCTGCAAACTGTGAGCTCATAGCCAGAAGTACTAGGCTGGATCAGCCATGCCTAAACCAGGTTTATAAATTAATCCTCTTAGATGAGGAGCTTGAATTAAAAAACAAAAAACAAACAAAAAAAACCAACAAAACAACCAACCAATTGTTACTTCATACTGTTCAGTAAGGACTTAAGTTCTGCTTTTCTATTTTATCCAATCTGCAAAAATCATGACCGTCTGGATTATAGTTTTGTTGTTTTAATTTGGCAGAGGAAAGCCTTTTCACAGTTTCATAATTTTCTTAACTGTTTTTCTTCCGTTATCACTAATATTTAGTTACTACCTACTTCATCCGGATTACCCCCAGGCTGGGAAGAGCGACAAGATGAAAAAGGGAGGTCTTACTATATAGATCACAATTCTAGAACCACTACCTGGATTAAGCCAGTTGTACAGGTACTGTCTGTCTTCTAATTTACTGATCTATTTATTAATTTAACCTTTTAAACATCTCACATAATAGCAGTAAAGTTTAGAGAACTCTTTGAAATAGAATATGTGAAAGGCATAAATGGTAAAGCACTACATAAAGTATCTGAGAGAATGCAACAAGAGATAGGAACAGCATTATTTTACTACTAATTATTAATACTATTACCAAGAAAGCCTTCTGGAGAGTTATAGCTGATTGAGAAGCCTGAAAGACTTCTTTCAACCTTGGTAGCATAATCAGTGATTGTTAGTCAATGTTATTGATATTAGACTAAACAAATCTATGTCTGGCACTTGCTTTATGAAACTGCGTTCGTGAGTCAAAAATACAGATAAATAGAAAAAAATATTGCTCTACAGGGCTTTGATTTGATTTTTTTTTTTTCCCCATTTACCTTAGACTGCTGTGGAAACAGGTCAGTTGTCAGCTGTGCAAAGTATTCCTGTAGGAAGACAACCACAAGCAACATCAAGTGATTCATCACAACAGTCTTCTCAGCAGCAGCCTGAAACGGAGCAAGGATTTCTCCCTAAAGGCTGGGAAGTCCGACATGCACCCAATGGGAGACCATTCTTTATTGACCACAATACCAAAACGACAACATGGGTAATGGGAAACTGCTGTCATGAACTGAAATTTTAGTTTCTCACAAGTCAAAGCTTTGCTGCTTTCAGCAAGCTTCTGTAGGTTTCTTTACTGCCAAGATAACTGTGTCGTGTCTGTTAAGGAACATATGTAATAAAAATGTGAACTCATTTAAAATACCTATCGTGGGTAGAACAGGGTGAATTTTACGAACTGTATTGGTACTTGAAAATTTAGCTCAGAAGGAGGAAAACACTGATGTGTATAGGAATCCATTTCACAGATACAAAGCATCTCCTAGATGACACCTCTGTTGTAACTGTAGAACTGTGATAGCTTATATGTGCTGTTAACAGAAATCAGTTTTGTAAGTGTTCCTGCAACAGGAAATGTTACTTCAAATTTACGACATGGTACAGTGCCCAATACAAATTTCTTGAGGAAGCAGGCCAGGCGTAGCTACAAGATGGATGCGGGGTTGTACAGCTACAGTTCCACAGAGTGGCACTGCACGCCACTAAGCAGTGCTGATAGATCGACTTAAGTATTTAGAGTAGGTCACTGTTACTGTGAAAGAGATACAGGAATGCATTAAATTGATTCAAAATTAATATTAATTTCTTCAGGATTACAGAAAGACCTCATTTAACACAAACACCTTCCCCCTACCCCCCTAAAAAAACCAAACCAAACAATGAAAAATCCCAACCACCAAACCCCAAAAGCACAAGGTGTGCCAGGAACAATGCAAAAAGATTAATTTGACTCAATTACACTAAAATTGAGTTGAATGAAGGATTTTAAAATAAATTTACATATAAAAAAGTGAGAGGTCATTAGAAGACGATTGTGCACGCTGGAGGAATGAGAATCCCCAAGGAACTACTTGGCTGCAGAATACGCAACAATTATCTAGTTGGTACTAGGCATATTCTTTATGCAATCATTAACAAACAGGAAAAAATAATAAAAAAAAGATTTTAACATGCTGTTTGTTTTGTTTTCAAAGGAAGATCCAAGACTGAAAATTGCTGCTCATCCAAGGAGAAAGGCGTCCCTAGATCCAGTAGACCTGGGTCCATTACCAGTAAGTAAACTGTTTTATACTTGTTTTGCAAATACAACAATTTAAATACTTAAACTAGCACCATTGAAACTTGCACATGAGAAAATGCAGCCTGCTTTTTTTCATGCAAATTTTGAATATTTGAAAATATTTTGAATTCCAATGCTGAGAGTAGATGGAGGGGGTGAATGCCCCCAGCTGCAGATGTTGTTGAGTTGTATGCAAACTATATGGTCAGAAATTTATAATAAAAGTGTCGTCGTCTTACAGCCAGGGTGGGAAGAGAGAACTCACACAGATGGAAGAATATTCTTCATAAATCACAGTATGTACAATGTAGTATTCTCCCCGCACTCATAATTTTATTTCTGAACATTATCTAAATTAATGAAACTAATCACAAAATCTCTTGCAGATACAAAGAGAACACAATGGGAGGATCCTCGACTGCAGAATGTGGCAATAACTGGACCAGTAAGCTTTCCTTATGTAGCCTTACATATTTTTCAAAATATTGTTAATGGAATCCAAACAAACTATTGTCATTTACTAGTGAGTTGTTCTAGAAGATGAAACTTCCAGGGTGCTTGAACAAGGCATTTTTATTTCTTTCTAAAGACTGTTTAGAAAGCTTTCTGTGGAAATGGTCTTTAAATGCCAGGAAAAGATCAGTTCCCATAGCAGTAAGGAAGTTTCCTTATAGACTGGAGGGGGGGTTTGAAGTGGGGTAGAAACTTTATTTTTTTTTTTTATCCACAGTGTTCAATATAAAACTAGCTCAATCCATGAAGTAAACTTGAAAACAAGGAGAAAACAAGGAAAGACAAAAAGAAAGAAAGAAAGAAAAAAAGGCAGTGAAATGGCTTTAAAAGGAATGAAATTAATTTCCAACTGAAAAATAATTATCTACCCTTGATACTTAATCTGAAGTGCAAAATTACCAGGACTAATTGCAAAGATGGTACACATTATAATTATAGATGGGTTTTAGTGTTCAACTGATATCTGTGTTTATTAATAGCCCACATATGTAAACAACCTTCTCTGTCCATGGAAAATAGGGGTGTTTGTAGCCAGGTCTCTCATGATACAGCAAGGAGAGACTTCGTGTTATGTAAGTCACCAGAGGCATTTTGGTCACTTCGATCTGGGCCAGTCACATCAGCTAACAGTAAAGTATAGGATAAATTCTATGGAACGGATCAGAACAAATGATCTGAACGAAGGAGTACTTTTCATTCTAGATGTTTTGAACTGACCATATATTCATAAACTGAAAGTCTTCTGATAGTTAGTAAAACACATATTCCTGTTTTCTCAGAACTTCAGTGTATGTCTATGCTTCATAAATGTAGACTAGTTTATATTACATTAATTGTTTGAGTATGTCAAGTGCTTTTTCTTTTGGTTTTTATTTTTTTATTATTATTATTTTCCCAAGGCTGTGCCTTACTCCAGGGACTATAAGCGGAAGTACGAGTTCTTCAGAAAGAAATTGAAGAAACAGGTTAGTAATCTGTAGGAATCCAGCAGAAATTTATGTCCCTAAACAAAGGGAAGCTTAGGTTACAGTGAAAAGAAATTGGAACTTTGTAACCTGCTTATGGAAGATAGATTTACAGTCTGATCAAGAATACATTTGTGAAACAGCAACTTGGTGACAATTAGCATTTAATCTAACAGTAGGTTTTGTGACTTTACGCAGTGATGAGACTGCAAGCAATCTAATTGAAAAAGTAGAAATTCTAAAAGGTTAAGAAACGTTGTAAACCTGGAAGTAGGGTGGCAACAGAAAAGTTTGGAAATCACTGACCTAGCAAATACTAGTTTTTGGAACTCTGAATATGGAAATAGAAGTTCTCAGAATAGATTTTAGACTGTCCAGATAGAAAGCTGTACTGTCATCTTGATCAGGCTAGATAACTGTAATAAATTGTTATAGCCTTAATATCTGAAGTTTATGAATGTCATTTGCAAGTTCTAGCTTGAAGTGGCAGTGCCAGATGTATTTATAACACATAGCATAAAAGACTGTAAATAGCATCTGCATATCCAGATAACAATGAGTCTCTGCACAACTGCAATCAAATTGGGTAGCCTTGGAAGATATTTTATATATATATATAAAAAAAAATAGCCTTTGAGCTTAGACCCATACTTTGCCTTTTACCTACCAAGTAAATAGGGCTACCTTTAGCCTTTCTGAAACCTGTATCTTTTGAATGGACACATAAATTGCACACGATTATATATGCATCTACTTTTTGTGTTCCTAGTCAAACAAGCTTGGCATTCATTGAAATGTCATTATCGTGAGCTGAAAAGTGATAGACAACTCAGCTACACAATATATTCTGAGTAATGTAAGAGTTAAATGTGTATTTAAAGCTTGTATTACTGCTGCCTTTTAAACATTCACAAATACCTCAATGACAGTTAGTGACAGATTGATTTATACTGAGATTTAATTACTGAATACTCATTTTAATCAGCTAAGTTTGGTTTTAGTAATTGATTTTATTATTGCTTCAACTTTTTTCTGAGAAGTTGATTTGCAACTAAAACCAGGAAAATATTTTTTTTTTTTTTTAATTTGGGGATATTTTGCTATTTTCTGAAAGGATGAAAAAGACCCATATCTCATAGTCACCATGTAAACTAGCGATAAAACATGGCACAGAATTCTGCAGCTTGGAGAATGACAAATAATATGTTCCTCTACTCAAAGTAATTATTTTTTTGTTTGTAGTTTGGATCAAGCTGTTGTTGGATACAAATAGGCATTACATTTAAATGCAGCATTCTATTTTATTGGCAGGGGGGGAACAGGTTATATTATTTTAGGAGTGTAAGAAAATAAAGAAGCATATCTGAACACGTGCACTTCAGAGTTATTTATTAAATATTTCTGTATTCAAAAATTTGTTATTTCTACTGAGTGTGACTAGCTCTTTGAAATCTGAAATACATTGAGTTTCATTGCATGATCCTAATCTAGGCATAGAGCAGCATGCGCTGAAATTTCCTGTTCCCACTTTCACTGAATTTCTCAGTTTTGCCTGAAGTAAATGCTGAAAACAAGTGAAATCAAGAAAATACTTTGTTCTCATATGATTTAATGATTCAGCAAAGTTTAGTCCTCGTTTATTACGGGCTTACTCTGAAAGCTCAGCAGCAAATATGAGCTTGGATATTTATATTTAAATATCTTCCTGGTATGATAGATTGTGATTTGTTGCTGTTACTTCATATTTGAAGGGCACTGATTTTTATTTTAATACTGTAGGAATACTTGTGTGTCATTATATGTCTTAGGAGAATGAGACACCTAGCCTAATAGTTAGAATATTGAACTAGAACATGTCAGGTAAAATTGTTCCAAAAATAATTTTATTTATAAACTGAGATGCTTTTTTAATCAAGCTTATAATATGGCGAATTTTCAGTGTTAAAAAGGATTCCATGCCTTGCTGCATATAGAACAACTGAGTATATACTGTTACCCCTAAGAACATACTTTAACCCTATCTTCTTCATGTGAAATAGAACTTAGTACCCAAAACTTTCCATGTGAGTTGAATCTCATGTAATTAGAGGCTCTTGTCAATCATATCATGTTATGTTTGCAAATTTTTAAGAACAGGATTTGCATGCCATTCTTTGTTTACAGAATTTGCATACTCTGCAAGACTGAAAGATGCTGGGTTTTCTTCTGTTATTCTATGTCTTCATTTTTTAATATATTTTTATTTCTAGAGTGATATTCCGAATCGATTTGAAATGAAAATTCATCGCACAACAATCCTCGAAGATTCTTACAGAAGAATTATAGCTGTAAAGAGAGCAGATTTCCTTAAAGCAAGACTTTGGATTGAATTTGATGGTGAAAAAGGTTTAGACTATGGAGGAGTGGCCAGGGAATGGTTCTTCCTTCTCTCTAAAGAAATGTTTAATCCTTATTATGGATTGTTTGAATATTCAGCTACGTAAGTAATACAGGTTTGGAAGACGTGAAGACTATTTAGGGAAAGGAGATCAATTGTATTTCTCATGCCTACCTTCAGAATGGAATTGCTTCCCCCACCCCAAACTGTATAGGGGCGTTTAGCTGTAAATGCCTGCGATGTTTTGCACCTAGTTCTTTGTTTGACAGGAGAATAATGTGGAAACAGTACCTGTGTTTGTTTTTTTCCAGCAGTCTAACCTAAGCCATGTCATCTTTGCATAGACAAGTATATGCTTGTACTATTTAAAGAAGAGGCAGTATTTAACAAATAACACAGGGAATGTTATTCTGATTACTTTAAAATCAATGAGTTAATCCTTTCTTTTTGGTATATCTCTAACTTAGAAAGATAATTCATGGTGTTTCAAAACTGTTATTTCTGTTATGCTAATAGAATCACCTACTGAGTATTGTTTAATATTAGATTAGTGATTCACTAATCCAAATTGATTATTTTTTTCAACTTCATGAAAAGTAACACCTGATTTAACCAGCAGTGTCTTTTGGACCTTCAAATATGGGACTGTTCCAATAGTACAACATCTTGTTTTTCTTTTTTCTTCCCTACTCCATCCCTCAACTTCAGAGATAACTATACTCTCCAGATCAATCCAAACTCTGGACTTTGCAATGAAGATCATCTCTCTTATTTCAAGTTTATAGGTCGTGTAGCTGGAATGGCTGTTTACCATGGCAAACTTTTGGATGGTTAGTATTTATTGTATGTAATATATTTAAATTATTATTATTGTACCTATTTTGAATTTTAAGTTACATACTGTTCAACTTATTTGTTCTTCTTTAAAGCCTTTTTTATTCGTCCTTTTTACAAGATGATGCTTCAAAAACCAATAACGCTTCATGATATGGAGTCTGTGGTATGTAATTTGCTTTATCATCTACGTTAGGCTTTCATGTCCGTATTAATTTTTTTAATACATCTTTAATGAAATAGTGAAGGTTGAAAGTGCATGATTCAAAGAAATTTTAGGCTGCATCTTTTGTAAGTCTGTAAGTTATATAGGATTTAAAACTTCCAAGGAAAATCAGAGACCTGAACTATGGTTTAAGTTAAGCTGTATTGAAAACTTGTCTCTAAACTTTCTATGATGTACTCTTGAAATATTTTTAGACACTAAGGTTCCTAATATTGAATAATAAACATCTTCGGGACCCCTGTCTCAACGAGTTTGTTAAATTAGGTTTGTGGGTTTTGATAACTAAAAAGAAATGTATTCTTATATGTTCAGAGACTGAAAATATTAACAAGTGAGTACAGTGTAAACCTTTTAGAGGGGAACATGGCCCTTACAATTTTCTTCTTTTTTTTGTTTCCCTGGTAATGGTATGATGGTTCTTATCTAGAATAGTTATGGACAGAGTGATTTTTATTCAGTCTCTTTAATCTATAACTGATTTTTCTGTCCTTTAAGAATACAGAATATAGTTCCTATCTGTTTCTGAGTAATAGCTTTGTAATGTGTCCTGGTTATTTTTTCCTTTTCTTTTTTTCTTGTACTATAAAATTATGGGATGGTTTGGGTTGGAAGGAACCTTAAAGATCACCTAGTTCCAGTCCCCCCGCCATGGGCAGGGACACCTTCCAGCAGACCAGGTTGCTCAAAGCTACATCCCACCTGGCCTTGGGCACTGCCAGGGATGGGGCATCCACAGCTGCTCTGGGCAACCTGTTCCTGTGTCTCACCACCCTCACAGTGGAGAAGTTCCTCCTAATACCTAACCGAAACCTTGCCATTCCCCCTTGTTCTGTCACTTTATGCCTTTGTAAAAAGTTCCTCTCCAGCTTTCCTGTCGGCCCCTGTAGGTGCTGGCAGGCTGCTCCAAGTTCCCCCTAGAGCCTCCTCTTCTCCAGGCTGAACAGCCCCAACTCTCTCAACCTGTCTTCATAGGAGAGGTGCTTCAGCCCCTGATCATCTTTGTGGCTTCCTTTGGATCTGCTTGAGCCGGTCCATGTCTGTCTTGTGCTGGGACCCTAGAGCTGAACGCAGTACCCCAGGTGGGGTCTTACAAGAGCAGAGTAGGGAAGAAGAATCGCCTCCCTTGACATGCTGGTCATGCTTCTTTTGATGCAGCCCAGGATGTGATTTTGCTTTATCTTAATTTTCATTCCCTAAGGCTCTTTGTAGTAACGTCTGACAATAAAGGGAAGTTAAATACAGGATGAGAGACAGAGAAGAGTCCACAATACGTTACTTCCAATAATGCTTTTACATCACCATTTTGCTACGTGAGAGTTTTTTGGACTTGAGATTGCTGAGTCTTCAGGTTTCAGATGTCTTTGTAGCTTTGTACAGTTGCAGTGTCTTTGTATCCAATACAGGATTATCCTAGGTAGCAGCATTTACTGGGCAGTAACAGGGCCTCTTGTAGCTTAAAAAGCGGCTACTCTATTTTGTATTTACTGTTTTGTAATTCTCTCTCTTAGGATAGTGAATATTACAATTCTCTGAGATGGATTCTTGAAAATGATCCAGCGGAACTGGACCTTAGATTTATCGTTGATGAAGAACTTTTTGGTCAGGTTAGTATGTTTATGTAAAGTAGAATAGACAAAACACGAAAGAAAATATTTGACCTGTGAAATTAGCTGATTTTATCTGTATGGTACTAAGAAAAACCCTTCATTCACAGTCATGTTGGTTTGTTC
Source organism: Falco rusticolus (assembly GCF_015220075.1). NCBI lineage: Eukaryota > Metazoa > Chordata > Aves > Falconiformes > Falconidae > Falco > Falco rusticolus. Next base: position 18,087,163 of record NC_051193.1, on the reverse strand, counting down.
ACTCAGCTGCTGTGTTTAGCTGGCACATGCTCAGGCAGTGCTCTTAGCCTGGCTGTGATGTGATAAAGGATTTGGAAATAAGCAGAGCTTTAAAAAATGACTCGTGCTTTTTTCTTAAGTAATACTTGTATTGAAATGTAGCTGTTGCTGTGAATGCAACTGAGACTAAGATATCCATAGTCCCATTAGTAATCTGGAGTAGAGACTGGTTTTCTGTGATTGGCTGGAATAGATAAGCTCTTTTGGAAATGATTGGAATCATAAATTTCACTGGGAGATAATAATAGGGTTTTTTTCTAAGATGTACTAGAAAACTATGGAGTAAACAAGTTTGTTGTGTGGAGAGCTATCCAAGATAAGTCGTGTAGAAATACCACAGGTATTGAATAAAAATTGCAAATTATGGGTGTCAGCTAGATCCAAGTAGGACAGTAGCCTTTGTGGTCTTGTGTAACTAAATTGACCTTAAGTAGAAGCGTGAAAATGTACATCCATAATAAAGTAGAAATCAGATATTTGTCTACTGAGGTTCTATATTGCATATATGCATAACGTTGTTATGCATATTGATTCACTTATTTAACGGAACCATTGCTGAAATTGTTCTGTGTTTTTCCTTGAGATTTGGAAAAATGGCTGGGTCACTGAATATGCACTTGGTGAAGTCCACATTACTGAAAACTCGTGTGCAAATCTGGCAGCCCTGAATAACACTTGCTTTAAAAAAATATATAAATAAATAAAAATCAACCAAATTCTGTTTATTCAGGTGAACTGTGACACCAATTCTGACTCTTATAGTTTTCAAATCCTGCACTCTTCAAGAGTGAACTAAATTACACAATACTGATGTATGAATTCTGTCACATACTTATTTAAGACCTATTCTATGTATCACATTTTAGACCCATCAACATGAACTGAAAAGTGGTGGATCAGAAATAGTTGTCACCAACAAGAACAAGAGAGACTACATTCAGTAAGTAGTGGTCACTGTGTGTGACGTGTCTTACCGGATTGCCCCTCTAGTAATAGGGGCTGTGTGTTAGTTGTATTAACAAGAGGAAGCTGTTGCTTTGTGTATAAATTGCTTTTATTTTAAATGTTTTTGGTTTTGTTTTTTTTTTTTTACAGTCTTGTAATCCAGTGGAGATTTGTGAGCAGAGTACAGAAACAAATGGCAGCCTTTAAAGAGGTATAGCTTTAATTACTACAGAAATTCTAAGAATTTGTACTATCTAATCTTAAGACAAGCTTATTTGGACATCCTGAAGACCCACAGATAATATTGCTACAAGTATAAAAAAGGTGGTGATACTGTTTGTCCACTTTGAATTATTTCAGCCTTTAAAATCTTTTTGATATATTTTTACTGAGGTGTTTAATTCACACTGAGAAATCTGTTTATTTCTCAATCCTGGCTGACAGCTTTGGCTGTAGTGCAATCAGTTTAATGAATTCTGCAGAAATGAAAATTAATTCTATTAGTTTGATTTAAACTAGCTGGTTTATCCTTACATGCAATATAATTTACACAAGTATGATATTCAGACTTGCATATTCACCATTCAGTGTTGCACAATAAAGATAAGTCAGAATTAAAGTACTGTAACTGAACTGGGGGCTGCTGGTGTTCAAAAATCTGTATTTGATGTATTGCTTTGGCTCTGTTTATTAAAGCATCTAAATATTGTTCTTAGTGAACAAAAACGCTAAAATAATGTTGACTTGATTTTTTTTTTTAAAAAAAACATCCCTCATCTTTTTAGGGCTTTTTTGAACTAATACCACAGGATCTGATTAAAATATTTGATGAAAATGAGCTAGAGGTAAGTGTTTCATGGAAAAGGAAACAAATTATGTTGAAATTTAATGTTACTGACTTAAACTTTTGGTGGTGTTTGTTTTGGTGTTTTTTTTTTTTTATCTGTGTAGTTATTAATGTGTGGACTCGGAGATGTGGATGTGGCTGATTGGAAACTACATACAAAATACAAAAATGGCTACAACATAAACCATCAAGTAATACAGTGGTTCTGGAAGGTATTATGAAATTCTGATTATTTTTTTTTAACTTAGAACCTACTCAAAAGCTGTAGCATTTCAGCTATGCTAGTTTATAATGCAATTCATTAATAGGTAGGTAAATATTTGACCATTAAGACTCCTGAGAAAGTAAGAAAACTATAGATGAGATGCATGGTAAGAATGTAAATACACTACTGATACTTGCTTTTTCCAAAAAATCCATGTCTGACTGGGGTTAAAAATATTTCTGTGTAGGTTTTTCTGGCATGGTTACACTAAAGAGGTGTTAAACTCTTCTGTTTAATAAATTACAGGAGTTTGGCTGCTAGTTCATAACATCAGGAAACTTCAAAGAAAGTAGGGGCCAAATCTTTCAGGGAAGTATTTCAACAGCCTGCTTAGCCAGTAACCGTACTCCTGTTACAGTGTCATTAAAAAATTGTTGACTTAATGTCTTTTAGCAATAGGCAGAGAACTGTGTGTCACTACAAAAAAAACCACATGTATATATATAAAGGATAATGATTTAGAAATAGAAACTTGCGTAAATCTGCTAGCTTAATACATTAATTTAAAAATAAATGTTTAATTGTAATCATTATCATACACAGGCAGTCTTAATGATGGACTCTGAAAAGAGAATAAGATTGCTTCAGTTTGTTACTGGCACATCACGTGTACCTATGAATGGGTTTGCTGAGCTGTATGGTGAGTACTTATGATTATGTTTACAATTAAGTAGCAGGGAACGTGATACCGACATTGTCATGATATTTGATTTCAAACGTAGACACACTGTTTTTCAAATTTTGCTGTAAAAATGAGTGTATACTGGCTTTATAAGAAGTGAAGTTAGAGTCACTCTAGATCACGTTTCCCGTGTTCTATAAATATGTCATTTTAATTCTGGTTTTGGAAGTTTTTAAATGTGTAGGAGTTCTCAAATGAATGTGTTTTTTTAAAGCTCTTAAAGAGCTGCAAAAATCCCTGTTTAACACGTGATTGAGCTTGAAGAAGGCTCTCAGTTATCTAAGATCTGATTACAAAGACATGCTGGCATCAGCAGTTAACTTCAGTTTTTCCCAAGTTCCCCAACTGCTTTTGCAAGCCACACTTCAGATACAACTGGAATTGTAAGGATATATTCTGAAGAGGACCACTGAAATGACACGAGTTTAAACGTAATGCCAAAAGAAACATAGTGAACCTACAGTGCAGAGACTGAAACAAGCAGATGGCAGCAGGGAGCAGACGTCAATACCGAAGCCAGAAAACCCTCTGTGAAAAGACCATGGACAAGCGGATAGAACAGCCCACAAAGGGTGGGGGTGTTTGGCTTATGGGAAGTCTATTTTCAGCTGCCATCAGCTATTACTACTTCTGCTAGACTACTCTATTAAGCCTTTAAAAGGGTTTGAGATCCTATGCAAATGACTGAATAGCCTAACGTGTATTTGAATAAACATTTCTATTAACAAATTACTGTTGTTTATAGAACGCTAGAACTGTGAACAAATAATACCCCCCATGCATCCCCGTTTCTCCCTCTCTTCATTTTCATTTCATTTGTAAATACTCCTTTGTTGTGAGTTCCAAGGGAAAGGACAGTGCCCTCAGCAGACTTGAGCCACGTGTCTGCTGTTGCACCTGTACCTTCGCCCTGTTGGAGTTACAGTGCATGCGCGTTGCAGTGGAAACCCCATCAGGATTTTGTGGCCTTCGGATTTTTGTTTATTTGTCTAAAAACACTAGCCGGAGATAGAACTAAGGAATAATATAGGGAAAGAAACTGTTGAAACTTGGCTTCCTTCTGCTCAGGGATTAGGATGGCCTTGGGCAGTCTTCTGGCCAAGTCCCAGTTCCCGTAGCTCTGTTTACTCAATGAAAAATTCAATTAGTGATTGCCTTGCACAGTGCTTTGACATTGCTGTTTTAGCTTTTTATTTCTGCTTTACTGTAGCCAACATGCCAATCTCCCCAAACCCCAGTAATGATCACAGTGGCATTAACAGTAACCTGCTTGAAGAAGTGTAGACGGTTCTTCAATGTTTCATGTTGGCACAAGGCTTTTTGCTGCTGCCGGGCTGACCCTCCGGTGGTTGCCTTGCCACCTTCGGGCACAGCCCTAGAGCTGGCTTCCTAGCGGGACATCTCCCTCTTGTGGCCCGGAGAGGCTGTTCTGCTCATGAAAAGGGACTGCTTGGGAGGGTTTGCTCCCAGACACCCAGTCTGAGAACTTCTTGTCGCGTGGTAGAATGCACCGTTGGTCGTAGAGCTGCTTCTCTGCTTCATCCGTATTCAAGGCATTCTTACTAGTTACTTTTTCTAACCAGCCTTGTGTGCTGAAGAAACACATAAGCCAAAGGAGAAAGTAAAGATGAAGAGCTGGAAGTGTTCCCTCAACTCCTGACATGTATGTCTCACTGACAGTATTTTAGGATAAAGTGCACAGTGTTTGCTCTCGCCTGTCCAGTTCACTCACTAGGCTCGTTTGAAGTGTAGTTTCTGTGCATTGATTGGGATTTCCTACCTTTTTCTGTATGTTCGTAGCTGTGAAAGTGTTTTCTCCTCCTCTTATTTTCATGGTTAGGACTAATTGTCTTGGATTTTTCTGTTGGTGGTTTTGTGGGGGTTTTTTGTGTGTGTAAGTTGGCTAACATCTTCAAATCCACCTCCACAATGTGCATTATTACATGTGATCGTAATACAAATATTTTTATTAGTAATACATATGATTTCTTTTTTCACCATAAAACCACAAATTAAATATTTTTGAATTGACAGTTATAACTTGTGTCATCAAAAAAACCCAAACATTTTGGAGGAGTCATGAAAAAAAGGGGAGGTGTCTCTCTGCATAATAAAAGCAACTTGATTTCGTAGGTCTAAAGGTACTCAACACAGCACTTATACCTCAGCTGGATTCACTGATCGACCTGTTCATATTACTGCTGCTCATCTTTAATCTGAAACATGTTTCACATTTTCTGTTTCAGAAGGCTGCTCATACTTGGGTAGCCACCTGCCTTGGAATACCATTCTGTAACTGTATTGATGGTCTCCTCATAGAGTAGTCAGCAGACACCCACCATCAGAGATCAATCTCTTGTTCTCTGACAAGATAGCAACTTTTTGTTACTATTACTTTTTTAAACTATATAGTCTTCTCCAGACATATGCAAGCGCTTTCAACAGCTTAAGGAAATGGTTACAAAGTGCCCTTTGTGTTTACTTGGCAAGAGTTGAGAGGTCCGAGGAACTTTCAGATACAACATGCTGTAAGTCAGTTGCTGAAGACACAGGCATAGGTGGAGCTGCACTTGTGAGCCAGAAGTATTCTCTCGGGTGCACACGTACATCCCTGGAGTACACATACGGTCTCTGTGTTTCAAAAAGATATTAGTTACTCTGCTCTGTTGTGTTGGTGATGGTGGACACTCAATACTTGCTGACAGGTTATATAACTTGGCATGTTGTGATAAACATGTCTAAATTTTTACATGCAAAATTTACACAGGATAAAACTATCTTCCGCATAAAATTCTCAATGCCAACTATTATGCGTATGCATTTAGGTCTTAGACTCTGAGTTTAAGGTGTGAAATTAAGATGTGGCAAGAAATAATTTAAAATAAAAGAGAATTGGGATCAGTGACCATTACTGAGTACAGACTATATTTGATTCATATAGATAGGTCCAACTAATGTCAGAATTAGATTACAAAACCCCAAGATATTTCACAATTTGAATTTCTGATTATAAAGGAATCTCATATTGGAATGTAAATTGATGTGTATTTTTCTGCAGGTTCAAATGGACCGCAGCTGTTTACAGTTGAACAGTGGGGTACCCCTGAAAAACTGCCAAGAGCTCATACCTGGTGAGTATTAAATTTAGGTAGATGATGACATTTATTGAGAATGATAAAAATATTTAAGAGTTTTTATCTGTTTTTCAGCTTTAATCGCTTGGATTTGCCTCCATATGACTCATTTGAAGATTTATGGGATAAACTTCTTCTAGCGATTGAAAATACTCAGGGTTTTGATGGGGTTGATTAAGACACAGACATAAATTATGTCAGTCCAGTGCTGCATTTTCATGTTAAGGGTTTACAAAAATCTGAATTTTCCAGGGACTACCATTGTGTTTAGTTGCATGGCTATTGAATCTTCACAGTATCTCTTGTAAAATAAGTAAGTATTAAAAATTCACTAACTTTTGAAAATATATTTTGCCATTTCCATGGTCTGTGTACTTTGCTAGTAACTACAGTATACACATTGAATGGGCCAGTGCCAAGTAAATCAAAAACATTTTTAAGCAGTTGCCTCTTCTACAGTATTTGACAGACTGTCCTACAGTAAACTACTGAAGTAAAACTGTGAAGAAATCTTTGCAGAGGGTATAAATTTGAATTGCTGCTTTTAAGAGGAACAACTGAAATTGTTAGATGTTCTTTAAAAGAAAAACAGAAACAAAACCACCAAGTTTCATGTAATGCAATATCATAATGTGTGCTGCTTCAGGCTGTTTGCTACAGATCTGCCCAAAGCACCTTATAATTCAGCATATTAGGTAAAAGATTGGAAAGCATTTGTTTGCATTATCAGCCATCAGTTTGCAGAAAATTGACTTGCTGACACACTTCATTTTGTTAGATTTCTGTTTCTAACTTGCTTTTGTTGAAAAAGTGTAACAAAACCAGGATTTTATATAAAACGGACAAGCAGCATAATTCTGAATTGTAATGAGAAATTATATCCATTTTTGTCTGAATTTGTATACTGTCAGTTTATTGAGTGTTCATCACTGTTTTTGATAAATTTCTAGTTCAGCAATGGATAATATTTTCAATTCAACCTTTTGCAACAAATTAATCTTGAAATGAAATTTGTATGGATATCACTCAGTATTAGTTCTTGGTAGTTAGAGGCCTTTATTATCCATTCTTGCAGTATTGCACTACATAACAATAAAGAACATGTTTACAGGGTTTTCTGGGCCAAATTCAGCACTCTGATATGTGCAAACTTCTCCGTGCCGCCTGGAGGTTATGCACATATAACCAGGTGCCGAATTTGGTTCTGTAATATGTTTACAGGTTATGCTAGTTTCTATAGCTGCATTTTTATATTTTTTTTCTCCACTGTTAGTCTATAAACCAAATTTGTTAATACAGTATAACCAAAGTCATAACCAACAATGTGCAATTTATTGTAGATCAACTTGTCATATAAATACTAGTTTGATTTCTTTTGTAAATGTGGATATCTTTTGTATTAATGTTAACACTTTTTTTGAGCAAGTGCTGGTTAAAATGATTAACAAAGTTGGTTCTAAAAGGAAAAATTGGTTTTTATACCAGGCTTGCTCTAATTTTAACATTTTATTACCAATATGATCTGAGGAAATAACAGTACCTAGCTTTGGCCAGCCAATTTCTGTTTAGTCACAGTCTTTATAAATATGCAAGAAGGAAGTGTAGCACATCTCTCTATAAAGGTATGTAAATTATGTAACAAATTTAATGGGTCTTAAGGGATATTTAAAATCCCACTTTGTTTTATTCTTTGACTAGGTCGTTGGGGCTGAGAATATTACATGTAAATAAAGGTAACTTATACAAATTTTGGAAATCTATATGCAGTTTTGTAAAACATGAATGATATATCAGTAAATCTGTATAGATTTGAATGTAGCAGGTTTTGTTGCATACTTTAAAGTATAAAATAAGGATCCTGAGAGCAGTAAATAAAAGTTTATTCTAATAATTTGTGGCTCAGTTCTTTGAAGTGCAAATCGGCAGTCTTGAAATAGCAAGAATTCAGTAACTTTAGTACTCCTAGTTAGACTGGGGCAGCAGTTCCACCACAATACGTTGCTACCTTTGTATAGGTGTTGAGGTACAGCAGCGCTGTTTCCTACTGTTCTGCTCCCAAGGCATGTAGTCTTCGAAAAATTAATACACTGTTTTCATAAAAGCTCTAGGTCGCTGTGAGCCTTCATTGTACGTACGGCCAGCCTAGAAATGCTGCACGGCAGACAGGCGGAGGTGGTGGCCCCCCAGAAATGCCAGCTGACCGCTGCTGCGGGAGGGTCAGGCTCCTCTCTGCTGCTGTAGGAACACCCTTCTCAGCTGGCCGGCTGGCATGCAGCCCACAGACCACGGCGGTGAGTGCGGCAGGGGTGCAGAGGGGGCCCTGAAGCTCTGCTCCAGGCAGCACAGGCTGCCCAGTGGCGATGGAGATGTGCCACAGGGCTCGGTCCCCCGTGCGAGCTGTGGGAAGCAGCCCCGGTGTGTGGGTGAAAGCTCCTGGAGAAAGGATGCGGCTGCGGGGTCTTGGGCTGCAGGGAGTATCCTGGTGCCTCGCCACAGGACAGGGCTGGCCTGCCTACAGAAGCTCTGCTGTGGGCAAGGCACCAAGTTGCTGCAGGGAAGAGCTGCAGGAGGACTGAGTAGACACGTAGCTTTGGGGAGGATAAACAGCTGAGAGGTCCTAAGGGTCTTCACAGGGACCTTGAGCCAAAGAGCAAACCACACAGTGGGAGTGAGGAGAGGAGCTGGAAGCCCTGCTTGGGCAGGTGGTGGATGCATATACCCAAGGTGGGTGAAGCTGGAAGCTTGTGACTTCTGGCATCAGAAGAAAGGCTTCTTCACCTCTGGGTATGAATTTACAGAATTGCTGCGGTGCTGCAGATGAGGAAAGGAACAAGTTGCGTGAAGGGAGTGGTTTGGAGCCGGATGCGCCTGAACTCAGAGTTTTCACACCGAGAAGCGGTGGGTGATACAGAGTCCCTTCTGTGGGCTTTAAACTCGGTTTGTGGAGGAATGGTGATAACAGCTTGTGGTTAAATAAGAGAAGAGAGGCCATTGGTGCCGGTGCGAAGTACCGGGGCAGGGCAGTGGGAGTGAGGCAGCCCTTCTGGAGGGTGCCACAGGCTGAAGGGAGCCCAGCTCCTGTGCCTGAACACGCTCACAGGCAGCCAGGGAAGGACCAGGAGGAACAAGAGACACAGCTCATGTGGCTGGAGCCACTTGGATGGGGGGAGACCTGTGGAGGGAGGGGGTGACAGGCTGGTGCAGAGCTCTGAGTCTGGGTCAGAGGAGACACCAGTACAGGAAACACCTAGGCCACTGGTTTGTTGTCAGGAAGTGGGCAGTGGTCTTGGAAGCATCTCAAGGAATTCCAAAATGGCAAACCCTGGGTCTTAGAGGAGGCTAAACTCTCTGATGTCTGTAGGAAGGGCAGTACAAGGGGACAATCTGGGAGGCTTCAGGAGGGGGTCATGGACAGCTAAACAAGGGTGCTGGGCTGGCCGGCTGGGGAGATGTTCTCCTGGATCTCCTGTGCGCCCCTCTGTACTTTTATTTTCTGCACATTGCATCTCCGTATTCCATGAAACGTACACTGGGGACGGGACAGGATGACTCCAAAGATGCTACTGTGAACACTTCCCTATTTTTTTTGCCAGAACACCGTCCCTAATGTGGCTGTGTGTGCCAGCTGCAGGCCACTTCCCCTGGCATTACAGATGAGTTTGACAGCTGCTTCCTTGTGTATTAATGACCATCTGGTTTACACTGGAATTTCATTGCTCTCACCACCCAGCAGTGCCAGGTGAGGGATAAGACTGAAAAATCTTCCAGGCAGGTAAGAGCTAAACGTACCAGCCTGCTGAAAGGAAGGGTAGCCAGGGTTGGCATTTGGGAATGGATTTTGTGCGGGTCTAGTTAAAAGGATGTATCTGCGAAGAAACAGTCTGTTAAGGGGAGAGACTTGAGCAAGATGCTGATTCTGGGCAGGGACTGGCCTGAAACGCGAGGGAGAAGCTGCACCAGGAGCAGTTCCACTTCTCCCAGCTTTCAGAACACTGCACTGAAAATTCTGAGGGGTGTTTTGGCAGGAGCTTTGTGGGCTGCTGCAAGCCTGAGAGCTGTAAGCAGAGCAGTGTCCAGCCATCGGTTGTGGCTTCTGCAGGTCGATGCCGGTGCAACCCGGCTTTTCTAGAAAAGTACACTGGAGAATCTGCCCCGCGTGGCGCCTTTCCCTTCCCGCAGGAGGCTGCAGTCAGAAATCAAGGTCTTTTGACATTAACATTTGAAAATTTTGAATTTTCAGCCACAGAACTTTGATAATAATGGCTTTATAAAGGAATAAACAAGAAGGTCAAGCTGCCAGTGCCCCTCGCCCGCCCCCCCGTGGCCGCGGCGCTGCGAGTGGTGGCGCTGGAGAGCCGCCAGGGGGCGCCGCAGCGACCGGGCCGGGCCAGGCCCCGGGGCGGGGTGCGCGGTCGGAGCCCCCCGGTGCGACGGCGGAACGGGGCGCGGGCAGCGGGGTGCGGGGTTGGCTCCCCAGGGGCGGGCAGATCCTCTCAGAAACTTTTCAGGCTTCAAGCTTCGCTTTTCTGGGGAAGTGAAACCAGTTCTGCTTCGTGTTTAATGAGGATGGCGGTGACGTTAATTTGTGTGTTAATTGTTACGGTTATCTAGTGAGTGGCGTTCCTGCTTCTGAATAAATAAATATGACGCTGTCGAAGAAGTGTATTTATTTAGCCTAAAGAAAGGTAAAGTATATAGATTAACCTCAGCAAAGACTTGCAGTATAAGCTGTTTACAAGTAAGGTCCACTGATGGCTGCAGCTGAGGCTTGCTTACATTTTTCAATCGATGTCAATAATTCGATTTGTATCGACTTAAAGACGTTTGGGTCTGAAATGGTCTTTCTCTAAAATATCTCATTTATTCCAAGGGTTATCATGGATGTGGAAATGCTCTGCCGCCTAGTGCGACGGAGGCCTTAGGTATGAGCAAGAAGCACTGAACAGTAACTGGGAGGTCTGGGACAGCGGGGGCTGTGGTGGTCTCTTCCAAATGCATTTCAGCTGACAGATTTTTGGGTTGGGTGTCCTCTAGATGAAGTCTGTCACTTCTGGAGGTGGTACAGGTGATTCCTCAGCGTTCTTGTTGCATCGTGGGGCAGAGCTGTGGGTTAGTAGGAAGCTAAAATGGTAATTTCTTTTAAGTGCCACCGAGGCTTCACTTAGGCAGCTTGAAGGCCATGTGACTTGAATTATTTCTAATTACTGTTACTATTAACTATTAGTAACTATAATCACATCTGTAGCATATTAAACACATTCTTTTACTAGAGACAGGGTTGAGTACTTACATGTCAAACCTAGGCAAAATACGTGAGCGCAGTCTGCTCGTTTTCCTTTTCTGTCCTATTTTTCCCTCTCAAACCTCATTATTTCATACATAAATTTACTTTGCAAGCTACCTAGTGCCTTTGGCACTTGATTTGTTCTGCGAATCCATAGTGCAGTTTAGTGCTATTTCACAAATTGACTGTGTCTTTACAAAAAGCTATGTGTATATTGAAATCCACAGATGCCTCTGGCATACCATCAATGAGAAACGTGGCCAGGATCAGCACAGATTGCCGCCTTCTCTTTTTTTTTCAGTGTGATTTCAATGTTACTTAGCAAATACCTGATACTCTTATCAGTCCCCTAAAGTGGGAATTACATACTGATGATGATAACATGCCGAAACACAACTGAAGTAATTAAAACTGAATATGTGTAGTTTTAAATACTGCTTTTGCTTTACTCATTTCTTGTGTGGTCAGAAAGAGTGTTGATTGTTAGGAGACCAGGCTCTTCTGTCTGTCGTTCCTCATGCTATCTGTTCATTTGTGTTTTCCTTTCTGTTTCTTGTTAATTAGTTTGTCGTGGTGCTTGGGTTCTTCGCATAGGGTCTTATACAAAGAAAATAATTTGATAGGATTCTGCTTTTTGGGGTCAGTTTGTTTATTTTAATATCTCCCCTTTTTTAATAAATGATTTCTTTCAAGGAATCAACGTGCATCTCTTACTATGTGAACTGAGAGGAGCTCACTTATTTATCTGCCGTTAGAGCACCACCAACAAGAAGAATCTGTACTTCTGGTGCTAGAGAAGCACCTTATTGAAACTTCTACACATTTAAAAGGCAACCAACACCTACCATCTTCTATTGTTATAAATGGGAATTCAGCATTTAACAGCTGCCGTATGGCTCTGCGGCATCACCAAATCAGTAGGAGATGCAAGCACAGGCTTTGGTACTCTTACACTAAATCATTTTTCTTTGAAGTGGAGACTTAATTGCTTTTTCTATGTGGAACATATATCATTAGCACACTAAGCAGAATACAAACAGCTTGCAAAGGGGATAATGAGGGAGCACTTCCATGTAACGCTCGGTTTGCATCCACGTGACTCTGTAAAAAAATGTTTTGTTTTGCTGCGCTGTCCTTAATTTGAGGTTTCTTGCTTAATGAGACTTCAAACAAATTCTGCATTGTAGGTTTCAGGTTTTCATCCCAGAGAGAGGCTTGGGATTTCGGGGAGTGAGGGGAGGCAAAGCAGCTTGGAAAACCTGAACAGACATTGGGTGAGTGAGCGTGCCTCTTGAGGAAAGACAGATAAAGCAGCCTTCCGAAATGTGACAGAATGTAAAACTTTCTGTTGAAATACACTGCAGTCTAAAAACATACATCTCAATTTGTTTTTCTTAAGCCCTTTTGAGTTTAATTTAATGGAAAATGTTTTCATAATTGTCTGATAGCTTTTCTGGTATTTTCTACAAGCTGAAGTATTTCTGACTCAGGTTTTGTTTCGAGGGCTGGGAAGTGTGACCTTTCAGAGGCTGTGAACACACGTCCTACTAGGCAGTGCTGCTTGGGAGTATGCAAAATGCTAAAGGTTTAAATCAAATTGCCCTGAGGACTGCTTACTGACCTTTTGAATGCAAAGCTGTCAAAACCTTCAACTAGACTTCAGCTAGAGAAGAACACTTAAGGCAGATCAATGCAAACAGAAAACGCTGTGGTGTTCTGACTTTTGGTAATTCCTAGTTAGTGAGAAACGGTTACTGTGCTGCAAGAGCTGCTGGAAACAAACCCGCGCTGCTGAGGAGTTGCTGTGAGTAACATGTAATAGTTGTTTTGCAGGGAAAACCTTTTATAATCTACTTGAGAAATTAAAAGTTTTCATTAATTGCCAAGCCCTGATACAGTTATCTGAGCAGTATGCTCTATTGACTTCAAAGAGATTTTTGTCTGCTTAAGGAATGTGGGGTCAGGCCCTTAACTAGTGATAACTTTCTTCAGCGGGCTGTCAGATATGACAAACTGTGCCACTTGGACAGAAGTTACCCTGGCCTTGCCATCCCATCCTTTTGTCCCGAAAACTTGCTTTCTTCATTTGCCCACGTAATAGAGTTTCTGGGTGGTTGCTATATAGAAGAGCTTAGAAATTACCCTCTAGCTGAAGCTGTGGCTTACAGTGAATATGTTTTCTTTACCTTGAATAGTTATAACAATTATTTTCTAATTATGATACACTATATAATAAATTCAGTTGCGGAAAGTGCTTGGTGGAGTTACGGGTCATCGTCCCCATTCTATGAACTGCTGCCCAGTAATTAGTTGTCCACCCTTAATAGATTTATTCCTGATTAGTTGTTCATGCGCTATTGCTTGCTGTAATGCAGAGTTTTAAATAAATGCCTTCCTTTCTACGTAGGCTTACAGAATTGGACCCAAACCCAGGGGATTGAGAAGCTGCTCATTCATGTGTTGCATCTCAGTACAATAATGATAGGCACCCTGTGCAAAAAGTATTAAGCAATTGTGTTAAGCAATTATGTATATCCTGTGCTGAAGACTCACAGAGTAATTACTTCACAGGCTAGTAAAAATAATTCTGTGCTTTATCAGAATGATACAACTGCTTTTCTCTTAGTGTAATTAAAAGTAGCTATCAAAACATAACAGGTGCTGCTTCATTCAAGGCAAAAATAATACAATCTCTGTTAACATATACCTAAAAATTATGCTTTTTTTCAAAATAATTAATTTTTAATATTTTTTGTACTGGGAATTCAAAGTCTGATTGTCAACCATTTTAAGATCAAATTTTTACTTACATAAATGTCTACAATTTTTTAAAGATAAAAGAGGTGAAGTTGAAATCTTTTTGCATGCTTATGTAAACCTGAATTCGGAAAGTGAATAACATTTTGATCATGTAAATACTTTTTTGTACTGGAGAAAGCCTGGCTATTTAATTGATTCTGAAGGTGCAAACAGGCTGGATCAGTTGATGTCTTGCTGTAGAAAGAAATTAATCCTAATCAGACTGTATCTGACTTGAAGATGGAACAGATCACAGTTGGGGCTGCAGGCTGGGCATGGGACGCAGTGGGGAGCTGAGCTGCAGGATGTGACCGGGGGTATCCCACACTGGAGGTGTTAACAGGGAGGGGCTGCAGCTTGCTCAGGATGCCTTGGAAAGGGCATTTGTCCATCTCTGCCCCTCCTCAAGCCAGTAGGAGTTCTGATACTCGGGGGAGGATTTGGACTGCTTGCTCTGGGCTGAAGGTTTTCTTTTCTCTTGTAAGGGTAAGGCATCGTGCTTTCAATGCTGCAACAGCTTGCTGATGCTGAATGGGATGCACCTGTGGCCCCAGCTGCTCCAGATGGGATTTCCACTCAGTGGCTTGCACTGGCCTGGTCCTCAGCTGAGCATAGTAGGCCAATTTAACTCAAAAACTTACCATAAAACTCCACCATCACCACTCTGCATCCCCACCACCACACACACTTTTTCCTCTTTACTTAAGATGAACATTTTGGTGTGCACGTGTTGTGTGTTTGATATGTGTATTATTTGCCCAATACAAGTTATGTCATTTGGCCACTGTGACTTTCTAGAGGTATCTGACCATAAATGACAGCAAAATGTTATTTAGCCTTTAGCAAGTATAATCCTGAGGTAACGATTAGATACTGGATAGCAGCACAGCGGAAACCAAGTTACACTACCAGCAGCATTAACTGCGGGTTCCTTGGTGGATGCGCTATGCAGGCTCATCCATGGATGCCACATACTAAACCGAACCAGGGACTTGATTCCAGCAAAAAAAGTCCTTGTATACCCCAAAGCATTTCCATCAGGATCAGTTCTCTGGTCTGATTCCTCGCCTAGCTGTGCAAGCTCTTAGGCCAACCCAACAGAGGCAGAGCAAGCTTCGAAGCGCTGAATTGCATCAAACAAAGGGAGGGTGCCTGTGGGTGTGCTTCCAGCGGAGCATCTGAGCTCCTCTTGCCCTGCTGCGCCTCAGCGTGGGCCAGATAGAGACCTGAGCCAGGTTAGTGGCAATGTGGGTGGGGAGAGGAACTGGGGTGCTGCTCTGCTTCCCCTCAGTCCACTGAGAGCACTGTGATCCAGCCGTGCCTCCTGCCTTCAGCTCCTGCCCAGCACCGGGCGGGCGGCTCTTCCAGAGCCTCTAAAACACGAGGAATCCCCATGGGCTCCCAAGTGACTCCCACAGCCCAGCAGAGATAAAAACCAGGTAAAATCCTGGTGGCTGCAGCTGATGGAGGCGGTAATTTTGGTATCAAAAGAAATGACCCCTGTGGTGGCCTGCCTATGGCTCCCCTGGGCTGGCTGCGCCTTGACACAGGCTTGCTCCTTGCACCGGGGTGTTGCCTTTAGCGGTTTAGCCTGAATTCTTGGTGCAACGGTTCTGGTGTAAGTCCCAGTTTCCCGTGGCCCTTCAAACATCCCAGTATCCATCCCCAAAGCAGTGTTGTGCGCAGGGGTGTTTGCAGGGCGAGAGCCTGGGTGCATGTGAGGGGGAGGAGGTGCTGGGAACATGCCTTGAAGGCTTCAAATTTGTTTATCTTCACACTCCTGAGAGGTGATCGCTCTCCCGTGACAGGGCAGAGAGCTGGAGGGAGCAGCGCTGGCAGAGGGGAGATAAACCCATGGGGCACAGGCTGCTTTTGGCCAAGTGGCCTCTCCCTGACCAGCAATTCCTTATGTCTCTGTGAGATGAAATGGGACAAGAGCAGCAGGAAGCCTCCTCCAATCCTTCTTTTTAATAGTTCCTTGGGATAAATTGCAGATAAGAGGAAAGGCTGCATTGTTAACAAGCTGAGAATGTAAAGACAAAGGAAAGGGCTGCAAGCTTTCACAGCAAAAATAAAAAGGTATCTGTAGCACGGTATATTCAGCAGTTTGTCCAACTGCTAGTCAGTCGCTGATTTGCCTTGGTTTTCATTTGGTTTATTTCCAGTAATTGTTTCCTGATAGCAATCATATAGAGGAAAAGAGGCAGAAACGGTTTGCCTGTTTCTTGGTGTAACAGCAGAATGAAGGTAACTTACACAAGGATGAAAGGAGACTGTATTTCATGCCTGTTGCTAAACAAATAGCTGCCGAACATGGGTTGTCATGATAAGCAAGAAAGACGCTAACAAAAAGCTGCTTCTATCTGGAAGGTTCGTGAGATTCCTTTGTAGATTCAAACAGAGAAAGTGGTAACCTAGGAGATACTTTCTTTCTATGCAGTTATTCTTAGTTTGATACTTATTGTATCGACCCAGTGTATTAACGCTTTGATTTATAGAAGATAACATCGGAGTACAGTACTGAAGCATTTCCAGGATTTTGTTTTGCTGTCTTACTGGGGAATGGGTTGAGAGGGGGGGACTGTACTCAGCCAATTAAAAAATACATACATTGCAAATGCAGTTTATGGGGCAGCTCTTCTTCACCTGCTGGCCCTTCCTGCTCCTTGCTGCGATTTCCACATATGCATAAACCCCTAATGAAGTTACTCTGAGTGTTTCAGTGCACAAATTCCAGCTGCGACTGCCCGTCTGCTGTCGCTTTGGTCCCAAGCCAGCCGAGCACCGAGGGCTTACCTCCCAGGAATGCTGAGCATCCCTGAAGTCAGGGGTAGTAAACAGTGCTCAGCACCTCGTGGGGGAGCCCAGGGAGGCACGGCAGAGGCATGCAGGCTGCCCTGGCCTGGGAAACGTTAATGGCAGTTTGGCTGAGCTGAGCCAGGGCAGCCGCTGGCCCATGCTATTGCCACACCTTCAGCTGCATGTCACAACCCTTGGCGTTTCACCATTCCTTTTACACTGCAGAGAGACAAACCAGGAGAAAGCAAGCTCTGTGGAAAAAAGGAAGAGTTTTCTGGCAGGTGACGTGCCCAGAGGAGCTCACTGCAGGCAGAGGAGCATCAGCTGTAGCGTGAGGGCTGGGAGAAAGAGCATGGAGCTGTGGTAAACCCAGAGTCCACATGGGAAGAGCTCTACGCTGTGTGCAAGGGGAAGAGTGTTTGTGGGATCAGCTCTGCCCTCAGGTGCCTGCTCTCCCTCTGTAGCCGTGTGGTTTCTTAAATGTACCAAGACGACATGATGTCTTCCATCTAGGAAACAACAGAGTGACTGAGCAAAAACACTTTGGTATTTTTCCCACCTTCCAGCAGCAGCAAACAGGCACGGCAGAGCGAGGAAATGCACTTTGCCAGATCCCTGCGAGGCTGCTTTTCCATGCTGCCTGCGGTTGCCTCCAGCAGTAGGGGTGGATGGTGGGGAGTCCTCTTTCTCCTGCTGAAACTCAGGGCCTGGTCCCTTTTCATTCTGGTGTGACAAGCCTCCAGAAGAGAGGGTGAAGGCCGGGAGGCTGCTTGCAGGGCACTGTGGAACAGCCTGGCTGAGGTGCACCCACCAGTTCGGGCCAGCAGAGTGCTGTTGCGGAAGGTAGCTGGAAGGAAGAAAGAAAATGAATTGCTAGAGCAGCAAATAATTGTACTCCTTCCACTTTGGTGTTTGTTGGTTTATAACCAGATGAGATCTGTGTTAAAATCCCTTTGTCAAGGAGGTGTGCTGTTCCTGTACAGGAAGGCTCCCTGGAGAGAAAGTTCATTAGCATCCCGAGGGCTCATCCCAAGGTGTGTTTGCCCATCTGCTCGGGGAAGGAGTGACTCTCCTTTGAGAAGGCAAAGGAGATGGCAACTGTACGCAGGTTCAAAATGAAGCAAGAATCCACTAAGTGACCAAATGTGCCAAAAGTAAACATTTGTATGGTGGGTCTTAATAGAGTTAGCTTCACGAAGTGTACATCTGTGAATACAGTTGTAATTGGGTCGGGAGTTTGGCATGAGAAACAAGAAAGTGTCTAAACATGCCTACGGTGACACCAGATCAAAAACACTCGGAGCAAGAACTGTAAAGAAAAAAGGGGCTTCCCTGAGAAGAAGGGTTAATGACACCCCGCCGGGGGTGCAGCGTGGTGGCAGCCTGTTAGCTGGGTCTTGAGGACTCCACCGGCTGAAGGCAGCGCTGAGCCGGTGCAAATTGCCATAATTCCCCTGTAGTTAATAGGGCTCCGGCAATTACCGCTGCTCTCAGCCTGCGCTGAAAAATGACAGCCGCTCCAATGCTGCCGCAGCAGTGCTAAACTGCCCGTGGTGACTGTACCCCTCCCTGCACCCCGGGTGCCTGTAGCCGCAGCTTGCTTCACGCCACCGGTGACACACGGCAGCTCCGTGTGACCTGCCAGCAGAGGCAGAGGACAAGCTGGGACCTGGCACTGGTACCAGGGGAGGGTTGAGCCTGTGGGGCTGGGAGCAGGGAGGGGACCGGAGTAATGGTTTTATGTTGGTTTGAAAATGAATTTGGGCTCCTGGACCCTACTACTACCCCTTATAGGCAGCAGCTAACTGAGGATATGTGCCAGCGGGGACCCTCAGACCACTGTAAGCAGCTTTCTCCCCACCTCTGCTGTTTCCCACCCATGGGTGCTCACCCCTGTCCTTTTCCGTCCCACAACCTTATGGTGTTACAGCAGAGCTGTGCAATGCCAAACCAGGGGAATGGATCATGTGGGCAAAGCCACGTTCCCATCTCTGAGCTTTTGAGGTCAGGCGGGACACGGCAGCCTGTGGGCACCCAGCTGGGGCAGTTTGTGGCCGTGCCAAACACCATCCGTGCTGCTGTGACTGCTTTTCCCAGACCGCAGGAATGAGAGCTAACGTGTGCTATTCTTTTTCTTAGGTAGGGCTGAAATGCTTAGTGCAAAATTGACCATAGACCAAACTGAACTATTTCTGGCTTAAGGTGAAAGAAATAAAATTGGTCTTACGCAAGAAAAACCTTATTCTAACCTGGAAAGAAACTGCGTTCTCCACCCTGGGCTTGTGGCTGCAGACATCCCATAAATGCAGAGTTCACCTTGGGAAGCTCCAGTTACAGGTGAATTTTCAGATGCTTTCCTTTTCCTGAGGCTGCTACGTTCCATCCCAGGGAAGAGTCCTGCCTGTTAGTTCCCTTTCTGCATGTCAGTAATGCTTCAAGGCGTATAAACACCATGGTCATACATTCGTTCACTTCGTTTATGTTGGGAAAGTCCCTTTCTCTCTTTGCTGGTTCATAATGGGGCCAAAATCCTGGATTTTACAGCCCCAGCCCAGTTTAGCAGTCCTGGATGGATTGACAGCTGCCCTTACACGCACGCAGAAGAGCAGTGGAGCAAAGCCCTGAGCTAGATCTATTCATGTCGATCTGCTTGTTAAAATCTTTCTTTTCAGGAAACACATCACCTGGGCTTGCCGTGGCTGAGGGTGAAACTGCACCGTAAGGTACATCAGGTTATTTACAGACAGCAACCCGGGCAGCACACCATATTCCAGTAGCACTTCAAAGAGAGCTCTTACTAGTGACTTGGGTTTTAAGGCATTGAGGAGCTGACTTCTGAAGTATTAAAAGTTATTATTTCTTTGCAAGATGTCTGCAGCGTGTGCACACCCCAAAAGCTAAGAGAAACCATAGAAAAGGGTTTATATGGGTACGAAAAGAACCACAAATCCGGGAAGTTTGCATAGCTTTCCACGTATGCCAAAAATACAGTCAAACAAACAAAAAAAAAAGTCGGTGTTGGTGACAGAAGAAAAATTGCTGCCCTGCAGCAAAGTAGGCACAGCTGTGTTCATGTTGGCTGGCAATACCTTGTACTCATCCTGGAGAGCCATTCTAGCTCTCTCAAGGTAATGCTGCTGTGAGATGGCTAGCCAGGTAGATAATTGTGTTTATTGGCTCCACATTTACTAACACGGAGTATTTGACAAAGTTATGGCTGGCGGTGCCTTTAAACTGTGGGTCAATGGGTTTACTAGCTGGCAGTGAAGTATGAATGTAGATATGCTATCGCAAGTCTGCGCTATCTCTAATTCAATTAATTACTGGAAAATGTGTTAACATAATGACTTCTAGCAAATTAAGGAGGGAGAATTTATGCTCTTCTAGTTACAGGGCTGCTTAATTCTAGTAAGGAATTAATTATTTGTTTTGCTCAACAGAAATGTGAAAATGGAAATATCGGTGTTTGCAGCTGCCCAGACCCAGGCACAAGGAGCGCTTCAGTGGGAAGCACTTTTCTTTGTTAAGCCATTGAAGACAAATATTGCATTTGATCTCACGAGTCAAAGCCTCCTGCTGGCACAGCATAGTCCAGGGAGACGGTAAAGCGGTTTCCCCGCCACGGCAGAATAGAGCAGAAAGAGCACAGACATCACAGCTAATGGAAACCAGCCCACAAGTAGGACTGCAACTTGCTCTCTATCCGTGGGCTTTTTTTATGTCCCCTGGTCTACCAGGACCAACTCCTGCTTCAGAAAGGGCTAGTGAATAGGGCAAGGGGGTGTCCCTCCTGGGATGGTGGGGTAGTGCCCGCTGCTGGGTGGTACAGCACAGCACCCGCTCGTGCCTGCGGGAAGCAGCACCCTGCTGCGCCCAGGGCTGCAGGGAAATAACTTTGCATCTAACCCGGGACAGCTTCAGCCTCTCCACCAACTGATCAAAGCACATGGCATAGGAACGTTACTGGGAAAGGCGTTCCCTGTTGGTGTTTGTCATCTTCCGCCGGGAAATCTCAAATTCAGGTCACTCTGATCAACCAGAGTTCAGCAGGAGAGAGTAGCGTACAGGCATGAGCTGCAAATGGAAGTCGTGAGTTTGCCACTAGAATGAAAGAATGAATGTTTAATCATTAATTATCAAAAATAATATAAACAACATTACTGGTGACACTTTTTCATAGTTCACGCTTTTCTGACTGCCTAAAATAGAACACCGGGGAGATTTAACTGATCAAGTGGATCCTGTTGCTGTATTTGCTCCTATTTGGACACCACAGTGGTGCACGTGCGGTTCTGCTCTGCAAAGTGACTGTGAAACTGCCTGGATGCCTTTTGGGTAACTGATTTGCATGTAAAGCAAATCTTTCCTAATTACTTTTCCTGAAAACTCGTGCTAAGATCAGAGCAAGCTCAATTCTTCTGCTCATGTATTTTTGACAAGTAAGGAAGGTGATATAGGTCAAACTATGGCTTATGTCATGTTTAGATAGCTCTGGTTTTCTCCTGAAGGCTTTTGGAGGAGTCACGGGCTGAGGCTGTAGCCGGTGCCGGTGATGATGCAGCAGAAAGGACCAAGCTTGGCTGCCAGCTCGCGGCTCTGTGAGCTTTGCAGTGCTGGCAGGAACAAAAAGCTGTAAAAACTTGCCTGTCACTGAAGTCAGCAGCTCTCACAATGAATGCAAACAGGGGGCAAATGTGCTGAGTAAGAAGATGCCTTCCTCGGCGGTAACTTTAGAAACTAGAACTCTGCACAGACAAAAAAAAAAAAAAAAAAAAAAAAAGAGCTTAGAAATCACTCTCTGCAAGCATGGGGGGGAAGCTGAAAGCTTCAATGGTAGCGGCACCCTTTGAGTTGACGGTGTTTCACGTACAAACCGGCCCTAGGGTGCCGGCAGCGGAGCGCTTCGCTCCGTACGTCTTGCAGTTTAGCTGGCACGTGGGCAGCTGCGTTTTGGGCTGGGGGCGGCTGCAAACCTGGGGCTGCTTTCTGGTGCAGAGGGAGCGAGGGGCGGCTGGTCCGCGGCAGCGGCGCCCTGCCCCGCACGGCCATCTGGAAGTGGTTTTACCGGTGCTGTGCGAAGGGGGCAGCGGCAAGCGGCGGACAAAATGGCACGCCGTGTGCGAGCGGCACGCAAAAAGTCAGCGGCGGGTGCGGGACAGCCCGGTTCAGCGGGGTGCGGGGGTGCTGTGCCGAACCGGGGCGCCGCTGCACCTGCCCCGGCCCCCCCCCCCCGCCGTGGGGTGCCCCCCGTGGGCAGCCCGGTTCGGGCACAGCACCTCGGTACGGGCGGCTCGGGCTCAGCGCGCCTTTTGCTGGTGGGACCGGGGGGCTGGGGGGGGGCCTGCGCCGGGGGCACGGCCGGCAGCGCCCGCCCCGGCCGGGGGGGCTCAGCCCCCACCCACCCGCGAAGCGCGTGGCCCGGGAGCCGCCGTCGGGGCCCCGCGCTGTCCAGGAGAGGCGGCGGCTGCGGGGGCTGCGCCGGGCACCCCCGCCCCGGGAGGGGGGGGCTCGGCCCAGATGGCGCCAGAGCCCGTCGCCCCTCGTGCGCGGGGCCAGCGGCTCCTGCCGCCCCCCACGCCCCGGGGTATTGTCCGCCGCGGCCCCCCGCCCCGCGGCCCGCCCCGTCCAGCCGCGGCCCTCCCTCCCCCGCCCCCCGCCCAGCCCGGCCCCTCGCCCCTCTCCTCCCCAAAGGCCAATGGAGACGAGATGCGGAGAGTAGGGCCGGGACGGGCGCGCCGGGGCCGCTCCGTCCGTCCCCTGTCTCCTCCCCTCGGCCGCTGACCGGTCTCTCTCGCGGCGGCCGGGCCGGCGGGGCATGCCAGCCGCCTCCCGCTAAATGGCGCCGCTCCGCCGCCGGGCGCTGCTGCGGGCGCTGCTGCGGGCTCTGCTGCGGGCTCTGCTGCTCCCGCTGCCAGGTGGGTCCGCGCGCCCCATTGTCCGCCCGCGCCCGCTCCCGGCTCGATCAACCCCGAGGCGGCGGGACCGGCCGGAGCGGGAACCGGCCCCGCGCTTTGTTCGCGCCGCGACGGAGCGGGCGGGGGTGGGGGGGGCGCCCCGCCGGCAGGGGGCGCGAGCGGGCCGCGGGGGGTTCGCGCCCGGCCGGAGCGACCGTTAATGAGCCACGAGCTCGCGCCCTCGCGATGCCTGAGGGGCCGTGCGGGGCGCGGGGCCGTGCGGGGCGCGGGGCGGTTTGCGGCCCCCCCGCTCGCTGGCGCGGGGCTCTCGCTAACGATGCCCTGTAAAATCAGCCTTTTACGAGCCGCCCCGCGCCGGCTCCGCTGGCGGGCCGGTGAAATCAGCGAGCGGCGCGGCGAGGGCCGCACCTGTGCGGCAGCCCCGCCGCAGCGGGGGGTCCCCGGTGCCCGGCCGCCCCCGCGGGGTCAGGCGCTGCCGGTGCGGGCGGTGCGGGCTCTGGCTCGCTGGCCCGTTGGCACAGCGCGTTGGCAAACGAGGCGAACGCCTGGGTGTTGCACGGCGTGGTGCCTTTGCTCCGCTTGGAGCCGGCCCCGCGGGTTTCCCGGAGTTTTTCCGGAGTTTTTTCCCAGTTGGGAGGGCTGGGAGCCCTCCACAGCGCTTACGGCGTGCGGGGGCGCCGCCAGTGCGCTCGGCAACTGGCGCATCCTACTGACAGGCGACGTCTTTCTCCCTCTCTCTTAGGAGTGTGGTGCTTTAGCGAACTGTTTTTTGTGAAAGAGCCTCAGGATGTTACTGTCTCAAGGAAGGATCCGGTGGTTTTAGACTGCCAAGCCCGTGGAGAAGCTCCTATAACTATTACGTGGCTGAAAAATGGAGGCAAAGTATCTGAAAGTGAACGGATCTACACCTTATCCAACGGCTCGTTATATATCAGTGAGGTGGAAGGAAAGAAAGGAGAGCTGACTGATGAAGGATTTTACCAGTGTTTAGCTCTGAACAAATATGGGGCCATTCTCAGTCAAAAAAGCCACCTCACACTAGCAAGTAAGTTTCTGCGCCTGTTTGTTAACCTGCTCCTGAGTTTGTGACAGCAATTCCCTGAACACCACACAGACCTCTTGTTTTGATTGTGTACCTGAAAAGACAAATTACAAAAAAACCCCAAAGTGCGAGTCAATTCTGCAGAACCTTGGTTTTATTTCAAGTGTTTAAAGATTGTGAGCAAAACTTGTGGTATCCCCTTTTCAAGGACGTGATGTGTCAGAAGCAGTGCAGCCACCTGTGAGACCTCGTGGGCAGTGGTGCCTTGTGTGGGCAGCTCATGTGGGTCACTGGTGTCCAGAGCAGGTGGTGATGTGCAGTTGTGCTTGCAACGGGCTACAGAAGCCCTGGCTCTTGCTTCCCAGTTGCTGTTCAGGCAGCCTTAGAAGGGTTATTCGCAAATCTGATTAAAAAAAAAAATGATTCTTTGTTCTATAGCTTGACGTTGTGTTGTGTCATCTTGAGGTAGGGCGGAGTGGTTAACAGAGCTGGCTGTCTTTGGGAGGAGAAAGAGAGGAAAGGTTTTTTGGGCACCCGTGAGGGTTATGTTACCAAGCCCTTGCTTTTCTGAAATGTGTGTTCAGCCAAGCAGATGCAGGTGCTGTCCCTTTTGGGATTCCTCTGGAACAGACCATAAGGGCCTGTTAGGTGGTTCCACTAGGATGTGAGAGTCACGTTTCTAGGGTGACTCCCTGCTGCTGGATGAATGGCGAAGGGAATAGTTGTGTGTAAGTAAGTACCTTTATGGCTTTAACATTCTGACCCTGAGTGCATGTTGCTCTCTGTTTTCCTAGCATCTTTAAATGTATTGAGGAATAGATGCGTGTTGGGAACTGGATGCCGTGCCTCTTTCTATGCCAGTGCAGAGCTTTGCCAGTAGACTGCTTCTACAACACTGTTCTATGATTCTATGATTTTTTTTGCTTTCCAGAGGTACACAGAGTCATTGCAAAGGAAGTGTAATGCAGAGAGTACACAGTTTATGTAGTCTTCTCATGTTCTCTGTATAATAGGACTCAACTGATGAACTTAATCTAATAGGAAAAGGCTTCCTTTGACCTCTTCAACCCTCTTCTCAGTAGCAAGTTGCATGAAACTGTGGTGCTGATACCTCAATGGAAACTTGACATTAGTTGTAAATTGCAAGTTTTACCAAATTCAGTCTGAAACTGGTTAATGCAATTGGAACATTAAGTTACGTTAAAAGATGGCTCAATGTTAACATCTGTCATTTTTTCTGTGTGCTTCTGAATTGAGTATAAAAACTGTCCATAGATATCCCAGGAAGGTGTGAAATTCCTTGTCCAGTGAGTGACAGCATTGGGCATTTGAAAACCAGCCTGGAAGCAGGTGGCTCCAAGTACGCGATGAGGTTTTCACATGCTGTAAGAGGCTGATCTGTGAACTCTTGATTTCAGAAACCTTACTACTTTTGTGTCATGGCATCTTACTCATATACAGGATTAATAGACCAAGCAGTTCTTGGGTACTTTGCATAAAAAGGGGAAAAATGAAGTATTAGTATTGTTATTTAAATTCACATCATTGGGTTTCATTAACAGACTGAAGAAAACCTTTCTTAAGAGGATAAGATTATTTTTTTAAAAATAAATATAAAGTAAAGCAGTGGCTGATGGATCCCATGTGTAGGACCGTGGAAAATTTAGGGCCCTTTTAAATAGGAGACATTGCAGTATAAGCTCTGTGCTCGGTATCAGAGAACTTCTGGAAAAGTAGTACAGAGCACTATCGTAGTACAGCATAGTAATATACTTGTAGTATCTGGTTTTATTCAGGCACTACTGAACTTTTATAAATGTTTGTTTCTCACATGCACATTATTTCACCAGAAAGAAGGTTTAATTTTGTTTTGATTTTTTGATAATGAAAGACCTTCGCCAAGGAAGAGTTATGAACCAACAGATTGCATGCTGTGGAGAGAGACTTTTAGTTTGCAGCCCCCTCCCCCAGACTGTGACAAAAGGTTTCTTTTTTTCTTTGCATACTTGAAAGGTTTCCTATGGCTGTTGGAGAAAACTGGAAGAGATTGTGGATCCATAATGATCACAGTAGGTGCTGTTGACTTAGCGATTAAGTGGTTAATAGTGGCCAAACATGGAGTTATGCTATGTAGCAGCCGCCTCTTTTGAATCATACTCCAATCTGATTGGTTTCAGAATGTCATCTTTACTATGAAACTGTGAAATAAGGCAGTAATTTGTATCGTTATATTTTGAAGCCCATAACACATGCGCAAAATTAGTTTTATATCTCATTTTTACAGTGTTTCTGCCTGCTATCGTGAGTTGATCAGACTTCACAGATGTTTCAAGTGAAATAAATTAAAAGTCTTGTGAGGGATTTTGTAGGCTTACAATTTTGCTTAGAAGCAGTTGTGTGTTGCTGGGAAGGCAAATTACCTTGTGGTCAGGGTGCAGAAGGAACTATACATATTAAACAGGTGGAGAATAGGCATTAAATGGGCATTCTTTCTTTGGAGGAAAAAAGCAAACTCTCTCTCTTCAGTCACTGGTAGCAGCAGGGCGCGAGGATGTTCTTTTACTTTGCCTGGTCAGAGCTTTTGCCAGTAAGCTTATCTTTTGCTTCAGAATTGTAATGTTTAGTGTGGCATTTGGAAATCAAAAACTTTAATCTGTCCAAGAGTTTAAGATTTGAACACACAAGGAGATCAGGTCTTGGTTTCTAAAGTTAGGAACTGGAAGCTGAAGGTTGCACTCTTGGCAAGAATTCCATTATTCATGTGCAAATTAAGAATTCACAGGGTTAAAAGGTTAGAAACTGGCCAGGATGAGGTTTACCCTTGTGATAAAGAGCAGATGACCCTCATTCATTGGCCAAAGCTTTCATGTAGCTCCTCTGCAAAGTTAGTGATTGCCATGAATTGTTCTTGAGGAATGCAGAAATTCAAATGTGAGCAGGCCTTTCCTTAAGTGTCACTATGGAGCCTTATCTCCCGAGCACATCAGAGTAGGTCTGCAGGGACAGGGTTCCTCCCCAGAGGCCCCAAGGCTTTGCTTTCCTGTTGTTCATCCATGCACAAAAGAATTTGACTAATTTAGGGCTTTTTTTCGGTGAGATCCCCCTACTTTTTTAAAGAAAACTCTGGGGCTGAGGTACTGCTTAGGTAAAAATAAATACTAGTTTCAGTACATGCTTGTAGTTGCTTCCAAAGCAGGGTTATTGTTGGGGGGGGGAGAGGAGGAGGTTCCTGTGTGGTTCTTTTGTGAGGCAACATGTGGGGGTAAAACACTAATAATAAAGAGTATGAGTTACTCAAAATTCGACTTACTGCTGCCTGTGCTAATAAGAGAGGTCTCTCGAATGGAATGTAAAAGGAACGTAGACTGTGGAGAAAGTCTTAACACTTTTGGTACAACTTGGAATCAGCCAGAAAAAAACAAGCTGAGTTTTTTGTATTCCTGCATTTTTAAATTACGACTATTTTACCACAGTTAACTAAGATGCTGTCTAAAAATAAAACTAGACTTCCAAGGAGATGGTGTTAACGATAAATGGAGAAGGTGGATCGCGCTCTGAAGCTAGCAACACGGGCTTTGGGCAGTGATTGGACAGGGTGCTCGTTTATTTCCTTTTCACAAAAACTGGAAATTGAAGTCTTAAGAGGGTTGGATGGGATATATACAACTGGGTAGGAGAGTTCCTAGATAACCCTTTCTTCTCTTGTAACTTGGCTAAATTGATTTTAATGTTTGTGGATTACAGGAAACATAAGCCCAATTCTTCATGTACAGACTTCTGCATTTCGCAAGAGTGAAGGTTGTGCAAGCGGAAGGTTTCTGGGAACATGCTGCTGGAGGGAAACTGCATGTGTGTGTTGCACTGCAGTTTGCAAAACGCTGGGCCTTTTACACATAGCAGGGTATACTTTGTGGAGGGTTTGCAATTTTGCTTACCTGCTGTGGCAGTGATGTGACTTCTGGTCCCACTGTTGTGCCAATAATGAGCAATATTTATGTTTTAATATCCAAGTAGCATCTTTTGCTCTGCTTTTAAATACTTGCATTTAAGAATGCATCCAGCTGAGCCTTATCCTGTACTGTGACAGTCATGTTTTCTTAGCAGTTCCAGCTGTTTGTTCCCACTTCTGCATTGTGCTGTTCCTTGTGTGGGCACAGCTGCACGTGTGGTTAACTGAACAGGGAATTGATCTGGGTTAAAATAATAGAATTAAAACAAAAGATGGTGTTAACCCAAATGAGTTCCCTGATGCGGTTTGTCATGGAGCCACTCACAGCGATTGCACTGGCATAACTGAGAGGAGTGATGTGGAGGTGGAAAGACTTAGTGGGGACAGAGGAAGGCTACTGAGACTTAGACTGTCACAAAAATAGATGTTCAGCAAACTAAAGTCTTTGTGGAACATGTGTGTAGGCAAAAACTTTGCCCTTCTGCTACTAATATTTTTTTTTTAATTAGTTTTAGTGTCTTGCCCTAAATGAAGGGATTAACAGCCGTGGTCTAACAATACAGTTATCAGTTTGTATGGAATCTGTCATTTCAGGTGTCTTCCAAATGCATGTAGACCTCAAAGGTGTGTTTAATTACTTTAAATGATAATGGATAGAGGAACAAATCCTGAGATGGAAGGGTGGGGTTAGGGAGCAGAAGTGGTTTTTGACTGAGATGGAAGTGAAATGACAGTTGTAGACAATGATCTTGTATTAAGAGATAGGAAAGTCTTAATGCCGTAGAACTGGTGTGCATATGGACAGTTTGAGGAACGTCTTTAGGTTTTTACAAGTGCTGCATTATTGCTATTGCTTTGATTAGTTGATTTGAATGTCCTGAGAGTATAGTCCATTTCTAAGGTGAGAGTGTGCATGACTGAACCTTTGTGCATTTAAATTCCAGTATTGAAGGCAGGAGGAGCACATTTAATGTCTCAGCAATGTCACTTGATAACAGTGAAGAAGAGCAGTATGATTTTTCTTGTTTGACTGAGATACATTGAAGAAATAAGAAAACTGGCAAATATTCTCTTCTGAACTCTCTTTCTTTTAGAATTTTCCTCTAGAACTCCCCCAGTTGTCTTTTGACCTGAAGTCCTACAACACCTTTACAGAAGAAATTGTCAACATTCTTTTAAGACATAACCACTAGTTACTTTTTTCTCTCTCTCTCTTTTTTTTTTTTTTTTTTTTTTTTTTTGGCACTAGGGCATTCCCTATTCTTTCAGCAGTGACTGATCTGCACTTGTAAAAGCTCTTCCACAGGCTGAAGGATCGGCTTTTGTATTGTTGCCAGGACAAAAAAACTGTATAAAACATTACTTAGTGCACATGAACAGTGTTTGTTTCCACTACCATGTTACTAGAGAAGTAAGCTTTTCATGGCTTTCCTCAACACTTCAGTTTCAAGTTTGTGTCGAGTATAATGCCAAACTGAGGCATTTCATACCCTTGCTTTTCTTCCTAGCTAGTAAGGCTGAAGCTATTATGGCTTTTACTAGTTTTTATCACTGTGACTTTATAATGTATAAAGTTTTTACCAGCTTCTTTTTAAAGGAATGCCCAGTCTTATTGGGAGTGTACTGTATAGCTAGTAAAACCTTCACCTATGTGAGAAATGTTGAAGGAAAGCATGATACCGTGCTAGAAGTTATTCAGAGCTGTGACTAGAAGCACTCAGTTCTTACCTGGTGCAAGATCTACGTGTGGTATGTACACTAACTGTTGAGATTTCTTTTCTACTGGCAAACCAGTGTATGGCAGCAAGGGATGCTGTTCTGTTCTTGCAGTGTGGTGCTCCCCCCCCACTGCTCCCTTGCTTCCTCCTCCCTCTCTCTGCATTTCTTGGTGTAGAAATTGTTGAAAGGGCATTCAATAAGGCCCCCTTTTGTCAGCCAGCTCTGATTATCCTAAAGAAAAGGATCTCACTCTGAGCAGTTGTTTGCCTAGAGACTTGTTGTCACGTCTTCACAATTTAACAGCTGTGGCTATTGATGGTGTGCAGAACAATTTAAGACAATGACAAAAGAGAATCTTGGAGGAAGAATTAAAAAGTTACTAAGCGTTTTCCTACAGAAATATGGTGGTTTCCATTGTTGGGCAAATTTGTGCTTAGTTTTTGTGTGTTTTCTTCAGTTTTTTGTATTTTTCCACATCTTATCTCCAAAATTGTGGACATAATCTTTTGTTTAGTTTTGCATTGTTTTTTTTGTTTCATCAATAGGCCCAGCTGTTAAATTGGGATTGATTACTTCCAGTCTTTATAACTGGTAATCACCACCTAAGTGAAAAAGTAATCAACAATGTCAAGTCTCCACATTTTGTTGAGTAAGTGTGGGTTGTATGGTCAACATTAGTTACTAGGGTCAACCTCCATGTAGCTTTTAAGCAGCAGCAGTCTAAGCAGCGTCTACATTTTAAAGTTGATTGTCTCAGCAATTGAGCTAGAGGTGAAAAAAAAAAAATCACACTAGATGATCTGTGTCGGGAGTTAGAAATCCATCTGGCAGCCTTCCAAAGCCTACATCTATAGTGGAAACATTTTTTGTTTGTATGGATGAAATTACTACTTTTTTAATAGATTGAGATAAAGAGCAGGCATAGGAAGGAGATGGTTGTGAAACCAGTGGAGTGTGGAGGGTTTGTCTGTGACTTACTTTATGAAATTACTGTGACCTCCTATGTTATTTTTTCTATATGTAACAGTTTTGGAGGGAGATGGCCTTCCTAATGTATTAGAGGAAAATGTAAATAAGCGGTACTAGACAGATTTTCTTTATTGCTTTTGGTTTGTTTCATAACTCTCAACAGTAATTCTGGTTAGTTGGTTTTTTTTGTTGTTTTTCCAATGAAATAAAATTTGATCTCTTAGGTGAGTGGAAGTTTTTTTGTTTTTAACAATGTGAATGCTCATGAATGCAAAATAAACTAAGTGGCACCTCGATAATACAGTTACCATCTTGAGACTCTGTTCCAAAGTGCTTGTTTCTCAATTGCCTGTCTCTGCTGGGCTTCTGGTAGGTTTCTGATAGCATCTGTGGCTTAGGGAAACAGGATCTAGGTATCATTCCCCCCAGATGCCCATAGGTCTGCTGTGTGCTTGTGAAGTTCACTTAGCGTTTTATTATCATAACCCAAAAATGACAGAGTGTGTGATCTTTGTAACTTATGGGGTAAAGGTTTCAGAGTTGCCGGTTGTTTCTGTGGCACTATTACACTAAACAGCTTTTAAAATTCCTGCCGTGGTCAGGGTTTTGCCTGAGTTTGGCTGATGGGAAAACTATGAATTTTTCAGTATTTAGGCTTGAGGGAGTGAAGCTTCTAGCCTGAGCACTTCATGGTAGCAATTGTGATAGTATTCAACGTGTACCTTCTTATTTACTGCATGTCAGAGCAGTAGAATGCAGCGTGAGGAGTGAAATACTGGAAATGAACCTGTTATGAAAGACGCAGGAACACTGGCAAGCTTTATATCCAAAGCTGTTATCAGAAATTAATCGTTAATTTGAGGCAAAAGTTGCAATGTACCAAAGTACTGCTTTACCATCTCTGGAAGGGTTACTGGGGACTTAGCTACTGGGGAGGGAGGAAGTCAGCAAGGAGCGCAGTGACTTAATCTTCTGTAATTGTGATTCTTGGGTTTGTACCTGTATAAACTGATTTCCTCTTCTGTATAAAGTGGTAAGAAAACACAGTTATTCCCATAAATTATTTGAAAATGATCTTATGAAGTTGTTTCTGCACATAGGCAGAGTTTTGAGGGAAGGAATGACTTCTGAAATACGAAATAAATGGAAGTGCACTGATTGCAAAGGTCTAGCAAAATTGAAAACAGACAAGAACTTTTGTCATAAAACTAGAAAACAGGTAGAAACCTTATCAAGTAGAGTTTCCTGCAGTCATGGGTGTGAAAGCTCGTGAGGCTCAGAGAGCATGTGATGCAGTCTGACCTAGCTCCTTCTAGAAATCTGTCCTTACTGTCTGGGATTGTTAATACAGGAAAAGAGCATAAGGGCACAAGGATGCCACCCATATCCTACATCTCTGTGGTTGTAGGGGATTTGTTCGATGAAAATATCTCAGGTGATCTTGAGAAATGATAGAGAAGTAGAAAAGAAATGCAACTGTAATGCTTTCACTTGGGATATTTCTTCCTGTCGCTAAATCTGGGCATTGGTTTAAACTAATGACCGTACAAGAAACAGTTAGCTCCTGTAGTTTTACCTTGTATAACATAAACTAAGGAATTGTTTCTCTTAAAAAAAAAAAAAAGAAAAAAGAAAAAAGAAAAAGATAAGCCTGGGAAAAATGAAAATCCAAAGAGCAGGGCTGCTTTTCTGCAAAAATGATTAATAATCTGCAAGTGTGGAAGTCCTGCCTTTGGATACCTCAGCAGACACTAAACTATTCTCTCAGTGGCTGTTTTTAAGAGACATTGCTACATGAGAAAATACAGCTGAGCCACTGTTCAGTTAAGTCAGTATTAAAAAACGTAACCCAATCAAAATCTCAGCCGTCCCTTCTATAGGCAGTGGTCAACACTTTTCCTCTTCAGACCTTACAGTTATGCTTTAACTTCTATTTTACCAGTTTTTTCAATGATAGAGTGCTACTGAGCAAATTACATCTCCGGCTGTTGACAAGAACTGTGTTTGAAAGCGGTGCCTGCCGTAGGAGCCCTGGTAAAGTTCTCTTGGACAGCAAGGAGTGGAGTAAGGTCATTGTTGTTTCTGAGTTATGACAGAAATCTGTTGTGAAAAGCACGATTCTTAACTGCAAAGAGGATCTTTGACAGCCTTTCCCATGTATAGAATCTTAGGAAGAAAACTTCCTACATACTGGCTGATGCAAAGGGACTGGTGGTAGAATGAATTTTGTCTCAAAACATTGCAATTCGCCAAATCTGTGTTCAGATGTGGAACATCTTTGCCATGCCTATGTTTAAGTAGATGTCAGAATGGGCAACATATTCCATTCTGTATAAGTTCACAGTTCTCTTCAAAATTGGCAGGCTTTTCTGAATCACAGCTTTAGGTGGGGTGAGTACAGTATTTCAGCAGGGAGAAAAGAGTTTGTCTCTAGCTGCAGGCTGCACTGAGTGGTATATTGACACCAGAGCAGCAAAACTTACCTTGGTCTAGTCCTCCAGCCTCAGAACATGCTAAAATCATGATTTTGAATATAAAATTAGCAATGATTTACCTTGTCTTAAAAGTATGTATAATGGAAATTCATTCTTTAGTTCTGAGATGCAATAGTTCCATTTTGAAATGATTTGCGTATGAAAGACAGTTTTGAAAGAAATAATCACTTGATTGACCAGGGGTAAGGGGTACGTAAAAGTTATTACAAGCATTAAACATGTCATCTGGTGTTCTTTTAATACATGGCTGGGGGCAGTTAAACCATGTCTTTATAGCTTGTGATGTGTGTCTTGTGTATAACGATGCGTGAATGTTGGAAACTGGAGGGGGTTCTATGAACAGAAGCAACTCTATCTTCGGATTTAATTTTTAGCATCTTCAGATAATAATCCTGTTCATATTGAATGATCACACCATTTGTTCTCATTTCGGTATAAATTTTCAGAATTTCTTGTGCAAAACCTTTGTGTCTTAATGGTATCACTGACAAATTGATAGAATTATAAAAGTAGAAAAAATTTTGGATATTTAATTGATCAGTGTAATTTTACCACATGTGTATTAGCTCATCTTTGGACACTCTGATAGATACACATGACTTGCTTCTAAAATCTTGGATTACACCAAAGGTCTTTCTGAATCTTTCAGTCAGGAGGGTTTTAAGCTTTGATGATATACTCTTTTTTTTTTTTTTTGGCTCTTCTTGGAGCCATTTCAGATTAAAGACAAAATAAGATAAAATAGTGTTAGACAAATAACTTCCTTTTCTATATCCCCTCAACCTTTGCAGCATGGGTTTCTCATGCGAAGTAGCAATGATCAGCCTTCTGTCCCCCCACTAAAGGTCATCCATCAGCCTGTTTACAAAAAGGGATTTTCAGTTCTTTTATGCTTTATTGAGAGACTTCAATGTCCTGTATGCCTTAAGGAGAGGAAAAAGTATCAAATAGAAAAGCTTCTCGTTTCTTTGCTGCTGTGTTCTGATACTTGGGATTTTCTCATCATTTGTGTCCTCTCCCATGTTCGCACTCTTTTCTCTTTTTCACGTCAGGTACAGACTAGTTTTTTGCTGCATGTAGTCATGTTTGGCGGGTTTTTCTTTTCTTTTTTTTTTCCCCCCTTCTCTTTTTTCTGTTTATAAGTTCTCACATATATGCTATTATCATTGTTCTGGATTTGCAAAACTGCTTTTGGTGACCCCCCTTTTCTTATTCCTGTCTGATGACTGCAAAGAGGCAGTCTTCCAGTGGAGCTTATTTTCACAGCTGTGGCCGGAGAGGGAAGTGTCATAAGATACTTCGAGGTCAGTTTTGACCCCAAATTTAGATGAGGTAAAAATGATTCAACAGAAGTGTAATATCTTGTCTCGAGTGGTCTGGCTGTCACTTCAAAACCAGATCATAATTATGATTGAGAAAAAGCTGTTTTGATAGCCGTTGCAATGTACAATAAAACCAGCTCAGTATTACACAGTATTGTTTTTTGTTTTACAACTTGTTACAACTGGAAGTTTCAAATAAGCCATTATCTTTTCAAAGAAACTTTAAAATTAATCTTAAGATCTTTGAACATGCAGAAGAGTTCTAAATAATTTTTTGCTTACTCCTGCTTGTACAATCTTCAATATATTAATAATTGTTCAGGTAACTTATCAGCAAATTAACTAGTGTAAATTGTTAAATTACTATTTCACTGTCCACATCAAAATCTCTAGTAAACCTCTAATAACTGTAACATGTGCCTCGGGCAGAACTGTGCATTATGTATGTTCTTTGTAACGAGAATTTGTTGACTTTATGAAGCCATTGACAGACATTTATCATTTTGTTCATTAAACTTGTCTGTGACATCCGGCAAATTGATGTTAACTGGAAATATTCTCTGGGAGTTCTGGCTTGATACCGTCGTTTTGCCCGAGGAGAGAGAAACTCTGTACATAGCACATCCCAAATTACAAGGGTGAAACTTCCTTCCCCCACCCCCTCCCCAAAAGTATAAGTGAGTGTACCACCAGATCTTTTTTAATCTTGCTTTTAATGCCTATTTATGCAGAGGACCCTGTGGCCCCCAGTTTGCAAGCAGATTTATCATTGATCTTCAATAGAAGTTGAAAGTGGATACTGCTTTTATTAGTTCGGCCAGTCTGTGCCAGGAAGGCAGCTCAATTTTATCACACGACCAAACTATTGTAAAAATGATCAGAACACAAATCCAGTGCTCTGCACAGTGGCTCATGGAACAGGTACACATGAGTTTGTGTTCAGATGCATCAGCCTATACTCATAAAATAAGTTTTTCATTTATTTAAGAAGTGGAGACATAATTGAGCATGGGGATTTTTTTGTTTATTCCAGTTAGTAAATTTTCTTTTCCCCTCTTTCTTTCCCCTGGTATTTTTTCTTTCTTTTTTTTTTTTTTCCTGGTGTGAACTTTATTTGTAACAATAATTATGATTTCTAGTGTTTAGAATTCTTGGATATATATAAAACACTAGAAGAGGTAAGCATTGATACAGTGTACAAGAAATTAACCATGGATTTCTTGGTAGCATTCATGGGATTTCACGACATTCTCAGTGCATGGCATTTAGTACTTGTTTGTAATGGTCATCATCTTTTCTTGATGGTCCTTATTGCTGATTCTCATAAAATACATGGTAGATGGCCAGATTCTTTGTGGGAAGCCTTTGTAATACACATTGTAGAGCACTGCTTAGTTTGGTCTTTTAAAATTACTATGTTTGGAATGGTGATCATCATTGGTTCCGCACTTGAGCACCCAGTGTGGGAAAAAAATACATGCTTTTAACACCTGCCTGAGTTTGATTCCAGTGGATAGCTGTCTCTCATAATGGCAGAGGTTGTTGATAGGATATCTGCCCACCTGCTAGCGTTCCTGTTGTGCTACCAGCATCCAACTGTATCAGAGATCTTTCAAACAGGTATGAATGTACTAACAAATTGTGGCCTAACTGACTAAAATATTCATTAGGGGCTCAAAGATAATGTTCAGCTTGTAAAACCTTCCAAAAATTGAATATCCAAAAATCTCTTACATAAAATTTTTGTCTTTTGAGAGAAAGAGTAGAGCAGTTGGCTCTTTAAAATATATTGTGTCTCACTACATAATAGTTCACTGGATTAAATGAATTTATTGATTTCTGCTTCTTTGCTGACACACATTTATGAGCAGTTTCTTTGGCACCGTGGCCACATGTCAAAGGTCATAACTTTCCTTCACTGTGGAAGAATAAAAGCTTTCAGATGGTGAATCCCTGAAATCCACACAGTGCTTTATCCCCCCCCCGCCCCTTACTGTTTTTGCATGACTTTAAGATAAATAAACAATAATACTAAAATATACGCACACTTGAAAAAAACCCTGTACTATCTACCATAAAATAATTGCAGGAAACTGTTTCTCTGCGCGAAAGGTGACATAGCTAATCTGGTAATAGGTATCATTATGGGATACATGTAGTATATTAGGCTCTTTTGTGGTCAGAGGTTTTATTGGAAATGGTCGATTTTTAGAATATAATAAACATTTCTCAGGAAGAATTTTATTACAGTTCGGTTTAGTAACAGTATTTCTTTCCTGTTAGAGCTGTGTCAGAGGCATATTACACTGTGCACCAGAGTTGATGCTGGAAGTAGATCCTAGTGAGAGAATGAGGCACATTCATAATCTGTGCTTTGTGTTTAGGTGAACGTTTATAATGTTGACATTTTCTTTAATGCCCTTCAGCAGTAGTAGCCTGTAGGATTTTTGATGTGTACTAGGTATGAAAGTCCACTGATGACATAAACATTAAGCTATTAAAAAAGAATCTGCAATGGAATATAAAGAAGTTGAAACAGTCCACTAGTTTGCAGAAAGAGAATAATAAATCATGCTTTAAACATAAAGTGGCTGACACTAATTCTGAAGTTTTGGAAATGTAGAATAGGATGCAGTTAATGCCGTATCCCTTGTGCAGTTTGTGGTGCTCATCTGATTGATAACCTGGCAGAAAAAAATACTTTTTTTTTTTTTTAAAACGCTGGATAGGTGTCTAACTAATGTGGTTAGCTGTGATGATTTGAAATGGCTTTCTGTGTTATCTGACAAGTGCTAGAGCTGGCTGGAGATAAGTAGGCAAGAGCAGAAGGGATTTGGGATTATCTGGGAAGAGTTTGTCTTTACTTTTTAGCAGCTACTAACTGGCAGTTTAGCTCTGAGTGTCTCAAGAAACAGCAGCGTGAAGGTAACCCAACTTCCATCAGGTGTTATTTTGATTTAAAATCATTAAAATATTTGTGCTAGGTAAGGTGAAACAGGTTTGAATTGTTAGCAGGGCCTGGCTATAGTCCTCCCAGCAGGACTGTTTCAGAAGGAATAGCGGAGCCTAGAGTTATATCAATGGGGAAAAAAAAACCACCATGATTTCTTAAGAAGACTTAAAAAGTCTTCCCATTAGAAAGAGAATTGGCTGCCAGACTTTATTTTTGCATAGTAGAAGTGAAGCCTGTTGATGTTTTTAAGCGTGACTCTTGCAAAAAATACTAGTCATAGACTTTTCTTCTGCTCTATTGTTTTGTGCAAATGATGATCTTATTCTAAAGGGGCTGGTGGCACTCTGCTCTTAGTTACCGAATACTTGTATTGCAGGACTCTACTTTCTGACATGTTAACCTTTTGGATAGGAAATTGTCATGTTGGTATCCATCTCTTTGCTTTATTTTTTTTTTTTAATACAGTAAACTTCTGCAGGACTGTTTGTCCTGTTCCCTAGAACAAACCCAAGATGAAACTGCTTTTTTTGTGTTTTTGTTTTTCATTAGGAAGGCGTGGGAATGTCTGCTTAGGGAACAGAGGCATGGGATTTGCTGGGCAAGTGGCCTTTTGTGTCTGGAAGTAGCTTTTGCTGTTCCTATGAATGTATTTGCAAGTTTTGGTGTCCTGGAAGTTCTGAGGAAAATTTTCAAACTTTTTTACTTTTTTTTAAATTTTATTTTTATTTGTTTTTTTGCACATGTTCAGCACAGACTTACTCAGCTTGAGTAGCTGGAGACACAGAAGAGGCTGTTTGTGCTGAGCGTGTTGCTTGTGAACACTGAGCTGGGCTTTCCCTCTAAGCAGCCCTAGGCAGCTGTGGACTTGCCTTTTTTTTCCTTGCTCTGAATTAATGAGGAGCTAAAGTGTGATCTAACACTGCCTGGAGAAACCAGCTGGCATTGAAAGCTAAAGTAAGTGAAAACAATGGTCTAATTAGCTGGAGAGGAAGTTTGGGAGGGGAAGTGGGTGAGGTGGAGGTGTGAGTCTCATGTGTCTAGAGGTCAGGAAGGGTAAGGGAAGCATACTGGTGGGAAGCAGCTAGTACTAAGGCAAGGCTTGCAGAGCGAGGCTTGGGGTTGGCTTGGTTTGGAGACTGCCATGGGTGAAAGTTGGGAGTAGGAGAGGACCAAGGGGCTGGCAAAGACTGACACAGGAGTGTACCTGTTGGAGCAGCTGATCTTGCAGAACATGGTCTTCAGAAAGACAGAGAATAGCCTCCTAGTCAGGGGACCTTTAGAGGATTTAAATTGCATCACTGCTTCAGCTAGAATTTCCTGCAGTAACGTGACACGTCAGCTTGTCCCTGCTTTTCATGGGAAGTCTGTGATTACGTATTGCATATGGTCTTGGTGTTTGATATGAAGTTCAGAAATTTGATCAGTTGGAGCCGCAACAGGTTGGGGGAGCTGTGGTTGCAACGCATGGAGTGCTGTGAAGCATGGGTGTCTTATCTTGGTCACCTAAATTTAGTGAATATTTTGGGCCACCATCCAACTGTTTGCCCATACCCAACAGTAAAATTAAAATTTTGGGGTGTTGTGGGAGTATATCCATTAACATTTGTGAAGAACTGTAGTGCAGAGCCCTGCAGAAAAGGCCACAGGGAAGTTAATAACTCTGTCTTCAGGGCAATGCTTAATAGAGTGTAATAAATAAGGAATGAGGCCACACACTGAAGAGAGAATAGAAAACAAAATATTGAATAGATGCTCATTATGTGAGCACCATTCATTTGGTGCTGTGAATAGCAGGGGAAGTGTGATTGATTGTGCAGTTGGATTGTTTCCTAAAGCATGTATGTAAACAGAACAAATCAGTTACATAAGCAGCTTAATTTCTTCGGTTCCTAACTTACGGGTATTAGGGTTTGGAAATTTTCATCTCCTCTGTGTGTGTATACATACATGTAAGAGGCAGATACACTGGATGCTGCATTAGTGGGAAAGTTTAGGGGTTGGCTTCATTTATCTAATGATGCATATAATGCAGCAAAAACCCAAAGTATTTTTGAAAGTATTAGACTTTTATACAGGCAGGGTGTCAGGAAAGAAAGACTCATAACAGAGGGCAACGTGACGACTTCTGAGACAAGTTAAATAGGTTAAGATTTATGAGAACTTTTTGATTCAACCAAGAAAATGTGGGCTGGTGTCTAATCATGTATTTAGCAATAGTTTTAACTTAATAATAATAATCCTTAGATAATTTTTTAAAATATATACATAAAGGTTTACTGACCAGAGAATATACTGTAGAGGTCTACAGAAACATTTATAAGCCTGTTAGTATTGTTTATCAGAGCGTAATCTGACTTATGAAACCATTTTAGCACAGTACTAAGAAAACCCACATTGAATTTATACTTTTGACCACAGTTTAAGCTTGTGGGTGGACAGGGCTTAGGCGGATACTCACCTGTACACTCAGTGGTGTCTGTCAGTGCAACCTTTACTTTCTCTGTGACCTGACTGAGAGGAAGTTGGGTTTATTGCTGATGTATGGGAGAAGAGCTTTTTCGTGGTTCATGGTACTGTGTAGGTGCTAGGGAGGGCTGATGGCTCCACTGCTGCAGATGAGTTAGCACCTGTGGGTTTCACCAACTCCTTCGTTTGGTCTGTCTCTTTGCTCAAGTACTCACTCCAGCATGTAGCCTAGAGTACCACCTACATAGTAGGCTACAGGTCTTACTTACCGTGAACCACAGGGCAGCTTTCTGGAAATACAGCCCGGCAGTCATGGCTTGAGAAAAGCCCTGATACTCTTCTTTTTCCTGATACATTTGTGTAAAGGCAGTGAAGTATGTGCCTTCAGCGCAAGATGCGTGCCTGGATCCTGTTAGGGATCTAGCCTTTTTGGTGTCAGGACCTTCTTTCTCTGAGGACGTTTTTCACAGGCATGTTCAGAAGCTGGAATTGCAAGGAAATGTAAAGCATTATTTGCACTTATTTAATTGTTCCTTTCCTCACTATTTAGTTGCTGCCATGTTCGCCATTGTCTTGCGTTTACCTAAAAAATGGTTGCCTGGCCTTTCACGAACTTGTGAAGAGGAAAGATGGTGACCACCTGAAACAATAATATCTGTGGCAGAATAGCCTGAGAACTTTAAATAACCAAAGGGGACGGCGTTTCCAAGGCAGCAGAGTGACCTTTGGATCCCAGAAGCAGGCTATTCATAGAGGCGAAGCCTTTGTCCCGCTTTGACCAGTGGTCAGTGAACTCTGGCAGGCCCCTCGGCTCACCATCTTGGCCCTAGACTAGCAGCTGGTGATTGATTCATTTAACTGTCCAGATTCACATTCTTCTGTCAAGGACTTGTCAAGGAAGAAAAAGGTTCTATGGAGGGCTATTCATTTTACTAAAAGGAAGGGGATGCATTATATGATTGAGTGGATTACTTTTGGGTCAGAAGAGTTCCTGCATTGCTCTGTTTTAATTCGGCCTTCAATCAGAGAGATTTAGTTTATCAGCGCAGTGTGGTGCTCATGAAGAGGGACAGATCGTTTCAATTCCATCAGTGCAATAGGGCTGGTTTTTTGGGTTTTTATTGTGGTTCCCCCCCCTTCTATGATTTATCTACCAGACCATTTTTTTTTCCCACCAGTAGATCTGCAGATTTTTGTGATTAGTTGATATGACAGTGTGTTAAGAATATTAATTTCTATTAATCTCACTCTTAATTTTAATGTGTATGATATATGAATGTTAATGCTCCTACTACCTCTCATATATGGTGTTAAGTAACCCAGAAAACCCTGCAGTAAGTAAAAGATTAGTGTGTTACCTCTGTTTTAGATGTGGAGAAAACTGAGGTGATAAATTCTACAGGATCAAACTAGTAAGTTACTTTCCTACAGACAATGTAGGCAGCTGTAAATCTGAGGGTAGAACCTGGTATTTTCTGTCCAGTCCCCATTTTCACCTGATGAACGAAAGTTTGTTGTAGAAACCCAGCATTTTCCAAATGCACAAGAGTGCTGTCCATTTGTCTGCTGGTTTAGAATCCATTTTTTTTTTTTTTAACAAGGAAAAAGTGTTTCCATGCTTTATGAAACAAGTAATTTTTCAATTTTTATAGTTAATGTGTCCAAAAACCCAATTCAGTTGCATGAGGGAGGTGTGTTTCCTCTCCATCCTGTTGCCAGGGTCTTCCATCCGTCTTCCCTTGTGCTGGGCTGTGTTCCCTTGGCATTAGGAGTTTTTTGATGATCCTGTTCATGAAGTACCGAGAAAAGAACATTGTTGCTTAGCTCCTTCCACTGGAAATAACAGGCATTAAAGAGCAGATCCTGCCAGTTAACCTTCTGCCTCCATTTGAATGAACATGATGAGCTGCAGCAGATGAAATATGACCTTCAAGTTTCTTTACCTCACTCTCGTAAGCTATGTATTGTTTTGATTTGGCTTATTGAACGCATTATGAGGGATTTCTGATTGGCTTCAGGCCAAGGTGTTATACTTCTGCTGATGGAAGTACAAGTGCATAATTTAGAAGAAACTACAGGAAGGCTTGGTCTGTTACATTCTTTTTCTCTCCCTCTTTTTTTGAGGGAAAAAGGAGAATTTTGTTGAGATAAAGGAGTGGCTTAACTAAAGAGCACAAGAGAGGAAGGAACTCTGAGATAATCTAACTTTGCTTAACTCTTCTCTGTTATATACGTCCATGTATGTGTCAGAAATCCGGGATAAGTACAACACCTGTTGAATTGGCTTCCTCCTTTCATGGAGGCATGGTAGTATTCTTTTCATGTCTGCAATTGCATTTCCAGGGGATCAGTCTCCTTTCTCAGAGCTCGTTTGTTTCAGGCTGGGGCATGACGTCTGAGATGGGGATACTGGCTTCTCTGTGCTCCACATAACACTTCCCTTGGCACCTTCCTGGTGGCTTTGATTTGTGGCCTTGAGTTGGAGATAAATAATGAGCTTTTGAAAATAATGGAAAAGGAAAATGGGTTGTGATTGTGTATTACAGAATATAAGTAATCTAATAACCAGATGTATTACATACTTTGTAGAACATGGTTTTTTGCTTGCACTATGACTGGGCAAACTGGTAATCTGGTTATTGCCTCCCACCCAAGAAGTCAACAACCATAGCAAGGTTTTGTCTTCCTTTAAAGACAAAATTTTTTTTGGTTTCTTCTGTTTGCCTTTTATATGGGGGCTTTGTGGTGTGTTCAGAACAAATTTGCAGGATGTTTTCCAGACACATGATGGAGTGAGAGAAATTTACATGAGGAAAACTGTAAGGATTTCTATGACATTGAAGGCAATATGATTTTTATGTGGAAGCCACACTTCTGATTTGTTTTATGGGAAAACTGCAAGAGTTGTAAACTCTTGCCCCTCTCCTCCCCCAAAAAATTTTCAGATAAACGTCTAATTAGAGGATTTAAGTAACTTAAATAAAAAAAGCAGATCTAACAACATCTTTTGTTTTACTTGTGGTTTTGGGTGAAGTTTGTTTCTGGTTTT
The DNA here is from genome assembly GCF_015220075.1 of Falco rusticolus. Classification (NCBI taxonomy): domain Eukaryota; kingdom Metazoa; phylum Chordata; class Aves; order Falconiformes; family Falconidae; genus Falco; species Falco rusticolus. The sequence goes on along the minus strand of NC_051193.1, from coordinate 18,044,490 downwards.
CTCCCTGCTGCTCTCAGACTTTAAGACGTTCAGAATTTTGCTCTTAGTTGCTACCCTCTGTAGAAAGACTGTTATTGGGGAGAGATCTCTGGGCTGTGTAATGCAGTAGGGGGGCATTTGGTGACAGGGAAATGAGCTGCAGGCGTTTGGCCCTTGAGAGTGGAGGCATCTCTTCTTTCCTTTCCCCATGGGAATGCTGAAATGTTGACATTTGGAGAGGGGGCTGAAGGGCTTGAATTCCCAGTGCCTCTCCTCAGCATTTTGCAGGGAAATTGTGTCTTTCATCCTAGGATGCTGGTTGTGAAACACTGTAAGCAAAAACCGAAGAGTACTCCTATCTCTCAGGGATAGCATTTCTGACAGCCTGAAGACTTACAGCGCTGCCGTATCAGCTTACGCTCATTCATACGTGGATGGTGTCGGTTTGCCACTGTATGAAATGAAACCTTTTCCTCTGCCTCCCCCCAGATGTGAGGGAAGGCGCAGTGGTGGGCAACGCAGCAGAGGAATGTGTGGGGCCCCGCTGCTGTCCTGGGATGCTCTGCAGTGCTTCCTCTGATTGATGAGCTGGGGAGGGTGAGGTGAAGAGTGGGTATTGCATTCTGCTTAGGGTCTTATTTTATTTTGAGCAGGAATAGCATTTATTTATTTTTGAAGGTACGTTACTGATAAATAGAGGTCTTGCCCTTCTGCTGGTGTCCGCAGTGAAATTCATTGATCAGAATGGGGCAGCTTTAGCACTTACAGTGCTGGAGGCTCTTGTTACACAGTGCTGATACTGTCTTTTTTGCGTTGCACTGAGTGACTATTACATTTTTGTTGTTCTTTTTTGGGTTGTTCTTTGAGGAACCTTAGAATCATAACAGTCAATCTTTAATTTTCTATTTCTACTCTTCTTTGTGTTTTTTTTTGGGGGGGGGGGTTTGGATGCTAAATTAGGATAGATGTGAAGGGATACATCTTTTGTTGCACAATCCTGCTTGTGTTCTGATCCTTCTCTTCATGTTGTGAAGTGCAAAACTGTGCTGGATGTTCCCCATACAGCATTGGGCTATTAAGCAGAACTAATTCTTCACAGAATGGCAACAACTCCAAAGAAAGGCATCTGTAGGATTAAGCATAGATGCTAGAAGGCAATCATTTGGCAAACTGCTGAAGGAAAGCAGTCCTTGCAAGGGAGAAAGTGGTGTGTTCTTTCTCCTGAATGCTTGCAGCCACACAAGTAGAATAGCTTTGAAGCTGGTTAATGTGGCTTACTGTGTGCTTTTTCTGTACTATTTCCTACATTTCTTGTCTGCAGAAGAGCAGAGGGGAATTCCTTGACAAGTGCATTAGCATTTATTGTGCACTTCTGTGGCCACACACTGTTGCCTGCGTGATAGATAGACTGAGAAGGGAAAACCCCAGCTGGGATGCCTTCAAAAGTGAAAAGATCAAATCTCTCATGCTTGTGTACATGATTTGGTAGGGTATGTCAGTTACACCATCAATAAACTGTTGAATGTATAGAACCCCATATTTCTAAGCCTCAGTCTTACATTTCCTTTAAAACAGTGCTAGTGATAACTCCTGAGGTGATATGTATTCCTGGTTTCATTGGGAAGGGTTGTAGTGGTATATTTTAATTTTTTTTTTCTAAAAATCATTTTTACTAGATGATTGAGGCGTAGTAAGGCAGTATGTGTGGTTGTACAAATAGCTTACATGTAGCTGCCAGAAGTAGAAAGTGTCATTGTTGCAATATCATTAGCTGATTTGACCAAAGTAAAATAGAAAGACCTGGGTGTATTATCTTGTACTTTCCTCCCTCACAGACTGGGAATTTTGATGTGTGCCACCACATTGCAATTCTCCCGGATCATTATCTTGGTGTGGCTCTAAGAGCACCCAATGGGCTGGAGAACAAACAGTAAAATAAGGCACTCATGGATGGGTAGTATGCCGGTTAGGGTCCTCCTGTTATTTTCTGTAATGCATTGATGCTGCCCAGGATCCCATTTATTGTCACAGTTATGTTAATATGTCATGAATAACAAATTGTGTGTCTGTTCCAGTGGCCTGAGGAAGAAACAGTACAGTCTAATAGTCACCTTGTCAAATTGTACTTTTCTGTTCCTGCATGCGTGTTTCTGCATTTAAGCGAACTTTTTGAAGCATGATTGTCCACTTCTGAGGAGCCAATGTTCTTTAACTGTTGCAATGTTTTTTCTTAACGTACAGCAGACATGCTGATTATGAACTCTTTCTGTTACTAAGGTTAACGCTTTCCAAAACTTATGGTGAACATATGCTGCCTATTTAGCAACAGGAAAGAGCATCTTTCATGAAGTACAATATATCCCGAGATGAAATGATTGCTTTTATCCTTGAAAAAATGTATTGGTATCATAGAGACTCTTTGTGTATTGTGATGCTTATTATTATAATTTTGAATTCACAGTTTTACCCAAGAAGGAAAGCTTAGACAGACAGCCATATGTTTAAATGTTGAGAGCCTGATGTGCCATTTGATGTGTCCTGTGCCTAGAAAACACAATCTACAGGACTGGACAGTTCTGACAGAGTAGTGGTATCAGTGGTAGGGCCTCTGCCTTGAGTGATGGCCATGCATATGGGAAGAGGTTGTATTTCCAAAACTGCCAACTGCCTCACCAAAGGGAGGCTGTTCCAGAACCACGTGCCTCATTTGTCCTTTTTTTCCTGCTTTTTCTTTTCTTTTTTTTTTTTTTTCTGGAGCAGCCAAAGATGATAATTCTTTCTTTGAGAGACTGTCCTCAGACCTTGCACTTCTAAAGAGCTCTTGCAAGAATGGAAGAAAGTTTTGTTTTGTTTTTAATGAAAACAAAAACAAACTTGGGAAAGTCAGGACATACAAGGAAAAGGCATAAATAAATAAAAAAAATTCTCAGTTTTTCCTGGTAGGGGGGAATTTGTACTTACCTTGTCGAGTTTCTTCTCCTTTCCTGTCAACTGTCTTCAGCGTGCACCCTTTTGAGTTGTCCTCTTCTCTTGGCTTTCTGCACTGGGATACATCGGAAACTTGCTCACGGTAGTTTCCATTCTGCATGTGGAGAAGAGAATGTACTTTACTACTTTCAGTGGATACTGTAAGAAAGAAGGAATAAGAGGATACTGTAGGAAAGAAATAATAAATGAGTATGTTTCCCTAAAAACTAGTCCAGAATTGACTTCCAACTTTCCAGGAACAGAAATACTACATATGAAACTTCAGACTGGTCTTAACTTTGAGAAGCTGGTTGTGAAAATTTATCGGTGTGTGGCCAGAAACACTTTTACAGAATCTAGTTGAAACCCAAATGGTGTAGAGTTTAGTGATCTTCAGAGGATGTATTCAGACTTGGTTATTCCTGTACAGAGATTTTTAAAGTGATCATTTGTCAGCCACTGAATTAGGAGCTGTAAAGAAAGGAGCAAGGGGACCTGAAAGTGTTAGAGGAAACAAATGAGATTGCAGCTGACATCTCCAAGGGAACTTTTGTTCAAGGGTGCTCAGGCTGTTGACCTCTTTGCTTCTCCATTTCATTGCCTTTAGATTATAGCATTCTTCAGTACCAGAAAAGTAGTGGCTAGTTTGTGACAGGGCAAATGCTACCCTTTTTTTTTTTTTTTTTTTTTTTTTTTGGTAGGGGTAACAATCATAGACGCTTCTGTGCAAAGCTTTTAATACATAAAGAAACAGTTTTGCATTGTATTTTGAAAGTGTGACTTTTATATAAGAAGCTAATGATTTATATCCTTTTTTTCCCTTTTTATCAGAGAATGGAGAATAATTCCTGGTGATCTGCATCTTGGTTTGGAAATCATTGTCTAAAAATTACACTTCTTAGATATCTGTCAGCATGTTGGCAAGAATATGAGAGAGGAAAGGAAGAATTAAAATGTATTGTTGTTTCTTCCTTTTTTCATGCCTTTCTCTATTGCACCTCCCTTTATTTAGTTTTAGTGGCGGAGCTAAGTATATGGTAGGCTATAGAAGTAAATGTTTTTTCAATAAGGTGACCATAAGTTTTAGCAGAGCAGACTGCTTCCCAGGTGTAATTGACTGGCAGTTTGTTGGAGGCGAAACTGCAGTAAGCTCTGCAAAGGAGTTCACCCTTTAGCTTAGCAGTCAGGGCCCTGAAGAAGATTTGTCCAGAGCAGAGATAATGAATTGAGAACAGCAGAAAGGGCAGATGGTCGAAATCCTCACTCAGTACTTCGTCTGGGATCTCCTTGGTATTTATCAGTGAAAGCTTTCTGTAATTACCCCTACGTGCAGAGCAGTTTCTGGTCCCTCCAAAACTCTAAATGTGATTTTGAGAGGGTCTCACAGACTAACGCTTCAGAAGGGTTTGCTCTTCGCCTATAACCTGCCAATACTATTCTGCCAACTGAAATGTGAGAAGTGCGTGGTGTAAGGGATCAGTTTTGTCTATAGGGAATGTCAAATTTCCTGGCCAAACCTGGGTCATTCTGTGTGCTTACATGTCTTTCACACTGTAGAAATGAAGTTTCTGATCTTGTTAGTTTTTTGCAGTATTTGGAGCTTAAAAAAAATTGTATTACTTTGTTTATTGTTAGGTTTGTGTTTTCAGTTGAATTATTGGCATATTCCACACTCATATAAAATTTTTTTAATAAACATTAGCAAAACAAACTAGAACAACTCCTTTCCCTTCCAGTCTTCCTTCTTTCCTTGATCCCAGCAAAGCAATATATGCTAGAGTGGAGTATGTGGAGGAACACACACATCAGCTAGAGAATTGAGGAGGCACGGTATTTTCTCAATAAAGGGTCTCTTATCTCTCTAAGGTAAGGTCCTGACTCAAACCTTATTGAAATCAAGGATAAGACTGCTACTGGTCAACAGGTTGGAAAAAAAAAAAAGAAATATGTGTCAGCAGTCTTAAATATCTGGTGCTCGAACTATCTGGTTCTGTGAACATAAAGTGCTTGGATGCCAGTAAGCTATGCTGGTAGCTCCCAAAGCGTCATCCCATTTTGATAAAATGAGTCCTTTGGCTTAGGGAGAAAAAAATGGTAAGAAGGGAAGAGGAACCCAAGTTGTAGTGCTAAGTTAGTGGCTTCTAAAAATGCAGCTCTGCAATTTCCCACTCTACAGGGTTTTCTGAAGCAACAGAATAACAATCACAGTAGAATATGATTGCATTCTGTATGAGCTGTAATTCCAATCCACCTTCTTTAAAATGTTAAAATGCCTGCTAGGAGATTCTGAATGGCAAATGGTTAAGAAGAATCTTTGGGATAGAGGCATTAATAGGTTTCCCATATCAATTATTGATAGTGTCAAATCAATGCAGCAGTTTCAGTCTCATTTAACCTCCCTATTATTTAATTTTAATGCTCTACGGTAATAGTCTGAGGCTGGACTCCTTTTTCAATACAATTCTGAACTATTGTATTCCAGACTGCTGCTATGGTGTTCATACAATGACAATGTAAGAATTTCTTCATATTGGTAAAGTCATACAGGAACATTCCTTTATCTTTTTGTTTTCATTTTAAGAAGAGATAATTGATGTATTAGGTTTATCCTGGAAATATGTTTAACTTAAGAAGTATGTGTGAAAATACACAGTGTAATCTGTTTCACAAATAACATGGGGAAAGGCTAAATGTTAACCCTGCTTGCAGATATTTCCAATGTACACAGCAGGCTGTGGGGGTTTTGTTCTGTATGTTTCTGAACAACATAGAGCTTATTAAAAAAGGGGGCATTATTTGCACTTCTGTGACTACTTTTCATTTCAGTGTAGACTAAAAGAAACATGACTCATTACCATACCCAGATTTACATTTTTGTCTAGAACTAGAATTTTTCATGGAAAAAAGTTTTGATGAATTTAAACTTAAACTTTTTTCTTAGTTGCTAAAGGGAAGGTTTTTCTTCCTCTCATTTTAGTAAGTCCAAGGTATAAACATTTCTTTTAAGGTAGTTTCACTGACACTTGGGTTGATTATAGAGGCGTTTTCCAAAACTGTTCTTGAGGAGAACCTCATGACTTTTCTGAGATATTGGCAGTGTAGATTTAGGGCTGAATTTGCAGTTAGATTTTTCTGTACAGTTTGCATCCTGCCAGCACAGTAGTTCTATAGATACATGGGCTTTTTGTCTTGTGAAAACACTCACCTAGCTATCGACCTGCATGTTCAGATGTTTCTGGAGAAAGGTGTTAACAAAGAACCTGGAAAGTACTGAAATATTTCTGTGTGTAGAAACACTACCTTAGATGCCGACCAAGGCTTGCTTTGTAGCAATGTTTGTAGTAAAAAGTGTATGCCTGGCAATAAGGGCTTTCAACCTGACAGGATACGGTGGTTGGAGGAGTCCTTTTACTTATGTAACGCTTCTGTTTGATTCCATCTCTCTTGTTTTGGTTTTTTCCCTCTTTCTTCCTTGAAATAAATACTTTTTGTAATGTAATAGCTGTATTGCATCCTTTTTCTTCCTCCCCTTCTGTTTTTGATATGCAACCTCTAGGTTATCCTGGAAAATGATTTTATTTTTCATATTGGGAAAATAAATGTCATACTACTGGTAAATAGCGTGTTTCTGTCATGTAATCTTATCTTAGGTTTGTATCCTGTCTTCTTTCTGAGACTGAGTTCTTAGTAACTGGCTTGATAGAACAAAGGAGAGGCAGAAATTGGAGCTAACATGAAGCTGGAAAATGACAGAAAGGTGAAATGGATGCCCTTTAACAGGGGTGACCACATTCCCAGAAGATTCAAGCAAATACTGATTCTAAAATTATATCTTAACAGTTTAGTGTTGGTGCCTCATTAAAAGCCAGGGATTAATAGCAGCAATCTCCTTGTTACACATTAAAAGGATTTGGTTTAATTTTGGATTAGAGGCTACAAGGTGCCATTCTAGCAAAGTTATTCCCAAGGTATCAGTGAGGTGTAGTGGCATGGCTTAAAGACTGTGATTTCTTTAGCTGTCCCAGTTATACTTTACACACAAACACACCTGTATGGATTTTAAAATTGTGATGAACTGGTTCAATAATACTTTTAAACATATGTTATCTTTGGAAGTGAAATTGTCTGGAAATGCTTGTTTGAAATGTTAAGGGTGGCAGTTGAAGTTACAGTCCACACTGCCTTTCTGGGGCTGAAGGTGTGGTTGGGTTCAGGTTAGTTCAAAGACATTAAGATCTGTGGATACTGATATTAGAGATTCAACCTGTAATCAAGACTTCCTTATATATTAGATGAGGATGATGTGCAATACTCTGCTTTGCTCTCCTGCAAGTATGCAGGAGTATGCGGCTTGTGCAGTGTGAGTAGCTGGAACAGGTTTGGTCATTATTCTCCTCCCTTTTGCACTACAGTACTACAGGTGTTTATAAGCATACAAGTGAGAACAACTGTCTTGAGAGCCTTAATTTATGAATTCATTAATTTGAGGAGAGGCATAGGATGAACTTATGGACACTTTAGTCCCCTCACTGGTTTTAGAATGTGGGGAAAAGGAGAGGACAATTTGGTTAGCTGTTTTATTGTTATCAGTTGCTTTTTGTTTAGGCTATCTCAGCTCATTAATACATCAATGTGTGATAGCATTTACTGCCAGGGTTTAACACAGAGGGGAAAAAAAGTACAGTTTTAGAATTCTAGTGTAAAAACTTAAGCACCTGACACAGTGTTACCCAGATTTTTCACTGAGTTCTTAACATCTTGAAGTGATGTCACCAGCCTGTATGATTTATTTGATAGTTTTATTTATTTATTTAGTGATACTTGTGATTTTTGGGGGGGGCAGACTAATTTTTTTCCCAACTGAGTTTAAGTATCAGGCTTTCAGCACTGTATACACCTTTGGCTGTTAATTAAAAATAAGCATACGAAACTAAAGTTTTAAGCAGTAGTAGTACAAAACTATGCCATTTCAGAATTTTTTTTCAAATGCAAGGATATAGAAAAAGTGTGTTTTAGTTAGGCTTATTTTCATAACAACTCTGGCAGAAATTAAAAATAACAGCTGGCTTTAAGGAAAGCCATACTTCCAGTTTATCAGAAGAGTTAAATCTCTGGTAATTTACAAGAATGCCATTGCCAGTACGTTGCCTGAATTACAGTCTTTTTCTCTTTACTCTTTTATAACAGAATGAACTGGCACTTTTCCTTTGTGCCTGAAAGGGCCAAATGTGTTATGGATGGTATCGCTTCCTTTTACAGATGGAACTCAGTTCCATCTCAAACTTGATTGTTCCCTTAAACAATAGTCATTAATAGGAGGAAAATATCTGTGCAGACAGTGAGTGAGACTGAAGGAGGATCAAGGCTTTGCAGATGCTTCCATTCATGAGCTAAACTACCAGAGGTCCGTAGTTCAGCAGCAAATCTTTCTGATGCCTGGAGTGGTCAAGAAGACTCCAGAACTAATGTTTTGGTCCCTAGCTAACATACACTGTTGCATTTAAAAGAAAAGCAAAATAAGATAAAATTGAGTCTGATCCTTGGAGTTAGAGAAGGACCAATTACAGGCAAATACTTTGCAAGAAGCAAAATCCAACAAGTAGTCTCCTCCTCCACGGAGTGTATGTGGGGTTTGGTTCTTTTAATACTTTGTCTTTGGTTTTCTTCCAATTGTGCTGGATTTTATGAAGAGGATGACAGATGGCTTGTTCCTCATATGTAGCTCATAATTCTGTGAAGGCACATTCTGTAGTATGGTGCTGCTGTCTTCCTCTGATCACAGGATATTGGTAAAATTCAGTTTCCTCTTGATCTCTGCTGCTGCTGCTGCAGCTGTAGCAATGCCTCTACTGTGACAACTCGTTGCTTTCCAGAATTACTTACAATTTCTGATCTACTTGTACTCACTTGCAAAGTAAGTGCCTTTTCTGTGTAAGGGGTCCCATTAACTACAGTAATCCAAACAGGGACTTCAACATAGTTATAATAGTTCTTCCAATTTATTCTCTTTCTCCTTTTCTATTTTTAAAAATACTATTTTATTTAAACAGAGGAAATTTATTCATTGGGTGAAGTCAGGATGACACTTTGTGAATTTTCTTTTATGGTCTTGGTCTTACTCACTTCCCCACTGACCCGCAACACCACAGGTTCTGAGTTTTTGCAGAGCAGGCAGTGCCAGTGATGTGGAGTTACCTGATTATCCATGGCATTTTGCTGGAAACAGATACAATTTGGACCAAAAAATGTCAACAGGAATCTATAAGGAAAAGCCAAGCATTATAATCCCTTTCATCAACTGTAGCACTTATGTTCAGTATGTTCCTGCTGAATAATACATGTTCCTGCTGAATAATAGATGCGTTAATGAAGAGAAAGTTGAAAAGGATACTTTCAAAAGAAAAAAAAAAAAAAAAGGGAAGAGAACCTGAGGGAAGGAAAAAATATAGCTTCCTTGTTAATGGATTTAAGATTGTTGTAAACTGAGATATGGTCTCGGACGTAGAGAAGACAGCATTTGCTTGCAATTGAGCAAATGCAGAAAAAAATGCAGTCCCTCTGCCAAGAAATTCACAATTTAAGTAGGAAAAAAAGACCATAAACAGATTCAGAGAGGAGACTACAAGGACATTACTTAGACTGGTCCACATGTAGGGTCCTAGTCTAGCAGCCAACGGTTACTGAAATTTTTTTGAGTGCATCATGACACAGTGAATTGTAAGGACAGGTCAGATCAGGAACCTGAAAGCAGTCCTGGCTAGAATTTGGACTTCTCTGATGCTCATATTTTATATGGGCATATCCACTATTTTATATTCATATTTAGTGGTAACTGAAGATGTTCAGAGTGAATTGGGAGATTCTTGGTACTTTGGTGACTTCATTGGGAGGATGTTATATTGCCTTAAAATAATAATGCAAAGGAGGTGTTTGTCTCTTATCTAGAATGTAAGTTATAGTTTAAATCAGCCCTGTAGCCACACTTCTTGGTGAACTGGGAGCAGCATGTTCCCAACTCCTTGAGCAAAATACACGTCCTTTTAGATGACATTCAGAACTGTGTGCTTCCACATGCATTGATGTATAAGCTACTTCCTTAGCAGCTTACTAAAACCGTGGCATTTTAAATGCCTCAAGAGCTGTCATCTACCTGCCTCCTAGAAATCCTGTGTTATGAGACTTTACAGCTGTCTGGAGAGATTTTCCTTGTGTGTTTAGGGTTCCATACTTTAGTATGGAACTATGATCATTGTATGTTGTATGCCACAGTTGACTTTAGGATATTTTTTTTAATTAAAACTATTGATTTTAAATTGAAACACAACCTGATTCATAATTAAAAAATAAAAAGGGCAATAATATTTTACTTTGAAAGGTTTGGATTTTCCCATGCACTTTGTGTTTGTTCTGTTTGCATGGATATCTTTCTTAAAAAAGGAGCGCTCATTTGTAGGCTACAGGCTATACTGGTTAAAGATAGTTTTCAAATCCTGAATGTATCATTTTAAATAAGTAGGTTGATGTTTTTGTTTTGAAAAATGGTTAGGGCTATCCTCCTCTTCCCAGTGTAGTTGAATAGCTGTTGCGGCATCAGAGGCTACCTTTCATACCTGTTGATCATCTTGTCACTTTCTTCTCTGAAGGAAGTTAATTGACTCACTTGGCTTGAAAGGAAAGCATGGATATGTGTTAAGGATATTAATAAACCTACTGAAATGCATCAGGTGTTGAATAGCGGGTGTACAAACCAACCCTTGTCCAGCAGCAGTGGTTCCAGGTGAGGTTGGGACCCTTTGCTGACTGACAGTCTCTGGCACTGGCTCTTTCTTAGATACCCTTTTGTTTATGTACTAGCTTTATTATCTTATCTCCACAGATTTTAGGGCCTATCAATGTAAAATGTGCTGCACTGATAAAGCTCTGAAGAGCAAAGAATGAAACAGAAAGTGGGGGTGGGATGGAGGGCTGGAAAACTGAAGAGCCTCTTCGTGGAGATCTACCTGAATTGTCTTTTGCCTGAGGAAGAAACCCAAAACACTGATAGATTCTGGATGTTTTTGACGGACAAAATTATTTTCTTTGTGAAAGGATCTTTGCTGTAGCATTTGGTGTGAGGAGAGTGGCAGGAGCCGTGTCCCTGCCCTTGGGTGGGTAGGTGACAGCACAGGCATCCCTTTTGCTAGCACTGTATTGCCTCCCGTACTTGCCTGTTCCTTGCTAATATATTTCCATTTAGCAACCTCACCTGGACTTCCCATGCTAGAGCTAAAGCCTCTTCCTGCTTTTTCTGTTCTTATGGATTAATGGCAGTCATAGCTCCCTGTCCTCTCTAATATCGCCCTTGTATATTTGTAAGGCTGTCACTTCTCTCTCTGGTTCCTTTCCCGGGGCTGATCAGGTCCCAGCTCTTTCAGTCTTTCCTTACAGGTCAGGTTCTGTTTTCTCCTGAAATGTCTCATTTTTATGCCTCACATTTTAAAAATAATAGTTCTAGGTCAAACAACACATTGAAAATTTTAAGGGTGAATGTAAGAAATCACTGTGCTTGTGGTAGCACATTCAGAACCCTTTCACAGTACAGTTATGAAAAACTTTACCCATATTGCTCCGTTTGTGTGACATTCACCTCTGAAGTGTATGTACTAAGCAGAACTTGAGCTCTGAAATACTTTATTTAATTGTTACTAGCATCTGGGAAACTCAGCAAAGGTCCACCCATTAAATAACAGCTCCAGCTCTGCATATTCCAGTTGCTTTAATGGAAATGGGGAGAGTAGCGATGTGTCTGTAGACTTGCCATGTGCCTGGATCTGCCAGTACTCACATAAAGGTTATTCCCAACTCAGATCCAGACCAGTGTGCGATATTTGAGTAGCAAATCATTCAGAAATATGTGTTGATACAGCAAAAAGGCATGGCAGAACTCCTTTCATAATCTGTTTTAAGCCTCGCTCCTGCAAGGACTGAGAAATCACACTAAACTTCAGGAAAACGTGCAAGTTGGCTTTGGTACTAAAAATGAACACATGTATATTTGTTGCATTTTGAAATACTGTTTCAAGAGAGAGCGCATCATGAAAATTAGATCAAGAAGAGAAAATTCAAGATTAAGGTTGTCATGTGCTGTCCTGAAATCAATTTCTTTGGAAAAAGACATAGCTGTTCTTTAACATACAAGTTTGTTTTTCTCAAGTGAAACCTCTTCACCTGCGAATTAAAAAAAAAAAAAAAAAAAAAGGAAAAGGTTCTTGGTTTCATTTGAAGGGTTAGGGCTATTGTGTAATTCTCAATAGCATTAACACCTAAGTTCTACAAATGGCATTATGCACTTTTGTTCTTTCCACCTGAGCAGTTTATCTATCTGAGTGGCCATTATCTCTTGAGAAGCACTTGAGTGGTCAGTATGGCGCATTGAAGTTTCTCAATATTTGCTGTATTCTGGTTAGATGAAACCCAATTCTGCGCTACTGTTTCAGTTCAGGGGTTTTATCTTCCATTCTTCCAGTTTATTTATTATACAGTTGCAGTCCAGTCTTGGGCTAGTCTCAGCTGTGATGGAAACAGCAAGCGTTAACGATAATAAACATGTAGGTCATTGGAATTTCTTTTGCCTCCTAAGAAAGCTCATTCAGAAATTCACTTAATGACACAAAGCATGTGAGTAGAAAGTGCAGCATGTCAGGGAACAAGTCGCCTGGACTTGTGTTTGAATGAGCTGCTGGACTTCATTTCGGGAGTGAATGAAGTAGGTTTGTTGTGTTTCCTTTTTGTTTGTTTGTTTCTCTCTCTTTTATTTTGTTTTTATTGAGTGAAGGACTGCTGCTGTATTTAAAAAAACAAACAAAAGGTGTGAAGGTTGAGCTGCATGAGCTTTACGTACTTTAATAGCTAAATCTATGCAAACCTGTTTAGGTGCATAATATTTTTTTGCATGCATTCAGGATGGTATTTATTCTGTGTATGGTGCAGGAGACACCAGCAGTGTTTCTGTAAGATTTAATCAGCATGTGTCTGCAAGTAATCATTTGGGTTTTGAGCTTGTGGGTGTTTGCTTCAATGCTAGATGAGGGAACTCATACCAGAACTGAACTCTGACTTCTGTCTGCGTAGGTAAGTTTATTGGACAGCACTATGCCATCAAAGGTATTCATACTGAGAAGTAACTATACAAGCACATGTTACTGTCACGTAAATTGCAGGAATTATAAAAGTAAATACAGTTTCTAGCTGTTGTTTCCTTCTTCTGCAAGCAGTGTTTGGTATCTTGCAAGTTAAAAAGGGTGGGAGCATCAGCTTCTTGGAGTAGCATTAATTGTTTTCTTTTGGCTATAAATCTGGGAACAAAATGATTAAATAGCCTGGAGAAGAGGGGGAAAACTCAAATAAAAAGGCACTTACATTTATTGCGTTTTGCAGGGTTGTTTTTGGGAACAACGTATGTCTCTTGAGACTTTGTTTCTTATCCATTTTATAGAGCTCTGGCCTCTTAACAGCACTGCTTTAATGACTTGTTCTTGGGGTTCTGAGTTGGTATCAGCGCTTGCCATGAAAACAAGCCTGTTACAAAGAGGTCAGGTTTCACGAGACAGCAATAGACTTGTAAAAACAGATTTTACTGGAACAAATAAAGTCAGAATTAAGAAGAAACCAGAGATTTGCGTAAAGAAACAAGATACAGAAGGAGCAAGTATTGAGCTAAACTGATAAACAATGTATAAATTTAGATGGGAGATAAGCAGGAATTTTTTGTTTTGAAAACCACGCTTAGTGATGTCAATGAGTTTTTCTGAAGATTTTGTGCATTTCTCCATAGTTCTGACTTTTGCTATCTTTAAAGATTAATTTTCTGAGGAAATACATTGTTCCTGCACAGCTGGCAAAATGTTCTTTAAATATCAGCTTCGATTAACAACCTGCATTGGATTTTCTAAATAGTATAGCTGAGTCTTTTCCTGCTTGCTATCATGATGACATTTTGTGCTCCGTGAAATACTAATTTTCCTCAGTTTCTTCTGTAGTTCTTGAGAGTCTCACTTCTGTCTTTAATTTTCAGCTGTGATGTGCTGGATGCATGGAGATAACTTTTTTACATACATAAATGAAAACCAAATATTGTTGTTTCTGTTGTCTCACTCTGTCCCTTTAAAATAATTGTACCAATATAAGAAAATTCTGGATGTGATTTTATCGTTCCTATGGAGATCAAACTTTTAAAGGTGTGTAAGAGCTTTGCTTTGATAAGACTGTATAATTACCTTTTTCCCTTGTTAAAATGGTCCTTTCTTATGCCACTGTGTGGTGCAGCTTTGCTATGTGATAGCTTTGAAACTCCTGTTACATTGATTTGTGGTGTTCTTATTATCTATGCCTTTGTTACATTCCTAGAGATTTTATAGTGAAAGCTAAGCAGACTTGCCTGGTTTGCTACATCATACGTTCAGTAAATAAATGACGAATGCAAAGCACTGTGTTTCTTGTTAGAAAATCTGTTAAGAATAGCACTAGGGATATAGTATTCTGACTCCAGGTGAGCACATGTCATCAGTGTAGGGAGGAATTAGAACGGAGAAGGAGGGAAGGGAGGAAGACGGACAAGCCTGGATGCCTTCCTGCCCGCCCCGGCCCCTTCCGTGGTGGAAACCACAGGAGAGTCAGGTTGCATCACATGCAGCAGAAAGCAAATCCCGAAAATTTAGAGTTATGGGAACAACCCAGGCTATGTGCAGATTATTTGACTTGTACTGAATCTTCCTGTTCTGTGAAGTCGAACTTCTGTAGGTAGGCAAAGAACTATTAAGTCTCTTTTTTATTCTTCTAATGATTTCTTAGCAATTGAAAGAAAACCTGTTTAAGAAGAGAACTTTTTTCCTGTCTCCCCCATAGGTTTTAAATGTAAGACTTCTGTTGTAATGTCTTTATGCAAGTTGTGGGATTTGTTTTGCTTGTTTGTTCTTGAACCTGGTACTGCTCAAAAGTGAAAGAAAGAACAAAAAGTGGAACGTAGAGAACTGGGTTAAATTCTGCTGGTGAGAGAGGGTAGTTCCCTCTGAGGTGAAGGTGTGTAGGGAGCAGACTTCAGGGTGTGCTGGGGCTGTGGGAACCCACTGGTCATAAAAACAGATACCAGGAGCATCTCTGCTTGCGCCCTGGGAGTCTGGATCACGTTTGAGGGGCCAGACCTAGTTTCCGATGGCCACGGTGTTTGCATCATGCAGCTACAATGGCTTTCAGGTGATTTTGCTGTACAAGTTGGTTCCGTTGTTTTGTTAATCACATTTTTCGGGAAGTCTGTTCACAAAGCTGCAATACGTTCACTCTGCTGGTGTATTTAGGAACACTCATTCCTGCAGTGCTGATGCAACTACAGAAACGCAGTGCAAATAAAAAAAATAATAA
This sequence comes from Falco rusticolus, assembly GCF_015220075.1. Lineage (NCBI taxonomy): Eukaryota > Metazoa > Chordata > Aves > Falconiformes > Falconidae > Falco > Falco rusticolus. The sequence continues at coordinate 18,029,148 of NC_051193.1, read as the reverse complement.
AAAAAAAAGGATTTATCCTGATCTAGGAAGTGAAATCGGTATACTAGTAATAGGAATCTTTAAGCTATGTAGTTAGGCCCATGTTAGGAATTAAATTTGTGCATGGAGGAAAAAGCAACCAGGTAATGTTGTATCTCCTTCATACTCCAATATCAATCTATTGATGCTATGCAACAGTACTAAAATGTCGAGGGGGAGGAACATTCATTAGAGTGCTTCGTGTGCATCAGTACTGGATGTGTCTTCTATGCAGAAGGGCATTGCGATCATGGTAAATAGGATGAAACCCATTTCGATTAATAAACAAGTAAAACAGGAATTCTTTGAACACAAAACTTGAATGTCAAGGGATGAGTAACTTACTAATATTGATTTATCTATTGAAATCATGTTTCTGTATAATTTATACAAGAGTATAAATTTATTTGAAATCTGATTTTTTTTTTTAAAAAAAACAAATCAGTACCATTGAGTTTATGCAGAGATGGTTCCCTCTGCAGTTACAGGGGGTGGAAATGTGTGTGGAATTGTTCTGTGAGTTACCCAAAAGGAGCTGCCTCTGAAGAGTTGTTCTTTCTGTTAGTTTTGTTGTAAGTAGCAGTAGATAAGCAATTAGTCTTGCATTCCTTTCCCTTTTGGCTTTTATTTTCTGAAAAATCCAACTACTGATCAATTTCTTAGGTGTCTGTTAGTTGTAAGGTATATAACGATCTGCCACTTCAATTGTCTCAATTCTGTGAACTCCTGAAGTTGTACATGCTCAAAATTACATTGACACTGTGTGCGTCAGGCATCTACTTGGTGACCGCTCGGACTCTTGGGATGGAAGTGGTTTTACGTGATTAAACTTATATTAAGATCTTTTTTGGGTTTATTCCCTTTTCTTATCAAACATGAACTTGTGCAACTCTGCAGGTGCTTTTACGAAAGTGAGTATTATTGAAAGACTAAAATATGATTGTCAGGAACTGAATGTTGTTTTGGAAATTTTCTATTGCAGTCAATTTTTATTTTTTTTTAAGCATAGTGGGGCCAATCCTAAACTAGTTGAATTGACATGAATTTCATTAGTTAATTAATATGCTTGCCAGCTGCATGCCAGTCAGTTTGTATGCTTAGTTCTATTTGAGAATGTCATATTCATTGAAACATTATTATACTGAATTAGGTTAAAGCAAAGTTATTTTAAGTAAACCTTTGAACAATGAGACTGTGCTGTTGTGTGAAGTTGATAAGGTAATTAGACTCATCTTCTTTTGCTTTGCATGTAGAAAAGAGGACTATTTGAAGTATTTCTGGGTATTTTTGCAAGTTGATCTATGATCTGGAGCCAGGAATTTTTACTTGCTTTAGTCCTTTTAATTCTGTGTTCTCTTATTTTTAGCCATTTCTGCATTTGAAGTCCAGCCACTTTCAACTGAGGTCCAAGAAGGTGGAGTAGCTCGATTTGCCTGTAAGATAACAGCAAATCCTCCTGCCACTGTGACATGGGAAGTGAATCGAACAACTTTACCTTTAGTCATGGACAGGTATGTAGAGTTAGACATTTTAGAATGTAATTTATTTTCTGTGATAATTTTGAGCTTGCTACAAGAAGAAAATCTGAATACTTGCAATGCCGTTACATAAAAAAGGTTCCATGTGTATAGTATGTCTAAAATAGCTAGTAATAGTTAATCAACTTTAAATAAGTGTTAGGAGCGCAGACCAGAGTCACCTGCTATTGTCTACACAGTAATCACTGACGTATGAATTGTTACTGGTGGATTCTGTATGCAAGTCATCCTTGGGAATGGGAGTTGCTGCAGGATGCAGAATAATTGGACTTTGGCTGTGGGGGTGGTTTGAACTAGCAGGATTGCTTTCACAGAAGAATTGATGCTGGACCTGATTTTCTTTAGAGGGCCAATACAGAATTATGTGTACATAAAATTGAGTTAAAACATTTTGCACTAGAGAAATTCTGCACAGGGGGACTTCTCTTGAATTTATTAACTTGAAGCATGCAGCCTGCTCCCTGCTAGATTCTTTCCCTGTCCCGATTGTATTCTTGAACATACTTCCATCTTTCTCAACATGTAACTTTTGTTGTATGTCTAAGGTACGTAGCCTGCAAAGGGAGGTAAAAAGAGAAACATGAAAATTCAAACCATAGGAGGGTTTCTGGGAACTGTACACCAGTTATGCCAGTATATCAGAAATTGCGGCCAAAAATCAGCCAGTCTGAATAGTGTGGATGCAGTAGTTGGCTAAAGGAGGTTGGGATGGTTGCTTCTGAGGGTGAGAAAGATCTGCTTGTTGAAAGTGAATTCCTCTGCTCTCATCCTGGTGCTGGGGGTAATCTCACCTGTAGTTCACAAATGTGGCGTGAGTCATGTATAGAGAATGTTTTTGAGTCTCCAGCATGCTGTTCCCAGGTCAGTGTAGCAATGGCTGTCTGTAAATCAAGTAGTTAATGCCATGATGGTGTTCACAGGTTGCACGTTTATTTAAATTTCTTTTTTTTTTATTTCTGTGACAGGATAACTGCTCTACCTACGGGAGTTCTTCAGATCTACGGAGTTGAACTGAAGGATGCTGGGAATTACCGATGTGTTGCCACAACGATAGCCAATAGACGTAAAAGCAGTGAGGCAGTGCTGAGTGTTATTCCAGGTACTTGCACCATATGAGATATTTTTTTTTTAATGGCATTATATTCTTTTCTTACATTATAGCAAAGACACATGCATTGAAGAGCTGTAACTGTCCTCTGAACCACTTGCCCAAATAATAATTTTGTTTGCTTGTATCTTGTGGCTAAAATACTGTTCAGTGTAAGTTTCCACAATTACTGAAATAAGGCTTTAGTGTAAATTTAATTTTAAGGATCCTTTAAAAAAGAAATCACATTTTGTGTCATATTTAATTGAGGTTTTGGAGACTTGTTCTCACTTTCTTTGATGTTTTTTTAAAATATTTTTTTCCCTCCAAAGCCTCAGACTTGAAGCCTTTTCACAAGCCATCTATAATAGCTGGTCCTCAAAACATTACGGCATCTCTTCATCAAACTGTCATACTGGAGTGTGTAGCCACAGGGAATCCAAAGCCAATCATCTCATGGAGCCGGTTAGGTAAGTCTTAAAATTGCAGCACATGACCTTCAGCCTGTGGAGAGGAAGTGAAACCGGAAAGAAAGGATTTCAGCAATTAGGTTACTGTTCTGAGGCTTCGTGTAGTAAGTAACGATTAGTAGGTTAGGGTAGGATAGGTGAAATGCTTTTAGTTGCATGTTGCCATACTGTTGTTAAGAAGCCCTGAGGTTTTCTGAGGCTTTGGACTCCCTGCTTCTGCTGTCAATCCTGCACTGCCCCCAGCACGGGGTGGGCAAGGTGCTGGGTAGGGTGGTGACATCCAGGGGTCTGTGACTCAGACTAGAATCAGTAGTGAGTTAGGGCAGGTTGGGGTGGTTGTATCCTACGAAACAATCCTGTGAATGTTTCTCCTTCTTCCGAGATGCACTCTGTGAATGTGGTTTGGACCTTGTGTTAAGGGGCTGTTTGCACTATAAATAGGTATAGTCAAACCCCAAGTAGTCTGCCTGGAAGGGGAAAAGAGAGGGAATGCAATAATAACAATAATATTTATCAGTGCATCACATTTTCCCATGAAAGCTACCTCTGGTTTTATTCTGACATGTACTTAAATGTGAAAGTCAGGACTGTACCTGTGGAAGCAAATCATGAAAAGTTTTCCTGCATTTTTATTTCTGAAAGAGGGAGAAATAAACGTATCTTTCCTGGTTGACTTACAGACAAACAAGTAAGACAAAAGTTACCTAACAGTCATAGAGCATTTGTTGTGAAAATAGAAGAAAATATACAGGAATCAAATATACTCATTTTATCCCCAGCATAATTCAGAGGGTGCTAAATGATCTCTGTTTGTAAAGATGATGTAGATATTGGTAATGACAAACTGAGTCATAGTGCCAGGGCAACTGGGGACACTAACTGGGAAAAAGGCATTAATTTTTTAGCTTTGATGGTGAATTTCAGATATAAACCATTTACCAATTGATGAGACCCAGCTATCTGCATGGTTAGCTAACTAGTGAAAAGCAAAGCAAATGCAAAATGGAAACCTCTGAAAGCTCATCAGTGATTTCCCTTTGTATGCTTTGACTTCTGACTCTAATCTACACCCTTACTGCCTAGGCCACTCTGTTTAGATAAGTTATGTAGCTACATTGAACAGCCTTGTAACCATGCTTCTCCTGCTCTCTCAAACAGACCATAAGTCCATTGACGTCTTCAATACCCGTGTCCTTGGCAATGGGAACCTCATGATCTCTGATGTAAAGGTGCAGCATGCAGGCGTGTATGCCTGTCGAGCCACTATTCCAGGCACACGAAACTTCACGGTAGCAATGGCAACTCTCACTGTGCTGGGTGAGCCTGCTTTGACTTCCACAGTGTGTTTCAACATCCCACGTCTGCCTGTCTGTCTTGACCAGTGCTATGTGCTGGGCTGAATTTTTATCTCGAGCGTAGTGCACTAAGGGCTGTAGGGACTGCAGAGATGAAATGTTTCACAGAACTGTGGCTGCTGCCTTCTGTCTGTTGGCTTAGTTGAGAAGTGTGAGATACTCAACATCAGAATTGCAAACTAGCAATTCAGTTGCACTTGGAGTTGCCCAGGTGCAGTGTTTGCTGTGAGAAGACAGGCTTTCAGCACAGAAAAGAATTGCATAACAAAGTAAAAATATGTCATATGTATGTATGCTTCGTGAGCAGTATGTCATAGGCTGGAGTTTGATTTATTTATAATCCTAAACACATGAACAAAAAATGTGTAGAAACGTTGCTATCTCTGCAGCTAGTATGTACCTTTAAACAAATGTACTTTGTTTACATGGAACATCCTTTCTGTGTGGGTATATGTATTTGAGTGCCCTGAGGGGAGAGGTTTGTGTGTGGAAAATTTATTATTGTTTTGGCTGTCGTTGCATTTGTAGGGGCTTAGTTTTTTATTTTTTTTTCTCTTCCCCCCCCCCTCCTTGTTATTTTTCTGTAGCTCCACCTTCATTTGTGGAATGGCCGGAAAGTTTAACAAGGCCTAGAGCTGGTACTGCTCGTTTTGCTTGTCAGGCAGAAGGAAATCCGGCCCCCAAAATTTCGTGGTTAAAAAATGGAAGGAGAATACACTCCAATGGTAGAATAAAAATGTACAACAGGTATGATTACAGTTGCTATATGAGAGCTGTGCCGGTCATGTATTTCCAAAGGATGAAATTCCAGTCACTAAATATAGCCAAGCAAGATATAACTCAAGTAAACACGAAATCTGACATGAAATGTGGTTCTGGACGTTTCCTTGGCAGAAGGAATGCAGATTAGTCAATACCTAACATCCTCAGCAAAGCCTTTGTGATCACTGCCTTACCTGGGGGGGGAACTGAAGGCTTTCACCACAGAGTTGCTCTAGGTTTACAGCAGTGTAGCAGAGACCAGGATTGTGCTAGTTGTTTGAGGTTCTATTTCACTACTTCTGTGGAGTGAGGAGCTCATATAAAGAGTTGGTTAAGGAATTACAACCCTAAGGCTCTGCTTTTTGCACATGGGGAATAGATTTACAGGTTTGTTTTCACTGTGCCTGGCTTTGCAGGCATAAACATAAACGTGGCAGGTTTTGAGGAACGCTTCAAGTTGCTAAGTTTCACAGCTGCACATCCACTTCTAACAGAAGAGTTTGTGGCACATACGGCAATTATGCTAAACTCATGGATGATAGAATCATAGAATCATTTAGGTTGGAAGAGACCTTTAAGATCATCGAGTCCAACCGTTAACCCAGGACTGCCAAGTCCACCACTAAACCATGCCTCCAAGCACCACATCTACATGTTTTTTGAACACTGTTGTTGCATTATTAGAGCTAAGTTTATCCAAGATGTGAGCTTTTTTTCCCCCTTTTTCTTCCTTTTGGATTCAGTAAATTGGTGATTAACCAGATCATCCCTGAAGACGATGCCATTTATCAGTGCATGGCAGAGAATAGCCAGGGCTCTATTCTCTCCAGGGCCAGGCTTACTGTAGTTATGTCAGAAGACAGACCCAGTGCACCTTACAATGTCCACGCTGAAACGATGTCAAGCTCGGCAATCCTGCTGGCGTGGGAGAGGCCACTGTATAATTCAGACAAAGTGATTGCATACTCTGTGCATTACATGAAAGCAGAAGGTAAGCAGTTTGATTTAAATACTATTTAAGTACTTGTATGTGGTAAGAACTTGAATGTCCTTGCAAAGACTGTTGAATTTGAATGGTTCATAACCAGGGCTGCATTGGAGCATACCAGCATATAAATGCATGTTGTAAAAAACAGGCATGCTTGGGGAAAAATGCTTTTGCCACATCATCTCATTTGTGGGACTGAGTGTTCTTCCAACACACCCTTGTCTGATTGTGCCAGTGAGCAGATTTTGAAGTTAGGAATGGACTTTAAAACCTGGGGCCTCCATACTGCTGTCTGGGTTCCCCCTGTCCTCAGCAGGAGCTTCTGCCTGCTCAATTCCACATGTGTGTTTCGCAGGGAAGGATGGACATACAACAGAATCCTGGAGGCTTACAGAGTTGAACTTTTCACCAGAGACAACTCTTGTCCAGATCCCCAAATTGTTGTGACTTTACTGGCTTGCATGTATTTTGGAGTAGAATAATTGATACTTCATTGTAATTAAGCCAATCTTCTTCTAGAACAAATACTGGCTGAATGGTAAAATCCGTTTTTCTTTCACCCCTTGATCTCCTGTAATAAGAAAAGTATACTCAAACTCTAAAATATGCTGAAATAGCCACGAATGGGTTTATCCTTGTCTCTGAAACAATACATAAATTCCTATATAAAAGGGAATGGATAGTTGGAATAAAAATGAGTAACTAGACCTTTAAAAAACCCTTAGTACTGTGTAATTGCTTTGTTAATGTGATCTTTAAGGTGGTGGAAAACAGGCATTTTTCATAAGCAGGAGATGTGATTGCCAAACGACTTGAAAATTTATTAGCTGCATGGCTTAAACCAAGTTGCGATGCAGCTCTGTTTTCTAGGAGTGATTTTGTTTTCCATTTCTATTCAGTAAGTGGTTTATTCAGGGACAGGGCTGCAGATGCTCAGCTCTGTGTGGAATACCAGTCTGCCATCTGCTAAGCAGAGGCAGAGGACAGGAAGGACAGCTTAATTACTCTAATACTGATGCAGGAATAGTGCTTTTGCTTTTGCAAATGGGATATTTCAGGACACAAGAGAATTTTGTCTGAAGAAAGGAAGGAAAGAGTTTTAAAAGATAATGAGGACAAGAGGTGCGGGAAATTACCCCCTACACTTTCAGTCACTGAGGTATTGTGCTCACAACCCCCTCTTAAAGCTAATATGAATAAAGTCACGCTAGATAAGTTATCTGGGTAATTGTATGTCCGGTGCCAGTGTGGAGAGCAGAGAACCGATTACTTCAAAGAAAACTGGAAAACTGTCCTTAGGGAAGTGTGTATTTGTGCAGGAAATACTCTTGCACAGTAGTGAAAGGAGGTATCTTCTGAAATGTGTTTTCTGCAAAATTGTTTTGCAATCCCTGCTTTGTTTGCTTGCTTATCCAAAGGCTCTATCTTGTGAAATGAGATTGGTTTAAAACCAAAACAAACTCCAAACAAACAAAAAACTCTGATTTACTTGAAATTGCTTTCTCAGATGCTCATTTTTTCATCTTTCTAGACTGGTTCGTGATGTTTGCTTAATATAATGCTGTTGTGCATCCTTTTGCATTAGTAAAGAAATCCACAGCAGGGAAAATGGGGAGGGCTGTGTTGAGTAATTACAGTGGTAGGAATCAAAGTGTAGGTGATCTGCATGCGTTTTTTCCTTGGTAGCATGATTGGGTAGTACATGAAGATCTGCATGAGGGCATAGAACCACTTTTGTCTCATTTTGTAGAAAAAATGTTGAGCTTCAATAGCTAGTGGACTGCACTTTGGTAAAAATAATTGTGTTCTAGGTGATAGTTGGTAAATCTTTCTGAGGATGTGTCCCATGTGTCAGAGGCGTTATTAAAAACCTAGAAAATGCCTTTGTAGAAAGTATCGCATCAGCCATCTCTCTAATGTAAATTTAGAAGCAACTATATTTAAAGAAAAGTAAATTAAATATTAAGGAAAATCGTTTGACATTCACACTATTCCAGGTACGTAGAGGTGCTAACATAGGCTTTTGACGTCAACACCTTATTTACTCTGTAAGAATTCTGGATAATTATGCATTAATGTAAATAGTTTGTATGAGTTTATTGCTTTCATTATTCCTTTCAACCTGCCTTTCCCCAGTCTGCCCTCACACACTGTTTCAGACCCTAATGAAGATTAAAAATTATCTCTGATGTATCTGACTTAACTAGAAGTATACCTTCCTTGCTTTAAGCTTCTCATGTGTAACTTTTTACTTAATACATTTACGTTCATGTATTGCCCTCTTGTTTTAGTTAGGAACCACATTTGTCAATGTGAGTAAAGAACATTTTATTCCTAAAGAAAAACAGTGCTTGCTAAGTCTCCTAAGTCGTGCTAATGATTCCATAAACCTTAAACAGAAAGGAAAGCTGGATAATACGCTAATCATATGCAGTTTTGTGAAGTTATTTTTTCTGTAGACCTCACAATGTGGTAGCTAGTACTTTGAATACAAAAGATACTATCACTCATTGTTTAATTTCACAACTTGAGTATTCTGATGTTTCACTGTAAAAACAGGTTCAGGTCCTCTTCCCTACTTTACAAAAAAAAAAAAAAGAAAAAAAGAAAAGTTAGTGTTTTAATCGAGTTAGTTGAAGAAACTAACAGGTGGGTTTTTTGTGATTTTTTGTTTCTTTAAGCAGAATATTTTACATTCAAATCGGGGTCACAGTAGCAAGAAGAATAAGGGTCTGATGAGCATGCATGTTGGAGTGTGTTAATTCCTTGTTAGTGATTTAGAAAAGGCACAAAGGGAACACTGATTGTGGTGGAAGGCCAGCCTTGTTCTCTATTATGGCTGTTTCATTAGGGCCTCTGCATGAGGCCTAGCAATCCATTCAATGAGAGAACAAGTCCTTTTAATTTGAGCTCAAGGATCTTGTTTAGCAGGTCAGAAATCGTGCCTTGCAATTCCTAATTAACAAGCCATTAACTAGTCTGTTGTGAGATGCTCGTAATCTTGTCTAATTAAAATGCTATCAAGTTAATTCATAAATGTGGGAAAACTTAATGGTGGAATTTGCCTTCTTTTTTGTTTATAAAATCAGTTGTGAAGAGGAGGAGCTGGCTCTTACAGAGTTTTGATTAAGTTGACATGCACTTGGTGTGAATTGTTCATTAACACAGCAGCTTTCACCATGCTTATTCCACTTTATAGCCTTCCTCTATAGGAATAAAGCCCAACAAAGACAAGGACTGCTGCATGCATTGCTATGCGTATTTTAATGTGAATTGCTGAGAATTCCCCCCCCCCCCTTTTTTTTTTAACAACTCGCTAAGGAGCCGAGCATTTTTGAAGCTCATTCTCGTCTGTTCTTATTGGCCTTTCTCCAAACTAAAGAAAAAAACGTGTCAATCAAATGTAATAGAATTTGCAGGGCTAAAATGAGATCCTTTTGCTGAATAAATTCTTTCTGTTTGTTTCTTTTTTTTGGGGGGTGTTTGTTTTGTTTTTGGTGGAGTGGAGCCCTCGCATTCCTCTCAGTCTGCTATAGAAAGGTTCTGTAAATAGGTTTTGAAAAAACCTCCCTGACTCTAAACAAATAGATTTAGAAGCTCGGTATGAATGATAAGGCTATTAGAGGTTGTCTGTTGTGTTACTGTACATTCGGCACAGTTTGTTGTGATTAATTCTAAATAGGGTTTAGAATTACATTCAGCATCCCTAATTCAGGAAAATCCTGGAACACCACAATCTACACCACAGCAAGACACAGTTACTTCTGTGCATAAAAGAACTTTCACTTAGTAGAGTGGAAAAAATAGAGGTAGGTTGGGGAAGAGCATGAAATAACTTTGTAAGATCTTAAAGCAAAGATGTCATGATGTTTAGGCATTGTCAGGAGTTTTCGTTTCTCTAACCATTGTTTTATGCCAGGTTTAAATAACGAAGAGTACCAAGTGGTCATTGGAAATGATACAACCCATTATATTATTGATGACTTGGAACCAGCCAGCAACTACACCTTTTATATTGTCGCTTATATGCCTCTGGGAGCCAGTCAGATGTCGGATCATGTGACTCAGCACACCCTTGAAGATGGTAAGACAAATTCCACTGATGTAGATGAATATTTTTATTTGCACTGAACAGGAATGTGCAAGCTGGTGCTAACAGCTCTTGAAGATCCCAAATTTCCATTGACATCAGTGTGGTTTCTGAATACGCACAATGTAACACTAGCCGGCTAACGAGAGCAGTGAGAATAAAATAACATTCTGACAGGGCAACATTGTATATTACATGGTGTCTTTTTTCATTAAATCATATAAATAACTATTCTAGATCTTTAAGAACTTCCTCAGTGTTGAGAATTTGATGATAGTGTACGATTTAGTCTTTATGACTGTCTCTCAGGCATCTGAAACGTGAATCAAACTGCATACCCACTGCATCTTCTGCAAATTTTGGAGGAAAATGTGAAATGAAAATTGGCTATAAAAAAAAAAAGGCTTTTGTTTGGTGCGGTTTTTTTCTTTTTTTTTTTTTGTCTTTGTGCTTGTTAGTAGAATAGAATTTCATAAAAGTCTCTACTGACTTATTTCTGTGCAGTGATTTAACTAATCTGAATGTCATGGCAACAACAGACTATTTAGTATAGCTCATTAGAACTGATTAATAAATTCTGACAGGGTTAAGCTTTGGCAGTGTGGAACATTGCCAGTCCAGTTGTCTGTCTTTCTCTTTGCCAGGAGTTACTACCCTCATTACATGGTTGGTGGAATTAAAAACACACTGGGTCTTCAACAGTACAGGTTGCAGTCTAGGCTCTGGGTTTAAGCTGCTGCATCTAACCTTGACAGTCAGTCTGTCGGAACAGTAAGGTGCTGATTGCCTTTGATTGCTGCTGGCAGCAATAAGAGGAGAAAATGTTGAGGGCCTTACAGAAAGGAGCTTGCTAAGGCTATACTGCATGCAGAAGGTGAGAAGTATAAGCAGTGTCAAGTTATCCTGAAAATAAACAAGAATCCATAAAACTTCTTGGATTATTTGCTCTTACGTTACTGACACCTCATTGTAGGCTAAGTTGTCAGCTGAGAATTTTCTGTCTCTCTTTCCTTGAGCTCAAAAGCTTTGTCTTTTCTTTTTTAGTTCCCTTGAGAGCTCCTGAAATTAGTTTGACAAGCAGAAGTCCTACAGACATTCTCATCTCTTGGCTGCCAATTCCGGCCAAATACAGGAGAGGTCAGGTGGTCCTGTACCGTCTGTCTTTCCGCCTCAGCACAGAGACAAAAATTCAAGTCTTGGAGCTTCCAGGGACTTCAGATGAGTACCTCCTTGAAGGTCTGAGGCCTGACAGTGTGTACTTGGTTCGTATCACTGCTGCAACAAGGATTGGCTGGGGAGAAGCATCTTTGTGGACTTCCCACCGGACTCCCAAGGCTACGAGTGTGAAAGGTAATTCTTAATGTTGCCGGCAGCCTAGAGATGGGGTCAACTGCAGGCCTCATCTGAAGGTGACAATTTTTTCTGACAGGTGGTGCAGGGATGTGAAATAGGTTTTCTCATTACATGTTCTTGCTCTGGTGATCTAGAAAATAGTGTTCTAACCATGATTCTGTGCATAATCTGTAAAACCTTCTGATTCATTTAATAAATGCAGTTAATACATAGTTTCAGGATCAAAAGTTGAAGAGGAACTAATCTGTCTTATGAAAGACCTTATATGTGACAGGAGAAGGAAAAGGTGATACGTTGTTTTGGTGTCAATCTTTGATTGTTTCCACATGTTGATGTTCACATAATTTGACATGGTGGCAGGAAACTTTAATTTGTGTTTGTGAGCTGCTCAAATGTTTTAGCTTGTAGACTCTTTTCCAATGGTAACACAGTTTTCTTCTGTTCTATATAATTTGAATTTAAAAAATAGTCTAACAGCCCTAAACCCTATTGTTGTTCAGTGTAAAACACCTTTCTGCAAACTAGGACATTACACATTAGCAGTGTGTACAGGTGCTTAAAGAATCTGAGTTGATGCATGTATGTCTGTATTACAAACAAAATGCATGTTTGCTTTGAATGTGCCAGTTGACTTGGTATTTGAAGTCTCGTTTAGGTTCTTATAATCAGCCTTGGGATTACATTATTATTTAGTAATGTCATGGAGAAGAGCATGCAACTTCGCATGAATAGCTTGAATAACATGTAGGTTTGAATTTGTAACTACATTTCTTAGCTGTAGTCCACATCCATCCACTTTGGATTTTATTGAGTTTTGACTACTATAGTGAATTATTAGCACTTGGTGAAGTGTGCTTTTATTGTTAATCATATTTGTTTTGGCTCACTTTAAAACAGCAGGTAATTTTATAACTATCTTTGAAGTGTTTTCGTTTCTCTTTGAAAATCACTACCGTTAGTTAATTAATTAAGATGCAGAATTAAAAAATTCTGATTTATCCTAAATCAAGTTGCTAGATTAGCTTTGCGTGAGTAATGCATATGTGCTAGAATCACTCTTGAGTGAACTTTGGACTGATGGGCACCCAAATTTTTGCATGAACATCAGTTGTTTCTAGAATATAAGAGTATTACATGTATTTCTCTAAAACCAGCACCAAAGTCTCCTGAGCTGCGTTTGGAGCCGATGAACTGTACAACCATTACAGTACAGTGGCAGCAGGACTCTGAGGACACTGCAGCTATTCAAGGGTACAAGCTGTATTACAAAGAAGAAGGCCAGCAGGAGAATGGACCAATTCTGCTGGATGCCAGTGATCTTGAGTATACTGTCAGTGGTTTAGGTGAGTATATAAAATATTTCTTAACTCTTCTGGAAGACAGAAAAGTCAGAGGCCATCTTAGACTGCTTAAATCATTAGACCTGTAAGGCAACAACATTAGGGTTGGCCATCCATTTTCCCAGCCATAAGCTTTGCAAGCTGGAGTTGTGCTGCTGATGGAATAATCCTCTTCCAAAATATCTGTTGCACAACACTTAGATAACCAGATCTTGTAAATCTTGTGTAAGTTGGAAGAAGGACACCCAGCTATTTATCACAAGATACTGAACTTAGAGTTAGTAAACACTGATAGTAAATTACATGTCTTTTTAATATTCAGTTTAATACACTTTTTTTTCCCCAGTTTTTATGTATTTATGCCTGATCTAGTAATAGTGGAAGATTAATACAAAATACCAGAGATATTTCTCTGGCATTTCTCGCCCATTTCTGTTATTTGTAGCCTTTGTAACAGCTATACTGCACAACAAGCACTGCTTGCTCACCATACTAGCAAGTAGTGCTTGTGTGTGTTACTATCCTCTTAGTATTTTTAAGGAGCACTGGCAAATATTTGCAGGACTGAGCACAAGGATTAGGTGCAGAGCTTGCTGCGTCCCATTGTATTCTTTCCATTGATTACCTGACTCTGTGTCCTCCTGTAATTCTTGCAATGTGTATTAGCACAGATGTGTTGGTATCATCCCTAGGTAGAAGGTGCTTCTGTTTACATACATAACTGAGAATTTATTTCATAAAAAGATGTGATCTATAATGTAATCAGAAGAAGTGATATAGGACTTGACACAGTGTTTGAAGTGTGCTGAGATGGTTTACTTAGGGGCAGTGTGGAGAATTAATTTTGACTAAATTATCAAAATTGACCTGCAGGCTTAACTAGGTCAGATGGCCTCTTGACCATGCTCAGATATTCTCATCTGCTGTATACAGTTGAGATACTATTTTAGGGGAGATTTGAGGAGAGCAGTCTTGTCTGTTAACTGGACAACTGACCATCTGTGACCATTTCTAGCTAGAGCATCTGGCAGCAGCTGACTGTTTAACAGAGCTGGGAGACAAAAGAGCAGTGGGTTGAAAGGATGTGGTGTCTGTGTGCCCTAGGACATAAATGCTTTTTTTTTTGGTCTTCTCATTATGCAGTTACAAAGCAGTAATTTCAGACACATGCAAACTTATTAACTGTGTGATCCACATCATATGGATTTTCTCAGTACACTAATACTCCTCAGATTAAATATTATTTTACAGAATTAGCTTAGAATGTATAGTCTCTGTGTGTTTTTACTAGTTTTTCAAAAGAAAACAAAAGCAAAGTTAAGTTTGGGAAATGACAGCTTTCACATGGTCACAGTTAACTGAATTACAAGAAGTGTGGGCATGGAAGATTTCATGTGCTTGAGTTAACCATTCAGGCGTGGTGTATGTGATGTCTTGAGTGTTTATTCCTTACCATGATTCTAAGTATCTAAATATGATGACCAAAACATGATACATCCCATATGATTTGATGACCATAATTTATATTTTTCACATATGAGTAATTTATGCTGCTGTAGGTTAGATCCACTGAAGAGTATTTTTTCAAATAACTTCAGTAGAAGTCATCTTTTTTTAAAAAATATTTTTAATGGGATGTGTTGATTTATTTGAGGTACATATCAAATACGGGAAGTCTTCCTGTGTAAGTTTCTTTGGTGGTTTCATATTTTGGTTTGCTTTGTGGCATTTACAGAAAAAGGTGTTCATTGCTACAGCTACAAAAGACTGAGTTGGCACGGGAAATTTGATTAGGTCATGATTTTCCACTGCTGAGATGATTACATATGTTGAAGCTTGGGAAGTTCACACAGACTTCTCATAGTGACAGTACCTGTCTTTGCCCATTGAGAAGCTGTCTGTTTAGAATACTTATGTACACTAAATTATTTCTTCAAAAATTGTATACAACCAACCTTTTTTTGCCTGTGGCAGCTGCACTTGTGGAGAATGTAGCAGAGAATATTGTGGAGAAATATATATAGCATAGGAAATTATATGCAGTATATAAACCCACAAAGACTTCAGCAACATCCATGTATTAAGAAGGGACTGATTTCCATTTTTGCTTTTTTCCTAAATTTTATTTCTTTTGAACAACCTAAATCATTTGGACCAGGTTATTTTATTTATGCATTTCAAATTTAAACTATTACTTATTAGGAAGTGGTCCTACCTGGTAGAATTTGAGATAAAACAAGGCAAGCTGCTGCTGTAAGTTCCACGACTACGGTAAACTGAATCTTCATGAACTGGACAGAGGCTTTGAGGACTAATGTTCTGTCATCCATCTGCCTCTCCTGAGGACACTAAACTACTGATTTATTGACAGCCTCTTTAAAATAAATGTCTTCATTATGAGCTACAGGAATTAGTAGAATACTGCAAGTGAGAAACCTGAAGGGGAAAGCGGTGTGTTAAGATTTTTGGTTTCATATATGATGGATAATATCAAAAGAAAAGGTTCTTCCTGGTTTGGAAGAATATGGTAATAGTATTAGGTGCTTCCCAGTGGCAAAGATGGAGTAGTTTCTCATGCATTATCTGTTGCCACAGAGTTATGTGGCTTCCAAACACTGCCTCTTCGTGTCTTAGTTCGTCATGACCTAAGGCTGCTTTACTGTTCCCTGTTCTCTTGCAAAGTTAATAAACTGCAGATAGACTTCTAGTGACATTTGGAGCCTGTCAATACATCTCTTCATGGAACTTCCTGCAGGTGTTGGTACAACTGCTGATTGTGTAAAATCTGTGGATTTAAAGAAGATTGTTCACTTATTCCTTGGCAATTGAAGCGCATCACAAAATCAGAATTCATAATATTCTCTAATCAAAGGGTACATTAGCATTGATATTATAAACACTGTTGATTACATTGATTTTTGATAGCATTGATATAAGTACTGTAAATTATTTGCATGTGTCTACAGGGCTCTTTAGGGAGGGACAAGTATGATAGGTAGAGCAGAATCAGCAATGCTAGTGTAAAATAAGTTACCATGATGGAACATTAAATACAGCAATATGAATATATGATGTACGTTTTAATCTTTTGTTGCTTGCTACCTTGTTTTTTTGAGAACTGACCTCTCTTACTCCAGTGTAGGTCTGCGCAGTTACTTCTGTGTATTTTTAAACTGGATTATTTAGCATGCTAGTCACCATGTAAATAGAATTAAATGATCTGATCAGAGTCAGGGCTGCCATTGTCAAAATAAATATCCACAGTTTCACATAGACATTTGTTTGTGTTAAAGGTCTTGGCATTTATTTTTCAATAGCAGGCCATTTCCTAGTCTAGTGTAAAATTCCATTATTACTTGAATTTGCTACAGGAGCAGACCCTTGGGTGCATACCATGCATTTTTGCCTGTATTTTTAATTCCTCCTTTGCTTCCTCCTGCTCTAGAAAGCTTTCTCTGACAGAAAGTCTTTCATTGTGAGACCTGATGAGTCTGCCGGTACAGGTTCTGTTTCTGTAATATTTCAGAATATATGTGTTCAGAAGCTGAAGTGAGTTCTGGTGGTGGAAGTGTTTGTTTGGGAACCTTCTCGCTGTGCAACAGAGGACGGATTGGCAAAGCTTGGAAGTTAAAGAGAGTGTCCAGAGAAGCTCATCTTCCCCTTTACGTGTCTTCAAATGATTTTTTTCAGAGTATTTTAAGCATGTGCATATGCATCTCTGCCTCAGTGTTGCTGGTACTCAGTACTGTGCTAGGGGGACTGTTTGCCTCGGCTCACGGCTCACTGTGTTGGCAGCCATATGACTGGTAGGAAAGTAGAGCCTGTACAAGAAGGGCAGTGACTCAGAAGAACCCATTTTAAGCTTACCTGGTTTATTGGAGCCAGGAAATCTTCATAATTAGGTTGTCATACTCCTAGGAATCTCATCCTGGAATCTACGTCTAGGGAGAATAAAATCAAATTCTTGGTTAACAAACTCAAGAAAGCAAGATCAGTTCTGATGCTGTAACGCAAGAACACTGTTCTTCAAGCTGCCTAGAAGTCTCCCTCTGAACTTTTTTTTGTATTTTTCAGTTAGTGTCATGTAGTAATTAATTAAGTAGGTGCCACTGGTGATGGGGGAATGCAGCATGTTCATGTGCTGTTAATGCCTTCTACACTTGGAGGGAGGGAGGAAAGCAAGAATTCACTCTGCTAGCTCATTCTTGCGTATCGCTGTCTGGGAGCTGTACCAGCTTGAGTGATGGTAGTTACAGTGTGGATTCCAGAAAGTTGCACTTTGGTGACAAGGCTAATAACTAAATGCACACGAAACCCTGAGACAAGCAGCTTGTGGCAGAGATGGGGGCCTCTTCGGTGCTCTTTTGTTTGTTGCCTACAAGATGATATCGCAGTAAATAACCGTTTTCAGGCAGACACCTTAGGGGATGGAAAAACTGGTCTGTTAGCTTTGGGGAAAACGTGGCCTTGAGTGTGGGAGCCCACATACCTGGGCCTTTCCCTGCCCAAGGCCCCTCCCCAGGAGTGGAGCATCCTGCGCTGGGTGCTGGAGCCCCCAGGAGCACTGCTGGCTCCCCGGGGCTTGGGGCGCCTGCAGGCTGCAGGGAAGTGATTGATGGCCATGAAATGGCGTGGATCTACTTTTTTTTTTTTTTTTTTAATAAAATAAAATAAAATAGGTTGGTGGTTCCCCTGAGGCTTGGAGAGACTGCAGGCTCGCTCTGGGAGGCTGCTTCTATGCTGTCTGGAGTCATCTAAGCTCTTTGCCGTGAAGGGCATTGCAACCCCTTGCTGCTACTCCTGATACTCCAGTTTACATTCCCTGGTGGCATTTTCCCCTGCCTCAGTCTAGTTCTGGAAAAATAATGAGATTCTGTCAGACTCATTTGTGCAATTTACTCCAAAAAATTTGGTCTTAATCAGAAAAACTTCCCTGCCTGAAAGCTCTTCTGTGTCCTACTTTTTTCCAGTTGTAGAGAGGAGAAATAAGGGAAAAATTCTCTGCCCTCCTTGAGTTGGACACATTTTTTTCCAAGTGGAGAATTTGTCAAAGTCTAAATAACACAAAGACACATTTTGTGACCCTGCATGGCACTCTCCTCTGAAAAGGGGACTTGTGGTGAAGAATTAGCTACCTACCTACTACACTTAGCATTCCCCTAGAGACTTGGCCTTCAGTTGTTTAATTTCCCTTGGATCTATTTATAGTACGTTAAAACCGTGATTATAGCTAAGCTTCAGTCCAGGGCAGCAAAGCTGACAAGGTGATTCTGCAGTCTATAGAAATTGAATAAAGGTGTGTAAGAAGAGTCACTGCAAAGGATTTCTCCAATTAAACTGCCTGATGCATGTCTCCCAAGTGTCACTTCTAATAATTCTGTAAAAGTACTTACAAAGTTTTGTAAAGCAGTTGGTGTGATGGTCAGATATGACATAGTGGTTTCGTTTGCACCATATTGTAAGTAGATGTGCTAGAAAAATGTAAATTTTAAAAAATTAATGACATCTTTGACAGCTTTGATGACATCTTTCTCATTAAGAACTGCAAATGCTGTAATACAGAGAAGAAATACTGTAAGAGCATGACATGTGTTAATGTAGTTCTTTCTGATAGCTAGGGCTGTCATTTCAGTTTTATCCTAGCTTTTGTTGGTGTCAAAATGTAGTCTCGCATACATGTATCTGAAAATTCTGGGATATCCAAAATCGTGTATGTGGGAATTGGTACTGCTTTTTCGTTATGAGTTACCATGGAAACTTAGTTTGGGATTCCCATACAAATTCAAGGAGCCAGGCATTCCTACAATTTCATTAAATGATGTGAAAGAAACACAGGTCTTACTCCCTCAACATTCAAATTTTTTTTCATTTCATAGCTAACTGTTCTCAAATGGCATGCAATAAAATATAATCTAGTATAACAGATATACTTTATTTCTGCTTGATGTATTTTATATCAGGTCAGACATTCACAGTTAATGAAGTGTCGATTTGAACAAACTACAGCTCTGTTTAAGAAAAAACCCAAAACAAAACAGAAATTATTTTAGCTCTTAATAAAGATCAACTAAAAGCTCAGTTTTCTTGCTTGGAAAACCAGATGATCGCACTGTATGCTGTATATACTGTAGCCATTATATTTACATGATTACATAGTGAAAAGTGTCTAATAGCTCAGTAGGTGACCAGGACAAATATTATCATTTATTTCCACTGTTTACAGCTGGGTCAGTCTAATGTTTACTCACGCTGATTATACCCTTAAACTAAACCTCTTATCTGTCAATTCTCCTGATTGTGTGTAACAGGCTTGCTACTACTACTTATCAGCTAAAACATAAGGGATTTGCTGGGAGAGGGGAGGAGGAATTGGTCGTATTGCACAGTACTAAACCCAAAAGCCCTAGAAGTAGACTGGGCATGTTTAAAAGCACCCTCTTCCTCGGCTAACTGTGACCTCTTTCTTCTGCACAGGCATGGCAGTCTGTGTATATTTGTACTGCCAAACCCAAGCTCTTGCCCAGTCGTGGTATGATAGTGCACTTCTAATACATGTCAATAAACAGATACACATTCCTTACTTCATATTCATGAAAGGCAGACCTGTCACCACTGTAAATGAGCCTGTCTTCTGAACGCAGACGTGGCATATCTGCGTATCTTGGGGTTTTTTCCCTTTCAGGGTTTAGAAAGGGAGGAGGAGAAACCCCTTATTGATTAAAATAGAGAAGGGAGGGGGCTTTATTACACTGTAACTTTTTTTTACCTGCAAAATATCAAAGCAAGTGCTGCTTTGATAAGCTTTTACCTCTTTTTTATAAGGAACCATATTGCATTTTACAGGCTGTAAGTGTAAATAGAGATCAAACTGATTTTGGTTCTGTTTTGTTGTTGGAATTTACAAACTGTCACATCATGTTTGGTTTCAGATGTAATTTCAGATGTAATTCAGAGCAGTAATTTCTCTAGGTAGTTTGTAGCAGAGAGCTCCTTTTAGAGTCAGGTTTACTGTTCTTGCTTGTGCAAGAACTACGTTGGCTGGCAGAGGTAGGGAAGGAATCCAACGTCAGCCTTGTGCACCATTTCTGATTTTATACTTGCTGGTCCATGTGCAGCTTGATGTGTACCGGGACAAGCGAGTGGGGAATAGCAGGAGGTTGCACAGCCCAAATACACTGGCATGAGGTGACCAGCCAAACTGAGCTGTGGACGCACCCGCTTTGTTCATGTCTCCCTTATGGAAGAAAAACGCTACACTGCTCTGTTGAGAGGAAAAATTAATTCCCTCAGATTGTAAAATCAAATTCTTACCAAGCAAAACTGAAACTAGTGTTTTAAGTGTGTGGCCCTTTGTTGGAGCTTATTGGCATGGCATTCATTACAAGTGTGTCTTTGGTTCAGCTTTATTTAAGCCCTCTTACGCAGGACTGAGTGGGAATCCCAGATAAATATCAGCTGGTTCTGAGGAGAGGCCAGTTAACTCAGCACTAATGCTCCGTGCTTATTATGCAGTTCAAGTGCCCATCTGTAAAAATGTAGTGCCTACCTTCCTGTGTCATTCGGCTGTTATTTCTCTTGCACTGTGCAGTGTTGCAGATTTGTATCATAATTACATATTTTCACTTTAATTTTTGTTCTTATAAAAAAAAAATCACTTTGTCGTGTGTTCTGACAGCATTTAAGTTTGCCTCTATTAAAGAAATTGGATTTATCAATTTTTTTTTTTTAAACCACATCACAGTTACTTCTGCCCATGTTTTTGGTGTCTGAAAGTAAATGTTATTTTCATACAGTTCATTTGTAAAGGAAATCTGTAATTATTGTTTAATGCATTTGTCAATTTTAAACTATATCATCAAGCCTCTCAATAGGTTACTGATTTAGCCAGTAATCAACTTCAGTAGGCGCTGGAATACTGAAATCGCTAACATCTGTGTTAGCAGCATAACTGGATTTGGTGTTGATTAAAATGTTACATATGACAATTACTATGTGAAATCTCTTAAGTTTTTTTTTGAATTAACTGCAGAGTCATGAAATGGCTCTAAAGCTCATGGAAAAGTATTAATTTGTCTACATGGTAAGCACTTAATCTTGGGTCAGAGAGATGCATTCTTGCTTTCAGACAGTTAAGATCTTTCAGAAACAGGTAGATTGTGTGTCAGCAGGATTGCCTAATGTATTTTTATGTAACTCCTTGAACACGCTCTCTGAACTGTTCCAGTTTGAACCCATTTATCTGGGAAAATAGGCCTGACATCCTCATTTAAACATGCCTTGACTTTTGCACTAATTCATTTTTACTCCCCAAGCTAGTGGCTCTTTGAAGGGGAAGGACGTGGTGAGGGAGGAGATACCCAAGTGCAGAATAAAGATTGAACGTACTGTACTTCAAAAAACAAAACTGAGTGCTAAGACCAGTTAAGCCTCACTCTCTAAAGAGATGGGGGGAGCTGTCAGGATAAGGGAAGCTTCATTATTTCATGGGGCAATGCCTTGTAGCAATTTTAAAGGTAAAAATGTAGAGATGCAGGCTTGACTAAGGCAAAAGGAGAGATTGTTCCATGTGCCCACTACAGTAGTTTGGAGGTTTGTTGCCTTGTTTTGAGAGTCTGTTTATCAGCTGTCCCCGTAACTGAGTTGGATGCAGTTATTTTTCTCAGGATATCAGAGTAATTGTGTCACAACTCTAAGAACTGGAATCAAGGGTGCTGCAAAGCCTTGGAAATAGGAGGGGGAAATTGGGAAATTTTTTGCACTCCGGCAAGGTAACTTGCCAGCCTATAGTGAAGCAAAATGTGTTGTCTTCAAAGTATTTAAAGGTAGAATTTTCCATGGTGGGAAAGCGATTAGAATCTTGCAGGAAATGCTGTCTGCTGCTCTGTGTTCTCAGGGTAGAAATTCCACCATTTAAAGCTAAGCCTGTGTGGGAATTCAGTTGGGAAATTGTGTCATGTTGATTGAGTAACAGTTAGGATGTATGCAAATAGTGTTTCATTGTTCGTTTGCTGGAGCTGAAGGTTAAAATTTGCTTCATGAAAAGGACATATTGATCACTCCTTACATCAACAAAGTTGTAAATTATTTAAAATAATAACCCTCAAAGTTGCTTTTGAAATATTTCTAAGTATTACAATGAATATGTAATAGTATACAATGTAAAAGTGACCAATAAATAAAGACTGATTTTCTCGGAAGTGGAAAGTTAAGTGTTGTTCCCCTGTTAAAAGAGAAAAAAAAGCAAGCAGTTAACAACGGCAGGAATGACCAGATAATTGCTCAAATTTCTTAAACAAAACAACAAAATAAACCAAACCAAACAAAATAAACCCCCAACAACTATGTGCATTCTTGCTCTACAACCCTTTTTAAATTTAAACAGAACTTTAAATACGGTGGTTCTTTTTTTTTTTTTTATTATCCCCCCCCCCCCCCCCCCAAATGAGAGGATTTGTCTCTGGGAGACAGCATTATTTAATTTGCTATTTATTGGGCTTCATTAGTAAAATACTTAAGTCTTGGATTGCAAAGAAACTGCTCCTTGGAGAAAGCTTAGAGAAAACTCCTGTTATAGGAAATTAAATCAACATTGTCCATTAATCATACTGCATGTCAACCCCCAGACCTCTCTTGATTGTTCTTGGTGAATGTGAGGAACCATTAGATGTGTGAGGTCCTTAAAGGTCTGAATAAGTCAAAGGGGAAGAGTTTAAAAAAATGCCACCATTAGCACATGAAAGAGACTTCAGAGTGGACAGAAGAAAACATTTGCTGTACAGGGCTAGTTACATTTCTTAATTTTTTTTCCCGTGTTTTTTTGTAATTATTATTTTCTTCCTTTGTTAAACAACAATCCGGATGTTGTGATCAAAATGTTAACTTAATTTTTCCTGAGGTTTTTTTTCCGTTAACTTTTTTGGGGTCATGTTACCACTTGTGATAGTTGTATGGGAAAGCTAATAGCAGGGGCTCTTTGCAAATTCAGTGTTAGTGATAAGTAAATGCAGTCCTAAAGCTAAGCTGGTATGTCTTCTGGTAGCTTTCCTGCCTTGAGTAACACCCTGGTTATGTATTTGCCATGAAGGCATTATTGCCAACAAGCATTTTTCTATTTTGGGAAAAGATACAACTGTGGAGAAGCTAATTTTTTCTGTTGTTTTTTCTTCAGGCTGACTGGAGTCACACTTTTGTGGCAAATGAAGGGAGAGCATGTAGGAAGCAGGGAAAAAACAACATTGTGTTGGAAGAAGCAGCCCTTGCTGTGAAACTTCTCTTCCAACCCTGTTTTTTTGCACCTGGGAAAAAAGTTGCATAGAAATGTTCTGCGTAAAAAGTGTATTTCAGCATTTATATTCACTTTCACAGTATTTTGACCATTATTGTAGCTGAATATTTTACCCTGTGTCAAGCTGGTTGTCATTACAAAACAAAAATGCTTTTTACTGCACATGTTTGTAGAAGCTGGGACAGGGAAATACGTTCTTTATCTTGTTTGGTAGATCATTTAGAGACTTGAGTTTTCTGCCTGTTGTGTGCATGCGTCCAGTTGTGCATGCTTGTCTCTTGTGCAACTGACACATTTCTATAGTCAGACAAAGGAGACGTAAAATATTATATGCAAATATATCTTGAAAATGTGGTCCCAGGGCTTTTTTTGAAGCAATTGAACTGGAGATGCTTGGAAGCAGTAGGGTAGGATGGTGTACATGGGGGAAGAGAGGCAGATGGATAGGTGTTGCACTGCTGTGCCTTATGTTCATTTACCCATCAGTTCCTCGCTTTCTCCGTTGTATGTTTACGGCGTGGGGAGGGATGTGCTCACAGCCTGTTGCCTAGCTCTGTGTCTGTGTGTCTGTATTTACATGTGTATATAGAAGCTGTTGGGAGAAAAATAGGATATCTTCTGGCTTCCTGATCCTTTTTGTCTTAGTCTAGTACAACACTTCTCCATCAGAAGCATACCTCTTAGTATATCAGTTCTTGGTATTAATTTTTATATTCATGATAATTATTAATGTTGGCCTAACCTATCCTTTTTTCCTCTTCTTGTGTATTTTGGCTGCCACCTTACTGCTTCTTACCTGCCTTTATCCAATTTCTCTTAGTTTCCCATCAGTCCTTGTTGCCTCAGTAATAACCCCTTGCCTTGGAAGACCCATAGCTATAGCACTCCTTACCAGTTATTTGTGCTGGAAAACTTTATTCATGGGGTGGCTTGGATGTATTAAGTCTTTGTATGTTGTCCAAGCAGAGCAGGCAGGTGTGCATGGGCTGTGGTTGGAAGAGCCCTGTCATATGTGCAGTGATAACCATGTCTCTCCTTCAGAAATGAGAGCCAGGCCATGCTTCCCATAACCCGGTAAAGCAGCTGCAGAAAAGCACCAGAGCGCAGTCAAGCTGTAGGACAGAAATGCGAATTGCTTAGCATGATTCGGAGTGCAGGCACGAGTCCAGGACACTCTGGCTGGCCCAGCAGTGCCTACACCTTCCTCTTTCCCCTGAGCCTCCCTGTTGGGAGATCTGCCTCTGAAGGGTCATCTTCCTCCTTGCTGATGCCGGGAGGAGTCTCCCCAGTGGTACCCCAGAGCCTGCGTTGTCCTGTGTGCCCCCACGCAAGGCAGTTGAAGCTTCCTGCCTGGCGTGTGTGTGACAAAAATCCACTTTAGGCAGTTACTCCTATTTCCACTTTTCTTTGTTATTTCTGCTAATAACACATGCTGTGCTCTTCCAGCACTTTGTAGCCATTCCAATGAGTTTCACAGATGGATGAGTGTTGTCATCCCATCTTACAAACCGGGTACCTGAAACACAAGGAAGAGAAGGGCTGCTTCTGTAGAGCTGCTCAGGCGCTGATGGTTTAAACCGAGTGTGATATGATATCCCTGAAATCAGTGACAGAACTGAGCTGTAAATTTCCAGATTTCCAGTCCTGCAGTCTATTAGATAACAGCTCCCCCTTGAGGGAAATGTCTTTTATAAATAAAATAAATTTTTATTTAATTTAAATAAATGAATTATTTTTATTTCATATATGTATATAAGTAACAGTAATAGATGAATATATATATTAAATAATTTAAAAAGTAAAAATAAAAAAAATAAAAAGACACAGCTATTCTGTCACTGAAGTTTTTTGTGGGGATAGGTTTGAGATTCACGATTTCACCAGGCTGCATGAGATGGAACAGACTTAGGGTGGCTGTATTGTGTCCTAACCAGCTGTCCACAGCTGGGAAGAGCAAGGTGGGTCTGCCAGTGGCTCGCTCTGTTGCCTTGGGATGTCACTTAGCTCTCACAGTCCGTCAAAGTGCAACTCGGAGCGCCATAAAGTAGCAAAAGCTGGTGCTTCTGGAACAAAGCGCCCCACGTCTTCGTGTACCTGCCTGTGCTGATGGTCTCTGTGCTTGCATGAACGGCTGTGTGGTTGCATAGGGACAGGGTGGGAGGTTGGCCTGCATGAAAAATAACTCTGCAAAGGAAGGTTGTGGCAGAGAGAGTAGCTGAAGGGTGAGGGGAAGCAGGCTGGCTTCTTTCAGCAGCAGTGTTGGCTAATGCTGGTTTAAAATGCTCATCAAACTGCAGGCTGAACTCAGCATTTGTAAAACTAAATTAATGATGGCAAACCCTTTTAATTGTACAAAGGAAGATAGCTAGCTAAGAGTTAAGTAGCTGTGTGTTTATTTTACCTAAGTAATCAATCAGTCAGACTGTTTTCCATTTTCTAAGTGTTGTATAAACTTCATATGCAGAGGAATTACATCAAGATAATTTTATTCTCCCTTTTCAATCAAGACAGTAATATAGCTTGGATTTAAATCTTGAATGCATTAGGAAAGATAACAAAAATAACCTTGATTATAAGTCATCTCCTAGTCTTTTACTGTGTACCTTTCAGTTAGTTAATACAATGTTTGACATGTATTCAATGCTTGTTCTTCACAAGACTAATTGAAAACACGGCAGGTATGGTGAAAGATTTAAATTGCAACTGGCCTGTGGTCAAGCATTTTGACGACAACAGCATTGCCTTACATGAGAAGTGATTTAGTTTATTTTAAAAAGTTTTTAAAAAGAACATTTTGAAGGAAAAAATTAAGCTAGACCAAATTCCCATATATATAATTACGGAAAATATTTTACACATATAAAAAGCATTCTTGGAAAAAGGGACCTGATCTGTGAAATTCTATTCCAGATTCTGCAAAGTTGTAATTTACTTTTCCATGCTGTTACTGTTGTTCTGTGCTATTCTGAGCATCCTTTAAAGTACAGTAGTATTTACCTGTAGTAGGTAGTATTTACATTAAAAACATGTTGTAAGCCATTTCCAAAATACACTTCTGTCTTTACAAAACACCACAAAGTATAAAAGAAGTAGTAGGTGTTGTGATGTCAGCCAGAAGAGCAAAAGATTGTCAGAAGTTTCAGGAAGCCTGGAATGTTTCAGGTTCCTCTTCTTGTTTAGATGCTTCTTTGTATGGACTTTCAACAACATTTTTGTAGAAGAGTATTAGTATTCAGAACACAGTTCAGAAATTATTGTGAGCAAAGAGTTTGAGCCACTGAGAATATTTGGTCCAAATTCAGATTGCACAGGTTGACCCCTTTTACACTACTTGCAGGATCTGTCTATGGTGCTTTCAAGAATACTGTTCCAGAGATTTGGTCTTAATTGAATAGTCTTCAAATAAACCATTAACATCTAGTTAACTAAAAGCAACAACAGCATTAACTTACACAGCTGCTGCCACTAATACAGACAAGAGTAATCCTTCTGGTGAGTTATCCTAGAAGAGCAGCGCCTGGCCTGGAAAGAGATGAACACAAGATGCCATTGAAATACAGTTTTAAGTGGAATCAGTGCAGAGATGAAAAGTTAGTATAATTTTTACAGAGAAGCTAATTCTCCTAGCCTTCTAGATGGGTATTTGTACCAAATGTAAGCTCACCGAAAGCATTCAAGAAAGAACATACATATGTAGTCTGTCAGGCTTCGTTGCCTGGTGATAAGCTGTCACTTATTGTGTTCTTTTAATAAACGTTTCTGTGCAAATTCCTGCCACAAAACTCATAATGCCAGTGTGCCATTGAATATAACAGCAGCGCACGTTGGAGCCAAGGATGTTGTAGCTTCCTGGATACTTTTATTATCTTGACAAATGGAAATTTTCTTCAGGGCATGTTTTAGAAGTCCGGGATGTGCTGTATGAAAACGTAAAGGCTAAAAATAACACTGCTGCACCAAACCACTAGGGAGGTAGTTCAGCGTAGTCGAAATGTAATTACAATGAATACCCTTGCTAAATGTCAAAGATAGGCAACCAGTCAGAGAGGCTGTAGAGAATGAGGCATCTGAGAAGACAGGGAAAGACAACAGACATGCTGATGTATGGGGAGATACTGCAGTGCGTTTCGTGGCTGAGGAGACCTGTGTCCTCATGCCACCACACTTCAGGTGAAGCCACCTGCTGAACAAAGGCATTTGCGTTGAACTCTTTGTAAGTACTATTAGCTGTCTTCCCTGCTTCCTGGTTTATTAACCTGTGTAACTGGAAAATGTGTAGCATTGTATGCTGAGTTTTCAATGAATACTTTGCATTAGAAGAAGCATGCGAAGGAAGCTTGATGCCAGCCTTGTATTACAAGCTTTTTAATTGCATCTGGATTTAACTAAAGCAAATGAAGTATGAGAGTTGTCATGTTAAAGGTAGTAAATATGTATCAGGCTAACTGGCAGACTGTGGCAAACGTGTCAGTGTAGCACATCCACTATAAAACTTGTTAGCCTTCCAGGTTAACTTGCCCCTCCAGCCTGTACTCAAGAGATGAGTGCCAAATTTTGAGCTTCATTAAGCAGTTGCGGTATTTACCTCTGCAAAGTGTCTGTATGATAATAGTCAAGCGCTCCCACCGCTGTGCGTGCCAACAAGCCCAGGGACGTGGCACGTAGGTGGATGCCTATCTGCCTAGCTCCCCCAAATAAAGGGGAGCGCTGTGTCAACGGGAGCACACATGGCCCCCGACACCTGCAATAACAGAATGTCCCACTGAAGTCTGGGCCCTAATTATAGATGCAGCTGGATATAGGCCATGCAGCCAATATTTGCCTTAAGAAAAATATAGTGGTGGTTTCTACCGGCATATATTTTTATTTGTTTTCCTGTCACAACTGACTTGTTTTCCCTCTAGCAATTTAGTGCGGTTCCTCGTTGCCCTCTCAAGGAGGAGAGAGCCAGACTGACTGTTAGTTGCCCTGCCTGAAACTTGCATCTTGCAGTCATGCTTGCAACAGCACAGCTCCTAAAGCATGAGATCTGAGAAGTGTCACCAGACCACAGATGTTTTTGCAATGAAACTGTGCACCTCCTGGAAAGTCGCTGTGGTGCAAGTAATGATAGATAGTGTTTTCATTTTGCTGCACAAAAGGGTCAAAATGGCATGGGGAGTCCATGACAGAGCAGCAGAAAATGTTGGTTCTGAAAGAAAATTTATTTCATAGCTTCAGGGGAAAGTTTGGATGCTGTGAACAGATTGCCTTTGTCATTGTGTAAAAATGTGTCGTTTGTAAGGTGATGCAGGATGTCAGTGCCCATGTATGGTGGAGCTTGGTACCTAAAGAGATGTTAAACCAGACTTGTTACAGTTACTGCATTGTGTTTAGATGCATTTTCTGGAAGCACTCCTCTTAGCGTGAAGGTCAGGCAAATGGTCCAAACTTCCTTCTGATCTGCAACCCCAAAACGCTGGTCTTCACTGGGGTGGTCATCTCTTCAGTCTCATCCATCTTAGGGAAAAGACCCTTGTATAGCACACTGCTGATTTGAGGTGTGCTTTTAGCAGCATTTGTGTAGTTTGGTGGGGTTTCTTGTTTTTGGTCCCCCCCCCCCCCCCCGACCTTCTACTGTTTGATTCACTGTTTTCTATCACTTGTGTATGGGTCAGTTGCTATATGTAAGGGAACCTGTTGTACGGGGTAGCACATCCTATTTGGACCACTGCATGAATGCTCAGTGGACATATCTGTGTTAGTAACTGGGGGTAATTAAGGCTCTGCTGGCTCCTTGGACACTCTCTCCCTCCCCCCTCGCCCTCCCTTTCTTCTTCCAGAGATGGCCTCTCTACATAATTCCATTAAAGTGATTGTGCTCTGAGGGGTGGACTGAGGGGCAGTGCTCTCATCTTTCAAAGCAGGACCAATGAGCTATGTGCTTTCCACTGGGCAGCAACAAAAGAAAAGGTCTCTCAGAAGAAAAGACGAGCACAAAAGATCAAAATGAGGTGTTTGTCCAGGCCTCTGGTATTGCTTTCAAGTTAGCTTTTGAGGGCTCACTTTGAAAACGGTGAGCCAGGCTAGTTAACAGAAGGGTGTCTGCTAGTTTTAGAGTGTGTTGTTAGAATAATACTGGAAGATAGCTTTTTGCTTGTGCAATTTAACAGTTCTTCTAAAGCGCAAGAGAAACATAGGGATGGATTGAAAACGTCGCAGGCGTAGCGGCGGTGTTCTATGCCCAGAAGGCAGTCTAGCAAACTTAAAATCCTTCAGATTTTATTCACTTCTTGTAAAAAGATTGAGACATATAGATAATTCCCTTGTTTCCCTAGTCTCCAAAAGGCCAAAATGCTGTATGCTGGCAATTCATCCTGCCCCTCTAGCCCTCTCCCCGCCCTTTTTTTGTATAAAGCTGCTATTGCTGATGGTGGGCAGTAGGAGAGGTGATGTTTTTACTGCAAGGGGGTGTGAGGTGTTATTTGTCCTGGGGCCCTCGGAGGGGACAGGCAGAGCTACAAAAGGGATACAGACCCTTTTCAGATTTAGACAAATAAGCGAGAGTCATCCAAAGCCGTTGAAAGCCAGACCGTTTAGCTGGATCAATTCACATATGTCATATGTTCAAGTTTCTACCAAAATAAACTTTTACAGTGTTGTACAAAGAACAAATTGCTTAGTTTCTACTTCAGTTATTTGGTTTGCAAAGGAAAACACGAGTATCACAGGCAGTCTTTGTTCCGTCTAACTCTATTTAAAGTTACTTTTAAATTGGAAAAGAAGCCATGAGATGTAAAACGCTGGCAATTTGTAACCTCTCAAACTCTTTTAATCTGATATTAAAAAGTTGTTATTTAAAATGGGTGATTAATTACCATTCCAACTCCTTTAAAAACAGAAGTAATTAAATATTATCTGAAGCTAGTAGTAATGCTTAGAAATTACATACCAAGAGCCTTGACAATATTTTACAAGCCAGAGTAGAACAGGATTGCTAAACTGTGTTTATTTGCTTAGTCATATGCACTCAAGCAAAGTAAAAGGGCGTTTTTTTAGAAAAAAAAAAAAAAAATCCAGTACTGAGAATCTTGGAGGGTATACCTGCTTTTGAGAGGAACAGACCTGAATCTGTATCATCCTCCTGCTTCCCGGCTTTATGTTACTGTTTGGCTTGATGCGCTTCTCTCTGTCCTTTTCGTCTAGTATATTTGAAATATATTTGCTTATTTTCCTAATAAGTTTCTGCTGTATTTACATTACTTTGCTTCAAAAGTACATTTTTAAGGATAGTATTTCTCAGTGCTCTTCCTTTCCCACCCTTCCCCCTTAATAATTCCCCTGGACCTCTGTTGCTTGGAGCAGACTTTGGCTAGCCCCAGATTCGATGTCAAAGGCCATGACCCGATGTCAGAGCAGCCCATGCTGCTGGCCTCTTCTTTGAATAATTATCTGGAGTTTATTGTGTTGAAGGGACGGGCTTGAGGGCAGCGCAGTCACCCTGGCAAACCAGACCAATGAGCTATCCAGCCGGACCACTATCCAACAATGGACCTGTAGGTTACACAAAAAATCCAGCCCTACAAAAGATTAAATTAAAAATGGACATTTGGCCACAGAAGTTTTGTCCTTTGAACAACCATTTTTTCCAGCCTTCTGAGTGTGGTGTGGTTTTGGTACCTTTAATTGAAAGGAAAAAAGTATTATTTAAAATTTTGTGTAAGCTAGAAGAAAACGGAAATATTTTCCTTATCCCCTTCCCCAGCTGTTCCAACCACCGTATTGGATGTAGCTTAAGAAGTTATTTCTAGGTTTCTAGTTGCTGAACTTGACTCAGAATATCAAGCCACTGAAATGTCTTGTTTTGGGTTTTTTTGTTTTGTTTTTCCTAGAAATTCTGTGCAATCCTAATTCTTTTAGAAACAACAAAGCTTCCAATACTTTATTTCTATCAATATTTTCCTTTCAGAGTGCTAAGAACAGGGATGGTCAAAACAGCTATGAAAGCATGTTCAGTATCCAGATTAATGAGTCAACAGTAAATGATAGTAAAATGTCCATTTTCTGTGGGCTTCCTTATCTTTTCCTCTCCCCAAAGAGGACTTAAAAAGTCTGAAATCCAGATTGTGGAGTGCTGTCTCTTCTTATCAGGACTGAATGAAAGGCGGCTGGAGGTGGACTTGCTGTTCTGGAGGGGTGGGAAGAAAAAAAAAGTTCTTTCATGGTCTGACCTCGGATTCTTTCTTAATTTTATCTAGCCCTGACCTGTTGGCTCTGCTCTGGCTCCTTTCAAGGCCTTCGAAGCTTCACAAACATGCAGCAGCTGAAGGAGACAATGACAGGGCTTTTAGGGGTTGCAATATTACACTCTTTTGTAACCTTGGCTAAGGAGCCTGTAAACAGATGCTTGCTACGAAGCATTTGCCAGAAAGCCAAAATTTTGGCTGTGTTGGTATCGGCAAACAGGGCTCTGTAACACTCTTGATTTAGGACTCTTCGTTTTGTATTCAACGTAAGCTTCAGCTGAATGAACAGCCGGAGTGTCCCGTGTGTGCAGTGTGGTCATGGAACCTGCTGTTACAGGCTTTACACTTACCTTTGGTGCTCTGAATTTACCTGGAATGGAAGAATCGCATGAAGACAAATTAGCAAAATCTGAATGGGATAAACACAGTTTGGTCTTTTGCAGAAAACTGATTTGAAGATAATGTTCAAATGTAATCAGGACATTCGCATTTCTATGTATTCTTTTGAGAAGGGAGGATGGAATTATGTATGGATTAGGACTTCTCATTGGCTTGTTGTTAATGTCGTGCTGCTTTAAGCTTAGAGGGTTTTGATTATGTAATAGGAAGTATTGAGAATGGAAATTTTGTTCCATTGTGAATACGGAAGCAACTTTATTGTTCTTAGTAACTTTTCCTAAAAGCTCAGTCTGTGCAATCTTGGTAATTTAAGAACGAGATAGTTGCATTAAAAAGTACTTCACCAGCTGCAAAGTGATGAGAAGCACATTTTTGTTTTGAGTTGTTTAACTGCTAACGCAGGCATTTAATCTTTTGATGCCTCTAGTTTTTCCAGCTGTGTTCATTGGAAGTGCATGAGGACACCATCTGGCAGTAATGAGGTATAACTCTACCAGATGGAACTAACCCACGTTGGGTGGAGAGATGTTCCTTCCTCTCCCCATGTCACCTTTGTCACTAGGGAAATGTCTTCAAAACGGAGGACTTCCCCCCCACCCCCCCGGCCCTTCTTCTTCCCATCCTCCAAGTAATGGTAGCTGCTGCAGCAGTCCTCCCGGCAAAACGTAGGTTCTCAGTGCATGTATTTCAGAGGCCAGTAAGGGTCGACAGAAGCACCATTTATTTTGTTGTGGAACAAGGCCAGATTGTTTTATGTGGTTCTGTGTAGTTGTCTCAATGTTCTAGAAGAACTGAAGAACTCAGTTTGAGTTCTTGGGATTCCGTGGAATACACCAGCATACACCAAAACTAGTTCTGGCATGAGATGATGTCAGCTCTGTACTTGCTTTTGCCTACCACATGTATGTATTTACTAGAACATTTATTTTTTCCTAAGCTTTGAAACCTGGGCTTTGTATGTTTAATCCACGTTTAACCAATAAATATATATATAATTTGAACACACTAAAATTTTCAAGTTTTGGAAAATAAAATGGTAAAATAAGAGTATTTCTGACAAACAGCTGCTTTGGAGTAGCAACTTCTCCCCTTACTGAAAGAGAAGTGGTACATTTACATAGAAGCAAGGCTGATGGCAGTAGTAAAGAATATCAAGTAACTCTGAGCTGGTGCAACAAAACGTGGATATTGCAATGAATTCCAGAGCAATAGAACTGTTAATAAATCAAGTCTCAATTCTTCATGAT
The DNA here is from genome assembly GCF_015220075.1 of Falco rusticolus. Lineage (NCBI taxonomy): Eukaryota > Metazoa > Chordata > Aves > Falconiformes > Falconidae > Falco > Falco rusticolus. Next base: position 17,995,991 of record NC_051193.1, on the reverse strand, counting down.
ATTTTTGCAGTTCTTCTGTTTCTTGTGTCCAGACAGATAAGAAGATGTGGTTCTCCCTCCATGCTGGGAAATGAAATTACTTGTCACAAAAACAGAGTTGGAACATCTGAGTGCACTGTGGTATTTTTCTTGAAGAATCTGTTTTTACAGCATTAACAGCCATAACTGCTATGAGCTTCCTATCGCCTTTCTGAGAAGCTGAACAAAATATCTAAGATTATACCTTGGGGATGTAGTAAGGCAGGAAAATACACAAGTAAATATGAACTCATACCAAGCTTCAGCTACTGTAATGGTTAATGTTTTTTCCAAGTTACAACCCATCTTTTAAATGATCGCTCATAATTTTGCTCATACTTGCGGTATTTAGCTTTGCCATAGTTTTACTATAAGGTGTAGAACCTATTCATAGCCTCATAAAACAAAGAGAAGGCTCCCCCATGTGTCTTGCTGCTGAAAGACCTGCCAGGGTTGGGTCTGCCGGGCTCACTGCAGGTTTTTATGGGAGAATGAATGACGGGGTATGGGATTCCAGAGAACAGCCAGGGAGCAGTGACCTTACCTACAAAAACTGCCATAGGAAAATTAGGCTGATCCTACACAAATTGCAAACCGGTATCTGTTTTGATAAGTTGAAATTAATCAATTTAAGGCGTATTTAGCTTTTTCCTCCTCTTATTTTATAGGAGTTTTATTACCAGTGGTGAAATTTATCTCTCTGGTTGAACTATTGTTATTCGTGTGGTTTTAATACTGTCAGGTTTTGGTTTTATAAAAAAGGGTGTGTGAGGCAGATCCATTGTGCGGTGTGAAGCTGTGCCAGCTTATCACATCCAGCCTATAATGTTTTTTAAGACCATCTCTGTGTGCTCCAGAGGCACTCTTGTAATAAAACTTAAGAATTAGCTTTAGCATGTTTATATCAACATCAGTGCCGGCCTCTTGATTTGTACAGTGTAGTTTTTGCATCCTTCCTACCAGCTGATTTAAGTAATAACAATAAAAATGCTTATTAGAAATCTGTAGGTGCTGTGACACTTAATTTTACAACAACCTAATTGCCAGCAGCACTAAAAAAAAAGCCAAACCAAACCATATTGCACAGAAACAAGCTACCTTTAAGATATTCAACCAGTTGGTAAATAGGCTACAGAATTGTTCCTGTTCACCTTAGGTCTGGGAACAAGCCTTCAACCACTACACAAATGCTGGTAATTGCAAGAGAATTAATTGAAATGTTTCGGTGTTCAGAGAAAGTTTGAAAATGCAGAGGTGAAATCTTGCTGTGAGTTTTTTATTTTTTTACTTAAACTGAATTTAGGGGTTGAATGGGTTGTGTAAATAGCTGCACATAATTTGCTTCTGAATATCAGTGATTTTCTGTGGAAAGATAGGTTACTTCTGGGTCTGTTACAAGCGTAACCGATGGCCTCGATGCTCGCTTCCCTGTTTTCTGAGCTTCTCCAGCCTCCTGTTGCTGTATCATGCACATGGATGGCATACATTAAATCTGAGACTGTCAGCCCTGCAGGTGGTCGTGCTATCCCCAATCTTTTATCAATGATTTATATGTAAACTATTCAGGATACCTGTGCTGCTTAAAGATAAGAAAGCTCTCCTGAAGTTCATTTTCTCTCTGAAGATATGTCTGGCTTGGAGTGTTTGATCCAGCTGATGAACTGCTAGATGGAAGTGTTTATGCCAAGTTTGTACTGGGACTGCCACTGAGGAGTAAATCATATCATAAGCCTGTAAACAAAACTAAAAATTGTTAAAAATATTCTAAACACCACTTCATAAAACAAATAGCATGCTGTTGGAACTGGAGGCAGGTCTTTGGTTAACTTGTTTGGCATGTGGTGTAGCTATCATCAGCATGGAACAGCCTCTCAGCAGGCACTTGGAATTCATCTTGACAGATGTTGTACATCATATACATATATACTGTGTAATCTGTGAAGCAAGTTTCCAATCAATTTCTTTTGCTGCTCAGTACGCAGTCTTTAAAATTCTTCTGTATTCTCATTTTTAGTTTGCTATAACATTTAGACTTTTCTACGCCGGTGTATCTCAATTAAGAGATACCAGCAAATGGGTTTTCAACCACAGAAGCAGTACTGTGTGACAGCTTCAAAATTCTGACATCGCTTTTGGGTTGAACTAGGCTTGCTAGCAATTGAACCGCGATGTTCTGAAGTGGAAACAACCTTGTTCTGTAGAATGTAGAGACTAGCTGAGAGACTGTATTTTTATACAGGTTTTTCTATATGAAGATAATTCTTTTTGAAACTTCTTTCATTATACAAGAGTAAGATGAATAGTATTCAGTATCCTGCTTTTTTTAAAGGTAGAGTGTTAAATGTACTTAAAAATAAGATTAAAAAAATGTGTTTTCCTCAAAGATATTAGATTTTTTTTTCGTGGGAGTTACGTTTTTGCCTTTCTTCCACATCCCATTATTCTTCCTCTCCTCCCCAATCAAGTGTTAATGAGGAATTCAGGTTGGGGGGGTGGGCGGGGGGGCGGGAAGGCAATGAGGATAAACAGACCTCACAGGCTCCTCATTCAGCTCAGCAGGGCACTAGACCTTAGCTATTCTTCATTTCACAGTGAAGATGATCGGTTGTGGGTGACCACTTTCAAAGGGCACAGAGTTTTTGAAGGTGCTCGGCAGCATGATAAATTGTCGTGTCTGTCATCCTGTGCCGTGCGGAAATGCAGCAGGGGTCTCTTCTGCAGGAACTTGTAAAGAAAAAGATGGACTGTGACACTTGGCCGGCTGGATGCTGCCGGTTTATGTGGAATGTCTTCAAGGGTCTGTTAAATAGTACCCGGATTCAAGATTTTTTCTAAGAATGGACGGGAGAGGCAATTATTATCACAATCTCCAAATAATCTTCCTAGTGATCTTAACCGTGTCTTGATTGCCTCTGTTTTTAAATTTTGGCTTTGTTTTTGAATATTTCAGTTACATGCTAAATATGTTATGCCTGTCATGATTTTCTGACGTGTATGCTATAATTTGCCTCAACAAGTCACCATAACTTGATTTTGATGTATTCAAATTACTTTGTACTTTCTAAGGGCAGTTATCTTTCTGGTTGGGCTCAGTGTTTTTAGATGTGCCTTCCCTTCACGTCTTTTTTTTTTTTTTTTATAAATTTTAAAGGGATTGCAATGGTTTACATATAATATCTTACTGTCTTTCTGAATTTTCAATATTAACATTCCCTATATTCTTCTATTCACATGCTTTTCACATGGTTGTTCAGTGTGTTTGTGTCCATCTCTTTTTCTCTGTTTGCAATTTGTGGGCTGGGAACAACTGATGTCATCTGTTGTTAAAGTGATACTGTAAAGTGAAAAAAACTCCAAAGGAAATGAGAATTTTACTCCAGTTTAAAACAACCCTCATTTTTCAACATTTTGTTATTTAGGTTGTCTACTTGTGATGTTAAAGTCTATATGAAAAATGGGAATGGGTTTCTCTTGCCTAGTCTACCGTTAGTGTTAAACACATCAAAGAAATACTTCAATCCAAATTTAAGAACCTGGGTTTTTTTACATGTATATCTAGATTTTGGTAAAATAGACTTTTTTTTAGAAAGTACATAGAGATATAAACTCTACCTAGCGATACCTCATTTGAAGCTGATGTCGGGTAACTACAGCATGAAAAGGTTGTCTGTTTCAAAATAAACACGAAAAGATTTTACAAAATGCGTGATTATGAAATGACTATGCTGGAAACATCAATTCGAGTTGTTACGGTTGTATTGCTGGTGCAGAGACTGCAGAGGGAGCTGACAATCTGATGTAAACAACAGTCCTGTTAGTGGTGAAGAAATGTCAGGGATTTGTGTTCCTGTTTATTTCATGAACGGCCGTGTCAAATCTCAGCTAAAATGAAAAAGAGGAGAGCTTATTTTGAGAAGGGATAATATGATGGTATTTTGGGGCAAGGGAAAAAGAAATAAACCAGCACAGCACAGTTACGGAAATCTGACCCTTCTGAAAATTTTAACGGAAAAAAGCAGGTTCATGACAATGGAAGAGGAGAATATCCGAAGAGCTACATCAGTACTGGGGTGAAGTTTAGCTGAACCCAGAAATGCTCGTATGTACTAGCAGCACATGCTACCACCTTTACAGTCGTATGGAAGGGATTCGTTGCAGTTACCATTGCAAGGGAGCGGGCTGCAGGGAAGCAGTGCAGCTAGTACATACAAGCATTTCTGGGTTCAGCTGCACTGCTTCCCTGCAGCCCGCTCCCTTGCAATGGTAACTGCAACGAATCCCTTCCATACGACTGTAAAGGTGGTAGCATGTGCTGCTAGTACATACGAGCATTTCTGGGTTCAGCTAAACTTCACCCCAGTACTGATGTAGCTCTTCGGGTGCCCCACGCCACCCCACGTACACAAAGCTCAAGGGCCCTTTCTAACTCATTTCTCTGTAGTAATTTTTCACTTCATGTGGATCAAGGCCAGTGTATAATTAACAGAACTGAGAGAAGCAGCAAACTGCGGTACAGCTACCCAAAGACATGGCCAGAGAATGGGAAACAGGGAGACCCTTCAAGCTGGGAACAGTGACCCTCTAAGGATGCCAGAACCAGCTTTCAAGAAAACATATGGAAGCAGAAGTTGTTAGTCAAAGGCATTATTAACAATCACTGTTGTTTCACAGTATATCTCCTCTCAGAACCTGGAACCAAAACATTTCCCACTTCTTTGCTGGGTCCTGTCTTCCTGCGTGTGCTTTGATTGCCCTGCTTCATTACAGCCTGCTTACCCAGAAATAAATACTGGTTTCATAGACCGCATGCTGTTTGTTTTAACAAATCTTTGTTATAGACTGAAAGCACTTTCAATATGCTGAATCATACTATTAAATCTAGCTCTGTAGCTGTGAAGGTGTGATTTTGTTACAGCTAGAAATGTGATATTTATCTTACTGCCACCGATTCCTGTTACAAACTTCTGTATCAGGCTATTGGAAGCAAGACTGGCAGTTGTGTGTCTGATTCTGGGCAAAGATTCAGGGAAATTCATAGGACTGGAGAAAAGACAGGCTTCCAGGCATCCAGCCCGTTCAGCAGCCCGCTAATGGTAGCGGGCAAGTTTTAAACCAAACTTGCAAATCCATATTTTTTTACTTGAGTCTATTAATTCATTTTCTCCTTGTGCAGATCCTAGAAGAAAATATCATGTAAGGCTGCTGGCATATAACAGTATGGAGGAAGGTTACCAGGCAGATCAAACAGTCAGCACTCCGGGATGTGTCTGTAAGTGTTGTAGGTACATGAAGAATTTATTAAGAGCTGAGCTGTTTCAAAGTCTCAGCAGCTCTGTGTTTTTAACCTATAAATAATCAATTAATTCAGTGTAAAACAGAGAACCAAAAAGATCGTATCTGCGACAAGTACTGTCCTAGCCATCCTGCAACTGAGACAGTCTCCTGTGTTCATGAACTGCAGCTCAGGAAACAAGATAGCTATCAAGCACTTTTTCCTGCCCTGCTGGATTGTCTGTATCATCTAACCAGTGGCATATCACATACTTTATGATTATCCCTCTCCCTAGTCTCTGTTTATAACTTCGACTTTGGTTTTGACTAAACAAGAGGGACTACAGAAGTAATATGTGACGTGTATTGGGTTAGGAGGGATCTCTGATAGCTTGGACCAGATTGCTGGGTTTGAATACCAGCTAGGGCTGGGTCGGGGCAGATTTGAATCTAAAGCTGTGTGCTCAGATCTGTCTCTTAATCTTGCCAGTATCTGTATACAGTTCATTGAATAATTCATGCTCCTTTTTTTGTTTTAAACAGCTGTCCGTGATCGCATGGTGCCACCACCACCGCCTCCTCACCACCTCTATGCCAAAGCTAACACTTCGTCTTCTATCTACCTTCACTGGGGAAAGCCTGCCTTTACCTCGGCGCAAGTCGTCAACTACACAATCCGCTGCAACCCAGTGGGGCTGCAGAATGCTTCTCTGGTTCTCTACCTTCAAACGTAAGTGCAGCACTACTAATCAGTCTTGGTTTCCCATTTCTAGATCCTTCCACTCAGTTTCTACTCTTCTTGCCCTCTCTTAATTGCCTTTTACTGTAACAACTTTTACCTCCCTTAGAGGACTGTATGTTTTGCCCAGTGGCTGCTAGTTCTGTTTCTTGGGTTGTTTAAGATGTGTTCATAGAACAGCTTAATTTTCTACCTGTGATCCTTGTGCTGGATCCCTGGGCGAGCTTTTGAATTTTTAATGGCGCTTTAGCTGTCTAAGTTGATTTTAATTTTAAGCTCTTCTTCAACCAAACAAAAGAGAATACCTATTTTATAGGTAGCTTGTCCAGGCAGAGGTGGGACTTAGTCCAGTGTCTGATTTTAAGACTGGAAACAAGAATTTTTGATTTTTGAGAGGTTGAGCATGTTACTGTGGGAATGCCACATTCCTGAGTGCGCGGCACCCTGCCAGGAGAAAGCTGAGTAGGAACTCCAGGTTGCTTTTCAGAGAAGCAATGCGTGAGCCACAGAATGGCAGATCAGGGAAGATCATTGGCCTGGGCTTGGTGGTCAGCTCTCTGCCCAGGTGGGACAGGAGCAGAAGACCTTGGTCCACTGTGTGCTGTGCTGGGGCCGTGGTGCTGTTGAGGGAATCCACGCGTGTGTAGCTCCCTCAACACCTGGGTTTACTCAAGCTTTCTGAGTAAGAAAAATGCTGTCTTAAAAGAGTTTCCACCCTAATATTGATGGCTTTCTCTTCAAAGAACACATCCCCCGCTGTCTAACTCCTGACTTAACGATTAGACACAGTATAATCACCATGTAAAATTCTCAGTGTGCAGTATGGAGCATAGTAACAAATGCTGCCTTTTGTGCTAGGATGAGACTACCGCAAATACTGGTGACTGCCTTTGCAGTATGGAAGGTGAAAATACTAAATGAGATTTAATAAAGCAATATTTGTAGATTAACACCATTTTAAATTGAGATTTAATCTCAACTTGGGTATTATCACCCAGTTTTAGCCCTGGTGTATATGAAAGATTTTCCCCCTGCCCCCAGAATCAAAATAAAAGCGGAATGTCTGCAGCTGACTTTGATCACAAATAGTGAACTGCAATACTACAATTAATATAATCAATTTTACAATTGATAAATTACCAAGTATGACTACAAGACAAGTAGGGAACATTCATATTTTACAGAGATCCCCTAAACCTGAGGTGATAGAGGCCATCAGTGGAAGTTGCACACATAGCCTGTGTCTCTTCTCTGGTCCGGGAACAGCTGATGGAGCCAGCAGCGTGTGCCTCTTCAGCTGTGGTGCTGGTTGTAATCACATTACTCCAGCTTGAAGTGCAGTGTCCTGTGGACAGATGTGGAAAGAGCTGCGTTTGGGATACCTGCTGGTGATCTGGGCAGTACTATTCTTGGACTTGCTTGTGCATCAGCTGTCCATACAATCTTTGTAAAAACTTGAGCTAAAGTCAACCGACACCAGGCAGTATCATGTCTGGATGCCATAACACTGGAAGAGTTAATTGTGTATTATCATGAAGAAGATTGTAGCTTTTTGTTCTGCTTTTGGGTTTTTTCTTCATACAGCAAAATAGGTACAAATCCAAAGGTGATCTCACATCTAAAGTATAATTTAAGTAAACATGTTTTTCTAGGTCTTTTTTTACCCTTCCCTTTCCCTCTGCCCTGTAACCTTCCTTTTACTCTGTTGTTTTCCTTTTGGATGGAAATATCCTCCAGAGAGCTCCAGGGTCAGGTAGACAGCACAGATGGACCAGGTTTCTGGACATGAACTGGTTTATCTTGTGTTGAACTGATAGTGAGAATCTACTTACAGTGACTAAGAGATATCATTTGAGTTTGGGATCTTCAAGTCAGCTGCTGCTGTTTAATTGACTTTATTCCTCCATCGGTACAGATCAGAGACTCATATGTTAGTTCAAGGTCTTGAGCCAAAAACCATGTATGAATTTGCAGTTCGGCTGCATGTGGACCAGCTCTCCAGTCCCTGGAGTCCAGTAGTCTACCATACCACCCTTCCAGAAGGTAAGGCACCAGGAGAGGACCGCATGGTTCTAAAAAGAAAGCTCTCTAAACCAAATGGCCCGAACAATTGCTTATTAATATTAATCTGTCTGTAGGAGAAAGAACACTTTCCTCTGAGATACAGATACTGCTTTTGTTGGTGAGAGAGAGAAAAATGCTGTCAGGAAAGTCCTTGTTTTGGAACTGTGAAATTCTTTTTCAAAATCTACCTAAAACCAGCAGTGATTTCTATATAAAACATGGTACACGTATAGTTAGCAGCCACTGAATGGAAATAACTTGAATAAAAACTTTAAAATATGTATTGAAGAGGCATGGCTGATTCATAGGCATGAAAATATGTTTTAAAACCCAGATCTTTTAGAAACTGTAAAAATATTACACATCTACTGGCATAGCTGCTGGTTTGCTTTTCTGTCAGCTTGGTCAATGAAAATCAAAAACTTCACTCTCGTGTTCTCAACATTGCAATGTTTGGGATGTATCTGTTCAGAGGGTGATGATGTGGGTTGTTTTTGGGGTTTTTTTGTCAGTATCTGTTTCCTTCTGGAGTTGAAGGAAAAATATGAAATTTGCTTTTACAAAACCTAAGCGACTGACCAGCTCACAGTTAACAGGAGTGTTTCTCCTGAGGAGCAGTACGTGCTTGTTTATATGTTGTTTATCTGGGATGTAGCAGTAGCCATTAGGTCTGCACATCAGTTTCTTTCTGAGCAATTTAATTGCATGTAAATTAGGTTAGCCTAATAACATTGTGTTACTGTTCTCACAGCACCATCTGGCCCTCCAGTAGGAGTGAAGGTGACTTTGATAGAGGATAATACTGCTTTGGTTTCCTGGAAGCCACCTGATGGTCCTGAAACAGTTGTTACACGCTATACTATCCTGTATGCATCCAGGAAGTCTTGGATTGCTGGGGAATGGCAAGTGTTGCACAGAGAAGGTAAACTAAAATCATAAACCTATGAACTGCACCAACAACGATGTTACTTATAAGATGCTTTGTTGCTTTCAGCTCCCTTGGACTATGATAAGAAAGAAATTCATCGAAAAGTTCACGTGAAGGTTATAATTAGTTTAGAATTATTCCCATGGTTGTGATGAAAATGTATTAAAAACCAGTTAATGCTCAGAAGGTGAGGGGAGAGGGGCTGTCTGTGTTGCTTTGGAGCTCGGTGTGTGCATGTGAACCAAAATGTCTTGCAAATCCAATTATATCCATCTTAGTTCTGTTGCAACCATGATTGTGACGGTTTCGTTCTGTAAACGCACTCTTTCAAATCTGAAGTGCCTTGCTCTCCAGAAATAAATTTATAAATGTGGCTGTGTGGGTTTATGTTCCTTTTGATCACTGCCAATCCAGTTAGCTCAGTTTGCTTAATGAACTTTCCCCTACTCCCACTAAATTGCTCTGCAAATTCAGTTTAACTCTGGCTTTATTCTACTGCTGAGCCCCAGCTAGGTAATCTAACAGTAACTCAGGTATAGTGATAGGGACTGCAATCACATCTTTGTGGTTAGGTGTAGGTACAGTTTAAATTTTTATAGGCACTTTCCAGAATAATACTGTGACCTGAAGAGCTGCCTCAAGAACAGATTTCTACAATAGCCAGGAAAAAAAAAGGCATTTACTGTTGGATTGGAATTCAGAATAGGCAGAGACAGTTTAGAATAGATAGTGTTCTAATAATGTTTTAAACCGGAGAGAGAAGCTGGGTATTAGAGAGTAAAGTCATGTGCCTGAGCAACTTATTGAAGAGGATTGCCCAGGAAGAGTTTTTGTTGGTCTGTGCCATTTCATGGCTGAAAGTTTATCAGCAGAGTGTGAAGCTTTACGTTTTCTGGGGAGAAAATGTATAAAACTTAACGAGTACACGCTGATGGAGGACAATTCATTTTGCCTTTGGTGTGAGTGAATTGTTTCAGTTCAAAGATAACGGTGGTTGTCCTTTGTGCTGCTCCTGAAGAGAGGACAACAGCCACTCTGACGGGTGCCAGTGCCACTTGGTCTTTGCTGGAGCAGAATGGTATTCATTGGGCTGGCCTCAAGTATAATGGTCAGCTGGGAAGAATAACACTAAAATGACTATTATTAAGCAAGTTAAGTTGGGTTTTTTTAATTGTGAAAAATAATTAGTCTCTGAAATATCAGTGAGGTCTAACTATAGGGGGAAGATGGAGCCTATGGGTTTTCACTATCAAAATTGTTCACAGAAACAGTGATACAAAGTTGTCCCATTAAACTGTTGAAAGAAACAGTTGTCATATTAAAAGACCAATTTAATATCAGTTTTTACTCACTAAAAAACCCAGCAGATTTAAATTCACAGAGAGCTTATATTTGAAGGGTAAATCTTGTCATTCTGGTGATGATATGCTGAATTTGTTGTATGCAGCAAAGTGGCTGAATTGCTTTCAGGTATGTACTTCAGCTCAGCCACAGCTGTGAAACAGAACAGCATCTCAAATAGTATTTTACCCATTGGTATTTTGGATGACAGGATGGCAATAGCAGTAAACATTTTCACGTGTTCCCGTACTGAAAGTGTTGGAGGAAATGAGCAAATGGAGAGCTATAAATCTCAGTGTATTACTGTGTCCATCCATGTTAGAGTCACTAATTTTCTATTTTGACAGATATATTAGGGTTTGAGGCGTGGCACGGAATTTGAGCATCTTGACACGTTAGGATAATCTGTAATGCTTTTAGTTAAAGTACAGATGAAAAAGTCTTTTTCAGAGTTAGAATTGAGCAAATACCGTGATAGTCCCGTTACAGTCCTTTCATAGGTAAATTTGAGGTAGAGGTGGGGTTTGGGTTTTTTAATGCATTTATTCTGAAAAGATCAGCTAACCCTATGCAATAAATAGCGTTGTTTTGACACTAAACTTATGCAGAAGATTTGTGAAATCTTAACCCATTTCTTTCTCATACCTCCAAAGACACCCCCCAATTAAAAAAAACCTAAACCCTCACCAAACCAAAACACTAAAAGTCCTAGCATGGGTTTATGCATGATACTTCTACCAATCCACCAACTTAAAATCAGAAACCCTCTAATTTGACTGAGCTTGTGTTAGGCATGGCAGAATTAGAAAATACAGCTGCAGTTTGTTGCTGATTCGTGATGTGAGTTATCTTCCAGCCACCTCCCCCCTTTTCCCTAGATCTCTTCAAGTGGATAAGAAGTTACAGCCTTTACACACTTGGTGTGCAGTAAATCAGTGCAAAGTGCTTACTTGCTTCAGCAATGCAGCAGATTTGAAAGGAGCTGGTGGGAAGGAGCCTGTAATATTGAAATGTGACCTTTCGCCCTGGCTGGTGCTAAATATTACAGCTCCTTTGGTTACAGATACCTCACATTTTACTTCAAATGCTTTCAGCTAATGGCTGTCTTTTATGGAAGAGCTGAAATAGCTTCCCTTTTGCCAAATGTATAATCTTTTCTGTCAACAAAACAATCTTGTATTTTATATGCTCCCATGATACTATAAATTCTGACTTCTGAAACTGATGTGAAAGGTTGAAATTTAGACTTCAGCCTGAGAAACTGAATGGTATATGTGAAAGAGACCAAGGGATAGGCTTGAGCCTGTAACTGCCACTATTTGGGGAAAGAAAAGCAATATATTTCTATGGTAGGAAGAAACACAGGCATTTTGGAAAGGAATTGGAATTTTAAGCAGCAGTCTGCAGTCCCCGGCCAGGCAAAGCTGTTGTTGACTTTGATAGGAGTTTTGCCGGTCTAAGGACAATGCAAGTGAATCCTATTTATGTTCTTAATCTGTTTTTCCTGCCTTCAGGGACTTTATGAAATGAATCCTTAGCATGGGAGAAAATTTTTCTGTAATATTTTTAGTAGCACAGCTTAGATGTACAATAATCAAGGAAGCCTATGCAGGTCTAAATAGGGGTTCATTTTTAAAAGCATGGTATAATGTACTTTTCCAAATCTGTCCTGTTCATTTAACCAACTAGACCTGAAATTTGACAAACTGAACCTGAATTATTTTGTTATGACGATTTTCATTCACATTCATGGTACAGTGGCTCTAGGAGTGGCATGTAGATTCGTACACAAGAGAGCTCTTAACATTCTGCTTTCTCTGCCTGAAAGTCTGGTTAATGCTTGGAGCATCTCCTCACAGGTATGATCACAACAGAAACACTATCACAATAACACTGGATTTAGGACTAGTATGCTGTGTATTGTAGTCAATACCTGGTTCTTGATTTTGAACTATACTGGCACTTGGCAGTGTGCTGTGTTCAAGCAGTATGGACAGAAAGGACAGAAGGTACAAGCAGGGAACTCCAGTGTGTCTCTGTACCCTGTATATGCAGGTTAGAACACGTGAAAGCAATCACAGTCCTCAAACAAGATTTGGAGGTTGTATTGGGGAAAAAAGCGTAGGTCCCAATGTCTAAATCTCAGTCTGTTTCCACAGATTTTGTCTAACTGGAACTGTTTATCAAATTTTTCATAGGAGCAATGACCATGGCTTTGCTGGAAAACCTTGTAGCAGGAAATGTCTACTTGGTCAAAATAGCAGCCTCCAATGAAGTAGGAGAAGGACCCTTCTCAAATGCAGTAGAACTTGCTGTCCTGCCGAAGGAGACATCAGAGTCTAATCAGAGGCCTAAACGCTTGGATCTGGGAGATTCCACAAGTCAGTAGCAATTTTTTGATTACTGCTGTCACGAGTACCAGGAAAAAAGATCCCTGTTTGTTTTAGCTTGTAGCCACTTTCTGGGTAAACCATTCTGTTATATGTGAGGCGGTCCCAACAGTAGCATTTTCTTCTAAATGAAACCATTTTGGAGTTTTTATCTCAGTTCAACTCAGAACTGGTTTAATTCTTTTGCTCAGAAGTTGGAGAATATGTAACTGTGTTGAATTTTACATCAACTTTGCAGCCACTCTTCCAACGCACTTCCTTTAAGTCCTTTATTTGCCTTGAGGTACTGGTAGTTGGAACCAGACAGCACAGCAGAGATGAGATGGCATCTCAAATAAATCTGCTGAGATTTGCTGGCTCCTGGTATTCCAGAAACCCAAATCAACCTGTCGGTCAGTGATACACCGGCATGTGTTTTCACCAAAGAAGTCAGCCCCACCTGCAGCTCTTTGGGGAAGACTATGTGTTACCTTGTGGACGTTAAGGTAACATCAGTGCTTCTCCACATAAGAATGGAAGAACATGTCTTTGTCTGCCATGGAATGGCATTTATCTTGGTGACTTGGTACAGATTTAAATTTTTAATATTTATTTGGGGAGGCAAGAGCTAGTCATTATTCAGGTACAGAAACCTTTTAACCTCTCCTTGTCGCTACACATGGAATTGTGATGAAAACACAGGGATTTTTCTTGCTCAGGTTTTCTCCCTTCCTGGAATTCAGTTGTATTTTAGGTCTGGATAAGCAAATAACCTAATCCTGAGGGCATGACTCTAACAGACACATGATGTCAAAGCATAAGCCAGCGTGAACCCTCTGAGGTGACAGTGGCTGGAATTCTCCAAGCCTTTTCCCTTTGTTGTCTAGTAGCCCCCTGTAAAGGAAGGGGTTGGAGGGAGCTCCTCTGCTCCAGGCTGTAGGCCACCAAAGAGGCTGCGGTGTGGGGCAGTCCTTTCTTCCCATCCCCACACCAGGCCTGCATACACTCCTTTGTTTGGTCTACGAGTTTTATTTTCAAAAGTGTCAAAAGGTATAACAGAGAAGGTCTGGAATCTCATTACAAAGAAGCATTTGTCTCTGTGGTTGTGACTGTAACCCTTTTAATTTTGTGACAGGGAGAAGGGCGTAACTCTTCTTATTGACCGGGCCTTTCTATGCTCTTTTTTGCTATAGCTTATTCTGACTATTACCATCTGGACCAGAAATCAATGACTGGCATTGTTGTTGGGGTTTGCATAGCCTTGACGTGCATCCTTATCTGCATCCTGATCTTAATTTATCGAAGTAAAGCCAGGTATGTTTTTATTCTTGAAGACTGAGCCCTTTCTCAATGCACTGATTCTTGGGACATGCCGCCTTCTCCAAGAGTGCTAAGTTCTCTGAAGTACTCTGTCTCTTCACCTGTTCCTACCAGCAGTGGAAACAAAGCACTTTGTTGGCTCTTCCTACTCTACCTGAGCCCCTTCTCCAATGAAAGGAAGGAAGAACCCACAGAGTGAGTCAGTGGTGCTTTGACAACTAAGTATGAGGCATGTTTCCAAATAAAAAAACCCTTTTGAGTCAGACAAGCATGCTGCTTTACATCATCTTCCTGCTTAACCCTCCAGCCTGCCCAGACCTGGTTTGCAAGGCTTTAACCCTCTGGTTGCTGGACAAGAGAAACTGACACAAAGCAGTTCCATGATGCAGTTTCTTTGCAGTGGCGCAAGCTGCCATCTACCTGTCTTGTCGTCGGCTCCTATGGGACATAGACTAGCACAGTGACTCTGCCCGTAACTTTGGGATCAGAACAAATATAAGTTACTTGAAATAATAAATTAAAAAACTGTCTGAAAGTGTATTTTAGTAACAAGGGCTTTTTAGTGTACGTGCAGGAAAAAATACAGATTGGGAGGCAGTCTCTGTGTAGCATGGTAAGAAAGGTCTTAATATCATTAGTGGTTACTTCCTCCGAGTAATATTACTAATCACAACAATTCCTGTCTGCACATAAGCTTGTAGGCTACTGTGTATGATTAACTGGAAGCAGATGTTATTTTTATCACAAGCAATAACATTTAAATTCCATGAGAGTTAGCAGTATCGTATAACAAAATGTAAATGCCAAGAATATACCAATATTACTTGATTAATAATAGCTTTGAAGTTCATCCTTGATTTTTTTGTATTTTCTTCCTGTGGGTCAATTTTATTCCTTCTTAACACTGTGTAGGAAAACATCTGCTCCTAAACCTGTGCAGCAAAGCACTGACCAGCTGTCACGTACCAGCATCTCATTAGCCAGTGCTAATGAGGTGGAGAAGGGTATTGAAGGAATTGCAGAGAATGAAGAATCCTTATTGCCAATGATAGTGGGAAACAGCTTCATCGACGCTAAGGTACTGTGAGCTTTACTCACTCCCAAAACAGAAATCTTTCTTTAGAATTCATTACTATAGCATCAGAGTCCTTATCAAAAGTAAGATATGTACACTACAAATCCACAGGAGGTTCTTTTATGGGACGAGCACATGTTTGGCAATCCAGGGTCAAATTCTCAAGACTTACTGTACAGTTCAGCTAGAGATCTGATTCAGCGTGCTTGTCTTGCACTGTACTCTGCAGAGTTTTTGGCTCTGACACAGTGCCAAAGGATAAAAGCTCCGTAGACTTGGGGCTGCTGGGTGGCCTCTGCTAGTCCAAGGAGGCTGGTGAGAGGGTCCTTGTCAGCACCTAGGTCTCGAAGTGCCTGTGTCAAGCATGACACTAAGCAGGTATTAAAGAAAATATTGGTTTTCTATATATTTTCTGGTAAAACAACCTTACATTTCATAGATTCATATTTGGTCAAATGATAAATTAATGTAGATGGCAGGATTTATCAGTGGATGCCTAGAATCTTATAGTCCAGGAGCCCCGTGTGACAAAACCACACTGGCCTTCCTTTCCCACGCACCAACACTGATTTAAGGCTTGTTCTGTACACGCTGCCAACCTGCATGGAGCTGCTCCCTGAGGACATGTGCAGGAGCTGGGAAATGGAAACAGACCCCAGTACAGGCACAGACACCATGTCTGTGAATGGTCACGTTCGAAGTAGAAGAGCAAGAGCAGGGCCTGGAATATTTTGCTGTGTGCTTGCAGCATTGTAGCTGCTGGGGCTGGCCTGGGGGCTGGCCAGATTTAGTGGCTCTAGTCTTGACTTGTCTCAAGCAGTAGATGAATACCAGACCACACAAATGTGACTCAGTCCTAAGACTTCATTTGTCTTCCTTTTCAGTATGGAGCCAATAGGTAGAAATAGAAAAAAAAATTCAAGTATCTTAGAAAAGTAATATGTTAAAATAAATCGCTGTGTGTCTGTCTCTATTGTAGGGGGGATCTGATCTGATTATTAACAGCTACGGGCCTGTCACAAAGGCTAACTGCAAGAAAAGGTGGCTGTTCTTCCAGGATACTAAGAAGGTGAAGACTGAGGAGGTAATTGGTCTAATGGGCAGAGATGGACAACCTTCACTAGTACCCCGTGTTTGCAAAGGAAGATACATACTTTCCTATTTATGGAAAAGCACAATTAGTGGTTTAAGTTGTAATTTGTTTCAGTTGTGTAAAGGTCAATGGTGTTCTACCTTGTAGTAAAGTCTTCTGGAAGTTTCATTTTCTGTCCCAAGATGTTAGATACTGTAACCCTTTATGGTTAACTGATTACTTTCTTGCCTGTGCCCTTTTATCTGTGAGCAGAAGGATTTCTGTGTACTGGGTCTGGACACATTTGCTATTTGAATGAGAAAAATAACAGTTTAATTCTGAAGTGTTAAACTAAATCCTGAACTTTATCGTGCAATTTCACACCTATGGGATATCTAACTAATGTTCATTGAATTGTAACTTGTATTGTGCTCTTGTGTCTTTAAGGAATAGGAAGTCTTGATACCCGTGTGGTAAATTAATAGTCCAAAATATTTCCAGAAGTGGCTGTATATTTGCTGCCACCCAAGGAGTAATGTTTAAAAGAATATGCATGAAGGGATGGGAGAGAGCTCTATCGAGTATATTTTTAAAATACCATTCAGCTCTCTCCAGTGAAATCATCCTTGATTAGCCATGCTTAGCTAGAAGGGATTATTTCTTCCATTACGGAAAAATACGAGCAAGACTTGAGATTGATTCTTCTTAACCTCCTGTAAGGAAGCCCAGATTGTTCCGAGCCAATGCGGTTAGAGGCACTCCGGCAGAACAGGAGATGGGCAACATAGTAAAAACTCAAATTATGGCTCAGCTTTTTAGAGGCTCAACAACTTTTTCCTCTCTGCTTTTTATGTAGCCTCAGAGAAGATTTGTCCAGGCGGTGTGTCTGTATAAGCCAGGCACCACTGTGCTGCTCGGTGAGGATGACTCCCCCAGCTCTCCTGGCCAGCAGTCGAATTTCCAGGTGCCGTTCAGTATTGTTGCCGATACGGAGCATTCGGCCAACAGTGAAGGAAGCCACGAGACCGGTGACTCCGGAAGATTTTCTCACGAGTCCAACGATGAGATACACCTCTCCTCTGTGACAAGTGCCACCCCTCCCACT
This sequence comes from Falco rusticolus, assembly GCF_015220075.1. NCBI lineage: Eukaryota > Metazoa > Chordata > Aves > Falconiformes > Falconidae > Falco > Falco rusticolus. The sequence continues at coordinate 17,978,689 of NC_051193.1, read as the reverse complement.
ACTGGTCCGTTTGTAAGCAGTGACTTGGATATGAACACGTTGAGCCCTGCCATGAGTAACTGCACAGAGTCTCCTCTGCCGTTTGCTACTGACCAGACTCCTACCTCACTTCTTCAGATCCACTCTGCGGTGCAAAACTGACACCCTTAGGGCCACGCCAGACATTCTTGCAGTGTATGTCTGTTCGAAGGACAATGAACAGGGAGCCAAAGTTTTATTGTGGAAAACCTGACTAACCTAGCAGGTGATCCCATATTTCTGTTGAATGTTTGGGGTTTTTTGTTTGTTTTTTTTTTTTATTTTGTTTGTCTTTTAAAACTCACTCATTTTGAATGTTCAGTGGTCAACAAATGTGAAAGGACAGTGAAGATTTCCGACTAAAGTTAAAAATATGTCACTGGAGCAAAGGGAAGGCTGTTGGCCCTTTTGCTGACTATCTACCTCCGTTTGCCGAGAGGCAAACTATGAATGACAACTGCTTTACCTCATTTGTGTTCTAGTTGGTCTCAGCTATGGAACTGATGATACTTCCTAGTAGTGTTGTTTTATTTTGGGTATGTTTTGGTTTTGGTTTTTTTTCCCCCCAGTTGTGTGTAGAGAGTGTGTGTGTGTGTGTGTGCGCGCGCGCACGTGTATGCGCTCAGTGATCAGGGAGTTGTATAGGTAGGTGAACAAGGTTGTTTAGCTGAAGCTCTGTCTTTAAAAAGAAGGAAATCTCAGAGTATAAAATGTAATTATTTAATGTGGTTGACTTAGAGGATGTTAAAAACTGGGAAAACCGGAGTTGGTGCTTCCATGTATGCAGCCACATGAAATCTTTTGTACTTCTTGATCTCTCATAACCCCAGTAAGCCTAGGACAGTGCCTTTCCCCCAGAAATTTGTGCCAGCAACTGCTGGTAGGATGTATGCTATATCCTTAGGGCTCTGGGACATGTTGGGTTCCCCACAGCGACAAATGTTGCCCCTTTATTGACAGTTAATGCTAAAAAGCATGGCAAAATGAAGTATTCAGCATTTCCAAACAGTTTGGCTCTGCTTGAGAGTCATGGAATGGGTAATAATGCTGAGTATTCACAGTACTTCTAGCAATGGTGCCTTGCGTTATATATTATGAAATTACTAATTTGCCTTATGCCTTTTTAGTATTCATAAAGTTGCTTTGGAGTACAGGAAGATGCCTTAAATGCTTCTTAGATGTTTTAAGTAAACTGTATCATGAGTTTATATTAATTTTTACCCAGCTTTGAGTGCTGATAGGCACTGCTAGCATCGTAGTATGTCTCAGAGCTGTTGTTAGGATGCAGCCCTGCTCCTTGCCTTCGCCTAGTGTGCTGTTAGCCAGGAATTTTAGCTCAGGGAGTGACTTTACCCACATGCCAATCTAAAACTCTGATTAGGTTACCATGAGAAATAAAAAAGCCAGAGCTTTAGTTGAAGAGTCTGTTGAAAGAGGTGAGTACTGCTACTGCCTTGAACCCATGCAATTCCTGTTTTATACTACCTCCTTTAAAAGTTATTCTAGTGGTTTTTGGGGTATTTTGTTGTTGTTGTTTTTTCCTGTACTCAGGGAACAGTTTGTTACTTTTGAGCTGCCTCACGGAAACGTGGAGCAAACTGACAGGGTATCATGTTTTGTTTTTTAATAGGAGAGAGAGAGAGAGGGAGGGAGGAGGTTGGAATCATTCAATGTTATAAACTTGACTGTACCTATATCCAGGCCTCTTCTCCACTCCTCCTCTTTCCCTGTTTTACTTTAAAAAAAAAAAAAAAAGAAAAAAAAAAAGAAAAAAAAGAAAGGAAGAAAAGAAAAAAAATGAGGCATATGTTTTTACTTAAAAAAAAAGTTTAAAATGTAAGGTTGTGCGAAAGCAACCATAGGAACTCCTGGCTGTATTGAATCTGTCAGAACTCCCGTTGACTTTCCTGGGGCCAAGATGTTGCCCCTCAGGTAGGCCAGGCTGACTTCTGTATTGTTCCTCACGTATCCAGAGGTGGTCAGAAGTCATCAGTAAGCCCTCCTGTTCTGTTTTGTGTTGCTGGATCAGCCTCTAGTTCCTGTAGTCCTTTACCTTGTAACTGTTTGCTAGTTCTGAACCAGACAGTACGTGTTCACCTTCTCGTAACAGTGTTGATTCAAATGCTTTAAAAACGATCTTGTACCAAAGACTTTTCTGTAGAAGGAAGCCACATATTGTCCAAAAGTGATTGAACTAGTTAAAAGCTATAGGTTTGAAGAGCTGAATACATTTTATTGTGTAAGTAGTTACTAACAAAAAACAATAGGGCTTCTTGATTGTAGTAGTTGATTGCATAGATGAGTTGTATGCTTCCACAATTTTAACTACCTTGTTGTTACAAGAGCTTTTAAAAAAAGTTATAATAATACCAGCAGATATCTCCAAAGACTTCCAAGTGTAATTTTTTTTCTCCAGCATGTAGTTGATCAACAATACAGTATTAAAAATAATATTTTTGAACAGTTTTTTATCTACTTGCTGAAGAAAAAGAAAACCTTTTCACCAAAGATTTATTTTTGGTCTCATCAGGCAGAATGTTTAGTGTACAGCAGAGTACTGTTTCTAGTTAGGTAAAGTGTGCATTAATCAAAACTAGATTAAGAATGTGTAACTGTAGCATGAAGTTTCACACTTCATCTTTCAGAGTAGCCTCTTTTGTTAGTTTCATTCAGAAATAGCTGATATGCAGATGGTAACTGCTTCTCCAAAGACTTGTTTGCTGTAAGTACTGATAATGGGATGTAATGTTACGACCTTCACTACAGGTAAATACTTTAAATCCTAAACTACTACTTCTGGTTACCCACTCTGTAGTATAACCCATGGATAATTTAGAGAGAGACAGACTTCATATAAAATTTGTCAATCTAATATAGATGCTCTAACTTCAGTAGCCAGAGTTGAAAATACTCAGTGTATTAAGAGAGCAGTGCACACAGAACTCTATTCGTCACTTAATGTTTTGTTAAGGTACTTTTTATCAGCAAATAAAGAAAACCAAAGATATTTAAGGTTACCTCAGCGTATAGGCAAGCTTAGTTAGGCATTAATTATTCTGTCTTTTTTCTTTATTTTTATGTTAACCAATTAAATATGTTTCTCCAGAACCCAGTCTACATTCACGTGCTTCCCTTTACCTTGTCATGTAGTCGTGATTACTACAGAACAAAAAATATGTTTTCCTCAAAATTCATGGCCTATTACTACTATATCACAAGATGCTGAGAGAGAGTTTGTCTTATGATTGAAAACTCCACCAATATAAGTAAAGGATCTCCAGAAAAATTGTGAAAAAATTGATACATTCTCTATTGAACTCAATCACAGATTCAAAGCTTCATGATTGTAACAGTGCAAAATTGGGCTCAGAGTTAAAATGCTTCATATCCTTGAAGCGAACACATGCAGTTATTGATATGATACTACAGATACTAATTTTCTTAGAAGTTTATACCTGTGGCTAAGGAAATCAGTTTTCCATATTTAAACATTGTTCACTCTGTTCGCCTAGAAAGAGCTGGCAGAACACAGCAAGGCAGAATGGTTTCAGGTTTTCCAGTGTTCTTTTTTCTTGGTTATGATTGTAGAAACTGGGTCTTGGAGAAAAAATTATCTTTTTTTTTAATTATGAATTTTACTAAATATGTTCTGGAAGATGAACATAAATGTGGAATTGAGTGTTACACTATGTGAATTGATTTTGTTTAAGTGTATTAAGAACTAAGGAGCCATGGCTGGTGTAATGAATGTATATGCAACCCTGGTACTTTAAAAAGCAAGCAAAGTTATTACAGTTGATGTAACTTGAAAAGCATCAAAATTTACAGAGGAAATCTGGAAACTGGCTTACCATGCTAATTGTGTTGCCATGTGAGGACTCTGCCCTCTGATTGCAACAGCAATGCCTGTTCTGCAGGACCTGCATCCAAACCCAAACGCTTGATCTGCCCTCGGTTATACTTGTGTTCTTTCTTCATATTTAACAAATAAAAAGTATTCTCATCTTTCAGGAGTTACCTAGGAGAACTGGGAATGTGTATGCTGTGTAGAACAAGGCCTATCAGTAGATACTTAATTTATTTTTTTTAATAGCTCTGCTTTTGTAAGAGAAACTTGAAAAATCTACATATCACTTTTAATAATTTCCTATAATGGCTGTGTATTTTCTGTATAACTTACCAGATTCTAACAGAAGAGTATTGAGAGATTTCTGTACTTTTTAAAAATTATTCTTTGTAGTTCATTCCATCTTTGGTTTTACTCCTTTGCTGTAGACAATGAGCTAAATCTTGTTTGCCTTATTTAAATGAGGGTCGTCAATCTGTTTCTTTAAGTCAATGGGAGAATTAATCTTTATTTCAGTTTTCATGGTCTGGAGAGACATCATCAGCTTTTTGCTTGTCCATTTTTTAAATCTTCACAGCCTTATTTTTCTTGTAAAGGACAGAATCCTCGTGTAGTTAAAATCCCACTGGCAAATGGATTTTTGTAAGATCACAAGTTACCATGCATCAGAGGTCCACTGTAACTTTCCATACAACCAGTCTTAGCCTGTAGTAAATACTGAGTATTTCAAGTCAGTTTACCTCCTTTTCATTGCAAACTAAGTCAACTCGAATGACTTACCATTTGCTGCAGCCTGAGCATACACAAGCATAGTAGCCAACTCCCAGTAACATGTTGCTCTGAGCAAACTTGCAAGCCCTAAGACCAGGAGCTCTTGCTCATTTTATTTGTTACAGAATGAAGTTCATGCAGGGCAAAGTCTGTCTCCTCACATGGGGAATGTTGGCGGGTTTGGGGGTCATTCACAGCAACCGCAGAGAGAGCTGCACAGGTGTAGCTCTGGTGGTATTTCACAGAAATCAATTTACTGAAGTTGTTCGGGTAAAATTGAAAGCAGAATTACACCTAGTAATTGCTAAAGAGGTAGTTCTCAGCTTGAACAATTGTTACACGCTTACTGGTTGCTGCAATTGCAGCTGTAATGGCAAGCAGAGGAATTTGATTGCAAGAAATATTGAGCGCCTTTCTGTAATAACATAAGTAAAAAATGTTATTTGTGTAACTGTGTATTTTGGAACATGTGTTTCCAAAAAATACTATTATTCAATACAAGTGCAAAACCAAATCGCTTTCTGTTAAGAGAGACCGGTATGAAAAGAACACAAATTCAATTTGGCTCCAATGTAAGTTTTATTTCTTTGAAATTCCTCTAAATTTACATTGAGTCTGGTCCCAGCTGACTGAAAAGGGATGTAAACACATGCTTAAGCTTTCGCTGTTGTCCCGCTGGTTCCATTGCGAGCTGTGCTCCTGGAAGTGTTCGGCTTTTCCTGGTTGCATATACCCACATTGCATCTGCCTGGTACGTTTTCAGTAAAGACTGACTGTATATGAAAAACTGACTTATACAAATGTTGCTTTTTGATTGTTTGGCTTTTGGGTGTGTTTTTGTTTTTGTTTTTTTTTTTAAGTTGTGAATGAATTGCCAGTGTAGGAGCCAGGTATGTATCTCATATTGTGGTGGTCTGGATCCTTTCACTCCGTGTGCCATTTTCTTCTAAGGGCAGCAGTGGCTGACTGGCTAATGGAGGACAGAGCTGAATTGTATTAATTTTATATTTGTCTCAGGGGATCAGCTCTGTGAATTCCATTGCGTGAGGGAAGCTAATGTTTGCCCTGATTTGAATGTAACTTTTTAATGTCTTTTAAAAACGATTTTGTTTAATAATGTGGATTTGTTTTTCTTTTTCTAGCATTCTAGTAAATGTTACCTAGTGTGTTGGTTCATTTTTCCCCTCCAGGGTTGTTTATATACTATCCCAAGGTCATGCCAAAAAGTAATAGAAGTTTAAATGCCAAATGTTTATGAAACTGCTGTCTAAATACTGATTGATTGCACAGTTGAAATAAAAGTTTTCCTTAGTAAAAATGCTACTTGAGAAAATATTTTATTTTTAATGTCTCCGAGTGGCTCAAAGCAAGGAAGACACAAATCCAGTGCCTTGTTTTAGGCTGAGCGGCTGGGGAGGTGTTGGCATTTAAGTCATAGAAAGAGGTAGAGAGTAAACTGCACTCCAACTACTGCCAGACACCCGTGCAAGATCTCAGTTTTGGTTCCTTTTCACTGGGTGTGGAAGATGTGGTTCTTGGCGCAGTTGTTCTCACATACACAAAGCAGCTGACAAAGCCGCACTGCTGAGTTTTCCCCAGCATTTTACACCTGCGAACTGTCAAAGCGGGTAGTTCAGCATATTGAGAAAACTACGAAAATGCAGTTGCTGTTGGTCAAAAGGCAAACTGCTGTTTTTACAAAGGACTACATTCCAGGCAAAAGTCAGTGAAATTAAAGTAGCGAGGAAATGATGTTCTGTAGGGATTAAAAAGTTTCTATTGCTGGCAAGTTGATTGCTGATTGCCACTTGAAAGCAACTGAAAAATTAGCCAAGCAGTTTAGACAGTTAGGTACAGAGCTGGGTTTAGAACAGCAGTGCCCGTGCAATCTTGCACTACTGGAAATGAAACCGCAGTAATTGCTGCTGTTATTTACAGGGTTTCTAGGGAGAATAAAAACCCCGACAGTGGAATCTGAACTCTTGCAATACTTTGGTAGGTTTGACTTTGGTTTTTCGTCTCTATTGTTCCCTAAAATGTTGGAACTCTCTACTGGCACTGAATATACTTAATGGGAAAGAAAAGATACTTCACAGATGTTTAAGAGCTTTGAAATCACAGTATTGGGAATTGAAGATTTCAAGTAAATGTTCACTAACTTTCTTCTATGTCCAGGAAATGACTGCTTCTGAATACATTTATTTTAACCTCTTGTTTTGACGCTCTCCAAGAGGCATGCACCCTGTCACTTAGGGGCACCCCTAAGGGAGAGGGTGCGCTATGCATGCCCCTGGGAGAGACAGCCGTTCTACTCTGGCAGCATCTCAGGCTGATGAGCCGGGCTGCCTGGATTCTGCAGTAGAACCATGATGTCCTTCCTTTCCTTTTGAATTCTCAGAAGACAAAGGAAATTGGAAAAGCCTCATCATGGTTCTTTATGAATCACAGCTGTTCTTACCTGCAGAGCTTGCTTATAGTTCTGCCTAGGTGGGTAGCTTATACAACATTTATCCCTGGGGTTATTAGAGCACCAGCTGTGGTGGCTATTTGTAAAACAAACGCTAATCCAAAATGCTTTATTCCTTATGTTCAAATATAGGAACACTGAAATATTGTTATTCAGAGGTAATTGACAAAATTAGACCAATGCTGAAAAACTACTAAAGTATTTAAAGACAGTATTTGTAAAAAATTAATAAAACTTAAATATAGTAAATAAATTTTAAAAGATAACAAAGAATTTCAAATATCTAGGGAGCAAATATCAGTCTTGGACTGTCCAGTGATATGAAAGCTCTGTCTGTCGTCCACCAGAGATGCTGTCCTTTGTAGGTGAGAACAGGAACCAGCTGCAGTTCTTGGTTATGTTGCTGGTTAGTACAGGTGCATTTTACAGTCCAGAACTGCCATTCTCAATAGCAATAAATTAGTAAAGCCCCATCTTCCCAGGAGTTGTTATTGCAAAGGAAAGCTTTAAAACAGCCCTGGTTTGTGAGCTGAGGCTATGCCACCCGCCCGGAATCTGCCACCCACCTGAATGTGAGCTTCAGCCAGGTGAGCTCTGTGGGCCGCTTCCATTGAATTGGCCACATTAATTGAAATGACAGCATTGCTGCTGCTTTAATCTGTGACATCAACCTACAGTCTTTGTTTACCTGTTCTTTGGATAGAAGGACTGATACCTCGGAACCCAAAGGCCAGCTTTCTGCCGTGCTTTGCAGGTTGTTCAGCCCCCAGCAAACGGGAAAGCACAGGAGGAGTGTGGGGGGAAAAGACTCTGCCTACAGTTGTGGCAATGCATCAGGATGGCGGTATGTGAAACACCCCTTGTGCTACAACAGGTGAGCAGCGGTTCTTTATGGGTTAATTCCTCTCCCTGTCCTCATCCTTTCACTCAGCAGGTAAAATTAGTGTCTCTGTTAAGCAGCAGGGTCTGTGCCTGCATTTGGCTGCTGACAGTGCAGAGCACCACAGGGCAAAGGAGCTGGATGCCCCAAGGCCTAAACTGGGTACACGTGTCTTGAAAACCAGCCCAGTTCTCCACAAACTGGAGTTCTGGTGACTGCAGATTTGGAAGCTCCTTTGCACCTGAAGCCAGACTTTGCATTTTGTTACATATTAAAAAAAAGATGACATCTTTTCTTTCATTTATGCCTTAAGTTATTTCTCTGGATATTTACAAGTAAACCCAGTTGGGTTTTCTGTTTGGAGATGTGTAAGCATTTGTTACCAGTAGGATTAACCGATGCCGTATCTGACACACGTTGGCAGTGTGCAGCCCAGTCTGTCTCCCCTTTTTTCTTCATCTGCAATCATGGTTGCAGGATTGGTGCTGGACAGTAGAGTGCATCGTCTGTCAGTAGGAGAGAAGCTGTGGGTGCTAATGCTGTTGCTGTCCATGTTGCAGTGTCCCACTCTTCTATAATTAACATATTAAGACTTGGCTTCATCCTTTTCTCCCTGCACAGTGAAGAGGATGTGAGTTGAACCCTCCTCTCTGCACATCCCTGGCATGCTACAGCCACAGGCAAACAAGCTCAGAGTTGACAAAGAGATGCCATATTATTCTACCTGAAAGTGGAGTGTAAGCTTTATTTAAATCCTGTAACTGAAATCCTGTTTACACAGGAATGCATTATTAAGACAGAGGAAATGCAAACAATGCAGAATCTAGCTGTGCCTCCATGAGGGATAATACCATGCATGGATTTCCCTAGTCCGTAGGATCTCCCTGGGCTGGTGATAGAGGGCTGGGGGCTGGCAAACGTTGGGGTGCCAGCTGCTCTCCAAGGGCCCTCTGCCCTTACTGTCAGGCGTGAATCCCCACTTGGCCTGCAAGAACCAGCTGAGATGGGTTTCTGGCAGTGCTGTGAAACCCTCTAAGTTCCTCAGCGTTTCTCTTGGAGAGGTGACCAAAATTCCAGGTGGGTCCCGGGGATGCTAGGTACTGTAATCATCTGCAGTTTGGAAGGATTAAAGTGAATTTCTGTAGATGTGTTTCATATTATACTGCTCCATGGGAAGTTTTAAATCAATGCCCAGAACGTGAGTTTCTGCTTTAGCTGGAAATAGACTGGGGGCTCCCCAGAGGTCATCTTAATAGAATGGTTGTGAATTTCCTTTTCTCTGCGTGGCAATACACTGGGAAAAAAAAAGATTTTCTTGAGTAAAGCAGCAGATTTCTGTCTAGGCTGCCAAGCGGTTGCACCACACGAAAGCAAGAAAAGTGTTGCTCACACCACAGCTCACTACAACCTTTAACAATCTGCATTTTTGTGTGCTGGTCTAAGGAAATTAACCCCTCTGGTCTGCTGAAAGCTATCACCAGGGGATGAGTGACAGAGCTTAATATATGCTGCCACCTCACTTTCTGCAGTTTACATCATACTAGCTTAAAACAATCCCACTGAACTATATGCTCATAGCTTTCCCTATATTAGGTCATGCAATTGAAGTTGGAAGTAAGACAGTTTACAGTACAGACTGTAAAATTTAAAAAAATATAATTTCCTATAAAAATTATATCATTCATGTTAACAACCGTCATGCTTTGGAATAGATCCTGAATATTTAAAAGTCAGTAACAGCTTGCTCAGTCTCTACCAAATAAAACAATCTGGCTTTGCTTTATACAAAACCCACAGTCAGGGCAGAATGAATCCCTTGAGATCAAGATTTCCAACTTCAAAGGATGTTAACTCCAAGCTTGAGTTCTAAGTATGTAAATTAAAATTCTTCTGCAAAATCAAAAGCAAGACAACCTCTAGTTCGTAATAAGAATTCTAATACTGGCTGTCACAACACTTTATAGAAAAATGACTACATTAAAGAGGACAGCACCCTCTTATTTTTTTTATATACTGCATCTCTAGCTTTGCGATCTACATATGGTAAGATGAAATCATTAAAGAAGGTCTGCATATTAGAAGTCATTGTAGAACAGCCTAGAATCCGAGTCAGTACCCAAGAGTCCAGGGCTGCCATTGTAAAGACTTGTGGGATTACAAGAGCCTGGACTACCTCTGTGACTAGCTTTGGAGCACTGGCTGGAGATGGAATAAGCACCCTGGCACCCAGCAGTGTGCTGGTTTGCATCATATCCCTTGAGATTTAGAAGTCTCAGCCCAGGTGATGAGGTTGCCATTTGCAGTTGTGTTGACTGGGAACAACCTTTTAATAGGAGCACTCCACAACTTGGGTTAATGGTCAACAAGGTTTTGAGAGGTGGATGATGATGTTTCTCTTCTGTAGCTCAGCTGGGCCAAAACTTATAGCCTAGCCCTGCTGTTGCAGATGACTAAATGACAGGATTCCCATAGGAACAGATGTATAGCACCCTAAAATGTCTGTCTGGAGATTTCAGATTTTGAATTGCACCCACTAGGCATAATACATGTCAAGCAATTTAATCCAGTTTGGTGTTTGCAGACAGATAGTGCATATATTTTAAATAATTAGTTCCACATTCTTTTCTTGAAATCCTGGATTTCATGTGAATTTTAGCCTGGGGATTAGGGAAGCTGCTTTCAGATGTAATGGGTGAGCGCAGCATCTATGTAACTAGGTCACAGTGTACTTAGGCATATTTGGTTATCTGTTCTTGTGTTCTTCCCTACTTTTGTTGCACAATAAACAAGAGAGGCAACTAAGTTTGATTTGCTATCTCATCTTAAAGGATGGCAGAATTCTGAGATTTCATAGTGGCATTTTTTTAATGCATTTCCTAAGAATAGTATATTTGTGGTATCTTTCTTTTTTTCTTTTTTGCTTTAGCAGCATTTTCCTTTCATAGCCTACAAACCTCCACATTCACATCCTATTTGGTTCCTGCTTCCCAGCAGATCTCCTATTAGTCAGACATAGTTACGTTACTGCATTCCAGTATTTTCCTTAAAAATTAAGACTAAGCTATAGTTGCCAAAAAAAAAAAATTACATCACATACTGCCACGTAGCAGTCCCCTCAGCTGTCTACTAACTACATTTCCCTGATACTTGTTAGTTGTGGAAATGCTTGGTAATTACTGCAAATACCTGAGGTCATACTGTAAGAAGGTCTGTAACAAACATTAATAGTTTTTTTGTACTAAGATTTTGGTCCCATTTGCTGTTTAATATAGAGCTGGCTTCTAAGAATCCTGCTCTTAATTTCAAAAAGACACAACTGTAGTTGAAAAACTCAACTGCTGATCTGGATGGAGGGAAGGGCAAGCGATATAATTTGACTGAGGTGGCTATAAAATTAATTGTTCCTCTTGACAGACATCTTGCTAAAATCTGTCCCCATTCTTAAATACCCATGTGCTTCCTAGAGTCAGATGTACCCCATAAACCCCAATAGAGTCCTTCAAAATGAAACCAATACAGTAACATCAAAACCAGCTGGCCTCTAAATCTGACTTGGAGTTTTGTACCCAAGAGTAGAGCATTAGTATTTTGTTTCACTACTAATATGTGTTGGTTTTAATTGATGACAATGAATCACAAATGCAATCAATCTATTCCTTTGTGTGCGCTGCAACTATAGCAATGAGGTACCGATTCTCCTCCTTAGCGCACAAAGCTGTTATTTACCCATCTGTAACTGGGGTCAGAGCAACTGTGGTCTGGCTCCAAGTTGCATATAGTGGCATCACATAATCCAGAACAGTCTACAGAGGTGCTGAGGGGAGGCTCTGCTAGTCTGTCCGTGACTCTGCCTGCCACTCTGAGCTGCAGTGTTTATATGTACTTTGACTGGACAAGCAGTCCTAGTGCTTGAAATTCAAGGACAATGTTCAGTGGGTCTGATCCATCCCAGAGGCAGCGCCCCGTGAACTGCACTCTCCAAAACCAGAAAAAGCAGACCTTAAATTAAAAAAAAAAAAAAAAAAAAAAAAAAAAGGCATTTTTGTGCTCGGAACTTTCTGTAATACATAGACCCTATCAAATGAATATGACTTCCAAAAATGTAATCAAGTTGTTGTTGGCATATAAAAGAGGCAGTGTGTCCAGGAGGATTCCCTCTAGCGCGAGCAGACAGATACACACGACTCGGGTAGCTCGGTGCCTGTCCAAGGCTCTTACGGAGGCACAGGGCTCGGGTGAGAGCACACCCACACACCCCTGCTAAGCCTGGAGAGCTATTTCTGCAGAGGCTCTGCTACCTCTAGAGTCAGCATTGCCACTCCTTTAGTTTTATGGCAAAGATTTCACCTTGGCAATTCTGCAGTGTAAATCCCAGAAGAATCTTTGCCTAAATTTACTTACAAATGCATTGATGCACAGGACAGCCTGGAACAAGGCTTCCTCGGGTTTTTACAGCAACAAACTTTTAACTTTGACCCTCAGCAAAGTCATCAATAGAGCCTGGATCCAAGAGCAGATTCATAACCAATTGTTGCAAAGATTGGCATGGCCTTTGCAGTCTTGCGAGAACTGGGTAAGTGCAGGAATTAAATGCTTTCCTCTCTTTTCATCAAGCCATCATAAACAGGAGTATGGAAAGGATTCAAGGTGATGATCCAGAAGGTGCAAGAAATTGCATTTCTTTCATTTCCCCACAGAGTGTCTCCATTTCATTATTCATTCTTCAATAGGCGACCACTTCTTTGAGTAGGTAGTAGTCCATTTTTCAGAGGTGCCCATAAAGGTTTGTTAAACATGTATTTGGCCCTTTTTAAAATTTATTATATTGCTAATGTTAACATGGCAAACTGAAAGTTCCTTCTTATTTATCGTAAAGGGGAAAGAAATCTTATGTTCCTTGGTGACTTGAAGATCAAATGAGGGGGGTTTAATGCATATATGCACGTACACACACTGGATTTGTTGTCAAAACTCTTGTGCTTTGGTATATAAATAGATACAATAATGAAACTCAAGTTCCTAGATAGTCAATGCCCATCTTCAGATTTTAAACGTTTGAGTACTATACTTACTAATTTTTACATATTGACTATAAAATTTTATAGTTTAAAACTGTTGGCAAATTGTACGTTTTAACTTTGTAAGTCATATGTGTTGTTGGCAAGAACATCTGTGTGCATCAAAGGTTTTTTTCCTGAAATACTTGAGCATGGCTATATTTCAACTGTAAGTTGAAAAGGTAAGTGTACACTCAAAAAAAGAAATCAATTAGTCTCACTAAGTTTCAGGGCTGTCTGAGAGCTTGCTTTGAACTTTTAAAATTTTGTTCCAGTGTGGCCCTTTGTACACATTTCTGAGACATTTTTTGATCAGTCCACTAATAACTTCTCTTGCGAAGCTTAGAAAAATGTTTCATGAGCCAATGATTTACTACGTGATTAGCCGAAGGCATGATCATTCTCAGGGTTTTTACTTGATTTCAAGATGTCATGCATCATAAGGAAGAAAACTAACTCAATGGACAAAAACAAAAAAAATCTTACATTTTTTTCATGGTCTAACTCATAAAACAAACTGTTCTGCACTTTTTCCCTACAGACAGTTTTGTATCCATTTCAGACTAAAGTTGAAACATGAACAGACAATTAATTAAATTTTGGGTTGTACTTTAAATTATGTGGCTAAGTCGCTAATGCAGAAGCTTAGACAGTCTTAATTTTTGTTGATTAAAAGCAGAAATGAAACAGACGTGGGCTAGTGAGACCTGGTTTTTATCACCATAACAGATGTAGCATTCACCAGTAGGTGAACAATTTGTGCTAAAATAGCTTCAATGACTTGTGCTTACATGTTTCAGTTCCAGTTACAACCCTGAGACTGGCAGAGAGATGCTCAAGATCTCACAGGCCCAAAGGGACCTGGTTAACACATTTTTCCAGAGCAATACCAGCGTAACGAGGTAGGCTAAAAAGACATAAAACCCCCACATCTCTGAGTAACTTACAAACTTGTGTGTGTTTAGTTTTACTACCCTGAATAAATGAGACGTGGAGGAGGAGAACAAATGAGTCTGGAAGAAGAGGTGTAACTAGCATAACAACAAAGCCAGATCTTGTGTTGTCTCAGGTCTGACAGAAACTCCCTCCAGCCTTGAGAGATAGTCCTATTTATCACAGTGGTATTGTGAAACATGTACGAGTTTGTAGAACTAGCACTTTAATTTGTATAACATGAAAAAGGGCCTTTTAGAAAAATGAATTATTGATTTTATATCTTTTCCCTTATAGCAGTTAAGGGAATCAAATCTACTGATGCTGGAAGATCGTTATGAGGTAAAGCTATCACAGTACACATTTTCTTAAATGTGTCCCTTTTCTCCAGCTTAACATTTTCTGTCCAGGTGTGAGAGAGATTGCTGGCCGCTTGGCTTCTGTGTCCATATGCCAGAAATCTTCTGTGATGAGTTGATAAATCACAGTAACTTGACAGGTTGAAGCTGTGTGTGGTTTTTTAGAACATGTATGGCTTACATGAGAGGAAAAGTTCTGTATTTTCCCCTGGTACTGGAAGTGGCAGGGTGACACATTTCAGTCAGCTTCCAGCTTTTTTTCTACTGATGTCATGCTTCCTTTTCTCTTTTCTGATTTTACTCCTCTGGGATGAAATTTTGGCTCCCATAAACCCAAACAGAACAAATCTTTCACTTTTTCCTTTTCTGAAGCCCTTAAATGTCAGCAGATTTCAGCAAGGTATTTACACTTTTGCCATTAGCACATCTGCCTATGTTGTCAAAATGGGCTTCTGTGCTATTCTCTGCTCCTGAGATACACAGTAGATGTAAGTGAAAAGATGCAGTAAACACCCTTTAAATGTTAATGCTCTGGTGTGGATCCAGGTCTCATGGATATGTCTCTCCCGATAATGTAATGCTGTGTTCTATGTTCAGACGGTATGACAACAAGTAGTGAAAGAGCTCCCTTTACCTACTCATAGTTTGTACTGGAAGGCTCTTTTAGCAGCCTTCTTTCGTAACCTGAATTCAGAAGGAAAGGAACCTGGAAGTCACCAAAACCAGCTCTTCTAGACTTAATAACATTTTTAAGCCTGTTATGCGTCACATGCGATTGAAGTTACTGTTATCTCACTAAAACCACCTTTTTCAACAGTCTGGGTGAGTTATAAAAGTATTACATCTTAAACAGTATTTGTTCAAAACTGAGCACTCCAGCAGGGAGCAAGACCTCTCGAGTGGTTGGTTGTTGTTAAAAAGAAGAAAATTATTTCAGAATGACAGAATCATTACAGTTCAAACGCACCTTGGGAGGTCTTGACTTTGAGGCCAACCTCCTACACAAAGCAAGGTTAATGCTGATCTTGGGCCAGGCTGTTCTAGGCTTTGCCCAGTTGTGTCTTGAAAACCTCCCAGGACAGAGATTCTACAATTTCTTTAGCTTCCTGTCCCAATGCTTGCTTAGCCCCAAAACTATCCCCCCTGCCCCAGCCAGCTGGAACCTCATTTCAGATAATGACCACTGAATCTCATTGCCCTGTTTTGCACTTCAGTAGAGAGCCTGTCTCTTTTCTTCTTGGTAACCTTCACTAAGATGTTGGAAGGTTGCTACTAGGTACCCCTAAGCTTTCTTAATTAACACCAACTTTTGAGAAGAAGAAATGTTGGACTAATTTTAAGGTCAACCAATGAGCATCAAGAATGAGAGCTTTCACAGACTTTTGGGGAATATGTGAAATGCTGGTGTAGGCACCTGAGCAAGTGAATCAATTCCCTTCAGACACTGCATCAGCCGTTTCCAGTGTAGGTTTAGAAGCGTAAAGTCGGTCCAACAGGATTCTCGCAGACCACTCGCTAAAGACCAGAGTACAAATTAAAGCTGAATTTGGATGAACAGCAAAACAGACATAATTTTTTACAACTAGAGCACTGGGTTAAATCTGAATTCCCTGCTCACATTTCTGATGCAGACAATTTCCCCCTAGGAGCCTTTATAGACTCAGTGACATCAATCTGCACATCCATAATTACAGTCTACATGCTATTACAAGGCAGCCTTGCACAAAAGCTCATGCAGCCCTTGGAGAATCATCTAGGCCTACAGCGAGCTCCATCACAGAAAATGCAAATCTCTTCACAGATAAGACACGTCTTCCTTCAAATATAGACTAGCTCACTCCCACCTTGCTAATAACAAGATACACTTCTCTTCAGTGAGATTACACAAAATTAACCAGCAGATCCCATGAGTATATTGGCAATATGCTGTACTTCAAGGTACATGCATTCTGGGACCGCTGCAAAGTAAGAGACTGTGGACAAATGAAAACGATGTCTAGGGAAGTACAGAAATCCAACATGAAAAATTGCATTGCTTTCTCCATTTTATTTAGTTAGACAGGCAAAATGTAAAAGAAAAAACACAGTAATGCTGATACCTTAACCTGTACGCAAGCAGCAGTTGTTTTCCTTCAGAAAAAGCGTTCCAAATACTGGAAAAGTACCAACTTTCCATCTAACAAGAAGGTACGTACAGAAACGGCACTGCTAGGTTATTGTGAAATAAGGCATGTGAGCAAAACCCATACTTCACAGCTGGCCATTTTTATCCCAGTTAAGGGAGGCTAAATCCTTACTCAAAAGATAATTATTTTTACTACAGTTGGTTAACAGCTTTGATCAAGGATGTGGACTCCATATGTAACACCTCTGAAATGCAGTCACTTCAGAAGACGGGGAATGGCGGTGGGATGTATTTTCCCACAAAACTATTGACACCAACAGCGATTGAGCTGTCGTGCATTTCAGGGGTTCAGCGGGGCGCACTGACACTGCAAGGGGCGCCGGCCAGGCCCAGCCGGCTGTGTCTTGCCAGCGCTGCCCTCAGAACAGCAGGGCAGAGCGGGGCCATACCTGTGTGAGGGGGGGAGCCGTCGGTGAGGGGGGGGCCCGCTGGCCGGCGCGCACCTCCCTGCAGCGGCCGCGGCAGAGCCCGCGGGCACCGGGAGGCGCCGCCGCCGCCCGGCCCGGAGCGTGGAGCACGTGCTGCCGGCGAGGTAAGCGGCGAAGCGCCCCGGGGCCGAGACCGGGGAAGCGGTTATCCCGTGCGGCGGGTGCCTGCGGCCGAGCGCCCACCCGAGGGGCCCGTCCGCCCCCGCCCCGCGCCCAGTCAGGGCGGCCCCGGCCCCCGCCCTCGCGCGCACTAACGGTCCGGGCGGCCGCGCGCCGGCCTCGCGGCCCCTCAGCCCCCGCGCGCGGGCCGCCCCGAGCCCGCGGCTGCCCCGCAGGCCCGCGGCGGAGCCCGCCCCGGCGCGGCGCCTTTGTTCCGCACGGCGGCCCCCGAGCGGCGGCGGCGGCGCGGGAAGGGCCGCGCTCACGGCGGGAGCGCGGGGAGCCCCGCGGAGCGCCCCGCCGCCGCCCCCGCGGGCCCGGCAGCCGGCCGGCCGCGGCAGGGAGCGCTGAGCGGCGCCGGTGGCCGGCGGGGGCGCTGTGCGAGGCCGCGGGGCCTGGCAGCCCCGGCGGCGGGCGCCGAGCGAGGCGGGCGCCCGCAGCCCGCGGGGGCCCTGCCCGGCGCGGCCGGGCGCTCCGCCGACCCCCGCGCGGCTCCCGGGCTGCGGCTCCCCGCTCGCCGCGGTCCCCCTGTCCCGGCCCTCGCCGCCGGCCGCTGCGGAGCCCTCCCGCGCCCAAACTTTGCAAAGTCTGGCGGCTCCGCGGCTGGGGCGGCGGCGGCTACGGCAGCGGCGGGCGGGGGCGGCGGCGGAGGAGGCGGGGGCGGAGGGGGCGGGGTGCGGGCCGGCGGCGGCGGCAGCAGCAGCATCAAAGAGCCCCGATTCCTGCCGCCTTGGGAGCCATGCGCTGCTGTCTGTAATGTCAGCGGAACAGGAGAAGGACCCCATCGCGCTGAAGAGATCCCGAGGTACGGGGCGGGGGGGCGGGGGGCGGCCGCTGCTGGGGCCTAACTCCCGTGAGGAGAGCTGGCGGTGCGGCGGGGTGCCCGCACCGGCCGGACCCGGCCGCTGCTGCCCCCGCCGCGGTCCCTCCCTGCGGCGGGGCCGGGCGGTGCGGGAGCCGCGCTAAGTTTGCGCGGCGGGGCCGGCCGTAGCCTGCGGGCCTGGCCGTGCGGGACTCGGGGCCGGCGCTGCGCGGTGTGACCCGGCGGGCGGGCGCCAGTGCTGCCGCCCGTGTTTTCCAGGCTGTGCCGCCCATTAGTATGCGGCGTGCATAGTGCTGGTGCAAGGGAATACGTCGGCGCTGCCACATGTCCGAGTTCGTGTTGATGCAGAGCCCGTAAATTACACTTGAGTGCTCGCTCTCCTACCCCTGGTCTTGTGCTTGGGCTTGATTCTAGTTGCCGGCTTGTTTTTCTCTTCTCGGGAAATGAAAAATCCGTTCCAAGATTATTCTTGATTAATCGCGCTCTTGCGTGGCTCGTCGTGAGGTCTGAAGTATGCGTTTCTTTGAAATGTGGAAGGCGAAGGGTAGAAATTACGGTCTCTCTTCCGACTTGGGCCATGCAACTGACTTTAATGGCAGTAGCACATCAGGCTACGGAGCAGTAGTTGTGTCCTTACAGTCCTTAAAAACAGAAAAGCCTTTCGGCATGGCATAATGAAAGGCAACAGGGTGACAGAGCTGGGTGAAAAAACATGGCAAAATAATAAGATCGGCAATTTATTGCTTCTCCTTTCCTTGCCTCCTGTTTTGTCACTGGAATTCTATTGTTCTTGATGTTTTAAGCTTTTTTACGGTTGGGTAAGTGGGAAAAGGTGTGGATTCTGCTATGCATGTTGCCATTGATCTAAGGTTTGCTTTTCTAAAACTGTTATAGTAACAGCTGGATTGTAACCTTGAGAATGAGAGAAAGAAAATGTGCAGCAGTCTTACAAAGGAGACTGGGGTTCGTTAGACTCCTTCACTCTCGAGCCCTGATTCTGCAAATATTTAAGCACACGCAGTTTCACATGCCCGAGTTAGTCACTGAGTTTCATGCGATTACCGCTTAATGTCAAAACTGTTTAGAGTATCAGGGCCACAGAATAGGTTCACCAAATCTGGTTAAAATTAGACACTTTTTAGTTTTCTGTCTAGAATTAAAAGTTTATTCAGCCATTTATGTTTCTTGGGAAAATGTTCCTACTGAGATAAAGCACTGTGTAAAGAGACTCTGGCATCCATCCTGTAAAAACCTAGACAGAGATTTGTCAGTGAGTATGAAAATACTCACTCCATAGCATATTTGCCGTATGTTAAGTATGGCATAAATTACATGCAAAGTCATAATCTCTTAATATGTAAACAGAACTGTAACTTGCAGTTCTCCTGACTAACACTGAAAATGTCTATCTTGAGTATGTACAAAGTAAAAAAAGAATACGGGACTTTTCTCCTTTTCCCTAATGTAAATGGCTGAAATACATTTTATCCATGATTTAATAAGAGAATAATTATCAGATACGTATTTATATCTCTAGATCATGTCATAGAATGGTTTGGGATGGAAGGAACCTATTTCCCATCCCCCTGCCATGGGCAGGGACACCTTCCACCAGACCAGGTTGCTCAAAGCTACATCCCACCTGGCCTTGGGCACTGCCAGGGATGGGGCATCCACAGCTGCTCTGGGCAACCTGTTCCTGTGTCTCGCCACCCTCACAGTGGAGAAGTTCCTCCTAATACCTAACCGAAACCTTGCCATTACCCCTTGTTCTGTCACTTTATGCCTTTGTAAAAAGTTCCTCTCCAGCTTTCCTGTCGGCCCCTGTAGGTGCTGGCAGGCTGCTCTAAGTTCCCCCTAGAGCCTCCTTTTCTCCAGGCTGAACAGCCCCAACTCTCTCAACCTGTCTTCATAGGAGAGGTGCTTCAGCCCCTGATCATCTTTGTGGCTTCCTCTGGATCTGCTTGAGCCGGTCCATGTCTGTCTTGTGCTGGGACCCTAGAGCTGAACGCAGTACCCCAGGTGGGGTCTCATGAGAGTGGAGTAGTGGGGCAGAATCACCCTGAGCCCAGGATTCGGTTGGCTTTCTGGGCTGCAAGTGCACATTGCCAGCTCATGTTGAGCTTGTTGTCAACCAGCAGCCACAAGTCCTTCTCCTCAGGGCCGCCCACAATCCGTTCCCTGCCCAGCCTGCATTTGTGCTTGGGACTGCCCTGACACAGGTGCAGGACCTCGCACTTGGCCTTGTTGAACTTTATGAGGTTTGCACGGGCCCACCTCTCCAGCCTGTCAGGGTCCCTCTGGATGGCATCCCTGCCCTCCAGCATGTCAACCACACAGCTTGGTGTCATTGGCAAATGTGCTGAGCGTGCACTCAATCCCACTGTCCATGTTGCTTATAAAGATGTTAAACGGTGCTGTTCCCAATACTGACCCCTGAGGGACACCACTCATCACTGGTCTCCACTTGGACGTCAAGCTGTCTGTCACTTAGACTGTGACCATCTGGCCAATTCCTTATCCACCAAGTGGTCCATCCATCAAAACCATTTCTCTCCAGTTTGGAGACAAAGGTGTTGTGTGGAACAGCATATATGTCCAGGATATATGACACACATGATGCCCCAGTCAAAAGGATTGTATTTTTTCCTGGAATATTAGTCTCAGGCAGTGAAATGATTTTTTGCACCCTTAACGCAATGTTCCACAATGCTCGATACACCTTTTGATGAAAGCCTGGGTGGTGGGTACCAAAAGTGACTCTCTGGAAAGTTTATTTTGGCTGTGTGAAAATGACCTTTATTCACTCTTTTTTGGAGGTATGCTAGGACTAACATTCTGTTTCCTTTTATGTAAAAATTAAATCATTATAAAATCCACAGGGAAAATATACATTTTTAAGGCTAAATTAAATCATTGGCCTCACACGGCAAGAACTGAAAATACAAAGCTTTGTTCCTAGGACTTTCTATAAATCTAGGCATATGAATGGCTTCACCCGTGTAAAGTAGTTCATGTAGAAATTGGTGGAACTTGTCACTGGGATTCTAATCTTCATTTGCTTATGTTTTTGAAGAATGATATCCCAGAGAGGGAATTTATATATAATTTAGTGGAGTTTTAACTTACACTACTGTAAAACAGCACTTGCATATGATCCTCAGTGTTCTACTTGATCACAGATTTACTCATGTCTGTGCTGCCAGTTGTTTGATTTATTATGAAATGTGGATATTGGTAATATTTTGCTATCAATGGTTAATGTCATTTATGTATTAAGAGTACAGGACCATGAACAAGAGTATGTTTTATGCAGTTGTGAGGAATGGTGTTCACGGTACAATCTCCCACTGGATTTATGATAAACATATAGGAATGCAGGAGAAGAAGCTAATGTGAAATGCAGGGACAATTTTGAACAAATAGTTTATCAAGAAGATGATTTATAGAGTAGGAATTTAAAAGAGGTTTGTCATCATTCTTTATGTAAAACTTTATGCTGTCATTATTTAGTATCTACAGTTAATGCAGGGGCAGCGCCTCATAGCGCACTAAGTATATGCAGGATTTTATAACCTAAATCAAGGCAAAAAGGACCCTTTTTTTTTTTTTGAAGAGCAATCCCTAGTTACTCTGGTGGTAGGTTATACCGTGATGTGCTATGCTCAAGCATGAGTTTATCTGAGAACTTGATCGTGACTTCATGACCTAGTCTTTGAAATTCAGACCTACAATTTGATAGGTATTGATTTGGAATGACCACATATCTTCCTTCCATATAATGAAAAATGAAATTAAATTTCAACAGTGACAGCCAAAGCCAAAAGGAACTTATTAAAGCAGAGGCAGAACTGGTTTCTTGCTTGAGGTAGGACTGGTAAATTTCTGAAACCTCTAAAAAGGAGTGGCAGGGGGGAAGCAAGTGCTAGGAGTGAAAATTTGTCAGGCCTCCTTTGATCTGTGTATAGTAAGTCTACTTCTTCCCTGTGAGAAGAGATTTTATGTTACTTTATTGAATAGTCCTAAAGCTGGTTTAGCTCTCTGCTGGGAATACTTGTCTAACATAGAGCAGTGTAATGTCATACATTGTGCTTCTTTGCATAATACTGTTGATAATTCACAGTTATCTTCAGGTTGCCTTTGGTAATAAAGACGAACCCGTGTGTTCAGCTGTATGCTTGCATCTTGATAAAGTTTGACTTGTACTCTGAGTAAGAGTTTTAAACAAGTAACAGTAAATTTTTTAAGTTGCATTGCCCTTCTTACTGTTCTATACTGTTACTATTTATGTTTATGTTTTAAAGAGAAAATAAGATATTATCTTAACAGGCCTGGGGAAAAAATGGATTAACACACAGTTTCTTAATGTTAGTATCTCAACACGTGTCGCTCTTGTTATCACCCTAAAGTGATTATTATTCTCTGAGGTTTCTGCAGAGTAGGGTGGGTTTGCCTGGAGTCCCTGTCATTTTTGGCAGGTTTCTTTTTTGTAGAATCATAGTATCATTTAATCTGGAAAAGACCTTTAAGATCAAGTCCAACTGTTAACCCAGAACTGCCAAGTCCACCACTAAACCATCCCTCTAAGCACCACAGCTATGCGTTTTGTCTGATGAAGTCTTGCATTTAGTGAAATTTACATCTGACAAACTGGAGATCTGTCTAAACAACATGGCAGGTTTTCAGTGGTTTTCGACACTGATCTACTGCTGTTTGCTTTTTTCCTTCATGGTGTATTGTAACATGCTGTTGTATATTGGTACAGTGAGTTTGATAAATGCTGTGTCTGTGTAAGTTAAATAGGAGGTGAATCTTTGGCATGGTTTTAAGCAGTTCTTTTGAAAGTTTTATGTGTTATGCAAACAAGAAATACTTCTTACTGGTGAAGCGGAGACATTAAGTACCAAGGGACAGATAAACATAAAATAAATGGAAATGTTTATTCCAACTGTAATGAGCATGAATTGGATGTTAGAGTGGTAATAGAGTGAGATAGCTGTATATGAGGTATGCAAACTTTTACCTCCAGGTGTTTGCTCCTTAAGGACTTGCAATGTAAGGCACCAGAATTAATGCAAGCTCAGTATTTATAACAGGTATCTGTTGCTATGACAGGCAGAGGCAAATTTAAAATACTGTCTGTAAGAAACCTAATGCTGTATTGCACTGATTGAAATTTTGTAGGTGGTGACAGTGGATTGGATGGGTTAGGAGGACCAGGAGTACAACTTGGAAGCCCTGATAAGAAAAAGCGCAAAGCAAATGCACAGGTAAATTCCCTCTGGTTCTTTTACTTTCTTAATAAATAGTGCAGTCATGTTTGCTGGTATGACTAGCTTGTGTTGTTCAGAATATCAGTCTGTTCTCACAAATAGCAGTACCATATAAAATATTTTAGTTGCATTGTGAAGCTGAAATCTTCATAATACTAGTTATTCTCACTGCAGTTATTTTAATCTCTGTAGGTTGCCAAAGACCTATAAAGAGAGGAGCACAGTGAGACTGCCACAACTTGTATTTTACCCATATGGATTTGATTCTGAAACAGGCTTTCTTTTAATGACTTTGTAGCCCTTGGTAGAATTCTGTATAGCATGAGTAGTTGCCATGAGACTACTTTTCTTCTTACCTTCATTCCGATATGTGTAGGTTTGTGGGCTAATGGATCAGTACAGTTTGTTAATGCTTTGACCAAACTCTTGGCATATTCCCCAAGTGATTTTCAAGCAAATGCTATGAGGCAGGTTCGGCTCCTTTCCAGTGAATCCTTGCAATTTGGCATTTCTATACAGTTTCTGTTTCCAGGAAAGGAAGCCTGAATACAAAACATGTAAAGCAATTAGATATCTGTAATGCAGAATTGTCCTTTGTTGTGTTCATTCAGCTTCGAGTGAGAGTATCTGTTAATTTGGTACTGCCTAGCGAGAGTAATTTTATTTATGTAGGTCACACAGTTTCTTTCTGTTAGGCCTATCCAGATTCCATTGAGATGTGGATTTGCTGTCTTAATTTTTGTTTTGTTTTAAAGTAGTCATGGTGAAACCTGCTCTGAGAAATATTCAGTTAATTTAAAGGGATTGGGCCTCCTTCTTGGTAGAGCTTTCCTTGTGTTCTGAAATGGTGATAACTGTAGAGGACACGAAGATTAGTTTCCTCTCTTTTCTTACCGGGTTCAAGTTTTGTGGCACAGCAGGAGGGTTTGTTTTTTTTTTGGGGGGGGGGGGGGGGGCAAAAAAAAAAAAATTTTTTTAGTATTTAGGAGAAAATGCAAAATGCTTTCTGTGAGCACAGTTAGCATGAGGGTGAACTAGGCAGATGTTCCCCACAGGCTAGTCTAGAATGCAATTCAATTGTATAGCCACTCTGATGACATTTCAACAGCCTCTGGGCTCCATTAAAGACTTGATTTTACTTTTCTCTGTAACCAGAAATCCCTGTATTTTATACCTACTGACTATGCTTTGCAGGCTATCCACAATCACTGCATGCTCATAAGGGACACCTCTGTTTGGTACACAGAATATAGAAAATTCCTATATGCAGAGACCTATATTCTGTATACCTTTTTTTAGGGTTATAGTAACATTAGGTTTATATATCCTCATAGAAGTGGGGTGTCTTAACAGATGTATATTCAGTTAAGTGAACCCAAAATGAAACTAAGGAAATGCTTCGAATCTGCTCTTCAACATTTGGAAATATTTTATGCATGTGTTTAAGTGGCACGTGGCTTTCTGTATTGTTGCTTTTATGATGTAAAAGATTAAGAAATAGAAGTCACATATCAACTAGTATTTTCAGAAGCATGGTTGTGCAACTGCACAATTTTTAAAACACAGATTACTATAAATCACCATGTTATCCAGAGCCCAAACTCCTCTCTCACCTCTGTACTGAAATTTCAGACAGCCTGGCAGGGTACAGTGGGTGAGCTTTATGCAACAGCTGAACAGTTCTTTTAGCAGTAGTGCTGCTAATCCAGGAACTTCGTGGCTGGTCTGTCTTGCAGGGAAATACTAAAACTAATTTAAATGTTGTATTTAAAATATTTTTAGGGCTCATCATTTCCTCCTCCATCTGAATATGCTCCACCGCCGAATCCAAGCTCTGACCACCTTGTAGCTGCAAATCCGTTTGATGACAACTATAATACTGTGTCTTATAAACCACTTCCTTCAGGAAATCCATATTTTAGTAATCCTGGTTATCCTGGCTTTGGAGGCTATAACACTTTCAGAATGCCACCTCATATGCTGCCCAGAGTGTCCTCGCCATATGGTGGTTCTTACTCCCTCAGAAACCAACCACATCCCCTTCCTCAAAACCCAGTGGGAATGGGTTTTAGTCGACCCCACTCTTTCAGCTTCAGTCCCCATGATAACCCAAGTTTTGGGAATCAACCACCTTATAGTGGTGTTCAGATAAATCAAAATGTCAATATGCCTGGTCAGCATTTCAGACCTAATCCTGGTGAGAACTTTGGCCATTCTGGTCAGATACCTCATCCTGACGTGCCATCTAACTTTGGTCCTGGAAACAATCCGAATTTCCCAAATTCGCAGCTAGAGTCAAACCATTCTTTTGTTCCTCCACCAAACACATACAACCAGACAAAATCATCAGCACAAAAGCAAGACTTTAGTCAAGGTGCAAGCAAAGCAGCCAGCCAGAACACTGCTGCTCATCAGCATCATCACAGGACAGAGGACATTGTGAGTCAAGGTAACAGTGACCTAAAAAATGTTACTCGAAACAACAACGTGGTAAATCAGGATAATAGCCATTCGAATAATGCTGATAACACTAACGCTGGCCATTCAAATGGGACTCAGAGTAAGTCCCGACAGTCTCGAGGTACTGCTGAAGGATGCAACTCTGAAAAGAGCAGCAAAACACCCCTTCATCCCAGTCGTCACGGTCACTCGTCCTCTGAACCCGTCTATCCATGTGGAATTTGTACACATGAAGTTAATGATGACCAGGATGCCATCCTGTGTGAAGCCTCTTGCCAAAAATGGTTTCATCGGATCTGTACAGGCATGACTGAGTCAGCTTATGGCCTTCTTACAGCAGAAGCGTCAGCCGTTTGGGGTTGTGATACTTGCATGGCTGACAAAGATGTCCAGTTAATGCGTACAAGAGAGACTGCAGGACCACCTGTGTTGAATACGGATGGCTAACAACGTCAATTGGTGGTAGTGATTGAAATACTTGCTATGAAGATTTGGTTACAAATTGGGTACTTCACTTTCTGCAGACAATCAGTTGTGTTTGATTGCTGTAATCTTTTTTTCCCTAGTCTGTTTTAATTCATAAACTTCCGTCTCATCTTTTGTACTCTTAGTTTTATGTGTGCTAATGTTTTGCAGGATGGAATATTTTTTTGTTTCTGATTAAAACTGTAAAACATAACTGACAACTGATCAGAAGTAGGATGTGCATTGCCAATTTTATTGAAGGCAAAAATGTGGCTGTATGAATAGCCCCTAATTTGCTAGTGTTAATGTGTTAACACTAGCATTTAGTGCTCGGATTTAATGGTACTATATTTGCAAGTACTCATTATGTTGAATGTCCATTACTGATGTTCTTGCTATCCTTTCTTTGAATATAGTGGAGATGATGTGGAGGAATGTGCAGTGCTAATAGTTTTTATTTTAGGGTAAATACAGAGAATTTTGTGTATGCTTTTTCCTATTTTTGAAGTAAAGCATTAACACACTATTCACAAATAGATGACTTCATGCTTAGTAACACAATGAAACACACTAAACTCTTATGCATTTATATTTCCTTGAAAAGGCAATGATCTCGTTTGACTTCTCAGCACATACTTGCTGGAGACTCTTGCTAGGTCTTGCAGTATTTGGAAATAGTTACAAAATATGATTACATTGGAAAAAGAACACTTCAAGTTTGTGAAGTCCAGTGCTTTAAATCTAGAGAATACCAAAACTAGGGTTGCATATGTAACCTTAATTCATTTATCTTAAACACATACTTTAGGATACAGTCTCTGCATCTGTCAGGGTTGTGCAGTCATGCACCTCTCTCTCATCGTTTCTCATTGATGGTTCCAGCCTCCCACCTCGGTGCTGCCTGCGAACTGTGACTGGACCAGTGCAGGCAAAGTTCTGCCTGTCTCCTGGGGCTTTCAACGAGAGCCTGCTCAGTCATCCTGAGCTTAGACAGTCCACCTGGCATGAAGGAGCACGCAGAGCAACCGAGTGTGCTCAGCACAGGCTCTGAGTTGCAAGATAATTTGGCCAGCGAAGTCTTAAAACTGAATTCCCACCACTGCGTCAGCCAGTCTGTTAGTGAGGGGGTGGGACATCTAGGGTGAAGAAAACTAGCTTTCGCATCAGGTGAGTTTAGCTCACATCAGAAGCAAGTAATCAGAAATTTAGCTTCTTTGCTAAACTTGATATCCTGTTGACAAGTATGAATGGCACTAGAGCTCCACATGTGATGCTAAGAATTTTATTTTAATATGGGTAATTTGATCTTACTCTTGATCTCAAAGCCCTCTCCTTTTTTTTTTTTAATGTGGGGAAACATCAAGTTTTGAAGACCTCAGCCTTAGCAGTGTGATAAAGTTGCAAACACAACTGAAAATGAGTGTTTCTGTAGAGAGAAGTGTTGGTTTAACTTAATAAAATGTGGCACTGTAATAACAGACCTTGCCTGTGATACCACTGTGCTGGAAACTTTTCGTTTTTAAACAGGCAACAATTAAATCATATGTCAAGCACTACAGGTACTAGTCACTTTCCCTAATGTGATCAATTGTTCAGGTCTGTGGTGACAAGTGATGTAGGAGCCTATATAAATACAGTCATCTATATAAAAAGGTAGTTTGTATGGTAAGCTACACTAATGAGTGAAAAGTAAGACCTGTTTGCTAGTTCACCATTGTGTTTGATTTTAAATGGACTCTACTGTGGTACTTTTCCTGGAAGATACTGTGCAGATCTACATGACTGTCCTTGTTTTATTTTAAAAGTGAAAAGTTTCATATGCTCTTTTACTGGAGAAGTGCAGTATTGCCCTCCTTCTTTGTATTGCCTCTCATCAGGAAAAAGGAAATAATGTCTAAAATGTCACAATTCATATCTTGAGGATTTCCTGTGTGGAGATGTGAAGAAAGTGTAAGGCAGATCCAGGGCTTCTGTTTTCATCACTGTTTGCTTTAGTTAATACAGATACTAAACTTAATCTCGTTTTCTTAGAGGTGTGATATTTAAAAGCAAACAACAAAAAAAACCCAACCAAGCAACAACCTCTGTTAGAGAGAGTTATTCTTCAGTAGTTTTCCTAATGACTGACTGGCTGTTAGAATTTGCTTTTGGTATCTACAGTAGAAATTAAACCAAACCTCGTCTAGATAGATTTGTTCCTCTGGGAATCAATTTCATCTCTGCAATGATTTGCACTGTGGTGGTAGTGGAGCTGGTTGAGACCTACTGCAGCGTAAATGAAATAAAAATTCTTGCTCAGTGAAAATTCAACAGAAGCTCCAATGATGACATTGTTACCCAAGCGTGCTGTTCACGATACCTTTCCCACACCTCATTCCTGTTGTGAGAAGATGTTCTCAGAAGTCCAAGTAATGTTTTAACAGTTGTTTTGGAGCAGACATTGTATTTAAAATAGCCATGTATTTCTTAATCTTTTCCTCAACCCTACACAAAGTTAGGCAAGTGTTTTCTGCATTAGCTAGCAAGACATTAGAATTTAAATATAGTGTTCTTACAAACTTGAAATCAACTGGAGTATCATTTTATAAGGCCTTAAGTTGTGTATTTGTGATGATTTATTTCAGTTTTTCTAAACTGGTACCATGTTGGGTTTGTAACCCGGTAAATTTTCTGTGTTTGTTAACCTGCAAATTCAAGGCATTAGCAAATGCCAGTTGTATAAAATAGTAGTAAAAAAACCCCCAACAACACCAAACTTGTTATCACACTGATTGTAGAGATAGGACTGATTAGGATCTCCAAAAGTCATCCAGCCAATATGCTTGCCCTACTGATATACTCTTGGCATATCTGGACTCTTTATCTAGAGAGAGGGAGTTATACTTTGTTTTTCTCTGCATGTATTGACTAGTTAGTAGTTCAAGTATGCACAGGAAAAACAACAATCATGTTTTGTTAGTAAGGTACTAGGAAAATGTCAGCTGGTTAGAATTAGAAATTAGTTATAGAAGGGTGGGTGGGAGGGAGGGCTGATTAGAATAGGTGAGGTTTTTTTGTAATACTCTACATGAAACGATTTGTATTGAACTATCATGTGCTTCTTTCATGACTAGTGATTTAGACTGTACTGGTGCTGCACACCAAAAATATCACAAAGATTTTGTAAATCTTACAAACCTTGACATTTTTATGGGAAATGCCTGTGTCCTTTTAAAATAGCTCCTTGCCACGGTCAGAAACGCAGCCTATATAACCCAAAATGGTTTGGTTTTTTCTTTTCTTTTCCTTTTTCCCCCCTAGGCTGAAATAAATAGGTATAAACTAGATTGAACTGTCCTTAATACTTAGGGTTTTGCCAGAGACCAGTTTTGAATGAGAAAATATGTATTTTGCTCTTTAAAATAACTTGTTTTATTGGTGTCAGGTTAAGTGACAGTGCTGCATATAGGCTAGAGGGTAGATATCAAAAATTCTGTTTCTGTCTGTTTTACTGATCCCTTCTATAATTTGAGACAGGCAGGCTAACTGTTTATGCCTCAATCTCTTCTTTCAGAAGATCAGACTAACACTTCCCAAGGGTGTTTAGAGACTTAGCTATTATTAGAGGTGACAGAGGCTAGAGAAAGTAGTAAAGTTTGCTCTATTCAAAACAAAAATATAATTTTGGGGGCTGCTCAAAGAAGAATATACTTTGTGACCTCTGAAGTTTTTCATCTAAGAACCAGTTTTGTAATCTCATTTTTCAGGCTTAACTTGAAGCGTGGGAGGATTAACGCAGTCAGGGGAACTGCATGCATGCAGCCGAGACCATTTCGGAGTGTTTGCAGTTCGGAGCCTATGATATTTGCAACTGAAATGCTTTTTATGGTTTGAGATTTTTACAAAATCAATGGTGTTCAAATGTAGCACTTTTTTAACATTTGTCTTTATTCCAACTTAATACGATGACACATCTGCGTTAAATATGTCCCTTTCATTTTATAAATAAACATTGCCTGGCAGTAAAAGTATTGGTGTAACATTTTTAAAAAAGGAAGTCATGCTTCTTATCATGTTGTATGTGACTTAAATGATTGTTTCATATTAAAACTAATCTTTCCTTATGTACTGCTTAAATATACCTGTTTTGGGATATCAGTTCAGTACTTTTTATACAATCTTGAATGTGTTCCACATTGGTGACATGTATTTTTGCAACAACTTTTTTGTTTCGATTTTAAATTAGAGCATGTCTGAAGTAATACATGCATTAGTGCTGTGGTGTGTGGCAAAGTTACTGTACGTAATTCAAATTGGAAAAAAGTTTCCAGACTTTGTCCAACGTTAACCCTGTGGCCAGGGATTAAATTACTATGTAATACAAATTATTTCATATCACGATGTGTTTTAAGCTACTCTATGAAGTATGTGAAACATTATTGTTTATGGATTGGTAGCTGGTGTGGTATCTTGCGTAGAATGAGGTATGATAGATGGTAGCAATTCATGGTAATTAAAACTGACTACCTTTCAGAACACGCAGCACTTCTGTGCATTGTCATCTTGTTGCCATAACTGTTAGTATGAATTTCTTAATATTATCCACTGACAAATGGGTGAACATTTGGTAATAAGCTCATAGGTGTGAAAATTCTATTCTAACACTCTTTACTTGGTTTACAAAACTTCATTTTTTTTATCTGTTGAATGTTATCAGATATATGCAGGAGGCTGTAGAACTGGGTGTATTTTAAAGCTATTCTGCAATTACAAAGTTTTGTCTGAAGCTTTCTATATTAGAATAGGCTCTTCCTTAAAATTGGAAAATTAAGTGTACTTAGTGGAAATCTTAAGGCAATATAACTATCCTACACTACATCTTCAGTTATGCACATTAACTTCTTTGTATGGAACTCCTCTGATTTCTTGTTGGCTTATGCTTTATATGGGAGTAAAGGGTCGCTTTAGTGCCCTAGTGTTGTGTGTCATCAGTTCTGAGGTAATTAATTTTGAACAGTGTTCAGCCCCTTGGAGGTGTTGACTGTAGCTTGAAGTATTCAGTCACCCTTAGTCTCCTGGTTCAGAAATGTTTTATCCCAACATCGTAGGGAATACCTATTGTTAAAGTGTTTGCCATACTTGATTAATTTTCCTTTTCATGTTCAAATAAACTGTCGCAAAATAATTTTTGATCCAACCCCACCTTTTTACTCGGAGGTTTGTGCACTGTAATTCAGGAATTGCTGTATTGGAGACAGTTTGCGATTGGAGTCATGAGAGGTGTTGTGTCTATTCCTAGACGCTCAAAGACACTCAAATCCTAGACACAGAAAGGATGATCTAAACCTGAACTTCCATATAACTTATGGAGGGCAAGCTTTTAATATATTTTATATTTCTTCTTCCTTTTTCTTTTTTTTTTCTTTCCTTAATTGTTTTTTCTGAAATGTGAAATAATATGGAGTTGTTGAAGGATTTTTACTTAACAGACTGTCTCTTCTCTAAGCTTTTGTTTATGGCCTTTAGAGCAGACACTGTATATTTTAAGGCCTTCTGACTTGAAATTTTGTTGTCCACATTCTCCTTTCAGTGTTAAAGATGAGTTGAAAAAGGCAAGTTACCCATCTACTGCCATCCAAACAATGCAAAATAAATGATTAAGATTGTCAACATTTAATTTTTTTGTTAATAATGATGTGATATTTTACCTTCTAGAAGAACATGTATCAGAATCTGATTCAAGCGTTCTTGGAAAATGTATATGGTAGATTTTGTCCAGCACTGTATGTAACTTGCTTTCTGTCTGTTTTCAGTTTCTTTTAAAATAAAGATAACTTTTGCGGGGAAGTTGCCTATTAATCATGTAATGTCTAGATTAGCTCTTCTAATATTTTGTCTGTGAGAATGCATTTGGATTAGGCATAATCTCACAAGAAACGGTATGAGGTTGTATTGATCAGAAAAGGCAGCTCCTGCCTCTTTTGGAGAGGTCTGCTGTTCTTTAAAGGCATTAAACTGAAGTAACTCCAAAGCAGATTAGAATTCTTGCACAATAGACCCCATTTCTTTCTTACAGGATGGGAGGGAAGGCTCAGGCACTATTTGGCTAAACAGATATTTTTTTTTAGAATTCTCTGCACTTGGGAAGAGATTATGCAAAGAATGATTTATACTAATTAATAAAATTATTACTAAGCTATTCCTGTTTGTTAAAATACCACAACTAACACATACCAAATCTGTACCTTACTAATAATTCTTAAAGGCAGCTGATATGGGTGGTCCCAAACCACACATGCCAAACAGTTCATTGGAATAAATAGCATCTTGTAGAAGAATGGCTGCAGAAGCATGGCCTTAGAATCTCTGAAGATCTGCACAATCCAGGCCTGGTATTAGAATAGGCCTGTAATCAGAATTGTACTGAAGTTGCTGTGCTGAAGTTAACAAGAAAGGTAGCCTTGAGCTGTTCTTGAATCCTGAGACCAAGTAATTATGTTGTGCCAACCGGCCGTGGCTGTAACAAGCTACAGCTGCTGGGAAAGCAGGTGCAGGGCCAAGAAAGATAGGGACCGGTATGGGAAAATAGGGAGTAACAAACTACAAGGCTGAAGCACAGCAACACAATTAGCCACATGGATAGAATGCTTATTTTAGTCATGATAATTAGGGGTGTGAGAGCCGCCCGTGTTTAGAGACTACTAACCGATTATATTTCTGCTTTACGAATATGCATGTGTATCGGTTCTATATAAGTAGTGTTAGAAACTAATAAAGTTGAGCAAGATGCATAACTCATATTGAGCGTCTTCTTGACTCCAGTGAACCCTTCTTCCAACAGCATCTCATAAAATGTTCTTAGAAAATATGGAGGGATGAGAGAAATGAGAGAGGATTTAGAAAGGATGGGGGAGAAAAAAAGGTTATTTATTAAAGACAAGAAAATGTAAGATATTTAAGGGATTCCTCACACCCCACACCCCCCGTTAAAGCCTCTGAAGCTAGAGTCATTAGAAGTGAAATAATCACTGGAAGAGATGTATGTATGTATTTGCAACTGGAAGTTCCAGAGTATTAGTAATATTAATAAGATCTGACTGGAATATAAATCTCCATCCTTTGTAGCACAGGAGATAGGAATTTAAGTATAAAGTTTTCCAGGGAAAAATTTATCTCCCTTCACTACAAAGTTTCTTGCACTTTTGACTTGTAAGTTGGTGCCAACAGAAGAAGGATCCTGAATGGACCTCTCTTCTGGTTTATTTTGCAAGTGTCATAGTGAGAACTCACTCATTTGTCCAAGTAAGCTGGCAGTGTGAAATGTGTGTGACATAGGTGATGTTTCTGCAGATACACATCAATACAAGACTTTAAAGGTTGATCCAAGACCTTGCTCAGTCCCTTTTGTGTCCTTCTGCAGCTAAATCTGCTGCTTTGACTTAGAAACGTTAGTGACATTTACTGTGTCTTCTATGAGTGAAATACATAGCTTTGCATTGGAGATCTAGTTTTTAAGTAATAGACTTTTTTATTAATGTACTGGAGCTATTTTGTGTAAATTCAAAACACCAAATCCAGGTAACCATAACTATGTCCTGTCTTGTAAAGTGTGTATACATAGCATGTTCTTTCTGGCAGGAATAAATAAAAAGCTGCTTCATTTCAGTATATTCTCTGTGATTAAACTAAAAATGACACCTGGATGACCAAGGTGGAAGACCAGCACTCCACAACTCTTAAGACTTCTGTTTTCCATGAATGAACTCTCCAAAACTGAAGGATACACTCTGGATGACTACAGCTGCCTTCTGGAGTGGTAGGAGATTTTGAGTTACTGTTACATTATAGTCATTTTAGCCAATGCTGCTATTGGAACACCCTGATTTACAACAAAACAAAACACTATCCCCTCCAACTACCAACTCTTCGTTACTTCATCTAGGAAGCAGGCAAATAGGATTTTGACCACTATGTGCAGTTTTAGCCTTTCCATTTTCAATATAGTAGAACTGTGAAAGCTTTGGAGGTGAGCAAGGAAGATAAGGGTATGTAAAAGGAGTGTAAGTGAGGTAAGAATCTTTCTAGGAAAAAATAACATCTCTTAGAGTGGAGAATGGTCTATAACAGTGGTCCTCAAACTTTTTAACCAGGGGGCCAGCGCGTGGGTGAAGTGGCAGGCAGTCATCTGCGGCTGCTTGGTTTCCCCCCCCCAACCCCCGGCGGGGGGGTGGGGGTGGGTGGGGTGGGGGGGTCTGTAAATACCGGGGGCCGGATTGAGGACCCTGGGGGGCCGTATCTGGCCTGCGGGCTGTAGTTTGAGGACTGGTCTATAAAAAATGAATGGCACAGAAGGGGCGTTTAGAACTTCCTTGTTTCATCATTGTCTGCGCTTGCCTGAAGTTTGTCTTGCAATACAGACAACTAAGAGATATTAAATAAAGGTAACGGGGAATCTTTCCTCATCTTATATTTACTTATTAATTTTATCTTACAGTTTCTTAGACTGATAGCAGTCTGTTTATGGAGACATCATGGTGTAAGTCTAGGCTCAGAACTATAAACTACAGAAGTCTCTTTTGCCACTGCAGCTGACAGCAAGGCTCCTTATGCCATGGTGCAGGTCCTGCTGTAAGTCTGAAAATGTGTCATGCAAGGTTTAAAAAAAAAAATCACATGCCAAAAAGACCTAAAGTAAGTCATTTTGACTTTCAATTAAATCTCTTTCCTCTTGTACTTTTGAATGCTCTTGGAATGAGGAATATAATTCAGTACTCAGATTCCATTCTGTGCAAGCATTCATCCAGATGATATTGATGTGAGTGACTGAAGGTGAAGAACAACCCAGGAATAATATCCGTTGCAATGGATTTCTTGCTCTGAAAAAAAGTTTGAAACCTCTGTGAGATCTACTTTTATACATATATATATACATAACTAAATAGTAACCACTATCATTTGAACATTGCTTTGGGATATATGTAATAGAATATAAAAATTAAATCTTCAGTGATATACATACGAAATCTTAGCTAATGTGTGCAATGTTTAACTCAATTTTTCTTCATCATATTTTAAAAGAAAGAAAAAGGGGGAGAGTAGACTCCTTGATTCTGGATCTTTTCCAAATAGTTCTAAGTAATTGTATACTTTTGAGGAACTTAAA
The DNA here is from genome assembly GCF_015220075.1 of Falco rusticolus. Lineage (NCBI taxonomy): Eukaryota > Metazoa > Chordata > Aves > Falconiformes > Falconidae > Falco > Falco rusticolus. The sequence goes on along the minus strand of NC_051193.1, from coordinate 17,943,422 downwards.
CATACTTGAATGTTTATCCAAATGTGTTTGGCTTGCCTTTCAACCCATGTTCCCCAGCGGCAGTTGCTTTCTATAAGCTAGACTTTATTTTGGCAGATACAGTGTTACTGTTTGTTTGAGGAAAGTTGAGCAACAATGTGCAAGCTCCCTCCCGGGTGTTTGGCAAAGACAGCGAAATAAGACAATATTGCGAGGCACTAGCACGGAGCTGCCAGTATGACCTATTTTTGGAGGACATCTGGAAGTTTCAGCGTCCTGCTAAATCAGTCCTCAGATGTAATAGTTTTTATCAGAGATTCTCAAAGTAATAGTTGTCTCTCTTTATGGAAATGTATTTGGATAATCGGAGCCGCATTCCTTCCCGCCGTGTGTAGGTGGGAGTGATGCAGACCAGGAGCGCCTTGCCCTTGCCGTGCCGGTCGGCGGGCCGCCAGCTCATCACCGAGCGGCCTGCGCCGTTACCGTGCGCCCTGCGGTGCGCGGCGAAGAGCGACCGCAGGCGGCACCCCGGGGGCGGGCGGTCCGGGCCGCGCCGGCTCGCAGCGGGCCGCGGTCACCCTGTGCCGCCGTTCGGCGGGCGGGCCAGCTGCGGCGGGGCGCTCTTCGCTGGGGCTGCCGCCGGCTCCCGGGGCCGCCGCCCTTCCGCGACTGCCGCCGTGCTCCAGGGGAGCGGCGGGAGGTCCCCGGGTCACTCCCCGGCCCCGCCGCCCCCCGCGGGCCGGCGCCGCCGCAAGCCGCGGGTGGGCCCTGCCAGCAGCTTCCGGGGGCGGTGCGGCGGGCCGGAAGTGGCCTCGAAGAGCACCGGAAGCTCTTCTGCCCCTAGCAACGGCGGCGGCGCGGCCGTAGCGACGGGGCCGCCATGCCCGTGTGGCTGCGGGAGTACAGCTGGCGGCAGACCGCCTCCGCCGTGTACCTCTCGCTGCCCTTGCGCGGCGCCCGGGTCACCGCCGCCAACATCTTCTGCACCGAGCAGTACCTGAAGGTGGGCGGCCGCGCAGCACGGCGTGCGGGCCCTGCCGTGGGATGTGCCGCGCCCGCGGGCCTGTGGCTCGGAGTTACTTTATGGCTCTGTTAAAAAGCACACGCTTCATACGCCGTGACGTTAAGCGTATAATATTTTGTAACAGTTACGCTACAATCTCTTTTTGTATGCTGCAGGCTGTTACGTACCTGTCCCACTAGAGATAATGCCTTTGCCACTGTTGATTCTCCTCCATATTAATAATGCTACTCAATAGGTGCTAGCTGCCTTTTCTCTTGTAAATGGCCTGAATTAGACACTCTGCTTATACTATGAATAATAATCCTAAATTTGAGGTCCACGGCTTCTGTTGCAGTGCTGAACCAACTTTTTCAATCTTTTTTATCTGGTCTCACAACATGCATAACCTCCCTACTGCATACCAAGCAAATCCGTTTTGTCAATAGCACATGTTTCTTGAGGTTTGCTGTATGCTTGTACTGAGTATTTTGAATATGTGAGATTCAATTCAATCTTTTTAATATTGGTTCAAATTAATTATCTTTTTATAGGTAAGCATCCCTCCTTTCTTATTTGAAGCCGTTTTATATGCTCCTATTGATGACACAAATAGCACAGCAAAGATTGGAAATGGAATCATTTTCTTCACTTTGTATAAAAAAGAAGTGGCCATGTGGGATTCCCTAACTCTAGTAAATGGTAAGTTCCTTAATGTGAAAATTAGACTGAGTGTTAAGAAACACAAACTGTGAAAAAACTTTGCAAGCTATAATGAGCAATGTGAAATTTCTGCTGCTAGATATCTGCGAAGTTAAACATTGTTCTTCATTTTAAAAATAGAAAGCGTATGAAAACAGGCACAACATCTACTGGCTCTAATGTGCACAAAACAAAAAGAATTTTTTTGTAAAACTTACATTGTGTGTGTGAGCAAATCTGAGTTTTTCTTTTTTAGAGAAAAGCTTGTGGAATTTGAACTGTGTTGTGTTTTCCTAGACTAAGTAGCTAAAGGAATCCTATTTTTATGAATATGGTGTGTAACGGCAGACATTCACGCCTAAATCACTAAAATAATTATTTTTCTTTTAAGCTGACAAGGAGAAACTGCAATATCTGAGAGAGAATGCTGTTCTAAAAGCTCATGAAAAGGCAAAAGAGGAGGCAGAAGCAAAAAAAGTTGCAAAACAGGAACACAAAAAATATGCTTTGGAGGCCACAATGAAGGTAAGGTTAGAAAGGACTCTACAGCACATGTACAGGTAAACAATTACCAGCTAATCTGGCAGCTGCTTGCTTAAATGGACCTTGAAAAATATGAAAAATACTCATTTTTATTACAGTGGTGGAGAACCTTGTTATTTAATTGTACTTAAAACACATTTATTACCAAATATGAAAATGATACAGAAAAAATACTTAAAAGTTGCCATTTTCCATTAGTAATACTAATGAAAATTTTCGGTGAGGCACTCAAGATTTTTATCAGTTAAAAGGAGACTACAGTCATGTGGCAAAACTGTAATCCTTTCTGGCCTTGCATCAGCGCAAGTATTTAGTCATTTAGCACTGTCAAAAATACTGTTTTTTTAAAAAAAATCTTATATTTTATTGTTATATTTTCTATCAGACTTGCTGTTCATTTCTTTTTGTGTGTGTGTGTCTCTGTCATTCTGTGTTTTATGTATATTTTATGTGTATTTATTTTCAAAATTTTTATGTATGTAAAAAGTCTGGTCACTTCATTTGTGTTTAAACAGATTTTTTTAAAGTATACAATGAAATTTTAAGACTGCATATGCAACTTGGACCAAAATTAACTGCAGTTAGTGACTTTCTGAGTAGTGATGTTGTATCTATTCTGCCTATGTAATAATCTCAAAGAGGAGAAATAAGAAATAATGTACTAAAATGAAGCTGTATGTTTTACATTTCTGTGTATTCCAGAGATCTGTGTTGATACATGGCTAGGATTTTCATTGTTTAGAAGTAAAACTTATTTCTGATTGGTCCTGATGTGACTTTTAAAAGCTAATCAGAAATCTTTACTCTCCCAATAATTTTTAGGCTTCTTTCATGATGCTTTGCTTGGGAAAATAATGGTAACTTTTACATAGTCATGTTGTTATGATCAGATGTTGCATGTTGCATTCAAACAGCTAGAAGAAGCAGAAAGAAAAAGAATTGAAGATCTGAAAGAAAAGGAGCGTCGGAAGGTTACTAAGGAGTTGGAGTTATGGAAAAAACAGCAAAGAGATGCTGAGAAACAAAAGAGGGTACAAAAAGAAGGGGAACTGCATCAAGAAGCAGAGCAGTTAAAGGAGAGGGAAAAGGGGAAAATGAGCAAAGCTAGGATTCCTACTGAAGGAACTTCTAAGACTGGACTCAAACCTACTGGAGGTTGTATTATTGAAGTGTGTTTTATCACTCTTTAAAGTGTGGATGTAACTTTGTTCCTAGATATTTCTAATTCATCATTTGTCTTTGTCTCTACCATAAGGAACTAATTCTTCTCCCTTGCAGTTATTTTAGTGTCTTTATTTTCACGCAATTTGTTGAGCTAAAGCATGTGAGTTCTTAGCTCTTGTTTAAGTCCTTGGAAGTACGAGGACGGGTTTTGTTCTAAGCTTTAGAAAAGCAAACCAGAAAGCCTTTCTGACAGTGTGATGCTGATTTTCTGAGGGTGGAGTTCATATTACCCTAATTTACCTAACTGCCGGTTTTCACAGAAATGCATAGTTTCCTTTTGCTCTCTCTATCCCACATCTTGACCACACAGAGAGCCAATTCAGGAAACTAAACCAACAGGAAATATTTCATTTTTGTTTTGTTTCTATGTTTTGATGAGGTTACTTTTAGGTCTTGCAGTTGCCCTGTCGGAGAATTGTGTAAGTGACAGAGATAGCGGTGTAAGATGAGTTTAAGGTAATATGTGACAGATAATGTAGCCAGTAAATAGATGTCATGATACAGAAAGAACAAACATTTTTTGAACTTACTCTTCAAAAGAACAAGTCTAAACCTTTCTCCAGCTGTTAGAGGTGTAGTTCAAATGTGCAGAGTTTCTGTATTAGGTGTACTTTGGACTTTGGTAGAAAACCAGAAAAATCTCTTTTGCTTCGTTTTTCATTTCCAGTACTCCAATTCTTTCCATAGGTCATGGTTCCTATAGTATGTTTTCAGAAGATTTAAAGGAAGAGCAGTTACCAGCTCCTCGATCTGCTGCTACAATTAAAATCAACTTTACATCACGAGTTTTTCCTACAGCTCTGCGAGAATCTCGTGTCGCAGAAGAGGAGGAGGTGAGGATCATTCTCTGTTTTGGTATGATGCTTCTATGTCTTCCAAGGTGGTGAATTATTTACTGTGTATTCAGTAAGTTGACAGAAACGTTACCTGTGATATGGAAACTTACCTGTGCAAGATTCTTCACTTCCAAGGAAGGCTGTTCTTATTTAAATTAAAATTATAAGAAACACTTTTATATAAAAATTATTTTCACCAAATGTGATTGTGTAGATTAATAAACAGCATGTTCCTTTTTTGGAGAGGGGAAGAAAAAAGGCAGCAATATTGATTGAATTCCTCGAAGTACAAAATTTGAAATGTCTTTACTCTTATATTTAAGATTCTTTAAGTTCTGTCTTCTTAAAAAGAAGCTTACAGTTACAGAACTTTGAAGTTCTTTTGAATGAACACAAAGGCATTTGGAAGTTCCAAAACAAGTGAGCAAACAAAAACATAGTTAGGGGTGCAGTAACCTTACTTCTCACATAGTAATAAAATAATTGGGGGAACTTGGAACTTTTTCAAATGTGACATTATTTCATATTTTTCTCTGTTCAAAATATGTGGCAAATAGAATTCTTTTCATAGGAGTGAGTGAACAGATGAAAGCAAAATCCTTTTTTGGATTTGAAGTTTCCTTCAGAAATAATACTTGCATGTTGTATATTTGCAGTGGCTATGTAAACAAGCAGAAGCTCGAAGAACAGTGACTACTGATTTGTCTGAACTGGAAGATTTAAAAGAAGAGGAGAAGAACCCAGACTGGTTAAAGGACAAAGGAAAGTAAGTTAGATTCCATTTGAAGATGTATTTAAAATGAAATGTTAGTTATATAGTGTGCGACTATTGTTTAGTTTTGATATTTTCTATTTATACTAGACACAGATGGTGAATGTCTGTGTAGTAGAGAATTTATTGATGTCTTATGGTGTTTGAATCTGATAAAGTCATGAGATGCAATTGCTGAAGCTCATGATGGACAAAATCATTGTGAACACATAATGCCGATTCTTCTATGAGGACAGTTAATTCAGTGCAATATTATACCTGGGTGGATTTCCTTTAATTTTTCCTTTCTATTGAGAGGTTAAACATCTGTCTAAAACCAGCTTCAGGAATTTGATAATAATATTGGTATATTTATACAGCTTTCAAAATTAGTCCTGTGTCTCATGGACATGTCCAGCTCTTACTGTTCTTCATTGGTTTTGAGCAGTGACTATTTTTATTGTGTGTCTGTATGCTATATTGTCAGCATCAAGTCTGACTGAACTTCAGCTGTGTTGTTCTCAGAAAAAGCTATCAATGGCCATTTCCAAGGAGAAGCTGCTAAAACCACAAATTTTTGAAAACAAATTGTTAACAAGAAGTAGGTATTTATTTTGTGATTTATCACCTTGTTTAAAGTGCATGTTTTGCTTTTTGTTTTAAACTTAGCAAAATGTTTGCAACGGGCAACTATCTTGCAGCTGTAAACGCGTATAACCTCGCAGTGCGGCTAAACAATAAGCTTCCCCTACTGTACCTGAATCGTGCTGCTTGCCACCTTAAACTGAGAAATTTGCATAAAGCTATTGAGGATTCCTCGAAGGTATAAATATATGGGCTCTCAGACTGTCGTCTTATATATGATTGTGATTTACTACTGTGATGCTTCTGTTTCAAGCAGATCTGTGAAGCCTCGCTAGTGCAATTCAAAATTTTTAAGTTCAGAATTGATATAATGAAGCCATGGTGAAATATTAAAATTTGATAGTGATTAATTAATGAACTTTCACAGATTTAAACCAAACCAAACCAACAACAAAACCCCCCAAACCGTGCTTCCACACGTTTGGGATGAATGGCCGTATGTTGACTCAGTACACATTTCTTTACAGGTAAAATATTGCAGCAATATATACACTTGAAAAAAAAAAGACAACTTTGAACTGAAAAGAAAGAAAATACAGATACCTTTTGTATTATGTTGTGGTGTTCTTCGTTTGGTGGGAACTTAAAAAAAAAAGGGTGGTAGTAATGAGAAATACCTTAATAAAAAACCCCAACAACCAAAACTCAACAAACCAGACATTTTTAAAGGAGGGCTGTATCATCTGGATGTTTTAGCAGCTGTTATTTGTGCAATGAGAGAGGAGTGATCTTGAATGGCACCTGAATAATCTGGAGAAAGTTTTCCCATAATTATTATTCTTTGAACTAGTAAGTACTTGAGGCTTGAAACTTGTTTTTTTCTAGTGACTACAACAACACAGGTGCTTTTATAGGGCTGGGGTTTTGTTTTTTTGGGTTGTTTTTTTTTTTGTTTGCTTTTTTTTTGTGGCATGGTATGCAGTATCGTGTATGAAGACAGAATACATTATTTGACTGCAATAAACATTTATTGCAGTATTTGTCCATTTTTAGCCATGGCAATGAAACTGTATTTAGCAAAATGTGGTGTGACAGATATAAATCTTGATGAATAGATTCACAAGCCATATAGTTAAATTTGAATAGTTATTTTCTATTTCTATTTGAATAGTTATTATGTTGCTGTATAATAATAGTAATTAGGTGAGAGAAGTGTGTGTAAATCAGAAAAACACTATAATGAAAAATTTACCGCTAAAGATACCGGGTGTTTTCATTTGTAAAGGCGCTAGAACTATTGACACCACCTGTTCCCGATAATGAGAATGCTCGAGTGAAAGCGTATGTGAGACGTGGAACAGCATTTTGTCAGCTGCAATTATATACTGAAGGTGAGACCTTGATCTTGTGAAAACATGCACATGAATTTATGGTGACGTGACAGTAATTCAGTTTAGCTCAATGAGAATGCTCACACCTTTATTATTTCAGGAGGAATGTCAAAGGAGGCCAAACAATCTATGTCTCTTTGTTATGAACCTTTATACCATATTCCTTAATTTATTATTATTATTATTTATTTACTGGCTAATTACAATTGCACTTGAAAAATCTTTACACGTTTTCAGAAAATAAATTGTACCCTTAAATTAAAGAGTATCAATTAGTTTTTACGTTGAGGAAAAGGCTTTAGCAAGTTGCATATCCTCTGTTTGATCTGCTGGGTCAGTCTTTCCGTATGTAATGGCCAGCTATTGACCATAGCAGCTTGGCGGCCATGGCATGTATTAGTGAGGAATGACTGGAAGGTCAGAGATGAGGTATTTGCATTGGGAAGCATTCAGATGTAGGATGCAAACTGATATAAAACTAGGTTGTGCTAATTTTGCTCTTCATGAAGCAATGTTTTGTTGGTCTTGAGATTATATTTACAGTGTTTCCAATTATAGAACAAACTAACTAAAATATTTCTATAATATTTGCTTGTGAAGTGCTTAGTAAATGTATCTTTGTGACATGATGTATGAAACCTGTATTGATGAGCAAAATGTTTCATCAAGAAAATACCTAAATTAAGTGTCCTTACTGAGTTCTCCAAGACTATCAGTTTAGTTTTGTAAGGCAAATTTGCAAGTGGAAGTCGATAACAGAAAGTGAAGTATATTCAAAACAGCAGTGTTGAAATACTAAGCTTTTTCCCATTGTTTACCTTTTTCTACCTATAAATCGCTTTGTCATTCCCTTACAGCTTTATTTGCACTTGGAAACCTTAGAAAAAAGAGAACAAGATTTTATTTTACTTCCTGTACTCATGGCTTGCTTTCCGGCCTCCCCTCCCCCCACCCCCACCCCCCCACCCCCCGCCAAACTCTAGTATTCACAGTTCATGTCTTTTTTTTGTTTTGTTTTCATGCACTTTCATTCTGTGACTCAATTTTTCTCTCTTCTGCTGAACACGTTTGAACACTCCCCTCATGCATGCACGCACACAGGCACACACACACGTGAATGAAGTTCTGTTTTCATGTTCCAATACCTGGAAATGTTTACATAGCCATGTTTCCACTAAAATGGTTTGTAAAATAATGTAAACAAAATACAAATTTATTTACTGACAAAAGTTAAACCTAACATAATTCTGATTTCATCTTGCTCAACAGCGAAACTCAAGATCAGTATTTTATGTCTATGACTAGAGAGCAGTTATTTCCAGTTAGTTGCTGAAGAGGATGCTTTTCTTGCATTATTGATTGACATTCTTATTAATGTATCTATATTAGGTCTCCAGGATTATGAAGCAGCTCTCAAGATTGATCCTAAAAATAAAACTATAGAAGAAGATGCTGAGAAGATTCGAAACCTAATTCAAGGAACAACACAGGATTCTTAATTTAAAAAAATTAAAAGGAGGTTTTTGACAGGAACACCTTTTGAGGGCATCAGAAGGAATCTTTAATACGTTGTCAACTAGACATTTTTCTGTTTCACTCAGAACACCTACAGTATTGGTAAAAGATTGGATATATGAATTACTATTTTTGGAAAGTATAGTATTATAACAAATACGATTAGATATATTTTGTATCATTTTGATACAGTTGTAATGTTTTTGCTTTCTCTGAAATATTGGTGGGCCAAATATTAAAACATGCTTTTGGGACTTGATTTAAAGTTACTCATAACTAAATGAAATATTTGCCTGGAAATATCTCCTGAATCTAGACAACGGATTTTCAAACAACTTCACTAGCTCCATATAGTCAACACCTGTTAGCTTCTTGTCTTTGCTTGTTCTCCACCAAAGCTGAAAAAGTTATGTGTTATATGATTATGGTTATATGCTTTCCTCTTTTCCTATTGTTCATAGTGCTTGCTGTATCTGAAACTAAGACCGTGAATATATATGCTCTAATTCAGGCATCTAATTTGGAAAACCTCCACCTGGAAGCACAGAGGTAGATACTATGTAGTGCAGAACATTCTTTTTAGCGTTAAGTAAGGTACATTGAATATTTTCAGACTATTATGAAACATTTGTTTGGGCTGACCGAACAAGGTAATTGGAAAAATTATAAACCTGTGGTGTTGTATTGTAGTGTAGTGGTAAATTAATCCTGTGATAAGTTGTCCTATCAATGAATATGACTTACTACTTCCATCCTACTACAATTAGTAATCTTACAGTGTGGCTGTACAGCATATTCTGTAAAAATCAAAACCGTTGTTATTTATATGACAATATATACTTTTCTTGAGCTAGCATTTTAATTTGTACTCTGTTAACATTGGCCAGTATCTCATGAATACTGGTGTGATTAAAGATTCTCAAAAAAGGGACCATCCTAGTAACATTACAAGTGTTGTAAAATTACATGACACTGTGCTTTGAAGCCCTGCACCTGTTGTTTTCGATAGTGGAAGAATGTTAATATAGAATTGTATTGTTTATATATATGTTAGTATTTGTATTCTTGTGACAACCTGAGACACTGGACTTGAAATGGTTCTGTTTTGTTAGGCATTTTATCCAAAATGTGACTGTTTCAACTACACTCCTTTCAGTGGCAGCTTTAGCAGATTTCTGAATTTTGCACATCAGTCTGTTCCCTGAATACCATTTATGACTGATTTCTGTCTTCAGGAGAAAATATTTATTGTGCAGATGTATGTTACTCTGTGTAATTTTTGTACTCTTGGAACAGGGAGAAGGTGGTGGGCATCGCTGCCAGCTGCTTTACTTAGAGCCTTGAGAGGAGTGCTGAAGGTGAGCCAGAAATGTCTGGGGTAGCTGCTGTTCCTTCTTTCCTACAGATACCTACTGCGCTGCAATGGAAGGGGGTGAAAATACCTTTTTTTTTTTTTTAATAGCAGTTGGAAGGAGGGCAGTGCAGGAGCTTTAACGCCTCGTTTGAGTGTAATGGTATACTTGCCAAAATACGACTGTTTTCTTTCTTATAATTACTGAGGGGAAGGTGGGGCTAAAGAGGAGAGACACTGGCAGTGGGGGAAAAAAAATATGCTAAGAAGCAGATGCTGATTGCAAGTTCCTGATTTTCTGTGTTCGTTCCAGAGCCTATTAGAACAGTCTGTATACATCTGTATAGGCTGTTTGAATTGTAGTGATCTGTTATAGCTACTCAAGGCTGTTTTTGATGTAGACAGGCACCTTTTTCTACTGCTGTGAAATAGAAATGATATCTGCCTGTTTAATCCGATTATATTGGGAGCAAACGGATGCTAAACTTTTCGATACTTAAGCTGACAGTATGTACACCATATCAGTCATATGTGTTATGGTATTATGTCCTGAGACGTAGGAATGTGGAGACTGACTTTCAGTTTTAAAACCAGAAAATACTTTAATTAAAACAAATAAACCTTGAGGTCAATGTCTCTTGCACTTAATTATTTTTAAAAATTAGAGTTACACATTTGTGATACCAGTTTCACAAGTTTTAATTTTATGGGTTTAGGCCTGATTGGGAGAAGTGTGTCTTCCAATGGGTTACATCCTTTTTGATACGTCTTATTCAACTCATATGCTGGTTTTGGCTGGGGCGGAGTTAATTTTCTTCATAGTAGCTGGTATGGGGCTGTGCTTTGGACTCAGTGTTGAAAACAGTGTTGATAACAGAGGGATGTTGTAGTTCCTGCTGAGCAGAGCTCACACAGAGCCAAGGCCTTTCTGCCTCTCACACCCCAGCAGCGAGCAGCCTGGGGGGGCAGCAAGAAGTTGAGAGGGAACACAGCTGGGACAGCTGAGCCCAACTGGCCCAAGGGATATTCCACGCCATAGAACATCATGCTCAGCACATAAAGCTGGGGGAAGAAGGGGGGGGGGGGGGGAAGGTGTGTGTGTGTGTTTGTTTGTTTGTTTGTAAGTGATGGCATTTTGTCTTCCCAAGTAACCGTTACATGTGGTGCAGCTCTGCTGTCCTGGAGGTGGCTGAACACCCGCCTGCCCACGGGAAACAGTGAACGAATTCCTTGTTTTGCTTTGCTTGTGTGCATGGCTTTTGCTTTACCTATTAAACTGTCTTTATCTCAAACCGCCAGTTTTCTCACTTTCACTCTTCCGATTCTCTCCCCCATCCTGACATGGGGGAAGTGAGTGAGCAGCTGTGTGGGGCTGGAGTGATACCACAACAACCCAGCAGATATTGACAGTTATTCCCAGAATGACTGAAATAACAGTCAGGTTTGTTTTCTTAAAGCTAAGTGTCTAGTCTAAATCTATGATAAAAGGATGGAGATGCATTTTTACAGAGTGTGCTGGAAATTGGGGTAGTCATATACCCTGCTTCTGTCAACGGCACAGTTGAAAAATGATCTTGGAATGACCCACAAGTGAGTAAGTGTTTTGAAAAGGTTTGATCCAGTGGATGAGAAATACAGGGTACCATCTGTGAGACAGGTGGTGTAGCACCATATTAACTTGAAGCTGTTGTTTCAAACAGTAAAACCTGAGGCTTTGTTAGAGAACCATGGGTCATGAGTGTTGCAGGGGTCAGCATCCAGGAAAACACTGGGTTGCCAGGATTTGTACAGAGGCAGATGAGGAGATAATTTTTGCTCAGTGTTCATATTCGATGGCAGTTTCTCAGCATAAGTCACCTTCCTTCCCTACTAAGGAGACGGATTTTAATTCAGCTTTTCAACTAGCAGGACAAAGCATTTCAAATTTGTTAAATGTTTGTGGTCAGAGCAAATGTTGCTCAAGATGTGTATTGAAATACATGGATGGTGAGGAGTGAGGAACCGAATGACAAACTGACTTTTGACCTTATTTAGTAAACTGTGGACAGGGAGAAATGAATTCATGTTGACTCTGGAGTATAGTAAAAATTGGAATTTTCATCAATTTCTGCATTAGTGATAATCTTGAGCATAGAAAATATCTTAATGCGTGGCAGAAATAATGAAGTGTGGATAATAAAAATATGAATTGAGAGTAAGAAGACAGTGAGGCTTTGTGGGCAGTTTGTTTTGGTTTTGCCTTTGCTTTTTCTAATATCCAGAGATATGTATGCTAAAACAGAGCCTTAAGGAAATGTCCAAATGACTGTACTTCCTCGCTCATGTTCACATGCGTATGTTTTGGGGTTTTTTTCCTCTGTAGGGAGTGAATTAACACATGACAGAAACTTCTTAGTACATTCATGGCAAGTGCTGTAATGCCATATTGATGAGCATGTAGTAAAGCTGCACTGAATAAGGTACCGGCCGTGGGTTTGCTGAGCAAGGTGTCCAAACCCTGCTGTTCTTCAGAGATGCAACAAAATCTTTGTTTCTCAATCTTGAAAGAGATGAAGAAAACACTGAAGTTGCTAGCTTAGATCAAACTCAAGAAATTCTGACTTTTCCTTTACTATGTGTATTCATGAGGCCTGTTGTGTGTGGGATGTTTCCTGCCCCGGTATTAGGGCACTGTTGGGGTGTAGAGGAATTACAGGTAAAGGCAGGTTAATTAACATTGATAATATACAGCTGTGGGCTGGCTTCAGGGGCAGTGGGCTGGCTGATGTGGATAATGTGCAGCTGTGGCTGGTGCCTGCTAAGTAGTTAAATAGCTCTGAGGGGTATGGAAGAGGAGTTCTGGAGGAAGGGAGACCTGGAAGAAGCAGAGGGAGGACAGAGAGAGTGCCTAGGATGTAGGAGAGACAAGGAGAGGCCCTGGGAAAAGCAGGGGGCCCGGATGAGGAGAGGCTGCCTGGAAGAGGAGCCCAGAGAAGGAAGACTCCGGACGCAACAGAGGCAAGAAGCAGGGTGGGCTGGCCTGAAGAGGATAAAAAAAGAGCATGGACAGCAGATGAACTTTTGAAACTTTGTGGGGGATCAGTGGCTGTGCCGGGGCAAGGTGCAGGAACTACTTATTGAAGTTAATCTGGTACGGGATGGTAAAAGCCTTGTTGCAGCCAGATAGTTTTGATAGTGCTACGACATTGGGGCACCGGTCTCAGGGCTTTAGGACGTGCCCTGCGCTGTGGGCTGCAGCGTGCCTGGTGGCCACCGCCTTGCCCCTGCTGGCAAGCGGCTCTCGGGCAAGGCCAGCTTCTCCTGAAGCAGCGCAGCCACAGGCAGCTGATTCCAAGCCCGTGCTGTCAGGACACTTCAAATTAATTAATTCACAATCATCTGAGTTTTTCCACCAGTCCAATACTAGAGGGATCAGCTACTTCTCGTCCATACACCGCGCTTTTTTTTGTGGGTTGAGGTGTTCTTTGGTGGGACGTTGGTTTTGTTGTGTTTTGTGGGTTTTTTTCTTGCTTTTTCTTTCCCTTAGTATGAAGGTTATTTGTGTGTAACAGCTGGTTGTCCCTTCACAGCTGGTTGTCCTGGGGCTGCATCTTCAGGTACCCCCCGTGCTGGTGCTGCAGGTGCCTCTGAGCTCCCTCCCCAAGGGCCTGCCCAGGGCTCTGACCTGCGGAATGAAACTCTGTAACTCAGGGTAAGTTACAAAGCAGGTGTGTTTATTGCGATGCCGGGTGCAAGGGGGGTCGCTCCTCCGAACTTGCACGCCTAGCTGTACTCACAATACGTATTTATACAGTGAAGTTGGCTGGCTCTGCCCAAAGTCTACACCTACTAACTAATTATTGGTTAGTTGCTTTCTCGCTTCAATTTAAAGGTACAGCTCACTTTACAATCACCGGGCATGCTGCCCGCGCGGGGGATGCACTCTCTTCGAGGGGGCCACTGGAGTAGGAGGTCGTGATCTCCCACTACCGCACTTAAGTTTATCCTAGTGTCCTCGAGCCTTAGCACTTCCGCAGTTTTTCTGTTAGCGGTTAGCAGGTCCTTGTCGGAAGGCTGACTGACATTCCTGTGGGGCTCACCTCCATCTGCACCGACTGCCCCCCGAGGCGCCGAGCGGGCCGAGCCCCAGCCCTTCTCCCCAGGCAGCGCGGCCCCTGCCCGCCTGCCGATGGCTCCCGATACCTGTGCAGGCAGTTTGAGGGTTTTCACTGTGTTTTCTCGCGTCAGCGCCCTGACGGCCCGGGCGAGGCCCTGCCGGGTGCCGCGGCGGCCGGGCGGGCCCGACCTCGGCGGCGCGGCGCTGCCGCAGCAGCGGGCGGGCCGGGGCGCGGGGCGCGCCGGGCGCTGTAGGCGGCGGGCGGCGCTGGACTACGCTGGCCAGGGTGCCGCGGGGCGCGGCCGCCTGCGCAGGCGCCGGCGCGGGCGGGCCGGGGTTGTTTTTGACGGCGTCACTGGCGGCGGCAGCCGGCGGCCCCTCGTCTGCGCCGGGCCCCGCCGGGGGCCGCGCTCAGGTGGACGGCGGGGGGGCGAGGGGGCGGCCGGGGTGCGCGGGGGCTGCCCGCGGCGGGGCGCGGGGGCGGGTGACCGGGCGCTGCGGGGCGGGCGGCGCTGGCCCCGTGCCGGCCCCGGACGCTGGCGCTCGCCCACTCCCTGTTCGCGCATCACCTGCCCCGGCCGCGGCTGATGCAAGGGGGCGGCGGGGGAGCCCCGGGACCCCGCGTCTGCCGGGCTGGGAGGCACAGCCCTGGTGGGCTGCGACATACGGTCACGAAGAACGGTACTTTGGGGAGCGCTGGTGCCGCTGGGCAGCGATAACAAACGCGCGGCACCCCCTGCAGTATCGTACGGCTGTAACCGGGCGCTGTGTCTGCCGTGCAGCAAAGCAGCTGCTGCAGAACTGTGAGTTTTTAGCTGGAACGACGGCGCAGCAGGCGCTGAGATCACCCGTCTCTGCCGGTGCCTTGTTGCTCATCCTTGCCAGTGCTTACCGGGGGGTTTAGTCCAGGGAATCCTCTTCCAAGATGGAAAAACTTCGGGGTTTCTTCAGACTGCCGTGGTTACTCCGAGACTGGTATTTATTCTGCTTTGCAGTGGATAAATAGGATGTAGTACCTCGTTGGGTAACTCGGGATTACGTTATCAGCAATGTATATGGCCATAAGCGTTTGCACCTTGTGCTTCTGGCTGGTGTTTCAGGAAGGTTCGGAAAGGAGTTCACAGCTCTGATGCCCCTCCACAGTACACAGGGGTTGAATTCCTCATGTAACGGTGTTTATTTTATCTCAATAGAAATTTAAAAGGCGCTGTCACTGAGTGTAGGGCGTTTGTGGGCCTACAGTCAGTTTGCATTGAAACTGAAGCACAGAAGAACTTAAACTGTAACTTTCTTTTGAAAAATGGTGGCAATGCTGATACCTAGTGAGAAGCCAAACCGGTGATGTTGTGTGGATGGGCCCGTTTTTCTGTTTTTCAATCTTTTGGCTTCACCTGACATACAGGAGATGCTGAATACTGTGCTGTATCCTCCACTTATCCCAGATGTTACTGGACTAGCATCCATTAGCATTGTTTTGATTTATTAAGAAGTTTGCAGGCTTCATGTCTGTTCAATTGCTGCTCAAAGCTACTTTTTAAAAATAGCTTCCATTCAGGAAGATGGTGCCAACTTATCCAGCACCTTTGGGCTGGTAGGAAAAGTCACTGGTTCTTAGTGGGTCTCTGTCGTTTGGTGGTGGACAATACCAGCTGGTGAGGATACTGTGAGTAGGTCGGTTTAGCCATTGGGCTCACATTAATCTTCTGTATTTCAGTTAAGGGACCGGATTTGACCTCAGATTTAGTTATGACTGTGTATATGTTATTGATCTTTTACAGGAATATGGTGTTTAGCTTGATGGTTTAGGAACACTTTACCTAGGTATTTTTCTATTAAAGCTTTTTAGGCTGTTTTGCTCTTTTAGATGTAATTAATTATAATTAATAAAATGCTTTACTTTTGATAACTGTTTTACACATGTATATACGTTTGCTGAATGTGCTTGTAGGAATATAGTGACCCTAGAGATGCCCTTCAGTCTGATGCCATGTTATCTATCATAATTTTGATAAATTTAGCAGCTCTATCCATAAACCTCAATGATTTTGTGATTGCTATTTACTATTCCATTCTTTTTCTTGATATTAAAAACTTTTCTGTTTTGGAGATTGATCACCTGTATGCAGTTATATATGCAGTATTAGTATAATATTCTGATTGAACACAAGATAAATAACTTTTAACTCGAGACCATTTATCAAAGCCAGCAAGTAATAGAAAATGATTATTGTCTGCCTGTTCCTCTGTTGTTTGGTTTTTTTAATATTTTTTGTTTATGTTGATACCCACGTAGTTAGGTCCTGAAGCTTTTGTTTGGGAAGACAGATGTTTAATGATTTGTGGAGCCTGAAGCCGCGGTTATGTGTTCAGTAGAATTGGTTTTGTGCAGTGCTCAGTCACCTGTCAGTCTGTGATTTGGATGGAGAGGGAGGACAGGATAGCATTTAAGTTGTTAGACAGGGCCAAAGATGAAGTGCTGAGTGAGCTAGAGGAAGACAGATGTTATAATGTCCAGTGCAGAATCTGCTCTTAAGTCTTGCCCTTTCAAAACTTGTAAATGCACTTGTATCAAGAGATTTTCATTAGGGTGTTTTATTTTTTGGTTGTTGTTGGTTTGGTGTTTTTTGTTTTTTGGTTTTTTTTTTGGGGGGGGAGGCGCAGAATCCTATTAAAGGGTTTGCATTAGGTGATTTCATTGTTTTTCATCTAGCACTGAGATGCACTAAAACTTGAATTGCTGTAATTCTGAAACCACAGCCTGAATCTCTTCCACAGCGGAGATCAGACCCTAGTAAGGACTGAGTAGCTGCCTGCACTGTATTTGCCCCAAACTATTTTTTATGGTTACGCAAAAGGCTTGGTTTTCAGTGACAATAAATTTTGTACTTTTACGATCGCTTTATTCACTGAACTGTAGAATAATTAAATGGGGAATGTTTTTATGCTGAAAAGACTTCTTAAAAGATAATTTCAGATCACTAGTACAGTTCTTGCAACATAGCCAGTGATGTTTCCGATAGGTGGCAAGTTCTAGTGCCGGGAGTTACCTTCCTCTAAAGGAATGCTGTTGCTGAGTGCCTGATCAAATTCAAAATTTAATGACAGCAAGCAGATGTTATGTCTCATGAGAACGCTGGAACACAGTCTTTGCCATTTGGGCATTTGTTGTTTTGATGATTGAAGTAGTATGATTTCAAAAAGATAATGATTTAAACAAAATGTTGATGATTGCATACAGTATGATTTTAAAAAAGCCCACAAACAACCCAAAACAACACATATACGCCTCCCAACCCTGATGTTCCCTAGCTGAGATTCCAGGGAAAGCACTAATGAATGAATAAAAAGATCTGAAGGAAAATGCCAACCATATTTTTATATATATATGTATATATATGGCTTTATAATAAATGGAAATCCAGTTTCTCTCAAAGTTTGATACCTAAGTTGATTGATTGTGAATATTTTTGCTTTATAAACTGTGGTTGTGATTGTCATCATTGCATTTTTCAGAGAGGAACCCCCAAATATGTTAGTTGAAGTCAATGAGGAAGTGTTGTATTAGCAAAACATAGGATAACTACTATAATGCTGAGATATGAGACGAATGTTTACTGTATTTTGTAAGTAACTTTAAATGGAATCGGAAGTTTTGTGTTTTGTTGTGCAAATTAATAGCCACACTGGTATATTCAGATGTTCTAATTCAAGGGGTGTGTGTATTTTCTGTGTTAACAAACTGGGAGTAAAGACAGGGTGGATAATAGAGAGTAAATAAATTTAAACAAATCAGTAAGAACACAGAGAAAGCACCTGAGGTAACTAAGGGTGGGAAATAAAGCAGCTGTCTGAAGTTCTCAGAACTCTCTGCATTGTCAGCATAATTGTTGTTTTATAGAAGCTTCATTGATCCATGGTTTCTTTTGCTGTTTTATTACATTGGATGCAAAACTCAACACAATTGATTGGACATTGTTCTATTTGGGGGATTTTTTTGTTTTTACCCCCAAGATAAATCCTATAGTAAATTTTATTTAACAACTTGATATAGTTTCATTTTAAGGAAAAAAGAAATGGATTAAATTTCTTCTTAGTTTTTCTGTTACATAAGAACTTAAAAAAAATAATCTTGAGTGTGTAACAATAATGAATACTCTGTATTCTTCGTACAGGAGAAAAAATAAACAGGCAACTGCAGCAAGCAGACTGTTTCCTGAAAATAGCAACCAAAGTAATCCAGTGGTATTGTAAGAAGTAAAATTTGTACTTCAGGGTTTTTTGTTCTGTTTTTGTACTCTCCAGGTACTCTCTCAGTGTTCTTCAGAATCAGTATATTTGAGAGCACTTGAAAGGAGTCAAAGAAATATGAACCGGTGTTTTGCCTAGCAGTTGAAGAGAGAATTAGTTCCAAAAGATCCTAACTTGTGTCTTCTCAAAAAACCCACGGTGTTGTTCTTGAATCAACTGTAGTTCCTGTGCATGTAACGAGGCAGAGAAGACTTTATCTACTGAAAATGTCTTAAACATGGTGCTACAGAATATTTTAGGTTTGATTATTGATTTATTGGCTAGCCTTGTGTGTGTTTTTAGCTAGTGTAAGGAGCTTTTTGACTGGTTGAAATAGGTGTGTACCTAGCAAAACCTTATTTGCTCCAAGTATAAAAAAGATAATAGGGAATATGTACAAAATAATATATTTTCTTTCTAATATTTTATTCTTTTTTTTTTTTAATTCCAGAATAATAGTTTGTGAGTTAGTGTAGTGTTCTTTAATGTCATGATTTGGATTAGTCTGCTTGCTTTGTTTGTTTTTTTTCAAGAACGGTGAAGTTACATATCTTGCGTGTTAAAAGAATCTACTTTTGCTTGCAGTGTGCTTTGAAAATGTCTGAAAACTCCAGTGACAGTGACTCATCTTGTGGCTGGACTGTCATCAATCATGAGGTACGCAATTTCAAATTAATAAAGTTCTGTCAGGTTTAAGACTAGCCATATACAGTAAAATATTATTTCAACTTTGTAGTTCTTGTGTTGCATAGATCTTGCATATCAACAGGGAATATAGAGGAGAGATTTAGTTTTACAGTTTTTTTTCTTTATAAAGGTGTGTATCCTGTGCTATAACTGATATAAGTTTTGTTATTTAAAAGAATAATTTTTTTCTACAAAGGTTTTAGTTTGAAGAACTGCCAGAAAGCTAGTGAGATGCTCCCCTCTGTTCTGTCTTCCCTGAAGACATTGACATTCTATGTAATTTGTCTGTTGTTGCTAATATATTTCTTCTTTTCCTTTCAATTCCTGTGCCCCGGCCCGCACCCCCCCCCTCCAAAAAAAAATAAATTGTTGGGAATAATGGGCAGGAAAAATACCTCATGCAGAAGGGAATGATTCCATTGATTCCATGATTTCTCCAGGACTTTTCTACCACTAATGTGTCTGATCCTAGCTTCAACAGTTACTGCTTAGGAACAGCCCACTGTCCTTACATTCTTTCTTTTTTATTGCGAAAAAATAGGATAGAGGCAAGTTTATAGTCGATGACTGGAATATTAGAAGAAGGCATTTTCAAGGCTTATGCAAATGCTACAGTTTGTACATAACTGACTGCTTTTGTTCCAGGCTGGAATAGGCTCTGTCTTTGAATTGAGCTTCTGAGCTCAGGAGGTTGAGGGCTGCCATAAAGACGTCTGTGAGAGATGCTGCCTCTAATCTTCTGTAATTCCTCGCCTGGTGTATGGATGCATAGGCTGTTTGGAGAAAGATGCACATGCATCTATTGGGTCTTATTTGTATGACTTAAAGCACTTTCATTTGTGCGGAATTCTGCGTTGAAAAGGAAAGATACGGGGGGAGTTTGGAGGGTCTGGGATCTCCAAAAACAAGTTTTGCAAAGACTGGTTGGGAATTCTTGGGAAGGGTTACGTTACAGAGAGTATGTAGTTATATATTCCATACTTAAGATGCTGAATTTTTCCTAGGCTTTCTTGCCTCAAATTGGGGAAGCTATAGTGAGCAAAGAAGTGCCAACATTTGACTAGGTTTATTGGGAAATGAAGGTGATGGGAGAGCAGGGCAGCTCTCTGTACTGTAAGGTCAGGAATGAGAATTGTAGCCATTTCTGTGATACGTGAGAGCTTGCTGTACTTGTGCTTGAAGGCTGAGAGGCTTGGACATGGGTGAGAATTTTGAAGTGACTTTCTTTTGTGTTTTCCAGGGACACGCAGGAGCTTTTAGTATGAGTTCTTTGCAATTCATGTTGGAATTCTGGGTTTCCTTGGCCCTATTTTTCAGACAGGAGAGCACAGGGCATGAAATGTGTAGAAATAACCTGGATGTTGGCACCTTGTGGAGGAGGAATTCCTGTGGCAGTGCAGGACTGAGTTAGTGGCAGCAACTAAGAGATTTTTTTTTTCTATTAGGCAAACTGTCATTGAAGAGGTATTTTCCATAAGGAAATACATAAAAGCAATCTAATTATTCTGTAAGGAAGTTGTAATGGTAGATTGTGTGGCAGCAGGTGGAAAAAGCCAAGAGACTGTGTGCAAGGAAAAAAAGCTGTTCTTCATTCAAAATATTTGTTGCCTTTGAAGCCCTTTTCAGTTGCTGTGTGGAGCTCTATTAAATATGTATGACTTCAGTTGTGTTTCTGTTCATCTTTTGATCTCTGCTATAGTTTCGTTTGTTAGGAATACTTTTATTTGGGATAAAATGCTGGAATTCCTTCATTCTTTGTTCAAGTCTTGGGGTATAGGTAGTTGTAAAGTCACTATTACGTTTGTGTAGCCCTGGTTTGTGTGTTTGTGTTTCCTGTCTTCTGATTGACTAGTTGTATAAAGTGACAGTAACTTCATTAAGACATGAGTAAATTTTAATTCCTAGTAGAAAAAAGCTGGAGACAAAAGAAAAAAAGTCAAGCGATGAAAGGTCTGTTGGGATGGGCTTTGTTGCTGCCTAGGTGTCTACAGGGTAGGCTTCTGAATCTCTCATAGTTTCTAAGTTTGCATTGTATAGATTAAATCAATACAATCAATGGAAGTCTGGAGAGCGGTAATTCTTATGCTAAGGTCAACACTTATTTGATCAAATGATTTGCTGTCTTGATTCCACTGACTGTATTGATTGTAAAGGTGCCTTCAGCAATTTGCTCAGGTGTAGATGCTTGAAGTTAGGTAAGGTTAATGTTTGATCTTACTTTCCCCTGGCAGTGAACAGCACAGGCTTAAGTTGCTCGGAGGCTCTGCCTATTGGTGTGGACCTCCGGGATGCTTTTTTCCTTTAGTCCTCAGGATTTTTTTATCTCTCCAGATCTTGGCTGATGTGTGGGTGTAGTATGGTTTGAGGTTGTTTTGTTTTGTTGTGGGTTTGTGGTTTTTTTTAGTTATTTAGCGTTGTCTTGTAAACTGAGCAGGTTATTGAGACAGAATCCTCAGAGCAAATGGGTTAACTGTTTTCCTGGAATGACACTTACATATTGCCTGGCTATATTTTCTTGTTGCCTGCCCCAGAACGTTTTTGAGGAACGATATTTGAGATGTTTCATTCATAGGAGGAAAACAGGAAAAAATGGGAAGAGATCATGGCTAGTGATCAGCTGTTTGTCCTTCACTGCATGCTCTCCTATTTGTGGATTATAATGAAAATCTGGGTAATTTGAAAGGCAAGCTTCTGATTGTACTGAAGTCTTCAAGGTACAGTCCAGTTTCAAAAGCGCAAGAGATGTGGTTTGTAGCTTATAAATACTGGGCCGTGGTTACATTTCTGTGGGCAGCAAGGTGGCATTTAAGAGATGATTAAAACTTCTTTTCCTTTTGGGTTGGATGGCAGGTTGGGAATCCTGTCACTAAGGGAGAAGCAGTAAACTCACTCCAGTCCTCAAGGCCAGGTGGGATACAGGAGCACACAGTTTGCTGGACTTTACAGACTTCAAAGTGGAAGGATTTAGGAGCTGGCTGCAACAGTTGGCTTATTCAGCTGTGAATTGCAGACTGTTTTCATACTTGGGATGGTTATTTTATACTGTAACTGAAAAAAAATTATGCAGTCTAAATAAGTTAACGTAACACAAGGTTATTGGAGGGCAGGGGTTTGTCTAGCCAAAGCAGAAGAGATTTCTGTGGTGTAGAGATTTGGTGTTCCCAGTTATTCTTCCCTAATTAAAAGAAATAAAATAATTCTGCTCAGGATGGGAAAAAACTTTTGTTTAAGAGCTTCCATTGTGGGCATTCTCCTGGTAAGACAGCTTTGAATCTGAGTATGAAGAAGGTGGAATGAATGGGACAGCGAGATACCCTTCACACACTCGTTACCCAGGGAGGGGGTGACGTGCAGACTACTGTGTAATTCAGGGAAATGATCTGGATAATCAGGAAAGGGATAGAGCTAAGGATTAGGCAGATTTGGAATACTGCAGTAGTACTTTCTCATGTATTATGGCGACCTGCATAGATGATGACACAACAGAATCAGTTTCTGGATTTGTTTCATCATTTACAAAGGCCCTGAGTTAAGAGGGGCCAGAGATGGCAGTGGGCTGGGTTGTGGTTGCAGAGAGCTGACAGCTGTGCATGCTGCATTTGGTATTTTAGTTAAAACTTCAACCTGTTTTCAGCTATATTCCTGATGTTTGTCTTGTTTTGCAGCCTGGGCAACCTGAATTTTTGTTACTCTTTGCTCTCTTTCTTCT
The DNA here is from genome assembly GCF_015220075.1 of Falco rusticolus. NCBI lineage: Eukaryota > Metazoa > Chordata > Aves > Falconiformes > Falconidae > Falco > Falco rusticolus. The sequence goes on along the minus strand of NC_051193.1, from coordinate 17,920,766 downwards.
TCACAGCTTAAGAAACAGAAGTAATGGTTCTATTAAAACAGAGGACAATTGTCACAGAATAAATCTATGTACCTGCCTATAAAACCCAACCATGCAACCCCCCCCAAAGAGTTTTATATTTTCATTCCTGAGATTTCACTCAGATTTCAATATGTTACTTAGGAGTAGTGAATTTCTGCAATACATTTGAGACTAAAATTGTGATACTTTTATAGTCAAAAGAAAAAAACCCTGCCAACTGTCAAATTGCTAAAGCAGGTAATTTTTGCAGCCTTTTAAAAAGGAACAGAACTTTGTAATGTGATTGTAGAATATAGCTTAAGCAACTCTTTCTGAGGTGTCTAATCTTCCTGAAGTACAGTCTCCTCTTAAAAATGAAAGCATGCATGTTTGCTTGAGCCCTGAAATGAGGCATCTAGGGAAACTGATCTGGAAGTATTACTACTACTGTAATTTCACACCTGCTGTTGCAAAAATAACTATCTCTGTTTACAAAAACAGCTCAAGTTATTTATGGATCGGAGTGACTTAGTATTTTTCAGTTAAGGTTTTGCATGTTTCTGGTTCTCTAATAATGTTGTATTCCATCAGTTCTTTTAAACAAAGATTACAATATGAAGATTTAAAACGTAGAGCTGTCAACTCTATTGCTCGACTTTAGTGCCCTGCAGTGTCCAAGTGTTTATCTTCAGCGTCTGATTTGCTCTGAGGTTGTTGCTGACTGGCAGCTGACTGATAGCTAAGGCTTCTCTCTGGATTAAAGAAATTCAATTTAGAGACTGTGTAAATACTTGTTTTCCTGGTGTCAGAGATGTACTACTATTAAATCAGCCATTCAAGTTTGCTTGTAGTAGTAGTACTTCCCAGGGTTCATGGTGGTACTCTTGGAAGCTCCTCTTTGGGGAGGGTGTGTGTATTTACAAACAATTCATGGACATGTGTGCAAGAACTAGATCCCATATTCAAACTCATTTGACAACCTCCTCTGTTTCTCTGTATTATATTTATAAATAGGTCTATTGAAGCTAATAGAAAATTGTAATTTTAAATACTTAGCATAGTTGTTAACTGATGCCTAAATTGCACCCTCCCCTCTGCCCCGAATTGCCGTCCTCTGCCTTTTTTCAATCGTGATCATAAGTACTAAACAGTAACAGTTGTTACCCTCTAGGTAATTACCTGATTACTTGGGTTTGATCTTGCTTTTCTTTGCTTAAAATCTTAATCCATTTTAAAGGTTATTGTTCTCTTCTGTTTTTGTCTTAATTTCTGTTTTCTTTGTAACCCTTTCTTTCTGCTTTACGGATGGAAACCCCAATAACTGTGATGTCTGTTTAAAACTCTTAAACTCCAGGGTTCTGACATAGAGACAGTGATTTCAGAAAATGGAAGCACAAATGATAACCACGAGTTTGTTTCGGAAGAATATGTTTCTTTGCAAGAAGAGGAGCAACCAATTGATTTGCAAGGTAAGACAGAGGAGCAGTTCCATAAAACAGGTAAGTATCTGTTGTAGCATTAGCACAAAATGAATATTTTTAATAAAGTTTGTATACTATGTAGGCCTCTGTCAAAGTACTTGCTTCATCAGTGTTACAGAAAATATTCAGTCATTGACTTCATAAAAGTATTTTTTCTTGAAATAGTTGAAATCAGCAGTATGTCTTTTATTTTGTCAATACCTTAGATGTGCTCCAGAATAGTATGCACTGGTGTTGCTGGAGATAGTTTATAGAGGTGCTGTTGAAAAAAGAAGTATTCCTTAACATCATTAGGTCAAGTAAGAGTAATTTGGAAGGGACCATCAATGCTTTTACACCTAAAAAATTACATTGTGGCACTGTTAGCATTTCTTGATTTGGAAGTGTAAGCCTGGTGCATATTAACATAATGAAGATCCTTCCACTTACTTTAATTGCTAAATTTATTACTCAGTATGAGAATACAGATGTGACAGCTTCAGTGTGCAGTTGACTAAATTTGAACTTGGCCATGTTTGGTTGGTTTTTATCTGACTGTGCTTTTTGTTTACAGGTTACTTGCATTATGGCCAGAATGAGCATTTGAATTTAAATATCCTTCAAAACGTTGCATTACATAATGGCAAATTAGGTTCTGATGTTTGTTAGAGGGATATTTTAGAAAACCTTCCCTGATATGAGTAGACAACAGAAATCTGTTACAATTTTACATATTTTAATATTATATGGGAATGGACATAGTTTGTGTTTACTGGCTTTAATGCCATGTTTGTTCTGTCCTCTTTTAATTTACACAGCTCAGTGCAACAATGATGAAGAGACACCAGTAGTAGATAATACTCTCTCTGCTTCTGAGGAAACTCAGACAGTTCCAGAGGTAAATTATGTTATATTATACAGAAGCATCTATGAGCCCCATCTGACAATGCTAAGCAATGTTGTGAAAGCGTTGAAATATACAGATTTTTTCCTTTTTTTGAAGCATTGAGTTCTTGCTATTTTTAAAAATGACTTCATTTTGTATGTATCTGAGTAAATTTTACATTGTCCATTTCCTTAGAGAAAGAAAAGAAAAACCCCTGATGACGGGTCCTGTATTGGAACTATTAGTGATGATTCTGACATTGTTACACTTGAAACTCCAAAACTAGAAGAAACTCAAAGTCACGAGGAAGCTCCTGCTGATGGTGAAGAAGCTCCAAGTTCAGAGGATTTTAATATGGGTTCCTCCTCGAGCAGTCAGTATGCATTTTCCCATATAGAAACTGGTAAGAGCAATAAATTACTGAGCAACTCTGCAAAAATGTCACTAGGGAAAAAAAGCCAAAACCAGAAAACCTTTGTTTAGGGAACCTTCTTTGTGTGGAGAGGGGAAAAAATTGGTCTTGTTCAATACATGTCCAAGTATTTGCTGTCTCTAGGACAACTCCAGTTGCCCTAACTCGAAAATTTGTCCAAATATGTCTTCAGTCTTCTTATTTGAAAGTGTTCTCTCCCATTGTGTATTCACTATTCTAAATAAGAAGTAGTAAATTTCTAGCATATTTTTGAGAATTAAAATTACTTTCAGTGCATAGAATAATTGCCAAGACAAAACCTACAATGTTTTGGGATTTTATAGAGTTGGCGTAAGTAACCAGCAACTGGGAGAGAATTGACTTTTTGGGACCATGAGGACTAATAGCAGCATGAGTACAAAAACTTGTGCTTACTTTCATAGCTATGTTAGAATATATATATTTGGGTGTTTTAAGATACTCCCAGTACTTGGCAGAAATACGGAATGAGTGATATTCAGGTGGAAGGATATGAATATTTGGCCAATTAAAAACAAAACAAAAAAACCCAACCCCAACAAACTGAAACAAAAAACTTTCCCTGTTGTGTTATTCTTCTCTAGTTCTCTGGTCTTCCTTTTAATTTTTTTTTGGCTGCTTATTTGTTATCTTTTCTCTTTATTCTCTATAACACTTCCGTGTTGGTGATTTTTACTTTTCAAACTAAGTTTATTGCAAGAGTTTTTTCTTAAAATACTGGTTTATCTTAGTGTTAGAATAAAGCGGCATTAAATGTTCATGTATCTGTGTAGTATCCATTGGAATCTGAAGATGACAGCTTAGCATCTGATCATGACTAGTGATGATTTGTAACGAAGATGTTGCCTTCTCTAAGTCTTCTGGATGGCTTGATTTTTAATGTAAAATTTAGTTGATTTTCAGTTTTGTTTTAGGGCTGAGTTCTAAAAGTGCTTTTTTCCCCCCCCCCCCTATGTTTTTGTACACAAAGTCAGTTGGCTGGAGAAGCTGAGGAAGATTCCTGGTTGTGTAAGGGGATGGGGAAATGAGGTGAAAGAGCATGTGTCTCACAGTCTTCCTTTCCAAGGTGGTGTGATTAAATTTGATCAGCTTCTGTAAAGCTGATTGCTTATGGATTGCATGGAGTGTTCTTAAAATTATCAGTAACAATCTGTCTTGATTGTATAGTAGCAATATTCCAAACAGAAGCTGACAGCCAGTCCTCGCTGAGGAATTTTGCTAAGCTGTCAGTGTTTTATTTGCTTTTTTGAAATATGGTAAGCTTACATGTAAATTTGGAATGGGCATCAGTAAGCTTTGTAATACATTTTAATGTGTATGCTTGGCCATTTAAATGAATGGTTCTTGTTGGATTCCAGATTCATGTGTGACTGGCAAAAAGAATGTCTTCCTTCTAACTTAAGCTGATTTCAGCCTGGTCTTTAGTGGTGTGCATTTGATTGACCAAGTAGTACAGAAGATGTCTGGGGTACTTCTGCATTTATTTTAAATGCCAAAGTTTTAGCTGTCAAAACTTTCATGCCACTTTTTGGCAGTGGAGATCTTTGCTATCCATTTCCTGTTCAGTTTTCTGTTGTGCTGGAAAATGAAGAGCTTCAGATTTTGCTAATGTAGATACTAAAACATCCTACAAGGATTTTTCTGCCACTTCTACTTGCAGACCAATTCCTGTTTTGGGCTGTCTTCACTGCGTAAACAGAAATGTTTTTAATATTGCTTCATGAATGAAGTGAACTAGCAGAAGCGCTCATGTACTGAGCTAAACCTCATCTAGGCTTGAGTCGTACCTATGCAGAAACATCAAAGAAAACCGTATTCTTAATCGACATTGCTACTTCCCCTAGTTTTCTAGTGTAGACCTGACACTTCCAAATCATAGCAGAAATTAGAATTTTGGACTGCTATTGTGGTCATGCTTTGTTTCACTTGTACTCCTTTTTATCCTGTGAATAATTGTTCAGAGTACAGCTTTGTACTGAATTCTTACAGCAGCTGTAAGGCAGCTGTAAGCTGCCTGAAAGTGTAATACTGTTGACAACTTGCCAGTAAGTGCTTATAAATGGCTCTTAAGTGTCTTACAGCTTTTTTTCTCTTTGCTTTCTGATTGTCTGTTTTTTTTCCCTTTCCTATTCTTTGCTGTCCAGTGTATATCAAAGAGTTCCCCATTTGTCTAGAAGCAGCTTGTTCCTTAATCACTTTTGTATTCCACATGCGTAAGCTTCTTTTGGTTGTTGAAAAAACCCTAAAAAAAACCCCAAATAAACCGTAATAACACCTGTCTTACATATGTCTGGTATAATCCTTTATAATGTCTGACCTCTGCAATTTAGTGAAAATACCTCTGTCCTGACTTAATTTCTGAATGCTTGTATTTGGGAAAGTATGCATCTGCTTAAATGACTGATTCTAAAATAGTGTCCTTTTTTGCCAAGCTATATGAATTCATTTACTAATCTGCATGTCAAGTCGTGGTTGAAGTGATTTGTCTTTATTGCAATGTCTGCTTGGTCAGTCTGGTTTGACTAATTGACTCAAATGGATTTGTTTTTTAGTAAGAGGGGAAGTTACCTTTCATTGTCTGACGTGATGCTTGTCCGTGGAGTCAGAAATTAGACATGTATTCCAGATACTAATTGGTAATCTTTCCTGGGGTTGATGCAATCAATTCTGTTAAGTTGGAATTTGCTTTAAATGAAGAATCTTAATTGGTAACGCTTTTTATAGACAATGGCTAGCACTGCTTGGCATTCTTGTCTGTTCAGCGACGTGTGCGTGGCTTCGCTCAAACTATTTTTGGTTGTGAAACGTTCAAGGCCAGTAACTGTATTTATACTTTCACGTTTGAGTGATGATCTCTGGTATGAGAATGAACAACCGTATTTCTAGAAGGGGCATTAGCATTGTGTAATTGCAGGCATCAGATTTAGTGTCCGAGCAGGAACACTTTGTCATGTGCTAGAGGCTTCATTGATCACATTAAATCTATTTCAGGCATGTGAATTAGGTACGTGAACATACTTGAAAGCTGCTTTTTCACCCTGATGCTGCTCACCCTTGATATTGCCTTACACTGGAAAACGATGCTTTCAAAGGAAGGAGATTAAATAATCGTTACTTACATGCTGGATTGTACACATTTATTTCCAGTGTATGCAGCAAGCATTTACCACTAATAGCAACAAGCAATTACAGCCCTGATGTTACTTTCCCAGTTAGAATATATGACTTTTGGGCCAAAGAAACATGAACATACAAGTGGTATCATAAATACCATTTTACAAAAATGCTATTTTTTATGGGTAGAATTTGTTCTTACCTCAAATCTTGGCCATTTCAATCTTCCAAAGCATCAGTCAGGTAATAGAAGCATTTTGGATTCAGAGTGTTAGGGAAGGACAAACACAGAAGCACCTGAGTAGTTGGTTCTTCTCCTGCGCAGTAGTTGTTGAAAAAAGCTTTTTTGAAAAGTGGGTTAAGATGTTAATAGGTAGTATATGGTAGATGCTAAAAGTAAACAAAATTATATGTATTTAAATAAATTTGCAATGCAAAGATTTGGATATTTATAATACCTACATTGATGGAACTTTAATAAAATTCTGTCTGCAGCTTTATGGAAGTCACAGAATGAAGTTTTTTGAGAGAATATAATAGAACCATGTCTGTCTTGTAGCAGGGTTGCTTTTAGCAAGCCTTTATGTTGCTCTTGTATTATTAAATAGTTCAGTCTCAATATCTGTAAGAGAAGAAAAACTGAATTCTTAACCTTTCTGCTTCACAAGAATTTGGAGTCAGTACATGTAGATGTTTTAAGAGGCAGGATTGTCTGAAAGAGAAACACTTTCTAATGAAGGAATGATGAGGTATGGCGGAAGTGCCATACGCTTTTTTTTGCTGATTTCTTGATTCAATTCCTTTTAAGAAACAAATTTTTAACTTCGGAGATGGAGCATGATGGCCAGCATAAACTATTACATTGAGAATTTTTGTTAATGTTCTCTAAGACAAGTGCCAAATACGTTTTGCATAAATATGATGGATTTTGGTACTCTGCTTTTTTTTTTTAAAGCAAAAATTAATACATTTTAAAGCCTGTTCTATGCTGGTTTTCAGTTTTTCCATCTCAGGCTAGCAACGATGAATCAAGCAGTGATGAAACTAGCAATCAGTCCAGTCCCACAGTACGGAAACGTCGGGCTAAGAAGAGGCTCATCTCTAGCTCCGAGGCTGAGGGTGGATCACCGGCTGAACCCGAGCCTGAACCTCCCAGAGAAGAGCAGCACAAACGCCAGTTCAGCAGTGGCCTTAACAGGTGCATCATACTGGCTTTGGTGATTGCCATCAGCATGGGCTTTGGACACTTCTATGGTGAGTTTGTAGAAAAAGACATTGAATCAAGGTCTTCTGTAACAACCACCGTTTTATCATGACTGATTTTTTTTCTTGTTCTCTGCTAACAATCTAAACTTAAAAATGAGAAAAAGCAACTGCTAATGTATGGATAATACAAAGAGGCCTTTCGGCAGTGCAGTTGTTTAATATACACTACTTTAATCTTAAAGTAAATAAAAAGAAATTAAATTTTGATTGTCCTTCCAGATAAAAATTTCTTGTTGTTCTCGTAATGCAGTGTGTACCCTTCGATTTTCCCATCTTTTTTTTTTTTTTTTTTTTTTAAATACATTTGTGGTAGTGCTTACCATTCTCAACAGCATTCAGAGAGTTATTTCAGGTTTTTATCCCATATGTGCTTATTTGGTAAATAGAAAAGCAAGGCACACTTTTTACAGGAGTTCATAGTATCAATATTTTCCTCTTTCTGGTGGAGAAAAATACACTGTAGTTGTCCTTGCAGTTCCAGAGTGGCTTAAGAAATCAAGGACAGCAGCAATTTTTCTGTGTTAATGCGTTGCCTAAAGTTAAGCATTACACAGATTGTTACTACATTTAACAGCAGAACTCACTGCAGATCAAAATCTACTTAGTGCAGTCCTGATCTTCTAAGATACATGTATTATGATGAAAATGATAGAGGGCATTTATTTTTAGTAGTAACTTTTCCTGAGTAATTTTATTTTTATATGAAAATGTGCTTTCATAAGAAGACTTGGCGATTGAGTTTGAGACTAGGAATATGATTTTGATTGGATTTGATTTTCATCTGATTGTTAGAGGTCTAAATTTTGACATATATTTTGAGATTTATACTAATTTTCATTTGACCCTAGTATTTTTTTTTGTTCTTAGGTAAACCTGAAGGTAAGAGTTATGAGTGGTGTATTCTGGATGCTGTGCTTGCATTCATATTTACTTCTGAAATTGTGCTATCACACATCCATATATGTATGCATACTTAAATTTCAAAAAAATAAATAAATTGGGTCTTAAGAATTACTAGTGTATGTGGGATTATAGGAATGACTAATTTAGTAGTTTTAAAATTTAACAGTTGCTAGCTGGTGTAAAAACTAACTGGTGTGTATTGGCGTGCAAGCAGCAGAGAGCAGCGCGGTGACTAGACCAGTCTTTGGTAGTGCTTTGGGGTGTTAACTTGAGGTTTCAGTTCTGTCAATCATTTTACTGTGTTTAAATTGAGGTTAGTGGTAAATACTGTCCTTTTAAAGAACTTTGAGATCTATGGATGAGAACTACCTTTTGGAAATATACTCAAGAGCCATATCTATATTAAGGGATTCACTCTGACTTGTTCATTCATTGAGGTACTTCTAAACAGGAATTGTCATCGCTGGTGACAGTGATGACAACATTCCCAGCAGAAAGAAGGCAGCTCTGTGTGGCTTTGGGTTTTGCTTCTTCAAGTGAAAGTTCTTTGTGGTTATGTGATAACTAATGTTTCTACCACTAGAAAGGAAATCAAACCCTGCTTTCCATCTTCCTGTTTTCTGTTTGGTTTTTTTAAACATGAACTTCAAAAGAGAAAAGTCCTTCTCCCTGGAGGACTACTTTGTGGTTTTGTGCTTCAGGTTGGAATCAATGTATTCCCCAGCATTTTTTTTAATGCTAGGCTAATTGTCATGTAAGAGGATTGGAAGGGGTTACTTTTTATGAAATTATGTGGGGGGTGTGTGTGTGCAGTTTTTTGTTTTTTTTATCATATGTGTCAGTATCACAATAGTGTTTTCCCTTTAGGTAGAGCTCCAGGACTCCTTTAAGACTTCTAAAGATGTAGAAAGCAACTAGGATTAGGTTTTAATCAATTACTGTTTCCTAATCAGTATTAAACAGAGTTAGCTGGCTTTATGATAGTCTAGGGAGGAGATGTGAAAGAGGAGAAGCTTTCCAGGAAATAGGTAACTGGACAAGCTAAAGTCAGTAAGCCCTTGTCAGAAGAATGCTTCTTATGGACATTTTAGGTATTTAATTTTTTTCTTCAACCAGAACCTGCAAAAGTGAATATTGCTGTAGTGCTAGGGGTTTAGATGGATTCATAAAGAATCTGAAGGATACTGTGAGTTAAGAGTACCAGCTGGAAATACAAACCAATTACTGAGGAATAGTACCTCATTACATACATTTTCAGGGTCTTTGCTACCTTTTCTGTGTTGTTAAATGTCATTATAGCTTACTGTATCTAAATTAGGATTCTTGATAAGGACAGAAACAGAGTTTTAAGTGTTTTTCTGTAATTCATGTTCCTCTTAACGTGAACCCTTTACACTAAATGATTTTTCAGATACAGTCTTCAGGTTCCTAGGATCAGTGGACTTCTTCAAGTGTATCTGTAAAGCATAAATATGAAAACCAAATTTACTGTCAGTATACACAAATTCACTTACGCAAGGATCTATGCTTCCAGTGAGTGCTGAACAACTATTGAGGTTCAGCATGGTTTAGTAGAGCACTGTTTTTAAGTTCATACTTGGCAATAAATTAAATAGAAATTAAGAGAGCACAAAAAATTCCTCAGTTGTAATAGTATATATAGAATTTCTTCTCTCCTCTTTAATAATAAGCGTCCCCCGCCCCCCCCCGCAGCCTTTAATACAGTTTAAATACAGAAATAGAACTTTGCATATGCTGCATTGGTTTGGAAGCAGATACCTAAAAGTTGCTGTTGCCATCTACTGTAGAATCAAGTCAAGAGAATCTTAAAAGTGAAGAAATAAAAACTACATCAGTGTTTGGATTTAGAGAATGTGTATAGGTAGGGAAGTACCAGTAAAGAAGTTTTACTTGACTGAAGAAATTGGTGGATGGTACAACGAAAATACTCCTTTCAGAAAAATAGTATGTCTCAGCCTTTGCCTGATAATCGGAAGATAGGATATTTGCTTACTCTTCAGCCTTCACTCATGGGTAAGAATGATGAGATAGGGCCTGCAAGTAGTTGCTGCCTTGTGAGCAGTGTGTAATAATTGTGTTTCTGCATGAAAGCTTAAATACTGTGCTAGTACCCTCTTATTCATGTAACTTAACAGTAGAAGTTGTAGTTCTGAAATGGATAATGCATGGACTAATGGTCTCCCTGCGATACTGGTTGGCTTGCATGTTACTGAAAATATGACAGTCACACACACCCTTTCCTGTGTAACTTCTGTTGGTTTTTATCTAACTTATCTCTACGTAGTGTTCCAAAATCCTTTCATTTGTTATCATCAAATAAAAGACAATGTAATAAGAGAATTTTTAGGTCTGAGAAATTGTTTATTGTTGGAAGAAACAGAATTCGTATGTAACAATCTGGTTTTAAAATCTTTAAGCTAAACAGTTACTAATAAGCTCGGGGCAAAAATTGCAAGGTAAGAATGCTTTTGAATTTGCAGAGAAAATGAAGGTGATGTTTAGGTACGTCTGTTCCTCTAACTACTTCGTGTAAGTCAAGACTATCAAAAGAAAGGTTTTTTATCTTTGTAGGTACAATACAGATCCAGAAACGTCAGCAGCTGGTGACAAAGACACGTGAATTAAAAGATCTGAAAGATGACCTTTACCAGTGCCAACAAGAGCAAGGGGATAAAGTGCATCCTAAGGCGGGGGTAGGTGTGAGTTGAGATGGAACCATTGGGTTGTTCTGTCATTACATGTGTAACTTACACAAAGTGAAATTAATTTATCACACAAATCCATTACACTTTTCCTTAGTAAGTTCTTTCTGAGAATGTCAAGAATTCAGGAGAAAGGAAAATGACAAAAAAATTGTATTTTGATCAAATTTGCTGTTGGAATGTGTTTGGAATGTGTTTAAACATACTGGTTTTCACATGTGTAGTCTAGGAGTTACCTGGACACAGAGACTGTCTCTTTCCCTGTGACATAATGCCAGGTTGTCATTTATGGAGGCAACTGAAGCAGAACATGCTGGTTAAAACCTATTACAGGCTGGAGCTACGGGTTTTGTGAATTTGTGTTCTAAACTGTCGACATTTATTAATTTTTAAAATACTTTTAGTTTTTTACTGTTAGATCCTTCAGAGAGAAGGTTAGGGAGTGCTTTGTGTGTGTCTTTTGTTTTTGTTTTTTGGGGTTTTTTTTTTTAGTTTTATGTTGCTGGTAGCAGCATTTATACATAACTTAATATGTTTAGTTCTAGAGTTTGCCAAGAATGCCAAGATACTGGGGAGATCCTTTTGTGTCTGGATGTAGTTACATGAACACGTATTTTCAGCAACAAGTTTAGTTCAAAATCAGTTCCTGAATTTCTGCCCCAACTGTTGAATGCCCTTGCTTCTGCTAACGTACTTGGTTTTGTAATCCATAAACCCAGTTTGCTGAACATAAATCAACAGCAAACATGCAGATTTTCATTTCCTTTTAAGATGTTACAATCCATGTACCCAATTTGCAGTCCTTCAGTTAGTTAACAAATAGAAGGGAGGGGTGATGACCCCTGGTTGGAAGGGGGAGCCTCTCACATGATCATTGTTGCCACGATAGTGTTTGTGTGTGTATCTGAGATAAACAAAGTAGCTCTATTTTTGCATCTTGCTGCAACATGTGTCACTGCATCCAAAATGACAAGCAGAGGTAGCCAAGAGTTTACTTGCCATCTTTCTAGCTGAAATTGTAACAATTCTAATGGTAGTATTTTTCATTTTCTTTTTGTTTGTGTTAGTCGCTCAAGGGGGATCTTGCCATGTGTTTGACTTCCGAGGTCGAGAAGAAATCCTTTGAATCTCAAAAAAAAAGTCTTGCGGCAGAAAATCAGCACTTAAGAGAATCTCTAGAGAAGGAAGAAAAAGCTTTAGCCTCACTCCAGGAAGAATTAAGGAAGCTAAGACAACAAATTAGAAACTTGGAAGATAAAGGTACTAGCACTGATTCTATTGTAATGGAAAATCAGAAACTAAGGGAACATTTGGAAGAGGAAAAGCAAAGAAACCACAACTTTCTTCGGCAAAAGGAAACGCTCTTTGCAGAGGCACAGATGTTAAGGAGAGAACTGGACAAAGAACGTCATATTACAGAAGCTCTGAAAAAAGAACTGGAACAGTTAAGTTCGCATCAAACACCTGAAAATGATGATGATACATTAAGAGAAAATCAAGAAATAGAAACTCTGCGAGGAAGGCTAGTAGAACTTGAAAAAAAGCTAAACTTTGAGCAGCAACGCTCTGACTTATGGGAGAAGCTGTATGTTGAAGCGAAAGACCAAACTGAAAAACAAGAACTGAATGAAAAAGGACAAAAGAAAGGTGCTAAAGGGCAAAGTAAAACTAAAAAGAAATCAAAGGAATCATTTTTTGGTTCAGTTAAGGAAACTTTTGATGCTATGAAAAATTCCACTAAAGAGTTTGTAAGACACCATAAAGAAAAGATTAAGCAGGCTAAAGAAGCAGTGAAAGAAAACCTGAAAAAATTCTCTGATTCTGTAAAGTCTACATTCAGACACTTCAAAGATACCACAAAAAACATCTTTGATGAAAAAGAGAGGAAGTCGAATGATAAAAGACAAGAGGCAAACAAGAAAGCTCGGACTTTTTACCGAGAACATAACGCTTATGAGAATCTGAAGCACATGCATTACAGGGGACCTCACATGCCAAAAGAATTCAAAGATGGAAGAAAACATCAGTTCACAACATTTGAAAAAGATACAGATTCACAGAAGTGTCTCAACAACCCTTTGTGTAATAGAAAACATCAGTTTGTCCTAAAGGGCTGCTCTGGTATTTTTGAATGTGCTCATCAAGAGTTCGTTAGTCTCTTTAATAGGGTATCAGATCCTATCAGGGTGGATGAATTTAATCGGCTAATGAAAACGTATTTGCAACAAGTTGTACATAACTTTCATCACTGGAGAGAACTAGAAAATTTCATCAATAAGTTTTTTCATAACGGGCTATTTATACATGACCAGATGCTGTTCACTGATTTTGTTAACGATGTCAAGGATTACCTGGAAGATATGAAGGAATACCAAAATAATAATGAAAAGGTTTTTGAAGATTTGGACAAATACGTCTATAGATACTACTTTCATTATGATAATTCACCCCAGTATGGACCCAGGTTTGTTTTCATGTTTCCTGAACTTGTTAACACAATGTAGTAGTCTTTGTGAAGTCACCTAGTGTCCTTGTTCCAGTAGGTGGTCCTCTAGTGTGTGTCTCTTACTGTATATAGAATTACATATATGCTAGAAGGCTTTTGAAGGACTCAATGGAAATACTAGATTGCGTTGCATACAGTGGTTCTGTAGTACCTTATATATAAATTTTGTGTGTGTGAGATGTTAGTTTGGGAGGTACTACAGATCCACAGTACACAGCATGCCATTTCTACTGAGTTCTTTAGAAAATGGTGTAACTGCAAGCAGGTGTACTTTAGACTAAACAGCTATGATGGCCTATCTGATGGAATGAATAACTGTCTCAGAAGCAGCATTAACTAGGACTTCCTTGTCATCTCTCCCTGAATGAGGTGGGTTTGGGGTATATTTGAGCAGGCTCAAAGCCCTGTTCTGGCAGGTATATTCCCTGCTGGCTTTTCAGGAATTTCAGTGTTCTGTTGGAGTTTAGTAGAATACCAAGTGCCTGTGCCCAGAGCTGCTCAAATAGCAGGCTTGAGTTCACATCCTGAGCCTGACTAAATTTTCTTCAGACTTGTTTGCAAAGGTCCTTGGCATGAGTTGTTCCCTATGTTCTTTTCCTGTATCCGATGGTATTCCCAGGGCAGAGCGGCTGTGGTACGCTGCCTGGCTGGCTGTGCTATACGTGGTCGAGCTAGATATGGGCAACTGGTTCTGCTGCATAGACTCTGGTGAAAGAACATAAAGCAAGTGACTTTAATGTAGTGGTGGAGCTTGCTCTTTATGGAACACTTTTATGTATATATTTTATGTGGCTTTTAACATCATCACTATTACAAAATTTGCTGTACTAATGTTTATTCTGGCCAGGTAAGAAAAAATGTGGTATACAAACTAATCTATAATACACAAGAAGGTGTCCTTGTAGCCGTAGTAGAACTCTTCTCTGTGCTGGTACTCAGTGCAAAGCATATTCAGTATTTAGATCAAGTTCTTCTGTCAGGTTTCTCTTTTGGACTTGTAGTGTTTTATTATGTCATGCGTTTTATTGCAGCACTGAGCTACTTTGGGGTTATTATATATTATCTGAGGTCGTACTTTCTGTTATTAAGAGTTGAACCATGAGGGTGAATCTCCTTTTGCCAACTACCAAGTAGCCTTTTTAGCGTGCAGTTCTGGCAAACACATGACTCAAGTTTTACGGTTTGATTTACAGTCCAAGTACTACTTATTAATTTATTATTAAATTAACTTTAATTTGTAATTAAATACTTTATTTTTGAGTGCTTTAATTCAGTTTGCAGAAAAACAGAATCATAAAATTCATTTACTGATAATGCTGTGCAGAAATTTAGATGATGCTGAGGATGGAAATAGCCTTAATTTAGCAGGCTACAGACCCATGTCATAGAACAACACGTAGTATGAGGCTGTTTGCATCAAGAACTGCAACAATGAGTGAGAAATGGTGTTCAGTCAGTGCCCCCTCTTTCTGTATAAATGTACTTACTGTTCATAAAAACCTTTGAAGTGCCGATGTTTACACAAAGCGTGCTTTCCTAAGGGTCTGTAAAGTTTTCATTGTTTTTACAGAGCAGAATGTAGTAGAATAGCTGAAAAATAGATTGAGACCTCAGTCAAGAAGCACAGTAAGGATAATCAAATAGCTGTTTACCTGGCTTTAGTCTAAAGAGAACTGTGGGCAAGCAGCTGCAGAGCATTTTTATTTTTAGAAAGGATTTCTCTTAAATATACCATCTTATTGATGATTTAAACAAGTACGCCCCCCTCCCCCCATTTTGCTTACAAGAGAAAGGACTAATTAATAGTAATTTAGAAGCTGCTCTTGACAATGTAACTGTTTCAAAATGTTGTTAGAGATGCTTTCATAAGAGAGTAATAAGCTTTTGTTTGCTCCTTGCAGTCGACCTAAAAGGCCTTCTTTTACACAAACTGAAAATTCCAGACATGAAAAACAAGCTCAGAAGTACCACCACCGTAATAAAAGAGAAGGTAAATGGCATAAACATGGTCGCACTAATGGAAGACATATGGCAAATCTTGAAATAGAATTGGGGCAATTACCCTTTGATCCGAAATATTGAGTAATTTATGGTAAAAATAAGATTAGCATTCACATCCTCTCTGGAAACTAATTGTTTTTCAACAAAGCAGCAAGATGCAAGTTTTTTCTCTAAATAACTTGATTTTTACACATTTTTGTTAAAAGGCAGAAGTCAAGCTTTCTAATTTGCATATTCTGTACTGTTGCTTTAACTGTTCTTTGGAAGTGGTAGTTTGGGTGCCAGCAGTATTGTTGCAGAAACTCGGCATGCAATGACTTGTGTATGAAAAATATGCTTAATTGCATTCCATTAGTGTAGTTCAAGCTTGAGTCATGCATAATGTACCAATAATGAACTCCAATGTTTGATATACTAACTTCATCTCATCCTTCAAAAAATAGGTCTACATTATGGTAATGTATTTGTTAGTGTTTTGTAATCTTACACTTGCTTCTTGTCTTTGGGGGGGGCAGTGTTCAAGAGCCTGTTGAATTGTGAAGAATTTGCTGTGCTGCATTCTAATCAGCTTGCTGATTTAAACACTTGAAATGTCTTGCATATCTGCATATTGTAGAAGAAAAATAAAGAGACATTGTGGGTAAAAGTCTTTATTTATAAAACAAACCTAGCATAGCTGTACAGTTCTATAAAAATGGTCCAGTCTTGTCTGCTTTCTTACTTAAGTAGTCATATGGTAACTTTGGTCTTCCTGATGTTTCCTAGTGTTGTAAGGTAGGTCAGCAACCCCACCCTGCCATACTGCTACTCAGGTTGCTTCAGGAAGAGGTTTTACATGTTTCCAGACAACCTGGCTGCCTAATCAGACCTTCCCCACTTGACTTACCCAGTTTCAGACTCAATACTCTTCCCTTTCTGCAGTACAAGATCGTCTAAGCATAGTACTGCTGTGAAAAACGGATCTCATTAGGTGCTGAGTCTAGAAACTGATCTTCAGGTGTGATTCATTTCAGTTTTTTTCCTGTAGACGTAGATGTGGCTTCCAACTCGTCCTTGAGGTACATGAGTGTGAAAGACAGTGGCTGTTTTCTCATAGCCCCTTAAAACTAGAAATGATGATATTTCCTGCAAATGAACATACATTAATTTCCACAGTCAAAAAGTGCAGTTGGTAGCATCAAAACAGTGTCCCAAAGTCTTCTGAAAACCATCAAGTCAACTGTCCCCTGGAAGTTTTGTCTTTTATTTTAGGAAAGACTGCTAGAAAAAGAGGTACCTATCATGTTTGATCCTGTCTGGAGTGGACATTCACCAGACACTGTTGTTTTGAGTACATGGACTTTATAAAAGAATTGATGGGAAGAGGTACTCTGACTGCAGGCATTTTTGCTTGTCACTGTTGCTTACTTAAAAGTGTGTATTTCTGGGAACAGATGGCACGTCTGTTTTAACACAGCTAGAGGGGAATTCCATAAAACATTATTTTATGGCCTGTAGAATTTGCACAAAGAGGGCATACATGAATGTTAAACATCTATCCCTGGAATGGTATCTATATTATGGACTAGAGGGTTCAATTTTAATTTGTGGTTTTAAAAGTTGTGGACAACGATTTTCAAAAAACTTGGAACTGTAACTCTCCCCCCCCCTTTTTTTTTTTTAACTTTGTTAATTTTGTAACTTTACTTCAAAACTAGTTTGTTGCATCTTGCAGTTACCATACCTGTTCTAGCACACTGAAGAAGATCAAGTGACTGGGTAATAATGTATCTTTGTAAAACTCCTTATTAAGCCAGCCAAGTGGATTAGAGTAAAATAAATCTGCTTCATCAATGTAACTCTCATTTCCAGTTAGGTCTGGGGGACACTGAAGGAATCTCATTTTTAGAGGACAGTGAACATGACTAGGAGAAAAACAAAACAAACACTTCAGGATAAACTGACCAATATCTAAGATTTGAAATGACTCATCACTTAAAGATACTTCAGTCAAACCCAAAAGTGAATAGTTGGGTACTTTTTCCCCCAGCACCATATTTTCTTCCCTCCTTCATATCAAAGGAAAAGTGTAATAAACGGATTCGGCTCCAAACTGCTGTGACTGTGTTGTTAGCAGTTCACAGAAAGCAGAGTTATCTTAACAAAAATACCATCTGTGTAACATCAGTTTCTTCAAAAGGTGGTTTTCCATATTAGCTTCACTGTTTATATCTGCGTTAATGTTTTGTCTGCTTGCCAGGATTTATTGCAAACTCTTTGGAGTCCTGACTTCAGTCACTGTACCTTGGAATTAAATTTCTTTACTCTCTAGCAGCAGAAGTAAAGGTAGAATTAATGCAGTTTGACTGTACAATTAGCCTTTAGTTTTTCCACAAAAGTTACCGTAATGAAGCGGTATGACTTATTTTCAGAAGTCATAAGACTTACTGTATATCCTCATACAAAGCTATTTTATAAAAACTGAATAAAGTCAGACTTTTATTCTGTAGTATAAGCATTTGGCTTATTCCCCCTATTCACTCTGTATTAACTGCTTGAAAAATCAAAACTCCTCCTGTATACATTTGTCCATCTCAATGTATAAGCTTAGGAAAAAAAAATAATTTCTGCTTAAGTGTATGGTTTTTAATATAGTACACTGTTAACTAATCTAATACCTGTAAAATGGAGTAGAGTGGCACGGCATCATGAAGAAGACAAAAGCTTGTGACTGATAAGAGTTATTACAGAGTTGCTGTACGTGACTCATAACATCAAGAGAGCCTCGCTGGTGAATCAAGCCTGTATACAGGGCTGGGAGTAAGTTTGATAAAAGCAGGAAACTTGCTGCAGATTTCTTCCATGATTTCAGATGTTTCAAAGAATATCCTATAGAAACATTTAAGTTTAAAGATAAACAAATACTAACAGTTCCACACAGTATTTTTGAAAGTACCACAGCTTACTGGAAAACCATTACTTGGTTGATAATAATACCTTACTTTGAGGCATTTTAAGACAGTGTTCTTTTGGTATTTACTCTTTAAATGGAAATTCAAAGGTTGACTTTGCCCTTATAAACTTCTTGGCTTTAACAGTGTAATTGTTAAGCCCATAGCTGTCTTTTGAAGTACAGAATTACAATTTCAAAGCCAGTGCTTTGTCTCTTTAGAGCTTAATTTTAATTTCTTGTGGGGAAAAATAGCCCATTCAGTAGTTTGGATGAATGATACGTGGCAACTTACTGTTGTGTTCAGATTCATGCATGTCCAAGTAGAGCCAGAATAAATGATAACTACATGTGCTCTGGTATGGTGGCTGTGGTATTCTTTTTCTCCAACATGCTGAAAGCTACAGCATTCTCTTACTTTTATTTTGGTTTTGAGCTACTATCCTTGGAAAAGCTTCCTCTTCCATCTTTTCCTATCCCTGCCCCTTCCCCCTGACTTTTCTTGAAGGAGCTCAGGATGAAGAGCCGTTCCTTCTGATGGGAGATAGCTGTATAAACCTGTTACCCACAGCCACAACTTAGACGAACCTGGCACAGAAGACCGCTTCACGTTGTGACCAGCCATGAAACCCTTAGGTCATGTACTTGTCAGTAGTAGGAGATACAATATTTTACGCAGCCTAGCTCTGTGAGCACCTTACTGAATCACAAGGAACAAGTTAGAGTAGGCCTGTTTCAGAAGGCAGTAACAAGTAAAATAAACTAGTCTTCAGCTGGTCTGTTCTGACAAATTGCAGATCTTTAACCTCAGATGAAAACAAAGTCCACTAATTAGCCTGTGGTTTACATGCTAGTAGAAACATTCTATTATAGGCATTTTTTACTGCTTTTGTGAAATGCTCATAGCTTATCTTTAAGTGTGCTTGGAAATCACTTCGAACCCACATGCGGGGTTTTTTTTCTGCTTTTATTTTTAATCTTTTGAGCAATGTAAAGACCTCTCTGTAACCGCTGAATTATCAGAAATAATTTTTGTAATTTTTTTCTTTACTGAAGTATCCAAACAGATGATAAATTGCTCTTGATAAATTGCATAGATGACCTCATTCCCTTATAGACACGAAAGTTCAGAGGGAAATTAACAAAAAATAGTGGTCTGATTGGCATTTTCCTGCATGTGAGGTAGAACTGGTTCACCTTAAATCTGCTATTGAGCTAAGCCAGGATACAGTACATCCTGATCTCAGCAAAGCACAAAACCACTGAAATAAGATTTACCTTTGTTTAGATAGGAGAACAGGGTAAAGAAAATTATTTTCAATGATTCATGTGGTTTGCACTTGTATTTAAACTAAAGATGTATAGCTTCACCTTCCAGAAGTTTTAATCTTTCCTTCGTAACTTTGCAGCATACTAGACTTTACATCATGATTTTCCTTCTCCTATAGATACGCTACTGTAGTTAATACCTAGTTTTGTAAAATCTAAAATACTTAGGCTTTTTTCTGTGTTTAAAAGAAACACAAAACAAACTGGAAAAAAAATAAATGAATACTTTAAAAGTTTCTGCTAAAGCATTAGAAAAATCTTTGTTGGCAAAAGCAATATGCTTTCCAGTTTGACAGATTCTCTTTAAATTTAAAGTTAACTACGTTAGTTTAGGGACCTTATTCCTGTTTTAACTGCTCTAAAACTGTGGAAAGTAGCCTCCAGCTGGTGGTTGGTCAAGACAGAAAACTAAGTCTACTAATATGCCTGAATCTAGACAAAGATAATTTTAGGTTTGTCAGTAATTTTTTTGTTGTTGTTGTTCCATACTTAAAGGCGTCTGTCAGGCATATTTGAAAGAACGAGGTGAAAGAAATACTACAAAAGGAGCCAAGGAGCAAAATTCACCGTCAGGGTGGCATTGCTATAAAGTTAGGAGTCACCGAGGCAACCTTTATACTATTTTGCAGAAAGGATTTTATCCATGCTCAGGATTCTCCATCTGTGCTTCGGTCACTTGCTGTTCCTCATCTCTTCTTCCCCTGCCCCACCCCCTCTTTTTTTCCCCCTACCTGGTTAGGCTGGTTCTAAGAATCCCTTGTCAAAATACCTATGTTGACCATTAGTCTCTCTTTAGGTAGTAATTACAATACAGGGAAGGCTGCAAGAATTTGAAACCAATGCTTACCACAAAAAACCATGCAAAATGGTAGTACTGGATAGATGAACCTGAATTCTTTATGGCTCAGCATGCTGTAATGAAACACATAATACTAGAGCAAGAAAGTTAAGTGCATCAGTTCTTTTGACAAAACATGTTCTGCAGCATGGAGGACTGGAAGAAAAGCACTTGCATGTACTTTTGGCATTGAAGCAGTTTAGAGTAAAAATTGTCACTTGTTAAGAACATGAGCACGTTCAACGTAAGTTTAAACCAAGCACTAATAAAAGTACCTGCCTACTACTCTAGCAACGTAAGTTTAAACCAAGCACTAATAAAAGTACCTGCCTACTACTCTAGCAACTAAGTGGTCTATGACTACTAGATACAACTCAGCTAGTACATCACCAGTTTGCTTCCTGTAACAAAACACAATAAAAACTGTGGATGAGAAGCAAAGATTCAAGTTACACATTTGTATCTAACAAAGTAACATTCGCCTCTGCTAATGCAGCTTTACACAGTTTCCCATGCCAGCTTTTGGGGCTGTTTTGGGGATTACTGCAAGACTTGTGTCATGGGAACCAAGCAGGTTCCTACAAGAAGAAAGGCCTAAAACCAACAGAGCTACATCCAGTTTTGAGCTGGACTGTAGAAGGTGGCATTAGTGGCCTCACTACTGTTTGTCTGTGTTCAGTTACTACTCTAATACCGTTTCTTACTTAGTAGTTACTAATTTGCTGTTTCTTTTCTTGTGTGGAAGTGTGTCTTACTTAATCGACAGTTAATTCTCATGCTTTAGAAACAGTTTATTTTTTCTTCTACTTCTCAACTTAAAATGAGACGTACAGTCCTATGATAAATGTTGAACTGTGTGTAGACTTGTGAATGGAGTAAGTTTTGGCCTAAGAAGCTCTCATCTTACTGGGGATGTATTAAAAACCAAATGAAATGGTATTTTCAGTAAAAAGCATCTAGTAAACAGTTTTCCAGCTGGTTTTGTTGTTGCTTAAACACCTATTAGGTGATTGGTTTTTCATTTTCCATTGAATTTCATGCGAAATTATTTTATTCTTTAATAAGAGTCTCAGTTCTAAAAATACATGTTTGGTAACAATACAAGAAGTACTATTATACAAAATTCTAGAAACTCTTGTATAGTTAACTGCATTTCTTGGAGTGTCTGAATAGTTTAAAGTTTTCTATCACTTAAGCCGAATGCTATGCTTTTTTTGTTCTAGAGAGCACATAAGCTTTGAAAAGAACACAACTGGGAAAGACAGTAGTTACACTTAAGAGAAATTACCTGTATACCAGTACTGTCCAAATCACTGCCAGTAGAAAGATGCGGTACCTTTTTGGTGCAAGCACACAGCCGTGAATAAAGAAAGGCAGATGGGTACCCAAGATGACTGGGAGTCCCTGAGTGAAGTACCAGTGCCAAGGATGAGATCCATAAAATGTTCCCAAATTCTGCAGCACGTTGAATTTCACGAAGTTCAGCTGAACCAGTACCCACTGGGAGATTTAGGGGAGGTGGGGGGAGAAAGTTAAATATAAATCCAAAGTGAAAGCCAACAGCTAAACTCAATTACACAGTCAATGCTGGCCTTAAATGATACAGCGTTACTGGGTTTTTTTCTATTAAGACTTGTCACAGAATTCCTATATTTAGCAATTAAACACAGAACTGTTTAAGTTTTGGAGTTTGTTGATAATGATTTATTGACAGCTGAGCATACTCATTTTAAGTAACAGCTCATAATTTAAAATAACTTGAGAAGTAAATGTTTAAGGGTTTATGGCTTAGGATATATTGAGAGACCATAGGCCAGACACAGTCAAAGAAATAACAGAAATTAGAGAAGTCTGAAACTTCAGTGTTAACATCAGTGTTAAAATGCTAAACCCCAACCTTTTAAAGTCAAGTTTAGAACAACTTACCTTACCAAAAAACACACGGTCAATTATTAAAGAGGTTCCTACTGTGACCAATCTGCAAAAATGGAAAGTTGGTTGCACTGATACTGCCTGAATTGCTTTTGTATCAGATTCTACTCCTCGCCAAATAGCTGTCAAAACTCCCTGATTCGTGATCTTTTTTTGAGATTATCCATATTCATGGCCATTTTGCAGCGGCCAGTTGCCATTGCCCAGCGACGCTGGCATAATCCCAGATTAAACTGGAACACTGTTCAGGTCTCACCCTCATGAAATCTCTCTTAGTACTTTTTTGCCGCATATACGTTACTTCAAAAGAAGCATGTCCCTTCTTTAAACTTTTGCAAAAGAATGCTGTTATTTTCCTTGGTTTTTACACTAAATCAGCTTTTTTGGGTTGTCTGCCTCTGCAGTGGTAAAATCAATTTTAGGATATGGCTGTGCACAGTCGTCCTTTAAATTCAGAAAGAACTTACCCAACTGGAATGCAGTTGTGTAGGATAAGGTCTGCTTTCCTCTGTTCTTGCATAAAATGGGTGAAGACCAGAGGTATCCATGGGATAACAGCAGTGGGACGAATAACAATTGCAAGTGCTACCAAAGCTAAATACTTGCAACTAGAATGAGGGAACACAAGAAAACCAGAAGTTTATCAAAAGGTTTGGTCCATTCTTTTGCAGACAGTGACATTTCAACAATTTAAATACTGTCATGTCTTTGACCAAAAGTTTTTTGTACTGCAGAAAACTTTCTCTCAGTGCAGATACTCTGTTTTGCTTGGAAGGCTGCCAACTATGTAGTTGCTTTATTAGCAATGGAGTTGCTAACTAGAAGCACATTCTTGCTTTAAAATAGATAGCTGGTAAAGAAAGTTGTGACCACACATTCACCTATGCCTGAACCCAAACAAGCTTTTATTAACTTTTCCCGAGTTACCGCAAATTCCAGTCCTTTCAAGTATAAATTGAAGTTTCCCTTAAAGTGATATTTTGCGTTAAGGGAACTGGAGAATAGTAATTTTACATACCAGCTGTATCATGGCTTAAAAAAAATTTTTAGAGGAAATACCACAATTACTGTTCCTTCCATGACCTAGAGCTCTTGCTACATGAATGAGGTGTGTTTGGTGTTAGCAGTATAAATGGTATCAGTAGACTGGTGTTATCCCAAGGCAAAAAATTATCAGTACTGTTAGTAGAAAGTTTCTCACCTGCTCCCCATCTTGGAACCCTTTATTGGGTAGTAGGAAAGAGCAAACATGGTAAGAAGAGTTTCCATGGTGTTTGTTAGAGTTCTGGTACAGGAATACCATGTAAACCAGGAACACAGCTGGCAGAAGTACTGAAAATAATTATGAACAACAGGATGCAGAGGGAGAAATGTTAAAACAAATGCTGTAGTTTTAAAAGAAGGTGGTAATTCTTCAAGGTGTGACTTATAATTCAGCTGTTGTTTACTGCACAGTTTACACAGTTGTTTACTGAAAACTGCACAGTTTACACAGTGGTTATTAACATAAAATTTTTTTCAAGGCTGAGACTCACCACGCACTTTGCTGTTTCTGCATTTTCAAGGTGTCGCACTAATGAGTAAAGCTTCACATCAGCAAAAGCTGCCAGCACTGCCTGTGCAAGTCTAGGGACCCATATCTACGTAAGCAGATAGAAAATCTTACTTGCAATAAACCTGTCAAATTCCAAGTTTGAAGAGAGAACTACTGAATTGGTGAGTGACTGTTCAGACATGAAAATAGTCAATTAGTGAATATTCTCTAGAGCTTTTTATTTTTTTTTTTTTAATAGTAAAGTTCCTTGGTAAAACTAGTATTTTTCCCAAAACAAAGTAAGTGTAAAGTTCAACTGAAAGTGTTCAGAAATTGAAGGTAGGATTCTTTGTCATTCATCTCCAACAGAAGTCAGAAGGGGCTGTTGTTAGTGATTTTAGTACAAATACGAAATACTTGGGAAAGCTGAACCACTGAGCAATTATCATGTAGTGGCAAACTATCGGTATGAAACTCAAGGGGGCTGATGGAGGCCAAGAAAAATCCTCCGCAGCCACAGGCATCAGTTGTGACTGGAGACCTACGAATGAGTTCTGCACCCAGGCAAAACACTTTGGTCAGGCCTCTGGGCTCATACATCTCTAATCGCCAGGTTCGACGCTTTGTATTTCACCTGGACGATGATAAAAATACAAGGAATTGAAATGCAATGCTTTCAAATTGGATTTTAGTAGCGGATGCGTTGTTTGATTATACTCACTAGCAACTGAACATCATCCTTGGCCAACAGCTGTAAGGTTTTGTAGATGCTTGCAAAGATCAGTGGATATGAATAGCCCCTTAGGCCGCTTGCCCACTCCCAGGTCAGGTAGCCATAATTGCCAATATTAAGGATAAATCGGGAACAACCGAAACAAGAAGTTTCATTTGAGCAGTGTCACCTTATGACTTGCCCGGATCAAGACACGGACAGTTGCAGGGGGTTTCTTACAGGTCAGGCTAAGCCTTGCTGCGGCCGTGACCCTGCAGTCGCGCAGGGGCGACGCAGCAGCTCGGGAAGCGGGGTGGCGCGTCGCGATAGGGAGGGGCCGTGTCGCGATAGCGAGGGCCCGCGAGGAGGGGCGGGAGGCTGGCACGGCGAAGGATATTTGAAGACCATGCGGTGCGCCACCTCCAGCGACTGCCAGTACTCGTCCGGGACGAAGCTGGTCTGGACGACTGCGCAGTTGAGCGCCCGCAGCGCCACCGCCAGGGTCAGCAGCGGCGCCGGGCGGCCGGCAGGGCCTGCGGGAGGGGGGAGGGAGGGCCCCGTCACCGGTCGCGCCGAGGGCGCCGCCCCCCCCCCCGCCCCCCCGTCCCGCTTACCGGCGCTTCGCTGCGCGGCGGCTCCGCTGTAGAGCACCGACCGCCGCTTACGGAGCCGCACCGCCTCCGGCCGCCGCGCCCGGGCCGGCGCCAGCAGCCCGCCCGCCGCCTCCATCCGCCGGGCCGGGCCGGGCCGCGCCTCCGCCGGCGCATGCGCGACCCCGCGGCACTTCCTTCCGGTCGCTCCAGCGAAGGGGAGGTGCCGCCGCTCGGTGCTGTCCCCGCGTCCTTCAGGTGAGGGGCGCCGGGCCCGCGGGGCGAAGCGCTGCTGGGGCGGGGGGAGCAGGGCCTGCTGCCTCCCCCTCTCCCGGCCCCCGCTCCCAGCTCCCCGCTCCCCGCCGGGGGGCGAAGGCGCCGCCGAGGGGCGCGGAGAGGCCCGGCCGCCTCACGCCGGTGCCTGCGGGCGCGGCGGCGCCCCCTGCCGGCCATGTTGGGGCGGCTGCCGCTGCCGCACCTGGCGCTGGCCGTGACGCTCGGCGTGGCCAGCGGGCTCTACATCTACCGGCCCGTCTTCCAGTCGCCCGGGCCGCCGCAGCCCCCCGAGGGCACGGCGGGGCCGCCGGCGGCCGCCGCACCGGAGAAGAGGCCTTGAAGGAGCCGTGCGAGCCGCGCCGCGGCACTGGCGCCGTCCCCAGGGGCCGCCTCGCAGCCCGGGCCTGCGCGTCTGCCCCGGGAGGACACAGCAGCCCGGCCCCTCGGGGACACGGAGCGTTCCTGCCGTCGCCTCCGGGGAAGCCCGCTCGCCGAAGATGTAACTGCAGACCCGTGTGTGTGCTACCAGCCTGTAGGGACGTGAATGTTGAAATATGTCTAAAATTCTGAATGTTTAAACATATGTCTTCACGTCTAAGTTGAAATAACCACCAGAGAACTGGAAAAAGAAAGTCGCTGTTGGACAGTTACGCTCTTTGTGGGATTTTTTGGATTGCCTCTGATCCTCCAAGTAATAAACCCCATTTTTATCTGCTTGTCAAGCTCTCTGTTCTTAATGCTTCAGTTCTGTTGGGAATGTGGGTGTACGGAGGACTGAGAAGGGAGTGTTACCCAGCTTTGGTGTCCTTAGCCTATATTCATCCCTGTATATACAGACATACACACGCATACAGCACATGCATACGCACACCTGTTCCTGACAAAATGAGGCTGGAGTGGCTGTTCAGGAGACACGGTTGCCTGAAAGTGGGGTTGTACTTGGAGAAGCGCTTCAGTGTGTAGCTCAGTAGGACAGCACTCATCTTGCAATAGCTGTGGACCTGTCTGATAAAGGGAACAGTATCTGAGAGGAGTCTCAGGGAAACGAGATGAGTAGATCTTTCAAGACTTTAGTAATTCTAAAAAAACCACCTAAAACCTGCAGATCTTGGGAGAAATTTCTTTTGGTTTTAACACAAAATCTTGTTCAGGCAGCGTGAGGGAAAGAATCCTTTCCCTGGGTGCGTGCTATTTAAAGCCAGTGTCACGTGAAAAGGGGGGAGAGGGGGGAATCCTCTCAACGCCAGGTGTTTGATCTGTCTGTCAGCACACCAGAAAAGCCGAGACCCTTGTGCCCGACCAGTCTGTCAGTGTCACGTTACAGGGACCCTTCCCTGAACAGTCCCACTGGATCTAAGGGCAATTTGACTGCCTTGTTCAGAGAAACATGCCAACAGCATCCAGGGGACCCCTCGGCGGGTCTGCCCGCACCTGCTGCTGGCAACTGCTAGTGCCCACAAAGGACTCACACTAACAGTTACTGGAATAACACTCTTTATTATAAAGTTGTGACAAATTAAGATTCATGATTGCTGGTGATAGGGGCTGTCCGCAAAACCAAGCTTGAAATGATGCACAACTGAACTATACACAACCAAAACCTTAATTACTAATGACAGCTAGAATAAGTTATTTAGCATGCATAAGTCAATGGGGGAGAGGACAGGCTCAGCCAGTTGACTGATCCCAGAAGTTGAGATGGAATCTTCCCCTCACTTCTCCACTTTTTATACTTCACAGTATATTGCATATTCATTCAGCATACACAAGATTGGTTACAAGTTTCTCGCTTCTAATGCAAATTAGTACACATCCTCAGCACTGCTGAAGTTCTCTGCTGACTATGCATGCTCCTCAAGCGAGGGTTTGCCCTCTTTCAGGGGGGCTATTTGCGTCGGAGGTCATGATCTCCTACTACCACTATTATCTTTGTCCTAATTTCAACTCATTTTCTGTTGATGTCAGTGGATTGCAACACCTTAACATCCTGTTTCCTCTCATAAACAGAACTTTCCTCACTTGAAGGCTTCTTTCTGCGTAACTTAGATAAGGGTGTTCTTTTCACTATCTGTTCTGTGTTTCTCATGCTCCCCCAAGGCTGACTACCTTGATTAGAAGTCCCTTCATAACAACTTTAGAGTGAGTTAGATTGACCTAACTTTGTGAACACTGAATCAGAGTTGGGTAATCCAATAGTTTAGACAATTCCCCCTGCCCTGGACTTATTTCAGTTCAGGACTGGTCCACTTCCGTCACATTTAGGTGTAGCTTGAGTGACTCTAGTCATAGATATTGTTGTTACTAACTGGTATCGTGTGCCCAGTGAGGTGTAGTAGTGCCGTGGAGGCAGGTAACTTTGAGATGGAGGTGTGCATTAGTATTACGATGAGATTATTTCATCTGAGGGAAGTCATTTCAGCAGAACAGTTGGCTCGGGCATGGACATCTCATGGATTCTTCATGTGACAGCTGGTACGCAGCTTGTCAGCTGTGTGGTGCCATTGAGTACCATTCCTGCAGGGAGCAGGACAGTGCCTGGCCACAGGGTCTCCGCTCCATCCTCTGTCACTCCTGTCAGCATCTGCTGAGCTGGCGGGATGTGTTGTTTAGGGAACTGTGGTGATGGTAGATTCTGTGTATGCCAACCATCCTGAAGGCGATCGCTGTGTTTTACCCTAAGAAACTTTTTGTAATACGCTTCTATTAGGACCCAATTTTTCTCTAATTTCCCCCCTCAAGGTGATTTTCCCACAGCTGGGAACAGCATGACAGCTGGAGGAGGCACTGCGTGGACTTTGCAGAAAGGAGCCAAGGTGGGAGGACAGCAGCAGAAGTGGACTGGGAGGTGCAGTCGAGCACGTGATAAATCCAGTTTGGACCTGAAGGAATGCCACAAGTCTGTGGCGAGTGCGAACACAGAACTACTACTGCGGCTTTCTTTCTTTACAGGACCAGGACAGATTGATTAACCAGCTATTTTAACAAGGCGTGACGGCAGTCTGGTAGGCCCTTTCTTAGTAAGGATGAATTGCTGGAGGTTTGTCCATAAAGACGGCGGGTCCGAAGAAGAGGGGGTGTCCGGACTGCCGCAGGCAGGCAGGGGTGGTGGTGCGGCCGGCTGGCTCCCTGAGGCGCTGGGCGGCGGGGGCGCAGGGGCGGCCGCTCCCTCCTGAGGGACTGGAGCCAGCGGGCGGCGGGAAAACCCGCCACATCCACGGCGGGGCGTGTGTAACCCGGCACCACCTGCCGCAGCCTCCCTCGCCCCACTGGAACTGCGATTAAACTCCGAAGAGCGGGGAGGGTTACGGCTGGAGAGCCCGCCAGCCGGCTGAATTGAACTGGCCTCCTGGGTCTGAGCGGGGCGAGTGGCCGGGGGCAGCGCCTGGACCCGCGGGGCTGCGCCGTTCGCCAGCCCGCTCAGCCAGGCCGGGGGGCAGGGGCGGTGCTGCCCGCCCCCGCCTCGGGCCGTACGGGAAGTGATGCTGCCTTGACGGGAAGGGCAGGGCCGGAGGGACGCGGCCGCGGGAGCCCCGGTGACCGGGGGAGGCGAGCAGGTAGGCGGGTAGCGAGCCGGGCGGGGGGCTCTGGCCGCCATGTCGCCCTCCGAGGGGGGCGCTGCAGGGCGGGGGGCTCAGGGACACGGCTCCGCTGCAGGGGGAGTTAATGAATAGCGTCGGGACGCGTGGTTTGGGCTGCGAGTGGAATCACCGGTGGGAGAGTGACGCCCGTGGTCGCAGCGGGCGGGTGGCGCGGGGACCCCCCTCAGGGCGGCGCGGGGAGCGCGGCCGGGCCGCTCGGTACTGAGGGGGCTCAGCCCTGAGCTCCGGGGAGCCGCTGCGAGGCCGAGGCCGGTCGGCTGCTCTCCACACACCTGCACGGGTGCTTCCGCGGCCGCAAATAGTCCCTCTCAGGCCTTCCTTCGCGTGGAGCAGCCGAGCTTCCCGCAGCTCAAGGCGTGCGTTTCTTTTGTTCAAAAAGTGAAGTTTGTCGCATGTCTGATTAAAAAAAAAACAACAAAAACCGGCCTTTAAAAATGGTAAATTGTTGAGGGAGCACTGTAAGGTGTGATTTATCTGTTTAGCCAGAATTTAGCCGTCTTGGCCTTGCTCGGGATAAGCTAACGCCTTGATGCCCTTGGATCTAAGGAAAGTTAAATCCATCAGAAAAACAGCTTGCTTTTTCTGGCTCTGTAAGTAACGAGGTTATATTCATATATATGGTGTTCTTTTACAGCGCTGGCAAAGTAAAAAGGACATGTCTAGAACTGTCAAAGACACGAAACTTTAGTTTTTAGCTCTCCTTAGAGATGCATCAGGTGTATTTTGAGCTTTCTGATCATGTGACTCCCCAAATGCTTTCCCTGATGGTTACTGCTCAGGAGTTTTTTTGTTAGGATAACACAGGCATGTTTGGAGTTAGCAGTTCTGCTAGGTGTTACTGGCAAGGTGATATTTCTCTATACTTATGGTTTTTATTGAAACTCTACAAAATGTTTATTGATTCCCATGACATAGAATGCATTAGTGGCACTGACCAGTTTCTAAAATCTATTCTGCCTGCCTTTTCTTTGAAATCTATCATTACATAGACTTGCCTTCTACCCCTTGTTTCTTTTCATAGACTTATACTACCTTTGTGACTGTTCCAAGTGTTTTCCAGACAAGGAAGAGCGTATACTACAATATGTGTTTCAAATGCTGAATTGTTAATTGTAGGAATAGTATTTGTGATGCTAAATGAATGTCTCAAAAGCACGGTTAAAAAGATGACAAAAAGAACTGCATGTTCCTGTGTTTCTAGTTCAGGGTTCTAATTTTACATCTACTTAATCTCTTGCACAAAGGATTTCTGGGTGGGGGGAATGTGCTACAATTTACGCTGGTTTACAGTTAAAACTTCTCATCTGTGACCAGATAGCTAAAACCAGACTGTAAGCTTGTTTTCATCACTATCATTAAATATGGGAGAACATCATTTTATCACTTGACTACATGTTTCCTTTTCTTTTGAAGAGAAGATTGGTGAGATAGAAGAATTTTTAAGTAGCTTTTGGTATTTACCGAAAAAAGTATTATCATCAGTAATCTTTGTATGTCATCTCTGGATTCTTGGTTGTTCTCTTACTGCCAGGTGTCTGCTCTGCTGGCATAATGACCATTGATTATGTCAGTTTTCAGCATAACCCTAGACTTGCAGATCAATGGCATTGCTAAGAGCAGTCTGTTGTAGTCAGCAGAGGGTTAGTAAGAATTTAGTTTAGAAACAGGCAAAATTGGCACTAGAGGTGGAATATAAGGAATTACAACTCTTTTTCCCCTGTTAATGCCTTAGCAAAGAATTGTAACAAGTTGCATTTAAAATCTATTGAACTTAGGATTTAAATAGTTAATCATCAAATACACTCTTCTGTATTAAAGCTGCATTATAGTACTTCACTGCACATGTGATCCGGTCCTGCAGATAGTTAAGTTTGTTCTTCAGTAATTTCACAGGGTTACTTATATATTTATAGCTAAGCATTTATTTACTTGGCTGGCCATGTTAAGTGTTCAAGGACTTGCTTTCACTCCTCTTGTCTTGCGGATACCATTCATGCTGGAGATACAGTTGTGTTTACAGAATGGACTTCAAACACGGCTGAAGAGTTTTTTAAATACAGCATGGTTTAAAAAATACTTATCTAAAAGCCAGCATTTTATATAGCTACACTTTTTTTTTTTCCCCTATTTATACAAACATATTCCTAAGCAGTCTTCCTCTGGGAATAGCATCTGGTTATGAGATTTCTTTTCCTCATTTCTTTTTTTTGGTCTTTTTAGTCTGAAAGCTGCATCCCTGTCAGGACACAGGACAAACATGAATGACGTTCAATCAGTTGAAATCATACCCTTTTATCTCCAGTGGAGGTAAAACCACAGTGAATGAGAAGTCCTAACCCCTAATTTCTTTCCTGGAACATCCTTATGTTGTTTTCATACATAACACAACAGAATTTACTTTTGATTATTGTAATAAGTAGTCTCAATGTCTGTGATTTGTTTTCCAATATAGTGAGCTTTGAAGATTAAGTTATGGCATATAGGTCAAAATATGACACGTAACCAGAGTAACTTTTTCCTGTGATGTTACTGTGGTGTCAGGGGGTTGAAAATACTCGGATATATGTATGGCAGTTTTGCATAGTACCAGGCATTGGAATCCTTTTCATGTACTGGCCAGTGCTTTTGAGCTGACCTGACAAGTTCTTCAGTATTTTAAACTACCTCAGGGGGAAAAAAAAAAAGCAAATGTCCTTGTTTTTATGGTTCTGAAGGTAGTATCAAAGTGTAAACCAATGCAGTGCTATTCTCCTGAGTTTGCAAACCCATTTCCCAATAGCTGTTCCCTTTTTCTATGTCTGATACTTTCACAGATGAAAAATGGGTAAGACTAAACCATATTAGATAAAGGCACTTCTGGAAGACGATGGGAAGACTGATAGTAAGGTAGGAAAGGGGCAGGAGGCAGCAGCAAAGATACAAGCTTAGTAATTTTGTGCATGACTGAATGCCACCCAAAATACAAGCATCGGGTCAGATTCCAGCCGTGCTGGTATCGTCCATTTGCAACAGAGTGTTTCTTACCCAGCACTTTAAAAGATCTGGTGCCTGTAACAGCACATGCTCCGCTGACTTTCTCCTCTAACAATGATTCAACTTGACAGGCCTTTTGTGCTGAGGCACAAACTGTCTGGCTACACTTAATTTTTCCATACTCTTTCTTGCATTAGAATGGTGTCAGGATAGACATCTCTGTACAGAGATGGTGTCATCCAAGTTTGAAGACAGCGCTGTCTGAATTTGATTGTATTTTTTCTGATTTTGATGGTAAAACTCTCATAATTTTAGTTGGGATAAATGTAGCCCAAAGTTGGAATTGTTGAAGTACTTTTTTTAATGTTCTTCAGCTATGAAGTAGAAGAGGTGACAATCTTTATTCGATAGTTTTCTAGAATTGTCAGTTTGGACACAGCACCCAGTGCACAGGACAGGGCCTGAGATCCTGCTGTGTGTCAGCAGAAGCTGAAGAGCAGGCTTTGGAAGACCTATGAAAAGTATGTGCTGCCAAAGTAGAATCATGCTTTCTAGTAGGTTTAAAAACAAAACACAGAAACCCAAAAATTTTGATCTGCTAATACAGTGAAACTCAACTAGGTTTTATTCTATTAATTTTTATTTTTAATAATAGAAGTGCTTTAAAATAGAAAATGACTTTAAATCCAAATTGAAAGTAAACATGAAGTTGAATGTCACAGTATGTACTGCAGCTAGCCTGGAGCAATGCAGGTAAAACTTGGCCAGCTAGTGGGTGCCCCTTACAGAACTGAAAACCTGAACTGCCAGCTTTCAGTGGAGGCATGCGTCTGCTTCTTTCCTTTATCCAGCTGCCAATTTTTCACAAAGCATATAGCAACCTCATATCTTTGTGGCTTCTTCCCCTTTGTGAAGGAGTGTTAAAACTGATTGACAGATTCAAATGTTGGGGGAGAAGGCAGAAATGACAGAAATACAATGTCTCTGCCCCTCTCTCTAATGAGCTTTGTTTCTTTAGGAAACTAGGCTAAGGAATGTCCTCATTTCAGCTTTGTTTTTTACATTGCAAATTTGGAGCTTTGCTCTGAGAAGTCCTTTTTGCATTCATAATCTCCAGTGTGGTCTGTTGAGCTTTAGGGAATTTTTCTTCAGCCTAGCATCCTGAGGGTTCATGAGGAATGGGAGCAGTAGCATTTTTCATAATGGGGAGTTGCGCAGGGAGTGGCCAATGGAACCGAAAGACCTACTTCGGTAATATACTTCAGAATCACCACCTTTATAAGCCCACCCTGAAGGAAAGAAGATCAACCAGTCAGGTTATTTAACTTAGGGAGTCACTGAGTAAGTGTAAAAATGAAGAAGCTGTACTGTTAATGATGTTCACAGTTTAAGAAATGGTAAAGGAGAAAAATAGGCATCACAGGTGTTTAGTTAGGTTTCATATGCTTCATTGCATGGAAGATCAAAGAATAATATAGGACGAAAGGAGTACTTTGCTGTGGCTCAGAAGAGGCATACTTCTGTATCTGTCAAACAGTACAAATAACTAGCCTTTTGATTTTTCCTCCTGAGAGCAACTAAACTGTAAATGACACTATTGTCAGCTTATGTGGGGAATGAAGGACCACTTGATCTATTAAGTAGATTTACAAAAGCTGTGAACAGGGTCATCTTGTGCTGGGAAGAAAATGCAGCTGTGTCCAAATTGGAACTCTGCTGATCAGTTTTAAAAAGCAGTGTCTTTTACTTGGCAAAGACACACTGGATTGGGTAGTGCGAAGAACAAATGCATGTTGATTAAGCTTAAGCATGAATAAAAATACGAAAGAAACCTCAAAACTATATTAACATTATAGGATTGTAAAATGTTGAAAATCCTTTCTAAGGAAGCTGTAGTGCACATGTTCCTTACATTGGTACAACAGCTTCCCGTAAAGCTACTATGTTTGTTAATTTAAAAAAAACCAAACACTTAGTCATCAGCCCTTTTTATATGTAGATAAAGATCATTGATCTAAAATGCGATTAGTAACTCATCATTTAACATCTCTCTTCAGTCTGAATAGCGTGCTTTTATAGCTTCTTACCGAAACACAGGAACTTTTCTATCTGCATGCATTACTGTTCTAGGTGCTCTCTTCATTGTCAGGCACCCACTCTGGTTTTACTAAATGTGGAACCAGCGTAAATCTCACAGAAGAGCTGTAGCATGTCGAGTAATACATCCATCATTAGGTTAAATATTCCTCTTTTAATTGCAGATGATGTAATTTGAATAGTGTGAATGTTGCCAAAATAGAATTTCCTACAAGCAAAAGGATCAAATTGGTTCATTTCAGTCAAAATGGATAATCCTGTTTGTTCTTACACTAATACATTTATTTTATTGCTGTTTTAAATACAGAACTTTCTATTCATTATTTCTCGGTGTCTTAACACCTTGTACATGAACGCTGTATCTTTTCCTATTGTTTGCTTTCTAATATTTCAGAACTGAATTCATTTTTTTTCTTTCCCTTTTCATTCAGATCTGGAGCAAGCACCTACGCTCTTGGCTTTGCCTCAGGATAAACTGTGCCTGCACTGACATTAATAAAAAGTGATGAGGAGGCAGTAAATTCGTAGTTCAACAGAACTGAAAAATCGTTTAGATCTGCTTGTTTGGGATAATTTTAGTAGTTCTTTCTGAGATACTAATGGGTTCAAATATAAACAAATTTTATTTTGGGAAGCAATCTTTTGATGTTTTTCCTGTGAAAAAGGTGATGGTTTGACCTAATGTTTTCCAAAGTGCTGATGTTGAGTGCCCAGCTGCTGGGAAGGATTCCTGTCTTTAGACCTTATAATGTTCCATGAAAACAAAATTGATGCATTTATTTTATTGATTTTTTTAGTGTTAACTTTTTTATGTTCTTGAAGAGACACTAGTAACTCTTGAAAGTTAGTCATCTAGAGCCTCTCTTGAAGGGGACTGTTTATAAGAAATTCTTTTCTGTGTAAAACACTACTGACCTTAAACATACCAACACTTTAATGTTAAAAGAAAGTTGTTACCATTACTAGATCTAAACTGCCTAGACTGGCTTATAGTTAAAAGAACAAAACATAAAACTTTTACTTTAATCTATAATATTACTAAATATTTAGATGTGCCTTTTGGGTAGCAGGAAGGCCTGCCTGACCTACTTTCATTTTAATCGCTAAAGAGGAATTTCATGATTTGATGCTGGCAAAGTTCAGCTATTACATTTCTGATGTGAAAGCCGCTCTTTTGTGTGGGTTGTCTGTCTTTTTTTTCTTGGAAGGATATTGGTGAGAGGAAAACAGGAAAAAAATCAATATATAGGATTTTGTCTTCTTTCAGGTCTTTTTAGTTCTTTCTTGAGGTATTGGCGCATTACTGCATTTATGGACTGCTGCGGCAGTAAGTAGCAAGCTCATTCACATGACAGCTGGTCAATTTACTTTCGCAGCGCATCCCATCAGTCCCTCTTAATTTTTTCCAGAGTGTCTTTTCATGAGAAGCTGACTTCCTTCCACAGAAACAACTATAATTCTGTTTTACAGTTGTAGGAATCTGCCTGTACCAATTAATATGTTCATATTTTTCCTATTTACTGTTTTCTCATCTCTTCTTTTTGTGTTTTGTAGGGTATTTTTGTCACTGTGAATTAATTTCTGTATAGCATGTGCTCTGGCTCTTCTTGAAGTTTGCTACCATATATGCGAGTCCCTTTGTAGGCAGTGTGTCCCAGTGGCTGCTTTTCCCCCCTCTTGCATTTTTTTAAAAGTTTCTTCTTTGATGGCTAGTAGGGGTTTTGTGGCACAGATAAGATTTGTGGATGCTAACAAATACCATTACCCTTGGCTGCCTGCTGGTTGGTTTTAATTTCATAGACTTGCAGGTCATCTGTTGAATGCATGTGTGAAACCTATGGCTGTTGGCAAAAGCGTGGTGAGTTTTTTAGTGTGTGTTGGAAAAAGCCATTATCAGGTCAGAGTGCTGAAGAGGAGACCTCCAGCAGAATTGGGTCGTTGGGGAGTGGGGAGAGGGGGGGCAGTTGACACTGATGTTAGGCACAGCTTTTGGCTTTGAAAACAGGTGAGTTTTTCTGTAGCACTACCTGAAATGGACTGTTGCGAGATCCTCCTCTTCCTCTCTTTCTGTCTCCAGTGGCAGATGTCTTAATTCCTGCAAGAACCATGGTCAGACAAGTAACAATCCAGTATTTTCTTCTAGGGGAAACACCTGCCACAGGACAGTTAAGACATTTGCTACTTTTCTCAAGAGCATTAAATGTATGAAGGCAAATATTCTGGTGCTTGTGATGAAGAATGCTCCACACTGTCCACTCTTTTTGACCCTCCTCAAATTTCCCCCTAAATTCCTAGACCTGTATATCATAGATAATGTTTACAAGGCAGATATAAATTCCATGCATTCTGACCATCTTGTTCATACAACCTGTTCATAAAACTTGTCTGTAAAAATGGTGGGAAGATTTAATAACTAAATAGGTGGCCATTCCTTTGTAGAACTGTAGCTTCAAAACTACATTCACAGTTTCAGGACTTTACTGGAGTAATTTTGATCCCCCTACATAAACTTAGAAAATGCCCAAGCTCTTATAACCCCCTAAGATCCGGGTAGCAGTGAGATCAAGGCTTACCCTGGGCTGGCTGCAGTGGTTCCTGTGCCAGCTGCTGCCGCACCGTTTGCCTGTGCTGCCTGCCACCACAGCAGGGTTGGCTCTTCCCAACCCTCTTCACACAAATCACACCACAGCAGATTTGTGTGTCTGAAAACAAAGACTTTAAGTAACCAAACATTGATGTTTTCCCAGTTTATAAAGTGAGGCCCTCTGGATTCTAACTCTGCAGTTTGAAATCAACATAACGTCACCCTCAGAAAACAAGCTTTATTTCATCTGTACCTTCCTAGCACAGTCTTACTGTTCTGGATAACACTCTTTCCTGGAAGGGTGAAGGGAAAATCAATTGGTATTCCTCACACCAGGTTGGTAAGAAGAAAGTTAAGCACCCTCGTTTCATCCTGAAGTAAAAAGCTGAAGTCTAGGAATTATTTATGAATTGTTTTTCCCTTAAAGATGGCAAAAACCTTACTGTTTGAGACAAGTTTGAACTCCATTTACATTGCTGGTTGAGGCTTCAAGACAGGGTGTTCAGTGTGTGTAGCCACCCCCCAGGGCTGTTTGCAACATGGCAGAAGAGTTGTTGCTTTGTCTGTCAACACTTCTTATCCTGTTCCTCCTTCTGTGCTCTGGAGCAGTTACGAGAAATTCTCGGGTGCTTGTGGTCTGAATATTTCTTCACAGTAAGCAATGTGCTAGTATCGATCAGGGAAGCAGTTAAAGGTTAAAAATGTTCACGTTGCTGACAATTGAACACAAACTTTTTTACTGCATGTGGAAGCAAAAAAGGGACTTCTGTATTCTTCTGAAAGTGTGGTGAAATTTATAGGATACCAAAATAAGCGAAGAAGGGGTAGAGTGTTTAAAATTATAACCTGTAACAAAATGTCAAAGAAATGGATTTTAGTTAAATCTGGAAAAATGCTAAGGCACAGCATGAAAAAGTGTTCCACCATGGATAGTTGTTTGCCAACTCTGTGTAACAGAACTTAGGTTTTTCACTGGGGTCAGGGCAATGAAAATTGCCTTGATTCACAGGAAAGGAGGCGCAATAGTTGAGCACTGAAATGAGTGGTGGATTAAGGAGCTTGTGGAGTCGTCTTTGTTACTGGTAGGTGAATGCATTAAGGATATGTTAAATGTTGTAGCAGGCTGTCTGCAGCACTTCTTAAATGATGAGACTGGAGGGGAGTCTTAGAAGCCTTTTTAGTTTTCTTTCTTACATATCTGCTCTCAAACACTGTGAGGAAAGAAGTTGAGACGAAAAAGGCTGTGCAAGGCTACTTGTTACCTGTAAAAGCTCCCATCTGCGACATCTTACACATGAATGAAAGGCACGGACA
The DNA here is from genome assembly GCF_015220075.1 of Falco rusticolus. NCBI lineage: Eukaryota > Metazoa > Chordata > Aves > Falconiformes > Falconidae > Falco > Falco rusticolus. The sequence continues at coordinate 17,882,749 of NC_051193.1, read as the reverse complement.
AAGCAAGTTTGACAGACCTCTGGTGCTAGCATCTGTAGTGTCAGGGGTGTTTGTGAGAGAGGCGATGCTTCATGGTGCCTGCAGGCGCCTGGGTGGTCCCTCTCACCCCTTGGACCAAGCGCAGGGGTCTCCGTCCAGCAAGTGCCTGGGTGCAGACCCAGTGGTGCAATGTGGCCAGACATGTGAATCTTGCCTGTTGGGTGCTTGTGGACTCATTGTTGACTTGGTTTACATGTTAAATCAGTAACTTTATTTCCTTGAAACTATTTACATGTTTAAAATGGCTGCACATGTCTCAGGATTGTGCAGGGGGTTGGGGCTCGCAGATTTAGCTGCAACGGCTCAGAAATTTTCTGGCAACATCTTCACTCTGGTCTTTTGTTGGAGCTTGTTGCCATCAGAAGTGCTTGAGCAGAAGAGGCTGGACATGGATGCCCACAAAGCCATGCAGTACTGTTGCCACTGCCCTCTTAAATCCTTCCAGCTCCTTGTCACATGGTCTCACTTTGGTGTCTGTGCCCATTTTGTCATCTGCAAAGGCATAAAATAAAACCAGGTTCAAAACTTAAAATTCTCCATTAGGTTTTGGGAGCTTTTGGTGCTCACTGTGTTTCATTAGACTACGGTGTTTGCTGTATTTTATTTTACTTTTTTGTAATGAAACAGTGCAACTTCCTCTCCCTATGACAAGAAGGAGGAGGGTCAGTAGTGTACGCAAAGGCTCAATGTTTGTTACCTGGTTTAGGGAGATCTGGTTAGCTACTGTTGCTTAGTTTTAAAAGGAGTAAAAGAGATCACTTGATCTGTTAGCAAGACCACATGACAAGCAGCTGAATGTAATTAGGTGGGTAGGGTGGTTGTATGGGGCTCACAGCTCTGCGCGTCAGTGTGAATTTTAGAGTTGTTATTCTGAACTACACTATTTTGGTTTTATTTTCTTTCTCTGCTGACCCTACCTGCAGATGAGAAATGGCTCTTTTTGCATGACTGTGGTATTCAAGAAATCTGAACTGTGTCAGGAAATTTGTCACTGAAGTACCCTTGGAAAACTACAGATCCTTTTGCAGCTGTTAAGCATTGGTATGTAAACACCTTCTCTTTTTTATTTATTTTCATAAGATTTATTACATTGTTTTCCTTGAGATGACAGTTGTGTGCCAACTGTTTCTCAGTTAAGAGCTTCAAAACAAGTTGCTTTATTTTTAACAAACTGCCTGAAATATTTTGATTTTAAGAGACAGAGTTCAGCATTGTTGCATCCTCATGTTCTAGGGGGAAAAATAAACTTAAAACTGGGAGGTATACTGGTTAATGTAAATCATAGGCTTTGGGTTGAAATGACAAAACTGCAGCTCTTCGGTATGTCTTTGGCCATTGCTTTTCATGAAGAAATCAGTCAGATTTAAAGACAAACCTGGTTAAGTTTATCAGTAAGGTTAAAATAAATGACTGCAGCGACCATTGTCTGGATTCAGTAACCATAAGGTGCCCTGTCAGGTCCTAAGTCATCACCCTACATTTCCTTCTGGGTAAAGTCAAACTTGTTCTACAGTTAGAACGTGGAATTAGACCTTTGATAGTAAAGTGTGCTGTGCAAATAACACTTCATAATAGAGAACAAAGTAACTCGGTATTTTTAAATGTTGTACTGCTTAAACTTCCCCTCCCTCTATGTATTCCTGTGTTGTCATTAACTTATAAAGATAAATCATAATTAATAAAACAGTCCTTTAGAATGATGGGTTTTTTAACTGGGTTGCACACTGATGTGTTTGTTCTCACGTATACTAAATGTATTGTTGATAAAAGGAATAAAAATGGTGTTGCACAGTCTGTTATTTTTAATTAGCAAAAGAAATTGGACTGCAAGGAACCATGAGAGCTCATCTAGTTCACATTCTTTGTTAAATCATACAGTAACAGTTTCAATCTTAAAATTAGTTCTGGTAAAAGCAATATGGGGGTGGGATGTTATTACTGCGTTTTGTATCTCCTCTGGAAGAAACTCAGAATGCATGTGCCCATCTGACTAGGTCATTCCTTGCCACCCCAAGCAGGAATTTTTAATCGGGCATCTTTTCTAGCCCATTTGCCAGCATTTTTCTAATCATGGACCAAATGTCCTAGATTTGTAGACTGTATATAACCAAGGAGGAGTTGTTCAGAGAACAGAAAACAGTATTCTCCACTTCTGTGGGAAGGTCACAAGGTTTTCCCAGGGTTTACCTGCTGTCTAGGATAGAGTGTCTTAAGATTATTTTTCTAGCCCTGATTCATCATCCCTTGACTTGTGTTTATGAGAAGGAAGTGCCAGATTCATAAATGTTGTTAAATAAATATGTTGTCTTGCTGTTTCCTTATAGACATCCTCAATGTCTGAAAAACTTACATAAAATAACTGGAAGGAAGGTTTTTTGTAAACATTGATGCTTGACTTAGCATGGTGGTTTTTTTTTTTTTCTGTGCTGTGTTGGATTGGTTGTCATAGTGGCTTCATTGTAATTTTACTGTTTTCAATCATTGCATTACATGTGCATTTTGCATGTGTGCTACACAAACAATTTCTAGCACATTTTAGGGTATTGATTTCTAATAGCCTAAGATATTTGAGGGGATTACATTTTTGATAATGTTGGGATTCAGTTGTATAGAGCAAAAACTATATTCTGGCATGTGGTGTTGCCCACCTTGCCCTCACCATACTCCCAGAGGGTTTCAGTATATTTGCTTATTTCCAGCATGTCTTTCATTTGTATCACTATCTTAAACAAAACACCCGGAGTAATTGAGCCTGTTAAAAGACGAACTAGGTATCTAGTTCAGCTGGAATTCTTTGAACATGTCACTAAGAATGGCATCAAAGAGAAATTGTAATTTTTTTACTTTAAAAAAAATTTTTTAAAAAGACCAAAAATTCTGCAACTATGCAAAATTTAAAGAATGAACTCAAAAAATCTTAAAAGCAGTTAATGGAAAAAGACCTGGAACATATCCTAGTAGAATGAGGTAAATAAGCTCTAGTCCAAGGGAAGTAGAAATAACTTAAGGAGAAAAAGTTAAGAGTAACTTTTCTTTGCTTTAAAATGTTTGATTTCATAACTGGGAAATAATATAGCTCTTGCTTCTGTATTTTGTTTCAACACTGTGTCACAGGGATAAATTTTCTTCACAAAAATCCAGTTTTGATGCATCATGGTGCAGCTGTTGGTGTAAACAGAAGCAGACCTGGGATCTTGGTGAAGTGGGAATTCTCTGGGAGTGAGGGGGTGGTTGTATGTTAGCATAGCTCTATGATAGCCACTGCAGCTGTACTGATTAGTGCTAACTGAGACTTTGTTTTTCCACGTACTGAATTTGTTTTTACTGGAATCTCATTACTGGATTTTTATTTCCTTCCATAGGAAATCGTATGCACTGGTTTAAAATCAAATCAAACACTGCAAGCCAAAGTCAGTCTTTTAATAGAAGATGAAACAGCAGCACCTACTTTAATGAGTCTTTTCAAATAGAAACTCTTGTCAGACAGTGCCATTGCATACTCCCAGTTTCTTGTGACTTCTCCACGCAGTGTATAGCTGAATAGATTCTTTCTTATCTACTTACCCTTTACATCCTGTTTCTCATTTCCGAGGTTTGATGCCTTTCTCAGTCATAATGTGGAACGTAAAAATTGCAAAGTATTATATGAAGTCAGTTTGTCAGTTTGCATGAGCTTTTCAGATTCTTTATAAGTATGCGAAGCTTTATACTTAGTGTTAAGTCAGGGAAGCACAATCTGAATCCACTGTGGTATTAAAACTCTGTAGGTGTTTCCTTGACACAGTTTTCTACAGGGAACTTCTGCTGCTTGGATCAATTAGAGCAGTCTGACTGCAATTTGATTTCTTAGAATAACTTTGTATATTTTTTACAGAACTTGGGTTATAGAGGTGGTTGTTGTGTAAGCTTGCTGCTGCTGAGCCATTTATTAGCTATAGCAGAAACATTATGAATAATAATTATAATGGAAGACTTCTGAGGGGAGAGGTAGGAAATTGCCTGCTATTGTACATCAGTTAAAGTGAAGCTTAAGGAAGCAACGTCGGCATGAAATGTTGCAGAATTCTGTAGGAAGGCATCTACAGCACAAAAAGCTGGCAACAACTGCCAGGTTTCAGTCAGAGGTGTTACTCCACAGCCATCTTGGGAGCCTCCCTCAGTCTGGGAATAATTAAAATGAATAGTATGGGTAAACTGTGACATGACACTTGTGATTCTTCTTGCTTTCCTTGCAGGGCTCGTGCATACCTCCATGTCAAGAATTAGTGTAAGAAATCCTAGCTTGCTGTGCTGTTTATTTGAGTGGTCTTTGTTGTGTATCAAGATTTAACTATAATTCATGCTGCAATATGGCATTCTGACCAGAGCAGTGAGATAAATAGTGTTGGCAACTCAGGTTGAAAAACAGCAGACTTTTTGAATGGAATCTTTGTGTTGTGCAGTTCAGCCTGCTTAATCAGTGTTTCTTTTGAATTATCCCTTCCCCGAGGCTCTAGAAAAGAAGCTGTACTAGGATACAAATTGAAGCAAACATTTGGCCAAAGCACTGTCTGAATATTTTGGCTGACTGCAGAGCCTCAGTAGAAAGCTTGGGCAGCGTTAATGGAGTTCTAATGGAGCTGTTCAAGTGGAAGATTCAGTCACGTGTTGAAAGCATGGGCTTATTTTTCAGTTCTTGTGAAACAAGAAAAATAACCTGTAGTTTTAGCTTTGCTTTGTTAGAAGAGTTTAAAAGTGGTACTTCTGAGCCACAGCGTACTCCAGAATGACTGTGTCTTGCTGTCACAGATTGAGATTTCTGCTTTGCTGTTGCACATTAGTAACTTCCTGAAGAGAATAGGTTGTGGCCTATTGAATACTGCCTGGTTCTGTTTCAGGCTGAAGTGTTTTATTATGTAAGGGACAAGTTAAATTATGCCCAGAGTATTCTCAGTGGGTTATTTCTAACCTTTTCATAGCATGTATGAAACAAGGAAGCATCACATATGCTTACTATCTCCAGACACATTTACTAAAACCTCCTGCCCAGTACTGGCTGAAAGTATCTCTCAGATGTAGCTATTACAGACTGTGAAATCAGAAGGCTCAGTTGTTTTCTGAGACTTCTTAAGAGCAGATTATTCATGACCAACCCATCTCTCAATTTCTTTCAAGTGTCATGCTAACAGCCTGCAGTGCTCTGGCTGTCTCCACGCTGCAGTGATTGCCAGCATGATCTGGAGCAGGCCCCATGAGCTCGGCACCTGCAAGGATGCTTTTGTCAAGATTTCATGATTTTTATGATTTGGGAGAAGTGAATGCTAGCTCTAAACCTCAGTTTTATCAATCTAGATACATCCGTCTCTGTCTATATGCACCACTCCCCTGCTTGGCATCTCAGACTGTCTCTTGTATTTCAAGTCCAATGACATTGGATTCGAGATGAAGGACTAGGAGGAATGACCTTTTCTAGTTACTGGACAGGGCTTTTCTCAGCTGACAGTTTTCCTTGCTTTCCCACAGATAACTAAATTTATTCTGCCCTATTTCTAGATCAATTTAAGAAACACTTGTGATGAAATACTTCTACAGATGACTTACTATTATTCAGAGAATCACAGAATGGTTGGGGTTGGAAGGGTCACCTGGAGGTTATCTAGTCCACCCCCCTGCTAAAGCAGGTTCACCTTGAGCAGGTTGCACAGAGTCACATCCAGGCAGGTTTCCAATGTCTCCAGAGAAGGAGACTCCACAGCCCTTCTGGCAGCCTGTGCCAGGGCTCTGCCACCCTCCAGGGAAGGAAGTTCTTCCTCACACCCAGCTGGAGCTGCCTGTGTCCCAGTTTGTGCCCGCTGCCCCCTGCCCTGTTGCTGGGCACCACAGCCAAGAGCCTGGCCCCGTCCCCCTGACACCCCGGTCAGGTGTTTGTGTGCGTGGAGAAGATCCCTCTCAGCCTTCTCCTCGCCAGGCCGGGCAGCCCCGGCTCTCCCAGCCTTTTGTCATCAGGGAGACGCTTCAGTCCCCTCATCATCTCTGTAGCCCCTCACTGGACCCTCTCCCATAGTTCCTTGTCTGGAACCGGGGAGCCCAGCACTGGGCACGGCTCCAGCTGGGGCCTCACCAGGGCAGAGCAGAGGGGAGGGTCACCTCCCCCCACCTGCCGGCCATGCTCCTCCTCGTACACCCCAGGGCATCGCTGGCCCCTTGGCCACCGGGGCACACTGCTGGCTCTTATCTCCAGAGGCAGCTGAGGAACACTTGTTGCTGCTCTGGTTGGCTTATTCCTCACTTGGATGTGATGACATGAGCATTATTCCTAACACCATGCCCAATATTCATAGGTAATATTTTCCAGCTCATTAGAAATGGATATTGATTACTTGTTCAGTTAGTAACTTTGATAACTAGTAAGTTTTCTGAGGAACAAGATGTTTTCTTTGGTGCCGGAAATGTGATCCAACACTTCAGTCCTGCTCCAAAAGGCCGTGATGCCTTGCGGTTAGCTGTTTTCATTTGGCATGCATAGACAAACTTCTGATGGACTAAAAAATCTTTGGATATTTCAATGTCATCTAAGCGATGAGAAAACTTTTAATTTCCTGAGGAATAAATAGCCAGAACAAATGTAGGAAATGCTATATACTATGTCCCCTTGTTATTTACTCTTGAACTAAGTCAAGTAACTTGCACCAAAAATAAGGACAGATCACAATATTATAGAAAAACAACAATGCTAAAGAATGGTAGCAGCTACAAAACAAACAAAAATAGTAACTTTTATTGCATCTTCCTATCAAAAACCAGAGTTAGCAAGAAACAGAGTTTACCTCCTATGAAAAAACAAGAGAAGCAGGTATTTCCCAATCCAAAGGATGAAGAGGTGGATTAAATTCTGCACTGCAATTCTTTCCTGCCTCGCCCCTTTGTACACTCGCCCACATCATGTTAGATGAATCATTCAGTTTTATAGTCCTATTTGTATATTTGTGTGGGTTTCACATTTATCTAACAGTGCCTAGAGGTTGTCTGATGCCTGACCTTTTCCATAAACTTTTCATAGACTTAATAATGATAATTTATTTTTGCCAGATTATTTCCCTGGAATGCAGCATCCCTCTAGTAAAAGTATCCTTCACAAACTTGGCAGTGTGACCTTCTGGAGAATCATTTTCTGTATTCCAGGTAGCTGTTCTACAAAACAAGATGGAAGGCAGCTGAGAATTTTCTTGCCCTGGATGAGAAAAAAAACCCCAAACCCCCAACATTTTAAAGAAGATGCAAATATTTTCCTCTGGCTGTTTGCAGTGTGTGATTTAATGGGCTTAAACAAAGAACCTGGCCTGACTAAGGTGTGTTGCATGTACCCTACTGAATTGCTCACATAGGCAGAGCATGAAATATACTACTGTCTTTAGTATGAGTACATGCACGTTTTCCCTGAGATGTTGCTTCATTCATATTATAACTGCACATATGAAATTGCATCCTTTTTCAGTTTTTATATTTTTTTATTTTTTCCTTTTATTCTGCTTTTTCTTGTGTCTGCTTATTCTAGCTGTCTGCTGGAGATTTTTGCTATCTCCAGAAAAAACCAAACCATTCCTTAAAGAAATGATCAATTCTTATGATCCTCTGTGATTCTTACTATCTTCTCCTTTATCTTCCAGTGGCTATTTCTGAGGGCAGAAATAAAGTGTACTCTTTTTCCTTACACTTTTGGAGTTGGAAGTGTTGCTGAATGAGTGGGTAGGCTTCTGGATATTTCCATCCTTCTGTGAATATGACCAGCTTTATGGGTGAAATCCTGGTGGCTGCTGTGTTGACTGAAAGGATTGGAAACTGTAAATCTATGCAAGACTGTCATTCATCATTCCTTGATACTGTCAAGGGCAGGTGCAGTGTAGTGATGTGTTACAGATGTTAAGGTTAGGCTGTGGGTAAGCTATGAGCTGGATCCCAAAGTGGTCAGAATTCTCATGTCAAGGAAGGATGCTGGACATTGCTCTGAATTTCCTGTTTATAAAGTCAGCGAAAAAGCATGGCACATTAACTTGTAGGATGTTGTGGTTTAACGTATTTATTAAAGGAACAGTTAAATAGCTCAGGAAGGAGTGAGTAGTATGGAGCTGTTTTGTTTTTTTTTTTTTAAAAAAAATGTTCGCTTTATTTTTCCCAGTCTGCTCTGGAATTTATTCACATGGTACAGGTGTTAGCTTCACTGCTACAATTGGAAAGCAACTTCTGATGAGAATTCAAAGACGTAACTTGAGAGGCAAAAGCTCTTGTTCTCAGGAAGGGGACAGGTCTTATTAGAGAGTTCAACTGTTTTCATCAGGTAGCATTGCAAATCTTTATTTACAGTATTTTATTACCATGAAGCATGAAAATGTTAGAAACCGATGAGGGAATAGAGATGATGGTGTGGTTTTTGCAGAGAAGTTGAAACTGCACAGAGATCCTTCCATATGGGTGGTGAGGGAGTGATGGAGTATTCTCTGCAACATTCCTGGTTTTACTTGCCATTGTTTTCCAGTCCCTTGCTGCCTTTCATTCCTTTATGTAACAGCCAGTCTTTGAAATTCAGCCTCCTTTTCGTTGGCTTGGTTATGTTGAAATGCAGATGTAGTTGCAAACCTAACTGTTGTTTCCTTTCCTGGCTTCTCCATTCCCAGTTTGCCCTGAGTTTCTGGAAACGAAATCCAAAATCTGCTGTTTCCTTGCCTGGCCTGTTGTGCAAAGTTCTCACCACATCTGCAGGCCTGTTGCTTCACTTACCTCTTTTTGTGCCCCCTTTCTGCATAGGATCACAATTTTATGCCTGACATGTCCCATTATAACTCATTGTCAGAGTGCTTTGTGTGCCTGTCAGTTCTTGCTCTGCAAAATTCTGCAGTTCTAGCAATGCTGACAGCTGACAAAGTGTCCTAGAGCACCTTCAGCTGAGATAAAAGTGACAACAGCATTTGGAAGCTAAAACCTTGCAGCCTAGTTTTTGCATGTGTTTTTGCAGACTCCTGTATGTATTCTGAGCACCCTCAAAATAACATAGATCCTTCCAGGAAAAAGACAATCCTTAGACATTGATCCTACGATTCCTTTGAATTCCTCTATAGCTGAACCTAAAAAAGTCATAGGAATAAAATGTCAAGTAAAGCAATTGAGAGTAATCAAAAAAAATGCTCAGAGCAACTGAATCTCTTTCTCTCATTTTTGAGAGGAAGGGGTATTTTCCTTCCTGTTATTTCTGTTCTAGAAAAGTTCCAGAAGTCACAGAAAGTGCTATTTTGGCCAAAACTAAAGCAAGCCAGGTCATATGTTTTACTGAGAAAAAACCGGTACAGCTCAGAGTATTTCAGTAAAGTGCTTATTTACTAACACTCTTCCCCCAGCATAGCAGTTACTTGAGTTTATAAAAAATTGTCATAATTTGTTTATATTACGTTTTACATATTTGGCAGCTTTTAGCCAAAGGCACTTCTAATAATGTGTTGACTTAGCAGGAACATTGTTTAACTCTCTGTCTCTTGTTTTGACAGAACTGGAAGTGTCTGATGGTGACCAGTTTTGCAAGCATTAAGGTGCCACTGAAGCCTTAGAGCAGGGTGAGGCTGTTGGCTACGCTTCACCCACGCTAGGCAAGAATGTGGTTATTGCTTTGCTGTAGTGTGATCGGAGTGCTGGTATGACAGGATTAGCAAACTTACTCCTTTGAGGTCCAGATCGCTTGCTTTGTGCTTCTGCCATAACAGATCAGGGGACATGTAAAACAGCTATTGAAGTTGTTCAAGCCTGTGGAGTGCCTGGGTGGGAAGCTTTTGTCGTATGAATTGACTCGCACTTGCAGAATGATCAAACCTGTACAAGTGCATTATTACCACGTACTTGTATGTACATATTGTTCATTGAGAGACCTGCAGGCTCTTCCTTTTCTGTCTCTGTGGGATTTGGACTCCTCTTCCCTCAATGTCCCTGTCAGCTCTTCAATCACAGGCATGCAGCCTCAACTGCTTTTTAAGAATAAAGCCATATTTGGGGAAAACCTTCATTTGCAAAGCATTTGTGAACTCTAAACAGCATTGACTTTTTCGTGGTATATTTACAAATATGGCTCAATTATATATTAATACAGTGGAACATTCTTAAGCAGATTCCCAACTCTTTCACCTATCATATGCTACCCTTGCTGTGATAGATGCCGAGGGATGTAACCCCATCACTGCGCTCCCTCCATCCATGGAGGGCTGGATCTCCATTGCAGGGGGAATATGCAGACTTCACTCCTGTCTCTATGATGCAGCCTGGTGAATGCCCCGCTGTTCCAGTGGGGTCTGCCTTTCCTGAGCAGAGAAGGCAAGGCCAAGACACAATTTATCTGTCTGTAAGATCTACCTGAAAGCTGAGTGACACTGTTAGTTGTAACCCTGAGTGTCTGCTGTCCATCCCCAAAAGGATAATGATGAAAATCTGTGGTATCTTAACATATGGATTAATTATAGGTCTAATATCTGTGTTTTGGCAGATTTGAATTAGTATGTCTCTATAATTGTGTGGTATAGCCTCCCATGTTATTCGCTGGCTTTATGGCTGCTACAGTGCAGGTCTGGGATGCTCAGGGTGATGTCCGAGTTGTACAGAGAGTCATTTCACTTGGTATGAGGGGAAAGAATGGGTTGAATCAAGCAAATGGTTTTATTTGACTAGTTTCATACAGAATAGTGTTTTTTTTGCTCTTGGGAGGGCTGGCTAGGTGGTGTAGTGTGGGGGAGGACGCTCCCCCCCTCCAAGCTTCCTCCGTTAAATATGTATTGCTTCTCTGCAACATGGGGCTGTGGTGCAGGTGTGGTCTGAAGTCATGTCAAGCCTTATGTTCCAGTCTTTGCCACAGAATAATTTTTCTCTTTAGAAATGTATGGTAAAGATGGCTTTCATCATCGTAGCTATGGGGCAATGCAGTGTCCTCAAGTCTGCACAAGACGGAAAGAAAGAAAACAGCAGTTTGTGTTAGAGACTGCTGTATCCTCCTTGCACCTGAGAGAGGATGTAAAGCAGCGAGCAGAACTGAACAGCTGTGATCCATATACTCCATCGTAACAAGTGTTTTCATACTAAAACGTGTTTTAGGTACAATGTAACTGTAGTAAGATGTGTGTGTGATTTCGCACATACTTCAGATCTGCTCCTAGGTAGGTCATGCACAAATCTCTTCTGAAATGCTGTTTGCCTCTAGGAATAAATAGGACGTGTGAACTGTGTAATTGCTTCCAAGCCATGCTGTCAGGCAGCACCCTCCTTGCATGGGGAGGCATGAGGCACACCTCCTTATCTCTGAGCACCTATCAACATGAATGCAAACAGGTGACACATAGGCCTCTTGGTTGTGTGTTAAAAGAGGTGGTGCTAGAAAAATACTCCTATTGGAAGCACTGTTGCCAGTGTGCCCTAACTATTCCTTTAGCAGAGTTTGGGGTAAGTGGTATAATTTATTTTAAATTGCTGTGCTTGAGGACTGTCCGATTAAGAGCATGTTCAGATTTCCTGAATTGTACACTGTGCACGTGGGTACAAATTTTTATTTGCAGCTCAGTGCCTTTTTTTTTTTTTTCTTCATGTTTTCGTTTATTCATCTCTTTTGTGCCTTCTTCCTTTTCCTTCTCCCCCCCCATCAGCCCTGTAGCAGCATGGGATTTGCATGTTTTGTGCAAGGCCAGTTCAAAATGCATATTCCCTGTCCCCAGACTGCACAGGGGAAAGCCTGCATGCCAAGCCAATTTCCTTAATTTATGCAGTAGCAGCACTGCCATAGTCTTGAATGTTTTATCACACCATAGGGTTCTGATATTTGTGTTCTGGAGGCAAAAATGCGAGCCTGTTAATACTGAAGCCTATTAATGTGAAAGTACCTTGGATTAGGAAATCCACTGAACAAGAAGAGCACTTGTTTAGCAGAGCATCCCCTCTTGGCAAGCCACAATCTGGATATGTGTATGTGGAGGCTCCAGAGCAGCAGCTGTATGGGCACAGCTTACGTGATGGCTGTGGGGGTCCTGTCAGCAACAGAAAAGGCCGGTGGAGTTTTCCCAGCACTTGGTCATAACCCCTGTCTATCTGCATGCTAGGTGAAGTGCAAAGCTAGAGCTGAATGGAATTTAAGGAGGAGTTTACAAAAGGCAAGACCCTGGAGGGCTTGATGTGGAGCCTAGAACTGTGCCCATCAGTGATTTTTTTCAGCCAAGGAGTTCTTACTTTTGGAAGCAAGATTTGGGAATGATCATTTAAAATGAACTCAGATTTTTTTTTTTCTTTTGGTGACCTGATGAATTCTAAGTGTATCATCAATTTCCTCTGGTTCTTCCTTTTCTGCTTCCCACTCCTGATACACAAGGTACAAAAATCTGGAAGGAAACACTGGAAGGTGTGAAGCTGTAAAGTCTTATTTTAAAAAAAGCAAAACTGAAAGGAAAAAATGGCATGGGTTTTTAGTAACAGGGCCATGACTTTTAAAAACCCCACAGCAGTTTTTGCTATGAATATACTTTGCTGTGAATATATTTTTATTTCTGTTATGTGGAGCTGGATGTGTCTGGGCATTAGGACTGCAGGTCTGGGAAGTAGAGGGTGGAGATCACTTTTTAAATATTTGTACAGGGAGGAGGACAAGGCTTGAAACTGCTATGAAAATAGCTCTTTGCATGTCTCCAAGGATAGGTTAACTGTGCAGGATTTCACAAGAACCACTCCCTGGAGGTATTTGAATAATAGATTGACATTATGAGGTGCAGTGAAAGGTGTGTGCATTTCAAAAGGCTAAGGAGAAAAATTCCTTCTCAAGCAAATCCTTCAGATGCATTTTTATGCCCTTCCTGTGAAGGGTTCCTAGTCCTCTGTCAGTCATTTGCAAATTGTATTTGTTACCAGCTCTATGGAGAATTGAGGTTCAAATGGTCCGAATGATGTGGCATGTTTGCCCAAACAGATACTCTAAAAATTGGATAGAACGCTAGGAACGCCTTTAGGTTTTGCTGCCCCAAGGTCTAACTGTGACCTCTCTTACCCAGAGTTTTCACCCAGCTCTGTCCAGTGGCAGGGTGCAGCTGAACCGTAACAGTTTTACAGCTCCGAGGAAGAGCTGTAGCGCCCTTTCTTCCTCTATAAGATCTTGCACAGGGTGCATGATAGATTAGCTTTCTTACAACATTAATTAGCAGTGATTTGGTGGCACTATCATTTGTAGCTGTTATGAAAAGGTACCTAGTTATAGCTAGCTAACAAAATATCAACAAGACAAGGCAAATACTTCTATACAGGTCGGATAGCATCGTAAAAGATGTGAAGGTAACTTGGCTTTGTAGAATATACTGGCCCCAATATTTGCATTTAAGCCTTTTAAGCAACAATTAGTTTAGGTGTATTGAAGCTGAAAGAACATTTACTTGAGTAGAGGGGCAGCTTACACAGCCCTTTGCCCTTGGAGATCATGGGCAAATGAAGGGCAAATGAAAAACCATGTATGAGATGAAAGTCTAAATCAAACCCAGTCTTTAGTAAAAAACTCCTTGTTTGCCTTTTAAAATATTTTTCCCTTCCTTCTAGTGCATTTCAATTAAAAGACTTTGTAGAGCTACAAGGTAGGCAATCTGATTTTACTTTTTTTTTCTTTTTTTTTTCCTTTTTCCTTTCCCAACAGTGGGGAGGATTTAAAAAACAACAAAACCCCCAAAAAGCCCTTTGCTGGTACATTGAGTGTGGCTAATGAGTCAGGGCTTTTAATTTCTTCAAAAACTGTTCTTATGTCAGTGTGTGGCTGCCTGTTCAGCTTGCTTACTTGAATATGCCGCTCCTTCAGACCAGATTGTGGTGTATTTATGTAAAAAGCTCATACTCTTACTGCAGGGGTTTTTAGTTCAATTTTTTACTCTATTGCGCAAACCTTTGTATTAAAACGCCACAGTGGAAAGTGAATTGGCTGGCTGTGGTGTGGTAGTGAGTGTGAACTCTGTCACCTAAACCCCCTTTCCTGCAAGATTTTACTGTCCTCGGTGGCATAATGCAAAATACGCCTTGGCTGGGGAAAGGGAAACTTGAAAACTGGAAATGGCAACAAGGTGTTAGATGCTTTCCACTGACTTTTCAGTTGGAGAGTATCTGGGTGTAAATCTGACCATCGTCGGTGTGTGAGTGTGGTAAGTCCCGTCATGGCTAAGTTGACTGATCACGGTTCTGTCTTGTAACCAAGAGTGGTACTTACAGAGTTGAAGCTTTAAAGATAGTTACGGTTTGAGAGTTACGGTTTTAGCTTAACAGTGGTGATTGAGATACGGAGTTTGTTCTAAACCTCAAACTGTCAGTTGATATTCAAGAAGGGATTTGATATTTTGTCATTGATGCAAACTATTGCGGTGTTTGACTTGAAATGAATATCTTTATGTAGTTCAAGCTACAGGTAGTTCCAAAAATACTTACAGTTGAAACAGCACATTTTTTTTTTCTTTTTTTGTATATTATTTCATCATCTATCTTATTTTTTTGTATTTTGGTATCTGTTTCCCTCCTTCATAAGAGGCAATATAATGCCAGTTTTATGTTGTTTTTAGAATGGTTATTTTAGGCTTATCTTTTCATGTTCGTATGTTTGAACACAACATAAGGCAGCTCTCTACTGTTTGTTTGCAGGGAAGAGAGGCTCAGTAGCTACTCAACAGGGAAGTACTAGTGCACTTACATCAGTCTTTCTAGTATCTAGTATACATGAAATTTACCAGTGATTTTTGTAATATGTTCTAGCTCTTACTGCTCTTTGTTCACACAATATCTAATATGGTTATTTTTTCAAAGGCTTAAAAGGATAGAAAGAAACTTCATAAAATGTGTACAGGCCACACGAAAATGTATGTTGTTTAATGGCAATTCAGGATCAAGATTTAGTTTAAATTATTAACTAGCATCATGATGAAAACTTTAAAACCTTTGAAAATTCGTCCTCTAAATAGAGCAAACCCCAACATAAACAACAAAATGTTGCTTGGTTATTTTTCCTTTTTGTATGAAATAACTTATTTGAGACTGAAAAATAGCTATTAATAGAAAACGATTGTCATTTTTATTTAAATACAGTGGGCCGTCAGGCAATTTTTTTTTTCATATGTTAATAAACGTCCCAGTGAACGTAAAGTCAGAATTACATTGCTTGTAGGTTTAAGTAGCTTTTGCCAGCTTCCATGCAGATTATAAATGGTTCTGCAGTTCGTGTTCCAGATGTCTTGGATACTTAGATCTTGTTTTCCAGTCTTCTCCTGAAGTTAAAATCTCTTTCTAGTAGGAAGAATGTTATAAAATTAACTATGTCCTTTTTCAGTCACAGCTGCATTTGATATTGGTAAATGGCATAATTGAGAGTTTAAGGTAAAACCAGCGTACAAGTACAGAACTGGTCCCACTGCTGGATGCTCTGTGGTACAAATCATGATTTATATTTTAAACATTTGTCAAAATATGCCTTGGCAGAGTTGTTGACTAACTAATCCTTTTTTGCTTTGCTTTTTAAGGTGTCTTCTGAATTCTCACTATGTCTGATGGGGACTACGATTACCTCATAAAATTTCTAGCACTCGGTGATTCTGGAGTAGGAAAGACCAGCCTTCTTTACCAATACACAGATGGCAAATTTAATTCCAAATTTATCACAACGGTGGGCATTGACTTTCGGGAAAAGAGAGTGGTGAGTCTTCACAACCAGTGAAAGTGGTAAAACTGTAAAATGGTACCTATCTTGGTGATGGCTAGAATCTATTTTTAAAAAATCTGATCCTTATGTGTAGGTGTGCAATCAATACTTACTGTGTACTTAATCTCTTGACAAGGAAATGATCTCATTTGACCTGGTTATTTTTGTCATTGTTGTGTGTTATCCCTTTCTGTTTCTCCCAAAGTTAAAGTAAGAAGAGCTGATATAGGCAACCATTTCTTACTGCTCAGCAAGTGTTGATGAGTGTATTTACTCCAAGAGTTGTGCACACAATACCTGGATTAGCACTTTTATTGTTGAACTCTCTTCAAGAGGAAGGATTGGGCTGTAATAAAAATGTTGTTGGTTTTTTTTGAACCAAAATGGCTACTGTACAAAGAGTGCAATGTTGATTTTAAAACACATGAATGAAATGGGATCACATGATACGTGGAGCTTATTTGGCTTCCTAAGCAGTTACCACTACCAGAGAAGAACTGTGAAAAATAAGGTAGTTTGGGGTGCATTTTTTAAGCCCTGAATTGTTACTAAACTAGGCAAACATACGTTTGACATGAAGCTGAGCAGTGCGTTATGATAACTAATTGGATGCTCGTCCTTACCGCACTGAGAAATAGAGCTGGCACAAATTTTTTTAATTCTTATGTAGAAGTATTAAATGCCTTTCAGTGTAGTCTGATGATTTCCCAAGTGTCCAGAAATCCGGATGGTGTCATGGGCATTGTGCAGACTGGCTTTTGATGGATGACAATGCACCACTGTAGCGCAATGAGTAAATATCTTAGTGAAATGCGAAACTGGTCTCTTGAAGAAGTTACTGTTCCTTCTTTGGGATAGTAGACGTGGCAGATATGCTTGATCGGCGTATTTGGTAATGCAGGATAAGGTTTAGGTTTCACGACCTGAATCACGTAATCCACAAATTCAGCAAGTTTATGTGTCTTTACCAGAGTTACAAACATATCTTTAATCTTAGGTACAATGACAGTTGAAGGTAAAGAAGATGACCTAACATGAAGTGTTCTAAACAAGACATGAATCTATTTTCATCTGATCCTTCCAAAGCTAACAGATGCCCTTATTTATAATTTCATGCCAGTACTCTCTTCAGCTTTTATTATTATCATCCAGTTTCTGCTTTTTAAGCTGTGATATGATAAGATCTACTCTCAGCTCTTTTCCAGCAATCTTTTGGCACCTAAGAAGAGGTATCATTATCTTCATGAGTTTGCTAATGAGGTTCTGATAGTGGTATGAATGTATTGCCAGATTGCTTGATCCGATCGTTGCTTTCTTGTAATTATATTTTAATTTGAACATGATACAGGATAATAGGAAAAATTAGAAAATGAAAATATTAAAATTAAGCTTGTCTAATGAGACAATGGTCGCTGTAAATCTGTTTTGAGTCCACTGTCTATTGGATAATGTTCTTCCAGTTTCACTTTTTTATAATTTTGCATCTAATTGAATATTCAAAAAGAAGCATAATGTAACCCATATTACTTCTGTCTTATAAAGCAGGGGGACTGAATTGTAGCTGGGATCTTTGTGTCGACAAGTGCTGCATTTAATGACTTTAAATGTCAGTTATTTTGTGTTCTACAGAGGCTGGATTGCTAACACTCAGTCTTGCGAATTTACCTTTTACAGGTGTATAGACCCAACGGGCCAGATGGTGTTGGTGGCAGAGGACAGAGGATACATCTTCAGCTCTGGGATACTGCAGGGCAGGAAAGGTATGTTCCACCACCCACCTAGCAAGTAAGGCTGTTGTCATCAAGCTAGGTGCAAACAGAACCAAGTACATGAATTCTATTTGTCAATTTTTCCATTTTAATTGTACGATGGAAGATGGGAATGTGCGCTTATTTTAACAGTGATGGAAAGTTTCCTATGAATACCCATTAAATTACAAGTGTAATTTACAACTCTAGAACATTTAAACTGTAATCGTTGCTTTTCATCTTTTGGAAACTGTCAGTTTATTTTTTCATGGCCAATGCATATAGATGTTTTTAAAGCTTTTCTTTTTTTAGTTTTCCTTAAATTTCTGTAAATATGTTGAGGTCTTGGGAAGGTCAGACAGGTGAAATCACCTCAAAAGATTCTTTTCTATTTCTCTATCAAAAGACTAGCAGCAGTGGTTGATGATCTTAAAATTAAGAACTGATACGTACAGGGGAAAAATTTCTGTTCAAAGTTTGAATTTCATTCTTATTTTAATTTCTGAATCTTGATCAAGTCATGCTTTATAGCATAAGTCTTTGTCTAAAGCTGTCACACTCAAGTGAAATGTCTCCTTGATTTCCTTAGGCCTTGATTAGACCATAGTAATGTCAGCAATTCTTGTTATGCAGTCCCTCCTCCAGCAAAATGATTACGATAAATATTTTGTTCTAGTTAATTCAGTCTTAAGTTACCTCTGGTTTATGACTATATGCAATTATATTTTCTAAGTAACTTGTGAGACGAGCCAACTAATTTGACTTTGCTGGCCTAGGTTTCGTAGCTTGACAACGGCTTTCTTCAGAGATGCCATGGGGTTTCTTCTACTCTTTGATCTGAC
Organism: Falco rusticolus; assembly: GCF_015220075.1. NCBI lineage: Eukaryota > Metazoa > Chordata > Aves > Falconiformes > Falconidae > Falco > Falco rusticolus. The sequence goes on along the minus strand of NC_051193.1, from coordinate 17,864,420 downwards.
AAATGAGCAAAGCTTTCTGAATGTCAGGAACTGGATAAGTATGGCATTTCTTTATTTTTTCTTTATTTCTTTGCATGGGTGTGGAGAGGGCTATTTTTATAAATATGGAGTCTCACTGAGAAACAGAATTGAAAATACTGGTTTTTATAGCTTTCTCAGCAGAAGAAAGTAAATGTTGCATTCATAATTGTGATAGCTTCAAGTGGTGGCTTCTAGTGCTGACTTGAAATACAGCTTTGTCTACTGGACTTTGAATCTTAACCTATATAAAAGCAGGATGAGAGAACATCATATCCCCAGCTCTGGTGATATTCAGTAATGTAAGTGTGTGGAAAGCCTGTGCAAAACTCTGTTTTGACTCACCTGAAGCTTTGTCAGCAAAACTTGATGGAAGGCAAGTGTTACTAAGCTGATGTATCTAGGCGAAGGAGTTCCTAAACTGCATCATCCACCAGGAGAGGGAAGCATATCCTTTCCTGGCAGCTCACTGAAGATGCTTGGTGAGCCTAACTCCTTAAGCTACAAATACAGAGCTTCTGTGCTGACTTTGCCAGGCTTCTGCTCCCCTGGCTCGCTCCCTGGCTTTTTCATTGGGTACATGATAGCAGATGTCCACCTGTTCGCTGGCTCCTCGTGCAATAGCAGAAGTCCTGTGAGATAACAGAGAACATACTTGTTTTCCATCTTTCCAAGAGTAATTTTCCTGAAGGACTTTGTGTCCCCTGAAATGCAGTAGTGCTCTTAATGAGCTTTATGTGTGACAGTAGGTTGTGACCCCAATTCGTGTTGTTGCTGTTAGGTCAGCTACAAATGCATGCATATTGTGAAAACCCTGACATTGTATTATGTGGAAACAAGAGTGATCTGGAAGACCAAAGAATGGTGAAAGAAGAAGAGGCTAAGGAACTTGCAGAAAAATATGGGTAAATAACTTCCTTCCAGTTATTGCTGTGTTTAAAGCAGAATGAAATGTTTTGTGTAATGCCTTTTCTGTATACCGAAAGGTTATTGTGAGAGTAAGTATTTTAGAATGCTTAACTGGCCAGTATTGATACCTTTTTTTCTGTCAGAGATTACTGGTTTCTGCATTGCTTAAAAATTCATCAGTATTGCAATACTCCTGCACTGGAGATTGGTTATTCTTCTTCTTTCCTTGCAGTAAACAAAGTAAGTTTTCACAAACATTCTGGAAAACAGACAGAATTTAGCTGGAGAGGTGGGTGAATGATGGGAGTCTAATTCTTTGTTCTTGCCTGTGCTGAGGCTTTCCAGGGGCACAGGGACCCCAGGTCTCTTATAAAATGAAATCCAAAAGAGCATTTGGTGAGGTGATGAGTGTCATGTCAGATTTTAGGGAAAGCAAAAATAATTCCAAGCAATGATATCCTAATTTACAAGCTAAGCTGTTTTACACAAGTTTGCTGTAAGGTAACCATTGTCTCTAGCATGGCCATGGAAACATGTGGCCTCAGTTTCTTTGAGAGCCTTGGGACCCATTCCCCAGCATTTGCACAGTCTGCTTACAGAGTGCTGGGTTCCCACAGAAGAGCAGTTCTGGTCCAGACCACGGTTCCCCAGTTCCCTAGTTCTCTGCCTCCTCCTCAGTCTTCCCTCAACTGTTCAAGCAGTTTTGGTAGGACTGTACCTTAGGTGAATTTTTTGTGGCTTAGCTCCATAGGCGTAAGCTGTGTCTTATTGCTGTGTCTTACTGCAGGCATCTGCGTGCTCACAGACTCCCAGGGAGAGTCTGAAAACCAAGTCAGACCAGCAGGAAGACAGGGTAGCTTTGCCCTTCCCCACAGGCACAGGTCATGTGTTCCTAGAGGAACTATGTGAAATCTTTGTTTCTGTCGAACACTAATTAATCCCATAGCACTCATACCCCCTTAACTCTTCCATGGGTCTCATCTCTGGATTACATTGCATTTCAGCGTGGATCAGAAGTGCACTTCTGAACCAAATATTTTGTTGTGGTTTGATTCACATAGTGGAGCAGCTTTCTAGCATGAGAACTGGATTCCTTCTCGGTTGAAGAATAAACAAGACTATGTGCTCCAGCCAGTAATCTGCACTCAATCTGGATGGGTAGATGAGAGCTGGTCCAAAGTAAAGCCTACAGAATGTGCATAGCGTGAACGCTAGGTCAGCAGTGCTGACTGCCTTGTTCTGGAGGTCCAGCCCTCCTGTGCCATGCTGTTTCCTATCGTATAGTCACAAATTAGCTTTCCTTGACTTTGAAGAATCATTTGAGGCAAATCACAAGCAACCTATTAGAGCAGTATTACCTTATTATTTTTTCCTTCTGCTGCGAAAATGCTTGTTTGAAGTCCATGTCACACAGACAACAGCAAGTGCAGACGGTACTTTAAGCAGCTACTTGTGAAGGAGCAAAAACTTTTAAACAGCGGTTGATGGCTTGTGGCTATTTCTTACAGATTTGAAAGGGATCTCTCTCTGTGTGACTTTTGGAAATAATTTATTAAATATTTATCTTTGTGGGTGAAAATGCCAACTTCATTTAGGAATAGGGAGCTACAAGTCGAAGTTATAGATCACGTCCAATATGTTGGCAGTTAAAAAGTTCTCTGCCCTCTAGAGATGAGACAGGATAGCTGATGGGAGTCACTCCTGAGGGGAGCAAAATAAATCCTGCTTCAGCACAAGTGTGAGATAGTGAATATCCCCTTTCTGTGGAAAGGCGTTGTGCTGTTAGGTGATGTACTTTGAAAATGGTTGCAGGAGACCTACACACTGAGGCAGTAAGGTAATACTTCGACGACTCATTGAATCTTTCAGGTTAAGTAAGAAAGACTTAAAATTACGAAGTGGTAATACCTGTCACTTGGGGAGTAACGCTGATGGAGCTGCCCTAGCACCACCCTGTGGGGAGCACCGAGTATGGAAGCTTGAAGCCTACAGACTCGCCATTGAAACATCCTGATCCACAGCAGGAATGAAAGCTAGCAATGTATTTTCAGTACCCAGGTGCCCAGAAACACTTGTTAACAAAGACATAGGTAGTCTGAGCAGGGAGATTATTATATTTTTTTTGTTACGTAAGCGAGTTTATAGTTGAAGTGCCAACAGAACAGTCACATTTTGTAGTGGTAAGGGCACCACATTAGGAATCTGTACTGCCTTGCCTGCAGGGGAACGTCCATACTGGCAAGAATCCCTAGCTGATGTAGATAGAAATCAGTGAGGAGGACACTTGTGCACACAAGGCCATATAAAGTAATTGCATCTCTTGTGGGAAACAGGGCTGAAAAAACCAGACCTCAGGAGCACAGCTTCAGGAACTTATACTGACCAGTGCCTCTGTAAACTGTGGACTCCATGATGTAAATTAAAGGTTATCCTTCTGCCCTACCTACAGAGTCAGCCATTTCATTAATTTCTTTTGCGTGTCAGACCACTAGCCACTTAGTGTCTTTCTGCTATGGAGTAGCAGTTGCCTTTGTGTGACTTCTAAGTATGTGGCAGTAATCTTGTACTGTTTTTTCTCCTATGCATATAATAAACTGTGTCAGTTTGTGGGTTTTGTCTTCTGCAGAATACCGTATTTTGAAACCAGTGCAGCTAATGGGAATAATGTAAGCAAAGCCATTGAAACTCTGCTTGACCTCATTATGAAGCGCATGGAACGGTGTGTGGATAAATCCTGGATCCCAGAAGGGGTAGTGCGTTCCAACGGGCACAGCTCTACAGAACAGTTGAACGAGGAGCAAGAAAAAGGCAAATGTGGCTGTTAACTCAGTTACAGTGAAGTTTAATGTATATCATAAAGTATAGTACAGTTGCAGTTTCACTGTTTAACTTATGGACAAATCCCATTGTGTATGAGCTATATTAATTCTTGATATTAATTTTTGGTTTTGTTCTCTCAAACAACAACAAAAAAGTTATGTAGTTTATTAGTGATGGGACAGAGGTTTAATTTGGTGCAACATTGGATATTCCTCTAATTCTCTAACTGGGAGGGAAGGGAAGGAGAGGAATTTTCATTATCAAATTTAGAAACATGCATGGGCAATGAGAAGGGGTAGCCTTCTGAACTGAGGGATTTTCAATGGCCCTTTGAAGGCTGCATTAAATGCACAGACTAGGCATTTACATACTGTGACAGCTCATGGTCTCTGTTAACAGGAAGCTTACAACATGGTCCTTGGTTTTGAACAGAAACATTTAATCATTTCATCAATCAATAACAATCTTGAAGAGCAAATCCTGTGTTCTCCACAAAAGCTTGCGAGTAGCTTTTCCTTGCGCTCTCAAACCATCGATTTTTAGTGATCAAAACCAAAAGAAAGGTATTCTATATAGAATAAAGAGCTGCACAGAAGCACAGGGGCACGTATGTAGAGCATTTTGGGTATGTCATGAAATTGAACTTGTCAACTACAACTGTACTATATCAAATATATCCAACACAGCCTATAAGACCTCCTGAAATAATTTGAATTTCTAGAACATGCATATACATATATTTATATGTAAATGGCATAACTGTACATCTGTTGTTGTGTTTCTTTTATGTTACTGACCGATCATGTTTCAACAGGAATGTAGGGGCAACCTAGATGTCAGCAAAATTTCATCAGAGCTACTGCTTTGCACGGGGTTTGTTTTACTAAACACAGATTTGGAATGTTTCTTCAAATTGGATTGATAAGTGAATGATGATTGTCTTCTGGTGAGATGCAGCTAAGATACCAGTTCTGTCTAGATCAGTATTTCTATAAATTTATAATGCTCGTTTTATTCTGCCAACCTTTGTGTCATGTATATCTTGGCTATCATATATTCCTTTATGGCTTGTTCATTTCCTTTAGGTAGTATTTAAAAAAGAATAGAGTTGCTTTTCTTTTTTTTCCCCCTATGGATCACATAAATGTCGATTTTGGTTTCAGTGGATCATGTTACTCTTTGATCATTTTTATTTATTCATACAACCTAAGGAGCAATCAGTATTTTTGGGGTCTTTTTTCCAGACTGATTTATAAGATGTGCCTGCCAAACTGTTTTCTACCCTAGCAGAGGTTGTATAACTGTAAAGTATTGCCACTTATAGTCATAACATGCCAAATTGAGTCTTGTTAGACTTTCCACAACAGTTTGTTTACAAAACTAAAAAGCTATTACTACTTTAGAAATTATGTATTTATTTATTTAAATATTCTAACCGCTGCATTTTCGGGCAAGTATTGATACCAGTTTCGAACATGAATTGCAGCATAACAAATTTTTTGAAGGACCAAAAATGTTTCTAGAATAGGAGCTAATTAAAAAAAAATAAATATTTGAAGTAGCCTCTGGTTATATTAATAATACAAGAATAAGTGTTAAAACTTGGTTCTTAAAATATTTTACAAAGTAACGCATTGTTCTTTAACACAACATGTAAATATTAGATTTTTATCACAGCCTACACAGAATATTTTGAAAGTGCAATATAATTTGACTGCTTTGGGGCTAGGACAGAGATTAAAGCAATTTATATTGAATAAATACAGTTTTGTGGTTGGGTTTTTTTTTTTTCCTACTGTACAATACCAAGTTTCTAAAATGCTTGTAGACCAGCATTACTGTAGTTTAACTCAGAGTGCCTTTTGAAGTTACCATCATGTTTCTGACCAGTAGAGTATCAAGCTACTGTAGGACACAATACATTTCAATGTACTGCAGTGTCTGAATTTCTTTTCATGTAACTCTTTGCTTTTCAGAGGGTTGCAGTGGAACTTTATCATGTGTTAACTTTAATGGGAGTTTTTGTGCTTATAGCTCTATCCAGTTCCTGAAAACATCCAAGGATTATTGCAACCAACTACTGAGCTAAGTGACTACTGAAATGGTGTAAAAATATTTCCTTTTGAATACCTAGTTTAGATTTGATATTAAATAGTAAATGCTGAAACTGTCATATTTTTGTTATGCATATTATATGTCACTATTTACTGTATAAAGAAGTCTACATAAAATTGCTTTGATGTCAGCGTTTGAAATGGGCTGTAAGATTTATCAGTTTGAATTATTCTGTGACAAAACTTTTGTTCCCTTTTTAACTCTCACGAGAAATCATGGTAAATGTTTCTTGACAGCAAATTACAGTATTGTTACAAGTCTAGCATTGGTTTCAAAACAAACAAGGAAACAAAGAAGAATTCTCCGTGATGAGAAACACTTACTTCAAGAAAAGTTTTTTCAATCCAGTGTCAGACAAAAGTGTTGATCTGTAATGGAACAAAGCTTTGAGAAGGATTTCCATTATGACACTTTGTCCTAGGATTTCGTATTAATATAAAACAGTTAAACATCTCTTATCTGAACCTTGTTAGTTTGGTGGGGTGCCCGTGGCTGGATGCCAGGTGCCCAGCAAGCTGATCTATCATTCCCCTCCTCAGCAGAATGGGGATGGGGGTGGGGGTGTGAGGGACAGAAAATAAGATGAAAAAAAACGCTTATGGGTCAAGCTAAAGGCAGTATAACGAAGCAATAGCAAGTCATGTGTGCAGAAGCAAAGGAAAACAAAAGATGTTATTCTGTGCTTCCCATCAGCAGGTGATGCTCAGCCACTTCCCGGGAAGCAGGGCTTCAGTATGTGTAGAGGTTGCTGCAGAAGAGGGAGACAAATGTTGGAAATACCGAATGCCCCCCTTCCTCCTCCTCTCTCTTAGCTTTTATGTCTGAGCAGACATCATGTGGAATGGAATATCCCCTTGGTCAGCGTGGGTCAGCTGTCCTGGCTCTGTCCCCTCCCAAGATCCTGCCCACCCGCAGCGTACCGGTGGTGGGAATGCTGGAGAGGCAGCCTTGGTGCTGGGCCGGCGCTGCTCAGCAGCAGCAACACACTGGTGTGTTCCCACCACCTTTCTGGCTACCAACACAAAGCACAGCGCTAGGGGCTGCTGTGGTGCTCAGCCAGACCCAACACAGTTAGCATTAGTTGAACTCAATTGTAACATTTCCTGTTGTCTCAGTTCGGTATCAGTCTGTGTCCTTCTGTGCTGTCCCTGTGCATTATGGGTTTTCTAGTTTAAATTGCAGAATGGTTGGGGTTGGAAGAGACCTCTGGGGATCATCTAGTCCAACCTTCTGCTGAAGCAGCTTCTCCTAGAGCCGTTTGCACAGGATCTCATCCAGGTGGGTTTTTAATGTCTCCAGAGAAGGAGACTCCACAGCCTCTCTGGGCAGCCTGTTCCAGTGCTGTCTCATCCCCAATTCAATTGGATGTGGCCTGGAGCCACCTGGTGTTGATTTGTCCTGCTTGGAGCAGGACTTTGGTCTAGATGACCTCCAGACATGTCTACCAGCCAGCATGATTGTATACTCTACGAAGCTGGTGCTACAAGTGCGCATGACAGTTGTTTTGTATGACTGTATGACAGTTCTTTTACTTCTGTTGGGAAACTTGGACAAGTACGTAAATATTTGCCTACCACAGTTTTGCTATGAGATTAAGGTATTGAGTTGAGTTATTTGGTGAAACAATTCTTGCTGTGGTAATCTGTCAAAAATCAAACAAATGAGTGGCTCTGTACTCAAAACCTCTTCCAGTGAGGCTGTTTTTCAGCTGGATGCTTAATTCTGTCTGTGAATAATTGTTAATGCAGTAGAAGTACATACTCTTTTTTTTTCTTATAATTAATCTGGATTCTGGCGCCAGCAACCTTCAATCTACATTGCATTTTAGATCGGGAATAAGCACTTCAAATCCACAACATAATGGCTTGTACTTGAAGAGGAGATTAGTGCCTTGATATGAAAAAAGAGCAGGGGGTGGGGGAGGATCCAATTGTAAACGCTTGTAGTATGGCTGTGCTCTTACATCCCATCTGTCTGCTGGAGGCGTTGGTGACAGTCTGTAATCCGCAGTGTTTAAATTGTAGAAGCCACCAAAGACTTCACAATACAGTACTCTGCCAGGAAAAAGCTGTCTTGAGTGAAATAAATACAGCCCGTGGGGAAGTCACATGGGCAGGAAACTCACAAGTAATCAAACTGAAAAAGAAGGATTGCAACTGCATATGCCAAAGCACAGCAGCCCTAGACCTCAGCAGACTTGTTTACTATTTGGTTTTGCCTCTAGCTGTAAACTTGGTGTCTTCATAACTTTCCTCAGAAAACTGCTTTCTGTATGTGTCTCTGCTGTTTCCTCTTATCAGCTGCATTGCCATCTTCTGTGCAGCCACAGAGCCTTCCCTCCGGCGTGCAGTGTGAGACTAACATCCTGCACCGTCCTATCTTGCTCTCTGCCTCCGAGTCACTTTGGAGCTGTTGCTCCTTAGGGCTGGGGGTGAGTACTAGTCACCAGTCATACACTCTAGCCTCTCTCTCCTACAATAGGATGTGGCTGAGGTCTGGTTTTCAAAAAGATTGGAGACAAGTTCTGTGCTGATAAAGTTAGTGACTGTACTGTGTAGCTCTTTTTTTTTTTTTTTCTTCCTTCTATCTTTCTTAATATAGCCCCAAGCTGACTGCCTTTTTTGTCGTTCTGAACACCAGAAAGCAAAATCTGCCCTAATGGCACATGCAATTCAGCACATGGATTTTTCACCAAATGCACAGATAGTTAATTTCTTTTAAATGGAGAGGCAGGAATTGTGGTGGTAAAGCCTTAGGTGTTGAGGAGGATTTCAGACTTTGAGGTGGGACGGCATCCTAAGACTGAAGAACAGGGAGAAGACCTCCTGTTCCAAACATTTTAGGAAGGTACAGGGCCTGTCATTTAGGTCTCTTCACAATAAACTGGTTACTCTGTATGAGGGGGAACAGGAGTTACAGGTTTCTTAGAGTAATATGTGCATAACTGTTGGCTTTAGACAGTGCTTCAAATTTTGCTTTAAAAATTAATTCTCCTGTAGAAGACTTGAATCTTACAAATACTGAAATGGAGCAGAAAGTAATTTGCCTGAATTCTAGAGTAAATCAACTATAGATTTAAAAATTTGTCTGACTCCTTTTCCTTTTCTTGGGTTACTGTCTCTAACTGTATTGTTAATACTGAGCCATTTCAGCTTCATTCCTTTTTCACACTTGGAACAAAATTTTGCATTTATAATGAGAAACCAGCAGGGATCAGACACAGGCTGATCATAGAATTTTTTAATCTGTATTTAATTTCCATGCTAAGATATGAATGTATGTTTCAGGGAAGGGGAGCATCAGTTGGGAAAGAGAGAAGTCAGCTTCTTTTTGAAGATGCAGCATTGTCCAATAGTTCACCCCAACTTTGTTTCTATGTATGGGGTGCTTTTTTGCTTTTTTAAATACTTTTATGAGCACGAATATCTCTCAGCTTCCAAAAGGATTCTTTCTGGTGAAATCAAAGGACAGACCACACTCCTGGTATAATGGATTGCAGTTAGCATGCATGTGGCCATTGTATGTGTCTGGTGAGCGAATGTAGCGTTTGTGGGTTTTGGCATATTGCTGCTTTTGTAGATACTCTTCTCACCCTTTTCCCCTGAGTAAACTGTTTGTGTAATGATTTAGAAATTGTGGCTCCAATCAGGTGGCAAATGGAGCTTGCTTACGGCTTCAAAGAAAGCACAGCAGTGGGAACTTCCACACAAACTATAGTCTCAGCATTGTGCATGTGGCAGCCTTGTGCCCCAGTTTCTCTTTTTTGGAGCAGTAATCTTTTTGACATTTTATATATGACTGATCTGTTTTATTTTTATAAAGAGGTCTTGCTAAGACATGTAAAAAGTGTTATGGCCCTCCTTGTGTTCCATGACAGTTAAAGCCTGCCAAAGAAATGAAGACCAATTAGAAAAGCTTGTGCAACTCTACTCCTCAAAGAGTCAAAACCAAACCAAAATCCCTGAATTAAAAAATAACGTTCTTCCAGAATCCCTGGGAGGGAATGTGGTCTGGAATTAAAAAATAACGTTCTTTCGGAATACTTGGCAGGGAATGTGGTCTGGAATGTGTTTGTTTTGGTGAGGTGAAGGGTCAGTCCAACATTGTGCTGTGAAGGGCTTTATGTTCCACTGGAGCTGCCTTCCCTATTTCCCATGTAGTCCGGCGGAAACTGCATCAGAAAGCAGCTGTACCTGATTTCTTCAGCTGGCTTGTACAAAAGGAGCTCTTGGTTTTTTAGGTAGGCTTTATGTGGTCCAATTTACAGGACTCTTGGGAGGGTGTTGCTTAATTGTGGGTTGCTGGCCGCTGCACAGTAGGTTGCTAGATGCCTGTAGCGTGTGACAGAGCTCTCGTGTCGCAAGGCTGTGCGTTGTGGGTGTGAGGGGAGGCTGCCACGGCCCCGACACAATTGGAAGCGCCATTTTCCAGCGAGCACCCTGGGGACAGCTACGGCACTGGCACATTGTACCTCCGGGTGCAACGCGGGCCCGGCCGAGGCGCTGGGGCCGGGCCGGCCGCCGGGTCGCTTTCGTGCCACACCACCAAGTGTTTTGTAACGCCCACACACGGCGGGCTCGCTCAGGACGCGTGCTGCGGGCCGTGCCGCCGAGGAAGCGGCCCACGGCTGTCTTGTTCCCAGCCCGCTGCCTCCGTCGGGCCGCTGGAGCCCCTGGGCGCCGGGGCTGCGGGTAGCGGCGGCGGTAACGCGCCATCAAGCCCAGCGCCGCCGCCGCTGCCCGCGGCCTGTCAGGGCCCCGGCCGGCGGCTGCGCGGGCTCTGGCGGGCCGCGCGGCCGACAGGGGGCGCTGTGGCTACCCCAGCTGCGGCGCCCCGCCGCCTCCGGTCAGCTGAGCGCGCCCTTCCGGCGGGGCCTGCGGAGCGGCGCGGCCTGCGGAGCCGAGCGGCGCGGCCATGCGCATCGAGAAGTGCTACTTCTGCTCGGGGCCCATCTACCCCGGCCACGGCGTCATGTTCGTGCGCAACGACTGCAAGGTACCGCCCGCCGCGGCGGCAGCGAGGCTGGCCCCGGCAGCGCCCGCGCCCGGCCCGCCGCCCCTTCGCGGCCTGCGCGGCTGGGTGGCTCGGCCTCCCCGCCGCCGCCACGGGCCCTGTGCCGGGGGCTCCCCCCGCGGGGGCGGGAGGCTCTCGCTCGCCCCGCGGTGTCCGCTTTTCACGCGGTTCGGTGCCAGCCGCTGCCAGGGCCCGCGGGGGACCCCCGGCCCGGTCGGTGCCCCTGTCCCGGCCTGCCAGGCCTGGCTGGGCCTGCGGGCGGCAGAGTCCCCCGGGGCTCCAGCCCCCCGTTGCGGTGCTGCTGCGTGGCGCCGCCACCGCCCCGGCCCGTCCGCGGTGTGGGAGCCGTTCCGTGGAGCCATGCTGTCATTTGGTGTCTGTCGGGGCTGTCGGAAGCGTGGGCTGAAGGCTGGGGGTCGGTTTTTGCTAAGAAACGAGGTTCTTGGCAGAGCAATACAAAATCGTCATCCTTTAATTTTCTGATTTTGGAGAAGTAGGGCCTTCAGATTAACAGCAGGTGATTCTGAAACTTTGATCAGTCCAGAAAAGCTGCGGGTTGTCTCTCTCGTGGTACTTGCTAAAGGTTGTAAGCCGCTCAGATAGCTGATATGGCTCACCCAGTTGATCCTGTCGGAACAGGATGCATATAGCGCTTTGGGCTTTACATCCCGGTGACAGTTTGGTACGTGAAATCTTGCGTACAGCTTCCCAGCCTCTGCTGTACTACTCATCACTTCTATAGGGCATTGGAGACCCTGGTGTGAAATGAGGCTTACAGAAATAGCTTCCTTCCCATGCTCGGATGTGAAAACAAGTGCAGGCTCAATGCTGTTACTCATGTGAGTCACAGCTTTTGGGAATTTAGAGGTAGATGTAGATTGACACAGTTCCATTTACTAGAAAATGGCCATAAGGGGTGCATGTTCTTTAATTTAAAAAAAAAAAAAGGCAAAAAAAGCACAATGACAGATTAGTTGTGAACAGGTAGTCTGTGAAAGAGCAAAATGTAATAGCAGATTTGTCGGAGGTAAGGTAAAAAGATGTGGTAGAAGAATGTAGAAAAAAATTATTTGAAGTTTATTACCTTTGTTAGAGGTTTCATATTTTCTGTTCCTTTTCTTTAGAAGTGACTGTTAGGTGGGAAGGAGAGTATGGTTGAGGAAAAACAGGGTTTGCAAAAACTGGTGAATAACAAATGTGATTTTGAATTTTCTTAAGTAATGTTTCAGCTCTGCACTGGTTACTATAGACAGCCCAGGGTTTTGCAAGTTGATGCACAAATTTAGGGAAGATTAAGAACTGTATGTAGGGATATGATTATATCGTTGCCCCCCTCTTTAACTTACTGCCATCTTGCTGCATACCCTTTGACTGGGAAATGTTTATTGAATTTGGGACAGTTTGGGATAGGGGATAGAGGGTTGAACTTCAGTATGGCTGTTAATTACATAATTTCAATACTAACAAAAGGGAAACTTCAGGTGTAGATAGTGAAGTTTCTTTTATGCATCTTTAATGGGCCTGAAAACATCACCTGGACGAACATAAGGCGCTGCCATGGCTAGCAGTGGCAGGTACCTAAAATGATTAAAGGTCAGTTAGAATGTTTTGGCATATGCTTTAACTGGTTTCAGTAAATTCAGTCCAGGACTTAAGTAATGTGCTTAGGACTCCTGTTGCAGGGTAATCTTTAAGGCTTAAAGCTACATTCTAGAAGATAGACCTTTTTTTGTCTATGTGTATCACATTCAAAAGTGTTATATGAGAGGTGTGAGAATTTTTTGTTGTCAGGATGGCACTGTATCTAAAAAGTGCTGACAGGTATGGAGAATTGTTTGCTCATAGTACAGGTTTGGTTTTCTGGTTATTTTTGCAGATGATAATTATCACAACTCCGGCGTATTTTACTTCTGATCAGCTTATTTATAAGTGTTTGTGCATGTCCCTGACAGCTGTGGAAATGACTTTATAATGAAAAAACAAGAATAGTGCTTGAAATTCTTCTTGTTAATAGCTTTATTTGAACTGAAAATACTGAGATTTGAAAGATGGATGTTTTCTCTATGAGCAATGTTAGAGAAACTATAGTGTTTGATATTATGTTTGCAATGGGGCAAGAATAATGTGATTTGACCATAAGCTTTTTTTTGGTTACCCCCTCTCCCCTTCTTCTTTTAAGATATTTAGATTCTGCAAATCAAAATGCCACAGAAACTTTAAAAAGAAGCGAAATCCCAGAAAGATGAGATGGACCAAAGCATTCCGGAAAGCATCTGGCAAAGAATTGACAGTGGTAAGAAGCTGAACCGGTTCACACTTTATATTAGATCACTAAAATGGCAGAAATCTAGCCTCTTCCAGTTACAAAAAGGTTAGTTTAGTGTTGTGGTTTAACCTCAGCTGGCAACTAAGTCTCACGCAGCTGCTCACCTCTACCCTCCGCCCCCCCCCCCCCCCCCGCCTTCCCCCCTCAGTGGGATGGGGAAGATAATTAGAAAAAGGGTAAAACTCATGGATGAAGATAAGAAAAAATCAATAATTGAAATAAAATTCATTCAGCTTGACTATAACTTGGAACTTCCCATTTCAGCTTTTGTGTGGAAGCCAGCGTATCAGGTGTCTGTGCTGGTAATACATGGTGGTTCCCACATCCAAGGCATTTTTTTTTCCATCTACAAGTCCCCTGCTCTCTGTACCTACACATTTGGTAGTTGTTTCTTTACAGTCAGATCATTTGGGTTACTGGGTACCCCAGGAAGTCTCTTTATGTAGACACATAAGATGGTTACCTTTTGAAGCCTCTTTAAAGCATACAGTGTATAGGAAAAGTCCTTGCATAGATTGGAGTGTTTCAGAGACGGCATATGAGATTTTAAAAGCAGTTTCAAGACAAAGTTACTTCAGTTGTAGAAATAGTGAACTCATATTTGATGTCACAGTCCTTAAATAATTCAAGAATTATTGTGAGCTAATTTCCTGTATTGTGACAGAATACAAAGAATTTGGTAAGTATTTTGACACGGTGATTTGGTGCCTTCTGTGGATCTTCTGAGGGGAAGAATGTGATTTTATTTCATTTAGTAATGTGACTCTGAGAAGCTATCTTTAACTAGCATCTTCTGTAATTGTATTTCTTGCTTTCAAGTTGTTTCTTGCCAAGTTGAATTACCTTTTTGAAAAGAACTTTTAAAATTCCTTTTATACATGTCTAAATAGGTGACAATATTCTCCAATATTGAGATATATCTATGTATGCTAAGAACGAAAACAATACATCAATATAGTGCTTTCTTGTAGATTGGTTGGTATTCATTTTTTCAAAAGCCAGCTTTGGGGAGATTGTCTAAATAGGCTTGTGACAGTGGGAACTACTGTAGTTTGTAAGAAGGTGGCAGTTCTTGCTGCTTTAAACAAGTACATTGGATAGGCCTTAAATATATTTACTTGTTTTCCTGGATTTCAAGTGGTTTTTATTAAACAACAAAAAAGATGAAGAACATAATTTTGCCAGATGGTTGTTCACAAGGTATTTCTGAGGGACTTAATCTTACTCGCTCGCTCAGAATGACTGAGGAGTTGGTTGTTCTGTCCCCTCATGTTTGAGATTGAAAACATCCATTGGCTGGTGTGGGGCAGCTGTAGTTGATCTCTGTGCATGTAGGTTAGAAGACCATAGCACTCTGAACATCTCTTAGGAGACTACTTTTCACTGTTCGTGGTGTGTTCTCATGATACAAAACAATGCTGTGTGTGTTACAAATATGTAAAAGCTGACACAGTTCAGGATAAACTGCAGTGAATTGGTGCAGTGCTGGGTCATGCTTGGCTAGAAATGAATTTTCTTTTTGTTTTTTAAGTATAAGAATGGCATGTAGATGTTAGCATGCGGTGTGCTTTACAGCTTGTATTTTGGATATTTTGCTTCGTGCTATCCCATTGTGAAAACTTGAGACGTCTGCCAATGGAGCATGGCTTGTGAGGGTGTACATGCCATTTCTTGCTGTTCTGTGTAGTTTCTGTTACTGGAGCTGTCTTTAGCTCAAGTGAAGATTAGCTGCTGGTCTCATAGCTCTGCTTTACCTCTACAAAAAAAGAACCTTTTGGCAGGGAAATGTCCTCAGAAAAAGCTGGTATAAAGCTAAGCATGCTGAGCAAAAAAAAAAAAACCAAACCAGGAAGCTGTTTTTCCATCCTAAAATCTTGAGGAAAAAACCCAAAATAACCCCAAAAAGAAATACTCCCACCTGCCTCAGACACCACAATGTCATCAGTTGAAATATTTCACAATTTCAAATTATTTTGTGTTGTTTCAATATTCTTAAAATGAAGTAGTGGTTTGGGTTTGTTTTTTTTTTTTTTTTAAACTGTTCAAAATTACAGGCTGTTGAGTAGAACTTACTGGACCTGCATTAAATGCTTTTGACACTGTGCATTTTCAATTTTGCTTTCTACCTGTCTAGTCTACTCTGTATTTTCTATTCCATATTGGTCTTCTCTGTTCTTTTTGTTTCGCTATAAAGAGAATAGCTGAGGGAGATGTTTTGGTAAATAGTCCTCTTCAGCCATATCACCTTGACTTTGGCACTTTGAGGTCAAACACTCCACTCTGTTTCCTTCTGGTTTAGTAATCTCTCAAGGCTGTTAAAGTACAGGAACTGAGATTCTGAAAGGGGGGGAAAAAATATCACATAAAGTATTGTTATAATAGGGAGTGCTATAGTAAGAATGTATTGATCTAAATATGGTTCTGTATATAGTCTATATTTACTTTTCCTTAATATAGGATAATTCATTTGAGTTTGAAAAACGTCGAAATGAACCAGTGAAATACCAAAGAGAGTTGTGGAACAAGACTGGTGAGTCATTTAAAAAAAACAAAAAATGAACTGTGGGGAGTGAACTTGTACTCTACATGAATATGTTTTCAGAAGACTTCTTAGAGTATTAATACTTTTTAGTGATTGTGTTTGAAATTACAGGAATCATGACTAAATTTTTATGTTGAGGAGGTTTGAATTGTGAACAGGTGTGGAGTTTCCCTTTTTTTTCCGCCCCCCCCCCCAAACTTTAGAAAATGAGGTGCTGCATTCCTCTATTTTGAATTACTATCTTCAAAAAACCTTAGTGGTTCTCCAGCTTTTTAAGAGGCTCTGAGTTTGAACCTTTTATACTGATGCAGTTGGTTCTTTGTTCCTGCTCATTCTGCTTCAGTTTTAATGGATCATATATATATATATATATATATATATGGAAGAGTTACTTACATCATGAATGAATACCATAAATGAGAAGGTGGTAACTTGCATCTGATTTCAAGTAGAGTGTCTTTTGTAGCGATGGTTAACTGTAGAAAATAGGTGTAGGCACAAAAGTGGAAGCATGAATAAGTTTTAAAACACAGTTCATTATCGTTGTACACAGAATATTCCCCTACCCTGCTCACCGAAGAAGGAATAACTTCCTTTACATAGTGTTATGTGTTACCTCTGATATAGAGGTATTATGGAATCCTGGTAGTGTTGCTCTGCAAAATAACATGTATTTTCAGCTGTAGGTATGTAAGCACATTTAAAACAACTTCTGCTTTATTTCAGTTGATGCAATGAAGAGAGTGGAGGAAATAAAGCAAAAACGCCAAGCTAGATATATCATGAACAGGTGAGGAGAAATGTTTGTATTATGGGAGCGCTTGCAAATTGTATTAAGACAGTCAGCCTTTCTGGAGAAAGGATCAGAAGTTGTGAATGGCTGTTTGCCCTGTACATACACAGTCATCCAAGCAATGCGATAAAATAGTTTGAATGGGCTCTACTGTGCTACCAAACCACTACACTTTATTGGCTGTCCAGTGAAATGTAACTTCTGGACACTTGATAACAGTTACGTTTTCTTGTTTTCCTTCTTTGTAACAAGGACTCTTAGATTTGAACAGATTTCTGGTAAGAGTTGATACAGTGCTGGTTTTTTTTTTTCTGGTTTTGTGTCCAATATATGCTTGAATTGGTTTTCAGATACTTCTGTTACCTTGATTTCTTTATAATCATAGTTATTTACAGTTTACATACCTTTAGCTACAGATTTGTCGTGCGTTAAAATGAAAACATACATCTCCTCTTTGAAAGTAGTTAAATTTAATTTTCTCACTCCCCAGATTAAAGAAGAGCAAAGAGTTGCAGAAGGCAGAAGACATCAAAGAAGTCAAACAGAATATCCACCTTCTTCGTGCTCCACATGCAGGTAAGAACTTGCTTTACCTGGTTTGCTTAGGTTAACTTGTGTATACAATTTTATTGATGGATATTGGTATTATTTTTTTTTATATGACTAATTCTACAGATCAATAACTGCTTTTTTCTTGCAGTTAATTTGTCTATTGAATATGGAGAACAGCTCTTATCATTAATTGTAAGCAGCGTAGTGCTCATCCAAATTACCTTTTGATTTATCTAGTCCTGCGTTTGCCCTGTCTTTTCCTTATTTGAATGATTTGCACTACACTCAATACCTGGTACTCTATGAACTGCGTATTTGTTAACCAATACGTTTATTTAAGTCTCCCCTTTGAACTGATTATTTGAACTCAACAGGCTATACTAATGATTGATATAAGATACAGTAGTTAAATTCTGCTTTTTGAATTTGTTAGCTAATTGTGACAATAGTTTTTTTGTAGTTTACTGCATATAATGAAACTTACATGAAAATACTGTTTTCTTCAGTGTAAGCCTAACATTTGTTTTTTAAAATAGCATGGTAACTTTACAGATTTTCACTCGAATCTGTGCCTAGTTCACATATAATAATGTATGTTTTTTTGTTAGTGAACAGAGTTTTTCAGTTTGAGAAACCTGTTACTCCTAAATAATTTCCTGGTTTCTAAAATATTAAAAGTAGTAGCTTCTGTTAGATGATGTTAATAAAAATGAAGTGTAAAGGTGATTATTTTTTAAAATACAGTTAATGGAATAGAGTAATGGAGATAAATACGTTACTGTTAGTTATTGTGTATTTACCAGTGATTTTTGTCTCCCTGGATGTAGGTGTGACACATTATTAGACATGAGAAATCTGTT
Source organism: Falco rusticolus (assembly GCF_015220075.1). Taxonomy (NCBI): domain Eukaryota; kingdom Metazoa; phylum Chordata; class Aves; order Falconiformes; family Falconidae; genus Falco; species Falco rusticolus. The sequence continues at coordinate 17,846,472 of NC_051193.1, read as the reverse complement.
GTGTGTTTTTTCTTCTTGTTTGCATTAACTATAGTCTGAGATGGTATATATTTGAAACAAGGTCTTGACAGGATATATTTAAACTTTGATTTAAACTGTCCCTTGTTTTTTGGGTGAAGAAAAAGAAAAAAGATGTGAATTTAAAGGAATAAACCTGAGTGTATATTTCTTTTGTTTGGCTTTGCATATGTTAAATAAATGACGCACAGTAGCATGTAGTCCATCTGTTTGTCAAACATCAGCTACATTTTCAGTGCTGTGCAGTTCCTGCTGGGCCTTAAAGACAGCAGAATCAAGTAGCAATCCTGGATTATTTTTTTGGTAGTATTATTGAGAGTTAACACTTTTGCCATCCAGCACAGCATTCAGGAGGGCTTAAATCTTTAGTGTAAAAACTAATGTGGTGAAGGCCACTGATCTGTTAGAAGTAATGTGTTATTATAGTCCTTTGCAAAGTTCTGCTAGGTATTACCAGCTATATCAAAGTTCATTGTACTATATTAAAAATGTGTTTGACTGCATTTTAGATTTTGTGTAAAAACAGCAGCAGCTTTTCTGTCAAAATGTTTCTTCAGTAGTTTTAGGTGATGATGGAGGTTAGCAGTAAATACTTGTAAGCTTGATGGGTTTACTCCTAAACAACTCTTTAAGCAATATATTTAGAGTGTTTTGCCTAGAATAAACACATGTATTGTTCAAAGAATAGTTACTTGGGTTCAGAGAGACACCATGAAATTAATTTTTCTTTGCTTTGAAGGCACACCAAAACAGCTGGAGGACAAAATGGTGCAGAAACTACAAGAGGACGTGGCTATGGAAGAAGACTCTTAAAATGCTTTTATTTTCTATTTATATTTCTTCAGTAGTTAACAGTTCCTTACTGCATCACCTGACATCATTCAGAACTGTGCTTACAGTTGAAGAAAAATACATTTTAATAAATAGTGGTCATTTACAGTTTGAATGATTTTTGGGTTTATATAATATTACAAGATGGATACTGGTTTGGACAGTACTTAAAATTTGAGAAAACCTTGTCAGCTGGATGGAGAATAAGGCATATTGTTTGAGATACTGTGTGCTCCTTGGAAAGTTAACACTTTCTTTCTGGGTAAATTTTCCCTGAAAATTCAAGGAATAAAAGATGTTGGCCCTGAGCTTTCCTTATTTTGTCTGTTGTTCTTTCATAGTGGTAAAAGCAGATAAAAATGTAGCTTAATGGTTACAGGATGTGGCAGGTTGTATTATTTTCTTTCAGTCCAGTGCAGTCTAGACTGTTTTCACACTTGTGATTGGGCAAGTTTTTCAGTTTGTTATCAATGTTTGTATTGTTTGTTTCATCTCCTTTTTAAGTCAGCTTCCCCAGAATTATATTGCAGTTGACACTGAAGCCTGGCAAAGCTAGCATTGATGTAGGACTTACTGCTGTTTTTGGAAAACAGTAGTGGTGATAGCATCCAGTCTGAAGTTGGACCTGCCATCCTTCTGACCTACTGAAGTTCAAATCTAACATGTAATCAGGCTGATTGAGATGCTCAATTAATCACACTTTTGACTGTTTTTACCTAACACTCAGGATTATTTTGATAGAAAAGAAGGTCATGTTAAAGTGTAGGTATTTGGCATATTGTGGTGGTATGTATCTTTATTCAGTGTGTCATCAGTACTGAGATAAATACTCTTGCTTTTGTGAATGTCAGTTTATCTACGACAGTGTGATCAGAGAAGCCTTTCAAAGGCATTTAAAATAGTACTTGCTTTCTTGTCAGTGCTGTTTATCCTGAGAAATGCTAATTTGTAGTTCTATTCCAAATTTGATTGTGTTGTATGAAGCACTGGAAGACTTCCTCATACCTGCCACCTGCCTACATGTGTACTGTGTAGTTCAGAAAAGATTCATATTTGAACATATGAAAAGGAGTGGTGGGCAGTGTGAGAAATAAACAGGCATTGTACCTGATTTTTCATCTCTTGATTTATGAATTCTGTATATTTCAGATATTTAGAAAACATGGATTTATTTTTAGTGAGGTAATAGTAGAAATCTAGTAATAAAAATATATTAATTAATTCATATTTTCACGAAATTAAAATTTTGCTGTAATGTAAGATTTTCTGATACCGTGATAGCTGGTATTTCACACGTACAGTATTAGTATTTCCCCTGTAAACTAATATAAATAAGATCTCAATAAGTTGGCTAGAGAACATGTCGATGGGGTGAAATCACTAAGATGCTGCAGCATAAATACAGTATATACATGCTATAGCTGCACTAAGATGCTTGGACATAGTGAAGGGAGACCTCAGAAGGTTAATTAGTATGTTTATGTGTGACTGTATGAGTTAACTCAGTATTTCAGCTTGGGAAATGTGTTTTTTGTGTGGCTTGTTTTGCCATAGTATTTGATGTCTGTAATCCTTGAAGTGGCATTCCTTATCTTTATTACAGATTATTTTTTTACTGAAAGATAGGACTGCCAGTCATGACAGTTCAGTGACTGCCAATTTGTAATGTTCTCCAGAAATAGTAAACCTGTGCAAAGCAAAGGCAATGAATCCCGTTGGATGTGATACAGTATTTATATGCAATCTTTTACTTCGTGTGAGTTTTTTTTAGCATTAAATAATTTATATTATGTAATATCTGTAGTTTCTCTGTCCACACATCTTGAAATGAACTGCAGTATTTAACTTTTGTGCTCTGTAATAGTGTCTCTATGGGATTGTTAACCCTTTCCTGTGAAGGTCTGTAAAGTCATCATTGTGCAGCAGCTGTGAAGGGCCGTTTGGGGAGTACACTACAACCATAAATCCTGAACATCCTGCCAGGTTTATGAGTTGCTTAACCTGTGTACCTCATTACAGCCTGTGTAATTCAAGCAAGGGCTTTGAAAGTTAATACTGAAGTTGTCCATCATTGTATGGGTGTCCTATTTCCCTGAGAAGCAGAGACTTGCAGCCTGCTGGGTATACCTTGTGAGTGCGTGGGAGGTGGCTTATTTTAAAAATTTGTCATGAGTAACATGCTTACAGCACCTGTTCTGAAGGTGCCCTTGTGATTTATTTTTTTTTTTTAAATGTAATTGCTATGGTGTCCTGTTGTCTGTCAGCTGGAACGGGATGCTGCTAAGACAGTGGCGGGGGGGGCGAGGGGGAGAACAGCTGCAGCTGAAGAACAACACAGGGCTGCTGATCCCTCCTGCACAGCTCTGCATAACCTAGAGACTTCTGAGGAGCTGCTGAGCTGTGGATGAGTGGTAGTTTTTCTTTTTCTTTCTTTTAGGGGGCTGGCTGTCAAACCTTGTTTCTAATTGGAATTGTTCTTATTCAAGGGCATTTTGGTAAAGAACTGTTACTTTCCTTGCTTCCTTAGGGTGAAAATTTTCAATTAAGCCAAAGCTGACTCAAAATTCCTTTAGATTTTGGATTTTTTTTACAAGACCTGGAGAGAAAATGTCCAGCTGAGCAGTGTTCTGGTGGTTGTGGAGAAATAACTGCCAAACACCAGGGAGTAAACGCATCCCTCTTCCCACTAGAATAGCTCCAGTTGAGGCGCCGCTGGCGGAGCGCAGTGAGATAGAGATGGGGAGCCCTTGCCTGCCTCCTGCCTGGGGGGCCAAGCAGCACCCAGGCCTCTGGGGAGGCAGGACCTGCCGTCCCTTCCCCCAGCAGCAAGCGCAGGGATGGTGTTTTATGAGCAGCATGTTATAGATCTCTCTTTCAGTGTCATACATCCAAACCGCTGATCCTGTCTGTGCCGAGATCTAGGAGCAGAGCACAAGGTGCTGTGAGCACAGTCTGTTAAAAGACAAATGATGATGATGATGATGTGTCCATTTGATTCAATGTTTGATTAGAAAAATAATTAATAACTGGTAGTGCTGAATTCCAGTCCACGGTCCGTCTTGCTCCGCATTTACCAGATCCAACAGACTTCTGCTGTTTTGCATTAGGACTTGATGCCGTTGGGAACATTTCTTCAAAACAAGTATGAGGGGCTCGGTCTAAACAAATGCGATACTCTTATTTTTAAGAAAAGCTTCTTGGTTCCAGTTGCAGGCACCTTTTCTTAAAAAATAAAACCAGATGTATATTTTTCTCTTTTTACAGACTGACTGCAAAAGGTGGAAATGTGCATTTTAATAGTGATTTATGAAGTAACTTTTTCCTCATATTTCCCCTTCTTCTTTTTAATCCATGGCTTTAATGATTTCAAATTAAACGCTGGCCTTGTTTTCAGGAGGTTAACCTTGTGCTAATGCATTTTCTCTGCTTGTGCTGCCAGGCCCTGAGCAGGCCTGCGGCCCTGTAACATTACAGCACTGCCAGGAGTCCCCAGAGATGCCTTTTAGATTTATTTTTTGTCAAGTTTTACTCTTTTTTCAGTATATGATTGTCATCCTAACTATCCAAAACCTGACTGCCTGAGGTGGTGTGTGAGGAACCATTTCTGTAACGCACAGGAAAGCCTGTGGCCAGTGCAGAGGGACGCCATCTTAGAAATATTTACTGTAGGTTTTGTGGAATGCCCGGTTGGTGAGGGGGGGAAAGCACTATTTATTTCTGGGTATTGAGCTTTGTCTGTGGCCCTGGGTGAAGATGCCGGGTGCGGTGGTCGGGGCACCCTCCTGAGGTAAAGCCATCTGCAGCTGTGCCCCAGGGAGCGCTTGGGCATCCTCCGCGGCCTGTGCTTCTGCTGAGGAGATTTCAATGTTTTCAAACACGGTAAGGCCTGGATATACTTTCTGCCTTTTGTCATGGGTTGGTTTTGTAATCCGTCGCTTGTTGCTGGGGTTTTCTGTGGGGTCGCTTGTTTTCTTGTCAGATGTTGTCCTGAGAGTATGACTGGAAAAACAAAGTCGTGGGTAACTGTGGTGTTTTTTGGTTTTGTTTTTTATTTGTTTTTGTTTTTAAGAACAAAAGCAAAAACCTCAGGCTTCACTTTCAGTCTTTCCTTTGCAAGTGCTGACTAATACAGTGTAGAAAAAGTGAAAATTACTGCTTTCTGTGTAGTCCAATTGTGCTAACTGGTGCAGATTTTCTTCACAGGAAACTGGGCCTTCCTGCAGTTTTGAAAGATCAGACCTTTTAGTTAGAGGTATTCTTGAAACAGTACTATTAGAGTAATAGCATGGTGGAGCATAGAACACATCTGAGGTCTATCCTGTGACACAAAGAAATGTACATCAGTTCAATATGTTGACACGGTCATGTATGTCAATGGCTGGAAAAGCAATATAGACAGCTGCTAATAGGTCTGAAGGCTTATGTCCCAGGAGACAGTATTTCAGCCTCCAGGCTGTTCAATTCCTCAATTACTGTTCTGGCCTCAAAAATTCAATCTCCTTCACCAACCTAACTTATTTATGGATTGCACTGAACTGCGACCAGGGAGAGCAGAAAGCCGAAATAAATCAACCACTGATAAAACTGTTGAAGTCTTCTTGTTGTCTGTCTATCTGTTTTTAGATCTCAATTTAAAAAAGCCTTATGCAGAGAAATGGCCAAGATTTTTTTTTTTGATTGGTATAACTAATAGTCATTCTTTGGTGGTGTTTGCTAAATACAAGGAAGGTTTTTTTCCCTAATTGTGATGTAATTGAACTGATAATAGCCATAGTGTTTTGAACAAGCTGCATCAGTGGAGACTGGGTAGGAACAGAGGGAGAAATAAGGATTTGTGGAGGTGGCTGAGTTGGAAGACATTCTTTGCTGGTTTTGGTTGTTTGGGTTTGTGGGTCTGGTCTTCCACACACCACACCACACCCCACACCCCCCCTTTTTTTTTCCATATATATATTTAGTTTGGGAAAGTCACTCCTGTTTCTTAAACTGTTGCTTCACTTTAAAAAGTACTTGGGGAACATTTTACCTTACACATACATACAAATGGCAGTAAAGGTATGTACTGAGTAAAGAGGAATATCAGATCTAGCTCTACAAGCAGTGTCATTTATTAGTGACATTGTTTCAGTACAGGGAACCAACTCCTGAATGGAACTAAAGGTGTTGTTTATAAGGCAATAATATTGTGCATCCACAACTTACTATAATGAATCAAGGCAGGGGTCTCTACATAACTGGAAAGACATTCTTGTTTACAGTTATATAAGCTGTTCTCTGTAAGGCTCCACTGTGCGCTAAACTTGCTGATAAAGACAATTGCTTTGGTAATCCACTTTGACTGAAGTAATTCCTGAATGGAGAATTTGAGAGATTTCTTAGTACTTGACAAAATAAAAAGCTGTCAGAAATTATCTATTGTGTTGAAGCTAGCACTGCTTGAAGTATCTCTGTTTATGCGAGATGTTGCCAAAGGTAACGTTTTCATTCTTTTAGCTTCACTGCAGGAATTGACTCTGCAGTACTGGATGAGGTGAATGGTGGAAACACCAGATGGTTTTCTCTCATGTGACCGTTGCCTGCCATTCCCAGCATTGAGCAAGTTCAGATTGCACTTCAAATCCCCATGTAGTCAGTCTTTACGTACTCCCTGACACAAAACTCGGGGACAGAGTACTACAGGCTATACAGGTTTAGCTTGATTCATAAAGGTGGCGGACCTGAACCTAGCAGTCTTCAGTGTCAGCTCTGAAGATAGCTTTTTCTTCTAACAAGCCAAACAAACTGATGGTGGGTTTGGGATTCAGGAGGAACCAGGCAGGCTGCCCCCCTGGGCTGCTCCTGCCTTCTCTGTTTGGTTAGTTATGCCTGGGTATGGATGGAAAATTTCAAGGTTAATTTGATTAGCTCTACCCAGCTTTTGAATGATCTTCTTTTGAAATAGAAGATACAGATATCATAATGTGATCTTAATGTATGTGTGATATTTAGGAAGAAATAGAATTTACCCTTGAGCTAGGAATAAATTTACAATGATCTATGTGCAAAGCACAGTCTAATCCAGATTTCTTTAGGGCATGGCCTTGCTACTGCTTGGGATGCCTCATACAGAGGATCCCCAGGATATCTGGGGAGTACTGTGATGCTGCTTTTAAAGAACTTGTGCTTTTTCTCTATAAATATCTGCCTCCATGTCTGGTGTTGACTTGGGGTAAGATTGTGCCAGATATTCTCACTGGTGCTGTCAGAAAGCTGTGATATGAAGGTGACAGGAAGAATTCTTCACTTATCATGCTAATGTAGATTCATTTGTTTTGAAAGGGAAGGAGATGGCTCTCTGGAAATTGCTTTTACTCGCTGTTGAAGATTTCTACAGCAGACATGCAGAATTCAGGTTCTGCTTAAAAACATACAGTTGTAAACACTGGAGGCATTCTTAGGTCAAACTAAAAGCAGTGCATGAGCAGGGCAAACTCCTGTAGGCTTCTAATAACAAATTTATCCACTTCCTCTGTTGACAGGAAAATAGTGTCTGCAGGCAGTAATATTACAAGCTTTTCCAGTGATCTTCATGGTATTCACTTCACTCAGTTAAATTTATTTTCTTACTGTATCATATGTAATGATCTACATGAACCTGGTCATACAAGGAACACCTGAACTGTGCTCTATTTTCTAAGGATATGCCAACAATTGCTGAACTGATTCTCCCAGTCATTTAAATATCTGCCTTAATTACATGGGTTTCATCTGTTTGTCCAAAATTTGTTAATAGTTTTTTCACTTTTCATGACAATCATGTCAAGTCCAGTTTTGGAAACCCTTAAAGCCTTTAGACTGAAAAATAGAGGAACTTCTGTGCTGGTTCAAATCTAATGTCCGTTTAAGCTAGTAATACCTATGGTAGCCAGTGTGCCAGATCCTTTCAGAGAAGTATAACAAAGCATGGATTTGAGTGATCCTTTCCATGGTTTATCTTCCCAGTTGGTAGTTTAGGGATTTCTTTGGAAATTGCTGGTGAATCAGTCTTCTATGACTGTATCTAACCTAATTTTGAACCCCTCTATACTTTCATTTCTGAAATGTCCTGTGGTGATGAATACTTCTGTTTAATTGCTTATTGTGAGGAAGACCTTATTTGTGATTTGGCTTAGATACCACTGGGTTTTCTGTAGTTCTGGTATTATAAGAAGTTGAATAATTCTCATCACCCTCTCTGCAGTATTTGCAGGGCCTCCTGTTGCCAATTTTCTAAACCAAAGGGTCCTAATCTGTTGTCCTGTTCTGTAGGAAGGCATACCCTTCTGAGCATCTTTGTTGCTCCTTCTTATACTTACTTCTCTTGTCTGGTTTGTGGGGTGGAATGATGAGAAATTCTTGCAATATTCATGATATGGATGTGTCCTGGATATTTATACTGTTTCCCCTTTGTTCTTTGATTCCGTTGTAACTGTCTTTTCAAACGATACCCCTAGCTTTTTCCTGCATGTTTTGCAGAAAGAAAAATAACTGCGACTGTTGATGTTTCTTTTGATTTATAATTTGCTGGGTCATTCACTGTGTTTTGTCTTTATAAATCTTTGGTGAACAGACAAATACATGGCTACCTGAATGTACCAGACATCGTGGTTAGGATTTTGCTTTTAAGAGAATTGAGATAGACAACATTATAAAAAAATAAACAGACACACAAAAAAGAACTGCGAAGGCATTAAATTCTGTCAAAGCAGATCTCAACAGATGGGCATCTGCTGCTCTTAACAAGCCAAGAATATCACCTTGAATGCTCTTTGTTCATGAGAACTGTGACTTGGAAGTGAGTGGTGCTGTTGTCTTAAGTGCTTAAGTATAGTTGATCATAGATGCAGGGAAGTGTTTGCTGGTATGGAGTTCTATGAATCATTTTCCTTTTTGGAAGTAAATTCTGACATCCTAAATACCGTATGCTGTTTTCATTCCCACACATTACATGCAATAGCTGAGCAGTGAGTAGACAGCTACAAGTTGGCAGACCTGATTTTTATTCCTGGCTCTGCTTTCCTCAGTTATTTCACTCAAATTGCTCATCTTTTCTTAGTCCTGCCTAAAATGGTCTGCTTGATCCTGAGAGGTACATTCCCTCTTTTCCATGCTTAGTAAAGGACTGAAGTGGGACTTACCCAACAATTAATTTCATCTTGGAAGCCTAGAGAACCTTTTAAATGTCCTTCCAACCTTGCCTTCCCAGCTGTGAAACAGAGTTCCTTTCATTCATTCTATTCCATCCTCCCCCCAGGTTTGTGTCGCTGACTGGGGCCTCTAGGGCCATATTCAGTGATAAGACAGCTTTGCTGGTTGCTGTGGAAGTCAGATGGGCTCCCAATGTGTGTGTCTGATAGAAATCAGTATAATACAAATCAGACAGGGTGCCATTCAGTAATAACTCTCTTGGTCTGACCCCAAACACCTGACTGGGAATGAAGAAGCTTCCATGCAAACAAGAAGTTGACTGTTGTTTTGCTAGGTGAATGTCTAGGCCATGGGACATCTTATTTCTGCTTCTTCTGCTGAAGTTAAAATTGGAAATTATAGTAGTTCTTACATCTACTAACACATTGTATTCTATATGATTTTTCCTTTAAGCCACATTTCAGAAACTCTCTTTGGTTATGTAATTTGCAAATCCTAATAGACCAGCATAAGTCTAGTAAGCAACCAAATTTAGCATTGAAATATCTATTTTTATTATCACTAGGGAGACAGGACAAAAGAGCTGAAATATTCCTAAGCTATTCACTGAGGATATAGTAATACGTATTTTATGATTCCAAGGTTGCAGATTTTATGATTTATAGCATGAAATGTAATCCAGTATTTTAAAATGTAATTCAAAACTTTTTTCCTTAGCCCTTGAGCTTCTGAAGAATGTATCTCAGCCAAGTATGAATGCCTTAAAGAAGTGATGTCTTATTCCATCTTACTATTCTTTATATATTTCTATATAATCAGTATATTCTATACTGTATGTATACAGTATAGAATATATATATAATATATACAGTATATTCTATATCAGGATTCTAATAATATTATTATTTGCAGCCAAACAAAACAGATAGATAAAAGGTGAGACAGATTTTCACTATTCTAAATTCAGTTTTAATTCTGATTAATCATAAATCAAAACTGGCAGCTCTTCAGGTTGTTGATCACAGTGGCATTTGATTTCATCTTGCTTTCTAAAAATCACTTTCGCTACCTGACAACTCTGAAGCTTTTTAAGCTGAAGTTGATGATATAAATCTTCTTGACATGTTGAAAATTCAAAGGCAGACAAATTCAGCATTCAAATAAAGAATACATGGGTTGCTATACTAACTATATCATGCATTTTCGTAGATAATTTTTAAAGTTCCTCATTTTCTCTTTAAAACAAAACTAAGATGGCACTGTTAATTGGTGTCAGAAAACAGTGGAAAATTATGAAGGAGAATAAAGCCCTTGGCTGAAATCAGATTTCTATGGCGTGTGTTTTAGAAACTGGATCTGCTTGAGCCATTGCAGCCTGAAGGAAACAAGTATCTTTCTTGAAAACCTGATGATGGGATCCTAGATAATCAGTAACCTAGGGCATGCTCTTAAGGATGGAGAAAATGCAGTCAGAAAAGCTTTCCTTACTTGGATGATAAAAACTTGAAATGAGTCTCAACATCCAGTCATTAGCATTCAAAGCCCTATCCAGTCACAAAAGTGTCTTTTTGCTCTTCTTTCCTCAGCATTATATTTATTAGATGGTAAGAATTTGATACAGAAGCCAGAACCTAAAGAAGGTGTTTGGTGTTTTATGATTCATCTGCCTGGCGAAAGATCTTGCTTTGGCAGTCCCCAGACTGATCTTGTGAAGTATTCCTGAGGGAAGAAGATTTCTTTCCAGAACTGTCCTCCTTTGGTGTGGCCATCTGTCTCTATATAGTCATTTGGGCAAAAATATAAATTACAGACAGGAAATTGCCTCGTTGCCAGATTAGCTGCAGAATATTCACTGATGCTCTGCTCACTCATGAGGATTTAGTGCCAAGGTACTTTGCTAGGGATAAAACACTGTATCATATTTTCCCTTCCTGTTGGTGTTGGATTATAAACTAAATCCTGCTCGTTTTATTTTCAAAAGTAGTCCCAAAGGATTTTGGTGGGATTAATTGCATATGAAAAGCAAGCAGGATTTGGCATTCTATGTACTTTGAAAATGAAATAGAGGTAAACATTAGCTTTAAAGTTCAAGCTTTTGATATTTCAGCTTGTCTTGTGATCTGAATCTTTTCTACTGAATACTTATTTAAAGATGCTCATGTAACTTCAGACAAACCACTTACATTTCTGAAATGGAAAAGGAGGAAATCTGTGTGTATAAAGGACGACAGTTCAGCAGAGACTTGAAATAACTACTGAAGGTCCCTCTTCCTCCCTGAAGTTAGGCATATATTTAGGTGCTTTGTCAAACTCTACTCCTTTTTATCATCAGATGCACATTTATTTTTTCCTGTAGCTTTTCCTCTGTAATATTCTAAAACTTCTGCTGGGAAGGGGGGGTGAAACACCTTTATGATACATTAGGAATAATGCCCTGAAAAAGCTTTTGTTCTATGGATATAGAGTTTTCAGAATAAATTTTAATTCTGGAGTTAGTGTGGGTGGATGTAGGGATGAAGAGCTCTGAAAAGTAAGAGTTAATACCTGATGAACTTGAGACAGTTATAGCATCAACTGTCTTAGATTTTATGTGATGGAGGAGTGAAAGAAGTTCTGTCAAAACAGAACTAAACTTTTTTTTTTTTTTTAACCCTGTAATCTTTTAAAATCCATTTTTATGGCTTTTCTGTGAGGCTTTCACCTACTTCAGTTTTTGACCTTTTTGAGGTTGCCAGTTTGTTATTAAGGATTGATTTTTGAATGCTGTGTGGGACCTGCTTCAATTACTTGTTCTCCTGCAGTTTAACTTGCAGTACTCTAGAAGGCTCCTTTGGGGAAGGCTGGCTTTCCTGGGGAGGGAATGGAAGGAATCTGGGTGTCCAAGTGCCCTGGGAGAACAGAGCATGTGTGGGCAGGGAGATCGGGGAAGGTATAATGTAATTTACTCAAATGTGTTAGAGTGCATGGCCCTCGGGTGAGAGCCAAAGTGGCCTGGTTAATTCCAGTACCTCAGGGGCACCATCTGATTTCAGAAACTAATATCGGGATCCTGAAGATCAGTAGTAACTTTGGGTGGAATTAATAATACACTGGGCTTGTGTAGAGGCTGAGCCATGGGGAGGGGAGGAAGCACTGTTTGATACCTTGAGCACTAGAGCTTCAGGGTTTCTATGCAATGGGGATTCCTTGCTGCTGCTGTCTTTCTACCTGTAAAATTAAAGCTAAATATTTTGCAAGGATAACATCCGATCTGTCTTGGATGTGTTGTGCCTTGCGTTAGAAAGAAGCAAACTGGATCTGAGGATGTCCCTTATGTAAGGGAAACTGACTCTACAGCAGCTTTTGTGCAGGCTGTGTAACAGCTAGAGCAACAGCTTTCAATAAATAAGAAGTTTCTCTTGTACTTTCTTGCTGCCCTGCAGCTCTTTTCACCAGCCATCACCACCATCCTTCACAGCTTCCCCGCAGCTCTCTCCATACCTGTCGTCTGTCGTCTTGCATGGTGGTGTCTGATCCTTTCTTAGTCCATAGGAGCTGTTATGATAAACATATCCTGGGAAATAGTAAGACATGATCGATGCTTCAGCTGGGTTTTGAAAGCTCCATATAAAAAGTGTTCAAGTGAAACCCAAGTCCATGATTCTTGACCTGATTTTTTTGTTCCAAGGAAACATATTAACTTTCTGAATGAACTAAAATGACCTAAAATGGCGTGATGTGGCTTTCCCCTGGGGCAAGGACACAGTGCTCTACTTGTCTGTATCTCTACATTTGCTACCTTACATACTGGCAGCCCAGAAGACCTACCTGGTAACTTTCTTACTGTTGCATGATCTGGTTGATTTAATGCCACCCTCAATGGTGACAGACAGCAGTAGCAAACACTAGGCCTCAAGAGCTAGATGTGAAATAATTGCTGTGGTGCTCTTTGCCTCTAATTCCAGACAGAGGGGAGACTTGATACATGGTTTAAGTGCTGAAATATGTAATGCATTTTTACTGTTTTTATAGGAATCTTTCACATCATGTTTAGGTACTCATTCATCATCTGGCATACTGGTTGTTTGTCAAAAAGTTCAAGAACCAAAGGCATATTTTCATGTAGGTTTATATGACAGAGACACAGTGTTAGTGAGATGCTGGTATTTTAAATACTTTTGACTAAAAAATAACAAACATAAATAAGAGAAGAAATTCTTGACATTGTTTTTTGCATCCATTTTTGAGCATTCCTTTTGAGTTATCCTGACTTGGTCTTAGAAGTTTCCTAGTATCTTTGTTTCGGCCTGTCTTCTCTGAATATTGATAGTGATAGATGAAAATACAAGATCCAATTACTTAATCTTTTTACACATGCTTTCACTTTTAGCAAAGCAGCAAGGTGCAAAATCGGAGTATGTTTAAGACAGTTTCAGTCCTCATTTTCTGTTGTGGTGCATTACCTCTATAAGAAATGGCTAATGGTATGTACGGCATACTTGAATGAAATCTATGTTCTACATCTTTTAATTCTCAGTGCCTGGGCATTTAGTATGAAGAGCTATTTTATTGGTTAATATTACTTTGCAGCATCATTAGTAGGGAAATTGGAAACATACAAAGTGGTTCTACGGGTACTGCAACGTACCAGAGAAGCAAGCTTGTTATTTCTATCCCTCAACAAATTACACCCACTCTCTACTGTATGAGAGAGGAATTTAATTTATTTTTTCATTTATGTCTTATTGATCCCACGGTTGTCATGCTTTTCGTTTTGTTACTGAGTCTGCACCACTCTGATTTTGTGGCATCGCATCTAGATTTTGAACTGCATCATTGTCCTGCCATCTGTTAAAGCCCTATATCTGCGGAGCGCTATTGTGAGAGAGCTGCCAATTGCTAGCCAAGTCAGAGAAGGTAACAGATTTTTAATTATATGGACAGGATGGGAGTGGTGGGGGACTGTACAGTGAGTGATTATTGCTCGGACAGTGATTGTGTCTCTCCAACAACCTGCTAACAGCATGCAGTCTACCAGTAGTGGCTAATGTTGTACATGCATAACTGCTCTTGGGAGATGAGCTGAGGGAAGTGGACTTCCAGGGGGGAGCTGTGATTGATGGGTGCCCAGCTGTGTGAGAAAAGTGGGCACAGAATTAATTTAATCACAAGTTTGGTAGCTGCAAGGACCTGAAAGCTGCCTGTAGTGCCTTCTGACCTAATGCATGCTGAACCTATAGCTTCTTGCTTTGATAAATGAGAAGGCCCGTATAAATAATTGCTTTCTCTATTTTCCATTGATTAGTATTCAGGATAGGCCACTTTGGAACAGAAAATGAAGAGATTAGGTGTACGTAACCTCTGCCTGTTGTATGCATACAATCATCAGACCATTTTGCACCAACAGGCTGCTGTGTGCTTGCTCAGCCAGTCTCCACATGTGGGTCTCCTTTTCATCAAAGGAGGCAGGAGGGAAGAGGCCCCAGCAGCTCAAAGCAGGTTTGCTATTTGTTTGGGTCAAAAATCCCCTAAGCTTTAACAGGAACTTGTTCTGCTTTATTCTCCTTTCTGTGCCTTTATGAGTGTACTTGGAAAGAAAAAGGGATTAAGAACACCTATGGCAGCACTAAACTGAAGATGAAAGAGCAGAGCCTGTTTGGCAGGGGTTGCAGCTGCATAATTAAAAGCTAGTCCGGAGGTGCACTATCTGGGACTTACTGTTCCCTTAGAATTTCTGTGAGCAAACTGGGCATGGAATGAATTTATTTAGGATATAAGAAGGAGGGGATACCATCTCTAGGCAACAAGGCTGCCTGCAAGCAGTCATGCTGGGTCTGGGTCCTCTGAGAGTGCTGTGTCCCGTTCTCAGGACCCTAGGACTGAGACAGGACCAGGGACCTTAAATTGCAGGAAGATGATACGTCCCCACCACTGTACACTGGGGTTGCAGAAGAGGGATTGTCCTGCTTTTGTCTTTTGCACCATGACTATTACTCAGTTGGGGCTGACATTACAGCAAGAGATTAGATTTATGGGCTTGGAGCCTTTCACAAGTCCTAAACTGTCCTGACTAGTGTGCTTCATTTCAGCCCTGTCTCCCCTAACCGTTTTTAATCAGGGGTTTCTCCTGCTATAGAACTTGTGCTTTTATGTGGACGTAATGGAAGAAATTTAAAAAATGGAGAGCAAACCTGAGTTTGTGTTTGCCTTTTATCTCAGTTCTGCCTCTCTGCCACCTCCGGTCCTGAATGAAGCTGTCAATTAATTTCCTTACTGCCTGGGCTGTGGGATGGCTGCTGGTGCTCTCTGTGTGCCTTCTGGGTGCTGCGTGCCCTGGGCCACCCCCAAAACGGAGGGAGAAGCCTGGTTTCTCGCACACTGACACAGCTGCAGGAGGTGTGGGGATAGGCCCCAGTGCAACCTGTAAAGGGCTTGTATGCTGCCTACGTGTTGGCTTCTGCATGGTGGGGCTTCCTGCTCAGTGGCAGTCCCTGTGTGTGCACCCAATGCAAAATACTTAATCCTTTTTTTTTTTTTTTTTTTTTAACCAAGAATCTGTTGGTTTGCTGATTAATCAAATGACTGCTTAAAGTATGGGAAATAAAAGGTACACTATTGACTTGATTCCCCCTCTGCTGTGTGCTTCATTAGGCTATGCTAATCTGTGTTATGACTTCTGAGACTTTCTCTTCTGTTGATGTAAATATAGTGAATGAAATGAAAACCTTATGGAAATTTAATTTGCTGAGTCATAAGATCTCTAATCTTTCTTGATTACAGCCCTGTGGTCAGAGCCGGGCTTCATGTGCTTCAAATTGCCAGATAGTTACTGGATTTTTCAGTGTGTAGCTGAGCATGTGTTTGCAATGTTACTGAGACAGGAATTTATGTGATAATTCTCAGTGAAAGGCACTGTTCTTGGCTGATCCAAGGGTAGTGTGCTGGAGAAATTTCAATAAAATTGCAGGGGGTGTATTTGTTTTAGGGATTTTTTTGGGTTTTGATGCAGGACAGATACTTTTAATCATGGTACAAGTTGGAAAGGATTGCAAATGCAAGCTTCTGAGTCAGCAAAGAGCCATCCAGGTTAGGAATGAGAACGAAAGTTACAAATTTTTTTGACAAAAACAAATGAATCTATAAATGTACCTGTTTATGCTAATAAATCTTTTCATAAGTATTCATGTCATGTCCTGGTGTGACACTAGCAAATACTTTTGTTGTTGAAGAAAAAAAGAGGAGAATTTGTGTAGCTGCTGGTTATGCGTAGTATAAACAACTTCGATTAAATGAGCATGGGGGAGGAGAATTTAAGGGTGTCTTGAAATGATCTGTAGTTCTGATGAATTGTGGCTTGTAGACAAAATAAGTGATGCGCTTGTAGAAGTGGAGAAGTATAAATTTCATGGGATAATATGCCAGGTATCATTAACAGTCTTGTCTGTACTTTCATATGCATTGGTAATGTGAGTAAATTTCAAATGATCTGTCTTCAAGAGATTTCACTCTCTTGTACAGTGGCCTGTACAAGATGATACTAGAGCTTAGACATTTGCGTTTTCATAACTAATTAGAACCTTCACAGTTTGGGCTCTAGTGGACAATAAATTCAATTATCTCTTAAGTTCCCCAGGCCAATACTGAAGGAAAGCTGTGTGCAAAGCAGAAAATGGTGCTTGTTAGCATTTGCTGATTAAAACCTACAATGAATGTAACTTGGTTATTTTAATGGATTATTATTATGTTCCCTTGTATATGAAAGGCCAGCATATAGTGAATGTTTTTTTGACAGGAATATCTGAAATAAAAAATCGAAGAAAAATATTCAGTCCCCTCCCTAGATATATCTATTATTAATATTACTGGCACAGCATACTCATCCAAGCTATCAACATATTGGTGATATGCCTTTATATATCACTACAGTTTGCCTATGTTTGTAAGCATGCTTCCTAGGAACCTCACTAATTCTTGCTAATGTAATCTTGAGCTTTGTATCCCAAGCTTCAAGAATACAACACAGAATTACAGCTTTCAGCTCATGTTAGCTCATTGTTAAATCACAACTGGTAGCAAGTTGCTACAAATGCAGATCATCCATTTAAAGTGTTTTTTCCCTGGATGATCAGATACCTCTGTTCATCAGGTATGTATGTGTATAACTACTGGGCTGGCTTCCCAGGGCCATTCCAGTGCAGGGGCCAGCTCCGGCAGGGTGCCCTGGGGGGCTGCTTTTACTTGTCTTCCTGCCATGGTGCCTGGTAGATTTGCTCAGTACCAAACTCTTCAGTGCTGCCTTCAGATGTTAAAATGCAAAGTTTACCAAAGGGGTAGGCAAACAAAGCAAGTGTGGCAGAAAGGGCATTGATGGATGGTGCTGGTGGATGGGGAGAAATGATGCATTTCTTTTGGCTGACACGGCAGGGACAACTTGGAGGGAAGTCATGGACACTGAAAGTAATGAGGTGATTTTTTCTGTTTGGCATCTTCTACATCCCCGTGACAGTGACAGAAAGAAGATCAGGAAATCTTTATAATTAAGGGGAGCTTGTAGAAGAAGGAAAATACAGTTTCCATAGGATTTTAATTACAATTAGTCAAGGGGAATAACAACCTTTAAGAAAAAAAGCTTAAGATGTGAACACATTTCTAGAGCTAAGCCAGGATTTGTTTGTTGGTTGTTTTTTCTAGGCCCTCCCCCCCCCCCCCCCCCCAACATCTTTTTAATTTGTTGAACAGCCAAAAGCTATTCTGGAGCAAATCCAAGGAAATAAACCTTGTACAATAAATATGGTAGAGGTTATAAAACATCAGTGTTCTAGTGACTGCAAAAATATAATTTGTATTGAATCATTTGACAGTATGATAAAGGAACTATTTTAAAAAAAAACTCCTAACATATGCTCTCTCACTGCTTACAATCTGAATTTTAAAGTTGAAATATTTAATACACAAATGTAGAGATAATGGCTATGCTTGTCCTCATTAAGGTCCTTATTTGGAAAAATAAGAGTGGATAATAAGTGCAAGTAGGTATCTAGACAGCAGGGTCAGTAATAAGAGTAACAATAGCCATCTGGTAGTGACTGGGAGCTATACTTACAGAAGGAGAAATTAAACAGAGAAGCAATGGCTTCTAATTACACAGCTAAAAAAAGCCCTGGCTGGTTGCTTATGATACACTGCTGAAAGTACATTGCAGCTAGGGTATGAGACAAGATAACCAGTCCTCGGATAAGTGGGATCTGGGAATATGCAATAACACCACTCTTATTGATATTTTGTCTTTAGCGATGCCCAATCTTCCATTGACCCTGGGATTTCTGCCCATAAGGAGTGATCTCACCTGCCAAAGAGGCAAGTAGCTAGAGTAAAAAGCAATTTCTCCTGTGTTTGGAGAGAAAATAGTGATGCTATGAAGGTAAATACAGAAAATTTGAGTAATCTTTGGGAGCTTGATCCTGCTGGCCAAAACTGTCCAGTGCTACCCCCTCATGACTATACTGGTGGGTGATATGCCTGCCTAAAGGTGTGGCTTAGCAAAGCTCATTTAGTTCTAATATTGCTGCAGCTGTGAATCAGACCTAAAAATCTTGACACCATGTGTCTGAGTTTTGAGAGGGGAAAAATAGTATTTTTAGATCTTAGCATTACATTTCTAAGGACTAGGGAGTAGATTGTATGATTATTATTCAGAAAAGGTACTGACTTGTACCGAGTTGTCAATTACAAGCCTATCAGCCAAAATCAGCTGCAGGGAAAACCTTGATAAAGATAATAGAAAGAGGTTTATCAAAGAAAAGTGCAATTTCATTAGAAACATACATTGGTTGGCTGGTGATTTTGATTAAAAAGTATGATTGCTGGTGGACCTTCTCTAGGACAGAGCAATCCTTCTCATTTATCCTGTGCTAGAAAAAGAGCCAATAATCTTGTTGAAGGAAGAGTAGAATTAAAAACACAAACAGAAGAATATAAAGGAAGAAGTATGAACATTTTCATGGAGGGGGGTTTGAAAGTGATGAAAACTGCATTCTCTGGGCAATTTCATGTACAAACTATCTTACTCTCATGCATAGCTGAAATACAATTTTAAAGCAAGTTTGATTGCAGAGCTGAACTTACCATTGTGATATATTTAGGAAGATGTTTGCATCTTTTATGCAGTGGTGCAGCTCTGTTGAAGAAAATACATTCTTCATCACATGCTTTTGTTTTGCTTTTCCCTGGGTTAAAGTTAAGACACTTCATAGTAGAATTCCTTGAATGAGTTTTCAAATCTCATTAGACCAAAAGGATAAATGCCAGCAGTAGGAAAAATGGAAAGACTGGCCTTGATGCCAAGAGGCAGCCTTTTGTCTGCACTCAACTTGTTTGTGACAGAAAAAGTCAGGCAGGTGAAATCTCCAGTGAGGCACCTACATCTCACTTCACAAATCAATTCCTGGATATCTCCCTGAGGATCTGCACTCTAGCCCTTCACAGACACCACAACGGAAGTGAAAAAATGCACTAGACTTAATTCCATCATCTCCAGACTATGCCTATAGACTTGTACAATTCTACATTTCTCATGTAGACTTCTATAAGATGAATGTTCCCCAGGTTTCCGTTTTTCAGGTTCTCAGCAGTTACCAGAACAAGTAGCTCTCATTGATTAGTGTGCCTGTCATCAACCCTTTGATGGATCACATACCTGGTGTTATTGTTAGCACAGCGTTTTGTGGTGTCACTCAGTTAACTGGTGTAAACTGGATTTGAAACAAAGGGAACAGTACTAATGGACACCAGAAGGGATATGTCCCATTACCTGTCAACTATGATGATTTTGTTGTAGTTCCTCAGCTGATGTAAACTGTATTTTACAGAATGCTTTATTTCTGTTAACTGGCTCATATGATATGCTATTAGCAGCTGATGATCTGGAGAAAAAATTGCTTGTTTTTCTTGTGAGTGAAAATAGCAGCCTCTGTTTCAAAAGTGACTTCTAGTCTTTCCTGTGTTATCCACTACACTGGCAACCATTCTGCTATTGCAGCTTGTTAATATATCTTAATCCAACTTGCTGTTTCACCTGCCCGTCTGTTATCTCAGCTGACACTAGCAAATTCTTCTCAGCTAGCAATGCAATAAGAGAACCAGGGGTCCTGATCTATAAAAACTTGCTTGCAAACATGTGCGCTTCTTTTGCAGGGCATGCAGCTCTTACCCCTCTGTAGGGTGGTCCCTGCTGTGGCTGAACACTCAGCACTTCTGATGTGCTCAGTCATCTTTCTTCTCTTTCCTCCCTTTCCTCATCACTTTCTTGGTTTCCTGCTCCAAGAAAATGGAAAGCCTCTCTGGTCTGTGTGCTTGGCAGTTGGGTTTTTTCATGCCTGGAATTTTTCCTTCTGTTTGAAAGCTTGGTGTGCTCGTCTCTCACTGTCATGACTGCAGTGTAAATATCTCAAACATTTTTGAATGGGTCCTTGCAAAGCTTGTAGTGTGCAGTTGATGAACTGAGGCACAGAGGAGAGTGACAAAGTTACAACAGATTCATTGGCAGAACTAGGAACTGAGTTGTGTTTTAGTTGTGAGGCTATCTTGCTCACTGCATCAAGAAATAAATTCTTAATTTTCATAGTAACAGTTTTTTTTTTTTTTTTAATTTTTCTTGAATGCTTTTGTGGTTTGACCTGAATTCAGAGGTATGTGTCCGTTTCTCTTAACAGCAGTAATGATTTTGAGGGCAGGTTTGTTCACGGCCTGCTTCCCAACAGGGCTCCCACTAATTGCTGTCCCAAAAGACCAGGAGAGGGAGCCTGGGATAGGGACGAGGAGCAGCCAGAATGGAGATGGTGAATATGTTAGAACTGCTGCTGAAAGGAATGTAATCATGCTCAGCACCTATGCAGTAAGAGAGCCTTCCCTTTTGTTCATTCTAAACCAACAAGCAATCTCTTAAAGTCTTTGCAAAACAAACTTCTGTTTTCTGAATTTTGAGACCTCTTAAAATACAGCTTTCTTCCTGCAAAAAAATTTGTCTTGTTCTCCAGCCAGTGCAAAGGATCTCTTCCTCATTACACACAGGAATGAGGAAAATTAGTGTGTATGTAACTCTGTGGAATGAAAGAGTCTCAGCTCTCCTTTTGTAATTCTCTACTCAGCTTATTTCAACAGCATGCAAAGTTTCCTGTTCCCTTTGCCTTGCCACCTGTGAGGCCTGCAATCTCAAGCTACAGATGCCAAAACCAGTTCAGCTTTGTAAGCAATTATTCTGCAAATGAAATCAGGAATCTTTTCTGACTCATCCTCTTTGTTTATAAAGTCACTTTCCTTTCTTTTCAAGTCCCTATCCTTGTCTTCTATGTTCTTTTTTTTTGCTACTCTTCTATTATTTTCCTCCCCTTCATCTTTTCCCCATTGTTATTTGTATGAGTCCTGGTTCTTCTGTTTCCTTTCTGCATTCTTCCCCTATTTTTTATTGTCTCTCCTCCATCACTGGAGTGCTATCTCTTTTCTTTATCCAGGATACCATCTACTGATCTGTCCCTGTGGAGTAGCAGACTCTATTAATGACTTTTGTTAAGGCCAGGAACTATGTGCTGCATGTAGCTAGTCTCAGCTTCTTCCTTTCGCCTCTGATGGTTTAGTTTCTGCAGCATAGCTTTTTACTGAACACAGTGTGACGGAGAGGATGGTTTTTCTCCTAGACTGAAGCATGCAGCAGGCAAATGTCACACCAGATGGGTATTGCTAGAGGGACATATAGGTACACACCACTGTTTCAACCCTCTGATGCATTATGGCATTATTGTCAACTGAAACAGCTGCTAAAGGATTTCAAAATCTGGCATGCAAATCTGCAGCTTTTATAATGTATCATCTGTATTTGTGAAGGTGCAAATGTCAGGCAATGATGGATACAGCATGAGAAGATAACTGAAGTAACTGTGTTAGACTTTTGGGGTCTAGCAGAATCAGATTACGATGAGGTGGTCTCCTTCCAGCTGAGTGGTATTGCTAGTGCATTACCAGTGTTGGGGGGACATGGAAGATGTGCCTGCTGACACCCACCTCAAACCTTTCTGGCTACTGTGCTGTGGGGCTGGCTAATGTCCAGAAACAACCATCTTGAAAAATTAATAGTTGATTAGAAAGTTATTTATTATCATAACCTACACCAATTTTTTTTCCTGTCAATAAATCAACAAAGACATGAACCAATGGCCAAGTCCCACAGGAAATACAGAATATGACTGGTTTTGATTTCTGCACTGTAGCAGCCCAGGGTGAGTATGCAACATCGGTGTGATGGAGTCATAAATGCATACAGAGATGTTTCCAGAGGGGCATACAGCTGACCCTCTGTTATTCACGGGTGAATAGCTTCAGCTGCAGGTGGATGAGGTCACACTGTCAGAGATACCTGGTTTAGCACTGCATGGATCCAGCTTGGCTCTGGCAGCATCTGTCACCTATGGCTCTGCATTGCTGGAGTTTGGCTGTACAGCTCCTGTGGCAGGTTTGGGCTAAGTGAACTAGTCAAATGCAACTGTTTTAGTTTTATGCCTAGTGTCAGCCTTGCTGGATGCAGGCTGGCTCAGTGCCCAGCTGGTGGTGGACAGACACCTTAGTATGGGTGGGATGTTTTAACAGCATGGAGTGCCAGCAGGGCCTTGCTGATGTCTGTGCTGCAGTAGGTCTACAGAGCTAATTAGGCCCCAGGTGTGGGACACTTGTCTGCTTCTCTTGTGCTGCCCAGGCATCCTGCAGGCTGGTGTTACGCTGCTGCTTCTCCTCTCACCCTGGGCGAGGGCAAGTGACTCTGAGGGCCATTGCTCGAGGCCCTGGTAAGCCCTTAACAGTGCAAGTATGTACAGCCCTTTTGATGCAGGCTGGAGCAGGTGCAGAAGGAGTTGCAAGGCTCATCAGGGAACGGAGAATATGTATTGAGTGGAAGCTTTGGCTGGCTCAGGAAAGCAAAGCCTGAAAATGGATGTGTTACTATGTTAATATGTCTAAAGAACAAGCTCCAGGGAAAGAGTTTTGCAAGGTAAATGCTGGCACAGGTAATGGGCTTAAACTGGCCCATTTGAAGTTTGGATGGGAAGTAAAGTTCCTAACTGTGAGAAGAATAAAACTACTGGAACAATATATCTATAGCAGAAGCAAAATGGGAGCTCAAGAACAACTCTTAGTTTAAGAAATGATTATCTGAAGTGGGCATGGTAGCAAGCTGTTGGAGTTGGTATCGGGAAGCAGCTTAGTCCTGTGCAGTTTGTTTGCAAACTATATGGGATTGTTTTTGTGACGTCAGACCAGATAAACACTAGAGAGAGAAGGAAGCAACATGTAACTATGCAACAACTATTTGTACTGTTAGTGTAATGATTTTTCTTTATGACGTAGTGCATACAGAAAAAATTCAGGGAGAATATTAAACACCTTAAAGATGAGCTTCAAAATTAGAATATCATTAAAAAATATAGAAACATTTCCAATTTTCTGTTCTGAATTTGTGAGGCTGTGTGAATGTCAGTTATTCAAACCATATGAGTTATCTGATGATTGTGTAGAATATATTGGAAAACACAGGTGATCTGGCTGAACAGCTGAGCAATAACATAGCACAGCTGAGAAAAAGTTCATCTTTGGATGGTGTTTGTTTATGTTGCAAACCACGACTGGCTAAAGCCTTTTCCAGCCAAGGGGTGCCAGTACTCCTACGATCCCTGGGGATGTGTCACTGTTATGATCATTCTTAATAAAAAGGCAACATGAAAATGCTGTTGCCACAGCAGCTACGATTTCTCAGGCAAGGAAAGAAGACATTTTGCTGTGATTGCTTTTATAGCAGCCTGCTGGTGACGTTCTTGGAATCAGTGGTTGAAAAATAGATACTCTAAGTTGTCGATGGGTAAGTCTTCCATCTTCTCATGACATTAACAATAGAATCAAGTATGTGAGGCTACTGCAGAGCTCTGCCATGGTACTAATACCTAAGTTCTCACTCCTGACACTCCTGATTTTAGTCATTAGATGAAGTCTCTATCTTGCAAATTTAAATTTTCTTGCTTGTTTTCTTGTCAAATCAAGAGTTTATTTTCCTCTCACAAATTCCTTGTGGATGTTTATTAAATGATCAGTGGATACCAAGATACCTACCTTTAATCTGGTATCAGAAATTCAAGCTTCCTTTAATTTCTGATAGCTTTAATATCTTGTGAAAATGACTACATACGGAACTGCTACAGTGACAGGAATAGCACAGGAACTAAAGCTGTTTTCTACTGAAAGCTGAATAAAACACGCAAGAGTCCCCTCAGATTCTTACTGTTGTCACCACAAGAGACAATGTTACAATGCAAGACTTAGGCTTTTCAAGATTTAAGCTTTTCTATTTTGTGAAATGTAAGTTTTGTAATTGTTATTGTTGTATGGAAGCCATTAGCAATTATTATACGTCTGTCCCTTCTTGCTACTTAGTACACTGGAAACCCAAAGAGGGAATTATTTGCCTGATTAAAATATCTTCTTTTTTATTTTGGGAGGGGAATGTGCAATTTTCATTAGCCCTTTTTCACTGACTGGTGAGATACTTTTAAATCTTTTGAAAATCCTTGAATATCAGCTGTAGTATTTAAAATTGCATGAAAAAATAGAATTGTTTTTAGTTAGATCTAAAGTCTTGATCTAGACTTAGGTATTTTCATCTGAGAAGTGTTCAACTTTGGTTGTCTTCTCACTCAAAGAGCTAGGAGCCTGCATATTGGCTGAGCTCTGGTTTTGTTGCTTTCTTTCTCTTTGGTGTTGCAGCAGATTTCTGTCCATGATAACACCCTAAAGAGTGACTTACTTAAATTCTAAATGCTGCTCTCATTAAGTCAGAAGGCTATGTTAATTGATACACATTACACTGAAAATTGAGTGTTTATGAAACAACTTCTCAAAAGCGGAGTATGAATGGTGTTCAGCTGCCTGGGGAAGACAGGCTAATGCCTCTTCTCTGTGCTAGTGAGCTTAGCTTTAAAAATAGATTTGCCTTGTCTTACAACTTGGGTTTAATTTATAATTAAAGCTACAGAAGGAAATCTGATTTTCTTAGATTAAGAAGTTTTGTATGTAAGAAAATAATGTGTGTTTTTGAAAAAAAATGTTTAAATAAGCTTCTTATGAGTCACTCTGTTGACCTTCAGACCTCAGGTAGGATAAATAACACTTGAATATAAACCATTCATGATCCTTTAAAGCATCTCTAAAATTATAGTAAGTGTGAAATTGCTATGTTTGCTAAAATAATTGGAGTAAATTATTACCCTAAGTATGGCCTTTATGGGCCTACCTATATATAAACTTGCTTTAATTTGTTTCATTTGTTTGAAACTCCTTTGTTTGATACTCTTATTTTGAGTTTACTCTCAGCATATTCCTTACTGGCTTCTAAAATCAAATTAAATGCATCTGAATTAAACTCAGCTCTTTTTAGCATTTTATGCTGAAATAACTAACTTGGTTTAAAAATAATTACACTTGCTTTAGAATAGTGTGACTCATTTTGTGGACAAGCCATTAACCTCAATAATCAGTCATATTTAGGCTCAGAGATGGTTACTGCTGCATGGTACATGCAGAATATTACTTTGTGCCAGGGCAAAACAGATTTTCATCCATAACTACAAAAACGGTGCTTCTCAAGAGGGCATTTGGGTTTGCTTTCTTGTCAGTGGATGCTGTCAGCATCCAACTGCGAAGTCAGGCTTGAAAATCTGGTGTTTAGTGTACCCAAAGGAAAGCATAAACATAGACTCTAAAGAAGAGTCCACTGGTTTTGGTTGGAAAAAACAGCAGTTACTTTATGCTGTCATTTGTGGGCTTCCTCTATTTCAAGTACTGAGTGCCTGGAGACACTCAGCTCATGGCTCCTTGAGGCACAGAAGTGTTATGAATAATTGTGGCATATGAGCGCCCAGAATGGCAGGAGAGGATTCTGGGAATGAGTTATTTATTTTCTGTCTCCTTAGAGCTGTAGACACAAGCAAGCTGTCTTTTATTACGTCTAGCTTTTCTGAGTTACTGTGATTTGCTTTTTGTACTTGCATCTCAGCTGCTGTCTGACTGCTTGTTGCATTCTGACATGGAGAAGAAACTGTGATTCAGCTTACCAAAAGTGTAATTTCAGAGTTCAGCTCTTTATGGTTTTCCCTATCCACATCCAGATTCAGCACACATGTGAGGCAGCAAATCGCCATGTACACAAAAAAAATTCAAAAGTTCCAGACTTCAACCTGGATTTTCCTTTGCTTTGCGAGATTGTAAAAAGTGAGATCCAGCTCTGCCTTAGAGGAGTGTAGATTTCAAGTAATTATTGCTGTAAATATTGAGCTTAACTAATATTCCATAATGTCCATATTTACTAGTGAATAAGATGCAACTGACATCCTCTGCTCTGTATTGTTTTGTGTTCATTAGTTTGCTGGAGTTTAGTAACTGTGGTGTAGTTTGCGCATCCCTACTGTAATCCTTGAAGAAGCGGCTCACCAAAGCTCACTGTGCTGAAGCACATTGCAAGAAGCTTCTCCTTCTCCCTCCCTGGTGGCTTCATTCTTGTGGGGGTCATTTGGGCAAACATCTGAACTCTAGTGGAGTCCTGATGATTCAGTGGAACCTCATGTGTATTCAGAGGACAGCTAATGGGGTCAGGAAATAGTTTTAAATCAGTCACAATGTTCTGTGTAGTATTGCCTTTTATTTCCAGGTACTTTGCATATTTTCTGTTTTTGTGACTCTTTCATATTCACAGTATTCTTTTTTTACTTAAAAAGTTGTTTGTTGTGATGGGGGAAGGATCTCTGACAATAACTATGTCGTGTAAAAGAGAAAATAGGCTTTATAGAAAATACTTGTGATTGCACAGAACTTCAAGGTGAAAACTAGGAGAAATATTTTTTCCTTTCAATCTTTCAGATGCTTTTTGAGTTACAGCAGCGCTAAAGTAAAAAAAATTGGGCATGTAAGTTAGATTAGTGGGTCTCATTAGCATCAAGCCTAAATGGTTGGCTTCTCAAGTCACAGTTAACTGAACTCTGTATCTAGTACATGGTAACAGTAAGTTTTGCATGATGCACAGCTGTATTCTGTCTGTGTCCCTGTAAAGCCAAAAAAAGATGCCCTAAACAAAACACCTCTAGCAATTGCTGCGATGTAATTGGGTTAAGTTATAAAGCCAGTAAGGAGAATATAAGCAGCTGTAACTGAAGACTTTTTAAAATCTGTCTCCTTTAATTTGATTATTTTAAAATATTTAATGAGGTGTATCTACACACAACAATGGCTAGGCTCATTATATTCTCTTCGAAAGCTGGTCTTAAATTTATGATCATATTTCTCAGCATGACTTAATGCTGACGGGCACTGCAGAAGTCATATCAACAGGCCATATGGCTTTTCTAATGAGAACTCTTTTATCCTAAATTCTGGAGGAAAACCATGTAATCTATGCGCTTAAATTTGGTGTGAATTTGGCTAAGAGTCACGGGAAGGGGGAAGGAAGGCAAGTAGAATGGAGAAAACTTAAAACCAAAACAAACAAAAGAAACAAATGGAGCTCTAAGGAGGCTTTGAACAGAATTGTGGTGGTGTGTGTAATGTCCAGACTGAATTATTGGCAGGACCATTTGTCACCATGCTCATGAGGTTTCCAGCAACTGTAGAGCAGTCTTGGGATCTCTTTCTGGTATGCTGCCCTGCTCTGGGTGCTTGATGCTGGTGGAATGTCATCTTCTCTTTCCCTATTGGTTACATGGGAATGGTAATATTCATCTTGCTCTCAGGGAGACAAAAGTGGGAGTTTTGTGTGTCAGGGTGCCTCAGTGAAAACTGGTCTTACTGTGATAAGTTTGTTAAATGCATGACATGGGTGTGAAATGCTGGCTGTTGTGTTCCTTTGTCAAGTCTTGCTTGTTTTGAGAAAGTGTTCAGCTCTTGTCTATGGTGAGGAGGAAAAAGAAGGGCAATACTGGGAAAGGCCCTCCAAGTCAGTGCTGTGACAAAGACTGAGGTGCTCTGCATCTCACATGGCTGCAGCCAGGGTCTGTGTACAGTGTGGGCCACAGGAGACAGTAACATCTCTGTCATATCTGGGGCAGCTGCACTGAGGTTGTGCATCTCTGTGCTCAAGTAGCAATGCAGAGATTATCAGATATATGGATAAAAAAAATACCTAAATTTGCTGTTCTACCAGAATACTGGATATTTCACTGATTATCAGGAATGAAAGTATGCATTTCATTTCGAAATGGATTTGGGTCTGTTTTGTAACACATGGCTAATTCCTGATGAACTTTTCTACTTGGAATCCAACTGATTGTAATTTTTCAGCTGCTGCCTGATCACCCATTTTGGAATTCCTCCTGTGACCAGGGACTTGGCTGGTAATATTAGTTGGCTGCAGTGAAGAAATCTACTTTGAGTGGTTCACTTGGTAAATTAAACACTGTGCTCCTAATTATAGACACACAGTTGTGGGAACATAATCACACAATTCCCTGAGGTATATCTGGATTGCTGTGTCCAGATTTTGAAAGCTAGAGGGTAAGATATTGGGTTTTCTTTAACATTAAATTATGAAGTGAAAGCCAGGGACCTGAGGCCACATGGATCAATACATGCTGTGCTAACAAAATAACGAAAGCCTGCTTTGAAGTAAAGCAGGAAAATCTGCCTTCCCTATGAACATCAATGTGAGCATCAGAGCAGTTGTTTAATTCTTGAATCTTACTCCTTGTCACAGGGCAAGAGTCCCTGGAGGCTGTCACCCCTGCAGTAAGCTGTAATCACAGAAGACAGCAACTACCCTGAAATAACCTGGTGAAGGCTCCCATTGCCAGGAAGCAGCAATGGCAGCACAAAGGGAAGGCTGAACAGTGTCAGTGTTCCATTTATGTAATGGATAACCTCCTACTTAATGAGTATCTGAAATCAAAACATGCCATTTTATACCGATAGGTTTTGGGTGAAACATCACTCACTTTCGTACTGTGCATATAAGCCTGCTCCTCAGCAGCAGCACTGCAGATGTCACTCTGTGTAACCTGTGTTTATTTTGCTGTTGGAGCTGAATCCTCTTAGAGCTGCAGTCAAGGAGCCAGTCTGTGCTGCAGCCCCTTCTCAAGGGGACATGTCACATGACCAGTGTATCCTCTCATAGAGCTATCGATTTTCCTCTCATTCCTTGCTTCCTGAGGGATGATGAAGCTGATTCTGCTTTTTCTCAACAAATCCTGTTTCTGGCTCTGTGCAGCAGAGTGCTATTGCCCCTCTGATTTAGTCTTGGGGGAGGTGGCAGTCATGGACATGACTTACCCTTCTCATGCTGACGCTGGCTGTGTGAGGACAGCAGTCAGAGAAGAGTTACAGTTCTCATAACTGCATGGTTGCCTGTCCTCTCAAAAGACAAAGAACAGTCTGATTGCAGCTTCCCTACTAGTGATCGGTGATAACTTTCTGGTGTTACCTTGGAGTCTGGGGGCATTGGCATCTTTTAGGCTTTTACATTCGGAGCAGTTTGCAGCACCCAGCAGATGATCTGCTGGGATAACAACACGTATCCAGTCTCTTGCCCTTAAGATTTCTAGCTTGTTTTCCCCATCACATTAGCAAAGGCAAGGGAGAGAAACCATGGATTGCTAGAGACCCAGGATTGCTGGGGGTAGTAAGCATTTTGTGGAGAGGTAGAAAAATCAAAGTTTTCTCTTAGGAGAAAATGCTGTTGCATAATAGGGAAAAAATCTAGATGGCTGAAATATTAATGGAATGTTGCTCCTATTAGTGTTGAAACTGTTGAAAGGCTGCATATTAATAAGGACAGTAGTTCCTTTAATCTTGTCTGCAAAGCCAGAGTCTGCTGGTATCCTTGGGAGCTTATAAACAAATTCACCAGGTTTGCATTTGGAGCACTGCCACTTGGGTTATTCACTTTGTTCTGTGGCTTGTCAGGGTGTCTTTGCTTTGCTTGTGGTTACATCTGATGAGCTAGATATTTGCTGTGCTCTTCCTGTGTCACGAAATTCTAGTGAAATGGTTTGGGTATATATCTAGAACTTTCCTTTTCAGTAGCTTAAAAAGAATTGTGACATAAAGCATGCTGACAATGATACGTTTATTACACATGTGTACACACATGTATAAAATCCATGTCTATTTGCCATGCTTCTGATGCAAGGCATAGCTATCTCAACAAAAAATACTTTTTGCAGTCTTGAAACTAACTTTTATTGCATGACATTTCCCCTTGCTCAGCGATATATTTAAAAGGGGTTTTCATGCCACTGAATCATACTGGATACAAAGGAAGGAAAATGACAACATTATTAATCTTTTTCCTTGCTTCCTCACATAAAAACCTCCGTTTTTCTGTCTGGGTTTTACACATTCAGAAAGTCAGTCCTGCCACTGTCATCAATCTGTTTGCTGGCAAAATTTGCTGTGATATATTACCGCACCACAGCTCAATTGAATGTAAGTGCTGAAGTTCAGGAAGATTTACCTTTGCACTGAGTTGCACTTGATGTACTTTCGTAAGTCCCTTAAAAAGGTGCTGAATCAACTTCTCATGAATATTTAATTCTTTTTGTAATGCAGCTAATGAAAAATAATTAATATCCGTGGCTTTTCTGTTGTGTGAAAATGTAGACCAAGGAATAAGTTTGTCATGCTATATCTGAACTGCTTTATGCACTACCATGTCTGAGTTTAAGGCTGTTTAAGTGGTATGGCCAAAGTGGTTATGGCTTTAAATGCTTAGCTTGTATACGTCCAGGTACTAGGGAAGGAAAAGCTTTGTACAAATTGGTATGATGGGATTTAATCTCCTTTCTGACTTGCTAAGTGTTAATCGAGTTTGTAATGGTACTTGCTCCTGTTAAAAGTAATAACAATTAAACCAAGTGGAATTCCTGTAAAAGCTATTAGCTTGCAAATACATGCTTAGGTAGCAGTTAGATATTTTCTATGCTTTCATTCAATTCCATCACCTAAGTAATGAATCATTTAAAACTGCATATTATCATCTATTATAATTCAGAGTTTTTCAGATAAATGAACAGCATTATTGTTACTTTAAAAGAGATTATTTCCATTTAGTTTGTCTTCCTTTAAGCTTACAGTACTTACAGGGTTATTTCAAAGATTAACAGACAGAATTTTACAATAAAAATTCAGTTTATTTTTCTATTGTGAAGATACTCCAAGACATGTACTTCCTGGAGTTGTAATATAAGAGGAAAACCTGCAGAGGGCACTGTATTGTCTTCGATGATTTTGGAAGGCTTCAGTCGCAATGAGGGTGTAGGATTTTCTAGGTTTCTGCATTTTGGTAAGATTACAGTCAGAAAATATTTTTTTCACAGGTGTAGTGAAAAGTGGGGTTACAGATTGGACGTAAGGATGACAGTCTTTATTTTTTATATCTTTGAGGTGAAATGGTATAAGCTAGAAATCTTATGCTATGTTTTTAACATAATTCTTGCCCTCACTTTCCTTTCTTCACCAATGATTGTCTGAATAGGATAAATCCTGAAACTGCCACGTGTCAGAACAGAAGATCTGAAAAATACTAATACAAAGTGAGCAAAATTCACTTGCACCTACCTAAAGTAGGGCTCAGATTTCAGCTATGAGCTCTCCCTCCCCATTGGGAGGGTGATACAGTACAGCTTTTCTGTAGAACAAGATTGATAAAAGGAATTTTCTGTTGATATGATATTCCAGAGGTTAAAAATTGCTCAAATTCATTTATACAGACAGAACATTTTTGGTTATAGAAAAATGCTCAAAATGTTGTGTCCCACTGTGTGCTTGCAAAGTGGATTTAACTTGAGTTTTAGATATTTTTTTTTTTTTAAATGCAGGCCACAGGTTATTGCATCTTTTTCCCAAGTCTTCTTGACATCTTTGTTTAGATTAAGGGTTTTTCTGTGAGTCAGCTGGTGCCCCAGCACTGCAACAGTCTGCCTTGTTTTTCTTCTGCAGATAATTTTAATAGCCTTTGTTTTCTAGTTTCATTTTCACTACTGTTTAGATTTCTGTCTGAAATACAGCCATGTCTTCAGGTATTATTGCATGCTTAAACTAGTTTTAGTCCCTTCACATGCAGCACTTAAATAAGGGCTTATTGCTTTAAAATTATTTCTTTTTTGTTTTGAGAGCTGAACTACAAAACAGACCTCAAGATTGGCCCTCATTACAAAGTGGTGCTTTATAGAGAATGGGGAACAAATGACAAAGACTTCCAAAGCTTGGGAAGTGCCCAGCTAAAAAAAATACAGATGAGAATCTGCCTTGATTTTTACCTTGGGTCTTCTAGTTTTTCATATTTTGAACAATCTATCTTCTTATTCTGTAATTGGGGGATATTGTGTGATAATGTGAGAGACAGAGCCTAGTGGAATACCTACCTGGCCAACCTAGTATTTCCACTGCAGTTTAGCAGTTTTTTCTACCTGTAAAATCAGGCAAATGTAGTGCCCTGTGGGGGGAGGGGGCAGACGGCAGACTGAGAAGAGCTAAGTAATCTTGATTCAGATCTTGCTTTAGAAGGGGTTATGAATTATCTTCACCTTTCAGACTTGTGGCCAATCTCTCATCCTTCGCTTCTTAGCATGGATCTGAAAACCACTCCTAGTGTGCAGGAGAAAAGCTGATATTTGCCATGTGATCAGACCTTGCTGCAACTCAGCATTTAAAAAACACTACTGTCCTTATGCATTTCCATCAAGGGGACTCAAGACAGGTGAACAGATTCCTGTTCCTTTATAAAGTAGAATTATTCAACTGTCAAGGAAATTTATTTGGCAGAGGATAGCTCCTCTTCAAGTCTTCTAAGGTTCATTGGGCTGGCACTTTCTGGTGAAGGGGTTTGCTTTTTTGACTGGACCTGCAAATTGGCACCTCTAAATTGTATTAGAAAACATTTTAATCATTGTATGGCAGATATGGGAGCCATGTGTATTGGAATGCTATTACTGAATAAAAAGGAAACTCAATACGAAGTCTGTAGTTTGGTTCTCTGCTTCCATGCCCACTGGGACCTGCACTAGGACTTTAGTGGTTTCCTTAGTACCACATAGCTCTCTCAGAACAGGGGCTAATAATCTCTGAAAATAAAATCTGAAAAACTGAAAAACCAATTTTTGCCTGTGATGCAAAATGATGATATCTATCTGTTCATCTTGATCTGTAGAATTAAGTTAGAGCAGGGTGAGCTGTAAAGTCATGGAAAAGGCTAAAAGTCCTAGCAGTACCCAAATGTCCTCTTGGCGTCATAGAAGTACCAGGTATGACAGCAAAGAAAATGCAGAAAACTCGCAAACACAGAATGGATGGGTTTGGGAGGGTCCTCTGGAGACCATTTAGTCCAAACCCTCTGCCACAGCAGGTTCACCTAGATCAGATTGCAAAGGATTGCATCCAGGTGGATTTTGACTGTCCCCAGAGAAGTAGACTCCACAGTCTCTCTGGCAGCCTGTTCCAGTGCTTTGTCACCCTCAGAGAAGTTCTTTCTCATATTCAGATGGAACTGCCTGTGTCCTGTTTGTGCCTGTTGCCCCTTGTCCTGTTGCTGGGCTCCACAGGGAAGAGCCTGGCCCCATCCTCCTGATACCCGCCCTTAAGTTGTTTGTATGCGTTGATAAGATCCCTCTCAGCCTTCTCCTCTCCAGGCTGGGCAGCCCCAGCTCTCCCAGCCTTTTGTCATCAGGGAGATGCTTCAGTCCCCTCATCATCTCTGTAGCCCCTCACTGGACCTTCTCCCATAGTTCCTTGTCTGAAACTGGGGAGCCCAGCACTGGGCATGGCTCCAGCTGGGGCCTCACCAGGGCAGAGCAGAGGGGAGGGTCACCTCCCCCCACCTGCAGGCCACGCTCCTCCTCGTGCACCCCAGGGCACCGCTGGCCCCTTGGCCACCGGGGCACGCTGCTGGCTCGTGGGCACCCTGCTGTCCCCCAGCAGCCCAGTCCCTTCCCCGCAGAGCTGCCCCCCAGCAGGGCAGCCCCAGCCTGTGCTGCTGCGTGGGGCCGTCCCTCCCTGGGCAGGACCCTACGCTGGCCTTGGTGGCACTTCCCCGTGTCCCTCTCCGCCAGCTCTCCAGCCTGCCCAGGTCTCGCTGAAGGGCAGCGCAGCCTCTGGGGGGGCAGCCGCTCCTCCCCATTTGGTGTCACCAGCAAAGGTGCTGAGGGCGCGCTCTGCCCCTCCACCCAGGTCACTGGTGAAGGAGTTGAACAAGGCCGGGCCCAGCACTGACCCCTGGGGACACTGCTGGCCACAGGCCTCCAGCGCGACCCTGCGCCGCTGGTCACAGCCCCCCGAGCTCTGCTGTTCAGCCAGTTCTCAGCCCACCTCACTGCCCGCTC
The DNA here is from genome assembly GCF_015220075.1 of Falco rusticolus. Classification (NCBI taxonomy): domain Eukaryota; kingdom Metazoa; phylum Chordata; class Aves; order Falconiformes; family Falconidae; genus Falco; species Falco rusticolus. Next base: position 17,812,090 of record NC_051193.1, on the reverse strand, counting down.
CTCTAACCCGCGCTGCCGAGCTTACCTGTGAGCATGTTGTGGGAGACAGTGCCAAAAGCCTTGCTGAGGTCAAGGTAGACAAAAGCCACCGCTCTCTCCTCATCAACCCAGCCAGCCATTCCATCACAGAAGGCTATCAGGCTGGTCAGGCATGATTTCCCCTTGGTGAATCCGTGTTGACTACTCCTGATAACATCCTTTTCCTCCACATGCTTTGAGATGACCTCCAGGATGAGCTGTTCCACCACCATTCCAGGGATGGAGGTGAGGCTGACTGGCCTGTAGTTTCCCAGGTCCTCCTTCTTGCCCTTCTTGAAGACTGGAGTGACAGTGGCTTTCCCCCAGTCCTCGGGCACCTCTGCCGTTCTCCATGACCTTTCAAAAGATGATGGAGAGTGGCTTAGCAATAACATCTGCCAACTCCCTCAGCACTCAGGGGCGCACTCCATTTGGGCCCATGGTTTTGTGGGTCTCAGGTTCGCCTAAATGATCTCTAACCTGGTCCTCCTTGAGCAAGGGAAAGTCTTCCTTTCTCCACACTTCCTCTCTGGCCTCCAGGGTCTGGGAAACCTGAAGGCTGGCCTTGGCAGTGAAGATTGAAGCAAAGGCGGCATGTAGTAACTGCCTTCTCCGTGTCCTTCATCACCAGGGCACCCACCACATTCAGCAGCGGACTCACATTTTCCCTAGTCTTCCTTTTCCTGCTGATGTACTTGCAGAATCCCTTCTTGTCATCCTTGATCTCCCTTATCAGGTTTAATTCCAAACAGACCTTAGCCTTCCTTGTTGCATCCCTGTGTACTCTTGACAATGTTCCTTTATTGCTCCCAAGTGGCCTGCCACTTTTTCTACATTCTGTAAACTTCCTTCTTCTGTTGAGGTTTGCCAGAAGCTCCTTGCTCATCCATGCAGGCCTCCTGCCCCTTGGCTTGATTTCTTACTCATGGGGATGTAGTGATCTTGATCTTGGAGGAAACAATGCTTGAATATCAGCCAGCTGTCTTGGATCCCCCTACCTTCCTGAGCCCTAACCCATGGGACTCCTCCAAGTAGGTCCATGAAGAGGCCGCATTAGCCAGAGCTGCAATCCTACTTGTTGTCCTGCTTCCTCCACACAGGATTGTGAACTCCACCATCTTACGGTCACTGCAGCCGGGGCAGCCCCCAACCTTCACATCCCCAACCGGTCCTTCTTTGTGAGTACAAGGTCTAAGAGCATGCCTCACCTCACTGGCTTCTCCACCACCTGCACCAAAAAGTTATCATCAGTGCTTTGCAGGAACCTCCTGGACTGTGTGTGCCTGGCTGTGTTATCTTTCCAGCAGATATAATGGTGGTTGAAAAAATCCTGTATTTGTTTGTTCCTGCCTGTGGAACCTTGATGCCTGCCTTACGCCTCCAGGTTTCTGCTAGGTATTGTGAGAGCAAAGGTAATAGCAGCTCTGCAGAATCGTGACTGAGAACTCTGCACAGCTTTATATTTCCCCTGCAAAAGAGCACATTTAATTCACATCCTGCAGAAAAGCACCTGGAGAAGGTAGATTTGTTCAGATCACTCAGAAGACTACCCAGAGCTTTCAATAGTCTTTTCTTGAAAGCTCCTACTGACTATTGCCTGAAAATAATTATTCTCTACGAGCAGAACGGCAACAATATGTATTTGGTTTTGCCTTGTGCGAAGCCTGGGGAGCATGTCACCCTGATGCCAGAGTGTGTGGGGAGTTGGAAAAAAAGTTATCAAAAAAGATCTATCAGCTGTGGTTTGCTATCCTGGCTGACAAAGACTGCACAGATTAAAGATTAAATTAACTGGACACTCTGTACTGCTCTTGGCCCTCTCAAGTCCAGGTTCAGGCATGCTCCTGTGGATAAAGTGGAGATACACGGGCGAGTTTTAAGAGCATCAGACTCACTTGAAAAGAAAGTATTTGCTTTTCTTCTAAAACTTCTTTTGCAAGCTTTCTAATTAAACTTTCCTACAGCAAATAAATAGGGGTATAGGTAGCCTATGCCAGTGCCCCAGATCTAGCAGCACTTGAGGACTCCTGTAAACCTTAGCTCCAAGCGAATGTCAGTTAGGTGCCATGTGGTATGGACAGCTTCTGTGTGCAGTGTTCTTACCTGAATACAGAAAGGACAGAGCCATTTGCCATAGGTTTTTCTAAAAATAATCACATATAAAAATAATTCAACTTGCTAATGAGCAGCTGTCTCTGGAGTGCACCACAGTGGCTTATTAATAAAGTCCACAATACTATAGATTGGATTACAGCAAGGATGAGTTCTCTGTCCAAATGAAACCGTCCAGAAAGATTGTATGAGCAGGATGTAATCTCTTTGATCAGAACTAGGGCATGTCACCATCATGAATACTCTTAACCATAATGAAATATGCCACAGAATCTGTAATGATCATGAATGCTTTGGATTACTGATCTTGCCTGAGATGCCAAAGCCTGTGTTTGGCATCTGATATGGGAATTGTGAAGTAAGATTATTTCCCCTTCCTTTTTTTTTTTTTTTTAATTTCTTAAAAAATGTAGGGTGTTTTTTTTAATTATTTTGAACCCCTAAAAACCACATCTGGAACTTTTTAATGCTATGTTGTGGCCTGAAGACAATTTCTGTCATGTAGTTACAAACTTCTGTGACTAAGTTTCTCTACTGAACTGGCTGACATATTGGTAACAGTAGTACCACAAATAGTGCTCCTAATAATTAGGAACAGGGCTACTGTGCATCCATCATTATGTATATGTTAAAGTCAAAACCAGGTATTGTCTGTTTGGGTGTATTGATTTCTGTAGCTGACTACATGGCAATTTAAAGCAGATTAGAGGAAGGCGAACATGTTTGTCTCTTCTGTGCTGATTCATGTGGGAGACTGTCTCAGCAAACTGATTATTATTTTACTGAAAAGGCTTTTAATACAGTAAATTTCACATAGTGACAATATAATGTGACTCCTTGAAATAGTAAACTGTGTAGAAACCTGCTGGGAATAGTGATAGCATAGCATCAAATTAGAAGTGTATGCAGTAGTCTGTCAGCTACTTTTCTGCTAACTGACATATAAAGAAATGCAGAGCAACAAAATTCTCCAAGGCTAGTTTTCTGTGTTCTGTTTGCATCTTTCTCAGGTTACCCTTAAACCAGCTGAGTGTGTAACCAAGGATCATATTTTCTTCTAGGAATATGAAAAATTGAGCTTGTTACAATGTTGCTTTAAATGGTTTTGTCTGAGGCCATAATTACAAATTAGAAATCTTTATCTTTAAATGCACACTTCTGACTCCCTCATGTGTTTCCTTGTTCTGTCACTCCAAATTTTTGACTTTGACTGATAATCGTATCTGGAGAGTCTAGAGAGAAACTATAATTATCCAGTACTTTCATATAGTTCAGTTAAGACTGATTCAACAACAATATTCACAATTTATTCTACCAAACAGTTTCAAGCTGATTTGATGACAGCTTCCCTTTTTGTCCTTCCATGGATTCTATGGCTTGGAATGTGCTTTATAAAACACTGTGTGTAGGCTGATGCTGGTGTGGATGGTGCTGTTATGACCATTGAGACAAAACTAGGAGGCACTGGAACTTCATTTTGAACTGGAAAAATAGGACCAAGAACATCCTCATTTTCCAGGAGTTTTAGTCACTGTTTTAAAACAAGCATTTTAAGGATTTTTGTTCTAGTCTTAAAATCAAGCCACTTTAATAAATTTTCTCAAAACTGCAATAACAGTTTAATTACTCCTTTTCATTTTTTGAGGACAGTGCCTCAGTTTGAAGATTGCAAATCATCTCGAATAATAAAACTATTTTAAGCCGTTTGCATTGTGGCTGCATTGTTTCTAGGGACTAAACTGAAACACAGTCTGATCAATGATGCATAAATACCTTGGACTATATATATAAATGAAACCCTCAAGGAATGGTACTTAAACATTACCAATGTGTTGTAAATGGGGATTAAAGGAAGAGAATATTCTAGTATTAAATGGCTTAGTCATTTGCATGTGTCAGCAAAGCATATCAGAAAATGACTATTTAAACAGTTCTGTTCTAACAGCCTGTGTCTTTTATATGTTTTTGTTGCTCACCTCTGTTTATTTCTTTTGAAAGAATAAAGAGGTGGCTTTAGATAATGAAGAGCAGGTGAAGGAGGCACAGCGGGGAGCTGTGTGTCTGCACCTTGTGCAAAGGACCTGCAAGGAGAAGCAGGGAGTAACCTTCCAGGTCTACGACTAGGAGAGACAGAACTTCTGGAGGTCACTGGGCAGAGTTTACTGCAGCTCAGAAACTGCTGAAGCAGCAAGCCTGGAAACAAAGACCACTTGCTGGGACAGGGTACAGGAGCAGTCTAGCCTACAAATCTTGTCTCTGTCTTATCTTCTGAGTTGAGTTCTATCTGTTAGTATAAGAGTCTTCTGGGGTTTTATTTTTCATTTTTTGCTTTTTTTGAAGGTCTAACCAGATCCAGCAGAAAGGTCTGGCCAGCTTGATCTCTTCTCAGACTTCTATTTCCAAATGCCCAGTGCAGATTGTTACTGCTGCATTTACAAAGCAGTGGCAATATTGTGGAGAAGAATTGTCTACATTCTATTTTCTAGTGTATGACATCCTTGAGATTTTATGTCCATAGATGCAGAAAAGAAAACCCTCTGTCTTGGAGTCTTGTAGCTTTGGTGGTTTGTTTGAATTATACATTTTAAACCCCTAGAAAGTGAAAAGCAGTAGATACTTTTGTGTATAATTCTGTATCTCTTCTTAATACAAGTTCCAAATTTTTTCTCGTCTTAATACAAGTTCCAAATTTTTTCTCGTACCAATCTTAATGCTATGATACTGAAGTTTCCTTCAGTGTTCTGTAGTATTCAATGTCTTTTATTCTGAAGGATATTGAATTGTAAGTCCAATCAGCTTTTTAGTTCAGTTTATAATCAGAATAGGTAAGCTAATACCATATAATCTATAATTTCTTAGTAGACATCAGCAAGTTCTCTACAGTGTAGTCCAGTGCTTGGGAAGCTCTTTTTCACCTTGTTCAAAGTGCATTTTAGAAAAATTCCACATAAAACATAATAGAAGCATAGAAAGTTGGCATGCCAAACACCTAAATAAGTCTTTTTTGTTCACTTCCTAGTAAACTACAATTATTCTCTGCCTAACTATTTTTAGGGACAATGTTCAGCTCAGCTGAAGCTTTCTCTGGGTTTTGTGCCATACTTATTCCTACTTACAACCTTTGATTACCTCAAATAATGTCTTCATTCCACTTTTACTGTAATGGATTGAAGTAATGAGTCATGGCAGAAGAGAGCCCAAACTGGTGCTGGAATTCATTTGGCCTGTGAAAAATGGGGATTTGGCCAGTGGAGCAGTAATTATAACATCCTTTCAAGCTTTTGAATAGCTGTGGACAGACATTTTTTATACTGCCTGGAAGGCAGGCAATCGGTGAATCAGTCTTTTCTGATGGAGCATTGGAACTAAATACTGACTGCTACTTCATTTTTCTTAGGTTCTTTTTCTCCAGCTGGGCATTGCATGCATGAAAGTGGGATCAGTCTGGTTGGATAAACATCTTCAATGATGAAGTATTTTGCACTTACTTTATGTTAGTAACAGTGTACTATAGTCTGCTCCCATCTAAATGGCTAGGGCAGTCCATCAGTCTAACTAAAAGAGGGAGACAGTGACACTCAAAGTTTATAAAATTCTTCCTTTGGTGTTTCCATAGTTTCAATCTGTTGTTACATGTTTTTTCATATTTTGTTAAATGCTAGATCTGAAACCTTGAACTCTTTTCTAGATCCCCCTTTTCATCCTTCCCCCCTTTGTAAAAGAAAGGAAACTTTTTGCTACAAGTTTTATATTTTCCCTCATAATTAGAGATTTTTTGGTGGAGTCCTTTATTCTGTAGCTGTTCTGAGCTCCAATGAAAATAAATTTTCTACTCCAGAAAAGGTATTGTATCACAAATACTCTTTACTGAGCTTGCACTCCAGGGAGTTCTTAATGCTCAGTCACAATACAAATTGCACCTATTAGTTTGCAATTTTGCCAAATTACTTTAGTTACAAATAATCTGACTTTAAGCAATCTTGTGGGACTCCAAAACCCAAACAAATAAAATCAGTTATGAATTTAAAGTTATTTTTCTGGTGAAGCAGAAGATAAAAGTAAATGGAATCAAAGAAGATGATACATGTTTTGGTTTTGGATTAATTGAATGACAGATAACAGAGAGCTTTTTTCCCCACCACCCACACACTTCAAATTTAAATTCTGAAGCAATGCTCAACAGTATTTTTCAAGCTTATGACTGTCTCTAAAGGGCTAAATGTAGCTAGTGACAGTTATAAATAATGCAGGCTGTATTAATGCTGTGTACTTTAAAGAAGACAAAACTCTGCTTTGGCAGGGGGGTGTTTTTGAATGAAAGGTTCCAGGAAACCATAATTTAAAAAACATTAAATATCTGACATTATTTTTGTTTAAACATAAAGATTTAGTGCTGACAATTGTAAGCTGATATAAAAACTCATTCAGGAAAAAGTCAGTGTCTGTGACAGATCCCTGGTCAATATTTTAGTGTCGTTTTCTGAGTGCTCAGAGCAGCTGCTGTGATAGCAATTCACACAGTCCTGGTCTTCCACTCCCAAGCAGCAGTAATAGGAGAAAGAGTGGGTGCTCGCAGCAAGTAACAATTAGCAGAGTGGCTCTGGGCCAGGCTAACTTAAACAATTCCAATACTTTTCTGTGACCTACTGCAGCACTGAGTTCTCCTTCAGTAATTTTCCTTGCTTTCTGACTTCCATCAATACCACACTACAGCAGCAAGACCAATTCCTTTACGTGTACCCTGTTGGTGTGACTGTCATCTTTCATCTATCTCTTTTTTCTGGCTGCAAACTATTCTTACCAGTTTGCACCTGCCACACTAAAAGGGCTGTATTTTGGGAGAGTGAGAGTCAACAAGAAAGGACTTCATGAGGAGCAAATAACAGTTAAATTTGACATATTGACAAAATTGATGTTCCTTGCTTACATCTACTAAAAGATATACATTCAAATGATAAAAAAGGTAGTTTCTTGATTTAATTTTTGGGGTAATGGGGCTCCAAGGCAGACAGACCTTTGAAGTGGACCTGCCTAGATGGTCTGCGAAGTGAAGTGTCCACCCAGAACGCCCAAAAGACTTTAAACCTATGCCCATCTAAAACGTTTTATTAGAATTAAACTCAAAGATTTAATGTTTAAAACAAAAAATCCAAAAATCCCAGAGAAAGCGGAGCTCCAGCACTTGTTCTCTACTGTCCTTGCAGGTGAGTCTATGTAAAGCTTTGTGTTTTCTAACTCGAGAAATTTTGGCACCTGCAAACTGCTCAGTTCCCATTAGTCCCTGGGAAGTTATACGCTGAGCAGCTCTCTCTTCCCTGTTCATTTCTGTGTTTCTGCTTGGGCCTCTGACCCCTTCCCCTGCCCCACACATCTTTCTGCTTCTCCCTGGGTCCTGTCTGCTATTTCCTCCAGTGTTCCACTGGGCCCTGCTCCTTCCCAGGGGACCATGCATCTCACTGAGACCACATGAATACAACAAATCATCTGCCTCGTTTTTGGTTTTGTTTTTTTTTTTTTTTTTTTAAAAAAAACTTCATTGTGGCAAGGGGAGACACATTTGTCTAAAGAGCCTGTTCGGGAATGGTCTTGTGCAATTCCAGATGGGGGGAAAAAAATCTTTCACTGTTTAAGAGGATATGAATAAAATCCAAATGGTAAAATCAAGAGAGGACTGCAGCATGGCTCTACCTCTTGCAGAGCTTACTATTTTGAGTCTTTTTTTTTTTTTTTTACTTTTACTTATGTATATACATATCTGCTGAACTAAGTTCTATGTTGTACTAATTTTAGTTGTTCCTGTCTGTGCAGCATACTCTAGCTTTTTGTCTTCCACTGAAGTGTCTATGTTGTACTTCTGAAATTATATAACTGCAAAGAAGTATGACTGAACAAAGTTTAAGAAGTATTGAAACGTTTATGGAGTTTTCTTGCACTTCTGCTAAGGATTAAATTGAAATTGAATATCTGCACAAAATATTTTCTATTTAGCCATTTCTTTTTGCTATAAATCCTCAGTTATTTCTTATCTGAGAGAAGATGAAAACTGAAATTCTGCAGTTTGGATAACATGAAGATAAAGAAACTGAGATTCAGAGAAATGCAGTACACTATATTTTCCTTTTTTTATAATTTAATAGCTATTAAAAAGCAGAATTTAAATTTTATTTAATTACTACAAGTGAGAGAAGCCTAATAATAAAATAGGAGAAAAGCCTTCTTTTATGCTGAAGCAGTAGTGCTTGCAAATAAACTGGTGTTTATTTATCAAGTGATCTCTTAGACCGCCATCCTTTTTATTGCTGCTTCTGATGTTTTTGATGAATTCGTAGCATGTGTTTTTGAGATGGTAATGACACTCAACTTATAGAAGCATTGGGAAAATACTAAGCTTTGTAAACTGATTTCTCATCATCAGATGAAAAGCTAGCTAAGTGAAAAATTATGCTGTAAAGCTTCAAGTGGCTGAATTCAAAGAATATTTAACATGTATTTGCAATTAAGCTAGGAGTTATTTTCTTGAAATTGCCATCAGGTAATTGATGAGTCTTTCATGAGAAGTAAGATGACAGCATGGGTGCCCTATAAATCACTAAAATTAATGTTTGTCTTGCATTATTATAATAGCACTGTTCTTGATTAAATCATCTGGGCTCTGCTCTTACTCCTAGAGAAATCTTGGTGCTGATGTTGGTGAGGCTGTCAGCATCTCATTCACAGAACAAACAACCTGGCTACTCTCAAAGGGTTTGCAGTTCTTAGAATGAAAATAGCCCTTTCAACATAAATCAATATCCCAAAGTCATGAAAAGTCTGTAGCAAGCAAATAAATAGTTGCACTAGAATATCCTTAGGTCCTCATACATTTTGTGCAACCACTGAAATGGTATAAACATTAGCAGCTTCAGAAATAAATGAGATAGTAAGTAGCTCAGTTAATGTCGTGATCTAATTAGGTTGGGTAGAAAAGCATGCTTTAATCTCCCTAATTACCTACTACTGGAGGAAGAACAGTTAAAAAATGGTGTGAGTTTTCTTCAGGAACAATACCAATACAAGACCCTTCTTTCCTGGAAAAATCCTTCTTGGAAAAGCAACTACTCATAGCTGTGTGGGTGGGGAACAAACAATATTCAAAGGGCAAGTTAGATAAACTGGGATAATTTCATTTGCATGAAAGTATGGATGTTTGCGCTGGAATAGCCAATCTTTACATATGTTTTGGACTTCCTGCCCAGTTTCTGACATTTTGGGGGACTTTATTCTTTCATATGTGCCAATGTGATTTAACATGTTAGTATCTCAGGGGAAAAAAAAAAAAAGCGTTAATGTTAGCCCTACTTTAAGCAAGAAAGTGAAGTAGGCCTATAGATCCTCCTTCCAAAATACATTTTTGTGTAACAAAAAATCATAGATTCCCAAAAGTTTTTCCTGCTGGAATCTAACAGGAGCTGAATATTATTAGGGCTTACATTTTGCAGGGAGGTATTAAAATATACTTCAGTTTTGATTTTTTGCAAGATGTACAGGAAGCCAGAATATCAGCTGTCAGTGTTCCTCATCAGTGCAGAAAGGTGTATATTGAACCTGAAGAGCTGGGTGAAACCAAGTATCTGTGCCTGTGATGAACCAAGTAGCAATGAAAAACAGTGAAACAGGGGCTCACTGTCAAGCCAGTACCTTATCTAGTAGTAATTTCATTTGGAAATCTTTTCTGTTACACAATTAAAATACTCTTCTTTTATTCAGCCAGTCACCTCTGGAAATGATTTCGGAGTTCTATAAACTGCTGCAGCCATCCTGAATATTCTTTTCTGGTTGGATTGCATCCTGACTCCCTGTGTTTATAGGAGGCACAGTGAGATTCTTAATTCCCTATACCTAGGTAAAATCTTACTTAAAGGAGACTGAAGTTAACACACATTTTATGTGCATTAAACCATACCCTGTCTTGTGACAATAATAAAACATGTTTATTCATGGGGGAAAAAGCTCTAATTTCTTTCTCTGAATTAAATTCTCTCCTTTCCCTTCCTCTTCTCTCAGTTGTGTTTCTCCCTCTCATCTTACTGAAGTGTCTTTTCCATGAAAGAAAATATTTAGAAATCACTGTACAAAACATCAGCACTTCTCATTTTCTCTGGTTGCTTTTGGCAGTGGTTAATGAAGTCCTGACGATAGCTAATTAGGCTATAAACATGTTTTCTAATTGTAAAGATGTGTCTACTCAGGAAATGAATGGTGCTCTTGAGAGGACCCCTTCCCTCGACTATTTATATTGGAGATCTGGTCTTTAATGTGATGGGAAATAGAAGCATTACTGAATACACCTGAATACTCAGCATGATCTTCATTGGCTCTTTTGACTGTATGTTTCTATTAAAATCATAACAATAATAATAATGATGATAGATGGGGACCCCGATGGCTGCCCTCCTTGCAGCCTTGCAGGGATGACACCATGGGAATCTCAGCTCAGGGTGGCACTTCTGGGCTGCCATTTTTATTGCAGGAAACTGGGAAAGGCTGTGAAGAGCTGGAACAGATGGGATGGCAAGGTGGCAGGCAAGTGGGCAGGAAGCCAGAAAGTCTCAGTCATTGGAGTTGACTAAACTGACTTGTCCTTGCAGAATTTGCTGGATTGACTTTTTTCTGATGGAAAATTTTTGTCTGTCTCTATTGAAGAACAGTAGTGGTTTTGAACAAAGATCATCTTCCCTGCCAGGCTGGACCTGTCACCTCACTTTCTGTGCTCCTTGGGGTGGGGTTGCAGGGCCAGGGCAGGTTGCTTCAGTGGGGCAGCACAGTGGTATCTCACATGGGTGCCTCAGCAAAGGGTACGTGGTACCCTCCACTGAGGCCTTGGGAGTCCACTCCAGAAATCTGGGGTACTCACAGCATTTCCTGAGTATAAAATGTAGAACTACTCTCACTCAGTTCTTAGCTAGACTAGACTAGAGACAAACTAGGCTATTGGACAATTTTGTTGAGCTCCTATTTTCTGATCTCACTGTGAAAATGCCTGAATTAAGTGAGCAGTTTTTAAGAAATTAAATTTTTTTTTAGTGCAGTCTAAGAGTACCCTGTGGGATTTAGGCCATGTGTACATTGAAAGGTCCCTAAAAATGCCCAGCTTGGGGTTTTTTTTTGCAAGTACCCAGGAGGAATGATATCTGCTATTACTCTCTGTGACACTGTTGCCACCATTAATGAAGCCAACTCTTGCCCTGTGAGACTTGTATCCTGTTTCTCAGAAAAGTTGCTTCTATTTATCTATCTATTTATTTATTTTTAGCAGATCTAGTTATAGCAGCTGTCTTGCTTCCTTTGCCTTGCCTTTTAAGCATGGAATTTTGATTACATCCTTGTCGCCTCTGAAGTATGAAAAGGCAGTATTGCTGAGTTTTGTTGTTTTTGTTATTGTTATGTTATTGTTGACAAGTCAGTTATAATGCCTTCCCTTCTGCTCTTCAGAGAGACCACCAAACTGTATTTGAGGGAGATAAAGCTTTTTTGATGATCACATTTAATATAGGCAGATGAACAGAATTTTAAAAACAACTTTACTGCTTGACCTCAGGGGAAAAAAGAACAATATATACCATGATGATTGAATATAACTAATTTCATATACTTTGTTGTTGAATTTGTCTTCCCCTCCTTAATTTAATAAAAGTTTGCATATTCATGTGACAAAACTTACTAGCAGTATATTGTTTTCTGCAATTTTTCAAGGGCAGATTATTTTTTGTGTCATGATTTACTCTACCTCCAAGATTTCCAAGTTTTTCTAAATGAAATTTGGGTTATTAACCAGATGAAAATATTTTTCTTTGTTTTCTAACTTATTTGGCAATGCTTTCTAACTAACAGTAGCAAACTAACAAGTAGAAAAATAAGATTTGAAAACTTTGCTTGAACAAAGCAGGAGAAGGCTAGGATGTTGGGAGAGTCTCTTCTGCTCATTTCTCAACTATTTGTGCTCCACACACCACAACAGGCTGTACAACCCACTGCCAAGCCAAAGTGGGCTGCTCGTCCATATGGGCCCAGCTAGCAAACACAGTGTGCATCAGAAACATTGGATCTACTGCCCATGCACTGATCACCTGTGCCATATATTCATAGCAGGTTCCTGGGTCAGATTCCATTCTGGGGGATTTGCAAACAACTGAGTTTGGACATGAGGTGCAACTCTGAAGTTTATAGTTTTTTAAGCCTTTTCTTTAATAAAGATTTTCTGCTCTAGTCCATTTGAGGTTTGATTTGTAACTTAGTCATGTCTTAATCACTGGACAGAAAATCTGCAATATTTGCTTTCACATGTGGTGCAGCTGCTGCAGAGCCTGAGCTAACAGGAAAGGAAATCTTCTAGCTGAAGTAGTAAAATAGAAAGCCTTGGAGAATACTTGGTGTTAATGCAGGTAGTGTTACATTAGAATGAAGTATTTGCAGCCTTCCAAATACTAGGAAAAAGTCAAATGAACAGTGATTGTTAGTAGACAATTCTGTGCTTGTTTTTCTTCAGAAAGATCAATTTCCCTCTGATGGATCAAAGAAAAAATCCAATATTTCCACACTAACAGCTAATAGAAAACAAGGAAGCAACAGAAAATTAAGTTGCCAAACTTTATGTCCCTTTGGGATCAAGGATTGTTGAGTCATGCAAAGAGACATTGAAGCAGCAGAATGTAGAAGTTCTCTAGAAGAAAAATAAAGCCACAGAGATTTACTTTCCTCCCATTCACAAGGTCAACATGCACACTCTCTTCTGCTGCTTCTGTGCAATTTCTCCATGAGAGCTGCTTGGTCAGGTACAGTGAAACAAAGCAGCATTAGCTGCAGTGCTATGAAAATAGTTTTGCTTATGGAAACACACATTTATCATGAGTAAATGTAATGTAAATTGGCATAGTAGAATGATGCTTGTAATTGAGACTGGAGGCTGTATTGCTTTCCATGCAATAATGCCTTTTACACAGCTTGTCTTAATTCCTCTGTGAACATGTGGCCTGTACAGAAATGGGTGTTGCATTCTTTCTTTTTTGCTGTGGCATGTTTTCATGTGGCCATGCAGGTCTGGTCTCTTCCCTGGGTTACAGCTATGAGAGGTGCAGAGAGTAAGTTTGGTATTTCTACTGGCTTCTTAGCAGGGAGAAAAGGCTCCTTCTCTGGGTGACTTGGGAATATGCTAGTTCACAAAGGGCTATAGAGCCAGAAATAATCTTTCTGTAGGTATGAGGGATTTCAGAACTTCATTTACAGTGTGGTATTTTGTTCTGATCAGGTGACTTCATCCAGGCGGTGGTGGGCAGGCAACCTGTCAGCCCCGTTGTGGCCCTGTGCTGAAGGTTGAGCAGGGCTGTGGAGGGGAGAGGAGACTGCATTCATGCAAGGCAATCAGGCAAACAGCTCTCATGGGAGGCATAACCCACTGGAAACCTGCGGCAGGAGAGCAGCCCAAAGCCAGTCCTATGGCTGAGAGAGGGCACATCCCACAGGGGCTCTTTATGGGTCTGAGGCATTTTTTGTAAATCAGGAAGAACTGAAAATTGCTGTAGTAGAAAGTGAAGATCAGTGGAAAGAAGCACTGTGCAAGGACATGGAGGGAAGGGAAAAAGGTTTGTTCTCAGGTAATTTAATTTTAATCTGTCCATCCCAGCAGGTCTATGTTTTCTTGCTTTAAAAGGTTACCTTGGTCTAGTTTTCCGTATGTTTCATTTTAATGAAACCTGGCTTTGCAGATTGGAAGCCTTTGTTGCCTTTTGGCTTTGAAGTGGTGAAGCAGTTCCACGCTGAGGTACTGGCCAGTTCAGGTCTTGTAATGTATCACAATCAGAGGAGAATAATATATATCATAATATATCTAGTAATTTAGAAATTCACTCTTGAAAAAGGAGTAATAAAGAAAACAAGCACCTTCTGGTAAAAAGCCCCAAACAGCCAAAATATCTAACACCTTTCTGATTTTGTTCTGTCATACACTGGTGGGAGGATCTAAGTCAGTCTTATTGCTTCAGTTCAGAAAAATAAGAAGCAGCACTATGCAAGAGATCTCAGAGGGGAAAAATCATAGAATCAGAGCTTTGGCATATGTTATTTTCTATTTTGAAAGTTAAATATATCTAAACACTATAACTGGGATAGTCAGTGAACACAGACTGTCAAAAATATTTTCCTGTAGTCCTCCTAGCCCGGGTACAATAAGCAAGCCCAGCATGCGGTTTACATGTTCCCCTCCTACAAAGTAGATTCCTCACTGCCTTCTTGGGCTTCATAAATATGCAAGGTATGAATCGAAACAGAGAAGCACTGTCTTTGCAGAAAATATGTGATTTTTTTCAAGCTGTGGTTATGATCCTCAGGGAGTTGTCAATGTCACAGGATTTGGGTTTGTGCTGAGATTGCTTGGCTGTTTGGTTTTCATGTTCTCATTCCATTTCATAAGAAATTCAAATGTCTTTCAAAATAGGTATCTTTACAGTCATGTGTTTTTAAATCAGAAGTGATAAGCAAATAAGTTGTGAGTAATGCTGGCATCAGATACTTCACCAGATACTCCAAATTTACCCACATTTTAAACTTATAACACGCATTAATGTCCATGTTCTTCTGGTTAAGACCAAAGATAAATTTGTCTCCTTTATATCAGAGTTGTTTTGACCAATCATGTTACTTATGGACATATATTTAACCTTTTAGTATGGCATGAAAACGCATGCCAATTACTTTTTCTAAATACCTACTTTATTTTGCTTGAGTGCCTGTTAGAGACTTTAGCTTTACTTTGCATTCGAATAAATGTTATAAAAATGGGAAGAATGTTGATGTCTGTGAACATCTTGGCTCCAGGGTTTGACACTCTAAATCTGGCTAAAATCTAAACTCCTCTAATGTTTCTTTACCTGTACTGACAAGAAAAAAGATAAAAAAAAATCAGTGTGGGCTGAAATTCTAAATGCTCACTGAAATGCAGCAGCACAGTGATTTGCTTGCTTTAGCTATGATCCTTTGTGTTTCCCTGGCTGTTTAACTAACATAATTTTTGTCTCTCCTACAGCATTTTGCAAGCTAGTGATTGAGAACCTTTTGAGAAACTGTGTAACACAGCAGGAGGTTATTCAGATCCTATCTTTATTATTAATTTTTTAAGTCCTATGGTTACAATTAATGACGGGTTTGGGGAAGGCTGGTAGGTGCTTTGCAGTTTTGCCTTCCAGCAAGACCTGCAGTGTCAAGCACCACATGCCACTATCCTCATCACAGGAGCACGCTGCTGCAGAGCTGTTCTTATCATGTTTTTCTCCCAAGCTCCCTTTCTAATAAGGAAAGTGCTAAGCGCCAGATACTCTATTATAAACTAACGATTTCTGATTTGACAAGCAGAGATGAAAGTCAAATATTTTTTAGGCAGCAAGGGAGTTGGATATCCTGCTTGTTTGACATTACTGAGGCATTTTGCTGGTGATGTTTCTGCATATTAACTAGTCTAATGTGAAATGGTTTGGTGAAGATCTAGGCAAACATTTGTTTCTTTATAACTGGGTCTTTGGCTAGTCATGGGAGTGCCTGGCCCACCTGGGAAGTGGGGATAATTATGCTCAGCCCTAGCAAAGTGCTCTGAGCTCTTTGGATGGAAAGTATGGTTAATACAAAGATCAGCAGTAGTCCCGTTGGGGTAGCACAGAAAGAATACTCTTGCACAAAACATATTGAGACTTGATCAGCACATGTCTCTGATGGTAAAAAGATGTTGTTTTGTGGAATCAATCCTTTTTTGTTGTCAGTCAGGTGGATTGAGTTTGCTAGGTAAAACTAGGCAGTTTTAAACTAACAAAATGGAGTTGAGAATGGTGAAATCTACATTCTTCTTTCTGCAAACTGTAGGTTTTACCTGTAATACATATACTGTAAAGACAGATGGATATGCAATACAGATTTTCATAGAGTACAGCTTGGTAGTAACAAACCCTTTAGATACCTTTTCATTATTACTGTGCAGGGTTTTTTAAAATGGAAGTTGCTGTCACATGAGCCTCTGGTGTTTTGTAGCAACAAATTTGAAGAAAATTATAATAAACCAAGTCCTTATAAAAATTGAAAGTGCTAGCAGAACTTAATTACTGGCAGAGGGCAGCAGGAAGAAAACTGACTGTCAGATGAATAGCTCCCCTGAAGGTTTTAATTTTTAATTATAGATTAAAGAAAGCCTTTGCCGAGTTGCCCAAGATCAATATGAAATAAAGATCATTCATCCACACTACAGTGCACTAATGGCATAGTTATAAATATTAAAAAAGAAAATGAAAGTAATATAAACAGCCCTATTTTCCGGGGACAATTACTTCAACTTATAATACTTCTCTATGCTGTGGCATACTGTAGACTATTCAAAAACAGTGGCCATGTTCTGAAGGCCTGGAAGAATGCAACAGAAAAAATAAGTTAATTAGCAATTGCGTATATTCATTGTGACTGAATTTTCCCCAAAGGTTCCTGCTGGAGGATTTTTGCCTGGCAGGTGAGCGAGCTGCATCATTGCATAATGACATTTTCAGAATGCAGAGTGTGTGGCACAACCCTGGGAGTGCAGTTTGCTTCCGTGCAAGAGTCACATTTTTAATCTGAACTATGGCATTTTATTGCTTTGCTTAATTTTTACTCAAATTTAGTTGTTAAATTGCTGACCTTTATCAGCTCTGAGGCTATGAAATCATTAAATTAATAATTAATGTATTGAATCATGATGTTTAATGTAGCCAACAACCATTCTATTCCATATGAAAGAATGAAATCAGATTCAGTTGTAATTTAATGAACCTTTGATTCTTTTTTGCGTTCTGAATAATGCTGAAACAGGTACGTTTATTTTAGTCTCATACATAGGTAAGATTAATTTTTTTTTTTTTTAAGATACTCTATCTTTTGAGGAGTGAGCTAGAATTATCTCCATTGACAATTTTCTGAAATAAACCAGCTGTAATCAAGGGAAGACCCCCTGGTGAGCTGGCTGCATAGCTGATGCGAGCTCTGCTTACACTGTCTCAGGGATGATTTGCTCTTAACTCCTGGTGCCGTAACCTAGGTCACTGTGTTGTTCAGAGGCTCACAGAGATGCTGACATGATACTTTTGCTCTGTGAAAGCCAAAATGATGGGAATGAGGAACACCTAGTGCAGGAGCTGTTTGCTGCAGATGCCAAAGACAATTAAGTGGACTTCACTGAGCCTGGTTGTGGAGGAGTCTAATCCATTCACTATGTAATTGATTAGTTGCAATTATGTTTCTAGGTCAAATGAACAAGATTACACCAATGCTCTTTCAGTTGCCCATCAGTCTGTCAGTACTGCTGGTCAGTGGCATGGAAATATTGTCATTTATTCTGGTTTACACAGCAGAATGCAATGTCAGAGACAGAAACAAACCGATGACTGAGGCAGACTACCTTTTAATAGTGTTTCAGAAAGAAACTTGTCTCCTGTGCAAGGCTGCAGAAGAAGACATCTTCCAGTGACAAAGTCCTTGAGTGAGACTGTCTTAAAATGTGCAAAAAGTGTTATGTGCAGATGTGTGGGAATGGGGTGGATGGTACTGTCTTCAGCTTGTGGAGTCAACAGAGAGAACAGGACGTGGAATCACATGAGCAGCACACCCAGAAGAGCTGACGTTACTGGCAGGTAATTAATTCTCTCAGGTACTCCCTTTTTTGGTGACCTCCCCTCTCCAAATCTCTTATTAAAGAAGGCAGATAGCAGAAAACCAATGAAAGATAACAGCTGTAACCTTTTCAATATGGCAGCCCATAGGGAAATATTGAGTAATGTTCCTTGTGTTTTACTGTGCAGCAACTTTAGTTGTCAAAAATTTGAAGGCTTCTTTGCACTCACTACCAACACAGGGAGCTGTCAAGAGGGGAACTTGCTCTGCAAAATGGTTTAACTCAGCTGTTTTGACAGGTTTCTTGGTGTTGCTTTTTAGCTGTTGACATTCTCTGACAGAGAATGTCCAGAATCCATCTTTCAAAAATGGGAGCAAAATACTTTGCACAATAAGTCTGGCTTAGCAGTCCCGTATTGTTTGTGAGCTCTTTTTCTCTTGCCTGCAGTTAGCAGAAGCAGGTACCTGAGCTGTTACAACTCTGCCTGCAGTGTTCTTCACTTGATGTTGCTGTCTAAGAGCACTGAAGGTTGGGGACATATATCCCAGGTAGGAAGTTGCAAGAAATCCCAAGATTATTTCAGCACTGAATGTCATAGAAAAACGTTGTTTTAGGTTATTGGTGCAGGGGAGGAAGTGACGTTAAAAGGTGAAAAGTTAAGATGCAAACAGTGGATGCAGCTGGCAGAAACACCCTGGTTACCAGCCAAAGCATTAGACTGCAGTAGATACAGACAGGCATTTCAAGGGGAACAAGTTAGTATGTCTCTAGCATTAGACAGCCCCAAAGTGTGTATTCAAGAAGCAGCATGAAAAAATTATTATTTAAGAATTTTACTTCATAGCTCTTTGTAACTGTGTACATCTGAGATGAAAGTCAATGGGGACACTTTAAAAGTAATGTGCATCTGTACAGAGACTCCTGTGTTGTGCATGGCAAACACTATCTCTGTGAATGTGTGTGCTTCTCAGGCCTCTGGGAGGGCTGCACAGACCCCTGCTGTATTCTATGGCCTTGTCAGAGCACAGGTACTAAGGTAACTGTGACACAGAACTACTTGTTAAGCAGTGTTATTGCTTCTAACTCCGGTGCCCCCTACAAATGGCCTTTCTGTCTTCTTATGATGACTCCTATTTTGTATGCATGCCATTGTAGAATATACATTATCTCAAATATTTTAGAAATTAATGTACTGTATCAATATTTTAAAAAGCTTTGAAGACTCTGAATGTCATACTGAGAGGAGGCATAGTTTAAGGCATAGGAGGCAGCAGCTGGAAGAGGTTTGGGCTGTCTGCCCATTTTGGTCACAGATGTGCTGTATGACCTTGTCCAGCCATGTAGGACCACCTTGAGCTCAGACTTTCCTGTGCTGGGAGTAGTTCTGATAACTGCAGAGGAGGCTTTACATACTGTGAGATACTGTACAAAGCAGTAGAGTGTGATCTTGACCATATTTTTGTCTGTAAAACCTTTATTTCCTTCACAGAGGTGATACAGATAAACTGAACATCTCATATTCGTAAGTGTAAGGGCTGTTATAGCAAAGTGAGTTATTGCTGTGTGGACGATGTGATTTCCAGATCTCAGCAGAAGTGTTTCAAGAGTAGAGTTTTGCATCAAATCTAAGCAACTCCAGATTCGCTACCTGCAAATTAAAATCTTACAGTCAAAACCAGCAGCACATGGGGATTATCCAGGCTTTGTCTGTGATGGGGCCAAAGTGCAAAGCAGAACTTCATGGCAGTTCCTGGAGTTCTCTTTCTACTTGCAGGATTTTGCATAGCAAGTAATATTTTTAATTAAATTTAGATTAAAACCCAAACAAAACCACAAGTGCAATAAATATAATTATGTCCAAAATTGCATGTATTTTTGTTGTAGTTATGTCTGGAAGAGTTTGGATTCCAAAGCTCTCTTTACCAGCAGCAAGGCCAGTCCCTGTACATGGGTTTTTAAAGCAACTGTATGAAGGTGGCTGTAAGGATGGACGGAGGAAATAAAATCTCAAAACAGCGATAGGAAGACATAAGGCTTGAAGAAAAAACAAGAAAAAAATTCCTGTGTAATAACTGTATTTGCAGTTCACAGCCTATAACCAGTTTACTTAGGTAGTAATTAATAATTTGAGTTCACCTGTTAACATTTATTAAAAGATATTTTTTTTTCCTGCAAGCTCATTGGAAGCATCATGGACAGGGACTGAACTGAAGCTCAGTCCTTTCCCCCTCTGCTTTGGAGCCCAGCTCCTCAAGTCCTTCCTATGCCTTCCTGCTCTGGGAATTAAGCTTTGAAGGTTTCCTTATGGCTTCTTTCATCAGCAATTTAAGAGTCCTGCTTCCCTGGACTGAACTATTGGAAGTAAATTTAACCCATTGCTTTAATGGAAATCGTTTGAGTATGACTGAGAGCACCTTTTGGTTTCACTGGCACTCCATGGGCCATCCTTTAGTGAGAAAACAGAGGAGGTTATGCATCAACAGATGTTATAGCCTTTCCAGTAGTGAGAGAGGTACAAGCAGTAAAATTTGGTTTTGATCTTGAAGTCAAATCAAGCTAAACAAGTTTGAACCTCTACAAAAAGCAGAGGTACTACTAAAGAAAAACTGGTAGGGATTTTGTACAAAGAACAGGAAGATACTTCAAAGTCAAAGGGGAATTTAAGTTGTCAGGGAGTAATTACAAAAATTGGAGCTGGGCCAGCATGCAAGTACTGGTGTCCCTGACTTTTACAAATGGCTCTATGAAATCTTAATGATAAGAAAAATGTCAAGGCCTCAGCCTTTACTCCTTGGATAGAATGTCATCTCTTGTATGTATTCCCTGAGGTCTTGTTGGATTGTTTACTCTCCTAATAGAAGGAACCTTTTCTATGAATCACTAGCATAAACCCATGTAACACCTCTGGTTTTGTGGAAGGTCTTCCATTCTGATTATTTCAATACTATAGGATTTAAAATCAGAGATTTCAAAAAATAGTGCAATAAACACATGTGAAATTAAAAGTCTTGCAAAATTGAAGTGTAGGTGTTGCCTTCATTATAAAGCAGCCTTAAAAGAGTTCTGCAGAAAGATTAAATACTTGTGGTGTTCTCTCGAGTGAACATGGGTCTGTAAACCCTCATCCTGCTATATTTGTTGATCAGCTGAGAAGGGAAGCCACATCTACACTTCCTGTTGTATCTTCTACAATAGACTTGATATGCAGTCTTACTGTAAAAATGGTTGTCATCCATCAACCTGCATGGTCTTAGGGGGAAAAGCTTGTTCTCTGAAGAGTGCTAGAAGCAATCTTTAAAAAATTTTGGAGTGTATGGATTTTTACTTGGGTCAGAGATTTGGAGATGTAAAATTAAACTACAGAACATCTCAAACATTTGCTGTAGCTGTTGTCAGGATTAAGCTGTCGGCTACAGTTTTGTCCAGAGCTTTAAATGAAAGTAGTATAGATCTTCTTTACTTTATGTAACCTTGTTTTTCCTAAGAAGCATGGCAAGTATGGTAACTATATCGTGTATTCACCCTGCAGTGCACATATAAATTCAAATAAAAGTAATAGAGGTTAGGATGTGGTCAGTGTCGTTTGAACTGCTCAATACATATTGACAAAGAATCAGAACAATTTTATAGGCAAATTCTGATCTATCATCTCTTCACAGACTACTATCATAATATTAATGGAAAAAGTGTAATGCTATATTTGATGAATTGTGACCCCCATCGTGAGTCTTGTCTGATGTATCAGTGACTTCCAACCTTTTTCCACTTGTGGACCACTTAAATTTTTAAAATGCCAGTTTGGTTTCTTGTATTGCAAGTGTAAACCTACTGATAATAATGGGCTTTCTGCTCTTAGTTACATATTGCCAGCCTTTTATAAACATTACAGAGCCCCTGCTAGGGGTCCACAGATCACAAGATTAAAACCTCAGGTTTACACAAACCACTGTTGGATGGATGCTATCCTTGATTGGATGGGTATGAATGTTTGACAGCTGTTTGTGTGACTGCATGCAGCATTAATGGATTCATAAAAGAATGAGGGAATCGTTAAGTAAATCCTCACTCAACTTTTTCAAGCTAAACCTGTAAGGTTCCTCATCCTCACATCAGTTCTCTCCACCCAGTATCATCTACAGTGCATATTTCTGACTCCTGCTTCATAGACTGCTCCAAACTTGTTAAATGGTATGAAATTGATGTCTCCTTAGTGCTTCAAATGCTGAATAAGCTCTCCACTTAAAAAGATGCCTTTGTGTTATATAGTTTTATAACAGAGATGTGTTTTGATGGTTAAGTTTGCAAGAGTTACACTTTATAGCTTTTTGTGCAAACATTTGCAAATAACTTTACTCCTCTGTTTTTAAGCTCTTATTCAAGAATATTGCATTGTTACTTTTTATTATGCTGAAGAGTGCTTGCAGTGCAAAACACTGGTTTATTTCAAGCTTTTGTACGTATTGAATTTTTAAAGTAATACACTTCTAACTGCAAGCTATGGCTTCCAGGTCTTTTTGTCATTCAAGATCCTCTTGCCAGAGCTGGAGAGGTAGTGATTTTCACTAATTTCTCAATGCATTTCAGGTTCTATGTGCCTGTATGTTTAAAATATTTTTTTCTGTAGAAAACAAAGTAGGGGACATTTTAAACAAATCAGCATACACTAATAGTCATTCAGGAATAGAAAATTTAAAATATTGGAGGAGAGTCTCGAGTTTATTTCTAGCCATATAAAAAAGGGTCAGAAAGATAGCATATGAAGAGTGTAGCAGGGTGGAAAAAAGCAAAGATTGAGGAACTGTATGAATCTGTGTACAGTAGGTGTATACATGTAAACTATAATTTGGAAGCTGCATGTGGAGCACTAGTTCTGGATTAAAAAAAGTAAGATGTGTGATTTAATTGGAAAGGTTTACTGAGATATTTTGCATAGAAAAAAAAGGAGTATAAATAAGGGAAGACAGTACATCCAAAAAACTACTGACAAAATTGTCATTTGGCTGCCCTGAGAGGGAACATTGGCAAGAATGAGAGACAGAAAGGTCAGAGAAAGAATAATGGGAAACAGCTATTTATAGCCACTACCGCATACCTCCTAGGTGTTTCAGCATATGAAAATGCAGACTACACCAGGAGAAGTTAATGCAGGTAAGAAAGGTCAGGGAGGCAGTCATTGCTGAATGGCATTATCTGGATCTTTGTGGAATTGTTGGGGTGGGAAACCCATTTCTGTATGTGGAGCAAATAGCCGTAGGAAACATAGAAAGTATTCAGATAAAGCCATTATTATATTTGTAATAATATTAGTTTTGGCTCTTGCAAGAAAATGTTTTGTATATGTAGGAGAAAAGTGTTGTAGATTCATACCCTGTTTGTGGAACGGAACTACTAGAAACCGTATGGTCCCAATAGAGGTTATAAATGAAAATATGGAGGTGAAAATGACTCTGAAGAAATCTCATTTCTATGCTCTGGGTTAAGTGCATGAAACCTACAATGATTATAAATGAAAGTTCTTCATTGGAGGCAATACCAGAAGTTATACATGAATGAACAATCCAACTTCCAGTTGTTCTCAGGAGAAAAGAAAGTTTATTTACTAATACCAGCAAAGCTTGGGCTAAGGTGCTCCGACCTGCAGAGATCTAATACAACCCCTCTGCAGAAATGGCTGCTGCCCTTGCCTGGCTCCGGGCACTTGGCAGAGCAATTACCTTGTCCAGGTGGATGAAGCAGAAGAGGTTCTGAACTTTGAGAGGTTGTCTAGGCATGCTTGAATCAGGTCATCTTTATTTGTGATTGTGGTGATTCCACACTGTTTTGACCATTGCTTAGAGTCACTGAACTTTAAAATGGCATCGCTTTGCTGAGGTCTTCTGACTAATGAGCTTGTCTGTCTGTAGGAGGTACCAAACTCATTGCTATTCATTGCAACAAAAAGCTCATTTAAGCTCTCCCCTCCCAGTCCCACCCCCATGATAGTACTAACTGTGGCAGTCTTAAAAGAAGAATTAGAGTCCTCACTGCAAGTACCATCAAACATTCATTGTCTGGTACTCTTTGAAAGGAATAGTACTGTACCCATCATTGTGGACTTCTGATATCCTAATTACCTGCAAGCAATTCAGGTCACAGACCTCGTGTTTGAGTTTTCCCTTTTCAATTGATCTCTTGGAGTTTAAGAACAGTAATAAAAGCTGAACTGGAAACTCTCACTAGAACTTAGAAATAACAGTGGAAGGCATTTAATCTTTTCATGACCATTAGTGAGAATTTCCATTTGTGTCCACACTGATTGTGATCACATTACTGGCAGAGACATGAAAAACAAGCAGAGAAGAGACAAACATTTGTTCTTTAGTCATCCATTTTGTGGGCGTGACGTCTGAAGAGTCAATAAACCACACTCTCAAACTGATACACCAGTTTGTATCATTGGTGATATGGCATATAATGAGTTTTTTTTACTGATACATAGAATCTGCAAAATAATCTTTGAAGACTCCCCCATCCCCAAAAATTGCAAGGGGGCCTCTCTGCCCAGCACTCAGCAGTCCCTGATAACTATAAGAAAGCAGATTCTACCTGTTTGAATGTTTGTGTCTTTTTCATGGTGATTTTTTTAATGTGGATTTTTTTCCCTTTTTAATTTATGGGAGAAGACTAGATTAGTTTATATTTCATGATCAGTCTTTAAGCAACTAAAAAAAATTAATTTTGCTAATATATTTTCAATTATACTTTGTTTCTCAGAATCATAACCTTATAATTTTTCTGCTGTGTGAATTAATTGAAGTAATCCAAGAATTTTCAGTCTGTCTAATACTATGTGCATAAAGTCTATTTTATAAACTTAGCAAATCCATGAATTCAAATGATCTTCCTTGAATTTTCTTTTTCTGTGTTTCATTGGTTGGAGGATGTTATGCATTTTTTAAGTGAAAGAACAAACTTATGAGCCATTATCTGTTGCTATTACATTAATATCTTTTTAATATATCCCAAATAACCCCACTGTAACTTTATTGCATTCTCTTTTTAATATGGTTTGATTTATTATAAAAGACAAGGCTGAAGTGATAAAGCCTTGCAGCAAATTCAGGTTAGTTTAACTAATTGGCTTCAATGAAGTTAGATTAGCAGCTAATATAAGGCACCTCTTACTTCATCTATGCCACTGGCATTAGCTTCCAGTTCTGGAGACAGTAAGCAAACTAGAAGTCAAACACATAATTGAAAATATTTGTCTTGTTTTTTCTGGAGTTTCCAGATTACCTTTAGTTGTCTTTGCAGATTCCCAGTTCAGGGAGCTTGTGCCAATAACCAGTGAACCAGAATTTTCTGCTGCATGAAATGTTACCAATTTGTTGATTCATCAAAACCAATTCAGTATAATTTCTGTTTATTTTGCTGTGATTGGCAAATATGGGCACGGATTTTTATATGCATCTTGATATCCGACTGCTGTAATAGTTCCTGTCTGGGAATCATGAATAACAATAATGAGAACCATAGCCCATGTGAGAGAAATTCATGATGCATACGCATCTGTTTTTTGGACCATTTTCTTCTGTAATAAAACTCAGAAAGTCTAAGTAGTGTGACATAATGATGTAGGAAGCATGGCAAGGGCAGGCTGTGAAATGTGCTGCATTATACAAAGTTTCTTGTTGAGGGTGCAGTACTACCGAAATAGATGCTATTTATGCTTCATATTTAGATTTTAGATTTTTATTGTCAGGCTGTGTACAAAAACCAGTTTTGTCTTTCCAAACAGATTTTGCTATTTGTACTTTGCAAGTTTTTCCTTGAACTGGCTTTTGTTTCTGTGTTGAGAATGATAGGATAAAAAATGTTTCCATGGAGCAAATGGTTTTAAGAAACATAATCTGTACTAAAATGAAATTTAATTCAACCTCCATCTGATGAACCATTGAAAGTCTAGGACATTAGATGATACTGGAATATTTAGGGTGAAAACTGCATTCCACGTGGGAACATTTAAGACTAGCAGAGAATACTGAGTTGCACAAAGGCAACCGAGAGGGGTAAGAGGCTGGAGGACACACAGAATGCTGCAATGTTTTCCTATTTATATTTTTTATTTATATGGGTTAAGTTGTACAAATCTAAATGTCTTTTGGTGAATTCAATTAAATATGACAATTGTCTCAAAACTAAGTGGCAGAAATGTCCCAAGGGAAAGATCAGATATGTGATCTTTCCATAAGTGTCTTGCAGAGGCTTGTAAGAGCTAATAAGGTCACAGGAAAGCACGAGTGCAAACAACTGAGAAATTTGTCATCTCGATTTATTAGTGCTGTGATAACTTTGAGGGTCTATTTCACACAAAGAAAATGTTGAAATATGGCCTGTGAACTATATAGAATACATGTCTTCTAAATAACAAAGCTGTTTCTTCTGCAGAACTACACAGTATCATTGTTTGTCCACTTATAAAAGAAAGTGGTTTTGGTGTCATGGTAGCCATGTCCAACACTGATCCAGTTCATAGTTTTGTTTGTTTTCTGCTATGTGAAAATTTCTGTCATTACATTATACTTTGTGCACTTCCAAATTTCTTCTGGCTGATGACACCTGCCCTTATAATTTATTTTTTTCGGTAGAACAGCACCAGATGCTTTGCGGAGATTCTGGTACGTTTCTGTGGTGTTTTTATACTTACTACTTCAATAGTGAAAAGGAAAAAAAATCAGATCATAATCTTTCTTCTGTAGATCCAGTTTTAATCTTCCTCATGCATTTGAACTTTGTGATCTTTTGTTACTTTAGTGCTTTCAATATGTTACTTGCTGTCAGGTTTGGTCACTCACCTGGCCATCTCATAGTTTGTTATGGTAATTCTGTATTATCCAATTTTCTGCTTTCCCTTTCCAGATTGGTTAGCCAATTGGCACCAAAACCGACCTGCATTCTTGATGACTTGCTGAACTTAATTTTACCATATAAATAATTTTTATCAATATCATTCTGTCATAAAACTCTTTGTGCACTGAATAACATTTAAAAATATTTTCTTACTTTCTATCATTGATTAAAAGTCTCATTGTTCTCTGCCATTTAAAATCTAATGCCCGAAGTGAATTAATTGTATAACTGAACTCCTTTAAAGCAGAGCATATTTTGAGATGGGGTGACACTGTTTATGATAAACAGGCTCTGAAAAGCATTAAAACAAAGGAAGGAACAGCCATAATTCATTCTTGTTCAATGACAATATTTTGGATCTTGTTCTTCTAAAACATTGGAGGTTTATTGAATTATCAAGATCTAGATAACAAAACAAATTGAAAACAGTCAAATAAGTGAAAAGTATTTTCACTCTCATTCATTGGAATATGATAATTGATGCGGTTAAAAGGAGAAATTGATGTTCATACCAGTAGCTGGACATAGAGCTATGGGTTTTGTTCTCCTGTCCTAGCCCCTACAAATGGAAAACCCAATGGCAGGAAAAGTCTCTTCCATGTAGATGCTAAATTTAAATAAACAAAAATTTCATTGAAGATGTTTTGATCATGGCAGTGCTTGAAAATTTGAGGCATAGAAAGGCTAAGACAAAGCTATAGCTTTTCTTTGTTGAAAAGTGTCACATTAAATGCAAAGCAGTTGGAGGAATGATTGTTGCTGTTAGTATTTTTACTTCAGTCTGGACCTTCACAAGGTAAGAAATGAAAAGGCAAAGAAAGAGGAGAACAAGCCTAATAGCTGCATTAAACCAAGTGGTATCTTCAATTGGTGCTATAATACACAGTGTGCTGGATAGCCTTCTGTTTTCACAACAAAATTTTAAAGCCTTTTTTCAGTGTGAAGTAAAATATTCTCTATTGCTGTGTTCCTGACAGCATCACAATAGAAAGGTATGTTCCCTCATTTAGCAAAACAGCTGAATTAATGAGTACTTCTCTTTAGGTTAGAATTATGTCACTTATAGCCATTGAAAACATTAAATGTTTTATTTGTCTGTATATGAAAGCAATCAAATATGCAATAGCTTATGAGTCCCATAACTCCCCTAAGGGCAAATTTATCAAGAAAGGGTCACCATGTATTTGAGGTAAGGTATATTTTTTAACAATTCACAATACCAATTTGAAAAGAATTTTTTTCTCTTTAAAAAAGACTGCCTAGGCAGAAATGATCTCTGCCCTATTCCTGCTTTTTCTGTTGCTGTATGCTTATGCAGTGTTAACATCGTGTGAATCATTTGCAGATAAGGTCTCCTGGCTGTGCATGGGACCCGGTGATCCCCACACCTGTGAATTTCCCCAGGAAAAAAACACCTTCCCTTTGGGGCACTCTAGTGCTCGATGGGAAAAGCACCACTTGCTGCTCTTCTGTGAGAACACCACGTGTGGGTGTTGATGGTCCATTCAGCTCAGGGTTTGTTCTGTGTCAGTGGTAGCAGGAGGTGTGGTTTAGGGGGAGACATTGATTACCTTGTTAATATGGGGAGAGACAACCAAACCCAACAAGGCTGAGAGAATAATGGATATTATGAAATGTAACTCTTGTCAAAACTGATTTAGGAAAAGCAGACAATAATTGAGATAAATGGCTATGCTCCATTGCACTTCTTCCTCGCCCTCTTCTCCCCCCAGCACTACAGGGACATACCAATGTGCTTTTGCTTTTTTTAGTGTTGGCTTTTTGTCAAGGTTACCATTACTTGACTTTCGTGATACTGTGTTGTAAAGCTCCAGTCTAATTCCTTTGATGTTCTGTTTGGAATATAAGACATAACTTCTAGGGATAACTTCTAGGTATAACTTAGAAACATGTACTAACTGACTGGAAGCAGTCACATGCATCCCCAGAGGGACAGGAAGGAGCATTGTGAAGGAATGTAAAACTCATGGGTTGAAATAAGAACAATTTAATAATTTAAATAAAATAAAAACAGTACTATGGCTAATAATAATTATAACAATTATAATGCAAAACAGGGAGAAGGGGAGGAGAGGAACAAAATCCAAAGGGAAGGGAGAAAAGGAAACAAATCATACGCAATATAACGTTATGTTCACCACCCACTGACAGATGCCCAGCCAGTCCCTGAGTGTTGAGTGGCAGGCTCTGGTCAACCCCTCCCCATTTATATACTGAGCATGATATCCCATGGTATGGAATATCTCTTTGGCTAGTTCAGGTCAGCTGTCCTGGCTGTATCCCCTCCCAGTTTCTTGTGCCACTCCAGCCCTCTCGCTGGCGAGGCTACTGGATACCTTTCTCTATTGCACTCCACTTTTCTGGGCAACATGTACTATCCTCCTTGAAGGGATGCCTTTCCTTAACGCTTGACATGAGTCACCTCCAGAGGCTGAGGAGTTGTGTTCCTTTTCCAATTGCCTTGTCAATGCCCCCTTCTTTAGCAAGTGATCTCAGCTGCTTGGCTTCCCTATCCTCTAATTCCAAACTATTAGCCCCATTATCCCAGGACACCTAATCATCTTTGTAGCCATCTGCTGGACCCTCTCCAGTAGATCCTTGTCTTGAACTGGTGAGCCTAGAACTGGATGCAGTACTCTAGATTTCTGAGCATTGGTTTGAACAGCTAAGAAACCCAAAGTGTATGACAGAAACATGGGCTAAATTTCAGAAAAGAAACTTTTTAGAGTCTTCTTCAAGCAAAAGATTGCAAAGATTTGTCTACCAAAATAACCTGATTTAGAGAAAATTCAATTGACTTCCCAACAATGCCAGATTTGGGCTTTGTCTCAGCAATGCTCGTAAGTAACTTCCATAGTACCAATTACTGAAGCGTGTTTTAAGAACTGGAGCCTTGGAAATTGAAGTCCATCACTTAAATGCAAAAATAAACACATCACAGTCTTCTAAAATAAGTCAGAAAAGCAGCAGGTTAATTTTGATATGTAATACTGGCAGGGCACAGGGGGAAGCTATCTGTTACTATTTCTCAGTAATCCTAAAGAAGTTGAGTCAGTACCGAAAGGAAATGCGTACTTGTAGTTGGGAAATGGTTCCTACAGCTGGGTTCCTTTGCATGTGGGGCCCTACTTACTGGTGCTTCCCTTCCATTTCAGCTGCAGCGTGGATTTGTGGTTTCTCCATCTTCTGGATCCTGTATGCCTGATGTGCCAGTTAGCTGCTTGCAGACCTGCCACACAGGGCTGGAAAGACTGGGGACCTGTGGGTATCTGTGTGAAAAGGTAGAAATGAGTTAGCTGTGTGAGCTTTAGGCTGCCTCTGCCATGGAAACAGATGCCCTTTCTAAGGGGGGCACGTGAGTTCTCTGCTAGGTAATTGAGCTCAGGGCAGAGAACCACTATCTTCAACACAGCTAAACAGAGGGCTCCGTAGACTTTCATTACTCTGTCTTCATGTATCCTAAACCTACTCATTCATTCATGTCCCCACTATGAAATTCTGCATACCTTGTAAAGCTAGGCCCTAGTGCTGTCTTCATTGTTCCTCAGCCACAGTATCACCCTGCTCCTTACTCACCCAGACTTCTGCATTCCCATGTCCTGACATGAGACGTACCCTCTTTAGGATAATCCCTTCCAGGATAATCTCCTAACGCACAGTACTGTCAAAGGACCCGGTGCTTTTGGATTCGCTGTATGGGCTTCCCAGAATCTGTGTCAAGCACATCCAGCTCAAAGCTATGCAATAGTGCAGAAACCAGTGCAGCAAGATCTGCACCTAAACAGCTCACAGGTCCTCAGCCTCTCCCCTGCTTCCTGGTGAACCTTGGTGCCAGGGGGCACAATCTCAGATTGCAGCCTGCTGTGTACACGGGATCCCCAATCTGTAGCTGGTGAAGGGAGCAAAAGACATTTTCCTGGCTGCTGCGGAGGGTGAATGACCAAAGATGAAGTCTGGTGGCTGCTCTGTGTCCTGTTTTTCCCAGAGATGTGTCCTCCTTTGCTGACCATGGACTCACGCTCTGTAACTCCCACCATAGACCCCAGCTCGGATCCTTCCCTTGGGCACTGGGGCTGGGAGCAGGGGGCAGGGGGCTGTTCAGCAGCGCTTGGCCTCTTTGGAGGCCTGTGTGCCTTGTGAGCTGGGCATTGGCCATCACCGCGCCGCACCTTCTCCCCAGCGCCTTATCCAGGGAGGGGTTTGTCCTTGAGGCCTTGAGATGAAACCTGGTTTCAATCCATCCTTATTGTTAAATCACTCTGGTAGCAAACTTTATTTACATTTCATAATTACCTTAAAGTCTCATTACAGCAGACACCTGGTACTTACCATCGTATTTAAGGTTGCAAAAACGTTTCCATAGCAACAGCTGTCTCTGCACACTGCAATTTTGTAGAGCATTTCCCTATTGGCTAAAAAAAACCCACAACTGCTCTCTGTCCAAGGTTTCATTTTCTAATCAATCAATTCTGAATTAATTTGAGGTGAAATAATATATTATTTCTTGTTAGGAAAAAACCCACACCCACTCCATTTTCTTCTGGGAAAAAACATTGCAGAAATAGACGGGCTGAGGACTACTAGTATTGTTTGGGCTAAGAAAAATCTTTGGGTTTAATTTAGTTCTAATTAAAGTAAAATAATACCATGGGTGTATGAGGCAGTGATTTGGTTTTGACCATTAGTTGTACGGTTGTGAGTCTGTCCTTTTACTTGACTTGCTTGTCAGTTTTAAATAGTTAAACGTTTTAAAAAAGTAATAGTTAACTATCTTAAAAATTAATTTTGTTGGCACATATTGTACTTTGAATCTTAGCAGTCCAAACAGTAAAAATGACCCAGTGTTTTCAGACTACATCCCTTTCATATTAGTGCACGTGTAACATAGTATCAGTCAAAGCTAAAGCCATGCTGGAGAGCTTTGGAGCCTCTAGCTTTGAATTTTACCCACTTTGACATGAATCAGACCCAGGATTTGCTGCTTTAAATGTTTTGAACTTAACAAACTGATTTTCTTCAGGCTTGTACTGACCCCTGAAGAAATCTATAAAGCAAATCTGATTTGAAGAAAAATACCATTTTAGTTCTAAAGTTACTTGCATTTAACAAAATTAATTGTAAACTGATACAATCATAGTAATGCTGTTTCAGATCTCATTCTATCCATGTTCAACCATTGTTTCTTTATTTTATAATTCTTGGATTTTGGTTTCTCAAGCTTTATGAAGACTCTTTTTGTTGTCTTTTTGGAGTATTCTGCATGGTCAGCTTTGTTCAGTTTGGTAGACTTTAATCGATATAAATCCCATTTAAAACATTTGAAGAATTTAAATTTTGAGCATGTATAAAGACCCAAATTTGGGGGATAGAAAAATGTATTAGGAGTCAAGATATATTTATGTTCCTTTTATCAGTATGTGTATTATAAATATTAATCTGGAAATGCATGGTCAGCTCACATGTTTATTGAGTTTCCTGTGCATCACCTTTGTGTCCACAGCAGCTGCAACAGAATTACAGGCCTCCTGTTGCACTCTCTGGTGCCTAGCAGTTCTGTGCATGGTGCTTCCAGCTTGACCCCAAATGCCCTCTTGGCCAACGGATTACAGCCCAGAAGTAGTCTTTTTTTTTTCTTTAAAAAATGCAGTGCAGGTTAATTGCACATGTACATTTTGAGAGATCAGAAGACAATAATGGTGTTATGTTTAAATTACTTTTATTATTTGCACATATATGTTACTATGATCTGAGGATATCAGTTTTATTGACGTATTGAAATTACTTCCTATTCAAACTAAATATATATGTATCAGTTTTTATACTACAACATTTTTTGTGTGAGGGAATGAGTTGATGGAAATTACTCAGGTATAAGTAGAAAATTAAATGCATTGAATTACATACTGAAAGTGTGTTACTAAAACAAATACAGTACAAAGAGTCTGAATACTAAAGCTGGTAGTGTTTATGTAATGTGACCATATTTTCTTCATTTAACATTCAAATGTATATCATTGCAATTTTAACGTATTCAAAATACTGAGCTGTAGAACTTTGACCGCAAGTCTGAGATGCATTCAGTGCATTTGAAAGCTGTTAAGATAATGATAGAGATTTTTGGAAGGAAACCTCTTTTCCAAGATACCTGTGGTCTGGGAACAAATTTTGCTCCCAAGGGCACCAAAGCACATACTGATTTCTAAAAAGACAAATGATCCAATTCTTATTTGAATAAATATTTCAGCAATTTGCCCTTATCATGTTGTAATGGGATTAATAAATGGTATATTTTGGACAGTTACATTACACAGGAAATACCTGTTTTCCCCATTTATGTTAAAGAATATATTTTCTAAATTATCAGAGACCTACACCTAGTTCTATTAAAATTCAATTATTTCACAATTTTGAACTATATCCCTTTGAATTGGTAGTTCAGCAGCAGATTAGCAGGAAAAGACACATTTACATTCACTTTTTCACCCTTTGCATCCTCATCCATCAAGTTCGGACCTTCTGGGTTTTTATCATAAATTTATTGAAATGTTAATGTATAATGTGAGAGTGCAAAAAGACACCTAGAAAATGTGAGGGAGAAAAATCACATGCATCTAAAATGACATTTAGAGTAACTAAAAAGAGCACATGGATCTTTTGTTGCTTATGTTCAGGTGCTGGCTTTCAGAAGTTGATAATATTCCTTAGTATCTGCTGAATGTGTTTATTTCTTGAGCCTGGTGGGCTATTTTTCAATTATAGCTGAGTTTCTGGATTGTTCAGTAACAGTAACATAGTTTTTGCAGTCTGACACTGCAAGTTATGTGCAATATTAAATATCTTTACTCTTGGTGTTTGAATAACATAAGCAGGTCAATAAAATAGATGAAAGTTGTGGTTTACAAAAGCAGGTCTAGCTAGAATGGCAAATTGATCTGTGTTTCATATTCAACAGCAGGTAGTGTTCCTATGAATATGGATATCCAGACATGCCTTTGTTAATGAGAGAGGATGTCAAATTAAATAGAAAACCAACACATTTTTCTTGCAAAACCAGTCATTTTCCTGGGTGTCTAGGCAGCTTCTGCAATTTTCTTTAGTGTTCTATCATTACTACATTTTTGTGTAGTGTATTTCCAATCACTTTTTATAAGATGATTTCTGTTGGAATGACTGTCTGTTGTTTGGGGCTTGATATTAGTGTTTGATGTTTGATATAGTGGTACCATCTTCTGACAAAGGCTTTTGAGAAATGAGAATCAATTCTTTTGATTTTAAAGCCAGTCAACATGTTGACCTGAGCGTGGACCTCCAGATGATTATTTGCTATGTACAAATAACTCCCAGTATTTTGGACAAACTCTCAGCTTTTGATCCAGCCCTTGTGTGGTGCTAAAGAGCAGGATAACTACTGGAAATAGGCAGGAGTCGTCTCTCCTTTGGGAGGAATCTCTGGCAGGGGCATATCTAGTACAGCCCCCTCAATACCACCTTCTTTTACGTTCTTGATATACTGGGTTTTGTTTTGGTTTTGGGTGCCTACTATGGTGTGGGCAAGAGATGATGTTGTGGTTTATTCATCTGATGTTTTGTTGGCAAAAGTCATTCAAAAAGTGATGTGTAGCTTGTGCAAATCTGATACAGCCTTGGAATTGCTCTAATTTACACTTTAGAGCAGGAACAAGCCAAACTGGGTTTCTCCAGGAATGAGAGAAATGAAAACAGCTGTAGTAATATTATTCCCAACACCCTTAGGTCTTCTGATGAGCACTTGAGGACCTTGCCTTAGGTTGCTGAAGTTAGAGATTGAATTACAGTACATTAAATTCTGTTGTATTTGTTGTTAAGTGTGTTTTATATGCACAGAAAAAAACCACAAACCAACCAGGAAAAAAGTTTTAGTCAGGGGACTGTCATTTTTGCTTAACTAGAAAAGTGAGGAGTTGACATACAGAGCTTTTTTTGCTATGGAGGTCACCATAACAATTGAAGAAGTATTATTTTCATTTCATACTGTCCTATAGGAAGCTTTGGGTCACTTCTTATATCTCTGTTAGAAGCACTGTAGAATTTTTGGCAGTGACTGGAAACATGTCCCTGAATTGAGGCTGTCTGAATAAAGATGGCAGGCCATCTGCTTAATCACTATAGGATTTACAGTTGGGGTTTATGCTACTAAGACATGATGTGAGGTCTGTCCATACCTATACCCTGGGAGATCTCCTAAGCAAGTTTTAAAAATATGAAATAGATTCTTTTCAATTCTCCATGTGCAAGCTCTTCATTTTAAGTCAGGTGCCTGGAGAAGCCCAAGTGGACTGCACTGGCACAGCTGTCTTTATCAGACTGCTATGCACCTTTCTAAAAAGAGAGCAGATTGTTTTCACAGGACCAACTTGCTAGGAAAACATCAGTTATTGTATTTAGACTGTTGACTGGCATTGATGATACTTAAATCTGTGTTGCCAGTTAGAAGTTAACTGTTCCAGGCTTTGCATAAAGCTGACCAGTTTCCAGTTCCCCTGCCACCACTTTTACTGCTTGCAACACTGCAATAACATTGGGAACATTTAGTGCCTGAGGATTCCCTTAGATTTCTAGGTTTGTTAAAAAATTGTCAGTAGCTCAGACAACTTCTCAGCTATTCATCTGGGCATGTTGATTTGAAACTTAAATTTTTCCAGATGCTGCCTTACATCTTTTATTACAGGTCATGTAATTCTGTTTTGTTCAGTCAGGTAGAATGAATATATCTTTTAGTGCTCAGTTTTAAACATAGCACAAAGAATTAAGAAACATGTCTTCCTTTTATGCATTGATGTTTGGTCGTACTAACTGTATAAAGCACTGAAAATATGCCTTGCTTACAAGTTATTTCAGAACTCGTTTTTAAG
This sequence comes from Falco rusticolus, assembly GCF_015220075.1. Classification (NCBI taxonomy): domain Eukaryota; kingdom Metazoa; phylum Chordata; class Aves; order Falconiformes; family Falconidae; genus Falco; species Falco rusticolus. The sequence continues at coordinate 17,776,504 of NC_051193.1, read as the reverse complement.
AGCATGTTCTTGATGTCTGTGACCCCAGTTGCTATTTAATTGATTCCTTCAGTGTTTTTTAACAGCCATTTGCATTGTAAGTCTTGTTACATGGGTATTAACCCTTTGCTTTGTACCTTTGTTGTTATGCTAGTATGTTTTATTGATGATTAAACTGCAATTTTTTTGTTTCTCTTGTTTTTAAATCTGCTGCATTTTTCAGATTTGTGAAAGTGAGGGTTGCTGGCATTCTGTAGGATTTTTGCCAGTGTTTTCAATTTGAAACGTAGTATTCTTAGCAGGGATGTGTTTGCTATCTTACATGCATAGGATGTGAAAGAAAAAAAATGTTTCAGGAGATAGATACTTTAAAATTCTTGTTCTCTCTTTTTTTTAAAAGCTTTTTTTTCCTAAAGAAAGAAGTTACAAAGTGTATTGGATATAGAATTAAAGAAACATAATAAATAGAGCGAAAAACCCCAAAAATCCCAATTGTGGTATAAAAATATTTCTGAAAAAGTGGGCCGATTACACAAGAGAGGTTTTATTCAGGAGGAAAAGAATAAAGTCAGGGGTGGTGGTTTGTTTTTTTTTTTTTAATTATAAGTTTCAACTTCCTAGCTAAGTACAGAAGTCATGCAAATGAGAGAAAGGTGAAGGAATTGAGTCCTTTGAAAGTGAAACAGTATATGTCTCATCTTAGAACCAGGAGGGAATTCAATGAACTATTTAATATAGACGACACTCTTTCAAGTTTATTAAATAGGATTTCTCAGTCTGTGAACTTGCACTGGAAAAAAATTCTGGCTAATGTTGAAACTATTTGCTCTATTTATGACATTGTGGTTCAGCTCAGAGACAGTACAGGCAATGTCACCCAATTGAGAGCTGACCAGAATGGGATTTATTACATTTATTGCTGTCTGGTGTTTTGAGATCTGTGGAGAGCAGGACTTGCTAGTTTCATATCTTGACTTAGACTGGAAAGAAATACTTTCACCAGAAATATCAGCTGAAGTTTTACAAAAGCAGATTTAGTTTGAATCATAACATGTTATGTGCTATCGGCAAGCTTTCATTGCATATATGTGGCCCAGATGGCAACACAGGGAACTTATCAATATGAGGCAGGAACACAAGTAAAGTATTAGTCAAACTGAAAGCTCAGTTTGTTGTTCCCAACATTAACCCACTGTGGTTAGTTAGGCTGCTGGAAAAAAATCTGGTCTTCCTGAGCTGACAGCTGTATATGGACTAGTATGTGTAATAGCGATTAACGGACCCGTTTCCTATAAATTTATGTAACTATTCTTTTTGGTCTTATATCTCTAGAATGTACCTGCTCATGTTTAACTGTGCACTGTGTATAGAAAGGTGCTTTTGGCTACCATTGGCAAGTCATTCCCTGTAAACTTCTCTGTACTACGTTTTTAGCTTTCCCTACATAACAATGGCAGTGCTGATGTTCTACCCCATCCCTCCCTCCTGCCACCTCTTTCTAGAATTGAAATTTTGTTCTGTGGACTTCAACATTGGTCATTCTCATCTCTGCTGTTCTGACAGGAAGACAGATGAAAATCCTCAAAGTAATTGCTCAACAAATTCATATTTCCATTTTCTTGACCTTTTAGAGGAAAATTTTGTGGCCCTAGTAATTTTCCCCCCTCCTTTTTATCATTTGTTTCCTTTTCTGTGCATCAATTCTGACACAATTTCTCATGTTCTTCCTTTTCAAAGAATTGAACTGTTATAAAAACCCTCCAGATTTTCACTGCTGTGAACTGCAACACAGATAATACACTTTGTTTTTCTGCTAACTGAAAGTCCATCAAGCTTGCGAATTTTGCCTCTGATCAGCCACTACCCTATCCTTGTAAAAAGGGATGAGGCTGTGCATTCCACTGTACACAGAGCTACAAATCACAGCAGCAATGTCACAGGGATCTTGAAACTGACAGAGGGATCTTGCTGCTGAAATGACAGGACCCAAAAGTTAATGTGAAATTACGCAACTGCATTTTGAGGGGTTTTTATCCTTGAATATACAGAGTTACAGCGGTTCTCCAATCTAGAAACATAAACGTGTTCAGAGAAAAAAAGAACAACCCCATTTGGTATTGTGTGGCTTACACAATTAAGGACTCTGAAACTTACTGTGAAAAGGAATGTAGACTTGTGGCTCACTCCTGCCCTTCTCTGGACTAGCCAGATGTGAACCAGGTCTAGTCTGGAAGCCAGCTGGCCTCATTGGAGTGATGTTGCTCCTAAGCTAATGTAAGGCACTGTTGATTAACTCAGTGTCCTGCTAATACAACTGCATTAGCTGCATTACATCCTGAGTGGACTGAAATTGCCTCCCAACCGCTTGATTTGGAGCACAAGCAAAGAACTGTCTGCATGGGTCAGGGTAGACACAGTATGAACCATAAATACAAAAGACCTGAATTTCTGAAAATGTAGGCTTCTCAAGTCTCTTAAGGCTTGCATATTACAGCTACATCTAAATAGTTAAAAATGAAATAAAATATCTAGTTGTAAAGCACACAGTTGCAGCAGTCTTCTGATCATTAATTATATTCTAGGAGAAACCGTGAATAGGTCTGGGAATAGAAAAAATAGAAATGTTTGCAACTAAATTACCTTCTAAATTCACTCTTAAATTGTGTAAATATGGATACTTGGTTCTTCTGTTCCTTTTTTTTTTTTGATGATTTTGGAAATAAATCACATGCAAACCATCTCCCATTACTAAGTAGTATAAAGGTTTACAGTGTGACAGAAACACTGCTTATACTGTTATTGTGAATAGCAGTTTCTGTGTTTCGTTGCTGAGAGCTGCTGTTTCAAAATATGCTTACAAAGACTCAAAGGAAAATAACCCCATTTTCTAGAAACTTTCCAAATGTAATATTCTTCAATAACTTCATGCAATTCAGTAATAGAATGGCATGTTTGCAATGGGCTCAGGAAAAGTATTTTTACTTTTTGAAAGCTAGTATGGGATAGCTGAAATAAGGAGAGCTTGGGCTGTTTATTTTGGGTAGATATTATCTCTGAGAAATAAAAGCATAAGGAATGCCATCTGGCCTGTGAAAATATGCCTCTGAAATGATTATGGTGTTAAGGAAAACAGTCTACTAACATTTAGCAGTGTAATGAATATCATTGCTATCACTTTAAATAGGATAGCAAACCTGAGGATTTGTTAAGAGCAAGAAAATTCTCCGTTGTGAGAGGAACAAAATTCTTCTGTGTCATTTATGGCCCCTGGTCACCAATTTAGATAAACTTCTCAGCTGATGCAAGACTGTTAGCAATGCAAAGCGGGTGCTGAATTACCATTCCAGCTTTCCTTGGGATAGAAATATGTGTCTGCAGCTGCAAATGTGAAACCTCCTACAGATAGTCAGTGTTCTGTTCCTTAGATAGCTGGTGTTTCTCTTGGCACTTAAAGAACCCTGTATTAATCTCTAAAGATATCAAAGTATCGACTGTGACAACAATACATATATCACAAACTGTACAAAATGAATTTGTGCCACGTCACCTGTAGAGCCTAATAAACATACTGATAATTTCCAGCCATAGAAAAGCTTTGATATGAACAAGGAATGCCTGAATGGTTTGGAAGTGATTAGAGTATAGTTATCATTTTACAGTGCAAGCCTGGTAGGTTTTCACTTAGCCTCGTGAATGTGTGCCTGCCTCTTTCAGAAACAGGCAATGAATTTTAACCAGAAAGAACATACCAGTTGCTTCTGCTACTCCTACCTGAGTGATACTTTTGCAGCATCCTTCTCTGGCATTTACATTATTGACAAAGTAATTTTAGCTGTGCGTAGAGGAAATATGGGAAGCAAACAAACCTATTCTCACTTATTAATTTTATACTGGACTCTGAGCAAGTGGGTGAAATTCCTGTTTTCAAATGTGACTGACATTTTTAGGTCCTCCACACTTTACAGTTATCTAATATTAGTAATTTTCTTTTTCTGAATCCAAGAGGATTGGACACCTGCTTTTTCTGTTAACCACTACTTAAAGTACACTCTAGATCTGTAGAAAAAAAACCAACCCACCTCTGAAAATCAAGTAATGAAATTTGAGACATATTTGAATTATGACTTTCAATTTCCTGCACTTCAGTGTCCCCATCTGTACAATGACCATCCCAGCTGGATGTTGAGGAGGCTTCTCAGCTTAGCAGTAAGCTGGACGGAAGTCATTAGTACTGTTTTCAGATTGCACTATAAAAACTCAGGAGAGGAAAAATCCATGGTAGTTCCCTTTCCCCAGTGAAGCTTTTTCCTTGCTGCTCTGTCAGAGGAAAGACTGAATTTCTGTTGTCCTTCAATGGACTTGTCTCTAAATCTCACAGATATTGGGCCCTATGCAGAAACTCGGAATCTCCATGGCAGTTATGTGCCACTGGTGACTGTGTAAATCTTGTCAGCACAGCCTTAGGAGATCTGTACTGTCTGCTAAAGGATCCGGTGGAAACAATGATTATCTGCACACGCTGCACTTCTCCATCCTTTTATACCCATCCACCAGCATGTCTGCAGAAAGTGTGGACTATGTTTTAGTAGAGTGGCCTCTACTCAAATACACATCATGTGGGGAGCTTTTGTAGGCCCATATCTGTCCCCTACAAAATGGTTTTGATGTTGGCCAACTAATGTCTACTGCATATATATAAAAAAAGTCCTACTGTGAACTTGCTGGGCTGGCTATTAAATACATTACTCTTCTAGTTGGAATGCCTGCATTGAATAGTAAATTCCAGGGTCTATATTTACCTTTGTAGTGTCTAATTAACTCCCTGTGAAACTGGTCTTCAGGCCTCAGGTTTCTACGAGCTATGAACCAGTCCTTAATTCTCTGTTAAATGCAGGGAGTTCTCATTTTAAAAGTTATCTTTTGTACGTTGAAATTTAACTAATTTGAACATCAAATAGGCATTGAATTTTACATAATTTTCTCCCTGAGTTTTGATAAAGCAGTGAGCCTGCACAAAAGGTAAAATTGCTTCGCTGACCACCCTGAGCAAGCCATTTTTGAATAAAACTTTCTCTTTGCGCACCAGTTAAAACCTTGTGGAGATTTTGATGATACATATGAAAGGCACCTTGTCTGTGCATCGCAGCACCTCACGACTATTTGCTGGAAACTGCAGACCAAGACAGATTGTTGTGCAATGCTGGACAGCTTCCAACCCATTTCCTCCAGTGCACCTGTGCTGCAGGTAGCAGTGACTCAATCTTTGCCAACTTTTATATGGAGTTATTTTAATTTATATGAAACTCCATTTATGAAAGATCAGGTTTTCAAGCCCTTGATTGATCAGTCTCAGATCTCTCAGAAGTATTACATTCTTGGTAATGTATCTGCTCAGTCTTACAATAATACTTACAGAGTTTTCTATCATTATAGTTTCTGATTGACAGGTTTGAATTTTTGGTGGCTGAAATAGCCTGAATTTCAACTTTCTGAATTTTACAAGCTATGCTAGGAATCTGCATGGGGAAAATTTTCCACTTCTAAGGTAGGGTTCAGACAGAAAAGGTAAAACAAACCTAAAACCATTTTGATATTTTTTTTTTCTAAGTAAGGTTTTAACTAATTTATCTTACCCATACTGTTTGAAAGAAGAGTATGATACTTTGATAAATAGAAAATAATTGAATATAACAGCAGAAGTAGTTCTTTTATATTACCTTTTTGACTCTCTGTTATTGCTTGGAAAAGCATACCAATAACAGTGCAATATCCAGGGAAGTTTTACACATTTACCTCTTCTGTACAGTATCAAGTACATTTATATGTAACATGTTTATTCCTTGGGCTTACACAAGATACACCCCCCCCCACCCCCCCCAAACATACATTTGCAGTTGAGTGGGATAGTTCTTTGCAAAATCCCTTGCTTAGTCATTATCAATGGGGTTGTTTATTAATTTCCTACTAAATTTCATGAACCTACCACTGTTGAGAACAGATATGTTGCAACTGGGATACAAAAGGAAAGATTATATGCTTGATCCTGTTTGTGCATGTTGGGTTAAATGAGCTCCAGTGGGGTGGTGGAGCTGTGCTTGCCAAGTCTGACTGTAATTGGAGATACAAACCAGAGAATTAGAGACATGATAATTAGAGATGTGACCCCCCTCCCAGCAGAGGAACACAATTAAGTGGTTGAGCCTTTGGCCTCTCAGTAAGGAAATTATGCTTGTTGAAAGAGGACTGTATTTTAATAACATCCCATTTCGTAAACCCCAAAAAAGCTATTTGTCCATGCTATAATTCATATTCTGGGGAAAACAGTGCTGAATTTCAGATATCTATTTGGATCAAAATCTAGCATCATCTATTTCCATCTTAAAGCTTAATTAGGTGCATACCCAGAGTAGCAGCAGTAAATTACTGATATTACAGCAGTTACTCATTTTTTATGTTTTCATGATATTAGAGGCATTTGAGAGATAATATAATGTGGAAACAGAGACAGTAGAAATGGTCCAAGGTCATAATGGTAGTACCAGTTAGAAAAAACAGGCAGATTTTTTAATATTGCATTTTATAGTCAGTTAAAGATGCTCCCAAACAGCTTTACTCATGAATATCAGTTTCTTTTTTAATAACCTTTGGGCTTCTGCAAAGCAATGACATTAGTGTGATTGTTCTGCATGTGTATTTCTAGGGCAAAGTATAATGTAACACAGAAGCAGCAAGACTATGTTCTGATTTGCTTGTTGAACTGTTCTTCCCCCAGATAAGATGTGAATGGATGAAACAGTAACACCACAATTTTTTAATGATTACTTCTGGTCTGGACAAGCAAAAAAACTTTTTTTTTTTTTTTTGGTAACTTTTAGGATTGTAGTTCAAAGGTAGCAACTAATTAAAAAAGCAGTTATGATGAACAGTTATGATGGGTCAGTGTCCAGTTTATTCCATCTGTGATTATCAGTATGTGGAAAGGTCATTCTGAGATTCTGAGTTTAGGGGTTTTGTATCCAGTGAAATCTGCACGGAGCTTTGCATTTTGTAAGTAGAAAAAAACAAACCAAAAGCAAGTATAGATTAAGAGCATCCTCATAGAAGAAATCTGTTCCAATGAGATCTCTCTGTTGCCAGGTAAGGTGGTGAAAGGGTCACACCAATTGCAACTCAAGTACTTATTCAGGAAATATTAGAAAAGACAGAACCTATTGACCGTGACCTTTGCTTAGACTGCCAGTCAAACTTGTCGAAGGGAGGAAGAAGACCCAAATTAAAGGGATGGCTTTAGGGAGCAATTGCAGTAGTCAGTTATCTTAAGTGAAACAGGTATGGTAGTGGGATAAAGACCTACAAAAGAATGAAACCTTGCAGGCTATTTTGATGCTTTAGAGATGTCTTTTTCTTCTTCTACACATCTCAAATCTTAGTCATAAAAGGCATTTTCTAGATGTTTTTCTTCAATATTGCTTGGGATGAATGTCTAAATATTTACATGAAAGATACATTGCATATAAATATTTAGATGTTAGAGGAAAGATAGTCTGAAACATCTTTACAGAAACATTCCTTTGCAGTAGTAAGATCAACCTTGTTTCTGTTTTGTAGACAAAAATAACTGAAGTTGTTTGCCTAGAAGATTCAGATCTGGAAAAAACTCAAAGATTTTTCTGTGTAAACACTGCGCTGACTGTGGTCTATCTGTTATTGTATGAATAATTTATATAGATCTGGAGACTTGTGGTATGTTTTAATGTCTTTCAGGCAAATGTATTCATTTTACAAATAGATAAATCAGACAGTTAAAAATCTGTTTCATTTGCTGTCTCAAATCACTCTGAATGGTGATTAAGTTCCAAGTTATGGCCCCTGATTCCACTGTCTTGATGCAAATTTTGCACTTCATCTGTGCAGTCTTATTGCCCTGAGGTTTTGTCTGGCAGTTGTAACTGAAAGGTGCCGGAGAACAAACCCAGTTACTGATTGTATGTGATAAGCAGAATAGAAATGGCCTTTTGCTCTGTGTGGCGCTAAGTTTGTGAGCCAGTGAGAATAAAAATTAACTACATAGTCTGAGCCACTCTTATCTTCAGCAGTCCTCTGGAGATCATGGAAAATCTTAAAGCAAATATACTGAATTTATAGTCTTAGATTCCAAGTTTTTCTTTTAAGTACTTTTTCATAGAAATGCTGCTATTGGAACACAAAAAATATCACATTTCCAAATGGGAACAATTTCCATGAGAGGGTCCTTCAGATGAGGGCACGGTCATGTGCACCTGCAAACCCTTGTACATGCAGAGGTTTCCCTGTTAATGACAATTCAAGGGAACTCTCATGGGTTAGTTCAACCATGGAGGAGCATGGTACTTAGAAATGGGGGTAATTGAAAACTGCATTGTCTCTCTTATTGCACTCATTGGTAAACTGCATGTTTTGCATATTTCTGTAGCAAAAAACCCCTGGTGGTGGTGTAAGGCAGATCAAGTGACGGGCCAACGCACATGCATTTTTCACTCTGAAGCAGCATGGAGGTTACTGGGGTCTCAAATGCAACCCTGAAACTTGGTGCAGTCCATCCCAGGGTGACAACGCAGTGAGCTGTGCAGACTTAGATGGCATTGTTCCCAGAAGTGTAATCTTCTGAAGTAACTACTCTTTTCCAGAATATTAAACCCACTAAGTAAGTATCAAATGGCATCATTCAATGCAGGAGGATAGTTAAAGGAGTGGATGCTCATTCACATGACTTTGATTTTTAGATCATTATATATAAAGCTCATGAATCTTCACCAAAATGCTTCATTCACTGAAATCCATAATTGATTTTTTTTCACAATGAGAGTTGTGCTGAACAAATCAATTTTTAGCATCTGTCTAAAAGCAGAGATCATAAATCACCTGTTTTACTACAAACTCATGGGATTTCAGTAGCAGGTTTTTAAAGCCTCTTGGACTAATTTTACATGAGGGGTATATCTACTTATTCTGTTGTAAAATTTTCTTCTCTAGTAAAATCTATGTGTGCAGCTAGGAGACATTTTATTTATTTTATTTTGTTTTGGCTCAAGACATTTACTGGCTTTTATTAAAATGAAAAACAATGCAAAAATACACTGAGCTTAATATTTTATTTGTTTTTGTTTATTTTTTACAGTGTTCTGTAAAGTCCCTCATGAAATTTAGCGCTTACCTTGTGTTTGTTTAATCAGTTACTTAATTTGTATTCCATTCGCTCTTAAGTATCTTGCTTGGAGTGAAAGCCCTACTATATTAGGTGCTATGGAAATGTGAACAAAGAGGACAATCTGGTTTTACCATCTGCTACTTGGTCTTGTGAATATGCACATATGTGGCTTGTTTTATGCAGCATATACACTTTCTGTCATATTAAAGGTAATGTTTGCCATATATTAACTGAACAGATGTAAGTCTTTGCCTAAAGTTTCAGGGCTACAAGTGCTGATTGAGTAGTTCTTGGTAAGAGACTTAATAGAAGTTTGTGCATGTGTGTGTAAGAAAGAGCTGCAGATTAAAACACATTTTGGGAAGGAGCAAAAGAAAATGACAATTGCAGTGTCTATGAGTATAGGCTAGCCTCATGCATAGCTGGCTAGCCCGTTTCTCTTCCAAGTCATGAACTGTAAAGAACAGATTGTGTACCTGCCGTGGAATTACCTACTATTAGCTGGCTTCCCATGGGTGTTGTGGCATAAGTTTTGCTACTGACTTGATAAGCAACCTTCATTAGCATGCTTGCAGTTGTGTTTCAAGGTGTCAGTGCTATACACCTTTGCATTTTTGCTGTCTAAATTGGGATGCTGGTATCTTAATTTGATGTATCATCTGGCAGTGAAACTGAGCAGAGTTAGAGGATTTTGCATAATTGCAAAAGATGCAAATTGCCCATGCTCTGGAACTGGAGAAGAGAGGTTCCCTTGTCTTCTGGTTCAGCTTGTGTATCCACAAATTAGAGATTATGCTTAACCTTGCTTTGTGCAAGATTTGTAACTCCTCAACTGATGCAATTCACTGGGACTATCTTCTTTAATTTTATAGGTTTTTATTTTATTTTATCCACACTCCTAATAAATCAAAGTTTTACTTTCTAATAGGGTTCAAGTTACACAGCAAATCTTTAAACAATACAAATATCAAAAGTTAATTATGCAAATAATTCAAGTACTCCACTGAGACCTTAGGAGAGTCAGACTCAATTAATCAGTTATAATTGAAACCTCTTAGTGCTTATTGTGTTTATTTTTTATTTGGGAAAATAATTTTTGAAAGGAAATGACAATCACTCTCCAGAGTGCCAGGCAGTCTGCTAGAGCACTTTCTTGGGTCTGGGAGTCCTGGGCTCTAAAATCCTCATACAAAGGAACTGAACTGTACAGGTGCCCTACCCACTGAATTACTTTTTATTTTTTAAAAGGGGGTGGTCCTAACAATGGTACCAGACCATTACATATCTGACCACATCTTCTAATTATCAGTCCTGAAATAACCAGCCCCTCTGGGTTACCTGTGGTTTGACGCAATAAGAGAGATACAGTTCCATCACTCCAGAGAATGGCTGAGATTGATCCATGTAAAGGTATGCACCACTCTGCCCAGCCTGGAAACATTCTGCAGAATTGTGGAATGTACAGAAATTCTCTGTTGAAAAGTTAGCCTTGTATGAACTTCAGGTACCCCCTGGAGGTACCTGAGGGCTGAGCTGTGGTTTTGAGTGTTTCAGTTTTTACTTCTGTTGCCCAGCTAGATTCCTTCTGGATGTAGATTTATACTGTATCCTTTAAAACCTCTTTATTTTATATGTATTTGTGTCTTTTCTATTCCTCTGTATGGAGCACTGGTGCTTTTTAATAAACAAGATGTGAATTCAATTAATTTTAAGTCTTTGTGACTTTCCTATTACAAAATGGCTTCACTGCTTGTATGAATAGCTTTAGCACAAATATTTTTAGGACGCTTCTATCTTGTATTTCAAGTTGATATCTGAGAAGTGCTATATGTTTATTTAGAACAACAAACAAAAGCAGAAGAATCACCAGTGGGCAAAACAATCACTGTTAGTTTGGTCTTCATGATACCAAAAAAGCCCTACCCAGAAACGTTTCCATAGCCCGTCAAGATGAGAAATGAAATCGAAACTTATCTGGAAATGACAAAGATGCTCTTAGAGATGAATTCTCATGAAAATCCATCAGTGTGGCAGAGGAAGATTGTATTTCAGGGCAGTTCACCTGTCTGAGCTGGAAGGACTCTGAAGCTGCAGACAGTGACAAAATGCTGAGTCTATTATTTGCATATTTATGTCAGAGCTGAAGCTTGCCAAATTTAAAATGTCCTCCCAAATTATATCCCATGACAGGAAACTTGAAATGGGAAACAGTATAATTTTGTGATTAACAGTGTCATATATAATACGGCTGCTTCCAGAAATCTGGGTATCTTGCCATGGGTGGATTTTTCTTTCACATAGCTGTAGTTAACTTTGGTCAACTGTTATTGTATATATAACTTTAATATGAATGTGTGTGGTTTTTTAAACAGAGATATATTCTAGTGTGAATGGAAGGTTAATCAGAATCATATTCAGAATGATAGCAATACTGGTACCAAAGATAACATAATTTACACCATTCCCAAAGGCTAATTATTTTCTACATCCCATTTAGAAAAAGTACATGGGGAGCCAGCATGTGGGAAGAAAGTTTGAAATTTTGGAGGGGTATCCTAAGCCAATCACAGGGTTTTTTAATGAACAAAAGCTAATGAAAGTACTTAATATTTTACCATCACATACCAGCATACTCTTCATGCCAATCCCTCTGCTGCCTTCTAGTCTCTCCTCATCTCTCTCTCTCTCTCTCTCTCTTTCTCTCTCTCATGATGCCCATTTTCATTTCAATGCCTCCTTCACCTGTTTTTACAGCTGCATTATGCTCTTTAAGGCATCTGCAATTGTTCATAGTGAAAAGTAATATTAAAAAAGATGTCAATGTACCATGTTTGCTCAGAGATTATGTGATCACACCAGAGAAGCTGGAACCATTCTCAGCTTTTATCTACACAGAGAAAGAACTGAGTGAGGAAATAAATTATTTTTACATATTGGGATTTCATGGGACTGTGATACATACGTGTACCTGAAACCAGATCGAACAATATACAGTGGCAAGTGATATAAAATTATATTGACAGACCCCAATTAAGCATATTCGTTCAGAGTGATCATTCTAAAATTCCTGATGTTAACAGGAATAGATTACAATTTTAATACTATGCTCATGCAAAATTCAGAGAAGTTGTTGTCTGTATTGGTCATTGAATAAGTTTCTATTGTACTTCCTGCTGTTTGCCATTTAAACACCACCCCACACCCACACTAGCATTTCCAGGTTAAGCAATAATGTGGCAATTAAAATTCAGGATGCAACAAAGCTGGAGGTGTATTTTCCTGCCTTGTATAGTAACAGTGATTCAGATTCTTTCATTAAGCCAGGGCAGAAAGGATTTCAATCTTCCGCTTTTTTAAAAAGATGTTAAAAGTAATAATAGGTCTTGTGCTTCTCTTACAGGGTGGAAAAAGCACTGAAGCAGAAGTGAAAACAATCTGTTTTAAGTAATGTTTAAAGCTCTAATAAGTGTGAACTTTTCAGCACAGGCCCTATGAAGAGCTGTAAGTGTATTGGCATGCACCTAGTTTGGAACAGTTGCCCGCTTTGTTATGCACACAGGTGAGTATGCACATATACTCTCACAGCTAGATCCAGGTGAATGAGCTAAGAATACAATGTCTGAAAGAACTTGCAGATACAGTAATTTTGATGTAACTTTCCTTAGACCTTGCTAATGCTCCTTTTGTCCTTAGTCTGCAGATGTTTATACACTCAAATTTGGTAGCACAATATCAAATTTCAATAATTCTAATATTTGACACTTAAACAGATGGGTATCTGGACAAATTAATTTTTTAAATGTATGAATATAATCAGTGGATATACTTAAATACTTGTGTAATGAAGGCCCTTGATAACTGTACTTTTCCCTGCCCAGGAACAACAGATCATATTCAGAATATTTTCAACCAATTAATTGAAAAAAGTGTTTTAATATTTTAAGCTAAATTGTATTGAGTAATTTGCTATCTGCTTGCAGAGAGAATCTTAATTAGTTGAAGCAGTTTATTAATTACTCATTCAGCTCTGAAGTAAACATGCTTTTACGTAAAGGATTTATATTGATTAGAATGGAAATCGTGATGCCCTTGAAGCCACTCTTAGATTTAAAATCTAATGTGAGGGGATATGTAAGGTTACATCTTAAGAATCTGACTCATTAATATTTTCATATTTAGTAATTACACTTATCACATGGAATGTCTTTTATTATAGTTTTAGAATTTCCATGGTGATTGTGAGCTGAAAGTGTAATCATGGCCTTTAAATATAATATAATTGATTCATGTTTGCTTGGAAAAACTACTATTAAGAAAAAAAAAAAAAAGTAAGCTGTGTCCTGAGGCTCATTTTCATTTTGAGGAGTGTTTGTAATAAGACATACCTAGATACATTGTCTGTTTTGTACAGAGTAGCATTTTCCTATGTAAGAAGTAACACTAGATTAGACATTCTATCTTGGATTTACTACACAGATGTATTTAAGATTGTCCTTGATTCAAACTGGGTAGATAGTATCCAATTTAAATCACTTTATTTCTTTTGTTGGTTTGTACCCATGTTTTCAGAGACTTGTCCTTTCAGAAAAAAAAGAGTAAAACATTCTGCTGGGGCCAAATTCTGCACTCATCTGTTATTTGAACAATACAGTTCAAAGCAATTGTGTGACTTTAACCAAGGACATAATTTGATGTCATTTTCTGAGGACAGCTGCATATAAAGATAACAATAGAGTTACTAACACCTGTATTGTTTAAAACCATTGTTCTTACTTTATCATACTATTGTATTTATTTCACATGAACACTTCCTAGCACTTAGACACTTGAAACACCATCTCTTCCGCCAGCCTTGGTGTGTACATAAGTGATCCAGTAGAAATAGCAATTATGTCCAACAAATAATGACCAGATACAAATCAATCTGGACATCAGGTTTCAGTGGGAGACATGCCATATGGCACCAGGACCGCAGCTGTTTGGGTGTGTGAGTTGATTGAGAAAATTGAAGCCACTCTTAGATTATAATAATTTTACCTGAATATTCTTTGGGTTTTACTTGATTTTTAGCACCAGTCCTATGTCTCTCCTTCACTCCCAAGTTTTTTTTTTCAGTCTCTCAGCAAAATGTGTGAGACTTTTCAGGCCTCCAAATGGCCTGATACACTTTAGATTGATATCTGTGCCACAGGTACACTTATGAACTTTGTCAGCATTTTTAAAAATGGGTACACAAGAATTGAGCACTTCTCTTGAGAACACCCAGGTAGAAATAGCCTGAGTTTCAGAATAGCTGAATTTCCTGGAATGACTCCAGCCCTTTTCAAACTAATATATTTTTTTTGTAAGGGTTAAATTGAAGACTTTTTTACTGCATAACTGGAAATGAATCTTTGAAGGGTTAACTTTTAGAAGCTTTGAGCAACAAATGCTGGCTGAAATGTTGTCTATCTGGCTCCTATTTGGACAATTTAGACACATTCTGGGCTCGTCACAAGGAGCTAGCACATTAATTTCAGTAACTTACTGATTTCTTTGATTTTATGTTATAGTATATTTTATTTAGGACCAGGGTTGAAATTCAGTATTAGCAGCTTTTGAAATACCTCTCCTCCAAACACACTCTTTAAATAGCTACCAAAGACTGTAGAATTTTAAACATGAATTTCAGGGCAAAGCAAGGGAAAAGTTACAAAGTCTCATTTGGTGACTAAATGCTCTAAGAATTAATTGCGTACCTATCTCACCTGGAACTGAAATATGACTAGCAGTGACTGAGCTCCATGCCTAAGATTCAGAACTGTCTCCATTTTTCATTTCCTGGTACCATCCCACAGGATAGAAAACTGCTCTAGTTTTATTCCCATTTCAGCTTCTTGAACACTTTACATCTCATGAGCTGCTTGTCTCTAGAGTTCTCCTTCCTCACTAGTTCACAGTTTCTGAATGTGAGTAAAAGTATTTTGTCATTTGACTAACTACTGACTGGCCTTCTGTCACACTGACACCTCTGTATCAAATCCCATAGAATTTGGTGCTGTTTAATTAAACAAAAGATTGTAAGCACATAAGTGCAAACACATAAATTACACAGTAATGCAGGCTGCATTATATTATGAGATGTTAATTTTACATTATAAAGTAGCCATTTGCTAAATGAAAATGAAGGGTAAATTGCAAAAACCTGTAATGATGCTGTAAATTATTTTTGATTTAGAACTGTCTGAGACTTCTCCTTGTAACACGGTGACAGTAGCTTTTCCCAGTAGCCATATTAAAGCATAAAATGTAAATGGCTGTGCAATGATGTATGAAATCAGTAAGTATTATGATGGTAATTTGCCCACCAATTCTATCTTTAAAACCTGATGCATTCGATGTTGTTTCTAGATTCAGATGTAGTAACATAGATTTTTTTATTATGATTTTTATTTCTATAGTACAAAATCTCTAGACCTAGAGCTGCAGAAGGCTGTTGGGTATGTTGTAATTTTGGCTTCTCTGTATTTAGTTGAATCCCTATACCTTTGCAAAAATCCTGGCCATGATAGGTAAAAGTTGAAAAGCTTAAAATCTGCACTCTTGATAATAATGTAAAACAAGTAGACTTGTAGCTTGTAGAATGAGCTTTTTGCATCAATTATCCAATATACTTTGCTTTTGTAATGATTTTTTTCCCAATCATTTGTACTACAGACAATGTAACATAAGTTCTTAGTGTATAATGTCATTGGTATCCGTTACCTTCTAAAGTACATGTGGCATACGGAAGTCCTTCAGGCTGTAAGATAACGTTTGTGTCCATACACTTTTAGGTACATTTGATGGCAGAGCAGTTTTATTTTTTTTCTCTCTCCTTTCTTTCACTATTTTCCTCAATAAGCTAAATTCCCTGTACTTATCCTTTAATATTCCATATAGTGGCTGTATGTCTATCGCAGTAACTGGAGTAGTACTGTTACATTGTAGTTTGTCTTGTGTGTCTCCCCTAGCTCAATGTGTGGACTTGATAATAGTGTTTGGGCTTGCACCTGTGGGATGCTGAGTGCTTTCCTGCAGGTTGGATGTTCAGTGCATGTAGGATCAAGCCCAGGATAAATACGTGAGCTGGGTTCTTTGTAAAAAGGAATCATAATGAGTTTATGGGGAAACTGATGATTCACTGCTTTGAGAAAACTACCCTAGAGAGTTGTGGATCTGTAGTAAATACAGAGCCCAGAACTTTAAAAAATGCTTATATTGATTTTCTTAAATGAGAAGGATTGTATAAATCAGCAGTTCCCACAAGAATTTTATGGCAAGTCTGTCCAGTGTCAGAAACTTCTGTTCTGAATTCATGGTTAGAATCTGTGTCAGACTAGAGCAATGGCTGGAAATCTCTGTGGCTGGAAGGAGACAGCAAGTTGAACCCTTGTTTGGAGTGAAAGTTTCTGATCTGCTTTAGGTATGGAGAAGGGAAGATTTTGTGTTAAAAATGTAAATGTTCAGATAAAAAGGTGAATTGGGGAGCTCATTTTCTAACCCAAGTATTGTTTTAATGTTACAAAAGTAATAAAAATATAAGGTTAACATTGAGTAATACTGTAGCCATTGATCATGATAACACGTTGCTTTGATCACAGATGGCTCTGCATGTCCAAACAAGCATTGCTGATGGTCTTTGTTTTTTTAATGAGTTATATTATTCTTCATACTGATTCTTTTTTAAAATAAATATATATTTCTTACTAAATCTTAGCCTCATTATTATATGTGAAAAA
Organism: Falco rusticolus; assembly: GCF_015220075.1. Classification (NCBI taxonomy): domain Eukaryota; kingdom Metazoa; phylum Chordata; class Aves; order Falconiformes; family Falconidae; genus Falco; species Falco rusticolus. The sequence continues at coordinate 17,759,578 of NC_051193.1, read as the reverse complement.
ATGCAAAGAATCAAATACATTTAAAGTGCTTTTAAAAAGTCTTATTTAAATAAGTCAAACAATTTTACAGTGTCACTGACTGAAAATCATAACAATAAATGGTTTTCTCCTGGAAATAATTCATCTAAGACTATGCCAGATGCAGTCTAACTATTTTACAATCTGTTCTGTAATATATAGGACATTAAGATTTAATATAATCTAATTTAGGACACTGAGATTTAATAAAATCTAACTTCCTGAATGTTTTGTCTTTTGGAAAGCATTTTCAGACTTTTCTGGGACTTGCTTGAAATATACAGTAGTTCCTCAGACATAATTCTCTAATTTTGCGCATCAACATGAGATGTGAAAATGAATATCTCTTCTGTAGATATGGGAACTCTATGCTTTTGTTCAAATTCTGTAAATGAAAGGGAATAGTATTTATAGTTCTACTATAAGACTAGTTTATGTCCACTTCATATATCAGAAAATACACTTTAATTTTATGATACTATAAAATTGAAGGACATGAAGCCCTTATTAGTATCACAGTTATGAAAGGTTTATAACTTTCTCCATCAGTTGCATGGGGATTATGTATATTCCTAATTATGCCGCACCATGATATTTTTCAAAGAAATTCCCTAATTTAAAGAAAGTAATGTGCATAAAGGAAAAAGTGCAATCTTAAGTCTGAAAACTATATTCAGATGCTTACCAGAGTTCTGACTGATAGCCTAACCAATTTGAAAAGAAAGTTGGAATAAAAACATTTACAGAAACTGAAAGGGATTGCAGGAACATTTAGTGAAAAGCAGCCTTTGTGGCATATTGTGTTTCTGATAGAGATATTTGTTTTATTCTGGAATATATGTTATACAGGGATTGATAATAAAGTGCAGTATTGTAAAATGGCTGTTTTACAATTTAAGTAGACCTGTTGGCTCCTTGGCTCTGCTTTGTCAACCCATCTCAGTAGGATAGGTACATGGGCATCAATTTTCATTTGGAAAACTGAGCTTAAAATTATGCAAATGTGCGTAACAGCTGTATTGAAGCCCCAAATTGAGAAATGGTATTTAAAATTTTAAAAGCACTGGACCCAAGTCTGGTGGCTTAATCCCCTGTAATCCTGCCTTGGTAGGGTTCATACAGAGCTCAGTATTTCATAAAGCAAGAGAAGTATTTTCTCAGCGGAGCTAACCTAAATACTTTATACATAGATAGTATAAAAGAAATTTAGTGCAAGCCTAGTCTTCAGTGTTAAACCAAGAACATGCCCGTCATTTTTAAAGTACAGATTCAAGCTGGAATGTTATCTCATCTCCCTCTGGCACAAAGTTGTCCTTAATCAGACATTTTTAATGGATTGTAGTGAGAAGTAGTCAATGTGACAGTGTTCAAAAAGGAATGATGGTGATACAATCACATTGCCTAAAAGGCTTCCCTATACAAAAAATTTCAAAAGAATTCCTGTTGTTTTTTCACCTGAGTATTTCCTTATCTAAACCCTACTGTGTATATTTTAGCTTAGCTTCCTCAGAATATTTCAACTTTCAGTGATCTACCTTACTATTTATCTGTGTCATAATTGATGATCCATATCTTTTTGGCAAAAGTATATAGAATATTTATTGCTTTATTTCAACTTTCCATGACAATCAGAATTAGTCTATTTAGGTGGGGAAAGCATTCTATTGGAAGATGCATTACAAACAAAATGTAGAATAAAATGTATGTGTGTATGCATGTGTTGTGTACAGCAAAAATAATGACATCGATTTGCAGTATCTTTGAAGGGTTGACATTAATTTGAACGTTTTTATGATGCAGATGTAAAACTTGCTGCTGATGGATGTTAATGTTGTAGGTAAGACCCAAAATGAATAAATGGATTATTTGCTGCAGACATAATACTGGATTTTGTGGTTAAGTATGCATACAAAGAAGGTAAAGTGAATGGAATGTACAGGGAGACTTCCTGTTAATTCCCTTTTTCTTTTATATTTTTTTTTTTTAGTGTATAAACATGATGGTGTCCAGACATATATGGCATGCATTTCACATGAGTATTCTATTTATCTTATATAAAGGACCTCTTCCATCTATAATTACAGTCAGCTGTTAGAAACACTTTCTTGCTAATGTTTGATTTTTTATTAGTTGTAAAATATTTCACCAAAAAGACTTCTTCTAAAGCTGTGTCTGCTCCAGAATAATCATTTTGCTCACTGTCTCTAGGGTCAATGTTCAGGCCTTTGAAACTTGACCTGTGGAAGACACATTGAAGTTGTTTCTAAGAAAATAATTTGCACAAAAACTCCTTTTCCATTTTGACTGAAGTGGACTGTAGAAACTTTCACAGACCAGACCAGAGAATTAAAAAAATTCCAGTGTGTTTTTGTAGGATAGATTAACAAAAACAAATAAAAAGATTTCATGTCTTTCAGCTTATGATAAATACATTTTTTTTATGTACTTCTAAGTTTAAAAATACATTAGAAGCTTTTATTTTTAGGTAATCTCTTGTACAATCTGTTTTTCATAGATCTATGTGCGCAATGTAAAGTGATCCCTATTGAAATGAGAGGATAGGAAGAGAAAACATTTTCATTCTGACAGCTCAGTCTAATGGAGAAGAGAATGACTGTTTAGTGGGCCCAGTAATTCTTCCAGGTGATATTCCAACTGACATCCTTTGTTGTATTTTCAGACCCCAAGAAGCAGATTAAGGCCAAATGAAAGATCTTGGTAGACTATTCCTTATTAATTTAAAATTTTTAATTTGAAGACTCCCTTTTGAAATGGAGGATTAAATTCAATTTATTTTACATTGATTAGCAAAAAACATAAATTCAAATTATGATTTGATTTCCATGAACTTTTATATGCAAATAAAGTCATGGCAGTTTTTTATTTGTTTTTTGTATGTTCCCCCTCCTCCCCATTTGTACAACTAGAGCATTTTAGATGTAGTTGTATATATCTCAACCTGTAGAAATGAAAGAACTAGATTCTCTAATGATGTGGTACACCAAAACATAGTCATAGGCAGCACTTTAGATGAAGCTGTAATTAATTTAAATTATAAATGTAGGAAAGACTTGGGCGACAGTAGGAAATGGTTGTTGACTTCCATGTATGATGCACCACTGAGTTCTGACAAAAAGCTGATTACATATATCCTTTGCGCAAAAAAATATGCAAATGTTCTGCCTGGGGCAGCCTCATCAGTGGTGTTCAGCTGTGTCACAGCCTTTGTGTGAGTTCACAGATGGAGCTATGAACGGTGCATCCATTGCCACGGCTTGGACAGACTGTGCATTAACTAGAGGTGCTGCAGCTGCTTGCAGTCATGGAGTTGTTTTTCTTTGAATTTACCTATTGCTTGGGAAGTAATTGGCAACAAGAGCTGGTAGGAATTTTTCTGATAAAATAATATACTGAGCAGATATTGAAAATTGGTTAGTTCCTTTGCTGGAGGAGACTAGTGGGTCAGTCCCGTTCATGGGCAATAGAAACTCTGGGTCACAGTCCACAGGGCTTTCCCATGACAAGTTCCCTCCAGAGATGTGGGCTCTGAATGTGTTGAATTCAGTTCTCAAGGAACGAAGTGACCAAGGGGTCTCTGTCCTGAATCCTGCTGTACTTCAGAGTGAAATTGTGTTAAGGTTAGGGCTACGAGGTTCCTGGCTCTTTGCAGCCCTGGGGTTCAGCTTGCGTGCAACATGGTTGCTGTGCCCAGTGAGCAGTGTGGGAGGAGCCCTGCCCTGCTCTCGGGGGCTTCTGTGCTTCACTGGTCCTATGAGCAAATTGTCAAGTTAATTTGACATGACCACAGGACCTTTTGTTCAGGAATACTGCAATTCAGTGTTTTTAGGGCAAATTTTTCTCAGAATTTCTGGCTTATTGAAAATTGAGAGAGAGACTGGTGCCAAATCAGAATTAAATTGATGGTTTTATGGAATACCTATCTAGGCTTTAAAGCCAGGTTTATTGACCACAGGGAAGATTCAGCTCCTAGAGTTATGAAATTAATTGGAAGATAGTTGTATCTGTAGTGTGAAGTATAGTTGAAACAAAGTCAAAAGGAAAACTGATTTGTCATTATATATATACCTTACTAATAGGTTTTCTTTTAATTGATTGAGATGTCATCAGGTGAGCTATTTTGGTGACTTTTCCCTATCTTTATTTACTAGCATTTACATCTATAAATGCAGGCAAACACTGATGTCAATTCTCATAATGCATTAGACTAATTGCATCCCATTTTTAGCCTGAAACTCAATTAGCTGAAGATGTAGCAGGAAAACAGCAATGTGTAATATGGAAGAGAACTGGAAAGTACTTATAAAATCACTGCCAAAGAGGATACTCTTTTATGGTTGTGTTTTTTTTCTAAACTTGTAACTTAGTTTTCTTTAGAGATATGGTTGGAGTCCTGAAATATATTTAATAGGCTTCTGAATTTGAAATGTTTTAGTGGCTTTAATAGCTGAGTTTGAGCTGCTTTTGGCAGTCACAGATACGGCTGGCTGGGATGGTTTGTCAACCCAAACTGTTCATCAGGCTTAGTCTGGGAATAAAAAATGTCAAAGTTATTTGAGAAAGCTCAGCAGGACAGTGGAAGGTCCAGTAGTTGCCATTAAAATGTTATGGATGTGGTTCCAAATGACAAGGGGACAACCTTGCACAAAGACATCCAGACAGAACAGGAAAACCTTTCCAGAGAAATTGTAATTATTTTGACAGAAGATATTATATGCCAAATTTTTTAAAAAATGGCCAACTCCCAAATTGTCATAACTAGTGTCAGGAGAGATTTTACAGTTCTTGGCTGCTGGCGTTTCTCATGGTAGTGTTAAGGGTGACAGAAGTTATGTGAATCTCTGTGAGATGGAGAACAGAATACAGTAGATGAGAACTTTCTGGTAACTTGCTTTACACTTGCAGTTCAATCCAAAAGGATTTCAGTACCTTACTGGACATGTTCATCGTTTTGTAAAGCTGTAGCAGAAATCCCCAATAATCTAGTAAGCCAAATTCTGCAGCTTTGCACATTTACATTTATTCCAGTGTATGTAGTAATTTAATTTTACTATTAGATGGTGAAAAGTCATTTTAATTTTATCTTAGTTTTTCCTTTTAGAAAGGAGGAGATAGTAAAGAGACATTTTTACTAAAAGATAATACTTGAAATAACTTTTCTTTTAAAATACCACTACTAGCACTTCAGAATAAAACAATTGTTTATTCTTATGTGGAACTCTTCTAGCAATGAAAGTGATGTACCTTCTCTTTGATAAGCACAATTTTTTAGGCTACCTAAGAAATTAATTTTAGGAATGTGTACTTGAATTATGCGAGGTTCTGAAGGCAAAGCAGTTTATTCTGAATATTTGAGAGTAAATAAAACCTCATAAAATGATAATGTACACTTTTCAGAGATTTTCTTGCATTTGATCTTGTTCTTTTAGGTTGCTGTCTCTTATGGCCAGTATTTGATTCTTTTACATTTTTTCTGCTTATAATGGTATCAAGTTTCTCTAAGAAGATTGAATGGAATTGAGTGTGCCTGGAGAGGAGGTTATGAAGGCTGAACTGGCAGCAAGTGGGAAGGCTTGAATTCAGAGCGGCAAGCCTGGCCTTAGAGGGGGTGGCAGGAACTTCCTAAGGACAAGAGCAGATTGGGTAGATTTTTCTGCAACTCAAAAAATTAATGACCTAGGTAAAATCAACTGTAGAACCAAAGATGTGACTGCATGGACAGTAGGCTGGGAAGAATTGTGTATAATTTATTGTGTTATGATTTCATTTTCCTTTTGTGACTTAGAAGGCAATTCTTTTAGTATAATTCCAATGAAACTTGTCTCTTTGGAGTTTAAAAGCCTTTCAGTATTCTTTTGGGAGCTTGCTACAGGTGAAGGTCTCTGCAGATGCACTACAAAGCCCTGGCTACCACAGGGTCTTTTCCTGTTAACTTCTGAAATAATAGTGCTTGGCCTGGAATCATGCATATCCTTTTCTACTGTATGGCTTTTTTAGACTGGATGAACAGCAATGACATTGTAGATGACTCTACAGTGTTTTTACTACTCATCTAGGGAAGCTTTAAATGCTGTAACTCTGTTCCAAACAACTTTTGGTGTATATATTTTTTATTATGTTGTAAAATATAAGCTTCAAAATCAGTTGTCAAATGTTACTTTGGTATAAACACTATGAAACTTCAAGAAGGATGATATGACTGTAGCTCACAACAGTTTTTGAATTCAATTGGTTTTCTTACAGTTAATGTTGTGGACATTAACCAGTGCTAGATTTTCCTGTGTCTTTGAATATTAACTCCCAAATATATAGGCTCATTCTGTCTGTAAGATAAGCCATATGTTTTCCAAGAACTATATTCTTTGTAAAAGCACAAGTGTCTTCATTGTAAACAGGATGGGCTATGTAGGTGTGCAGTCATGACCCCATTTTGGAAAACAGTGATTTTTGCCCTGAGGGCATGATTTCTTTGCAGTGTGGTGAAACACCTCTGAGTTAGTCCAGTAGAAGTTTGAAACCGAGACTCTGCTCAAGGGAGTTATTCAGGTTGTTCAGTTAACCTGGTTCTACTGTTTCCTGAACTTACATTTGTGTTTCTCTGTCATCCTATGTGGTCTCCTCCACACCTGTCTTCAAGTCTTGTTCACTTCTGCTAGAACTTGCTGTACTGAGAAAACTGGGACTGTCAGACAGGTTGGTGTTCTATTTGACCCCAGGGTTTATGTGTTTCTGTTCCTCAGGGAAGAGGAAAACGTTCTGTGGTGCTTTTAAACTTACAAACAAAATATTTGGTCATAATTCTTGCCAAAGTAAGAAGTTTTTCACTGTGCAATGATAACGTCATCATTGTTTTCTTTGTTGTTTGACTTGTTTCACTGAGGTTTATGTGTTTCTGTAGGAAGATTCAAGGGGTGTTTTCTCAGATGCCAGGAACTGCTGCAGAAAATATTTTACAGCTCTCCTGATGGATTTCAATGTATTCTGCAGAGTGAAGGTTTGAATCTGAATGAAGATGTATTGAATGAAGGTGTGTGAAGTTCCGAACAGGAACGTCCAGAGGACTCCACTGGATGTTGTGGCACCTGAATTACACTGTCCTCTACTTTCCTCATTGATGGCAGACAAAAATCTTCCATTTTCAGTAAAGTACAGCAAATTTAACAACTGTAATATCATCTTGCTTCATGTTTTTTCCAGGAAAACCCAAAATGATTGGGGTTTTATTGGTGCTTAAAGCATACCTTTCCATGTTGAGAAAACTCATTGCTTTTCTATACCACCCTATATGTGTCTATCTGACGTGTTTTGCTATAATTTGTATTGGAACTCTGCTAATGGAAGGAATGCTTTTTTATTATTATTATAAATACTAGTAATTGTTTGTTAGATGAGCATACATAGGTAGATATATGAGGAGGGAAGAAATGATTTTTAAATATTCCAAAAATATTTCCGACACATTTTTGTTATCAAGGTTTTTTTCCGAGAATAAAAATTGCCATTAGTATGTCTGAGTAGAAAATTACAAGCACAAACAGTGATCAGTTCTCAAATGGTTCATAACAATTAGTTACCAGGAAATAATTCATAGTACTTTTGAATAGTGAAATAATAAAAAAAAAATCCCAAATTGTTTTAATAGTAATGAAAATGGAAGAAGGGATACATTTTTTCTAGAAAGATATTAATTGTTTATTGCTAGCCTAACTGTCAATTCTTCAATATTTTGAAGGCAGATAAACTTCTGGCTAATGTTGTGTTCAAAAGGGAAATTTTAATATGAGAGGATGAATGCTCACTAGATATGAAGTTGACCCATAATGTCAATTTTTGCTATGTTTGAAAAAAAGCCCTCAGATTTTGAACCTTGGTTTTTTTTCCCCAGTGTTTTAAGTAATGGAGAAAAAATAAAGCATTTTAAAGAAAACTAATCTCCCACCTGCAGAGAGGGTTAGATGTTGAGTAATGGTTATATAGCTGTTAGCTGCAAATAAGCATGAGCCTTGAGCAGTATTGCTAATACTGATGATGTCGAAGACAACTTTTTTGTTAACCTACATTTTACCTGTATTAAAGGAAAAGGCATTTTTTCTACTAAGAAAATAGTCATTGCTGGCAGAAATAGCTGGATTATTTGGGATGCTGTTCTTATTACTTCTAGGAGTGACAAGAGCAATAGGTGCGTATATCACAAAACTGGCAAACATCCAGGAGTTACCCTGAGCAGAAGAACTAATGCAATCTTTCAAAAATTTTTTTTTAAAATGTTCATTTCTTTTCCACAAACATAACACAAAGCTTCTAGTACATTATCAGCATATAATATGACTCCCCAACACAATAATTCAAGGACCTTATCATCCCAGGGCTTTATGCACCTGCTGAATGTCCCTGGTATCCTTTGGTTTGCCTTTATCTCCCTCCCGTTTCACTTGTATGTCTGACTTGCCAAGAGACAGAGCATTTGCTGTGACAGATACAGAGCTGTACCACACTGTTTGGCCAAGTGGCTGCCCTTGCTTCACACAATACTGAACTCTACTTCCTTCCTTTCCTTTCCTACAGTGCACAACTGGCTCTTTATTGATCACTGCTTCTTAGAAAACCTCTAAAAGCCATCTGTAAGAGAAAAGCTGAAGTATTCACAGGTTAACAGTTTAATGACTTATAGTGCTTTTTTTTAATCACTTATTTTTAGGGTCATTGCTGTCCATAGCAAGTAAAAAGAATATCTGACTTTTCACATAAAGATTAGTGGAATTACAGCTCACACTGCGTCTCATTTCTGTTAGACTCCAGCTAGTGTATTTGAAGCTGCTTAGAGAGAAGCTGTAGAGTTGTTATGAGTCTAAAGTAGTGCATTAATAATCCATCTCCTAGAATTCTTTGGCTGGAAGTAAAATACAAAGTTATTATTTATTTCAGCATGTTTTATTTATGACCTGCAAATGACAGCTATAGAAAAAGATTATAGGGGAACATAGAAGTTTTAAATAAGAATAATGAGTAAAGTGATTATATAGAACAGAACTGGAAACATTTCCAAAACTGCAAAAAAATTACATTGTTGTGAGGCATGAATTCTTATTTTAACTATTCATCTATTTTTAAAGGAGAATGGTTTCATTCTAGGGTCCTGATAAAATACTCTAATCAAAGCATATACTTAATCTTTCTCTGAGGAATGATTTAACTTATGGAAATTTGGCTGTGTATACTATTTTCTGATTTTCTGGATGTATGTTTTCTGAGGTCTTTGAGCCACAGTAGAGGTAACATATTAGTAAGAAAAATTTAAACATTGAAAATAATGTCTCTGCATTAGAAGAGATATCATTGTTTGGGGTTAATCAAGCAAGATATTGTAAATAATGTTTTCTGAATGGTTTCAATAATCACTTGTATAAATTCATTTTACTATACAAAAATGTGGTAACAGTAATACATTATTATGTGATTGGTAATATATATAGTAATATATTTAATGTAATCATATAATTGCACATGTTGTATTAGTATTATATCATACATAATAATACATTATAATTATTAACAATTATTATTAATATACTATTGGCTGAAATGTAGATGATACTGTTATTAGAACAGTATTGTTAATGGCCTTCCCAGTTTTTACTAAGAACATATGAGTACTAACAGTATTTTTAGTTCCTCAAATACGCTGGGCAGTTTGTTTCAGAAGCTGTGAAAAGCTATTGGAGCAGCCACTATAGATTGGCTCTGATTAGTAGCGGGGAACTAAGAAGCCAAGTTGAAAGTACAAGGTAAAAAAAAAATCATAAAAGACAGAACTCACTTCTTAAGGAAAAGAAGCAGCAGAATAATACATTTCAGAGAAATAGACTTCCACAAATTCAGGGAATTGATATGTAGGATTTCTTGGGAAGATAAGGTAAGGGATAAAAGAATGCAGCTGCTGAGGGAGATGGAGAGTTTGCTTTTGTACATGTTGCACAATGGGGAGGTGAAATAGGAATGATAGAAACAGACCATAATGGCTGTATCAGGAGCCCTTCAGTGACTTGAAGATCAAATAGAAATCATACAAAAGGGGGACAAAGAACATGTAACTAAGGGTGAATGCAAAGGAATAGAACAAGTCTGTAGGGATAAAACTGGCTAGAAATTTCAGTTAAGAAGGGACATGTAAGATAACAGGCAACAGGGCTAGAACCAAGAGGAAACAAAGTATTTCCACTACTAAACAGAAAAAGCATAAATTCTCCATAAAATCCAGAGAAGGCTAAAGTGTCCAATAACTCTTCTGCAAAAATGCTTAGTATCTCAATATTTACGAAGATTCATGTTAACAAGGAGACAGAAGTTTAGGTCAATTTACCTAAAACAAATGTTTTGGGATACTTCAGAGATAAATGGTCAAGTTGACAGGATCTGACTAAATTCTCCTTCTGATACTTTGCAAAAGGTAAAAAGCTGAAGTAACTTTCAAATTTATGATTATCTTTTTGAATGATTGCAGCCAGCAGCTCTGCAGGAGTGTCAGTATGCTGTTTTATCTCCATCAAGCTTCCCACAAAGGCAGATGAGTTTTGAGAATCTGTACCAGCAGTCATTTACCTAAACCTTCCTTGTGTGTCACAGTCTCCGAGGGAGTAGGGAGGGGATTAAACAGGGGATCTCATCTAGCTCTAATATCTCTGGCAACTACAGTAAAATGGTACTGCCACATACAAATGGGCCAGCAACCAAACAGAAATGTTTTCCCGTCCCAACAAGGAAAAGGTTTCTCCAGGCATTGCAACTGAATTAACAGCTGAGGAGCACAACTGCTTTTCACAGTAGGTCCTATATCCACCAGCACGTCCACGCCAAGGACTCTCATAAACTTGGTGCAAAATCGGCAGGGTTGAGTCAAAAGCTTAAGTGAGGCAAACAGCTAGCAAATTCACAGTTCACATTAATAATTATTTCATTAGCTTCAAGCTAAATTAATAATACTATTAGTAGTCTGAATCAAAACCTTTCATCCGTGCACATCTGAATTCCAAAATATTTAATATTCTGATCCAGATCCAAATTCAGAGCAAGAGGGAGCAACGTGAGTCTTAATTTTTCAACTAGGAGTTGCTCAAAAGAGCGTTAGCAACAGGTAATGAGACTCAGAAAATTCATACTTACGTATTTTGTGACAGCACTCAAGAATTTCCAATAATGTGCTGTCTCTGCAACATCAGCAGGTAAACAAAAAAGAAGAGTAGCACTTTGCAGATTTATATGCACTCTTAGAAGCACAGCCTGCTACACAAAGCTGAACTCTAGGCCTATTCATGCTAGGGAACAATCACCTTCCCTAGCTCCAAGGGAAGTCCTAATTTGGTGGTCTTTCATATTGGAGGTTTTCAAATACATAGTCCAGCCTTTCTTTAGACTTTCCCCCAGATTAATGGTGGTTCAGGGAGTTTTGATTAAGTCCTAAATATACTTATGAGGGACAGTGTTTCATTTGCAGCAAATAGTAGACTGGACTTGCCTCCCTTGTACTTTCTAGCTAAACGGTGTTTGTTATGCTACCTTGCTGTCTTCTAGAATGCACTTTGATTTTTTGATAGTATGGCTATTAGCTAACTTTATGTCTTTCTCTCTCTCTCTCTCTGTGTTTTGTATATCTCGTTCATTTTGTGGTGGGGTTTTTTTGGTGGGTTTTTTTTGTTTGTTTGATTTATTTTTAAGAAGTGGAAGTATTTCTTCTAGCAATGAGCAATATTGCAAGTGTGTTAAGATTTTTATGTTAAGATAAACTGGAGGGTAAGTGAAATGAAGGCTCAAGGTTTATAGTAAGGACAGATGCAGGAATCTTTGGGCACTTCTGAATACAAGTAAATTCACAGACTCTTGAAACAATAAGTACCAATTAGGGCATAATCTTGTTTTCATGTAGAAGTGTCCTTTTACACAGGAAAGGTGAAGACAAATTGGAAATTAAATGTGAAGCTCAGGAGATGGGAAGTGGAACATAGTCCAGAACATGTTTTTAAGGTATATATCTAAGATTAGAAACAAAGGAGGATCCAGTGACCAAGAATAGGGACTGAGAGAGAAAGCAGCAGGAGTTGGAGTGGTGGTACAACTAAGCGTGTACTCAGTTCTGCTGATGCCCGTTATTGTCAGTTGAATGCACCATGAGTTTCTAATTGCATCGTGGCAGAACCTCTTCATCAGCACAATTGAAGCACTGTATGTTAAGTAAAACCTGAGAGAAGGAATTGAGCTAAAAAGGGTCAAAACAAGACTGTGTCTTGCAGCTTATGGAGAACATGATCTACAGTGAGCTATTATCTCTCTGTGGTTCTTTAGCACTAATTGCCAGCCTTTTAGGTGTATTTATGCCACATGTGCTCATGCCTATTATTTCTCTTCACATAAATGTTAACTGACATATAGTTAGTGTACTGAGCTGTGGAAATGGCTGGATGAAAGCATTGACTTTTTTAAAAAAATATTTTTCTTTTGTATTAGATGCTAACTCTTTAAATTACTTTAAAGCAGTTGAATAACTCACTTGAACTTGTTCTTCTGATTGATTGGTTGATTGTTTTTTGGTTTTTTGTTTGTTTGTTTGTTCGTTTGTTTTTGGTTTTTTGTTTGTTGTTGGTTTTTTTTTGGTTTTTTTTTTTAAGGCAAGGTTAAGGATAAAGGAGGAACATATCACTGTCCGCTTTTTCCAGTACAATCTTACTGTACAGCTAGCATATAAACTTTCTCCCTGGACTAAAACATAAACATGTAGTGATTTTTTCCCCCTCCATTTTGTTGCTAAGAGTTTTACATGCTTCTCAGGATGGAAAGTCATATAAGGCCTATGGGCGGAGAAGGATTTAAATAGCCAGGAAAATACTGATATACATCTGTTGCCAGAATTAGAACATTAAATCTAGACTAGATAGTGCTGCATGTCACTATACTACTACTAACATACTATAAGTATCTAACTATGCTATTATCGATCTCTGTAGCATAGTAGTAGGCTAGTTTGAGAAAAAAAATTAAAAGCTATGTAAGGGCATCTCCTGAAAGTAATATATAAATCTTGCAAAAGGCATAGCTGTTTCTACTGATGACTTGTGAAAACAAAGAGTCTGAGAAACAAGTTATGAAATCATCTTTTAAAGACTTTCATTGAATCTTTGTGGAAAAGCAGAAACAAGCTACACACACATATTTGGAGAGCATACGAAGCACTACAGACTGTTTTCAACCTGTTCTTCGTGCTGTCACAAGAAAATCTTTGGGGAGTACCATCTGTTAAATCTACTCAGGAACAACAAATTAATTTTTAAACAGAACTTAAATCATGAAAGTAAAGCTCTACTTCTTGACACATCCTACTTCCTTATAATTAATATTTAAATGATTTGGGTCTTAAAAATTATTAATGAAAAATCAATAGATGAGGAAATACTGAAAATTACATTTTTTTCCCACTTCATTTCACGGTGTTTCTCAAATCTCTGTTCTTTATTTAGATTTAAGGACCCCAACAAATGACAACGACTAGGTTCCTTATTGTGTTCTTATTCTGCTTTTACCTAGAATTTAAGCTCCTGAGGAGTGAGAAACTTTATATACCATTATAATTAATTGTATTTAGGTTTAGAAATAATGATTAAGGGCTGTGTCAGATAATGCTGAGTCTCCAGAAACATGTCTGAATTCAGTTTACTGGGATGTTCTCTGACAGTTGTGCTGCTATATTGCATCTTATAAAGCTATACTCTTTCTTGTAGACTAATTTATAGTGGTTGAATGTGAAGAGCACTGTCACCCATCTGAATATCTCACTGTATTATATCCATGGCTTGAAAAGCCCTCCATGTTGCATGATGACTGACCTTATTCTAATGTTCACAGTAATCATGTTAAAATGCAGCTTGTGATTTCAGTGTGCAGCTTAAATTTCTACTTTATTGCATAATAGATAATCTTGTGTATTTGTGAATAGAGCAGAAAAAAATGACTGTGTCCTGAGATTGTTGGTAAGTAGAGCTGCTGGAAGTTTTTTTGCAAATTTGTGAGATCTCTTACATTTTTCTGGTTTCCTATAAAAATAAATTATTTTTACACATACACTGAAACATCTGTAGGTACAATCCAGTCAACACAGAGACTTGTATGTCCTTCCCATCTTTCAGAGGAAAACTTTCCTTCTGCCTTCTTCCTGCTCTGCACTCCTCACCATTGTTTAGAAAAATGAATATGAGATGAACTCTCTTTTTAAACATGTTTTGCTGAAAGGCTTTTGCTTTAGGCTAATCTTTTCCACTTGGCCAGCCAGCCAGCTTTTCTTCTGGGACCTCTCTGACAGTCGCTGTAGTGTTTGGCAGCTTCTGGCTCTGTAAGGTGTAATGGCTACCTTTTAGATTTTCTGTTTTCTTCAGACAGTACAATATATGATGGTAGAAGTGCTATATATATTAGCTTTTTCTTCTGAGAGGCAACGACAGTGAAAGATTACTGTTAATCACATACTGTTGTAAACATTTCAACTAGAAGTAACCGGAAGAGTAGAGCAATTATTCCTACTAATTTGCTCCATATCATTCTTTGACATTATAGGCAAATCAGCATGAAAATACTTTCATTCTTCACCTGAGCAAAAAGTTTTGTGTTAGGACAGCCATCATGACCAGTTTCCTTTGCAGTCAGTCTGCACCTTTTCAATTTATTTCTTAGTGTGCTATGTAAAATATGAATGTTCTTTCAGTGGTGCATATAGCATGATCTGCTTTGTTTGTGCAATATGACATGTTTATGTGCTATCTATTGGCACTTATTAAAGTGAATTTGAGTTGTCACATGCCAAACATTACCTTTCTATTTCACAAAATGTGTGTGGAATGCTCCTGTGGCAGAGTGACTTTTGTGAACTGGGCTCTTTGACAAGTATTTTCATGCTGAGGAATCAGATGCATGGGCACCAGAGTAGAATACCATTGTTTAAAATTACGTGAACTAGAGACCATTTCTTGTTAGTTGAATTAGCGAGGTCTTTCTATCAAGTGTAATTTTGGCTTTTGCATAATTTTGCATTCTTATAAACACTGAATCTGAATTTAAGAGCAATGTAATAATCCCTGGCTAAGAATTTTAGAGATTAGAAATGTTGAAATGAGTATTTGTGATGACACAGCACATTTTTTCTGGAATTTGCAGTTTTGCAAAAGCTTGGATTGTTATTTTAAATTCATAGGCCAACTGAGTATTTCCTGGAATTTAAGTTTTTATTTCTCAGGTGTTACTTAATAAAAAATAAAAAAATACCTCAACTCCTTTTTCAACCAAACCCAGTCTTCTCTGCCCCCATTCTGTCATCCCCAAAGAGCTGGTATGGTACTGCTTAGAAGTCTGGTTGGTGTATATCCTATGAAAGGGAATTTGGCAAAAAAAATATGCATGGGATGAAAACGGATGCTTTTTTTCTCTTTGCATTTTGTACAGTATGTTGTTTTGTTTTCCTCTCAGATCTAAATTTTATTTTGTGTGTTTAACTTGTGTCTTACTCTTGGCAAGGGTTTTTAGCATTATATGTGCTTAAAAAAGGCATTAGTCCAAATAAAATGAATGTTTTCAGGACAGGCCAAAAAGCAAAACAAAACTGAGGTAAGAGGATAAGTTACGGTGAGATCTTGGCAATGCTACTTGATGTTGAGAAAACCTGATCAGAAGTTAATATGTAATAGATTTTAAACTATTTTCCATTGAGGAAGAGTATGAAGTGGGGATTTACAGAGTAATGAAGTGCATCTATAACAATAGTTATTAGGGGTACTATTACACAAGGAGTTATATTCCTCTAAGAAATCACTGTAACTGCTTTATGAGTAAGAGAGAGGTTTTTTTTCACACAGGCTACATTTCTGCTATATTTCTAAAACACACCTGTGAGAATTAAGTGCTGTTCATCTGTTGCCACTGAGCCTCAGGGTCACCTTCAGGCACTGCATGCGTAAGGCTGGAATGAAACCCTACAGTTCAGAAAGGAAAACCAAAGCCCTTTATCTGCTTTAAATTGTCTGAACTTTGCAGGAAAACCCATAGAGTGTGGGAAAGATGACTCCATAAAGGCCACCTAGTGGGATTTTGAGACAAATTATTTCTTAGAGGAATTTGCTCCAAGCCTGTAGTGTGAAAAAGAATTTGTACATCCAGGCTCTAGAGTACTTAACTGTACTTACCAGTACAACTCACACTGAAAGATAATTCTGCAGAAACAGTGGGGAAACCACATGTAACTACAGAATACCATGCAAAAAGCTTGGTGGTCATTTCAGACAACCTTAATTTCATTTCTGATCAACAGCTGTAAGCTTAACATTATTTGACCTGCTGTGCATATATTTCCTTAGCTGCTGTCTAGAAGCAGCCCATGCAGACAGGTTACTGTGAATATTGAATTATTTTTTTTTTAAGTGTTGCTTGAGTATTGTTATTTCTGGATTCCTTAGAGCTAGAAGTAACATTTGAACTGGTGTTTCTTGGCATGTCAAAATTTTTGTGTCAGACCAAACCCAAAGTATAAATTTAAAAAGAGATATTTGAACAGACATTCATATTCTTTGATTCCTAAGGCAAGCTGCTCAGGGTGAAAGCATCAGAAATGAGAAGGTTGTTTTAGATGGAAACAGTCTGTTCTGTTTCTGTCAAGATTGGGAGTTGTTTTTTGGGTGTGTGTGGTTTTTGGTTTTTTTTTGTGTGGGGGTGGTTTTTTATTTATTTTTATGTATATATATTTTTTATAGTTCCTGAAAGTCAAGAACCCTTGTGAAGTGGTTTACTTTGGGAATTCTATTGAAATCAAACCTGCAGGGGAAATAGTAAGGGTTGTAAGCTGACAAGAAGTGAAAGCATCTCCTGCACATCCAGGTGCCTTACTCTTTAACGAGCAGGATGTTGTAAGTCTTCCCCATGGGTGGTGAGAACAGCTCAAAATGAACCTAAACTTGGGTGCAGGTCAGTAAATTCTGGCAATGTAATTTGCATTTTGGATGCAGTCTACAAATTTTTCTCACTTTAGAGCCTGTTGCTCCCTCAACACTGCTCAGTCTTTGATTATAAAAGGGTTATTTGCTGGTAGAAAAAAGCCTAAGTGACTGGCAATTACTTACTTATGGTGACTATCACATAGGTGTCTGAATGGTCCAGAGGGTTTTAAAATCTTGTTTTAAAGTGCCTAGGTACCAAAAAACTTTTGTTACTAAAAGCTGTGCTTTCTAATTCTAGAATATAAACAATATAATCTTGCAAGTTACATCACAAGATCAGTGTTACTTGAAAATATTAATATGTATATTATTCATATAAATCTTGCTGGGTTTTTGTTTCCAATGTCTTATGTTTGTCTTCATATACTGAGATTTTACAATTGCAATGTATTATCCTTCCTTGCTTTTATTCCCATCCTTAAAAACTGCAGGGGGGCTGGGGCCTGGAGTGGTCAGAAAGCAACCCCTGCTAACTGATTTTGCTACCTAGAAGTGGTGGTTTTTATGTGATGGGAGAAAGTATGAATCAGAACAAGGAGACATAGTTTATATTGGAAACAAGATCTAGTCTTTTAGGTTAAAGAAATAAAACTTATTAACTGTCTTTGTGATGTTCATGCAGCATATCACAACAAAACAGTAAAGAGTACTATTGAGCTTGCTGAAGTTCTGAGTTTAAAAACAAAAATAAACCAACAACCCAAATAATGATTGTCACCACAAAACAAATATATCTGGATTCTCTTTCTTTAACTCTGGACATGAAGTTGTGATAAGTATGTGCAAGTGACACGGGGAGAGTGCATGGTTTAGTTACTGGCCACAGCTGAGCTAAAATGAGTTAAAAATGGGAAACACCTGTGTGTCTGGGGAGGGACACAGGGGTGAGCCTTGTGCTACAGGTTGGAGACTGCAGCTGCTGTGGGGAACCCTGTTAAGGGCTGAGGAGGTGCTGGGCTGTGGGGAGACCCATTGAGGGGTTCTGGGGTGAGGAGGTGTCCTGCTGAGGGGAGCCCTGCTGAGGGGCTGCAGGGTGAGGAGGTGCTGGGCTAAGGGGAGCCCTGCGGTGAGGAGGTGCCCCACTGAGGTGAGGGGAGCCCTGCCGAGGGGTGCTGGGCTGAGGGGCAGCAGGGCAAGGAGGTTCCGTGCTGGGCTGAGGGGAGCCCTGCTGAGGAGTCTTGGGCTGAGGGGAGCCCTGCTGAGGGGCAGCAGGGTGAGGAGGTGCTGTGCTGGGCTGAGGGGAGCCTCGCTGAGGAGTCCTGGGCTGAGGGGAGCCCGGCTGTGGGGTGAGAGGAGGTGCTGTGCTGGGCTGAGGGGAGACCCACTGAGGGGTGCTGGGGTGAGGAGGTGCCTCACTGAGGTGAGGGGAGCCCTGCTGAGGGGCAGCAGGGTGAGGAGGTGCTGGGCTGGGCTGAGGGGTGCTGGGCTGAGGGGTGCTGTGCTGAGGGGTGCTGTGCTGAGGGGAGCCCTGCTGAGGGGCAGCGAGGTGAGGAGGTGCAGGTGGAGGTGAGAGGAGGCCTGAAGGATCCTCGCTGGGCAGGGCAGCACCCGCCAGAGAAGGCGGCTCTTGAGCCCTCTGGGTGCTGCTGGGGAGTGGTGGTGGTAGAGGTGGCAGCTGGATTTTCAGGGCTGGATGCCAGTAAAACTTGTGAATCCTGTCCCTAGTTCCTCGGAGTCTCCTCTGCTTAAAATGTGAAATCTTTTTTTATTAGGAACTTGACACAGGTGAAGGTGCTAGCAGGACCACCACCAAACCTGCGTCTGGCTTGGGGTGCCCCATAAAACAGGGATGTGTCCAGCAGAACTGGGGTGTGCCCTGAGAGAGGGGAAAATGGTGTCGGGGGAGGACCTGCCAGCAGGAAGATGGCAACCAGTTGAGGAAGATGGTGGCAGACGGGAAGAGGCAGCTGTCTACTCTGTATCTTTTGGACTCTGGTAAGATAAAGAAGATTTCCTTATTTTTATTTTCCATGCAGAAGAGGAAAGGAGAATTATAGGAGATAAAAGAAATGGGACCTGTTTTTGTGGTGTGAGTCATCCTCTGCTGGGTTAACCTGGTGGGAGAGGGCCCCCTTGTCCTCAGGGAGAGGGGGTGGTGTGAAACAAAATGAATCCCATACCCACTCCAAGTTTGTGTTACTATACAAATTAAAAGTCTTGAGGGAACTGTTTGAGATTCAGTAATTTACTGTTGGCATTATTTTAGAGCTACATTTTCTAACTCAAGTCCCAGCTTGTGACACAAAGTAGCATGAGCGCTTGTGAACTGAGGGATAGCAAGGAACAGGAGAAGTCTCACTGGACTCAGAGTAACTTTTTTAGTTCAGAGTTCTGACCTAGAAACAAACTTGGCTAAAATACTGGTAAATCTTTAAGTTCATTATAATGTCTAACCACTGAATTAGTCTGGGACAAACATTTATGAAATATTTTTCTGTTATCAAAAGTAGACATTTGTATTGGTACCTTTTGATTCAGTTTCCTGAAATTCTTGAAGTTTCTTGGTAATACTTGAAAATGTGGATTTATTTAACCTAAATAAGATGAGATGTATTTTTGTAAGCAAAAAGAGTAGAAAAATGTAACTGCCAGTTTAATTTTTCAGATGATGTGCAAATTTATTTATTTCAATGGAAAACTAAAGCTGCTACTTGTCACTCTGATGGCTCTGTTAACCAGTAAACATTCAACATTACAATATAATTTGGAAATAACGCCACTTTCCAACTTTGTCTTCTAACTTTGAAAGAGGTTAGCTTCTACCCTCTCAACCTTTCTCATTTAAATTCTTTCAGTGAGGGTCTTAATTGGATTTCTTTATTATAATTTGTGCTGCATCCTAGCTATATTTTCCATTAGCAAAGGAAAGAAATGACAGAATACTGGATGAATGTTGTTATGGTCTGTTGGGAGAGTATCAACTGTAGATGCTTGTGATTAAAATCGTCACCCCTTAGCTTTTAGATAATCTTAACTTTCACTTCTATAAAGTTCGTTTTCTTTTTTTCCCTGGAAATATGAAGTGATTTCTGGGGTTGAAAACTTATCTTCTACTCCTTCTGCTCCTAAGATGCTCTTTGTTATTGATGTTGCTCTGAGTAACTGAAATATTAACTGTGTAATTCCTATTTTAAATTCTAGTTGCATGGCTGTGCTGTACAATGGTAATGCAAGGGTGTCGGGATGACACCATAGTCTGAAACAGTATTTAATCAAAAAACCCCCAATCCTCAAAACAATGATGGAAAATTTAGCTGCTTTTTCTCTGAAATTTGTTTTCTGATTTGGTTGCTTTTTTGATTCTTAAGAGGCAAACTCCAAAAAATTGATTTGCATCCACCTCTAACTGACAGTTTTGAAAGTTCTTTATTAGTTGTTGTCTGTCAGTGCAGTCAGGCAGACATCATGGAATCTATGCAGAGTGTATTTGCAAATACAGACAATTCAAATCAGTAGTTAGGCCGTCAAGTTTCTGGCAAGATATGGATGTGTTACCTTGCAGGCATTAACATCATGTGGATGACATGTTGTAATGTACTGTCATTCTCAAAAGAAATTTGTGCTTCTCAGATTAAGGAAAGGTGGGGGGCCTCAGCAAGCCTTCCTGTGTTGAAGGATGAAGAATGTGATGTACTAATTCTCTTTCATTCAGGGCAACCTACTTTAAAAAAAAAAAAAAAAAAAAAATTGTGCAAGGCCAAAATACAAAGCTTGCGCTCAAATACTGCATCTGCACTTAAGCTGTGAATGCATTCAGGTTCTTGGGTAGCTAGATCCCAGTGCAGCAGCTGTCTGGTATGTAAAGTTGCGGTTAGTCAGATAATACATTTTCACTTCTGAGATGTATAATATGCTTCTTGAAGTGAGGTTGTATTTTCACTCCTTGGAAATCTCTTGCTTCAGTATCTCTTGATTTTGTTGTGATAAATCACTCTTAGGAATAGAAATTATGAACTTTTCTGGTAGGTTTCAAATATATTTCAATATAGAATAAATGAACGTTTAATATAAACGTTTTGTATTCCTAAATAAAAATACAGAAAATATGCTTTAGTCATATCACTTTACATCCTTTCTATCCTATTGCTGTAGTTTTATTTCTTAAAGTTATACATTGTGCCAAGTCAACATGGTTTTTATTTTATAAGTAAGCTTAATTAGTCTGACAATAAATTTATAGGGGAATGAATGATACCTTTAAATATGACTTCATGCTTAATTTTGTCATCTAGCTTCCTTTTCTCAAACTTTGGACTGCTTAAAATAATGCTCTCTAGAGGCAGAATTACTTTCTAACATCCAGTTTTGGAAGTGAGCTATATTTTTATTGCTGTGAGCTAACAGAAAAGCATGATTCCCCTAGAGGCTGTTCCAAACAACTTTGTAAGAAAAGACAGAAATATTTCAGGACACAGATTATCCCTGAAAAATATATACAGCTGTCTAATAGAGCAACCTTCTCAGATCCCATCCATGTCATAGGATTTTTTTTGGTGTCTCTAATCTTCTTACTTTTACAGAATCCAGTTTTGTATTCCATTAGTATGCATGTGTATATTCTAATAGACTATAAAAATGCTGCATGACCTACTTACAGAGAACCTGGTTTTACATCCCATTAGTGGGCATGTATTTTCACAGTAATAGACTTTTAAAAACACTGTGTGACCCATTTATTCTGCTTCATCAGTGACTCCTTATGTGTAGTGTGTATATATATCTCCTTTTTCCATTGTTTGAGAAAATACAACAAAACCTTCCAGTACTGAACAAGAGCTCTGTGCTGTTTGAACTGCTTAGACACTAATATGATACTTAGTCTGCATAAAATAATTCATAATACTTGAAGGCATTTGCAGTGTAAGAAAACAGAATGTAGATAAAGCAACCTGTACTTAAAGGAGGATTAATATTGCAATGTAACCTGACCTATTTTTAAAGGAATCCTCCTAATTTTACTGATTTATGATTCCCTGTTGAAGTCACTCATGCCTGCCTTGATCTGGTTTCCTCTGACACTTATTCAAGATGTTGAACAAAAATGGAATTTCTATAAATAAAGAAAGCATCTTTTTTTTTCTTAGTGTAATTCCCAAATACTGTGAAGGATCACATCTTTTGTTTGTTCAGAACCTGCCATCTGCCTGTGTCATTTGGTATGCCTTATTTTCCATGCCACCCTTGATTTTATAAATTTCTACCAAAATTATCCCTCAATTTTAAAGATTGAGGAGACCTTGTTGATTTTAACATAAAACTACTTAATAACTTAGCTCACTTTTGTCAGCCCTCTTTATACTTTCTGCTGTTCTAGTTTATCCTTTTTGAGGATAGGGAGACCAAAAGTTGATGGCATTTAAGATGAGTCCACCACAAACTGCATAATGGTGTTTTAGTCTGTTTCTTAATACTGCCTAATAGTCACTGTTTTGACTGCCATTCAACAGGAACATGGTGGCTTCATGAAATTAGCTGTTACAACCCCAGATCTGAAATCCAAGTGAAGGAATTAACAGCTAAGACCTTATTGCATATACAAAGTGACCACTTCCCTATTTGTATCTTGGAATGTTATTTCAATTTAGCTTGATCTGACATGGAGGGTACTTTGGCAGATCTTTAGCTCTTTCGCACCATGCGTTTCCAAGGAGATACAGTATCTTGCAGTAGAGTGCTGTCCTTGGAGTGTCCCCAGGGTGCCATGGGTTTAGATGATCTGTGCAGAGGTCCATCTGCTTTCAGGCATGCCCTACAGTGTTTTAAATCCTGAATCAGAAGCATACGGTAGTGGTTTTATAGTATCACTCTTTTTGTATCGCTCATACTGGTGAGGCGAATATGCACTGTATGAGATAGGAGACTTGAAAACTTAAGGTTATCCCTTGGGGTCCTCATCTGCTTGTGGAATAGAGTTATCCTAGGAGCAGCTGTGCCACTTAAACCTATACAGTGGTCTCACCCTGGATTGACTTATATTCTTCCCTACATGCACATGATAAACACAGGTTTATAGCCACAATGCAACTCAGACATGAGTCCCAGAATTCAAAGAGAACATAGAGATAAATATTCTAGTGCCAAGAATAAATGGGCGTAGCACAGGAGAGGAGGAAAGAGTGGTCTGGTTCAAAGGATTTATAAAACTATACGAACACTAGTAAGAGACAGTATTGTAGTTCTCTGGAAGTATTAACATGTCATTGGTGTGAAGCTGATCCACTGAATTAATTGTATTTAATTTGGGGGTTTTAAGTTGTACTTCTGAGCTGGAAGCAACTGCAAGGAGGAATTACACAAAAGTATACGATATATATATTTTTTCCCTTCTATTATATTGCAGAGGTGTATTTATTTATTTTAAATGTTATAGCTAGGTTCATTAATTGTGTAATTGGAATTTTTAGTTAAAGTAGAAGCTGATCTATTATAAGATCAATATTGTAGCAAACTCCTGATGCATAGTTAACATATTTGATCTGCAGTTAATCACCGTACACTAGTAGGGAATGGTACTGTATTAAATATTTTTTCTAACAACAATATATGACCTACAAGCTAATGTTTAGAAAATGACCATTTTGTTCTGACTTTTCTGTTGAGAACTCTGAGTGTAAAGAACTTGAAATAATTTCATTTGGAAGATGTACATTAAAATCTTGATGAAATTTACTTACAGTGACTCAGCAAAAGAGATGGGGAAAATGCTAGGAGCTACTGATTTATGACCACCTATTTAGTTTTGCAAAACACAGTGCATCTTCGCTCACATTACCGTTATATCATTCATAGCGGTCTTATGTGCCTTGAATAAACGGATATGTGACCTGGGAAGGTGCAAGATCAGGTTTTAGTTTGTCAAGGTGCCTTAGATGAGGTAGTTGATCCATTTGATATGTAGCAACGTGAGTTGTACAGTGTCTATATATACCTAATTGTTTAATTTGGACTCCAAACATTAAGTTCTTAGAGTTGTAATGAGAACATGTTCAAAAAAGTGATGGAAGTCTAAAACTGAGACAGATTTAATAGGAATAGCTGTGTTACATAAGCATATTTTTATTGCTTAAGCAAAGTCTGTTAATCATGCAGGGAAGTTTTTACTGTAGTGAACTTTTCACTACCATAAACCTGAGTTACGCGGACTTCTCAAAGGGAAAGTGGAAATGATCTATCTTTATATGAAACTCGCAGCATTTTATCCAATTGAGTTTTGGTTATATTTACCTAAATATTCTTTTACTTCTGAATGTCTCTAACCACTGATGTTGACATATTTTCTAGAAAACACCATTTAGAACTCTTTTCACATGTTTTCTGTGTTTTATTTATTTATTTATTTTCCTGACTGAGGGAGAATCACAGGAATAAGCTATCAGGCAGTTGCCAACAAAGTAATCTCTTAACTTAGTAATTAGGAAGAGTTTATAGGGAAATATATAGTAATAGTGCTCCTTTTTTGTAGTTTTTTTTTAATAGTAGTTTGCCTTTTTTGTTTTTTAATCAAAAAAAACCCCAAACAACCAAAAAGCCCCCCAAAATAACATCTTTCCTCCTCCCATTTTGCTTCCTCCTCTGGAATGAATGTTGTTCCCATTCCTGACTGTAGGTCAAGTAGATAAACGTGGCTTGAATGGAACTTATTTGAGCTTGCAGATAGACTGCTTTTGTTATATTTTCAGCTTTATGAAACCATTAAAATAAGGGTAAGTTCTGAAGATGTTTAACTGCTCTCACACTTCATTTTTAACTTCCAAATGCTTGCAAATACTTCTGCATTGACTTCAATCTGAGGAGACAGCTGCTGTTTTGTACAGGATGAATAAACTGAAGAAGGGAGTAAGCTCTTTACTTGGCATATAGAAACATGACTACTCAGAGATTAGTCATTTGACTATTCCACAGTAATACTAACAAGTGTGTAAGGTAAAATGTCCGTTTATATGTTTTTGCTTCTAGTTTTATTACCTATATTTAAGAACTTTAGCTGGAGGATCCAGAATACTTCTAAGCCTGGATGGTGTATTGCATTTATTTGCCAATTGTTAAGAAATTTTAATATTGTGTTTATTAAGTTTATCTGTTTTATTTTCAGAACTGGTTCCTTCTCTGATCTGAGGTTTAACTAAATGACGTATCACTTCCCACTTGCCAAAATATTGACTGCTGACTAATTATAGTTTATAATGTCTAGTATTAAACAGTCAAATTCTGCTGCAGAAAATGTGATTAGTGAATGTTTTAAAGATATAAAATACATTACTTTTCAGAAACACGGTCTGTTTAGCTGTGAGAATAACTTTGTGTAGGTTTCAGCAGAATAACTGATCAAGATTTCAGGTTTTCACTTAGCTAATGAATTTTTTTGAATTTTCATTTTTAATGATCTATTGGGCCCAAATTGCACATTACATAACTCCATCTAGTGTCACAGAAAATTACTTACTCCTTTCATAATATAAATCAAGATATAACATCTCATTTTTATTTAAAAATAACAGTTGATATGTAAAGACTTTTTAGACAATATTTTTGTATAAAAGATGAATTGAAAACTTAATTCTTACCATTTGTATTGGTGATTAAAACAGCGAGTATCCAATTGTCTCCTGGGATTATATCCTTTGAGTAAGAAATAACAAAAATGAATTGCATTATACCAATATAATTTGCAATTGTAGGACAAATAGCTGATCCAAATAGATTATTGTAGAGAGAGTGGCTATCAAGGGAGACAACTGTGAAAAAAAAAATTAAAGATGGAAGGAGGCTTAGAAGTGAAGCTTAAAAACAATAGCATACTTATCTGGATGTTTGTGTTGCTTTCTCCATTTTATGGGTTACTCAGTGAATAATGAGAAGTAACAAGTCCTTTGCTGTTGTATGTGGACTTTCCTGCACCTCCCCCTCACATCGGTACTTTCTTCAATTTGCAAGATTGCTCTTTCTCACATAATGGAACTACTGTGCTAATATCTGTAATATTATTAACTTTATTTAACACAAAACCCTCAATTGATACAATAACAGTTGCCAGAGAGGTAGTGTTGCTGCAGTTATTTGGTTAATGTTTATTTTATTTCTAATCTTGAGTGAAGCTGATTCTGTATAACTGCAGCATAAATCAATTGAAATGACATGGTATCAGATTGTTACTTCATCTCATTGACAACTATATCAGTTCTGGAGAACTTTACTCTCTACCTCAGCATATGAACCAAAAGTTAACTACCACTAGTCAATTTCACTAAAAGATGCAATGTGTCTTTTGATACAGTATTAGTATTTCGTTCCCTAAACCAAAGCAAATGTAATTTTTTAAAAAATGTGATGTCATTGAAATAAATATTACACCTCACTTATCATAGCAGATTTTGAGGATCTATGGCTAGCCACACAAGTAGCATTGAGATGAGGAAATGCAGTCTGAAATTTTATTAATTACGCTAGTTTTTTAGGAGGCAAATGTTAAGACTGCCCAAAATGCTAAGCCTAGATTTTTCTGAATAAGAATTCAAAGGGTGTGCCTATAATAGTGTTTTAATTTATGCTTTTGAAATGATTCTCTTGATCTTTCTCATCTATCATTCTTTGTTCTACATCATGAAGTGAAGCATGCAGTTTTCGTCATTTTGGATGACTATCCATGGGACTAAACTACAAAATAAAATCCTATGAAGAGTGTATTTTGTGGTTCTTGGGACCTTAATGTCTGGGCTTATTCTGCAGATCCGCTGCTATCAGTTCTCACTGCTTGGTCATGCAGATGTGGCCAAAGTTGGGTCTATGGTTTCATCAGATCTAGTATCAAACTAAAATCACAATGTGGTGTGAGCAGTGTTGCCCTCCAGGTATGCTCTGCCACAGAGAAAATGGTCTCGATGAAGAATGTTATTAAGATACCACGGCATATTTCACAGGAACAGGATTTAATATTTATTGGCTGCTCAAATGCCAGTGTTGTCATATTTTGTGAGGAAGAAGGGCGTAACGCTGTCTTGAGAAATCATGTGAGGAAGAACAAGGTGTTTAGGCTCCTTGTGCTTTTCATATATAGCACATATATAGTGTGTATGGCTCCCAGTACAACCAGTGGAAGCCACCTGAGGTGCTCTGATTTGCTTCTTGCATTAGTTAGCAGAGTTTTGCCCAATATATGAGATCCCACATGTAATCCAGTGTTGTGCAGAGTCAATGGAATTCAGTTTTCACTGCTCTTTTAGTAGGAATTAGACTCTTGGTGTAAAGCTTTGTAAATATTTTAAATCTGATGTTCATCCCTGATGGGTAAAGACAATGCAACCAAGAACAGGAGGGTAGCACTTAGACGGAGCACTGAATAATGCAGCTTGATAAACACTGGCCAATAGACACTGCAGCAAATAATGATGCCCTTCTAGGGGAAGGTAAAGCACTGTCCGAGGGCACTGGGGTGGTTTAGTATGGAGAAAAGGCTGAGGGGAGACCTTATTGCTCTTTACAACTAGCTGAAAGGAGGTTGTACCAAGGTGGGTCTTGGTCTCTTTTCCCAGGTAGCAACTGACAGGATGAGAGGAAATAGACTCAAGTCACACCAGGGGAGATTTAGATTGGTTATTAGGAAAAATTTCTTCACTGAAAGGGTTATTAAACACTGGAACAGGATGCCCAGGGAAGTGGTTGAGTCACCATCCCTGGAGGTATTGAAAAGATGTGTAGATGTGGTATTTGGGGACATGGTTCAGTGGTTGACTTGACAGTGTTGGGTTAATGGTTGGACTTGATCTTAAAGGTCTTTTCCAGCCTAAATGAGTCTATAAAAACTGGTACTGTTGCAGACTAATTGGTGCATAGTGTAAAGGCACCTGGAATTAGATTAGCATAGACACCTCTTGAATAGAATTCCAGGGACTGTTATAGAAGATGGGTAATATTGCTACTGGGGTAAAAATGCGTGCTTGCTTTTGGCCTAGTAAAGTCTCAAACAGCTACCTATGCTACAGGAAAACTGGGTAACTCTTAAAAATACAAATCAAATTTAGAAAAGGAAGTTATATCTTTAAATGTTCACTTACAAATACTATACTGTAAATTAGGGTACTGGAGAATGGAGAAGAATGGGAAAAACTGTTAAGAACCTAAGTAAAACATATGTAAGGGAAGGTCTTTCCTTTGCCATTTGTCCTCCTAGGTGTATAACTTCTCAGGAAAGAACTTTCCTAAATGCTGAAAAAGGCAAAAAGTGAATTTCATAACACTGCCCAACAAAATTCCATGCTAAATTGGACAAGTTGCCTTCTCAGTTCTGTGGCACATAGCTGAACAGTTAGTTATGGAACAGATTTTTGTAATAAAGATATGAGTAGGTGGTAGCACTCTATTCTCTCAGAGGAAAAGAAACTGAGGACCACAGAAATTTTTAGTATTGATTTATATAATGTATTTATATCACACTTCATCATTAATTTGAGTAGTATTGCTTTAAATTAAATCTATTACATTAAATCTGCATAGATTACAACTCTTTGTCTAATAAAAGTTAATCTTAGTTCAAGGTTCTAGCATTTTGTATTTTTAATTAGTAAAGCCAATAGATATTTTTTCCCCTTAAAACAAAGATCCTGCATAATCTGAAGACTTCTTAGGTGCTTAGAATGAATATTAATAACAGTCCCTCAATCCCTGTAGACCGAGCATTAAGTGTTCATATTTATATAACTGCCATACTGTCTTTTATGAAGAAAGAAGTTAATATTACAAATTTTGTCTGGAGAGAATCATTATTATTAACCTAATTCAAGCTGCATTCACTTTTGTTGATTTTTTTTTTTCTCGGTGATTTGTGAGAGAAGTTCTGCATCTTTCCCAGTAAATACCTCAGGAGGGTTAGTAATATGACAGAAAAATATTATGTTAAAATCTGCAACTGGTGCAACTCAAGCATTTAGTTTTGTTTTGTAGCTGAGCTAAACTCATTTCTTGCTGTGATTCATCTGGTGTGGGATCACATGATCTCTTCATTTAAAGTAGTAAATCTTTGATGCAACTTGAGAATGTCCATCCTATTATATGGCCAATACTGCTGACATTCCTCCATTTGAGAGCAATCAGAGAATTGCTAGAAATCTATTGCTAATTTACCTGGCATTGGTTTAGATGAAGCTACTGCACCCAGTAGTTACTGAAACCAGTCTCTTGAGAGTGAGGAATGAGGGCACTTTAGAAATTAAAACTGTTTTAAGGTGAAATGCTAGCATAGTTTCGCAAATAGGAACTGTCACTTCTACCAACAACAGTGATAGCCTTTTGATCTTATTTCATTGTTTACTCAAAATACAGAGTAGTGTAAAATATCTTGAATATATTGTTTGCAGTCTCCTCCATCTGTGAGTGCACTGTAACAGTCTTGTTCTCCATCTGTCTCTTGTTTCTATCATATGGTTGATTCAGTAAAACCTATGGTGGTGTTCTTTGGAAGAGTCTCAAACAGAAACCAAGTAAACACTACTATGTGAAATATTTAAGCATATTGCAGTTATTTTAATAAATTGTATTGCTCAATTTAGCACTAGTGATTTAGATTTTAATAGTCCTGAGCCAAATCCTGAATATAAATAGATAATTTTTTTCCCCGGGGCTTCTAACTTTTTTATTTAATATACTATAAAAAGACATTGGATCATGCTTTATTTATGTCTGAGTGCTTTGAATCTAAAGCAGCTGCACAAGTGTACCACGAATGTCAGTTAATCATTTTAGCAATAGTGGGGATGATGTGTTCTATAGCAAAGTAAGAAAAGAGAAACCAGCTTAGTTTAAGATTTATTCACTATTGTTTACGTTAACATGGCTTGTCTGTAGACAACTGATTTTTGTCCATGAAGGCAACATATTCTGAGATATGCTTAGAAAAACTCCAGGCCTTGAGGTCACTTATTCATGAGGAATTCCATGTGTTATTCTAGCCTATCTCCTTATTTGTCCTTTGTGCGTGTATTTCCACTGAAGTATGGGATGACTGATAACTCTGGAGGCTCCTGTAACATTCAAGTTAATGCCAAATGTTTATGTAATTCCTGTGAATGAAATTTAAAAATTGGATTCTAGGCTTTATTTTTGGGTACGTCTGGCATTACTGATTTTAATGCAGATCTTTCTAATTATCAGTGTAATGACTGGGAAGATAACTTTTCCCACAACCCTCTTTTGTAATGTTTTCACATGTAATATATTTTTTAACAGCACATTCAAAGGCAGGTCTTTAAAGATGTATAGGTTAGCATCCTGTTATATCTTTGTGCAATCTATTTCTTTATTAGTTTCATAATAATACAAGATGTTATACATAGTTTAACACTTGAGGAATTATGCTGGAAAATGCAGTGGTTAAAAACATAAATGTATTCACTGTTCACTTTTCATGGACCACACTTATCTTACAGATTATTTGGGGGTAATAAGCATAATATTTGCATTTAAAATTGAAGTCCAACTAATGAAGATATTGAAACATGGAAATGTCTTGGATTTTCCACACTTATCTTACAGATTATTTGGGGGTAATAAGCATAATATTTGCATTTAAACTTGAAGTCCAACTAATGAAGATATTGAAACATGGAAATGTCTTGGATTTTCCCTTCTAGAATTGATCTACAAATATTTGTCTACAATTGGCATAATTTTTGCACTGACATATCTTCATGAAGAATTATTTTAATGCTTTTTAAAGTTTTGAAAAGAGCATATTATAATATGCTGTTTGATGTAATCAGATTAGTGAAGTCCAGTGGCTTTGTTTATTTTTTCTTCTCACATAGGCTCCAATCAGTTTTGCTTAAATCCTTTATGATAGGAACTGCTCTTGTTAACATAAAGCTCCTGTCTGATGCTTGCATTTTGCAGAGGAAAAGTTTTTCACAGTATAGTGGTGACTTATGTGTGAGGTACTTGGTGTGACAGGGCCTGCTATAAACTAGTTCTAAGTAATTCTTGCATAGCATGCT
Organism: Falco rusticolus; assembly: GCF_015220075.1. Classification (NCBI taxonomy): domain Eukaryota; kingdom Metazoa; phylum Chordata; class Aves; order Falconiformes; family Falconidae; genus Falco; species Falco rusticolus. The sequence continues at coordinate 17,728,539 of NC_051193.1, read as the reverse complement.
TCAAAGTGGAATTCTTGTTCCAGAGAGCAAACAAACAAAGAGAAAAAAATAAATGTTTTATATGGTCCTTTTTCCTTCTTGATTTGATGAAGTTACTGTGGCTTGAAGCACTAATCCATATTGGATAGCAAGGAGCGATTTGTTACGTGACAGAAAAACAATTGTGATTTCAGCTAGCATGGCGGGTAACACCTGTAGAGAATGTTCTGGGAGGGTGGAGGAGAGAAGGAAAATGACATGAAGTTGTCTCCTCCACTGCTATCTCAAACACTAATCTCTATCATAAATTCCTTCTGCTCTACTCTAAACTTTGTTAGTTTGGGGGATGTTTTTATTTGTTTTCCTTCAATAAATTAATTCCAAAACTTTTCTGAAGCCTCAATGTTACAGTGGTTTGAAACCTTAGAATTTCCTGCTGTATTGATAGCTTTTTTCAGGTACATTTGTATACAAATACTATTATTGGCATGTAGTTTGAAGAAATCCTTTGTCTTCTGGGTATGGACACAGAAGGTTCTATATCCTTCAGCCAGTTTTGCTGGATGAAAAACTTTTTAGTCTTTCCCTCTTTGACTGTCTTTCTAGTCTGTTTCTATGTTTTACCTAATATAATTGGAAACACTGTCTTTATTGAACATGTTACCAGAACTATATAAGATATGACAAAAGCTTTGTTATTGCCTTGTACGTTTGTATTAGTACATGAGTATGTCTTCTAGAAGTGTTTGACCTCTCCTTTTCTAATCTTCCTGCTGTGCAAATGTCATTCTGTCTTTTGTTTTCTCTTGTCACCTTCCAAGTGTCCTCTTAGAGCTGGCTTAGGCTTTTCAAAACTGAATTTTGCTGTCTCAGGGTGAAGATGCTAGACCATTCTTGGCATAGAAAGGAAAGAAGTTGAACTGGGAAGGACTGGGGGGGAAGCAGCTGGAGAGTCACCTAGGGACAGCAAGTGCTGTGTTGGTGAGGGAGAAGAGGAAAAAAAAGATGGCGGTTTCCATAGAAACATAGAGTAGTCTGTGGCAGAAGGGACTATAAGGATCAACCAATCCAACTCCCGACTCCATACAGGGCAATCTAGAAGTTAGACCATGTACTGTGCCTTCGTTAGCAGTTGCTCCCAATATTCCAGCCCCTATCGTGCCTATTCTAGCAGGCAGTGTGTCCTTTTGTGGCTACTACTCCTTCTATGCTGCTTTGCCAGAATTTTTTCTTCTGCCTCTTTGATTTTTCTAGTGTTGTTAGAATCGTTTGTCAACTATATTTTTGAATCTGTGGTTGCGTCTTTTCTCTGTGCTCTGTCCTTGTTGGCATAGCTCTGTGGATCACTGTCATCTTCAATGGATGCCTGCCAAGGTTACAGCTCAGCTGCCAGCTGGTAATCTTATGAAATAAGGCTGTAATTATACCACGCACACACCCCCCCACACCCCCCCTTTTGACAAGCTCATAATAAATTAGAAAAATTATAATTTCACACAAATCTGGAATTTTGACATGGATGTTGTACATTAGGTGTTTGGAAACATAAAATCCCACTTTGAAAAATACCTTTGAAGAGCTGCTCCATGCAAAACTTGTGGAAGTGCCCTTATTTTGCTAGCCATTGGTAAGTAACTGATGCTGCTTCTGTGTTATACATAAATGTATAGAGAGGTTGACTCTCACGTTTGTTATGCAGGAAGTCTAGCACAACAAAGCCTCAAACTTGTTGACCTGTAGGTGCTGTGTCTGTGAAAGGTAAATAACAGGGGTATGGTAGGTGTCAACAGATGGTACTACTACATGCAGTCTTTCAAGTATTTTTTTTTTTTTCCTTAGCCTATGAACATATGTTCAGTCTTGGAAAGACATGCTGTGTTGCTGTTTTAGCTTTGGTTATGCAAGGCTTGATATAGTGACAGGTCTTTGGGAGAGGGAGTATGAAAGCAGCAGGAGAATTTGCTCTCTACCCAGGTTTCTGATTAAATTCAATTCTTGAGGCAGAGCTGTTCTTTGAGAACTGCCCACTGCTGTTGGACTTGTTAGTGAAGGAAGAGATTGCCTGTAGGCAATTTGATAATTTCTGTTGCAAGCCTTGAACAAAGGTCCTGTGTCAACCGAAAAAGTTACATGTAAATTATACCCAGACTTAACATCATTGCTTTCTCTTCCATTAGGAAGTTGACCTGCAAAGTTCCAGACATCTGCCATCCTTTGGAAGAGCAGTGTCAGAATTAATGTTACTGTGGGAAGAAGGGGCAACAAGGAAAAAATATTTCACAACATCATATACATTGTGTATGGTATTTCATTTGAACAATCTGTTTGACAAATTCCATGGGCTCTACTTCTATTTAAGAGAGAAAGTAAAGAAAAAATAAGCAACTGAATATATGTGTTCTGGAAAGCAAGCTTAATTTCATCATGGGCCATAAATATAGAATGGCTTGGCAGTACAGAGAAGTACATTCTTTGGTTAAGAGGTATAGATATTAGTGAAGGAAGAAAACATGTTTTGGTGTTTAAAGTGCATGGAAATCTTGCTCTGTGTTCACTTGTACGTGTGCAGCCTAACAATGGTCATTTTGTTAGTCGTATCTGTTGTTCTGTCATGCCTATTGTTTTGGTATTGTTCGAAAGTAAAGCTGAAAATTAAATTTTTTTTGGTAAAAAATACTATTATTCCCCAGGTTCTATTTGGAGAGAATCTGATAAGTGTATATACCTGTTAATATATGAATTCCAGTTCAATTTATGAAGTATGTTGTTATAGTCTGTCTTTTTCTTTGTAACGTACCTCAACTGTTGGAGAGAAAAACTTGGTCTTTGATAGTCTTTTCCTGAATAAAAAAAGATATTAGTAGTAATTACCAGTTAGTCAGCTAGTGTGGCTCTGAAAAGTGTGCTGATGTCCTTGTGTCTTATGTTGGCCACTACTCTGTGCATGAGTCTCCCCCAGTCCTGCTTGTGAAAAAGAGTTCTGCCTGTGGGTGCCACATCATCTCTCACTTTGGGGGACACGCTGGGTAAAGCCATGCTTGCAAACATAAGACATTCTGAGAACATAAAGCCTGAGCCAGGGACTGAATCAGAAAATCAGCCTGGGAAGAAGGACAGATAATGCAGGAGAATGTGGAGACAAATGGATGAAGCATATGTACCTTCTATTTTTTTTAAATTTTCATTTTGGGCAATAATAGTTTATGAATTTTCCTGCACTGGGCAGCTTATTCAACCTTATGCCATCTCCTTGTTTGTTCTAATATAGCAAACTAATTCAGATTCAAAATAACCTTTATTTGGAGCACATAGTTACAGGCTGAAAGCCACTGAGAGAAAAGAGTGGGAATGTATCTAAATTTGCCTGGCTCCTCCGGCTAAATCCCAAAGTTTGCAGAAGAATAAAGCTCAGGATGGAAAGCTTGGAAGGGTGGTAACAGGTCTCTGGAGAGATGAAATGAATGTTCACAGGTGCTGTAGGGGAAAAGTTTGACCAGGAACATGTTATAATTCAGAACTGTGCAAAGTGAGAGAAAAAAATTTGCTCATCTATTATGCTGAAAACAGAAGAGCTTTTGGAAAAGGCAATGTTCCTTCAGCTCTGCAATTCTTTTTTTGGTGATAGGTTGTGGGGAGCCCCAGGACAGGCAGCCATCAGTAGTAAATACTTTGTGTCCTAATGAAGGAGGCTTTAGTAAAGCCGGTAGAGATGCTTCTAAGTGATACTTGGGCTTTTTTTTTTTTTTTTTTTTTTTTTTAATTATGGTCCTGGAAGCCCTAATCAGGTTGTTAGTTGAAGTGTAAATTATCCTGAGGTATAGTTTAGGTGTATGGACAAATGAAATAAATTTGGACATACTAGTTTGTACAAAGATACATTTACAATTATGATTAAATTGCCTCTTTTGAGTTGCTATACTGAACATTGCAAGGGTTTTCTTGACAGAATATTGACAAATCACAAAGCAAATCAGAGAGGAGAAAAAAAGATGAACAGGTACATATGGAAATGGAAGTAGAAAGAAAAGGTTTTAAAACACTTTCTTTTGTGGAGAAAGTGTGTACAAACAAGCTTGAATGATACAGATGCCACCAGATATCCCAGGAATCATTTGTGCCTTATCTTACATGTATAGTGACGCAAATCTTACATGGCAAACGATGCAATAAAGCAACCAATCAAGGAATTCCTTAACTTTGGGTTTGTATACCTAGTGGGTTTGATGCACACAGATGAAATCTCTGCGCATTTGTGCGTCTGCAGAGAAGCAGGCCTTTTAAGAATATTCAATACCCAGCTTTATGTTGGCTGTATCTACAGCAGGTGTTAGTAGCATTAAACTGAATAGATTGCCTCATCATCAATATGTAAGGTTCTGTTTATCAAAAATACTTACTTTCATTCTTCCCTCTGCTCCTCTGGAACAGGATTTGAAGAGGACTTGGGATCAATAGTTCCAGAATATAGAGATTGCCTCTCCTATTTCTGTAGATATTTATGGTGAATTTTGCAATTTTATTTTTCACATCTTTCTAGCAAGTATTTGAAATCTGGCTGAATGCATTTAATCTTTTGAAATGCACATTGATCAGGTGAATTGATATATGTATAGGTGAAGGGAAGTTCAGATGAAGGTATATTTTGGAGGAAAAAAGAAAAAAACTTCTGCTGCTCCTGGTGTGTGTGTGTATGTATATGATTTCAGGGTATATACTGTACTGAAATAGAGTTATGTATCACCCTCTTTATATTTCAGCTCTTGTTTATTTATATCAACATATTTGGATGCTCCAAAACATGTTTATTTTTTGTAATAGTGAATCAGTGTGCAGGAGAACTAAACCATGCAGCCTGGGAGTTGCTCATCAGCTGTATAATGAAGACAAATGACATGTTAAATCTTGTAATCTGATTATGCAAAAATAGCTTTTCATGACAGCAATGGCTTTGCTTTGCAGTCTGTAGAAAGCCATGCACCATGCATCTGATTAATCATGCAAAATAAGATTGAAAGGGGTGTGTGTGGGGGAAGTGCTGTGTGGCTTAACCTGGTGCTGAAAATCTTGATCTTCATGGACAGATTTCAGGGGTGAAAGAATATCAAATGATAGTGAAATTCTCATGTTGTAGTCAGCCTAATTAAGAATTGGTTCTGTTACTGTGATTTAAAACCACCTAATCTCCAATAACAAATATTTCCCAGGATTGGTTAGATGATAAATCAAATGATGAGAACGACAGTTCTAAACTCCTGACCACTTGACTTCCCTGTGGGATCTAATTATAAAGCAAATTTGTTGATGATATCTTTGATAATAGATTCTGGCAACCAAATGAATCTAGTTTTTATTTGTCTTGGCTGGGAGGTGTATGGTTTGGGACAGTTTCTATCAGAAGCCACTTGTGGGTTTCTGAGTTTGACTTTTTTTTTTTTTTTTTTGGGGTGTGTGTGTGTGTTTTTTTTAATCTGGAAAATGCACAATAAAGCTTAAGTTTCCATTGTCCTTGACATCTACAAACATTGTAATGAGAAATCTCAAAAGGAACAAGATGACTGAACTTGCTGTGTTCCTGACCCAGTGTTTAAATAAAGAGAACCACAAATCTTAGACTTGCAGGTGTCTTGTCTTGGGAGATTTTCAGATTGATGCAGTTCAGAAATCCTCCTGAAAATGAATATTCTCTTAGCACATTGGATATGTGGAGGATAAGGATTGTTTATTCTTAAAGCAGTAAGTGAAAAATTGTACAGCAAATGGCTGGAGCTGTTGTGTTTTAGGGCATAAACTAGAGTACTGTATCAGAAAGCAAGGAGAAACTGAGTCAGATGATAGGAATATGTCTTGCATTCATCCTCAGACTTTCTGTGAGCATCAGGGCAATTATACACCAAGGAATGGTAATGAAAGCAGACTGCATTACTGTGCAGCATCATAAAAACCCAAACCCAAGCACTTGATGTGAATGTTTTTCACTTATGCCAGAAAATAGCTTCCTTTTTATAGGGATTTTCTGTCACAACACAAAGCAATATTTTCTGGATATTACTTTTGTCGCTAGCACTGCAGCTAATCTTATCAATGATATGCGATTCCATCATTTCTGCATTAGTACCATGTGTATAACTACACAGTATTTCTACTGTGCTGCAGGAGAAATGTGACTTAATTTTCCAGAAATAGGGCCTGGCTGTGGATAGAAAGCTAAGGTAATGACTGCACGTTCACTTTAAGGCAGTTGATGGAACCTCAGAACCCTTGTGCAACATTTCAAGGCTGCTCTGTACTGATATGGTAGGGACTGATCATGAAAAGACAAGACAGAACTGAACAGGCTCACAATACATACAAGTGGCTTTTGGAAAGGAGGACACCCATGCTTTCTCTCCTTGTTCACACAGTCCCTTCCTTTCCCAGCTAGGGACTGCACAACAGCATTAACAGGGAAGGATTTGTAATGTGAAACTGGTTTTAGAATGCGTTTTAATCTCGGGGCTGAAATTCAATGTGTTTCCTAATGGGAAACTTTGGCAACACACAGGGGAGAGGTTCAAGGACAGCTAGCTGAAAAATGTCTTGGAATTAATTCAGGAAAATCAAAGATTGCTGCTTTCAAACTGATATGAGATCCTGTCATCTTTACATAGTTTAATTACTTTAACTCAGGTTTCTATTATCTAAATACATTGTTGTCGGAAGAATGTGAACTTGGCTTCTGGCAGTAATTAAACTACACCATGTTTTCATCTGAAGGATGCACCCAGTTTGCAGGATGATCAACAGGACTGCAAATGTACTGGTTTTGGCTTAGCCTATGTAGTTGTTCCCTGATGAATGCATTTGCCTTCCAGGGTCAAGGGGAGTGAAACAGTATCAGTGGAATATTCAGTAAGGAAGGAAGCAACATCTCCTGAGTCTGTGGAGAGGCAAAGTATAAAAGTTCCATTTGCACAGTGTAGGTTAAGAAAGTGATTGTTCAAAATGCAATAAACAGAGCATCTTTGACAGATTTGCTGACAGCTGGCTGCTAAAGTCAAATTTGGAAAGTCATCTTTGCTTTATGACAAGTGTGATATGATTCTCTGTTGCTTTGCACCTTATACCGTTATTCATACCAGCACATAAGACTGCAAAAGAGGTGTAAAAATTTGTTAGAGTAAGATTCTTATACGTTCTTCATACTGATGTTAGAGCTCAGAATTGGAAAGAATCGGGGCATGATAAGTGCTTGATGTCTAGAAACAGTCTGACAGTGTGTCAGTGATCCAGCAGACAGGAGAGAGCAGTTTGTGATGACAGGGATCATAATTTTGTTTCAGAGTCTGAATGAAAGAGTTGGTTTATTTTATGCCCCAAAATGTGGAAGATGCTGATCACTCTTTTGGATCATTTTTTCTTTAGAAATAGCTGCTCCTCTCTCTACAAGCTGCACTAGGCAGAGATTGCCTTTATGGAAGTGCTAAATACATTGAGGAAAAGTACTGCAAAGTCATTCCCCATTGTGTAGTTTTAATTGAACACCATTCACTGCACCCTCAGTCAGGAAATGGGAGAAAAGGAAGGTGACAATCTTTGTGGTTTATGTCCTATCTGTATTATCTTTCCCTTTTCTGCTTGATGAACGAATCGTCTGCCTTTATAATTGACAAAATTTACCTTAATTCCATAAATGTTTAGTTTCTTTTCTTAGGAAATGTTTATCTGGGTAAATAATTTCCTTGGAGAGCTTAAAGACAGAAAAATGATATACAAATGAATAAAAGCTTCTTGAAAAAGATTGAGCTATGTATTACTAGCAACAGTTAAGACCCTGTAAATTTAAAAAATTTTCTCTCTATGGTCTTTTCCCTAACCAGATGGAGATGGTAACATCCAGTCAACCTTCACTAAGCAATTGCCGTGAACACTTAGTATATGAGCACAAGAGTTTCTTTGTGCTCCTCAGAGATTTGGCGTGCAGTTTCAGAACAATCTCTCAGTGGTGTACAAATGTTTCTGAGTTCCTCAGGTGTGGGTTTTTTTCAACTGAACTTGGTTGTGACCTGTAAGCTTCATATATAGTTGTCTCCTTTCCATGTTTACTTGGTACAGGTGTAAAAATTCTAAAATTAGTGTCTTGATTCTGAATGTTTGTGTTTTGTATGCACATTTTTCTGTGAAATATGTTCTGGAAAGTGTGAATTCATGCAATAACTGCATAATAGTAGCTCACATATGCCTGCTTTATCTTTGGAAATGCAAAATCTATCCATTGATACCAAAATCAGCAGAGGTGAAATTGTGTCAGCAGTAGTGAGATAATTATGTGTGTGTTTCCTGGTGTAGATGGAGTCTTGGTTAGTGCTGCTAAGCTCTGTAGATTCCAACTACTAACAGAAGGATGGCATGCATAATTACTTATGAGACTGACAGTCTGTATTGACTCATTTATAGTTTTTAAGTGTATGTAAAGTGCTTTTGTGCAGCTGAGCCAGAATCTAAAACCCTTGTGAAAACATGGGAATGCAGCGTTGTTGTGATTAAAGGAAACTGATGCATGACCTAGTGGCAGCTTAGCTAACAAGAAGAAATGACAAATCATTTCTTTTACTAAGCTAAAATCCAAGAAAAGAACTTAATGGCTAGAGGCTATAGGGATTGATGTGTGGTTTAGGTATTTTCTAAACAATTAGGAAGTAAGTGTGTATATTGATGAATATTTTGAAAGGGTCAGGGAAATGAAACCATGGCTTTCTATAGTAATATAATTAAACATAATACTGACTGAAGAAAAACATATCACCCTGTATTTAGAGCATATGTCATTTTAGATCTAATTTGATGAAATTTGCTCATTTGAACATTATAAGCTATAGAGGTTTTTGGGTTTTTTTAATTAGTATTATTAGAATCAGGTAGCATACTTAGCAAATATCTATGTGGATAAGAAATAGATATATTTTTTAAAAAAGTAGAATTATTAAGCGTCCATCAAGGCAGTGAGGGTAGTGTTGAGGTTTTTTGGACCTTTTTCATGTGTTTCTGACTATTTTGTTGTTACTTTTGTTTGTTTCCTAAACTGTTTGCATGAATTCCTTTTTATCTGATCATGGTTTTCAGAATGTATTTTGATGTGTGTGTGTGATGGCGGTCTTGATTTTGCAAAACAATGCAACCTAGAACTTGTAACCTTCATTCCAATCAAATGAGATCTGTTATGTTTAATATTTGTGCAGTATGATCTGGTAGGAGCACTTCATGTGTTTCCTTTCCAGCTCTTGATAATTAAGAAGTTTGTGAAGGAGAGGTATAATGTGTACACATTCAAAACAGCTCTCTTTTATTTCAGATATACTAACTTTCAGAGGAAGAACTCTTTGTGGAGGTGGAGAGTTCCTTAGTGGGTATTCTTGAGTATATTTTGAAACAGTATCCCTAAGTAATTATTCTGAATTATTATTTAAAGAAAATTGAGGCGTAGTCAAGAAGCTATATACTAAATAAATATCTTTGGAAATAGGATACCTTTAATGAATGTGTTCTGTGTGTATATATATATATCTTCTTGTTAACAAGCTTCAAATTGAACTTTGTTTCTTAGTCTTTTTTCTTTCTCAAGTCCTTGGATTGACCTTTGGATAATTATTTTTTTGCATTTTTTATCTAAAAAACCTGCACATAAACACTACATTATACATACATCCTTCTTAAAATGGACTTACCTGCTTTGTGTAAAGATGTTACATTTCAAATAAATTTTGTGAAAAAGTCAAACTACTTAAACAGTAGTTTGTGTCAGTTTTTCAAGTGTAGAAGTTTAATTCTTTGATAGTCTAAGATAAAGGAAAGTTAAAAGTTCAAATACATCTCTTCTTAAAAAGGTGTGGGTTTTCTGCAGTGTAACTCTTGCCAGCTGACAGAATAACCTTGACAGAGTGTAGGTGTTATCCTTTGGGTATTTTTCATACATATTTATTTTGCTGTCCTAGGACCATCCAATGGGAATTAATTACTTCAGCAATGATTGAAGAAATCTTATTTTTAATCTAAGCCATTTTCTGTGAAGTTTAATTCATAACATAAAAGCAGCTCCTGGCTAATAAAAAAAAGATGTATTTTTAATGAAAAAGAATTGCCTTGAATCCTCAGCATCCAGTAGACATGCCTCTCTCTCTCTCTCCAACAATCGTAGCAGATGATCTTTGCCATATAATGTTCTTCCTTATCTTCTAATTACTGGAAAAATTCACGTTTAATAATAAAAATTGTCTTGACTGAACTAAGGGGCTTTTAGAGAGGTAGAGGAGGCTGGTTTACAGTTCAGTTCTCTCACATTAAGAAATATTAAATACATTTGGGAAGAGCTCAGGGTAGTAAGACTTAAAGTCCCTAATTTTCCAATTTGAATACAGGCACAAATTTATCAATTAGCTCTATATTGTGTGTGTGGGGTTGTAGAAATGTTAATAGTGATATTTCCAAATGACCCTCAGTTCTCTACCTTTTTATGTTTCTGAATAATTTTTAGCAGCGTTATAGTTCACAAATAGTATGGTCACAGGCCAATGAAGCAAAAAACTCAATTTCTTGAGTTCTTGGGTTGGTTATTTAGAATAATGCTGCAGCATGACTAATTGTGAAGCGTATAACCTGCAGATGATAGAACTGGCATGCAGAAGCCTGGCTGTATTCCTTATTCTGGCATGGATTTCTTGTGTGACCTTAGGCACCTGTCTCTGCTTCTGTTTCCCTTCGTTGTAGTGTGCCTTACCTGTTTTGAGACTACCTTTACCTACTTCCACTTGCATTTTCATATAGATAATAGGTGGCATATATGAACATAAACATGTTTTACTGAAACACAAATATAAGCAGATAACTTGTTCTTCACTACTTTTTCCTAGAAAAGTATTTCCTGGGAAAGTATTTTACATAGCTGTAACTTAATTTAAAATTCAGTATAATCATAGATCAGACAGCATGCTAAGTCTGAATTAAAACCTTGACAGCTTTGAATTTTAATTTGGATCTCAATTTGCCCCTGTAGTTTAATGAATTTAAGTAGTTCCTTAAATGTAAAAAATACTCAGCCTTTTTTTTGGAATATTTGATTATTTTTTTTTTTTGCTTTGGACTTGCCATTTTGACATCTAGAGACAGCACATATAGAAGTACTAGAATTTTGCCAAATGAAGCAATATGTGACAATGACCTAAAACCTCATAGGTTTTTTTAAATTATTCCATATTTTATTTCTGAACCATTTTGCTTCTGGGAACAACTCCCAGTTCCTATGGTGTCATGAGTTTTTGTTTTTACATAGGAGTGTTTCAGCTAGACACCTTTAAGATACCTGGGGGAATCACTGTAGAGCTCTGTGACTGTAACTTCTAGGTGAAGTGTACATCAAAACCTTAAAAAATACTATGGCATGAGTATAGATTTACTTCTTTTGTTTTATTAGGGGAATTTTTAATTGTATTTGAGAGGCTGTGAAATATGAAGTACTTGTGTAATCTTGGTATTTGCAGTTTAGCAGAAAAATTGCTAATTGTCTTGCAGGGTTTATTGATGGCTGTGGTGCGTGCAACATCTTTCAGTTCCTAGCAGTAGCTCTTGCGTTTTTAGCTGGAAAAAGGTATAAAATTATTGAATAACCTCTTTCAAAAAAACCAAAACACCTTCTCTGAGTTGTATGAGAGAAATTCAAATAATTGCAAATTATGTGATATATTTTTTTTATGGAATAAAAATTTAGTGTTCCAGAAAACATAAATGCTATCTGCTTTTAATGGTGAAAACTCAAGTAGAATTTCCATTAGTATCTTGCTAATGAACAGTGAGTGAAAAGAAACAGATGGACTGGTCATATATGAATTGAGTCAAGAGAAAAATCAGTAAAAAAGAGAAATAATTTGCATGGTTTTGAACAGCACTAATGCCTGATTCCCACTGTCTTTTCTTATTATCAGTCCTTGTATTATGGTCAAATCTTGGGCAGCTTTACCAGCTGAAAACAAAGAAAAAATTTTAAATCATAATTGTCTGTAGGTATATGGCATTGTAACTTTAGTTTTTGCATGAAAATGACTAACTCTCTTTAGCAATGGTACTGGCTGTAAGCGGCAGTTGTAGAAGGTTCTGAAATGAGACAAAGAGGTTCAGATTTTACTTATCTAATTGATGTGCCTGTTCAGTTGTGTGGTTTCCCGATTCCATTCCTGGTTCCATTGAGAGCTACCTATGAGGCCCTAGGTTGAGCTGCATATTTGTGTTCAATAGTCTGCGTAAACTGTTCTCAAGTTCCCCATGCTTTTGCTCTCTTGCTGTCATTGTAATCAAAATCCCAGGAGTTATATTTATTACATTAACCATTAGGCCATATCACGCAGAAAGGGTCCATAGGATTTTGTCTTAAGGTGTTAGTTGTGCAATATAGCTGTCACTGACTGTTGTCATATTGGATCTTCAGAAGCTGTGTCTGTTTTTGGTTTTTTTTTTTTAAAGCAAATACTGGGTATTTAGGTAAAGAAACATTATGAAATATTCTCCAGTGATGACTTTTAAATTGTGAATTAATGATTTGTTTGTCTCTGAATATTGAGACCCTCACTACAGTGAAAATGGACTTATTTTTCTTATTGATATCTCCCTCTAAAAATTTCAAGGAGTCAGATTATTCATGGGCTTTTTTTTTTACTTACTACCTACAATTACCAGAGGGCCAATTTGCTTGAAAGGTTGGTTGAAGTCTTCCTACTTGGTCTAATATAATCATTGAAGCATATCAAACAGTAAACACCCATAATTACAGACAGAGACAGTGACATACTCCATATTGTGCCTCAGGAAAAAACCAAGGTGCAATGGTTAGAGAGTAAATTCAGGAGCTAAGGCTGCCTGAATTTAAGTTCTGATTCTGTCACTGGCCCTCTACAGTTTGAACAAATAATTTAATCCCACTCCCCCAGTTTCTCTGTGTGTGAACAATTGCGATGGGACATTGCTTCCCTCAGATAATATGATTGTGCATAGGCTAGCAGCACAGGGTGAATGCTGAGAGGTACTCACTGTTCTTGAAATCCTGACTTGCAATCTTTGGCTCACTGATGGCCTAATCAGAAGTTTGTTCGTATAATACCACTGCGAAATGTGAATTAAAAAACGAGGCTGCATGTTAAAGCAACGTACACATCTGTAATGGAGACTGGAAGTTAATTAATCTACACATGGGACAGCACATCATCTTATTCTCTGGATGCATTTTTGTACTAACATCATGTTTGGCACATCTCTTTCTCAGGGAGAAGTGCAAAGTCCATTGAATTCAACAGGAACAACTCCTGTTGTTTTCAGTGAGATATAAATCCAGCCTCAGAGAGAAAAAAAATAAAAGGTAAATTCTGAAATCTAGTGGCTTTCAAAGGAGAAAATAAATTCAGTGAAATTGAATTGCTTTCTATGTACTGAGTCTGTTAAGTATCAATGTAATCTTATTCAACATTAAAAAAATATTCTAATGATATTTCATTAAAAAATGGGAATAGCTTTCATTTTCATAATTATAATGCTCTTCCTTTGGCAAAATAAAATAAAGTTTACTTTTAATAAAATGTCAATACCAAAATGTGATATAAAAGAATATTTACAATGGTCTGATAAGCTAGCAGCCAAAGTGACTTCAGCCCTTCAAGTTTTATGGATTCTGATTCTTCTTTTTGAATCTTTTAGCAACCAACCATGCTCTTATCTCAAGAATAGTTTTACAGAGCTCATTCCTCTATTGTAGAGGTTACAAATCTCATTGATAATACTTTCTTCCAGTAAATCTCATTTGTAAATGTAATTGTACTGGTGACAAACACCATGTTCATAGTTAATTTCATCAAGGGGTTCTTTTTCTTTTGTTTTAATGGTCCTGATTTTGCAAAATGTAAATCTGTTTTGAAAAACAGGTGCTTATAGGCAGGCTTTGGTACAGGGTCAATATTGCTGCTTTTGAAATATGTGTTTTTTGGTGGTTCTTTAAATAATGCAGAATTATTTGCAGGGTTGGTTTCTACAGTAATGACAAAAAATGGACAAATACCCTTACTAGGAATGTATCTTGAAAACTTCCCAAGATTTCTTTTAAATGTAGTAGTTATTAGGATTATCTTTCTCAGCGTGAGTTTATGCATCCATTTATATGTTCCTTTTGGAATATAGATTCTGGTTCAGGTAGTTTATGTTCACAGTGCTTATGGAACTGGTTGCCTAATCATGATTGCTCCATGGGTACTACTGAAGTAGAGTGGATATTAACCTAAACTGTTTGAGTTTTAACGTTGGAGAAAAATTGCCCTTTCCCAAATTGCCTTTCTCTAATTGAAGTGGGTGGCCAAATACAGAGTTAGTTTTGGGTTTCAGACAAAGAACACACCAGTAAGCTCCTGGACTGCCATACTACGCTGGTTATTACTCAGATCTTTGGGACTCTACAAAGCCCTGCTGTGCAGTAGTCTCAACAGCTAGAATGTGTTCTGTGGTACAGTACTGACGGAAAGATAAAATAAATTAAGAACTGTGCCTCATGCAGGCCCAGAAGCAAAGGCACAATCATTTGGATTCCCAGGTTGAAAATCCCATAAACTTAAAACTATGTAAGCGACCCAGCACTCCTGCAGTGTTTAACAGGTCTCTTCACTCACACTGTATGCTTTTAGTTCTGTCTAGGCAGAGTCCAGCTTGTGTTAATGGTTTTGTGGTTTTGGTGTTATCCTGTCCCACTCCCCTCCTCCCTCACAATTTTCCTTATTTTTCTGATACTATGGCATTGTCTGACTATAATTTTACATAATAAAGGGTGCTCTGCTGTGTTTGTTGCCACTGAGTTCAATAGCTGTCTCTAATTTCTGTTCAAATAGCGCCCTGACAAAAAACCTTTTATGTGCATGGGGTGTGGGCAGAAAGAATGGGAAAAGGCTTTTGTACCACTTTCCTGTCAAATATTAGCCTAAGGAGTACTGAAAATATATTTGATACTTGATATTTATCTAATCAGATTTGTTCTTATGGAATCTCACAATGGATCCAGAACCTTATTCCTCTTGCTGGACCTCCTTCACAACATAATCTGAGGAGTTTTTTGTTTTTTCCTTTCTTACGGTTAGTCACAGTCACCTTGGTATATAGAAATCTGCTAATTATCCTCTGTCTGTCAGTTGTCTAAATAATCTGCAGTGTGAAAGTCTCAAAGGACTCTCTAGTTGACAGGCCTGATTTAGAATTGTGCAGTCTTTTTTTACACAGAAAGGCCCTTTTCTTTCAGTTCTGCCCTTCCTTCTCTGTTTTATTGCAATGTATCTTTTGGTTTTTGTATATCTCTCCTTTTTCAGTGATGTTTTATTTGATACTGTCATCCAGATGCAAACTGGTACTGTAAATAATGTTCTTCCAAGCTTGCCTCCTGTTTGGCAAGTTATGTTTTCTAATATGCTCACTTTGCTCTCTGCATAAAGAGGGATGTTCTGTAAGTATTCTAGTTAATTGTGCCTGCTAATAGAAACAATGTATGACATGCTGGATTTTAAACCAGTTCTGTGTTTCAATAAGCTGATTCTAGCCATTGCATCCACCCAGATCTCTCCAAGTTGGTGCTAGCCTCAATACCTGACTCGTAGCATTTAACAAGGGTTTAACCCCCTTCTCACAGATTATTTAGCCAGCCAGTCTAATTAATAGCATTTGCCAAAATTGCAAGCTGTTTATAAGCGCTTTGTAAATAGAAAAGACATTCAATTCCTGCAATAAATTCTGTATTTAACCTTTGCTTATTGTCTGTGTGACAGTGAAGGATATCCATTCAGAGTTGTACTCTTCATTGTTTCCAACCAATACAGCAGACAAATGTTAAATGTAAACAGTATTCCTGGTTTCTGCTTTTTCTGCTGTGGAATTTCTCCCTGATGAGAAATGAAATTCTCTGCAGCAGAGAGATGGTGTGCTGCAATTATATGGGCCATTGAACATTATAGAGCATATTTGATAGGAGTTAAGTTCACTGCTGCTACTGACTCCAGCTCACTTCAGTGGCTCCTGTAATGTTTTGTCTCTAATGTCAAGCTGAGCAGGGGAGAATGAGGGACTTGACCTAATTTCATAGTGGTCATTGTGCTGAGGAAACTCAGTCTGGCACGTGAGTTTCTCACAAATTAGATAGGAAAAGAGGGTAGCATTTTTAAGGGTATATTGAATTGATACTGTCACCTAGGTGCAAATTAGCATGTTGATACATTGACGCATCATTAAATGCAAATTGCTATTGTTTCTCAAGCTCCTCAAGAGAGTATTTTACCTAGATAATGCTTTAGTGTCTTGGATATATATTATCCAGGGAAATAATCTCTGCAGTCTCTTTAGCTTTAACTTTTTTGTGATGGCCTTCAGGCTAGGAACACGTTTATCTTTTTGTAACAGAAGGTAATGAAATGTGGAACTCCTGTATTCAGACTCCGCTTAGCACAAAAGGAGTGAGGAGACCCTCTCAGGGATCGAATTCTGTCTTGCACCTCCACTGAAATCACAATCAACAGAAGTAACTCTTGGACTAGACTAGAACATGACAAAAATACAGAGGCAGGTCTACCTTTCTGTCTGTAATATCAAAGTCACACCTAGTGTCTTCTGGTTCTGCTGTGAGTTAAGGAATGCAATCTGTGGCTGGTCTGCCTGTCAGCCCTCTTCTGCATCCATCCCTCTCTTCTCCGTCATCTTTTCCTCTGAGTGTCATCCCCATACATTTGGGAAAACACAGTGAAGGTGGGTATGTAAAAAGATACTTCACTGGCTGATTATGTTATGAAGCTGATTATGTTTTCCTTTCTTATCTCTGTAAAATATCCAAATATTCATGCCATTTTACCCTTCATCTGTAAAGCAGTCTTCTCTTCCTGCCACCCCCCTGCTGAGATTCCTTTCTCAGCAACTACCTCCTTGTCTTCCAAGGTCTTTTCTTCTACCTGAAGAACAATGATCACAGCTATTCATTCAAAGCATCCATACTGTGTCACTTCAATTGTAAAAGCAAGGCAAGGTCATGGCTTGTGTTTCTGTTTCTTTTTTTTATGTATCTTTCAAGTGTTAAAGTTTTAGTCACTAAGACTTTTAAAACGTAACAGTGCAGCTATTCTGTGTATCCAGTTCACTTGCATGTAGTGCTATTTATGTATGTCTGCTGTGTAATGCATTACACACACAAACTCTGTGTAGTTTTATGGACAAAGCCCTGCCATGTGTTGTAAACTAAAATCAAGCTAGCAGGCTTTGTGTATGTAATGCACAGTGCCTTCTCTACTCAAAGAAATCTAGAGGACTGTTATCTAGAGGAGGGGGGTGTGATCATTACACTGTAGTTTTCCATTAGCGGTCCCCTGTTCAGTGCGTATTTTCTCAATTCCCTTTCATTTTTTGATTCTGCTAGTCAGTAATTGTCATTTGTTTTCTTAGTGTCATGACCTCAGGCCTGGAGGCTTAACTCACATTGCAGTCAACTGCCATCACTCAGCAACAATAAAACCTCCTGCTTAAAAAGGTAGAAGTTACCAAACAAAATGTGTGGGGCTTCTTAGACTTCAAAGGGCTGAAAGTTAGAGCTGCCTCAGTAACTATCAGAGGAACTGCAGTGAAGCAAGAGCAGTAACTGTCAGCAAGCTCTTATATATCTAGGGCAAGTGAAGATACAGATGTCTGATTTTTGCCTGAGTACGCTCTGTTAAAGTCCATGGTGCTTACCAATGCAAGTATTTTTTATCCCTTACATATATAGGGAAACAAGAGTGTAAGCCCAGTTTACAGACTGGAGCTGTGAACCACTCAGTAAACTGGTTCAATGGCCCATAGTGCTTTCTGGGTTGTCCTCTTTGTCTAAAACTCCTAATACGGTTGTGAAAAACTAGAGAAATAGGTATTATGTGAGATCCCAAGTGAATGCAGACTGGATCCTGGGACTCTACTGTACTTTACTACTGCACTGTCAGTACTGTAATGAAAATGAGTAACAGAAAAATATTAAAGAACAGGCTTCTTTCCTTGGATTAATGTTTCTAATTATCTTTTTATAGTTGAAAATTAATCAATGACATTTTAATGGCTTTCACTACAAACTTTACAGTATGTCCACTTGTTGTGTCATATTCTGCAGTGATTAATTTATTTACCTAAATTCACATGGATGGCTTCCAGGTTTGATTGCTGTGGTCTTTCAAATTGCACCTGACTTCTCACAGCAAAATGGTCATAGGCCATGAGTCGCTTAGGAACAGTTTGTTTACGTGAGCTGATTTTCAACTGTAGAATCTGTTTGAGAAGATCCTTTTGCCGATTTTTTTCTCAGTTGGGTTTGTCTTCAAATTAGGTTTTATAGATTCATCATTTACAAATTGATCCATACTCTGTAGCGTGTATATGCATTCACTCAGAGTAGCACACAAAAGAGAAGCAGATGTTCTCCAGATACATGCTTTAATTTTTCTTTGGTTCAACACATACTCACAGTGACATCTTTTTGATATATCCCAGTTCTGCTCATTAGTCACAATCTAATGTTTGTCTCCTTTCTTTTATAATTTCTAAAATAATGTAGACTTTTTCCTGAAAATTCATTTTTATGAATTTTTGGTAGTATTAGCCAATCACATAAATGTGATGCCAAAAGGCAATCACAAATGATACAAAAATACCATCAAAATAAGCATGTGTAAACATCTGAATACTTTGCAACAGTTGCCCAGCTGTATTTTACAAATAACAGTGAATCATTTATTTTAATTTTGTATCTGCTAGCTGAATTTAATACAATAGTTTAATGTTTTCCCCATATTTGTTCAGCTCTTTTTCTGAAGTTTTCTAGGGATGTGTAAGAAATGTGTATTTAATTCAGACTAAATTGGTAAATTATTCTTCTGGCTTCAGAGTTTGCCTACAAATTTGATTTCTACAGTAATTAGCATGAGAATATCAATGAAAGCTAGTAAAATAGAGGAACAGAAAATGGAAGTTATTGTTTCATTATTTTTCTTCTGTAAGCTTCTCAAGTAGTTCTGCTGATAATCTGTCAGATGTAAAGATATTCTTTCCTATTTGACACTAGCTGGCATGTTTTCCATACCAATTGATAGTTTTTCTTACGGAGTTGCCCTGTACACACAGTGTATATGTTGTCCAGAGACTCTTGTTGATGTTGACTCCAAAAGTTCAAGTCAGATTTCCCTTGCTCAGGGAAAATACTGCTTTTCTTGGCTTAAATATGCTAAAGTATCATCTACCAAAATCTGCAGTTTGAAATGTCTGCATTTTATTCTCCTGTTGCACAGATTTGATACCTAACATCTTTTTCTCAGCTTGCATAACAGCTTTAAAATAGCACTGAAACCTTTTCTGTATCGATCATGTTTACCACGTGAAATGTTTGAGTTTACCTTACTTGTGCTACACCTTTCCATATACTTGCATTTTGATTCATAACAATGTTTAAAACAGTCCTGTGATGCAGAGTTAACACGTTTTCCTTTCATCTTCCACATGACAAATTTTGATGCAGAAAGTAAATACTCCTCTGTTAAAAATAGCGGAACATTACAGTGTACTGTTTGAAGCTGTACATTATGAGGGTTTGCTTTACCACATTGTCTGATTCTTCTAGTGCGTGCAACTGAGGGACACCACTAAGAGCAGTAATTGACTTCCCTTGACAAGTTCAGTTATTATTCCTTTATGGGTGAATCTCAGAGATAAATAATTCAATGGGTGGTGGATACACTATGCGTTTACAGTAGAATAAACAGCTACAGAATAATATAATAAAAGTGCTCCAAATAAAAAATGAGAAGCTGCTTACCCCAAACTTTCTGTTTTATTTCAGAGCCATGAATTATTTGTTGTGGAATTCTCTTTACATTTTTCCACAATAGTGTTCTATATTGCAGGAATAACCTCATCTCTTGATTATTCCTCTTTTAATTTGAGACAAAGTCTGCTAATGTTTTCTTACATTACATCTTGGTAACTGTTAATAATTCTGTGTTTTAAGTGTCATCCACTGTAGACACTTTGGGCTATGCCTTGTAGAAATACAGTTAGGAAGCAGTATGACTTGCACATACAAACAGAAATTTATCAGGAGGCAGTATAGTACTGACTCAGAAAATCCTCTTCGCTTTTTTTGAAATTACTGGAGTTACACCTCAATTTTTACTTTTAAGTATGCCACAACACACCAAATACATCTGAAACATTAAAGATTTGCATTAGTTTCAAGATTGATTTTTGGGTCTCTAAATCCTTGGGAGAGTTTTGCAAGTATTTGCAATTACAGACAACCCATAAATACCCATCAAAATCTCCCTCTGCCGTAATGTTTTCTGCAATGCATCACTATCAGCAGGATATACAATAATAAGTTAACTTGCGTCCTATTCCCTCTGCTATGATCTTAGTGGGAGTACTGTTAACTCTGTAAAAGGCTGTGCAGATCTTCTCTAAATGTCTAAATATACTTACAGCAAATCTACTTTTTAGTATTTGAGCAAGCGGATTGGGGTGTTGAAAGACATCCTTAAAATCTCATTTAAATCTCTCACAAAAAACTATCCTGGAGAGAATCTGGTTTATCTATGTGGACTCACATACTATATTTTTAAAAGACTGGCATCAACGTACTAGCTATATGTCTTCCCTTCTGCTTATTTATTTTTCCCCCTAAGCAAAGCTGAAAACTTCAACCTCTGTTATTAGAAACATTTGTAACGAAAACCAATGACAAACACGTACTATTACAGAACATTATACTATATATATGCCTCATTTATTCTAGTTTTTTAGGACACTGACTTACCAAATCTTATGCTTATAAAAGAGCCAGATGCTAGACACTGGAAATCGCACTTTGATATATTACAAAGCTATATTGTAAGCCTACTGCATGGCCTTCACGTGCACTTAAAACCTACAGGTATGTAAATAATATCAAATGATGAAACTAGAAAGCAGTTTCTTCAGGCTTTATTTTACAATTTCTCACTAAATATATTTACAGGACATGGAGTTTGCTTTAGTGCAATACATAGTAATGTTGCATAAGTACAAACTGTTGAACTTTTCTAAAAAAATAAAGAAATAAAGACTTAACTGATGTTACAGCTAAGTATGTAAAGCAACATTAATAAATCTGAGTGAAAATGCTAACAGCATCTTTTCTTTTCATAAACAACTTCTAGAAACAAACCACAAACCGGCATTACATATTCCCAACTACTAACCCTTGTACAGTACCATATCATTTAAAAAATGATTTTTTTTTTAAAAGCACATATACCGTACTGTATGGCAGTCTTTTTCTACAGATACTGACTTACTCTGTTAATACAAATATGATATAACCTTGGCAGTTTTGAAGAACAAAGTTATCTCAAGATATCAAACATCAGTAACAAACTCTGATAAGCACAGCTTCTTGAGAACTTGCTTTAACAGCATTTCTTCACAGTGATATTTATGAAAGGTTGGAAAAAGATTAGCATAAAATATTTCCATCCTTTTTCAGTTTTTATGCAAAAATCATTACTTTTATATCGGTAATTATAAAATTACAAACACTTTCTATAAGTAACTGCATCTGTAGTAATGATAGAAAAAGTTGTCAGTAAGATACCTAAAATGAGGCTTGCATAAAATGATAGTTTGAAGAAAAGTAGGTACATATTTTTTAAAGTAATAATAAGGGTGGTAACTTATTTAGAATAAGCAGCACAGCAGTTTAACAGACAACCTATTAATCAATTAAAAAAGCTAATTATTTATTAATGTTAAAAAAACCAAGAAACTGTGATGAGGTGAAATCAACATTTTAAAAGATTTGATGAGACATTTACTCTTAATCTTAGTTTTGGCACTTTATTGGAACAATTACTTTACCAAAGACCAAAATATGTATAAAAGTTATACAGCTCCTTGACATACCTGGCAGATATAGTACATAAGTACTGGCAAACACTGAAAACATAGTTAGTTAAACATTCCCACAGAATTGCACATGCATGCACTATTTGGACAACAGCATTTTATCTATGTTCTTGGAGGTGACAAACTTGCATTACTTGGGTATTTTAGGCCATTTCTTCAGCAGATCTTGTTTCTGATTTAAGTCTTACAAATTCTTTAGCAACTTCATCATTGGTCCTCTGAGAAAGTATTCTAAGAATTGTTAACCCAGTTTCATCTACAGAGATGTTTCTCAACAAGGGGTACCAAGATGAACAGCTACCTTTCTCTGCTATGTTTTGCAGCTGAATAACTGTCATTCCTATAATGCGATCTTCCCTAGCAAAGCAGTAATCTTTCACTGAGAGGTGAAGTTCGTAGGCTCCTGGCTTATCTTCATTACTCAAAATGCTGCATGGATTAAAAATATGAATTTAGAACAAGGAGTTCAGTTTAATTCCCCTAGGGAATGAATGTAGTCTAGAAATCTTGTAAAAATTAAAGCGATAGTGGTAGTTTAACTTCCATAGTTCCATTTTGTTGTGACAGAGTATTGTTTATTTTTAACCTCCTACACAGTTAATCTTTCAGGTGCTACTGATGATGTAGCCTCTGTTCCCACTGACCTGAACAGAGACAGAGAACTGATCATTCCCTCAATATCGGAAATAGTTACCTTCCCCTAGAAATTAGCTGAAATGTTCAACTAGTTCCACAACTATCATAACCACATCTTTAAACCACTTGCAAAAAATAAAAATCACTAGCAGAGCCTCAAAAGGAGCTCTGTGGTCAGACACTGAGAAAGTGAACTCTGTCCTAGACAGGTCTGGGGGGTAAGGGGGGAAAATGAATTGGTCTCAGTTAGGAAAGGGGGAGGAGGAGTAAACAGATGAGACGTGCTGTTGAGAAGTACTGAATCTGAAACTCCAAGTTAGGTTCAAATTTCTTATTGCTTTAAGGATTAAATAGAGAGAGAATAGATAGAGATAAATAGAAGGATTTATAGAAGAGATAAATAATAGGATTAGCACTTGCACAACCCTTTACATATCTAAATATCTCAACAGTTATAAAGGCCCAGGTATTTAGCAGTTACAATTAATGCTTCAGTTCAGATAACTATTTGGGCAAATAGATTTTCTAGGTATATAAAGTCATTCCTGTATAGGGAAATGAATTGTACATTTTACGTCTTTTGTAAGACTGAAAGCTTAGTGGTTGTCATTTATCTTCATATAAAACAAAGATACAACTTACTAAATAATTTTGAAGTGGTGTCTATATCTACAGACTCCAATGTGTATAGTGGCTTTGGGATGGTTCTTTTATGTTTTTACCAGTTTAACTGCAAGAAATTCTAACAAAAATTGCCTAAATTATGCAATTAACAGACAAAAAATACTTACAATTGGAAAGTTTCATTGTATTTTGGTGACCAGGTGTTGCTCTTTGTCTTGGTTCCATGTTTCCTCTTCTTGTCACTTAGGTTAGGACCTAATATGCAAACTTCCACAAATGGCCGGAACATAGCTGTTGTTTGCCAGTTTAGATTATTAATTGCTACAACTGTAAAGAAATAAAACAAATGAAGTTAAATAAAAGTCCCTTAGAAGAGCTCCAGTTAATTATCCAGTATGACTTTGTATAGCCAATGAAAGGTGACCTGAGAACTTCCCTACAGGATACCGATTACCTATCAAGCCTAGGAGGAGCTTTCCCTGTTTTCTGCCAAATAGGATGTCTGACTACTTTCAGTTACAACAGTAGAAAATATAAACATATATTTTACAAAAGCTTTCCATTAACAGCTCTTTTGTCTGCTAACTTTGCTGTAATTAAAGAATCAGCTTATACTAATGTAAATGACACTGGGTTTCCTCTGGAATTCCAGGTTGTGCAGAACAGATATTTTCTTAAAAATGGAACTTTTAAAATCTTGGTGCAGTCATTCACCATCTAGCTTTGTTACAGATTTTGGAAAATTATATTATATGCAAGCAATTCAGAAGTGTAATTTGTAATGTTTGAATTTATGACTCCATCACTTCATTAACTGTCCACACAGAGAAGTACAGATAGTACTTACCTGCATAATCATAACATCTACTGATGTTGAGCAAGGAAAAAGTATGCTCCTAATCACCTGAGGCTTTACAAGTAGTGCAATACTTAATATTTGTTATTTCATTGTTGGTATGTTTTACTTAAGATGTGGTACTTGAGGGTTTTGGATTTCGTTGTTGCTTTCTTTTTAAAACTAGCTATTTGAAACTTACCTTTTACAATGACTTTATGCTCACCAGTTCCAGGATGTGTAGAGACATCCACCTGTATAGATATCTCACCCACTGAATTATTAGTGGTTTGGCCTGAAATAATAATTAGTAGGTTAGCACACCTGGCTTCTCAATACATCAAAAGAAACAGACAATGAAAGAAGGTGAGCAGTTTTTTCTGTCAGAAACACTTAGAAATATAGAACATATTTCACACTTAACTGGGAATCTGTTATGGTTTCAGAAGTGATTTTGCCCCCAAAATACCCCTCAATTGCAAATGTCTATGTAAAGTGCCTCAGCAAAATAAGGAAACTGCTTTCACCTGGAACCTTCCATACTGGTTATCATTAGGTGCATTTGCATCTTCAAATGCAAAAATTGGTGGCTTTGTCAAACATTGTTTGCATGTGCACCCCAAAAATCTTACTGCAAGTATGCATTTGGAAAACTATTTCTATATTGTTATTGATAAATCCTTTGCTGGGGGTTATGTCTAAGCAAACTACTAAAGTTCTGCACTAACACAGACACAGGAGCTAAAAGTAAAAAGGAGAAGGTTGTAGGTATGGCAGAGGAGCCAGGAACTTAATTTTGAAAGACTTTATTTTTGAGCGCTAATGCAGGTTCCAGGTCAATTGACACATAATGATTCCTTTAAAAGGACTTTCAGTATGTGTTGTAATGTCTTTTAATATATCAGGTTATAACAGTACAATATAAGCAAAATTGGGTATGTTTATTTGTTCTTTAATTGGATGACTGTGAACGCTGAACTCTGAACACTTGCTCCCCAGTCTAATCTCTGTGAAGCAAATACTAAAGCAAATTACCATCCCTTTATAACTGGCTGCTCTTTTTGTGGGTTAGCAGAGGTAAGATTCTATCTTCTAAATTCCTCACCCACTGGTTCCCCATCCATCTATATGAGAAGGAGAAGCAAACATTCATTTAGAAGTTTTCTAGCAGCTCATGCAGGAATTCAGGAAGGGGTGCAGAGAAGAGGGGTGTCTTGTGTAATCATACTGGGAAAAAATATTCCACCCCCCCCACCCCCCAAATTAGTTTATACCCAGAATATGTATCTTTTTCCCTTTATCACACAGTCTTTTTCTGGATTTCACCATTAGTATCTTCCTAGAAACATGTTCTGCAGTGATGTTTAGTCGTCGTATTGGCATAACCCGATTGCAAGGTCAATTAAATACTCTTACTGCAAGTGTTAGTGCTCCAGAGAACAAGTGTTTTCCCTGATAAATGTGGAAATTCAGTGCTCAATTAACTTCCTCAGCATCCTTGAACACTGTTCTGCATTTTCCAACTTTCAGGTGAGTTTGGTTTGGAATTGTCATGAATCCACATTTAGATTGTACTCAACCACCTTTTAGCAAAGTACACAGTCTCGGTATCTTAATTTGGTTATAGCTGCTGCTTCTGAATCGCAGGGTACCTGTACCAATTTTGCTGCTAGATGTATTTCAGTGTCAGCCCGAGGGTTTGGATCGCTACTGACATGTAAACAGGCAATTTGTTAGACATCAGATTTTTAATGACAAGAAGTTTAGTTTCAGTGGCAGCAATTAATTTTCTTGTTGTATTTGGACAATTACTTAAAGCTGTGGTATATGGGATCTTTAATGAAGTTACTGAATCATTCTACATCTTGTTCATAATAAATACTACTTCTTTTTTAAAAAGCATATATAAAGAGATATGAATGAAATGGACTAGAAAAGCCAAATAAAATCAGTAGAACAGCTTTATTTAGAAGAGTAAAATAAGGTATCATCTGAGTGTACAGTGAAATTAGTTTTTATTTAGAAAGAGAAAGGAAATTCTCATTTGGTCATGGTCATACAGCTGATTTTATTTGCTTTTGCAAACACACTATCTTTAGACTATCAGTAAGTAGCATAATACTGACACTGAGTTTACGCTTGTTGAAATAAAATTTATTTATAAAATAATAAAAAAATATATTTGGAGTGCAAAGTGCTATGTAAAATTATTCTGTCCAGAAAACCAAGATTTTAAAAAAGGTCTCATTTTCATTACACAAAACGTGGTGTTTTTAATGGAGTTATATTTAACTCAGTGGGATGACTTGTGTGAAAACACCTTCCCCTATATTCATGTGGATTACATGAATCAAATGAAGGTAACACCTAAAATTCAGAAGGAAGCTTATCCAGGCTAGTACCCCAATACTATAGCTAATATATATTTTTATATATAGGTTAGTATTATTTGCTTTCTGATGCTGTGGAGTAAATCAAAGAGAATAGAGACTGGAGCTTCTAGAGCATTAATCTGTCTTGTTCTTTCATACTGTGAAATTCCACCTTTTCAAATTGTTAAGTACTGCATGGAATTCAACCTTAACAGGTTCTGGTGGACCTTTTTATGAATGATGCTTTTGATTCCACATATAGCTATCTTCAGCTATGAAGTCTGAGTCATTTATCTTTTGTTCTAATGATAAAGGTTTCATTGCCAAGCTGGACAGGAGAAGAGAACCAAGAATTAGCAACATGTAAATCATAGGGACACTGAATACATAGGATAAACTGAATGTACTGAGAGAGTGTAAGAGAAGTTCTCAAACTCTCTTCCAATCAAAATTAATAAAAATTTACCACTTACTACAGTGGAAGGTGAGTCAGGCTGATCCTGAATTTCACTGAAAAATCAATTACTTAAAAGATGTTTTGGTTTAGGGTTTTTTAAGAGAAATCAGGAATGTTTTAAAAGAAAACAATTAGCGTTTTCATTTGATAGCTTATGCAGCATCTTGTGGGTGATGGTAACAATGGAGCATGCTATGTTAACCTGTAATAGTGATGCATTAGATCTCACCAAGACAAAATTTATGAATCTGCAAGATAAGTCTTGCTCTGGCTCTCCAACTTATTAACTATGCAAAGTATATCCTTGCAAAGGTCTCCTAACTGATCTTTTTCTTTCCTTTTCCTAGTAGCCCATAATTCACAACAGTGCTCTAAGCCATATTGCAAATATATAGTGGGATTAGTCCTGTATGTATAGCACTGTTTGATAAGTTATAAAGAAATCTGTGTAAAACATCACACAGACAGCTGACATTAAAATGATCCTACATTTCACTATTGCTGAGGAAAACTCCTGCAGCAGAATGTCTCAGCCAGCAGAGACAATTTCTGTTCTAGACTCTAGTGGAGTCTGGAATATAGGCTTGGTTTCTTTCTGTTACCACCCCATCCATCTTGCATTTATCTCTCTCTGACCTGCTGAACAAACTAGAGACACAATTCTTGGACATTCAGTGTTTTCTTATAGCAGCTTTTGTCAACATTAAGAACTACAGCACTTCTTTTTAAAGTCTCTGATCTCAGAATCACAGGATGGTCAGGCTTGGAAGGCATCTCTGGAGATCATCTGACCCAACCCCCTGCTAAAGCAGGATCACCTCGAGCAGGTTGCACAGAGTCACATCCAGGTGGGTTTTGGATTTCTCCAGAGGAGACTCCACAGCTTCTCTGGCAGCCTGTTCCAGGGCTCAGCCACCTTCAAGGGAAAGATGTTCTTCCTCATATTCAGAAGGAACCTCCTATGTTTCAGTTTGTGCTCATTGCCCTTGTCCTGTTGCTGAGCACCACTGAAAAGAATCCTCCTGACACCCACCCTTAAGATATTTGCATACATTCATAAGATCCCCTGATCTGTCTATTTCTGCTGGTTTGTTTTCTTTCTTGCTACCAATTCTTGTGAAGTCACAGCAGGAGTTAGTGATTGTGATTGCACTGTGGAAAGGTCTATTTATCCTACCACATTTCAGAAGACAATTTAACTGACAGATTGCACTTTTCTTTCTTTAGTACTGTAATGTAACTAATTAGAAGGTTAACAAGCACAAATGATTCTGCTGTGTTTTTGAAAAACCTTATGGTTGCTTAACTATTACTATCTCTACTCTAAACTCTGCTTTAGATTTTATTTGTTAGGTTATTTATATGAATCAAAATACACCATACTCTCATAGGTGGGTTTTAAAGTGATCACCTGCATTTAAACTGCATTCTTTTGCAGCCATAGTACAACAAATAGTAAAGGAGAAAATATATTTCCGCTGGCCAAAGGTGCTTGTTTCTCAGTGGACAAAAAGTCTAAAAAGCTAGATTTTGATTTCTCCCTTATTTAGCATCTGAAATGTTATCAGTGTGATAGTTGTTGCAGCCCCAGTGATCTTGACAGAAGGGAGCCATTTTTGAACAAGGACCTACTCAAAAGTTTCTTAGTCATGGTAATCATCTTGGCTACATGTGCACTCAGAAACTCATTCTTCTGTCTTCTATTCTTAAGTAGGTAGGTACTTTTGGAGGTGGACTTGTAGAGAAAATAGCAGAAAATACAAATCGAAAATGAGTCATTAATATTTTGTAAAAATAAATCAGAAACTCCCTATATTCTCTAGCATAATACTCCTGCTAAATGCAAGGGACTTCTCCTGAATCAGTCTGTGATTGTGCACAAAGTACATTTCTGTGAAAGGGGTCCTTTGTCCTGCTCAATCCTTTAGCAGCAGAAAGTTTTGAAAAAGTTTTCCCATCAATCAGGAGGACTTTAGAAAATAACTACTAGGTTTGCATGAAAAAAGAACCCAGCAGAAATAAATGGGATGCACAGAAAATGAGCTAGCATAAAATTTAAGAATAGAATTTGAGACATTGAGACCTCTAATGGAGTATACTTTCCAGCTGCTCTGGGAGTTGGGACTTTGAAACTGGGATGCTTTTGTTATTTCTTGAGGAAAAGAAAATTAAAAAGGAAAATGTTAAGAGCAGGTTGTTTGTGGGGCTACTAGGAGCATTGGTATGCAGCATGGACCTCAAAAAGTGGCACAACACATCTGAGAAGCTGAGCTGATCATTGGACCGTTCATAGGTCTGAGCTCTGCCTTTCCAACCACCCCAGTTATGCTGCTAGGAATATTTAAGATAGCAAACTAAAACCAGTTTGCACTATTTGTATATTCTAATATAAAAATAGGAAAGTTTATATAATGATGCAAATTGTCATACAGAAGTATTTATGGAAGATAAAATTGCTGTGTCTGAAAAGGTATTGCTTGACCTATCTGTTAACAGAATTAGTTGTTATCTGGTATTGTGTTTAGATAAATGTTGTCATCAATCTTGCAATCTCTTCTTTTTACAGTTCAGTATAGCAAAATGTGGTAGCTATATGAAAGCGAAATATAGCAGCCTTCAAAACTAAGCAATGAAAATAAATAATTTGATGGTTTAAAAAAGTCAGACAGAAATATGTGGTACTGAACCCTAAGAGAAAAATCTGTCCGTGCACTCAGCCATACCAGCCTTCTCTCTCATCAGGTCCGTGCCTGTAGTACAGAGTTTGAAAATGGTTGTGTAATCCTAGGTTAACATATCATTTCATGATGTGGAGCATCAATTATATTATGTTATGCCTTATGATAGCAATTCTTTCTATTCAAACTGCTTTAAAGATCTTTTGGCATTCATTGTATCTTCCTGCTAGTAGTTGCATGTAAAATCCTTAAAGGCTTTATTTGAGGGCCTGTTTCTCACAAGATAAAGAATAAAAGAGTAGTAAACTGTGTGTCAGAGAATGAGCAATAGATTGGGGACGTGCTTGCAAAACAAGGATTCTTCTTATGCTGCAAAGTAGCAAAAGAGGATAATAACGGAATGTTTTTATTGCTCTTCAGCCGGGGACATATTCTTTTTTCATCCAATAACAATTACAGCTTTCAATAACAACAGATTTAAATGGTTTTTCTTGTCTTGATTTTTTTTTAACTCTTGAGCTCTAGAAGCATTAGTTGTCAAAGTGATTGTAGTCTGTGTGGTATCCATTCTTGCTTAGTGATGCTTGCAGGGACAATTTTAACTCTACAGTGATATTGTAAAAGTAAGACTAACTTTTTTGCAAAATATCTAGGAGGACAATATGCAGATGTTCTCGTACCTTCCATTGTCTCTGTAACCCTTTCCCCAAACTTGCGTTGCATTCACAAAGTTTGTAGAACTCGTTTGGAAAAATTGTGGTTTATTCAGAATTATTCAAGAAATTGTTTTATTAAAAAAAAAGAAATCTTGACTGTTAAAGTGGATTGTTTTCTTCCTCTACCTTCTGTCCAGTTTATAGATCTGTTTAGCCTTAAGTATGTGGTTAAGTTGTCAGAGTGTATACATAGGAGACAAAGTAGAGATATGAGACAAGGAGGCACAGTCAAAAGTGGAGCTTTTTGGAAATTCAGGCAACACTAAATAGAAAATAAGGGTTGGACATTGTCACCAAAACCAGCAGCTGGGTGTCCAAAGCCCCATGTGGCTCTGGGTTTATGGTCTTCAGTTCAGGTTCCAGAAAACTCAGAAATATACTGTATCCCCCTCCTGATGCAAGATGTTATGGATCTCTGAGGAGAGAATTGATTCAATTTCTGGAAGCTGGAATGTATTAAGCAGTCTACACAGTGTCCAAGAGATCAGTGTCTGTTCTCAGGTGTTTGAAAGCAGAGCTCCTAATTTGTATCTGAAAGGCTTTTTATACTATCTGCAGTTATTACAACATAATAGTCTATTATTTGCTTAGAAATGAAAGCACTAAATGTCTGAATCTATTGAATATATATATATATTGTCAGAAGGCCTTTACTTGAATTTACTATATATATTTTTTCTTCACACAATTATATTCCGGTTTTCCATACATTCATGATTCTTTACATTTAATTGATGGGCACAAATGACCCCTAGGTTGAGAAGGTAAACATGAATTAATTATTTTCTTTTATGCAAAGAGAGTGCTTCGTTAAACAGAAAAGGAATCTGACATTTACCAAACACCCATCTGACTTTAAATACTAATATGTTTTGTACTGAACCAACCAGTGCTTATATAACAATAATAGAAAGGTAAGATGAGATTTGATGGTGATTTGGTTTTCTTTTTGTTCACCTTGGAATTTCATAATTTGCTCATGCCTTAGATTTATATTACCATGTTGGTGTTTGGTATTTCTCTTCTTCTAGTTGGCATGGTTCTATAATCAACTCTAGATTACGCACGCTGCTCCTTTCTGCCCTACTTCAGGTCTCCGATTCCCCAACTTCCATACCAAATGGAAGTGATTCTTTCTTACTGAGTTTTCCCAGCCTTTCATTTTACTTTACACTTACCTGATTAAGCCTCTCTGTATGTCTACACTGCCTCCTTCTAATGTCTAGGGTTAATATATTTTTATAGTTCTGGGGGCTAGATGTCCTTCTAAAGTCCTTCCTGGACTTTTGTAGCGACTTGACTTTCTCCCTCTCTCATCCAGGTACTCACAAAAGTTGTTGCAAGTGGTGACTTTTGCAGTATTTTTGCCCTGAAGTAGTCAAATATAACAAGCTAGGCTCTGAAACAATCTTTATAACTTTATTAAAGGTTTGTAGATTTATGGAGGTTTACATTTTTTCTTCTTTATTTTTTTAATTCTGTCTTTTAGGATTTGGGATTTTGAGACCTTCTATCTCTCTGAGGATTAGAAATCTAGTTTAAAAGAAAAACAGCTACCTGCAAACTAATCGTCATGCGTGACACGATTTTATTACTTGAGACTTAGGAAAAGCTCACTAAGCACTGTGAGCCAGGCAATAAAACCAGCTGAAGTGGCAATGTTGCCCTCTGGTAACCCTATCCTATCCCATTCGCTAGCTAGCTGCTTCGGCATAAATCTGACCATTTATTTAAATACGGCACCTATGCTTTCACCTTATTTTCTATACAGGACAAAGGAATGAAAAAGTTGAAGAAACATTCAAGCTTTCACAGTCCCAATGCTCCAGAATTACACAAGCTATGGAATCAACAATCTTACTCAGACATACATTTATCATCTTCTGATTAACGATGCCAATAAAATACATGTATATTTGTCTGGGGTTAATTTATTAGAAAAGAAAAGATCAGGGTGACTAATCAAGTTCTTTTTCA
Source organism: Falco rusticolus (assembly GCF_015220075.1). Classification (NCBI taxonomy): domain Eukaryota; kingdom Metazoa; phylum Chordata; class Aves; order Falconiformes; family Falconidae; genus Falco; species Falco rusticolus. The sequence continues at coordinate 17,696,287 of NC_051193.1, read as the reverse complement.
CAGGACCTGGAGGCTCTATAATTTAGAGGAAAATCTTGAGTGCATGTTTTAGCATTTTTATTTCTACAAAGGGTAAGTTAAAGCTAAATTGTTTGTATTTGATTAGAAAACGTGTATCATTTATCTTAAGGATCACTTGATGTGAAGGTATTGACAGAAGATTCTGCAGCATGTGTAAACCTCTCAATTGTACAAAGCCACACTATCAAAATACATTTTGTCCTATTTGATTTTCTGTAATGTCAGACAGAGTGATATCAGAGCAGAATATTATGTTGTGAGTAGATAGTACTGGTTTGAGTTTCAGGGTGGAATCCCCAGTGAAGACCTTCCCCTTCATCTCTGTCTGGTGTATGCCGTGCTTCGCATGAGGGCTGGCAATTGCACAACCCCAGTGAGACCCTCCAACATCTGTAGCCACTTGTATGTCTATATAGTAAGAAACCAGGGATGAGCCAGCTTTGATGTGGGAGGTGAATACCCTGTTAGCATCATCCATCCATCCATATGTATGTGTGTATATATATATACACACAGTCCAGTATTTTAACCAGGCAACATACAGGCAAGTATAGCCTCTAATATTAAGAGGTTTATATATGTAGTGAATGCTCTACTAATACCATTGTTATTTTTCAAAACCGATGTCATCTAACTGATGGATAAGAGGAGCTTGTGTTCATTTTCTTGAAGACTTAAGAGAAACTGTAATATACAACTTAATTTAGGTGCTTTGTTGTTTCATTTAAAGAGTAACAAAAGGAATTTTCCGTTGTGATATCCTCTTAGGTGAATGTTCTGTAAAGACCTTACACTTCACCAGCAGTCTGGGGGTTTTTATATGTGAACTTTTAAAATATTTATTTTCTGCCACTATTCTGAATGCATTTGTTTTGATATTAACATATATGCTAGAACACTCCTATTAATTGTAATTCTGCAAGTTTCTTCATTGTTCTTGTATTTTCTGTTGTTTATTACTATACATTCCTTGGAAATGTATGGTGATTTCTGCAGTTTATAAAGCAGGTCTGGTTTTTTTCTTTCATGAAATAAGGCTGTGTAACACACGATTGTGATCTCAGTTTGAAACTGCAGTGGGTGAAGCAGGGATTATTTCTTGAGGAATATACCTGTATTCTGATAGAATACAGGTACAGCTTTCAAAATATGACACTTCTGACACACAAAAGAGCAGAAAAAAACCTTTGTTTTTTCACTTATAAAAGCTGCTAAACGATTTTTGTTTTCTATAGTCTGATGTCATCTATCTGCTTACCCAGACTTTAGCATGTTTCCTATTTTCTGTTAACTGTTAGTTTAGTACTTGAATCTGATTCAAGAAGATAGAAGACAGTGAGGTTCTGCTTTGCCTTGTACCATTACAGGTTGCAAAGGAATACAGAATTGAATTTTGGCTTGGCAGCTGAAAATAATTTATCTTCATTTTTGATCATGTAACTTCCCTATGTTGGTGGCTTCAGAAGATGAGTATGATGTTACTGTTATAGTTAGTCATTCTCATTAGGTGAATATTTTTAATTCTGCTTATTAACGTGTTTTCAGATGCTTCTTCCCCTTTTAGCTTTCAATTGCCCAGCATAAGAATGAAGATATTTGGTACAAATCAGTTGATGTGAAAGAATAGCCTTTTTTGCAGCCATTTAAACACACAAGTAGGGGTTGTAGTATGAGCTCCATGTTGTTAGATGAGTATTGATTTTTCTGCTTAAGTAATACAAACTCTTTAAAGTCAAGCTAAAAAATGTATTGCAGTCCTGCCGCTATGGATTGCTATGTTGTATACCTTACAGTAACTAGCATTCTCTAATGAGGTTTATAAAACTAAGCTGCTGTAAGTTTATAAGAAAAAATATTTTTCTATTTCCAGTAAGTAACCATTTTAGATGCAACAGTGACATTTACTTTGGAGAAATTACTGGTAATAAATGACAGCAAATTCAGGACACTGTAATGTTTGAGATGCTGTCTTTTTATGTAGTTTACTAAAACCAAAATAATTTAAAGGATATCAAAATTAGAAAGAAGATTTATGGCTGTGGTTTAGTTTAGCAAACCTTCAGTAATTTCATAAACTATAGCTTGTGTTGTGAATGTTTACATTTGGGTTAGCATCAACTCTAATAACATTTGGACAAAAGTACTCTAAAAGGTGAAGGTATAACTCAATTCAATAAAAAGGTATCTGGCGGGCTGAAAATTTTCTCCTTTTTTAGGAACAAATTTCGAGAAGCATCACCAGGATTGGTCTGAGCTTTAAATAACAGTAAGTCAAATATTCCATAGAGTAGGAAAGTTTGATCAATAGGCCAGTAGATACAAAGGTAGTTTTACTTCAGTGTTTTGAGTCTGTTCCTTTTCTTCTGAAAAGTAGAAATATAGTAAAGAGTTTATTCTTTGGCTGTTATTGTTTTGTCTTGATTGCAAAAATGTGGTTGAATTTAGCACAATTTAGTTAAAATTGGCTTGTCCTGCCTGAACTGAAATGTGACCACCTTGTCTAGAGTTGTAGGTTGACAACTTGCATAAATATACATATACATAAATATATATGTACATTGATGTACAAATATATGTCTTTTGCAGAAACCTTTGAGTTTTCCTTGATGATATTCTGTGCTTCCTTCTAGCCATACAGCACTGAACCACCAAGTCCCTGCAACTGAGCAGGGTTTTATAGGTCAGGCGTGGCAGCGCGTTACTATTTCACAACTGATTCATGGATGGCACAAGTGTAGTGTGCACAAACAATTGTTTAGTCGCAAAAGATGTTGAAAACAATCCGTATTATAGTCTGAATTTATGCAAAAATCTTATCCTTCAGCTGAATTTAGAGGACAAAAAAGATCACTTTTACAGTACAAGTGAATGTACAGTATTAGTGGTGCGCAATCTAAACCTGACAATTTACAGCTGACACAAGTCCAAAGGACACAGAATTAATCAGACCTGAACCTCAGGGGATCTGTTTGGTAATGGTGTACTGTTGCTATGAGATTCTCACTTGGCTGCTTTATATGCTCTTTGCAGAAATCTCAGTGACCATACAGTGTGTAAGGTACCAGTTACTCAGGCTTTGAAATGCACTTCACTAAACTGCCCTCAGGTTTTTCAGAATCAATGTCCATTTTAGAGACTCTAAAAGTGACCTGCTCCACAAAATGGTTCTTGGCAGTGCTAACTTTACTGTATGGTTGAGATTTAAAAGTCTTTTTTTCCATTGCTTTGAGTTTAATTACATCCAACTGTCTATTGATTATGGATTGGTTACCTGCACAAATATGAGGGCAGGTATAAATCTAATTACACTTCAGAGAAAGTTTCTGATTTGAAAACAGGGTCATTTTAAGTAGATGCTAATTATACAGCTACAATTGTGAGACTGGAGGTTGTAATAGGTAAGTTTTTCAGTTCTTTTAAATGAGACATTAAAGTATGATGAAAAGCTATGAGTCACTTTTCCTTAGCTTTCATTCCCAGTGGCTACACTTCTGATAACACTGGTGTGCAAATATAGGCATGCTAATGTGTGCACAGAAATGAACACAGACCTCAGGCTGAAGTCATGATGAAATACAGAAAATTCAAGTTTGTGGTTCAAGATTTACAAAAGATTTCTGCTTATGGCTACAACCTGGATAATTTTTTCTCCTGAAGTTACAATGAAAGTATGCATAAGAAAAAGCCAAAAATGCTAGTTATTGATAATTTTCTGCCTAAATTCATAATGTTAATCTTCTTTGAGAGGGGGAAAAAGAATCTATTCCTTATATATTAGAGTTTTATAGCAATTTTCTCACTTGTAATACATGAATTATTAACAGAGATCCCCAGTCTTATATGAAAACTGCCTAGGAAATCATTCCTTGAAATTAATCTTGGGGCAAGCTGCAAAACTCATGTTTCATGCTTTTTATACTGCAAGTAACATATTGTACTTCAGAGGTAAAAGCAATTGATTTACAGCTTAGCTACCTAATTAAATCTTCTCTGATTCTCATGAGTGGGAGCAGGGTAATTCTTTATAGATCAGCAAATCATATTCCTTCCCAAAGATATTAAGTGGCAGACAGGCCATTTTTACAAATGCTCATTACATGCAAAAGAAAACTAGTAAAGTTACTATTATGCAAAAATCTGCAGCTTCTAGAATGAGGAAAAATATTCAGCTTGGAATATAATGCACATTAGACATATAAAAGCATTCCTGTATGTACTGTAGAGGTATAAAAACACTGTCCTAGACTGATTAAAAAAAAAGGTAAGGAGTAGCTTCTTTTTGGAAACAGACGGAATCTTTGCCTGAAAGTATAACCATGAACTCTTGCCCTCTTACTGAAACCATGGAAAGTCCTCTTCTGAAATACACTATTAATGAATGGTATAGAAGGGGACTCTGCATTTCAGTTTTTTTTGCTGGGATACACCAAAATTAGAGCTGCAAAAAGTGGCTTCGGTGTTGCTGACATCCAGATTCAAAAAACATCTAATATCATATCCTTGCATGTTCTCTGTCTTGGTTTGCTTTTGGGAAAGTATCAAAATCTTGAATTTTGGTAAGCGGGCAAAAAAATTATGTGACATTTTCAGCAGGATGGTTTTGAGTCTGAATTCTGAAATGTACAAAGGAAAAAAATCCAGACAGGGAAAATAATGCTGTATTTTAGCCTACAGAAACCTTCTATTCCTTTTGAATCCATCGATGACTTGCTAAAAGTGTGGGTTCTGTAATGGGGAATCAATGTGCTACATTAAGGACGTGTTGCTCACAATTTATTGTTCTTAATCACAGAAGAAAACCTTAATGTATATAGGTCATGCTTTTTACAGTTATCTGTGATTAGTAATTAATATTCTCCATCTCTGAAAGTATCTAGAGCTGCCAATGTACTTAAATTTACTCTGTTTCTGCAGTTATAATAGACCCTCTGGTATGGCTTCTACAACCCTGTCTGTGTTGGAGTGCTCCCATAAATAACCCTGATACTCAGCGTTCAGATAGAGCTATGGGACCTATTCTTCCTGTAAAGTGACAAGCTGATAAATGCACTTCCCTCAGGTAAGCTCCCTTGATTGACAACAGCAGTTGATATGGGATAACATCACATGGGCAAGTTTGTGACAATAAACTCTAAAATACCACAGTGTTGGGAGAAAATGACTGGCAACCAATCATTTAAAACATTTAAAATATAATTTGACATAATTATATCTTTTTTACAGATCACTTACTTTGAGATGTCTGAGTGTGTATAAACTTCTTTATCAAAGCGTCTGTAGTTTGTGTGTAAAGGCTAAGAGCATATCTCAGGGACTGTAGGTCTGGGCTCTTTTCCAGGAAATTCTTTTTCAGCCCACTTCCTCCAGCATGGAAGTATTGCTAAGATGAAAAAAAAAATATTGTCATTCAGAGAGGCACATTATCTGAAAGGCCTCAGTTACAAACATACAATTTTAAGTAAAATTCTTGCACAAACTTTAAAAAAATAACACCTGGCATATGTAGCTAGATTTATGATTACAGCAGGTGACATAACTGTCAGCGTCTACTACACAGCTTCTTTCCAAAGGTAAAAATTTAAGCCTTTTGGGAGAAAAAAATATGCAAAATTTTCATTTTGGTCTTCATGATCTCAAGTATTTATATATCAAAACTGGATATATGTGTATTTGCAGGGTTCTTTTAGGTTGTGGAGAGTGGAATCTGTTTTAATTATACCTAACAAAAATTTCTCTAAAATCAAGGCATGGTTTACAGCACATGTAAAGGATATATATATATATAGGCTAAACAAATTTTAAACCAATGTTTTGTTTAAGCATTTTGCAATCTATATTTCAGTTCTAGGTCTCAAGATCAATGTACAAAGCTCCCAGTGGCTAATTAGTAAAAGCAAACAAGGTTTTTCAGGAAAACACTGTGACTACTTGATGACATGAAATACTAGTCAACTCAATACAGGGCGTGTTGGGAACTGTTAAGTAGAATCTAATCTCCCTACATTTTTGGAGTGTTGCCAAAGGAATATATGTAATATATACATTTCAGTCATATATACAAAATACTTGATCTCAAGCATATCTGTGACAAAGCAGACCTGCAGTCCACACATGTCCATTGCATGTTAGTCTACATATTTCACCTTCTGATTCTTGAGATTTTTGCAGGAGATGGAACAGAAACGTATTTTTCATAACAAAGTCATTATTTACATTTCTGTGTTGATGGCTACTGATCATTAAGGGGAAAAATAACAGTAGGAGCTAAACAAAGTATCTGAAGTAACCAGGCTGAAAATTTTTAGATTGTTTTAATCCTGTGTGGGCAGTTAGTTTTCAGTTTAAGAGGATCCAACTTAATTACCTTTATCTTTTCATCATTGCATACTTATGTTAAATTTGTAACTTTCCAAGTGAATTATTTCATACTATATGTTTCCAAAAATCTCTCTTAATTGTTTGAAAGTATATTCATGATTTCACCCATGATCTTAATCAATTTATAAGTAAGTGCTAAAATCTGCTAATATTTCCTGCTATTGTGAAAACTACTACATTTTTTTTTTTAGTTGTGTCTTGCAATAAAATATCTGCAGCAGCAGCTGCAAAGGACTAAAAGCTCCATGAAAGATAACAGGCATGTAAAGGAACAAGGACAGCCGACCCTAATATTCCTGAGTTTTTATGTTTTTTTGCTTTTGCCCATAAATGGTAAGTTTTGCATGCAAAACCACTAATAGGAACATATTCTTGTATGGAATAAAATGCAGAAAAATAATGAATAAACAGAGTATTACAGATTCAGTTGGACACCTAATACCCTGTTCTTTGGAGATGTAAACCTTAAAATAGTTCACTTGCAACTCATGCTCCAGGCTGAGGGGCTTCAAGGTTTATAGGTGACAAAAAGAGGCTTGAAAGTCACTGACATAGGCAAGGTACAGATACAAGTGCATGATGTCAAACATGTGGAAATCAATGCTGTAGCCACTGCAGTCCCAGCCAAAACTTGACAAATGCCACACAAGTCATACTGGGTGGTAGTTTCACTTCCTAGAGTGCCTCTGGGTTTATAGTGCTTGCAAAGACAAAAATGGAAACTAGAACATTATTATTAATATTATTATGAATGTGATCAATGAGTTATCTCTGGGCTGAGATAATGAGATAACTCAGTTTGAGGTAACTGAGGCCAGAAGGACATTTCTTCTAACAGTAAATAGCAAATTAAGCTAAAAATAATAATATAAATTGCTAAGGTTCTTTTTACATCGTAGAAAGACCAATGATATGCTGTATACATTTAAGATGAAAGTTTATTCCTTTATGTTCTTCAAAACATTAATAACACCATCACCTCTTAAATTCTAAGTTGCTTAGTGAATTAATTTTGGTACTAAAAATAGATCAATAAAAGGGAAAACAAAAAAAGACTGCAAGCACAGAGGTACTCCTCCACACAATCCCTTCCTTTTTACAATAATCAATTACTTAAAATGGTATATGGTATCTGTTAAAATATTTACCATTCTTCTTATTTGGGCCACCATTTTTTTTGTTGTTGTTTTTGAACCATATTTATGTAACATTACCAAAAAATTGTAGATTTTTATCATTAAACTTACAAACTGCATTCCTAAAACAACATAGCAGCCTTTTTCTTGAGTTAACTCACAAGGTTTGTCTTTGTTCGCTTTCTAATAGTGTAAGACCAATTTCTGCATGATCAAGGCTATTTGCTTAGTATTTTGGAAAAAAAGATTTTGCCATATCATGTACTAAGTACAGTAAGCAGGTTATGTCATGTGATTGCCTTACAATGTTTTTCAGAAAGCATTATCTTGCTCTGTTTATGAATGTAGCGCACAGAGATAAGAATATGGAATTAAAAGAGGATTTTCCCTATTTCTATCATTCTCCAATTCTAGACTTTTGGTTAGTAATGTCTATTTAATATCTGCCTATGACTCTTAAGAGTTTAAGCACTGGAAATTCAGGCAAGGTTAGAATTTACATTTTCCCCTACTTTTATTTATTTAGAACAAATGCTTCGAAAGGAAAATAATTAGATTCACATACTGAACTGAGGACTCCACAGGGCTTAATTTGGGAGCACGTATTATTTCAGCATTTTATTCCATTTCTGTTTCCACAAAATATCCCCAAATATTATTTTTATTTCTGAAAGAAATGCCAATTCCACTGCAAATACAAAAAATGGCAAGCGGGTGTCTTCTCTGATACTTTGTTCTTGTCTTTTGAGACACTATTTTGTTGCATAAGACTTGATCACGAATGTGTCCTCTTTTTATATCTTCAATTTTATACTTAAGTAGCTGCCTCCTTACCTTCCTGATGTGCTGTTTCTTCAGCAGCAGACATGAAAATATGCTGTAATTCTATAAATTGATTGCTTTCAAGTTATTTACACCAAATAAAGATCCAGGCCAATGTGAAAAAGACTGATTAGTACATTAAATAATATCCCTTAATGGCTTCTTTTGACTTCAGAAACCCGGTCTGTGGAGACTGTATCAAAGTCTCCAGTTTGGTATAAAAAAAACACCCCACAACAAAAAAATAATACCAAAAAGGAGTTTGTTAATCTCTGTACTTCTACATTTAGGATCATAATGCAATAACAATAAAACAAGTGGAAGTGAAAACAAAGTTTTCAGAACATTTCATCTGGCTTGTGGCCTGATCCTTTCATCCTCCCAGACAGGTCAAATCCTAGAGTTACTTTATCAATTACCAATAAATTTATTTGTATTTCTAGTAAGGAGATTAGCACCAGGTAACGTTGGATGGATTGTCTCTAATATGGGTCCTTTAGAAATCTAATGTAAAACATTTACTGCAATGCTAAGATTTTTCTAAAGTAGTTTTATGCATTACCAATATCTATATTAATAAGGAGCTGGTAATGCATAAAATGAATTTTTCAGAAGTGGTTTTAATAGGTGTGTGACTAATATGATTTTTTGTTTGCACTGAAAAGGGACCAATGTGTAGAATAATTAAAGAGCAATTTTAAATTAATCAGATTATTTAGGAGTGACAGTAAATTAGGTGGTGAATTCCAAACTAAAAAGCTGATAAATTCAACATTGAATTTAAAATAGTGCACAGTAATGCCTGGCATTAAAAGCCCCATTTTCTGGTGTGCTATAGAAAATGTGTCACATGTTTGTGGGAATGTGCATCTAGAAATAACCATGCTTCTTAGGCTGTCTCCTCCGTGGGAGAAAAAGAGGCTGTGCTGCAACATAGTAAGGGTTTTAGCCCAGGTGCTTCAGCTACACTAACTCTAAAGGAACAAAATAATCATGGACTTTGGCTACCAATTCCTTTAAGAGAACATGTTCTGTCTACAACTAGTAGAATAGTTTTCCTAACTTCTCTGCAATCAGACTGTTAGACATTTGCTTTCAAGTCAATACAAGTAGCTCAGGATCAAATGGTTCTTGACGTATTAAAGGGATCCTTATGATTCTAAGGGACCATTCTATATTAGAATCTGTTTATGTCAACCATACTCTTGGTCATTCCAGCACAGAACAGAAAACTACGTAAAGCTGTACCTTTATAGTAGCTAGTGCTACTTCCATTATTGCACATTGCCTCAGGGTCAGGCTTCTGGCTTCCTCTCGAATCACATGGTCCTGCAAAGCAAGTCAACAATGCACGTGATTTTGAAAGACAGACAGTATTGTGGCCTGAAAAACAAATAAAGCCCAAAACCTCCAAATGCTCCCCAAGTCCCTGTGATTAATAGGAATTAATTCAAATTCAGACTTCTTTTACAACAAATTATAACCTAGAGCAATCATGTTGTTTTCTGAAAACAGAGACTGGAGAGAAAAAGAACCAAAGTTTAACACTAAACATCTGTGTAGCATTACTTCTTTCCTTAGGATGTATTAATTCTCTGTTCTGGGGTGCAGAGAAAAAAATAAAATTTTAAGCTTAAATAATTATATTAGAATGATACTGAAATAATTAATTTTATTAATAAACCTGAGAGTCTAAGGATTATTTGTTAATGCTGCACATTACAAAAAAAAAAGGGGGGGGGGGGGTTGATTAGAACATAAGTTAGTCAAAAAGCGACTATACTCCTGTCAAATCTTTGTCTAAAATAAGCATCCTGTGATTTATTTAAGCAACATTTTAACTCCTCTAGCAAAAGGAGCAATTCATAGAAGCATGAATTACCACATTTCTGCCCAAATCTGAAACCTTAATGGCAAAATTGATTGGCAAACAACTGACATCAGTTTCAGGCGCCTGAGCTCTCCAACAAGTGTATTATAGACTTCTGTAATGTAGTGCTGATGAGTTTACTCTAGAGGTACATGCTATGTTTCAATGCACACCATAAATAATACGCAGAAAAAAATGACTAGTATTCTCAACCTAGAGTTTTTTTCAGAACCAGTTGCAGAGGGCAACACAAAGATGTCATAATTTATTTTTTTGTGATGTTCAATGCTTATAAGGCCTAATTGTGCAATATGGGAATGATATCTTCTTGATCCATCTAGTGATCACTTTACCATACAACCATGCAGTCTTTTATCCTGAATTTGGTTTTGATGAGACTGTAAAATCATTACTCACCTGTGAATACTCACTGCCATATTAATTTTTACTATAGTAAATAAGCACGAGGCTTGGCCTCACAGTCACTAAAATTTCTTCTTTTTTTATTTATCATTAGAACAAGTCATTCACAGCTTCATTTGGCTCCATTACCTTGAGTTTTGAGAGTTGTCCAAGATCTTTGGCTGCACTGAATATCATCTGGGGCCCCTGTAATCACATTGAAAATTCAGGAAACAGACTCACTATATAGCATGTTTGCTTTTTATGTCAACATGATCTTATTTTCTGCTAGGACACTAGCCAAAATCACTGTTTTGCAAAGCAAAATGAAAATTTCAATTACACATAAGAGATATTTTCATTCAGTTGATAAGACCAAGTATTTTAATGCCTGCGGCATGATTCCCTCCGGTACCCCATACTTGATACACATATTGCATAGCAGTTGACAGTGGATTCGTGTGCTCCTGTCTGCTCTCTCATTTTGTATTTAATACTTTTAAGCTGATGCTGTGATTATTCTTATACAGTGTGTCAATGAGATTGTTTTGTCCCTTATCATAGCTCTCAGGTGCTATGAGAATGTAAATAACCATAGGGCGAAGTGAGCAACCCTGAGGAACCTGTTTACAGTGAAAACTCAGTTGAGTAACACACAGCATAACGGCGTGCTGGTAAGCCAAAGCCAAAGTTTTAAAGAAAAGATACCAAAGTATTATGAAGTTACACCAATATTTTACAATAGCCAAATCCTGACATCATAATAAGGCCAATACCTACAGGTTTGTCTTGGACAAACAGAATCCTGTTATAATACCATGCTTACATTTTTAATCAGAATTACTCCAAGAAATATTACTAGTGCAGTTACTTGGCAGTTCAGCAAGGCAGAGTTCTGAATATCTGGATTTCAGAAAAAATAAAATTTGAGTTTTACATACTTACATAACTTACATAACACAATACAGAATATTTTTTCATTAGTCTTTCTGTTCCAAAAGGTTTCAGTTTGCAGAAATAACTTTGCTTCTGCATGATTGAATTGCAAAAGATGTAATATGGAACTGCAGCTTAAATATTCATTATTTATTAGTAGTGAGAATGGCAAGATAAATATGAAAAGTAAAAAATAAACCCTGCTTCTGAATGTCTATGCCTCTTACCCTCAGAAAGAAGGTAATACTCAAGGCTACAAAAGGGAAACATCTCTTTTACAGTATTCTACTTTTTCTTGATTTTGTTTAATTGTTCAATGGTAAATAGAAGTAGCAAAACAAATGCAACAAGCTATACACCTTTCACCATACCTGCCAACTATTTTTCGTGGTCCTTAGTCATTACAGATTATATATTCAAGATATTGTATCATCTTCTACCATAAAAATGGTGAGCAAAATATGGAAAAATATGCTGTGGACAATTTTCTAGTCAGAGGCTCATATTTCTTAAGTGGGTGTGGAGAAGTCAGGATCATTTCAGGTTTATGAAGAACGGGGCAAAGAACTTTAGAAATCCCAGCTGTTGCCATTTGAAATTATCTTAAAGAGCCTTGAACGATAGGTGCAGCCTCTGCCTTTAACCAGTAACTGGCTGACAAACAGAAGCCTTCCTACCTTTAGCTACTAACTAATCTAACATCCATCCAGAAGACTAGGTGAGGGGGAAGGAGGGCTCCTTGTCTCTGCTTCTTCACCACCCTTTGTGTTCTGCCTGAAATGTGAAAGTTTTGCACTCCAGTTGTACTCCCATAACTTAATGAAGTACAAACTTGCTAAACTAATGACTGGAATAACCTTTTTTGAAATGGGCTATAACATCAGTGTCAGCTTATTGCTTGGTGTGATTTCTGAGCATCAGTAAGGACAACAGAGGTGCCTGCAGATTCAAGCAGATGAACTGAAATCTCTGTTCAGCTGGTGGTCAAAGGTTATTTTCACTATGGTTGAAAGACTAAAATATTGTTAGTATTTTTTAAATAAAATTCTACATTCAAACTCTTGAGGGGAAAGGTTTGAAAAAATGTTTTACTGTCTTAACTAACTGAGACATATTGTGCTATTTTCCAAGCGGGATTACTAACTCTTTGACAGATAATTCTGTATTCTTGGCAACCAATTACAAAAAATCAACAGACCCCCCCTTAACTCTGAAACATGATGTTCCATGAATCGATGTAAAACCTGATCCTGCATAAAGCTAACAGAATGCTCATGATACCTGATGGGAAATGCAATTACCCAATTTAAATGCAGATAAAATTTGCACCAAAATGTCTGAGAAGTAAATTAAAAATCTTGGAAATATAAATTTGACACAGTCACTCATTGAAAGAGAGTCTGTTTCTAATTAAGCATTGTAAACAAAAGCATTATAGTAAATAAGAATGAATTCAGTGGATGGAGTCCTGGCTATGATTTTGTGATTAGCTCTACTCTAGAATTTTTAATATCTCAGGTTATGTCACTACTACCGTAGCACCATTTATACATGTTCTATTAGATTTCCTCTTGCTTCTCCAGCAATATTCTTTCATGTATCTTTAATATATTATAATATGATTTAATGATATGTCTTTAACATACGGATACTGATGAATAGATTTTTAGCAGTTTAACTGATATAATAGGATGTATATAGTAAAGTTGCCTGAAGGCACACTACGGCAACGTCATGATTAACTTGTCATAAAGTTGCGGAATTTATTCTAGGCAAGATTGAAAATGAGAGGAATTAACGTTTATGTTACCCCAATAGCTCAAAAAAGCAAAAAGCAATTAAAAAAAGGCACTCCAAGCCAGACTTTTTCTTTCATCCTTAGAATCAGGTTTTATGGGTGCCCTCAGCTCTGTCACCACTCAGAGTTCATGTCAGGCAATCACCCACACTGGTCTTGTGTGCAGCAGCACTACTTTCTGTGTTAACTTACAGTTTCATTCCCTCTTATTGTCAGGCTGTAAATGCAGTCCTGCCCGAAAAGGAACCCTATCAAGCCTGCTATTAAAATACCCCCAAACTTTAGAGCTAAAATTGGATTGGCTTGAGCTTCCTGGTGTTAAGTGCTGTCTCAAGATAAGGAATGGCACAGCAAGCAGGACTAGAAAATGGGATAGGGCATTTTCCTGGCTTTCTGGCAGCTGCGAAAATGGAAGCAGTTGAATTTCTGGTGCAACTGGGAAAGGCGAGGAACACTCTTGCTGTTACTGCGCATGATGAAGTCAAGACAAATCAAACTTAAAAGCTCTTATACGAAAGCACATACAAAGTGCTTTACAAATTCACTACTTTTATGCTGCAGTCATAAAAACTGCTCCAAGTTGGGGCAGGCGGTGTATGAAGGAGCAAGGTCTTCCTCACCAGCTACAGAAGACCAGCCTAGCTACACTACTTTGAAACACTATAGAGCAACACACTGCATACAGTCAACGTATATTCCTCTGGTCAAGGTACAGAAAAGGATAGTATCAGACCCCTTGGCATACAATTGATAAAGCACATTATTACAATCCTTTATAACGTGTGAACTACTGCTGGGGCACTTACGGTTTGGTCAGTCAGTGGTGGAAGCACAATTTGTTTTTCTATTTTGTTCAAGACTAACTTCCATAGCTCTTTTAAAACCCGTTTCAGAACTGTCTTCTCACAGATTTTTGCAGAGACACTTAAACTGGAATAAAACAAAAGACAAACCAGTTTCCAAAACTAGCATTAAGACTTCAGAGGTGCTGCTCAGTTTAATGGCCATTATGGTTTTAATCATCTACCAATAAGGACTTCTCAATGGCTTTGTTATTTTGCAATATTATCATTAAATATTTCTAGTTAAAAGAAAAAAAGACTTGCAGATTATAAAATCATGTACATTTCCACTATCCAAATTATTGCAGTATATATTACTGATATATATATTAAAAATGCAAAATGATGAGTTATAAAGTTTGATGGATGATACTGTTCAGCACTCCCAAGCCCCTAAATTAAAGTTTTAATATATAATTTTTTTATGTCTTAAAATAACCCCAAACATCTTCCTTGCTGTCATATTTCTACTGTGATGTAGAACTAGGTGTTGATAGCTAATGCAGATTCAGGGATACAATTTGGAAGCATTTATTTCTATATAATGGCATGTCTGCACAATCATACTATCTATTACTAATGGTAAAATTAAATTTTTGGAGGATCTATATACTTAGATAGATTTGTTTAAATTTTATTAAAGAGTACATTCATAAACCGTCTTGTATGTATCCTAATGAATGAGTAGTGTCATGAATAAAGTGCTGCAGTTTTCAGGCACAGGAGAAAATATTTCAAAATAATACCATGCAAATGCATACATGGGGAATTTTAAAGAATTTTATCTAATAAAAAAGATTATTGTAAAGTCATTATACATATTGCATCATAAATATGCCAATTCAAATTTCTAGCATCTCTTTCTACTCTTAGTAAGCAGATAAATAAAAGCATTACTAAGAAATAACTAAACCCCAAACCATATTAATAGGATATGTTTATAATCCTGTTATATATTTGTAAGAAAGGGGATGTTCTCTAGCAGATTTTTGTTTATTTAAAAAAAAAAAAAATAATTCACATATTTATTTTCTGTGCATGGGTTTAGCATCTCCTAAAATTCCATTCAACATTCCTCTGGTGAGGAATATTTGCCATTTGCACAACAATTTAAAACCCCTTTTTTTGTTTCCGTTATGTCATTATTCAATTAAATCTCTGACGCTATGAAGGCTGGTTTGAGAAATGGGCAATTTGGAATTGAACCTGACAGGAAAAAGTCAGATTACCCAGTTTTTTTAACGATGAGTTTAGGATAGCACATGTAAGTGTATAAAAACTTTTGGCTTTTCTTTAAGACTTGTACTAGGAGTCAACATTTGAACGCTAATTAAAATTTAAAACCATACTGCTTGAAAGCAACACATACTCTTCTTGTAACTTAACACATAGGACTAGACAGATAAATATATAGGTGAGAAATAAAAGGCTGACATATAGATAAAGCAGCTAAATATTTTTCAGGCTTTTCAGAACAGCTGGTCCTGTCACTGCGGGATAATGAGGAGATAAGATACCCTTACTTTCAGGGCCCAGAGTGTGTTTGCAGGACTACTGCAAAATACAGTTTTTTACCAACTGGAAAAAATAGATCTGCTCTGTAAATTTCTAATGGTGACCAGGCTTTTAGGTACAGAGAAGTGCATGTTAGTAAGCAGGGGGATGCTGGGTGCCAGCCTAGAACAAATACCAGACAATTTCAGTATAGGGAATTGACTTCTGTTCAGTACCATCTCCTTCATAGCAGAGCTTGTGGAAGAAAGACTGCATACTAGCTCCTTTGTAATGCCTCAAAGCATGACAAGAAATAGAAAGGCAAACGTGTAGCAGCTTGTGTAGAAATCACTTAGTATAAGTAAACAGGTTAAGCATAGTATTCTGCACACATGCGAATGCTACAATTACTAAAATACTACAGAGTGTTTCTAGGTATGAAATGATGCTTCAGGGTAAAACCAAGTATGCCTGACTGCAGCATCCAGTTCCTAATCTGCCACACCAACCTGTCTGCACACTTACGTTTTGTCCAGGAAATCCATGAGAGGCCGAAGCACAATCTCGGCATCAATGGCCGCACTGTTCTTGTTGGCTGCTGCATTCCCGTTTCCTCTCATTTGATTCAGTTCGTTGCTCATTTGTCTTACACAATCTTCAATAATAATTTGGAAACTATAGGATGGGGGAAAAAAAAAAAAAGACAGACTGAATTCTGGGATAGAAAACATTTATCATTTTGCATCAGGTTCTTCAACAAGATATAAATCTTGTGCAATGATGGAAAATTTACAAATGCAAGATACTGCAGGTGCTACAGACTGAAAATAATTCCTCCTAAGGATTATAGCTCATATAACTAACTCATGTACTGTTTTCATTTTTTCCGCCCTTGTTTCCATTCTGTCACTATGCTTTACATATTCGTAGGGGTGCCAAGTAATTATTTTCTGAAAGCAATGGATGTAGCAGAATCTGTAGTTTAGGGTATGATTGACTACCAGCTAGCAATGACTTCTCAAGATTTTGTTTTTGGTGTGAGGACAACAGAAACAGGTGACTATATTTTTCTTTTGGTGGTTAATATGAACGAAGCATTGACACTTTTCTTCAGGACAAATAGAAAACTACTGCTTTTGCCATGTTTAGCTCAATTTGACTTTTTCCTGGATTTCACGCAGAGTGCTGTCAGAAGCTTTGCTTACTTCTTTGCCAATAGAAAAAGCTAAAGTATTTGGACTGTTTTAAATATTATTTTGTAAATAAAGCCTACAATAGGTAGTTAGACTCTTCCTCCTGGAAGGAGTCTTCTCCACTTCAAGGTGAGTGTGAACAAATTCTTGCTCCTCAAGTTGTATCTGTTCAGCTTTTTCTAAAAACTGTTCTTTTTCCTAACTGATCTGGTTGAGCAATGTGTCTGACAGTCTTCTAGTGTCATAAATGGCTGACAGTCTTGGTCAATACATTCAAACAATGCAGAACAGCAGTTACTCAAAGTCAACAGTTCAGAGGCAGAATAAGGCTCTGCACACACGGTAATTTGGTTTATGAATTGATTTATGATGAACCAAATTGGTTTAAGATTAGTTTATGAACAGAAATGCAAAACAGAGGCCATAAACATACCAGGCTTATTAATATGAAAAGTTAGTGGCAAAGATTAATTTGAGGAAAGTGAAAGAGAATTTACTATGAGAGAAAAGAAACATTATAATTAGGCAGTAAGCTGTTCCAGCTACATGGCTAATCATAAAAAAAGAACACAAATCTCCAGGTGAAAACAATGGAAAACCTGTAAACTTTTCCAAGTACACTTGGATGTGTACTTACTTACACACTTCAGAACACTACATAAAGTCAACATGAAGCTGCTATTGAAGCTGCTCATGCAAATCCTTGGGATCTTTGCCTCCAATAAAAGTCAACATAATGCATTTACTTTTCTTGACATTATCTGTCTTCCTAACATTGTTAACCTCACAAATCCCAGCAATAAACTGACCCATGAGGAATTTTCTAGGTATCTATCTGGAGCATATCTCAGATTGACCTATTTCTGGGTTTTGTTTTGCAGGAACCTGGTTGGCTCATTTAGAAAGAACCCCTGGAAAGAAATAATACTTATGCACTGACAACGATCAGAGAACCAGGGTCTAGGAGGAAAAATGAAGCAAGACAGTACGGCAAACTAAGCACGCTCAGAAAAAGTGAACACTGTCCACACAGATGGTTCGCCGATGGATTAAATAAGAACTACAGACTTCGCTTAATGAATACCACTACAGCACTAAGCCCTCTTTCTTAGATTCCTTTCTAATTTGAAGCAAAAATAACTTGCAGCTTCTTATAGCACTGGCACTGCTGGCACAGCATCATACTCATTCAAGATTGCAGTGCACACTCTGATTAATGAAGGATTTTGAAGTAAGGCTCAGAAAACAATTTTTGCAGAGCCACAGGCAAGCAAGTGGTGCAAGACTATTCACAGTGACCATGTGAAGCAGACTAAACATAGGCAGACATTCCTGGTTGAAGCAGGCTACTTGGAGAAAGCTGTCAGTCTCAGGAAGTAACATAAACATGATCAGAGAGACAGGTTTAACACAGCATCAGTCAAGAACAAACCAGCAATTTTTGTTTTCCAAAAAGCAGAACAAAAGTCATCAGCCTCACCTCTGTAGCATGTTCATGCCCACAGATGATTTTCAGTTTTCTTTACAGTGAGGTTACTGCTACACTCTACTGCTACAGAGTCTAAACACATACACACACAAATGCACACCACTTCAGACGCACACCAGTGCAGAGGCAAGCTGCGCCTCAGGACATCCACCCACCCAGATGTAACCAACAAGGTAGGTGTTTGAAGGAATACTTAAGTTTTGCAGTAAAATAGGTTTCTTACCTTGTAGCATACGTTACGCTGAGTTCATCCAATACACTGCTAAGTTTCACCTGAAGTTCTTTTAGAACAATGCTAGCTTCAGGATCCAACTGCAAAGAGGTAAGTAATGTCATACTTCTATGCTGTGGTTTTGGGTTTCCCATAACAATTAATGAATTAGGAATTATGTGCAATGATACACTGCACTATGGAAAACCAAGTGTGGAAACACCTGTTAGAACACAGGATTGCTTTAGTAGGCCTAAAAATCCAATTACCATTTAAAGGAAAAGATTTGATTTAACGGTGAAGAATTATATTGTTAGAAATCAAAACTGTGCCATTAAACAGCAGCTTTTTATGGGATGGTGTAAATTGAATTGGTGGTCACAAGAATAGAGTTACCATTATCAGGCAAATGGTATACACAAGGCATACCAAGAGAAGGAGGCATGAGAAGTTAGTGCTTGTGTTAATAACAGCGCAGATGTTTCTATCTTTTAATTGTTTTTCTCCATTTCACCAATGTGATTTGTGTGGAAGATGTTTCCATATTCCCATCAATGCAGTGTAAAAGTAGAACAGCCCCTACTGGAAAATCCATGCTGCTTCTACTGATACAGTGTGAGGGAAGGGCATGTACTGAATTTCAGTACTTCTGTTTCTAAAAGCCATTAAGACATACATAATTCAAGCACAGAGCAACACATTCTGATGCAACAGGGAGAGCAGCTCCTGTACCCCTGATACAGGTTTTCTAAACACAGGAAAAAAGAGAATGCAAGGGAGAAATACACTTCTACATTTACGGGATGGGGATCCATGCATAGATATTTAATCAGAAAGGTACTCTGCAGATACTGATCAGCAGTTGTTTATTTGCTATGCATTCTGTTTCAAATTAAAAAAATTGACTTTTTGTCTCCTTGAGCTTTAGTGTTTAGGGAAAATAGTTACAGTCCATCGTTGGATATGATTGATGATCATCAGGATCAACAGCTGAATATGAATTAATAGCTGATGTTCCAGGTCTCTCAGCATTTTACATCACCATGTTAACTAACGATTTTCAATGATAATCCTCAAATTCTGGGCTCTGTCCTGCAGTAAGGTCAGATACAGACCTTCTGACAATTTGAAAGGAAATCGCACATTTAGAATACATAATCAGCTCTATCAGTGTCTGTGTTTTCATCTCTTTCAACTGCATGAGTAGTGTTTAGTGCTTGTTCTTCATCTGATGCTTCAGAGTACTATGGTGCAGTAGGTCAGCTCTTTTAATCATACTTTAGAGCCAAGGGGAAGAAGCTGTGTGAGAGCACATTGGATAACTTAACATGAGACTACACAGGAATTATAAGGCAAAGTAAAGAAAAAACGAACTCTGAAACACCCCCAAAGATCAACTGTGTTCTAATCTTGGACCACCCTTTCTCTCCTTAGAGGTTATGTGTGGTTTAAAAGCATAAAATCCAAGATTTTCATTATAGTTTTCGAAGAAAACCTGAAAGAGGAGACAAGGGGGATTGTCACACATCCTTTAGAAGATCCTCAGTGATGTGTAGCACTTTTCTAATCTGAGAAGCTCATATTTCAATGCCGTGATAACTTACTGATTTAGTTTTTAACTACTTTGCATTGAGAGAAGTTCTGTTGCTTCTCCACTTCATGTCTTAGTAGTTTCCCTGGCAGATATACTCTGACAGTTCATACACTAAAAGTGATTGTTTTCCTTTATATGAAAAGCAGGGATAAAAAAGCTAATTTTACTGAAATGTCTCTATTAGTTAACAAAGCTAGAGTACACTAAAAAAGGCAAAGATTTTTCCAGGAAATACATTTCACTAGGGAATTATACTGCTTCCTTTAGTGGAATACATAAAGAACACAAATTTAAGACCACTAGAATATTCACATTTAACAAATACTGAACACACAAGCATTCACGCTGAACATAGTACACATCAGAGAAAGCACAAAATACCAGGCAGGCAGAAGACTAAAATTTTCTTACCAGATCATGCACAAGCTAGAGAACCATCTTGTTACTGGGACTACAAAGGCCAATGTAGTTACTTTCTATCAGAGGTTGTTGTGATAACCAGAAAACACAATATATTTGCTAAATTCACCTGGAATTGCACTTAGCCTGGCCAAAATTTGATTAAATATTAATAGCAGATTGTGGACATAAAACACATTATAGAAAGATGCATGCAAGTGCTAGACATTTTAAAGGGCTTTGTGCTCACAAATTGCATGAACAAGTTTGTGTGTGCACAGCTGGAGGCATCTGGCAGGACATCCAGCCCTGTGTATACACATGCTCATGCTTATTAATGCAGTATTCATAGGGAGGAGTGGAATATAAAGAGGTATGCGGGCTGACCATCCAGGTGCTAGACACCTGGTGATGTTGTGATGGCTAAGAATATGTTAACAAGATTTTAAAAAGCTATTGTTATTTAACTACTTGAAAAATACAGTAGTTTGAGTGTCTCACTAGGACTAAACCGTGCACTTTTCATTTATTTTGCTGTGTGCCCTCTATGTGCAAGTGAGTTCCCAGGGCAAATTAGAGGGTCCTTAGGCATCAGCCCTTGACTGGCATCATCCAAATATACCACAGCCATGAGCTGCTTTTTTTCTGATATCGTATGGCTAAGATGGGAATTGTTATGATGTTTCTATACTATGAAAATCTAGAGGCACTTCACAAGTGGTAAAGGTGGTTTTAGGGTGGCCTTGTGCAGTGGAGATAAGGTAAGCCAGCTTTTGGTACCTCTGCACATCACACACACTGCCTACTGTGGATTATCTTCTGTTTAGCTCATCTTCCATGCATAAATGAATCAACTGACTTTTTAGCATGAAAAATGTCTGCAGCTATGATGCCTTACTTAAAAAGCAAAATATTCAGGGAAAAAAAAAAAAACTAATTCCGCAGAAGCGGAAAGTGTTACTGTCCCTCCTAAATATTCTAAAAGGCTGTAGTTCACAACATGACTACACTTCAAGAACATCACAGTTTTGCTAAAACAAGCTCAGAAAGGAATTTTATTTGTGGTTTAGAAGGATCTATTATTTCAGCAATGGTTTGAACAACTCCTGCTAACACATTTTATACCACGTTTGTGTATTCTCAGGAAAGCATTGTGTGGGAATTGCGCTATAGCGCTGTGCAAATGGTTTGGCTTAATGAAGCTGACAAGCTGCAAGACTTAATGCAGGTTGACATCATAACACTCCCTACTTGAGACAGTAACACATAGCTCTCAAAATCACCATGTAAAGGAGGTACGTTTCCCAGCAACGGAGAGATTAATTCATTTATCAAAGGCTTTCCAGTGACCAAGAGAAGTCCTCAGCATTCTCAACTTGGCTTACTTACTAGCAAGGGAGTAATGATAAAAACAACCATCTCTGTGTCATGAGCCAATCTATTTATGGAGAGCGCAGAGTTATTATAGGACGGGAAGTGTATAAGAACTCAGGTAAATGCAATCTGTCGTTCTTCATACTAGTTGCTACTAGCAGCAGTTTAAATAAGCATGCTCAGCTGCAGAATTGTAGCCACCAGATGTTAGATGTTAAATGATGAATTTTAGAGCTAACCTAGCCCTAATGTTACCCAACTTTGCAATCAGCCAGAAGGAGAGAAGTGAGACAAAAGACAATGCTGGTCAGCATCTGAGAAGATGTCTCATAAGGATACACAGATATGAGAATCAAGAATCTACAGTACTGGAGACATTTCCTCCTCAAGTCTCACGTGCTCCATAGAATTTGATGAAGAAGGAAAAAAAATATGCCATGCCTGAACAATTTTTCAGGAAAATAAGAGGAAAAAAAGCTCTAACTGAGCAGATTATTGTTGGGGGGAGAAGAGATGAGTGTCATTAATGTGCCATATCTAATTAAGCACCAGAAGAGAGAAAAGACCATATATCCCTTAGCTTCTTGGGTTGCATTTATAGTTCACAGCATGTGCAGGTTAGGCTTAAAATTCATAGGTTACCCAGGTGTCAAATTCTGTTTTTTTCTAAAGAGCAAACTTATTTAGGTAGTGGAGATGTTCTTAACATGTAAATCATACTTTTCTACCAATTCTTAATTTTCTTGGCTTTCTTAGGCTCATAAATATTGGTTATTTTGCCATCTTTGTAAATAATACACTTAACTTTTACTCACAGCAGAATATACTCCTAAATTTGCTGGCACACTTCATAAGATCTGTTAACTATGGATAATAAAATAGCTAATTAGAAGTTTTTCTTCTGAATGCTAAACAAAAGCAGAGAATACTTTTGATGAACAGCTGAAAAAATAAGATGTTTGAACATCATTGTTTCCAAATGCCGTCTGTCTAAAATTGTGAAATCTTTTACACATACAAGCCTTGGAAAAGAGTTAAAGACCTAATGAATATGGCTGTTTTCAACATGATGTGTTAGATTGAGCTGTTCCATGTTGCAATTTAATGTGTGCTGGTACGGATACAATCTTGTTATACTGCAAATTTGGTAGTGTTTCTATAGAGATCTCTACAGAGATGCAAATTACTTTTGCATGAGTTAAATGGAACTTCTTTAATCTGCATTCCATTTATCTGCAATTTCACAGGTCTAATTGCTTATAGTTTCTTAATGGGGCCACCTGGTTACTTCCATTCAGAAAATAGTTTTACATATTGTATGTACATCTAGGAAAGATAGGGGTATTTATCAGTTCCATTGCTTTAGTGGCTCTCTGTCTCTGACAGACATCATCCTTCCTCCACCCCCACATCTGACTATCTAGGTACTGTGATTTCCATTTTGAGATGTTTGGCTGCCACTGCTCTAAATACCAGGATCACTGACTTCACAGATTTAAAGATGGACACTTCAGGACTATTCTGCTTAAGTCTGGGCCTGTCATCTCATCAAAGTCTTTAGAACCACATCTAGATTCCTGTAGGAATTCCTAAGCATTACATACAAAGTTGGAACTGAACTTAACTGGTGCAGAAATCTGATTTACCTACAGACAATGTAATACTGTTGTACACAAATAACCTGCTTTTGCTTTCCACCTTTTTTTTTTTTTTGATCCTAATTGCTGTAACTCATTTCTGCCATGTTCTGCCATCTGGTGAGAAGCAACACAAGCATTAACTTTTTTTCTTTCCCTTTTATCAGCTTCCAACTTGTCAGACATGAAAAAAAGATTTAGTACAAATGTATGCACTCCTTTTGGAGGACACAAACAGGAGCTAAACCAAAATTCTACATTATGATGATCTGTTCCCATGATTTTGGACTTGATTGTTAAAAAAACAGATGGTGGGTTGGGTCCCACTACTACTCTTACTTTATTATGGCAGACTGATCATATTTATAAGAAGTACCCTTCCCTGCTTGGCTACAGCAGGAAAGAAGAGTTAATAGAGAAACTGATGTCGTTCAGACCATTTCATTTTAATGGCAGGGGAGCTGAGAGCCCATTTTTTTCTCTTTATAGAGCTCCCTGCCCTGCAGTATGCAATAAGCCTACTCTGAACATAGAGATTGCTGCTTGATTGTGGTATTTTGACTGCATAGTTGGAAAGACATACCGCTCACAATGTGACACTGAGGAGATTAACAGCATTTAATTTTTCTTAGAATTAGTTTTGTTTCAGCTGAAATAGGTCTCATTATTCGGCTGAAAATCATCTGACTTTTTATGCCCTCCACAAGAAAATATTAAACTATTTTCTCCCTGCAAGGAAACTGCTTACAGATTTTATTGCTGGCTTTGTTTCTTATAAGTACGAGTTCAATAAGGCAAATTGGCCATTAGCATTTATGCTCTTGGAATAGCTGGGGGAATAAGTATTCCAATGTGAGGACAAACATTTTAGGGGAACTTTGATTTGGGTGGCAAAAAATTGAACATGAATGTACTTTTATTTGAGAAATTCCCCTAATGAGAAACAAACAAAACTTTGAATGTATTTTTTAGATCTTTTTTTCTTAGACCATGAATCAGAGATGTTCTTAAGTTAACTAAGGAATTTTAGAAAAATATCTCCAAATTCTCTCCAAGGTTTGCATGTTGCACCACATTTTAGGAAATGTTGCTTCGATACTGTAACACCCTCAGTAATTCATCATCATTAACATCAAAAGGGAAAGCAAAAAGGATGAGAATTGAGAAGAGATTTTGAAAGAAAATGTTATGAAAAACTTTTTTTAATTCTATTTTTATTATATAAGCTACTGGGAGCAAAAGAAAAACTAATACCTTGAGGAAAGTGGAACATTTTTGAGATTCAAGATAATATTCTGGTTTGAAAATAATTTGATCGATGTAGGCATAAAGTCCTACTCAGACTTCCTCTGCCCTTGTCTTCATCAGGATTTATGGACTTATAACTGTTATGATTCATGACATCCAACATGTAGGATTGGGTCCAAGACCTTTATACAAAAGTACTTCGCACAGAACATAGAAGCATGGAAGACAAGATTATCTGTACTATTCAGAGAGTGAAAGGTGATTAATAGGGACCACAGAAAACATAGCCACCTCTGGATGATAAATATGTATTTTCAAAGTTTGATATGAAATCTTCCGTGACAGCAAGGCTGCAGAAGTTTATTACATGTTCTCTGGAGCTGTAAGTATTTTTGCCATGGCATCTTCAGGAAGCTATTACTATCTCAACAAAATCTCCTCACCCTGGAGTTGATCTGTAGGTTCATTAGGAAGGTGCTATTCATTGCATGACACAGGGGACTATCTTATGTGTGCAGTGTCCCACCATAGAAATGGAACATGAAATAATGTGTTTTCCAATTCTCTTTATAATGTGGTCACATTAGATCAAACTTTTACAAAACTATCAAACTACAGTTCAACAAGGAAAAGCTGAGGTATGTGTAATTTCTTTTTCAAAGCCAGCTACTGATAATAAGGACAGTATATTCATGATCTAAACATTGGTTTTTAACAAGAAGATAGGATTCTATAGCTTGGAAAGATGTTAGTTTCTTCATTAGCATTCAAAACAGTCAAAGGCTACAGTCAGCAAAGTACTGAAGCACACGTTTATGTCCTTTTACTGTTGACAGGGCTTCAGGCACTTTTAAGTCTTCTGAAATATAAAAGGAGATAAAGCTAAGCATGTTCTGGACCGTTAAGTAGCAGCTCTTGGTGAAATGGTGCCAAATCTTGAATACAAGCAGGCCCTGAGATACTGAAAAGTGCACTTTAAAAATGTTTTATGGATTTTTTAGGAACTCTGAAAGACTTTACACTCTCTGCCTAGCAAAACTTCAAATCAGAGTGTCAACTGAATGCCCAAGCATAGCTCTTTTTGACTTTAGACCGTAGGGAATTACACAAATGCATCAATGGAAATTAGTAGGAAATGTAACTGTTCTTAGCCTTAGAAAATATGCTCAGGAATAATAAAAGATGCTTACTATCACAAACCTCATAAGAGAATCTCTCTCCTTCTTTCTTCTGCTCAGTGGATTGCAAGTCAAAGGCATTAGACAAAGACATGACACATTACAGACAAAGCACAAAGCACATATTCTACAAAATTTTCAGATACAGGCAAAACATACCAGTACATAAAAAAGCAAAGTATAGTCCAATACAAACACTAAATAAAGCTGCACTACAGATTGCAACACAAAACACCCAGTGCTGGTTGAACTTTACAGATCATTAGCATGTTTCTGTGAAATAGTGTTGGGTCTTTCTAGTATTGACAGGATATTAAATAGGTCTTGTAGACTTCTTTAAAAACAGTTTGATTTTCTTTGCAAGCAGAAGTGAAGGCTGTGACTAGGTTGAAAACACGGTGCTAATGATCTCTAAGGAACTTTGAATGAACCAGGACACAAATATGATTTACCTCCTTTCCTCCCATGGACTCAAACATTTTCTCAAGCTGGACTCTTAATTGTTGAATGTTGTTCATCAAAATACAGGGCTACAAAGAGAGCACCAAATGTGAGAACGTGCATGTTATGTTCCTTTTATATACGAGTATGTGTATTCACAGCCTCTGGGCTGAAGACTAGATCTTCAGCAGCCCTACATTCCTACAATTGTGTTTTTTAGAGCAGGAGCTCAGGTTCCCAACCACTGCTGCTTTCCCTTCCTTCTTTAATTCCCATTCCTCTTTCCCAAGTCAGCAAACCCACTCAGCCAGCGACCACCCGTTGCACTTTTAAGACAGTATTGCCCCACAGGAAACTGAGTACCTCCTCCCCCACAGCTGAGCAGTTTCCAGATCCCATTATGTCACATCCTGAACATATATCCCTTGTAGTTGCTAGTAATACTGAATAGAATTACATCTAGTGGATTAATGCCGGTAGTACATTATTGTCTCTTGGAAAGCAGACACAATAATGATCAAAGTACTTCGGGAGTGAAATGGGGTGGTGGGGGGGAAGGGATTGCCAGGTTGCTTTCAAGACCAGTCTTTGCAGAAAACTGACACCACTGTAACCCACATAATGGCCGATGCTTAAGTACTTGAATAAATCAACAGGCAATTTTGTTAATAACAATAGTATTTCAGAAGTGTACATTTTGCGTAGCCTGAAAAGTTGGTGAATGAATAAGGCAATATAATTTTGTAAATGTATTATCTTTGGTAAACACATATACTAGTTTAAAAATAATGCTGTTTAAACTCATTTCTTTAAGATGGAACACAGACCTGAAGTGTAAAAGGCAACACTTGCTGGATGAATATAAAGTAAGAAGTAAAACATGGATAAAATTACACAGCTTATTACAAAATTATGGAAGAAAGGATCTATTACCAGAATTTTGTGTACTCAGATGACATATGCTAATTTGGTACAGTGCAGGGGAAGCAGTAAGACGATACTTGCTAGAAGAGTTCTGGTTTGCCAAAGTCCGTGTGTTCTAGTGCATGAGTGCATTAATCTAGACACTGAAGTAATGCATTGCAATAAAACATACTTCTTTCAGACAACAAGAAGGTGATGGCATGGTTACAGTGATTGATACTCATTTCTACCTTTCTAGTTCAGGGCATGTTCCAATGTAGGGCTGAAAAATGGTGGGATTTGATTTTGGTATTCAAAAGATCAATAATAAAAGAACCTTTAATTAGTTCTACATTACTCTCAAAGGAATTTGGTGTCAGAGTCCTTCTCAACTGAAGGCAAAAACCCAGAGATTTGATCTAACTTCTTCATACTTACATTACTGCTTGTATAATGGTTGAAATATCACCTCTCTTCCTGTCTCCTGAAAAATCCACAAACCCTATTTCTTCTATTTGTTTGTTTACTTTCTATTAATTTCTGATTGCTAAGACTGTGTCCTCCTCTCCTGTGCTTTTTCCTTTTTTCTGACGTATCCATTATTCTGGAAATTATCTACAATATCACAAATCAATGATCATGATTTCTGATGGGGGAATAAGTAGCTGAATATAACATCTTGGTTCTTTTGTTGAATATTGCTATAAGATAAATACTTGATACCGAGGCAGTTTTCAAAGTTTCCTTTGAGGCTTGCTAAAGTTGCTTTTTTAGAGCCTAAGCCTACCTTGGCTCAATGGAAAATTTTCTATTGCTGTCAGTAAATAACAGAATCAGAGCTTAAAAAAACTCCTTATCTTATTATTTCATTGTCACCCCACCCTTCAGAATACTCTTTGCAGCAATTTACAGGAATCAGACTGCCAGATGCAACATAAAAGTGAGTGGCAAGTACAATACATAAAACCAGATTTGTTTGTAAACTCTGACAGGAGGTGGAAGGTAAGAGGATGTTTTTAATTAGATACATGTCTTTGAAAAACACCTTTGATATGCTTTTATTTGAACAGTTTATGTGCATATTTTATAGTGTTTAATAAAAATAGTAAAATTATTGACTTGAAAAATGCCAAAATCTAACTTTAATCATAAAAAGTATTTGTTTTAATCTCCTCTATGAACTCTAATGCAGAAGATAGACTTTTAATATAATTGAGATCACTAAATTAAATGGTCTTTTCTTAAGCTAAAAGTATGTATTTCAAAAAGGTAGATACTGTTAAAAGTTATGTCTCCCAAAGGCATTTGATAGAATACTTTATACCACAATGAGATTAATTCCATCTAAAGCCTTAGTAAAGATCAGCATATGAGGGTGACTCCAGGAATCAATCACTCCACCCATTAAGGAAATCTTACTGGGCCAGCCTAAAGACTACACAAACAGCTTGCCTCAATGTCTCAATATTATGTATCAAAATTCATTTTTTCTAGAAAGCATAAGCTTTTTATAATATTAACATTAAACTGAAAGAAATGGAAAAAAACAACTACAAATTTTATTTCTTTTTTTTTACATTCAATTTTGAGGATAGTTATGGCTCATATTGCTCAAACACAGAGACAGATTATTTTAGATGAAGTTTGGTTTGGACTGATTGACATCAAAGTTGAAGACATGTAACACATTCACTCCTCCATGCTTGGGAGAGTGTTGTGTTCTTTTCAGCTCTGTATTTGCCCTGGGAGAGAGGAGAGGAATATGAAGAACGTGTATCTGTAAAGTTAAAAATGCATGAAGATTGAAATCCTGCTAGATTATGGGGATAAACCCTGGCAATATGGTGTGCTGGTCTGTCACACATCAACTGGTTTCTAGGATGTGTGGGAATGGTTCAAAGTTGCATCAGTGGAAGTTCAGGCTTGGCATTAGGAAACATTTCTTTACCAAGAGGTGTTCAAACACTGGAGGAGGCTTCCTGGAGAGGCAGCCGATGCCCCAAGCCTGTCAGTGTTTAGGAGGCATTTGGACAATGCCCTTAGTACCAAGCTTTAACTTTTGGCCAGCCCTAAAGCGGTCTGGCCGTTAAACTAGATGATCGTTGTAGGTCCCTTCCAACTGAACTATTCAATTCTATAACTGGTGTATTTCCTAGTGTTTTTACAACTATAAGTGATTCTCCTTACAAAGGGATTGCCAAACTTGGCCTGGTTCCTTTACTCATTTCAGATGCTGAAAAGATTTACTACTGCCAGAAGAAAGATGTGTGGATATCTACTAAAATAAGTCTTTTCAACATGTTTACTGCAAAGGGCTTCAAGGTTAAGATGATCTGAAGTGGGAAGTTAAATCTGAGACATGACACATCTATATGCATAAAAGTCACTTCTCTGTAACAACCTGAGTATAAAACTTCTACTTAAGAATAAAGTTTTGAGTTTGGTATTTTTATTTATTAATTCTGCTTTAGGCAAAATTGTATAAAAGGAACAGAATGGTATAAGTCTCTCCTAGCAAATATATCTGTGGCCTGAAAAATTACTAAGTTTAGTCTTTTGTAACGTTGCTCATAAGCAGAACCCCCAATAACTGATGTTTAGCTGCAATAGATGTCTTTCTGAATTGTATTATTGTGTATACGTTGGTCACCTGTAGATTATGACACTGTCTCATACTACAGAGAGCACTGGCAAGAACAAGCATGTCCTTAAGCCATGCACAGGGATGTGACAAATATGGCTGAGGTCTGCACGTGAGCTACATAAGGGCTGTACTTTTATAGGGGAATAGTATGAGGACGGGCTGCAATTATTTATGTAATCGTAGATTGATACAGCTGTACAAATTACTACTAAATATAGCAGACATAGTGCTACATGTTGCCTGGCTTAGGAGTACTAGCTTTGATTGAATATCAAAGATACTAAAAAGTCGGTTTACAAGAACAATTTTCATTGGTCATGTTAAGCTATTGATAATGTCTTGAAACCACACCTTTAGTATCTATATCTTTTATTTCTGAGTCCATGGCAGTCTAGTCCTTCATTAGGGAGTCCCTTGTAAGTAGTGAGGCAACAAAATAGCACATGATTTTCTCTCACTGCTGCGTGCATAAAGCACAGAGAGCGAGTGGTAGTACCAGAAAGTCTGCACACACTCCCTGCATGGGGAACAACAACCTTATAAACTCTCTAATGAATAAATTGATAAAAAGAAGCAAGCCAACACAAAAGGAAAACTCAAACAAAAGTATTTCCTTTTGTTTGGGAAAAAACATGAAAATATATTCACCATATTCACCATTGTATAAGGCTGTTATCCAGGGAGTGTATCCAGCCACCTTGTAAATTCTTTTCTACTTAAATACTGAAGTTATCAACTAGGATTCTCTAACTAATGCCACCTATTCCAGCTTTTACACAGCAATGTAAGCAGCTATGAAAACATGCTGACCTTATGAAAAAAATAAAGCAAAACAAAAATCCCTTCCTCCATACGTGCTGCTTCTCATATACCAAAGTGATTCCATTATCAAAAAGTATAGTAAATCATTTAAAGGTAATTTCTGGGGTGGAAACAGAACACAGGTTTTTACTTACCACATTTTCTTTATCACAATATGAGCTGAAGTAATTTGAAATAATTACAGCATACTGAAGAAGCACTTTGTTGATAGTCTAGGAGAGAAGAATCTTTTATATTGTAAATTTCATCATATAAAAACAAAAATAATAAAAAAAAACACAAAAAGGAGGTTTATATAAATTATAGATTTTACAGATGCTTACACATTTATTACATAGTATTTTTCTAGATATAATATAAACAATCCTGTAAGCGTATTTTCAACTGCCTGCAGAACAGATGGTACGTTGTTCTTAATGGAATGTAATCTTCAATAGCAGACACACCTTAATTTTAGTCCTACTGTTTTTCAGAAGCATTGAGAGCTCTACTCCTTGCAGCGTGCTACGTACTTAATGGAGCAGTAGCAAGCTCAAAAAAATCCACTATGGTGACAATGCATAAATTAAAAATGTAATGGAAAAATAAGACCAAGGGAGCACTGTCCAAAGCCTGGCAATATGATCTTACCTTACAAATACCATGCAAACAGGAACTTTGTTTGCAAATGAAAAACTGTTGCAATGGAAGAACAGGAATAAATGTAAATGCAAACCTTTGTAAAGTCATCAGGAATCTAATGGAAATCTAAAGTCTGTGAGGAAATGTTTCAATCCAAATAGAAAGCTGGCCTAACAAAGTTGAGTTTATCAAACAGCAGATGAATAAAAACTATCACCTCAGGTTTTCAACCAAAAATACTTTATTGCCATCCCACCCTTGCACTGACTAATTAGACAACTGCATTTCACTAAATTACTCCATTAATGGAATTGCAATCAGCGCTTAGCAAGAATAATAACTGATTGTTGCATGTCTTTCTAAGGATCCCAGCCAGAGATAGAAGAGATTGATTCTAAACAAGATTGGAATTACTTAGCCTTGAAGTACCATGGCAATACAATGCCACTCTCTCTGAAACTTAGTTGAGATGCATAGATTTTAATTTACCTTTGCAAATCTTCTCATTAAATGAGATAGTGCTTCTGGATTAGGACATTCCAGTTTCCTAATAATCTCAAAGCTTTGATTGAGCTGTGTGAAGACATCAACCACAGAACAAGAGAAGAGGGCATGATCTGATGTTTGCTGAAACTAGAGAGAAATGTTAAAATTAGTTAATACTTGTTCAGAGATCAAAACTGTACTAACTGATTTTCTTAGCCTTGAAATTCTTCCTTGTGTCATAAAACTTTGTACATAAAAAATAAATTTAAAAAAGTCTTACTGATAATACTGAGAAATGTGGCTTCCCACATTTCTATTACTTTCAAACCTCTTAAAAATAAAATTCTCTTTCATGACGTCAGTACTACATCAAAGTTAGGTGAAACCACAGATTGAAGTCTATGGGGAACTCGGGCAGATGGAATTAAAGCAGGAATTTATCCATGGGGTTATCTTCCCAGAACCATTACTGACTGTATCTTGTGAGTCTAACTCCGATACTGTGGGACCAAATGCACTTCTGGTTTTGCAGTACTAAATAATTGTCTTAATACTTTATTTTCTTTAAAAAGTAAAGGCTCACCCCATCTTTTTTGTCTCTTTCTAGTGCTCCATGAAGAAATTCCATTGAGACATCCTCATTTTCATCCAGCCACTGAATGACAAATGGTTCAAACCACCTGAAAATTAAAAAACAATTCCGTAAGGTAAAGTAAGTAATGTTTCATAAAGACCCTGAGAGGAGAGATGCCATATCACCCAGTAGTTTGGCATCTTGTGTCTTCACATCTGTTCTAGTTGTTAAAAAGTCTATCACCCTAGAAGAACTTTTCTCATCAAAGACACTGGCTGCCAAAAGGTCTTTCAGGCTTCAGTTCCACAATGCTTTAACTGGTCTATCCTATTCATGCAAAATTAGCAGTAGCCACCAAAGAAATGCTTTGCAGGTCATCATATTCTGCACGTTTATTTTTATTTAAGAATGTGTCTGTTATCAATATTGGTTCTTTGTTAACATTTATTTTTTATTTGTATGTGAAATAACTTGGATAAAACTATGCTTTAAGAAAACATTAGCTGCGTTTTATTTTTCTTCATTTTTTTAAAAATCAACACAATAACAGGCCCCAAACCACCTCAGCAAATCAGTAGATTTGCAGAAGATTAAGGAATGAGATTAAGGATAGCTCATATAAAAGGACAGGATTAGATGTTTTAATGGCAGGAGGAAAGGTGAAAACGAAAACAGCAGCTGAATATTAACCCAATGAAGTAAGGATAATTTCAGTAGCATATCCCATTAGCATTGTGTTTTTACCCAAATTTGGGTATGAAACAAATGCAGGGTTCTGTAACTAATACTGCTGCTGTTCCCACATTTCATACCTTCCTCAGGCACTTCTGCCCAAAATATTTTGTCATCTGTGAGGACCTGTAGTTACAACAGTTGGATAAAGTATCCTATTAAAATAGTTAATCACACTTTCAATGCCTGGACTATTTGATTTGATAGAATGAAAAATTAAAGAGGAGGAATGTGAAAAGCAAAGGGCTGTCAGAGCTATGCACCCTGAGTTCTTGCACAAATGTGAGCATAAATATTTGACCAAAATAAACCTTGCACCAAGCCCAAACTCCTGAAAGCCTTGCCTATACACTACTTACAGGGAGTATTCAGGCACTGCGTCCTTGAAAGCAGAGAGTTCTCGCACATATTCATTATAAAACCATTTCACTTTGAAGTGCAAATTCATATAATCCGTGCTTTTGCATAAGCGCTGCTTTTCATGTTCTGTAATAGGAGTTGAAATAAAAGCATTTAATAGCATTCTAACAGTAAATAACATTCTTGTGCCTCAGTGCACTAGTGACATAATAATACAGTACTTGCATTTTAAAGCACAGTTGGTTTGATTTTTTTAGCAGTGCTAGTACCCACAGTTTCAATTTTCAGGTTCTGAGTACCCTTAGGGAAACCAAACCAAACTGAGCCAAAGACCAGACCACAAGTTAGGCTTTTCAACTCTCTCCACTGCTGTGAGGAAAACTCAAAAATTTGCTGAGTTCCTGTTCTTCAGGTTATTCTTCGGTTGTTACAAAACAGTTCAGAAGCTCTATCAGGTGTCAAGTTAAAAAAGACAACGATAGCTATGTAGCAGCCAAATGAAGTAATGTATATTTATGCCATATATATGCCAAGTAGCATATAAATGCCAGTCCTATATGAATCTGTGAAATTTGCACTAGTAAATGGGCTGCATTTATCACATAAATTTAAGAAAAAGAAAGAGGAGACTCCGCTGCTCTACAGCCATCTGATTTATACGTGGCACAAATAAAAAAGCTGCTTTAATAAAGCATTTTTGAAGTTTTTCAAATAGGCTTCTCCACCTTCTCAGTGTCCTCCTGTTTTTAACATATGGGATATGCAGATGACCATGGATGGCAGGAGCCATGAAGCCACCTGTAACCACCTTCTGCATTTTTAAAGACTGATTTGATTAGTTTGGAACAAACGCCTGTCTTTCTTCCAGGATTATGGTCCTTATTTTAGCTTATCCACTATGCTCTGCAGTCTTCCCCATCCAGCCTGTTCAGATCCCCGGACCACTCTGTTCTTCCACTCCATCAGCTAACTGGCATTTCATCCTTGCTCAAGTCTTCAATTTCCTTCACCCACAGCAGGAAGCCATGGATACAAATCTTGGACAGAGTAATCCTTCTTTCACTTACTGCTCACAGCCTCCTAAAACCTCCACAGATCTCATCTGTTTGAGGTGCCATGTCGCTTGCACATCCTTCCTTAAGCAAGAGATAATCTCTCCTTTTCCAGGTCCCTTAAAAAGTGACCTAATACAGATGTTTGGCACAAATGCCATTCTTGTGTAAATAGTATGTATTAAGAGCTTACCTCTTTCAAAACTCCTTGCTCTTTACTTCTGCTTGCATCATAACATAGTATTGCAGAATTTTTTCATATATATTTGGATGTGAGCCTGATTTTATATAACAACAGGAGCATCCCATCCTCTGTCACACACACTCCTGAATATATCACTCAGTTGTCTGTCAAGGCAAATGCACTATGAAATACACATTTTTCAGATCCGACCAGGTACATTAATAGGAAATTTTTAGTTGTATTATTATGCCAAATCAGCACTTCAGTAATATCACTGAGCCATACAAGAAATAAATATTTTGAAAGCATATTATTATGCAGTGAATTACTGAGTTCTGTGGGAATCAGCTTATCAAGTGCCCCTGTGGGCTTTAAGCATTATGTTAGCACTTTCACCTTCAGTGCCTTTTCATCCTTCTCCAGAAAAATCAGGAAATCAGTTTCTGTCTAAATATTGCATTTGTTAATGCCCAATTGCTATCTCAGAGTACTAAAAATTCTTCCTAGCATAGTATCATTGGTTACTAGCCTTAAACATAACCACAGAGAGAAAGATGTATGCCTACTCTAATGGTTCTTACTTTCTACAGACCCGAGGAATCTTATTTTTTTATTCTGGCAGGAGTTTTTCCACAATCTATTATTGTAGACAGCTAGATGACCAAACTCATCATTGCTCAATAAAAGGTAGTTCTTACAAGTGAGACCAGAACAATTACCTTATTGCTGTCACATTCACTGCAAATCTACTGCTTAAGTCATTTTAAAGAAAAATCTGTCATATTGCATCCCCAAAGAGTGGCATTTCTGAAATTAATAGCATTTTTTCATTCAAGTGTTGCATGAATGGGTTATTTGATTATACAATGCAACTTAAGAATTTTTGCTATAGTATCACAAACCAATTCAGTTTTAGAAATTAGCTGCTGCCAATGATGGGCAAACTTGTCCAGGGGGTACAACTCATACAATGCCATTCACTGACATTTTGTTAAGTTTAGATCTAGGTGATAACACATCAGAAATGCGCACAAAAGTAATTCATGAATAACTGGGGTTTTTTTCTTCAGGCTGTCATATCTTGGAAAAAAATATTTTAAAAGACCCTTCTAGGATATTACTTGTAGTTACATATAAGTGAAAAATGCATCCGGAATCCTTAATATTAACCTATGAGAACATCAGAAGATACTTCACATGATCTACAAAATAATTTTGTATCCTTGCATATTACCTCTTCAGTTTATATAAACCAAAGAACAGAGGAGACAGGTGCCCATATGGAGTCAGCCCATGACAATTTTAACTGGATGGTATTAGATGGGTTTATCCACCGTAACCATGGATTTTGGTTAGACAGCATAGGAACACCACTGTAGGCATTCTGAATTTCAATTAGGACCAGACTGCTTTCTTAACTTCTGAAAAATGTGCACAAGTTAATGCAAATGTGAGAAAACATAGGATATATTTAGGCAGTTTGGAGATCTATGTCTTTTTTCCTGGAAAGAAAGCTGGCGCCATGTTTTCCTATGCATATATATCCATTTTGGACTTCCTAGAAGACAGATGTAGTAGCTGCGCAATACAACTCTTTGTAAAAAAGTCCACTCTTGCTTTGCAAAATTATCATACTACTGAGTCAGTCTTGAACTAAACCTGCCAATTACACACTGTGCAGATATGCTCAGCAGAGATCACGACCAAAATACTAGACCTTTCTCAGACTTGATTCTAGATAAATGTAATCTCCAGTATAGTAAACCCAATATTATTAATCCTTTTTTGTGCTGCTACTTTTATGAGATGTTTTTTTATATGCATCTGTTAATCTACTGAGTTTCTTAACAAGGACATTTGCAGTTCCCACTGCTGATAATGGCACATTATCCTATATGATGAATCAGTGAAAAAAAATACTGATAAGATTTCTGTAAACTGTAAAATTTTGTAATCTTTGTGTAAGGGGCACTTTAACTGCTTTTATCTATCACAGTTCCATTAAGAGTATCTTTTTTACAGAACTGATTACACTGTGGGGTTGTGGTTTTGTTAGCATCTGCTTAGGGGTAACGCTCTAATGCACATATGCGTTCCACAGGTTTTCAGTAACAGACAGTGTAACTGCAACTACAATGAAAACTGTATGAAAAGTCGTTCCATCTTAGTTGTACAAATTATGATTACAGTAACAGAAGACTTCCAGTAAGCAACACCACTGAGGAAAAAAAAAAAATAAAATCTGTTCAGGTGTTGTGTAACCAAGAAAGAAAATTTTTTAAAAGACTTTATGTAGCATGCATTGTTATATGCAGTGTGTTTGGTGTATAATGAAATCAGCCATGGACCTGCTAGCAGATAATCTAATTGCAGGCAATTGTTCTTTTACAGAAAAATGTATGAAAAGACCTTGAAGAAAGGGCTTTTTTTTAAAGTGCTCTGTAGAGAGACAAGGTACTTTCCTCACAGGTCTGTGACCAAACAGCAATGCTTTGGAATCATGTATTTCTTGCTCGTTTTTCCAGTAATTACTGAGGAAACCAGAGAATATTTTCTTTAGGCAGCAAACAAAGAGAAACTGCAATACAACTATTGTGCTTTGGTCCAGTGTTTGTAGAGTCATAGCATTTTGTCAGTTAAGTTATAACGATGACTTATTAAGCAGAAACATCTACATGACACTAGGGACAATGTCATTTAACAAAATGGAATAGAATCTTGTTCACTACAGAATCCTCCTTCATTTTTAACCTTGAGGTAATAACATGACTGAACATCCATGTAATTTTTATATATATTAGTTGCTAAAAAAGGAAAAAAAGGGTAATTGAACAACTTTCATAGAAGACGACCATTTTAAGTATTCAGGTAATCAACTTGATATTTTGTTCAAGTCTAATTTTCCCTTATTTGGGAAGCTAAGAGCAAATTTTTTTTTTATACAGCAGTTTCCTAGTTACTGTTTTTTGGAACAACATGCAGTTAAACTGCTTGAAGGGTTCTAATGAGATTGTTTTAAAGAATATTGGAAATCCTTATGAACAAAAAACTGCAAGAAGGAAATTTGTTTATAAAACCCGAACAAATTAACTAGATATACATAAATATGTAACAAAAAGGCCGATCCAGTTTCCAGGCTTTAAAGATAATTTTTCAGAGATTAATAACTACTGCAAAGAATATTTATGTGTAGCAAATTAATTACATCACAGTCAGTTGGTTTGACGTTACATACACACCTAACAAACTGTGGGTTTATTAAAATGGCAGTAACTGAGACTAAGCATAAGGGAATTGTGTCTGGATTAACTGTGATGGATTATTCCCCATCAAAACTCAGATGCTATTTTCAACCATTGTGACGTAACTCCGTATTATTTCCCCTAATTACTTATCCATCATTCTAGAGACTACGAGCTGCATATTTTATCTATTTCTTTCACAACTGTTGTTTCAGAAAGCCTGCTATTTCCAAACTTTCAGTCACATCATTGGGAAGTATTTGCATGGCACAAATGGAGTATGGCTAGTGGAAGAAGAGCTCTTAAGGAAGTCCTATGAGGAATGATACTGATTGAATATAAATTGGTATTCCTCCCTCTGAATCACTGTGGAAGCATCACACCAGTATGATGAACCTACGTTTTGGACAGAAGTAGAAGTTAACCCTTTGGGCATTTGATCCCAATGCAATTTCCCTATAGTACAGGGGCTGCTGGCTATGCCATTGCCTCTTTTAATGCGAGCATCATGCTTACAGTGCTCCAGACTTAATCCCTGTGCTGCTGAACTGAACTGGAAGACTGATTGAATGTAACATACTGGATCAGGCCACAAATGAAGAAAAATGTAAACTTAAACAAATTTAATAACCAACTGAGGCAGAAAGATTACATTCTACTAGACAGCTCATCCCAGGGTTCTCGTACTTTGCTAAAGGCAATGGAAGTCACTGGTTATTAATTGAAATACACAGCAGGACACAACCAATCGATAAATATGTATAATTTGTATTGCTCTTGATAACGTGAAATACTACTGGCCTTTCTGAAGGGGCTCTTTGTGTCAAGATAAATATAAGAAACCAAAATTTGAAAACCTTCTGCTATTATCTCCTTTTTTGGACTGCACTTATAACTGATTTACAACTAAACCCCCCTCTAATTCTCCTTTTAAAAATATATTGTATCCTTCATAAGAGACTTCTACATATTCAATCTTTTCTCTGCATTTACTTGGAAGTTTTCACCAAAATATCTTTGAACACTTAACAAACATAATGGATTACACCTTGAACATCTCTATGAGGTGATTAAGCTGTGCTATTACATTTTACAAATGTGAAGCTGAGGCATGGGGAGACCAAGTGAATTTACTAATGGAACATACATAAACTATGAAAGGCAGCGTAGACCTTATTCAAAGATTTCTTAACCACAGAGTCACATTTCCTCACTGAACAGAGACCAGGGAAAGAAGGCAGACTGTCTCATTCTGAATTGTGAGAAAAAATGGATTTACAGTTCTTTTTTTTTCTTCTCATCTGCAGTGGAAGCGTACTAATCAATCCTTGACTTAATGCAGTGCACTTTAAAAGC
Organism: Falco rusticolus; assembly: GCF_015220075.1. Lineage (NCBI taxonomy): Eukaryota > Metazoa > Chordata > Aves > Falconiformes > Falconidae > Falco > Falco rusticolus. The sequence goes on along the minus strand of NC_051193.1, from coordinate 17,656,848 downwards.
TGCTATGACATTGCCCTTTATATTCAAGGAGGAGCTGTCAAAGTGAGCGGTTGCTTCACATTTCACAGCAGGTACAAGCGAGTTGAGAGCCACCTGCTTAGCATCTGAAAAGGCAGAGCTGCACATTGCTTTGAGGGAGAGGTAAACTGCTTAAGTAAACTTCAAGGGCATCAAATACCAATGTTACATACTATCTAAGAGATGCAACGTGCAATATCATGAGAGATGTGTGAATCTGCTGCAAACAAGCCTATTTCCTACTACAAAACATTGCATTTGCCATTTTTTACCTGCTGTGTTATTATATTGCGTAAACATTTCAAATTACTTTAGGCAAATTCACTTTGGTATCTTTTTAACATGAGTTGCTTTTTTACTCCTTATTGAAAATTTAGCCTATTAGTCACAGCAATTAATTACAATTTCACAGTCAAATGCTTCCAGAAAAGTGGAACATGCACTCACGATGCAAGATAAGCAGCTTGATTAAGTGTACACTTCCTCTGTCCTGCCTGCAACTAAGACAAAGAAAAATGCCAGTACAGCAAATAATTTAGTAAGATCAACCTCAGTATAACTTTTACCCTTCAGTATCACATCAGAGTGAAATTTATGTACCATGAAAGGTAAACAGATCAATAATATTCAAAGAACAAACACTCGGAGTCAAAATTCTGTATCTGGATATACACGGCTACAGAAGGAAGTAAGTAATTGCTTCCAAAGACAAATAATCTGAATTGTGCTTTGTTACTGTTAGTGGAATTCTTGCTTTGTGCATGAATTAACCATGGAAAGCCTAAGGACATGCAAGCTATGAATGGAGCAGAAGTTGCCCATCCTATATGACATGAGATTTATGACGATAATTAAAGGCCTAGTTCTGAAGAATATAATTTCAAATACTTTGTACTGAAGTTTCAACGTTTATTCAAAGTAATCACACAATCAGAAAGTAATAAAAGACGAAAAGCAATGCTGGTATAGGAGTCTAATTTACATTGATTAGGCTTCCATAAACCTCTAATATGTATAAAAATTGCAAAATGAAGAGAGAATATGCATGATTCTTGGGAAATTTTATCACATAATTAAATGCTATATTTTAATGATTGAATCTGGGAGGGAAAAGAAATAAAGTAATAACGTAAGCCTTAACTGTATTGGGTTACTGCCGAATACCGCTGAAAACTGCTGAATACTCAACTTTGGATCTTCTATGTAATTTTTATGACAGGTTACTTTCATTTACTTATTGTTTCATTTTTTAAAAATGTATCTTTCCATAAAGGAAACATTTAGTCTTGATTCTCTGCTCTTTGCCTTGTCATAAGAGTGCAAAGTGAGCATAAAACATTACCAAATAGGCATGGTAGCATTTTATAAGCAATTAGTAGAATGAAGTACAAAACAGGAAGAATCAGGCAGCAAGATAAATGTGAGGTTGCGCTTTAATAATTAACTGTGCTGTACCTGGCTCTGCCTGTAAAGCAGAAGCAAAGGCAAACCCAGAGGTGTTCTCTAATTGTTAACCAGCAAATTGCATGTGAGGCTTATTAAAAGATAATGTGGAAACAAGCACCTTTAATGGATTTATCCTGTTCCCCTGGGGATGCTGGAACCAGTATCCAATATTTAGTTTAGAACTAATGTATTCGCCCATAAGGGGAAATGTACCTCTGTATCTACAGAGAAACAAGAGACTAGTGAAACTCTGTATGTGGGAAAAGTCCTGAAAGTAAAAGGCTGAGTCTTCAACTTAAAACAGAGGCTGGGAGAGGAACAGAACAGTTGTTTGCTGAATGAGGAAAGATTTTATGAAGCGTCTTAGTGTGAAGTTTAAGAATAGGCAGGATTAAAAATAGCATGCAGGTTGCTTGTTATTTTTAATTTTCTCTTACTCAAATGTTTTACTCTACTTGATAAAGAAAAATAGTTTAAGAAAGCTGTCATTGGTTACTGTTTCTAGAAGGACAGAAGTCTAAAAAATAATTGGATTCACAGGGTGTTTAGCTCACAGAATTCACGAAGAGGTGCAGCAGCTGGGTTCCACTCCTACTCTGCGGATATTATGCAGCTCCACTCTGACAGAGATGAGGGGAAGAAACCCCTCAAGAAATAGGACAGGGAAACTCAAGTCCTAGCTGCCGGCCTACTACATGACTGCATTTGGGGAACGTCCTGTAGGAAGAAAAGGATGAACCTTTTCTCCAACCAGCAGATGCAGAACTGCACTGAACAATGCAGGTCCTGTAAATGACTTACTGTGGGGACAAAGTCACAATTTTTTTTTTTTCCTTCCCTCTCCCCCCCCCCCCCCCCCCCCCCCCCAAATGATTCTGGACAAAAGACATAACTAGTTTTTGTAAAAGTGCAAGCTGCAGTGAAGTTGTAACATCTTACTGGTGAAGAACAGTAATCAAGGACAAGAAGAAAGAAGACGTAAGTTATTCTTCTGGGCTGAGATACCTAATAAACTACAGGAGGAAGCCCTGGCTGCCCCTGGTATGAGAGCTCTCTCCCTGCTCCTGTAAGTGATATAACAGTCCCTTCAGCTCAACAGAACATTTCTCTCTTATTTGCCTACTGAACTCACTGGTGTCTGGAAAGGACTGGGCTGTGTGAGCTATAAATAACCCATAATTATAATCAATTTAGGGTTCATTTAGGGCACCATTTACAGTCTAATAAGCTATCTAGCATGGTAGGACTAGCATACGTTGACTAGTAAAATTGTCCTGCTCACAATCAGGCAACGTTCAGGAGAAGTTTATACACAAATGTTTTACAGTCAGTGACTGCCAGGGTAAGAGCTAATAACAATGTTTCAGGACAAGATTAATATTCAGTGGTTAAAAAGATTACATAAGGCCAGAGTTTTCATTATTAAATATATGGGACAATATACACTGCTATTATTGAGTGACAACTTTAAGACTAAATAATGAAGTCAGGCATTCACTGATGCACTGCAATTTTCTAGTAACATCTGCTCCTATGAATACACCTACAGTCAGACATAAAGAAGCTTTAACTTATTAAGATTACCATAGACCTGTACTGCAGTGTAAACACTCAGTAGCATTTATTATTGTTTTTCTGGTTCAATATATAAAATTAAAGGAAGTGTGTTAGGGAATGACCAAATGTTACAGCCGGCATGACCCCAAGTACAAGTTTGTGCCATGCTAGTGATCTCTGAGGTAGTCCCAAGTAAGATGACACATTGATACAACAAAATACGATGCCATGAAGAAATACTAACTTAACTCCTGGGAGCAGTTCAGTCCACTTAATCTGTCTTAATTAGCGGGTCTAATTAACTTCAACAAAATAGTGCCATTTGGTACGGCTACAGTGCTTTTTAGGCAAGCCTAAGGATCTCTGTGTTGCATGTATATAGGTACTCAGCTGGATTTTCATACTCACAAAGCTCAGCTCTCTGGCATGTACAGGATGCAGCTGCTATTAATATCACTGCCTGTTACTCCGACCAAAGAACACTTGTAACGCCCCTCTTCCTCCAATTATGTTACATTCAATCTGATCGATTATCTGCCAAGGGATAATTTTTTATTAACTCCAACCGTAACCACCTTGTCTCTGCCTTCACAGTCTCTCTGAATCCCCTCTGACACTACATACTATTCCTCAGGTCTCTGGAAAAATTAGGTTGGAATTTTGTTGAAATTCAAATATTTGGTGAAATGTGTGAATGCAGAATGAGATTCAATAAAACAAAAGCTTGCATTTTAATACTGAAGAAACCCTGCATTCTGGTGGATGCTGCCCTGCTCTCCTTTCCATAACCTCAGCCGCACCTCCCCAGATCTGCTCCGTAGTCTCCCTTTAAGTCAAGAGTCTATTCTGTCTTAAGGGAAACTTCGTAAAGCTGGAGTGAAAATAGACTTGAAATCTGTGACCAAATGGTGTGACCTTTCTCTGGGCAGCATTAGCCTTGCTTTTTTTTTTTTTTTCTTTTCTGTGCTGTCCCTGTGCACAGCATCAACTCACAGAGCTGCTGCTTCTCTTTCAAACCACTTTTATCAGTTTCTGTCATGAAAGAGGAATCTGTCAGAGAAACAGGAAGATGATAACTGCTTATGTATCGGGGACAGCAGCAAACTTAAAAAAACCCTACATTAAAATGGTGTAATGACTTTCTTATTCTTCTCCTGTTTTTACAAAGCCTGACACTTCAGAGTCTTCACTCTGCAGGATTGAGGCTGTTTATTACTGTATTTACCCAGCAGCTCATTCATTTCTGGCCTGATCCTCGTCTTGACTTCTGGCCACTACCAGAATTAGATTGTCATAATAACAGCCATTAGAATGTTCTCTAACAGACTGGATAGCTTTGGACATTTGATGTGACCTATTCAAAAGTTAGAGATACAAAAGATCCAAAAAAGATATTTCTGAGAATGCAGAATAAAAAAAGATAAATTTGTAATTGCATGTCTAATTTCAGCTCATTACTCTGTCATCATCTTTTAACCTTCACATCTTCATACTTGGAAAGGAAAAGATTTCTTACCATATGAAGTCAGTAACAAATCACTTGCACTGCTGGTGAAATTCTCTCTCTCTTCTCATTTGTTTGTACCAAAAATACAGAATAATTTGAGGACCAGACAGTACCAATACATTAACATCCTATAAACTCAGATATGCTTGTGTAAACTAATTGCCAAACAACAATGTATAATCTATCACACAAATCACTGTTGCTTCACGAATCACCTGCAAAGAAGGAAAAAAAAAAAAAAAAAAAGAGGGCCAAATCTAACAAAGTCAGCTCTCAAAGAGAAACATGTGGTACTTTCTCCATGCAAAATCTATACATGACGATAATCCCAAGCTCCTTAGATCAGAAAAAAATCAGAACCGGTGTGAACTTAATTTGTTAATGTTTGCATAAGACTTTTAACACTAAGCAAAGGCTGAACTTAAGGTGGAAGAAAATCTAGAATGACACGTTGAACTCAATACCAGATTTCAGTACAGCAAGCCGTTTCCCCCGGCAGCAGCCATCTGCCCTGTCTCATGCATATTCGCTGCCTTGGTGCTCATAGAGACACGAAGCTGCTGTGCTCTTCTCCAGCCGAAGGCCACTGCTAGGAAAGCTGCGGTTCCCTCTGCCTTCCCCATGTCACAGCAGCAGCCTCCCAGCAAGGCTGTCCTGGGTGAGGATCAAGGGAGAAGGCCAGGCAGAGCGGTGCAGTGACGGCTGGTGGCTGGCTCACAGCGAGAGGACACAGCCGGAGCAGCCACTCTGAACTGCGCTCAGGAAAAAGGGGGAAAAGGAATGCAAACGAGATGTTCCAGTGTTAGTATTCTCTTAGAGAATGGAGTTATGACATAAGCATTTCCTGAATTTAAGATGATGGGAGTGGCTGGATATATTTGGGAATATATAAGGCAGGAAAAACTAGAATCATCTTGGATGAGCTAATTTAATCTTTATCATATCAGCAATCCTTTTGCAAACAATGTTGTACATTTCATTGCTTCTTGACTGGATGCAGAAAGGAATCAACTCTATAACAAAAAAGATGCTGCTTCAGGAGATTAATACTAAATGGAATCAGGCAAAGATTGCATCCCAGCCCTGGACACTACCTATGAACAGATGGTAGCCTACGTTAGTAACTTGGAAGGCGAGACTGGCATAGCAAATGCAATGCATTTTAATGAACTCCATTAAAACCATGAGGATCGAGTGTAACCACGTTTAAGGGCTCGCTCCCAATCTTGTAGAGTTCAAAGCAAAAAATGTTATTGCCATTAACAACTGCAGAATCAAACTCAGTTTATAAAATATCCATGGAAAGCGTTAATGATTAAAACCCAGCAAAACTGGAGAGAAGCAGCATGCTAATCTGTATTTTGTGACCAGATTTATTGAGGTTCCTGTTTAGGAATGAAACCACAGAAGGTGAAATTATGTATATTTATAATAATTTATAATTAATTTAAATGCCTCTTAATCACTATTTATACACAGGAACTGTTTCACTACTGATTCTTGGAGTGACTTAGAATTTCTAATGACAAAAATGGCATTTGCTTTCCTCAGAAAGACAGTATCCACAGCAACACTGAGATGAGACAGTATGTAGGGACTGGTTTGGAATAGAGACGGAAAGTCAAGTGTCTCCTAATGAGTCCTCTACTATCTCCCTCTGCAGAATTAGGATATTAACATTAATATCTGTTTTATTTGATCCAGCCCAGCCTTCCACACTTAATGTATTGTATCACTAACTTCTCCTCAAAAGCTTCCTGTTCTATTCTTGACAACCAAGAAACAAACCACGGCTTGAGCTGAAGCTGCGTTTTGAGTGATCAGTATGCTCTACTTAGCACACAGAGTGAAAAATCTTGTGAATTACGTTGTTGCAGTACAGAATATTTATAGTTCGATGGCTAAACCGCTGGGGTGCTCAGGGATGTCTGTGTGCAGAGCATAACTATACATTCAAAGTTATGAAAGCATGACAATATAATGACTATTAGAAATTCTTATTAATCTGTGCTAGCTATCTATGAGTGCAATCACAACATCAAGCTGCTGAGCAGCCATTTCTGATACTTGTTCCTGATTTACAGCCTCTCCTGATACAAGCTTTTTCTCACAGATGTAACCAGGAACATGTTCTAAATCAAAATAGTGGTTCTCATTTGGTCTTCACGCTTTTGACTTCTTTGATCACTCTCAAAGTCATGACTTCAATAATGATCTAAACGTTCACGTGAATATACGTATTATTACCAATATTTCTATCACTAATTAAGACCATTTCCTCAATTCCTCTCTTATGTATTTTTAAAAAGTTTCATGCAGGCATTTTAACTTGGTTTTCTGCAATAACCATATTTTAATGAGTGGCTTTCAAATCTTTAGGCGGAGATTACCTGCTATATAGAAAAAGAAAGAAAGTATATTTTACCTACGGTTAACCACAGCACTATCTTAAAGAACAAAAGGAAACTGCATTTGATTCTGTTGGAGCTAGAATGAATACAACCTGCCTTTTGAACAAAAATCCCAAAGGTTTACTTATCTGTGTGTGTTTCCTCCATAAATTCATTCCATGAATGTTTCTTACAGGCAAGTTAGCTATTTTCGCTAGCCAGAAAGTATGGAATGCCTACAATGCCCCCTGGCAAGCATATTTGTGGTTCTTCTGACATTGATGATTTTGTCAGATTTAGGTAACAAGAAGTAGCATTTCAAGTTACAGTTCTTTTGTCTCCTTCTTCCACAGATAACTTCATATAGTCACAGTGCAATGATTTTCCTCCTTTACAATGCTTCTTTTTTACTATCCTATGAAACATCTGAAGTAAGTATGCCAGAAAGCTCTTACCACCCACAGAAATCTGACGCCAGGTGTGATTTGCAGTGGAAATCAGTCTTGGTGAACTCTCTAGTGTAATTAATAGTTTGTTCTAATTACCTTCCAGCGCATATTTCATGTCCTGGGCAAACAGAGTCCACATGATTTCAGCACTGACTTTCCCCATGTTCAGCTCTTGAGGGAACCTGCAATCAATCACATTACATCAGTTCACTTGCTGCTGAAAATTATGCTTACAGCTGCACAAATATTTCCAAAAAATAATTCCTCTAGTATGCATTTACCATATTTTGTGCTTTGTACAATTATGTGAACCATCCAGTCTTCAAATAAATACTTTCCTTAGTCTGATGTCAGGGGCCTAAGTAAGCAATTAGTTGAGTGTTGCACATATCCCCTCACATGACCTTTTACATCAAGAAATGTCCATCTATCTTGCTGATAACTCAACTTCAGATAAATCAGATGGCTTATGAAAAACCAGGAACAGTTGGTTCAGGTGTTTAGCAGCTACAGGTTTTCCTTAATTCCCTTGTTACACTGGAAAACAGTGAAGCTTTCTGTGGAGCTGTATTGGTTTATACTAGTTGAATCCAATTCACTGTTTGAAGACGTGTACCTTGAAGTATGGATAAAACAGTAAAGAATATAAAAGGTGGAAAAATGCTTAATTTTGATTCAAAATTTTAGGTGTACCCTTATGCTTTGTGTCATCTTTGAAAAACAGTTTTTATGTATCTTTTAAGTATTTTCCCACAGATTTTTCATAGATTCCAGCTGCTTCTTATTCTATGTAAAAGAAAAGCTTTAATCTTTCACTTACCATCTTCCCTCTTAGCTACTAGCAAAAGCCAACATTTTAGTGACAAGCACTGTATGTTTCACATCATATTTAAAAGGAGAGCTATTTACTTGTCCTTTTTTTAAAAAAATAAATATATAAACCCCAGTCCTTACTGCAGAGGTGGGACTGACATTAATATGAGCCGTTCTCAGGGCACAGAAGCAGACCAAAGCAGGTCACACAGCTAAAGAGCAGAAAGTACTGCACCTCCGAGCGGTAAAACGACCGTTTGTACTACAGCGGTGCAGTGAGAGCCATACGAATACACCAGCAGCTCAACGTGAATACATAAACCCATCAAAGTCCTAAAAGACCATATTCACGAGGAAACACACAGAGCTGTGTGGCTTTTGTCTTGAGTTTATCACAGCACTTTACCTGAGTAGAGAATTTGATCCAAAGTATTTTGACCTTTTAATGAAGTACTAATCAAATTCAGGAAACATTCTGTAATAATTTTTGTGAAAGTGTAGGAGGTTTTAAAGTGTTTTTTTTGCCAAAGAAAGAATGAAATGCCGTGCAATTTAAGGTTGCTAACAATATAATCTATATACTTTCCAGGGACATATTTGACCCTGATCATATCTGCAAAGTAACAGTACTTAAACAGCTCATTAGACTGTCACTTTGATACGAAGCAATTGCTAGCTCAGATCACTTATATACCTCTTTTATGCTAATTGATGCTCAATTACAGAACTTTGTTTTAATTCTGTTAACACAAAATTGTTGTTCGAAAGCTCAAAGGTATTTCAACTGTCTTAATTTCTTTACCTCCAGTCCAGCCTGAGTGCTGTCTTAGCACCCACTTGAACTTTGACAACACTGCTCTGAGGAAACGTTTAAAAATTGATTTAATATTGACATGTCTTTTGTCCATAATACAAACCTGGCCATAATGTAAGTCTGATAAAAATGTATTTGTTTGATTAGTGGTATATATGTGTATTCTTTTAACTTGTGAAAATACACACACAAACTGCAATTATGTTTTCACTATGTTGCTTAAATTACTGTAGTTCAACACAGTATCTTCAATTCATCCCATCTGACTTCAGTTAGGTACCTTAAGTTCACGCCCAGACATACTAATTTCTGTGTCCTTGAGAAATATAAACTTAAGGCATAATCGTCAACGGGACATACCGATGAAATCCTTCCATCCAATGCCTAGAGTATGGATATTTGCAATTTTGTAGTTGCATGGATGCATTTTTTTATACAGCCCTGCAGGACTGACTGCCATTCCCACACATCCTGTTTCATTTTATCTGACACCATGACCTCTTGGCAGGAGATTACTGTGACAAAAATGATCATACAACAGAAAGCTCTCCGCGTTTTAGTATAAAACTTTTACTTTTCACATGTAATTAATTTGCTTCATGACGGCTATGACACCTGTAGGTGTATCCATCACAGACTCCAATAACTGATTTTTAATTTGTCCAGAGTAGGTTAGTAATGCAATGTGGACAGTTAACCTAATCAACATTTTCAGCCAGAGAAATTGATTTAACATGCTAATGAACCAGTACCCAATATGCCCGTAGATCTCATTGTGTTCCAACGTTAGCCATAAAATAAACCTCCAGCATTAGCATGCTGGGGAATGACATCACATAGTTTGCCAGAGTTCAGCTAGACTATTTCATGAAAGTTTCCGACAGTTTCATGGTTTGACTTCCAGATAACTTAATCCTGATTCACAAAGTAAAAACTACTTGTTTATCACATTATAACTACAGAACTCTGGCTTCAGCACCGTCCCAACTCCTTCTCTACACGATGACACCATTGCTTTTCCACTGTTCTAATTTATGAGCAATACTCGTATCCGAGCTGGTGGAATCCCATAAGCGATGTAAGCTCCTGCTTTTCCACACTGCCTTCACAAGTCTGAATGTTCGCTACTGCAGCTTCACCCAGCTCCGACAGGTATGCACAACAGAAACTGTGACAAACATTGTTTTCACACATTAGAAACAACCATTTCATATATGATTCATGGCTTTCTTTTACCCTATCATTCACTTGAATTGTGCTGACACAAGAAAATCTGCTTTAGTCTCTTACTCTGCTCTGCATTCTCTACCCTGTTCACTGACATACTGCCATTTGAGAAGTACATCTTCTACCACAAAACTAATTAGCGACAAGCTGCTTATTTACTACTTATAAACATTTTTCAGCAAGAAATAGCTGTTATCTACCATTGTTAAAATTCCTTTTGTAAACATACTAACTATAACAGTTGAAACCTGAATTGCATGGAGACCTTAAAGCTGTACGGTGAAGACAACTTGATTTTACGTTTTTCAAGTATTATTAGTTTACAGAGGATCAAACAGAGATTATCAAGAGTGTAACTAACATACCATTTCTGCATATATACTTGTTCTTAAATGGAATGTAAGGTCTAAATAATTTCAAATTATTTGGTCAATTTCTGACATCAAAATCCTGGGATTAGATTTTCCCCCTTGGTACATACTTACATTTATCTAAGAAATACTTATGTGTAATTTCAGTCAGCTATTCTTTTAATGACTATTGTACAAAGTGTACAGGATTAACGGAATACACCATGCATTCAAAAGATTTTCTCCCGACTGTCCATAAAAAGGCTAAGACCTGTGTCAGCAAGTATCACAGAACTGTGATGGAGTAAAATTTTGTCCTTAAGTACAAAGGCTGTAATATTGTGGCTACTATTTCAACCATTAGCTGGCCAGGATAGCTACGATTAACATGATACACTCTTTCTCCAAGCATCCAGTACTGACCACACAGACAGCAGACTTGATGTTGTTTTGAGCTAATGCAGCTATTTTTATAGAATTTTTTAACAATTTAAGCTGGAATGGACACCTGAAAGTCATTTAACTAAACCCAGAAAGAATCTCAAAGTCACATCAGGATGCTCAGGGCCTGTGCAGATGAATCCTGACTGCCTCATGAAAATGACACCACCTTTCCGGACAGCCTATTGCTGTGTTTGACCCCTCTCACTGTGGATAAGGATTTGCTCTTGTATAGCTAATAGGAGTTTCCCTACCCGAAATTTGTGCTCGTGCCTTTTACTGTGCACTTCTGGAAGTGGTTTGGCTCTGTCTTTTCCTTGTAACATCTCATTAGGAAGCTGAAGAATGCAACCAGCACTGCCCTTAGCTGTGTTCTCCTCAGGCTGTGTGAACTGCTCCCTCAGCTTCTGCTCACACATCACATCTTCCATCCCCCTAAGCTTCTTGTTGTCCTCCACTGTAGTTCCCCAGTTTGACAATGTCTGTATTGTACTAGGGAATCAAAACTGGAAAGAACCATCCAAATGCAGCCTCACATGTTCTGACCAGAAGGAAGCAATCCCTTCCTTCAACCGGTGGGCTCTGGTCTTCCTACCGCAGCCCAGTATATTACTATGCAAAATACAACTCGCTGCACTAGCAGCTTTAATCATAAGGGTAGCAGGGTTTAGTCTCTTCTTAAGGTCCTTAAATTGCTAAAATGGTAGCTGAGCTTTACATAGTACCGTGTTTTGATTAACATTCCTCTGTTGCACGAAATTTGTTTTAGTAACAAATGTCATGGTTTATGAGAGTTCCATTATCACAGTCTGAAAAGCAATTAAAAACACCCCTGGAATTAAAAAAGAATTTCTGAGATTTCCACAGATTTAAAAAAAACCCAATGAACAGATATTCAAATTACCTCTTAATTTCTTACTCAAATCAAACAATCACTTACATATTTTAAATATAAATGCAAGAGTTATCCATTGAAATAGGCATTTTAAAACATGTCAAATTATTCACTTCATCTCCATTTGACAGAGTTCTTATGCAAGTGTGGGCATACTAATATAGATCTCAAGAAAATTAAGACCTGTAGAACTTCAAATAGGCAATTTTTTAATGTACTTCATAAAACATAGCACATCAGGAACAGAAGCTTTTCCAAGTGTGTCAGGAGTGGGGTTCTTCACTCGGATAGAACTCACAGTGTCTAGCAGTGAAGCTGGTTCAGCTTCACTAGTTGTAGCAGAGGTGGCAACTTCCAAGCAAGCAACATTTTAGATATTTCTTCTACCACTTCCCAAACCTTGTGCTGATGGGCACAGGACAAAAGTCTGTTGACCTTCGGGCTGCTGCTGAGGCAAGATACTTGCTCTTGCGGCTACGTTACTGTTAGGCCTGAAGGTGCAAGCCAGTGGTAGTAAATCTCACTCGATACCACGATCTGCGTCTTCCGCAGTGCCACACAGGTAGTGACTTTGCAGATCTCATTTAGAGCAGCATCATCACTGATTCCAGCACAGGTGTGCTGAGGGCAGGCTGACTTAGACTGTCCTTGAAATCTAACATCGAACATACGTCTGCATCCCTGTGGTCAGTGTTAAGTGTCAATACAAATCCATCCTATCAGGGCAAGCAAAGAAACCAACTGTAAAATGACAGGCTTGCAAGGAATGTTTCATGCAGGGCTGTTTCTGTGAACAATGTGGCAAATGTCCATATTATTTCAATGAATATTATGCTCATTTTTGTTGATTTGATTGTTAAGAAGCGATCTGTCATAGAGTGACAAGCTGGTTAACGCCTGCGGGACTTTTTTCCCAGTCTTTTTTCTTCTAGGAAATAATCAAGAATGCTTCTAATGGCTCCCCATCTGCCAGGAGTTACTGGACAATATTGGCAATTTTCACAGTGTGCTTCTAGTCTCTGGTACTTGCTGGGTGGTTTTTACCTTATCTAAGGGAAGCGCTAAAAATTGTGTCATGTTTACTTCACAATTTATACTAACATACGTGTTTTTCATCTCCCTAACATTTTACATGTATTTTAAACTATCTACCCCACTGTCATACCTCCATTTGTGCATTCAATTAGAGAATACAAGGGCACATGCACAACTTGAGGCTGCAGAATACTGATGAAGACTTTATGTATATATGTACTATGTGCAAGTGAGAGCCTTTTTTTCCTGTGGGGAAGTGTAACCGGTACAGCTAAGGTGTGCACCTCTTCTGCCACCATTTTCCTCAGAGATAGCTATATGCATGAGTGGTCACATTTACTTTAATTTGGTTACTAATATTTCTAAGGTTTCTCATGTAATAATAATATATTGTTTACTATTTACATTACAGTAGCACTTCGAAGCTTCTGGTAGGTTTAAGAAAATGCTATGCAGGAACTTTAAAATACATAATAAGAGAGAATCACTTCAAAACTCACAGTTTAAAAAGACAGAGAATGGGGAAGAAGACATGGTAGAAGAGACTTGCTCAAGATCCTATGACAAGTGAATGCCAGTCAACAAGAGAACTGAAACTTCTGAATCTTCTGAGCCCTCTTCTGAACCAGGACAGAGTTCTAGTTTGCTTTAATACACACACACATACATAAAAATATATATACACATACTATTGCATGAATTTTCAGAGAAAATGTGAAATAAATACGAATAGAAAATTCCAGGTTATCAATATTTTATATTTATCTCCAAGTACATAACTCCCCAAAAGCTTCGTCTTCCCTCATTCCCAGCTTACACTTTGTCAGGATGCACTCAGCATTGTCAGACGTACCACGCTGTCTGACTAAACCGAAAGACTGAAATATCAGCATTATGAAAAATGCTCATGTTAGGATTGTATACAATAAACAGTAATGTAAACTGCAGAGCAGAACATGACTGAGATTTTATTATGCCTGTTATTTTCCGGTACTAATCTGTTCAGATTGGTTTGGCTTCTAAGTATATTATGTAAATTTAATATTTTCAACATCCTCTTCATTTTCAAAATATAACATCTGTACGTCTACAGGTAAAGAAGGAGGAAAAAAGCCTAGGCTTGAAATTTGTTGCCACTGCTAAAACTCCTTGGAGGAACTTAAAAATAGTATCTTAAGAAGGATGTCAGCTTCTTATAAATTTCATGTTATATGACATTCCTTCCTGCCGTCATGCTAAAATCAGTACTTGAAAATTTTAAGTACAACTTTCAGTTTGAGCTATAGATAGTTCTGGCACATCTTGAGTTTGGTTCAAAATGTCAGAAGCAGCAGTAATGTTTTTTCAACTGTAATGTATCTTTCTGGCTAAGAATAATGACAGAAGAAGCTATATAATTCTGTTTTCCCTAACAGTGACCTTCACATAGAATCCTTGGACACTGCTCGAGGAAGGCATGTATCACAGCAGTCACGACTGACTTATCTGTGTTTGGGGCCACAACTGATGGCAAATTCTGACATATATAAAAATACAGATACAATTGGAAGCAAAAATTAGTCAAAACATTAAAATATAAAGAGGAAACAAGTCCTCAAGAAGAATCTTTCCAATTCACTACATTTGAAAAAAAAGCACCAAACCCAAAGTCAAATTCTTCACAGACCCAGGCAGTTAGATTAGTGCAGAAGTTCTCTAGTTCTCTGACAAAATATGCAGCAATTAGAGTCACACACAGGGCTGATTCTCCTTTTCTTACCGAGGCTTGATATAAGAGAAACTTCATCTACAGATGAACGAGCTCAGTGAGAAACCATCTCTTAGTAAAGGACTGAAACGATTATTATATTCCAGACCAGTTACAGACAGCTCCAGGATTTCTTAGCATGATTTATTGTTGTGCCCCAGATGTTAATGGATGCTAAAGCTGGGGCTTGGATTCAAACAGTAATCCAGAAAAAGCCAAAGGGTATCCCAAGTGCTTCAATGTGCTTAAGAGAAAGAGATCAAGTCTCATATTCTAAGAAGAGCTGGACTGCATAAGAAACTAGTCAAATGGTTAGTCAGAACTAAGCTGGATGGTCTGGGGTTTATTTTTCTAAATCAAAGACTGAGATACCACCTCTAAGTTGAGTGAGCTGCAGACAGAAAAAGCCTAAAGAATTTTTTAAATGGACAGTGACAGAAATGGAAGACCAGGGGCTTACTGGGTGCCGTACTTCAGTGCAATGGCTCATCTGGTCATTCTGAGCAAGGGGATGGCTAGTATTTCTGCTGTAAGAAAGGAACCAAGAATCTGACTCCTATCACATATTTCTTACTCTAATGAAAACAGCATTTCATATTTCTGGATTTCAGATAAAGGTCTCAGCAAAAAAAGGAGAGTTATTTCTCTTTTTCCTAAGCTCTGTCTTAACTGCACTCCAGAAATGCAATTACTGGAGTAGATCCCAAGTCATCTCTCAGATTAAAGTCTCTGAAAGAAACCCAAGAAAGAAATTTAGGTTTTCATTCTATTTTGCAAAGTCTTTTACCTTGCTCAGGGGAAGGAGATCTATTTGAAGGAATATACGAGACACACATTTATCAGAAAAGATGTACACATCCTAGAATTTCTTCATGAAGTTGGAGGAAGGATAGTTAACAGTATTCACAGAAGTACTGGTTTATACAAAGGCCTTTTCCTTTTGAGATCATTTGTTCTAGAAGAATGATGGTAGCCATGATCTGCTCTCAAAAGCAGAGGCGCTGTAACTCCAGAAGCTGTAAAGCAGCACAGAAAGGAAATAGCCTCCTTCCAGTCTCCTGTGTTATGAGTATCTACCTAACATTAAACTCATTATTCTGTAATTTGGTTATTATTGGTTATACCCTCATCATCGCGGTAATGAAACACAACTGTATTTTTCTACACATGCTATCCTAAGCCTGCGATCTAAGGACTATACGTAAAAGAAAATGTGGGCTTCTTCCCTGTGTGTGAACCCCCACAAAGATTTGTGTTTTCTGTTCTTGCGGAGTCAATCTTCTCTCTGTTCCCTACGTCTAAGCATTTAGTAAAACGTGTTTCCATAATTTGTATACTTCAATTTAGTGTTTATGGGTTATGTGTATACTTAATTCTAAGCTGTCTCTGAACTTGCTTTCCAAACCTCATGCTAGTTTCCATACGTATAACAATCAGAGACTGATGGGTGCTATGCAGCTATCACCATTATGGGTATTATGCAGCTATCACAGCTTCTCACATATAGCAACACCGCAACAATAACTAACAAGGCTTAATACACAACAGAAGCACACAAAATTTCCCACATGCTAAAGATAAATGGTAACACCAGCAGCTGACTTAGTAAAGGGAATGGATAATCAATGGTCAAATTCTAAAGCATCTATGTAAGTAAGGAATTTTGCGTTATCTGTATTTTATCGTGTTACTTTTAGGTAAAAAGACTTCTCTTTTGCGAACTATTTCAGAATGTGGTCCCTAAGCAGCAAAATATAATAGAAATTTCGCATGCAAACATTCACATATATTTCCTAATCTTTGTAAAAGCCACACATTTTCAAATTTCTCAGTGAAGGAAGAGGATAACCAGGAGAGTGCTCTGTTAGTCATTGTTTCCTCTTGCTACAATTATTTCTGTCTCATAGGCCATATTTTCCCAATTTCTGTGTTATTTTTAGGGAAATACTATAAAACCTCAGTATAACTGAAACATTGTTATTAAATCACCTTCCTCACTTGCATGACAGTCTCTAATCCTCAACTCATACGTCAATCATACAACACTATTTGGTGGAACTTCTTAATAAACAAAATATGCTAGGTTTTCATGGGAAATAAATTAACCATTAGGTTGCCTGTACATGATCATTTCTATCTATTTCTAAAAATACTAAACTGCTTATAAAAGATAGTAACTTATGAATGTCTTCCCTCTATTGATTTTAATTAAGTAAAAATTTTATGACAACTGTTTACATTGGCTAGCTGTAAAAAAGTGTTATATATAAAACCACCAATCAATGGAATGAAATTGAACTCAGCTTGAAAGAAAACAAGAAAAATCAATGTATGAAGCAAAACATAAATAACACCCAAAAGCACTTAACCTAAGATAGTACTGCATGTCTTCTCTAGTTCAGTCCTAAACTAAGAAATTCCAATCATGACAATTTAAAATGCTTTTTCTTATTTTGTGCTGCCAAATCTGCAGTCTGCTACATTTTTAGGAATAGTGAAGTCCCTGAACCTCAGATGTACATTCTTAGAATAGCTCGTATTCCATACTTGGTGGGTTCAGTCTCACTCAGGTGCTGGAGAGAGCCTGGTCCTGGTGTGTGAATACGCACATTTTTGTGCTGTGCATGCAGCAACAGGTTAGATGGCTCTCTCTGTGGAGTGCTGCGCGTGGTCACTGCTTCACTAGCTCTTAAGACAAAAGTTCTATCTGATTTTGGAAAATATGTATTCTATTTAAACCATGAGCAGAGTTCATTTATTCTCACTTTCTGTGCTCTATCCGCCATCTATCCACAGCTGTTTTTTTTTAACCAAAGCAATGTTCCATTTCCTGAAGAAAACATAATGGACAAGACAGATACTTCGTCCAGTGTATCTAACTAATCTGTTCTTAAAGGGTATGATAGATTGCTACATTAGAAAATGGCAGCAAGTCCTGCGAAAGAATAGAGTATTGCTTTGCTAAACAGGATACCATTTACAAATTTGATTAACTAAGTGATATTCATATGCTTCCAGAGAATGAATTGTAATTGATAGTGAGGAATATCACTGAATCAAGACACAAACCACATCAGATACACTTTCCATTATCAAAAAAACATTCTAGAGTTAGCCTGACTTAGTCCAATTCATGATACAGTTGACCTGATCTTTTTTACTTCCATGCTTTTGAGTTTTTTTTCCACAAACACGTATTTCATAACTCACTGACTCATAGGTTACAGTTATGCTGTTTCTTCAATATAACTTACTGTCCTTGACTTCACTGATGTATTAAAATCCTAGTTCCTGAAGCATGAGGAAATCTGCTCCTGCACATATGCCAGTTCTTTCCACACCGTGGAATGGGAAGGGAGTGTGTGAAACCTCTTGGAGGTTTGCTTTTGCAGCAACTCTGATCATTTCCATTTCCAAACACTCGGTATCATTTGCCATTCTATGCTGAGCTGATATCAACATGCATCAGTTAGGTTCCTTGTCCTTATTCTCCTTTAATTTCTGAATGCCCAAATCATATATCAATTAAATATCATGTTTGTTGCAAAGAGAGCTCACTCCCATTGTATTAGATTTTTCTTTGCTCTCTCCTATTTTCTTTTGCAATGTTTACCTGTCTCGGCTTTTTAAATTTTAAGCTAATGCTATTTGACTTCCAAAATTTAACTTTGGTAATCATACAGTTCCTGCTGCCCCCCCCCCCCCCCCCCCCCATCCTGTAGGCTCTGGTTTTTACCTTAACATTCTCTTTGAGTTGGTTATTCACTATGTCTTCCCCAAGAACATAGGGCTGAAACTGCTCCAAGTTCTCATCTCTGACTGCAAATACAAATTCCTAACAGATTTTCCAATACTATTTCACATTTGAGTAATTTCTCTAAGTATCTTTGATCAGCTTTTCTGAAACACCATCTATGCTTTCATTACCCAAATAATTAACAATATTCACTTCCCAGTTCTTCATTGAATCAGATAATGGGGGTATCAAACCTGGTAATCTCAGACAACATTAATAGCATGTGTTCTTGAACTGTAACTATGACTTTTATTTCCCTTTCAAAATGTGATTTTTAGCTATCAGACAGAGACTAAATATTCCAAGTGCTAGCTAACCCAGTATTTCAGCTTGCCCATGCAGTAGTCACTAAACCACAGTTCTAAA
The DNA here is from genome assembly GCF_015220075.1 of Falco rusticolus. Taxonomy (NCBI): domain Eukaryota; kingdom Metazoa; phylum Chordata; class Aves; order Falconiformes; family Falconidae; genus Falco; species Falco rusticolus. Next base: position 17,637,997 of record NC_051193.1, on the reverse strand, counting down.
AAAAGTACTAAAGAAGTACTGAAGTACTAAATAAGGGTATGAAACACAGAGTTCACAGAGGAAAGAAAACAGATCTTTACATTGCAAAGATTTAAGTTATCAGTAAATAACAAATCTAAAAGTCCCACCAGGGCTGTCTTGTTTCTTAAGGGTGTATTACAACAACACACACGATTATTCTGAGTAAGTGTGCTACACAATTAAGGGAAAATATTTTACTAAAGATGTGCAGAGGCAAAAAGTTTAGACCTTTATTTCCAAATATACAAGCATATTTCAGCTGAAGAATTTGTTCTTGATTTTTTAATCTGTTCCTTTTAATGGAACAGATATTTTATTTTATTAACAATTTCTTCTGTCTCATGGTGTGTACAATGCATGTTTGACAAGTGCTGGAAAGTCCTAACTTTGCTTGTGCATCAGGTTCTAATCACATTTTACATTGTTTTAACTAGTAGAATGAGAATTTTACAACTTAAATAGTAGACTTCATACTTTTCCCCTCAAACTTGTCAAGTTTCTTGTGTCATGTAAGACCCACAAGTTGCCCATACAACACCCATTGAATGGTCTGGTCTGGTCCCTCAGTTACCACAATGCTTGCTGAGGCAATCACACCATGTTTCAGCTGGATTTATCATCTGATACAGTTCAAACTGCTCTATCACAGCATCCTTTTTACCTCCAAGGTACATATAAAATTAGGGTTTCCAAAACTGCTTGAGGGAAAAAATTCTAAGCCACATCATACCATTGTGAAAACCCCCCATCAGAATACTTGGAGCATTTCTACAACAGGATTCAAATGGATATAGGCCTGAATATTCCACTGAGACATTGCATGGCCATCTATTTCTGATAAGGAGTCACAGTTTTGCAGTATTCTTGTGCATTTAACTGATATTTTCTCTTCTAGGACAAGCAAGGGGCAAGAGGCTTTCTGTCATTTTTCTCAACAGTTTTTACATGATGCTTTCGTATTGGGAGAAGCTTTTCTTTTTTAAAAAAGGTGTGCAAAGCAACTCTGAACAGTTTTTCAATTTCTTCCACCCACAGCATCTTCATCTCTTGCTCCTGATATCTCCTGTTTCTCAAAGACACTTTATTCCTAGTGTTCTTCCACTTCCAAAACAACAGTGAACACGGGAGAGAAGTCACAGCTATAAACTCTCTCCCTTAACCTGTCCCTACTCCATCCACTCCTGATTCTCATTTCACATCTTACACAATCACTCAGCTGTGCTTTAGGGAACCCCCTAATTTCCTCAGAGGAAATCTGTCCTTTCTCCATTTCTTCCTCACATTTGGGTAAGAATATAGCTAGAACGATTTTTATGATAATTAACCACCAATTACTCTTAATTTCAGTGACGAGACTGAAATAAAACACACGTATGTATTTGTTCCATCTGAATGTTTTATAGTAAGTATATTTGCTATACAGATAGTCAGATAAAAATCTGCACTTTCATTAAGAGAGGAACTTCACACTAAGTTGTATAAATGGAGTAAATAAGAAAAGAGTGTTATTTCCTCTGTAGAGTAAGAACTTGTTCCTTAATAATGCCGCTGCAGAAAATTATTGAGCAAAGAAATGTTTCTTACCAGGACTGAAACAGTCCTTCATTTATTTAAAGGAAAGAAAGGGATCAGAAGGCAACAAACTCTTCCAACTTCTGGTTAAGACCAGGAGGTTTCTTTGGTAATTACACGGTGGGCCCATAAAAAGTGTGGTACCTTCTACCAAGAGGCAAGCACAGCTCCATGTACAGAGTGCCCTTCAGTATCTATCCTATTCTGGCTGAAAGAAACAGACTTGCTCTTGCTCCCCTTCAAACCATTCCATTAAATGCCACTGTAGGCACCTCTAATAATTGTTTAGCTATAACAGAGATGTAAGTTTAAATTTTAAATTTTGCATAAGTCATCAGAGCTAGACTATGCCCAGATTTTCTAGAATCTCTCTGTAAAATAGCTCCGACGAGCTACGAGAGCTAAAACTTTTCCCTAGGCCTTCACCTTGTCACATTTCAATTAGTGCAACATCTGTTTCTCCAGCCTTAATGTGTGAAACATGTTCCTTTGCACTCCTCCTGTGTATTTTATTTTCAAAACCCACTACTCTATCTCTTCTTTCTGTGTTTATCGATTGACTCTCTCGTCTCTACTAGTGTATCAGCCATAAGCTATTTGACTTGTCTTGGTTATTGATTTTATCTCCCTCTCTGCTACCTGTTCACTTCTGAGAAGTAAACTTCCATCTCCGGTAAATCCAGGATATTGCTCTTTTTCAATTTTACAAATTTTATAAATTTTCAAATCAGCCTGGTCAGGCTTTTTGTCTATCCAATCATAAATTTGGAGAGTGTCTTTTTGTGAGGCTCATTATTCTTTTTACAAATATATCCCTAAAACTCTTTATAATGCCTAAACCAGTCGCAGCATAAATTGAACACCTTTTGTGCCAAGATGCTACCATAACATTAATACCCTCACATTGTTTCACTGAACGTTCCCTTCTCCCTATCCATTTAGTTCTCTTGCATAATATGTTGCTATTTAATTTTTTTTGGGGGGGGTGTGTTCATATACCACATGTCTTTAGTTCTCTTTCCATGATCAGAGCACTAAGTCTTCATCAAACCATGTCAATGTTATATCCTGAATTTTTAAATATCCCTAGCCAGATTATATTTAAAATACAACTACTGATTCAGTTGCATTTCCTGCTCTAATTTTAATAAATCCATGTTTCTTAATTTTTACGGGGAAAATAATTACTTACTGGTTCAAAACAGGTGTGTATGCCGTTTTATCTTCATCTATGATGGTGACCATCAGAGTAATAAGCTGTGCCCAGAAATCCAAATTCTTTGTTGTTGGTCCCTGGTCTTCTTTAGGAACTTCTTGTTTCTTACCCTGTTAAAACAACAGTGAATATATTTTATATTAGAAAAATTATAGAAAATATTATGGGATTTCCACCTAAAGATTAGTACTTGGTTGGAAAGAGTGATGTATTAAGACTCTTCAGAAATTTTGGACAAGGACTGTCTATCCAACTGAGACTGTGTGACAGACTATACCTGGCTGTGGACATCTATCAAAAGACATACACAGAGAAAAGACAGCCAGGTCAGCAAAGATCATCAATAGAGACTTGGTTTTTAGTGCATGTCCACCCTTTAATGAAATACATTCTTAAATTCTTGGTTGTGCTGAAACAGAGTGCAGGTAAAATTGTCTGCTAAGGCAGAACTTTAATATCCTACACAATAAATACTGAACAAATCAATGATAAGGAACATTTCTTTCTTTGTTTTGGATTATACATTGAAGTTTTCAAGCCCAACAACTGCTATGCTGTTCTCTCTAAATGAAGCAGCAGTTAAATTTCCCTTTACTTTTTAACAGCCAAAATAACTAAGACTATTGCCCAAACTATTCTGCATAGAGATTTTTCCGGAGACTCATAGATTGACTGGCAAACATCACAAACTGTGCAATTAAGAGAGGCAGAGGAAAACACATTAAGTATGAGGGGAAAAAGAATAATCCCTGGACACATAAAAACACTAGGAAAAGGTACACAGGAATATTCAAAAGAGAGGCTTGCCAAGGTGGCACCTTGCCAAAGATTTTAAAGCTATGTGCAAAACCAATCTGTTATTTGATTCAGTTTTTTATCCAGGGAAATGGAATTCTTCTACACTGCTTGTAAGTGAAGAGGACTGCAACCAGTTTTACATCCAAAGCAGAGAACCTGAGATGCCCCATTACATTTTTGTAATAATCACGAGGGAGGACAGGACACACTGATATATCCGATGGATTGCCAATGTGACTCTCTAGTCATTAATTAAAAGTTGGTAAGTAAAGTAGTGGGTTTTATTCCTCTTGACTAAAAGCCTGCTTTCTGAACCTTTTTATATAGCTGTAAATATGTATTAATATTCACCACTTACAAACATTTATTAAGAATTTTATACTTTTTAATGTCACTAAAATGTGCATTTACAGCTAGATTTTGTCTCTACAGTTTTGATTTATGAATTCTTAGTCTACAGGTTCCTAGACAAAATTATTTTTCAGTTCTTCACTTGACAGAAGGATCAGATTCCTTATCAATGTCCAATAAATAACTTCACAGCAGAGAACCAACTATGATAAGAAATATTTTCATCTCTATGTGAATGCACACATACATACACACATAATTTCTGCCGCACAGAAGTATGTCTATGCGTGCTAGATCTACACAGCTGTCAGAAAGGGGTCTTTTCACTCAACTAGCAAGCCAGAAAATAACCATGCCTATTATTCCACAAGTTTAAACATATGCTCCCTGTACTTTCTATTTGTAGTCCAAACATGACCACTCCAATGGACCCCGCGTCTCTTTGAATAGATACGACACTATACTAGTGTCATAGTGAATTAATGTTATCTTAACCTCAATTAACTTGTATCTATTAACAGCATTTAGAATGGAAGAAAGGGAATTTCAACAACACAATTGAAACTGTTTTTGTGGTCACTGTGGAATATTTTAGAAGAGCATCATTAATCACACTGCTGATCTACAAATGCTACAGTTTCAGTGTCTAAAGCAACCGAAATAAAGGTGGGGCTCAGAAGCAGTTACAGTGGACCGTGTGACGAGTATCACCACCAATTAACAACCACACATGCAAACAAGAGTGCTTTTCAAAACAAAAATTAATATTGGAATATTAATGTCACTCATGAGGGCCTTCCCTGGTGTACATTATACTTCTATTAAAAGACCTTGTTTCCATGTCAAAGATTTATTTGTAATATAGCTTTTTTTTTTTTCTCAGAAGCTAGTCCATGTTTAAACTAAACCAACAGAAAGGCAGTTGTAGAAGACCAAGCCAGTTCACATTTAGTCTAGTGTCTTATCCAAGAACCACGTTTCACAGAAAAAACCTGCAACGGCATGTATCTGAGATAGCTTTTACAAATTGTGAATGTGAATCACAGAATGTAAAATTCTGTTCTTTAATATAGATAGCAAAAGGTGATTAATTTACAAAGTAATAGTTGCACAAGGAGGTGCTTTCTACAAAAATTATCTGGCACAGAAATATTTTAAAAATCAAGATAATCTTCTCAAACTAGCCAGAGAAAGTATTTTTTAAATAGTCTCACACAAACAGATGTAGTTGATACTCTGAAAGTGTACATTCCGCCCACACCCAGCTGTAATTTCCATTCTTTATCCTAAAATCTAACTAACGGCTTAGAAATGCTCAGAATCACTGAAGTTGTTTCCACATTAATTGTTATTATTGTTGGCTTTATTACTTGCTTTATGTGGTTTCTGGCAACAGATGCCTTCACAGAAGCATCATAATGAGGTGAAACAATGTTGGAAGATTGATTACATGGATTATTTGCAAACTTCCAAAACTGACAGAAGAAAGTTCCATCTTGTAATAAAAATCATCCTGAAACAGAGCTATTTTCATATTCTACAAATTTCAGTGATACAATTTGTTTGGTTTGAAAACATTTCGATTAGCGTAACTGAGAGGCATAGTAAACCGCATTACAGTGTAGAAAAAATGAGCGGGAGGACAGCATCATAAAATTATACTTATATTTTAACATATTCTTAATGCAATGAAGCACCCTTCTAGAGGCACTGAAGTTAATTTCGATACTGTTTTGCTGAAGTCTGCTTTGGTGATGTGGGTTCACCATTAGTCTCTTGCAACCAGTCAGTGAGAATGCCCTCTTATTACATAAAAAAAAACAGTTAAGCTTTTCCTGCTCTGTATTCTCAAAAGACATTCATCTGTTCTAGTTTCCTAGCTGTGATGATAACAGCTCATGTCTCAGTCTCGTGATTTGGTCCCATATCCAACCAGTTCTCAACAGCAGGTATTCTTACACGGTACAGTGTATTTAGTCTGTGCAGAAGCTGTGGAAAGGCCTTTAAAATGCCAGAATTAGGTTAGTTTGTACATAAGCAAAGTAGATGCTTACAACAATTTACACAAACAAACTTTCTCGAGTATAAACATGGTTAACTATATGGTCTATTAAGTGGAAAAAGCTTATCTTGATAATAGCAACTTTCTTTTTTCATGCAAGTGACATCCATTAGAAAGAAACTGCCAGTATCAAACGTGAACTAAACAGCCAATTTACCCAAGTACTGCCACATTGGCACAAATATGGTGACAAGATATATGAGCCACTGAATACTGCTTATTATTATAGAGGATCATACCAATACTGAGAGTTTAAAAAATTGTATCTGAAAAGGTCAAGAGGAACATAAATTCTCAATATATCAAGATGACAAAATCACTAGTTAACAGATACTGTTCATGATTCATGACTTTTCAAAAAAAATATTTTCTGGAGTTGCCTATCTTAAATTTTTGGTGGATACATAATTCACTGAACAAGCTAAAATCGCAGATTGTGCTTGTAGTAACCAAGAGAGCTTTCAGGAAGCATTGATACAAATGAAAGTTTGCCAGTTAGAAGAATCGCCTTCTTTTTCACCAGCCTTTTCACTTAGGAAAGCCTGCTTAAAATATCCTGACCCTCTGTAACAAAACTTGGGGTGGTAATGCTGTCCACATGCACAGACCTGTGACATGCCATAAGAAGGTACTGTAGTACATCCTATACTTGAAAGCTCAATAATTAACCAGCTAAAGCCAGAATAGTGATATTCCTAAAAGGCATCTGCTGACAGATCAAACAAACAGTAATACCATATGATGGCTTACCATCAAGACAGGACAATATAGGTGTTATATGCTCACGTTAATTGATTTGGCTACCTCTTGTCTTTAGGATGTCTCTAAAGTTGTAGCATACCATATATCCTTTACCATACAAAAATGTCTAGCAACAATATGAAAGTGGCAAACTTAAATAATGAAAAATTTCAGAAAAAACAGACTACACGAAACAGGCATGAGAAGGAAATGTGATTGGTTGGGTACTAACAAATATAGCTGTTTGCCTCATTCTGCTTTTAAAAAGGATACATTCTCATCCCGTTTCTCCAAGATGACACAGCTCATGATTGCCAGCATGGGAAATTTTTGATCATTATACTGAAGTTCACTGTTACCCATTTCCTATGACTTAGAAAAGTTTACAAAGCAATCTGCTGCAATTATAGACATGTAATTAGATCCAGATTAGGCTTGTATTGCTAAGGATCTTAGATTCCAAATGTTCCTTTAATTAAGATCTGTTTGTTTATATAAAATCTCTTTGGTTTTCATCTCAGCAATGCCCCTGCCTTATACAGAATCTATGTACAGTGAATGTACTCAATGGATGATAAATCTGCTCATCAGGCATTAGACTTTATGGTGCATGCTTAAATTGGGTGTCTTTTTATTAAATCTTTGTGACAGGGAATACTGTCTTTACTAATAGACAGTTCTAAGCAAAATCCTACAACAGTATATTAAAACTACTTAAAGTTATGTGAAAACTTATTTGGAACACATGAAATAGGGTAATATCAAACAGCAGTCAATGCCAGGAACAACACTGGCTTCAGCGGTGATCCCACATGCGTTGGAAGAGAAAATCTTGAAGAGCATCACAGGACTAATGCAAAATACAATTAGTTCCTCACTTTCTATCAAGTGTCCCAAGCTGTTTTGAATAAAATTTCAGTCAGTTCCAGAGGAAAGAAGTTCCAATTATTTTATAGAGCTACAGTAAGTTAGATGTGCTTGCCTAAGGAAAGCTGTTTTAATTCACTTTTAGTCATTTAGGAATCCAGCCTACAGATAACCTAATGGATGTTTCTTCATTTTTTGTAATATATTTTGTTACAGGATATTTAATTTTATTGAGAACATCATAATTTCATTGGAAAACTAGATAATTGCAAACACCGTATAAGTAAAGTAGCTTTAAAGAGAAGTCATATTATTCACTTAAGATTTACAAACAGGAAATCCTGAGGATTTTGTGGGTTTTTTTAAAGGCAAGATCCAGACTAGGTGATTTATAACTGTTTGTCTTTTGCCATAGAACACATCAAAATCAGAAAGAGGAAGAGCAAGTTTTCATATATTATGTATCAAAATAAATTCTTTTCTTACACTGAATCGTGTTTTTTCTCAATTTCATTTTACTATCGATTTCCTAGTCACCTGAGTTCAAGTACAAACAATGGATCATGTGGCACAGAGGCAGTGGCTGGAATTTTGATATTGTCTTAAAGAAAAAGAGAAAATGTTAAGGGATTTTCCCCTATATGTTCAAGAAAAAAAAAAAGGCTAAACTTGACAAGCAAACATATTTTGCACTCTGGAAAACTGGCTGAGGGTGAAGAAAGCAATCTCAGCACAGTGTGAAGCAGAATTACAATCTACATCTGTATTACCCTGAGACAAATCTGTAAAGGCTGGTCTGTCTGAGGAACACAGGGCTTTCAACTTCTCTCATCATTGATTTTACCTGTTTGCATGACAAATGTCTGGTTTTATTTTGCTTCGTCTTTCATTTGTTATGTTCTGTGCAATCAATACATGACATCTGTATGGGTGTAACTTTGATAAATCCAATCCTATGATTTCAGAAACTAATCTGCACAAAGAGTACATCCAATGCAAGCCCCAAGCTAAGTTTCAGAATATGATATTTTCTATATAAATAATGAGAGAATGGAAGCTGAATGGAAACCAACACAGTAGCCCTGATTAGCGTGAGCCTACAGACTGCAATTTTATAGACCAGTCTTAGCTGAAGACGTATTACTTTTAATGGTACTTCTGTATTTGTAAACTGCTCAGTTAATACTATTCAATTTGGATGAGGTTAAGAATCATTAGGCAATACACAATATGCACTATAGATACATAGCACACACAGATAGACATTGACATGTATTACCCACACCTATTTTTATAATTTTATATATTTTTTTATACTTTCATGTAGGTAAAGAATGAAAATTTGGCTTTACAGCATTTACTTAGAAAGGCTAAACACAGAAACCATTTGCAGGCACTCAAAATACCTTCAAAACATGAGGGATTTCCCTGAAACAGTACCCCCTACACAGTCCTATTGTACAGTAACTCCTAAACTATTTTCATATTTGAAACAGAAACCATATTCCACGTATCCTTCTCCAGTACTAACTGAACTGAAATGGAATCCTTTTGGATAGATTCTAATTAAGATTCTTCACTCTTTTTCTTTGAGGAACGGGATGTGAAAGGAGCCGATCTAATTGCTCTGCCCACTCAGGACAGTGTAACATGCACGGCGACTCTGGAGTGGCAAGGCCAGTGCTACCCTGGTTTGGTTTGCACACACCCCCCGCCAAAAAAAACCCCAAAAAACAAAAAAAAAAAACCCAAACCCAAAAAGCACTGTGCTTATGCAGGGAACAAGTGGAGAAAGACCAAGGTGAGCCCCGCACTTACTGAAAGCTCTTTGCAGCAACCAGTGTAACCTACCTGCTGTCCTGAAATATCTACACTACAATATTTTTAAGAACGTGGAGGTCTAATTGTAATAATACCCTGCTCTCTGCAACATATCTAGATTAAAGGGCAACTGTGGAAAAGAATGGATTCACAATAACATCATGCATCTTTAAAAATTTATTTATTATATACTATACATCATATATTTTATATGATATATAGCATACAATAAATATTACAAATTGGATGGATAGAAATGTTGCTCTTTGCAAAACTATAAAAAACCGCATTTCATGTCTTAAGACAATCTATCAGCCACTGTAGGCCCCTTGCACTGTAACATGCACGCTTAACACTCCGAAGGTTATAACGCCAGAACAGTTTACAAAGGACCATGGCTCCAACATTATTGCTTACAAGGTTTTGAATTCAAATCTACTTGCTAAACAAAGAAGAAACAATGATGTTTTAGACCAGTCATGTACAGCTCCAGTAAGGTAAATCAATTTTCTGACCCAATGAGCAGAAGGGTAGTTCTCCCTAACACTGTCTCACAGGCTGTTTCCTAATGTAAGGACACAGCAGTCAAGATCACTGTATGTCCCACACGCTTTGTCTCCTGCATATCACACTGGGACTCTGCGCTTACCTTTGCCACAGGAGAGACATCTTAAGGTTATGATAGATACTTCCATGAAAACATCAGTGCAATGATAAAGCAGCAAAGACAGCAAATCAGCCGTGAAGAATTATCAGAACAGAGCACGCAACAAAGAACATCCTTATTCTACTTTCTCTCTCCGTGGGTGATCGTATTTTGAACATTATGTCCAAATCTGGACCCTCCCCTTCTCCTCATCCTGAAAATAATATAGCAGAACTGGAAAATGCTCAGAAAAGGTCAGCAAGGTTTATGGAAGATACAGAATTATTTCCATTAAAGGAACAAATATATGAGCTAAAGTTTATATAGTTTATAAACTTTTCCTTGGCTAGAAGTTTATCAAGACATCTGCTTTGCTCACTATCAGAGACAGGATGATAAGCCAGATGAATCTTTCATCTCACGTAGCATGGCCAGTCTCATGCTCTTAATCTTTTGGCCACAATGTGATCAGAAATGAAAGATGAAACAGGGGAAGGATGGAAATGAAATGCAGTAGTGAGGACATTCAGAGGACATTCACTATTAGAATATTCTGTTTGGAAACAGAAGTCTATTTACAGCACGGATGAATACATGCATGATCACGTTAACCTAGATAGAAAGGAGGTTGAAGTACTTTGGCTTCAGCTCAAGTGTGTAATCAGGAGGCCACATGGTTTTGCATTCCTGAATTGATGCCTGTCCTGTGATTGCTGTACTACTAATTACCCCATAATCATCAACCTACAGGAAGTATGTCACAAACTCAGATGCAGAAATCTCTGTGTGTGGATTTCTCAGAATTGTCAGTGTTTCCATTTCACTCGATTCTAAGTCAATGTTTAGTGGCCATCACTCTGGAGCTGTATTATGGAAGGTCAGATTTCAATGTGCAATTGCTTTTGCCAGTATTCAGACACAAATTGGACTCGAAGCAACTGCACACAAATGGTGAATGATCAATAAATAAAGGAAACTGTTTGCAAAGAGCTATAAATCCGAACTACTTTTAAAAACATGTTTACAACTAAAGGGGCTGGATTGTGAATTAACTGCAATCTCAAAAAATATTGATTAGACTTTCATTGTTTATGAGAATCTTTATTTAAGCTTTGGGTAAAGTTCAGGGGTTTTTTGCTCATTGTTTTTAATTAATAACTAATCTTTACCAGCATTCAGATTTCAGCACTGAAAAGTCTTCAGTCTTCTTGAGATCTAACATTAACTGACAACAGTTCACTGCTATGCACCTAGGGTTAACATAAACAGTTGAAGAGTATAAGGCTTTGGATAGCAAACCAGTTTGTTTGTTCATCTCTTCTGATAACAACACTACCACCCTTCCTTACTTCAAGGTTGAAGCTCTACAGCTTTCCCTACTTTCCCTTTTACCAGCTCCGTGCTGCCACTGGATGATGAGCTATTCTCTTGACTTTCTACCTAGCGTACTCAAACAAGCTTCTAACAAGCAATTTTATCTGTAAGAATTGGTCTGTCTCTGATAGGGAAGTCTCAGCATGGGGTTTGGAATATCACAGCAAAAATGCATCTTTCTGCTGTTCTAAAGTACCTTATCAAAGGTTTTTCTATTACAGTGGCTGACATGCTGCCCATCAAAAACAATGCTACTGCATAAGGATAGGTCTCTAAGTACCCTCCGCATGCCAGATCTGAAGACATTAGAACCTTTTCAGTGCATCTACAGCAGTATGTGAATATAACAAAGAGCCTCACAACAAATATTACTTGGCACTGAAATTTGCATGCCTGAAAAATAGGACTCCCTGGTATAAACAGCTTTCACTACTGCACATACTTCATGATTCAATTCTTATAGTATTTGTATAAGAAATTAATAATCTACTAATCCTTTGTCATTTTTTATTAACGAAAAAGAAGTACATCCCAAATGGAAAAGTGACCAGGGACTCACAGATGGGTACTGCAAGACTGAGCCAGCTCTCAAAGTGTACGTCCATCCACATGCATCTACAGCATAATCTACAGCATCGTGTTAATACCGAAACTCTGATTCCCAAAAGCTAGGCTATCGTACGTTACTGACCTGACCTACGGTGCTATATGTCTACGCAGAGATAAATTGCAAGGGAAGAGCACTGTGCTGCTACAGCTGTATAACACCTGGTTCTAGAACTAGTTATTGTGTTGTTAGTTCCTGGTCTTCTGCACCATGCTTCACTGTGACAACACACAGAGCTAAGTATCAGACAGAAGGAAAAGGTCTCCAAAATCAGGTTTCAACACTATTCTGCTGAGCAGGTGTCAAATATAGAGTATCCCAGTGTTTTTCTCCAGTATACTGGTGGTATCAGTCATGAAAGGATTTGTAGTGATCAAGAGCTCTTCAGAGAACAGGAAGTTTGATTTGCATTTTATTGATTTCACTCAGTGGAGAAGACTGCAAAAAGAATTATTGAAGGGACTTCGGTCATTTTGAGTGTCAGCCAAGTTTTCAAAATCTTTTTGTTGTCTTAAGAAAACAGAAACAGTGACGTATTTGTAAATTAAGTCAGAAGGTTATCAAAGTGCTTCCTAAACTACTAGTTCAAGGCATTCTTTTTTTAATATAAAGCAGCTAGCTCCCAATTCAGATCAGTGTTAATTAAAAAGAGAAAATACTGCATCTGCTGCATAAGGAATCAGGTAATTCCTCATCAGAGTGCTTTGTCTCAAATAATGAGGACATTGTCAGTATATGTGTCAGTAAGACCGTCAAGTAAAACACATGTTTTATCATCTGTAGTACTCATTTGCTTTATGTCATCAGCTGTTCTTTGTATTCTGGTACGAGACTGTTGTATGACGTTTTGCATACTGTTAACATTTACCATGCTTCACTCCAGGAAATATTGCTGTTCCCCAGGGGTGACACAGTGCTGCAAGGTATTTGCTTTGTAACAGTGGTTGTCTCTCTGGCATGAAGGTAGCGAGTAATAAAGAGGCAGTGGGAATTGCTGAGCCTATTTTATGGTTCACTTCTTACTCTTCTTAACAGTGATAAATTTTCCAAAACTACAACTTAAGCACCCTCAATTTCATCATTTATTGTTCTATTTTCACCCCAAAATCAGACAATTACACACATTCAGACATTAAATATTTTCTAGAAATACTGTGGCAGGCATCTTTAACAATTTTAGGTTGAAGACAAAAAGTAAATGCAAAAGGTTACATACAGAGATAGTACATACTAATGTGCAGGAACCTACTACTGCTGGCCAGGTTGAAATACTACTCCTTAAGTAGACTGTCTACGTTCCACTTTTTCATAATATCATCCACAATATGATTCAGGCAAGAAATGAACCATGGTAAACCCCTGAACCTGCAGTGGGCCTTGGCAGGAGAACAGCTGCCAGTCTTTCCCCTGAGTAAGAGCAGGTGGTGACCTACATATGAACCATTTCTTCTTGCTTTGGGGTTGATTGACTCCAGTTCTCACTACTCACAGCTCAAATCTCAGTTGTGCAGCTAAAACATGAACCTCCTGTGCTATAGGTTCCACCAAGCTGTATACCTAGCTGTTCCTAAAATTAAATGCATACGTAGATACATTGGTAGCAAAATATAAGAGGATAATGCAGAAGGCACTTTTCTTGTACAATTCTAGAGCTGATGCAAAATTTAGGTAGCAATTTCAATTATTTTACTCATATCTATTAAAGCTATATCAGTTTGATTGTATTTCTTAGAATTGCATCTCACTTGCTGTGAAACGAAGTTTTGCTATCTGTTATTAAGATATGTGATTGTCATTTGATTACTGTTAGTGATGAGTTATTTTGAATGTGGACTAGCTATCTTAAATTTAAATTTTGCTTATTGCCATTTTCACTAAAATGTCTTGTACTTGCTAGTGATCGTAACTCCATAGACACTTGCCTGCTTCAAGTTTCTGCATACAAACTCACCTGCTGGAAATCTTGCTGAAAGAGAATAGAAAAGGCATACGAATACAGTGAAATGCAGTTAATTAACTTTTCCAGCTGAGTGAATATTTGTGGATTTTTTTATTTTTTTCAGGCCTTCGCATTACTCTATCATTAATTAAGTAGAGTTGTGTAAGAGAAAATTAATGCAATGACATTGCCCCCCAAAAAAATAAACTGGAGAGAGACATCACTTTAAACTTGTTTTACGTTCTCTACCAATTAGAAAGGCTACAATATCACTGCATTATATAATAGTTGGGTTAAAATAGATGGGTTAAACTATAAATTAAAAATAGATGGGTTAAACTATGACTTCACAGAAAACAGTGAAAATTTTAAAATACAGATAAACATTTGCATGCGTCACAATGCTTTGCAGAAGTAAGATGACTTCACTTTTAACTGTTTACTAAAACAGCTAGCATCTGCCGATAAACTCTGCAGACTTACGCGATTGTCTAGCAACAGCTCATAATATATTTAAAAGACAAGATCAAATTGCTGCAGAGTAACTGCTAGCAGGAAAACAGAACACTTCATAAGGCAAATATGTGCGATGTTTGAAGCTGCTGCTAATTTATACTGCTTCTCCATTTACAGCATCATCTGTTGGAGAATAAACATACACAAGCACTCAGAGCGTGGAGTGTCTATGGGTGCTGGTGAGAAACTCTTATGTTCAAAGCTTGGCAGCTAGAGATAAGTTTTCTGATGTGACAGGAATCCAACATTAGAAAATAAATTCTTACTTCCAAAAACTTGAATGTATAGCATGTACTGCCTCTCCTGAAATACAGGAATTAATATTTTGGATTCCAGTGAAATGTGCTTTCAGATAAAATTTGAGGTCTTTTATCATGTAATATGACTGTTCTCATCTATTATATACTACACAGCAATTGTGTATTTGCCAGAAAAACTTAATTCACCCTTTTCAAGGCTGGAATAGTCATTGAAATACCATTTTTCAGTGTACCACCCAGAAGGCAGAAGTAAGGAACAACAGGTAATGTAATAAAGCAGTGATGCTCATTTTAGACAGTTGTATAATTTTGCAGATACAGATTTCTTAATTTTCATATTACTTACAGAATAAACTCTGGCCATATTGTAGGAAAAAAAAAATCAAAAGCATTATCCAGGCTTTTGCATGGCATTTGGAATATAACAAATGCTATAATTATTTTGCATTGATAGTTCAGCCCGACAGACTAATTTTAAGAAATGTTATAGAATTTTCCTTTACTTCCTTGAAGCAATTACTAAAGGTTGGATCCAAGTATGCACCACAGGTGTTAAAATATAAGGCTGGAAAGGCAATATATAATTTTCAAAAAATTGTAATGCTTCTTTTCTAGAGCTACTGAAGTGAAATAATACATTTTTAAAATTTATTTTCCAATTACAGATCTTAAATGAACAGTAATCAATCTAATGTCATATTCCCTAAAGCCCCTGGACAATTTTACAGTTAGGTCCAATATTATGACCAAGTTGTGAATTAACATGTTCATTTTGAAACTCATTTTGTTAAACATTTTAGAGTTCATAGCCATCTGTAGGTTTATTTATGATATATTGCTCCTTCTAACATAAATGAAATGAAAATAACCTGAGTGCTTTAATATGAAGGAACACTGGAATGCTTTGTGTTTACTTATGGTAAACTAACAATAATAAATGAGCAATAGCATGAAACAAGTTCATATTGGCCTTACCTGATCAACTAACTGGAAGTAGAGGTCATAGCAATTGTCAAAAATGTATTTGTAAGTTGAGTCCAGGCAAGCTCTTACACAGTCTTTCACCACAGTACTGGCTCGAGGTGGGCTCTGCAGTTCAAGGACCTAATAAAATATTTCATAAATGGTAGACTGTCAGAATTAGATTGAACGCAAAAAATCCAAGTGTTACAATGAATAAAGTTCTGTAATACAAGATGAAAAGTGTTTAAATATAGCAATGATAAAAATATTTAAAATTGTGTTGACTTAAGGTGATCTTAGTTTAAAGATGCATTAAAACCCATATTAATTTAAGCAAGTAGATCGCATCACTAAGTTTTATTTGAAAGAAAGTATTCGTATGATGATAGAAGCATATGTGTCCAAGGGTTTTCACCTCTAGTGGAAAACCTAAAGGTTTTTCTATTATTTAGGGAATAATTAAACCATATAATTTCCTCTGAATATCAGCCAAATAGCTCTTCACTTTTTAAAGCAATAGGTTCCACTTTTTATTACACTTTAGGATACATTAATTTGAACTTCAACTTAATGGATTATTTTAATTCTTATGTAGTGCCTAATGCAGTGAAATCACATGCTTTTGTGACAAACGCTGCTTTCTGTTTCTGTATTTTCATCCAGTAATATTGATGTGTACCATTCCGTTCTAAAAATATTTTAGAAGTTGACCACCTAGATATCAACATCTGGAGTAAGTAAGGAGAGCAGAGTTATAACTACCAGGAAAACACTATTCTATGACACGTGTTCCTAAGAAGTTCAACTGAGTTTACTTTATGTGACTTGACTTTAAATTAAATAAAAAAGTATTTTTTTTGTTTCCTTCAGGAGATGTAAAAATCATTGTTAAAAATGCAAAAGACGGTTGTTTATTTTTCAAAGATAATGGCTTTTACCACATTATTAATACAAAGGATGAATAAGATGACTTTACCTCAATGATGTTCAGTAAGCTGAGAGATCTAATTTAAAACTGAATCAGATGAATCAATTAAGAGCATTAACTAGAGTATGATTTTCCTGGAAAATAAAAGGCAACAGCTGCTTTTTTTTTTTTTTTTTTTTTTTTAAGCCATTGTGCAAATAAAGGACAATACCTTCATTCGAAAAAAAGTAATGCTGGTAAGCAGGTCCACAGTTGATTTTAGATCTTGGAGTCTTTCAGTATTACTGGCAGGAAAATTATCCTGGTGAATTAGGAAGAGAGGAATCAGGTAAAATTGGAGTTACAGGTAAGATCCTTGAACAGCTAAGAAAAAAAAAACAAACCGCTGGGAAAACAAAGATGCCGCTTGGAAGGATTAGAAATGTCCACCTGTTACCTGAAGCCTGCCTGTAAGGAAGTCAGTGATAAGCACCCCTTCAACATGAATAGGAACACCTCTGGATAATGCTCCTGTATTTGTAATATGAATGATTTAAAATACGGTGATAATTCCAAAACATTAATGGAGTACAAAACACTACAAAAAGACTGGAAAATGTTGCTAATAAAAACAATTTATGGGTTCTCCATGGTACATAAACTACTTGGAGGCACAAATGCAGTAGTAAGCTTGATGAAGAAATCTATGAAACATTTGCTATGATTTCTAGATTAACAGGAAGACTGATGGGAAGCAGCGTTACGATCATGGCTTCATACTAACACAGCCAAATATTCTCATGCTCCTATATTATCTGGATAACATCCTTCAAAATTAAAAGATCCTAGGATGAACGTATCTGCTGCACAAAGGATATGGTCTTAAAAACTGAGTATGTGCAACTTCTACTACCTCTGATACCTTAAGGTTCTTTTACCTATTCCCTTTCTCCTTCAGATTTAGAAAGCAGACCAGATGAACACAGAAATCCTTGAGTTGGAGGCTGCCATTCCTAGAAGCTGAAAGGAGAGTCATAGCTGATGGAGCCCTATATGGCGTATGTATCGTCCATTCATGATCCAGTGGAATGGAAAAGGAGAGGGAGTTCAGAATGGTATGATAACTTGCAGGTACTCAGTCCATGCTTCTTTCCTGAAAGGCTGGGTTTGGAGCATACCTCGGTGGAAAGAGCTTCCATAAGGCAGAAATGAAACTGGAATTCCTACCATGTAGAAAAATTAGGAGTGAAGTCTCTTTCAAGATTCCTAGGATCTTAGCATGGAAGTTGCAGCAAAGATGTGAGTCTCTCAAAACAAATACAGCAGTAACTGTAATTTGCACCACGAGTCAGTGAAGGCAATTCCCAGATAAATTAACATAATCAAGATATGGATTAATTTAACTGAAGTTGTTGAATTGTACTCTTTCTTGAATGTCTGGTCAACCTTTGAACCATTCTTAGCTTTTGCAATGAAAAGAATAACTTTTTTTAAATTGGAAAAATATTGTTGTTACACTGCTTAAATTCTGTAAACTTTTGTTCCAAAATTTGGGGTCTTACGTCAGCACTCAATATTTTCAGCTTCTATGCCAAAAAGGGATTAATCTCTACAACTTCTTTAAGCAGATAAATCCCACAGGGATATTCACAAGAAAAAACATTTAAGTTGTCCTCTAGATAGAATATGTTACACATACCCTGTATTTAGATAAATCAATCCTCAGAGAATTGTGCAACTGATCCAGCAGTTTTATGAACTTTTCCCTCTGTAAAAAAAAAACAACAACAATATGTTGCATAAGAATTTGCAGTTCCTGTAACTGGTGGGTTTTTAGAAATCTGCTTTCCATTCGTAACTAGGAAAATTGATTGTTTTCCATTGTTTCATATAGAAGTGCTTGTCTGAGATATCTGTGTTTCAAGGAAACATTCACTTTATTTTTCATTTCTATCCTATATTGTGATTTACCTGGTACACACTCAACACTGTGCAGCTGTGCAAAACATTAGTGAGGTAACATTGACTTTCCTATGCAGCATTTTACTTTCTTAACAAATGATGCATTGTTAAATAACTCAAAATATCTAGAAACTGAAAAGCATTTCCTGATGTCTCTGACCAAAAATGCAAACCCAGCATCAATTCAGCATAAAGTCCAAAGCGTTAGGTTGTGTTAGCTAGGCTTGTTAAAGCAGATAAGCTTGTTAAATTTTTATATTTGCCTTGTAATTGCCTAAACTCTTAGAGAAAGCACTTCCCCCTTCCTTTAATGTGTAAAAAGTGATGCTCATTTACAGCAGAATTTGGTGTAAAAGTATGAATGAAAATTATGCTTCAGAAACAGTGCCTTTTGTAGGAATAAGCTAAGTAGTACTATGCAGTTAGTTTTCCCTTTCAAATGTGAAGATTAATTTGTTATCTTGACAGCTGAATGTGCAGTGAAAGTATTTTGCTATGAGACATGCAGATGAGTCATGCCATCCTCAAGTAATACTAATTAGAGTTTCCAATTAACAGTCTTCAAGTTCGAACATATTCCGTAGCCCACTGCACAGAACCGCAGTAATCCTTGCCAGCCTACATGAAAGCAGGAGGCTTGTGGAAGCAGCAAGGTCTGGAAGCTCTCAGTCTGCATGATTGTATTCACACCACCCCTGAAATACGTGCCGCACTACTATGAAAACAGAGTTCTTTGTGCACTGTCTCTCATCACTGGAGCACTAACCTACACCAAAAGGCACTAATTTGGCACAGTTCCCTGAAGGGATCAATCAAAAGGGAACTTTTTTGTCATTCTATAAATCCGTACTGAACTATTCAGCCAGTCAAATCCTTCCCAGCTGTAGCCTGAGGACTTGAATTTGAGATGTTCTTTTTGATGAATGATGTGCAGCTATCCACTAACAAATGCCCTTTTACCCAAGAGAGAAAAATAATCTAATATTTTGCCTATAAGTCAATTGTTTGAAAAAAGAGCTCCAAATCTCTATTAGTGATGCTTACTACTGTCTTTCCATCCATCTGTTGAACTCTGAATTGGATTGGAATTTGCGTCAAAGGTAAACTGGCATTAACATCAGAGAGAGGACTTAATCTCTGTCCAATCTGAGGATAAAGTAGTTCCGATCGTTAGAAAAGTGGAGAAAAAAAAGAACAGAAAATCCAGCAAAACATTCTAAATTTCAAAAGCTGGATCAAACTCAAAAGTCTAATAGACCTTGAACATTGAGAGTAGCCTTGTATCAACAGAGATGTAGAGTCATTCCATAATAAACCATTGATTAGCTTATAAAAGAAGTAGTTTATTAAATAAGAACATAGCAATATTGTGCTGCAATGGTAATACAATAATTAAATCATAAATATTCTGATAGTGCTTTTCATCTATAAAACTTTTTTACTTTATGGTAATGGAGCAATGTTAATATTCGTCTTTCAAAGCAAACTCCTAGCAGCAGGAGAGAAAGCTCCTGTTCAAGAACATGCTGTCTCCAAACTAAAGACCCAGCCCTGGGGACATTTATATGTGCGTACTTCCACCAGGTTTAACATTTAAAAGAAAAATAAATAAATTGGTATTTAGAGTAAATACTTTTAAAAAAAAATCCAAAACTGAATGGATGTGAAAACAATGACTTAATGGATTTTTAAAATTTTTTACAGACTCAATGACTTAGATTTGAAAATACATTAATATTTGTACTGCTTTAGGAGTATTTAGAACTAATGGTTGACTATTTACAGCTGTAAGCAGTAGCAGCAGATCCTAAGAACATTCAGGATTTAGCAATAATACAAAAAAAATCAATCTTTGGTATTATTACTACACAAAGTGGGTTTTATAGATACATGTTCTATCTCAAAGGTACTTGGGCATGCAATGCAAGCTAATATTTAGCTTCAACTATCTGAGACCTTGTATTAAAAAATTACGCAGGAATGCTTTACTTAATATACTGCTACAAATCCAAATTTGTTTTAGCATCCAGTGCAAATTTTCTTTACAAAACTAAACATTTATACTTTTTTCCAGGCATGGACTGAATTACTTTACTGAGCACAGTCTGATAATTGTGTTTTTGACTTCTGATGGGAAGACAAAAGCAAAACCAGAATTATGTCTTTCTTGTTTTACTACTCCAAATGTATAATTTCATAACGTTGTCTTGAAAATCCTGAAATTCATAATGTTTCTATTATTCTTAATACTGGAGAAGAGCATTATTACCTCTAACACTACTTCAAACAACTATAATTTGTATTTAATAAATTGTAATTATGTTTGATATTTTATTTTGTGTCAATAAATGATATTTTACAAAATATTATCAAGAGTTCATAGCTACTGTTAAATGAAAAAAAGCTTTAATATTGGCCATACAAATAACAGCCAAAAAAACCCCAACCAGGAATGAATGCATTTTTCAGCATTAAATTGTATTTATACCCTTATCTCTGACTGTATCACGTGTAATAGTAGTGATATGAAAGCAATCTCTTTGAATTATTGCTCTCAACTCCCCAATGAGTGTAGGTGAGCAGATTAGAATACAGAGTGAATGAATCTTATTTTTTATCATGTTCAAAGACTAGGAAGTCTACACTGTGAGATACTTACCCACAGAATGAAAGTTAGCAACAACAAAAAAAGTGCTACCACATCCTGGTATTCCTCCTACAATCTCAAATACCTACATCCAGGTTTGGACAGTGCACCATTATTTCAGCAAAAATAAGAGTCCATCATTATAGGCTGTTTTGAGAAGAAGAATAGTACTTATGGCTAAATCCATTAGGTTAATATGAGCTCACTGATGACACACCCTAAGAAAGCAAACTGCAACTGATAGTCTAGCGCAGTTAGTTTGCAAGCCCCGCTGCAATAAAACCAAAAACGGATTGTTGAAGATTTTAGTACTATGAATGTGTGCCAGTAATTTCTACACTATATGCCTTACGTTTCACTATGTAAAGAACTGAACAGTATCTTCTCCAGCTTTTATAATGACTGATTTTAGAGACTCAGGGTAAAATTTTCAAAAGCTAACAGCAACTCTTATTCTTTAAAAGACCAACTTTTAAAAAATTTTGAATTTAAAAGTTAATATGGTATCATGTATTAGAAAAAAAGAATGAGGACTAGATATGCTATTAAAAAAGTCTACTTACCCCGAAGTTAGTAGCAGCAAACCGGTCTGAAGCAGATACATTCGTTGCTGCCGTAGTATGAGCATAGAAAGCATTTATATTGGCCAACAATGTACTCATAACTGCTGGAACACCAGGGCACATATATTTAGAAGACAGACAGGAAAAGTGCCTACAATTCAAACAGATTGACAGTTATTAAAAACGGCAAAGATTCTGCTCTTCCTCTCACCACAATTTCTTTTTGGCTCCAATGATGTAGCTTTCAAGCTACCTCATGGACAACTGCACAGAAATATTTGAGGAAAATCCAGACATACTTGATATAATTGCACACTGTTATTTTCTTGTTGCACACTGTTGCAGACTGATATTTTCACATTGAACACAAAAAGATGCACATTTGCTTCTCACTCTGTTAATCCTAAATACAAAACCATGGTTTAACAATTGCTGTTAAGCAAAACATTCATTATTGAACACAAACTTAAAATCAAACGTGAACTTACAATCATAAAAGGCTGCAAGACATCTATGCTCTGGTGGAGGAGGATTTAACTGGTGCCAACAAAAAGACTCAAACCAGCATTTTAACGTGGCTTGTATTTTAGGCTACATTATTAACGAGTAGTGAGGCACCAAGCAACTGTGTTCACCTTCATTTGATTTAGGCCATATCTGAAACTGTTCCACTTTGATTCAGGCCAGTAAAATTTAGGTAATCAGTCTGTTAAACTGGAACCAGCCAAAACCAGAGCTGCAACGTAACAGCACTGTTTATCTGTTTAAAACAACAGAAGATGCCTGCTTATAACAAAGAGCTTACAACATAAAAAACATGAGATAAGATGGATAAAAGATCTAACCCATGAGAGCGAACAACATCATTGTGAAACATAAAACCTTAATTTCAAGATTTATAGTTAGGCAGGACTGGGAGGGAGATAATGGGGTAAAGAGTAATTGTATAGAGACGTGAAAGAGACTGAGGGGGACTAAGCAAAGAAGATAGTGAAAATGAATATACAGTCAAAGAGAAGACGATGAAGAAACTCCAATAACTGGAGCTCTCTGCATGTCCGAAGGCCCTGATTTTGGCAGCATGCTTCTCTTTGCTGGAGTCTCTGGCTCCTCTTGACTGTTTCTCCTTGGGAGCATAAGGCAGAGCAGTGTGCTGGGCCTGAACCACCTGGGCCCTAGTACCCATCCAAGAGAAAAATTAACACAAGGTACAACTGAACTCCATCCTGCTGAGCTTAACCCACGAACCCTCAAATGGTGCCACTGCCCAGACAATGTCCCAGCAATGTCATTCAAGATTTTTTGTATCTTGTATTTGGATTCCTGTTCCTAAAGTTATAAAAAATGAGCTCTTTATACTTTCTTGCAAGCCTGCACACAAACTCTACCTACACCATGCTTTCTGATATCCTCCTACTGTCTCGGCAGTCCTCTCAATTCCTTCATTCCGAGACTTGCCTTGTGCTCTTGTCACTGACCCTGTTCATCATATTCCTGCTTTCAGATATTTTTTCCTAGGGTGCCCCATGCCACTGACTTTGTGTATTTGCTGATGCCTTTTTTATAACCCTTTGAGGTGATCTGCGGTTTCTTGACTGCCAAACAACTCATACTTCTGCTAGCCTATAGTTTTTAAAAGGGAAATTGGGAAAATGGAGTAAGCCAGTAGAAGACAGCAGGCAAAGTCTGTCTTGCTTCTGCTTTTCCAGTTCTCCTCTCACGGTGCACAGACTCTTACTACAGAAGCTCATCTATAGATTCAGAAATAGGGCTAAAACATTGCTCTGGGCTGTCAGTACCTCACATCACTCCAAGCCCTCTCCAAGTTTCATTTACTTTGCAAACGAGACATCTAAATTGTAATGTTTACTTCAGAAACCTGTGTCAGGTCACAGATATGCTAAAAAGGAAGAAAACTGCCAAACTCCCCAGTGTCCAGGCTCAGGAATCAGTCTTCATTAACATACCTGATACCTAGCTTATCTGATACCTGAATGGTTATCAGAAATGAACACCATAAAATTATTGGCCAAACTGCTCTCCTCAACAGCCATAGTCAATGAAACAGACTAGAGAACCTCTAAGACATTTGAAATAGAATCAGCTGCTCTCTGATTATCAAGCTACTTGCTTGATAGTAAACACATCCACCTACAGTTAGGTGATCACTATGGTCACCACAGGACAAAAGTTTCAGACTCATCCTAGGTGTAAAGTGTGTTTTAATTACCACTGAGTGCTCAAAACATGTGTGTGATCCATAAATTCAACTATTTCATTCTTTTTTTCTAAAAAAAAAAAAGTAGAAGAGATGTATAACAACTGACCCTGTAATTGAAAAGTAGTTGGCTGGAAAACTTCTAAAATTGTAATTTTCTAACTCTTTTGCATCTCACTCAAAATAAATCCTCTTATAATTTAAGTCGTAACTCCCAAGAAAAAAAACAAGTCCTTCATTATGCATGTGCAAATACCTAAAGAAAATCCCAGCACATATTCATATTTTACTACTTTTAAGTATCATCCAAAGTCTCTGAAGTATTAAGGACATAAGATTTCAACAGGAGTGGATACTAGGTATGAATCAAGCCCTTAATCCTACTCCAAAGCTAAACTGAGAAGCTGAATAATTTTTGGATTTTCTAGTTTACCTGACTGGGCAAGGAGACTGGAAGAGAAGGGATCCAATTGGGGACAGGAGGCAGGAGAGGCAGGCTCATATTAAAGAGATTCTAGGGCTACAATTCTCATGTATGGGGTATCTCTGTATTTGCAGCCCTTCCAGACCAAGCCAGGAGACCCACTTTTTGGGCTTTCTCTAGCATTAAACCAGGGGTCCTCAAACTAGGGCCCGCGGGCTGGATACAGCCCCCCAGGGTCCTCAATCCGGCCCCCGGTATTTACAGACCCCCACCCCACCCCGCCGGGGGTTGGGGGGGGAAACCAAGCAGCCGCAGATGACTGCCTGCCACTTCACCCACGTGCCAGCCCCCTGGTTAAAAAGTTTGAGGACCCCTGCATTAGAATCTCTTTAAAGTATTTTTGAGCTGGATTTATGTATCACATAGTCTTGCACCAATATATAGTGACACTTAAAATTTGTGTCATAGTAGACATGTTCAAAGTGCTTTGCAAATATGTCTCAGCATTCCTGTAAGATAGATCACTAAGCGCTACTACCTCTGTTTTACAAAATTAAGAGAAACTGCGCAAATCTACACAGCCAATCAATCACATGGGCCAGCACTTGAACTCAGCATTGCCAGCTATGTGGGTCACAGGGACAATACTACCAAACCTTTCATTCATTGCCAGCGTTTTTCAGAAGTGCTTTTAAATACTGCAAAGTGAACAAGTGTAACACAGCTATCTGCTCCTCAGGAAAATCTTTCATTGTATATCATGTTTATTATCAAGTAGAACAATTTCCTTTGTGTAAACTACAACAGTGATGTCAGGTGATTCTCACCAGTTTCAGGTAACCTGTAAAGTTAATAGAAATCTCACCTGGTCTATTCATCACATGCATTTTGAAAATGCGATTATCAGAACTGTCTTTTTAAAAACTGACACCAAAATAATTAAGATATACTTTTACCATTCACCTTTAATTTCCAAAAATCTTCTAGTGGACCTAAAGATCCTTAGCGCATGAAGAACCCCAAGCTGGAGTTAAGGCAGTAATAACCCCACTTGCCTTAGAGTCACACCTGTAACATGCCCTGCTGAAGGGAGGAGGCAGACAAAAGGGGCAGTCAGCAGCAGTCAGTGTGAGAAGCCATTGAGACTGTTATCAGCTGCCCACAGGAAACATGACAAACTGCAAAAATAGTTGGGGTCAACATCTCAAGTTCAGCGAGTTGTCTTATGCAGGTTCTTCTAATGACTTCACATTGAGCTACTCAAGACCTGGACTGAGCTCTTGTCTTGAAAATAGACCCAAATTGTACCGAATTGTTGTAAGGAAAATTTAAACCTATTGATGTAGTGTATGTCCTTATTACAGTACTAAACTGTTCTACCTGTAATTTGGTTAGTGAAATTGATGATAAAACATCTGTGTCAAGTGACAGGTTATGTGAATTTTTGCTTCTCTCCTTCATTTAATTAAGATCTCTAAAATTCACAGGACCTATTAAGTTTATCACAGGCAATATGGGTCATGACTCAGAGTGCTGATAACCCATTTCCTTCTGCTTGCTAAAATAAAAGAAAGAGGAAACTTCCGTGTTTTTGTAGGCATCTGAAAACAGCAGCCAGTGGCAGGAGTTATTAACCATTCCTAATGGGCATATGATGTCACAGCAACCATTGCTATGTCTCATATATTTCAGAGTAATATGCATTGTTTAAGTTAGAGTCATGTGTCTATAACTAGGCCTGCTTGCCTCAACTTTCTTACCATGCAACTTCCTGACCAACATGCAGTGCCTGTGATTCTTCCAGTTTTTCTGCTAGTGTGACTCGGCAAAGAAAGAAGGCTAATTAATGTGCTGTACTCAGAAAGCAAATACTATCAATGAAAATTACTTTAATGGGTGATTTGTGTGCTTTTTGCAATGCAGCCACATTAACTGAAGGCTAGCAGGAGAACAAGATGGCATAGTTAATGCCCATTAACCTGCTGGAGTGAGAACTATGTTGCTGATTTAGAAGCATTAGGTTCTACCTGTGGTGACACTCTTGCCAGTGAGAAGCGGAGATCTTAATAGAGCTTTTATTGCACTTGATTCCACTACGCAGTAAATCCAGGATGCTGACATCTTGTATAATGTCAGTGTCTAGCCAAATACTGTTTTGATTCGTGCTTTGCTTTTTGCCTTCTAAAGAGAAATAGACTATGTTGACAGATGAATGAGAGGAAGAAAATTTTTTTTTTGGTGGTGGAGGCGTGGCTTAATATATGTAGATAAACTTCCAATACGATTCCTTCCAGACATTGAATTTACAGCATAAATCACCATCCATCAATACAGTCATCAAAATAAAGGCCAGCTGGATCACTGAGCTGCTGTTCTGTTTTTGTTAGTCTGTTTTCTGTCATATCTATTTTCTTTCCTATTCTCTCACACGTGTGCTTTGACTTTTGGGACTATACACATACCATTTGTGTAGTTAACAGAGTCTATGTGGCTGCTGTTTATCACAAAAACCCCACCTCTTCTGACCCATATAAGAATTGCTGTAATTTTCTTTGATTCTTTTTCCAATTCAGACTCCACAAGGAGTGGAGGAATATAATAATTATAAGAAGAGTGGATTATGGAATCTATACAGTCAAGACTTTTCAAAAAGCTGCAGTTAGTGCAACACATGCAGTCTTTGTATTGTATTTTGGATTTGGGTCAATGGGTGATTTTATATTCACATGAATTCCATATCTGGTAACCTAACAGCATATTTCTGTGCTTAGGAACTGGGCAGTTAGAATCCATATCTTGAGAGTAAGACATCCCATCTAAGCAGGCATCCTTTAGGGAAGAATTGTCTCTATTTAGTTTCATAAAAATGTAGACATCTCCAATAACGGGTGCAATCACACTTGAATTCATTCTCTTTGTAAGTTTAATGAAAAAGGTCTCACTGGGGACAATGACTCAAGCAGAAAAGTAACCATCTATATGATATCTTTTCAGTTGATACACACATTCCAGTAGATCTTTGATGGTGCACAGGTAACCTCCCTCTGATCTAGACTAACTCACACGTGGCATGTTTTAAATCACAGAAAATGCAGAAATTCTTTGCTGATGCTGGTTGAGAGAGGAAAAGAGCTTGAGCTTTATGTCTTCAGGACTTTTAGTCAGTCACCTATTGGACCGATTTTCCATGAAGCGGTCAGGCACTGAAACAATAAACTGATCGAAATTATTGTTTATCTTTGCTGAGCTGCCACAATTGTGGTTGATGAGTATACTTGGTGTATTTGGAAAAATCAAGGCTATCCTTTTGAAATATTATTTCTGTGCTCTAAAGGAATAAATATAAATAAATGTTAACGTGAGAGCCAGAAACAAATCACTGGGGTTTACTAGGATGGTCACAGATAAAAAAGCTGCCAGTATGAACCTGCAATGATAGACAAGTGGGGTTGTTTATTACCATAGCAGAACAGAATGCCAAATTATTCTAGGAAGTGGTACTGTAGGGAGGCTTAATCAGATTTACGTTGTGTTCAGAAATGCAGAATGGCATATGTTCCCACTCCAGCATATGCTGTCTACCCACATCTAAAAGGGTCAAAACTGCCTACCATTAAGTGGCAGTAAAACTTTATATAATAGGTAATTTAAAAACTGCAAACAAATATGAATTTAAAAAATTACATTCAGACAAAAAGAACACCTCATTAGCAACACCCTAAAATTCACTTCAGCCTGATACAGTGCATAAGAAGCACGTGGATACTCTCTGGGGTCTGGATCATGGGCTATCAAAGCACACTCAGTCTTGCATTTACAAATGCAAACATTTTAATTTACAATGTTATTATGAGAAATGCAACAGAAATACTCTGAAACGAGATTCTCAAGCATAAAATGCTTACATAATATTCCTTTGGGCCAAGTGATTAAATTCAAATTCTGTCTCTGTTGTATGGTAGAAAATTACTTTTACTTTACTAGAAGCACATCATAACCAAATGGAAATAGATTATTCTATTTTCCAAATCAAGAAGCTGCACATTTTCTCCCAGCCATTAATGTTGTTCCAGGAGAATAAGGTGATCTCATAAACGCAAATAAAACCAACAGATAATAGTCCAAAAGAAAATTCCCCATGGCAGAACTACTGTCTTCACTACTCTCGTCCCCAAAGTCTGCGTGCTCCAAGAGACATGTCTGCAGATTAATCAGGAAAACAATGCACCTGGATACGTATTCTTCTCCAAGTATTATTTGAGATTACACTGATTATTGATTTTACTCCTAACTTAAATAGGAAGTGGCCTACCCCTCAAATAGGGGTTGCTCATTGTTAACATGCAACATTTTAAAACATAAATGGACATGCGTAACAGGGCAACGAAATCTTAGCTTTTATTTCCTATGTAAATTACCTGTGACTACCAATACTGAAATAACTTTCTTATTACACCTGCCTTCAAATGCCTGGTTTGCAGCTGTTAACAGCAAGGAATTTTGGTAGAAAAGGTACAGAAGAAAGCAAGAACAAAAAGAGGGCAAACCAAAGTGGGTCACTCAATGTGAAATGGCTTGGTTAGAATTTTTGAGTAAGCATTCCTGAAAAATGTGTTGCAGTCCTTGCTCAGCTGCATCTTAGATGTGCAGACTAAATGCACTTCCTTTTCATGAATATCTGGTATATTATGTTCTGTAAGAATAAAGTATCTTTATATGACAATGTAACTTGTCCATTTCGAACACTGTTAAATAAAAAAATCTTTTAACACTCACATGTCAATTATATTGCTATTTTTGTAATGCTGACTTTGAATTTCTAAAATTAGTTTCAAACTTTCTCTGGAAAATTTCAGAGTACTGGCATTCATTAAGAGACGAAGGAAAAGAAACTTCAAAAGAACTTTTCAGTTGAGGTTGTCCATCAAAAATACAGGCATGTTGTATTGAGATAACCAACTACTGGGGTTATAGTTAAGAGGAAACACTGATGCTAAATCAGTCCTGCTTTATTTCCTAAGCAAAACAGTAGTAACAGCCCTCCCTTGGCATCAATAGCTCTTGAGAATTCATCTCATAAAAATGAATTCATTTTGATACATACAGCAGGAACAACCCTACCATTTCAGAGATTAACATTTTGGTAAAAATGGCATACCAAATCTAAATTATAATACTGAGATAGTTAATAAGTAACACCACTTAATCAAGATGTAAAGACATACATGGCTAAAGAGAAGTGAAACACAAACCCCCAAATATTCATGAAACTCAATGCATGAGTTCCTTCATAGGTAGTACAGATAGATATACAATACCACAAAGGAACCTAAGCTTAATTAATTATTTTGTGCAATATTGTTTAAGGTCCTTGGAGGAAGAGCATTAAAACCCTATAGATTCCAAATACATGCTCTACCTTTCTATTTTATAGATGTACAGTACAATAATTTACAATAAGCTATATAAACATGTCCATTGCAACAGCAGATGGTGTTGTCATATCCTGCAATAAAAATAAATCTTCACATGTTTACGTGCCCTTATATTTAAGATAGTTTTTTTAGTATGTACTGTAAAGAGATGGAGGAAACAAGATACATGTTCTGATTAAAAATTCCATATCAGCTTTCTAGAGGGAAAAAAGTCTGTATTTCTTCTTTAGAGGACACTGGGAGTCCTCTGCTTTCCTATGGCTGCAATAGAAGCAGAATACAGTCTTTTTTGCTGGCAGACATTTCAATGGAAAAATTAAGAATACATGAATGGAGCTTTTGTATCCCCAGGCCTCTATGCTCAGTGGTGTTGTGTTCTAAAGTGATCAGACAGCTACTTTAGTACAGATAATGTGGCAACAGGCTTTAATACCATCAAAAATGGTTTGCATGAATTATTTACGTATACTATGGAAGTTTACTATAGCCATTGCTGGTGTTCTGTGATGATTTCTGTACTCTTAGAAAGGCGTACAGAGTGAAACCCTGTTCTACCATTCTAATCCCATCTGAAACAGCAGAAGTCCTTCTGATCCTTGCCACATATCAGGATCATAAGTATTGAGAAATGCATTAGTGGTAATACTAGTAACAGCTTATAAATTACTTTAATCCTATTGCAGGTGAGAAGCACTTCAATGAGAACCAGATGGACAAAAACGATAAGAATTTTAGATCAGGAATGGGAGTGAAATGGAGAACAAAAGCATGAAGGCTTGAAACCCATCACTTCCCTCAAACACATTCTTGACAGTTGAGCAGAAAACCAAACATTATACTTACGTCATAGCTTGATAAATATCTTCAATTCCATAGCGCATTGCAAATTCATCCACAATTTCTTGTGCAGCATCATCAAAGTACACCTTCCAGGCTTCATCACCTCTCACTTCAGGGATTTTTACAACACCATTAGATTTAACTTCCGTCAAGTAATGGAACAGATTCTAAATGTAAGAAATATTTCAAATAGGAATTTGCAGCTTTTAAGTAGCAGTCTGAAAGGATATCCTATATAATAGGCATCAATATGTTCATTGTTGGCTGTTTGGGGTTTTTAGTTTCTTGGTTTTGTTTCTTTTAAATTTGCTGAAGAATGGCAGTAACTAGTCATCATTTGATACAACACTCCACACCCCCCCCCCCCCCCCCCCCCCCCCCAAGACTCTAAACATGCTTTTTGTAACAGAACTCTGGTAGTGCAGGCTTGTGATTCAGCACATTGATCCATCTCCTTGATATAAGGTCACATCAGTTAACTGGCACAGAGAGACTACAACATAAAATTGTGCAGAAACTTTCTCTTCTCTATCATATGCCCTTGCTAATGAATGAAATTGTGATGTTTAAAATGCTCACTACATAGTCTTTCACCTTCAATTGGATCTGTGACCAATAAATTTAAAATTCATTATTTAAGAACTGTAAGTTACAGGAAACATATCAGAAATAGTGCATAAGCCTCTCAGGTAGTGAAAGGCACGCTATAAATTTTAGATTTAGCAATCTTAGGACCAAAGCTAGTATTTAATTTAATGTTAATGTCACAGAATAATTCTCAGATTACCTTGCTCCATATGTATCTAAAAAATGACCAACAGACTTTTATTTCCAAAAAAACCACCAAAATATTGAAAAAGTTTTGCTTTTGGTAAATAGACATAACTGTCACGTGGATTACCTTAAAGCAACAACATTTTGCCATTTATGTCACAGGTTGCAACTTTACAATATCAGGTCAAAATCTGTGAGCACAAATGCCCTAATATATATTAGTGCTGAGCTTTCAGCCATGTACTAGTACCAGCCTTCAGAAAATACTTGTATTTTTTTAATAGAACTTCAATGCGCATCACTGTTTGAGGGAAGAGGAATCAAGTACAAGAAAATCTTTCAAAATACACATTGGTTTATCAGTGATGATTTTTTTTTTCAATATTGAAAAAATTAATCTAGACAACAGGAGAACAAAATTTTATATTGTGTGTACTTCTGCTTTTTCTCACTCTCTGCAAAATATGGATTAACGCAGCAGGAAAGAAGTCCTTTACAATTAATAGCTATGTTTCTATAATACACAGAAATGGTTGTATCTTCCTGATGTTAGCAACAACGTATGGAGCACCAAAACACTAAACCAAAATACAGCACAGGGAGAACTTAGCTGACTCCCCCTCTTCTTATTCTGATTCCTGCTGGCAGGAATGATCTGTTGGCAATACATTGTTCTGCCTTTGACTCTGAGCCTGGTATGCCATCAGCAGTACAAGGTGGGATATCTAACATAAACTTGTCCTGCGGCGTAGATACTAACGTTCTGTAGCTTTTTTTCCTTAACTTTGCCAACATACCTCATGTAGACAGGTGTACTGCATGTGGTAGGGAGCAACTTTCTCCTCTCCTTTTATTTCAACGTTGATTTTCAATCTAATGGCACCAGAGACAGCTGATTTATCTGTTCGCTTTTCTGAAGAGAAGAAAACCAATATATTAGTAACTACCAAGAACACATATATATCATATGAGCTTGCATAAATCATTCTAACTTAATAATGTTTTTAAAGCCAGAAAGACCTGCTGTGAAAAACAAGAGATTTTTTTTTAATACCTCCACACATGGTTCAAGCCATTAAGCAGAATTCCAAACTATGAAGGAAAGAATCTTTCTTATTTTATTTGCCAAATTCAAACCAGGCTGCACAACATTTTATTTGACACTTTCCCCTTTTCAATAGAAATTATTTCTATTTTCGAGCTGGTAACTGTACTAGTTATTATTATTTTCATTACTGATATTTTCCCTTAGTTATGAGGACTTTAGCGACAACCTGAACCACTGTGTCTGGGTGTGGTGGGTTGATCCTGGCTGGACACTGGGTGCCTGCCAAAGCTGCTCCATCGCTCCCCTTCTCAGCCAGACAAGGGAGGGAAAATATAATGGAAGGCTCGTGGGTGGAGAAAAGTGCAGGGAGGGATCATTCAGCAGTTATCATCAATGGGCAAAACAGACTCAACTTGGGGAAAATTTTATTTATTACCAATCAAATCAGAGTAGGATAATGAGAGCTAAACCTAAATCTTAAATCTTAAAGAACATCTTCCCCCCACCCGCCCAGGTCTTCTTCCTGGGCTTATCTTTACTCGCAATTTCCTCTGCCTCCTCCCCTTCAGCGGTGCAGGGGGATGGGGAATGGGGGTTGGGGTCAGGTCAGCACATGTTTCTGCTGCTCCTTCCTCAGTGGGAGGACTCCTCACACTCCAGCTCACACCCTGCTCCAGCGTGGGGGGTCTGTCCCATGGGAGACAGCCCTCCAAGAACTTCTCTAACCTGATCCTTCCCACAGGCTGCGGTTCTTCATGTACTGCCCCAGTGTGGTTTCCTCCTGGTGGGTGCCATCCTTGAGGCACAGACTGCTCCAGTGTGGGTCCCCCAAGGGGTCACAAGCCCGGCCAGCAAACCTGCTCCAGCCTGGGCTACCCTCTCCACAGGGCCACAGGTCCTGCCAGGAGCTGCTCCAGCTTGTGCTTCCCATGGATGACAGCCTCTTTTGGGCATTCACCTGCTCTGGTGTGGGGTCCTCCACAGGCTTCAGGCGAATGCCTGCCCCACCGTTAATGTCCATGGTCTGCAGGGGACACCTTCCTCACCAGCCTCACCATGGTCTTCACCACAGGCTGCAGGGGAAGCTCTGCTCCGGTGCCTGCTGCACCTCCTCCCCTCCTTCTTCGCTGACCTTGGTGTCTGCAGTTGTTGCTCTCAGGTGTTCTGATCCCTCTCTTTGGCTACAGTTGCTGATCTTAAATATTTAATTAGAGAGACACTAGCACCATCCCTGATTTGTCTCGGTGTTTGCCAGCAGCAGGTCCATCTCGGAGCCGGCTGGCACTGTCTCTATTGGACACAGGGGAAGCTTCCAGCAGCTTCACACAGGAGCCACTCCTGTAGCCCCCTGGCTACCAAAACCACACAAAAATGTTCTTAGCAGAACTTGATCACAGAGCTAAGATGAATATCACAGAGGAAATTATACGAAGAACTGTGTTTATATGATCTCTACTGGTCTGTTTAGTTGGTGTTGCCCATTCTGGAGGTTACTGATGTTCTTTGGCTTCAATTTTCACTTCTCCAATCCACTCCAGCAGTATAGCTGAGTCAATAGGTATTAGAATTTTTATGATTCTTTCACAAAGTGCTGTGATGCGAGTGGTGATGAACAGTACAATTAATAAGAATTGGCATTCCACAAATCCAAATGTTTTGAGTGTTTCACTCCTCTTTCCTCTCTATGATGTGAAGTACTGCGGTTGTGTCAATGTTTATCAGAATAAAACATGCCAGTCTTTTTAGAATATTAGAATTATCATGAGCCATTTACCAATACTTCTCTTTAGATGCTGACTGAAAGGTTTTTATTCTAGATTCTTCCTTTTGCAGAGCACATAGATTTTCAATATTATTAAAATGCTTCCAGTCAAATCAGTTCAACAAGCTTTGTTTTAAAAATCTGTTTCATAATAATTTATATCAGTTTAAGTCACTGAAATTTTTGAAGGAATAAAATTCAGGATTCATAATGACTCGATTTCCTTACCTTTTAAAAAAATCTCATTTATAAATAGGAAACAAAGCAAGGCTTTCTTTCAATTGTCAATGAGAACTCAAATGGTTCCCTGACAGATCTATAAATGCCACTGGGAAATGAAACTGGGAAAACAAGGACTGTTGGTTCGGAAACAAATGCTCTACAATTTCAGAAAGTTATGTCACATAATTCACCAGAAATTTTCAAAGAGCAGGCAACCTACATAAAAATGTTAATATCACTTTTTTTGTTATCAAATATAGGAGACTAACTTTTAAAGAGCTACTCCACAGCATTTAGTGCACCCGAAGAGATTTTTAGAACTGAAGAACAGTTGCATGCTTAGATTTAGATAAAGGAAATACATTCAGAGACATGCTTTCATTGATTTATTTCCGGTTGAAAGAATGATACTTCTTAAGACCTGTCCAGACAAGCAAGTGCAGTCATTAAGCACAGCAGAGAGCATTTTGAGCTCCAGCAGGCTGTCTTCTGTTTATAGACACATTTGACATGTAGAGAACATAAAACTCTAGCAAGCAAGTTTCATGAAGAACCACAGGTGTAACCACTGTGAAAAGCAAAGATGATTAGACCCAGAATGGTACATAATTTTTAAAAGTATATGATGAAATGAATAAGGACAACAAGCAAAATATTTGCTAGATGTAACTTTGTAGATGTATTTCCCACAGAATGCTACTGTGAATGAACTAGTCTGAAATATTGGGTTTTCTTACATATTCTTAATTTTTCATTAAAAAGAACTAATTTTCTTTGATATTGTGATTATTCTGCTTTCTGTAATTGTCATAACTCTGGATCAAACCCAAGAATGTATCTTTCATTTTTAAATCAACCTGTAATACAGAAGATTCTAAGGTATGTATTGGTACCAAAGGTATATACTTTGAAGTCCTAAATCTACAGATGCTGAGATTCCACCTAAATTTGTTTTTAAAAAATTAGTAAGACTCATACCTAAATTATACCATACATCCATTTCTCCACTCAGTGTTCTTACTTCAATGATTGTTTGCCCAAGGAAGTCATCTGATTCCTTTTTGAAATGTTGTTTCACTCTAGATTTAATGTCGTCATCTTCATCCCATACTCTCACTTTTATTCTATCTGTGGAATTATGGCATTCACTGTAAAAAATAATAATAAAATACAAAATGTGATACATAAGCTACATGCATTTGTACTGCTGTCTAATTCACTGTCCTTGATTTCCATATACCTGCTTAAATGCATAAAGTGACAGAATACAAACAACCTGCAACATTTAGTGGAATAAAAGGCGATAGCACACTGCCAGGGACAAAACTACAATTACTGTATATAAGAGAAAGTAAAGAGTATAACTTGACTGAATTATATATACAAATGGATTGTATTTAGGAATGTCTATTTAAGAATGTAATGAACTCCTCATTAAAATTATTAATTAATTTACAATGTGTATTTCTTGATACTATTATTTAACAAATATCTTAGAAAACATACTGTTAGATCAGGTTTATTCATTTAGGAATGCTATGTAGTACATACAGCAGACCGCAAAAATAGTAGCCTATAATGTTATAATAAAAAAGTGAGAAAATCTTAAAGAATATTTCCAGTATCTGGCAGGTTTTGAAAAAAACCCAGCAAGTATGCACAAACTTCACAGCACAAGACACATAATTAAAAAAACCCCAAAACCTAGGGAAATAAGTAACTGCTTTCTTTAGAAGATACATTACTTTTCTCCAAGACCTCCATGCTCTGGTAAGGAGGAGTAGGGACAGACTGCCATGTGCTAAAAAATTCCTTGCAAATTGAAGTGGCATACTAGCTTCTCATAAGCTGAGTGGATTTAAGAAACTACTGGATGTATGAGAGTGAGGTGGCTTCACTTGCAACCTGCAGAGCTCCTGGTGAATAAAAAATTATTACTTCCAGCCCATACTGCATGTATTTCCACAAAATGGAAAATAAACTTTACTGCTGCTTATTCCTATAAGCCACACTGAAGACTGTTCACTGTTGGTCAGTGTTGGCTTTTGATGACTTCACTGAAATATCCCAACATTGACTGCAGAAATCCGTGGTAGTGAAAAACTTTCCAATGACTTTTTAACAGCCAGTACAGATCTGGTGGCAGTTATAAACCATGTCATACTCATGCATCTGTACTAACTGGATGGGGTTTATATCCATTCAGTAATACTAAAAAGTATTTTAGATCTTATGAATGTTTGTGTATCTTTAAATGTAGCTTTAAACTGTAGCAGCAAATTTTCATCTTCAGCAAGGTCTTCGTTTGACACTAGTTTAAGAGTTCTGACTTGAATTCTATTCCAAGCACTATCACTGCTCAGTCATCTGTCTCAGCGTTTCCAGCATTAAAAGAGTAATACTATAACTTATCTCCCAAATGGCACCCCTCAGGGGTGTTCTAAGAATTAATTAGTGGTGGTAATGGGCTTTGGAAGTATAAAGTGTTTTAAATGGTATTATTACTGTCAAGGCCAATCAGTCACTAAAAATGCCATGCACAGCTTTTAATCTGCCTCACTGTGACATCAGATACATTCAGTATCACAGAAATGCTTGTGCCTGTATTCCAAATTTTAACACTGCAGATATCGCCGATAATTAAAAACCACCTTGTTCTGTGATTAGCAAAACTAATTAAGCTTAATTTAATTTTATCTTATGATTGTCTTCCCTGACATCTAACAAACTGCAGTCACATACTGAATCTTCTCCCATAATTGGGATTTTCATAATTACTCCTTCATAACCCTGTCGATTATGGGGTGAGCTCATACTGAGGACACTACTAGGATCTCATCTCTGTCTGACCACCTATTTTGATAGAACATGATGGATGTAGTATTAGGCAATCTGTGAAATTTCTCTGACTGACCAAAAAATTCAAAAGCTATAGGCAAGGACATATAAAATATAGGAAGACACAGATGGATCAAATAAACCTCTTTGCCTTAAGAAACTAAACTAAACCCAGAAACCATTTAATTTTCCTGAAATGTAGTCCTGAATTATTTCTTAACATTGCTAAAGTCCTGAATTGCATTTAGCTGTGCACCCTGTAGAAATATTAAACAGGGGATTTGTAGAGTGGCTTAGGGAGATCCATCGCTGGTGAGGCCATCATTTATGTGACCCACATCACTGTATATGTGCTATTAGTAGAAATCTTGTTCCTGCTTTTCTTCTCAGGGAGATGTTGCATATAAGAAGTCATTAAATGGTACTTCAGTACAAATACTGTACTTGTATTCTCCTGAGACAACATCAGTTTTCTTCTGATGTACACTTAGCTGATTAAGGAATATTTATTGAGATACT
The DNA here is from genome assembly GCF_015220075.1 of Falco rusticolus. NCBI lineage: Eukaryota > Metazoa > Chordata > Aves > Falconiformes > Falconidae > Falco > Falco rusticolus. The sequence continues at coordinate 17,600,084 of NC_051193.1, read as the reverse complement.
CAGGAAGACTGCACCTTTCCCTGATATCCTCATTTGTCTCTCCCACATCTTTTTATCCATTAACCTTAGGTTACTGAAACATGGTGAGACCTATCACAACCAATGGGTTTCCTCAAATGTTCATCTTTGTGTCTAAGCCTTTAGCACTGAGTCAGCTCTGCTACAGGTTTGTAATGTTCCTGTGCAAGACCCCCAAACTACCACAGATTTGTGACGCAAGAACAGAAGTGTGGATGAACACATATTTCTACTGGTGTACCCTGTGCCAGTGAGACTGCAGGAAGATTTACTATTAAAACCACAGAGCTGTCTCTGCATGATTCTACTTACCTGCCCAGCCTCTCCCAAAAAGCACTATATAATGAGGTGCACTTTCTGCTTTGGTCACCGATAACATCTGTGCAGAAGCTCTGTGGCTTTGCAAAAAGCATTGGGTGGAATTCCTGCTTCTGCTTAACCTGCCCCGGAAAATGAGCTCAGGGAATTCAAGGCAAAGACAACATAGGCTATTTTCATTGTTCCTCTTCTAGCCACTCTGCTTTATATGCTCAGTAAAAGTATTCACTAAAGTGTGATATAGGAAGGTGAAAGCGAAACGCTCTTTAGCATACACAGAATGAAGATACTGATGTGTTTGAAAACTGGAAAAGCTGCAGTATATTCAGAGATGTTAGACAGAAGAGATTGTTTTAATAATTTATCAGCAATCTGGTGATGCTACATTACTTCTGCTTTTACAGAATAATGCACAGACATGAAATAATCCTCACAGCATTCCTGCTTATTCTAATGGCTAGAGTAATAAAAAACTGTAATAACAAACTATCTTTACTATAGCAGCCCAATGTAAATTTAACATTAGGTGCACTGCCATGGCCTTACTGTATACCTCCTCTAAGAGATCTTCACCCAGTGTTAAAATAACAACTAATTGATACTATGCTAATTTCAGTAAAGAAATAAATACAAATTAATAAAGAAGCTGGTAAGGAATGTATGGAGAATAATTACCCACTGCCAAAATTAAATACATTCATTATAACAGCATTCTTACCTTGGAGTCTTCAGTAAAAACTCTTACATCCACTAACAAATTTGCATACTCCAAATGTAAGTCTAGGTGGAGAGGTTTGGTTTTTTTTCCCCCTACTCTAAAAAAATGTTATTACTATAATGAGAAGAAAATTATTTTTCCAATAAAATAAACTATTTTGGTGAAATTCTGTAAGCAATCAGCAGACAAATGAGGCTACATCTGAGATATAGAAAACAAACTTGACTGATGACTTGCCTTTGCAACACCTTTGCCTCCCCACTTCCAGTTTTGCACATTTTGTAGCTTACCTTTTTTTTCTAAATCAACTTTTAATCAATCATTTCACAAATGAGTAGTCTAAAAATCACACATACGCTACTTTCAATCAGACCTCCAAAGAAGAGGAGAAAAATCTTTCCTGTCAATAATAAGACAGACATCTCTTTAGAACTGGTCTTGCATTCCCTGAGCACTCAGCAAACCAGTTCAAGCGTAGACAGCTAGTGGTAGAGAACCTATGAAGAACTTGCACTCTAACAGGAAAATTTTTAAATGCCACAATGACCAGGTTCTTTCTAAAAAATATTCTCAAATGTGACAGAACCAAGAAATGTAAAAAAGGGAAGCATTACACTATTCTTACTCCAGTTTTACAGCTGGGATAATGATTCACAGACAGATTAAATCACTCTACAACCATCTTCCTTACTTCTTTCTCATAGTGCCCGTTCCTCCTTTTCAAAATGTATTCAGCTTTTTTTTTTCTCCTGAAGCATTAGCATACATTTTTATTCACAACAGTGGTGAAAAAAAAAACACCAGGAAAGTGTGAGATAAGTTTCTTCTACACTATAAACATTCGCTCTGCTCTCCAATAAGGATATCCAACATCCCAACAATATTTACCTATGCAACTTTCCAGAAAGGTCAAATCCAGAGCCAACATGACTTGCCACATTTCCAGAGAAGTCACTCTGGTTGCTGATGGACAAACCTGAAGATCTTTTAATTTGTCTTTAACAGGCTACTTCAGCTGAAGACTGCCAGCCTGCCTATGTAAAAGCACTTTGTGAAGAATCGTTGTGGTCTACTGTAACTGAAGTACACAGCCTTTGGTTTTTGCTGTATTTTGTTTCCAATTTCTTTTTTTTGGTAGCTTCTATTTCTGTTTAGCCTGTTACAAAAGTACTTAAATTCTTTTTTGGACGTATACTCTTAAGCCATTTAAAGAAAACATGCTATATACCACTTTGTGATACTAACCATAGATACACTCATATTGTTATTTCAGATGGATGTTGCTTTAGCTGTAGACCATTACATATACCTAAGATGTCTTCCACAAACTAAAGGAATAGATTTTGGAAGACAATAATTTGTACTTTTAAGTGCTATATTCATTCAGTGAGTCAACACTGATGTAATTGGAAAGCAGATAAAAATCAAGGTGCCACTTGGCTGCATGAACTATCTATGAGAATAAGTAGCTCAAAACATAGCAGATTTAAAAAAAAACACAACCATAGCAAATAATGGATCATTGTGTTTTTTAAACCACTTTACACACAAGCATAAGAAATACATTTTGTATAGCAGGTAATGCATGGAAAACAATTCAAGAGTTGAACCTTGCTAAAGTCTTAATTTTATTCTCTTATACTAAAATATCTTGGATGTCATACAGTCTAGACAGAGAATGGAAAGTGATAATAGAGATTTTGTCCTAAAAGTATAAAGAAACCCCACAGTTCTGGAAGATAGTAGGAGAGTGAAGTGCAGGTATTACCCTCATGTTTATTATTATTGCCATTACTGCAAGCCAGAACCAGATACGCCCACGGCATTGCTATAAGAAGTCTGTCCATTGTTGTTAAGTGTTCAAGGTGCGTAGTGTCTCAGGAAATCTATCTGTTCTATACGTCAGTAGCCCCACTGCTGGCAAAGTTTTTCTGAAGTCTGATTTAAGCCTCTCTAAAAAGAATTTGTGTCTATTTCTTCTTGTTCTACTATAATAGTAAGCAAGGAAAAAAGATTGTTCCTTTTGTCTTCACAGGAGAAAGGATGTGTTTAAAGACATCCTTACTTTCACTACTTTTCTCTAGCCTGGACAGTCCCAATTCTTTTAACAGTGTGGTCATGGGCCATGCTTTCTGATATAGCAGAATGAGACTAATTATGCCTTTTTTTGCTTTAGTTTACTCTGTCATAACAAAAAGAGATGTATAAAATTAACCTAGATTGACAGCAGTTTGAAAAAAAAGACTCAGACCAAACACACTGTACTGTGAAACTGAAAAACATTATTGCTGAACAAACAATTTATCATTTGAATTGTTGTTTAACAGTGTTCTGCTCTGTTGTTTGGGGCTGAGGCTGTGAGATACAGTTATTTTAATTAGCAGGATGTCTCTCAGCGACTTTACTGCTTATTGAAGAATTCTTAGAATGGAAAAATCCAGTAAACTAATTTGTATTTTTCTACTACCCAACTGGTTTTGTGTAACATAATTCTCTTACATACTCTTGCTTATGAAACAATCCTTAAGCTGCTTCAATAATTCTTACAAGAATTTGGAGATGTGTGCTTGCTAGACAACACTGCCAGAAAAAGCAGATTTCCATATTTCAGCAATCAACCATTGAAAATAGTCAAGAAATGAATGACAGTGGAGAACAGTTTTATTATAGAGTATAGACCCAGAAGTCTGTACAAAGCTGAAAACTGTATCGCCAAAATCTCTCTTCCTTGTAACTAAAAAATAAAAATGCAGCCCCTCTTCCTGTATGAGATGCCACACCCAACCAGAAGAGGGAAGGTGACAGACAGCTTGTAAGACTCTTCCTTTGCTCTGGCATTGAAAAAACTCTCCTATCACTGATGTTTTATTGAAAAAATAAAACCTGCTCTGTTATCTCCTTTTTAATAACGCCAATAGAAAAGATCAAAGCCCTTACCACCTATATTACATTCATTAAGGAGCATCTGCTGGCCTATTTACTTCTCTATATTGTGTATAAAAAAATATACATTTCAAGGAAAGAAATATTCTTGCTCTGATAGTCTTGCTTTTCTACTGAGGTGCATGCAGCTGTATGTAACCTCTACTTTAGTTACGGTTTATGAGTTCCCATATTAAAATCTATGCCAATATCCCATGGTCATTTAGCAGAGTGTTACATTATGTTTTGTGAGAAATATTCACTCTCTGCTTACCATATAATTGTATCAGGTTTATGTGTGATTCTGCAAAGTAGAACACACTCTTACTCTATCTGCTATGAGAGAGCAAATGCACAGTGGGGAGCCAGTCTTTTTTCCAAGTCCTTGTTTTGGAACAGATGAGGAGATTTAAATGCATGTTTTGGTATTATGAGAAAATATATGATTACAAGACTTTGAGATACATTTTATTTCTGCAATTTATCATTTAGGAGTTATAATGATGATTAGCATTTGATTTTAAATAGGGCTATCAAATATCACCAGTAGAGCCTAATGAAAGTTCCTGAGTCAATGAGATAGTTATATCGATCTACTTTAGATTTAATCTTGTAGTTAAACATCTATAGTTTACTTAATACACTTTAGAAATTCTCATATACTTTTAATTGAAATCCAATGCATTCAATAATTCAGGGAGATAACTATTTTAGAAAGTACAAGTGCTATAAAAATGATTGAAAATGTATTCGGTTCAAAGCAGTTACTCAGGAGATTTACGCTATAGTAAGGTTTGGTGGTTGTGGGTTTTTTATGTTATTGCTAGAGCAGAAAATGATAGTAATACTTAATGCTGGGTGAAAAAAATATGTAGTATGTTCACGTTTCCAAGGATTTTATGATAGCTTTGCCCACATCTTTGAGAAAGTACATTTACAGCTTCATGCCAAATTTGCTGACCTGATCATGCACCTTTAACCCTATGCAACTCATGCAATTAAATGCTAGAGAGTAATTAATCTCCTACCTTTCGTTACTCACAGTCATTCAATGAGCTAGACACTTCAACTGTTACTGAAGTAACACAACATTTGAAAACATGATCTGTATAGTGGAAGCCTGTAAAAAGTTTCCGAGTGTTTTCTCTGAATTAACAATTCATCTTCAGTACTGGCATTTGAATCTGCGAAAGAAATGGGCTACACCGTTTAATATAGTTGGATTACCTAGTACCACTTCCAGACAAATAGAAGCGGCATATTTGGTCATACCTCCTTCAAACTCACTAGTAAAATTATAACCTGCTCACCAATAGGGTAGCAGATTTTAGTAAGAAAACCCAAACAAACAGAGAAAAGAAAATAGCTGTTGTGCTACATGCGGTGCTTAGGGATATGGTTTAGTGGTGGACTTGGCAGTCCTGGGTTAAGAGTTGGACTTGACGATCTTAAAGGTCTTTTCCAACCTAAATGATTCTATGATAACAAGGCAACTTCTCGTGTTATGACACTGCAGCTCCTTGAAGAAAAGAGACCGCTATTTCAAATGCCTGATCCCTAACAGAATATTTTTCCATGGCTAATGTAGGTAGGAATAATGACAACTGATGTCTTCCATACAGTAGGAAAGAAATGTAAGAAGAAACTAAACAATGTTATAGCCTGAAGACAGTTATTTTACTTGTGCTGAGTGCTTATTTTGAAACTGTCTGTTGCACAGGGATCCTGAGCTGTTGTTCTGCTGCTTTGTAAATTCAAGGTTGCCTAAAAAAAATGACACATCATTTTTATCATCACTGACACATGATTCCATCAAGTTGTATCAAATTAACATCTAATTTTGAATAGCACTATTAGGCATAAACATATTAGACTTCTATAACATAGTAATGAAATGTACCACTATCATAATACCACTATTATAATGTGTCAACAGCTTGCATATATTCTCAGTAAAAATGCATAAAAACCCTTTGTATTTTAGAAACACTGAAATTGTATATCCGTTTTTATTATTATAATTTCATATTTTTATAATTTACCAGGGGTTTCACACAGCTTCCACAGAATACATAAGAACTTTGTGTGATAATACTGTGGTAGATGATTTCAGGGTAGGCTGGAACTTTTCTGAACAATTTTAAAAGTCTGCCTAAATAAATAGTTCTCTTTCACTTAAAATTTTCCAAAGGAAGCCTAAGGTTTACATTAGCTTTTTGAAATCCCTGACTGGCTTTAACAATGGCAGTTAAGTGCACATCATGTACTGTGGCACATATAATCAAACTGAGCAAAGAATAAATGCTGAAATACTTTTGCTACACGTAGAGGAATAACAGCGAGCAAATTGATACTATTCTCAGTCAGGTATGTGTTGTATCCTAAGGCAGTATTTTCAGGGAAGGAACAGCACAGTACCTGTGAATTGGGATTTCCTGCACTGTAACATGTCTTTCCAAAAGAAGTTCTAGGAACTAAAACTGGCATGAAATCATATTCAAACCTTAGTCAATCCGGTACAGACTGAAACATCTACTTTGCAGTCCAGGTTGAACTCCTGTGATATGCTGACGCCAAACTTTACAGTATTCAGCTCAGAGGCTGTGGCCAAAGGAAGGAGAGAGGATTGTACCACACCCTCGTCACAGCAGACTTCCTGACAACACTCAGTCTTGGAAAGGAGAGGTATTACAAACAGCCCTGCCCAAAGACTGAAGCATACCAGTTACTTTCAGATACCTTACTTTCACCCGGGAGAGTTGCAATGTTGAATAAAAACACCTTTAACTTGCACGGTCAGTATCTGAGATGTAGGGAGGCATTTATAATGCAAACGTTTGGTATGTAAGGTCAAGGTCTGAAAACTGTTACTTAAGTTCCCTAAAAAATTAGAATAGACACCACCAGTAGATGCCCCAAAAGACATAATCATGAGCTGTATGACTGCTGTATGATAAAGTCACAATAAATTTATATGCTCTTTCCATTCAGAACTTGCTAATTTATTAATGCTATGAATATGCATAGTATAGCCAACAAATATTTTCAAATTAAAGTAATTATTTCACTTGGTAGCATTATTTTACCTAGACATAAATTAAAAACCCAAGAAACTACAGTATCTTCTATACTTACAAATAGAATTTTTCATCCCATACTGGATTCAGGTTTCCAAAAATAGTCTTTGTTCTCCGCTTGTTTTTGCCAACTTGCACAGTAACATACGGGTCACTTGAGCCAGTTTTGTCCTTAGCCTGTAAGCCCTGAGCACAAAGAACTGCAACAAAAGGAGGGAAATGTGCTTTAGCCCTCATAGCCTTTCATTGCCAAGAAATAAATGAGACAATGACAACAGCAACAGGAAACAAAGACCTCAAACTGAGGGCTCCTGAAACAAAGCTTTCTAGATGAATTTTCCCAACATCTGTTACCCTGGAGATAGACAAGGCTTGTCTAACTACCCTTCTGGACTTACAAAATTTGCAAATATAGTTTAAAAGAGTAATACATTTAAAGATTCACTACAGAATGCAAAGCAAATACTTTTCTTACCATGCATAATTCAGATACTCTTCTCAAACTTTGGTTTAATCAACATGGCAAGTAACACAATGCTGTTGTATAACTTGGCTTGAGTCTAATAATTCCCTAAAATTTCAGTTTTCCCCAAATAAATAAATAATGATTTAAAAAAATTCTCCAAAGATCCAAACTAAAGTTTCCAAAATAAAACCTCCAGTTTTCAAAAATCTGCACTGTAGATTATGTAACTAAACCTGAGGGATATGATTATGACTGGTTTTCCTCATGTGAGAGATGAACCACGAGGATTTTCAGAATAGTTCCTATTCTGTCACAGACAGGGTGACAGTTCAGATCAATTATCATTAACTGTTTATGTATCCATCAGTCTTTCTGACAGTTAATGTTGGTGCATAATTAAATTATATGTATTTTGTGGCAAATAAAATACACACAATTTGATTTTCCATCATAATTCACAAAACTGGAAATCTCAGGAAAAAGCAGAACCATCAAATAGCAGCCTACCAAACCCAGAGAGCTGCAGCTAAAACACCTGCCATGGCTCTTGGCATCAGCAGAGCTTGATCTTATTGTTTTGCACGTATTATTTAAATCCTCTCAAGTGATAACATTTAGTTAACATTTTCTTATGTCAATCATTTTGAATAATGAGTCTCCCTTAGTGCACTCAGAAAAATGATTACATAAAAATGGCACCTTCTTACTCAGCAGATCAGCTCCCAGTGTGGGTTCAGACATATCTGCTGACTTCAGTGAAAAAAACGTAAGGTTCTGTTACGTTTTTCACATTCCTCATTCCTGAAAAGACTAACTCTTAGGAAACTACTAGAGCATATTTTCTCTTCCCCATTCACTATAGATCCAAAGGAAAATTTTTAGAAGGCAAGGAAGTATTCCTCTCCTATGCGTGCAGGAGATTTAAGTGCCAGCTTAGAACATGTTTTCCAGAACTCCTAACTATAATGCTGGCCTGAACACAAGGCAGCCATGAGTATGCTTTAGAGGCCTGGTGACAGTCCCAACACTCAACAACTGTTCTTTTGAGTTTCATGCACTGTCCCACACAACCTTCAGAATGGCCTCCCTTTTTCCTAAACCATCTGACTCACAATCCCAGATTTTCCCTAGATTTCTTCTGGCACATATCTTCTCTTCTTCAGCTCCACGTACAGTTTACGCACTGACCCAAATGTGACTGGGCTTGAGTCTGGACTACAGAGCTATGTGTAGCTAACAACACACCTACAAACTCTCATGGAGTAATTAATTCATGGTCCACTTGACCAATGTTTTACTTCTTCCCCTCCTGAACGCCAGCTTTACATTTCATCATTGGAAAGCAATTCAATCTCTCAGTGACCCTTCCTTGATGCATAAAAAAGGTTGCCATGGAATCTAAAAGTACTATAGTAAAATATTTCGAGCATGTAGCCCAAATACATTTATCGTTTCCAAATTATATACACATACCAGTGTGCTAATACATTATGTACATTCAAAACCACACACAAAACCAGAAATTAGAAAAAATGTGAGATTAAGACAAAATAATATTTAATTTTTTTTAAAAAAATTAATGTCACAGAAAAGCTTTGGTTCTCACAAAAAGCATATTACTAATAGTAATATTTTTAGTGAAAGCAATGTGACTGAATATGCATCATTATTTTTGAAAATATTGATTTAACACTTTGTGATACAGTGATTTGAAGATCTGGGTGTAAGTCCAGTTTGCTTTTATACTCAGTTTTAATGGCTGCCATAGCTGAAAAAGATATGTCACAAGGACACGTAGATCCAAATGGAAGAACTGTATCACTGGCTGCACTTACTAAATCACTACACTCATTTTTAAATCACATCCACCAATTACACAGAAGTTTTTGTTGAAATTCAGCTGGTAAATTTCTGTCTTGCCTGATGTCAACCAGTTGTTCTTGCAAAGTAATGGGAAAGCGTTGCAGATTTATATTTTTAACAAATAGGTTCAAAACCCACTGGAACCTCTCATTTGGAAGATTTTTAAACAAGGTAGAAAATTCCATATCCAAGTTTTTTAAATCCACAGGTCAGAGTTTTTGTAGGTGACACACATCGGTTTTGGCAGCAAAATCACATATGGAAACATTTCCAAACACCCGTTTTCATAATGCCCTCACCATAGCATAAGTTTCTTTCAAAAAGCAGTTACTTTCTCACTCCTTGTTATAACGTCACCTTTACCTCGAAAGGACAGTTTAAACACGTTCACTTTTTCAAAAATATCTGCTAGGTAGCATACTACTGACAGCCAGCTGTCATTACAGAAAGACAGGGAATTGGAAACGCTTCTCTTTTTGTAAGAGGAAAATGTGTTTCTCATCTTTGAAAACCCTTTTACCATTTGCTGAGATAACCAGCAAACCTCTGTGCAGTGCAGAGGGGTTTTATTGTCACTCTCCCATCTCATCACTAAATACTGTAAGGACTTACTGTAAAGAAGAAAGACTCCACAGAAGCCATCAAGTTTGACTGCAGCAAATGCATTGAAACCTGGCTTAGGAAGTTTGGGGTAAGGGGTAAATGCAGAAAAACCTCTGATGTATTTATTTATTTATTTATTTATTAATGATGAGTAGAGCATGATGCCAGTCAGGGAAGGAATTTACAGTCTTCTATAACTTAGGACCCAACATACGCTAAGCTATTTATGTGGAAGTACGTATCTGTGAAACACCAGCAGGAAAGACTACTGCTGTTGCCTTTCCAACTTGTTAATATTTTGCTCCTCAGGAAGCCTGGGTTCTCTTTCCATCTTTCTCTAAGAGCCAACAATTAGCTTAGGTTTGCCTCTAACTTTCTTCACTTGGTGTGGGAAATTCTCTTCAGGGTATAGCTGGCAAACTGAAGGAAGTGTTCACTTGTACCTGTTTGGCACCTGTGAGGCCACACACGGATGAAATATTGCTTCTGCACTTTGAAGGTCCCCAGTAAAACAGACTGACAAACTGGAGAAAGTCAATAGAGAGTTGTCAATTTGGTTAGGAGGCTGGGGCACATAACATATGGAAAAAGGCTAAGGGTCTTGGTTTGCTTACCCTAGAGAAACGAAGACTAAGAGGAGATCAAGCTGCAGTCCTCAACTACCTAAAGAGTATGTGGCAGAGACAATGAGTTCCCAGACAAGCCCCTCTAGTTGAGGATGTCCCTGCTCCTTGCAGGAGGGTTGGACCAGATGACATTTAAAGGTCCCTTCCAATTCAAACTGTTCTATGATTCTATGAAGCTGGACTATTCTCAAACCACACAGTGAAATAAGATGTCACATCCGTAAGCTGAAGCAAGAGATATCACAGCTGGATATAAGGAAAATGGTTTTACAATGTGAGTGGTTAATAACTGAAAAAGCTTTTCCAGTAAGCAGGACAGATTTCCCCAAGAGAATGTGGATCTCCATCCCTGGAGAGTTTCAGATCCAGTCTGGACAAAGCCCTGAGCAAGCTAATCTAACTTTGAAGTTAACCCTGCTTTTAGCAATTGGTTTGAATATACTGTAGAAATCCCTTCTAGCATCACTTCCTGAATTATTCTATGATTCATTTATCAGGTCATAGTTCTGAAGAACTCAAGTGAGTATGATTTTTACTTCTAAAAGAGAAGAAACAAGCCATTCAGCAATACGTGAGTTTTGTATCAACACTAGTAAAGTGATGTTTACCCAGCAGATAGACAGTCTGAAAACATTTACACATTTATGGAGTAACTTGTTAGAATGATGCCATCCATCTAGTCAGGGTATCCTAGCCACTTGTTTCATAAACAAAAGAGTATTTTTTTACAGAGTGTCTGTGTTTGATCTTACAGAGGATATATGAAAAATATCTTGTAAAATAAGTTATGAAAATTACCATATGTACAGATGTGAAACACTGGGCACCAAGAACTGACTTAAACATATCTTTTATGCAAGTTCCTGTTAAGTAGTGAGAAAAATGCATGTGTTACTTAAGCATACACCACTTATTTAAAAAATATAGCTTTTGTTTCACTCATTTTTAGAAAAACTGACTAGTAAAATCTAAGAATAAGTTCCTAAAGTTAATCTCCTTATCCCACATAACAGGAATAATACAAATCCTGGAGAAAGGGTAAATATTTGATTTACTTTTAATATCAGAAAAGGGTTTATTATTTTTCATTACATTAGAACAAAATTGAGGCTAATTTAGATGTGAATTCTAATCAGTCCTTTAATGTTTCACATTACTGCCTTTCAATTCTTTGGTCTTTTAGCTTAATCTCTATTTGTCTCTAATCCAATATCACATAGTCAGGTTGACCTCTGTAGTCAGCTGAGCTTTTATTTAGATTTTCTGTGCTGAGGTTTTAATTCAAAAGCTGAAATGTCAGTCAGATGGCCTGGAAATCTTCATGAGCAACCAGGCTAATGCGGTTGTAAGCAATCTTGAGTATGTTCTGGGTGCGCAGGTTTCCCTGGCTCAGCATCACTAAACTGAAAGAATGGATGATGAGTTTTAAACTAATGGGGTCTGGAATTGCAAGCTGCAATGCTCTTAGCATCACAGCCATTGAAAACCCATAAATGCAGTTGTGGACTTTAACTCTTGCAGTTGATGACAAAAAGTTAAGCACTAGCACAGGAGATACTGGTAAGAGATAGAGGAGACACAAGACAACCATTTACTTACATGGCACATAAAATAATTTTGCCAACAGCTGTAGCTTAAACCTCTTCCAATTAGCATGCTACAAATTCAACTATTTATAGATGCACCAGGTATGCAAATGAACACACAGTTCCAGGTCTAATTATAACAAATCTTATTCCTGAACAAGGGGACTAGGAAAGAAAGAGATCCTAAAGCAAACATTAGAAAATTTACCTGTAATTGTTATTTTTGCTGACCATTTGGATGTTCCATCCAAAACACTTTGTTTTGCTGCTTTTGTATATTGTACAAAATCTTCTTTGGAAATATTAAACATTTCCTGGATCACTTCAAACACCTCTGGTCTATTTTTTTCTCTAATCTTCATTCTTTCCTTCATAGCACTAATAATATTCTGTGTTTTATCTTCTGCACCATGTTTGGAACTTTTCTCAGCAGCTCCTGAAATGAGAGAAAAAGCCAATACTTTTATTAAAAAGTTGCTATTGTATTTCTTTTTTTCCCCCTAGAGTCTCCAGCCAATTCTCGGTACTGCAGTACTCAAAGAAGATATGCGTTTCATGTGGATAATATCAAGCCTCCTGTATTTTTTCCTTGTGATATGTAAAATTATCAATTCATTTAGTTTAACATGACAGGTTGATATTCAACTTCAATCAAGTATGTGTTAAACCTAGAAATATTTATTGAATCAGTACTATTCAGTACTAATCGGTACTGTGAAAACATCTGAAAATTTGAGTAACTTTTTTTACATAATTAGGCGTACTGATTCTTCCAGAAAGGTGTGTAGAATTGTGCAATATCTTGGCCTGTCTGCTCTGTCCTTTGCTTCTGTTACTAGAATACGTAATATATATAAAGTACATAATATATATTACTATATATAAAATAACAGAATATATATATGTAAGAATATTTCTTTCTTTTTTTTAAGTCATAATAATATAATGATGTTTTCACTGCTTGCTTTCTCTCCTTTTGGAGTAAAATGGTACAAGAAACCATACCTGGTTCGTTAGGACAACTCCTCCAAATTAGTAGAAACAATATTTAAGCCAGGTGTTTTCACCTCATTTTTCAGAGAATTTTTTGTTTGGCAGTGAGGCATTAATCCAAACTCTTGACATGCTCTCTCACAGTGGAGATTTAGCAAACAGTAGAAAGAAAGATGCATAGCAGCTTCAGACAGTTTCTTAACTGCTTAAAGATATATCTCAATATTTGCTGATGCTGTCTGCACTCATGGAAAGTTTTTCATTCCTTCCTGGAACATTGTTCATTAAAAAAAATATAATTATCACATAAATCCACTTAATGAAGCATTAAAACATCTACTGAATGTAAACATTCACTGGATTTAAGCATTTAGATTAGTTTAGGACTACCCTAACTGTCAAACAGTCCTGTAACACTGATGACATCCTCACTCTGGATCAGCAGTGCACTCTATCCCTTCTTTAAACATCGTGCATGAACAAAGGAGTGCTTCACAAAGCTCCATGTTAACAGTGGGATCTTCTGATGGCTATTTAAGGGGCTCTCCTATGCCTAGGCTCCTAAAAAGTAGACACGACATTATACTCGGGTTTCAGCTGAATAGATTAAACGGAATGCTTTTCCAAGAACTCTAACACCGGAACCACCCAGGGAATTTCTGCAAGGAATACTGCGTCTAGTAGATGCAAAGAAGGTTCTGGGAAGAGTGAGATGAGGACAGAGAATCTTATGAAATTTAATTTTGCAAATTCATTGTGTTAAGAGTGATGTGAACCTGCATTACCCTGCTCTTAAGAACTGCAGGCCAGGGATAGGTTTATGAAATAGAAAGATGCAGATGTACTAATAGATGTAAATATTGTGGCAGTAGATAATAGAAAACCATCTAACTAAAACGAATGTATTTTCAAGAAAGTAATACATCGCTTTGCTTCAAAGGCTTGTGTCATGCAGCTGGAAACCTAGTGACAGAACACAGGTATTGCAGGGTCAGTTCTGAGATGCAGCAACACTTGCCCTCTTTTGCCAATACACTGGCAATTATTCACAGCTTGCTCCAAGTGCAAAATGGCTGCATGCTTTGTTTTCACATTACTACAAATTACCAGTGTAAAAAAAAAAAAAAAAAAAAAAAAGAAAAATAAAGAAAAGAAAAAAGGAATCACTAAATTGTGGTATTACAACTCAATCATTAGACACCACACCTGTGCCGTAGTAGTATTAAATTTTAGGGCCTCTTGAGTGACCACCCAGAAAATAATATACCACAGGTATGGAACAGACAGGTTTCTCTCTCCATTAAAATTGTCATTACTGATAATTTCAGTAAGTAGATAAGGATGGTAGAAGAATTCAAAAGATATTATCTATGTGAGAATAACTTCTAGACTGTAATAACCTGAGGCGGTATGTCAAGTCTACCCTTATTTTATAATGTCTAGAAAACAAAGAAAATACTCAGGTGATTTGCTGATTTGTCTGGAACATCAAACCTACCACAGCTTTTACTGTTTAAAAAAAAAGATTATAGGGAGACCATGCTGTCACAGGTTTTATTCATGGTTCTTCCCAGGAGAGCTCTGAAGAGATTTCTCTCCCTAAAAAATCATACCTGGTCTCAGAAGCCCTTGAAAAGCCGACATGAAGTTCTTATAAAATGTCCTTTGTCTGTCAGAGGAAAGCGTTTCTGATCAATGTCTCTACAATACATGTTTTATTGGAATAACCTAAGTGTACTCTTGAAAAAAAACCAAAAAATGTCCATCTTGGAGCTGAGTAGTAGAAGAGAAACACTTGTCTAGTCGGAAGGGTATTAAAATGCTGAAAGCAAAAATTTAAATTCCTGCAGTGCTCAACAGGCCATTTTATCTTTCAATAAGACTGACATATAAAGCAAGATGGAAGAACACTACACATTTTATAATCAATGACACATTAACTCTTGCTATAGGTATTGCTAAATTTTAGCTCATGTTGTTAAATACTACTTGAGTGTTCAAGGAACGGAGTGTGACCATCGTCATCATCGTTATCACTAGCAGCAGTAAGTACTTTACCCTTCCAAAAGGTTGTGAAAACCTCATCCAACTAGCCATCCTCAGCTCCTGGGAGGATCAAAGTATTATTGTTCCCTTTAAATGGACAGTAAAATTAAGTTTAGAATTATGCTGAACAATTTGCTAAACCATTAGAATTCAGATATCTCAATATCGAAGAGGAACATAGTTCCTTCTTTACAATGGCATCAAACACCACTGTGTTCTTTTGATGGCGTTTTTTTGCTAAGGCGCTCTCAGCTTGCAATGACTAAAGAAGAAACTATTAATACATCTGTAGCACTGGAAAGGGTTATCTTTCAGCTTAAGATCTCAGTGAAGTCTTACAGAACAAATATTTTATGCTCTGGTTTCTTAACTTTTTTTTGTTATCTGAAGGTTTCTTAACGAGGATGAAAAAGAGGGAGAAATAAGGCATAATGCCGTAATATTGGAAAAGCATGAGGTGAGATACCAGATACCAATGATTCCAGATTGTCAAAAGGCTGAATTACATGGCTTCTTCAAGTTCCATGGCTACTAAATCTTGAGAAATCCTGATAATCTCAGCCCAAGTATCTCATTTTTTGAATACAGAAGAACAAAGTTCTAGGGATTAAGGCTTTTCCATGCTGAAAAATTACAAATTAGTAGAAAAAGAATTAAATGCTACCATGAAACCAAATACCAGTTAAAGAATTCTCTGGCGATTTTATCACAAAAGAGATGAATGCTGACCTGCCCAGAAAGCATGACAGGTGGCTCCTGCAAGATGTAGAAGAGCAACATCTTTAATTTTCTGTTTTCTGCCCTTCCTTAGCAGATACAAAATCATAACCAAGTGATAAACTAGGGACACAATCTGAATAGCAATAATGTATTCCTGTTGAAAAACTTGCTGATTTTTGAGAGTACAGATAAAATTGGAATATTTGTTCAAACACAGCTTCCTTTAGGTTTTACTGAAAAATCGGCACAGCCTTCTATTTACCCTAAATTATTTATTGCAGCCATTTTTACATACTCTATTGCTGACAGTCTACCAACAGCTCTTTTCATGCAGCATTAAGACTAATTAAGACAATATTGTTACTTATATTGCATAGGAAGTTAATAAGCCCCTTTTACCCTAGGGACAGATACAAACAGATACAAACTCAACATGATTGGAATCAATTCTGATTTAAGATTGCACCTACTACGAGGAAAGGGATATCTTGTTGAAGATGAGAGGTCTAATGAAAGTACTACTGATTTTGTTTAAACCTAATTTAGAGCAAGTTTAGGTATTGACTTTAAAGAGCTTAAGATGTTGATTTTCTGCAGCCTACATTAGCAATCATTACATATATAAAAAATAAAACCACAGATGCTTGGAGACCTAGTGATTATGAGATAGCCAAAAGGATGACTGTGATAAATATAACCACAGTGAACCACACACATTTCACTTTATGATACTGTAGGCATCAGCTTTCTTCAAAATAGATTTATCTCTTAGATATTTCTTAGAAAGAGATTTAACCAACTGCACCGGTCAATTATTTTTTTCAATGGAATGTTGAACATTTTTAACATAAATGAAACAAAGCACATGAACCTCATTTTCAAAGTAGTATAACATTCCAACTCACAGAACAATTAATCAGCTGCAAAACATATGACAAGATGCTCCAAAAGGTTTGCATACCCTTTGCTGGGTAAAATGTTGGCTGAACAGCCAAGCCCAAAGAGTGGTAGTGAATGGAGTTACATCCAGCTGGCCACAAGTGGTGCTCCCCAGGGCTCAGTCCTGTTTAATATCTTTATCGGCAATGTGGATGAGGGGATTGAGTGCACCCTCATTGAGTTTGCAGAGGACACCAAGTTAGGGGCCAGTGTTGATCTGCTGGAGGGCAGGAGGCTCTGCAGAGGGATCTGGACAGGCTGCATCAATGGGCCGAGGCCAATTGTGTGAGGTTGAACCAGGCTCGGTGCCGGGTCCTGCACTTGGGTCACACCAGCGCCACACAGTGCTGCAGGCTTGGGGAAGAGCGGCTGGGCCCTGCCCGGCGGGAATGGGCCTGGGGGGCTGCCTGGGCCGGCTGGGCATGAGCCCCCCGGGGGCCCGGGTGGCCAAGGAGGCCAGCAGCGCCTGGCTTGTGTCAGACACAGCGTGGCCAACAGGGCCGGGGCAGTGACCGTCCCCCTGCGCTGGGCACTGGTGCGGCCGCCCCTCGAATCCTGGGGTCAGCGCTGGGCCCCTCACTGCAGGGGGGACATTGAGGGGCTGCAGCATGTCCAGAGCCAGGCAGGGGCTGGGGCACAAGTCCTGTGGGGAGTGGCTGGGGGGGCTGGGGGGGTTCAGCCTCGAGAGGAGGGGCCTCAGGGGGGACCTCATCACTCCCTACAGCTGCTGCAAGGGGGTTGTAGGCAGGTCTCTTCTCCCAGATAACAAGCACTAGGACAAGAGGAAAAGGTCTCAAGTTCAGATGGAGATTTAGATTGGATACTAGGAAAAATGTCTTTACTGAAAGGGTGGTCAAGCATTGCAACAAGCTGCCCAGGGAGATGGTAGAATCGTGTGGATGCAGCACAGCTATATGGTTTAGTGACGGACTTGGCAGTCATGTTAATGGTTGGACTTGATATCAAAGGTCTTTTCCAGCCTTAATGATTCTATGATTCAATTTCTAGACCATTGACCATTATGTATGTAATTACACAATTACACATAATACTGTATAAAACACTTGATAGTTATCTCTTTGCCACAGAATAGGTCAGCATTTTCAGGAAGCAGCAAATGAGAGTCCTAGCAAAGAAGCTCAAAATCCAGCAATAGCCCGATTCCTTGAAGAATGTGCAGACAATTAGCTTCAACTAGATTCATTGTGATCCATAAAGATTTGCTTCAAGACCCTCCTACAAGATGAATTTCATTTTTGAGAATATCAGAATCAATTCAGTGCCCCTTCTCCATGTTTTCTTCCTCCTGTACATAAACAGTGCTAAACAAGATGTGCATAAGGGGACAGATTAATTTAGGAAAGCTATTTCTACTTCCTCCATCAACTTAATGAGCAGTTAGTTGGCAAGTCTCTTGCACGTATCCTGTTACCAGCAGAAGTCCAAGCTCATCGTTTTAACTCATTTTCATGTCTCTAAGTCCAGGTAATTCCTGGTGATTCCCAGAAGAACTACGGTGTCAAAAGCCTACCTAAACTGGAGAGATCAATGGGCTGATGTACAATTAATTCTTTTTAGCTAGTTTTAAAATATACATAGAACAAAATGGGACAATTATTCAATAAGAGTGAAGAGGAACTGAAATGATGAAAGCATACCTCCTTTTGTTACAGTCCAGTTAAAAGAAGTTATTTGCACTTATTGAAGAAGCTACAAGTATATTCTTTATAACTTCTGAAAACTCACCACCAGAAATCATATTAACGCTGCACAATATACTTTTATAATATTAGATTTTCAAAGCAAACATTCTTTTCTCACTTGTGAAACTGTCAAAAGCTTAGCTGTCAAACACTGCCCAGTTTCAACCGTAGTGTTGAATCACAATTAAACACAGTTAAGCAGTTTGATTTAGACATTTGTCATTGATTTATGCTCCACGGGGTCAGCTGCTCTGGGAAATTGTGATTAGTCCCTGAACAAAAGGAAGAAAGAAGATTTGACTGGAATATCTGTGTACTTTTTCTACATGTAGAAGCTAGGTAAACTCTCAAGACATTAACTGAACAATGTGGAAGAACTCCAGAGTTGTAAAAGCCCCTTCCATTCCAAAATCAAAATATCAGAAAGTTTATAGGTCTAAATTTTTTGTTGTTTCAAGTCTCGTGTAGTATTTATATTGCAACCTCAGATATTTTTGGAGGGGAATGCATGGTGGCTGGAATCAATTTGGCCAATGAAAAAGCAAAGACAAAAGACTTCCTAACTAATTTTTTTTTTCCCTTAAACATACATGATTTGATATTTCGAAGGGACAAGATCCTATTTAATGTTTCATATTTTTGTCTATTCTGTAGCACATTAATATGACTATAATAAGTATTAGGAACTTTTTTTCATCTTTGTTTTGACATTTCTTTTGTTACGAGTTAAACAAAACAAAGAAGGTTTACATCATGTAACAAATTACTCTAGATGTTGCCATAGGCAGTGGAAAGTAAATAATGCACTCATGCTACCAAGCATTATTTCGTAACTCACCAGCAACGTTTGGCAAGTTCCAAGGACAAAAGCAGAATTAACAGAAGGTATTTAATGAACTTTCTGGCTAGCTCCTCAGCCAATGAGTATCAACATGCCTTCACGGATGATCTGGCCTTTCATTTCAGGAAATGTCTGAGTGTGTGCACAAAATCAAAAGGTGTGAAGTATTGCAAAGCTTTAGCTGTCAGGAAATACTCACTCTGCAAACAGTCTGCGTTTAGGAGATCTTGGCACTTCTCATGACATTTTACACCACATTCGGTGCACCTCATGCCTTGTCTAGCTATGCCCCAAAGTAGACCTTCACATTCATAACAGTATGTGGGAGTTGTAGCTGTCCAAACTTCAAAGTTATGAGGTGTAGTTGATGATATTGGATAGATCAAAGCCTGCAGCGTCTTCTTGAAGACATGTATTTTCTGTTGGGTAAGAAAAAAAATAATCAAGACTTTGGCTGAAGTATTGCTTAATACAAGTGAACTGGAGGCTAAAGTATATGTCATTACACTTACAATGTTGCAAAATACCAGAGTATGCATTGAAGTATGAACTAATTTGCAAAATACTGATTTATTCATTTTGCCTTGCACTTTGAAGACAGAATAACTGGATGTACATTTTCACTGATTACAGAAACAGGAGAATTAAGTTGGAATCAAGTCAGTCAGTTAACAGAGTCCTATGTGTTTTTCCTATTTTGAGGCAGAAATTTAAAAAATCATAAGTGTTGCACTCACAGATGCATTTTAAGTAACTACCTAACACATTACTTCTGAATATTTAAATACTTCCTACAGGAACTCAGACACACTGCACAAAATTAACCTCAGTTATACACAGTACTATTCTTTAATATTTTGTGTGTATATAATCTCATCAAATAAATGCAGGCTAATTCTGTGTTTCCATTTTGTCTGTATCCCTATAATAACATTCTCACAACTTCCTTTTTAAGCACCAGGATGCTTTTTAGCTATAAACAATAATGATCCATACTCTTAAAGTTCCACGCCCATTTCTTGGACCGTTTAGCTTAGGACACATAACTAGTTCTAGCAGAACAATTATTGGCTATTTACTAATTAGTACTGCAAACAACCTGACTCTTAGCTACTTAGTGCTTAATAAGGTGAAACCAAAGCAGTCCCTGAAGTTTTGTGTATAAAGCACAGGCTTAGATGGCCACAATGGTCTGGTTTGTTTATTCAAGCTTTGTTTTTAGGCATTCAGATATAAGTCCTATTGTTTTATTTGGAACAAGAAATACTCAGCAGCCTGTAGGCCGTACTCAGCACCACACAATAATACAACCTTGGCAGTCTTTTTTTGTTTGTTTGGGGTTTTTTTTTCCCCAGTAACTGCACACATGCCTGCCATAAACGTATTAGAAGTTCTAGATCCATTCCCTTATAAATGAATACATTATTTTTTCACAAAGAAACCATATTAAAAAAGGTAGCACAGTAGGAAATGGGATATTTCTTAAAGTCTGTCCGTCCTACCACCTCTTCAAACTAGGGGACAACATTTTGGAATTTGTGTGGTTTGTCCATATCAGCTTTAGCATCACCGCCACAGTTATAGATAGCATAGAAAGCAAGGCTAACTTATTCCATTAAGTATTTGTTAACACTACTGTAATTTTAATATTCAATTGTGGTAAGTATATGCCAAATGCAAGATATTAGCCTAAAAACATGCTGACATGCTCTTGGTTTTATCTATCTGCATCTCCGCTCAAACATATGAAATATTCTTCTAATAATAAATTGTCTGATAGAATATTTTTGTGTGCATATCTGCATAATGTTGCACAGAGTCATCAATTAAGGGAATTTTGCTACCCCAGAAAACTATTACCATGTAGTCACAAATCTACTGATTCATAGGTTCAGGCACTACAAATAGAAACAAATATTAAGTACTCCCACAGCTCTTACTGAAGTTCATAGTTATATGCTAAAAACAACATCCATCCTGTGAAGCCTGGCCAAATAAATGTGGTCAGACACTTCATGGACGTTTGATCCTAGCACCTCTGAGAACACTGTAGAACCAAACTTAGAAAACAAGCTGAATATAGCAGGACAGACTAATACAAATATTGAATTGCTCTCCAGGGTGCTTTCTTAGCCTTTCCTCCACAATTAGCCACTTAGTAACTCCCCTGAAAGCAAGCAAACATCTGCACTGGTTTGATTTTGCAGACCCTAAAAGGGACTGTGCTCGTCATGGACACCTAACTTGGCAAATGTCATCCTGATGTGTTTCTCACACCCTTGCCTCCCATGTCACAACTTACCAGCTACAGGGATCAGAAAGAAAATGTCAAGAGCAACCTAAAGTGAATTTATGCAGCTTGTTGAGGAATCATTTTTCTCAGAAACCACCAGGTCTTTTGAAGATTCCTTTGCGGACTACAGTCTCACACTCCTGAACTCTAGTAGTATCTGTACAAATCTTACCCTTTCATACTGTTCAGCTTTGATGTTTTTTCACCGTATAAATAATTTTAGAATTTTGCCAGTAACTTTTGTCTGTTTCTGAAATGGCAGCAAGTATTGAAATGGCACAGCTCAACAGGCCTTGAAAAAAACATCTGAGGGTAAATGAAGTTTTCAGCTGAAAGACATAATTTGTAGATCAGTTTTGCTGCTGAACATGATCTTTCCCCTGTTGTTAATAAAGAAAACTACAATTGTAAAGAAGAAATTTATCTTACTGTCTAGAGGCTTTCATTACTAATACTCTTCTCTCTTTAAATGTATCTATTATATGCATTTACTGAGCTCTGGGCATAACATTTAGCACTGTTAATATATAGGTTTATTTAGTTATCTGCTTATCCTCCAAAGTGAAGTTTATTCCTGTCACATATACTTCTTCAGTATCTTTGATGTATTTTCTTCACAAACTTGCATCTCTTTGTTCAGCAAAGCAATTAAATGAATGCTGAATTGAAAGCATACGTTTAAGCATCACTGAAGTTAATAATTTGACACTGCTTAAAATGTCTTTGGATCGGTGCCTGAGAACATAAAAACTTTTTGTGTCATGAATGTGTTATACCAGGATAACAATGTCAAGTGGCAAAGCTCAAATCATTTAACTCCAGGTTTTAATTGTTTGAGTAAGTGGCATTTAATTTTTTAATAAAAGGCATTAGTTCAAAGAATTTCAGTACTGATTCTAACCTGC
Organism: Falco rusticolus; assembly: GCF_015220075.1. Taxonomy (NCBI): domain Eukaryota; kingdom Metazoa; phylum Chordata; class Aves; order Falconiformes; family Falconidae; genus Falco; species Falco rusticolus. Next base: position 17,577,447 of record NC_051193.1, on the reverse strand, counting down.
TTCCATCAGAGCCACTAATATTCCCTCCAGAAAAAGCTGAGGGAGAGTAAAAACCAGAAAAGCCTTAATCGGAGGAATAACTTGCCCAAAGGGGATTTTCTTCCTTAACTCTCGCCAGTGTCTGCACTTCATCTGGTTTTGTGGAGAGTATCCAGAGAGTTCTTTTATGCCTGAAAATGTCTGTTCTTTTTGTTTTCAAATGTTGCTCTACCCAGTCTTAATGGTGCCTTAGGGCATTAAGTTCTGCTGGCTACTTACAGACCAAGTAGAAAAGTATTACTTTTTACTTGTTTTAAATATCTTGCAAGTAGTTTTACTGGCTGTACCATTACATTTATTTTCAAAAGAGTATCCGCTTCTTTTTAGTATGTTTAGTAAGGGCTGGCATACAACAGGCTTCTCTTAGTCACCTCTTCTCTGAATTAGCTTTTTTCATTTTCTAATCAAATAAGCTTTTATGTATCTAAATTTTATTTGTTGTCTGCCTTCAGACTTTTGTCTTTATTTAAGAATTTATTAAGAAATACCTATTTCTAGTACACAATTTTTCATATGTCCTCGTTCAAACTGAGGCCAAAAAGCATAATGGCATAAAAATACATCCAACTTATTTTTCCCTTTCCTCCTGAATCAGAGTTCAATATTCTCTCCTGATTGACAGCAAGCATTGAGAAATGATTGCACTAAGCTCTCCATTGGGATCTGCTGTCTTCTTTTTTCCTCCTGAACAGTATCACTTAAGTCAGAATCTATAAGTGTAGTCCTAATTATTCTTTCTTGTACTGAATTAGTTGGCAACTAATATTATCTCCAAAACTTGCACCTTTAGCCTTCCAAAGTCAGTCTGGTAGTTTTTTGCACGAGGGGAGGCATGTAACTGTATTTGTTGTCATAAAAGGTGGTAATACTTGTAAGTGGTTTTCCTAGTGTCACAAGAACGGTTTGGGTTGGAAGGGACTTTAAATATTACCTAGTTCCAACTCCCCTGCCATGAGCAGGGACATCTTCCACCAGAACAGGTTGCTCAAAGACCTGTTCAACCTGGCCTTGAACACTTCCAGGGATGGGGCATCCACAGCATCTCTGGGCAACCTGGTCCTGTGCCTCACCACCCTCACAGTGAAGAATTTCTTCCTAATGTCTAATCTAAATGTACCCTCTTTCAGCTTAAAGCCATTACCCCTTGTCTGATTACTACGTGCCCTTGTAAAAAGTCCCTCTCCAGCTTTCCTATAGGTCCCCTTTACTGGCAGGTGCTATAAGGTGCCCTGGCACCTTGTCTTCTCCAGGCTGAACAACCTCAACTCTCTCAGCCCATCTTCACAGGAGAGGTGCTCCAGCGCTCTGATTTTCTTCGTGGCTTCCTCTGGACTTGTTCCAACAGGTTCATGTCCTCCTTAAGTTGGGGGCCCAGGGCTGGATGCAGCGCTGCAGGTGGGGTCTCACGAGAGCGGAGTGGAGGGGCAGAATCCCCCCCCCCCCCCGACTTGCTGGTCACACTTCTTGTGATGCAGCCCGGGATAGGGCTGGCTTTCTGGGCTGTGAGCGCACATTGCTGGGCCATGTTGAGCTTCACATCTACCAGCACCCCCAAGTCCTTCTCCTCAGGGCCGCTCTCAATTCATTCTCTGCCTGTATTTGTGCTTGGGACTCCCCTGACCCACATGCAGGACCTCGCACTTGGTCTCGTTGAACTTCATGAGGTTTGCACAGGCCCACCTCTCAAGCCTGTCAAGGTCCCACTGGATGGCATCCCTGCCCTCCAGCATGTCAACCACATCACACAGCTTAGTGTTGGCAAACTTACTGAAGGTGCACTCAATCCCACTGTCCATGTCATTGACAAAGATTGCTGGGTTTTGGTGTTTTTTTTGTCTTTTTGACAAAGATTGTCATTGACAAACGGCACTGGTCCCAGTACTGACCCCTGAGGAATGTCACTCATCACTGGATTTGTTTAGAAGACATCTTTTAATAAAGATATGGAGTATCTTAGGGTCTTTTACTGAACTAAGATATTTTTGTAGCAGCTGTAACATTGATGGAAAAAGTCTTTATTTTGTATCACTTGCATGGCATAATTTCATTCTCAATAATTTTCCCGCAGCTTTTAACTTCTTTTTAAGATTCCATAGTTCTTCTCTACTTTATCAACCTTTGTTGCTATTTTGAGATAGCAGAACTAAATACCTACTGCTCCTACTGAAAGATCATTTCAAACACCAGCTGTTTCCTACTCATCAATTCACCTCTGAGCACTACCTAACTGCTCCTTTAGGATCACCATATAAACACAGAAAGTTCACAATAAATCAGAGAACAGTAATGGACGTGTGTATACTTGTGCTATGGGTTTCAGTTTCCAGAATATCTGTCAATATATTCTGCTCTTCCAGTTCTTAGCAACAGTGTAAGAAAAATTCAACACTTCATTTCTTTCAATTTAGGATACATTCTAGAAGGCTATGTTTCACTAGCAATTTAAGGAACATGAAAGAGGCCTTTATTCCTTCAAATTTGTGCTTTTGCTTAGTTCAGCCGTGTAAATCTGCTTGCATCACACTTTAAGTATCCCTGAAGAAAATGGCACCTGTTGTGTTTTTGTTTAAAATTAATGTCTTTTGCAGAATATGTTAAGTCAATAAGGGAAAACCACAACACAGAGGTTTTACTAGCTGTAAGAATACAATTTTTTTTCAAAAGGTTCTTCTGGGCACTTCTTGTATGAATTAAATATTTCCTTATCTAGAATCACATTGTTATTTAGCAGCAGTTACATTTACAAAATCAAATAATGCCTGACCACCTATAAGAACTGGGGAAAAAAATAATAATCACACAGAAATCTTATTGCAGAGTCCTGTCATTCTAATTGTACTCACGATGTGAAGAGAAACTTCAGGATGCCGAAAGACTGCAGGTAAAGCATGGTGCAGCTGGACTATTTAAAACAAAACATTTCCCCAAGCAACTACTTTGTAAAACAGAAATTTCTTGCTTAGTCTCTTCTGACCATCATTGATATGAGTCAGCAGAAGCAAACCTGGTCTTGTCACTGTGAACCATGCAGCAAATTTTGCTCAAGATCCCTGAAAGTGGCTACACAATAAATGGAATGCTTGTACACTCAGTTTTATCCAGTTTGGAGTGTCGAAGGCTGAAATAATTTCTGAAGAGTTTTGAACAAAAATTTCTACATTATTTAAATGACTTAAACCTGCCATTGAAAACACTCACCATTTCATCATTGTTTATGGAGGTCCGGATGAGCATGGCCATGGAAATACCAGATTTTCGGGCTGCAAGTGTCTGTTTAAAGCAAATGCGAAACTGTTAAAAATTATACTGGTAACTCCAGTTGTTTAATTTAATGGAAGGCAAGAAGTACTTGACTATGCTATTGAATTTAAGCAAAACTGTAAGACTTACAAAACCTTTTAGTTAATGTTTGCAGCACACAACTTTTAAGGTTTCAGTACATAACGCAAGCATGATTTCTATCATCATTACTGTTTATTTCAGCAGTGCCCAGCTGAACTGCCATTTCTAATATAAAACCTGTTATTCAGAGGTTTATGACTCATTTTTTTTAAATCACAGGCTGTCACTGTTTTTCCGCTTTGCCAACCAAATTAATGTGGTACAAGGATAGGCATCCTGCCCTAATTTGGGAGCTGTCTGTGCCTGCAGCAACATGGGAGATCATTTTGCAATAGTCTTATGGTTCAAGTTGTCAGTCCAGATATTTTTTTGTAAATCACTAAGCACTTTTAAACTGTATGTATGTAGATAAAATGCTACTTGTCTTAAATAAAAAGTCTTTGGGAAACCTAAAAGTATTTTTTTTCCACAAATACAATATTTATTCAATACTACGAATAGCTATATGGAGAAATAAAAAAAAAATGGTTCTTGGAAGGAGGAAACCAGGATGGAATTCTGCCTCAGTCTGTCCTCTTTTGCCCACATGATGTTATGGGTATAGGAACATCTCCCAGTTTCGAAGACTACACCCCATTTGCTCTAGTATAGTACATCAAAAGCGCACAAAATAAAACATTTTTAATATAGAGTAAGGAAATTTTATCTACCTTACTGCAATATCCCTGTAATTTAAATGGGTCCTTAAGAATGAATTAGAGAGTATAGTGATCAGAAGGAAAGAGACCCCAAGGAAACAAGTTCTGCGTGTTTTCCAAATAATATTTCAACTCTGAATAGCACCTCTGCTATCGGTAGTCCTTTTCGCCTGACAGAAACAGGTCAGATTTATTCCACTGTACAAAATATTAACCATACACTGCTATACTACTGTATTTTACCAGCAAAATTGGGCCTATGCATCCCTCCCCCTAGTCTAAATCATCCCAAGTGTGCCTGTATACTTGTGCTTTATCTCTGTTCTTCCGTAATCCAGCGTCTGCTTTGTCACGCATTGCTGCTCTCAGTCTAGCAGTGGGAGGATGATCAATTACACCACCCACTAACCAGAAGTCTGTTGCCTTTGTTGCGAGGATACAGACTTTCACCTTACCATGAACTGGGTCTCTGTAGTCCACCATTATAGAGTTTCAAAGATATTTTGCATATGACATTCTTATTTTTGTGAAATATATATTGGGTCAGAAGCATTTTAGGCTTACACCAGCAGAGGAATTGCATCATTAATCTTTGGATGGTGAGACAATTCTGGTTCCTTCCCATTTTATACTTTTAAATACTGACATAATTTAAATTGATTTTTTTTATTTAGAGATATTAAGACTGTTAATTTTAATTTTAAATGTTCACTTCCCCCTGAGAATGTACCCATTCAATTTTCAATACATTTCCCTTGATGATAATTAAACTTGCAGACAGACACAAAATTATTAATCTTGTGAAACCAATTATGGGGGTAAGAAGTCATCCCCGGCACAGAAATATTTGATTTGATTCATCACTGTCCTGCCACAGTTACCATGGCATGCAAAGACGCCCCCGCCCCTTCATTTTTCTTTGAGCAGTTTACCAAGTCTATGCCATTAATTTGCTATCAGTTTTGCCACTTTTTTGTTAATAAATAAATAATCGTTTGCTTCTCTGTGACCACCTTTCCCTTCTATTTCCGTGAATATGAGAAATTAATTAGTGTGCACCAGTGAGATTGACAAAGTGACAGGAAAGATGAAACAGTGTCCAGGCTTTGCTTTTTTCAAACTTTTTGTGACAATACCTAATGCTACAGGACCTATGCATCAAAGTGAGAAGTGACAAGCAAAAACGTGTTGGGAACATTAAGAAGAAAAGAAACAATTTTCATAATCGGTAGAGTGTTATGTTTAAAAAGATTAATTTTAAAAGCACTCATCTTCTCATCCCTCTTGAAGCATATTTCTTCCCAAAGTCTTGGAAAGTAGTCATTTACATTTACTTGCCTGCAGTATATTGTATAGTTTTGACCTCTAGTCTTCATGTCACTTATACTTAGAGAAAGTGATTTGATCCTTTTAGGTCTAAAATACACAATCCTAGCTATTTCAGGCTATAGAGCAATATGGACTACTTGTCAGGGCAGGAATACAAAGGGCAATAATAACATTAACCTCATATATAAGGCAGTGAATCCTACTGTGTTCTGTCCTCCAGCAACATATCAAAGTACACGAGGCAGCAGGAGAACTGCAATTTCATGCTATCAATATAAGTCAATAAACAGATAACTATTTCCTGAGAGAAAAAGGAAATTTAGGGAAGAAATTCTGACCCTGTCACGTGTTCTTGAGGCCCAATTCTCCCACGGACTACTCCCAGAATCACGTAGCTTAACCTTTTTGCTCCTTAATCAGAAGTGTGTCTAAAATCATAGTACAGTGACCTATATAAAATAACAAAGTCTAATAGGAAACAGATAATTAGGCTGTTCTTAATAAAGTGTTTGTCATGCTGAAAGGATAATAAGAGAAAGTGATACCTAGAGGGATTTGTGATAAACCAGTAAAGTTAGCAGTCATTAGGGATTAAATTTACAGGGGTTTTAGTGAAAGAACTCACAAGAATTACTTCCATTTATGTTTCACTGTCAGAATAAATGGTATCTTCAAGAGAAAGCCCATAAATAAAATGTTTCTGAAATACTGTAGTTGGTGATAATTTAAGAGCTTGAAGCACTGAACACACAGAGAATAGTGTCTGTTCTTAAGAATGGAAAGAAGCAAGGAGGAATGAGTATTTTGGAAAAAGAAAGGGAAAAGTGCTGCCAGACTCATTTATGGGAAATAAGGTGACAGGTTATGAATGTAGCAAGACAATTTTTCCCCCTCCTTCCCTTCTGTTTTTAAATAGTAGCAGGGAAGAAAGGTAAGTGCAGGTCATCATCTGGAGCCTCCATGAAGAAAGTTCAAATTGCCAGAACATCAAAAGAACATAGTGAGCAACAGAAACCTGAAGCCTTTCCATACTGTCTTTTAACAGGACACAAGACTTGTTCAGCAGTTTACACTTGCTCCCTCTCAAAGCGAAGTTCAAACACTACCTCATGTCTTTCCTTACATGGGAATTTGACCTACAGAGGTTAAAGATCTCCATGCAGCTACTATTGTGTCATAAACATATGGAGAAATTTATACAAAATAACCCAAAAAAACCAATAAGAGAAGATGATAAAGCACAGCATTGTCTATTTAATTTTTAAATGTTTTAACAAATTCCTGATACATGATGTAAAATAACTTGGCTTCCTTGGTGCTCAAGTCCTTTTAGAGCCCCTAATAACTTGTGTCTACACTGTCTTATGCATCACCTTCAATTTTGCCTTAGCAGCTTAAATAAATAAATTAATATAACTGGAAGTCATTCTAGCAAAAAAAGTGGTAACCATAAGAGAATTGGACTCAAGCTACAATTAAACATTAAATGGAAAATTATGTGGGTGAAGAAAGAGCTGCCTGCCACAATGCAATAAAAGAAAGCTGTGTTTTGAGCAGCTGAAGTAGCGGGGAGGAAGGAGCTGTCAAGCTAACGTTTTGCAACTGTTCATGAGTGCTGGTTGTGCCATGCAATACTCATTCCTCATTTTTTACAGAGGGTTTCTGTTTTCCTGACCTTTTTTTCTTTCACAGTTTTTTTCTTTACAAGAATCTATAGACTGCTATCACCAGGGGAAAAAAAAAAAAAGTTGAAGGCAAAATATTTGTTACCACTTTACCGATCCTGTTATATTTTTAATGCACTGTAAAAGCTACCCACTAGAGGTGAATCTGACAAAAAAAATACCGGTTTGTGCATTTAAAAGTTGTGCGACTTCAGAACTGTTTATTTTTGAGCAACTACAGGTAATTTATCACTCTGGGGATCTTAACATTATTATTTTGAAAGGCAGACTTACACTCTGTTTTGGGAGGGGGGTGGGGCAGAGGGGAAGGAAGAAGAACCCCCTCAAAAGGAAACAAGCTACTGTCCAAAATTACTTACCCACCTTCCATAATTTTTCTATTAAAATTTTGATGTCTGATCCCGAAATGTTCAACAGAACTGCAGTATTAAGGCCAGAAAACAGATTTAGAAAGGCAACGGCAATTCAGCTGAACGACATGATCATTACTGGCCACCACTGTAATACCATTGTACTTTTTCTTCATATTTGTTTTCATAGAAGAGACTAGAGCATGCCCCATCCAGCCTTTAAGTTTACCTTGAATATTAAGGTTAGTCAGAAATAGCATGGAAAACAACAAAAAAAACCCCGAATCCATCAATAATTTCATAATCTCTCCAAAACTAGTTCTTAATTCTTGGAACACACTGGTGTAAAATAGAGGAATATCATCATATTATTATGTTTTCCTTTTAGTTGAATTAAAAACCCCCACAAATATACAAATACTGTTTGATTATTTTTATGGTTTATCTATTTAATGTATGAACATTAAAATATTTAAGCCAATTTCTCTATTAATGATTAAAGAAGTTAAGAAAATGGAGTGCAAATAGGTTTAATGTAAAATAGTCCAGATATTTGGCTTTTATCTAATGATTACTCTGATGATGTACAAAACCTAAGAATATGGCAACTGCAATTTATATGGATGTCTTCAATCTTAAAAGAGTTCAAACTACCATAATCGAGCTCTAGCCTCTATAAAGGCTTTTGTTGAGGAGACATTTACATAAAAAGAAGTATCAGTGCATTACTGTTTTAGATGAAATGGGCAGTTTTCTCATATGGTGTGTCCACTTCAACAGTACGAAGCAAGCAGACTGCTTCACAACTGCAGCAAAGATTCACAAATTATTCCTGCGTTCTTATAATCAAATGACAAAGCTAAGTATACATTCTTGAATGACCAAAAGAAGCAATCTGCCTGATTACAGTGATTGTAAAATATAAAGTCACCTTTAAATCAAATGAAACCAGGAATTTTCGAGAGTTTCCGTAACATTTGAAATGATGACTTGCATTAACAGAAGCAAAGACTAAAGCATAACGAGAGGAAAAAACAGAGCTAAATACCTTTGTCTATGACTGGGCAGATCACCACACCTACTTGGCCATCGGGAGTTAAGCACTTCTAATGTCCACTGTAATTATTGTTATCCCTCTCCCTGCCTGCAGTTCCACCCCAAATTAAAGCTCTAACTGATATAAAAGAGAGAACATGTTTGTTTAAAAGTAGAAGTTACAGCAACTCGACTCCGTTCTGGCTCCACATTAAAGAAGAAGTCTGTTCAAGCTCCCTGTACTGTTATTCTAACAGCTCTCTGTATTGTTCCTGCACTTGAAGGATCATTTCTCCTTCTGTTATTTTTCCCTCCTATAGCAGATATATTCTACTAGAACTCTAATAATGACCCATACTGAAATTCATCACTGCAGCAAGGAGAACTGTTCCTGGAAATGGATTTTGACTGCCTTATCCTCGCTACTGACTCCAACCAAAACAAGCAGGAAAAGCCGTCTCAACCCATTAGTGGAAAAACTTACAGATTTAGGAGGAAAAAAACCCTAGTAAGGCTTCTGTTGAAAACTGGATTTTTCAAAATGTAAATTTAAGGAAACAAATGTGAGTCAAAGATACCAATTTAAGATTATGTATTTCATTTTGATAAACGTTACATTGAGGTACCATGCTGAAAGCATGAAAACTAATGCAGAGAAACCGGGAGTTCAGAGGGACTACGAAAATAAGAAGGGGCCTTTACAAGTGCCAGAGTTAGTGGAAAAAGAAAAATATTTCCATGAGTCATTAATCTACTTATCAGAAAGTACACTATCATACCTGAGATTCGTTTTTTTGCTTTGGGAAATTCACCTTTTACAAAAGAGATCAAAACTTTTGTTGATTGATACAAGAAGATTTAAAAGCAGGGAGCACTTTCAACTCTTTATCTAGGTATCTAAGGCTGTTCCACAGGGGAAGCACTGCAACTGGGTGCTAAACAATCTGCTCGTATCATTAGAAAGGATTTTGGAATACACAGATAAATTTCTAACATAAACTTCTCCTAACATTTCTGCTATAAATGATGCAGAGAATAAGACATTCACATAAGACACAACTTCACTTAGGATAAAATTCTTGGTGATAAAATAGTTTTTCTATTTTTCAAATAAAAGATCATCATAAATTATGACATTCACAAATGCCCTAAGAGTTATTACGACAATTTTAGAACATTTATCAGTATAAAAGCACTTACCATAGCCTGAAAAATCCAGCCAAGATAGGAAAGAAATTATAAAGAATATTAATAATTTGTCAGATTTGTTGCAACAAAAAAGAGATATAAAATTATATTTATTTCAATCAGTGTCAGAAAGAGTCTAGCACTCAATTACAGCAATATTATTTCAGTTTTTCTGAAACAGCCATATAAGTAAACATATAAAAAGATAATTTATTATGTATTAGATCTTACAAGGACTTGAGAATTAAGTTACTGATTTAAATGAGATGGTTTGGAGTCGATCTATTATAAGTTCAGAGCTCACAGGTGACTGCTTGAAATGCACATACCTTCAAACACAAATAATGTCTCCTAGAAGATGACCTACACTAAGTCTGAAATAAGTTCCTCTTAAATTAAAAAAAAAAATTACCAGCTGAAGATCTACAACTGCAGAATTGAATTGTTATATAATTTACTATTTTAAAGAACATTTAGTTAAGTGCTATACTCTAAGTCCATAATGATTAAATTCCGGAATAAATTTCAGTTTTAAAACTCTGCAACTTAAACTTCTAAAGGTAGAATTCATTCAGGAAAAGTTATCCTTCAACAACTGGACATTAAAGTAGTAATCATAACATGGTAATCATAAACATATTAGAATAATAAAATAAAAGTTTTATTCCACCATTCAAAATGTGATTTTTTTTTTATTTGATAAATATTATGTTTTTCAAAGTTAATAGTTAATATTTAGATTTTGATGTCTTAACTTGTTCAGAGCTATGCCTATCTGTAAACAGTTCCAACAGTTATGAATAAAACAAAGCGCTATTTACTATGCATGAAAGCATCATAAGGCAGCTGTCAACTGTACTCATGTATAATACAACTTAAAGTGAAATGTCTACTATAAAAAGATGGTTTCAGTGAATACAGGCTCTACTATGTCATGAATTGCAATTTTTCATTAATTTCAGAACAAATTATATTCTAAAATGGTTGCTGTGCTTTCTGTTTGTGACCCTTCAGATAGTATGGTATATCGCTGTAAAGGAACTGAACAGAGTACCTAAGAATATGTTGAGCAATAATTTCACAAAGATTGATCTTTTAAAGATATCTATAGTAATAATTTACTTTGGCTGACTCCTTATAAATTTCCTTACAATGAGAAATTGGTTTGTAGGCTCACCACCACCCAGAGAGTAAGTATGTATTTTATCAAATTATGAATTCTGTGTGTCAGTAAAAGAAAAACAGAAATGTGAATGGCCCTTGAAATTCTTCAGAGCAGAGAGATTTAATCTTGTTTAGACTAGAAGTCAGAATAAATCTCAAAGGAACTGCAATTCTGTTCATCTTTCTGAAATTGATTTGCCTAGATTATTATTTTCTACAATAACTGTTAAAATAACATACCTCATCTTGTATCAAAAGTATGCATAAATCTTTAAAACATTCATACTGAAACAGAGTTGCTTTTTAAAAGGAACTTTCTTCCTCTCACAGTATTGTAATAAATCAAGTCAATCAGTATCCCAAGCACTCAATAACAGCTGTCTTCATAAACTAATTCAACACGAAAATGAGTAGTTGATTGTACAAAACGCACATTACTTGATTAACAAGTAATATCTAAATATTTGATGAGATACCCAGACTTATCTAGTGCATTGTAACAACTGCATCATTGACTTTTACTGGCCTCAACCCATTGTCTCAAGATACCTTTTTTCCATGAAACAGTTGTTGACAAACTATCACTCACATGCACAATAGTAATTACACGAAAGTCCTAGACAACTGACAAATGAATCAACAGTTTGATAGCATCAGAAGTTACTTACCACATCTCGAACAATGGGAAAAGATTTCTTTCTACGCAGGTCTGGCATACTATCAATGCCATACAGCCCACGGCCAGCACTGTAGGTGAAAAATCAAAGAACAAAATAAAAACCTGGAGCTTACAAGTTTGCATCCTTAAGAATGCATTATAATTATATATATATATGAAAATAAAATACTTAAAATATCTATATTTATAATTAAAATAAAAATTAGCAGTTATCAGCTAAAGAAGTTAAGTGTTCCAATTCTTAGGAAAAAATAATGAGAGTGTTCTCGGTGTGGCTGTTTTTTTCTCCTAACATTCACCCAAAGCAAAGAGCAGCTGAAAGACCGTTTAATACCTCCTAAAGTTGTTTACCATGGATTTAGACGTTTTAACAGCAGCTTTCCATCAAAAGGACTTGTATATCTGATAGCTGAGATGGAGCTCAACATTGTACAGGATATCATTGCTGTCATAAACTTGGAGCCACTTCGAAGAATGAAAAGCTGACACACCAACAGGATTTAAAAGAATACACACTGATCCAGGAACAACCTGCCTTATCATCCCTGACTCTTCAGAAAAGGTAACAAAGGTATTATGCTCCTGAACTTTTTCCACAGTAGATGTTGGAAGATTGCTATATACCTTGCCAAATCTAATTCAGAGATACTCTGAGATTCTCAGAGAAGCTAGGATACCGTATTTTTCCAGACCCAACATTTTCCCCTCCATGCTCCTCGTTCAGCACTTCTCTGAAATACCCTTTTTAGTTGTTCTATTTCTATCTCTGTGTATAAAAGTACATGTCACAGCAAAGAGTTTATCATCTGAAAGCCCTGGCTTTCTTTATATGCATCACAATTATTGGGTGAAAAGTGATTCAACTGAAATTAGTGACAGAATTTTCACTTGCTTTGAAGGGTCCGTACTGTTCCAAACACTCCTTTGCTGACTTGCGAATTATAACCCCCCACCAACAGTAGAGTTGACAAATTCTATATTTATTTAAGCCAAGACTCTGGCTGATGATTCCTGTTGGATATAGATGTTACAGAGTTCCATAGTTGCAGCTAGATCCAAAAGGAATTATAAATCATACACCTCAGCTGTTACAATTTGCAGCCTAGCATATTGATATAAACTGAAATCAGTGCTGGGCTATGCTAATATACCAGACTGTAGGCAGTTCGGGGACAGACTCTATATCTCCAGTGCCAATATCTGCAAGATGAATCAACACAAGCCAACAGAACCCATCAATCAGAACTATAAATAAAGAGAGGTGAAATACATTAATAGAATCATTAAGGTTGGAAAAGACCTTTTAGATCATCAAGTCCAACTGTATACCCTTCAGAATCACCTACACATTCTTTTAATCTTGTAATACAACATACCTGCAAAGACCTTGATAAAGATCTTCCAGTGTGTACACTGATATACACAAGATTCAATGCCCAAAATGGATGGGTTTAACAAAGTCAAGAATCTTTCTCCACAACTTTAAATCGAATTGAGATTAAATTCTAAAAGCCCCATGCCCAACTCTCCCAACACCAACAACCATTTAGACTTCAAAGATCCTTCCTGTCTTAATAACTCAATATTCTTTTTCATGTGATGCTAAATTTAGATGATGAAAATGCTATTTTTTCCCTAATGAATTATAACTATTAAAGTTTTTTCCAGAAATTGTATAATTTTCCCCATTTGTTAAAAAAAAATAAAATAAATCACATTTCATTAACATTTTGCAAAGCAAAAATTAGTTTCACATAGCCAGAAGGAGTAAAGCTGGTAGGAAAGCAAATTTTATTTCCTAATAAAGTTCTCCTAGGAGAACTTCTGAGCTTCTCAAGCACTGATGTTCTTCAGGGAAACCCTGTTCAACAACAAATTTTCACCCTTTCCCTTGCAAAGAAAATAATAGATATATTTTAACTCATGACATGTCTCAGAAATGAAGCATTACTTTCATCCTTAAGTTGTATATTGTTATTTAAAAAAAAACAACAGACATTTGATGTTAGATTAAATTGCCTGATTCTGAGAGATGACAAACCTCCTCAAACCCTTCACAATGGGACTTGGTCTTTTGGCACTGTGCAGGACCGAGTCACAGATCACACTCAGAATGAAGTGAAGAATAAGGGTATAAATTGATTCAAAATACTGCTTTCTTAAGATACTACAGCAAAGACAATGCAGGATCTTTAGAAGCTGACTAAGGTGAAAATGCTTTTGGGTGCTCTTTCTCTGTGATGTTTTCAAGTTTTGAGGTGCTTTATTGTTAACAGATAAGGTCTTGCAGAAAGTTTCTTAAGTTTATGTCATTAATTGGCATCGCACTTATGGGGTGTATTGTGGGCAATATAATAATAAAATATCTGGAATACAGATAATTTCCTATTATAGGGGCTTAATTAAAGTTTTTTTAAGGGATGTGAGTTGCTATTAAGCTACTAGTTCCCAAAGCAGAAACTTGAAATAAACATGAGCTTTATATACTCCCCAGAATGTATATAACATTTAGCTACAAGACAAGGCCCAAGTTCTTCTTTATTGTATTAGCACCTATTAGTTCAGAGACAATTTTGTATTCTGCAAAAATTGAAAGTAATTTTTGAGCTTTAGGAAAAGTTTGCAGTTTCATTTAGATCCATGTTGACCAAATCTAATTAAAGATATAAAAACAGCATATGGGAAGAATTCATTCCTTGTTCTAGGCTCTGAAACCCCCCTGATGTACAAAAGGAATTATTTCCAAGACTTTGAAAAACGAAAGCTTAACCTGAAGTCTCTAAAAGAGATAGATTGGTAAATTTCTCAATACTAACAAATATGTACAGTACATACTACAACAGTATGAGGTATTCTTCTTGTTGAAAATCCTTTAACCAGAAAAGAATTCAGCATGTTCTTTCATAATAGCCCTATTCTAAATGGTTGATATTACTGCTAATACTTCTGTACAAGTACTTAAGTTTTAACATGAATGTAGTCATAGTCATTAAAAAAAAAAAAAAAAAGTAGTCAACAAAGGAGCTAAGTTTGAAATTACTGTTTAAAATCTTTTGGTTGATAGAAGGTCATTTGTTTACCAATGCAGTAAGGAATGGAGAACTACAAGCTGACTTCATATCAATGGCATTAAGGTGGATCAATAAATTCTGAGCTATTCACAGCACTGGATAAAAGATACATTAACAGCTGTGACTGACTCAGTAAAAAATTCCTGTACAGAATACAGGCCAGTTGGTCCAAAGGAAATTTGTAGGCAAAAGGACAAAATAATGTATAAAAGACATAAACTTGTCACATGAGAATCATTAATTATTCTTCTTATTGCAAAGAATTTGAAAGGAATGGTACAAATATTCCTACACTTACTGGAACTTTCCAGGTTTGGTGAACTGGCGTTTCTTATCTTTTGCCCATTAGGACATTTTTCTCTATACTCAAATGAGAACTTAGTGCATGTATCATACACTGTGCCTGAAATTGATAACTGCCCATATCATGAACAAGCTGCCTAAGGCAGCAGCAAGAAGTTTATGCCTAAAACTGATCCATTCTGCTTCACAGTCTTGAGCAAAGCTTGAGTGGACCCATTTTCCGTGACTCTAGATATAGCACAGAATACACTGATGTGTTATGTTCACACAGATAATCAGATAAGCTGTCACCCTACACAATCAATTGGCTTCACTTCATCTCCACCAGTGACTAGACAACAGAAAACTCATTATTCTAGAGTTTTACTAAGTCAGGACTGATCTACTGGGGAATGATTTTTAAATTTCTTTACAAATAAACTGGGAGCTGGTAAAATCGTTAACTCAAAATGTCACCCAAAATCCAATAGGATATGGAGGTGAGAAAAGCATAAATACATTTTCAGTGCAAGGAGATTGCAGGTCTGGTGCAATTTTCCAGAGAAAATTGGATCTGACTTTTGGTGTCACATGATATTTTAACATAATTTGGATTGCACCTGTCTGTACTTATGAAGAACAATTCTTCATAGAGATTACCAAATATTTAGGTTGTCAGTAGGATGCTGAAGAAAGTTAAAGTCACATGAATAGCTTTAAAGCATTATAATAAACGATTTCCACTTAGTCACAGCAGCAACAATAATACCTTATTTAGTCTGATCCTGCTAGTGTTCATCAGGCCCACACTGTTCACTCAAATTATTCTTTCTTCTTTATTACAGACAAAAATACGACTTGAAAGCTATAATCAAAACATTCAGAATGAACTCTGATGAAAAACTATCTTCCACTAAAATCTGAACTTTTTCTAGACTGGCAGTTTAGTGTAGTAGTTCAGATGCAACTCCCAACAGTAAAATATATAACAATTTCTGTTCTGTAACCGGTAGGTAGTCTGTATGGCGAGGAACGTGACAGATGATCTATATGTATGCACATATATATATACACACACACGCGCGCGTACATATAATTTTTTTGCAGATGCAGAATTGATCAGCTATGTTTTCCTTTCAGCCCATTTAAGCAGACTGTTCCTCTACTAAACTATTCAAAACCCTCGGCGAGGTACTCTGCTGTATACTTGATATATTTAGCTGTCCAAAAACTTCCAACCTTTTTCCTTCCAATTCAGTCCTCAGTTTCAGAGGACTGAATTACAAATTGAGAGCTATGGCACTGCACGTATTCACTAGCGATTCTTAGAAAATCACAGTTTAAGTTATAGTAACATTACAAATATTCAACAAATACAGTTTTATAAGAGGTATCAATTTTATGTCACAAAACCTGTATTTGATCAAAGTAAATCATTGCAAAAACATTGGTATTTTTGTCATTAAAAATGAAACATCTCACTATTTAATATAAAGAGGTTTTTACTTTTTCTTCTTTTTTTCATTCCTAGGCATAAAGATTTTGGAAAGAATCACAGCCACTCTTTAAGGTCTGTGTAAATGAGTTCCTCTCCAGATGAAAATAATCACAAAAATGAAAAGGTGAAGTTTCACTGTTTTGTTTTTTAAATCATTCAGTATTGAAGATACATTTTAGGTTACTGGGATACTTCATTGTCTTTAAGTTCCTAGGATTACATAATATTTCAGATTAGATTAGTCTGTTTTACAGCCTAATTAAGTTTATTTAGTTAAATGTGATAAAACGCCTAGACAGCTTATAATGCTGGTCTGATATCATGAAAATTGAGATTAATTTTTTTGAGAATTGAGCTGGGGGTGAGGAAGGGAAGAAGAAATGTATCACTGCTGTATATTATAATCACAAAATGTAGCCAGTGGCATTTGTAAAAACAAAAATGGAGCCATGTAATTTAATGAAAATAATTCTGAGACAGCCACACTGTCTGAAGACCCACAAATCCACACTTGGGTAGCAATACATACTTTTTGCTGGAGTGGAAAACTAGAATTCGAGGTCTACAATTGTATATGAATACTGGGAGAAAATAGTCACATTAGAGAAGTACAGGACTGGATTTACAGCTTTTCCTGTTCCTCACTATATTAAAATGCCATCAAAGAAATAGCTCTGAAAATGAAAGTTGGATTAAAGGAGTCTTAATATGACCTAAAAATACTATATTAAGAAATGAAAAATAAAAAATAAAAAATGAGCAAAATCTCTCCATAGGAAAAAAAACCAGTTATCCTAGCCAATTCAAGAAGCTGTCAGAAAATTTTGGGGTAGACTAGGCTACACTAAAAGACTGTATGCATTCCAATTTTGACAGACTGTGTGCTCAAATGAGTATGTATATTATTGTCATGGAAATTTTGAAATTATGTTTGTGAGTCATATTTCTGTAGTAAAGATTTGAATTAATCACACTCAGGATATACTGATGGATGCTCAGGTTCTGACTGAGGCAGAAAACCAGACTTTGTGACTATAGGTTTGAGCCTCTCTCTGCCTTCCAATCACCGATCTGTTCAATGTTCATTCCCAGGTGCAAGCCAAAGAGGACTAACAGATATTCCAAACTGTGCTAACAGGCCTCGGGGACCATCTCAGCTTTTGGAGAAAACAAAATCGCTTGCAGAGAAGTTCTTACTTCATTTCTTTCTCCTGTCATGCTTCTTGTCACATTACAGGGAGCTGATGCTAGGTAACTAAAATGACTTTAAGTTAGCTTCAGGCAATTTGGCCTCAAAGTGCCACCATTTCAACTTGTAAACTTTTTTCCTTTATATTTTTTCAACATTTTGAAACACAAAAAACCCCACCAAAACCAATCCAAAACTAACCCATGCAAAACCCTCTAAACACTAAAATTATTTCCTAAGGCCCAAACTAAAAAAATGTTATTAAACCCCAAGCATTAGCACAACTGCATTAAAACTACTTTTGCTGATATTCTTGACCATTACACCAGAGCAAATAAGTAGTAACACTGATGAAGACAGAGTATTCACAGTGCTGCAAAAATTGTCTAGAAGGAAAACCTCATCTCAATTTTTATAGGGAAGAGAAAAATCCAAACATCCTTCTCAAAATTAACACTCCCTTAGCAGAACTGCTGCAATACCATAAAACCAAGGATTCATTTTGAATTCCCTCTACCATCCTTGAAGCCTATGTAAATGGTTTCCTTAGTATCAACATGGCCATAATGAAAAGGCATCAACAAGGGAAAGAAAAAAAAAAACAATTTGCATAAAGCTTGTGAGAATTTATAAGGTTGGGATAGGAAGTCCTACAAGACAAATTAATTTGCAAAAACAGAAGACCTTCCTAGACCCAGATGAGGTAATAACACGCTAAGCTTAGTTTACCTTTGACAATATGCATCCCTGTGTTTGTCATTAACATAGGATCATAGCATCTAATCAAAATAATAATATAAACCTACTGGAGCAGAAAAGATAAAACAAATTAAAAGCAATACTAAAACATCAGTGCCAACCTAATGAAGGTGGTGAGACTGTATCTTAACAAAAAAAAAAATCCCCAAAACCTTAATTTCTCTTTTAATTCCAGATATTTATGTAGCTGTGAACTTTCAGCATGCTGTATCATCATGGAATCATGGCCAAACAGCTTTACAATATTTCCATCTCTGATATTAATTAATAATTTCTGCAGACATGGTATCACATGGATTTAGGAACATATAACTAACTGTTCCCAGCCTACACATGTTTGAGTCTAGGTAGCATTCAACTAAAACTTCTTCAATAACATCCAAGACAATTTATTTCTGCATCAGAAAGTCTTTGATAAGACAGTTAAACATAAAACAAGGAGAGTTAAGCCAAAATGAAAAGTGCAGAGAAGACTTAGAATCTGGGAGGCTGCAAGTTCCTTATCGGTGTGGATGACACCTAAAGCACACTTCAGCTGGAAGTTAAGGGGATGGGTGAAATGGGAAAAGTCGAGAAATCAGCAAGAGGCAGTAGACTTGAAACATGAGAAACAAGAACAAATTCTTGAAAATAAAGAGCACAGCTTTAACTGACCTGGTAGTAGACAGTAGGTGGGTGAAAAGAGTCTTGAACCTCTCAGAGCAAATCTAGACACATCATTCTTGACTTGTAAAATTTCAAACAAGGATTCTTGAAAAAGTAAGCAAGAAGTAAGCAGTTCTACTAACTTCAAGTTATGGCTGAAGTTTGACAGATATAGCAGGAGAGAGGAGTCTAGCTCAAACCAGTTGGGCAATTTGGATATTTTTTTTAAAAGCACTGTCTTCAGGATTTACATCTAATTCTTCTAACGCATCAAGTCCATATTGACACATTTTTTTCCACAGAAAATTCCCAAATTGCCTGTTGGCTATATTAAAATCCTCAAAGGCATCCCTCTAGTTTTCTTTGTAGAGTTCCCTCTAGTTAAAAGAGAAAAAAAATGGTAACCCTTTCATATCTTAGCTGAAAGGGTAAAGCACTTACCTAGAGTACAGGAGAGTTTATTTCAAACTTTAGAAGCATTATCACGTTCCAAACACTATCCTAACTCTTACCCTACCAATTTAGGAGATAAAGTGTTTCTCCCATACCTTCTTCTGATGCACCTGCACCATTCTGTAAGAAAGCAAAAAGTATGCATAGAGTGTTTATGCATTTCCTTTCTATGTTCACATAAACAGTCTTTGGTGCAGGGTTTTGCTATTAGAATTTTCTTTTCAAGAACATGAAGATCAAGGTAGACTGCAACTTCTAGATACATCTACAGATATCAGCAAAAGCATGAAAGCAACAAAATAACATTTCTAAGGTTGTGCAAAGTGGATGTACATAGACTAAGAGATAAACTCAGAAACTCACATTCTGAAGGCTTTTTGTTATTCAGGAGCAGTTCCATCAGCAGTGAATAAAACTCATCTTGTGTATAAGGCATTCTTATGCCACAAAGAGCTACTTCTGACAAGCAACGTCCATAAAATCACTCTCATCTATTATTCTGCTCTATAACACAAAATATGACTAAAATTGAGGCTCTTACTGGACTTCTATTACTGATCACTAAGGAGCAGCATATAGAAAGGAAAAAAAATCCACATTCAAGAATAGCTAACAGTCTTCTAGGAGAAAAAAATTTATATCTGGACTGAAAAAATGGAAGGCCAAACATGAATACCATATAGAGGTATATTTGTGTTTATCTGTAGAAGCATTACCAAGAAGGAGAAAAAAAAACACAAAACCACACCAAACTTGTAACACCTAGTCTTTATCTTGAAATACAAATAACACATTTATTAAAAACTTTGCTGAAACAAGAGATTTTTCAAGTATCAGAGATATGTTGACTGGGGGGAGTCTGAAGCCAGGTTAAGACTAGTTATTGGTTAATATTTCAACTGCAAACAACTAGGAATAAATTACTATCTGAATGCATTCCCTCACTTCAGTAATACTGACTGAATATACACCCTGTAGAGAAATAAGGCAATTGTGGAAAACCTCTAGACATGGTTTGGTGTCCAGAGTGTTTCTAGTTAGCTATGTTCTAAAAATCTCTTGATCTTGTTTGTACTCGGCACCCACAAGTTTAATAGTAATTCTGGGTTAGTGTGCTTCAAAACCCACTTCCAATTGTCTTTTGATTACCAGTAGGTATTTTAACAGATCGGCTTATAAATGATAGAGGAAGAAAACACAAGACAAGACGTTTCCAATTGCTTTCATCGTAAAGGGGTACCCTTCTCTGTAAGAATCTAGTGAAATAATAATAAATCCTGTTTTCCACATGAGAAATTTATGTGTTCCTTATAGTAATAGTTGACTGGAATCCAAGGAATTATCTGAAGCAGTTGCTTTACCTGCAGGACACTGAGGCTTGTATTGCTTAGTAGTCAGTGTTCTGTGTTTTGACATGAATGAACGTGTTGTCAAATTTTCTCTTTCAAGAAGGAAAACTATACTCTTGTCTCTTACTTCTCCACTACCTTATGTGGTCCCTGGAGCACCATTAATTGCTCTCCCTGCATTCCTGATGCGATTAAGCTTAGTTACAGGCACAACAATTCTCAACAAGAAAAAAAACCAAAAACCAAACAACCAGCAAAACAACCAGCAAGCCAAATCACCCAACCCCTCACTAAAACCTCAAATCTATGCTTGAATTTTTTTCTTTTTGAGGGAAAGAATATTTCTTTCCACAACTGCAGCACTGCTTCTATTTTTCAGAACTGTTCTCCAGTTTTACTCCACAAAGTTTATATGAATTGTCACTTTATGAGGGACTTCTGAACTTTTCATCAATCTTCGAATTCATCTGGGTCCAACAGCTGCTTCTGCGTAATTTGGGATAAACAGTGACTCTTTCTTTCTTTTTGAAGCCTAAAAAGCAACAGGGAGAAAAGCAGCTTTGGCAAGGGTTTGCCTGGAGCAGGTAGAGGTGGCCTTGCAGTGGCTTGAGATGTCAGGATTGTTGGAGGGGTGGGATTCAATGGAAGAGAATGACAACAACAGCAAAGACCACATTTTTAAACTGTGGAGGACCTAATAGTATGACAGGCTGGAACGAAGGAGGCTGGAGCAGATGTGAACCTGTGCATCTATGTTTTGGGTTTGGTGGGAAGAGACAGAGGGAAAGTGCATAAGCAAGGTAACATGCTAAAGAAGGGCTACATCAGAAATTCTGATCAGTGCCGCTTAGGGTGAAGACTGGTAGTCTGTGGATACAGGCACATATAGAAGGAGAACGGTAATAGCCATTGGACTCCTGCATATATTGGGAGGGGAAGCAATTGGGGCAGTCGGTAGGCAAGTCATTTCCATGTTACTCCTGGTAGTAGAGCAGGAATATCATTTTATATTCTTTAAAATGTTGTTAATTAGGTTTTGTCCCTGTAACCCTCACTATAAATATTTAGTTAGAAGCACTACAGGAAAGAAACAACAGAACTAATTAAACCAAAAAATCATTTCAAGTACACAGAACAAACTAAAAGATAACAGCACAAGAGGGGATTGGTGCACAATAAGGTGCACAATATCCAATAGAGACATGGAAAGGCTGACCCATCAAACTCTCCTATTTCACAGACAGATAAAAAATAAATGTACACCTGCCTAGGAAGATACATTTCAGTTTTAAGTGGAGAGTAAGAGAATCCCCTGGGAGATCCAGTGGGAAAATACAGTTCCACTAATACATATGTGCGCTGAAAACACACGTCAATTTATTCTTGGAGAACTGCATATTTAGTACTTTTTCTTGCATCTTTACTGAAACAGCCCTGACTTTGGGAATATGAACTAGAAATTCTCCTATGCACAGATTTTCTGTACAAGAACAAATTCAGTCCTTCTAATAACATTTAAGAAGACCATAAGTACGCAAAGATTGTTGGCTATCAGCTGGAAGTAAAGATTAATACACTGATCTGGATTGGGAGATCAGATTTGTTGAAAAAAGGGAGAATAGCTACATTACCAAAACTAACAAACTGGGCAATGCTGTATTGACAGTGAAATATTAGTCTCTGCATATAGTCTTTGGAACATTAAACACTATAGCCAGAGACAAACTGTTATTTAGGTTTCATTAAATTTACATTATTTCATATAAATTTACAATTAATTTACATTAAACTCTCTACTCCCCTCCCTACCTCCAATAATAACTCAACAACATCTTGACATAGATGATGAAGTTGAAGGCACACAAGTTATCATTCAAGGGAAGAAGGAAAACCTGTAATGTTGGTTATTTTTTGTGTGCTTCTGAAGATATTCTGCATAACAATCATCTATTTGAATTTGTCACAGAATTCAAGAAAAATACATTTGTTTTACCATTGAGAATATGCCACTGAAGGAAAACAGTGATTGTTTGCATGCAGCACCATCTGTGAACCATTAGCAAATTTCAGAATGGATTAGGCCATGTGGTAAAATTATCAGTCTCTGATATGACTGACATCAGACAAGCAATGAGTTAATAGAGAGCAAGTCTCTGGGAAAAGTAAAACAGTACTACCCTAGATAGATATATCTGACGAAAAACCCAGCTGATGGACATATAATTTTCAAAAATACTGAAAGGATGAATTCCTAACATACCTCAACTTTAATAAAATGAAGAAGAAAAATTAAATTAAGAAGATGTTATTTGATACTGGCATGGAAAGAACAGGAAAAGTGGAGCTTTTGCTTTTAACAGAGAAGTAGCATAAGAAGCCCTGGACAACTGTATTTGGTCTTTGCCTTTTCTTTCTTGCCCTGGCTTTTCTCTCATTCCATGCAGCATAGGGGTGATCATTGCAGAGAATGAAGGGTTGTGGTATGTGCCACAGACTCGGGATGTGCTGGTGCGTGTGAGGTGGGTTCACAGCATTGAACTATGAGAGAGAGGGAAGAGTAAGGCAGAAAAGAGGCAATTAAGATACTTTTATAAAGCAAGGTATCAAGGGTTGTGATGAAAAGAATCTCCCCTCACTTCAAATGGCACCTTTTGGGGAGAGTAAGAGGGAAGAGGAGTCATAGCTAAAGCTGCAGAAAGTTGTGCTGGCAGTGAAGAGGCTGAGGGATCATAGAATTCAGGATTAGTTTTTGCATGCAGGAGAAAATGTGATTACAAGAGGCACAAAAGTCTTTGAGGTATCAGCGTTCTTCAGCTGAATGAGAAGTTAAATGAAAATGGCATCACTGTTTTCAGAGTGTGATAGTGAAACAGGGGCTTGCACAAAGATTGCAGACAGCAAAGGGAACAGAGGCCCAGTCCGAACTTTGTCAGCAAAAAGAGTAAGGTTTAATCTAAAAACATGAGCTAGTATTGAGCTACTGTCAGTCATCTGAAGTAGTCTTATGCAGTGGTTACAGGATACCTGTACAAGGGATTGACAATTTATACTCAGAGGACTCAATAATTCAATTTATTCACCTGTGAATGGAAGAGAGGGCATAAAAAGAGCAACTTCTGTCTGTATAGTCCTTGTCACGGGCAAAAGGTCTCCTTACATCTATGAGATTATTTTTTGTGTGAAACCCACAAAAAATAAGAATTCTATCCACTCTTATACATTACTTTTCTAAGTCCTACATCTACAAGGAAACTGTAATTAAGTAATTGGCTAAGGAAAGTAGTGCATACAGCAAAACTGTATGATCACATGCGGCTTCCTGCATGCATAGATATCATTACCTCATTGTCAGTTCCTACACTTACAGAATCTGATTGCAAAATGCTATTCCTAAACTACAGAGTAACTAGATGTTAAACTATTTCTCTTTGGTTTGCAGATTGCAAGCAGTTTGATAGAATGAGCTCTCTCTTATTAAGCTTACTTATATGGAGGGCACACAATAAAAGGAAACAAAACAACAAGAAGAAAGGAAAAAAGAAAAAAATCATGTGAAACTGAAAATTTTCCTTAATATTTTGGTTATATTAAGAAATCATTCTTGAGCTTAAGCAGTGAAAGCCTAACCATATGCAGTGAGTGAAACTGGGTCATTGAAAACCACAGATATTAAATCCAAAACAGTTTTGGACTAGCTTTATTTTCAGTTTCAACTTTCTGACTTTTCTAGAGGAAAAAAAATATTTCTTCTTATTCTAGGAATACAGCATTGAATGTCATATACAATTCTGCACTGAACAGCACCTGTAAAACTATCTCAGAATGCCAATTTCTACACTGTTTCAAGAATTTGAATTCATGTTGATGTTAAATGTTTTTCTCTTCTTAGTTCTGAAAAGTATACATCAAATTCTTAAAAGCAGTTATTGAAAGCTATGAACAGCTATTATTATTATCATCATCGTTATTATTAATACACAAAACTCAGAGTTTTGTGCCAGGCTCACACACTAATGCTTCTGAGTATGAGCATCTTCAGTTTCAGTAGACCACAGCTTACTCTGTAGTTTTTAAGATGTCAGATTCCTGCTTCTCAGTCGTGAGGTACATTGCTATTAGTGGTGTATCAAATTATAAATTACTGAAACTTGAGGCCATCAAAGCCTATGACTAAAAATGAATTGACACTTCATAGAACAAAGGAGAAAAAAAAGGATTTCTTTGCTGATATGACAAAGAGAATTTGAGGCAAATATCAGAAGCTGCCTCTGTGATGCCTTCTGGTTCTGATATGCATTAATGTTTTCCAACAAAGAAGCCACCAAATACAAATTGTCAGGCATCAAATCAAAAGGTTATCGCCATAATTTGCTAGCACAGTTGCAATGGATCCGATGAAAGCCTTCCATGGTTCCATTAGAAGACTAATATGAACGTGAGCATAGAGAGCTTTTGTAAACATTTTTGTGGCTAATACATTGCTGAAAAAGTCAGTAATCTAATCAAGAGGAAAAAAAGTTGCTTCAGAAGTGGTAGTTTCATGTTGACAACAGAATTCCAACAGAAATACTAAAGTTTTGCATTTGGAAGTTGGGAAAGAAAATTCACAGCACTTATATTGTTCTGTTTTTAAAATATAGACAACAGAGTAGTTAGAAAATCCCATTCAAAGAAGCAGTTGTTTTGGCATAGTGAGAAATAGTGCTGATCAACAGACAAGGCAAAAGTTGTTATCATTTTAGTGCTGAGATATTTTTGACCTTTTTGACCTTACAAGAGAACTGTAGCTGATCAAGATGAAAGCAATGTGCAGTTTGTGAGCCAAGAGAAATATACTATAATTTTATTTTAATACAAAGAGCATCTTAATAAAAAAACCCCAACACATCAAATATCTCATACAATATTAAAAATGTTTCATGTTGCATTCATCAACTAATCCTGTACAATATCACATATGGCCTCACACTTTTATAGCAACTGTGAAGTTTCTATGGGCTGGAAAAGGAAGAAATACAACGCTAAGGTACGCCAAACTACATAGAAACTATGTAAGCTGCTGAAAAGCTGAAGAGTGTTTTTAAATTTCTTTAAGGTTTAGCAGTAAGTACAAATGTTATTCTAACTATACCTTCCACAGCAGCATGTGAGCGATATTAGAACAAATTAATACCATTAGTACCTTTTAGAGATACCATCCACACACACACCCTCCCCCGCCCCCCAAAAAAAAGGAATCTAAATGGGAAACTTGATAGTGTCTAGCATCTGCTATATAGAGGTACAAATGAGAAGATGGAAGATAAATTGATTTGATCTCATCACCTTGTCTTTCTAACAAAGCATAACTATAGCAAACACTGTACCAGCAAGAGGATAATATTCCATTTAAATTTTAACTAATGTAACTGATAGATTTTACCAATGTTTTTTACTGGGTTTTTTTCTCTCCTAACTGAATAATAAAGAGGTATCCAAAATAGGAAAGATGGATTTTCCTTAAAGAAAGGAATCCCTGGAACTCGATGTAAATTAACTCTGTCTGATGACAACCAAACAAAATGTATAGGTTTCTGTCACATTCACTCTTAGAAACTGGAAAATCTTTTTCTCGTGACCTTTTAGATTCCAAATATTAGACTTATATTATTATACTCCTACACACTAACTAAATGAAGACAAAATTAAATTACAGCTTCAAAGGGCATTTAATTTTCATAAAAAGAGGTAAAAAATCTTGCCATCCCATTGACCTGTGCAAACTGAATTTTATTACTTTCTTAAAAATTGAAGACTTAAAAATTAAAAGACGACATAGACAATAAAACTGACTATCTTCCTTTTAAAATAATTCAGTTTCTTCGAAGAACAAAGCTTAGAAAAAATACCATAACGCTATGAGGCTAATTTGCAGATATGCATTAACAAAATTCACAGTCATATTGGTACTTACCCACTAAATGCCTGGACTGCATAAAGCTTGGAAGTATCCAAGGAACTTCCACTTATTATCCGAGCCTTTAATAAAGACCAAAAAAAGTACAGTTACTCAGTTGCTCTTAGTAAGTCTTGGGCACAATTTAACTGCATCAAACATATAACACCTAATATGAAAATGCTTAGCAGGGTCAGCTCCAGGCCAAAGCTAGAGTAACTATTGCTTTGGAATACATTTTTGTAGTGTTCAGCATTTAGTGAAACACACTGGAAGAACCCATGGGAAGATAAGATATTGCTTCCCAAATATTGTTGTCCTTTAAGTCCTATAGTGTATGCAGTGTAGATGATAATTAGAGTCAAAAACCCCAGATATCATGTTTGACAGTAGCAGACCCCTGTGCTGGCAATTATGATAAGCACAACAGTGAGGGTTATCCTGTTTATAAATGCAACAGACTCGCAATACACTTAAAGGAGAATGAAAAAGTGGAAAGCTGGGAAAAACATGCAGATTTCACAACTAAAATGAAGGAACCAAACAGGTCAAATAATTCACAAACGAACATCAACAAAATACATGATCCCTATAGTAAATACATGATTTTAAACCTTTTCATCCACAGAACCGCTATCTGAAAGAGAATTGGGAAGAAGGGGAATATAGGTTAGACAGAACAGTCTCTGAGAAAATATCTTATACTATAAAAAACTGTCTGTGCAGAGCAGAATCCAAGTAACACCTGTGCTTAGCTTTATTATTGCAGCGAGACCACTGTCACTACATTTTAAACAAGCAACAAGATGTTTTTAATAGATAAGAAGCCCTGCCGCTTATGCAGGACTGTGTAGATACCATACAATTTATATATTGTATCCCACCTCAACATATATTTTAGGATTTTTAAAAGTATATTTAATATTAATGAATATATATTTAATACAGTTGCAGTATTCAAAAAAATAGCATTCTATTTTAAAGGAAAAAGCAAATGTTTCTACTTAGGGTATTAAAGAAAAAAAGCCAAACAAAACTTCTGAACTGTAACTATTCTATCCTACAGAAATTATCCCCAAATGCCAATAGAACTAAAATTGTCAAAGTACAAGATATGATATATACATCTATATGTCATTAGAAATTGCTTAATGCAAAAATGTTATGTATTCACATTTACTATCAGACAGGAAATATTTGCTGACAATGAAAAGCTACCCGTATATTATTGTCTTGTCAACTGAAAAATACAAGCACATTTTAAATGATTTTCATATAGTATTTCACCAAAAGTGTCTTTTTTTTTTCTTTTTGACACTTTATAGTACAGTGCATATATGAAACAGCATTGTTTTAATTGTCACTTTACTGATGTGTCCATTTTTACTCCCCAAATGGAGTACACATTCTACAGCCCCTTTAAATAGTTCACGTATTTTTAAGATATTTGAAGATAACTCACATTACATACAGTACAATATAATCATTTACAGCTTAAACACACACCACGTTTCAGTTTTAAACCAGTTTATCTACAAGAAAATATCACATTCAAACACACACATGAAAAATATATTGACAAGTGTAAAGGTGCATACAGTACAGTAGTGACGATCCAGGGAACTAAAAGGCTCTATTGTTCCACTAATTTTAGAGGCCACTTCTGTGATCAAAACAAAGCACATGCACAAGAACATGCAGAATAAAAACTGGAGTCAAAACAAGTTTTACCAGTCAGATTATATCTGCTTCTGTATTATTTAAAAGCGTTAAAGAAGACTGAGCTACTAGTTATCACAACACCGCATTTGAGTCCACAGAAAATGTAACTGTGCTACGGTCTCTTCACCTTTGTGAGACCACAAAACTTGCCAGTTTCTTATGTTTGACCACAGATCTTAGCTTCTCTTTCACAGCTATTGTGAACAATCCTTTTAGAAAGAGTATGCCTAAAAAAATGAACTATAGTTTATTGCTCCAAGGAAAACTTATGTTTTGAGTTACACAGAATATTAAATTAAGGCTGTTACTAATAGTAGATGCCACGCTTTAGTAAAAATAGAGTGACCACATTTCTGTGCATCAAGAATATCTGCTTGCCATTAACTGATACTTTTCACAGTTCTTCTGAATAGAAATCAGCATGGTATCAATTTTTAATGTCATATTTTAAAAGAATCCATTACTATTTTGTTTCTGCTGGGACATGACCTGTTCTGATGTTTTCTCACTTCAAAACATCCCCCCACCCCACCCCTTCAGAAATAATAGAATTTTTATTTCGCCTTAGAAATGAATTCTTGACTAAAACCAGCTATAGCATTTTAGTTGTCAAATTACCATCATTTGACTGAGTAGATTTATTCAAGATTTATTAAAGTTTTTACATTTCTTTCTTTCCTATTTATGAATGTATTTGTCTGACAACATCAGATATGATTGGCTCCTCCACGAGCATATAAAGAAGATCTGGACCACCATATGATCTTACTTTCCCAGTATAACATTATAACATTTTCACAAGCAGGGTAAGAGCAGAGCCAGGAGTAACTAGATGACTGTAGGCTGGGCTGGCTGTGGAAACAAAATGGGATATGCTTTTATGAGGGCTAAAAGAAATAAGAGGAGTAGTTAAAACCAAAGTGCTGGAGCAGCATTTGGACAGGTGAATGCAGGGAAGAGATCAAGAGAGAGGATATACCAAGGACTCTAGGCAGGAGAGACTGAATTAATTCTCAAACTTGTAAAAAAGACGAGCCCAAAAAGTGAAGAGAAATTTGGGGACTAAAGGAAGTTTTAAGCATGAGATGACTTGTAAAGTAAGAAGCCTCACCATAATCTGTTCATGCCACCTTCTTTCTAGAATATCGAATCATAATAATATTTGTAATACTGACATTTAAAGATGTATCATAAATCTTAGTATTATTTATGAGCAATGCAACGTTTAAAGTCTGCAAGTACTTTGCTACCGGCTGCCTAAAGATTCACATGAATTATATGTTTAATTCACTTGCTTAGAAAGTTATATTAGAAAATACCAAATCGTTGAGACTTGTCTTCCACATTAAATGGAATTTTGTATTTCAGAGCATGAGAGATGGACATATGAAATTTTCTTTACCTCTCTGGGGTTTCAGCCAGCTTCATCTAATTTCACTACACTTCCTTTACTGAACCTAATTTTGGCTAAATTTAAGAAGGAGAGCAACAATCAAAAATTAGGAAGGCAAAAATGGTATTACATTTTTGGTTTAACTTGTTTTCTTTGCAGTTGCTACCTAAAAAAAAAAATTAAAAAATGCACCAGTCTAATGGCCTCTTTTCTCAATAGAAGTTGCATAAAGCAGACAACTGATGTAAATTTCCCAAAATGAGATTTTGAGAGCATCTCTTCTTTGTAAAAAAACGACTGCATCTTCAGAGACAAAAACTTCATTTTTTACTGCTTCTTCTGAACTTGCCATGAGTGAAATTATCTGAATGAAGGAAGTGTTCTCTGTGTGTATGAGAGCACCAAATCAGGAAGTGCAGTCACCAAGCAATTCACTTCAGTAGTCATTAGGCTACTAGAATAGACAGCAACATTCCTTGATGTAGATAAGAAATTCATTGTGATTATGTAAGAGACCACTGAATGTATTTTCAAATCAAGGATACAACGCTAGACATCTATTATACTGTTGAATGACAATGATTTACTTAAAAGAGCTTATCTTCATAGAACTCACTTCTGTCATCCACACATTCTATGGCAAACAACTAACCAAAAAAAAATTATGAACATACTAAGAACAGTGTAATCACTGGCTCATTTAGTTAACCCTATGGGACACTTCTTAATTTACTTATATTAGTTTGGTTCTCCTTAGGTGTTTAAAATTCACTACATCCTGAAATACCAGTATAGCCTTCATATTATGCGTCTATACCATATGTCATTTTAGATAACCAGAGGGTGTTTTGCTAGGATTATAGCAAAAATCCATGGAATCATATTGCTCCATAATTGTTGCTATTTCAGCTCAGCGCACTCCCTATGAATAGTGGAATGATGAAGAGTAGGATGATCATCCAGCTATTTACTACTGAAAATTATATTTACAAATGTCAAATATTGAAGGCAAAAGGAAACACCCCCAGTACCCTCCCGCTTTTTTTTTAGGCACTCTTATAATTGCAGGCTCCATTATATTCAACCAGGTAACTGGTAAAAAACAGGGGGAAAAATGCTCTTAGTTAAAGATATTTTAGTGGTACAAGGTTTCTGTGGTTCATTTAAGTTTATAGAATTATAAAAATTAATACAAAAAGAAAAGGTAGCATATCATTAACTACAGGAAAGAAAGCATGATGATCAGCTCTCATACCACATTTCTCCAAATAAGCTCATTTCCTATGCAAAATTTATAGAAGTCAACAATAGAACACAAAAACTTTAGGAAGGAGAGGACAACCTTAAGGAATATTTGGCAAACCATATTTTAAAGTGCCCATTCTTAGCTAGAAAGTTCTCTCCAGCTCCATACCATTCTTTAGCACTTATCTCTACTCCTTCTTTACTACGACTCCCTAAGCCTCCCATAAGGGGACATAGACTTTGAGGTAAAGATAGAATTAAAAGTATTCACTAGTTAAAATTAGTCTTTAAGGTTCCATTAATAATAAAAAGTTCCAGATATTTAAAGGCTGTATAACACTCAACATGGCCATTAAGCCCTGGCTTCTGCTGAAAACGGTTCACAAGTACTCACTGAGGTAAGTTAGTCCCCAGATGGGGAGAGGAGTGGGGAGTGTGCGTGCAATGAGGGAGGATTATTTGGCATTCTTTCAGCTTCCTCAAATAAACCCCAAGTTATTTTCTGTCCACATATCAGTTTAAAGGCTTTAAGAAGGCTAAATAAAATTTCCAGCAAGTGTTTATTAATGGTACATAATTACTATTCAAACTCAGTCTGGAAAATGACTGTATAAAAGTTGAACTTTACACTGTTTTCAACTGTTTTCAAATCAACACATGGTGTGATTTACCCATTTTTAATAGCAATGTTGCCACCTGTAACTTACCACACAATATAGGAATTCATCATACAAGATAACTAGTTTCTATACCCAAACTTCCTAGAAAAAAAAAAAAAATCTCTGAAGGATGTTGAAAACACAGATTCTTCTAGCATGAAAGATAAATTAGCAAGGGAGATACCGAAGTGAAGACAAAACTTTGCTTTTGTAACTTACAATACCATCACAAATACAACTGGACAACGGTCTCATCATTCAGCAGAGGTTTTTATATCAAAGAAGTTCAGAAGATTATTTCCCCCTATCGCCCACAATCAAAAGCCTCCTTCAAGCCTTGTGTCCTACTTCTCTCTTGCATTTTTCTGAGCAGCAGAGCATCATCCTAATACACTTCTCTTTCTTTAATGATTGCAAAACCTTAGTTCACCAACTGTGCCACCATAGCACAAGAACTGCAATAAAGTTGTAAAATTCTGAACTCTTAGGAAACCCTATAATTAAAATAATATTATGTGTGCTACCTTGTTTTCCCCCTCTTGCAAGTGTGCAGCAGTGTACAACACCAAATTGGAAAAAGATTTAAAGTTCATTGTTTTCTGAAAGTACCATTTTAATCTGTAATTCTGCAAAACAGTTACAAGAATGTCAAACTGACTGATGATTATGTCATTCCTGGAAGCAAACCCTTTAAACGTAGTATGTGCTGGATTAGGTAATAATACAGCTGTTCCAAAGAAATAACATGTGTAAAGTACCCAGTCAGAAGTATTTTGTAGTCTGAGCCGGACAGTTCTTATTAGGTATGTGTTGCTAAGAAAGAAAATAAAGGATGACAAACAGCATAAAATAAAAGCAGCACATTAAAGAAGTAGATTGTCTGTCCAAAACAATAACACAAATTAAGCCATGCTAAGATAATAAATGTTGTACCCAGAAGCTAATATTATCACTACAGAACAGAATATTACAGTATGTAAGCCTAGAGGAAGTTGTGTTGCTGAAGCATATTCTAGGAAGATACACTGCATAACGCTTGAAAGATAATATTAAAGCTAGCACATCATAAGAGATGAGTGATGCTTGTCTGACAAAGAGAAGGTCAAACTTGAATAAAGCTTGGTTGACAGGAGAAATAGAAGAATTGCTGCCAGCACTTTACTAGCAGTGATGTAGAAAAATTGCTAGCGGATACCGTTGAGAGCCAAAACAGGAGGTTATCTTGGTGAAGATAAAAAACTGCATTTGTGTCTTTATTAATAAACTGGTCTGCAACACTGAAACAAGGGGACGTGTCTTAAGAACATCTCTGGTATTTAGAAATTGAGTCCCATTAGACTTCTAATGGCTCTTGTTTTCTATTGTCTTTCAACAGTTACTAGATACTTCTATTAACTTCTGAAATTTACCTCTGAAAGCATAAATTGGCTATCAAAAAACCCAAGTGGTTATGAACTGTGGTATGACACCAATGCTTCTTTATTTTTGGTGGCCTCATAAAACTACAGTCCTCTTGAAGACCAGGCCTTCTTGACAGCATCTGGCTTACCAGAGTGATGGTAGGGAATAAAACGCAGAATGCATTTTAAGCACTTTATTCCGACCCCAGAACACATCAGAATGCTAAAGCATACATTATCCATAAAGGGACATATTTTTATCTCTTTTGATACAAATTATGACTGTAAATACAACCAAGTAATTAATTATAGCCTATGAAAGCAAACAGATATTTGATTATGGCAAGCCTTTCCATTCCACACAGCCAACATCGCCACAAAATATTTGACTTGGACCATTATATCATGGTCTTACTTGCCAGCTGAAGTCCCACTGCGCTTCTTCCAAAAAAAAAATCCAAACAAACAACCACTTGGTTTGACACCAGCTGTGAGAGTAGTCCCTCAGGCCTAACAAGCAAAAGCATGTTCCTTGGCACTCACACCAAATAGGAGGATTTCACCGAGACATACAAGTTGGTTTGTGGTAACAGCATAGACGGAAGTGACAGTAGGACAGGAATGTTAAATGCCTGCCTGGGACACAGCAGCAAGCTGATGGCCACCT
The DNA here is from genome assembly GCF_015220075.1 of Falco rusticolus. Classification (NCBI taxonomy): domain Eukaryota; kingdom Metazoa; phylum Chordata; class Aves; order Falconiformes; family Falconidae; genus Falco; species Falco rusticolus. Next base: position 17,543,671 of record NC_051193.1, on the reverse strand, counting down.
TGGCCAACAAACAATATATGTGCAACAGCAAATAATTTAGTGTCATAAGAGCAGAGCAGAAGGCCAAAACAGTTGGTGACAAAGACACAAGTGTCCACACCACAAAGGTTTTGGGGGTATTTACTTCATGTCCTGTGTACTGAAAGCCCATTAGTTGCTGAGCATGTCAGGGGTGATTGTGGAGAGCAACATCTGGCTAGTCTGCATCAGTAAAATACCTAGATCACACTCAGGCATTCCAGTGGTCAAAGTAAATGTGGTGAATTCGGAAGACTGAGAGATCTGCTTCAAAAGAGTATCCCTGCTGTAAAATAAAATGCTAATGGCGGCAACCCTATAAATTATATAAACATCCTACTGTTAAAGACCAAGACAATATATACACCTAAGATCAAGAACAAAGGAGCAGAACATAACATCTGGGGAACAGTCACATATGTCACAGGCTATGACATTTATAGCTGCTGTTATTATGAAGTTGTTTCTTCTCCTGTGGAGTTGCATCCACTTCCTAGCCAGTATTTAAGGAACTATCTAAAATAGTCTCAAACAATTTAAAAACTATCTTCAAAAAATTCAAACTAGGAGACTAAAAAATTGAGATAAGCCAGACTAATTTCAAGACTTACAGTAGTGAAAGAAAAAATGAGTCAATGTATAATCACATACAGAATAATAAGATGACATCAGCCAATGTTGTTTACTGAGATAAGACAAAGAAATCAGATTTTCTTCTATCAATAAGCAAAGCAGCTTAACTGATACGAGAGAAGAAAAAGACATTAAATACCACAACACTAATATGATTTTTGAAATTTGTTTTTCCTGACATACCCTATGTAAGCAAGTTAAATATAGTAGAGGTGAAATTGGTAGAAAATACTGTACAGTTGTATTGCAGTATTTGGGAGTAATTCTTTTGATGGAAGTATCGTGTTGGGTGTCAACCAATATCGTACAGGTCTATTTTAGCCAATGTTCTCACCAAGCTAGATGTAGAGAATTTCATAGAGTCTGCAGAAGACACAAATCTGGAATGGATTGGGAACACTTGAAAGGATGGAGTTAGATTTCAGAATGTTCTTCACATATTATTGAACTCACTTTCCTGCCTCAGCATTACTGTAAAAACTGTTTCTATGTTTGGAACAGAAAAGGAAAAAGGCAAAAAAGTGATTAGACAGCAGTACAAGGCATATAGCATATTTGAAATTGAAATAATTGTTGATGGTTGATGTAATATTAGTGCTAAAAAGGCTACTGTCATTCTGGAAAGTATTAGTATGTGTCATGTGAGACAGTCAGCTCTATAAGCACCTGTTAACTTCAGCTGAAGTTGTTTTTCCAGTTTTTGGAATCACACTAAAAGTAAACAAATTGAATAGCAAGAGGATGATAAAAGCCAGAGTAAGCAGAGGTTCACAAAACAATTTGTGAGGACAGACTGAAAGGATTAGGGTTTTTTTGTCTTATTGAGAGACTAAACTGAGGAGGAAGGCGGTGACAGTGATTCAAATGCATTAGAGTAGAACAGAGTAATGCTTTCCTTTTCTCCATGGCTAATGATGTTGGTTACATATTAGATGTCAAAAATCAAAAACAAAAAAACGGGCAAGAACATATGCTTAGTCACAATTACAAAATATACAGGTAGCATTCATGTCATGAATACTGTAAAGCTCAGCACACTGTGTTCTGTAATTAATCACCTTTTAACTGAAGCACCTAAAAAAAGTCTTAAGATAATTCTCAAAAAGGAGACTGACCTTAACAAAACATTTAAAAAGCATTTATTTTTCCCACTGTTAGCTTTTATGCTGCAGGTAGAAACAACATCAAATTACACACTGTTTCAGCTCTGCTTGAAAGTAATGTTGGAATAATTAGGCATAAACCAATGAGACTCACAGATGTTAAGAGCTACAGACTGGTACACTGGAATTCAAAGCACAAGTTTGGGTTCTATTGGATTTTTCTGCCTCATGGGTATGCATAAATCCTTTTGATTCCACAATCTCTTTTTACAGTTAATGGGAAAAGGTATGTCTCTTTGTCCTCTGCTTTGATTTTTTTATAAAAGAAAATTTCAACAAACATGGCTTTTAAAGTTCCCAAACAAAATTTCACTACTTTGTTTGCAGTATTTTCCCTGCCTCATGGAGGCAGAGAAGCATTAGCTCTAGTCTGTTCATGATAAATGGAACAGGAAGACCTACAGGTTAAGATTAAAAACTGCTTAAGTTCTTAGTCATTCATTTTATACATATTCTTCTCTTCTGGTTTATTTTACACTCGGTAAGTTCATCATGTCTCTCCTTTTTCCATCTTGGTATATATGTAGCTGATGGACAGGAATTCCTTTGGTGAGGCTGCAATTACCCTGATGATACCTACACCTACACATAGTTTGTGTATCTGTGCTGGCAGTGACAAATTACCCGCTGCTGTTTCGCCTCTGATCAAGAAACTCAATTTCTCAAGGAGAAAAATCAGAGTCAAAAAGATGTTTTGCCACATCACATCTCTCAGACTCTAATGTAACATAAACAAGCCCAACTAGTTTCAGTAGCCAGCTCCAGAGAAACTACCAGCATATCAGTCAGCAGCTTGCTCTTTACCACTACTTGTTTAGTGACAACACATTACAGGCTTTTCTGTGTTCAGCAGTGTTTTCTTTTTTTTTTTCGAGTCAACCTGTATCTTTTTATAACACCATATTCTTTATCATAGCATCAAGGATGTTGTTAAACAGCTCTATCAGCAGCACAATTAGAAGGCATGGGCTATCTGGAAAACCCACTCTTTACATAGGTTTTAACTGAAAATTACTAAATTTTCAGTGGAGTAAGCTTTACATCAGACAAGTGCAGAAGAAAACTGTCTTACAAAAATGGTATGTATTAAACAATGTAAGAGTGTGGGCATCTGTACGTATGCATCTGTGTTTTGCTAGAATTTATGTATCAATCAATCCTGCCTTTGTTTTCAGGTTTACCAAAACATCTGATCATGCAAGCTGTCTTAAGAATACTCTCTACTGATCAAGGAGGCAAATCTCACGGTTGACAAAGTTTCATCACTGTAAACAATAATTTTGCATCAGCAGGAACTGGAGAGATTTCAGATATTTTCTCCCATTTAAAGTCCCAGGGAGACACCTGTGTAGGTGCTCCATTGATCACCTGAAAAATGTGCATGAAGAGAAAGTCTGGCACTAGTCCCATGAAAGCAGTCAGAAGCTTGCTTTAGCAGCAAAAGAGGGAATCTCTTTAGTTTTACACTTCACTGTCATATTCTACTTCCCTAATAGATCAGAGGAAGATTTGAACATATTTATGAACTCATGTTTTCTTTGTTACTACATTTTTTAAATGCGTATCTAGGTATTTTTTCAGCCAGCTGCTTTAACAAGTTTCCTTTTATCCTGAAGCTGCATTACAAAATGATGCAGAGTTATTTCTGCTTCTAAAATGCAATGATATAAAGGAAAAGCTTAAATGTTTTACAAATGAAAATAGAAAATATTTCTTAATCTTGGTGATAAAATATCGGTTTGTGTTCATTTCCACAGCAGAACCAGTGTAAGTCAGTCCTTGGAACTAACATTCCCGCTCTGGTTTCTCTCAGAACTAGCAAATTTATTTTACATCTGTTTAAGCACAAAAATGGCAGGCAAACTGCATGAGTATTAATCAATCTACATTAATTCTAAACTCAGTGAAAATAGTGTTGAATAGTCTCCTGTTCTTGTAAGGAGTAGACTAGTACTTTTTATAAAGAAAACTAGCAGTTGTAATTAATTACTTTTCTTAAAAAAGGAAGTAATTTTCTAAACAGAAGTGGTTTGGGGTGGTTTGTTTTGGGGTTTTGTTTGTTTGTTTTTAATAAACAGCCAAAATATGGATGACTTCTGCTAAACCTTACTGATTAAGAAGGTAGGGGGTGGGGTTTTGAAGGTTTTTATGGTCAAAGAATAGGTATAGGTATTCCAGCAAAAGGGCATCTGATAACAATAGTTGATTTTTTTTTATTCCCAGATGGTTATGCAAGTGTATACGTGACACACATTTTCCTGATGTAATGCACACTGATTCAGTAGGAGTTACTATGCTAAATTAAACTGTTGATCTTCAATTTATTTTGTTACGATCCTTTTTTCAGAGACGCAGTATTACAACCTAAGATTTTCTGATAAACAGAAGCCTGTAACTACAGAATTAAAACACAAACAACTATAAGAACACTATTATGTTTTCTGAAAGCCATACTAAACCATTTTTTAAAGAATTCTTTCACTTACGGTTTCTAAAACATGGATTATTTTTTTAACAGACCTTGGGAAAAAATCTGTAACTTCTTGTTAATAAGGGTTTGGTTTTATTTGGATGGGTAGTCTCTAAGATTATGATCATTACTCTCAATATAATCTTCCTTACTGTAATCCCTCTTTTGATGGACTGAACATGTAGTAGCAGCAAATTCATCCTTTTATGATGTCCTAACTTTAGAGTAGATGGTGAATATAACTACTCACTTCCACAGACAAAAGATGGATGTATCACCTTTATCACTGACTGATTAGATTTCTTTGCATAATTTTTCTAAGGCAACCTTTCTATACTTCTACTAATCTTGAGCTGAACAGACTGCCATTTACTGTCTTAAAATCTCTGATATCCATTTTCCCCATCAAAGGATAGAAAAGAAGTGGGAACAGAAGAGTATAAAGACTTAGGCCTGACTCCAGAGTGAAACCAGTGGCAAGAAAAAAACCCGCATATACTCTTGCGTGCATGAAAGAAGTACACGAGGCAAGGACTCTGTCAAATCATTATATTTAGTTCACCTGCAGCATATCTTGACTGAACTGATGGAGCAGTTAATAACTATTTAGGACACTTTTATTTCCTGTAATATTACTGGAAGATTTCCAGAGTGCGCACACACTCACAATATATATAAAAGAAAAAGGATTTTCTAGAATTTTAGCTAAGATAGTTGAGTGCAGGAATATATTGTATTTATCAATTCCTACCCACATCATTAGTTTCCTGCCACTTCAGCTTCTTACCTGCCCCCACCCCCACCAAAAAAAAACCCAACACAACAGACAGTTGGAAAAACTGGATTATTACATTCTGTAGTTCATTGAGTTCATTGTCATGCCCAATGCAGCACCAAAACAGATGCCTTATCTTGCAATAAATCTTGTTTCCTCAGTACCACATACATATTCAAGTGTATAGTAAGGGTATCCACTTTTTCCCCAGCTTGTTTATACAACATGTCTGTTCCATTGGCACCGTCTTCTGATGTGAATATGGAATAGAATTTACACTGATGAAAAGTCTCTATAATCTATCTGTTTACAATATTTACATATGAAGAAAAGAGCAATAGATGATTCAAATATGAAAAGTATTATGTCCTCAAATCCAGCTCTCAGTACCTCATACATTAGATGAATATATTTTTTTTTTTAAACATTGCAGATCAACTATATCAGCCACACAAAACACACAATCAGCTCTTATATTAATGCAGTCTTCTGTCACTCCACGTTAGAAAAAAACAGTAACAAACTTTTAGGGATATGGTAGAGTACAAACACCTTCTATATTAAATACTGTGGTTTCTATACTTAGAAGCAGAGAAGAAAATTTTGGAGCTTGGTATTACTGGTAACTTCTATTAACTAGAAGTGTTCCTTTCTGGGCTATTCTTTCACAGTTACGCAAAGACTAATTGCTGTATACTCATCCATTAACTTTTTCCCATTAGATTATACCTGAGATTAGAAAGATGGGAAATGCCATTTAGCGCAGGTTAGCATCTGAAAGGGATAATATTTAAAAAAAAAAAAGTTTCATTATTTTGTACAAAGTGATGCTAAACTGAAAGGAAACACAGTGTACCCACAACTTCGCTTTAAGCCTTCCAGTGGGGGGTTCTGATGAGTGTTTACAGTGCAGTACACCTAAAGCCATATAACGCAGGTAAAAATGATATCAACTTAAAGCTGCATTAGTTCAAGACAGCTTTCAATATCTATGTCTAAGCTTTCAATAGTGCCCCAAAACCATTTTTCACCAAAGGATAAGTATAAACTGAAGTTTGTATTTAGAATTTTTTAACAACAAAATACTTGAAGAAATAAAGTGGTAATGGTAACAGTGGAGGTCTTACAGATTTCAAAGAATTCCCCACAAGACAAACATACTTTTGTTATGACAACAGCAGATTGATAAAAAAGGGGAAAAAGATGACTGTCACCAACAACCTCTTTTATACTATGGTATGAACAAGACTGACTGGCATTAGCTGTTACTACTGCCAATGAAGGAATTTGCATGTATTATGCCAGGCTGACCTGCTAATATACATGTTCTATTTTTAATAATTGCTGTAGTATTTTATACACTAAACTAGAATTCTGCCATCTGACTAGACATCCTTCCCTCACCCAAACTGCACCAGCAGCCTGAGAAGGAACTTTACTTTTAAGGAAAAACACCTGCAAACCCAAAACCAATTCACTATATTTTAATCAGCCAACATACTTACCTCAAGCAATTAAGAAATAAGATGGGATATATGTCTACTTTTCATTTCTCTTTCTACAAACAATGGTTCTCCCTGAAAGTCCACTTCCTAACACAACCAATGTAAATCAGATGTAGGAGAACTCTTCAATATTTAAAAGCAATTTATCTTTCTAACAGGTTTCTTATTTCCCCATCAGTCTCACCACCACCAAGCAGGCAATTGCTGTGACCAAGGTAATGTTTTTATTTATCCTGTTTCCACCTGAATGGCTATAAAATGACCGAATTATTTATTAAATAATACCAGAGCACTTGATTTTCATCTGGGCCACAGCACCTATCATATCAAGTCCAACTACAAAAAATTATATTCCCACAACAAAACTGGTACAATGCTACTAGCTATAACTATTAGTTACTAGTAACTGTGCACCTACACAGGTGCATTAAAAAGAAACATGGTGGAGGTAAGACATAAAGGAAACAAAAGTCCGAGTACCACAACCTAACCACAAGGGTTAGATTAACTTCTAAAGCCTATATCCTTTGGGAAAATGCAGCTGACTCAGGCAGTTCCAGCAAACAGTTATTACAAAAAGGCTAGAAAAGCTGTCAAAATAAGAAAATATATACTTGTTTCAAAAGAGGTAAGTTGGAATAGACAGAGTTTGAAATATGCATTAGTAATATACTTATTTTGCTGACAGCTTTGCTTAATGTGGAAGCAAATGACCACACTGCAAGGGGAGTGCGGTAATACATTACTGATTTCTTTTGGTTTCGAATGTTAGCATCACACTTCCTCCTTCAGGCACGCACAAAATAAGGCTGTACTATACTGATACTTTAAGTTCTGTTCTTCAGTCACACACTACTAGATGTAATGCAAGTCCTTCCTGTCAAACAATAGAAAACACGCTTTTATCGACTGTTAAAGAGGCAACCCCCATCTCTGGCCCCTGTAATCTGACTTCATAAAAATCACAGAATGGTTTGGGTTGGAAAGGACCTTAAAGATCTTCTTAGTTCCACCCCCCTGCCACAGGCAAGGACATTTTCCACTAGACCAGGCTGCTCACAGCCCCATCCAGCCTGGCCTTGAACACATCCAGGGATGGGGCATCCACAGCTGCTCTGGGCAACCTGTTCCAGCATCTCACCACCCCCACAGTAAAGAATTTCTTTTGTACCTGTATGTATGTATACAGTATGATAAGTTCACCCATCCTGACACCATAAACAATCTACAGGTTACTCTGTGGCAGAAATTTCAGACCAAAGGCTTTTTAAAATCTGACCAATCACCAAATGATCAGTAAGATCTTCATCAACTAGCTCAAGAAGCTATTGCTTGTAAACTACCATTCATACAATAAGACTATATTATTATGAAAAGCAATTCAGAATACTGCATGAAACTCTGGAAGTTTATCCAGAGCGAGTTTCATCAGGAGAGAGAATGATGCTTATTCTAAGTCAAAGACAACAAGATAGGCATGGAATGAAAGAAGCCACTAGAGAAAAAGGAAGCTAAAAATAACAAGTGAGGACTGGAACAATAAACAAAAGGGTAAGAGTTGTTCTAGATTAGTGTGCAAAGAAAAAAACCACTTGCTAGCATTTCTTTGATATTTTTCTAAAGAGCCATCAATCCTTCCATTAATATACATGCATCATCACAATTCCTCTACGTTCTTATGGAACTTCAAATCCGAGAATTACTTATGTACCACTAATGCCTCCTCTCATCCATATACCTTATTACTTTCACTCCAGTATATCTCCAAAAACACACTGTAATAAATAATACATAAGCAATCAGCTCATAGTGTATTTTTTCTCTCCAGGTAGGGCCAAAGAATAGGACTATTCAACAGGGCTCTTGTACACTAATAAATTATTTATGTACCAAAGTTTCAATGACCTTACCTCAAATGTTACCAGAATGAAAATAATAGGACTCTAAACTTTTCATTTGTAATAAACTGGAGAAATAACACTAGCGTATTATCAAGCTATATCTCTGGCTGGCCAGATTGCTATCTACCTGCTCCTGCCTACATGGAGAGATGAAACAACTCATTAAACAACAGGTTATATTTTGGTTATGTAACGATCAATTCAACAAACCTGATCTGCAACTAGTATTTTTCCATCCCCAAATAAGAAATCAGAAGTTGACTGTGAATGAGTTAAAGGTGTAAGAGAGTTAAAAAATCAAACAAAACCATAAAAGTAATTTAAACCCTAGATCAGCTATTAGTCACTCTGCTTTAAAGTTATTACTGCCTGTGTAAATATTAAAAGGAAGGTATAATACTCCATACTACTATTTGCTTAAGTAATAAATTGGACATTCATGAATCCGCAGGTAAAGAAGAGGGGGCAGGCTGTGAAAACTGAGAGGCTACAAACTGTACATTTTTTGTGTTTTATAGAACTCCTTTAAGAACTGATTTACAAAATGTTTTTTCCTATACTAAATCAAAATTGACGTGCAATTCAAGTAATAAATAGAAGTTAAGCATGTTTTGTCTTAGAGGACAAACTGACATTAAGACAACTTCATTCTTCAAAGACTGCATACAAAGTATTAAAAGAATGTATTTCCTTATCACAGAACACTTGTGGCTGGAAGGGACCTCTGGAGGCCATCTTATCTAACCACCCTGTTCAGGCAGGGTCACCTACAGCAGATTAATTGGGACCATGTCCAAATATCTGCAAGAACTAAGATTTCATCTATGGACTCCATTATTTGTAAATATACTTTCTATAGTATCAGTCTTCTAGCTCACTGAAAGTAAAATCAAGAAAGATTTGGCTACAGTAATACTGCATGTCAGTCTGCAGCAGTTTTTCAGCTAACACATTCTTTGAGTAGACTAACTCAGCTAGGAATCAGATCTTGCAAGTTCTGCAGACATTAAAAGGTAAAATATCATATTAATCCATTAGATACAAAAAATGAAACACTGTTCTGTTAATAAGTATTGCCAGGTATGCTACGGGACTTGAAGATACATTTGCAACAAACCAGTTTGTGACTGCTGAGTCAGAATCCCTGATTGAAACATGTCCTCTCTTTTGGTGTGGAAAACTAAGTACAAAGAGAAAACACAACTGCTACTCAAGAGGCAATGCACACTGTTTTCAGAATAATCTGAGAAGTAGTGTTGTCATAGCAGTACATCTGTAAATTCCCTTTAACCTCTTGCTGTATTCCCTTCACCTTTATTTCAGTAGAAACAAAAACTGAAGTCCTAGTATGATGTCTTATAACCATGCAAACGCTTTATGTCCCATAGACCACACACAATAACACACTTCCATAAACTGGCCTTGGTGTCAGTTGGCTTCTCTGTAAATATAGTACTAGAAATGCTTCAGTAATTCAGAAGAAAAAAACCAAGAGACTGAAAGAGGTCTTTAACCTGCTGGGTTTAAAAAAGAACAAATACATTTAATTGATAGAACTGATCACATGAGATAGAAAATGAGAACTAACTTTGATGTTACAACGGGCTATGTTATCTAGTAATATACACAAATGCACAGACTTTAAATAGTGGAACCAATTTAAGTTTCACTATTTTGGGTCTTCCCTGTGTGCTCTATTTAATAGGTTCTCAGACCTTTATATTCCTATTTGTACAATGATAACTATGTCAAATGACTGTGGTGCCCCTCTCCCATGCCTCACAAAGACATGGGAAAAGGCATGAAAATACTAGCTATTGCTACCTGTTTCTTCACACATACACCATCTAGTGTCTAATACAGTACTTCAGAAAAATATCTGCAAAATGCAAATCTATAATCTAATACCATTGTTTGAAATGTAAAAATAGACTTTAAAAATAAACTTTCATGTCAGCAATATTCAATTGCTATGTAACATACTTTCAACTTGACTATACGTTTAATGTAAAAGTAGTTGTGTACAAAAGAAACTTTATAGTAGCTCAAGCTTTGGATGCTTATTATTACTAAAGACACTGGCTAAAGGCACAATTCTTCATTTTTAAAATTAATGTATCAGATTATAATTTTTTCAAGGTAGATAAAGAAAGCAAAGATTCAGTCAAGGTGACAATGGTAATTAGGTGCTCCCAATTAAATGCAGCACATGCAATATTTTAACATTAGCATTACAATGTATGTTAATATTGAAAATCTCCATTAATTACTAGAGGTATTAAAGTTATGTATATGACTATCTGCTTTAAAGTCTGTTAACATGGAAGATAAAGATCATGAATAAATCTGTGTCAGCACCTTCTATGGTTTAAGTTCCTTTCTACCACCTCTTCATACACGTATGCTACTATTAACATCTTCTTTTTCTTTCCTCCACACCCTTCTCTTCCCTTTTTTGGGGGACTGACTACTTGTTTGAGGGCTTACTGGGAGTATGACTAAGGACAGAATTCAAGTCAATTCAGACTTGCACTCTCACAAGTTACAGGTTGCACACAGGATGCAGAATGCTGCTCATCAGTATGAATACAGAACAAACCATACCTTGAAAACTGTTAATGCACTGTAATACCTGAACACTCCAGATTACTCTTGTAAAGTACATTTACAAAGCTATAAGAAAATCAATTACAGTGTACTGTATTTGTACAGTACAGTAGTTCTTGTTATAAGATTTAAAACTTGTGAAATTTAATTTTCAAATTACTGAAACTCAAAGCAATACAAGTGCTTAAAAAACACGTTTGATTAAACATATTAAGAAATTCCCTCAAAACAAACTTGTGAAATGTTAACCTTTTGGCTTCCACGGAATTATTTCACCCTATAAACAAAACCAGACAAAAGCAGATTTTTTTGTCACCAAATTGAATGGAAGCAGATCAAGTACCACACAGAAATTAACATCTAAGTAGAGTAAGAATAATGTTTTACTTAAAAGATGACATTAAGATACTATTACCTCCAGCAAGGATTTTCTCTTCCAGATCACTCATTTGTTTCCTGTATGCTTTTAAAGCAGCTTCCTTAAATGAAGGTCGTATTCTTTTTTTCTTTGGCATTTCAGCAAGCATCTCTGGGACATTCTGATTTTCATCTTCCCTTACTTCTATGTCAGCAGCTATGTCACTTTCAACCTCCAATATCGCTTCACTGACCACACCATCAAACTGTGCGTCATATTGCTCCTCTGGTAGTATTGCATACGGAGTTTCATACGAAGGCTGCCCCAGTTCGTATTCTTGGACCTGCTCACTAGTTTCACTACTATTAGTTCTGTTTTCTAGTTTAGCAAGTACTTGTTCCATTACTTCTACATAGTCTGTTTCATTCTCACCAGGTGGTTCAATTAAGTCTTCCTCATAGTCCACTTTGTAGCAATAAGGCTCGGCGTAAACATCAGAATCAAGTGTTGTACTGGATTCATTTGCAGTAGACTGAGATAAAGTTCTAAACCTTCCCATGAAAGATGATCCACTGTCTTCATACCCACTTAAACTTTGGGTACTTTTATTCCAGACCACTTCTAAAGCTGACTTAGCACGCTGAAGTGTAGATCCAAATTTAGGAAAGCTGAAAGTCTTATCAGAAAGATCTATGCTTAATCGGCTATGCCATGACTTAGGGGCTGTTTCTTCTGAGTCATCACTCGGTAGTTCACTCTGACTTCGGTACATCATAGGCAATCGGTTTTGATTCTGATAAGGGGAAATAGAATTTGTTTCCTGATAATCATCATATTGACCAGTCCACTGACTTTGTGATTCGCTATCAAGGCCTGGACATGATGGAGAAGTACCGTCAAGGGTAAAATCATAGCTTTCAGTATCGTACTGGAGGTCAGAACTCTGGCACTTTCCAAAATCTGATGTCTGTTGATCTGAAGGGCTGCTCATATCATACACAAAAACTTCCTGTGTCGATGAGTCCAGGCCCAGATCTGCCCCTTGTTGCAACCGATTCCAGTCTTTCCAGGAAGAAAGATCATGTAAAGAAAGCTGAGAATCACCATAGTGGCTTCTGTCTCCAGATGCACATATTATTCCATTGCTTACTCCACTATCAACAGTTTCTATGTTCTCCACTTTATTTTGCTGTGGATACTGTTGCATATCTTGGACAAAAGTCTGTTCCTGGGAACTGCCATACCAGTTTGTAGAATCATCTTGCCTTCGCTGCCAAAGTTCTCGATCAGAGGAAGACAAGAGTGAACTGCCATTTGTTCTGCTAAAATACTGGTTTTCTGAAAAATCCTCAGAGTAAGACTGACACAATTTTGAGAAATCTGACTCGGAACGGCTAAGTTTTGGTGTTGCAAAATCATTCTGTAAATGCCATAGAGGAGTCATGTCTGAATAATAGGTCTTTGATTGCTTTTCCATGTTGTCAAATTCCGGTGACTGATTCCCGTAATTTCTAATGTTTGAACAGGTGCTATTGTCAGCAGTTTTATTAAGGTCTTTAGTATCTGGGGACTCAATACTCCCCTTTGTAGTGCTTGTTTTTATTTGAAGTGCTGATTTAGATATCTTTGCATAACTGTTCTTATTTATGTCCGATTCCAAGTCTTTATCACTGTCAGGTGACTCCCAGTCGTGCATTTTAGTTTTTGTCTCCACAGTTAAAAGCTTCATATCCATACTCTCGTATGTCTGAGAGGAAGGTAGTCCTCTTTCTTTTTTTTCTTTCATTTCATGGGAAAATATATCTGTAGAAATTCCAATGCCAGTTCCCTTAAGTTTATATGACTTTTTTAAAAGTAAGTCTCTCTGTTGTGATGACTCAAAGTAAACAAGAATAGGTCGTGGCTTTGCATTTGGACAGTCTCTTTGTTGCCCCAGTCTTTGGGCAAACTCAATTTTAATAGTGCTTTCTGCCTCTGAGAACCCCATTTTATCTATCAATATTTTGTAAACTATGCTTTCAGTTCTTTCAAGCCTCTCTTCCGGCACATTTAGAAACCTAAGACTTGCTTTGTTTCCTGGGTGGCCTATCTGCTTAATGTAGTCATGTATGTCCCGAGTTTCTCTTCGGGACTGTACAAATCCAGTTCGCAATTGTTCAATTTCATTTTGTACAACTTCTACACTACTAGAAATTTCATCAATTGATTGTTTCAGAGCATTAACATGCCCTCTTAATTCAGAGAGTTCTGTTTCAATCTGACTTATACCCTGAAGCTCTTTAAAGATCATTTCCATAACATCATGGGTTTGACTAATACAACCTGTCGAACTAAAACCAGGTTCAAGAGTATTTGATTTCTGGTGACGGCCAGTTCTGTCTAGAGATTTACTTCTTAAGCCCCATGTTTTCTTCCATGTACTTAGTTCTGAGTCTGATGAGACACATTCTTGGCTCTTCTTCCATTTCCTTAGTTTTCTTAAAGCTCCCAGCTTCAGGGTGTGTAAAGTGCGTTCTCCATCTGAGCTTCCATCAGATGGTGCAAGGCTGCTTAAGCTTTTTCTGTTGCGTCTCACAGGCATCGTGTGTGATAAGTATTCGTTTTTCTTGCTATTACTTTTTACCTCGCTTAATGACTCAGAATATGAACTATCATTAGAAGACAGATCTGGAACTATATCTTCATTATTACTGTTTGTTACCAAAATATGCTTTTGCAGTCCATTGGCTATGGCAACTCTGTAACTGAAAGTTGGAGAAAGTGAAAATTCTCTATTACTTTCCTCTTCTTCAGTTGATAAGTTGCGAGCAGAGGGACACTTGGCAATTTTTTTAACAGTGCTTTTTAAAGTATTTGAAAATTTTGGATTCTTTGTTTGTCCAATCTGAGTTAAGTCTTGTTCCTTTTTGCTCTGACAACTCTCTTTCCTCTTTGTACTATTTCCCGATTTCTTTGTGAACATTCCTTTGCAAATCTTATATATGTAAGATGAGGTCAGGCTCTTTAAGAAGGCAGAAACCATGGGTTGTAGTTTATATTAAGCCGTTTCCATAAAACGCAATCTTTGATCCAAACAAGTATTTGTATCTCCAAAAGGGTCATCAGTAAATATCTCGTCAACAGATACTGTAGACATATAAGCTACTGGTAGCATTTGACAGAAAAAAATAAAAAAAAAATAAATCACACATCTGCTTGTCCGAAACCAAATCCTGAAGGTGTTTTGTATGTCTTGAAAAATCTCACTCTGCTGCACATGGTTTCTTGAAGTGTCTAAAAAGGAGGGAATGACATTACAATGGCTGCCAAACTTATCATTCAATAATACTCATTTTGTTTTAACTGGGTTACAATGGAATCACAGAGGAGTTAAGTATTTATTTATACTTTCCCCATAAATTGTCTGAACAGAATTTTCAATTAACAATTAAAGCTAAAAGCTGCTATAGGCAAATATTTTCAACATAAATGAATAAGCTATACTTATTTACAGGCTTCTTTGTCCGGTTTAATTGTCTGACTTTGAGATATTTGGTATTAATGCTGTCTGCTTTCTTTCGGAGTAACAACATTTCAATGTAGATCCATATAATATACAGCAGTGGTAAAAAAAACCCAGGGGAACAAGGTGTTACTAGCTAGTAAAATAGAAGTAGAAAGGTCTCTCTTGGTTCAACTTTTGGAGCAAGGCAGGATTCTGTGCAACAAATAAGTACTGCATTCACGAAGTACTGTTCTATATTGAGACTGAATTATACATATGACTATGATTTGAGAAATAGATGCTTTCATTATATAGTAGACTTTAACACGTGTTATGGTAAGCCAGGACTTGAAGTGGGCGTACCTTCTTGGTTTCTCTTCTTTAAAAAGAAGGAAAAAAAAAAACCCAAACCAACCCAGAAAATCATAATGACAATTGATGGAACATTCTCATCCAGGTTACAAAATTTTACATCATTCTGGTCACAGAAAAAACACTCTACACAAAATGAGAGAAAGAGGGAGAAACAAATATGATTTACAAGTCTCAGGACAAAAACCGGTGCCATTACAATGGGAAAGCAATTTGATCTAAAATACAGAAGAGTGAGAAAAGATTTCATGAGTCATCTGGAAGCTTCTATACCATAAAACAAAAGTTTGTACTCCATAGAAATGTAGTCAATGCATTTTAAAAATATGAAAGTATTTTTTTTGTACAGCATATCATTCACCTTTCTGTCTCATAGCCGCAGAATAAAACCAAGACAAATAGCTCAGAAAAATCCAACAAAGTAGCAGCTCTTAAAATGGCCATTTCAGTTTCTAAACCAGCTAAAAATTCTTTGGCAGCATAAGAAGTTTGTTTAGATACAGGATATATGAAGGGTTAAAATTTGCTCTGTGTGTCTTAAGAGGAGTAAAGGATATGAACTGTCCTTGTCTGAAAACAGTATGGCACTGTGTGAAACATAATGTTCCACTCACACACCTCAAGATCTGCTCTTTTTGTTACAGAGTTTGTCTTCACTGACCTTACTATTATACTCATGTTATGGTCAATAATAAACACTAACTACTGATTTATACTGCAGCAGCAAAATTCAGTATGTTGAAGAGAGGCCAACAAAAGCTGGTAAACCCCTGGTTGGTTACTGTTACTTAGAACAGAGAATATAAATGGGACTTACTTCTTTCCTAGTGTTAACAAAATTGAGATGCAGCCCAAGAGCGAGCAGAACAAGAATAGACAACATACTTCATCCTTCCCAAAGTTGCTGCCTGTTATTTTATAAAAGATGAAATACTGTGGAACACAAATCACATTTTCAACACAGATACAACAACATAGCTCATGACTTGTTTTTCTTCCAGGCTTATGTCTGAAATCAGAGTATTAAGAGTGAATTAAGAGCAAGCAATGTTTGGAAGAATGCTCAACAAGACTGCATGCAATTTTCAAGGCATGCAAATGGCATTTCTCAGACTATTACAAAGCTTTCACTAGACCCAAGGCTGCCTTGCATCCACATATTAGAAGAAGGTGGAACCATCCTGGGGCACTTTTCAATATCAAAGGGATGTTTCTAGATGTAGAAACACTTGTTAACCATTCAGCCCTTAACACTGAGTGTTTATTGAACCATTTATTGAACAAGAAGTTGAAGTGTGACTGCCTGCCTCCTCTGCCCACACAACCACAGCTTTTTAAGTGCCCTCTTATATAAACTTCACTCAGATGACTCAGGCATTCTTCTCATTGAAAAGACTTCAAACCAACAATGTATAAACAAGCTAGAAGGTTTATTTACTGGCTCAGCCTACAAAATATCAAGAAATAATGAAGTTATAATTGGAACCTGGAACATTTCCATTAATTTTAAATAAGATTTAATTCTTCTCTGTAGAACAATCTTGATTTCATAGCCAGCCATATATATGTTTTATCCAGTGCCTAACCTATGCCTTTTATCAGAGGTAACTGTAAGTATTATAAATAGCTGCAAATTCAGCACTCAATTTATGTAAACTCACTTTCTGACAAGGCCACAGTAAATGAAAAGTTGTACAGAGATCTGCTAAATGGAGCAGATTTATGTTCTCTCATGCGAGTTCCAGTCCATCTCAGCTGTATTAGTCATGTGATCTGTTCATCAGTTTACAGCCTACCATTGCTCTGTCAAATACTCATTTTTGAAAATTGTATATCTCTACACATGGAATCAAGTTGGAGTCACTACAGGTCTCGTCCATTTCTTTTTGCAAAGATTTGCATAGGGTTGTTCTTACCATTTTAAATCAGTGTAGGTTAAAACTCCAGGAAATAAGGAACAGTCTTTTGAGAAGCACATAGGACTAAGTCACTTATTTGAATGAGCTGGGAGTTGTCATTCAGTGATTTAACCAGGTCTCCCAGTAAACCACCATGACCTCATTTTTTATTTTCACTTTGCTTGTTTATCGATCTAAATCAATTTATATGATAAAGTTGAAGACAAATAAGTTAACCCATTCTAAGCACAAGGAATCAAGCTGAAATGTTACAGCAGTAAAATATAGACTACGCTAGATGATTATAGAGCAGGAAACTGGAAACTTATGGATTGTGAGATTAGAAATAAAAGAAATTGGTTCCTTCTGTAAAGAAAGGACACAATGACACCTCCTTCAACATTTTACCCATAGAAAATCTGAATATAGACTTCTGTCAATCAGCTTGACAGTGAACAGTCAATTTGGACTGATTTCAAGAAAAATGTTGATAAAGCATTGTCAAAATAAAACTTGTCAGTTGGAAGCATCGTGCACAAAGGATCTTATTCCCAAGCCTAAAACTAATGTGTCAGGTAGAAGGTGCTTAGAGTGGGCAGGTTTAAGAATGATAGCTTTAAGTAACGCAAGCAGTATATTTTAGTTACATGTCTGAATACTAGACCCTCATAGATTCCAATTTTTTTTTTCATTTTATCAAATCCAGCCCTCTATTTTTACAAAGAAATAAAAATTGAATCATTTTAAAATTAATAATTCCAGTATTTAAAAATAATAGCTGGATCACTGCTGACCTTCTGTTCAGATCCCAGTAAATGAAGCCATAGAATAGCAGCCCTCGCCATTAGAGCTGTCCCCTCAAAAAAGCAAGAAATAGGCAGAACCACAGCCTTGTTTAACCTCCACACTTAATCAACTACAAAGGCCCTGTGTGTATTGGAAGGGGACAGGGAAGGTGATGACACTGAAGTGCAGTCTCCTTCTATAAAAAGAATATACGACAGTTTGTGTTCACGACACCAAGACAGTAGGGGAAAACAAAACAAAACCAAAGTCTTTTTCTGCAGCAATAATGCTCTACATTACTACCAAAGTAGTCACTACTGCCTTATAGGCAGCAACATCTATCTGTGATATGGAGAATGCGTCACAGAAATGAATCAATCGCACATGACAAACAAAATATAAACAATCCACCCTGCAGCAGCAGAAACTGAGGCTGAGAGGTTCTCTTACCATCAGGAACATAAAGAATCACTAACAAAATAACTAGAACTTGGATCTACAGGTTTCTCAAGTATGATCTTTTATTAGACTTATGATTGCCTGGGAATAAGGTTATCCTGACATAACTGTACTTACCATTGGTGTATATCTGCTGGGCAAAACTGATGCTACCTTTCTTTAGACAAGCGTAACTGTGTATACTCCAGATTGCTTCGTTAGTTTACTGTAACAGTAGCATTATAATGACAATCATCTCAGATGATCTAATTCAAAAGAACTTAATTTGGAATAATTCCTTTATATTCTTCTTAAGTTCTCCTTATATTCTTAAATAATGGCATTTTTCATCTGTGTTATTGGTGAGTTTCTCAAGGTAAAGTGATACTCAACATTGCACATGCCACACAGATGACCTGCCTGCAGACCCTAGCAAAGACAGGGATAACTGCGAGAAAGCAGTTCTGCTTTCTCTTTTAGATAATTACTCATTGCTCCAGGAATTCCTCAGTTTTTCACCAGCAGATTGGCTAGAAAGCTATTCCTGATGTCTGTCAATACCATTTTGAAAGATCACTGTATCCGCTTGTTTATCTGGTGATATTTCTTTATGGATCCTGCTATTAAAGTATCTAACCACCATTAAAAACGCTGCTTTTCTATTTATGGGAAATGTTACCAACAACAAACCACCAAACTGCTTTTTCAAACCCATTGCAGGAGACTATAATATGCTTATTTTTTAACTCACAAGGACTATTACTGTCCTGAAGAGCTTGTGCACATGCTCATCAAATGCACTATGGAATCCAATCTAAATATTTAACAGTCACATTGCAAGACTTGTCATTTATAGCTGTTACTTATCTGTTCTTTCAGCATACAACAATTGATTTTAAGGATAACAACAGATGCAAGCAGCACATGCTTGAGACTGACTTTGGCTCATTATGATTTAGAACAGCATCTGAAACAGAAACCATATATAGAACTTTGTGTATCAGTGAATTAACCTAGTGGTTTAACATTTATTTGTAATCAAACTATTTTGTGATACACAGAAACACATTGTCTTCAAGACAGGTTAGAAGAAAATGTAAATTTCCAGCTAGCTAGGATGAGTAATTATTTTGGAGAGAAAAGTTTTCCTCACCGCTTCCCTACTGCTATGAAAACTTTGGGAAAAGAGTGTTTTGGTTTTGGTTTTTTTTTCAGAATCAAAGATGTTTTTTTCTCAATTACCGTTGAAGAAATACATGAGTTTAAGAAAATGAACACCTTTGTATTGCAATAATTTTTCTTACCTTTTTGGTTACCCTATTCTTTGCGCCTTTGTGTCTATTTATAATATTCACATTTCTCTCTGAAAAGTCTTGTTACAGCAACTGTGATGCTGAAGTTGCCAATTAATTATTTATGAACTACTAATAAAATTGTTGAAGACATTTAGAACACTTTGTTTCTTTAGACACAAATGTGTAGTATGGTATTTATATTACAAATATGAAAATTTTATGTGAACCATTTGTCCTTAAAGAACAGTGGCCTTGACTAGAACTCTACCCAAAAGGAAGATATTTGCCAAATATAGTAGATTATTATTTACATGCTAAAAACATATTGAACGGATTCCTAAATTTAAGGTGTGCACCATTTGGAGAGTAGTAAATAGCTTAGTATAGTGTTGTTGAATATGTTAATGCATAGAAGGATTAAGAGACTTTAGGTGATTTGGAACACAGCTTGAATGTTACTTGGCTAAACGTACTAACTTTTTTTCTTTAATATTTCTAGTTGTTTCCTCAACTTTTTAGGTGAAAAGAAGAAAAAAAGAGACTGTCATGTATAAAGAAGGTGGCAACAGAAACTGAGAGTCCTTTCCCCAGCCTTTTACAGCTGTATATATGATATATGCTGTCCTACATAAACTTACTTTTAGTCAGTGCTCTCACTTCAAAAGCTGCTAAGATTCAGAGATAACTCCACTTAACAGTCCATTCTTATTTAAATGCAGGCTACAAAAGGAATGGAAAACCTGGAGAGGGAAAAGTTATTTGCTAACAATATGGGGATAATTGTATTACTAAGTCAGTACCAGGCATATTAGCTTCTAAGCATGAACAAGACTATTACATGCATGCTATTATGTCAGATTACCAGAAATATATAACAAAATTACTGTATAGAGTACAGAATAATCAGAACCTATTTAATGCCTTTAAAAAATAGAAAGCATCAGCATGCATTTGACCAAATCTCGGCTCTGTCCTTAATTTTTTCTGTGTTTTTAATAGTTTCTTCAGAGCATTATACCCTGAGAGCCCAAGTGATTTAAATTTACACTGAAGTATAGCACACATGCAGAAGACATATTTACAATATACTGAGTGTACACTCAAAGTTTGATGTAATACTAACATTTCAAACTTTCCAGCAACTTTGAACAATCTCTATAATAATTCCATCAGAAAATAAATAATAATAAAAACATATCCCTCCATTTTCTACAAAGTATGGAACTTTAATCCTCTAATTGTACTGGCCTGAGCCTTGGGATGGGCAATTCTCTGCCCTGAATTAGATCTCTTTTGGACAGAGACCGTGCCATGGAATCTGTGACCAGGTGTGCACTACATCACTCTATATAACACAGATTATGTTAGAGAGCTGTGGTTTTCTTGTGTGGTTGGTTTGGGGATGGGTGTGTGTGTGTGTGTGTCTTTTTTTAAACTACTTACAGAAATTCTCTATGAGACATCTAGATTAAGGGAACAACATTCAATGGGCAAAATATTACTTGTGAATTCTCTGGATTCCATTCTTCCACCACAAAAAGTTTTTAAATATTTTCTAAAATATAGTTAAACTAATAATTCTATTAAATTTTTAGAACACAATAGTATGAAATGGACAGTTTTTTATAAAGGTCTTTTATTCAGTAAATGGTAGCAACCATCTGTGACATTTAGATTTGAAAAATGCCAGAAGCACAAACCACTACAACTACTGCTGACAGCGACATACATTAGGATGAGTGGCACACACAGAGCCATGCTTGCTAACCACCTGAAATGATGTTCATTGATAAGAACAGTAGATATTAAACTTAGTTCTAGTTTTGCTGCAGAAATTTTATACGAAAAAAATTTCTGCTTTCTTTGCTTCGATATACCGACAGCTATGGAGTGATACTTAAGATTTCCCCAAGAAAGTAAAAACCTCGGCTTTAGAGCTATCAACCTAATTGAATGACACAGATGAGAAAAACAAAACCTGTACAAGAACCTTCTTAGGTGCCAAAGAATTTTTATGCTTCTGAGCTTCTGTTTTACTGTAATGGTCTCAAGGCAGAATCTTGTATACTACTTCATTCTTCCCAGATTTTTCACAACACTACAGTCAAAAGAAAATTGGGAATTTTCGGTCCTTCTTGGTACTTTAGTGAACTGGGAGACATTCTGAGCTATCAGTCTTTTCCTCCTTGATAATATTCTGGAATACCCAGTACTTCACCTATGATTTCCTGAGTATTTCCACAGCAATATACAGTCATTAAGATAATGTTGTGCTGACATCACTGCAGAATCAAGCAAATGGTATAGTGGCAGAAAACCTTTATACAACTCTTTTTCAGGTTGTGTAAATTCCACTGAAAAAAACTCATTTAACTGACATTATGACTTCTTTCTATACGAAAGGTCTACAAGATGACAGATAACCATATTTTCTATCATAATATCCTTTACAAAAGTAATTTCTGATGAACAAAAGATGTTTTAACCTTAAATATTGCTTCTCATTTTTAATGCTTTTAAACTCAACAGCATAGCATTTTCTCAATGCTTTTCTCAGTATGTTGATTTATATGGTAAGAATTAGCACTGATTTTTAGAACACTCAAATGTGTCAAGTAACCTTACATTTTCAATTGCCAGATCATAGTTGTGTATTACATACAATAAAGGTATCTATTTACATAATCAACAGCTTCATTCAGGAAACAAGCAGTGTATCACCTCCTCTGAGAAAAATAACTACAAAATAACTACAACTACTATCAGAGTTTATTTTGACATCAGTAAGTAGTTAAATAATGTTATACTAATGAATGCTTTTAAGGGACAAGAATTCCTGTCAGCCAAGGGTTAACATCAGTATTAAGATGCTGGAACTGATATTAACTCTTTTTGTATCAACATGTTATTAAAAAAATATTTACTTTAAACTGGGCTGCATTCAAATTAGAAATGCAACAGAATTGTTTAAGATATTTCAGGACTACTGAACATTCAGGTGAGCTTTATTTTTAATTTCTTAAATGTTTTTAAAATTTTTCCTAGACATGCTCATTGTAACAGAACTATTAGTGTCCTTTTCCTAAGGGCACATAGCTTTATGTTCTTTTTCAATTATTATACATGATCAGTAGTCAACTGAAAGAAAACAGTAAGACAAAAAATGCAATAGGATCCAGGTGACTACAGAAAGTTGGAGGTTAATTAATACAGTCAGTTTTTATATCTGCATAATTCTCCCTCTTAAAGCAAAATGAACCATCAATCTCACAGTAAGAAATTAGTTTCAGCTACTATTACTTGGCCTCTGGAATTGCAGAGGGCAAAACACTAATGTTATCTTCTTGAACGTAAAAGCAATGATAAAAAAAGTATTAAATAACTATGGGGGGGGTTTAGGCTGTGGATTGGGGGAGGTACATGAGAGAGGGTATTCTAACACATAGGTTTAGCTGAGGAACAGAATCAAGCATGTATTCTAAGCAAGCTGCCTCTTCAAAAGAACGCTGCAGGGTGTTCATCTTGAAGATTAATCAAGACCCAGAAATACATAAGCATCTGTAAAGCTCAATTTATTACTAATCCTACTGTGGACTAGGAAAAAGTACCGGCAAATATAAGCAAAACACTATATTTTCACCATGTATTCATGTATATAAATTATTTACCTTTTTATATCAATTAAAATGTTCCAACTCATTGCAAAATCAAATACTATATTGTCTTACTCATACCATGAACTTACCAACGTTACAAAATAACCCCCCATACTTTTTAATGAAGTGTTGATTCTTAAGTCTACAAGACCAGACAGTTTCATCAGCATTATAGCATTAGAAAGCAAATCAATTACAAATCAATGCATTGCATTAGCTAGAACAGCAGGAGGTACATTCAGAATGAAAATAAGGAAAGGAAACAAAGGAAACAGAAAAATGTATGTAGACTACATACAAAAATACAAAGAGGATACATACCTGGATTAAATTCTTCTTAAAAATAAAATACAAATTACATACCACCACCTTTATATTATTTTCCATTTATGCAGAAATACTGTACGTAACTCCATTACTATTTTGCCATTCTTCCTTCAGCCTTAAAAACGGTACAATACAACATGAGGCTGCTTCTCAGTGATTCAACTCAAGTGCAATGAGGCATGCTGTTAGTCCGCAACGGTATCTGTTCTAAATTCCACCGTATTCCCTAGGCAGCATTAAACGGTTTTTTGTTTGGGTTTTTTTTGGGGGGGTTGTTTCTTTTTCCCTCCCTCTCTGTTTTTTTCTCCCCTCCTACAACTTGTGCTAACAGCTAAGAGCAATCATGGTGTTAACTACTAATTCATTCTGCAGCTCGGCTTTATTTCTCCTCTGTAATAGCAAAATGGGAGTCAGTGTCCTACTCCCGCTCAAATACAACATCAACGTGAGAGAACAGTAATCATCCTGGGCTTATGTGCTGGTAACTTCACCCGTTGCTGTTTCCTCCTGCCACTGCTTCTGAATGCAGTATTCGCTGCAATAGCCACAGCCCTCCTGCTTGGAAGGCAGCCCCTCTGCTTCACAGATAAGAGTAAAACAGGCTTATTGAGAAACCCTGCTCACAGAAACAACACACACAGCGCATCGTGAGAGCAAGCAGGAGTGTCAGTGGCCACAAGGATAACTGTGAGATACTATTTCCTGCTTGGGAGGGCCATGTTTCAACCAACCTTTTATTTATCAGTCTGACATGACCCAGAGAAACAGTTGAACAGCTTTCTTTCAGCAGAGCCTTCACCAACAGCTGATAATTTTTGGCAATGAATCTGCTAAATGGATTCATAACTATTTTCATTCCACGATTATTTAAAGATGCTCCATATAATAAGCAGCATATCACTGTTTTTCAGGAAAATAGTTTTGTATGTTCCCAATTAATACCTAGACAGTAGGACTCGGTCATTTGTTTACTGGCATTCAAATAGCAGAATGGATTATTATTGCGCATGCAGTGAGTAAATTCTCCTGTACAGAATACAACGGGTGTTTTTTCAAATGCTGGCTGATTTAATAGTGTGCGTAACTCCGCATTCAGCCTTACATGTACTGAAGTATACTTAAAACTCTGGCACATGAAGAAGTACAGAAATACAACCAGAATGATCCTATATAAAACCATTCTACATACAAAGTACACACATAATCTAAGTGTAAAAGTTTCATCAAGTATATGTACATGCATAAAACCACAGGTATACTATTATCCCCTTTAATCTTGGGAGGTAGCAGAAATGCCATACAAAATCCTAAGTTTTCAGCTAGTAAATTATGTTTCCTGTATAAAAATACACAAAACTCTGGACTTTCTGGTAATACCTGAAAGCAACTTTTAATTCAGTTATTTACTTCATAAATATATTAAGGATACCTTGAATAAAAAGCTGCACGTAGAAGTATTTAACAATTTTTAGTAATATTTATTTACAGCTTATTGGTCGTAGCTTTCACTTTCTGCAGTCCTTGTATTATTGTTAGTAATGCAATCTTGGGATACGATGCTTTATAAGTACAACTTATAAATGGAACATTTCTAGAACAAAATCTCTTACAGTGGTAAAATTAATATTTTGCAATTTTTTGTACCTCATTGCGAAAATAATTACATACCACCATATTTATTATGTCCGGCTGAAATGAATACAACCTGTAAATACTCCATTAATTAGATTTATAGTTAAGAACCAGATGAATGAATGGTTTATTATTCAAACCCTATTGTAATTATTAGCCTGTGGCAATTACTTAATATTCTGTCTCAACTTAAACTGATGCTTCAAATCTGCCACATTGCATACCAACAAAGAATACAATAAAGTTTTTATCTAAGTGCACAACAGGAAATTTCACTGATATTAATACTCATGTGATGTAATAATAATGACTCTCAAAATCACCAGGACTGCTCATGTAAGGATTAAAAAAAAAAAAAAAAAAAATCAAGAAAAATGAGGCAGCCTAATCAAGCATGGCCACCCACAGCAGATACACACTTACAACAGAAATAAATAGGGTTTTTATCAGGATTAAGCAAATGGTCTTGAGACTACAGATGGTAAAACCAGTAAATATTGGAAATGTTTTCCAAAAATATAAGGGTTTGTCATTTAATAAAATCCGGTTTGTAAGTAGTGTTAATTCATGACACTTCAACTAATATCGTCATCTTCAAGCAAGACTCTGCTTATACTAATCTGTTATGTCACCAGATGTTGAATGTTTCAGTTTGAAACCACTTATTTGATAGCCCAGCATAAGCAGGGAATCTTGCTCTGCCAAATGAATCATTCAATTGATATTTAAGATGGAAAACCAAAACCAAACCAAAAATCAATCCAAATCCTCAGAACTAATCACGACTTATCTGCTCTGGAATTAAAATTCCACACAGAGCTTGGCCAAGCCAGCAAAAGGCTGACTTTGCTTGTAATGATGCTGACCAATCAAGAATCTAGTTTCATGTGTAAGTACATACTCATTACTTGCAGCTGGAGTTACCTTTGCAACAAAGGTATGTTATATCTCTGTGTCACACAGCCCTTTCATAGATATGATGCTAAGAACTTCCTATAGTAAATGTATGAGTAGAGGTGTTCATTCTGTATGGAGGCTAGAATTCTCACAGTTCTGGTAGCCCAGACACTTGTAAACCAACAACTGAAAGGAAACTACTATTCATCAGCCTTCAATAAACCAACACAAAGGAGCAGTTTGCACGCGCGGGCTACCTGCGTTTTGTTACTTGCCAGTAACCTCACATGTTGATGAAGCTGGCCTTAAAGAATCACACATTTAAGGGTTCACACTGATTTACTGTACTTCACAAACACAGTGTTAAGGAGAATAAACCCCACACGTAAAAGGAACAGGAGAATACTGACTGTGTACAGAGATGTTGCAGTTCGTTACAGAATCCTAGCCAATCCCTATATCTTAACTGAGAAAAACAACAAAACCCACCAAACTGAGAAAAACAACAAAACCCACCAAACTGAGAAAAACAACAAAACCCACCAAACTGAGAAAAACAACAAAACCCACCAAACTGAGAAAAACAACAAAACCCACCAAACTGAGAAAAACAACAAAACCCACCAAACTGAGAAAAACAACAAAACCCACCAAACTGAGAAAAACAACAAAACCCACCAAACTGAGAAAAACAACAAAACCCACCAAAC
The DNA here is from genome assembly GCF_015220075.1 of Falco rusticolus. NCBI lineage: Eukaryota > Metazoa > Chordata > Aves > Falconiformes > Falconidae > Falco > Falco rusticolus. Next base: position 17,516,746 of record NC_051193.1, on the reverse strand, counting down.
TGAGAAAAACAACAAAACCCACCAAACTGAGAAAAACAACAAAACCCACCAAACTGAGAAAAACAACAAAACCCACCAAACTGAGAAAAACAACAAAACCCCATCAAACTGACAACAAAAACCCACTAAATACCCCTGTCTCCCCCCCAAAAAACCCAAACCACACCCCAAACAAAACACCCAAGGCCAATGAACAGCTATTAGCCTTCATGGAGAGAACAGCTATTCTGCCTGCCTGTTGCCAGGATTATGTGGCCATGGCTTTCAGAGATGATTCTTGGCATTTTTAGGAATACAAGTCTTGCCTAGTGAAAATGTTTCACTAATTTCCATTGCTATGTTCAAGTAATAAACCCAGTATTAAATAACATATAACTGTTATAGATATTATTTGACTATATTGAAACAGTGGCGATTATAAACCGATGGAACAATTTGGAAGTCATTTACATTTCATGATGGATTTTAGGCCGAAAGTTGAAAAAGCTGCCACAGAATTAAGCTCTTTCTCTCACCCCCCGCCCCACCCCCACCCCTCACCCCGCCCGCCCCAGTTAAGGGCTGGCTGTTTCTTTGCTTTCATGGAACGAAAGGCAGTAACTGTGTTAGTTCTGAAATCGTAATACTCTGACCTAACCAGAGTGGGGGGGCGGGGAGGAGCAGGAGGGAAGCTCCCCCCGGCCGCCTGCAGGGTGCCGGGAGCGGGGAGGGGGATGGTGGCGGCCGTGCCGCTCCCAGCGCGCCCCCTGCTGGCGGCCGTGCGGCGCGGCGGGCACCGTTTCAAATGAGGTAGCAACACGGTCGGAGCCAGCCCCGGGGAATTCAAGAGGCGATCACATTGCCGAGTTTTGTTTTGACCTATGGAAAGTTCTCCTACAGCTCTTAATAGATATTCTACTCTACAAAAAACAGAGGGAATTGTCTAGAATATTGCATCTCCACACCCTTTTTTTTCCAGCAGCACACAGAGTTTTAAAGATATTTTTCTCCACACAAGGTATTTTTTTCTTGACAATTATTATTTTCTTTAATGTAAAGCTTAATGTTTCCTTCTAAGGAGACGACTGTAATAAGAGGGAGAAAGAAAATATAACTATGCATGCGACAGAAATCTTGGTATTTCATAAGTGCACAGGATCCACCAGCTGGTTTGGATTTTACTTCAGAAGACTGTCCTAAGTGTGTCGGAGTTCCTGAAGTTACAAAGGCTAAAGCCATTTCTTATTCCACATGAAAACTTTTCCGAACACTGTTTCCTTAAACCAATTGCTAGGTTTATAAAATCATGAAGTTTGAAATCTGTTAGGTGAAGTAAAACTACTTTGGGGATTTTTTAAAAAAATAGCAATTAGCAGACAAAAGGCAAACAATTTACAATCACGATGACACCTTACTGTGGGCTGCAATTTAAACAAAAGTTGGCCCTGATTTCAGAAAGAACCACAAGATGGGATCAAAACAAAAAGCAAATACAGGGGGGCAGCCAGGGGAATCCCAACAACTACTAAAAGAAAAAAAAAAAAATCAAGAAGGGCCAATAACTGAGCCTATGTCAGGAGGATAAGGGGAGCTTTCTCCCCATCCAGATATACAAGCACCCGGAGTCATAACGGTATGTATTTGAAGTGGTAACGTTCTCCTGAAATGTAATCCTCTCATTTTGTGCTTTCCTTATGACTATTTTGTTCTTTGTTGCTCTCTAGGAATGGTTCAATATAGAGACTACTTGGGTTTCTTCTAGGAATGTAAAATGTTTTCCAAAGAAGGATTTTAAAATTAAGACTCTGACTCAGTTGCCACTTCTTGTGTAAGGAACTGGTTTTTGCTTGATGCTTTGCTTTCTATTATTGTGTCCCTTTATGCTTTGCCATAATTATAACATCTTCTGCAGTAAGTGATCTCTTACAGATACTATCATTAGAGCATTAAACTCTTCACTAATCATAGAAAAGACAATATTTCTGTTTTGAAATATCTAATCAGATTATTGTTCTACTAAACTGTCTCTGATTCTGGAAGAAAACACCAAAAGGTTTGACAGAATATGATCTTCATTATTCTTCCACAACCACAATAAAACTAATTATGCAGCTTTGTACTTTATGCAGAAGAATAAGCTGGTCTTTAAAGAAATTAATGTAAAATGGCCAAGGACTCACATTAGCATTACCTTTCAGGAAAAACCTTACCTTTTTATCTTTTATCATAAAATTGTCAATTATTGGCTACATTATTCAATATTTATTTTTACTCTCTTAAAATTATGTATAAACTTATTACTGGTGATATTGACAGGAAAGTATAATGAATTTAGAGTAACATAATTTATCTGCTTTTTCACATTTGCCCCATTATTAAGAGGGAATAATAAAAATTGACTTGTAAAGTAATTTATTTGCACTGATTCTTTACACCTTGGTTCCAGACAAAACAGCCCTTATAATATGCAAGTGCTGCCTCATACCTAACTACATGCATTAGACTGTCCTGGAGCTTTCCTGTCTCGGGTCTATAGGTGCATGCATTCCAGTCCCAGCTGAGGAACTGGTTGTTACCTTCAGCCTGGGATTTCATTTTCTTTGATCCAAGGTCTCCTCAAATACAGTACAGACGTCTGACTTCAGCTGAGCTTTACAGGGGAAGCTGTAATTATGACGTGAGCAAGACAAGGACCAGAGCGGGAGACCAAAAAAAAAAAAAAAAGGGGGGGGGTTGGGTAGGGTGGTGGTGGTGTAGCTAGCAGCTCAAGAAGAGGTAGCATACTGATAAGAAAAGCAATAAAATGGGAGAGGAGGGAGAAAAGAGAATCTAAAGATGGCAATTCACTATCAGCAATGATCAGCCCATTTCAAGGAGTGGCAGAGGAAACCATTCCCTGCTTTCCCATCCCAGTAAAGCATGAAAATAGAGCAGAAACACTCGGTCTTATCAGGGTGATGCACGTATCAATGACTAGCCTAGTAACCTCCTAATCCTAGCCTTCTGTTGTTCATATTAAGTACTAAATAGTTGTTCTACACTCTGAAGTCATATTTATGTTGTTTGCAGAATCTCTTTGCATATGGTAAAACTCACTGGAACAAAACTGACCTAGAGTGGGAGAGTTCAGCATCTCCATTCCATACTTAAATTCAAGTATATACCTAACAGCACTACGAAAAGCACTAATTAAAAGTAGTCTCGAGACTTGCCATGACTGGCAGCAGCATGGAAAGATTCAGCAATAAAGAGCACACCACCCAACTGGAAAAGAAAAATTTCTTTGGTAGTGAATTAGAACAAGAAACCCCACACATCTGAAAATTGGTAAGGAGTGTAGATCACAAGAAAGAACTGTAATGATGAAGTAGGAACTCTAAGGCAGACGCTGCAAGGATAAGCTGAATGCTTGCAACAGTCCTGCTCACAGTGCTAGGATTGCCAGAGAAACGGGTTACATCAGTAAACCTGGAACCAAGGTAGTTTGCTGTCCTAGATATCTTTTTTTAATATTTTTTTTTTCTCTGAGCCATTGCTTGGATTCCATCACTGTATTTCATTAGCTTTTCAGTGTATGACCAGTCATTCTCTTTGTCAAGATCCTGACTTTATTAGTGCTCCGTTCTTGGCTACTCTCAGCTTTCTTTCCTATCCTAGATCTCCCACTGACATGATTGCTTGTCATTCCAGTATTTCTCTCTCCTCATCCTGGGACTTCTTTCCCTTTCTTGCCATCATGTTCAGTACTCCACCAATTCTTATAATTAACCACCCCAACTTTCTTTAATGCCATGGATTCTCACCTTTGCAAACCTACATATTCATCTTTCAGTACCTTCAGTACTGCATTTCAAAAGCCAGCTTTTGCCTCCACAGGATGGTGCCCTTAAAGAACAGCCCAACTGATTAATACTAATTGGTTTATTTTTCCTGTTTTAAGTGAAGCACACATTCTCACTTGTAAACTTTCTCTGATAAGAACCCTGCTGAGTTTCAGTCTTCCAAGGATTGCCTCAAATGTTCACAAGATGCTCTATAATTCAATTACAAATATGCTCCAGGAGCTGTATAATTCTATAGCACGTTGACTTAGCTACAGGCTACCAATAAAACCAGTAATAAGTCATTTAACATGAGTCCAGAAACAACCTGCAAAATGCTGTAACATGGTTACTCAAAATAGATACTGAAACAGAAGGAAAGGGAAGAATGTTACCATGGTCCCTTTTTGAACTCTGAAGCAAAGGACAGAATTGAAATTCAGTTATCGAAGCGAGCATGTTACACTTGTTTATTTTCTCTTATGACAGTCAAAAGAGAAAGCTTAGTTTTCTTAACATCTATCGTGAATCATGCTATCTCACTTTTTGAAGAGGAAAGCAAAGTGATAATTCTTTTTTCTGACCTTGCTTAAACAGAATTCTCAAATAATGGTGCAGCAGCTCATAAAGGTTTCTTCCAGGGTCTATCATTCTTAATACCTCCAATTAACTGAAGAAAGCAATTTTTAACTTTTACACCAATTTAAAGGAGAAGAGGAATAAATCATAAAATACCTAAACTCACAATACCATAAAAGTTAAAATAAGCCTTCAAATAAGTTAACTTTATTCTGATAAAAGGCATCTCCATTTTCTTTTCTTCAAAATTCTTTTGTCTTTTTGATACATTTTTCCACTGAGAAACTTTCAGAGGAAGTAATTCCAAGGGAAAAAACAAACAACAACAACAAAAAAAGTGCTAGTGAGTTTACTTAAAAAGATAGGAAATAAGAGAAACAAAATCAGGGGTTTTTGTCAAAGTTAAGGTAAATGTGATTTTATCATTTTACGTAGTACATATCCTACACAAAAGCCATAAGACATGAAAGATAAGGTGGTAGAATAAATTTTAAGTTAAAACATAATCCAGTTACAGTTAAGCTTTGCTAGATAATTTACCAAAAGGGCAGCACAAAACTTCCATACAACTAGCAGTTAGATGTATTGCTTTTTATGACTTTCCTTCATGCCTCTGATAAGAGGGTTGTGATCCTGACCTATTAGCTGAATTTCTAATCCATTATCTCTGCATAGAACCATGTATTCTAGGCTGCAATCAGGATGAAGTCATTGCATGATTTTTGAAGCCATAAACGAAGATGAAATCAATCTCACATTTTCTCTTTGAGGAAATAATTGATGCTATTTGCAAGCACTGTACTCCTTGTTGCGTGTTCAATGGCCACAACACAAGTGAGATACACTCTTGAACTTCTGCCTTTATCAGTTTTGTCAAAGTAAACTTCCTAAATTCCACTTTTTGAAAGCTGCAGGGTCAACTATGAAGTGATCTTAGAAATGTTAGTCCAATCTCCCCACAGTGACCTTTTTACCATCTTCATGTAAACTCTAACAGTTCAGGCACAAGATAGTCAAGATCACTTGTACCACAGTAGTAGAACTGCTTGATATAACCAACCAATATCTTTCTTCACATAATAACAACAAAAAATAAGCGATTCATAAAGAAAAGACATCCCAGAAAGTCTTTTAACTCCTCAGGTATTTTGAGCTTCCTCATAGCGTCAATTGATATTTTAAAACATTGTCAAAATATCTTAAAATTGACAAACTTACACTGATACTAAATTCACTTAATTGAAAAGAAAGTGCACTTCAACATCTCTTTGTTTTCAAATTGTCAGTTTGCCACTTTTTAAATATGTCATCCTTGAAATAAACTCACAAAACTTTAATAAAAGAAGCTTGTTTGCTGACAGCCATTTAGCCCAATCAATATGCTGCTTGTCACTTGAACACTCATTTCTTTTGAATTGCATCAGGATACAAAATATCTATTATTAACACTTCATGGAAAGGACATACCTGTTTATTCCCACTTCAAGACACATTTGCATACAAAATATTACCTGGAATGCAGCGTTCAAGAAATTGTTCAAATGAAAGATGGCTTTTAAAAAAATAGCAATTTCTTTCGGCCTATTGAAATCTTTTAAAGGGAAGCTTTGCATTAATCTCAGAGCCCCATAGCTCCCAAACAAAGAATGATTTCTGGTTACCCACTCCTAAACTCCTATTGATGTCACTGTGTAATTCCTGCTTTACTATTAGTTTATCATGGCTTTTCTCTCAATAAGACAGTAAATCAATAGTGCTGACAGAACTCAGCTACTGATTAACTTCTCTCTGTTAGTTAGTGTTCTCACACTGAGCATCACCACTGCATCCACCATATAGTTAACCATGAATCACAAAGAACAGCGTAAGAACAATACACAGTGAATAGTTAATTCTATATAATCTTTTTCTAAAATATTGTAACACATACCAATATTTTTTTAATTTAATGGCATAAACTATATACAGATATGCTATACTCATTTTGCAAACTAAGAAATAAAGCAAACAGGGAAGATTTGCCTAGGCAAATCTGTGTCAGTATCACTGTTGAACTCCAAGTTATAAGACCAGTCAATATAGCGCCACTATTTTGTCACGTTTTGTTTCCAATACTCAGCACAGCTGTGGAATGATACAAGGGGTAACTCACATGAGTAGTCTCCTGCTTATTGTTAGCCTTAGGAATCAATTACTATGCTCTGTATTTTATAAAAAAGCACATCCATCTCAGAGAAGTGACCATTATTTATTCAAGTGAGTCAAGCAAAACAGTCTCTACCACACATAGGATTAGTAGCTAAAGATATAATCGAAGTGATGTACAAAACTGGCGTCGGAGAGAGGAAAGGGGAAAATCCATTTGATAGTACTCAAGGCTACCACTGTGTTAAAAAAACAAACAAACAAAAAACCCCCCAAAACCCCAAACCTCTAAATGCATCTTTTTATAATTATTGCCAGTACTTCATATCACTCATTTCAAATCTGTTAAAGAGCTAAGGCAAACAAAAAAAACCTCCACCTGTTACTGTTTCTAGCAGCACAGTGAACATGAAACTGAAACACAGATACTAGGATTGGATTACTGTAAAAGAATTCTGGTTTGGATTTTTGTTTTTTTTAATCAATAAGCAGAGCAGCAATTAAAGAACCCTATCTAGTCCTGCACTGTCTTTTTAAAAGCTATTCATTTCTGATTTACAGTTTTCCCTCAAATGATTAACTCCTCTCCCCTCCCAAACATGGGAGGGATTTCCCCAATAGTTTTATCTTAGTATTGCTATATCCTATATGATTGCAACAAGGTCTAACTATTGTTATTTCAGAGACACCGAGGCAATTTATCATAAAGAAAGATACATTCTCCAACAACAGTTTGGCACTTTTCCTGTCTGGTCATACAATGCCTCTGGTGAACCACTGGATGTCATCCCACCTTTGATCAGAACTGCCTAATTCAATTTCTTATTTCCATAGGTTAGGATCAAAAGCATGCACTCCAAATATTCTTACTGGAACTTAAGCCACCTGTATATTTTCTAGTACAGTAAGAATTCAGGTTTGTTTCAGCTGTGAAGAAATACTTGAAGCAATAGTGCTCCACTACTACTTCACGGGAGGTATTTTGTTATTGTCTATTTTAAAGATCATCCACTTGAGAAAACTACACACACACACACTCATCTCTGTTCCAAGCTAAACCTACGTTCCTAAGCCTCCAAGAATAGTTAAAAAATACAAAAAAAAAATTACCGTTACTTCTCTGTTCTCTAAAGGCCTCCAGTGATGGATATGTTACCTACACCCTGCTCTAATGCTTAAAAGCCTTCCTTGTGCTTACTAAAGGTCATGATTTCTTTTTCCAGTTCGTTAAGGATAGTAACAGTTCCCTTCTTGTGGAAGCAAGATCTTACAGCATAAATACCTACACACAGGGATTACTTTCTGTGGAAAATTACTTATTTTGCTTTATCTGTTCATTTGCCTCCGTTATGAGGCTCTATGAATATTACATCTTCTGTAAAATACATCAGGAATGTTTAGTTTCCTGATCTTCTTGTGCTGCTTGTTCTTTTTGTCGATGGTCCTTTTTTAGCCAATTCCAAGAGTAAAGCTTATTGTGATTAGGCATTGGCAGAGATTCATCTTCCATGCCTCTCAGATTTTCTAAGCAAAGAATAGCATTTAATGTCACATCAATTGTACTAAATCAACGATGAGATGTTACTAGTATGTTTCTGAAAATCAGTTTATCTTCAGGAAGAAAAGCCAAAAGACCAAGGCAACACACATAACTAAGCCACTGAAGCATAAAGCACTAAGATCATAAGCATATTTCAGGCACAATAACTTTATCAGAAGAAAAATCTTACTCAATTTGTAGGTTAAAATGAAGTTAAATAAACTCTTAATGTTAAAGCAAACTACTAATCTGTTATAACAAGCAATCAGGCCAAACATTTTATTTTGCTTTGTGCAAGGTCTCTTAATGTGTGCACAGGCCCAGAAAAAACAGAAGCTTGGTTGAATAAAATGCTAGCATGTAACTTTGCATTACAAACACATCTAATTTTCACTAAAAAAAGGCCGCTTATTAAGACAAGGTTTAGAACTAAGCTCTGACTTGCCTTCAGCATTAGGCATGTGCTTGGTGCAGGCATCATGGTAAGAACGTAAGCCACCCAACTGAGAACACAAAAGGTGCCCATTTCCCTGTATGACTATTTCTATTACCATGGGAAATTCCTAATATAATGTTCAGTTAAACAGCATCAGAACGATTTAAATACTTTTTAGATTAAAGTTTTTCCCCTCTAATATCTACATGTCTCCTTGCAAGACAACTCAGCTGTTCAAGAGCTGGGTTTTCATAGTCTCCAATGTCCCAAATTAGAAGCATATGAAGACCAAAATTTAACAAGCTTACAATGAAACAGTAATTCAGGATTTAAATGACATTTTAAATATTTACAGAAATTTTCCACTTCTTTTCAGAAAGACTTGCACATGAGATATTTGATTACATCTCCCATCCACCTGATATTCAAACTCTTTAAAAGACTTACAATAACTTCATCACCATCTTTCAGCCCCAACGTAATACTAGATTAACTGCTGAGTAATTTTTCCTTATTTCAGTGTGGTGAGTTAATCTGACTACTTTGCTACAAAAAACAGTTCAATGGCACAGTGACAACCCAAGATTCCCACTCATGCATGCTAACTTGTTTACTTAACCATCTTCTAACTGTCAAACTCAAAACTACTTTGAAGAATGGCAGTAGGAAGAAGCATATTAACATTCCTTCATTCAAAACTTCTTTCAAAATATGAATGAAATGCAGCTGATTCATCAAATCATGAAGTTACTGACCACATCACATTATTTATTTGCTTTTAAACTTGGAAATAAATTTATCCCACTGACTAGACAATTAGACAAAAGGATGACTGTTCACAGAGAGATTCTGTAAAAGCATCTTAAGACTACAGTAGTCTCCGTCTACAAAAAAACCTGGATTCTTTGGCATTTTGATGACAGTTAGGCCAGGACTTGTCCTGCCTACTTCCTCTAATGAGCTAACATTCAGCTTCAAAAAAAATAAAATTAAAAAAAAATCAAACCAGTGATAAAGTAGGATGCAGAAACTGAGATCATGTGAATCAGAAAAACACTCTTCCCACAAGACCCCAGTATAAACAGATCTTTTTCCCACTTTTTTCACACAGGCTCAGTCTATGAATTATCACAAAGGCAACAGAACTCAGTAAAAAAGAAAACTGAATTGATTCCCAAAAAAGCAGGAAAAAAATAGCTCAAAGGAACTGATGAAGCTGCATCTCAGATGGGTTTGATTAGTATTTACCACTAAACAGGTTTGGCTTTACTGTAAAAGCATAAAGTGGCACTGGACAGCACGGCACTCAAGAACAAGCAGTATTTTCCAAAAAGCCTACACACAAGTGAAACAGGAAGGTAAATCCGTGACCTTTAAGTTTTTTGGTAGGTCATTGTACACACTAAAGACAAAACTTCTGTGTTTCTCAGAAGTTATCAGCAGTAAATTTGCAGTAGTGTCAAGGCTGGAAGGCAACTGATGGCATTCTTTTTCTGTATTTTTACTTTCGAACTCAAGACACAACTCCCCAGTATAAGCTAGTTTCCTCCTGTACAACAGACTGTGTGAACGCTGAACAGGAGCAGATTTTAATCCACAAATTATTTATTAGACCTTGGGGAGTTAAGATCCAAAGTCTCATACAACTTATCTCAAACTTCTTTCAAAACACCAATCCCAAAAAGCTGTGTGAAATAATTACCACTTAAATACTGGACAGTGGAGACAGCTGCTTCATAAGCATTGCTTCAAAAAGGCTTGGTTGCTTTAAAACAATTGATGTATTTAAAAGGAATTACAGAAAAAGCAAAAAAAACCCCCAAGAAAACACAAAAACCCCACCCAACACCACACCTTAAAAAAGCCCATTTAGTTAATGACAACAGATAATTATATATTGCTACTTTTAACACTTTTTTACCCCCAGAAACATAGAATATTTTTTTTTAAATACAGGTGTTGCCTCATGTAGAGTTCTGGGAGTATCTCTAGTGTACATTCTCTTGGATTGCTGACTACCTCAGCTTAGGCACATGACTTCTTCCTGCTTTGACCAGTGATATTCACTGGTCTCTTTTCCTTTTCATGGAAAATTAAGAAACATTTACTTAAGGCACTAATGCCCGACTTACAGCAAATGGATTCAGTTCCTCTAGGTCTACAACCTTCCTGCTACATACAGCCCTTTCAGAGAGACTAATACTGACTGAGGCTGCCAGCACAGGGAGAACAACTTTGTTCCATGTAGAGCTGTAACTGCACTGCGAGAAAGAGCCATGTGGAGAGACCACCCTGCTGTGCTTGCCTGCCACACCAAACCTTACCAGCAGCTAATGTCAAACAGTTCAGTGCAAAAAATGGGATTTTAAGAGTTGGATTATTAGCTCCCTTTCATTAACCAGGAGTGGCATGGAACTGACATAAGAGATAGTACTACTTGGCAAAACCTGATTATGTCTGAATTCCCAGCTGCTCATGTGAGGCCATAGTTTGTACAGTTTCGGAGCAACAGTGAAGAAGAAAATACTTGGTACCTATGCTGACCACATAAACAAAGCAAGTGATCAGGATAATTTCCCTTAATTATCACATCTAATAAAAAAATGTCTGCTTAGGCAGTGGTATCATCAGTAGAACTTACAAGATATTTCTAGGAAAAAATATCAAAACAATGTTTTAAAACCCATTTATATTAAATATTATTGAAGTACTGATGTTTCTTAATATAAAATTTTTTTCAGAAATAGATGCTGAAGTTATGGTTTCTGGATTAATATGCAACACAGATAAGATGGCCAAACTATAATCATTTCCCATGCCTCTAAAGAAAGTTTCAGAATCTCATCCTCTTTCTGTTTCAGAAGAAACAAAATACCCCAAGGCCAGGGAACCACACAGATTTAAGGACCAATGTAAGGAACTGTCTCTACTGTCAGAAACTCAGTCACACCCTCAGATCCCACTGTAACTGAATAGCGGTTTACAGGAACTAGAAACCTTACACTAAATGCCCCTTCCATCTGAGAAAATTCTTTAAATTATAGTAACACATCAGTAGTTTTAAGAGCAGCTCTTACCTTCTGAATAGCCCTGGCCCATCTTGCTTTTGCGAAATTACTTTCATCAGCTTGATCTTTATTTCTCCTGGAGAAGTGGGGGCAGAAAAAAAAAAGTACTTAGAACAGCAAAGTATGGGGAAAAAAAGAAATACTAAAAGACCTTAGATAAGTCTATGGACAAGCAAATCAAAGCCAGCTAGAACCATCATCCATTTGTTCTGTATTTCCTCTGTATATAGTATCCTCTACATACTGGAAAAAATTAGCTCTGTGGAGGCTATTCTTTACATAAAGTCAAGAAAACTTATCCTGGTAATTAGTGTAACAGTAACTTTACACTTAGTAGAAAAGAGCTGATCCAAAGTCACACACTCATCCTCCTACTCTATATGACAGGCTGTTCAGTAAGTACTGTTTCAGCACGTGGATTCACAAGTGCCTTTGCTTTGTCAGTACCAAATCCAAACAAACTATGCAAAATAATGGAGGAAAATACTTCATTATGATCTATCTAGCCATATTATTTAATATGGAACATTTATTTTACTCATGTCCGATGAATGACTTGACACCATGAGCTAGATCAATATTTGTTGCAGGGGATGACCAGGTTTGAGATAATCTTCTAATGTATTTTTCCATTATTGACATCTATTTTCAACTCCAGTTCACTTTCTCCAGAAGGTAAATAAAAGTAAAAATCTCAGAAAACCTGATATTCCTATTTCAAACAGCTTTGTTTCTCTCCTAGGGTTTGAATGTTAAAATCAAATATAACAAACTGAAAATACTTAAGTTTTTATAACTACTGTTTTGTCTTATTTTCATTACAATTGAAGATAAGGGTAAAGAAACACATTTCTCTTCCATCTTCTCCCTATTAATTTCAAACTGCCCCGCCACACTCTACTTGGGCTGTTAGCTGATAAAACAAAACAATGTTTACAGTGAAGAGTGCCCAGACCTGACAGTGATTTGGCTGTAAAGTTAGAACACAGCATACATATGCTTGGTTTAGTATACAGGAAAAAATAAGCAGGCACTAGACAGTAACTACAGTGAAACACATGGCAGTATCTCCATATGCTGATTTGCTCTGCTGTAACAAAAATATTAAACTGCAGTTCTGAAACAATTCCCACCTATTCAGGCATTCTGAAGCAATCAAGCTATATTCAAGCAGAGAAGACAGACTCGCAGTATCCCCTTTGGATTACAGGGGGTTCCATTAATTTGAAGAGTATACTGGCTTGAAAAGACATGATTTCTGTTCCATATATTATTAACATGCTATAAAAAAGTATTGGTAAAGGAATATCTTTCCCAGTTATAGTGGTTCATAAATCAGGATTACAAGGTCTTTGACACTGAATGGCAAGAAAAGAAAACAGCAACAACAAAAACCACTCAAACCACCAAGAGAGGAAAAAAAAAAAAGAAACCTTTGAATTCCTTCAGTAAAGGCATATCCTTTTCAGACACAGAACTAGCACTGTCACCAAGTCTTTGCAAGCTGCACTAAGTGTGTTACTAAGAAGACATCAAGACATCTTGGAACCATTTATTCCTCTCAAGGCTTGGAATAAAGCTCTACAAGGGAAGAAAAAAACCCCACAACATTCCGAAACAACATGCCCGCCCCCCCCCGAAAAAAGCCACCACAACAAAACTTACATTTGATCACATAAGCACCATTAACAGAACTCTAAAAAATCTTTGAAATAAGAATATGTTATGCAATCTGTTGCCCCCACGCAGAAGCTGTACAGTTACACAGGCCCATTATAACGAGGTTTCATTATTCAGCGATTTCACCACACCTGTGAGGAATGTTGGTTGAAGCTGAAAAATGCCAGTTCAGTTCATGGCTGTTAAGGACAGGTTAAAATTAATTACCTATTACTACTTAGTATAGCCTCTACCACTCTTGCAAGAATCTAAAAAAATACTGCCTTGTACAATAACAGTTAAGTAACAATATCAAAATACACAGTAAAATTCTATAGGTACAATCTATAGAAGACAGTGGCATCCCGTCTATTAAGTAAAGTTGCAGTATATTTATATTATACCTCAGTGATATCCCTGGGTTCACACATTACTGTCTAATTATCTTGGACTTTTGGAATCATGCTCTTTTATCTGAGGAGAAAAATGTTCTCTCTGATAGGCACAGCTGAGTGCACATGATGCAAACTAAGTATGAAAAGGATTGTCTTCCCCTGCCCTTGTCTCAGAGGCTGAATATTTGCAGGTTTAGCCTTTTTCCTTTTGACATCATTCACTTTTTTGTATTGTAAGGTAAATCAGCCAAGTGATACTAGTAATTAGCCCAACCTATCCTGCAGCTGTTAACTAGACTGGAAATACTAGTTAATAATTAACCTTAGGAATTCTGAGGGTAATTAACCTCAAGGTCAGACAGAGAGCTGGTTGTCAACATTGATTGAGAAGGAACAGAGAAAAACAGCTCTCTCTGCCTTAACTGAAAGTAAATAGGGTCGAGGGAATTCTTAAGTTTTGAGGCAGACAAAAAATATTTAACTGGTTTGGGAGACTTTTAGAAAGTCATAATTCTGTGATCAGACTGCTGAGCAGTGCAGACAAGGCTGTTCAATACATTTCTGCTCGTGCTACATAACGACTCGCACAGACAGGCACAGTAGGAGCAGCTTCTTTACCTGTTCGCTTCCTGCTGACACAGCAATAGGTCCAGTTTAGTCAACAAATGATTAAATTTCTATACAGATCTATCAAAATTACTTGGTCCCCTGGCAGACAACAGTTTCTCAATACTGACTGAAGCCTCCAGATGACTTGCAGTTTACAGGAATTCTGAGTAGCAAAGACCAGCAGATACTACTGGGAGCGATCTGTACTGCTAACTGAACAACATATGAGGAATGTGTTTTGTTGAAGACAAACACATCACTATAATTTTTTGAAACCAAGAACAAAGCAGAACCAGAAGATTAGGACACAAGCATTAAATCAGAAGATATGGGAATCATAGCTGATAATTAGAAGACCATTAATTCGCTGTGGCAGACAACAAAAAAGTTTGGAAACCAGACAAATGCCTTAAGAGTGCCTGAAAATCACACTGATTGACAGTTTCTACAACATAGTGCCCAGCTGTGGTCTCTGAACCAGTGCAGTTCACAACACAAGAACAATCAGAAGGGGAAAACTGGAAGAGAAGTCTCATAATGAGAAGACCAGCAATATTTGGATATGGCAAGCTAAGCGAAAAGCCTGGGTCAAAACTTTGACGCATTGTGCATCAAACTTGGTAGGTCTCCACATCTCCTAGCCATAAGGACCAAAATAATTAACCTTGTTGCAGTCAATTTACCAACAGAAGACAGTTATGTGCAATGGAATGCACAGGCTGGATAAATGTAAGGGCTGTTCAGTCTGGTTTATCAAAACCCAAGGATTTTTAATAGAAAACAAAAGTTACACTGACACTTTTACTTAACAGATGTTTTCCTCTCAATTATGCTGCCCAAATACATTAAAATTGGTCTAGTATTTCAATGATGATTTGCATTTCCTGTAAAATTAAATCTCGCTACAGAATTTGGTGTAAAGCAGTTAATTATATAGCAGTTGAAGTGTGGCCATATACACACAAACAATGATATCTTCTAAATGTTTGTTTGCAATAGGCAGTCCTGAACATCTGCATTGATTCCTAACCATTCATCATTAATGTTGATTTTGTCAGCTTTGAATATAACTGAAAATAAACTATGGAAGAAAAATGGAAATAACTACATTCTATTATGATGTATTATGACTTCTTAAATCAGCAGTTCCCACTCCCCACTAGCAACAAGTCATGCTGGAACTAACATCTTATGCTTAAAAACAATCTGAAACAGAAAGATTAAGCAGTTGTACTTGGGTGGTATACTGCCACACAACTGTGATTTTTTTGTTGTTTTGCTTTCTTCAAATACGCTTTTCAGGAAGTTGTGATAATGGGCATTCTTGTAAGAATATGGGATAAGGATGCTGATGGTGATTTCTAGTTTTATTCTGCATTCTTTTGTAGTTAAGAAGGATAAGAAAGAGTAATTAACAGCTTCTGTTCTCTAGAATACCAAAAAAAGTAACTTCTGAAACATGCACAATTTAACATGCATTGGAAGTATATGATATGTTCATAAGATACTTGAAACTTCTGAGGGAGGATTTACATATCTGTTACTCATTTATACCGCAGCAGCCCAAGTTCTTTAGGAATATCTTTGTGTGCAGTGAGGCCCTAGATGTAGAAGCTGCTACCACAGTCTTGCATATCAAGCCAAAGTGACATTAGCAATATTACATACACCTGGGCTACAAAAGCTTGTCCTTGTTATAGCACCTGCCAGATGATCTGAAGCTGACTGCACTGAAAGAGCTTCCAGCTGACAACAATCTTTGCATCAGTAGCTTTCAAGTCGACTCATGCACTCAGAAGGGAACACCGTTCTTATTGGAAAGTATATCTAGGATATGGAACTCTAAAAATGGCATCCCATTAAGGATTATTGTACTATAAAGCTATAATTCCATTTTAACTAATTTCATAGTTCTCGATTACACAGTACAGATAGAAGAATCAGTACAACATTAAAAAGGAGTAAGTAGCAGTTCAGTAAAGTTTAGGAAGAACTGTAAGCAGTACATGTCCATCTTGGCTATAATCACAACTTGATAAAATTGCAAAGTAGAATTAAGCAAGCCAGACTTCCCACAGTTAGCTATAACACAGTAAGGCTTACTCCTTTAAGCCTTGCATATATTCATATAACTTAGCATTACCCAACTACTTCATAGAGATATTTTTGTGTGTCTTAGTGACAACAGAAGGCAGGCTTTGCTCCAAGATACTTTTTTTGTAGCATTAAATCTATATCCCTACACAGGTTCCTATTTATAGATGCTCAAGTTGCATTTGAAAATTTAGTTTTCAAACACAGGCAGAGAACAATAGGTCAGCAACCAGTTACTAATCTCTACAGTAAAGTTTTAGTTTTAAATTTAACTATACTTTCTCCTTTTGCATTTGCTTTCTTACGGTCTACAATCATAAATTTCAGTAGCTATATGGTCATCTTCAATCATATGTTTATATCAGTTATATTGCTGCTGAGTTTCACTTGAAATAGTTTGCAGTTCTGAGTTCTTGGTGGTTTTTTTCTGTTTTAAAACTAAAATTGTGAGTCTTTGTTTGGGACAAAATATTTGATTTTATCTTCACTTGTATTTTGAGAGCAACATTATCTACAGTAATGAAATAATATTTTCTGATTTCTTTGAGATCACCTTGTGTACCTGCCTAAAATACACAGTACAGCAATAACATCCATCTTCTAACCATTCAGATACAAATGCTTAGTAACACATGAACAGAAGCTAAAATAGGCTTACATATGCTTTAGTTAAGTTCTTAGCCATTTTTATTTCCCTAATTCTTTTTCTGGTTAATTACCTAATCATTAAGAAAGTAAGTCTTATATAAGACATACACCTTTTGACTCACCTCTAGAGAAAATGAATGAAGTTTCAAGGCATGCATTTATCCCCACAATAGCACTCATATTTTTCCAAAGTATGAATATTTCCTCCACTTTTTTCAAGGTTTCCATAGGTATAATTTGTATTGATACTGATCTTGATATTTTCATGAAAGATGTCTATTCCTGCTTGTTTTTTAGAAGTAACCTGAACCAAGTCCATTACCTGCACAGCTGTTAAAGATAACCCATCAATGACTGCAGCCTGGTTACCCCTCCTCTTCCTGGGCATAATTAACTACTTGTTGCAAGGGAAGTACTTGTCTCTCCCTAGTGTGTTTTCATCCTTCAGACTATACATTTACGGGTTGCTGCTGTTAAAGCTGATTCAGGAAGTCAGAGCTTGCTTTAACAATTATTTTCAAGTTAGGTTATTTTAGTATTCTGACTTACAAACTTTTGTTTCATATCAGGTAAATAGTAAACTAATCTGTGTTGTTGAGAATGGATACTGGGAAAGGGAGACAATAACTGCTTAAATCTCTGTATTTGTCAAAGTCCTTAATTTGGTACACTATGAATTTAGCATGTAAATTGTGCTTGTCCTGAATTTTACTACCATAATTATAATTAATAACAATTATAGTTTATTATAATTAATTATATATATGCTTTTCTGCCTTCTTTTAAGTAAGACCCATCATAGTAGCATTCAAACCTCTTGCACAGGCTTTGAGGCATCCTGTGATGTACCCATGGACACTAGACCTGAATTTAGTGCTCTAAGCATTTCAAAGGATTGACTGATCTCTAGGTGAAATACAAGTTTTGTCACTGATGTGAAAGGAGGCAAAATCTCACTCTAATACAGCTTTAATTAATTGAGCTGGACAAATCACATGAGCTCAAGATTAAAGATAGTTTCCATATATGAACAGGACAGCAGCCCAAATAAAAGGTCAAACTAAAATGAAATCAGATAAATTCTCTTTGTGAACATAATCTGAAACTGCACTGACAGAAGAAGCAGAGAGGTAAAATCAAACATTTTGTTGGGAAATGGCAATTTAGAAGGATTAAATTGGAATCAATAGAGGAATAGGGAAGAACAAATTCTGAAAGTGTTCTATAGCTGAGGGGTTGTGGATTATGAAGTTTCTTTCATCATCTTTGAGTACTTTTTTTTTCTAATGCAAAAATAAGCAGAGAGACATAAAACCAGTTGTCATTCAAGACATACTGTTAGATCCTCTGTGAAACACCTTAATTTATACTGCCGTTTGCATGTTATGATAAACTAAACACTCTGAGGCACAACTCTACAGTATGATAGAGGAATTCTATTTCACTCTGACAGCAAAATGCTGAAAGATCTGTTTGTGAATCTCAACAGTTAGAACTCCATCAGTGCAAAAGCTAACATACACAAAAAGGCAAGATGTTTTGTATAGAAACCTCAATTCATATTGAGAACAAACACTTAGACAGGGTTTACAGTGACAGCCAAAGGAATGTGACATTTTATTATACTCCTGAGACAACCACAAAATTATTTAGGAATAAACTTATCAAGTGCATAGATTTTTGTTTCTTTTACATCACTCCAAATGATGTAGATGCCTTTTGGATTCAACACTGAAATTTTCTTATTATTTGATGAACTATTTTTCTCAAATATTAATGTGCACTTTTCTCAAAGGGCTTGGTTTGCAAAACTAAGTGGCACTTTCCTTTTCATTATGCTGAAGGAACTTATGCAATTACATTAAACCTGTTCTGAAGAACCACTGCAGTTGAAGGCCTGGTGCTAGAGCGTGTGAAAACAGATGTACAGTAATCCATGCCTAAAATATTTAAATTCCAACTCTTGCCACTCAAAGATGTGAACTGGACTGAAAGCTGTCATTCTCATCAGTCCAAACCACAGCTTGTGATTTTGATCTTAGTATACTTAGTATCGTGCCAGTAAGTAATAGCTCGTATTTTTCCCTATATTGCTACAGAACGGTATCTTTGAAGACAGATTCTATTTTTTTTTTAAAGTGTGCCAAGACAGCAACTCAACGTCTTACAAATTAACCTCCAGGCTTTTCTGGTGGATACAAGGGTACTACAAGGCAGTCTTGCTACCTAAGAAGTCCTCTCCAGATACATTGTCTCTTCAGTGCTGCAACAGCTACATTAATTGTTTCCCAAGTGCAAGATATTTATCAGAACAAAACAACATACAGTTAGGGCAGAAACTGACTGACAAGACCAAAGGCTAATCACAGAAACCAGGTGACACAAAGAAGTACATCTTGGTGTAAGACACAAGCATGACACCGTTCTGCTGCCCAGTGAAGAGCCAGCTTCTAATCAATCCTGAATCTGTCAGTGTCATCTTGGACTGTTCCCAGAAATAGAACAATATTTAACACTTACAGAAATTTTATGGATTACTCCAGATTTTGCCCAGGTTTGCTGGGTTTGTCACTACGCAGCATTTTTTTAGTCATCTGTTTCTCACCTATTTCAACATGGTATCATTAAAACCATTGTTTTCTTCTAAAATGTCCAACTCAAAAAATAATAATGTGGGTACAATTTGGAAAGACATTTTTCTTTATTCAGATAAACTCAATCTTTCTTGCATGTTATCAAGTCTCTGTATTCATAACCAATGCCTAATCTTTCAAAGTTTTTCAAAAAAATCAAAATCTATAAAGTTTTTGATTGTATATGCATGCAATAAAAAAAAAGTGACTTTTAGAATTAGGATGGGCCTACAGAGCGTGTTACATCAATCTTCCACATCCAGATCTCTCTCTCTCCATTTCTATATCAATCTTAGAAAAAATATCCAAAATATCCAGTATCTTTCATGTCAAAGACAGTGTGAAACTCATTATTTGTAAGAGAAGTTTCACAGAAGATGCTGTACCATGATTATTGCCTGAACCTGGCCTCATGCATGAAACTGTATGAGTAATACAAATTTATCGCGTACCTCAAATAGATCCTTACATGGATTCAATCCATCTCTACTTCTAAATTAAGTGAAGCATAGAAATACATAACTACTGATAATTCCATCAGGTTGAATAGCTGTAAGATTTTTGGCTTATTGTTTTAGTTAATGAAAAGATATAATAATAGTAGGACATAATAATTAATATGTAATAGTTAAGAAAATAAGAACAATTTTTGGAAGAATCTGTTCTTCAGAAGCTCTCAAATGATTTAAAGAACAGGAAATGTCCTTGCACTCCACCTGTACCAGGACACTGAACGCTTAGCTAGTGTCCTACTATAATCCTTACCTACTGCAGCAAAATCCAGAACCAGATTTGCTTTAGGTAACTAACGCTGTTCCTATTTTCTCCTTCTAGCCAGCTTGATTTGCAACCAGTAAGGAAGAGAAATAACAGAAGAAACTCCAGTGCTCCACACAGACTTCTTTAAGAATATTTTATAATGGAAAATCTTATATGAAAGCATGTGTACTTACCTGCTGTAAATTAGATCTAATCTGCCCATATTTAAGTCATCTTTAAACAGACTCTTGCACTGCAAAAAGCAGTTGGGTTTTAGTCCAAACTTTATCTGTACCTGCAGCATCTGCACTTACGTGATCAGTGTTTTCCCTGACTTTCAGCAATTGCTGCACCATGAAGGAAAAAAGCTGCCTGCCCTCTCTCCACACCATTGGCATATAGGGCTTTTCGAACCTTGAATCTTGATATCCACGTCAGAAATGAAAGTGTTTCCAAGGGAGATGATTTTACAGTTTGGGTCTACAAATGAATCTACTGCATAGTAACTAAAAGGAACTGAGCTCAGGAGGACAATTAATTCAGTGAACTTGTTTAGTCATATATCAATGATTGCTAGTCCATGGACAATATGCTAGAAATGTCTGCATTGATAATCCACATCAATACTTGAAATTCCATTTGAAAAATCCATACAAATAGGTAATCAGTTAATGAAATGAGGGAAAAAAAAATAATATGAATTTATAAGCAGCAGCTTACTGCTTTCATTGCAGACTAAACAAAATTCAAGACATGAGTTTGTAACCAAGTAATTGCTACGCAAATGTTATAAATTAATTCTCATGAAGTTTACCCTGCATGTGAATGTGTTGGTATCTTTCAGGGAACCAGCTTAAAGATGAAATATGGCACAGCACTAGGAGCCTAATGAAACTTCTCATAAACACTTGGTCCTCTTCCCAAGGGAGCTCTCTTTTCTCCTCTGTTGTATAGCGCTTTCTGTAGCATTCTTGTACCTCTACCTGAAATGGCTGCATTTTCCTTTTTTTTTTTGAGACCTAGTCATACAGACAAAGGGAATTGCCTTGCACAAGTATCGATACCCAACTTGACCATTTTAGCTTTTCCATAAATGAACAGCTTTTCTAGTAGTTTCAAGGGAATATTTGCACAGAGGTTGAATATACATCTTCTACACACAGCTGTAAGTATTAATCAGATAAACTGGTTCCCAGAAGCTGACAAGGCTACTTAAATAAATTACTACTTCTGCAAGTAAGGTCTAAGCAAAGTCTATTAACCTATATGCGATGTAAACTTTTGGGGAATGAAAGACAAAATAACTGCATAACAGTAAAGTGTTAATACAGTTACATGAGAACAGAAATGCATAAGAAGGAATAGGCCTTAATCTAGGACACACAAAAAAATCCAAAAGCCCTTCTTATTCCATTCACACCTAAAGAATTCATTGTGAATAATGTTATTACACAGAATCTCAGGGGAAGTCAGAACGATTTGTCAATTATTATGAAAGGTTGTCACCATAACAACAATACAAGACCATGAATATTAATAATGAAGTCAATTAAAGCTCAGTATCAGGTCACAACAGGATGCAAAACAATCACCAGAACACTTCTGATAGCCATAAGCAAAACAGACATTTGTGAAAAGATTTAAAGAAAACAAAGTTATAACATCAGGTTACTGGGAGGAACAAAACAGGATATAGACTGATAGGGATAGATACTGAAAGAAATTAGTAATAATCTCTGCCATGTGGAAAAGATATTTATATTTTAGTTTAATACATGAAGTATTTTATAATTACGTTTTGTAGGCTTATTTTATATGTACCACAAACTTGGCTGTATCTTTTGTGCCAGAACTAGACATTATACCTCTTTTCCTCTCCTACTGGAAGATTGTCCATGATTATCTCATTCCTAGATTGGAACATAAGGTCATGTTCAAAAACAAGGTATGACCTGCAGAATGTGTATATTTAAAAATTGTGCTGTATTAAACCCCAAATACAAAAATCTGATTTCTACAAGTTATTCAGAGGACCCCAAGCAGAGCCACTGAACAGTTCTAATTCCTTCTAATTCTGCCACAGAATGCCTGTCTTTACAGAGACGTAACATAGATATATATAGATATATATATCTACGGATATATAAAGCTCTCTAATTACATTTTCTTTTAATGTGAAATAATTTGGACAGGACCATTAAAAGAAAAAATTCAGTTTTATCAGTTCCATTTATCATCAACATCTCAACAATTTAAAAAAAATGCGCAGCAGTAATTTTCTATCAATATTGCCTGCCTCTCTATCAGGGCCCTGAGTGCACCAACAGACACAGTAAGACCAGCCCTGCCTGGGGCCTCTGCAGGGCATCCATGAGCCCCACAGCTCCACTGAGGTTCAGCCTTGGCGCTCCAGCCGCTGCCTGAGGTTACCTTAAAGGAGTGACTGTCTCTAGCTCACGTGCAGCACTGCCTGTGTACCCATGGGTCCAGACCCTCACTCCTAGATTGACTGCCTGGCTTGAACTTGACCCTGCTTCACTGTTACTGACCTGCCTGGTGATCACTGTGTTGTGTCTTACCCGGGTTGCCATCACTAAACCTGATCCTGACCTGTAAGACCTGACTCAGCAGTCCGACCTTGAACCTGTTTCATCACCACAAACTTGTCTAGTCATCTGCAAGACTGTTTGACCCTCGCTGCTATTCCCAGGCTCGCCTAGGGATAGTGGGCTGGGGCACTGGCTGGTGAGGCCGCTGCCCTGCATGCTGTGTTATCCTGCCTGACTGCCCACCCCCTGGGGAGCAGCTGGCTGCACTGCCTCATCTTCACTTACCTAAGGCCTTAATTCTGCATGCCATATTCATAAAAACTCAGTTGAGTATGAAGATTTTTGCTTTCAGTGTGCCATGAAGATCAGATTTGTAGCTGTGCACTAGTTAATTTTACAGCAAAGTTTTAAATAGATCCTACTAAGAACTTCATGATGTGAATTAAAGCATTTGACTTTAAAACCAAACAGAAATAACCTACCAAAATCTACTTGGGATAATTCTAGGAATGAAAATGTACATCAACATGTCATATTAGCTCACCATCATTTGTTCTAAACTGCAATTTTGCCCTGCCAAAGTAAATGTGTTTTGTTCCCCGCTACTCTTAGGAGTTTTACACATAATTGTTTTTCCTGACAGAATTGTCAATTTCCTACATGTTTTTTGTCTCAATTCTCTCAGTGTTCTTTTTCCTCAATGTCTTTCAAGTAGAATATTTTCACTGCATACTTCTAACTGTTAATTTATCTCCTTTTCCACATTTTTTCACTCAAAATTTTTGAACATCTAAGAATAAAGCTGGTAACAATTGTAAAGTTGACAAAGTAGAGGCATATAACAAAACCCATAAAAATCTCTTAATCTTCAAATTCAATATTTATGGGACTTAGTATTCTCCAGCTCTAATTGTAAACTTTGTCTATACATCTATACTTTTCCTGCTGTGGAGACATACTGCAACATTCTTTAGAATTCTGAAGAAGTGTGTTGGCTTTTTTGTTAAAGTAGATTTTGAAAGAATTACTTTTGCTCCATTCAAGAGCAATAGTTCTAGGCCACAGAAGATCTGAAGGAAAAACACATTTGAGAAAAGCTAGAGAATGGAACTGAACTTGGAAAGGGCAGCAGAGCAGGAAAGATCATCAATGAGCACGTTAGCTTGAGTGTCAGTTGAGAATTAAGCCTGAGAGAAAATGGAATGAACTCTCAGTGCTACAGTGATATTCAAAAGGGCTTAATTTTACATAAGGCTGTAAGCCACTATTACAACAACTTTCTCTTATTGAAAAGATCTGCCTTACTATGATAAAATAAATCAATAACATAATTTATTTACAGTTTTAAATAGCCGATCTACAAACCTAAAGCAAATATTACATAAAGCAGAATACCTTCCTACCCACACTGCTTTCTATAAATCAAGTAGAAAGCAGCTGCCCAAGCAGTCAAAGAGCTTAGAGGAATGTTCTTTAACATATGAAAACAGTTCGTATTCAGGGAAGTCACTCAGTTGGCAGGTGTTTTATTTACACGGCCATTTTACCTTGCCTTTGGAACACAGAAGTATCACATGAGTTAAACTGTTATCTAGCAAAAAATAAATAAATAAATAAATCAGCTCTTTTAGAAAAAAAAATCAAAGAAGATATAGTTACACCAGCCACTTATCAAGATTCATATTCTCTTCTGAAGATCAGATGTTTCTTCTTAGGTTTTTTTACTCTTAGGTTACCTTCAAATAGATTGTGCTTTCAGAAAATGCACTGATGAGCGTCTCATACTACAATACCGGCTTAGAGAAAGAATGCCAATCTAAAGCAGATGATTTTCAGCTGAGAAGTACAACAGTTTTTGCTAATATTAGGTCTTAACATCTCTGTTTAGTTAAAAAAATCTGCTAGTTGTTCTTTATATACTTTTTCTATAGCTAAGGAAAACTCAGGTTACTTCACCTACCTATCCATTAACATAAATAAGTGTTTACTCAATATTTTTTATTTGCATTTAAAGCAGAGACTCAAAACCAGCCATTTGTGCTGTAGGAAATAACCACATATTGTAAAAACATTCATATTAAGCACTGTGCAGATCCCAGATATTCTATCACACTAGATACTATAGAAATTAAAAAAATACTGTTTCTTTTCATCTTAAAGATGGGTATATTGTGCTATTAATGCAAACTAGAAGATATCATGATAAACTAATTTTCTCTTTCTATGTACTGTGAAGATTCACATATATCAGCTATGATTTCTGCATCCAGGCTCAGTCATTATCTTGAAAATAATTTGATATAGCTCAATTAGTTCTAATTGTTTTATCTAGACATTTTCCTAATCAAGAAAGGGTTTGAGGAGGAATAGGAGATTTAAGTATGTAATATTGTTTTGAATCTGGGAGTTATATCCTGAAGAAGTTACAGGGAAATTTCAAATGGCAGTGGACACCCATGTTTAGCCAAACTGAATTCTACCAGAGTCCCTGCCTGAAAACTGTTCCTTGGAGGCCCCCCTCCACCCCACACATAAGAAAAAAGAAAACAAAACACCACAGATCCCTGTAAGTACAGTATGTCTGAAAGTACAGTATTGTGTTGATGGAGCAGCTTAACCACTTAGATAGAATATGCACTTGTATGAAACATACTATAAGATGTTCCTCACAGCTTTCCACAATAAATGAAGGTGCTTCCTTGGGAAGTAGTAGTTCCCTTCTTCAAATGTGTGGAAAAGCATAGTAGCAGTGATGAGAAAGAAATGTGCAGTGATACAACTGGAGCTCAAAAACAACGGCACAGGGACTGCGATCACATAACATGGGGCTTCATTTTAGAGAACAGTCTCAAAACAATAATTAAATGCAAAACCCCTCATGAATTACAATGTCAACTGTATTTTATATTTTAGAAAGTAATATGCCAGTTCTGAAAGGCTGGGAACTGGTGGACAGTCATAGCTAAAAGGCTTACGCATGACCTAGTCCTACATTTTTTGTTAGGCGCCTCCTCCTTTTCTTTCTTTTGGATTTTACTTCTTTTTGGTAGTAAATATGAAAGGAAACAATAACACATCAAGGAAAGCTATCTGTAATACAAATTTGAGGAACAATCTGTCACTGAATGACCACAACAGAAAACAAACGTATCTGGACAACCACTAACTGCTTAAACAGCTACACAGTGGAAATACACTTTTACTTGCGGGAGTTCCTGACATATAGCCAAGAGGTGGAGGTGGAAATTTTCATGGTTTAGAAATAATTTTATGCATGTCTATCAATTTTTCTCTCATCTGGGTATGAATAATTAAACAGATTACTGGACAAATGGCTGTAAATTGATCACTTCAAATGAATTTAGACCTTAGCAAATCTTTTCTTCTCTGTATTTAAAAACAGGGAAGATTAATTACATTTTTAAGAGGCCATTTAACTCTAAGAATGATTCAAGCATTAAGAAACTTCTAAGATTACCACATTTAAGCTTTCTTTTCAGTTTTCACCCATTAAAAAAAAATCTTGTATGTTTCTGTCATACCACATTAATTCAATTAATAACACTTTAATGACTATTACATTAAAATTAACAATGCTAGCGGTTACAGATCATGAAGTCAAATTTTAGTAAGATATCTCCTCTTAACACTCAGCAGTTACCATCACCCAAAACATTAGATTGGAGGAAACACTGTCAAAGCCAAACACTTTGGAAACAAATATTTAAAACCAACTCTGTCCATAAAATCTACATAGGTCTAGTATGATTCTGTAAGCAGCATATCCCTCCTTCATTTCTTGTACAAGGCTGTATGACAATATCTACTGATACGGCATATGTAGGTAGAAATAAACCTGAACAATGGACATTTTTTTAATGTAATCAGGTTGGGGTTTTTTCCTCTTTGTCCAATAATTGATTTACAGGTCTGCAGAGAATACAGTAACATAAGACATCAATATTCTTTTTGAAAGACAGATCCTTATCTGTGTTACCATACTTCCTTAGGTTTTGGGTTTATTTGGGATTGGTCAGTTGCTTTTAAAAATAAATATTTTGTTTAATTCTGCTTGTTTTGAAAATGCCCCAATCAATTTTATGCCATTCAGTTTAGTTTCTGATTGACAGGCCCTTGCATGGGAATTTCTTTGTCTAAGTGATTAACTGCAGACCGCAGCATTAATGCTTTTCAACTATTGTCATTAATATCGGCAATGTATTTGATCACTGCTTTTAAAATACAACAAACGTATTTAATACAAGATTTTGAGGGTAACATTTTCAAATGCTGAGTGACTACGATCCTTTGAAAATGGAACATATCAGCTTACTTTTTTGATGTGTAGATTAATGGATTGGTTTCAATTGTGAAAAGCATTCTCCATTTTAATTTTCCAGTTAAGTGAAATGTCTCCAGAACAAACACTATAAACTTACTGAGAATACAAGCACAGATTGTACTATTTTAGTGTTCGTGTGTTTCAAGTTGCAAGTCTGTGAACTGCATAAACTAATTTTATGCTAACGTAGCTTGACTGTAAATAGAACATAGAGTTTTCATCTAAAGCTTTTTATCAGCTTCAGCATTTCATGTAATACTGTATGTACTTTATTCACTATCTGCAATTCTAATTCCAATCATTGTAGCTTAAGGTAATTACGTCATATGATACAATAGATGTACATGTTACTTCCTGAGTATGCTGAGACACAAGAAGCACACATGAAAAATATAATCTTACTGAAGAGTATAATTCAAGTACTTATATGCATATTTTTCCTGAAGCAGTAGCACATAATTATATGAATTACTCACTTGTGTTCTTCTCCATCATTTATAGATTTTTAAATTATAAGGCCCTTTTTTTCAGTCATTCTGGTGTAAAATCTGTAAATTTCTGGCTATTCTGGATATGCAGCAACATATTTGTACCTTAATGGTACCAAAGAGATTAACCATGAAATCCTTACTCTTGCAAGCAGTAGCATTCAGCACTGGATATTAATAATGCATACAGAATGAACCAATTGATGTATCATATGGTTACTCTACACAACTGGAATGAAATATATATCAAGGTACTTAATTGCTGAGTTTTTTAAAAAGTTACAGTCATGTGTTCATTAATTACATTCCTTGGAGAAATACTCAGATTATTTTCTTTTTAAACAGTATTTTCCCTTTCTTTCTCTCAGACTCTGGCAGAAAATATATTGCTGTAATAAGAAGTCACTTAATCATCTACCACATCCTTCAAATTCTGATTTAGATAATTTATGATCTATAGAAAAAGTTAATCAGTTACACTTAATTAGCTATCATTCTACATCTAGAGTCAACTGCCATAAACACCATTTATATATATAACCAAAGAACTGACAAAAAAATATCAGTGTAAAGAACAGATTAATGAAGAAATTTTGTTAATTCCTTAATACTTAAATATTTACAGGGTAGTTAAATTTGGTGTTTAATATAGCCAGTCAAAACAAATAATTTAATCTACTTCTGTAACTTCTCAGGTTTTTCTTACATATTTTTATAGTACAACGCAGTTATTTTGAATAAATACATATCTTTATCTTTAGTTAAGCTTTAAAATGATCATCATCTTTCTGTCATACTCTTTAAAATACCTACTACTAGATAAAAAAACTTTCCACTTAAAAATATTATCTTGTAATTCAGAGGTGACCCTCAATTTAGTAACATGAAAGTTCATTTAAATTCAATAAAATTATCTGAGACAGAGGCAAATAAAAAGAATTCCACAGTCAGGTTAGATTAATTTCTTTTGGTTTAGCTTAACCTACTCAGAGGCTCAGATCTCTGTTGAAAAAGACATGTCAGCCCAGATGATATGCTAATGACTGGACATGTACTTAGAAATATACAGAGAAATAGCTCTTGAATACTGCCATTACTGACAGCTCTCACCCTAAGGAAGCACTTGTACTTCTCTGTAAATATCCTGCAAGAACTTGCCAGTAAATGTAAACAGCCAAAAAGATGCTGTAGCACCTACATAGAGTCTACTAGCTAACTGCATCCATAAGCTTGATGATCTCTTTACAGATTCCTTTACTTCCTAGTAATTTTGTGTTGGAGCTACATACTGTACATGAAAAGGTCATTTATGTGCATACACAACATGCTATCCTCTCAGAGAATACATAACTTTGTAAATGTAATAACTTTTACCATCTTTTCTCTTGTGTTTGAGCTATATTTCTGTACCACTGCTGCTTGACATGGCTTAAACATAAGCTAGGTGTCTGACACACCGTATATTATTGCTGCATTTCCCAAGAGCCTGTTCTACCTCTCATCAGGACACCTTTTTGAGTGTCAGCTGGTCACAGACTGTGTCTTTCCGGAGTTACTACAGGTAGAGGACACCATGAATGAAAGGCAACAGAGTCTGCGAAAGCTGATGTGAAAGCCAAAATTAACATTAAAGAGATATAGCTTTTTTTTATTCCTCAATTTGCCTTTGCAAGCAGAGGGGAAGAGAAGTGATTTTACCAACACATAGAAAGCTCTCTCTGCTCAGACACCACTGCTGAGTGATATATTTAGAGGCTGACTGGCCTTCCTCTCAGCACTCAACTCCACTTTACTTCCCTGCCATCATGTTCTGTCATACAATTGTTGCCACGTCATTCCTTGCCCCTTCCTCCCATTGTGCATCATCATCTTCCACACTCAGGGAAGCAGAAAGACAGCAGTTCTCTTTCCCTTATCTTTTTTCCCCACAGCATTGTTGCTTGTTCAAAGCAACTAGATAAAAAAAAATTTATTCCCTTCTGGAAATCTTCCAGAAGGGTGTTGTAGCCTGCCTAGGTAAATACACCAGCTTCAAAAATGGAACCAAATGCCTTTCGTGCTCTAGATGCAATCGATTAGTTGCAACACCCAAACCATGCCAGGACTTGCCCCCATCCTTTCCTAAGCTTTCAGAAAGTCACTATTGAATAGCTGAACCCTATGTAGACACACGCCCAAGGGTAAGAACAGGGCAGGCACACAAAACCAAAGGCCAACTCTGTCAATAGGTCCAATTTAATTTAAACTAAGTATATACCGAGTTGTGAAACACACTATCTTTAACCATTTATTGTTCATCACAAAACCCTGTATCACCTAAGACCTGTTGGGCAGAAGCTTTTAAGCTTTTTTGCTTCTTTGTTTTTTTTCCCCCAAAAAGGGGACACATTTCATTATACATTTCCTTTTTGTTCAGACATTCTTTTGATCTTCTTACCCTAAAAAATATCTGATGTTCTTCCAGTCCAGCTTTCTTGGCACCGTCTTGGACCTGGCTACACTGATCATCTCACTAAAGCCTTAAGCTTGAGTATCAAGACGGGTGATTAAGAGCAACAGCTACACTGAACTGCTGCTCTCCAGAGTCTCCCCGGTCTCCCCTCCCATACAGAGGAAGCAGATCTAACTGTAACCCCACTAGGCAAAACACTAATCTCCATGAGCTTTTAAGAATCTATTATCTTTCATGGCAGGCGATCAGAGATGAAAAATATTGAATGACCAGAGAGTGCTCCTAAAAGAAGATGACAGCCTGATGGTCATCATCTTTCACTCACCAGCGTCTTTAGTTCCACACTGTTTACTCTGTACCTCAAGAAAGCAACAACTAAGCATTTCATTGTTCCAGTGTTTTAGAAAAACAACAAATTCATATGCTTAGCTTATAAATACAGGTGGTAGTTGTTAATCCACCTAGATGAGAGGCAAGCACTCACCTTACCAGCACTCTTCTGTCTCCTCTAAATCTGCATTTCAACAATACAAAACTGTTAGCAACAACTCTAACCTTTTCTTCCAATCACTGCCCCTTGTATCTGTACCTATTCAAAGATATACTAGAAAAAATATCTGCAATAGTCACTGCCAAATCTGTAAAACTGTTTTGGTAAAAATTTACCTTTAAAATAATCAACCTTACAAATTTTTTCCTTTTTTTTTTTTTTAAACTAGGATGAGGGCAAAGATTTGTACCACCATACTCAAGAGGACAGAGCTGAGATCAAAGTCAGGCAATAGAAATTAAGCCAATTCTGCTTTTGAACACACTACATTGTAAAATCATGGCCTAAGAACATACAGGGAAAGGAGAGGATATAGCAAAACCCACCTCCACAGAAGGAACTATCCACCAGTGTAGGATCCATAAGAAACCAAAACCACTTACGTAATTTGCAGCATACCAAGTAGTCCAAGGAACTGAATGTAACAGTTAAATTCCATTATCCCAACACTTCCCTCCTTATACATCCATTTATGTATCTGAATCACAAAGGCATTTTTGTGTCTCAATACAAACAAGGCACACAGGAAATGTCTGCAATACATACTGCAACAGTATCTTAGACTTCAGGACTTGTACAAGGTAGCTGGAAATTAACAGATATTATCTAAACAATAACATAACTACGAATTTGCATCAAGCATCATTTCATTATTCAAATCCCAAAGATCAATTGTAGTCTGAAGAAACAGATTAGAATTTAGTACTTCTGCTCTTTTTTGCTACTTTTAATTCAAGAAGGATACTTAATTTCTGAAAATATGTAGGAATATAAATCCATCACTGTTCCATTTGTGCTTTTCAATTTTATGCTGCTCTGGGTATTATAATTTCGGGTCATTAGTACTCCTAATATAAACTGCTGTCACATACAGTACAGTGTTTACAGAACATGTAGCTTCACAACAAACATCTTCACATCTCACTGCTCCTATAAAGAATTCTCCTTTGATCAGTTGGAATACAGTTTTCAGTTTGTGGCAGGGTCCTTGAATTCTTTACCTTAATTTTGGTTGTAAGCAGTTCTTCACATTTTGTGTAGCCCTTATTTTAACTTTGCGTGAACTGGATTTTGTTGCATCCATGGCGCATGGTCTAGGCAGGGAAGAAGCAGCCTTCCTGCTCTTTGTGAGACATCACTGAAGGCTGGCTATTAAGGAAAAGTAGGGCTCCCAATGACCTGCTGAGGTGACTCAGCTGTGTAGATTTTCCAGAGGTGCTTGTTTAAAAAGTAAAAAAATCTAGACCTCCACACTCACAGCCAGTGAACACTGCAATTCTTTGCATTGTTAATACCACTGAAGCGTTCTCAATGCTTAGCCACATTGAACTAATGTATTTTCAGCAAGACAGTAACAAGGAACTTTACAGACCATGCATGTGTCAATTTTGCTGACCCATTAAGCACTCCAAAAATGTTATTTGTTCTTCCTATTTGTCTCAGTTCTAATTTCTTTAATGTCTTGTGGACATTAAATTTAAAGTATCATGCAGGCAGAACACTGCGTGTGGACCACCACCTGGAAAGTCACTGTTAATGCAAACAGGAGTAACGTAAGACTTCCTAGTCTCCTATTGCAAGATAAAGTTATATTGTCTGGAGCTTTGTCAAAAACTACCTGTTTCATGTGTCACTATGTGTCTTATTATTTAGACTGCTGATCCACTAACACTTTCAATCGGAATAAGCTAGAAATGCCCCTGCTCTTCCTTTATGCCAACACAAAATATTTGAGCATCTGCTAAGTTAAATTGACAACAAAGCTGAGGCAACCTGGCAAAATGTTTCTGGTTTTAATCTAGATGTGTTCTCAGTCTGGTTTGCTGAATGGCAAGTGGAACTCTTATGACCACCCAGGGAGGTGGACAACACAGAGAAACCAGTGATCAGCTGACAGAGGGAGGAATGCTGCTTCTTTCAGTGTTCTCCATTTATCCCTGAACGTATTCAATTAACACACAGAAAACTAATCAAGCCAGAGAGTTGTGCTTCTTGTTTCTCGTTTCAACACAGGGCTCAAGACAACCTGTTTCAAGAAAGTAAGTTCCAGAAGAGATGGAAAAGAGGAGATGAGTTGCAGCCCCATGGCTGCAACAGGGGGTTAGAGATGAAAAGAGTAGGAATGGTTAGAGACAAGGATGCATGGAAAGAGCGACTTTCAGCTCTGGTGAGATGTTCCATTTATTTGAAAGAAACTTGCTTTACCATGTATCTGCCATTATAGGACATAAAAAAGCTAATAAATACCTGTATTGTCTTTAAAATATTATTTTTTAAAACACTTTCAAAAAAGACCAATGAACCAACACATTTGCACTTATGAAGCCATCTGTATATACCTAAAAATCTACTGCAAAAGATTCTAGGGTGTTATTTACCCCTTTTGCATCTTTAATAGATTACATTCTCATTTTGTAGGAATTTGCCAAAGATATTTCTGGTTACCTTTAATATCTACATTTTTTGTAGGCCAAAATTCTCTTTTCTGACTACCAGTGCTTCACTGAGAAGGCACACATATTTGCAAACTGGTTTGGCAGGATATAGTATTATTCATTTTTTCTTTCAATAGTTTATGAAGATTTATCATGCTCTGTCCCACCATAATAATGGAAATATATGCCTTGTGGTTTTATATGTTTATAAAACTTCTAGTCACATTATTGCTAGAAATAATTGTATATTTATCACAGTATCATTCAGAAATTTTAAAAAATAAAATTCAATAAATGTTATATTGCATGTCTGATATGAACAAATTAAAATACCTTAGTTCACTTTCTTTTATGCTGAGACCACTTTCCATGGTTGACAGACTATCATACGTATCTTGGCGTGAACATCTTGCACCTTGGAGGGGTGTCCCTCTGTGCCAGCCTCTGCAATCTAAATCTTTTTGGGTATCTGTAGAGGAAGAGAAAGCTGCTAGAAATCTTTCAGTCCATTTTACAGAAGAAACTTCTATAAGAGGGAGTACACATTAAATTAATGAAATTAATTCATTAGATTCATAGTAATATGGAATTAATCAAGTAATTTACAAAACATTATTATAATTAAATCACTTTTTACAAGAACACCAGAAACAACATTCCAAGGTCACCTTCTGATCATTGCTCTGAAAACTTCAAGAGGCCTAAACCAGTTACCATTTTGTTATACAAACTGGAAAACAGTTCGTTTCACAATTAAAAAATGAGCTACTGCTGGATTGGGAAAAATGAAAATTAATCTCCTAATTTTCCAGTCCAACTTCAGTTCTTAACTAGCCACATATTGCTTATGTATCCATGCATAGCATGCCTAGATGTGTGTGGGGGTTGTTTTGGTTTGGGGTTTTTTGTTTGTTTTTGTTGTTGGTTTTTTTGTTGTTGTTTCAAGTAAGGGATCAGGGTTTACTTTAATTCTACATGCTATTGGCTAAGAACTGACCTTTTTTCAAGTTCTTATTTCTTTGGAGAAACCTGGCAAGTCTCATATGCAATTAGAGGTATAAACTGATTTCCTGCAGAACGTTTTACTCTATAAATTGGCCTGT
This sequence comes from Falco rusticolus, assembly GCF_015220075.1. Taxonomy (NCBI): domain Eukaryota; kingdom Metazoa; phylum Chordata; class Aves; order Falconiformes; family Falconidae; genus Falco; species Falco rusticolus. The sequence goes on along the minus strand of NC_051193.1, from coordinate 17,482,462 downwards.
TAGCTGTAGTGAAAGGAAAGGATTTATGGTCGGGCCCTGACTGTGAGGAAATTTTTTTCCATCCTGATTAGAAGAACTTGTGTGCCCATCTTTTCCATTTTTGATGTTTTGGTTGCATATTAGGAACTATGTTTTGATTAATTTCTTCTCACACTGTTTACTCACACTTGGTTTGTGGTCAAAAAAGTAAATCTGTGTCATATCTTTTCACTCAAAATAAAAGCAACACTGCTGTGAAACAAAGAGAAGATAAAGAAAATACTTCGTAAAACAACAGGATCTTGTGGTTTTCCTACTGCATAGGTTAATGCCAAACTTTAGGTTGCAAATAGAAGTGAATTATCACACTAAGGTGCTCTGTATTTGGAATTTTATACTTTGATGCATAAGTTTTCCCAATCACTCTGCCATGATTTTTCATGACATTATCTTAGACTGATCAAAATTGTATCAGAAAAATTAATTTTCTCATTTGCTTGGTGTATCAGTGAATCAGTATGGTGTCTAACGCAAAAACAGGGATTTATCTTATCATTGTTATTTTGTTCTTGTTACCTCATATCCTCATTTGCTAATTAATATATATGGTAGAAAGTGATAATGAGATCAACCTCAACAAGACTAAGAGGTGAATACCTGCATGGCATTTTCCAAAATTATTCATGAAGTCCTATTGACTTTCCATAGGCTACTTGGCAAAATGAGATCTTAGTTCCCATGTCACACAATTACTTTAAAAGTTATAGCTATTACCAAACACATTCCATTTAGGTAAAACTACCTTCAATTTCTTTAGCTTATACTCTCTATGTAAAGTATAATTGAATGTTAAGAAGCACAATATATGTCTCTAATGCTGACTTTAAGAAAAAAATAAGTGATGTCTTCTAACTTTTCTTCTGTCTTCTCATACAAGAATGACCTAACACATTTGAATCAAAATTATTGTATTTCATAACAGAACCTGATTATCCTTTAAAAACTTGACTTCTAGAAACATTAAAAATGTTTGCAATTCCACTGCAGTATTCATCTAGAGTCTGCATTTTCTTACTGTGAATTTGCTTGCAGAATTTTTAATGTGTGAGATCCTCATTTTACTTTGCAGCCTTTTAATGGACCTATGTGGTCCAGATGGCAATGGTGAAAAGACAATGTCGTTGTTACCACAACTACTATTAGATGATAGTTTAGAAAAAAGCAGTCATGAATGAACTAATGATGTTAAAGCACTTCCCTGTTGCTACATATAGCATTTCAAGTCCAAATGAAGCCCTATTGGTAAAGCAGCGTGGAAGGCTCTTATATTTCTACTAAATATCTGGCATTCTCATATGGAAATCTTGCAGGAATGTGTGAAAAATAACTGCAGTCTTCCACCTAACTAATGTAATTGGTCATAACAAAGAGGCTGTACTGATTGGGATAGTCAAAGACAGATTCTCAGCGGGTCACAGCTAAGCTCAGAGTCATTCAACAGAATAAGCAATCAAAATGTAATGCCTTAGTCAAACTTCAGGTAGAGGATAAAGCTAAGTGTTTTTGATAAAGGTATCTGGCTTTCTCAATACCCCAGCCGCGCTTCTGCATGCTGCCCTCTGCACAGAAAACTGCAGTGTAAGGGTGACCTCTGCAGGACTTAAGCAGTGCTCCATGTCTGCAGGCCCAGGGACCGTCTTTAAAACACTCTTAAATTTATTTGGGAAAAGAACACAGGCATCAACCTATAAACCAACACTCCCTCTACGTAGCAGCCTGAAATCAGTAACAATCTGAATTTGCAGCTTGTAAACGCAGTTAGATTTTCTGTAACAGACCTGCACTGCACCAGGTTTCTAGATATGAAACTATGTAAGCACACACTAAAAACATTCTGCTGATTCAAAGGTGGTTTCAAGCAGAACTCATGGCACAGGATAAATACAATTTGTACCAACTTTTATCCTTTGGTAACAAGTATTCCACTGTTATTGCACAAACTCTTGTCCTTTCTTGTCATCTTTATAAACCACTCCCTCTTTGTATTACTATTCCCTTTTCATACTTAAGGACTCGGTCCATTTGACACATGTACACTTTCTATCATGCTTAAAGGAAATAAAATTGTCTTAAAAGTGAAAATAATCTAGATGGAGGCACATGTGAATAGCAAGAAAAAAGTTCCTCCATACGATTTTTTTACTCAGAGAGTTGAAAATTGCCTGTAGCTGCTGGGGAAAATGTATCAAATAAACAAAACCCAGGATGTGACTAGGTCTTAGGTTAACTTTACAATGTTTTATTGGCTAAGAAGTAGTAAATAAAGAGTGATTTTGGCTAAAAATAACCCAAATAACAAAGATGTAGGCCCTGTTGTGACTGAAAAGAATTCACAGCATTCCACAGTTACTCTGTGAAAAGGGATGCATTCCACCCCATGTATTAACAGGAGTGCAGTCACACAGACTACACCCAGAAACATCAGAAATAACCAGCTTGCTCTAATCAGCATCAGCTGTATTGCCCAGTTCCATTTCAGACAATACATTTTAAAAAAAAAAACCATCAAACAGCTGAAGAACAGATTTTTGGTGTCGCTTCTATTCCTCCCTTTCAAAAGATAAATAATGTTCTCATTCACATTTCTTCACATTTTTTTATTCTTGTGTAAATGTTAGAATTGTTCTTTTTAGCCATAGTTCATTAGACTGTTTAAAGAGTAAAATATTAAGCTAATTTATCTTTGTGAGCTTGTTTGGTACTGATAATCTTGCTAAAGTCAATCTCTTTGTATTATATTTGTATTATATTTGTATTGTATTATAGCTGGAAATAGTGTGAGGTGATGCATTCATCATTTGATGGTCTGTTTCCATTTCTACTTTCATATACCCTATTTCCATGCACAGACATGCAGTTTCCATCTGCATATGCACAATTCATAAAGGAGACAACCTTTGTTAATAAGAGTAAAAATGCTGTGAGGACCTAGATTTTACTAAAATTTACATTGTACAAGCAGCTGGTCAAAGCTGACATGATACAAGATCTGTAACACACAGGCTTTAGTAGACTGAGCCTTAAAGAGGTACTTTCTTTAGCTCTACAATCCACATACGGATGAACACTAACCAGCGAAACAGCTCATCCAGCTTCTCATAGGAAGTGGCTCTCAGAAATTCCATTATTTACCAGTATCCGTTATACAAATGCTCAAGTGATTAGTATGTATTTAAGATTCTATAGAAAACTTACTATTTGCCACTATTTCAGGAACTTAAAGTGAAACAGAATGGTTGGAAGGTGAGACCTCAATGCATAACTCACCAAATGGTAATGCAAAGTAGACATCCAGTAAGATCTCATGTGAAGTTGGTGTTTTTGTGCCTTGAATCTCACTCCCGTTTTTTATTACTTCAGAATGCAGTGTCCACCATGAACCTGGACCTTCCTAGGAAAAAATGTTCTGAAAGTTACCTGGGTAGAATTTATAGCATTATCCACTTTTTCCTAAATGAAGGTTTGCCCAAGTCTATAGGAGTTTCTTTACGATAGCAATAGGCTTAGGATCCATTCCAGACTCTTTCAACTTTTGTTTATGTAAATAGTAGTTAGTACTTCATCAAGTTTTCTCAAAGGCATGGAAATCAAAGTAATAAAATATTTGCTCTACAGTATAGGCAAATATACATTAAGATGGTCAGATGATTAAGATTCAAGAAATATGAATATTGAAAATTACTCTTAACTGAGATTTTCCAGTTCCCCTTTGAACTGGTGCCAAACAAGTACATTCTAGCAAGACTGAGGCAATCAATATATGCTAATAACCAAGCCAAAAAAGAGTTTCTGAAGGAACGCTCCCTTATAGGTTATTTCTGAGTCATAAAGCCCAGAGCAGAGCTGCAGGTTTATGATGAGCAGGATGAATAAATAGGAAAGTTCCACAGCGGCCTAATTATAAATGAAAGCTTAGAGGGTCTGAGGAAAGCACAAAACAATCTCTACTCTTGTATCTTTGTTTATTTAAAGTTTCAGTATTTACTGTTAAGCCACAGCCTCTGTGTCAGCAAGTTTAACTGAACAACAGCTAGGGTACCAGACCAAAACAACTTGCCTTGGGGTCTGAAATGGCGCTTGGCAGCTGTGATACAGAACATCTAATTTAGGCAGGAATTACTTTCTTCCCCTGCTTCCATTCTCCGAGTAGAATAATTGCAATGTCAGTTCAATGTATACATGAATATTTATTAGTTTCTATAAAGAAATAGCTATAGAGACTGATGGCAGATAGTGTGGGAAGAAGTTTCCTCATTCTCCCTCCCTTATCTCAACATCAATTGCCTTTTTTATTTTATAAAAAATTTAAAGAAGACAAACTTAATTTTATTTACAAATATTAAAATCATCTCCTCTAATTCAGAATCACTTTCTTAAAAATAGACTCCATGGACTGCAAGTGGGAAAGTCCATTTATGAATGAGAGGATTGTGGAGTATTAGAACAAGGTACCTCTTACTTTTCCCATTTCAGACAATTCTGCAGCACTTGCAGATTGCTGCAGTATTTCCACACTCCCAGAAACCTTTTTTCTTTATTTTCTAGCCTACTGAGAGCAAGCATGCTCGTTCTGGTGGCTAACTATGACTATGGTGGATACATGACAACTCTTGGGCTGACCCGATTTCTCCACTCATCCTTCTCTACATGCTCATTGTATTATTAATTACCTCCATAGTACTACTGGGCAAATTTCTCTTTTCCTCTTTGAGACAATGACCGATTCTCTTGAAAGACAAAACAACAGTATTTTGCCCATTTTAATAAAAGATATCCAAGGCCACACAACGAAGAGCCAGGCTAGGAACCTCAATCTGAAACTCCCTCAGTCTAATCACGTAAACCAAACTGTCCCTGCCTCCCTAATAATTCATGAGTGCAGATGAACTCTAACCCACTTAACGAATTATACCTGACTCAGTATAAGCAATTTCTCCAGGATATATGACTAACACATATCAGTTGCCATGTTGAGAGTCACACGTGCATTATACCTCAGTATTACAGACCGAAACAAATGAGATAGAAATATACATTGATCCTAAATGACATTACAGTATTTGGCTAAGAATGAGAAATTGGTTGGATGTTACTCATTGTTTTATATTTCCACAGAAAGTCAACTTACATCTGTTGCATATTTCACAGTCGCAAGGGGAATCCATAAAACTCCTAAAATGCTATCCCAGAGCAAGCCTTTCTTCCACAGCTCTATAATGAAGCCCTTTCCATCAGCACAGATTTCACTAAAGACAATGAATACACAAATCATTAAACTGACAATGCAGTCTCAACCGCTCAGTAATCTATTGTAACTTGGGTTAGTGACTTACAGCAGATACAGAGGTGTTTTGTTTTCAGTACTCTCATAAAATGCCAGATAGCAAGGCATGACACAAAGGTTAGACAGGACAAGCCGAGTCTCATTGCTCACAATTGCTTTTACAAAGTGATGAGGACAGTTCTGCTGGAAACACGGCACAGAAGTCCCAGTTGTCAATAGCTTTACTTTGCTACAAGACTTGGCCCTTCCTGGATATAACCCAGGAAGAAACCAGGACCATGAAAAGCCTTTAGTTCAGCTTTAGGTTCTTCTGAGCACCTTCCACATATGGAATTCCTTAGTTGCCTCTGCAAGACACTGGTCTCAGGACAGCCCTGAAGAACCTACATTCTCAGGTTCCACTGTAGCTAACTGGTTAGGTGCAGCAGTAGTATAATATAGCTAGACTTTTGTCAGGAGAGTTCTTTTCGGTAAAACTGGAATCCACAAAAGCGATCAGGCTTTCAAACATAAAACTCAGAGGAACATTTTCAACGAAACAGTAAGAGTCAGCAATGTCAGCTATGATGGCACACACTGTCAATCAACATGGACCATCAGGTAAGAATGATCTATAATGGTATGGGCAAAATTCCATCTTCCCTCACAAAAATCTAGAGGAAGAAAGTGTCAGACCATTTACTACAGGAAATCAAACCAGTTTCTTGTTTTCATTGTAAGGAGACCAGGTGTAAAAAAACATTTGGAGCTTGTTCCCTTCCTTAGAATCAAGAAGATGCACTACACAACAAAAATGCAGTGGGAAAACAGCTCTCAACATGAAGAGCTGCAGATCCAGGCTCTGTAAATTCTACTTATAGCATGCATGCATTTTGTTACTAGCTGGTTTTGATCAAAAAAATACCATACCACAACCTTATTTTGCAAGAATTTAGAACAAAATTTTGCCAGGCCATATAACTTACCTTTGACATTGAACTAAAATTAAGAGAGAAGTTATTTCCTCATGGAATGTCTGGCATTTTTTTATGTATTACTATAAGCAGCTACGGGTCAGTTCTGTAAATATGAACAATATAATAAACTAGGGATTGGTGTGTCTTCTGTGACTGATTGTATGTAATCTCCATTTGACCGAATCAATTTTGAAGTACTAAAACTAATCTTCAACTGATTTGTGTGGTGTACCACAGTGAATTATTGTGTACTTAAATTTACCAGGAAAAGGACAAGTGAATTCTGAGAAGGGCAATGCGTGCCACTCCCGAGACTGATACTGAACTCATCACATGGCTCTCAAAAAACATTATGTTGGCTGCCTCAATATCTATTTTTCCACTGTCCTCATGCAGTTGAATAGATACAGTGAATTTTTGTTTTCTTCAGCTTCTCCTTTTACAAATATGTTTTGGAAGGCAGATTGCAATTCCTTATCTTTTGGTACTTTTGGACCCCAACTTTAAAACTGTTGCACTAACTGAACAGTGAAACTGCATATTGAAAGCTTAAACCATGTAATTTTTAAAACGCAGGCTGGTTATATCTGTGTGTAATGGAACAGATGTTTTACAGGCATAGGTGGAGAGAGCACCTTTAAGAAAATGAATTACAGTATGACTTGTAAAAGTCTACATAAATATATTTCTAAACGCTTATTTATAATACCTTTTAAAAGTCTGCTGTGTTGTATAATTGAGTAGGCAGCAGATGGAGCTACAAGCAGTCTCACACATTTGTGTGGTTTAATATTCTTTGGTAACATTTAAATTGCAAACTAAGAAAATAATCCTAATAAACTGCTCATGGAACACTCATTTGCATACAATATGATTAAAAGCAAAGCATTTATACAGCAGCAGAGCAAAGTTATTAATACTTTAACACATTCCTCAAGAAAATTTAGAGTATAGGTTTCACACACTCACTTTAAAAGGATTTTTAAATTGCCTCCTGCACTAAAGGTAACAGGGCAAATGCTGAAATTTAATTGATCCGTTTCCTGATACACTATTACATTCTCATCCAATCCATGTCCAATGTTTCATAGAACTATTATATCTGGATCAGCAAAGTGCAAAAAAAAATAAAAATTAACACAGTATTGTCATACAGAAATGATTCCTCTACACTGAAACATGACAATCTTTTCTACAAGTCAAAGCTGCAGTATAAGAATGGTATTTAAAAGGGCTAGCTATCAATCTTGATTTTCCTTTGCATTTTCAAAGACAGATACAATCCTCCTGTTTGGATAATTTAGGCTGTGGCTCTGAACAGTCTCCTAGAGAAGCCTGATGACTGGGGAGTGGAGGAGAAATTAGCTCCAGATGAAGATTACTTTTATATGGTTAGAAATTCTGAAAACTTCTTTGATAAGTCATTACATCGAGCCATAAAATGTCATGTAAACAAGCTATATATCTGTTGGCTTAATATAACAGGCTCTTCAGTCACTCACAGTCTTCAGTTAAGCAAACCAGTAGTCTGCTACAGTTGTCTAAGAAATCAGTTGCATGACACCAAAAAAAAAAAATATCCAAATTCAATTAATAACTTTAGGAAAAAATGGTGATGAAGGTGAAACCCTTAAATAAAATTAAGAGCACTGCGAAATACAACTAATTTACATGAAAGTTCTATGTAGAAAAAAAAATGCAGGTTTTAGAAATGCTGTTTTCAATACAGAATAAAATTAAATGGGGGAGGTATTTCAATCAAAATGTCAGTTTCAGCACATGTAGATCCTGTCAAAAGATATTTATGTGTTTTGATAACCAGAAAGTATGGAAAAGTGATTCATAAGAACTAATTCTTCTGGCAAAATATTAAAATATTTGGATTAGAAAAAAAACCCAGAATTGTAAAAAGGACATTTTTCATAAAAGTAACTAAAACCAATCAAATGTTTAATTCTGTAAAAATATTTCTGCCAACTCTAGACCTTAGTAACAAAATCTATATTTCTACAAAGAGGATGTGATGGCAGAGAAAGATTTGCGCAGGGAGGAAGGAGGGACCAAAAATAGTAGAGATTAACATACTATCTCAGCATCTAATGAGTTTACATATTTGTTGGTTTTATCGGCTTTTAAATTGAGACTTGAAAGCAGGTTTCCTCTGAATGTCAGTCAGTATATAAGTATTTGGACCCTCCTGACCAGTGAGTTATATATAAGGCTCTAGAGAAAAGAGAACAAAGACGGAATAACAAGATGGAGAATTGTGGGAAGCAGACAAAGGTCTGCAGACAGAAGTGAGAAACAGTACGTGTCAATAATAACTGGCAGTTATTATTGACCTGATATTGATAGGTAGATATTATCTACCTACATAGGTAGTTAAGTAGATAAATGAATGTGTAAAATATCAGTCATACTGAAAGGAAATTGAGTAAAACAAAAAACAAGTTGCATGAGGATCAATTTGAGTTCTCCTCGTTCCTGTATTCCTAAAACATCACAGGAAATTAAAGATACTGGAGAAAAATATCATCTTCCCCTTGACTGCTAGCTTTGATCTGCACATGGCTTGCAAAATTAACTTTTGTTCTGTTCCTTAGAGCTAACCTGGCATTTTTTCTCTGAGCTGGACATTTTTTTCTCACTTTTGCAGTCTGCCCATGGTCTCAGATTTTATTAATTTCTCTAACTATCCAAATGCAGCAAAGATACAACAAAACCAACTGATAAGAATACCTTATTACTTACAACATGAAGTCCTGTTCCCAGCAAGGTTCACTTCCCCTTCTGTCTATTGTAGTGCTTTTTAAATTTTGGACTTTTAAAACAACATAGGTTTTGAATGCATCTGAAAAAGAAACAACCAGTACATTAAAACCCACTTTATTTCTTCCTAGAAGCTGGAAACATTCAGCTTCATGGTAGCAGGGGTTTAACGCGCTCCATACAAAACAGTCAGAGGTGTGGTTCAAATACATGGCTTTGAACAAGGAAATTCTTAGTCATTTTAATGGGACAGGAAAATCTCTGTCCATTGCAAGTGGGAGACAACATAATCCTAAATGTGAGCAAGTATTTTAAGGATCAGCTTCCAGACATGGTTTCTCAGATTATTTGTCAATCTCCCTGACAGATCTTGCATGAAACAAGTACACCCTCCCTTTCTGCAAATTATTATTTTGTTTGCCGTTCAGTTGGTATAATGTTGGTGACTGGCTAATAGGCTGTAATTTCCAATTAGGACAAGGCCACAGACTTGGGATTCAGTCTTGTGTTTGTATGTGAATCTAGTTTTGTCTATAAATGCAGCAGCAAAATGGGTTTCAGATGCAGTCCCAGATGAACTCAAACATTTTTGTACTCAGAGTATATTCGTAAAATTGGACCTAATCAGCAAAAAAAAATTTTCTTTTTTTTTTTTTTTTTAAATCAAAGTGCTTGAAGATATCAATGACAGGAAAAAGCAAAAGAACTAAGGGAAAGCTCTACGCTTTAGGGCCTCACACAGGAACTAAGGCACCAAACGGCATATTATATCATCTTGATAAATGTGGCTGTGCAGAAAAGCTTCTCAGCTTGCATGCATGTCATTAGCCTCCAGCATCCCACATAAGGATCAACACTGACATATGGTTTAAAAAAAAAAAAAAAAAGATACTTTTTCTTTTTTAATAGAACTACTGCCAAAATATACATATGAAATGTAGGCAAGAACAGAAGCCATTTTTGAGCTGTGTGTATTAGCCCCCCGTCAATCAACAAGCCCGAGCTGGAGGGAAGCTGTCACTGTCCACAATAGGCTTTGAATAGGTTGCATCAAATTACACTGCAGTTAAGAAAAAGTGCGAAGGAGAAGAGTTAATTCTGTACATCCTGTATGTAGATCTTATCGATTAGGGCTGAAGATAATGTTTGACAAAAGAATGTTATGTAATGGGAACTATTCTTTTCAATAAAAAAAAACACAACAGTGATCAATGTTATCTATTTTCTGTAATTCAGTGCACCAGTCTTCTCAAACATACCTCTTTGTCCTTACACTGAAAAAAATTGACAAAGTCAATACAGATTTAGAAGAATGTTGACTTACTTGTAAGAAATTGTGTCAACAATGCATGATTCACATACCATCCTATTGTTCGTTCTGTGTAACTGAGGCAAACAAATCGCAAAATTTGCAAAATGTTTTGTAGTTGCATAATTTATTTGCAGTTTGGAGGCTTGCAACTCAAGGGTTGAGAAATTTTCAGAAGAATTTCCATTAAATCACTTGGCTGAAAAATAGCAACCTCCAGCGTTTAGCTACTTTGAGCACCCAGATCTGTATTTACATTTAAATCAAAAATACAACCACCAACCTCCCCCCAAAATAAAACTTATCTTCCTTAAGTGAAGCCATAAATGACAAGATACTTCTTAAGACATATTTTTAGTGGTAATCTGTTTCATTGTTCTATTATCTTTATATTTTTCTATTATCTTTATATTTAACTCCTTAATTTCTTTCACATGTGAAAATGTCATGTTCCTATGTCTAATGCCAGGTGATCAAACCAAATCATCTATCTTTCCCCAGCTCCTTTTCTAGCACAAAAACTAAAGAAATTTCAGACTGCCTGCATTATCATTGCCTTGCCTGGAACCTTGTCATCTGCCTTTTAACTTTTTGTGAAAACAAAAATGGCAGGCTATCCTTTTACTCATATCTTCAGCTTTCCACCCAAAACAGAGCACAGCAACTTCATGGCAGCTTCCACAAAGTAGTAAATTAACCACAGGAGAATCCCAGAGTTTTAGGAAACATGCAGGAATCTCAATACTGCTCTTAGTCACCACTTAAATGATTTTCTGCCCAAGAAAACATGACCAATTATCAGAGGATACACCACTCAAACTCTATTGCCATTACTTACGGCATTAACACATCTTCAACAGCATTCAAAGAAGATTAAAAAGTCTTAACTTTCATCAAATAATTGTTTGATCATATTTTTTTGTAAATTATCACCTCTTTTGAGCACCAACAAAATATAAGATTTGCTGAGCCCTGCAGACCATTTGTCTCATTGCATAAGGATTTCAATGAAAGACGAATGTCCAGTCTATACTTCATACATATACGTCACAGCCCACGATGATGACTGCCTCACAGACAGTTAGAAGCATCATGTTCCCAGAAAGAAGCTTAACCTGTGCTATTTCAGGTTACCTTTCTTTAATCAAGATAGATATAAATGATTTGCAGAGGTTACTTAAATGTGTTAGCCAGACATCTACTGGCAAATTTTGCCACATTGGTCAGGTTGTTACCAGCTTCTCCTAAGAACTAGTAATCACAAAGATCTTGAAGGCCCCAAGTTTATAGTCCACCTATGTGTGAGAAACCTCTGGCTGAGTTTGGATTTTCTTTCCCACTCTGGCTAAATCTTGGTCCTGGGGGCAGACTTACAGTGTCCTGGGCAGCTTGGTTTTGTTCACATTTATTGCCCAGGGCCTATACCTGATCTCTATAATGGTCTATTAGTATTTCCCATCTGTATTTCCTCACTGGGAAAATTCAGAAACCATTTTCTCCCTGCCCTGCTGAAACTAACATCCTGCACTCTCTTTATATAAAAAATAATTTCTCTTGACTGCTGACCCATTTAGGTCATCAAACTGTGTAAAAACTATTTTTAGTGGAAATATCCTTTAAAAGCCACTAGTTTCAGTTATTAATTATTGTCTCTCAAAATTACACAGTCTGAGGCCACAGTCTTGTTTGTTAATTTGATCTTTAAAATCTATGTGTATTTTTAAATTCTTTCCTCATTTGTTTTGTACTGAGCTGTTGACGAAATGCATTCAAGTAGTCCCAGGCCTGAATGATTCTTTAGTGTGATACACACATGCATGCCCAAGAAATAAATACGTTCAAGCAGAAATTAAAAGGTAAATCAGACTTACCAGCTGCTTTATCCAACCTTCCTTTTTTCACTATTAAAAAAAAAAAAAACAAACATATTCAGACAATACCTTAACAATGCTTGTCATAAATTTTATGGGGAAAAAAATACCACAGAAAGGGATTTCTGTGGTATAAAAAACTTCAATCAAAAATGAAAGCAAGTACTCTTAAAGAAAATCAAGCACCATTGTGGTGAGATAGTATGATTATTCTGAATTCCTTGGGAAAGAAAACATGTGGAAAGTCTTTGCAGTTACAGAAACTTAGTAAATAGATGGATACAACACAAAGGGCATAATGGATACCAGATGACCAGGAAGGGCAGTATACTATCCATCACCTCATAGCGCTAGTTCAAAATGCTTTTCAATAACAGTCACAGAAGGCTCACAGACGGCTCACAGACTTCAAGTAACCTAAAGTAGCTTCGATCATCTTACAAAGAATCCTTTATTACATTGTATTTATTTTGACTATTAGAAAAGACATACTGCAGTAAACACCTTATCAATTAAAAAGTGAATATTTCAAATCCTAACTTTGTTCAACAGCCTGAAGTTCCATGCTATGGTATCCCTTTCATTAATGAAAAATGCCCTGAAGCTAATGGGATTGTGATTCAGATAGTCATCATAATTAAGAAAATCCAACCTGGTCACCGTTTTGTATCCAGTGTCTGACTACTAAAGTTCATTGAATTTAGACTTTTAAACAATATAATTAATTATTCTTTAAATTTTCCTACCATATCAATGCACATAAGGGTTCAATTCAATTTGAATGAAACATCACTGCAGTCCTACAAAAATCAAACCTCCTTTAAGAATATACTCATGTATATCATATATTTCATTGCTATACTTAGGAACTAGTAAGTGCCAATAAAACAAAACCTTGAGGCCACAACTTTACAGTGCAAAGGTTCCCAAAGCTTACTATTGTTTTCCAATGCCCGTCCCACTCGCCTAACTTCACCTACCTTCCTTTGCCTTATTCTTTTTTTCATCTATCCCTAGACAGCCCTAAGCATTCTATGGAATTGCATTGTATTTGCAGAATGTCTATCTGACAGTCTGAATAATTCCACCACGCCTCACACTGAGAAAGCTTTCACTTTCAGCGCAAAAGGGGAGAGCCCAAACTGTCGCTAAGCCACCAGCAGCATCCAAACACTGCAGCAGTTACACTGCACTGCAAGTGTGCAGAATTTACACACTGCACCTACCTGACTTCCCTTGAAAGAAGTAATGCAAGAAATATTCCCATCGATTAAAATGAACGATGCACATCTGCAGTCTATGAAGTTGATTTTTATAGACACCTACTAAACTTTTGTCGCATTAGTGAAGGAGCTTGTGTGATAAGAAAAACCTACCTTTTACAGAGAGAAGTTCCATTCCAGTAGAAAAATATTTTAAAGAACATAAATTTGAATTAAAGTTGTTTTACAAATGCAAAAAAATTCATTTGCCTTGAAGACTGTATTACTCTTTTCCTCCTGTTTCCTCACTGCAAGTGTGTTTCACTTTTCCTGCACGCTCCTCCCAGGTTTCACATGGAGGAAAGCCAGCCAATTGACAGAGCAGTGAAAGACCAACAATGAATTCTTTCTCCCTCATACACACTGAGATGGAAAGGAGAAATTTTACAACTGTTTCCTCACTCATTTCCTCAGCTTCTATCTGCTGCATGCAGCTGTCTCTAGTCTAAACACATTTCTGAATGTGATCTTTGCCAGCAATAACAAATTCAGTGGAACTATTTTATTAAGAACATACTTTGGGAGTTCTTAAACTTTAATATTTGCAAAGCATCTGAAATGGTATACAGAAGGGTTTTATTATTCTTTTAACAGACTCACATACTCATTTTATTGTATTATCTATAGATAACCATAAGTAAGCTTCATTTTCTAAAATAAAGTGTGACTAAATATTGCATAAAAAGAAAAGCTGAATTTTAATATACTTCGTTAATTTCTAATTCTACTGCAGCACTTCACTGGATAATAAATATTTTCATACAATGTTAAAATATTTTACAATACTCAAAATGTTGAAATAATTATAAAAACTGTGGTGTTTATGACTACTCGTTCATGTTAATACTGGGGTTTTTTTCTTTGGTTTTCAGTTGTGGTTATTATTATATATATATTTCCACAGGCATGTAATATTTTACTTTTTAAATGTTTTGTTCTCTATCATATTATAATTGTAGCCTTTGGTCTTAGGTCTTAAATTCAAGTAGGGAGTTTCCCTGGAGCAGAGGGGAATGCATATGTCTGAGTTCAGGATTGGCTGTCTGTAGTTCCGAGAAACTGGGGTCCGAATGATAGCCGTATCTCAAAAGAGAGGTGAGACCTAAAACTGTTTAGCCTGGATAAAAGAAAATTTGGGGAGGTGGGGTGGGTTTATTGGTGTTTGTAAATACCTGATGGGAGGGTGTAAACAAGACTGACTCTTCTTATTGTTGCCTAATAACAATATAGTTGTGAAGAGGCAATGGGCACAAATTGAAACTCATAGTTTCACCTGAACATAAGAAAACTCATTTTTACTGTGAGGGTAGTTTAACACTTGAACAGGTTGTTCAGAGAGGATGTGGAATCTTTGTCCTTGGAGATACTCAAAACCTGACTGAACACAGTCCTGGGCAACCTCTTCTTGCTGACCCTGTCTTTAGGCAGGGATGTTGGACTACATGATCTACAGCAGTTCCTTCCTTGTCATTCTGTGGTAGCTCGCAATGTCAAAAATCTGTTAAGTGTGACATTGAAGAAAATGCAGCGCAGGATTTCATGAAACTCTACAGCCACTCTACATATTGTGCGTAGTCTTGAATTTTTATTCCCCACGCAAAGTGTCTAGTACTTATGATGCTTTAGGAACATGGTACTATGTCATGTGAAGTTGTTAAGATACTACTTTTTGGTCTTGTGTTTTATATTAATATATTTGCATGTCTCTCTTCTGAATTCTATTTATTCTGAACAAGTCTCCCACAGCAATCTGAGTCTTGGAGCCTGGTTTTCACCTTATGCAAGCAATGGGGTTCCACTGAAGTTAACAGAGCTAGCCTGGTACACTGCCTGAGAATCTGATCCCAAGTGTGCATTTGGGTCAAATGGAAAAATATTTACTTGGAACAAAAATCTAATCACTGCTGACAATGTTCAGTAAATAGAGTCACAAGTATACTTTAGCATGAGTCAAAGTTACACAGCTGCATCTCTATCTTTCTGAAATTCTGTTAACTTGTCTCCTCTTCCTTTTCTTCACTCACCTTCTCAAATATCAGGACCCTTGATATGGAATATTGATTTTCTCCTTGAATCCTTGAAATCCAGCAGAAACAGCATTCACTGGGGTTCATCTACTTTGCTGTGATGTTATGACTGTTTCTTACATATGCAACTGGAAAAGACAGTAAAAAATATGTTGAGTATACATGAATATAGGCAGAAGGTCATGTGGACTGAGAACAGAGCATGGCCAAATGCTCTTCCACTTGGAAAGGGCATTTATTATATTTAGCAAAAGAATAATGAAAAGCACTGAGCTGGAACAAGCTGTCAAGATGGTGTTTGGCTAAAGGGTGTAAGAGTCAAAGCCGCCGTACAACATGCACGTTTCACAAACTGATAGTTTCAGTACCTCAGGCAATTACCCTATTACTTAGTCACGCCTTCCCCAATGTTTTCCCTTTTCTGTAACACCATTTCTTATTTAATGCCTGATATTACATTTCAGTCCAATAACTTGACTAAATTTAAAAGGTTCCAACATTGGAGATCTATATGCAGAATCAAGAATTTAGAAAGGCATTGAAAAAGTAACAAGATTTTTCTTACATTGCATTTTTCTCTAAACTATATGAGAACTGCAGATACTCTCGCCTATTGAAAAAAGTGGAGTCAAAGTAATGAGGTACAATTTGTTATTAAGGATGTGTCATCTGATACCTGACACTGTTGAGTACTCTGCTTCCAGAAAATACATGTAATTATTTTTCAATCTAAATGCTCAACTGATCTAAGGAGGAGATTATTCTTTTCAATTGTGAGCTTACATATTTATGTTTTAGTGAGAATCTGCTTTTTTTTAACTTCTCTTTCTTTATATGAATTTATGTAGCATACATTAGCAAATTGAAGCCTGACAGCATCTTTCAGTTAATTCATCAAAAGCAAGGAGATTTCAGTCTGATGATTTACCCCCTTGGCATTAAAACTACATATTGTTCTTCTCAGGAAGTTCCTCTTCCACAGGATACTTGTAAGGCAACAACTATGGTCACGAACTCATAGATTTTAATATAATATCTTGTGAGAGGAAAACAAGGAACAGAGCACATTTGAATACTGATTGCAAAAACATGTGGAATATAACTTCTCAACTTTCACAGGGAAATGAAAACAGAGTCCATTACTGGGTTTAGATATCTTAGTTAGAAAATATTAAAAAATAAACTGAGGGGGATTAGGCAAATTTCTATTGATATTACAAATATAGTGTAGGAGCAGTTTTCTTGCAACCCCTTACATCTCTATATGTGAACATTATGAAGCCAGCTTTTCTTGACTACTTATATGCTGACCCATGTACGTTTTGAAAGAACTTTTGGCCATGGAACACTGACATTTTAACTATCTACCTTCTGAAATTCTTCCCTTGAGAAGAAAAGGAATTTGCTCCTTTGCAAATTAATGTAGTGAGTGAAATTTTCAGCTGATCAACATTCTTAAGTATCTCCTTATACTAGCACATGAAGAAATATGCCAGTCACCTCAGTAGACTAGGAGATAAACTGGGTTTTGCCTTCCCCTTGAAGTCAATCATTGGCTTAAATTGAAAGCTAATGGGAGAAGATTTTTGTCTATTATGGGACAAAATTGCACACTCTTCAGACCAAATTCAAAGAGAAACAGGTATTCTCATTATTGTGATCATAACAACACAGGAAGCTGAAACCAACGAGAAGGAATTCAACTGGGAAAGCAAAAAAAAACCAAACCACCCCCCAAAATATCAGTTTTTCCAAGGAGTTAATTTCTACCTTTCAGAAATATAGATTCTGCATTCTCAGGTGTATACTCTAATTTTCAGTAGACTCCATAAGTGATAAAAGATAGAAATAATGACCTCTGTAACAAAATATGCTATCAAGAGATACATCATGAAAGCAACAGGA
Source organism: Falco rusticolus (assembly GCF_015220075.1). NCBI lineage: Eukaryota > Metazoa > Chordata > Aves > Falconiformes > Falconidae > Falco > Falco rusticolus. The sequence goes on along the minus strand of NC_051193.1, from coordinate 17,465,040 downwards.
TAAGCAGAAAACTAATCAGCTGTTTTTGACCCTGAGAAACTATGAGCAATATTGAAGATAGGAACTACAAATTAGATCAGTTTTGTCCTTGTCTCCAAAAGATAGGCACAACTGTGGCTAGGGATAGTAGGTGATGTGTTCTGGGCTTCACAAGAATCACCTTGATAAATGAGTTCAGTGCACTCCATTTACCCTCTTCCAACAGGAAACAAAGGAAGGGCTCTCCTTCAAAATGTTACATGTCATTAACCAAGTACATAGATAAATGTTTTATTGAAATAGCTATTTGTTAGTAATCTCCAAACCTGCAGTGAAAGGTCAAGCTTCAGCAATTAAAAAAATCCTGAAGTTTTAACACAAACAACTTGTCATAGACTCACATTCTGTCATATTTGTAATAGTGACAGAACCTGTGTGAAATTGCTTGCTGTCACACAAATATTAAATTGTGCTCATTATAATTAAGAAGGAATAAGTTTCAAAAGAAACTTAGCCATCAGAGGACAAAACATTTCTACTCAGTAACCAATCGTTAAAAGTGCAGGTTTGTTCCTTACGAAAGGAAATGTTTTCCAGCCCCTTGCACTTCTGTTCCATAAGTTCTTACGTAGCCTTAGCTGCCTTCTTGACTACTTTTATTTTACATTTAGAGACACCTAGTGGCTCGAGTCTGATTTGCTCTGGAAAACAGCAATGATTTCTCATTTCCAAATGAACTTCAGATTTTTTCGGATCTTATTTATCTCAAAACACAGCACAGTACACATTTGACTTTACCCAAAAAAGTACTAAAACACAGAACTGTACTTCATAGTACACATGAAAAGTATGAGATGACAAAAGAATTTTGTCCCTTTTTTCTTGCTTCAAATACACACATGAACAGTAAACATTATCTAGTATTTAGAAAACATACCTTGATTTTTTTTCTTCAGAACATTCAATATTATTCATCTTATGCACCAGATTTGTTACTTGGCTTCTGTATGTCTTCCTAAACATAGATCACAAGCCAATTTTCATCATGTACATTTGTACTCATCCCATCATCTCTCTGAATTTCTGATTTAGTGGAGTGCTTGGACCCAGATGGCCTTGGTGTCACTGAACTTGCTCTACATGCAAAATAAAAGTGGCAGAATAAAGCCCCTACCAAGAAACTAGTCAAGGCTCAGTAACTACTTCACCTCCACCCTTAAACAAAAGAAACACGTTTCTAAGCAAACAGACTAACAGTCTTAGTTTCACTACTCTGTGATTTAGCAGTTTTCTAACCAGTCAGCCCTGGTAATCTTATGGGTCTACAATGAGTTACATATGCTGCAAATTTAATGTGCTTTTTCTTAATCCTTTCAAAACCTCTCCATTCCCGGGACACCTAATGATTACCTTTAATCTGCACAAGCTCTGTATCCATGCTTCTAAATCTTTTCTTCAGCTCACTTAAATACTTGCATTCAAGAAAAGCCATGGAACAATAGTGGAAACTAAGAAGTATGAGATACCTTTATTTCCTGTATCTCAGTTTAATGAACATGTAGGAAGTGCTTAAATGAATGTTTCTAAAATATGTGTAATAGCTCAGCACTCTCAGCCTTTTTTTTTTAAATCACTTTATACATAAAACCACATTAAATACAGATCTACCAGAAACCCATATATTTCCTATCCTGCTTCTGTAGAAAGACAGAATAGGTAATGTCATTCTCCTGGATTTTCATGTCCCACAAAAGTAAGAAGCAAGGAACTCCTAGAAACAAGTATAACTGCTATAATTGCCTATGTTTAATGGTCTTACAGGAGGAAGAATACTGGAAAAGGTGTGGTCATGATGCTTATTATGAGGAATTGTCCTTGTTTGCACTGGAATAGAGTTAATTTTCTTCCTAGTAGCTGGTATAATGCTCTGGTTTGGATTTAGGATGAGAATAATGTTGATAACATGCTGGCATTTTAGTTGTTGCTAAGTAGTTTTTACACTAAGTCAAGGGCATTTCAGCTTCTCACACCACCTCAACACCAAATAGGTTGGGGGGGACAGGGGGACACAAGAAGCCAGGAGGAGACACAGCCCGGACAGCTGACCCAAACTGGCCGAAGGACTATTCCATACAATGTGACATCACACTCAGTATATAAACTAGGGGCAAAGCTGGCCAGGGGCTGCAGTTGAGGAACTGGGTGGGCATTGGTCAGCACGTGGTGAGCAATTGCATCGTGCATCACTTGTTTTGTATATTCCAATTCTTTTATCATTATGATTATTATTATTATTTTCCCTTCCTTTTCTGTCCAATTAAACCATCTTTGCCTCAGCCCATGAATTTTACTCTTTTCCCCCAATTCTTTCCCCCATCCTACTTGGGGGGGTCGGGGGGCAGAAAGCGGATAAGTAGCTGTGTGGTGTTTACCTGCCTGTTGGGTTAAACCATAACAGGAATTGTAAAATTGGTAAAAATTACAAAAAATTACTCTATCTTTTTCTCCTTTAAAATATAATTTACTATTTCACACTTTTCCTCAGAAAAGCATAAACAACAAAACCTAAACCCATTTTATGCAGAACTTGCAAGGCAAAAGTGTGAAGTAAGTCATTATAGCAGGGAAAAAGTCTTTAAAAATGTGAGAAGGACAAAACGAGAAGGTTACTTCTACAGGCTTAAAACGTAAACTGCAGTACAGCAATAACAAATCACATTTTCGCATTCTGAGCAAAATTAAGCAGTTAATAGGATTTAACTTTCCTCCCTGTTTTCCCTTTGCTCCCTCTAGCGTCTCACAGGGTATAATACAGACCTTTTATCATCGTAAATAAGCAAACCCGTACTTACTACTCATATTTAAAAATTAATGATATTGTGAAACTACCTTATTGCTGACCCTAAAAGCTAAAGCATTATTAATTTCTGAGAGAAAAAAGGCAATAAAGTACAGTTTACAGATCCAGTAAGAATTAGGAGATGGAATTCTGTATCAACAAACACGGCCTTGCTTTTATTCCAGGATGTAACAAGTATAGACTTATCTCGCCCTTTCAACTGATAGCAATTTGTGAAATTGCATTTGGCCTCATAGAGGAACTGTTTTAATCAACAGTATTCTTAAGTTTTCAGAAGTATATCCAATGCTGAACATACCCATAGTTTATCTTTGCAAAACAATAGCTCCATTGACATGAAATATGACATTTTTTCATCAATATTTCATCACATTATACATAAGATAATACAATAAATTCTCAGTACTTGACAACTATCCCCTAATGTAATCTAAGCTAATGCTGTTTCATATTTCAGTATGTGACATCTGTCAACAATGTTGTTAACCACTAATTGCTCTTACTCATCTCAAGAACATGCCTCGATTGCTAATTGAGGCCAGATAAATGTTTTCGTTTATTGAAGTTACTTTGCTACCCATCCAGATAAAGAGGGAAATCTTTAAAAGGAGCTGAAGAAAGTTGGAGAAATTAATTATTGGATGACCACAATCACAATAGAAATAGAAATTATTATATGGTCTGAATGGTTAATAAGTTAGCGAGCCAACACTATTTTTAGTGAGAAACTAATGTATACACGTACCTATACAACCCCAGATCATAACAAACAGACCCAGCTTTTTACATTCATAAAAGCTTTTTTTAAAGTACTTTTCATTAATAGATTTCAAGGCTTTTCATAAAGGAAGTAAATCTCCTTATTGTTAAATTACACATAAGGGTAAAAAAACCCACAGAGGGGAAATCAGCCACACAGTATCTTCAAGTAGGCCAGTACTGAAGTCTGCAATGCAACATGGCATTTCTGAATCTAGCACTAGCTCAACTAAACTAAAATAAATCCTCTTCAACAAAAGAATCTGAAAAGTACTTCACAAAACCTCATTTTACCCCTTCTGTTACGAACAACTATGTCTGGATAGAATGACATAAGTGGTCTGCATGTCAGACCAAAAATTAGGAAAACTAGAATTAGAATGCAAACCTTCCGTAAAAGCATGTGAAAGTAACACCAAATACAACTAGCAACTGATGACACTAGCTTTGATGCAGAAAGTTCGCTTTTGAAAAGACGTCTATTTCCTTCAGAACAGATTCTTCCCATGCCTACATCATTCACCATCTACACCCTTTCCCTTTGTGTACATACGCACTTGTGAACTGCCCTTGCCTCCTGTGTGGAGATCCCACAGTCCAGGACATACCTTTTTTTCCCAGCAGAATGAAGTGATCTTTCTTGAGCTCAAGCACGTGACCAGTTTTAATTACTTCTCTCTGTGCAGATTCTCCCTTTCCTTACCAGTTGTTGGTTGTGATATTTCAACTTTTCATACATTTAACCTGGACTATGATTCACTACAGATTTAAATTCAAGAATATTCTACAAACATTAGAAGTTATTAATAAAAAGTATTCTGAGCCAAGGTAATTCTTACAGTTTCTTTTCAGATGCAGACTCAGCTGATATAGCAAGTAAGTTGATAAGTCTACGTTTATTCTGTTTTTCCCATAATGCAGATCCTTGCTAAGAACCAGTGCCACAAAACAGGGAAATAGATACGCTTAACCTTTGTAATTTTATCTTCCTGTACAGGTGTTGCCTTTGCCACAACATTTTCAAATTCATGTTGAAAAACCAGTTATTTTTAAGCAAAGTTAAATCCTATTTGACGTCACCCCTATTAAACTAGTGCAGAAAAAATATAATTTGTGTTAAGCCACAGCTGTAAAAATGCTATCTTAATGATTTACCTATTTTAGCTCTATAGCAGTTCAATCCGTCTTTCCAAAATGAATTATTAAAATGAAAACTTTACACATATTGTACAAGGTACAGAAGGTTTTAGCTTTAGGTAGGACCAGTTCTTTAAAAAAACCAAAAAAGATATAATTTGGGATGCTACCACAGCCACCTGATATTAAAACTTTTATCATTTACAGCAGATGAAAAGCTATCTCTTTTGTCTTTTTAAACACAACACATTGTAGAGACAGGGAATGAACCAAAACCACTTGGTTTTGAGGGATAGCTCTTAGTATCTGGATATGTAAGTAGTATATATAATATGTATAGCTTTCATAACCAGTGTTTTTAACGTGCATCTGTAAATATATTTAAATGGTATGGTATTAATATGTGTACTACTTTTATGGAATGATTTCTTTTTACCAAGGTAACAAATACGGTTTTCAAAGACAAAATAGAAATCACATAGTTTCATGACCCTCTCTGAGCATGAGATGCAATTCAGGTCTTTGGAGTGACCTTCCCATTGCGTCAAATTGTGCTAAAACGTATGTGACAGTTTTGCTTATGGAAACCTCCATGTATCGATGATTAAGGAGAAGCTGTCAAAATCATTTATTTAGGTTCACAGGCAGAATTCACAATTCACATGAAGTGCCAAAAAGCAAGAGCAATATCTAGTTTATCTGTTAGGTTACTTGGTCTCATGCAGTTACTTCACTTTCGGGATAAGCACCTTTTGACTTACAAAAACTTTAGCCGCAGTTTCAGGTATCACTATTGATTTAAAAGGGCCAGTGTTCACCTTTTCTGAGAAAAATAATATTATGGTTCTCCAAGTAATTTGACTTGCATCATCTTATTTAGCTTTCAACGTGATTACTACCAAAACCCCAGAAGCCAGCCCATAAAAGCGGTACTGTTGTGAGCTTTCACCTAAGATACCATATTTCAGTGTTTTTCACTGGGCCTGATGTAATCTGCGCAAACGTCCCCGTTCCCGTTAAAGTTCTACTTTCAAGTTTTATAACTTGTCTGTCATAAAGTGAAACTGATTAAGTAGTCTCATCTTGAAAGGTTTTTATTTTAGTGCATTAACAAAAAAAAAAAAAGTCGTCAGAAATCTGAACTACAACTGCTATAACAAAACCAAAAATTTTGGAAAAAATTGTTTCAGAAGCTTACAAACTACACATGCTCCCCCCTCCCCCCTTCACTTACCTCTAAAATGCTAATAGAGCTTATTAGATGCAGACTATAATTACATGAATACATTTTAGAGTATTACTGATTACCTCAAAGCAGATGCCTCAGGGAAATAGTCTTAGTGGAAATGTGAACTCAATAACACTAAAATAAAACCCACATACTTTAACTACCATACTTGTTATATTAAAATAAAGGAACCACGGACACTAAAAATAAATCTCTCAACATCCTTACAACTCCCTACGCATTTCAAAAAAGCATCAGGCAAACAAATTTAGGAAGTAATGGTTTTAGAGAATGTAACTTTTTTATAATGACAGTGCTTATAATTTTGCTTGCAGCTCTAAGTATTCCAGCAGTTAAGACGGACTTACGTGTGCACTATACAACCAGCTTGGCCCAGCTCCTCACCAGAATCTTTACGGCCAACAGCTTCTCCATGGCTAACCTCGGAGCAAAGGGAAGGCAAACTATTGAACAAACAGGCATCGCGGTTATTTTTCTTTCCGTGCTCACTCACGGCAACGTATTTATTGTTTTTAGACAGAAATACTCGAAGTTACGAAACGCACCCCTCAGACCGCGCCCAGGCGCTGCTGCCCTCAGGCACCGCCTGCAGCCGCCGCTCAGGGCCGCACCGGCAGGAGGGTGGCCCCACCCCGCCACACCTGCCTGCGAGCGCCGGCCGCGCCCGGGCCCTCGTTAGGAGCAGCGGCACCGCCTGCCGCCCGCCGGTGGGAACGGTGTTTCTGCTGCGGGGAGAGCGGCGCGGCCCCCGAGGAAGCTCCCTGTACTTGAGCGGGGCGGCCCCCGGAGAAGTTCCCCTGCGCTGTGGCCTCTGGCTCCCGCTTCCCCTCACGCTTTCATCCTGGTCCCTCAGGGCGGAACGCTAGCGCGAGGCGCGGGCGGGCTGCGCGAGGCGCGAAGGCGCGGGCGGGCGGCGCGGGGGCGCGGGCGGGCTCGTACCGGCCTGCGCCGCCCTGTGCTCCGGCCGCGGCGGGAGGCTGAGGAGCGGGGAGGCTGAGAAGCGGCCGCCGTCCGGCAGCCGGGGCGGGAGCAGGGCTGGGTGTAGCCGTCTCCGAGCGGGATAAAAACTCGTCCCCGGCCGCTCCCCTCTACCACAGCGCTCTGGTTGCCGCCGGCCGGCCTTCCCCTACGCGTGGCGCCCGGGAGCCGCTGGAGGTAAGGGGCTGTGCCGCAGCGGGGCTCCAGGCGCGGCTCGCCTCAGTACCCGGTTCTTCCTCCGCGGGCTGCCAGCCCCCCTGTCCCGCCAGCAGAGCCGGGCTGAGGGCGGCCTGGCCTCAGCTCCTCGGTGGGAAGCCCGGGGCCGCACTGTGCAGCCGGTCCGCGACCTCGGCCTCCGCTTCCTCGGGCGCTCAGCGAAGCGGCTGAGGGTGGGTTTGGGCTTTGCTGTGCCTTGGAGGAGCGGTAATACAGGGCACCCCAAAGCTCTTCAGAGCCTTTTTAACCGGTGTGACGTTTGTTCTTTCTCACTTGGGCAAACTTCATCAGTTTCTGAGAGTTGGTTTTTTTTTTTGTTGTGGTTTAGTTGGTTGGGTTTTTTTTGGTCCCCTGTATGTTTATCATCTACTGTTTCAGCTTTGATACCTCTCTGATGTTAGATACCTGAAACTTGTGTTTCCAAGATAATCCAGTGAATTATATGTATATTCAACCAGTTGTGGAACTATACTCACTGGATTTCTTGGAGAAAAGCAGTAATGTGAGGACACGTCAGAGTTCAGACTATTAGAGAAAATGCTGTTGTGTTACTTTAGTGATGCCTTACTGAGTAGATGCAAAACCTTACGGTAGAAATAAATCTGGTTTACAGCAGTTTTCTCTAGAAAATAGTTCTGGTTCAAGATTTTTTGAGATTTGCTCAATTATGAAATTAATCAGGGTGGCTCACTTAGAGCCTTGTGTTTCTGTTACAATTAACTTTTCTAGTCACTGCTAGGAACAGTAATAGTGTTCCTATTAATATATTACGTAATTTTAGCATATCAGTAGTGGCACTGGTACAGAACTATGACCTTGTAGGAATAGTCATTGCAAAAATGGCTGTCACGGTGAGCTAGTTCTGATCAAAAGATTTGTGTCAGTTGGTAGGATTGATCACATGACCAGCAGGTTTTTCTCATTAAAAGCTTTTAAGTGTTAAAATTAGAAGTTTGTTGTAACGAAAAGTGCAATCCATGCATTGCAATGTATTGAATCAGATTTGGACTTCAGTTCTGGCTCATAGTGAGCAGTGTCTTCGTATTTAAGCAGATTTGATTCTCTGTGTGTATACATATACATAATAAATTTTTCAGTCATTTACAGTAAACAGCTGCATGCCCCATGGCAAAGAGCACTGCATAGAGGCCTGTTTGGTAATTAAGAGTATTCAAAGAGCAAAATGGAAAAATAAGGAGTTCTTGTTGTAGAAGTTTGGATATCCTTGGTATGATGCAATTGATTACACCACTGATTAGTGATTATTACATCACTATCCAAAAATGAAAGGCTGAAATGTTTAGTTGTTTCGTTTCCAGGATCTGATTCCAATTTTGTTTGTTATTTAAATATTCCAGAGTACAGTGTAGCTGAACCAAAAACATTACCTCTGTGATCAGCCAGGGTTTTTTTCTTAAATGAGTTCAAGGTCACTTACGGAAGACAAAATGAGTGGCTTACAGGTCTGGTGCATATTCACTGCCTCTCAGTTTGAGACTTTTGTAAGTTTTTCTTCAGGTGTCATGTGTCTTGACCTTACCAGATTTTGTCTTTTGTGTTAAAGCACTGTAAATAAGAATGAATTCTGTAGGCTTAATTATAGCTAGTTACAGAATCTGATATTTCATAAAGATGGAAGTTGATCAGAGGTTTTGTGGATTACATGTGGCTTTTGCTTGCATCTATGGGAAGTCTTGACACAGACTTAAAAGTTTATTACTCTCTACACTTTTCAAGTTATGTAGGCCATAAACTTAGAATTGACACCACCTTAACAGACCTTGTGATTCATATGGGATTATGTTGGGATCACTGACTCTTTAAAGGACGTAAATGTCTCTGCTCAAAAGACAATTTCTAATTAAGAAAACGTAAGGGTTGTCTCTTTACATAGCATAAGGAAGCAGCACTTTCTCACGTGGGAAACTGTTACCTTCAATGAAGGTCAGCATAACTTAATTTATATAAAACTAAGGTTAAAGCCTGTCTTTAAGTTGGTAGAAATCAAAGCTTACATCCTGCAGAAACTGATGGCCCCTCCTGCCATGTGTGCTTTTCTGTAAGAATTGATGGGTGACTGTCCCAAGCCTTGATTAAAGCTGTGCTTTGGCAAAGCATTTCAAGATTCGAATATGATTAACTCCACTGAAGATGACTTAAGTGATATTACTTGTATGCTTCAGGCTTTGGAAGTGGCAAATAACTCACATATATGCAGTTCTGTGTAGTGCTTAAGCACAGTTTAATTTCCTGTAGATAACTATTCTTGTAGTTGATAGGTTGTTGGGACACTATTTCAGACAGTAAAACCAAATGTGGTTATTTTTATTTTAAAGACATCTTTTATGGCTCCAAACACGCTTATATAATGTATTTCTTTTTCAAATAAACTTTGTATATATACAGGATCTTTGATACATCTCACTTAAAACCAAGCTAGCTAGCTTATATGAATTGTCTAACATGTTTAAACAGCTATTATATCATCAATTGTTATTGTTATTAAAGCCTTTAATGCTAGTGGAAGTGGGAATTTATATTTTTTGCACACATTTTTAATTTTTCTGCTTAGCAAAAGTATCGTGTTACACTTTTCTCGCAGACTTAAAATAATGTAGCAGTTTGTGGGGTAAAACAGTAACTTCAAGGAGTTGAAGATTATTTTACTGTACCTTATGACAATGTGTAAAGCATTGTGTTCTGACTTGCTGATGTTTTCACTGCCCCATTTTCCAGCTTAGGTGCAACATAAACAATTTTAATTAATGTTATGTCACCAAAAGATTTTGAGATGGCCAATTGAATTCTGCCAAGATAGAGTCTTTTGATGAAAACATATCTTTATTGATTGTAGAAGAAGAAAATCATTCTTAAAATGAAATCCAGAGAAAAATCATATCCCTCGGAGAAAATTTCTGAGTGGCAGGCTGAGATTAACATCATAAAATTGAATTTGTGCTGCAAACCTTTGATGTAATCAGCAGCTGGGAGATGGTGTTGCCCTTACTGTGCTCCTTCTGATTGTGGTGAATTATTGTGTGGAATGAAATAAGTGTTTCTTGTGTCACTCGTTCACGAAATACAAACAAGGTATTACTAGGTGGTTCTTGCTAGTTAAAATGGCTTGTATTGATTCCTGGTCCCAGTCTCTTGCTCCCTTGGACTGCAAAAGCAGTACATTCACACCCCAGGGGAGAACTGGGTGTCACTCAACGGTGACTCCTCTGGCCGATTAGGGTGTAGCCCTGACAGGTCTTGAGGGAAGTCCCATTAAATCTTAAACTGGAAGTGCAGTGGTAGGCAGGCAGGCTCTCCAGGATGGAGCTGCAAAAAGCAAAGAGGAGGAAAAGGTGTGGAATACGGAGGGCTCTGGCAGAGTGTGTTAAAACACAAGGAAGCGGGACATAGGATAGACATGTTAATAACGGGAGTATTTTAATTGTTGCCTCTATCTGATCAGCTATATTAAGACATTTGCAATATAGGAACATTTTTGCTGCTGTACCCACAGAGCACAGGCTCTGTATCTTAAAGGAGCCAGTTATTAGTTCTTTTGTATGATATGCTAATTATTATTTTTTATTATCTTTTAAAAAATCTCTTGATAAATCTTTCATTAATAGCGAAAAGTGAATTATATTTTCCTTTTTTTTTTTTTTACCTTTGTCTTGTCTTGCTGTCTTTTCTTTTTCATTTTTGGTTGTCATTCCCTTTTCAATTACCTAGCCTTTTATGTCATCTTTTTCCTTTTCCTACATTACACACCCTGCCTTCTCTCTTCTATCTTTAATATTTCCATTTCTCTGTTGAGCGTCTTTCTCACCATCATAGTTCTCTTTTCTAATTTATTCCATTGCATGCACCTATACAAATGCATGTGTACCCCGCTGCTTCACAAATTGAAAGTATTGTTGACCTGTATTTTCAGATTCAGGGATGCAATAGGCTTCTGAATAGCAACTTGCTAAATAACAAACCTGTGAACAGCATCATGAGCATCAGTGTGGTACATCTGTAGGCTTACAAAGGCAGCACTATGTTACTTCTGTATCTGTAGATACTTCTATCAAGTATTTTGTAAATGAAATGTATTTTATTATTCTTGCCTCCTAGATGGACTTTTTGTATGTTGTAGAGAGCGGGTGAATATAATTTTTCAGTTTGGGAAATGTTATATCTTTGCGGATTACCAGAGTGCCATATGTACATCATAAAGTAAACTGAGAAAGTTGTGAAAGCAAGGTAGAATGGATCAGTACACTGCACATCAAAGCTGTTTTTAAGGAGAATAATTAATTTTTTATTAGCAGTACAAAAAATATTGATGGAAGTTTTATTTTCTTATATTGACCGTAAGAGAGACTATGTCAGATAAAGCCAAAGAATAGACAGGAACTGGAGAATCGGGTAGGTTAGGAACTCACAAGCCTTAGGAATTTGTCATGAAAACCTGCTGGGCTTTGCCTAAAATTTACTTCTGAACACTTTACTACAATGATGAATCTAAAGGTGGTGTGTGTGTGTAACATTTTTCTTGATGGACAAGTAAAATAAAGTAGCCTGGGCAAACAGAATTGTGCTAGCCTGAGAAGATATATGGCTACTCCTGCCAATAATTGTTTTTAATAATTTTGGCCCATTATCTTGTTTTCTTGTTGTTTTTTTTCTAATATTTGTATTTTTAATACAATATGAACAGTTAAATGCTGTTCATCTTTTAAAGCTTTCAGGACTCTAAGGCAGTTTCTATAACTTCTTTGGGACTGCACTGATTGCCACATGTTTAACTGGACTTTGGTACAACTGATCTTGTATCGATAGGTCAGGCTGCATAGGAAACATGAAATAAGTATGAATATAAATTCAGGAAACTTTTTTTGGCAAGTTGACTGTTATCTGTTGAGTGATCTTTTGTTGTACAAAGTCTGTTCTCCTTATATAAATAAGCTATAAATTCCTGTTTGGTAGCTTTTGTTACGGGCTGTAACTATGAGGAGAGGGTTTCTGTTATAACCAGTGTTTTATTAATGTGACCTATTTGAGGGTAGGTATCTAGGGAGTTCAGTTCCTGGGTTTAAGGACCTTGATATATGTGAGAACTAGTAAGTTCTAAGTTCATTTAAAAATCAGAGTATGTATTTTCTTTATCAAGGAATGTGATTCCTTAATATCGTTCAGCATGTTTCATACAGGAAAGCTTCCTTTATGCTTTTGAGCAGACTCTGCATGTAAACACAAGGACCAACAGGGAATGTGAGCCGCAGACTTCAGTGGGGACAAAACAGAACCCAGATTTTTCACTTCAAATCACTGTGAGCACGTGTGTGTGCATGCTCCCAAGTCCTAAGCAACTCTTCCATTCTAACATATAGGTACCCAAGCCACCTATATTAGGATTATAATTTTTATCTTGAGAAAATGCAGCACAAGGATGTGTGCCTGAGGTTAAGTAGTGATTATGTGACAGTGATTGGAAGGTCCGAGATAAGCCGAATAGGGAAGCTAACAAATATTATATATTTTTTTAAGGTCAGTAGAGAAGGCAGAGTCAAGTTATGCTTACTATATTGAAATTGGGGCTCTATGGGGAAAACATACATGGAGCTGTTATGGCACTGATTCATTATGGTATAATCTGACCTTTTTCATTTCACTCAGTTCATGACCAGTCCCAGTCAAGAAAGCTGAGTGGTGAGGAAAAGCCCTTTCATTAATTTGTACTTAGAAAGGCATTCAAGGTCAGGTCTCCAGCTCTCTGGCCCTTTAAAGCTTTTCACTAGCCTTAAATACCTCACTGCTACTGTAGAGTAAAAGGTTTTGTACTCAGCTTTCGAAGTGAAACTAATACTGTACAAATGGTCCAGAGTTGCTAAAGTCCTTAAAGCTGTGCAAGTTGAGATAATTTTCCAAGTTAACAGAGGTTGGTGGCGTGGTTTCCCTGTGAAAACTGATCATAGAACTAGACAGGATGGTAGAGGTGTGATGGTAAGTTAGTGATGGGATGAACTGGTATGGTTTTAACTAAGAACAGAGAAAAATTTTTTAGTCGTGAGGGAGTTCTTTTTGGTGGTGTGATCATAAGGACAGGACAAACAAAGTTTAATAAGGTTTTAAGCAGGGAGAAATGGGGAGTTGGACTGAGGAACTTGATTTAAAGTTGAATTATGGGTTAATACTGCAAATCAGGCATGCTTGAGTGGGCAGAGCTGGAGGAATTTGACATGTGCTGATAAGCTATGTGCAGCTCAGATGTGCCTTGGGCAATAGTTGACTTTGTGGAAATAGTTTTTCCCTGTTTTTTAAAGGAACAGTCTGACAAATATCTGTTGATTTCATTAACAAAGTTTGCTCTAGGTGCCATCAACATCACTAAATAGCTTTGATGAAGCTAAATATCTTCATACAAAATATGGATATGGGCATGCAGTATTTCTAGGGAAGTCATAGTATTAGAAGGAAAGCTTTCATGCAAAGTACTTGTGCACCAAAGTATCTTAAAAAAGAAAAGTTCACCAAGAAATTAGAGGAAAAAAGTTAAACACTATTATATTAACACTGAGGATCACATACCTTCTGTTTTCCATGTAACTTATGCTTCAGTCATAATATAAAGGGAGAAGTACAAAATATTATTGTAACTTTTAAGTCTAAATTAATTCTCTTATATAACCCATGTTCTCTGCTTAGTAGTAGCTGTTAACTAATTCATGGCCTTCATGGATATAAAAAAAAGTGTGCAAATAGATCATCTATGCATTACAATTTTTATCATTTGTTCAGTTTTTAACTTCTGTTGATTGTCTGAGTTCTCTGTTACTCATCCCTTGCTCAGCAGTAGGTCTTCTGCTAGGAGTATCGATCTTGATTCTGTGCTGCTTTTAGAAGAAAAAGTAATTTATGACTTTCTATTCAATGCAGTACAAACCCGAATTCTGCTGCCTTATGGTGTTTTACACTAATTGAGCACTCCTACGATACAAGTATAAACGTCGACATGATATGCAAGAAAATGCATTTTAAAGATTCAGGATTTGGCTTATCAAACTGTTAACTTGGCAGCTACCATTTTATAAGCCCTAAGAAAACAGTGAATTTTCGTTGCTTAACTGATACCTAAACCACATCATTAGTATTTGGCTAAAACAACTTTCTCTTCAGGGCATAAACTGAAAAGAAAAGGACTTCAATGTTCATAAGTAAGCATAATACTTCATATTACTAGATATTTTAAAAAATCAAGTTTTAGAAAAGTCAAATTCTAAAGCTGAGATAAGTAACATCCCACAGTATTTTGTGATATGACCACAAAAACCTTTAAAATGAAACTAGGTGTGATTTAGCCTTATAAACTCTTGACTTCAATTAATTTTCCTATATTCTTCTTCCTCTGCCTTTGAAATTCTGGCTGAGGTTGTATGGCAGGACCCTGATAATGTACCACACTAGTCATTTCAGCCCTTCATCTCATGATCTTGTCAGGCAGCAAGAACATTCCTTTAGTTCTATGTTGCTTAAGGCTTTTATTAGTAGTAACGAACATACCTCTTCACAGAATGGTCAGGATTGGAAGGGACCTCTGGACATAATTTAGTCCAATTACCACTAAAGCAGGTTCACCTTGAGCAGGTTGCACAGAATTGTGTCTAGGCAGGTTTTGAATATCTACAGAGAAGGAGCCACATAACCTCTCTGGGCAGCCTGCTCCAGTGCTGTCACCCTCAAAGGAAAGAAGTTCTTCCTCATATTCAGATGGAGCTTCCTGTGTTTCAGTTTGTGCTCCTTGTTGCTGGGCTCCACTGAAAAGAGCCTGGCCTCATCCTCCTGACACTTACATCCTTAAGTTATGTGTAGGCATTGGTAAGATGCCCCCTCAGTCTTCCCTTCTCCAGGCTAAACGGGTCCAGCTCTCTCAGCCTTTCCTCAGAAGGGAGACGCTCCAGTCCCCTCATCATCTTTGTAGCCCCTCACTGGACCCTCTCCTGTCTCTCTTGAGCTGGGGAGACCAGCGCTGGGCATGGCACTCCAGTTGCGGCCTCACCAGGGCAGAGCAGAGGGGAGGGTCACCCCCCCACACCTGTTGGCTCGTGGGCAACCTGCTGTCCCCCAGCAGCCCAGTCCCTTCCCCGCAGAGCTGCCCCCCAGCAGGGCAGCCCCAGCCTGTGCTGCTGCGTGGGGCTGTCCCTCCCTGGGCAGGACCCTACGCTGGCCTTGGTGGCACTTCCCCGTGTCCCTCTGCGCCAGCTCTCCAGCCTGCCCAGGTCTCGCTGAAGGGCAGCACAGCCTCTGGGGGGGCAGCCGCTCCTCCCCGTTTGGTGTCACCAGCAAAGGTGCTGAGGGCGCGCTCTGCCCCTCCACCCAGGTCACTGGTGAAGGAGTTGAACAAGGCCGGGCCCAGCACTGACCCCTGGGGACACCGCTGGCCACAGGCCTCCAGCGCGACCCTGCGCCGCTGGTCACAGCCCCCCGAGCTCTGCCGTTCAGCCAGTTCTCAGCCCACCTCACTTTGACTTCGCTGTGGTGTTCATCACCAGGGCACCCACCTCATTCAGCAGCAGGCCCACATTTTCCCTACTCATACTTTTGTTGTGTCGTCTCTTGTCTGTGTCCCTACTTTCAGGTGTTGCTGTGCTGGGTTTAGTGATGGTTTCTATTAGTTTCTTTAAGCTAGCTTAAAAGGCTGCTTCTGTCCTTTGGTCTTTTCTGAATTGTTACAGGAACTGCTCTTCATGTCGCTTTGCATCATTCTTGTATTACTTCCTTTGGCTGGCTGTTATCTGCTGCCATGCATTTCCTTCTACCCAGTTCCTGTCTCTTCTCAGAAGATTTTGGCTTTACTGTCATGTCTTTTGGCTAGCCTCTCCCAACCACACTGTTCTAGCACCCTGTTACTGACACCCCTTTGATTTTAATTATCTTTGCTAAGGACGTGCTAAGGGTTCTGTTGTCTCCCCTTTCTCCAGCACAAATAGGAGCTTTGTGTTTCTCTAAAAGGTGAATTTTGCTTAGTGGCTGCTCTGAAGTATCACTTCAATGTATTATTGCTGTTTGGATAAAAAGTAGGTGACAAAATATTTTGAAAAGAATAAATAAAATGTTGATTTAAGTGATGCTAGACAATGATGCATCTGATTAGCTTAAAATCTGTTTCTTCTTGTTCATTCATGCTTGGGCATAACATGTTGATGAATAAAACCAGTTTTGCTGTTGCTCAATATCTGTCAGCTGTCTGTCTGTTCCATGAATGCTGGTGGTAGTCAAAACTGTCCTCAGTGAAGTTTAAGAGAATTTCAGTTTTCAGAGTCACAGCTTCATAGGCACAAGTCAACTTCATAACCATTCCATCCCTGACAACAGTTGGAAGCAGGTGACAACAATCTTCTTTCATTTTCTCCAGAAAGCTGAAAGGGAAGGGAGGTAAACAGAAGCTTTAGAAGCATTTCTACAGGCTTTCTGGAAAAATGGATCATCATAGGATACAGGGGAGGAGTGCTGGAGGATGTTGTACATTCAAGTTATTTTGGGAGTTTTGATACAGCTGACTTGTATACATGGGAGTTTCTTGGCTAAGGTAACCACTGGCAGCTTAGTGTAGGGCTCTTTCATGTAAAGACACTGATGCTAAAGGTATTGCTCATCTGTGTCTGTCTTCGGCAACCAGTCCTTTCACGTAAGTTGAACCAAAAGAGACATACTTGTAGGATGTGTTACTAGGTCCCCTGGAAAGACTTAACAACAGGGCATAAATGTTCGGGGTTTTTAGGTGAGTTGACTGTTTAAGTGCCAAATTATTTATAGTTAGATACTTAATCACTCTTCATTTTGAAGATATTGTTGAGAATACTCTAGAAATATGTTAGACACTTAGGAATGTGGGAGTTTGAACAGCAAACAATGTGACAGAAGGCTTGAGAGAACTGCTTTCTCAGTCACCTCTCAACGTTTGAAGCAAAACAAGTACAAAATCCAGCCAGCAAGCAGAGGTGGTTTTAAAATGAACAAGCATGAAATTTAAAACCAAGTAAAGTAGAACTTTTTTAATAAGGAGGGCTTTAGGGTATTTTTTAAGTACTGGTGTTTGAATGGACACTGAAATAGCTTCCTGGAAATGCAGTACATAAGAAACTGTATTGACCTAACTAATGACCAGTAGTCATTTTGGAAAATTCCGTTAAATCATTTTTTTTTGCAGCAGTCACTAAAATCTATTGTATGATACATTTTTTGGACAAGGGACTTATGAGTTGAGCAGCAGAAAGGGTCTGTTTACTTTCCCTGTTTCCCAGCTTGCAACTCTGCTTCCACTTTTCTTCTGGGTCTTATCTGTAGGATAGTGCTAGTTAGTCAGCTGATAGTGTAGGGTATAGTGCTTTGTTGTTCTGGGCCTTGTGTGGGTTTTTTTTCATCCCTGACCCACCAGCTGTTGTTTCCTTCCAGCCCTATTGCCTCTTTCTCTTGCGTTATCCTCCTAGGAAGGAATGACAGACTCTTTATTGACAACTTGCTCCTGTGCCATCTCCATGCTCTGGCAGTTAGCTGCTGAGAATGAGCAGCACTGCTGGTTGGAGGCAATAGAGGAGGCACGGTATATCCACGAACCAAAATTAGGAAGAAGGTGACAGTGACGTGGACCCATCAGACCTAAGCCAGGTTTTATGGTGCAGCACACAACTCCTGTTGCTGATATTTCAGCATTGTGATCTTACAGGTCCCTGGTAACTGGTTCTGCTTGGTACTGCCTAGATTTAAAATGGTGGCACATCACTATCCTGCTGCATATTTAAGCTGTCACTGGATAGCTACCTTAAAGTGTTAGTGTGATGTTGGCAACGGCTAGAAAATGTTTTAGTGCCTCACCAACATTTTTGCAGCAGTATTTTGTAGCTCCCCTTTTCAGATCTCTATTAAATTGCCTTTTGTTTTTTCTTATGTTTCATGTTACTGAGAACTGTTGTGACTTGTTTCTGCTTTCAGGTGCTGACTATGAAGGTGTCAGTACAGGCTGTGGCAGTGTGGGGGAAAATAGCTCCTTCTCACAGCATCACTGCTGTTATGATTACAGATGACCAGCAGACTATAGTTACGGGAAGTCAAGAAGGACAAATATGTCTCTGGGATCTTTCATCAGAATTAAAGGTTTGTATCCACTACAGACTTGTGCTACAGTCTGCCAAGTAGACAGATAAGAGTTTTATGTTTCATTATTAACAATGGGATAATCCAGACTTTCCTTTACTTAGATTAAGTTTTAAAGGTAGTGTGGTATTTGTTGCAGGAAGCTCATGAAGCAAGAAGTGTTGAAATGCCTATATGAGCAACCAGTTATTTGCAGACTTTGGAAAATTTTTCATAGGTTATCATGGTCTGATTATAATTTGAGGTGGTGTGCTGTGAGTAATAACAGCAAGTAAACATGCACAATCATCATGATTCCTATCTTGAAAAGTCTTTTTTTTCTTTAACCAATTGCTGAGCATGGCCTGTCATTTTAAGGGGGGAAAAAAACCCCCAAAAAACCCACCCCAATTACTTATAAAAATAGAGCTTTCTACGAGGTTAGTAATGAAAATGTTTGTAGAAAGATGGAAGAAATAAGATGACATGTGTATTGTTGGTATAATTAAGCTGCAGACCTCTTGGCATATTATTATTATTGTTGCTTTGAATTTTGTATTTATTTTCCTGAGAATAGAACAGAATCGAAACAGTTCCACTTTTTTTATTCGGCATTTCTAGAACTTTGGTTCTATTCTTTTTGGATTTAGCTGTCTCATTCAGATACAGGTTGAAACTTTAGTTTGTGCTTTAATGGGGCTACCTTTTACCATTAAGACCATTGCATGCAGTGAAGCTAATCGAAGGGATTACTTAAACACATTGTATGAAACACATGCTTAAGAGCTTTGCTATATCACTTCCCTTCTTCTCCACTGCTTCTGCAACATGCTGAAGGCCAGAGATATTCTGCACATTGCCTGTTTTATAACATTTGGTGCTCCATAAATTCTTCAGAAGGTGCACTTTTTAGGCTACAGTGAGTACAAAGGCTGCTCTTTATGCAAACTGCATAATTCATCCACATGTTTATACATTCCAGAAACATGACTGAAGAACATTAAGAGTATAAAGCAGATTGACAATTACTCAAACATCTACAAGTAGAATTTTCTTGCTTTTAGATGTCCTTAACTTGTATGGAAAATATTATGTTTAAGTTAATTGATTGTATTATTCTCCTAGATTTCTTCTAAAGAAATTCTCTTTGGCCATACTGCTTCTGTAACGTGTTTGGCAAAAGCAAGAGAGTTTGAGAAACAACCATATGTAGTAAGTGCTACTGAAAATGGGTAGGTAACTGAATATTCAATTATTCATTTCTAAAGTCATGAAATGTATGGCAGGTGTAGGTCAGATTCTGCATTTGGCACAAGGTTTTTAATCTACTTCTATGATATGAAAAGGATAGCAGCTACTTACAATGACTGTATTGCTTATATATAATAGTCTAAGAGCTCATCTTTTGCACAACAGAAGGGTTTGACAGATTCACGGATCCAGTTATTCAGGAGAATTAATTGTTCAGAGGGTCAGCTAGGCCCCATTCAAAGGGAGAATAACAGGCTATTGGAGAGAATCAGCAGGTTCAGAAGCCTTTCAATATAGTGATGCTTTTTTCTGTTCCTTCCTGAGCTCAGCCTTGAGAATTGAATCAGTGCAAGAGGCTAATGTACTCTGATCCAGGTTATGCTTGCTCAGTGAGTATGTATGGATGCACAGAAAAGACTGCCCTTGAATAAAAGGCATATATGTTCCTTGTCTTTGCTTAAATCTAACTTGCTATTTTGGAGTATATCCTTTTAACGGGCTCCTGATATTGCAGTTCTTCTCTGTTGTGACTTGGCCCATCACTTGAGTCAAACTAATTTCTACAGCTCTGCTAGGTTAGCATTCAAGTTTTTTTTCTCTCTGAATATTTGATAATCTTTTTAGCTGGGGTCTGAAGCCCATCTGTTTAGGATTTCAGCTGCTGAAGGGAGTTAGGGCTAACTTTTTACTTCCTTAAGGCCTTTCCTTAAACAATTTTGTCTTGCTGCTTAATAATATTCTCTTCTCATTTTGGGTTCATCTTTTCCAATTAGCAGGACAACTCTGTTAAAACCTCTTAGCACCTTAGGACTACTACTTGCTTACTAAGGGGCTTGTTTATCCTTTCCAGCTGCTAGGATCTCTTGATTCTCTCCAATCATGTGTATACAAGAATGGGATAACTTGAACAAACTGATTCAGGCTTCTGAATCTTCAGAGGTTGGACTATCCCACTGCTCAGACAGTGGTGAACAATTCAGGTTGTTATGTGCAGAAAGGAGGACAAGAAGTCTATGGAGTTAGTTTTGTATTGGCCTCCTACATTCTGCTCAAGGGCTCAGAGGTGAAACTATTTTTTCATCTTAATTCTGAAGTTCTGTTAGTGCAGTACTGTTTCCAGATCATACTGGGTGAAAAGATACTGTATTTTGAAAAAGCTGGGGTGAAGTGTTAAGAAAAAAACCAGGGGGTTTGGTGTAGACATACCATACAGAAAGATGTTCACATCCAAAAGGTTCTGCCTCTGAAGGGATTGTTTGGGTTGCTTGGAATGTGTATATGTAGGACTGAATGATCTTCTGGCCCCTTTACATGTTCACTTTTACTGAATTAACTGCTGACTTCTCATCTGTATTACATAAGGGTAGAGCATCCATCACCGATTCCTGGAAGGTTGCAACGTGAAGTTGAGATAATTACAAATAGGGTGCCTCATCTTCAGGAGATGCAGAATTGTTTGAACTGCATTTTCTGACCTGAGAATCATTCACTTCTGCCATTTTCAAGGCTCCATCTCCTTGTATGGAGGGTGGAAGGAATTGTATGGAAGATGTTACTCTTCCCTCATCCCACTTCATAATCTCTTCAGTGTTTGTATAACTGACATTTCCCAGAAGGATGAGTATTGAGCAGGGGTTTTTGTACTTTTTATATGGAAATCTATAAATTAATCCGTAATGATTCAGAAGTTCTTACTGATTTCCCATGCATGTGTATAGTAAATGCTGTAGTACAAGTTTATCAGCATGTGGTATCTCTCCTTGTTAGTACACACACTAAATTCAGTGCAACATGCAGAAGCTGAAGCTATATTCTTGGTCTCATTTGTGCATGCTTGCATGCATGTATCATTGTAATGTAGCTCAAGCAGTTGATTGTCAGTCTGATATAGACAAGGAGAAATTAACGTGCAGCATAAGCATTCTGTTTAAGTTATGGCTCTTGGTCTACCAACTCTGATGCTACGTTACAGACGTGTAATTTCGCTGTTCTTGCTCAGCTCAAAAATATAAATGAAGTAATATTTTTAGATTAACATAAAATGTGAAAGCGTGTAGATAAAAATGTAAATCACTAAGCGGTGTTTCTGATAAAGACCGGATTGGGGAAAAATAATTTATTATAAGTCCTCACACAGAAGATATCTTGGAATGTAACTTCAGAAGTCATAAAATGATTGTTTCAACTGTGGAAATACTGTTTGCTGTTTAAATAAAATCTGAAGGTATCAAAGTTTAACATTTGATTGCTGAACTGTGACAACATACCTCATTTACATCATCTAATTTGATCATGTTTCTGTTGCACTCTAGTCCTATAGAATGTTTAATAACGTCTAGATAGGGCAAACTGGTTAATGCGTTTCTGACAAACATTACCCTTAAATGTAATTAAGCATAGCTACAATGTTGCGTGGTCATTTGCGTTGTCAGGCGGCAAGTGCTGTCTCAATAACGGGTTTCGGGAATAGCCTCATGGTGGCACTGTTTCTTCTTAAAAGAAGTTGAGGTTCCTCTCAAGTCTCAAAAACTGAAGTCTGCTGCGACAGAAGATGCGTTATGTTTTTCAAAACGTGTGGTTTAAGTTCAGTGAAATGAATCACTTTCAGAAGGATGTAGTTCCAATGACAGATAGTTACAGTGATGCCTTGACGAGCTGTAATGGCAGTATACCTACAATTTGTTGTAGACCAGAGCTGGCCTTAAAGTCAGGTTTGTTGCAGGGCAGCAGGGTGTAATTGCCAAAACAAAAAGAAGCAGATACTGTATGTCATCCCCTGCTAATGACCACAACATTTCTTACCCAGTAATCTGTAACAAAAAGCCACATAAACGACCAGACTGCACTTAAGTACACCACTAAAGAAAAAATTGGTGGTACAAAATTATTCCAGCCAATTGAGTGGAAATGACAGAGAATAATATGAAGTTATCTTTGGCAGGGAGATGTGTGTTTGGAATGTCACTAGTGGACAGTGCATTGAGAACGCAAAGCTTCCTTATAGGCATACAGCCATCTCTGTAAGTATAGCTACTTTTCGTGGAATATCTTTGTTCGTTACAAGAGGAGCTTTTCTTTTTTTTAACATGATATATTTCAGAAACATACAATTTTAAATGTATAGATCATAACATGCTTAATAGGAGAGGGGGGGGGGGAAAACCCTGGTTTCAATATAAGTAGTTTTATGTTTATTTCTCCCTTTTTGACTTCCTTCGAAGAAAAGAACTGAGGCTTATGTTCCCCTGAAGTAATTAAATAAAAATGATTCTTTTTAAGCTGCAAATGTTTGGAATGCAGTATCAATTAACTTATTTTAAGGTTTGGTCATTGGGTAGCAAAGTGAAACTGTCTTTACTCTAGTCCTGTGTTAAAATTGCATGGAAACTACAAGTTTAATACTGGCTTTATGGCGATGTATTTTTAGAAGTAAAAGCAGTCTAGCCAAACATTGTGACGCAATCTGCTGAAGGTCTTTGTTTCAAGCGTTTAAAGGTTTTGATGCCTGACCACTGACCTCCAAAAGACTGCTGCTCTGCCTTACTTTGAAAGATACACTTTCATTCATTGCAGAACTCAGGACAGATCACTTATTTTCAGAGGCCAAATTGCTTGAAGTATTACTTCAGATAATTTCAAGTGTCTGCTTTGAACTGTATCCAGGTATACTAGGCATCTAGATGTTGGAGTGTGAGGGTGTGTTTGAAATACATGTATGTATATGATTGAGTAGCCCAGCATATATGGATTTGATTCGGAGAGATGGCTCATTTCTGGATATATTAGAAAAGCAGCTCAGGGCTCCTAGGTTAATTACAATGCTGTCTGTCTTCAGTGAGGAAGTCTAGGGTGGAACTAAACCTCCAAATGATGAAAATCTGGGACCTCTTGTGACTCAAACTGTGGCCAAATTCAGAATCCAAATGTTTTAAAGCTTCCAGAAGAAACACTGTTTTTCATGACACTGTTTTGGTTGACATGATGACTTCACACGTAGTTGTTAATGATGAAGAGAGAAAGCTTGGGTAGATGACCAAATAAAAATTATAGAAGAAACACTTCTTAATAAATGTTTTTACATATGTGTGTGTATATATTAAAAAAAGCATAGACTGTTAAAGAAGTTATATAATTTTTGTGCCTATGTTTAAAGCATATTCTCTTTACATGTGCAAGTATATGCATACACAAAAGAACTTCAATTATAATGTAACAGAGGTGTGGTATGATCTGCTTTCTGATATTGCTTAATTAGATTTTAATAGTTAGTTATGGGGGACTTCTGCAGAACAGGAGGCAGATCTGACCTAGCTGAATATCTAACATTCTCTGTACGTTTTTGTGGAGATCAGAGGTAGAATCTTCTTTCTTACCCTTCAAGTAGGAAAACCAAATGCTTTTAGGAAATTGTTACTTCTCCTCTATTAAAAGTAAGCTAAACCTAACTTTGGCTAGATAACTATTTTTGTTCTACAACTTGGGCAAGATGGCTAAATGAAAATAGGAACATGTAACAGGAAAACGGTCTTAGGAAGAAGACCAAATGTTGCTGGGAGGGAAAACTATTCTTAAAATGTAACCTTTAGGTCTTTGTAATAAATTGGGCTTTTTGTGAGGGTTTTTTGGAGGATGGAGGTTTTTTGTTAAGCTAGTTTTTTTGTTTTTTTTTAGTCTGTTGTAGGGTTTTTTGTTGTTCCATGGTAAATGATTGCTTGGGGTGTAATAGTACGTGAGAGAATATAATTTCCTACAGAATGTTGTTGTCTAGAAGGCTTAGTTCACACTGATTTTTATTTTTTGATAGCATCACTATTTAAAATCCCTGCTTTATTTTTAGTTAATGTTTTAAACTTTAATTAAACTACTAACCTATCTGGTCTAGTAGGTTCCTTTTGTTCAGCATACATGATTCAGCTATGAATGCCAGATGTCAAGCAGTGCAAACTGAGTATTTGCTGTTTGAAATGAAGTTTAACACCAGGGTCAGCTCTTAACTATTTGTGGATCTTAAGCAGAGTGGGATTTTCTCAGAGGACTAACTGTGTATACAAATCTTCCACGTCTAGCCTAATTTAAGAGTAACAGTAATTACAAATAGTTTCTACTGCTAAGTATTTCTGCCTCTAATTCCTAGTATCTGTGGAGATACTTGTCCTATTCCCAGTTATTTATGCTTCTTTTGTTTTCAGGCTTCAATTAGCTAACTGATAGACCAAGAATTATCTAAGCAAAACTGAATGTACAAAGAACTTGTAGGAAACAAGGCAGAATTTTCTGTCTGTGATATTTTCTTCTGACTGCATGGTTGTTCTCTTAACTTGAAGGATAGTACATACTTGTAAATTCCATTTGAGGTTGCTGCTTATACATTTATAGCAATTATGTGTACAATTGCAGATAGATCTTACACAAAATGCAAATGTCCTTGCGTATATAAAACATGCAGCAAAAAAGAAATCTTCATAGTCACTCTGCACTGCTGTCATCTCTGTTCCACAGTACTTTGCTATGTGTCTTTTTGTATCTACATGATTGTTGAGAAAGAATGAATCTTCTGGACACTGGAGCATTTAATGTCGAAATGAAGACTATCTCATCATGGAACAGAAATTCTTCTTGGAAAATAATGGAAAATTATGAAAATATTTATTATGGATCTTCTGCATTTTCCCCTGAATTATTTATCTTTATGTACTCCTTGATAACTGGAGCTTTATCAAGTATTTGGAGAGAGACAGGGCCTCTCGGAGAAACAAGTCTCAAACTGTTTAGCAATTTATAATGGAAGTTAACACCTTGATTGCCTCTAAAAATTCTAGTATTAGGGCAGGGCAGATACTGCTTTCAGTATGAAGCACATCTAAGCTGTATTCCTATGTTAAATTGATATATATGTATGTGAAATACTTGTGTCACTAGCAAAATTCTGTAGTCTTGCATATGCAGTAGTCAGTAATGCTATAAGTTTTGATTATAATTCAAAGTATGACATGCATAATATGAAAAATGTGTGCCCATTTGTGTAGCTCTGTATGCTGACTCTCTTCTTTCCATTTGTACAGTATTACCACTGCTCATTCCGAATGACAGGTGAAGGCTGGCTTCTTTGTTGTGGAGAATATCAAGATGTTCTTATTATTGATGCTAAGACTTTAGGTGTTCTTCACACTTTATCATCATCTCAGTCTTCTGATTGGATAAATTGTATGTGTATTGTACACTCTGCAAGAATTCAAGGTATACATTGTAGATGTATTTATGTAGGCCAATTAAATTGTGATAAAATACTTCTGTATACATAGTACAATCCTACTAGATATAATATCCAATCATGTTTTACAGAGTTCTTATGTACAAGATATTAACATTTTATTGGCAGCGCTTGAGGTGTTTGTAATAGTCCTAATGCTGGTCATGCCTCATTTAATGTTTCTGAAAGAGAAAAACAAGCAGCCTCTACACTGGTTGCAAGCAGCTCATTTCTTGGCTATAAATACAAACTAATTTTGTAATATTGGGGAAATAAAGGACACAAACCCACTGTTCTATGCCTGCTATTAAAATGTATCTGATTGGATGAAATAATTATTCACTACTTGCATGTTTTGTCTTTCTGTACACCAATTAGTTATTTTTGTGTAAAATTAATATTTCATCTAAACAGTGTCCTGCAGAATCCATGTTTTAGTGCTGTATAGAACAGCAGCATCTATGCCAAGGTTCTGTTTTGGCATTAGGTGCTGTTTGAACTTGGTTTCAAGTTGACTGTCTCACTGTTAACTTTTCACAGAAGACTCATTGGTTGCAATGTCTGTAACCGGAGTTCTTAAAGTGTGGGACCTATCTTCGTCTTTGAATAGCATACAGGTAAGTTTGTATGAGGTGTGAAACATGTCAACATTCAAACTACTGCGTGTAGTAGTGTTCTCAAGTGAAGGATACATCGAAGCAGAATATGAATAAATTAATCTTCTGGATATATATTAAACAGATTGATTAATTTTGTCACAAAATTCTGAAAACACACCCTCATGTTACTATTTTAAATCAGGTGGGCTATTAGACAGCTCTTGCCTTGACAACTGCAATGTCTCTTGCCCAGGCTTCTTGTCTTCCCGTGTTTCATGATGCTGAAGTTGTAATGCTTTCCTCTTGTCCTGATAATGTTAATTCTCTTAACCCCTTCACTCTGTCCTTTTAAACTTAAGGCTCCTCAAAATCAGTCTTTGTATTCCCTCTTCACCCTTGTTACTTTCTTTAAAATGGTCCTTTAGACTTTATTTTCTTCTGTCTGTTTCTACAATGCTGTGTTCACTTGGGAAAGACTTCCTATGTTAAGAGCCCTATTTCTCCATCTTCAGCTATGCTATTCTGTACCAACTTTTCCATGTTGATACTCTCAGCAGCTGTCACTTGACATGCAGAAGTGTTAGAATTAGAATACAATGTAGTGGGTTTGAATTAAACTCTGAGAGCTAGATTCACAAAGGGACCTCTGTCTTACAGCTGAGTACTATGAATCATCAACAGAAATGGCAAAATGTCAACAATCTTCTCTGAACACCCGTAATAGATTACTGCCTTGCTCGATAAACTGCAGCGCATGCTGCAGCACTACTTGTTAACGGGTAGAATCAGGCCCCTCAGGAGAGTGTGTCAAGGTTGATACCATACTAGTGCTTTTGGTTTATCTGAAGTGGTTTTTTTGGGTGGGGTGAAGTGGGTGTCTTTTTCAACATTCCTAGGAGAAGAAATACTATCATGCTGTAGAAATTCTGGGAACTGGAACAACTGATTACAGACATCAGAGAAGCATATATGATACAGTGCCATCCTTTAACTGCCTGGGGCTTTCTTTTAGGAAGGGAGGAGTGCAGAGTTAGTAACAATCAGGCTACTTTATATTTAAAAGAGCAGTATTTTAACAAATACTGTTGGATATAATCAGAATTAGAGCTGCAAGTTGTAGTGAGACAGTGGTTTGCGGTTTGATAGCCATGATTCAATGACCAGCATACTTCTCCCTTGAGTTGTTTTGATACTGTTGGTATCTTTACAAAACAGAGGATGTCAGTGATATAATCAATAATTAATAAAAATAATCCTAATATAATAATTTTGAGCATGATGGCCTTTGAGAAGTCTGTTATTCACACAAGAAGGGTGAAAACATATGTTTTTAAACCATCCGTACATTCAGCTATATAAAGCTAAGAAAATTAATTACTTTTCTACTACATTTTAGAGTTGTTAAGTTTAAACAAGACATATGACAACACCATATGTCTCAGACTGTCCTGGTTGCAACAAGGATGAGATGGAAAGCAGACTATTCATTAGCCATTCTGAATCTGATACTGTCAGTTTATAGGTTGTTGTAGCTATATTTTTGACGGAAGAATACTTAACAGTTATTCATTACAGCAGATGCTATTTATGACCTACCTTTAATCCTTCTCCATATTCATTATCACTTCTTTAAGTGAGATCAAGGTCTGAACCATGCTGAATGTCTTCTGTTTACATGTTACTTTGAACTTTGCTGTCTTTCTGTCTCACTTCTAATTAAGAATTATATGTTGCTTTGCATTTTGAAAGTGTATGTTAACAGGGTTGTTTTCAGTGGGTTGTTTCTATCCAAAAGTAAAAGCTCAGATATCTAGAATAAATCTTACGGCTTTCTTCCCATGTGCTATAAAGGAGAGACAAAGTGTGTGTGAGAAGGAATCAAAATCTCTGGACTGTATAAATTGTCGAGCAGTACGGTTTTGTACTTACACTGAAAGGCTCCTTCTAGTTGTGTCCTCCACATGCTGGCAGGTACATTATTGAGCATTATACTTTATTTTAATTCTGTTAATAATTTTGAAAAGTTAATGTGACTTTTACATGCAGATACTTGTTTTTCTCCTCAGCTTAATGAAAATTTTCACTAATTGTCAGATATAATAGTGCGCTGTATCCCTTCTCTACTTATCTTAATTGCCTGACTGAGATGAGGTGTTTATTTTTTATTAATGTATTTCTGCTTTAAAAGTTTAACATGAAATTGGCTGGGTAGAAAGGGGATTACTTTCAGTATTAGACAGCTTTAGAAAGGGGATTACATTATTAGTTTTAGAGCACTGGATGCATTATAGTCCCCTGCACAGTGCATTTCAAAAGGAGACAAAGATACACAAAAACTGTTTAAGTATGACAGAAGTAATCACAGTTGGCAAGCCCTCAGTAACCCAGGGGCCTTTGTTCCTTCAGGGCCAATAGCCTGAGTTCCACTAATAGTAGCCAACAAAACTAAAGACCCCAGACTATATAACATTTTCTTGTAGATGTAAAAAATCATCATCTAGTTACCGAAACCATTATTAGTTTAAATTTTAGTTAAACTGAACTTTACTGTTAAAATGCTATATTTCTTTTTCCTAGTGTTATGACATTCCTCTTAAAATAATCCTGAGCTATTAGTGCAACATATGTACCTGATCCAAACACCACTGTGGGGGTGGGGGATATGGAAGGGCAGGCAGACAGACAGCAGTGACAGCAATTTCATGTACATCTGAGTCAACTTTGAATAATACAATTTTAGGGTATCCTTGAGATTTCTCTTGGGCTATTTAAAAAAAGTTTCTACAAAAAAACTGATAAAGAAATTCCATCAATAGAATGGATAGGCTTTTCAGGGAAAAAATGTGTAACATGCATTGTTTTAATTTCTAGATGTTTTTCTGTAGAGGTGCATGTTTCTTGTAATATCTCCATTTGCGTTTGAATGCTTAAATTTTACTGTTTAAAGTATTGTTATAGATACATAAGTCATGTTGGATTTCCAGTGTTTGTTTCAATGAATTTAAAGCTTTAAAGCAAATTATGATGAGCTTAGTCCTGAATTAGAAAGTATGTGGTATGTAGCATAGCAGAGATTGACATCTGTGTTTAGAGTGGCTCCTTAATTCTGCAGTAATGAAAATAGAGCAAATTAGCTAGAAATTAGCTAATTAATAGTAATTAGCTACAAGAAATTTGTAGAAATTCTCATTCTGAAATCTATTTCCTCACAATGTTGGAATAAATTATAAAAATATGGCTATGAATACTCCCTCTATGAGGCCACTAGGAACACGAACAAGCAGACAATATCCTAGGTTGCCCTAGTCATATCCTGTTTCAGCTTAAAATGGGAAGGTCAGAGGAAGCAAACGAGGCATAAGTTTTTTTACCAGCTTTAGAAATGGAAATGAAAATTCTTGCAAGTAAAGGGGATTGTATGTTCTTTGCTTTTAATTAATTTGTGAAAAAGAAATCTCCGCTCCCCAAAGAACAACAGAAAAAGTAATCTTTAAGATATGTACTGTGATTATGCCAGCAGATCATCTTGTTAAAGAATACAGACAGAAATATTTATTGCTTCTATTGAAGTCTTCCATGTCATATTTGTGCTAAACTCATTATCTATCTCTTCACAGGAAATTAATAGTCCAGTAAATAATAATAATGAATACAAAGCAAACCAAGCTAAATCCCATCCAAAATGTCCTAATGTAACAGAAGGCTCTAATGCTGCTTTTATTGGCAGTTTCTTTGTCTTTGAAATACATGGTTTGATTCTGACTTTGCAGTAGTCTGATAGTTGAAAACTGCTTTGGCTTTAAAAGACATAGTCAAACTACAAAGAGTCAAGCTAATGTTCTATTTATTAATCCATTGGCCCAAACCAGCTTGAATTAAAACTAATGTGCCAGTACTATTTGTTTATATTTTATTGTTTTTCTGAGCTTAGGTCTATGACTATTGTGATTTCTCCTTGCTTTGTACTGAGTTCTGTAAAAGTGGTCAGTGCTTTGCTGGTGGAGAAGTACTAGCAGCTTACAGACTTATCATCTGGACAGAAGATGGCCACAGTTACATCTACCAGCTGCTAAACAGGTGGGCTCAGATGGGAAATTCACACAAAAAGTTCAGGTACAAGATGAACTCTGGGAGGTTTATTATGGAAAATCTCTGCATGTTGCAAATGATCAAAAACCAGAACAAAACCACTTTGGCACTCAAAGATTTACTCTGAGTTTGACAGCCCTCAGTCTTTGTTTGACACAGCAGGGAACATAGGAATAAGATTAGCCATGTAGAACTTGGGCAGCTGGTGCTGTGATTTCAAAAAGTCGCTTGTAATTACTTATTTGGTAACTTCTAATTGAACTTGTGAATCTTGGATGTTACTGTTCTGCTTTCTAAAAAAATATGACTTTCTAAAGCTTTTAACTTTTTTTTTTCAAATTATGCAGTAGGCTTTCTAAAAGCATATATTCTGCTGATGGGAAAGTGATGAAAGAAACTGTTTATCCTCATTTACTCTGCTTTACTGGTGTGAAGGAAAATAAGGTAAAGTCATGAAGGTTTACAGTAAGCTTCAAAAATTCATTCATTATTTGTTTGCAATTACCTGAATGATGCCTAAAAATTGTTGAATTCATCAACAGATTTAATTGTTCTATGAAAACAAAGAGCAAGACTTCCCTTCATTTTAAAATTTTTACTTAACTTGCAGATGCTTATAACATGTTTTTGTCTTAAATTCTAGCAATATTTACTTTTTTCATGTGGCAAAAGATTCCAGTGCTTTCAACTATAGATAGGCTAATTGTTGAAGTGATGTTTTTTCTAATGTTAGCAAAAAGTTCAGAACTTTTTTTTAAGTTATGTGGTCTAAAATAGCTTTAGAAGCTTTTACTTTCACGTCTGTAAAAAAAAAAAAAAAAACAAACCAAAACAAAAAAAAAAACCCCCAACTGAACAACAAAAGAGCCAACCCACAAGCAAAATGTAAGCAAGTTGCTTAGTTCTTGTTTTGTTAAGAAATACATGCATGTTTTGGTGTAGCTACATAAATACGTTGCTTCCCGTATGTATCCATCCTAAATTAAAGGAGGTTGAATATGTGACACTTCATCCATAATACGGTGAGCAGACTGACAGTACCCACAGTGCATAAAATTAGACACACATGACTTCAGAGCCATGGCCTGTACTTGAAAAAGCCTCTAAGATCAAGAAAAGCGGAAGCTGAAAAAGTAGGTGATCTTTATACTTCTGGTTGAGAATTCATGTTTAGCCAAGCACATCATACCAGTTTCAAATACAGAAGTTACTGCTTAGACAAAGTAGCACAAGCGGGCTCAGCTATGTTGGAAAACCTGCAGCTTGACTGACTTTTTGAGTATTCTTTGTATGACCACAAAGAAATAGGTAAGGAGAAACAGTTAATTTAAACGAGTAAAAAATTTCTTAGAATTAAGTAGGAAAAAATAAAAATCAGTGGCAGGGGTTCTTACTTTGGCAAAATGGAGCCAAAACAAATATAACACTTTTTTTCTGTAGCTTTGGTTCTTGTTTTCTTGCTAAATCTTATCACTAATACTGTTTATGAAACAGTAATCATTGGAAGATATGGATTTAACTGCAGGCAGTGATTGCATTAGTTTTATGTATATATGCATGAGACTGAGACCTCAAACAGGTCTTTAAACAGTTTCTGAAAATATGCAAGAGACACATTTTTACTTGTACCTGACTAGAAACACTGTCAAATCTACGACTGTGTAAGGTTTTTCAGTGTTCTTTTTTCTTTCTGTTGATAACTATAGGCTCTTAGAAAGTATTTTTGTTGCATACTCTTGTGAAGCCTGACAGATATAATTTTCAGTTGAAGGGCAATAGCACAAGCCATTCAGTGTTTCCCCCAAATGCTGTGATCTAAAATCAGATAACTGCTGAAGGATGCCAAAAGATCCGATAGCATGAAGGAAAAGAAAAAGCCAAAACACATGGCTTGGCAAATTATAGGGTTGTAGTGGTGGTAGGAAGCTCATACATGCTTCTCCCAAAATGTATGCATTTTTGAAATAATATCACCTGCCCTTTTCTAATATATCTGCTTTAATATTTACCTTACTACTAACAGATATGTGAGACAACAAAACTGCCAATGTGGTGATCTGTCTTGATCTTCATTCTTAGATAATAAACTGAACTGCATTGCAGTACAGTTACTTATTGTGGAATTTACTCCCAAACTTCAATGTTGTAAATAAGATATATCCAGCATATGGGGATGTTATTAAAATATCTTGAAGGAGCAAACAGATTCAATCTGTGTACACTACCTAAGTAAAGATGATGTGTGGAACAAACCTGTTTGTGCTGATGACCTTTCATCCCCACTTTCTACAGTACACGGTGTGCTGTAGGGTTTTTTTGGTGTGGGTTTTTGTGTGCTCCTGCACATATCTTCCCAGTTTACTTTCATGCAAAAATGATCCTGATTGGATGCTCCAAGATAACTCCACAACACAAACACTTCCAAAGTACATGCCTGGTGTAAACTCTAATATACTAGTGTAGAAATACCTGGAGTTTATTTTTCTTGACTTCTGTGGGAGTTTTGAGCAATTAGAAGCTTCCCCTTAGACATCTCACCTGTTTTTATAATAGTTGAGAACAAAGCTTATGTAACAACTAAGCAGGATGTTCTTGGCAAGTCACTGGTAGATTATCATGTAGTTTGGTTGTTACTGATGTGGTAATATAGAATTATCTGTGGTGCTACGCTTATGGACAAAGAAAGCCTACAGACTTCTAGTCTTCATGGGAGAATAGAAACATGGTGTTTGTTAAAGATAAATACACTGTAATAAGTTTTAGCATTGACTAAATGAAACTAGGTACCTGTCAGTAAGTCTGTTTATCAATTATATTGTACGTCTGTAGTTCTCTTTCCAGATGACTGAATGATGGTGTTTTAGACTATTACCTATCTATGTAAAAGCATAATTCTTACCTTTCGTTATTTGTAGCAATTTAAGCTATCATGATCGAAGTTTTACTGATTTTTTTTTTTTTTTTTTTTTTTAATGTGAAGATTATCAGTTTTTCACTGCATCTTTCTCAGCCTGGTCTTGGTACTTATGCTGCTTTTTTTCATATTTTTCAATAGTATCACTGGTGATACTATTGATAGATTCTCCATTTAGAGACAGTGAACCTAGGGAGCCCTCCCATTCCACTTTCCGTTTGGGATGTAGGCTTAGCCAAGCATACTGGTAAAGCAGAGGTGATCTTCAAGAGGCTTGCACCAAGCAGAGTAGACCTGGTCAGAGCAGGAGTTAGGGACAGGTGAGGATTCAACCATTGTTTTATGTTTCTACAGCTTTTGGTGTAAAAACAACAAAAAAAAAAACCCACACCACAAAAAACCAAAAAACCCCACAAACAAACAAAAAACCACCCTTTGAATTTGCAATTATTACATTACTTTAACAGCTCATTTGTATCAGAATAATTATTTCCTTTTGTTTTGACAGAGTTTTCCTTTTGTCATGGGCTTCGTGAATGAAAGGAAGGAGCCTTTCTATAAGGTTCTTTTTTCTGGTGAAGCTTCAGGAAGAATCACTTTGTGGCATGTTCCTGATGTCCCTGTGTCAACATTTGATGGTTCGCCAAAAGGTCTGGCAATTCCGTGCCCTTGATAGAGTCCTTTTAATGATGTCTTCAAGTCAATTTTAATGAAAACTTAAATTCTCATGGAAATATTTTCACAGTAGAAGGTGATGCTCATTCATTCATTGTGTGATGATTGCCTGTAGTTAGGAGTGAGACACTAACAAAGACGAGTGTCTAGAAAATCTTCACAGAACTGAACATATAAATGTTCCAATTTCCTTACCATCTGCCCATAAATGTTCCTTTACCATGTGTCATGAAAATTTTCTTAGCTGGGCCTGCTTAAGGTTGTTCATGGAGAAGTATAAAAGAAAGGATTTAGTGAGATGTGATCTAATATTGGAATAGCAGCTGCTGACTTTCCATCTTTAGGCTGCAGGAAGGATAGCTAAGGAAAATGATAAAGAGATGAAAAAATATATTTTGCTTTGGATGTTTATGGTTTTTAATAATAATAAAAAAAATTCCTAAACACTTCTGATTTTCTTCCCCCACCCCTAGAGATCCCAATTACAGCAACATGGAGTATTCAAGATAACTTTGATAAACACCGTTCAATGTCAGAGGGCATTATTGATCATCTTTGTGCATCTAAAGATGGAATCAAAAGTGCAGTTGTCAGTTCCTCTGTATACATACCCAGTCTTGATAAGCTCGTGTGTGGATGTGAAAATGGGAGAATTTTTGTAACAGTAGGTTTAAAAACTGCAAGAGCAAGACTTTTGGGAAACATCTCTTTTGTGAAAGGTGAGTTTTAACAATTTTTGTTCAAATTCATCTTAATCAAGCATGGAAGATTGCATACTTCTGATATCCCCTTCAGTGATCCCTGTAAAAATTCTTTGAAAAACAAGTGTGACGCTCAGGGATAGAATGAGCAAAATGGAAGATTATGATGCCCTCTCTCCTGTAGCTGATATGTTAGATCACAGCTTAGTACTACCAAGGTACTTTGCACTGTTAGGACTCCTGGAATGGCTGTTGGAATGGAGCCACCTGGAAGTGAGATATGTGGTATTTCATGATGTGGGCAGTAGTCATCTTTGTCATTTTTGCCTCTAAAAGGTCATTCTGCTGAAGGAATAAAAACAGTAATCTCTGTAGATGAAATTCAGAGTGAAGACCTTTGCCCTCCCTGTTAAGAACATGTCCAAATTTCTTTGATCCTCATGTAAAGGATTGTTGTATTTAATTTTTTGAGTCGCCTGACTTTCAGCAAATACAGACTTTGAAATATAGAACCCCTATTCTTAAGGAACAGAAATAATTTATGTATCATCTTGTTCCAGATAATCTACCTTATAAGGTTCTGAATGGTCATAGTAGCAGAGTCACTTGTTTACTTTATCCTCATGATAAATCGGTAAGATTTGATCCAAGCTGGCTGTTATCAGGGGGCCAGGATTCTGTCGTGATCTGCTGGGATATATTTACTGGAGACATCTTACACCAATTTAGCCTGCAATCTGGTCCAGTGACAGAGCTCTTGCGATCTCCAGAAAACTACAGAGTAAGTGAAAGTGTAACAAATAATGTATAAAAAAAAAATAAATCTTTATACGTGTGTGTATGTGTATATACATATGAGATAAAAATCTGTCTGGCAATACTTTTATCCTGCAGCACTTTATCCTTAATTTACATTCACTTAATTGTATTGCTTGAAAGTTGCTTTTAATTTCAGGGGGTTGATTTCTTGTTGGGTTATACCTACAGTGATTCAGAAAAAATGATCCTAAACCAATGATGTATTATATTGAAGCACTTGACATTGTTTGCCACTTTTTATATCATGATTATCAATCTGTATGTTATTCTGATTATCTCCTAACTTCTGAAGTTGAAAAGTGTAATCGGTTATGCTAGGGGTTTGAACATAGTGAGAAATTATTTGGACCAGTAGTATTGTAAGCTAAATTTGTATGCTTGATTTTGGTTCCTGACACATCCTTGTTAGCCATTGCATGTAGGCTTTTGTGGTTTATGAGATCTGGAATAATTTCAGGTGTTTTTCTTTAAGTGAATTTTGAAGTAAAAATTAGAAGACTTACTGTACTCTGAATGCTCTATGAAACTTTGATGAACATGTTCTGTCCCCATGGTATTCCATGGGGCTGGGCTTTAATCTTTTTCTCCTTAGAAAGCCTGTGAAGACATAGTTGATACTTATGGTTGACTTAGCTCACTTATGAGCCAACACGAAGTAGTTCAAAAGATGTTTTGCAATGGCTTAGGTTCTTAATGCTTGTAAGGCTCCCTTTAGCCCTTTTTCTGGAAACTAGTTAGAATTTAAAGCCTGTTTGGGTGGTGTTTTGGTTTTCTTTACAGGGCTGAATTTGTACATAAGGGTGAATTCCTTCATGTGTCACCAAAAATTACTTGCAGGAAAGGAATGCTTTGCTGAATCAGGTCCATAGAATGTGAAATGCAGTTGTAACATACCCAATTTTTCATTGGAAATACATTGCTCTTGGCTTTTGTGTCATAAGACCTGACATAATTTTATATCATGAAAACAGCAGTTTGGTTTAAAGGTTAATTTTTTTACTGCTTTCTCTTTTAGGATGACACTTACTCTATATTTGGTTATATAATTACAGCTTTGATAAGCCAAGTATTATGAATAAATGTTATTAAAATTAATATTTTTTTTAAATTTGAAAAATCAGAGGAGATTATATGTTTTCCTGTCAGGAGATCAGTTGTACAGCTAGCCTGTTAGCCCACATCTCCAACTTGTTTTTGAAATAAAACAGAGTTTTCTAAAATGGGTGTTTTCTGGAATAGAAATCGCTGGGCAACTTTTACCAGGCTTGTTCAAATGATATGGTTATGACTGGGGTTACAGTATTGAAACTGAAGTTCTTTATGCTTTGCAGTTAAAAGACAACAATATAGTGTGCTGCGTGTGCAGTGATCACTCAGTAGCAATTTTACACCTTCAGAAGAGAGTATGTCTCTTACATGCCAGAAAGCATCTGTTTCCTGTGAAGAAGATAAAATTTGACCCTGTTGAAAATCTGCTAATTGTTGGATGTGAAGATGATTCAGTTTATATCTGGGAAATTGAAACAGGTAATAAAAAAAAAAAATAATATTCCCCCTGTGTTTACTTTCCTGCAGTTTTGTTTGTCATGTTGTGTTATACAAACCTAATTTATAGAAGACCAAAGCAGAAATGCTAACACATTGAATATATTTATAGAGTTTAAACGTTATATAAAAAAGCAAGAAATAAAGACTTCATGTGGCTCCAGGTATGTCATGAATAAAATAAATAGCTTAAGTCAGATCCTAACAATCAGATGATTAGCTGACATTGCAGTGAGCAGAGTAGAATATTTCTGGAAGCTATAAATAAAGCTAACGTTACTCTCTTTAGCTACTAAAAAGAATGACATTTTGAGTCCTAACAATCCTAAGTTAGACCATGAAGTGTTCTGCTTTCTTCAGCAAAATCATAATTTGAGAAACCTTTTGAGTTAATTGATAATCAGTTAACAGTGGAAGATAATTGCAAAGCTCACAACTGTGTAGTTAGTTAAACTAAAGCTGAGTGTTTCAGGTTAAGCGGTAGATTGCCAGGTGATTTGAGTGTACAATGCTGATTTCACAAGGGGAATAAACATAGTTATTTGAACTCTGACAGACAGAATTATTAGAAGCTGTAATGGTACTATATATTACAATACAATGTTTTCATGTGATTCAGAGCCATGTGTCTGGGGGTGGCGAGAGGGGGTGGGTGGGTGCATAATGAGTCTAGAACCACTGAAATGCACAGCATATTAATGAAAACAGTTTTACTAATGTAACTCTTGAGATCGCACTTTACAACACACTGTGTAGGCTGTCTGCTTTGGACAAAAGTCCCTTGTTTTAAAGTACAAAACATCTGTATTTAGTGAAGAAGTTGGCAAAATGAGCACAACATAAATTAAAAGTCTGTTATGTTAGTAAGCTATTTAATATCATTAATCTGGCGTAGTAAATGCCTTCTGGTACTTATTTTTTTTTCTGAAATGTACTGAATTGCTGCTTTAAATAAATTTAATTTATTCCAGACTTTTATCTAACAATATAGTCAGTTAAAAACCATAGTTCTACACTGGTGTTTTCCTACAGCTACTCAAAAATAGGAAGCTCTTTTATAAAGTGCTCCTATTTTTGTATTGTAGTTTGAGATTTAAAAATTCTTTTAATCTTTTTTGTTCAAAAATATCAATAAAAAATTGAGGAGGTGTGACTGGTAGATTGTATGTAGTGTTGTACTTATTTTTCTTGGTTGCCTTATTGTTGCTGAGAGGGTATATGACAGTTTGGCTTAGAATTTTAGTTTTAGTTGCACTGTTGGGGAAAAAAAAATACAAGGTCCCAGTTTCAAAAGTAAATACTGGACCCTAAGTTAGGGTGCTCTAAACTTATTATCCTGCTTTTATTAGTAGGTCTTTCCTGCTTAACTTTGAATTTTCTTTTCTGGTGAATCTAAGACTATGTGTAGTCTACAATTTATGTAGATGCATGATATTACAGTTCTGAGTGCATTTTGTCCAGTCAGGTGGAGGCATGGGTTCTACCCTTCTGATCAGTCCTCTTTCTGGAGGGTTTGTGGGTCTCTTCTTATCTTTTCATTCCTTTAATTGCTTCATTTTACTAGTCGCTGTTGGCACATCTGCAATATTGCAAACTACTTTCCTCTTTTACCTCTAAAAGGAAGAATGTTTCCTCTACAGTGTGTTCTGTTCTGTTCCTAAAGGTATTACTAGATCTCATGATTACTTCCAGCCTGTAATGACAGCATGCACATTTTCCAGGCGAATAGTATTTCTGCTCCATAATTATATCTACCCCATACTTTAGCATAATGTAAATAAAACAGCAAAAATGAGAAATTAATTTGATTCTTGTCGTTGCCTAACTGCTTGTTTTGTAGCAATTGCCAAAAAGTCACCTTTACTAGTGGTAAAATATTAAAGGTAGAATGGAAAGTTACTGTACTAGATCGCTGTTGTAACTACAGGGAAACTAGAGCAAGGAGCTGAATGTTGAGCAACTATTAATACATGTTTTCATGGAGAAATTGGTAAAAATGCTACCAATTTCTACCTTTTCTATCTACATCTTCATTGCTTTTTAAAAAATGAATGTTAAAAAGTTGAGAAATTTAGGTGGAGTATATAGAATGTTTTATTTCACAGCTAAAAAGGACACTTCTCAAAAACACGTAAATAGGCTGTTTCGTATGTGTCAGTTTTAGAGTTGAGACATCCTTGAAGGTCATCATATCTAAATGTTTATTAGTATTTCTTGTAGAGTGAACTTCTAACCAAAGGATTAGTGTGCGTTTGAAACTCTGCAATATAATTGAGCAAATTTAGTAAAGGACCACAGAATATTTT
Source organism: Falco rusticolus (assembly GCF_015220075.1). Classification (NCBI taxonomy): domain Eukaryota; kingdom Metazoa; phylum Chordata; class Aves; order Falconiformes; family Falconidae; genus Falco; species Falco rusticolus. The sequence goes on along the minus strand of NC_051193.1, from coordinate 17,425,601 downwards.
GTTTCATTATAAATCTCTTGTCATAGCTATCATTTTAAACTGGTATCCATGTTATTTTCTACCAGAACTTAATAATGTTAAAAAAAAATAAATAATGAGATTAAAGCTCTAAAACACCAATGTTGAGCACGCAGTAATTATTTTCCATACATACTACTTTGATGCCTTTGCTATTGATCCATCATAGTCTGTGCTGTTGTTATATTTGTAGGATACAGTGTAACAGCTCCTCAGGTGCTCCTATGATGTGAATTAAGGTTTAAGTTCACAAGGTGGCAAGTCTTAACATGCTTCTTGACAAGACATTGTGTTTTAAGGGGACTCGGACCCCACAGTATGTCAGCACAACACTTGATTCTCTTCTTAAAAAAAAAAACCAACCAAAAACCCAAATAAACCTCTCAAACCAACCAACAAAACCCCCCAAACTTTAAGCCAAAATAACTATGCTAATGACGAGAGTATAGTTGAATTCATCATAGTACAAAAGGTTGAATTCTTAACGCTTATTTCTAGAGCTATGGAGGCATTAGTTCATCTCAAAGCCTATCTTTAGCAGGACTTGTTGCACCCTACTGTCTGCAGGAGGACAGTGGTGTACAACAGAACTGTTCTTCTGTTGTGCGCTGAAGGGATTATGTTTTGTACTTCCCCATTTTTAAGACAAACCTAGCTTCTTTATTTTCTTTGGTCTAGATTTTTCATGGAAAGTGTGTATACTCTGGTTAAAATGTAAAGGTTTAAATATATTCCTCATCTGAAAAAAAAAGTGCAAACTCCAAGCTTTTTAACTTTTTAGCCTTTCAGTATTCTTGTAACTTCATGGAATGTATACTATTAGCTAGAAATAGTGCTGACAGGTCATAGGGATTCCAAACTTCTGGGGCAAGTAAATAATTGCTAAATAATTCATTCTGTCAGTTTAAAATTGAAACTTTTGGCTGTTGATTTGAAGAAGTCATCTGTGTAGACCTGAGAAAAGACAGTTCCATGTGTGGTGTTAGAGAAGGCCAGGTCTGCACTGCTCAGAAAGGTATCTTGCAGGATTAAATGGTACTTCACCAGTGTATGCCTTGGGATTAACTCCTGACAGTGGGGATACTTCTATCCCGAGTGTGGTGCAATGAGGGTCTTCCTTAGTTTAAAAACAAAACAAAAAAACCCACCCAAAACCAAAAAACCACCAAAAAAAGCTTTCAAACAAACCCCCTCAACAACAAAAAAACAAGCAAACACTAATTTCTTTCCTAGATCTCTGGACAGTAAATACTGTGGAGTGAATTCAGTGTTGCTGCTGTATATGCGTAACATGGAAGAAATTACTTTGACTCATTCTATAGGCCAAAATGCCAATTGTTGCACTCAGTATAAGAACTAATAGTTTCCATCACCATACAATGCCCAAGGCAGCCCAAAGAAGTCAAGGGTCTGCAGAGAGAATTTAAATCTCAGATGCAACTTTATTTAGTACAGCTAGATGACTTCACACTGAAGTATAGTGATTTTTTTGTAAATTAATGAGATTTAGTAGCATAGGATTGAAATGGTACCACAGAGACAAAAATCAAAGTATTTTAACTGTCTCTCCTTTAGCTGTAAAAATTGCTGCCTGTTTCAAAATTAGAGAGGAAGTAAAATTGATGCCACTGCTTGTGTATATTACACATTCAGAAAGGGTGCAGATAGCTAAAAGTGTGGTTTCTTTAATTGCCGTTTCTGTATCTTTTATTACTAGTATAAAGCAAGAATGAGAGCTACAATTGATACCTCTTAAGCAATAGCTGGAACACAGAAAAGGGTGCAGTTATTTTGCTACATTAGCCATTAACAAATTTTGTTTTGTTTCTGTTAGGTATTGGTAACTAAAAGATGCTATCTAGGGTGAATACCTGGGAAAGCCTACTAAGATGTACTGTAGCTGGTTAAAAGTTGAATTATATCTGTATTGTGGGAGAACACAAGTGGTCATAGCATGGATCCTTGAAACTGGCCTGTCCCATATCAAGAGCCATGTAGACAGATACCGAGTGACACTCGGGCAGAAAAAGCATTGTTCAACTGTATGGGAAAGGTGTACACCGCATCACAGACAAACCTGCAGAAACACAGCAGCCTTTCATTATGATTTTCATCTGTTGATGAGGCAAATGAACAGGCAGCTGTGTATAGTACTTCTTGGCTACACATTTACCTGTGAGCATGTTCTGTGACTCAGTTAAATAGAATAAAGTCTATGGTGGTAGCCTTGTGCTTGGATTCCATTTCAAAAATGGACATAAGGTAAAGGTTTTGTTTCTGTAGTCAAAAAGTGGTTTTCTTTTATTTTTCTTCTGGCTGTGAAGGTAGCTTGATGACTGAGGATTTGCCTCTTTAAGTGAAAGTCAGTGGAGGACCTGATTTTGTCAGACTCGTATATCACTGTTTGCAGTTCAAAAAAAATCTGAACAGTGTTACTGTATTAGAGTTAATGGATAACTGGGAAAACAGCCAGTCTGTTTATAATTTCAGTCTGTGGATTAAGGAATTTCCATGAACATTTCAATATTTACACTGTTGTAGTCAGCAATAACTCTGTGGAATTTGACAGATGACTTTACAAAAGTTTAGGGGCATCGAGTACCTATGACTGTCTTTCAGTTGTACCACTTTAGCTCCAAAACTGTCTTTCCACCAGGTAATTGAGAGATGACCCCTTAAGCAGAGGAAGGACTTACTATACATAAGTTCATCATCCAATTTCCTGTAACAGTCTGACACACTTTTTTGAAAAGTATTTAAAAAAATTTTTGTTCTTTAGCAGGCTTTTGTTAATAGGTTTTTTCTACTTTATGGGGTGGTTGTTATACAGATGAAAATTGAAGCCAGTATTACTTCATGTGCAACTTGTTGTACCCTCTCTTCATGAGATTGCAAAAGCTGCCTTATTTTATGTAGTCAATGGGAAGTTGCAGGAGTACATTGAGCAGCCTTTATTCCACATAAATAGGCATTTCGGCATATTTATGCTGGAATGTGTTAAATACCAGGAGTGTAGTTGACTTAAACTGGAATTCAGGAATTAGCCTTATCTAACTTGAGACTTCTGTCTATACTTAAGACACCTATGAGCTAGTAGTTCATGTCGGTTTTGTAATAAGCAGGAGGAAATAGGAGTAAGTAAAAGTCTCTATCTTCTCGCCACTGACTACAAGGGCAGTCTAAAGAAGGTGTGGGGGGCAGGGAAAAGCTAATTGCCTGCTGCTATTACAAGTCTAGAATAAGGCAGATTGAATCCCATTGTTTTAGGCCTTTGGTTTAGAGTGCCAAGTAAAATTATTCTGTCTTAAGTTTAAATGTTGTTGCATGTGCATGTGGGTAGTGATATAGAAAACCATACAGAAGCCATGAACTATGTTTACTGTGTTTTACCTAAATTTTAATATATGGATACGACAACTTTCCATTGCAGTGGAATATCTTTACATGACGATAAATATTGATTTAATAATACATTTAGAACATTAATAGAGCGTGTGTACAGGGTATGTTCCAAACTTATGTGTGCTAGAAGACAAATATGAAAATCAATAACAAATTTTATTCTAATTAAAGTGTAGAATATTTCTTCCAATAGCCACCACTTGAAATCCACTTCAATAAGGAAATTAGCTGTTATCTATATGGTTTTTACATTTTCCTTAAGCAGTCGGTGTCTTTGCTTTTTTTAAAAAGATGAGTATCAGTATGATAGCATGTAGTAACAAAAGATTCATGGAGGTTTTTTTCCTGTATACAGCATATGGTAGCGTGTCTACTGAGCCATGTTTCTATCCAAGAAGTATTAAGAGTGAGGAAGGAGTGGGTAGACTTTGTTCAGAGGTAGTAATCCTCATTTATTAGAGGTAGATTTAGTCTTTCAATTAGTACTAGTTTAATATGAATTTCTTGACATGCATCATGCTCACACTGCTGATTTTCTGTTATTTCCTTTTGCCTTGTAAGTCTTGTCCTGTTTTATTGGTTTACAGCATGCTTGGCGTGAGTTTAAAAATAACATCACTTAATAAAACTTTGTTCAATTATAATATGTGTTTAACTTTACACTGGCTACTTTCTATTTTTCATAGTCACTCAGGGAGCGCAAATTTTGAGAACTTTCTTGCGTGATGCTAGCCCAAACACAGAAACAAAAATTGAAACACGCCTAAAGAGTATGCCTGCTGTCAAGATCTCCTGTATAGTCAAAATTAAGTGTATACTTACAATCCTTACTAGAAAAGATCAAAATTGTTGATAAAAAATAGTTTGGATATGCGTAGTTAACCATGTTTTTGGAAGACTGTGTCCAGTTCAGTCAGTCAGGTGGCAGATAGTTTGAACCGAGAATGTACAAGGTATTAAGGCAAAAGAATTGAGATGTGTTTGGGCGTTACTGCAGTTCACGTTGAGAAGATGTCGTGGCTCAGTTGTCTTACAGGCTTATCTGAATATACTGGGTATTGTCTTACTGCATTGTTTTCTATGACACTGTCATTACTGTTATTGCTAATATGCTATATTAGGATAAATTCAAGTACAGATACAGCTCACTTTAATTCATAATCAGTGTAAACAGTACCACATATGACAAGGAGAATCTGTCCAAAATGCAGAAAATGTCTTCCTTTGATCTTTTTCAGGGGGCCAGTGAGGGTGCTTTTACACGTTAATGTAGTCGTGCCATTTATTATTTTTCACTACTTCTTTAGAAGCTGTTTTTTTAAAAAAGGCTTGTGAGCTCTAAAACTGAAGTTCAGAAAACTTTGTGCTGTGTTCGAAGCCCCTAGCATGGGGGAACTTGCCTTTTACATACAAAGGAACAATTATTTTTTTTATACACAGCCTGATGTATTAATTTTGCAAAAATACTGAATAATCTGAAAAAGTATCCAGTCCTTCAGGAACAAGAAACTCCATTAATTTTTCTGATTGAAAATATCTAACACATTTTTATAAAACAGTTTAGATAAATTACTCGTATATCACTTTCAAATTCAGTACAGGTGGTTTTTTCCCATGTTGTGCTTGCTTTCTGCATAAGAGCGATGGTGATCATAGTGATTTGTTTTTTTAGTATTTGATCTGTGTTTCTTTTAATGACAGTGGTGATTTTCCTGTATCTGCTTGAAATGTGCAATGCTGGGAAATGTAATTCATCAGCTGATACTTGATTATAGATATTACAATAAGCTTTCTATTAAGTACTTGCTTGACTTCCTTTTTTGATGACTATCCTCACCTCTGAATTGTTTATGGAGGCTTATCTTTTACTTGTTAATATTCTGTAACATTTAATTATGTACGAGATAAATTAATAAAAAATAAAGGGTGTAAGTAAAGTTTTCTACATAAAATTGAATTGTTATAGATAATAAAGTTATTAAAGTACAGTTATATAACTACACTTAGGAGATGTGTTCGAAGGAAAATAAGTTTATGAAGTTAAGCTTTGAAAAGCTCAGAGGTGTTAAGGTTAAGACCATTTTTGCAAATCTAATTGCACAAATTGGATTTGTGAAATTCTGCATTTAGCTTTCTTTTCATGTACCTCTGAACTCTTGAGGTTTATTACTAAATAAATTTGTATAATATTTTGTTTTTATTTACACTGTTTAACATGTATGCTTTCCCTATTTGTGTCCTGTTTGAATCCTTTTCTGAATATAATACTTTTCTTGTATTTTGTTTCTATTTGTGTTGATTATCACTGAGTGCTTAGTAACAATATTTCTCCCATTTTCCAGTCAAGTGCAGTAGCATTACAATTGTTTGGCTTCGAACTTCTGCATCTAAACAAAGCAGAAATCCTAAAAATGACAGTGCTTTCTATAGAATAATTCTTGGAATGCTCTAGGGGTTATGTAATTTAAAAAAAGTTTTAATGTGTACACTGCAGCAGAGGCTTGCATAAAAGTGCCTTCTACTTCAACTCAGAGATTATTCTTTGCTATTACTACCTGTCTTTGCAAACTTAGAATTACATTGATACTTCCACATAACTTCCTACTTGTGTATAGCTTGGGTTTTTTTTAATAGAGGTAAGGGAAAGACTATCACTTTGATTCACTGTGATAAGATTGACTGTATGTATGTCATCACGTGGGGTGCATTCTGTATAGACCTTTCTTGATTGAGCAAAGTTAATGGTGTTTCAGTTAAAATTGTCATTGTGGTAGGAACAAGACATCAGCATTGACAGTGTATTTCACAAAGTGTGATGTTCAGCTTTGAGTCCATACTTCAAGGCATGAAGACTTTATGCAACACCCATGCGTTTCATGACTTTAGCCTGAACAATAAAAGTTTTGAAACATTTCTGCTGAGAAAAAAACAAAACCATCTTACCACCTTAAGATATCTGTCAAGTGTAGAAAAGTTTAGCTTAATCATTTAAAAACTACACAGGTGTCACTAAATTAAAACAGGCATTTAATGAGATTGGCAGCCCTCATAAAAATATGCAGCATCTAACATTAGTCAAATTCATCTGTATGATCACTTCTATCACAAAAATCTTTAAAAAAATAATTAAGAGCTCAGAAGGACTCTGAAAATATTTCTTACAATGTTAATGCCACATTGAGTAGTTTAAACTGTTACATAAAACCTGTTGTATTTCAGAAACATCTTTGCTGTGGAGAAAATGAAATTACTCTGCATGTAGTGGTCTTATAGATCAAACCTTTGATCATATTGATGGTCAGGCATGCTGGAACACTTTCAAACACTGTTTTATACGTAGTTATATATGCTCCAATATTTTTATAATTGATGCTAACAATAATAAGTCTTCTAAAACATCTGTTAAACTCTGTGCAAGTACTGCATGAGTTGCAGAATATGTGATATTTTGTTTGGATTTGGTTGTGGGGTTTTTTAAGTAGACCCTCACTTAGTATGGCTGAAAACTTTTCTCATCTTGGAAAGAAATTAGGAGTTAAACTGTTTAGAAGACTGAGACTTGGGTTTCATCGGGTGGCTGTGAGGAAATAAATTGCACAGTTTTTATGAAACTGTTACAATCGTACCGAAGTGAACTGCCATTATTTTACTATACATTTATGCCTAGATAATTGTAGAAGCAACAATAATTACACTTCTGTGACACTGTTGTCCCTGCAAAATGTAGTGATTTACAGTGGAGTTTTTGATAGCTTTAGTTTTCCCTTTTTCTTCCCCTCTCTACCATCTTTCTCTCTTTTTCTTTTCAGGTCATTGGTCAGAATTAGAATTGAGTGTATGAGTGTGGCCTAGCTGATAAATCCTGTGGCTGTGTTTCATATGCTGGAGGCTGTGCTGTAGCTAGGGTCAAAGTCATAGTGGTCGCTACCTTTTTTTTTTTTTCTTTTTTTTTCTTTTCTTTTTTTTCTTTTTCTTTTTTTTTCTTTTTTTTCTTTTTTTTCCTCTTTTTTTTCTTTTTTCTCTTTTTTCTTTTTTTTTCTTTTTTTTCTTTTTTTTCTTTTTTTTCTTTTTTTCTTTTTTTCTTTTTTTCTTTTTTTTCTTTTTTTCTTTTTTTCTTTTTTCTTTTTTTCTTTTTTTCTTTTTTTCTTTTTTTCTTTTTTCTCTTTTCTTTTTTCTCTTCTTTTTTCTCTTCTCTTCTTTTTTCTCTTCTCTTCTTTTTTTCTTCTTTTTTTCTTCTTTTTTTCTTCTTTTTTTCTTCTTTTTTTCTTCTTTTTTTCTTCTTCTTTTTTTCTTCTTTTTTTCTTCTTCTTTTTTTCTTCTTCTTTTTTTCTTCTTCTTTTTTTCTTCTTTTTTTCTTCTTCTTTTTTTCTTCTTCTTTTTTTCTTCTTCTTTTTTTCTTCTTTTTTCTTCTTCTTTTTTTCTTCTTTTTTTCTTCTTTTTTTCTTCTTTTTTTCTTCTTCTTTTCTTCTTCTTTTTTTCTTCTTTTTTTCTTCTTTTTTTCTTCTTTTTTTCTTCTTTTTTTCTTCTTCTTTTCTTCTTTTTTCTTCTTCTTTCTTCTTCTTTTTTCTTGTTTTCTTTTTTCTTCTTTTCTTCTTTTTTCTTTTCTTTTTCCTTCTTTTTTCTTTTTCTTCTTTTTTCTTTTTCTTCTTTTTTCTTTTTCTTCTTTTTTCTTTTTCTTCTTTTTTCTTCTTCTCCTCTTTTTCTTCTTTTTTCTTCTTTTTTTCTTCTTTTTTTCTTCTTTTTTTCTTCTTTTTTTCTTCTTTTTTTCTTCTTTTTTTCTTCTTTTTTTCTTCTTTTTTTCTTCTTTTTTTCTTTTTTTCTTCTTTTTTTCTTTTTTTCTTCTTTTTTTCTTCTTTTTTTCTTCTTTTTTTCTTCTTTTTTTCTTCTTTCTCTTTTGAACTCTGCATAGCCCCAAGATCTGGGCTGATGCAAAACTCCAATTTAGAGTCCTTGGTAACTACATCTGGCAAGTTTTTTGTGAAACATGCTACATACATATTGCATGCATTTTTTACATGCTTGAGAGCCAAAAAGTGTCATAGTATTAGGTTTCTGTGAAGTCTCTTTATTAATTCACTTTTTCCTGGCTAATGAAGTTTGCCTGTAGGGTCCTATGCCCCTGGTCAGAAATCAGTCATTTATATATTTGCAGGAGTAAGATGAGGTAACTGTGAAATGGCTTCGTTAGGAAGTGCACCAGGCTGATCCCTATGCAGTTCGTATGAGTAGAGCAGCAAACTGCATCTTTAACTGATGATAAATCATAAATCTTCAAGAGTGACAAATGGCCAAATTTTGCTAAATTTTAATTGATAGAAATGCCTATAGAGTTGTTTGAGTGAACTCGTTAGGCATTTTTAGAGTAAAAATAACTTTTGATAAAATTGCCATAACTTGTGTGAATGAAAACATGCAAGGATCGGAAGGCTTTGGGAGAGATGCTGTTTTTTCAGGAAGAGAAAGTATATGACAAACTGTTTCATTAATTTCTGCGTTTTTTCCAAGACGGTCTAAGTTCGTGTAAAATTTCTCATTTCATTCTAACCCTATGCTTTAAAAAGAGTCCCATCATTCAGTCTTGTACACACACTCATAAATTCTACACATACTCAGTTCACACCCCCACAATATTTTTGCTTTCCTTCATTTTAGGTTTACAGAATGTAATATTGGTAAGCAATTGTTTAAATAAGATTTATCTTAAGTCAGATACAGTTGTGAATGCATGCAGAATATGTATGGGCTCTAAAGTCTGCTTGGTTATACAAAAAACATTTTTTGTGCTTACTCTTTCTGATATTAGTACAAATAGGTCGTTTGATATTCCTAATAGTGAGTTCTCAAACAGTTATATTGCACCTAATTTCATAATCCTTTGTGAAACTATAAAAAAATAGCCCTTACAAAACTATGGTTCATATGTTAAGTACCCTGTTGCATTACTAGGTGTTAATTAAAGACTATGAAAGGCTGGTATCTCCCCTGAAGGGAGTTTTTCATATTTGGAAAAGGGCTGTAGTAATTTAGCTCTTCTGTTCTTAGGTCATAGTCTGACCTTCAACATTAATAGTCAGGGCAGATGCCATGTGGGTTGAGATCTTGATTTCTCCCCTCCCCCCCCCACCTTCATGCTTAAGAGGCATCCTTAGAGAAAGGGAGAACCTGCAGGGAGTGAGTTAACCCAGCTGTGCACTATTGAACTGAGACAAGGTAACTTCTTGGGCTAAGAGTACTGTAGCCAACACTAAACAATTTCTCATTTAGACAATCTTCTTTGAGAAAGCAGCTCAGTGAAGAAATTCGAAGTATGTTAAAGGTAATGTGATACAAATGATAACATGCAATAAGATGTAAGTTGTCATTTGACTAGTTTCTCTGAGCATTTTATGCTGCCACTTAAACACTTTTCTAGAAGACGTAAAGGATAAGGGAACATTCGTTAGTGTATTTTGAAAATGTGAATTATTCAGAATAAGTCAAAAGCATGAATATATGTTTTGTGGAAGCTTAATGTTTGGATTTTTTTGTTTTAATTTGTCAGTCTTAAGACAACTAATGTTTTGCCTTTTTTATGGCATACTTTTCATACATGTAAGCCTCTGGTCATTCTGTAGCTTGCATTTCAATATTTCATAGTTCTATAAACTTGAGTCATTTTTCAGTAACTACTTACTGATGTAGAGTAATAAAAGGTATTGGAGCTTGGAAAAGTCTGGCTTGGAATAAAAGAGTCATCTATTGCCCAGTCTCCAGAAGTTAAGGTCACTCATTTACACTGAGAATAGTCAGGTATCTTTGTACTTACGTGTATACGTACAGGCACATACTATTAGGTATTTTGTACTAGGTGGAACGTGTATGGAATTTAGCTGTATGTGTCTGTTTAAGAGGACGTGTTTCTTACAGAAGATACTTGATCTTCATTCTTGATTTATTATTAATGAAGTAAGATTTCTCATTTTTACTTAAAAAAAAACAACAACTGATTGGCATGGTCAGTGCAGGCAGAAGAGCTCATATCAGGGAGGATTTTCATTCCAGACATTAAGGGATTCTCATCCTCATTCCATGTTTCAGATGATGATAAAGAAATAGAAACTGCTCACATCTCTTCCATGTTCAGAGCTGTCCTCTTTTTCCATTCAGCCCAGTTTAAGTTTAAGACACACAGTATATCTCAATTCCTGTTACAGGTTTGCTGTCCCTTGGTGTTTAGAATAGCTTAGATTTGAGCTGGGGAGTGAACAGGGGAGGAGTATTCATGTCCTCTCTTTCAGGGTGTTGTGTCTGCAGCAGAAATCCTGGGAATGAGGACTGGCTGCATTGAAGAACTGCTCTTTTTGCCTACATATGTAAACCTGCATTGTATGTGATATTTCAGTAGTTTTATTTGTATTGTTCTTCACTGATTTCTTTAGTTGAAGGATATTCTGACAATAGTTTGTTAATGCTATTCTGAAAATATACATTCTGAAGAATGTCGGTAATGCACAGCAGTTGGACTACACGACAGAAATCTTCCAAATGCAAGAATCGTTGAGTCTCTTCCAAGACGCTCTACATGCTTCTGTATACATACTGTAGACACAGGGAATCTCCATTCTTAATGTATTCCTATACGTAAAATATCCTTTTAAAGATTATTAGATTTTAATAGGCTGTTTTTTTTGTTTGCTCTATCCCATTTCTGTTTTCTAGATTGCATTTACTTTTGTCTTAATATTAATAGGAAGCATATATGCTTACTTAACGCAATGTTTGTTCCAACTGTTTTGGGCCATTTGATAGAGTGGGTAGGACTTGCAGCTACGAGAAATTTGTCAAGGAAAGTGCTTGACCACTGTCTTGGAGCTGGACATGGTAGACTCGTAAAATTCAAGCATCTTCTAGTGAGAGCATAAAACTTCTGCTTGCCTGAATCTACCAGCATAGAAGGAAGTGTGTGAGTTTCTTTTAAGATGGAATAGGTGTTTATGGAAAGGAAGATCTTGACAGAAAATAAAACAACTAATAATATAAGTGATACTTGTTCTGAAAGGTGGGGTTTTTGTTTTGGATTTGTTCTTGACCACATGCTCCTTTTAAATAAAATCAATTCTGAAACCATTTTTTATTCACAGATCACTGCTATGCTGTAATATTCAGCCGAGTTACTAGGTCACAGCAGCGCTGCAGTATCGAGGATTTTCAATATTTTTGCTGTGACAGCGAACAGAAAGCACTGGAGCCTGACGATATGACAGGTCATGTGATGTCAGTGAATACCTTGTCTTGAGGCAGGATAATAGGCATGACCCACCCAGTAAAAATGCATCATTCAGTAAGAGCAGAACCTAGAGAACTGTATGGACAGCGCTAACACCAAGAGACACAATTTGTAGTACTTGGTCCAGAAGAAGAATAAGATGTTGTAACAGTCTCTAACCAGTCACATCTGGTGGTCCAAAGCTGCCCAGGAGAGTGAAATACTCCATTCTTATCTGTTCCTGAGACTTGGTTGCCATGGTCACAGCTTTAGAGAGATAAAGACTTTCTTTTCCTGTATTTTGTATGTATAGTAGGGGGTCGTAGCAGTGGTGTTGCTGCTGTGTAGAAACCCCTATCTTTCCCCTTTTAATTCATTGTTATTTTATGCTCCCTAATCAAAAGGTATTAGGCTTATTTGTGTTTAAAATACTTCAGGTGTGATAGTTGTCTTAATTTCTGTCCTCTTTTCTGTACCCCCATGTACAGGCTGTGTCTTTTCTTACTGTTTGTATTTTTGTTTTCCTTTAAAATCAGAGACAGTGTATTTCTACAAATAACTGTTTCTGGAACAAACCTTGTCCTGCCCCAGTACTTTTTGACTGTCGCAGTGATCAGAATGTCTTTGTTGTGTACATAGGTTTCTCTATCCTTCCCCCCACCCTGTTTGTTTCTCTTAAAGATGTAGTCAGGAATCACAGAATACAGATCTCTCCCTTTGTTTTCTTTCTGCCACCTACTCACTCTGAAAAAATGAGGGGTTTGGGCTCTTCAGAAGTGTAAAGTACACTGGATAAAATAAATACTTTGTAATACTTTCATGATCATCCACTCCCTTCCATCATACCCACTTTCCTGTGCACTTTGTGCCCTTTTATTGCAGACCCAGATGTATACACAAATCTGTATGTATATACAGACACATAGAGATTTATGATTACAAACTTTATGCAAGAAAGCATATTTTCTAAGGAAGGAATCATCTTCTAGAAGGTGCTGCTTAGAAGGGATTTGAGATACCTGTTATGAAACACATCAATAATTTAAAGAGAGAACTCTCTTTTTTTAAATTGATTTTATGATATCATAGCCTTCTGTCACTAAGAAACTAAGCTGGTTATCCAGGGCATTGTTTTCTATTCAATGTTCCTGTCTATAGATGTGCTTTAAAAATAATAATAAAATACTTTAACTCCTTTGCCTGAGAGGCTGAGGCATATTTCTTGCCTCCTATGAACCCAGAAGGGATTTTTTTCAGTTGATAAGTTAAATTTCTCTTCGCCAAACTATGCATTAAAATGCTGTATTTGCTATGACATGATCCTGACACTGATCCTTAGAAAAGAGTATGGTAGGTAGCAGAATTATTCAGTAAGTTACCAACGTCTCCAGTTGTTTCTCAGTTTGCATCCATAAGTCTATAATACATAGAAGCACATCTGTCAGCAGGTAAAAGTAAGATATGTATGTGTTAGTGTAAAATATATAAAATACTAGTTTGCTTTCACATACAGCAGGAATGCCTGTTTATTCCATTCAGGCCATGGTCTTCAAAGGTAAAATACTGCTGTCCCCGTTTTCTGTAATTTTTTACCACTTATTCTGGTCTTTTTCTTTCAACTAAAAATTTTTCCTTCAACCCAAAGTTGATAACTTAGCTCTGAAGCTGTTGCCAGGGATAGAAGCTCTGATACATGAAAAATAACACGTCTTAAATATATTTTCATTTTTACTCCTGAGTGTATGTGCATATATATAGGAGGATAAAAAGTCAGGCAACTCAGATCTTCATTTTTGTTAGAAAAACATGCTTTTATCCTCTTTTGCCACTGTAGTATGATAGCCTTAATTAACTTATTGTGTTCTCTTATATATCATCAAGATTATTCCACAGAATGGACTGGCTGTAAGGGATGACTGGTGGTGAGGCACTCATAGATCTATCTGGAGCTAATAAAACATGTTTTGAAGTTCTGTCTAATGCTAAAGAGTATGTATAGTCAGGTCTTTGAAATTCAATACCACGCCCACCAAATTCTTGGATTTATTAAAAATGTATCATAATCTTTGCCTTAGATCCTTGCCCATAAAAATAACAGGATACCTGGTGATTTCATAGGGATATTATAACAGTCTTTCTGAAGTAGTTGTAGTACTCCAGTAGTGAATTGCACAGACAAAAGTAATACAGAAAAGAAGGATGGTTATATATGTGCTTATACATATAAATATTCCTCATATAGTGGGCTTGCCACAGAAGGTAGTAGAGAAAGCTTAGTCCTTCATACTTAATAAGGGAGAGCAGCTACTTTCTTGGTGACTTTTGTTTGTCTTTTGTTCTGAATGATGCACGGAATTCTGTTGGGAAATAGGACATGCTTATAGCTTGAAAGACTACATTGCATATATAAAGAGGCCAAAATAATATTTGCTGAGTGATTGTATTATTTCCAAGGTTCTTAACTTTTCAAATGCTATAGTACTTTTAAGAATGTCTTTGCTCGCATGTCTAGTATGAATTGTATAATCCTTCCTTGTAGGCATCTATTTATACGTTTTTTGTGTTCCTGAAATACCGAGATGTTACAATATTGGGAGTTTTGTAACCAGTACTGTTTTGAAGTATTTTTAGACAACTGTAGACAGTTGGACTGCTAAGAATCTTTAGGCAATTTGCTTTCCTTCCAGTAAATATTCTGTTCTGTAATGATCCCTGATGCTGCAAATTCTGGGGAGGGATGAAGAAAATGACATATTAAACACAAATGAGGCTGATCCTTATTTTTTCAGTGCAACGTTATAGTAATCTACAGTATTTAATACATTTTGTAGGAGACAAAGAATTGGTTGCATTACTTTTTCTGCTCTGAATTTGAAGACTCTTGGTCATATAGGTAACAAGTGATACTACAGTGAACAGAAATGGATAAGTTTCAGAGAAATAATTTCAGATGAAGAGATTTTATACACACATACACACACAAACGCTTATTGTATGAGATCCCTCATTCCCAGTCCAATATTTTTAGTAGGTGTACCACTGAAGTTCTATCAAGTAACATATTTTTTCTGGTAGCAGCGAAAAGGAAAACTCATGTTGTATTACTTGAGGCTACAAAGAATTCAAACTTTAGGGAAAAAAAACATTTCACATTATAGGAGATATTTAATACTTTTTAAATCCTTCACATGTTTTATCTCTGATACTTATAGGAAACACGCAATTTCTTATGAGTTTAATTCCTGTAAAAAATGCCTAGTATACAATAGAAGCTCATTTCAAATACATTTAAGCTCATTTAGATCTCTTTAGTGTTAATTTTAAATTAATTACTATTACTAAAATTATTACTAAATAAAAATATTACTATAAATAATATAGCTGGGTATAACAGTTAAAAGAATTGGCTTGCCTAGAGCCACACAAGTAATGAAATAGTTTTTGAAACATCATATTTGTATTCTTGATTTCTAAGCTACTTGTAGTATATTCAGCTGTTTAAAAAGTGTCAGAGGTAAAGATGGGGTTTAGGAATAGAAAAAAATTGAGCCTTCCCTTGCTATTTGTAATCTAGAACACTAGAGGACAGCACTAAAATATTACATAAATTTGTTATTGTTTACACTGTTAATGATACGATACTCTGAGGGCTTTGTGAGAAGAAAATAAATCATTTGAACAGAGTTAGGGTGAGTGGTATTCTGAATTTCATTTGCTCATTTTGAAAGCTGCATCTGACTTACACATTATTCAAAATACCTTAAGTTTCTTGTGGTCTGGATCTAAGGTATTTGCTGCAGTGATTTCTGTAGAAATTAAGCTTTATTTTTTTTAATGTAGTAATAAATTGTGTAAAACTACGTTTTTAAGGTCCAGAAAATGAGGAATTAGCTGTCTCATCTATAAATGTTTCACGATTTATCTGGTAATGTGAAACGTACTATGTTAATACTATAACAATTACATTGTAATATGAAATAGTGTAGTTCCTTGAAAAAATTACAGCTTCTGTTGTGTTTCTCTAGGCACATTGGAACGACATGAAACAGGTGAAACAGCAAAAGCAATTCTTACTTCCACTGAAGATTCAGAGGACTTAGTGGCAGATGCTTTGCTTCCTGTATCTCAGGAGTCAAAAAGAAATAAAAATGCTGGACAAAAGCACTCTAGCTCTTATAAGCATGGCATGGTCTTTTACAGTCTTACTCATAACGAAAAATCTTCAGATAAGGTAAGAATGAAGTGTAGAGCATTTCTCAAGATCAATGAGTTGTGGTCCAAATTCTTTACCCTTTCACTTCACTAATGTGTAGTCCTGTGGAAGTGGTACGGAGGGTTGGTTTTCAGTTTGTAAATGCTTGTTCCAGCTGTCTCAGTTCTTACACCTTCAGCCCCATTTCATAGAACAAATGGGGAAGATGGGGGGGTGCGTTATGCAAGATCACTAGCAGATCATCTCAGAGATGTAGCACCCATAGTTAAACCCTATTTCCTTGTGCCCCTGGCTTATGACTGCATCTGTACCCTCAGAACAGTTGAACCCACCAGTTCAGATGTATGTCTTGAGAAAAAGCATATCATGGTACAATGCTACTGGCCTTTCTGTTATTGCTTTTCTATGAAACCACAGATTCCTGTTGTTGTTCAGTGCTAGTTTTTAATGGGTGGGTTGTTGGGGTTTTTTTTCTGTTTTCATAGAACAGAGTACAAGGGCCTTATATTTACACTGGGGCAGCAAAGCTGGTGATGGGTCTGGAGCACAAGTCTTACGAGGAGCTGCTGAGGGAACTGAGGTTTTTTAGTCTGGGGAAGAGGAGACTGGGGGATCGTATTGCTCTCTACAGCTGCCTGAAAGGGGCTGTAGGCAGGTGGGAGCAGGTCTCTTCTCCCAGATAACTAGCAACAGGACAAGAGGAAACAGCCTCAAGTTGCACCAGGGGAGGTTTGGATTAGATATTAGGGGGAATTTCTTCACTGGAAGGGGTGGTCAAGGCTTGGAACAGGCTGCCTAGGGAGGAGGTGGAGGAATCACCATTCTTGGGCGTGTTTGAAAAAACACGTAGATGTGGCACTTAGGGACACGGTTCGGTGGTGGACTTGGCAGTCATGGGTGAATGGTTGGACTTGATCTTCAAAGGCCTTTTCTAACCTAAATGATTCTGTGATTCTATGATTTATATTAAGTGCAATTAAATTTGGTACTTTATTGATTAAAAAGAGAATGGCCATGTTCCTTATGAAATTCTGGGCTGCAAATAGGTATGAAGTCTTCAGGAGAGATTTGGCCAGGCATTGTACTTAGCTTTATCTAGCAATTTTTTTACAGAAGTCATTTAACCAAATAATTATGATTGATGGAAAAAGATATACTCTTTGTTTTGAAAAAAACAATAGAGGGAAATACCATTTTGAAACTAGTCTTAATGTGCTGTTAAAGTTGAGAAAATGAGTACAGGAACACTATATAATGAGAAGTAAGGTTGGAAGTGCCATAGTCATTCTGTTTGCTTGTGGCTTAGATATACCTGTATTTTTATCAGTTATTTATAGATATGTAAAAAGCTGGTATCTGCTAAACGTAAAACCAGTTATTAAAACTGCCTCAAATTTAATCCAATCTCAAACTCATTGAGGAAGATAGTACCTTATTCAGGTTGGAAGGATAATAGTATGTACATTTTTCTGAAAACCCAGTTTGTGCATCAGGAGTGAATATATTCACTGAGCTCTTGATATGAATGTATCTTAAGAATAGGCCCTCGATGTTGCTCGTTCATGATTACCACTTTTTAATTAATGGGGTTTGGGAATTCCATTCTTTGCAATAAACAGAGGAAGTCATATCTGCTGTTCCTCAACCCTGTATGTAGATAAATACCTTCCCATAAGTATGTGAAGATGAAAAATGCTTTCCCTCAACTCACATGTGGAAACAGCCTTCAAAATATCACTAGCCTTTTTCTGGCTTTATTAATTATGGTAAATGAAATATTGGGTATTCCAAAATTCTGTCTGATGAAGTACAGCTTAATCCAAGTCCTCATTCTTGAATTTTCTGGTAGTCGTCTTTATTGTAGCTACAAATTTACATAAAAATTTGAGTTTATAATGATTGCTGTTTAACTCTTAATGTTTCTTTGACCTTTTACTAACCATAGTCTGATTTCTAAAGTTCTTTTTGATCCCCTTTTCTGAAAAGTCTTATTAGAGCGTAATCCTGATGAGCATGTTGTGGGGCAGATGGTGCACTAGTTGGCCATTGACACAGAATCTGATCTCACTCTTTATTAAAAGGAATAGTTTCTTGCCTTTTTAAAGAGGAACAACAGCAACAGCAGTTGTGTTTGGAGTGTAGTTTTGGTCATAGCTATTAAACTGAAAATTGCATGGATTTAACAAAGTGGCTGGAAAGAAAATGTCCTGCTCATGGAATATGGGAAAGTAGTTTTTGGTAAATTTTCAAGTCTGGAGTTTAGCTTTGGGAATTATCATGATAATATCACAAGTAATAATAAGTAATATCACAATAGGAGACAGGGGAGTTTTAATAATAATTTACAGCAGTTTTCTTGATCAGACATACATCTGGCTGCTCTCTCAATAAAACATTCTATTTTCTTATTTAAACAGTGTTCATTAATTATCTTGTCCCAATGAAAACTTTTTATTGAGAGAATATTTTTTGGTCTCTTAGGCTTACCTATGACTTTCAAAATATGCTTTTTTATTTTACCTTTTTGTCATTATAGACCTGTTATTTAAGTCTAGTTTCCGAACAAGTGAAGTTCTATACTTGAGAAACCACTTTTCATTCATCAAAAATCTGTCATCCATTACATCCAGCTTTCCATCCCCATTAGAGTAGATTCTGTAGATTGGTGTGGAAGATGCTAGAGGCTAAATGTATAGGACGTAGCTGAACGTGAGAAGAATATAACAGTGGTGGTCCCCTTAATGCTTATTCCAGAAACCCAATGTGGGCTACACAAAATAAGGGTGGAGCTCTGCAACTTTTTTTAACACTCTTTTGTTACTGCTGAAATGAAGGCTTGTTATGAAGTCCACTGTGTTTTTTAGTTCTTATGCAGGAAGCTGCTTTTAGTTTTTACAGAGTGCCATATTGACTCATTTGGGTCATTGTATTTTAGCATCTTGAAATAGTCTTTTGAAATCCAGGTCTCATTGAGTTAGTGACAGTTCTGTGGGTACGAGTTCAACATCCCATACCATGTTAATAAGTGTATAATGACCACACAGACGAAACTATTGCAAAACTTTCAGATTATCAAAAGGTTTTAGTATGTTGTATACCATGACTATTTCATTATCAGTTTGCTGCTTTAGCCAATCGTGTATTAGGAATTTAACAACACACTAAATTGTTAATAACACTTCCATTTAAAAAAAAAACAAAAAACAAAAAACAAACAAACAAACAAAAACCCCAAACAAACACACACACACCAAAGTGGTAAATTTTAGCCTCTTTTTAAGAATTCAATTCCAGATTTGTTAGTATTGCACTTGAGTGATCCTTATTTTGTACATGGGATGATCCATATGAAGATCACAAGTAAGATTCAGCTTTTTTTCTTAATATTCATTATTGCATTCTTTTATCATTGATATTTAAGTCAAAATAACATTTGCAAAGTAATGATGTCTTTTTACTCCCTCCTAAGAAGAAAAAAGAAAAATATCCTCACATAGCGGTTTATCTTCAAAGGCTTTCTTTCAAAACATTTGTCATCATGTAAATCACAGATACAAAAGCAGAATGCTTTGATTTCATGGTGTTTTGACCATTTTAATTCTTTTATTGTGCTACACGTGCCAGTGGGAGTACCAATAACAGATGAGTGTGACAAACGCAGTTAACACAAGATCCATATTAATGTTGTCAAATTCCCTTGATATATTTAAACAGATTTTAATTATTTTCAATGTCAGAAGACCCAAAATATATTGCTTAATAGTTCTTCAAGAAAGCTTTACTTAATATGTGAATGTAAAACCTCTCATAAAAATGAAACTTTTATATTGGCCTTAGTCATTGACATAGGGTATTCATCAAGTCAGCAATTTGTGTGGCAAAGTGCCATTTGAATAGTGTATTGTTAGAATACTTATGGTCCACTTGACAAGGGCTCTTGCTGTAAATAGTGCAATTTGACTCCAGCTGTTAAAGAGTGGCTTTGACAGCAGCCAAATAGAATGGAGATGCTTTACTGCACTGCAGAAAAATCAATATTGGGTTCTTGTTCATAGTAACCTGTTTTTTCTTTTTTTGCAGTTTTATACAAGACTATCTAGAGTTCATTTGTGGAAGTTTAAATATTATTTTAAAAGTGGATCTGTTTTATTTTCAGATTCATGTCAGCAATGAATGATGCTTGTGTTTAGTAAAAGAAAAAATAGACAGTACTTTGTGGATATACATAAACAGTGTGGTAATGCAGCATTATTTCAACTCTCAGCTTGTATGGATGGATATTAGGATGTGGCTGCATAAGTTATGTAACTAATGACAAAAAATGGCCTTTCCTTCCTCTCTGTATTTTTTTCTTTTTGTAGTGCTACTGTAGTATCCTTGTCAATTTTCGAAGCATAGGGATTTTTAAAGCAGATTTCTTTGTTGTTCTCCCTGTAACAACCCCCACAGATGTTGACAATCTGTAGTGCCATTGTAGATTTTCCTGAAGCATAGTCTTGCTGGTGCTGAACAGTTTTCCAGCAGTATTCAGTGACACAGGGTTGCTATGATACCTGGCCAGTAGCAATAGGTATTGAATCACTGGTCTTAATTACAATAGACTACACGCTAGATTGTGTGCTCATGGTGTTTATGTGGAACTAGCTCTTATTATACCTTTAAGTCATCGTTCTATTTGAAAATGGAGCTGTGTGAAAAGCTGGTTGAAAAAAAAATTAAAATGCTTCAGTGCATCATATGATGATTTCATTGATGCACATAAAAAGCTGGATATGTCTGGGAGTTGTTTTCCTGATGTTCCAGAAACCTTTCATGTTTAAAAGTTTCCTAGATTTTCAGCTTGACTAATTTGGATATAAATCTGTGTTTATCATGCACTGATATTTCTAGTGATTTCAATAATGTAATTAGAGCTGCTTCTGGGTAAAAGTGTTGGAGGAAGAACAGCTTCTAAAATTTGTGCAATAATTGCTAAACCTTGAACTGTTGAATTATACTACTGAAGAGCTAGACCAGTAAATGGAAATTTTTAGTGTGTATAAGGCAAACAAGATAAAGATGAGGGGGGGGATGTATTTATTTATATATGATCTTTTTTAGGATTGTTAAATATATTTATTTATTGATATATTCACTTGACAGTTTCTTAAAATACTGTTCTTTCAGCATTAATGTATGGTGCAGAAGGTAGAGTCAAAATATCTAAATAAAGGTTTACGCAAGATCTGTAAAAGTTTGGATTTATGCAGCTATTAGAAACAATTATGACCAGCTTAGCTAAGTACCAGATACTATAGAACTTGTAAATGCATTTAAAATTGACATACCTAGTATTACTTTCTCTAAAGAACTTATTATTCACTTATGTAATAGCAAAAAGTATGTAAAGGCAAGATGCTTGTGAAACAGAGATATTTTCTTAGTAGAAAGGCCAAAGTTTATATTTTTGTAGTTGCTTAAATTGAGAAACAAGAGTGTACAGAAATATATACTTTGTTACATTGCTGCACAGAATGTGTAAAAGACAAATGAGAACTGTAGGACAGTAACAGTTATTTGTTTTAGTATAGTAAAGGATGCAATTTGAAAACAAAATTGTTACTGGAAGCTTGGAAAATCACTGCTAGTTAAATATTACTGATGGAAAAATTGATAGAAAAAGGGAAGTAAGTTACAAGCACAAATACCAAATAATACTTATCAAATATGAAATCAGGACTGGTACCATTAGCAATGGTATGCTAGATGTGGATTTCTTTTATTTTTTGCCTTTTCTAATATTTAGACTATTATTATGAGGAATTAGAAATCCTGATAATTTGAATGAAGTGGATTATTAAGAACAAAGCAAAACATTACTAGAATATTTCTCCTAAAAGTTGATAATCTTTGTTATTGCTGCCAGGGTATTTCTGTTTTTACTGGGACTAGTGTTCAGAAGCTATATTTAGTAGTGTATTAATAAAGTGCAATAGGGAAATGAGTGAAGAAACAAAGGCGTGTGTGTATATATTTATTTCCTGTAACTCAGATGCAAAGCATTTCGTACTACAAATTTCCTGTGAAATTTCACAATGTAATATTTTATCAAGGGACTAAGGTAGCAATATAACTACAGTGAAGTTGTAACTTTAGAGTTATGAGATAAATTGTTACCAGTTAAAAGGCATCATGATCCTGAGAGAAATTGATAGCTTGAACCACATGTCAGCTTTGCTGAAAGTTACTGCAGTTTTATGAGTTGCTCCACCAAGTCAAGAATTGGTTGATTTCAGTGTTTTCTCCATTGATTGCCTGACAGCAAAAAGCTGCCATTGTGGTATTGTAGCACATTTCACTCTTGCAGATGTGGATAGTAAGTAACACAGGCTGACAGAACTATGAGAATAAGCCCTAAGTATTTATTTCAACACTTTGGACACGGTTTCTATATACATCTATAAACTTTTTTTCTCTGTTGTTATACTCAAGGTGACTGACTTAAAATTTGTTTTCCCTGCCAAGACAACTAATTGGAACCTGTGCTAAAGCTAAAGAAGGTGCTACAGTGTCCTACTAGAAATAATTCTAAGGTCAATATCGCTAGTCCTTGTGAAGTATTTCATATTGAAGGACCATTTATTGAAACTAAACTAGCTGTTGCTGTTGTCATCTTTGTCTTCTCCAACACGTCAGCTATCATGCTGCAGTTCCCTTTCTTTGTCCCTTGGAAACTGTAGCAAAGTTTATATTTTGTTTTTTAGGGATGTACCTTCATGGATGGAAACACACGGTTTCTGTCTTACTGAAGTTCTGTTCATGATGTCTTACTCTCCACTTATGACTGTTTCTTTTAGCTCTGTGTGTGGAGTTGTATACTGTTTGAATTTTCCTGTTTTCCACTTTACCTTTACTACTTTCTGGTCCCTAAGATGGAATTCCTTATGTAGATCAGTCTCATTGATTTTCTTTGTAAGCGCTCTATCTAATTCTAATAATTCTACAATAAGCTATCTTTATATTTTCATGTTGTCCAGTGATGATCTTGAGAATTCTTCACTATTCATGACAGGAGGATGGTAGAATCTTTACACTTGTGATAATCATCTTTTCTATTCTAAACATTAAGTTCTTGGCCTCATATAGTTTAATTAGTATTATTTTAGTGAAGTATCAACAGGAATTCAGATCTTTGAGAATTTCCTAGGTGTCCACCTCACACACCTATAAAAAAAAAAAAAAAAAAAAAGAGCAGCAACTTTTTCAGAAATACATTGGCACCTTAAATGCAATTATAGAACTAGGTGTTGCAACACCTAACCTTACTCTGCAAAAGAAAGGCTCACTTTCTGCTAGCTTCCTTCTGGCAACTAATTGAATCTCTTGTCTCTGTTAAATATCAGAAATAAAATACTAAGGTAAACTGTGGTTAAGTTTAAAACAAAGCAACAGCAGTGGTTGTGTTTCCATTCTCCTAACATGTTTTTCTACATATTAATACTCAAACCTTAATTTGTTCTGGTGGTCACATTTGGTTCTTGCAGTACTTATGGGAAAGGATGAATCATCCAGCCAGATAGATTGAGTTTGCTTGTTTGCAAATAGTGTCCTTATAGAAGCCTGTGCATCGCTACTGCCTTCAGGAGGATTGAACAGCTTTCGATAAAAGAACAGTTTGAAATCTATGGGTAGAGACTTCACCACTTGTCCTGATACATCCTAGAATGGTACAGCACCTGAAGAGAGTCCAGCTTGACTGTTCCTGAGTTTTCAAGACTGGCGTTTTCTAGGACAGACAGGATTTTAATATCTAAGAAACTAATCCACAGGTTTTTTGTTCTTTAGTAGATTGTCACTTAGGATTTGATTTAGTAATTTTTATGTAGATAAATGTTATGAGTGAGACTCTTATAATTTGATATGGGAAATGCACTATCAGAGCAGCCCAGGGCAAATGTTTCAGTTGGAGTCAGCAGCCAGCCATGAGTTGGTAACTTAATTTTTATATACATCAATCCTTCTTAGGACAAAGCAATATTCTCCTGCTTTTATCCTCCTTCTAAGGTCATGTTGGCAGTATCTCTGTGTTCAGCATTATTCTCACAGATATTTGGATGTTCATTCATCCAGTAAATTGTTCAGTGTACTAATTCTTAGATCCATGAGTCACTAGTCTGTGTTTTGTGGATTGCTATAGCATTGTTTGTCCAGCTGATGGTCTAGGAAACAGGAGATGTTCCACCTTACGGCTTACTCAGCATCCTAAGTGCTGAGTAAGGTTGAAAATGTTTTGGCTACCACCAGTCGCTAGGCCCTATATATTTCTAAAGATACGGTTCTTTCTATGCTTTCTATAATAAAACTGTTAGAAGAGACTGTCAAAGGTATTGTGTTTAGAATTGCCTTTCTGATAGTGTGCCCAGACAGGTAGTGATACTAATTCTAGTGCAAAGCAAAAGTTTTCTGTATAAAGTTATCTATATATTATATATATTTATTGAAGTATTTTCCGGGGGGGGGCGGGGAGTAGACTTCGCTCCTGCAGTTGAGAACTAACTTGAAGAATATTCCGTGGCATGTGGAATATTAGGGAGCACGTGAACATAGGTGGCATGTGAGAGCAAACTGGGGTACCACCACTGACTCCAGGATTTTTACACTTAGTTCTTTGTATGTGAGTACTGAGGCTTAGAAAGGGTAAACGAATAAGCTTTACTTACCAGCTACTCTTTGATATTGTGTTACGATTTGTCTGAAAGATCTTTTATATATACACTTGCATTAAATCCAATGAAAAATTAAAGTTGAATATTTGTGAATGGAGAGACAGACAGTGTGGACATGAAAACAAAATGTGAGAAACATTTAATTTTCATACCAGGTCCTTACATTGAGCAATGGATGTGTTAGTAATTCTCCCTGAACAATTAAAAACTTCTTGTGCCCAGAAGATCCATCTGGCCAACAGTCTGCCTGATGGTGACCTTCCATACAAGATAAGAAGGGGAGGTTTATCCAGTTGTTTTGTCTTATTCATCACACAACTAGAGGTTGATGATTCCTTGGCTTAACTACTTACATTGTGCCACAGACTCATCAGGAGTGATGCCGCAATTACTGTTCAGAGTGCTGCAAAGATAGTAACGTTCTCCACTGAGACTAAAAAAGAATGAAAGCAGAAAGATTATAGTGTTAGAAGTAAAGAAGCTGACTCTGCTTATGTTGCAGTTAAATGAATAGACAAATGTTGATGATGCCAACTCAAAAAATATTGTAGCCTTTTATCTATGGGAGATGGATTCTTAGGAGAATCTGGGCATCTTCAGTAATATGGCCAGAGTTGTTGTAATGACTAATGAAAGTCATGTAAGGCAAGTTCAAAGTAGTTTCTTTAAACTAGTTCATATGGGAGAACTCATCATGAATTGACACCTTTGTTTGGGACTGATTTGTCCAAATGAAGAAGCCTCAGGTCAAGCATAGGTGGCATGTGAGAGCAAACTGGGGTACCACCGCTGACTCCAGGATTTTTACACTTGGTTCTTTATATGTGAGTACTGAGGCTTAGAAAGGGTAAATGAATAAGAAAAAAGTTCTAAACGCCCCCCTCAAGGGGATCCTCTGTCCTGTGACTACATGAAGTGTCTGAAGGTAAGGAATATGAATGACCTTGGTATAGTAACACCTTTACTCTGTATGATCCTCACCCTATGCATAAGGCCAGCATTGCTTTGGAGAGGGTAGGCCTGACCTGTCTGCCTGCTTTGGGAGGCTATGGATACTTTTAGTGACAGGAGCTGTTCACGTGCTCCCTGAATTCAAAGCTCCAGGAAGCAGGCAGGAATTAGACTCAGGAGCGTGCATATGTGGATTGCCGATAGGAGCTGTTAGTTTAGAAGGTGCATATGCTCTTTACAGGGAGATGAAAGTGTAGCTGGTAATTTACATCCTTTCTCCTATGCAGGTTCTTTTAGTGATGGTGCTTAAGAGCTTTTTTAATTATATACCTGCTGTTTGTAACTATTTTTAACTAAATGCATGTTTGCACATATCCTGGATTGTTCATCCTTTCAGCTGAGCAAGAGTATGAGAGAGCTGTGTATTTGCATCTAACAGTGGGATCATTGTTAGTAAGACTGTTCTGCATTGCGGGTTGAGTTGGGATGATATCAGAATGAAGGACTAAAAAATGTTTTGGGGAGGTATTCCTATGAAACATCCATGACATCCTGTACAGAGATACAGATCATAATTTTACCTCTTGAGAATTTATTCTTCTGAAAACCATGCCAGGCTTTAAAAAAAGAAAAAAGTATCCCATGGTTTTATCCAATTTAAGAGATTTTCAACCCTAAATCTAGTTAAGCCTGTAAAACATTTGTTACTTAAGGTTATGAACTTAACAAGGGAGGTTTGCTGATGTGATTTAGCTCAGACAAAAGACTGTTCGATGTTATTGTTGAACAATAGATTATTTTGCAGTTACAAACACAAAATGTGGTCTTGCGATCACATTTATATCTAATTATTACCAGTTCTTCAAGCATCACCTAGGGAATTTGAAGCTTTCTCCTATGTGGTGTATGGCTAAAATTTTGGTGCAATAATTTAGAGTAAGGGCTTTTACAGAAACTTAGGGGAACTTGAAATGAAGGTCTAAGCCTTCTCTGATGGCTCTGTAGTATCCAAATGTTTCAGTATTCTTCCACAGAATGGTCTGTTTGATCATGTGCTATATACTGCTCTGACTGACTGTCATGGTAAAAGGCTATATTAAATTTTCTTCTTGCTTGTCTTTTAATCATTAAAGTAATTAAATCAGGCTTTCTAAATTCAGAAATGACTTTGTACTAACTAAACATCTAACTTGTAGCAAGTTCTTAGTTTTATCTGTAGAAGCTACAACAAAAAAAAAATGCAATTTCCTAGTAGATAAAGGTGTTGTGTTCACGGTATAAGTTTAAGATGTACTATTTGAAATCTGAGATTTTTGTGGAACTTGCTAACAATATTTTATGCTCATAAACCAGTTTGAAGCCCCAACACAATTTCATTTATCTTTATATTCTAAGCTTTATAGAGTCTGCAAAAGTGTCCATCTGTTCAGCTGAGATTGCTTCAAATAGTGAGTGGTCAGAGAGACTTAGCTGATAAAGGTCAAAGGAGCCTCTTGACCCTGTGATACTTGCCAAAGCAATTGGAGCATAGGGACTGATATACAGTTAGATATAGCTTGCTAACGCGATCTCCACTTTAATTGGTAATGATAGCAGGAATACACAGTAAAGTCATTGCTGAAAGAAAACAAAAAGTATCCAATATAGTAATTTATTACCAGTCAGTGGGTTTCACACACTAGGTTGTTTTACCCCTGCAGTGGTCAGAGAAAGCAAAAAGGTACTCTAACACTTAACTGAAAATGGATGCCCTGCTGCTATCAGAGATGCATGGTGGTCAAATGATTGCCTGTGCCATTAGCTTGGTAATGTTTTCTCTATTGTAAACTCAGCTCCCCATGTTCTTCCTGTGCATCAGCTGCAGATTGAAGGCTTTCTCGTTTGTCTTCTATTTGTGCTGCCAATCATCAAGCTGCTGTCCACCAAGCACGTTTCAAGGAGGCAATTTTTTTTTTACTACTATCGACTACCATCTTTAGCAACTGAGGGCTCAGAGGATTTAGAAATGAATTTAATGCTTTAATTTACACCGTGCCAGCCATTTTGTGCATTGTTTATGTATTTGTTTTCTGAGACAATTCCAGGTTTCATATTTTGCAAAACTGTCTGAGATGGCACCTGCAAAGATGTACCCAAACCATAATTGTTTTTCTTATGTATGTTATATGTAATGGTACTATTTTTTCTGAGAAGGTTAAAGAGAAAAAATGTCTAAGCAAGTAAAGACATTTACTAAGCTATTCTGTATTTTAAAAAAAGCAAACCCAACCCAAACCAAACCAAACACAGTAACTCTTCCTACCATCAAGGATAAAGCATTGTGGAGAACAGAACAGAGCTGTCATTGGCAATGTAAGTTAATGCTTAAGACCTCTAGGTGTGGTAGCCATGCTTTGGTTAAAACAGTTCTTCCAGATCCATGAAGTCATAATGTAAGAGACGGGATAGGAGTAGCTAAATGACTTTTATAAGCAGCTGTGTGACATGCTTGTTTTCTGTGAGCCTAGAGCCAGGCCAATGATGAGATGTGATTCTGAGAAAAGCTGTGAGCTCTGAACTTCTAGTGATGTCCCAATGACTGGCATGATCAATAAACAGAAGATTCTTAGTCCTCAACACATTTTAATTGGCAAATTCTACTCCTCCACCCTCCTCTTTTCATTTCTGTAACCGAGTGGTTTTTTTTAAAAAAAATCCTATTTATTGCCAATATTATTGATTGCCACAGAGTTAATGAACAGTAATTGATTCAAACATGTAAATACTCTTTAAAGTTTCTATTTTCTTTGTAGTATAATTAAAGGCCAGATTACAGCAAAGACAGATGACAAAAATAAGTGTTAATTTCCTTGAAATAAGCATATTGAAATTGTATTCTCAGACTTCATTGTGATATTTCAGAAACTGTCATATTGAGGAACTTCTTAAAGACTATAAGATGCAGTTATTTTAATGATTCTATATTAGGTTTCGCTTAAAAATTCTTGTTTGGAAGGGTGAAGTACATGTACTTTGTTCATAGGATGTCTTCACTGAATACACATGAACAGACAGTAGGATGGTGGTATTGTACTGATTAAATTAGCAGATTTCTTTATAGTAAGTAAATTTTGGCAATGAACTAATTTTTCAGAGGAAATCTTTCTTATCTGACAGGCTTTTATCATGTGCTGAAGTACACTATTGTATTGGGCCTGTGTTAAAACTCAGTCTAATGACTGTCAAAATAGAAAGGTATGAATCTGCCAAAAAACCTCAGACAAATAAGAGAGAAAATCCCATGCATGCGCACACACACACACAAAATCAGCAGCATTGCAGCTTCTGTTAATGAAAGAATCTTCCAGTGTCCTTTGATAACACTTCCATTAAGCCACCTTCACCCTCCCTCAAATCTAACTAAAATTTCACCTAAAAGTAAGTTGTTCAATTTTTGTCTTACACTTTCCTGAGCATTAAGTAGTGGATAAAGAAGGGGACAAATCTTTTTTCTAACTTGTGTAGTGTTAACGGATCAAAATACTTTGTCTCACAAGAGAAAGCTCAAAGGAACACAATTAAACCCCTTGAATGCTACGTAGTTTAAAAAATTATTAGAATCAGCAGAATAGCTCACATTTATGCTTTATACAGCATGCTTAATTCTCCAGGCACTGGCAACTTTGGGGTCTATTTTGTGTCACTTTTATCCTGTTATGTTTTGGGATAAAGTGAGAACACAATAGATAAGTAAGGCCAAAAGTCTGTAAGAAAAAATCATGCTTAATGCTGCAGGACTTGTTTTATGTAGAAGTTGATACTACCCATACTGTACGAACTGAGCAATTTATTTTCAGTGGTATCAAAGTGACATCTAGGTATATTTTGAGTCTGGTTTGCCTTCTGAATATCTACCATGTGATTTTGCCACTTTATTTCCTTTATGTAAAATGGTGTCAAGACCATTCTTGTCAAATCTGTTTTTAGCACAAAACCCACAATACGATGCATCTGGTAAAGAAAGCGGGTGTGTGGAGAAAGTACATACATATGAGGAGCCGAAACAGTATGGGAATCCCTGTGAGCTAATGGAAGTGTGTATTTTAAGTGGAATAGCGTTCCTGGAACAAGTTGTATCCCAGTGGAAAAAGGCCTTTAGGGATGAGAAGGCAACTAAGTAAAATAACACTTGAATTGTACTTCCCATGAAATTTTTATGTGATATGTCTGTCTTAAACCTGTTAAAGATAATGGCATAGGTTGATGTATTTGGGGGCCGCAGTAAGGACAGCCCCCTGCCTTCCCCTTTCCATAGACATGGGTAAATTTTCCCTTCAGTGCTAAGGTGGTTTGGTAAAGATGTGTAAAGGGAGAAGAGGAGAGGGAGAAGAACAGGCTTGTTAGTTGTGGAGCAGCAATGAATTCTATGCCAGAATAAATCAATTAAAGTGAGTCTTCAAAGTCTGTCGCTCCAGCTTTAAGTTTGCTGTCCCATCCTTTAAGAAGAATGTGAAGGTCCTTGAATGCATCCAGAGGAGGGCAACAAAGCTGGGGAAAGGGCTGGAAGGAATGTCCTGGATCTTGCTTTTTCCTGAAGGTAGAAAACTTGTTCAGCTGTGGGTCAGTCAGAGATATGATGCACAAGATGTTCGTGAGTCTCAGGGTATAATTTTCGTCTGTAGCCAGACCTCTTGCTGCTTTAAAGTTTGCAGGTGAAGGCCTCCTAGGGAGCCTTATCAAGCAGTGCACATCTGTCCAAGCAATACAAATATTCGAACTTCCAGTTGTTAAGTGGGAATGTTGTCAGCACCCAAATGGCTTTATTTTGAACAAAGGTCTAGCCTTGTTACTAAAGTATTCGGCTTCAAACTGTGATTTGCTAAGTAAAAAAACCAGTAGGCTATTTTACTTAGAGATTTGGAAAAGTTTAAATTGAGATCTAATTGATAATTACAGTAACTTCCTGAGATATACTTACTAGTTGGGTTTTTTTGTTAGGGACTAGCCAATATTTTAATGTGCTATTAGATTAATTTTGAGTTAATACATGCATACACAAAAGTGCTTCCTATTTCTTAGTTTCCAGCAAAAGTAAGTAATAAAGCTGTATCATGACAATAAACACCTGGATTTAGCCCTGAGCATGGAAATTTTTACACTTTATGAAAACATGACTTATTACTAAAGTTTTTTTTCTTGACTGACATACACGTCCTTCCCAGTAGCTCCTTGTTAGACTTACCACTAGTGATGCACAAAAAAATAGAGGTAGCACGTTCTACTAGTTTTCAAAATTGAACTACAGCAGAGGACCTTAACATTTATAGCCATTTTAGATTCGTACATTTAGACAACACAAAAAGGGCAAAGATCATCTTTTAAAAATCTGGATAAAATGACTGAAGCTGTGAAAAGTCATACAGTTTAACCTCTCTATAATAACTTATTATTAAAGTATTAAAATATATGTTATTATATATAAAATAATATATATAATTATATAAATTAAAATGAATAACTGAAAAAGTCTTCCCACTTTTTCAGCTAATTAATAAAAGTAGATGCAATATTGGTGATCGGGGGGACCTGTTAGTAGAGGGAATCAGAAAGTTGGCCATGTCAGAAACAAAATTTAAAACTAGCAGTGATAAACTCTGATGGATGGCTCTATACTGTCTTTCAAAATGATAATCAAAATATGTAGGTTATGTTCAGTACATCATAGTGTGGTGGTCATTTAATTTACAGAATTGAAGGAAGAATCTGTATTACTAAATTATTTTTGGACGTGATCATTTGAAATTCACTGGGAGAACAGTAAGGCTTGAATGGCCTGATACTTGGATGTATTCCCTTAAGCAGTTCATGTTTGCAAGACAATCCTGTGGTAAGAGTTGTGCAAAAATTGTCAGAAAAAAAACCAAAGGGATCTTTTCATTACTGAAGCCATCGTGTTGGCAACAGGAAGGCCTCAAAGTGGGACTGTGTGGTTCAGAGACAAGTCATGCTTTGCTATTGTTATTAGTCTGGTTTTTGACAAAGAGTTATAAACCCTTAATGTGTGTACATTTGAAAAGAAAATAAGAATAATGGCAATATTTATCTGAATGTAGTAGGATTTACTGTTGTGAAATACTTCTGGAGAGTCAGAAAAGGCAGAGTACAGAATGTAAATATCTGTTAATCTGCTTTTTAGTAACACTCATCAAATGCTATTCCCAGCTCTAGTTCATGGTTAGTTTTATGGGTTTCCTTCCATTTTCTGTCATCTTCTGTTACAGAGAATAGCTTGTCCATATTTCCTAAATAGTGTTTTATGTCTAAAGCTTTAGATGTCCACCTTCCTTCAATGGAATGAAATGCCTATGGCACAGAGCTAAGATAACTTGGTAGATGCTTCTCGGATCAATGTCAATAAGCTTTCATATTGCCAATAAACATTTATTGTGGCTTCGCACACAGTAGTATCACCAGATGCCTCAACAGATTGACATTGTCACGGTATTCTCCTTTGTTTGGATGGTGATTTTCCTAAAGGTTCCTAAATGTTAATCAACCAAATTTAAATGTATAGAATAGAGAGAATGAAAATATTTCTATTAATGTTAAAGCTAGCTTGTGAATTCCAGTGTTTGCATTTCATGGGGTTCTTTCTATGTATTAGGAAACAGCATAATTAAAGATTAAATTAATCCTAGTGCTTAACTTCAATGTATTATTTTCTAAAAAGGAAAAAGGAAAGGGATAAAAAAAGACCTGAACAAGCAGTTATAATATCTTACTTTTGACTCCCTATGGAGATCTTTAAAAAAGATTATGTATTTAGCGTGCATCCTCATCTGTTGGCAGCATTGTTCTCTAAATAACAGAAAGCCAAATTATGTTGTTATCCAAAATTAAATAGTCAAATAATTTACAGGTTATAGAGAGTAAATTTTTTTCCTTGTGTTATTTGTAACTACAATGGTAACAGTTTAAAAACAGCTAATCCTATAAAGTCATAGTTTGTTACGTAAAAGGAGTTAGGTAAGGGGTGGTCTTGAATGCAGTGTTAACTCATCTTTCTCAAGTTAAAGCCATCTGCTGCCCTGTTTACAAACACTACTTGATGCTTTCTTTTAGGATTCAGCTATTTTCAACAGAAACAGTTCTTTGCTTTAGTGGAATATTTCTAATTATCACAAGAAAAATTAACGTAGTGATCTAGAAAAGTCTATATCACTTGTGATACGAAGCTGGCATAATTGTTTGCAAAAGTATCACTGGGCTGAATAGTTGCTACTTGGTACTATCTGCTTGTACATGCTTGCTTGTAAAGGTGAAATAGCTAAGACTGAACACGGTGCTGAGAGCAGAGGCTTGTGCAGGACAATGAAAACATACCAGTCATAAGCACTTAAAGAAAAGGGCAAAAGCATCAACGAGGAATTTCTCCTCTCTCACGTCTGCTGTTCCCCTAAAAGTAAAAGATACCTTTTTAATAGATACAGCAGGATACTGATATGAGATGTTGTGTCACAATCTCATAACTTTACCATTGGATGATCCTCCCATTACCTTTACGGAATGCTGCTTGCTAGTGCAGCACAGGGGTTCCTGTGAAAGTAAGTAGTTGCTCTTCTGCAAACTCACCTGGAGTCTCTCAGACAAAAAAAAAAATCAGTTTTGTCTTTATGATGGAAATTTATTGGTGTTTTCTTCAAGATTCAATTCTGTCATTTAGTTCAGTTTCTGATATGTTTAAGTTGCATGCAGAATAGGATTTTTGTTTCAAATTATAATTGGATATTTGTCATGGTTTTCCTCCTCAGAACATGAATTCTGAAATACTAGCAGTTTCATAAAAATATCAATGACATCAAAGTCTGCAGAGCAGGAGGTTCGATGAGGTGATGTACAGATATTCCTTCCAGTAAACATTTCTGTGATGTCTGTGATTCTACCTATAAAAAAAAAAAAAAAAACAAAAAAAAAAACAAAACCACAAAAAACCCCAAACAATTTTTGAAATTCATAATGGCCAGTCAACATTTACAAAATATTTCACTTTTTTGCTTAAAAGGAATTACTGCTCCAGACTTTATTTTACGTTTTAAAATGAAGCTAAAAACTAAAGTTGAGGAGGAAAATAAGTTTTATTGAAAGAAGGTTATCCTTTTAAAATCTGAATATTTGTCATTAACTGTAACTTGTAGCAGTATTATTGCAGACTTTTCCTTGGGCGGTACATAGGTTCAGTCCTTTAATAATAGAAAAAGGAGCAAGGAAGTAGCAAAAGAGGCTGATATGCTACTGTGCCTCCCCTGGTACACTTTTCCTGCTTTCTGAAGCCCGCAGAAGCTCTGTTGTAAATTCTGTTACACTGGGTATACACAGGCACGGAAAGTTGTATGGGGAGAAGGACAGCAAGAATATGAAATATTTTTTTTCTTAATTTCCAGATGTGTATTTCTCCTCAGAACTGTATGTTCTGATGTAATGCTGGAAATCCACTCTTGCAAGTGGATCTTAATTGGAATATGGAATCTGAGGTAACTTGCTGCATGTCCTCTCCCTAAGGATTCAGAAATTGGCTGGCATAGGCGGCCAAGACAGAATGTCTGTCCTGAAGTATTCATGGGGAACTAGGAGTGGGGGAAAAGCAAGTATGGCGTGTTTCTCATATAGAGAAATATCTCAAGGACTACAGGGCAGATTTTGGAATTTCCCCCTCTTGACTTTTTCATCCTTAGGCGCTTATTTCTGCCTGCATGTATCCTCCATTCACATGGATTTATATGAATATTTTTCTTTTTGTATTTATTCGTGTTCTCTCCTTTCCACAGGTTCCGCTTAGCAAGTATCTAATCTATAGAGGTTATGTCCTAGTAGAAAAGACTTTCTTATCTTAGTTTATCATCTCAAATATTGCATTCTTTTTGTAGGCTTAGACTATATTCTGTCTAAGATTCTAATGTCCAGGACAGTTTATTTTTGATGGGCATTTGTGGGGCAAGTTCTTCTGTGATATCTGTATAAGGAGCTGATTTTTAATGTGTCCAAAAACATTCCCCTCAGAAGTTTGTCACAGCATAGTACCAATCCTATGCCAAGGACACTGGCAAAATAAAATTATTTCTGATTCTAAAAGATGAAAGCTTTTATTCTGCATGGTGATTTATCATTTAACGAATGAAACTACAAGAGTAAAACTGAGTTTAAAAGAAAATTTAAGATTATTTTGACTATTTCCTCATGTTGATCAGCTGACACTATTATAGATCATCATCACTGGGTTACTGTTACTGTATTTTAACATGCCAGTTCAAAGTTGTGAGTAACTGTAGCTGTTCTCAGATCTTTTCAGACAGATTTTAGGAAAAACTACTTTCTTTGGGTATTAATTAACAGCAGTAAGCAGATGTGTATTTATACCAGCACAATTAACACTTTAGTATGTGGAACTGAAATGCTCTGCAAATCTTTAAAGCTGTTGAAGTATGGTGAATTCTAGAAAGATCCAGATTGGAAATAGGGGTGACATAAGGTGAAATCAGATGTTCACAAACATTGTAGTAGCTCTGTAGCCTTTTTCTTTCAATTATTTTCATCTATGGTAACTAATTTTGTAACTGGAGATGTAATTACTTGTGACTATAATTTATTGTTGCTGATAAAGTATGTGTGACAGCTTAGAATTAAGTAACTTTAAGATAGTTTTGCGTATTTTGAAATGGGAAAAGGCATAGTCCCCATCTCAGGCACATACCAGATTGCTACAAGGCATATAGATTCTCAAGGCTTGCAAGAATTTTGCAGCATCATAGGATTTGTGTTTCCCTAGCTTTATTTTTGAAAAAAAGCTGTATTCTTCAAAACTTTCCTCTAAATATCTTCCAGCTTGAAATGAGACCTAGCAGAAGTAGTACCAGCCTAGAGTTTTAGCAAAGATGTATGCAATCTACAGTGTGGCTGTATAATTGAAGATGTTATAAGGAGCCTGTATTTTAGTGTTTACAGGGCTCTGTGTATCTTAAGCTATTAAAAAAAAAAAAAAGCTGAACTTTTTCTTTAGTAAGAAGTGAATATATAATCAAGTTGAAATGAATGGAGTTAATAGGTTTGGTCTGTTCCATAAGCAATTCTATGCTTATATCTTGAAAACTGCAAAACACTATGGATTTTTGTTTAGACACTTCATATTTTTCTTTCAGTTAACTGATACCAGCTGCATCTACCAGCCTTTTACTATTTTACCAGTTAAGACAAAATGGAGCAATGCAAACTTTCATATTCTCTTATTTGATCTGGAAAAACTTGAGGAGCTTCTGCTGTCATCTCAACTCAATGGATTAAAGTCATCGAATTCATTCCACAGCTATGACATTCTAGAAAGAGCCAAAAGTACTACTGAGAAAAGGGCGCTGACATTAAAAAGAATTAAAACTGCTGGCTCCATATCTCCAGTGGATGGGCAAGTAGATACTGTTAGTTCAAACCAGGTCTGTAGGGATAATAGTGCAGCTAGGCCTTTGGAAGAAAGTGGTGGCATGAAAAGGCAAAAAAAAATGAAGAGTTCAAGAAAGATTAGAATGCAGCCATCAACTAACATTGATGTGAATGTCACCACTGATACAGCTAAACTGCTTTTGTCGTGTCTCTTACCGTGGGGTGTAGATAAAGAAATAGACAATCTTTGTGTTAGACGCTTAGATATCTTGATGCTTCAGTGTCCTGTTTCTTTTGGACTTGTGTCAAATGAAAACCACCTATCACTAATGTTGCCAGGATGGAAATGTACTGATTGTTGTGTGCTAGAAGAATGTGCAGTAATCAACTTGTTTTCAAAGAGAGTGCTTGATTTATCAAACAAGTACCTTGCTGCAACTGAAGGACAAACTGGCATGAAGGATGGACCCGAGAATAACGTTTATGGAACAAAGGGATTGGAAACAGTATTCTTCTTATTTAGCAGAATAGCTTTAATCAACAGGATAATTAACATACCTTCAACAATTACAGGTGAAATTGAGAGGTAAGAACCTTTTCATTATGAGTCTTTACTTCCTTTATAGTGGTTAAAAAGTGAAAAATGAGAATCAGACATTTCTCTTAAATACAGACTTTTGCAATGCAGTTTACGTTCTTTCTCTAGGGCTTTTTTCAGAGGATGTTCTTTGAACAAATGAAGACTGGGATAAAGTTAAGTGTTTTTATATTTTTCTATTTAGCAGATTAGAACTGATGCCAGAATGCTTTTTCAACAGAACAAGACCTGAAATTGTCCAGGTTCACACCCTGTTTTTCTGGAGATCACTCTTTTCCTCACAGTTTAAACTAAGTAGAATAATGAGGTCTGTTCAGGCACATTGGGAGGTGTGCATGAAGCACATTTGTGCTGTTTTAACTTCCGCTCTCTGTAAGCAATATAATTCCTTTACCGCGAAATCCTTGGCTTACTGATGATTAAAACATGAGACAAAACAAGTCTGTCCTGGTTATGCTATCTAAAAAGTACAATGCCCCCAGTAATAATGGCAGCTACTGGGAATGAATGCCTCATCAGTCCTTAGATTGTGAGAACCATCCCAAATAACATTTATGCTACTCAAAACAAATTTATTGACTAAATGCTTTTTTCAGCATTATAGGAAAAATAGCATGTGCAATGTTACTTGACCAAGCCAAATAGAACATACTAATCAGGCAATGCATATTGTCTACAGACTTTTGTTGTTCAGCAAACCTAGGTTGGTCTGTATTTAGCATTTTAGGGACAATTAACTTCAGTGTTGGTGATGCTATGGCCCTGAGGCAAGAAGGGGAACAAAGAATATTGATCCTGATGCTGCAAATACCTGTGCATCTTCCACAAAGCTCTAAGCATTCAGCATATCTCAAGAGATATGCACAATCCTGCAGGTCAAACACGTTTCTCAGTTACTTTTACTGCTAATCACATTGCTTACTGGTCCGTATTTGACACAAGCTTTTATATTAAAGGTTGTTTTCAGGATTCCAGCTTGAACATGAAGTCCTTTCGATGCAAGACAGGACTTTATGCTTGCATTGTGTCTTACAGTACTCTGTTGGAAAGACACTGTGTAATTGAAGTTAGTCATCATACCAGTATTGAACTTTTTTCCCAGACATACACATCCTGCTTTTGGAATATATCTCCCATAAAGTTATAAGTATTAAAGTTGTTGCAAGAAAAAATGCACATTTTTTTTTTTAAACTGTACTACAAATTTTTATTCAGGAAATGTAAAGCCATAAAAGCTAGCATCTCTTGTAGAACTATATATTTTTTTGTGCAAAAGATGGGAAAAAATTGCCATAAATTTTCATCACAAAAAGGCTATGAATTTTATTCAAAGACTCTGAAATGTTTTATTTGGGATTATGCCATGTTTTGGTTTAGATTGCCTTTTTTTCCAGAGCTGAAGACTATACTTATTTATAGATGTCTTGTAGCTAAGTTTTAGTTTGATGCCATTTGTGATGTTTTAACATGGGCTGCTGCCTCCTAATGGCCTCATTTGGATAAAAGCAGTTGAGCTGTATTGGTTCTCTTCTTGAATCTTTTTGTTTGTTTATGGGGTTTGGTGTTTTTTTTTGTTGTGGGTTTTAGTTTTGCTTTTTTTCCCAGAGCTCCATAGTTTCCTCTTGAGTTCTTAAGCAGCCACTGCTAGCGCTATGGGTCTGTACAGAGACAGCACACAGTTCTTCTTCCTGCACACACTTGCCTGCTTCTGAGGGTGTACTTTCTTCATCCTGCATCTCTTACACATTCAGAAAATAAACAGACAAATAGCTGCAATTTTTATGTTATTGAAGGTTAAATTGTTCTTTCATAGGGAACTTGATCAGAACTAGACTGTATTTGCTGTGTTTTATCAACACAGACTTCAGGTTTTAGTCACCTGGACATTTTCCTCTCTGCTGCGCTGGACAGGACATGGTTTTTTTTCTCATTATGGCTCTGTCCCGTAATAGCACAGAGTTTATCTTTTCCCCTACCCTCCAAGAACTGTTTCAGAACTTCAGACGTGTCAGTCATAATTAACTTTATTTTTTTCCCAATAAATAAAGGTAAGAGCAGTTGAGATATGTGAACAATTTTGTGCTGTTTTCTAACCTCTGTAAAACTGCATATGTCCCTCTGCAGTCAAGAACCATCATTTTCACATAGAATCAAAGTTGTGTGGGCAGAAACAACAAGCCAGCATTACTGTGTTAGCATTAGTGGGAGAAGTGGATTAAAGCCATGGGAAAGAATTTCAGTGCTTCAGACACTTAAAAAAATAAAATACTGATCTTTTTATTACGTGATGTTTAGTACGTGTTGTACTTTCACGTGATAATATCATCGTGTCTGAGTATTAAGGCACGGTTTTGCTATCTGAAATTGCTATCTGAATGTATCCATACTTTCTGTATTGCCTCAAAACCAGTTATGTGTATGCAAAGTTATCTCCCTCTCTCCACCTAGGGAAAAAGCTCAGTTTCCTGTGAAATTCCCTGTACTTCTTCCCCAGTAATAAGCGTAGCATGAATAGGACTTGACCTGTTTGCCGCTATCTTAGGATTCAGCCATTTCACCTCTTCCTTTTGCAAGTAATTGGGGTCAGAATCAACTGTCGTGATCTGTGTTTATTCATTAACTCTTTTAATATGATTTATATATCTTTTTCACCACTTATTCTTTATTCAGGCTTTTCTTTCTTATGATGAGCTGTTAAAATAATGTACTTCTGCCTAATTAAAAGTTTGGAAGAAACCAAACAAATGTTTTGTCTGGTTTGCCTTCTAAATGAACAGTATGTAGCCAGATGTCTTGGGGCAGTTGGTTTAGCTAAAACTACTGCATGCTCAAGGAAAAAAACTACGTATTGAATTCTAATTCATCAGAGCATTCATGGAAGGAGTTAGTAAGACAGGTTTCACAGCTGGTAAGTGTCCTAGTCTCCTAAGTATTACTGCAGTACAGATAGCTCTTACTAATTCAGTTACTAATATGAAAGAGAAAATGCATTCTGATCTCCTCTCAGTAGCTTATTTGTCAGCAAAGCCATGAATGTTTCTCCATTTTGTGAA
This sequence comes from Falco rusticolus, assembly GCF_015220075.1. Taxonomy (NCBI): domain Eukaryota; kingdom Metazoa; phylum Chordata; class Aves; order Falconiformes; family Falconidae; genus Falco; species Falco rusticolus. The sequence goes on along the minus strand of NC_051193.1, from coordinate 17,386,009 downwards.
AGCTTACTTTCTATTAGTACAGTGGTACAAACTCCAAAGCTTTTAAACTTTTTAAATTTAAAACAGGAGAAAGAATATCTGAACAGATTATCCAGTGACTACAACACTTGCTTAATATGTATGGGGCTGACGTTCATATTCTGCCTACTTCGTTGGAGAATGGGCAGTGGCACAGTGTCTAGCTACTGGTTTAATAATTTTGCAGTTCCAGCTTTCTTCTGTTAATGCTGGCCCACTTTGCATGCAGCAATGAAATATTCATTGGGCTGTAAGGACAATCATTTTAGTGTCAGTCAGCTATGGCCTTGATCTGAGGAATGTGATGGTAAAGTTTAAATTGCTGCTCTTTGGCATATCCAATGATTTTGCTGTTACAAGAGAGTGAAAGGAATTTCTTTATTGTTAAATAAAATATATACATCGAATATGGAGAGTCAGAACTGGAAAAATGCATTTGTTCAATTCATAGACTATTGGGTATTTTTGGATGAGTCTAATATTCTCATTTTGGGCAGAAATTCTGTCTTTGTCACTATATATATTGTTCTACTTAAACCATGAGTTTGACAGATCATCATTTCCCAATGAAAAATATTTGATTGAAAAACTCTTGACTAGTTGCTATCACAAGTTTTCAGCTCATGGTTTGATAACTCAGTAAGTTTCAGGTTATAGTATTTCTGTGAACTATTAGCTATTTGATTGGATAAATAGACTCTGGAATGTGAAAACAGTGAACAGCGAATTACATTCTTGCAGCACACCTTATCAAACCAGTACTACTCTGTTTTTTCTGGGTTGTTTGTTTCTTTTTAAAGAAAGAAAAATCAATATTTTTTAACATAATTTGAACATCTCAACAAAAACATGTTCATAATCCAAAAAAAAAATCAAGTATGAAAAACATGGCTTTGGAAAAACTTGGACCTGAGTCTTTAAGCGGTTGTTTGTAAATGTGTTTGTACATCTGCTGAGGTTTTCACAACTTGACCCAGACTGTGAAAATCAAGGAACCTGCAGTAAAATGTGTCAGATTATAAAGTGGGACAGAAACAGGAAGAAGCTAGTAAGAAAAGATCTTCAAAGAATTTGTTTTCTCCTGCCATTTGAGATTCGGATCTGTAACTTAGAGCTCTCAAGCTGTAAGCTTTCAGAGATTTAGTATTGCAAGGCTTTTGAATGTTGTTACTTACTGTTGTTTGTAGTGAATTTGAAAGGTGAAATATATTATTTTTAAATGACAACTAAATATAGTCTGTTCAGGGTCACTACAGGAATGTATTTAAAAGAAACAGTTTAAACTAGTGGACGGGTTTGGAGAGGTTTTTCACTTCCTTTCCCCTCTATCCATATCTTTTGTCTTCAAGGGTTAGGTTGCCGAGTTCATCCATGACAAAGTACTGAAAAGCAGTAGATACACACACTAACTAGCCTCCTAAATTGTAACAGTCTACTGAAATCCCAAGTATTGCAATAATAATCTAAATTATTTACCACCATGGAATAATGGAAGCCTATAAAATAAAGCTGCGAGTTTCCCTTGAACTTTTTTCCAACATAATAGAAAACACAGCAAAAGTCCTTTGTGAAAATGTTTTGATTCAGTTCTTCGTCTGTGTCTTTGTTTATTTAATACAATGTAAAAGTAAACTATAGTAAGTTTTGAGCCAAATGTAAAGTCCCTGCATATAGATGGTACTTTTCAGTATTTGTGTACCTATGAATGTTTCAATACCAAGTTGTGGGCAAAAGAATGCAAGTGACTTTTGAAGAGAAGCTAAATTGTAGTTGATAGCAATTGATAGTAGAGTACCTACCTTAAAAAAACCTACCTTAAGACATAAGATTTTTGTAAGTACGTTCAGATTTTGTTTAATAATTTCATATCCTTTTAGTCCACAGAAACCAGAACCTCTATATGACAAGTGGCGAAATGTAGAAGCAGGAACACCTTCATTTCCCAGTTTTTATGGCGAGTTATCAAGCAGTAAGTATATGGAGGAGTGGCAATATTAGCTTCTAAATATTATTTTTTGCATGCTAAAATGCATCATTTAATTTCAATAATGAAAAAAAAAATCCCTATATTCTCTAGCTTTGAGCAGGTCCACTTTGCAAATACAGAATCTGGATTATTCTGTTGTTTTCTTTTGTGAATATCACAAAAGCATGTAAACAAAATGTTGATTATTACATAACACTGAAATCAAGGATATTTTTTCTGTGACAGCAATACATTGATCTGAGTTTCTAAACATGTTTTCTAGCAATCTGAAAAACAGAAATTTACTAAGACAAATACTGTTGCCTCCCCCCTCCCCTATCTCCCTCATCACCATTACATGCCTGTGCGATGATATATACGGCCCTTCAAGCAAACTGTTGCCTTAGTAATACAAGAGTCTTCTTGACTGTTCAATAATGCCCTTAGACTTTTGGCTTGGGGAAAGAATAAAGTAATCTTTTCACGTTAATGTCCCACAGGCAATTGTTCACCAGTCTTGGCTTTGCAAGCCAGTCTGAGTTTATGTTTACAGTATGTAAGTAACCAAAGAATGTTTAAATAAAACCCGGAACAGAATACAGCTCTTTGTCAGTATGCGTTAACTAACAAATATAGTGTTCCTGTTATAGGCTAGATCCTGTCTAGACTGATCACACAAATGCTTTCAAGTCAAGTCTTGACCCTCTGCTATGTAAATAGCCTTCATGTCCCTATCTAAAATCAGGTTTTAGTGTACCTTTTCTTCTGTTGCTCATATTCACCATAACTGTGGAATGGCTTGTTGGAAGAAAGATGGAACATAAGGTCAGGTGACAATAGAAAATAAGTAGGTGAAGGGTGGGGAAATGGTGTAGAGGTAACTAAAGTATTTGTGGACATAAAAATAGCTTTACTGAGTGACCTAAAACTTCTGAGGTAATGTAACTTGTATCCCGTATCTCCTATTTGCAAATTAAAATCTTCCGTAGGAATTGCAGCGCTCTCAGATGTTTTAGGAATGACCAGTTCTTTAGCATCGAGGACATACTGGACAGTAGAACAGGCAATGCTAAAACTTGATTCTGCTGATGTTTCTGGACTTTCTGTACATATTTACATGTGTGCAAAGAGATGGGAACAAAACCAAATTTAAATAGGAGGTTTTAATGCTTTTTTGCATACAGAGACATGAAACTTAAGTACTGCAACAGAGGACAAGGATAAATGATAGGTACCATGTTGGCTGTACTGTTCTTCATCAGCGGGCACACTTGCTGAAAGACTGTTTTGTGTTTAAACCAGAGTTAGCCTCAGGTTGGTTCTTGAATCAGTAAGAACTATAAAAGCTATTAATTCACATTGGCGTTGCTTGACTCTTTCCTCGCATCCAAGATTTTGGTGACCTGGTTCTGTCCCACAGGGGAAACTCAACTGTAAACTCAGTAGGTTCATACTAAAGAAATTAGTTGTAAATTGTGGGGTGTAGGTTTGAAATAATAACATTGAGGTTCGACACAGCAAAGTTTCCAAAATGGGAGAGAAAAGAAAACAGCATAATTCTTCCTGATATATAAAGAAATCACATAAAACTCAAATTAAAACATGAGAAATGGAGAGGTTAATCTTTGACTGATCAGTTCTGTGTCTCTTATTTTGTCATCCCTTTTTATGTTTTCGTATTAGCCTTTACATTTTGTATTATGGTAACATGCCATGTCAGCTGACAGAGATAGAAAATAAAACATTTGCTTTTATCTCATCTTTCTGTAAAATTATATTAAATGCTCTAGTTTTCTTTTTTCCTTTTTCATTCTTTTTTTATCATACCTGTGTGTATGTTTCTACATATGTTTATATATTATATCAGATACTGACAAAGTTAATACAGTCATTTACTGAATAGCATACTGCTCCCATTCAGACTACATTAGCGTACCTGTAGAGGAATGAAGCTGGGTTAATTAGCATTGATAATATACAGCTGTGGGTTGGCTTCAGGGGTAGCGGGTTGGCTGATGTAGACAAGGTGCAGCTGTGGCTGGTTCTGTTAAGAGGTTGGGCAGCCAAGGAAGAGAGAGGAGGAAGAGGCAGAGAGAGCGCGTGAGTGCCCTGGATGAGGAGAGACTAGGAGAAGGCAGCAGAAGGAGTAGCATGAAGAGTATGCTGGTATGAGATAGTAAAAGACCTTGTTGTAGCCAGCTAGTTTGGAGAGTGCTGTGACACGTACCCTCTTCACTTTGCAAGATGTAGGTACTTATGTGGTTTTTTTCAGACCTCAGTCCTCGCTGCAGGAATCCAACATTTAATCAAATGACAGCATTGTGTGATCGGGATGCTTCTGAGCCTTAGTGTTACTGCAGCACTGACAGCTGCTATTTACAATTCAGTTTCTGCTTCTTGAGACATACAGTACTGGCAATCAGAGATTCTTGTGTGGATTCAAAGGATCGTACAATCAATTTACCCAACGTATGTGTCTGGCAACAAACATTGTATTAAAGTATTGAGCTGTCACACTTGTTTGTCAAAGTCCAAATGAAGAACTGGACTAAAACAGTACAGCTGCCAGTTCAAAGTATGCCTTGCTGTGACAATAATCTGAAATTCAGGATGGATAGTAACAAAACTCACATGCAAATCCATAAATTTAACATCTTTCTTAACTGCGAGTGTAACTGGTGAGCCACCAGCTATGTGACATCTTGACCACAACTAGTATTGTTGCCCTGTATTAGAAAAGTAAATCAGAAGGAACTGTAACTACACAAAATGTTATTGAATATATTTTTACATAGACTGTACTACTATGTTTTAAAGGTAAAGAAACACTTACTGAAGTAGTTTTAGAATTTGTATCACAAAAATCCATCGTGAGGTAGTCCAAATCAAAAAGTATTTTCAATATCTTTAAAAAATTATTATGAAAACATACTCTGTGGTATATCAGACCTCTGTTCAAAAAAAAACCAAAAACCAAAACATCTTGATTTAGGATAAATGTTCAAACAATATATTGTCTGAACACTTTATGCATACTTTTTCAGATCTTTTCAGGTATGTTGCTGAAGTGAAAAACTGAAAATGTTAAATATCTTTCTATTTGCGTACTTCTGTGTATATTGTCAGTTCACAAATTATGTATGTGTTTTTCAGGTAAAAGTAGATATCATTCCCCAGACTCTGGGAGTGTTTCATTGCTGAAACTCATTTATTGTTGGAGTGACCAATCTATAAAGGTAGGAAATAGCCAGTGTCATTTGTTGCAAAGTTAATCCTTAAGTAACATTTGCTGTAACTTAATATTTGGAATTTGTATACTGACATAATAGTTATGGATTTATGGTGAAATTATTACATGAACTGTGCTGTTCAGATCTATGGGCAGCACATTATCATTTTGGTATGATATATGCTACTCATGAAACTCTTTTGCCTTAAAGTACATGTTTAGATGTGGGAAAGTAACGGTCCTACTAGTCTCGAATCTAGGTGATCTTGTTCATAGCATGCGTTTAAAAAAATATGTTTAAATTGTTTTAGTTACCTGTTCTCTAACAACCGGATGTAACTTGCATTACAAATGCCATTTTATGCTCCAGGAAAATAAAGGCCAAAATAAGGAAAGTGTCGCTATACCAATGTAGTATTATAGAAGAAACGGAAAATGCCTTCTTAAAGGGATAAATATTTAATCCCAAATCCTTGTTTATTAGAACACTCTTCAAGAATAACTTAGTTATGTATTCCCAGCTCAGATGAAGCTCATGCCTATTGTTAGTGAAGAATCTGATGTCTTGAGAAGTAAATTAACGTTTCTTGATAGTTGACCGGTAACTGTGAAATAGTCTGAACAGTGAAATCTAGAGACCATTTTTCATTTTGGAAACATGCATTTAGATAAAGTATTTGGTAGCTTGAGCGAATTAATGTTCAGGAATACGAAACTCAAGACAGTATACTAGGACCACAAGAGATTTTACGCCAGAAAAGGGAAGTGCCTGTTACAACTTTATGATACTTTTAAAATTGCATGCAACTCTCTGCTGCATCTCTAGTGCAAAGAGTATTTTCCAGACCGGAGGTGTGCAGGGGTACTGCAGTGATAGTCCCCTGTTCTGTTAGATAGCCAGTAATAGTTTCTGCAAATACTCACATTCAATTGAATTCAGAGTTTTATCTTGACCTTATCAATTTTTTGTATCCCCACTGTCTGCACATCTTCCATATCTTTTCAGCATTCTACTTCTCTCACAAACTATCCCTGTTGCTCTTAAAATAAGTTTTTTCCTTTTTTGAATCCTTTTAATAATAATAAAAATAAATGAATACAGGACCTCAGTTTCAATAGTTGCATTAGTCATGTGAAATCCATATAATGTCTTGCTGACCTGGTCAGCCACTGAAACTATGGAGTTCAATAGCCATGAAACTTGTATCTGTAGGGTCACTGACTATGTGGGATCTGTGTATTCATGTTTTCCGATTACTTTAGTGACTGATTAGTTTATACAATGATAATAGTCTTTACTACAGAAGGTTATTGGGCAGGAAAATAAGACATAGAATAAGCTACCTCACACTTTTTTCATCTGAGAAGTTTAAATTTAAGATGCTGAAATTGTCAGGTACTGCATATATCATGCTGTCAGTGCTTCCCAAATTTTAGCATTATTCAGACAGTAGCAATAAGCTTTGTTAATCTGCTTTGTAGTGCAGATTTTGGGTTGCTTGCAGCCAAACTGCTATAAACATTTCAACATTCAAAATTATGTCTGATGTTGGCAATAGATGTGGGTATTCAGCAATGAATGATTTATACAAAATTATTATTTTTGTTGATAGTAGGGTGGCTTTTTTAAACCTTCCTTTATACAAACACAGATTTATGGCCAATTTATTAATCCTGAGCAGCCTTACTAAGCACTCATGTACACTTACCCAAAACATCACTAGTTACCCTGCTTTTAAAAACTTTCCTTGTTGTTATCTTCAGTGGAGGATACTGGCTCTCGGACATGACCAAAAGGACTTGTCATTTATAGATTCCTCATCTCCTTACAATGCTGTAACAGCTTCTGTGCAAACAAGGAAACTGAAAAACCTGCTGCAAACGATTGATTGGGGGTTTACTGACTGAAAGTTGAAGGGTGGAGGGAGCTCTCTTTCTGTCTTAAATTTTAAAAATGCTTATATTTTTAAAATATTTTTAGGGTGTTTTTTCCCCAGATGATTTTAAACAAAAGGCCATCTTCATGCATTTTGCTGTTCTTTCATATAAGATATAGCTTGTTGTTGCCACATTCCCATCCCGCCCAGAAGTCACTTAAGTGTACTCATCTTTTCAGATAGATACAAAGAAAAAAAGCTTGCCCTGAAACTTTTATTATGAGGAAACAGTGTTTGCATTTCTGACCTTAATTGTCCTTACTCTATATTTAAAATAGTCTGTTCCTCGGTTAAAACAAAGACCTGTCACAGATTTATTTTTTTGTATAATAATAGTATATTATTGAAGCTTTATGGAACCTTTTTGGCTGAAAAAGTGAACATTAAAATGAAACTTCAAAAAAAAGTTATCAGACTAGTCAAACTGCAGTCCAATCAAAATATTTTGCCTGTTGTTGACTCTAGCAGATACAAGGATATTTTCTTCTACTGGAAGGATTTCTTTGATTCTTATTTCCTTGCTCTTCCTAGCTCCTTAGTCTTAAAATCATAGATGTTAAAATGCCTTCTCCCTATGTCTTTATTCAGGCATTTCAAGAGGAAGAGTACAATAGCAAATAATTTGCTTCCTTTTTTCCTGCTCTATGAAGTTAGTTCTTGTTAGGTTGACTTTCCTGAAGATTAAATTCCTTTATCTCTTCACAAAAATGATTATAGGACAGGGTAAGCTTCCTTCTGCAATGTATTTTAATTCCTGAGCTGGACAACCATTTGCAAAACAGAGTAAACAACCCTGTTTCCAGTGCCCCCCTTCCGTTTTCAGCGCTAATCTCGGCAAAGAAATTCAACACTAAACATGGCAGTGAGTTTTTCATTTAAACTTTAGTAGGTCGGTAGTTTCACTAACATCGTATTAAGCATACAGTCTTCACATCTGTGGTCAAGGATTTTAGTTACATGACATGTGGGCGATCTGTCATACAGGGTGCCCACTGATGGGACTTCAGCAGTTTGCCTTTCTGTTATGTACGGCAGGGTCAGGGCTCAGTGCCGTGACGTACTGTGGAGCTTTAGCCCAGCTGGTGCTAAGCCTCACACAGCCGCTTGCTCACTCCCCCCATGTCATGATGGGGGAGAGGATTGGAAGAGAAGTGAGAAATCTCATGGGTTGAGATAAAGGCAGTTGAATAGGTAAAGCAAAAGCCGCGCACACAAGCAAAGCAAAACAAGGAATTCATTCACCACTTCCCAGCAGCAGGCGGGTGTTCAGCCATCCCCAGGACAGCAACGCTCCATCATGGGTAACAGTTACCTGGGAAGACAAATGCCATCACTCTGGACACACACACACACACACCCTTGTTCTTCCCCCAGCTTTAAATGCTGAGCATGATGTCCCATGGTGTGGAATATCCTTTGGGTCAGCTGGGGTCAGCTGTCCTGGCTGTGTCCCCTCCCAGCTTCTTGTGCCCCCCAGGCTGCTTGCTGGTGGGGGTGTGAGAGGCAGAAAGGCCTTGGCTCTGTGTCGGCACTGCTCAGCAGGAACCGCAACAACACTGTGTCTAGCACAACCCAAAACACAGCCCCATACTAGCTACTGTGAAGAAAATTAACTCTGTCCCAGCCAAAACCAGCACACATACCTGTATAATTATCATTATACATTATCAGATCGATTACTTACACCTTCATAATCAGTAGGAGTTATACTTCCGTTCCTCCTAGTCCTGAGTTACCTGGACATCGAGTCAACTCTAACCTTGAAAGAGTCCTGTAATCTATTGCCAACATCAGACATAATTTTGAAAAGAGTCCCAAGTAATAAGACCCTGTTAGAACCTGGATGCATTAATTCAGGAGCTTCATCAGAAATACAGTTTATACAGCTTCAGCATACAACATTTAGGTCCTGATTCGAAAGTCCTCTACTGCCATCCTAATGTTGCAGTATTCCTTTTCTGTACAAGAAAATTTGTTTCCTCTATTATCAGCTAGCTATTTAGTAGTGTCCCCTTAGGAAAACTGTTGATGCCATATTTAGAACTCTGACATAATCATCTGCATTAGGAATATTTTAGCCTCCCTCTTTCACCAGCAGAAAAAGATACACACTGTGGAGGGACTGCTGAGATTTTGAGAGGAATAATGATATCAGGACTTCCTCATCTCTTTCTATTGATTCCTGCAGTGCACCTGTATTTTTTTTTTCACCTCAGTTACTTCATTTCTGTTAGTATCTAAAATAAGGCGGGATGAATCTGAGATACATTACAAAGGACTTTACTTTCAAAGAATAAACCACTTCATGTTAAGGCCATTGCAGAGACTAGTAGTAAGAAGCTAGTATCTTCTTTCCTGGTGCTCAACTTTACAGTAATTTCTCCAACAAGCTCTAAATGCATTTGTTTTTACAGCATTTGTGTCTACCTGAAGCCACCTGACTTCAGTATCAGTGTGTAGACAACTTTTCTGACAGTTACTGTCCAGATTTAGAGGAAAGCAGACTGAATAATAAAAGTCTGATGTTTTGTTCTGTATTTTTTTTGGTTCCTAATGCAACTGTGTTATGGAGGCACCTGGGAGGCAGTTTCTGCAAGGCTCAGCCCTGTAGAGGTTACGGCCTGAGCAATAACCAGGAATGATGTCTATTGACTTCTCTCCTTAGACCTACTCTTTATAAAGAGAATAGTAATCCTTCAAAGTAACTGATTACGTTATATCGCCTTTCTACACGTTGTATAGATGTAACAGTACAGTTTGCCTCAACTTTCCTTCCCTTGCCTTTTCAAATTGTTCTCTAGTATTGCTGCTGCATTGTCAATTATCTTTCACTCCTTAATATCTGCATTTATAGTTGGACATATGCTATTTATACTTCTCATGCATAAAAGAAGCATGATTTTTGTCGTATTTCACAATCCAGTCTATAAAACAGCTAGTATTTACAACAGTGGTTACAATTACGGGGAGGGGGGGGGGAAATGAACGTGTATGTTAGCAGGCAACAAGGTAGCAAACATGTATGTAATGCAGAAGGGCATTAAAGGAAAGTGTAAACTGAGAAAATGGAAGGTGCTCATGTAGATTTTTGTTAGAAACAGGCAAAGCTTTTGGAGACTTTTATACTTGGTGATAAAAATAGATGAGTTATATGAATTCTTGGGAAGATGCAGCGGGAGGATAAAACTGAATGTGAAAGTCAGCATTGTGGAAATGCAGATTCAACAAAATGATAGACAAGTATCATGCAGAGATGTACGGGTGCCTCTATAGTATCATGTGTTTATTTTGTTTTAAGATGTTAGAGGAAATTACATTACAAATTGTATCTGGCTGGCATGCACAGCAGTGGTATGGGTAATGAATATCTGATCCAGATTAGTGACAGGGTCTTAGCAGATCAGAACACCATGAAAAACACATACTGTTTGTAATTCTTTTGTGTACCCTGTAAGAGGTGGTTTGGCTTTTTTTTGGTCAAAAATTTTCCCAGGACAATGGAAACGTGTCTGTGTTTCTTTCTCTTTCTTAATTATTGTAGATATATTGTAAGAGTCTGCTGTAAAGTCAGGCTCTGTAATCCCCAAAGCTTAGGTTGTACGGATGTGAGGAATTGGTTTCCGCTGTAAAATAAAGTGCTATTTTAACAAGATGAAGGTTTGTGCTGTGTTAAAGCACATAGGGCTGAGTTCACTTGCTGTGAACTCTTACGCTGTGGACCTGACTATGGTATACTTGGCTGCGATAAAGGATTTTGTCACAAAGGACACCTACAGCCTTTGTTCTGCTTAATGATTTGAATTTACAAGGGCAGCTAGAAATGTGATTGAGGACAGCCTGCGAATTCACTGTACTTGATTAGTGGGATGAAGCTGTCTCTCTTACAGGCAGTCTGAGAAAGCCTGCATACATCAACTTCAATTCATATTAAACTTAAATATTTTTAATAGACTGTTTCTAAAATAAATATAATGTAAATGTAAAATATTTCTATATAAACATATTTAACTTAAAACATTCATATTCCATTTAAGTTCATATTTAAGTTGAGGTGGAATACACTGTTCTGGAAACTTCAGATTTTCTCTGTCTTTCAGGAAGTTTCTTGTACTTGAGAGCGAATACCTTCCTGAGGGGGGAAAACTGTATTTCTTTTCTGGGGGAAATACCAAATGAAGAGAAGGCACACGTGCTGCCATTCTGCAGCATGCTAAATTTTAGACTGAGTAAGGATTGCAAAAGTTTGGATCTGTTGTGTAAGGTGTTATAAACATCTCAAGTCTTTAAACTTTCTCAGTTCTCCTGGGGCTTCTCTGCTAAAGTAAAAAGAAAAGTGATAACCCCACCATACAGTCTCCACACTGCTTTGTCCTAACACTCATACGTGGTGCGTCAGTTATTGCAAGTGCCATTTATAGGTTGTTCATAATTCAGCAGATGTTCCTTTTGCATAAGAGAAGTTTGAGGAATGGTATTTCTCTTGGTTAGACAAAAAAATATCGGTTTATCATGTTTGTGCTAAAGGAATTAATAGAGGATCACCACTAATAGCAAAACATTCTTTAAGCTTTTCAGAGAGAGACTAAATATCAAAAAATCTTAAAAAGTCAAAATACGAGGTCCTTCTGCAGTCTATGAAGCATTTTTCTACATCAGAAAAAATGAAGATATTTCTTATCAGCTGTTACCACCATGTACTTTACTAATTTATATTGTCATGATCCTTTGGAATCAGGGAGGCAGTAGGCAGGTATTCTGGCTTTGAGATCAAAGAAAATGCATTTTTGATTAGTTGGAAGCAGGCATGATTGACAACTCGGACCATTTGATTGCTATCCAGTTAACTTATTTTTCAGTATGTAAGTAGAGACACATGATTATCACTGTATGAAAGGTATTGGTAAGTGTTGACTTTCTAATGACATTCACTAGAATAGTCTTAAAATTTTGTAGTAGTTATTTAAAATTGTCAAATGCTTAGATAAATAATTGAAGTACTGATATCAGCCAATAATGATTTGCATTTTTGACAGATTATTGAGGCAATGCAAGCGGTGCTTCTGGCAGAAGTTCAAAGGACTATGAATACCTTGAGAAAAACTGCAATCTGCAGAGAGCCATTGGCCATAGTAGAAAATGGAAGTGGTAAGTTTTGAATGGTGCCAAGGACTAAGGAGGGGGATTTGCAACACATTAAAAATGTTTCTTTGCCGCGTAGGTGGAAAATTTACTGGTATATTCTTTTACAAGAACTTTCTCTAGTACTAGGTAGAACAAGGTAGGAGTAAGAGTTCATAATATATTATTTCTGTGTAAGACAAGCCAAACGGCCTATTTCTGACCTTATCAGGCGATGAGTTTTCTCATGTGATTGTCAAGGAGTTAAAGGACTTTCATACTCTCTCATCATCTCTGAACATTACAGAAGAAAGCAAAAACTTTCTTTGATTGTATGATAGTTCTGGTATTGTAGATACATTTGCACATAAATGAAGCAGTGTTTTTGCAATAGTATCAGTAAATAATAAAAAATATTGAAAAGAAGTTTTACAAACTTATCAATGACATCAGAACTTACACAACACTAAAAATTAATTGCTTAAATTTTATAACTTCATAATGTAATATAGAATATTTTATTTTTCTTTTAGAAATAACCTCCCTGCAAGGAGATATCAAATGCATTTTACAATTACATCATATCTTTTTATAAGAAGCTTACTCTTTGCAACTTTACAATGGTGCTAATGTTTATGGTAAAAAATGATTGAGCCTGAATTTATGTTATGAAGTTATACCTTTTTTTTTTTGAGCCCATTAGCTGAGTCTTAAAATTAAGTGACCTAAATTTTAGTTCCAATCTTATTAGTGAGCCTTCTCTTGGGAAACTAATTTATAATCTCATTGAGTGTGTGTCTGTCATGAAAATTTGTTACCAATCTGCTTGTTCCAGGATACTAAAAATGAATAGTGATACTTTGCTTCAGGCCACAAAACAAAACGGTGTCTCTATAATTTGGACTGTTGGAATACAGTGAAACTTGAAACACTTCGAATAATTGTCATATATGTGTTTATACTTTGCTTACACGGGGAAGATATCTTTGAATCATTTCATTTTTATGTGGTTTGGGAGAAGATGTGTTCTAACCAAAACCCGCCCAGCTGCAAAATTCATATATGAATTTGATTTCAAATGTCACGAATTTTCAAAGTGTGTTTCTATGTGGTGTTTTGACAAGGGTTACAACAAAAACGGAACTGGAAGTTGCAAATGCAGGTGTCTGCAAATTCCAGATGTGTTTAGGTCTTTGGGTTTGTTTCAAAGCCCTCTCTACTAGATGAAAAAACATTTCTGTAAAGCAGAGTGCTGGAATGATTACAAGAGCCTAGTTGTCAGTTGTTGCTTAATTCTAATTAAGTATTAAGGCTCACGCAAGTTGTGAATTCAGGGGAGTTACTTCAGCTTTCCACTCTCTGAAAGGGGGATTTGGTTGTTTGTGTGTCTAGTAAAAGATTTTACCATCGTTTTGTTCTTAACCCTATTATTTCAAGGTTATTCAACAAACAACTGGAAAATTGCTTTGCTAGAAAGAGCACAGTGTTCATACTGGCTAGGACTTCTTCATACTTCATGATTTGAACTACATAAATATATCTTGTAAAGCAGAGTGGATTTTCTGACATATTATTGTTCAGCAGTCTAGTATATTCTGGAATAGACAGAAAACATCCAGGAAGGCTGGGAAAGAGATGTTACACTATGAGCATTTAATATCATACTAGCTTTCTTCTTGTTCTCATTTCCATTCGTGTTTTCCCTTGTTGCATTATTTACCACAGTATGTAAATACCACAAATGTTCTTGTTTTGGTTTGTATGGTTTTCTAATATGTGCTGCAAAACTTGATGGATTTGTTTGGAATCAAACACATTTTTTTTGTGATCTCTAATATGTTATAGAGTAAAACTATTTGTGGCATGTAATGAAATACGGTGGCATACAGAAATTATTAAAAACCCACCCAGGTGTAAGTCCACAACCAGTGTAATTACCAAGATAAGTAATCATTTTCTGGGTTTTAGTCATTCATCTGATAGGTATGTAGTCTTATATTTTATTAAATATTCTGTGTTTATGGGTTGTACAGTAGCTGTCATCTTGTGCAACAAGGTAAAGGTTAAATATTGTTTCGGGTTTTTAAGTTATAATTCAAGACTGGGAATCATGCATTCTGACCCAGAGTAAAAGTATCTGAATCTTGGCAGCCATAGTCATTGTATTGCATTTGTGTTTAATTGGAATTAATAATTTGGTCTGGAAATGTGTAACTCAATGAATTTCCACTGAAGTCAACAGAAATTTTCTTTAAAAAGACAAACAGAACTTTCAGGATTTGACCTTCAGTTTTTATTATCTTCAAAGTTTATAGCAGGGGTCCTCAAACATTTTAACCAGGGGGCCAGCGCGCGGATGAAGTGGCAGGGAGTCATCTGCGGCTGCTTGGTTCCCCCCCCAACCCCCGGTGGCGGCAGGGGGGTCTGTAAATACCGGGGGCCGGATTGAGGACCCTGGGGGGCTGTATCCAGCCTGCAGGCCCTAGTTTGAGGACCCCTGGTTTACAGTATATTATGTAGTTGTTTTTTCAGAAAGAGCCGTACTCCTTAGGAAGCTCCTGCATCCATACTTCATAGTTAAAGGTGATAGCATTTAGACAACAGTTTCACTTGCGGATTAATTTAAAATGCCATCATTTTCTCTGTGGTTCCATACAGACAGAATTGTTTGTTTAATTGAATTTTTGAAAAAAAACCAAACCCATAATATATTTTTTTCCAGAAACAAAGATAAGGAATTAAAAAAGCTATTCATATAAAGCATGCCAGAGAAAGGGTTAACTGTGTTCTGTCCTAGTACCTTCTCCCATTGTTGCTAAGAGGAAATATAAATGCAAACAGTTGCAATTTCTTCATGTTAATGTCAGAGATAATAATTTTGGACCTATTCCAAACATATTGATACCAATCTTACCATTGATTTCTGAAAGCTTTGCTTCAGTTCTTCAAAGAAACTGAGGTTCTTTTCAATTTCTTTTGAATTCATCGTAATTTTGACAAGAAGTACATTGCAATTTGTGCCTTCTTGCCTTTTTCCTAAATGCTGATAATCTCAGATTAAGGGTACCATTTAACAGCTTGTCAGTGTGGTATTGTTTTCCACTGCCATGTGAGTCAGAGGCAGTGATTGTAAAGTTTTAGTAATCTATTTATACACTTTATTTACATAAACTAAGAGGAAGTAAATTACCTGGCATTCTTCCTTCGTTTTTCATTTATTGTATTTGATCTTACAACACACATACCTCATCCATACCCAGCCATGTGCAGAACTTCTTTGATCAGAGGGAAAAGGGTGGTAAAACCACCACTCTTATTCAATAGTCCAGTGATGGGGTACAAAGAAATTGGATAGTCCCTCCTGCAGTTGATGGGAACCATTCCCTTCCACAACAGCAATTCATTGCTTATCCTCAAGGCATTTTGCAGTGAGTCATCTACAGGATTTTTTCCACTTTTCATGGAGATCTCGAAGTATTTGCAAGGGTAAGAGTTAGAAATGAGATTCCCTCACCTCCAGGTGTGTGGTGCGTGTAGGACTGTGATCTGCTTTTAGCTACTGCGCTGAAACAGTTTCCTATGTGTCATTCTTGAATGCCTGTTTCTTCTAATGCATAGGTAGCCAAAACTGTCTCATCTGAAACAGTGTTATAGCATACAAGTTCTGGAATTGTGTGCCTCAATTTTCTGTAAAATGTGAAGAACTGGATTTATTTACCTTTTGAAAAAAAAGTGAGGATAAATATGTTTAAGATGTTAATGCTCAGATAATAAATTGAGGAACTGATGTATGTGATATTCTAGGAATGCCAAAAACTGGAAAAGTGAAAGGAAAGCATGAAGTATAGGATGTATTCCTAAATGCAGATATTATTTTAACTGCCTCTTATATTTGTGAAAAAATTTAAATGTAAAAAATCACACCACTAAGACTAGCTTGCAATAAATTCTGGTTACCACTTAAAAATTCCAAGTTTAAGTAACTGCTAATGTTTCAGGCTTTTAGGTTTATTTGAAAGCTATTTAGCTATAACCTCATCTTTTGTATGTGGTTTTGGAGCTCTTTATTCAATTAAATAAATTGGTTCTTGCAGGAAAAAAAGCTTTTGCTGATAAATACTAGAGCAAAATTAATGGTGGTAATTGAATTCCTTAGGTTAGTGTAAAGAATTGTCAAAGACTTATCTAGAATATAACAATATGTTTTGTTAAAATGAGGAGTCCACTTGGTAATGGTAAATCAATGAAAGGCGGGATATAACAGCTTCTGTTCACTAGAAAAGTGTAGTGACCTGCAGCAGAGGGTTTCAAACACTTCTATTGTAAGGGTTTCAGAAATCTGTCCAGTCGTGGATAACTTTTTTTATGTCAACTCTTAGGAAGTCATTCTGTGGCTGTGTGTCTCTCTAAAGCAAAAATGAATCTTGCCTGCCTGCAAAGTCTTAAGCTTTTGTCAAGGTAGTGCAGATAAGGAGAAGGGTTGTTCTGTCTCCGATACTTTTTTCGTATTGCTATCGTGTTACAACCTTGTTCCTTTTCCTATTAGTCCAAATATACGTTCTAACTCCGTATTTAAAAACAAAAGACACCTAAAAGTCAACCGTGAATCTGAGTGTTAGTCGATTTGGACCACTGATATCACAAAGATTACACAGAATTTCAGTGAAAATTCATCCTTTTTTGCCTGATCGCTGGGGAAATAACTTTCAGGGGTGTAAAACGCATTGATACTCTTATTTAGTGTAACTATAATAAGGTAATTTGTGTTGTTTGTGTTCTGGTGAAATACCACATGCCCAGAAAACTTTGAACATCATCTTGAGGAATCAGTCTGGCTTAACATTTTATGTTCAGATAAATGTACATTTGTCCTCATATCTTTACATTTCCCTTACCATGTTAGTTTCAAGTTTGGATTTGGGCTTGTGATGCATTCAGTCTTTGAAACTGCTTGCCTTGCTGTGGCTGGGTTCCATATCCCACACGAACCAAGTAATCAAGTAAAATCTGGAAAAAGGTGTCAGGACAAAATGTGCTGGAGTCCTAGAAACTCACATAACCAGAAAATGAAAACTGTAGGTTCAGCTTTTGGGAAATGTTTCTCTTGTGGATTGACTACTTGTACAATCAGGGATTAAATCAGTTCAGGGGAGGGGGGGAACTTGTGGAATGATTTCTGATAAAAGAAGAAAAAGCTTAAGGGAAGAGCAGATTAGGATACAAAGGAACTGGATGTGAAAAGAAAAAAATCTAGGAAAAATGGAGAAGAAAAAAATATAATAGAAGCATGGTGATACGAACACATACAAAAGATTACCAGCTTTCCAATGGAAATCACAACCAGGAAACTGGTTGCTGATTAAAAAAATTCAAGAATAGAATTTGATCTTATATCTGATACCATGAAGGTTATTGAGATTAGTTGGAACCAGGAAATGAGGAAATTTTGACAGTGTGCATTATTTTGGATTGAAAGAAATTGTGAAAAAAAGATAATTAAATGCACACAGTTAAGAATCCACGTATCCCAGCAGCATAGATTTTGAAAAGCATAAGAGAAAACACATCTTTTTTAGGCACATTCCAATCTCATGAAAGAAAAAAAGACAGTTCAGTTGTCTGGAAGAAAACCAAGTACAATAAGAGGCATCTTTCACTATGACAGATATCCTAAAGAAAAGTGAAGGTTTTGTGTTAGTTTTTATAACCTATTTGTTAAACTCACAAATTTTACTGATTGTGTGTGTGTGTATATATATATAGATATATATGTATACGCAGATATTTGAAGGAACCTAAGGTGATTTACCCTGTGCAGGCTGTTTACAGATTTTATTGCTTTAGAGGAACCAATAGTACTTCCTGCTGCTTTCTCAGATGAGTTTGTTTTTTCTAGGGTATTGGGTTAAGTATCTTCTGTTTGGCATATGATGATCTAGAGTATGTCTCCAGAGCTTATGTTTCTACTGGCCAAAAAATAAGTGCAACAGGGCTAATAGATTGCACTTAGCAGTGATGAAATTAAATTTGCATGAACCCACTCTTAATTCTTTTCAAGAACAACATTTCCACTTTATATCAAAATTCTGTTTACAAAATATATTGGAGCTGATCTGGGTAGGTCAGAGTCCTAAGTCATATTGAAATATGAATCAGGCCACCATTTTTGTGAGGTAAGCATAGGTTTTGGTAAAAATGAGTGCGAATTTTGACATGAAGTAGTTCTTTACACTTCAGGAATTGTTTTCATACATGGAGCCTCCAAAATGTTCTTCTGAGCCTCACAATGCCTGTGATTAAAACATGTAGTATTTCAAATTAAACTGATCAAAACTGTCCCTCTTCCTATGTAGTCTCTGTGTGCTTTGAACTATTTCTGAACTTTAGGATTACTTTTAGGGCAATATCTGAACCAAACACTCCAATCATACTTTCTTGCAGTTGTTATTTTTCGACTGATTTGACTTTTGGCTTCAGGTACCTTCCTGCCTGGCATCTCTCACATCTTTCCAGTTCAGCCCTCTTCTCCTGTTACATGTTGCATATTCAGCCCAGATTCTTCCAGGCTGTTTTATTCCTTTACATTCTCATCTTCCACTTCATCTTTTCCTGAGAAAAAAGAATGTTAAATATTTTCTGCAAAATGAAACTTCCTTTCTCTGTCCACTCTATTCTTATTAGTGCAAATATTTCAGCCAGTAAGAACAGAAAGTTTTTTAGATGGAACTGAAGTTTTGTGCTCTTGGACAAGTTCACACACATTAACAAAATTCATTAAACTATTAGACTTGCTTCAGGCTGTTTTAAAAAATTCTCTGGCAGGCCAATTTTGTGTGTGCGTGCAGTAGCAATAAGCAGCATAAGAAATGATTGTATAATCAACATTTCATCACTATTAATGAGAATTAGATTCATCTGTAATCTCATTTTAGTCTGTGAAACAGCAAACCAATTAATCTAGCATTTTTTTGATGAATGGACTTTGAGTATAAGCTGGTGACAGCAGTAGCTTTCCTCTGTACTGAATATGCATTAAAAATGAGTGTATTATATCCTAGTTTCATATTACAAATATTTCCAGTAAGAGAATACAAATCAATGTTACATTTTACCATCTAACCTGCAGTTTAACTATACCACTGTATCATGTCCTATATATCCAATTAAAGCTGTATTTTGATCCAGTAGTCTTTAATATTAGTGGTCAAGTACTAAAGGAAGTAAGCTTAAAGACTTATTCTAGAACTACAGCTTATTTCATTCCATGCGTCATATATTTTACCAGAGAACTCCTTAATGTAGCAGAAATCAGATTTGGTGTGTATTTTTACACAAAATCAAATTGTACAGGCGCCATCTCGGACTCCTCCAAAACATTAGGAACAATAGGATTCGC
Source organism: Falco rusticolus (assembly GCF_015220075.1). Taxonomy (NCBI): domain Eukaryota; kingdom Metazoa; phylum Chordata; class Aves; order Falconiformes; family Falconidae; genus Falco; species Falco rusticolus. The sequence goes on along the minus strand of NC_051193.1, from coordinate 17,366,345 downwards.
TGGTCAAGGAGAGGCAGTAAGAATGGCATGTATTCTAAAATCAAATGCACAATGTAGTTTGGATAGTTTTATTTTCTATGTGATTTTTTTCAGTGTTTGCTGAATGGGAAGGATCTCTGATGCCTTCTATTTCGATCTTTAAAAGTAAGCACACTCTTTTGGGAGGCTGTTAATACAGACATATAAAATTATCACTGGTTCATTTTTAGCCTTTTACTGTTTATTTAGAAGTTCATTGGGTAAAGGCAAATACAACACAAGTATTCCAAAGGTTTGAAAGCTGGTTCTGAGTTGGGGCTTCAAAATAACAAGCAAAGGAACTGCAAGTACTCCATGTTTAAAGCAGTGTCCCCAGCTTTTTTGGAGCAAGCCTGGTCTCTGTCTTCTGCTGGTTTTTTTTCAACAGCCACTCCGTGTCACACCTCCGTGTTCTGGATGGCTCCTTGCCTATATTGTTCTTCTTAGTCAAACACAGTGTTCAGACTTGCTAATAGCATGTCATTTGTAATCCTTATAGTTTAGTTGGAACCCTGCTTTTTTTAATGACTAATATAGTATACAGAGCTGTGGGTCAAATAAGCCTCCTGATGTTCCCTTAGAACTGGAAGAGATGTAAACATAGCATGGAAAATAAGTAAGTTACAATGTACTATTTTAATTTCTTGTATGTCATGCTTTTCATCAAGCTGTGTCTGTATAATATAAGTCTTCATCCAAAACATAGTAGAGAGAACAGAACCTGTTGCTTTTCACTCTGGTTTGGTTACGTTTTGAAGTTTGTCATTCTCATATTTTACCTTAGCAATGCTTAGAATCCTTAACCGGTCAGATTCTCTCCTGTCCGTTGTCCGCACTGTTAACTCACAGGCCTTAATGGTGTTTCCCTGTTTCACGCTATTTGTCCTTCTTTCACTCACCCAGCTTCTGTAAAAGCTTGTGAATAAAACAAAGAAGAAAAAAAAAATATTTTAGTAAGTGCCACACTTCCTCTAGAACTTGTTGTGCTAATAACTCTTGAAAAAGCTGGACATTTTCTATTTATGAGAAGCAGACTGAGGCGGGAGAAAAAAGTACTTCTATATATAGTCCATTATTAGTACTGAAACAGCCCTGTGCCTATAGCCACAGAGCAGGACACTATCACAGTATTAGAACATCTGGTTTGTATTTATAACACTCGATCTAGGGTTTTTCTGGGCTGTATTCATGTTCTGTAAGCTCCAGCCTCCTGTTACTATTTTTATTAATTTCTTCCTATAAAATTTCTTTGCTGCTTGATGTTCATGTACAAAGTTATGGGTACACGAAGGTCAAGAAAGACTTCAATAGGTCTTACCCTAGAAGGACTGGAGAGATGGATACTTTTCTGAGAAAAGAGGGGTTCAGAAAAGGATGGAGAAGGGGGATGACCCCCAGGTGGAAGAGTTTTCTTCTCCATATTATGTAATTATACTGCTGCCCTGCTTGGAAAAGGTTTGCAGGAATTTGGCAGTATTTTTTTCTTTAGGCTCTGTTGCCTGGCTTTGGCTTATTGTGAGGAGTAAAATCTTGCTGAGAGGTTTCAGTTGCAGTTAGCTATGACTTCTGTTGTCTTGGGCTGTCAGTAAGCCAGAGCAATCTGCAGTGTGCAGTTAACACTAGTCTTCTTTCATGTGATCAGAATAGCGTTTATTTAATATTGCTTTTTAGGATATGTGAAGCAAAGTACCCCCCAGTGTTGGATCTTGTCTATTTGAATCGTCTGGAAGATACAGAATTGGTTCCTAGACTTAGTCTATAACTGTATTTGAAATGTTCCTGTCCCTGAATTTCAGATCATCTGTCTCCCCTAGCTTATATGAAAGGAAATTATAAAATAATATCAACTCCATTATTTAACTAAACAGTAATACAATAATTATCTGGCAGTAAGACAGGTTAAATGCTTTAATAGCATTGTTTGTTTTTTAAAAAAAAATCCTTGCAGAAAGAGAGAAATTACTTCAAACTACTGTTAATTTTCAGTAAAATGGAATTTTTCCATTATGTTTTTAGTGAAAAACACAGTGAAAGGTGGAACTACTTTATTTATACAAATCTTCTTTATTAGTATTGAAGTTGAGAGTCTAGCTAACACTTATCCAGCAGAGCAACACAACTTAACAGTACTTGTCTCTAATAATGAGAGCAAGACATCAGTCTCAGCAAACAAAAAATGAAAGTAACTCAAAAGAAGGCTTTCTTGCCTATCAAGCTTATCAAGAAAACATTGAACCAGTTGGAGGTACGTATATAGCCATCACTATGTAGAACATATATCAGCAGAACTGTTACTTTTCGGGACAGAGAATGTGTTCACATCCCTGTGTGCAATTCTACACCTTCATGTATTTTTAGAAGTCTTAGTACATCTATTTATATTTTATGTCCCTTCTGTAATCCAGAATCTGTTTTGCTTTTTCTATAAAGATGAGCTCAGAGTTGTTTCAAAGCAGATAAAAATTACTAGTAGAAATATTGTTTCACATTTGCATGGTACATTGAACGAATCAGCACAAGATAACTTCCAAATTCTGAAATTTAGTAAGGATATTGTTTAGTATTTTCCTCTCTCATACGTTGTTCATATTTAGTGTTTCAGCATATGCTTTATTTTAAGACCCAAAGTTAGATCCACCAAGTGTCCCATCTTCAGCATTATATTTTAGTTCTTCAATTGTATTTACTAATAAAGATGGTAACTCAAAATGTCAATGAATACAGAAACCTTTTCAGTACATCAGAGGAAATTTTTTTCTCAAAATCAAAGTTGTATCAGCAGAAGGCTCCCCCACCCCCCTCCCCCTACTCTTGGAAAAATTCAACTTGTGTCACACTTAAGATACCTATCACTAACTCCCTAAAGACCAGATGCCTGTATTGTTCTCATATGATGGATGCTAGTCACATCACCTGCTGCACTACTAGAAGATGCTCAGATAGCCTAGTGAAGAGGGTGAAGAAAGAACCTGAATCCAGGAGGTATTTTCAGTACAATAATTAATAGCTGCTCTATGTATTCTTTTCTTCTGTACCACCCTTGAATGAGGATAAGTTTTGGATTTCCTTTTTCCTTTTCTTTTTTGCCTTAAGCTCCAGAAGTAAATTAAAAAAGAGAGAAACAAAATATATCTGACATAAGTAAAGCACGCCTGCTCAGTTTTATGTACTGATAACGTTCTAGTGCTAAATTTTCTGTTTCTTTTGGAAATGAAGAGCTGTCAAGGTTTTGCATCTTACCAGACTGGAGAGTTTAGTGCTGACAATGAACATAAATCTTTGTCTTGACTGAAAAGACAATCTATTTTTTTTATTATGTAAGTTAAGCAGGCACTGGTTTTAATTTGTGTTTTCAGGAAACAGTAGCATTTTGGTATAAATCAGGAAGGTCTTTCAAATATGTGTGTCCCAGATAACCTTAGCAAATTAAAACCATCCTCAACACACAGGAAAGAATTTGTTATTTAATTAGTACGTGTCTCTTGGAAGGTTCAAAAGGAGCCCCTTCCACTAGTAACCATTGTTATCCATGTCAAGGTATGATATATAGTATATTATATGAATTACACTGCTGGCAACAGATATATTAAGGAATAGTAAAAAAGATCATGAGTGTAAACCTGTGCTTTTCTGTAATGACATTTAATGGATTAGTTGCATGGTTAGGAACGTTTTAATACAGGACCTGTATGGAGTTGAGGACTTATGTCAGTGACAAGCACACGGTAAATAAAGCTAAAGCATCAGTAGAAGGTCTGATCTAACAGGCATAGCAAGCAGATGCACTTCATGCGTACGCGGACAGCAAAGCATGTCACAAAAAAAGAATGGACTGACAGACAGGGCAGAACCATTGTTTCCAATCTTCTTGTGATAACTGCACACAGCAGCAATATTTGCAAAACAATTTCTGTAAAGTTCCATGGGTTATAAGGAAGTAGTTTCCCTCAGCCTGGAGTAAGCTGGTTTTTTGTAAAGGGTCTTTAGTGGTCAGCACAAACGTGTGCTGGTTTTTTAGTTATGCTCTAATCCAGTTCACAGATGTTATAAGGCAGTGTTCTTTTTCACTCATTGACTGTGCCTCTTAAAACGTGCCTTTTACCCTTTATTTTCTCCTGCTCTACTAAAGAGGATTTAAGGGATAGGGCTACTTTGGAATAATACCCCCGGTTTCCTCCACTGTCCACCCCCTTCCACCCCTACAAGTCCTGCCAGAGTTGCTATTGCAGTTTGAACCTTAACTGTGTGATGCAGATGCATTTTTCCTAAATTGATGAATGAATAATGTGACAAGGATAATCTACTTTATGGAGAAGCAAGATTGATAATTTTGGGATCAGTGGTCAGGTATATTGCAGTATATTTTTTGTCTTAAAAAGAGACACAATATAATATATTTGTAGAACCATTAGATAGGCATATAAGAATACAAAATGAAGAATTTTCAGTATTTTTCCAGCTGTCTGTGATATTTGCAATTATATATTTTAGAGTAGAATGTGGGGGGAAGCTGCCCCTTTTATAAAAGATACTGTTGTAGTGTTCAGTGCTTTTAGGAGTCAAGCAGTAAAAGCCTTGCAACAAAACAAAACCCTTTAAGAACCTTGTTTATTGAATTCTGTTGGCTAAAACTGCCAAAAATAAATTAATAGCCGTTACTACTGCAGTGCTTTTTTGTTCACAAGAAAAATACCTTGACATATTTTTTCATTTTGTGATTGGTGCACATTTCAAGGGTATAAATTAATCTTCAAAGGATCCTAGGGAATATCTTTCCTGGACACTTCACTTATACATCAAGTTGGCCATGTTAGCAATCTAATCACAAACCTGTAATTCAGTGGACAACAATTTCTTATTGTGAACAGTATAGCAGCTTTTACTATCATTTAGGTCAGCCTAAGATTGCTGATGCACCATATGTTTCAGGCCATGGATGATGGATGGTATCCTCTGGTGCCCATCCCTAAGTGATTGGAAAGATTGAAGACACACAGTTCACTTAAGCTTGCTTACTATTACATCAAGTAATCAGCGTGATAGGCAAACCTGTGCTCTTTATGTCACACTGCCCAACTTTCTGCAGGGACATTGTGTCAAAAAAACAATCTAAGAACATTTCCAGATGACAGGCCAGTTACTAGAACAGCCATTTAACAACTGGATTCATCTAAAAAGCATAATAACATGGAAAAGTCAATACAGGTTTTTAAAACACCTTTATTTATATGAAACAGACATGGGGTTTTGTTTTTAAAGGAGTCTTATTCCAAGATTGAACTTAGGCAACAGAAAGATGTAATAATGCAATCGTTATCATAGTTCAGCCTTTAGGATGTCAGAACATGGTGTTCCCAATATTAACCAGAGAAAAACACTGCTTTGAAATAGTTTTAAATGCTTTAGAGGTTTGCTTAAAATTTTGTGGCTAGAAACCCACGACATCAGTTTAAATTTTAAGACAGAAATCTTTTTTTATTTCCCAATGCCTGTCTCTACTGATAGCAGTCAACATTATTTTCATTTTACCCAACTCCATTGGACCAGTGTTTAACCCAGGGAATTGATAGCATCTTCCCTTTTATCAGGTTGTACTGTGGTGAGGAGGCTTCTGTATGGTGCAGGAGAAAAATTCTAGATGATACTCTAAATCTCATTTTGCATAAAAATCCTGCAAGACTTGCAATATGTATGCCATCAGTCAGAATAAATCCAACCAAATGGATAGCAATTGATGTGTTTAAAATAAGTTAAAACTACAACTGGTATATGTTATTGTATAAATGGGTAATTTTTTTGTTGAAAGTTGAGTACATAAGCCAAAGTATCTACATATCATATTGACCATGAAAAAGGAGCTAGGCACTTCTGTGAATTCAAACTCTGTAAAATCTCATGTAGCCTGTCATTATTGAACATATTTTTGTGTATGCGTTTTCTGACTGAAAAGCATGCCTACTGCATGAACTTGGATTAAAACATTCATAACTAAAGTAACAGATGCTGTTTATTTTGAATGCTAAATTCTGGCAGATATTCTGCTGTTGTTTTTTAATACTATCTCAACTGCTTTGCCTTATTTGATCAGTTACTGTTTTGACAGTTCTATTGACCTAGCTAGGTGACTGTGGCTGGCCTAATACTAAAATAAATACATTTTTCATATTTAAAATGTACAGTTAGTGAGAAGTGCTAGTAAAAATAGTTTAAACGCATTTGAAAACTAGCCACTCCAAAGTCAGAATTTCAAGGCAGGCTTCCTCTTGTCAGTCCTTTGACAGATGAGACACTGAATTCCATAACCAGAGACAATTTAGGCAGTGGCCTCTAAAGTAAATATTAAACTAAGGTAATGGAAAGACAAAGCTACTCTGAGGAAGAGAGTTTGAGGAGCAGTGATTAACACTGACTTTAAAACCAAGGCCATCAAAGAGGTGGAGAGGAAATGTGCTGTTAGCATTTAGCTGCAGAGAAGAAATTGTTAGAAAGCAGAATAATTTTTTTAGACATTGCCTGAGTGCATGAACCTGTCTGTGTTAGAACTGCGCTTTTTGCAGTTGCTGACAATTTGGTTGCTTACTGAGACACCTCCTGCAGAGAGATAAGTTTAGCGGGCTTTACCATAACTTGTTCTGATGTGAGGATGCTCCCATTTAACCACTTGTGCTGACACTGGAGCACTAGATGTGAGAGAGGAACACAAATTGAAGTATACAAATGAATATAAGGATGATAGAAAGCATTTCAAATATGAAATGCACTAGACTAGCATAATTCATTTGGAGGGGCCTACAACGATCGTCTAGTCCAGGCCACTACTTTGGTCTTGTCAATGAGAGAGAGAAGACCTATAATTAAGGAAAAATAAATGTCCCAAAACGCATTTTTCTCAAAGCATACTTAATGAGAGTGAATGAGAGGAACTTCTTGAAAGTTACCTTAGCAAGCCGGTGAGCCAGGTATGCAACAGGGATTTTAACAAGAATAGGGCACACTGACAGTCAAACTTAAGTACTCTGAAAAATTCTTTGTGGAATGTTTTGCTTTTCTAAAATCAGAAGTATCAGTCAATGTGAAAATGTCTACAGGATAAACAGTCATAGTCCCAACAGCTCTTCTTTCTCCTTTCCAACTGTTGTGACTTGGATAACTGGAAACATACTGGTAGTCTCGTTTGAAAGTACCCTGCAGAAGTTAAAACCACCACCTAAAACTGCACTGAGGTATCCAGAGTGAAGTTTGTGGAGAGAGACGCCGGAATCCCTGTAAACAGGGTTTAGATATTTAGGCAGTGAAGAAAATGTCGTTAGTTTCCTATACTTGTGTTAATATCAGAGAATAACGTGGGGCTCAAGCCTGTGCATTGATCTTAAATGTTGTGGTCTGTGCTTGCTTCACGTCATGACTATTATGTGACATGGAACAGTGACAAGGATAGGCTGGAGTGGGAGAACCAGAGTCCTGCATGTAGGAAGGCTGGAGTGACTGGCTCATACTATTTGGCTCCGAGTTGAGGCTTTCAAACTAAAAAGGCAGTACAGCCTCAGCCAGTGTGAATCACAGTCAGTGAAATAAAATACCTTCAAAAATCTGAACAAAATACCCTCAGTTCCTAATGCAAAGAGAAGTCACTGCTCTCACCTGAATTTAATAGTGCCCCACAAGTCAGGATTGTTTAGGTGACTGTAAACGCTTTATATTGGTCAGGCAGTGTTGGTCCTTTTGCTTAAAAGCAATGTTTCCTAGGTATCACAGGCATGGAGATAAGCATTCAGGTTTTGCTAAGAGCAAATGCAGTGTAATAATTCTCAGCTTTGCGAATATGTATTCTACAGAATTAGTAGCATCATGTCAGTGAAGAATGGAGCCACACTGAAGTTATTAGGAGCGTAGAGTTACATTTTGGGGAAAGTAACTAACTTCATTTCTGAGGGAAGCAGCACAGCAGGTAGATTTTGGCTGTTATGCACAACTGAGGTTTTCCTGTGTCTTTTAAATGAGGCACTTCTCCCTGAACACTCAGCCCTACCATTGCAATAAGAAGCCGGTGACAAAACTGCTTATATTTTTTTCAGGAGGCAAAGCTTTTTAACTACTGCAATCTGCTGTCCCTTTTAAAGTCCTGTAAAGATGGCAGACACTTATGTTAAACACAGTGGATTGCTGGTGAAGTTAACCGTGTGCATCCAGAAGTGGCAGAATATGGACTAAGGTGCAACCTCAATCTGTGCTGTAATAAAGTAGCTGTTCATCTGTGGTCAGAGATCGTCATGAAAGACCTTGAGTTCCTTCACTTTATTTTCCAGAAAGGCCATCAGACAGCTTTGCATCATCTAACTCTATCAATCAAGGACCTCAACCACTGCTTTCTGCTGAAAGCTTTCCTGTTTGGCTCTGTTTTTCACAGACAGCTCAATAACTTGTCTGTGGAGCTGTGATAAATGTACCATGTGCTTCTAAACTGTCTCTTTAACACTGAACTGAATTTCAACTTGTAATGCTTGTGGCTAATTGTTTTCCTCAGAAACATTTTATTTATTTCCAGTTATTATTCCGTAGTCCCCAATTATATTTTTTCCATTTATTCTCTGGCAATGGTAACATCAGAAGGATGCCCTGCATACAATGGACTGCTAGAAAACTGGATTTTACTCAGTAAATAAGTTGCATAGTATAAAGAATAAAATTAAAGTGAAACTGTATGAACAAGAAGTATAAATTTCTAATACTTTGTTTTTGTAGCAAAGTGCATATTAAGCCTGTTTAGATTTAAAAACTTACTTTCTCTGATTTGTGAGCCAGTCTGAAGTGAAACATTCTTGTGGTTTTTTTCAGTATATATGAAACAGGGCTGGTATCACAAAACCTCATGCTATTTGAACACAATTGTCTGGTTTTGCTGAGGACACCCAAAATAGAGCTATTACAGCAAATGAATAACTTCTCACTCTGAAAGAAGGTGGTTCTTTTAGATCAGGTTGTAGGTCAATGGCAGGGCAGGGTGAGGAAACTCATATTGCAGCTGTCTGCAAATGAGCTTCACTCCTGATACAATATAAAAAGGACTTCAAGGTTGGTAAAGGTTAAAAATTGGATATGGGAACAAATATGTAAAACATGGGGATGCAGAAGAGTCTTCACAGTAGGACACAAACTCTGCAGGAAATTACATAGCTCATACATTTTTAGCACTTTTAACTTATGATCTTACAAAATCCAAAAGAGAAGACTGAAATTAAGTGCAGTTTAATGATTGAGAAAGTGTGATGAATTTGGATGAAAAAGAATGTGAAATGCGTTGTAGTAAATTAAGGTCCTAATAAGGAATTCAAGTAAAAGCCTTATGATTTCGTTTCTTAGACATCTTGCAGCTTGTATGCAGAGAAACTGTTCCTTTGAAATAAAAAAAACCCGATTGGAGTATGTTTACCACTGTGATAATGTGCAAGTTCTTAGAAATCTTAGAAAATCCTCAGCTGATTAGTTAATGCAACTTGCAAAACAGTAGTACGCATTCAGCATCGAAGTAAAACATAATCTTTTTCAGGGGAAAAATGGCATATCAAATGACTCCTTGATAGAAAATAAAAGCCAGAGATGGCAGAATCTGTTCTGGGATGTATTAATCTGGCTCCTGTCAAGCATAATTGTGCTAAAAACTGGCAACTAGGGCTTCAATTTAGCCCAAAGTTAGATAAAATATACCAAAATGAAGAACCAGTTTTCTGCTTTTCTCTGTAGTGGTTTCAGTAGGAGAAGGAGAAAGGGCATAAGGCATGTTAATTGCTTTTGGGAATACACTATTCCAGGTTAAGAAGAATAAATATTGTACACTCTGGAAAGCATGTTGATTTTTAGTGGACAGTACTAATTTACACATTCCTCATTTAGAGCACAGAGCTAATACTAAAAATGGATCCTTTGATGGGTGTAGTTAAAAAATACATATATTGGGACAATTCTCATTGTCCATGTCACTGCATAAACATGCAGAATAAAAAGTAAAATAGAGTAGCTTTTTTGTGCTGCATGAAAAGCGGGACAAAGTGGTGGAAAACAGCGGCCCATCATGCATTAGCTGTCACTAGGATGGCATCAGGGCAGAGGGTACGTCAGAGCAGGGCTAGGAGATTTGTTTAACAAATTTAGTGTGTAGGACCTATCAGGGATGGGTTTCTCTAAGAGAATTATTTCCTGTAATGACAGTGCCTTTGGGTACAGTAAACTTTCTGACTTCTCCTTCCCATACTTACACCCCTGCAAGTCCATAGTGAGATCCGCTCTGTAGTACACGTTTTTTTTGCTTCTGCTGAGCAAAGCTAAATTTTCTGCTTATAGGTGATCCCACCGGGTGAATCTCTTGAGCTCCTCCTCTCACTCTCTGACTGAAGCATTTTTAGATGTTGCTTAAGAGGTGTATCTCAAAACTGTGAATCTAATTCCAGACTGTACTGTTCTGCTTCACACTGTTTTACCAGTAAACAATTAACATAACCCCAGCTGATTTATATAATGGCAGATTTATTCTGCTAGGCAGAAGCTTCTGCTGGTGCGTAGCCTGTTAGGGTCTTGTCATAGGAAAATGAGTATGAAGCTACTGTGCAACTCCTTTTTGACTTCCAAAATGACTTGTACTCTCATAGCTATAAAATAGAGGCAGCCATAAAATAATCTGGCTGGGGTTTTTTTTCCCCTTTATGGTATTTTTCAAAGATCCCAGATAAATTTCTTTTTGAAGAGAGGTGCACCTTTGGAATATCAAGGGCACTGTTTGGGGGGGGGGGAGGAGGGAAGGGGTTAAATTAGGAACACAACTGTATATTAGACACTGGTTGAACACTATAGAGTTCATGTCAATTGTAAAGCAGAGTGAGTGTAATGTCTTTAAGGAAATCTAGCAGACTTACAAAAATACGTATATCTAGTGGCAGGAAAGAAATCAAAGCAAGACTAAGTACATTTTACTGGTGCACTGGATGCAGTAAGAAACTCCCTTGTGGAGGCTACTGCTGTCTTAAATACATGAAGCAAAGCTACAAGCAGATTTTTGAGCAACTTTTATAATCTAATCTATTTATAATCAGATTTTATTTCAATTGCATGCAGGCTGGGAGTGCAGGAGCTGGTTACTCTTACTGGTTCCTTAAATGAATGTGCTAAGATTTAGAAGCTGGGTTCACCAACAATGAGTTTAATTGGTATCTGCACACAGTACTGAAGTCCCAAAATTGTATTCTGGGCACACACTTGACTCGGTGAAAAATTGGGATAGATTATGTAGAGACAAGTGTGTAATTCCCCTTGCAAAGTCCTCACAAGTGCAGAGGGAGGACGTGTGGTCAAGACAATCCCTCGCGCTAGCTACCCTAGCTATTGGCTGCTACGAGGTCTTTAGAGGCAGTGATAAATTTGAGGGTAGTCATCTGACTTGCCTTAATCAGCACTGATTAAAAAGATCTAAATAGCTCCTGGCAGCCACTGGATCAGAAGGATACAGATGCGCTCTCCCTAGTGGTATGCCAGTCACCACCGTGGAGGTAAATTCCATCTATAAATGTCAGGAGCAGCATTTCAGTCAGAAGTTGTACAGTGGCACTCAGAAGAGCTGATATGCTGTGAAGGTATAAGATGAATGTAAATAACACTGCAAATATTACAAAGTTATTATGTACATTGATTGTGGGGCCTGTTGGGGAGGTCATGTTCTTTTCTATTGACTCTCTGTGAAAAGATATGGTATAAATAGAGGAGAGCTAAAAGATGGGTAAGAAAAATTAAGGATCCTTTGTATAAGTGTAATTTTAAATGTGGTTACTTTAAAGAGGAGATAAATAGGAGGAAATGTAGAAGTATGCAGAATTACAAATTGTTTGGCGAAAGTAAATCAGATACTCCTTTATCCTTTCTCATCATTCAAGAACACACAGACATGCCATTAAACTGAAAGGTTGAAGCTTTAAGATGCTTGAAAGAAAACGTTTCTTCATACCTAACACGTCAGATTCCCCTTCAATGAAATGAGACAGCACTTTTTCTCCATCTCCACCCAATGTTGAAAGTTTTCAAGTTCTTAAATGCTAGTTGCTATGTAAGTTAAAATTATCTTATGCAAAGTAATACAGAATTGAATAGAGCACAATAACTTTTCTGTAGAATTTTTAATGTAGCCTCTAACTTCAGCACCCAAAAGACATCCTCCATAAAAGACTGGTGACTTTAAAAAGATATATAAAATCTGCTATAGCTTTTGTAGTTCCTGTAGCTAATTGTATTCACGGTGAAGTATCTGGACTTCAGGAGAACCTAAGCAGTTATCTTTCCTTACAAATCAGATCTCAAAAAAACCTCCAACAATGGTATTTAGAATTTATCCTTAACGTTGCTAATTCATGCAGAACATAAGGAAACTTGTAGGTATATTCCTGCCAATTCATGCAGGCAGCTGTAGCATACCTGAGGAATGAGGTGGTGGTTTGTGGAGCTCAGACCCAGCACCCAGGGTGAGGTCAAAACTCAGAGTTGCTGGTGTCTGGAGTGGAGTAGTGACCCTTGCCCATTTGCACAGTGAAATCAAACGGTGGGTGAGAGAGTGAATTATAGCTCACTGCTCTCTCTTCTTTGTGAACCAGCTACTCCATAACTCTTTGAGTGGAACTGTTGATGAAGCGATCAGGAGAAAATCATTCTTGGCCTTGCTTTCGCTAGGCTTGTCTTTTACTCACTGAGGAAGGAAGATGTTAGCTTCAATTTAAATAAATTTAAACTTATCTTAAAAGTAATTCTTGTTGACTTGTATTACATGAGGTGCCAAACAAATACACTATCAAATATATCTCTTCAGAAGTGCATCCTTTGAATGGGAACATATAAACATGAAAAGACCTAAAGGGAAACATTAGTCAGGTGTTATATTTTGTGGTTAAAGGCCATCTAGGAGAAGCAGCAAAATAATTGCTGGAGTGAGGATTACAAAGTATGTCATATTACACCTCACTGTAAATATCATTTTAATTTTTTATGGCACAGATTATTCATAAGTTTATTTTTTATACTGCATAGCACTTAAAATATCACTGGATCTAAACCCCTTATCCAGGAAGCTCATTAGTTGAGCTGTCTGCGTATCTGCCATCAGCATCTGGTGAGAGGGCTCCTGCTGACCCTGCCAGACTTGGGTCATGAGGTCAGCAGGTCTCATTTATTATTCAAAATTGCTTTCTGACCTTTTATCAGCTAGGTCAAAGAATGCTGCATTCTCCTTGGTTGAATTTTATAGTGAAATCAGTATCATGCACAGATAATATAATTACCAGTTCACATGAATCTCATGCCTCTCTTTCCAAAAAATGTACTTGCTTTGAGGTTGACACAGTTGGAAGAGTTGCCTGTACAATGCATGTATATACAAGACCATGTGTATACCTTGTCATCCTTGTGAAATAACTCCTGTAGCTTCACATCTAATTCATGCTTCAAATTATGCATGTGCTTTCCACTGTTGTGGTACTGAGGTAGCTAAAGGCAGAGCTCCATGGTTAACAGATGACCTTTCATTTTTACCACTCCCATTCTTTTGAATAGATTCCTTTTCACTATTTATATATTCAGTAGACATATTCAATATATTTTTAGGTGTAAGTATATTTTCCCCCTTCAGCTACACACATGTATCAGTTGAATATAGAACTTAAAAGAACTGTAAAGTAAGAAAAGCCAATAAATACAAAGACAGTTTTCTTGGAGATTATGACAGATTTTGGAAAGAAAAAACACTGAGAGTCCAAAATGCTTTTTAAATATTTTCTGATTACAGATGCCATCTAGATCGAGGAAGTCACTGGCCACCACGATTTCGGTCCCAAACAGAATCAAGAGGGACCCTGCCAAAAATAACAAAAGAACTGATGATTTGAAATTTTCATTCTATGGCAAATAAGTAGGAAGAATAAATGACATTACAATAAGAAAAATTTTTTTTTGGAATTTTAGAACACTAAAGTTTGAAAAGAAAATTAGCCATCAGATCTTAACAAGCCATAGTACAGTATGGAAAATTGGAAACCATAAATGGCAGATTGATTCTTAAAGGGAGCTGTGCAGTGCAGTGTTATTCCTCTGGAATGATTTCATCCTTTTTAAAAGAAGAAGCCAAAGGTCACATTGGTCTTGCCCTTGAAGTAGACAATATGAGATGTCAGCTTGTGCTTTCTGACACTGCATATGATGAATAACCTTGACATAGTAATAAACAAATAACCTGTATTAACATTTATAAGCACAGTGAAGTATTAATGCAATATATACTTCAACAATATATTGTGAATATACAGCTTTCATAGAAACGGATTTCCTCTAGTAATACTGTACTAAATTTATGGTTTGTTAAAAATTGCTGTAAAATACATATTCTTTAAGTAACAGAATGTATACATATCTGAAATATGGCCAGCCATATATACATAAACTGAGAAGTACTTTAAACAAGCAGGCACTGAATTAAAATTATGCAAAAAAAAAAAACCCTGAACATCTGTATTCATAGAGATACTCAAATTGTTGTGAGTATTTTTAGTGTTTCAAGTACCTGTAGTCAATTGTCTTTGTAAGCGCAGCTCTGCCATAAATCAGTATTCAGTGAGGTTATCAGCTATTTGCTTTTGGTATTTCCAGTAGCAGAGAAAAATAGTTGTGTACCAGTATGATGTCAAGGTTTACGTAACATTTGATGGGAATGAGGTGTTTTCTTCTAAGTATGGGAAGCTGGGAGTCCAGTTGTTGTGGGGAGAGCATGGTGTAGTAGTCCTAACAAATTCTGTATCTTTAAGAACAGTGTTCTCTGTAGCTGTCTTGATGGCACATTGAAGTTTTCAGTGGTTGGTTGTGGGGCTTTTTTTAAACTGAAAATTAAAAAAAGCTATTGGACATCAATTAAATGCGTGCTAACATTACAGGATAGCACTAAGCCCTGCGCGGAGTTTGAGGTACAGGTATTAATTATGAACAAGAAAAACTGTATCTTGTATGCACCTGTAGCTTGCATATTATTCTGTAATTTTATACATAACTGTTTGATTTAAAATACACGCCATGTTCCCAAGCAAGTAATGTATTTCTAGTGTAGATAAGCTGTGTTGAGATTTCTCAGTATTCTTTCTGAATCTTAGAGACATCTCCATGTACTTACATGTGAGTTAACCCCAGGTCCTGTTTCAGCCTTTATTATTTCACAAACTGTTATAACCATGGTACAATAAATATTTGCCATGTGTGACAGTTTGGGGAACACCTTCTATCTTAACACTTGCAAAATACCCTAGCACATATCCCAGTGTACTTTATGAAATGACAAAAGGCATTTGTCATTCCTCGTTCTGCATGTTATGAATGTTATACGCCCATGAAAGATGATTTGCAGGAGGTGTGCGTATAGAAGAGATAAAGGATGTGTTTCGTAGTATCATTGAAATGTTTCAAAGGTCCTAAAATTTAGATCAGAGACGTGGAGAATGGCATGCCATTGCTGTAGATGAAAGAAACCAAGGCTGCTAGTTAGAAGTCAGAAACGATTGTACAATAATACTGTAGAGATTAAATGATAAGAAAAATGTATAGAAAACAGTACAAATAGATTAGTGAAAAAAGTTTATCTTCTTTTAACAAACATTTAGCTGCTCAGACATTGATGTGTTAAACAAGTGATCGATACTTTACATGTTTAGATCATTATTCTGATCGTTTAAGTATGGTTATAGAACTAAGTGGCCAGAGAGAAAGGACAATCCTTTTATTGTCTTTACATTGAGTGTTAGGTGAAACTTCTTAAGAAGTGAAAAGTAAAGGAAAGAAAATTAATTACATCCAAAAGACTACGCAGTCCCAAAGAAACTAGCAATAATAATAAAAAATCTGCTCTTTAGTTGGTGCATTTTAAGAATAAAAAATGAGACAAGGGAAGTGAGCCCTTACTATTCATTTGCACTCAATAGTTGTGTTCATGAACTAAAACAAACCAAGTCGTTGGTTCTTCTAAACCACATTTTCACTCTCGTTTGGCTATGAATGATAGTGATTCCCTTGGAATGGAGCCTGAAGCAGCAGCTGTGAATGCAACTATAAAAGTGCAAGATACAGATAATGTGTTTTATAATAATACAGTATGGTAATACTGCTGTGATCCCAGTTTTGTAAACCTGAATTTAACCCTTCACATTGATAGAATTATTTTTATCTGCTCTTTAGCCTGTCAGTTTTTCCTAGGAACAAACTGTGTCTCTAACTGAATTAACAAACCTAGGTACTAAATGCCTTACACAAACAGCAAATCTTTTTGCATGTTCTTGAAGTTCAGCAAGCCACATGCACTGTAAATATTCTTTCATATACAAGAATTCTTGCAATTCTGTAGCAATGCAAAAAAAATGTAAAGTGGAGCTCTCTTGGCAGAGGTGGGCTCTTCCCTCTGGAAAAAGCATTGGGTTATGGGAGCAGTTTATAGCCAGAAGCTTGCCCGCATTTGTCATTTGGCTGTGATAAAGGATGTGCAGAGACTGGGGTGCCTGTGAGCTTCAGCAAGCTTTGTGCATTTAATTAATCATTGAAATCAGGTAGATTGCTATGCTACAGCTGTGTAGTCTCAAATCATTGGACTAAGGCGGCTGAGGCTTTACTCGGGAGCTGAGGGTTTATTTGGGTTATTTTGGAAGATTAGGGCGATTCCAGAGTGCCAGTTATATTCTGGTGAAAGTGAACTTCTCTCCTGTTCTTTTGAAGATAGATAGGGAAAGTTGTCTTATTTCTGCAATATCTGTTCTAATCTTTTCTACATATCCATTAGAATTTCTGCACTGCTTGCTTCGCCTCAGCTACTTTGGCCAAATTCAGGTTGTGGTAAATCAAGAGCAGCTCTACTGCTTTTTATAAAAGTGCACCTAGTTAACACAGAGATGAACTCGGCGCCCTAAGCAGGGAGCGAGCATTCTGTGATTTATTTTCAAAGAATGCTGTGTTCTCTGTTAATTATGCTACAGCCATTGCACTGGGCTTTTGAAACTGCAATCAAGGTCCTGCTGCACATTTGTACCTTTTTTGTGCAGGAGCCCTTTTGGCATTTCCACTTCACTCAGCTTACAAGCTGGAGTGCAGCCTTTAGTGGTCTCCTGAACTGGCAGTTTTGTTTCCTGAAACACTAAATTTGTTTTTATCCTTCCATACGTAGAGGACTATATATGACTGTCCCTAGATTCACCTCTGATTGTGCAGACAAGCTGGTAGTTGAAAGCATATAGGAACAGAAACAAATCAACCAGTAAAAGAGAAGAATACTAGCAGTACAATTTGAAGTATCTGCAAGAGACAGGACACTTCCATACAGAATTTCTTCCT
The DNA here is from genome assembly GCF_015220075.1 of Falco rusticolus. NCBI lineage: Eukaryota > Metazoa > Chordata > Aves > Falconiformes > Falconidae > Falco > Falco rusticolus. The sequence goes on along the minus strand of NC_051193.1, from coordinate 17,348,945 downwards.
GAGGACTGGATCATTTCCAAACAGCCAGGGTATGCCTCTTTTCTGTGTGTGAATTGGTATGTACATGTGCACAAATAAACAACACCCTGGAACAGAGAGATTTCAGAATACCTAAATAAAGATACTCCAGTTACTTTTGACTAGGTACATTGCAAAAAGCAATAGAAATCTTTGCTTTCAGAATTAACAAGAAACTAATGATCAGACATCAATAAAAATCAAATTCTAACCAGTGACTTAGCTACCACAATAGTACAGCTAGTGAATGTAATGTTGTTTCACCAACCTTCATAATTTTATGGCAAATCTTATGGTACTTTGTTTCTTTTCTGAAAGTCCTGTCCTTAGAGCAGAGTGATATATGAAAGTATTAACTCTCACTAAAAGCAGAAGAAACCCAGATAAAATTCCTTTTCTTTTGGGTGTCCCAACACCCAAAAGGCTAACATTTCAAGTAAAAAAAGTACCTAAATAAAAATACTTTTAAAAAAAAAATAAATCATACCTCTGAAGACGAGTCTTACACTGAAAGTGGGCAGTACCAAAATTGATTGCAAACTTAAATTTGGCAGCATTGAGCAGCAGGCTCTTGACCAACCTTAAGTGAAGTGCAACGAATTTGACATTTTAAAAAATCCTGCCACTTCTGCATCTAGATTATTTCTGCCTCACACTCTCATGTAGCACTTGAATGTACCAAAGAGAGCATGGAAGAGCTCACACTTGTGTTACCCCTTGGCTCTTCATCCCCCTGTGGTGCTTAACTCCAGACAGAACACAATCTTGTACTGTATTTCACCTGTTAACAGCAGATAATCTACATTTTTTGGAACCATGCTTTTTAGTTCCTTGCACGTGTGGTTTCACGCAGCCTCTGAACCCCAGACACCAGCCACCTCCTTCGATGCCCATCTTCCTGGAAGTGCCAGTGGTGCCTGTCTTACCTTACCTCTTTATTACCCACCTCAAAGTGGAGAGTCCAGGCTCCAGTTGTCTACTTACAGATACATCTTGCTGATGGCCTGAAGAATAAAGTTGACCACAGGTGAATGGAGTGGAGATACGGCATTAGACAAGGCTCATCTTTTACCCAGTAAGAACTTAACAGCTCCTTGCTTATCTGCTCATGTAAGGGAGTGCCACATTTGTTTTCTGGAGATACATCCTGCGGTGCTGAAAGGGCAGAGTCTGTTTCCCAAACCTGTCTCTCTATTGTGGTAACTCAAACAGATGGTCCACATTCATTACCAATATAATTATGTGTCATCCATCAGTTCAACAATGCACCTTTCTGATACTTGTACATATCAACCACTATTGCGTACTAATTCACAGAATAGCAAAGTCTAGATTTTGCTCTCAGTTGTATCAGGAGAGCAGCTGCCTTAAAATTAACCTAGATTCATGCTTCTGTAACACAGGCCACAATCATTGTCCATATATTCAAAACAGACTTCCAGCTACACAAAAAAAGGGACAGCAGCTCCTAGCGGCTGGTGTTTGGGAAAAACCACAGAATTATCTAAATTTGTCAGATACTGGTTTGCTGCCCTAAATACCAGTTCACTACAAATCTTAACCATGTAACTGGAAATCATTCATTAAATCCTGTGCAGCCAAGAATCATGCATAATGTAACATGGCTACTGCAAACAGTTCGCTCCTGATCATTTAAATTTCCTTCTTGCTCTTACAGCCATGAGGAGCCTGTTAGTGAGGTAGTCCCTGATGAGATTTTGCTTTTACATCCTTGAAGAATGTCCTTGTGCATATTTATAGGACAAAGTAGAAGGATTATATATGTGGATTTTTCTTTTTACACTAATACAGTGTAAAAATTTTACCACTAATACAGTGGTATTAACTGTAAACATTTTTAAAAATACATACCTGGGCACAATATGATCAAGCATGCACACCTCAAAAATCTTATGACTGTATGGAAAATAAGCAGCCTAATGCTCTAAACCTTTAGGTAATACCATGATTGGGCCATGCGCGTGAGATAGCCACTTTTAAATTGAACATGCAGTTTCATCTGAAAAAGGGGATTTCTGTATCTTCTATTAATTGTTATGAAGAAGATTTTAGTAAACAGCTAACTGTGGGTCAGTGTTACTTCTATAGTACTGTCAGATAGTGGTGAGAATAGATAGGTTACTACATCGGCACTGTTAATGTTCAAAAAGGCAATTTGCTTAAAGGACAGGGACAGAGGAAGAAGGAAGTGGACTTCATAAATTTCAAACTGCACAGCAGTTTCACTGCAAACCATCTACTAGTCATACAGTACTATCCAATTAATCCATTGCTCTTAGAAGAGGAATCCCTGTATATCCAGGTACAATCCTTGCCAAATATCTGGACACAATCATGGGCTTTTAGGATTACAAGTAACATAATAAAGGATAATGATCAAAAATCAAGCACACCAATACAGAATGCTTGGGTTAACTGGACTTGCCATGTGCACTATAAGGCAGCAGTCTGTTAGGTTTAAAGTGAGATTAAGGACTTGTGTAACCTGCAATTATGCTGTTTTTCATTAAAAAAATAAGATGATTGGACTCAGTAGGGTCCTTCCTTATATTTACCTCTGTTTAATTGGATTGGGAACTGCTTAAACATCTTTGAGTTGGAGCTTATAAGAAGATGATCAGAGCTGTTTTTCGAAGCTTAAGACAGCAGGCAGACAACATGATCATGTCAAGACTCATACTAAAGCCTTAATCCTACTTTTTCATCAACTAGCACTACAGCTGAGTCTTTAACCTCCTAAGTACTAAATGTGCTTTGGATCTCTCACAATACATTTGCTGTCAAATGTTAATGTCTAATAATATTAATTTTTGCTTCCTTTCTGAGAAGCACTTTAAGGAGTAGTCTCTGTCTATCTGAATTTGGAGAGCTATAGTGGAAGTCTGTATTTTCAGTCCTTTTAAAAATACAATTTATAAGCTTACATCTATTGCAGTCTGTTGCACTCTGTGGAGGTGAGGAATTGCATTGACCTGCACCTCACCTTGTTTTAACGTAAAACCCGGTATACTGGTAACTTACTTTTTCATTGTACTAGATTGAATATTATTGTGTGTTTTGTTGGGGTTTTGTTGTTTGGGGTTTTTTGGTTGTTTTTTTTTTGGGGGGGGGGCAGCAGCTTTAATTTTATTCGTGTCTTTTTTCCTAGGAACTGTTAGCATGACCAGATTCCTAGCCTCAAAACTTGCCGACCAGAGCATTATTTAGTTTTATAATCCTGAAGTTGCATAAAGATTAAATGTTCTAATGAGTTTTTCCTGCATCTGTTAACGGTATCCATGCAACGCAACAATCTCCACTCTTCAGCCTCGCTGCTTCTCTCTTTTCTTTTTCTTCTCTTCTCTCCTTTTTCTTTTCTTTTCTCTTCTTTCTTCTTTCTCTGTCGGGTAGTGCTCCGATTTGTCCTAGTGACACAGGGCTGCCAGCAGGAAAGCAAGCGTAGTTAATGCTCAGCTGCTCAAACCAGTCAAGCAAGCTAGCAAGTCCCAGCTGTGCTACTTGATGTTTTTTGATTGCACCTAGTCCTCAATCTGTGAACTGTTTTCTGGACTTAGATTCATCAAGCTCTGCCGCTTTAAAAACTCATGCAGGCAGGCATCCTAGGATATGCCATTATAAGCTGCTGCCAGGGGATCTTCTAGGAGATAAATGGAATCTGTGTGAAGTAAATTAGTGTGAACCAGTCAATCTGTGTGTCAGCCTTGAGCCACATCCATGGGTAACTAGCTTGCTGACTGAAAAGTCCACTGTCTTTTGCCAATCAGAGGTCTCAGCCACCAGGAAGCAGTCCTATACAACATTAGTTTCTTGGAATAATGCCTGTTTGACCAGCTAGTGAAACTCTTCAGTATACAGTACTGTCCTGCCTGAGTTTACTTATTGCTTACAATTGAACTGAAAATCTTTTAAAGTCAGATAACATTTTAACAGTAGGGAGCATCACAGAAATGTCTTGGAAATAAGTACTTCCACTTTCATACAGCAGCCATTCAGCAGAGTCCTGCTGTGCTGCAGTTGGCTTTACCTCCCTATCGGTAATACATCTTCAAGACTATAATGCAAAAGAATAACAATAATCTGGGTAGAAGAGGTTAATAAAGAGGCTCTGTGTATATTTTTTTTTTCCATGGATTAAGCTATTTGGGCAGCTTTGATCGAGAGAAGGGAAGAGTATGCAAGCTATAACGTCCATGTTATGCACAGGGTTATGTCAGCAGCATAACCATGCTGCACACTTCCGTTTCATTTTATTTTCAAAAGCAAATTCAGGCAATCTACAGCTAGAATTCCTCTGTAGAAATGGACTGAACCATAATCCTCTGAAAATTCCCAGATTAATGTTTTTAGACTTGAATACCAAATGAATCTACTGTCATGAAAATAATAATGCCGGTACTGTCAATAATGCAATTTTTAACACATGCAATATTTCTTTATTTGTTTGTTGGTCTTGTAGAAGCTACTGATACCCCAATAGGCAGTCATATCTGCAATATGTACGCTCCCACACCATTGATCTAACGCGCAGAAACCAGGGGGAATCTTGCTATTTATTTTTAGAAGATTGGACAGGTGAGGAGATGCTATATACTTCAATTAAAAAAAGAAACTAATCGTCTAGTAACTACCAGAACTGAATTTGGCTGCCTTTACTAATTCCTGTAGAAATTCTTTTGCTATTGCCTCCCAATTGCTGGTTGAAAAAAAAAATAATAATAATGAGAGAGGGATAAATAATGTTGATCAACTGTGATCAAATAATTCAGTCATGCCAGATTTGGGTAAAAAGTGCACTACCGCGCATTTAGGGAAATTGGGAAAAAGAAATTCGGGCTTTCTAGGCAGAGAGGACATTAAGAAGAAAAAGCAATGTATAGTGATAGAAGAATTAATTAAAGACCGTTTGGGGTTATATTTTCCTTTTTTAAAATCCTTCTGACTTTTACAGAAGCATACGCTTCAGAGCTGTGCAGTAAACCATGTGTGGGATTTTATGAGAAAGTATTTTATTTCTTGCAGCAGAACCCACTGAGACAAATTTAACTAGTTAGGTGTTTTATTATATATACTACACAGAATACATGGACAGATTCTGGTATAAATCACAACTAAGATCAAGACAACTGCTTTAAAATTGAGTGAATGTTTCATTGCACTAATGAAACAAAAATGTGATGTCCTTTGAGAGCATAATTTGTTACATGCCATTATATTTTAGTTGAGAGAAGTGGGGAAGTCCCTCTGGGTGAATAAAACTTCAAGGTATATTGGGAAAAGAATCACTGAAAATTTCAGATTTCCTGTCTGGAGTAATGCTGTCCTCAAAGATAAGGGTGGGGAGGAAAATGGAGTTTCAGGAGGTTTTTGGTTTAAAATATGTAGAAACCTTAAAAGAAACTTTACACTTAACAGAAGGAAAAATTGTCCTTCAGTTGCTATTCGCTTGGCGAGTGGAATGAGCTTTGTTTGCACATGACTGTGCACAGTGCAAGAGCAAGCTCAGGCTTCCCCAGGTGCGTGGGTTGGTATTTCTGCAAACTGAGCTCTGCAATGTGATGTTAGGTCCTGCTTCTGCATTCACTGTAGTGGATTTAAATTGCTGTAGCTTCCAGTTTGGCTGGAACAGGGTCATAGAATCACTTGCTCCATACTGGCTTATTTCAAGGACAGTTCCAATTTCCATATGTTGCAGCATTCACTTTAGAATAATAATGTGTTTCTCCAGGTTAATTTCTTAATCTCTCTTTTCAAAATCAAAATATAATGAAAACTGGGCCGGTGAGGTATTTAATCATCAGAAGATAACCAGGCATTCTCAATTAAATGACAACTACATACATCAGGGCAGGTTCTTTTAAACGACACTAAAAATTATGAAATGACCAGCAACTGATGTCTTCTGTCAGTGAGATGAATTAGTGGTTTATATGGCCTGAGAAATGGTGTGGAAAAAAAATAGGGTTCAATTCAATAAGGACGAGAGCGAGGATCTAGACTGAGGTAGGATTAATCTTCCACAAAGAGACAGGATGGGGAAGAAATAACAAGGCAACAGTTTCCCAGGAAAGAATCTGGATCACAAGCTGAGCGTGAGTCAACAGTGTTCACGCTGTGGCAACAAAGGCAAATGCCATAGCGGCCTCTGAAAACAGGAGCATCACCTGCGAAACCTGTGAAATAATCCTGGTGCTGTACTCGGCACGGGTGCCACCAAGGGCACATCCCCAGCTGAGCTGATCCCTGCCTGCTGGCACGCTGCTCAGCGGAGAGCGCCGTCACCCAACCGGCATGGTGGGCTGACTAGGGTAACTCCATCATTTGCCTTTTCTGTTTCTAGATGGTTGTGGTGAGCACTGATAATATTTCAGTTGCCATTTCGTGAATGTTTTCTGTATTTCGTATAATGTCAGTAAAATAACTGTATCCTTTCAGGTTGGCATAAAAATGCGTGGATAAAGCTAAGTAGGATAGTAATCCTCACCCTGGAAAAGAGATGGTTGAAAGAGGATAAACCACAGGACTGTTCAGTCACAAGTGTCATGGAGAGAGTACGCAGGGCTTGTACACATGCCTTTTCTCGTACAATAAATGTCACACTCGGCTAATGGGGACAGGCACAAACAAGAGGAGACGCCTACCTGCGTGGCAGCACATGGGGCTTGCCATCTTAAGGCAAGTTAGGGTGTAGGGTGTTAAGGATGTGAAAGTTCTATGTGCTTAAGGGAAAATTGGAGGAGTTTGTGGAACAGAAATCTATCATGAGTTATTAAATATTTAAAAAAAAAAAAAAAGTTCTGGAATTCCCCAAGTTTCAAATTGGAGTTTAAGAGAAAGTTCTAGTGAAGTATTAGTGTATGGTTGTTGGACTCTTACATTGATGATCTTTGGTCTCAGCAAGTACAGCAGTTCTTACGCTTTTTATGATATCTGTGAAATGTGCTTCTTAAAATAGTACTCAAAGCATTTATTGCTGAGCTCTCTTTCAAGCGTTTTAGGTATAGTAAGGTATGTGCCTGTAGATCCCATACATCCCAGAAGTGACACTGCAACATAATCATTTTATCCATTTATGAAAAGAATACCAACATATTTTTTTCCTTTACAGCTTTTTTCGTGCAGTTTTATTTAGATTCAGGTTGCTTTGTGGTTTTGTATTAGATCTGAAATATATTTATCACCTATAGCCTATCTTGCCTAATAATTTTGATTGAAAAATATTTTTTGTTGCCCTAGCTGCTGTTTTGAATGACAAGTAAGTTCTTGTTTTCTCCACAGACTGTCTGTAAGTTACTAATCCACCTTATCAATAACAAAGGCGTCTTGTCAGAAAATGCTGACTGGTTTAGTCACCTGCGTTACGCAAACTTCTTTCTCCAACGTGTCTGCCCTCTGAAAATTAGTATGCGGAGCAGGTTATTTAGACTTCAGTGTGTGATATTTCCAGAGTGGAACAAGGCTTTTCAGAGTTTAAACAGAACATGTATAAATAAACGATAGCGAGGAGTTGATGTTGTAATTAGTGGCTGGTGTACATTTGCGAAGAACAGCTTATCATTTAAGAGTTTGTTCACACAAAGACTCTTGTTTCATAGACCGATCACCAATCAGTCTGTGATCTCTTTTCAGAAATAGTTTAATTTTGTGGAATTTGAAATATTTTGAAACTATTTACATGTTTAATTGAATACTATGATCTTATGACATTCTTTTACTATTCTAAATTCTATACCTATTTTTTTAAATGTCTTTTTCTGTTTCAATAATGTAAGAGAATGGGTATCAAGTTTGACAAACAACTCTTCAGAGCTTATTACGATGTATCAGAAAAAAATTCCACAATTCTCAAGATTGGTCCTGTACAATAAAGATTTATGTAATTTTTATATGCTAAGTTCAAGGTCATTTGCCTCAATGAAACCTGCCCTTTTACCTTACTTGCATGCTAGCAAAGGAAATCTCTACTCTCCATGTAATAATTTAAATTACATTGGCCTGAATAGAAAGAAAATATCATTGGAGTTATTGTATCAGAAGTTGTTGTTTCCCAACTTCTTCTCTGACTTGTAGATTTGGGGCTCATTTCTACCCCAGTCATTTACATCACTTTGGCTACACAAATTATCTTTCAAGTGGAAGCAAAAGTAATTTTAAGGTCCATTTAAACCGAAAGTGGGACAGAGTATACTCAGAACGAAGAAAGATCATGCTGTTTATATTTAAATAACTTAAATTCCCTCAGCATCCTAGGTATAAACAAATCGGAACAATATTTCCCCTATTGACATTTGAACATAAAATCCTATTCCCCTAAGAGAAAACATAGTGAAGTAGGTGTCAGTGTTAAGATTGTTTTGGGGTTTTTTTCATGATTACATAATGCCATTTTTTACTTTCACTCTTTATTTGGGCCACACTGTTCTTCCCTTATTTTTAACTTTTCAGTTCCCTTTGTTCTTTTACAGTATTTTTAAGGAACCTGCCCCTTCAAACTGAGCGTATAGCATGATGTTTTGAAAAAGAAAGACTGAAGGTCTCTGCCTAGCTCCCTGTCTGGCGCGCTGCGTGCACTCATTGTGTAACTTCATAAAGCGGGGTGCTGCGAAGCTGATCTGCCCTGGTGCTGTCTGGGGAGGTGTGGGTACTTCTGAGGAAGTGACAAGGCGGAGATGCGCATCCCTCGCACCAGTGACCCGATCCTAGCCTGTCCCAGCCTGTCTCCTGGTTTTGTGAAATAGCATTTTCCTTCCTTCACTTTTTCCTGCTGAACCTCACTCTGTGACAGCCTTTCTTGCGCAAGTTGTCTAGAGGTCTGCTTCTCTGTCCCTGGGAAAACCCTTTCTATCCATGCTTTCCACTCCCTTTAAACTGTTCCCGGTGACTCCTTGCCACCAACTATTTGTGCAAGTGTTTCATTGTTTTTTGTCATTTTTCAGCCATATCAGCTCTGCCTGTGATCCCTTTTTTCTCTTTTTGGTCTTTCTTGGCTTCCAGTGACTCCACCCCCCTTGAATCTCCCCAGCCTCTACTCAGGCGTATCGACTGGAGATCCTCCTGTTTTGTCCAAGGATCTTGCCAGCCTGTCTTAATTTCTTGTTCACTTCACACCTCCCTTCTGATGTATCTCCTCTGTGTATGGACCTGCTTCTAGCTGTCTTTTATTCATTATGTTCAGAGTTACTCCTCAGCTGAATCCGTACCTTCCCTAAAAACACTGCTTCGCTCTGCTTTGTCGTAAAATCAAGCAGGTCACTTTAAATTACATGACTTAATGCTGATGTGTTCTGGGACAGATGGAGAGCACCTGAACAGGTTTGTCCTACTCCCATTCAAGATCAGATAGAGCACAGACTTCCAGCAAGGGAAGTACCTGCGACCTCCCGAGTGCGGGTGATGCTTGGTGTTGTGAAAGTGTCCCTGCTCCTGGGTTCACTGTGAGAATTCTTCATTGGGTGAAAATACACCCTTCATTTTGGATGGCTGATTCTGAATTTTTGGTCACTGCTATGTTTTTTAGAGAGGACAGCTCCTGTGGTTTCTGTCTTTCTCTGCAAAGGCATAGCTGTACTTTTTGTTTTCTCCCTTTTATCACAATATACTCTTTTAGAAATTTTCCTATTGTTCTTCTTCAGAGTAGTTTTGACTTTTAAATTCATGCAGCTGTAATGACTCAATCTATCACTCAGCACAGTGGAGCCAACCGCTTAGTGGGAAGAACTGTTTCAGAAAGAATGTTGTAATAAATTTGGCACAAAACAATGTTTTAAAGAATATAACGTGCACACTTGTATTTTCCAGTTTTTCTTTTTTGAAGTGGGAATCCTGGCCTTCAGTTTGTATATTTGAAAATTATTTAAATGTTGTGAAAATCGGAGAAAAGCACAGATTTCTTTGAAAACATTTCTTCCTGCACGTATTGTAGCGTTTTCATGCGTGAACATGAACATTTGCTATTTATTGTAAGTTGTTCTTCCGTGTCAACTCAACTCATGCAGATTATCATGTCAGTGTTTCCTTGGCAGAGACAAGGACTAAAATTCCTCTTCATGTGGATAAGATGACCATTGATACAAGTCCACTGGCTTTTTGTGAGCTCAGAAATTTAAGTGTTCCTGCTCTACCTGAGCAGGGTTTTATATACTAGTTAGTCGCCATCCAAGGCAGATTTTTTAAGCAAAATGTAGTGCTTTTTTTTCAGGTGAAATGCATGGTGTCATTATCATAGATTTTATTATTTATTACGTTTTAATATTGCATTTTCAAGGATCTAATCCCCCAACTGTATTGAAGCCCTGATTGCTTCAAACGGACTCTGTGTAGATGCAAGAGTCAAGAATGATGGAACCTTTTGGCGACCTGGGATCAATAGCTGCAAACCGATGGAAAGCGCAGAGCACTGGAGTGGAATATGTGTCTTTTGAGCTCTTCCTGTCTGAATAATGCCCTGAGGCCTTGCTGATTCACTTATAGTTCTGGAAAATTTAGATGGGTGTTTAAGTTCAGTAATCCTTCAGCAAATATTCATCTATTAAAAAAAAAAAAAAAAAAAAGAACCCATCAAAAGTTATAAGGGAACAAATTTCTTATTTGGAAAACAGGACAAAACTACGCTGAGATTGTGTCTAGCCATTAGTATCCCCATCCATATAGAAGTTTGGAGCCTTGCTTAGTTTTCTAGATATTGGAAAAAAATCTAGTATTTTCTAGTGACCACTATTTTCTTAAGAAATGGGATCATCTGGGAGCTTTAATGGCACTGAAAAACTGAGATCTCTTCTTTACTGTGCTATTCTGTATTATATTGTTTAAGAATTCTACTTTATCTTCAAGCTGTATTTGTGGCTCCATATGGAGATATGGAGCAGAAGAGAGGGAAATGGGCATTGACAAGGGAAATACGTCTCTCCTGTTCAAGGAAAACTTCTGTGGGATTTGTTCAAAAGCCAAGGGAATTAAAAAGTCATACACAGACCATTGTTTCCATGAAAATATTTTCCTGCTCTGAAATGAAAATGTTTTGAGCAATTAAGTAAAAGAAGAAATCAAATTTGGTAATCTCTAAACTGCAGCTCAGTCTGGTTTTTACTGTACTTTGGAATATCAATATTTTTATTACACATTCTTGTTTGTTATATACAACGTACTTTCATCTTAAAATGAACACCATTTCTCTCCCTAGTGAATGACTCTAGTAATTACAAAACCACCTAATTGATCTTTTGTATTGTTTACTGGCTTCTTTGGTGAAACAGACAAGCACTTTTTTATGGCTTCTGAATTATTTTATTATTTTAGAATTCTAAGAGAAAAACCTGGGTTTTAACTTGAAAAGGATCACCTTTAAGCTGACACCGCAAACTTCTCCCTGAATGAATTCTTGTCTATAGATTTTTCAGCTGTGCTATGTTGCATAGAAGTACTTTGAGTTTCTGTTTTATTTCAGTCTGTTATTCGTGTTTACAAATTATGTCTTCAGCAGTGAAAGCACTGCAGAAAGTCAAGGGGTGTTTGTTTCTGAATACATTACATTTCTCCCTCCCCCTGTTTTTGTTCTTTATTGCTCCAGTCAGTGCGCCGAAGCATGAAAGGAGCTCCACCTCGGCAAACTTCCAAGACGTGGAGGATGCGCCTGACAGATGTGTCCTGGAAGAGCCTGAGAGTCCAGGTGAGAGGCATTTAAAGACAGTCACCAAGTATCAAGCGATAAATCTGACACAGCTTTTGGGTCTGTAAAAAAAGCACATTGTAATGCTGTTTCCTTTTTAGCAGCTGCAATGTCAAATTAATGGTCACCTCCAGGGGTCACAGTGTGGAGCTGTTATCCTTTTCTCTTTCATCAAGAATTCAGGTCTTAGAAAGGATAAAGGCTTTATGACCAAAAAGAAAGCTGACACTACTAGTTCATTATAATTAGTTTTGGACTACAGTGCTTACTTAATATATGTACAATGTCTGACCCTTGAAGGTAGCATGAGATTATGAAAAATTAGAAGGACCGCATATACTGCAGTTGAATGTAGCGGCAGACATTCAAACGCCGTATCTCTGGAGGAAAGCAAATTGGTGGCGTTAAATAGCTTGATTCTTTTCTTTAAATCAGCTCAGAATCATTATTTCATTTTAATGGCTCTTAACATTGATTCAGCTAAATACAGGAACATCCATAAAGTGCATCCTTTTTGGTGACTAAAAGATTTATCTTCATGTAGTTTCATTATCTTTCTCGTTATGGAACATCTACAAAATTTATTAGATTAATCCCAAAGGGAAACAATTAAATATAAAGTGTATCGAGTCACAGCTGATTAAAAACACTCTGTGTGACTAAATACTAAGATCTTTTAAGCAAACTCTGAGCTGGACCCACATACACCATATACGTAACCTGCATGTAGTCCTCATTAGTGAAAGAGTTAAACATCTTTCTTCACTTGATATTTTCCTTCCCCGCTTTATCTGGTTCCTGCGTACCCTCTTGCATCTTTGTGTGCTGATCCGTGTATCATATTTTTGATTCATCGTCTCTGCGGCCTGTCAGCTTAGTTAAGAGATTTCCAAATCTTGCAGCCTGTGCTGACAGGGGGCAGCTGCCAACAGTCCCCTGATCCTTCCCCAAGGAACGCTGCTGAGATTTAATTTTCAGTCAAAGGGTGCAGTCTGAAATCCATGTCAGGTCCCCTAAGTCATCTCAGAACCCAGATAGGACCCATGTCTGGGGGATTATATTTCAGCACGCTCCACTCCTCCAGGATTCCTTGGGAGTTCAACCGCTGTGATATACTGGATTCAAACTACATTCTCTTTTCATCTTTTCCACGGAAATGAGCACCAGTATATGTTAGAATAATTGAAAGCAATGAATTGTAAATCTGTACTCGTTTGAAAGCCACCTAGGCTTGACTCGAGCTGTACAGCAGAAACTAGTGTGAGATTTAGAAAGAAATAGATAATCTACTCAGGAAGGGGTCGGGTTTGATCCACAGCGCACCTATGGTCGGTGGTGCGTCGCACCTCCTTCGGAAACTGTCTGTGGTCCCTTCAGCAACCATTATGGGCAAAAATGTGGATTGTCCCAGTTCTGATCTGTTCTGAAGTGAGAAAGAGTTAAAACAAGGTGGCACTAAAGTGTTCAGGTGGGAATGAATGTACCTTAAAGACAGCATTAATTTTAACCTTAAATTAATTCCATGTGGCCAAGTGTACACATTTGGACAGGAACGTGAATTTCCAATTCTGCACTCTGCATGTCTGTATGAAGTAATGGAAAGAATAAAAGCCTGTCAGGAGGTGAATATTGACTGGCAAAAATACATGTTGATAAAGCATCTAAACTTAAAAACTGAGTTCCATTCGGTCCATCTGACATCATTAAACTAGTAATAAACAATGAATTACTCTGGCTTTTGTTTCTGTCCATTCCTGCATTTTAAGACATCTTGTCTTATAGGTCTGAAAACCTCAGGAGATTTCACTACTGGTCTCACTGCTTTCCACTGAGAATTTGTGGCTTGGTTGTCATGGAGACATCGTATTTCTCCAAGAATTGCTCATATTGATCCGTGGACAGGCGTAAATGGCCAGGCGAATGTGAGGAGTAAAGGGGGTTGGGCAGTACTATAAAATGACCAGAGGTTATGGGTCGGAAATAAGCTCATAGCAAACACTTAGGTAAAGAGAAAGAAACAGTTTCATTTTGTTTCAGGATTTCGTTTTTGCACTTTATGCCATTGTCTTCTTTCACTATAGACTGAAAGAAACTTGTTAGTCACTTGTCATGTCAGATCTTTGGTGCTTGTCCTGACACAGCTGTCAGCCTTCCAGCTCTGTGCAGTTCAGGGACACACAACAAAGAGCTAGGAACATGAATTATTTATTGCTCCTTGTGCGGATGAAATTCTGTGATAAGAAATTAAGACACTTCTGACAGAAGTGTTTGTTTGAAAGGAAAGATTTGGTAACACAATACATTTACTTAAAACTTACCATTTACTTTTAGTAGCAAGCATTGAAACAATAATATGACATTCAGTTGGCTATGATTTTCTCTAGTGTTTCTCAGGTGTTTGAACTTTGAATCGTATCTCGGAATCTGAGAGTGCCTGGGAGGTCAGCATTGACTTTAGAATCTATTGCACATATTCAAAGTCTGGGCAAACTTACAAACTTCATTTAAAAGTTTTTATTTAAAAGTCTGTATGTGTGTTATGCAGAGTCTCTTGTGCTTCACTTACAATACATTGTCATGTATGCAAAACTGATGTTAAAAAATATATTGTTTTACTACCTTTTCGAATGAGGAAAAGGTGAAAATAGGACAACGTACCTGCAAGGGATTCCAGCTATTCCTAGAAAGGGTTCTTCATTACAACTACCGCAATCAGGCAGGCTGTAGAGCAGCCCTTAGCAGACATAGCTGTGCATTGTATTTGCTAACAGTGCAAGGTGCAGTCTCTAACCTTGACATGAGACTGAGAGTTATTTTCAAAGTGATCTTAATTTTCTAAAACCACACAAATCTTACTCTGCTTATTTTACTCTCACGTTTTCTATGTGTCTGCACATGTTCCCACTGCTCCGGATGCGGGCCTCCAGCAGTTGTAGAAAAAGGCATATACTTTACATGAATAGCAGGAATCCATTTGACTACCCAAGACACCAATCTGAGATTTACCTGTGATTTCTTGCGTTCAATGTGTGATCTGAACTACTGTCAGATAGGTAATGAAACCCCTCAGCCTGCACTTTTCTCTTGGATAATTCACAGTAAACACTTTTCACATGTGATGGACACAGGTAAATATCAGAGTGCGTTTTCTTGTCTAAGTGAAATGGATTTTAGTTGCTCCCTTCATGTGCCTACAAGCTGCCATTATCTGTGATAGTGGCTCGTGTCTATTTTAGCCCACACACAGAGGAGATGCTGGGCTTCTCTCCCAGATGCCTAATAGTAGGTTTATCACTGCCATTTTCCCCACATGCTGAGGACTACTTCTGTTCAACATGCAAAGCCTTGGCTTTTCCAACTTGTCTCTGGTCTGGCCTTGAACATAATAATCAGATAAGAATTACAACAGCTTTTTGTAGAACTTGACTTTTAATCATATCAACCTCCTGTAAATAATTCACTATCCCTCAGAGTGCCTCTTTAATATAAATAAAGATTCCCAGCAGTGTTTTCCATTTTATCAGACAGATTTTCCACATGTAGGGAAACTGAGAAAGAGGCTGAAACTGAATGAACATGGATCTATGAGTTAGACTTAGGGGTCTGAGCTATTCACGTGAGCGTTCTTGTACAAACAATGGTGGAAAATTCACACCTCCAGAGGGCAGGTCCTCTTGTCCAAAGGGAGCTGCTTGAGATGGGTTTTAAGGGGATTGAAGATGCTCTGAAGTTTGTGAGTCAAAATCTGAGAGGATGGTAACAGAACTTGGCACAGCTTGAGGTGTCTTACCTTTCAGAGGCGGTGCAGTCCCACCAGAGGGTTCTGCAAGTACAGCTTTTATGAGGAAAAGGACTGGATTTGAGCTGAAGTCACAAGAAACAATGTAGGCACAGATACTTCTTGCCTCTCCTTTACTCCAACAGAAATATTGTAGTTGACTAGGCGTTAGACTATCACTTCACTTGGTACTAGAAGGAAATTGAGCCTCCCTAATGGAAGATTGAGATGGAAGCTGTAGATGGAAATTACAGAGTGTTTTCTGTCTTTTGGATGAAACCCATGTAAATGGTGAGAACCCTGTGAGCTTATGGCCTTGCGTAGCCAGAGAGCTCGACCCTGCCTGAGTAAGCTGGTCCCTTCCACAGCTCGTGGTTTCTCCCATCCCTTCACTCCAACAATTGCTCATATTAAATTTTTCCCTCTTCATTTTTTGACTCTTCAGGACAGAATGTAATTCTGGGTGTGTAACAGATACTAGTGAAAATCCAAGCAGTTTTCACCGTCTTGCTTAGTTGCTTGTCCTAGATAGGCCTTAGCGTAGAGATGGGAAAGATCTCTGCCTGCCCCTGAAGTACAGTCTGTGAGAGACACAACTGCAGCAAATAGACCTGGGAATGTGTCAAGAACAACAGATTGTTAGCCACAGTGTGCCTAAAAATACAGCACTAAAATTGTGAGTATCTTGCATCAGGCAAGTTATAATTACCCTGTCAGATACTCACCAGCTCCAAGTTCCATCCACTGAAGAGTATGTTATTTAAATCAGCACTCTGTCACCTATATGGCTGTTGATCAGTACACAGAATGTAAAAGTAAATATTCAATAAATTTCTAAGTATGAAGCACCCTAGAAAAGCATGATTTTCTCTATTTTCATCATCACAAAAAGTCAGCAGCGGTAAATGAGGACTGATTCAGGAATGGAGCGCTGGAAGTCGATGGTGATGATGATGATGATGTATGAAGAAGATACAATACATGGGCACCCCACTGGTCACAGACACTGACAGCCCTTACTGCTCAGCAGCTGCGTATAAAATGCTAGTGCCTAGGAATTCTTCCAGAAAGAATTTCTCAAATTTCCAATGTAGGCACAGGTGAATCCGTAGGAATTTCACTGCAGCAGAGGTAGTGCCACATCTTGTCAGCATCCTGGGTTACTAGTAACATGACTCATGGGTTTTGCTTTGGTTTTTTAAAATAGTAAATCAAACTGTTAAAACCAGAAGGCTACATGGTGGACATCAAGAAAATGTGTATCTCTGTGTCTAGGACACAGCTAGACGGAAAGATGATAGATAATGTGATAAATTTGCAAGATGTCCGTTAGACTGGGAAAAAAGAGTGTGTGCTGCTTTCTCAGCGTTCATGGACTCATGAAAGGTGCTGTACCTCTTTAAGCAGTGTTTCTAATACAAGTAATATTTAAAATTCAGATTGTATATATTACCATACATATGTCAAATAAGAAGTCATGAAGCTAAAAACTGATGATTGAGGGTGCTTTTATGTGGAATTCTAATAAGCCATGACAGAATTAAAATATAATACCTTATTTACTTCTCTGAACGGCTATTGTAGAATTATTTCTGCTGTCAGAAAATTATATTTGCAGAGAAAACATAAACAGTCTATTAACATAAAACAGAAATTATCTTTCTGTTGATCCACTGGAATGTTTTCCTTTAAAACAAAAAAAGGAAGAAGGAGAAGACTGTTCAGGGGAAAAGTTTTGAGGAACACCATACATTCTCTTGAGCTGTTTTGGGTTCCATATTGCCTCTTGGAGTACAGCAATTTATAATTTTAAACAGTCTTCTGGAGGTAATTCGTGTAATTTTTTAACAGTAGCATGTTGGTGCTGGAAGTTTTCATTCCATTACAAAATTATACATTTTATTACTCTACAGAAAAATGCTAAAATAACTTATTTTTAAAAAACAAAATCTTGCCTGTTACTTCAAACTGTAAAATCATTAAGCCAGATGAATACCTTTCTTTTCCAGATGACATGAAGCCACATCCCTGGATATCTAAGGTGTGCTCCTGTAAGGTGTGTTAGAAAAACCTGCATAGCCGAAAGAACTAGAAGATGCACAAGACCAGCCAAGAAATAGGATATATGTGGTGTGGCCATGAAACAGCCAGTTGTATTTATTATTGTGTACCTTTAACAATTCATTTTCAGAAGAAATACCTTCCGTAAGATCAACTTCGTTTTGCTGATTTATTGGCTTCAGTTCACACTTCCATTTCTAATGGATTTATATTTATTCAATTAAATTTAGATAGTTCTAACATAGAAAATATCAACTTTTTATTTTTAGATGCTTTTCACTAGTTTATGTAGTGATACCAAATCTTACAACTTTGATTGACCATAAAAGCTTTGCATCAATTTTAATATTCTTTTACATATACCAAATTTAAATTTTTATCTCTCCTTGCTTCTGACTTTTGTTACCAATAACATTTTAACACTCAGCGAAACTAAATGTGCTTGAAATAATTAGAATGTTTGTTTGCATTTAAGGGAAGAATGCACATTTTGAAGTAAACATGGAATACTTAGAAACATCTAAAATACAAAGACCGTTCTGTGCACAGGAGAGCAAGGGAAGTTGATTATAAGTCTGGTCATGTCTAGGATGTAAATTTTCCTCTTCTATAAAAACTGCCATCACCATCATCTGTAGAAATGCAGTACCAAAATGAAGTTGGAGAAGCCCATTGGAGTCCTCTTCTGAAATTATATACTTCATTGAATTTCTGTTTGTGCTCATTGGGAAAAGCAGCTATACATTTTTATCTTTAAAAAAAAATATATGATTATGTTTGAAGAATATTTGCAGCTTATTAGACTCATTTATCACCTTACATGCTGGGGAATTTATGCTGGTTTGACAAATAACAGCCACTTAGAGCAGTAAGCTCACTTTTCGTAGTACCAACAGTCAGAGCACTAATGGAGTCAAAGGGACTTTTCTGGATCTGTGGTGGAAATCGTGGTGTGATGTTATCCTTCCTAATTGTCACGTAACTAGGAAAGTGAAGATTTCTTCAGTGCGGAAAGATCCTCTGGCAATGAATCTCTTTCTTGCTTGTGGGGAAAAGTCACGGCTGCAGGAGTGACAAACCAGGTTGCTGTTGCCCTACTGTGGCTTGAGACAGACACGAAATCTTCTTTCTTCTGCTTTTTTATATTCCTTGTGTCCGTATCTCTAAGTGCAGTGTATGGCAGTGAGGTCTTCGGAAACATTGAAAGGAAGGACCTGCAAATGCGGATTTCAGGTTTTATTCAGTGAAATAATTCATTAAAATTAGTTGCAATCCAGAGAAGATATTTAACTTTACTTTTCCATAATTTTCAATAACATGCAGAAAAATGACATCTTTTTGCAGTAAAGTCGCTGTTTTTTACGCATCTGTTATTTTTCAGAAACAATTTTCCTTATTCTTAGAAGGCATTTTCCTATGTAAAACGTACCTTTTGTTTGTATTTGAGTTGTGGTAACCAAACAGTCTGGGTGTGGAGAGTTATGGCTTCATTGTACTGGATGTCTGGAGTAATTTCATTTACTTATTTAACTTGTACAATGCAACTGAGAGCAGAACGTGTCTTAAGCTGGCATACATCCTCTTCTAAACTTTGATCGTTCAATCAGAGATGCAAACATCAAGAAGGTAAAAATAAAATTGCAAATCTAACTACAGGAATTTGCTAACACTACAGGAACCTTGCAGACAGTAAAAGAAATGCCAAACAAAGGATGGACCTTGCTGTCTCCTTTGGCACACGTCCTTGTCAACAGTCACCTCTAGTCTTCTACTGGCACCGAAAAGTCCATTTCCCTTCACAACAAACATTCCGGCTCTGTGTCAGCACCTGCTCACTTGGGCCTACACTGTTCTGAGTGCCAGGGGAACAAATCTCCTTAAAACTATTTCTAGTAGGTATTTTAAAACCTGATGTGTTCAGAGAGGTCTCATAGCTCAAGGAATTGGCGTTGTCCCTAACACCCAGCACTGCTATAGTAGCAATTACATTTGTGCAACACAATATTTGATTGCTTGTCTTTAATTCTGCAAAGCAGTGCACATCAGCAGGCTGCCAATACAGACAGCCCTTTGGAACGGTTTGTGCGGTGATGACTGGTGTTTGGCACATGCTTGTGCGTGCTTTGTGCTAATTATAATTACAGTATCAGTAAGGTAAGGCAAAGAACTTTTTTTATTAGGTACATTTATTTCCCAGTAAAGCAAATATATTTCCCATGTGGTCTGGATGTCTTTCAAACAACCAACTTTACAGTATATGCTCAAGATGAACCCTTGCTTCGAACAATCTTTTTGCATCAAAGTGACAATTTTAGAGCCATATACAAAAATACATATTAACCTCCTGCAATTGTTTCTTGTAAGTCATAATTGAAGAAGCATTTCTATACTAATGCAGTCTGATGTACCGCTGTATTCATGCTTATGGAGATTGATTTTACAACGAAGTTGCAGTAATTAAGAATATATTTTTCTATTGTGTTACACTGAAGGAATCCTGTCAAAAAGAATAATATGTTAATATTTTAGAGTGGTTGTCTAAATTTTAGATATAGGGTAAAAAAATCATTAATACCTAAACCACTTAATGAACAAGATTTCTTTTTTTTCTATTTTCTTTATCCAGAAGTCACAGGGTCCAATAAACTGTGTGGCTCAAGTTGTGGTTTCATAGCCGGGACAAATTCTCCCCACTCCAGCCATGTGCTTCTATGTCTCCTCACTTAGATGTGCACTAATTCTTGTATGACCAGGCCACATCAAGACAAGCACTGGCCTCGGTGCAAGGAGCAGAGGAGGAACGAGCAAGCAAGGGTAGGAGGAAGGCAGAGATACCATGTGGGTGTGGGACAACGTACACGTACATCAGCGTTATCTCAGCACGAAATTAGAATTTTAGGGTGCTATATGCAGGGATCTTTATTGAACACAGATTTACAGCTTTCAAATCCTATAGGCATCTTTTTACATTATCCGCAAAATTCTTTATATTATTTAAAAAAAAAAGTTACCGATCCTTTAGTAGAAGCCCAAACCAAAACTCATTGACATCTCTTTGATTTGAGGGATAGTGAGTTTTCCAAATTACTCATACTTGCTAAATGGTCACTCACCTAGATTCCTGCCTGGGAACATCCCTAAACTTTGAGCTATTAATTTATGGCTCGAAATCTAAACATTATTTTTTGAAATCTCTTGTGATATCAGCATATTTTAAATCTGATCATTGATATTAACTGCTTCCAGTCTTGGGTTGCATTTTGTTAAGCAGTGCTTTTCCTCAGTCCAGTGAAAGATGTTCTGAAAGCAAGCTGGCACGGAACTTGAAATATATATATATGAGATCCAGTGTTTCTTTAAAAAAAGAGATACTTTAACAAAATCACTGTATAACAGGGCTACGAGCTCCAGACAACCCCAGAAATCTAGCAGGGGAAACGATTTTGCAAGTGTGACTGAGGTGAAGTGTCGAAAATTCAGCAAAGAACAGGACAGGTTCAATACGCAGCATTACCTCTTCCCAGGTTTTTACTCCTTTTGGAAGAGCGTGTTTGCTGAAGGCAGACTAGGGCCGTGAGTGAGCTCCAGCACCAATCTCAAAGTCATCGTGCCAGTGCTGAACAGCATTGCATGCAGATTCCTGATGGAGGGATCTGTGAAGACAGTCCTGCTTCTCACAGTGGATATTTCAGCTGAATTTTGCAGGCCGTTCTTCTTGCATGAGAAGAGGATGCAGAGGGATTTCAAGGGCTGGTCTTCCCCTTTTTTCTTTCTCATAGGATACACAGTCTGAACTGCTAGGCACAGCTCTTCGAATTATTACTAGAGTTTGAGTTGGGTTATAATTTGAATTCATAGATCCCCAAAGTGAAAATTCATCAATCTTATTCTTGAAGAAGTAATACTGAACTCGGACGCAACATCAAATTCACACAATAAACCAGAATTGTCTTATTGGGGACCATGGGAAGTTTGTTTCTTGAATGACACCTGCTGGAAAGTCTAAAGTGTGTCTGTGAGCTGTGCTGCAGGACAGAGGCACGTCACAAAAAGACACCCTTCCCCACCTTCCGATGAATCTGAGTGTCCTCGATGTGGTGTGATGGTGATGGGCAAGTACAAATACAGCCGTCAAGGTGAAGCCATGCAAGTTGCTAAACAATATTAAACATTATGAAACTTAACAAACATCTGCAGTTTTGTATAGTGGACTGTGCATTTCATAAAATTCTTACACAGTACAGATATGATTGCACTTACCTTTTTCTTTCATGTATTCTTAGAAACCTTAGCTTGAGAAGACAGCAGCCTGAATTTACATTGTGTCTTGCAAACATAGGGATAAAAGCTGGTTTTCTTCTTCTGGCAATACCCTCAACAAGGTAACTGTGAAAAATAGCATCACTGGAGTAAGTAGTATATGTCATTTCATAATATACATTACTCCCTCTCTTTGTACAGTAACTGGGAGATTTTTTTTTAATATTTTTTTTTTTTACTGTTTGAAAGCTCGATATTCAGCAGAAAAAACATAAACAATACCCAGCACCAGCAAAATAATAATATTTTCCTTACTTATTCTCAAATTGTATTTAAATAATGCATAAATTTCTTGATAATAAGGTCCTGGGGAAATTGAACTCTAAATCATTAATGATTTTCCACACAGAAACTGAGGGTAACAAGCAATTCTGTTCAGTTTCAGAACTTTATTTTCTATAATCACACTGGCAAACAGACCTACAGCCCTGCCCAGCAAATGCAACATACCCGTTTTTGTTTGGTTTGGTTTATAGTCTTCCTGCCATGTAGATGGCAGCAGCACTCAAGCCTTGAAATTCACTCCAGCTTTTTCTTGAGTTTATTCCAAAACACCATGTTTAAAAATATTATTGTTGAGAATGGACTGAAAGCATGATTACTTTGAAGATGGATATCAGCTTAGTTACATATACCTTTAAAGAAGCCTTGACTTCATAATACCAGAATTTAAAAGGTGATGTGTCTTGTAGGTCTGTATGAACATAGTTGCCGCTGCTTAGTTTTTTGTACATTACGATGTATTTTCTTTCTGTAAATTAAATTGCTAGTATTTTTTCTACAGCACTAAGTTTCAGAACACACAGGGTGTTTCTGAAAGTTCAAAAATGTTAAAATTTATTAGGATAGTCCCCACATTTATTTCCTTGCAGAATGCGAAGGAGCTATCAGGTACTTGGGCAGCAAAGCTGGTGACTCTGGGCATGCTTGTCAACAGTACGAAGAGGAAGGACAGAGAAAGGTAGTGGGATGCATAGTGTAGGATTTTGTGCTATGGGCTCTACTAACCGCAGTGCTTGATAAAAGATATCATGAATTATCCAGGGGGAAAAAAAAAAAACAACAGGGGAAAAAAAAAAAAAAAACATTTTGAAGGTCCAAATGTCTTTAGCTTGGCATAGCATGGAATTGTGTGCACTCTGACATTTACTTTGGCTAAGAAGTAGAGAGAGGTTTTGAAAAAGAAGCAGCAAAACTGAGACCTGGAATCAAAGCTGTCTGGCAGCCTCGGTCTCTGCAGCATCAGCTGAAACCTCGGGAAGGCTTTGTGGGATCATCTCCAGGCCCTGGGATATGAAAGCAGGTGTTACACGTGTGACTGCACAGAGGAAGAAACTAGCACCAAAAAGCATAATGATGGTGGTTCCTTGAACTAGGAAATACTGTTTAAATGCTGGAGGCAAATGGCAGTGTTTCAATAAGCTGTCAAACGAAGTAGATCAGCACTAACTCCCTCAATGCTTCTTAACCAGTAGCAGCTGAAGTAACAGGGAGATTAAATATCCAATGAACAGCATTTCTCATTCCGTAGGATCCTGTCTGGGGATGCATCTGGTGGAAGCTTAATCCACACTGAGCACGGAATCGGCTAAGGTAACTGGGAAAGCGGGCAGACCGTGGCACTAACCATCCTCACCCAGCTGCCAGCGCTGTAGGTTGGAGAGGTCTGTTCCAGCCTTCTGCAGACGCTGGGAGAGAAACAGGAACCAGTACCCCGCTGATGCTCTTGTCATGTGGTATGAGGCAGAAACCCTTGGCCCAGGATGTCATCCAGCCATTTGTAGTCAGGCAGATGATCTTCAGAGGATGGAATTCCACACTGGAGGGCCCGTCACAGCTTCAGGCTGGGCTCGGTGGATGATCTGTGACCAAACGTGCTCCTAACGCCTGATGGGGCTGTGGCCAAAAAGCCACTACGGGTGCTGTGATACCTGTCCTGGAGCTGACAGCATTCCTGCTGCTTATCTAGTGCTTCAGGTGAAGGACTAGCAAAGGGAAGGTATGAATTTGTGGCTGATAAAATTTGTGACAACAGTAAAAGTAGAATTAATGATGGTGAGAAAAGAGCAGCACAGGGTACGTGTCCCATCAAAACACTGCGGTAGCCAGCTTTTGTCTCTCCCTCACGCTGTTGGGGATGATGCTACAGATGCTGCATCGCACAGTGCTAATGGGAAAAACACTTCCCTTCTTAAATCTCTTCCAGATAAATACATGCCTATAGCAAATATATTTTAACCATTTATAGGGTATGTTTTGGAGATTTGGTGGGGGTTATTCTCCACTTCGTAGCGTCCATTAAATCAATCTTAGATTCCATTCCAGTGAGCAGGCAGTTGTCAGAAAGCTGCTTCAAGCTTTCCCAAGTCCACATGGCTTTTTTTTTTCAATATATTTTCAAAATGATGCCACTGCTTAAGTACTAAAAATATCTTTTTCACCATTCCTGTACCACACTGGTAGTACACTCAGTGTAGTTACAGGAGAGTTCTGTGCCTTGCATTTAAATTCAAACAGAGTTCATATTAGTGCTGATTGTTTGTGACCTATAAAGAATACATATTTTAAAAGCTCTTGGAAACTTAAAATAACTTTCTCTGTTGTTAGTGTTTTGTCCATGGAATGGAAATATTCGCGAGGCCCTACCTCAGAGAAATTTTCTAAGAGATTTTCTAAGGGCTGTGTGGGTGGTCACAGCATTTTTTAAGTAAAATACACCACCCAATCTACCTAATAAAAAGCTTGATAGATTTTTGCTATCCCTGCCCAAACTTGTTAAGTTGAATCAACAAAACGACCTAAGCAATATGATGCAGAATCTCTGGGAACTACCAAACATGGCTTTCCTTAGAGATATTTTTGCAGAATAACCTTGGAACATAACTGCTGCTGAGGAGCTTGAGATTTACAGCAATAAGATTTCAAGCTTTTAAAGAATTTGATGAACAATTTTAATGGATTGGATGCTGAAAAAAATATCAGAGAACACATCACAAGCAAAGACTCATTCCAGGCACTGTGTCCTATATTTGTTGCTTCAGTTATATGGAGTGACAGCCCAATGAATCACTGGGTGGTCTTTTGGTCTGAGAATTTGGGTATTGTCTGAGCAATTAACAGGCAGTCAGCCAGTTACAGTGGCTAGTGATTAAATTACAGAGGTTCTTTGGTGGTTTCCATAAAGAAATCTCTGGGAAGAGTTAGGTGGATCCACCATCTATCATATGGTGAACATGTCTTGTTCTGTTTACATGTTTGTTCAACTAAATACTTAAGAATATTATGTCACTTGAGAAGAGCTGATATTTGAAAGACATTTCATGCTATTGGCTTCTGCTGTGCTAACTCTGTGCATGAGCAGAATATATGATACTGTTGGGGAAAACCTTTAGCTTTACATTTTTTTTTGTAGGAGATCTCAGAAATGTCTTTCCTCATGTCTTAAGCCACATCTCTGACTACTGCATGAGTACTTCACTGGTTTCATTGTAGATTTTTTAGTTAAAAATTGCCTTCTCTGTTATTTAACTCTTTCAAGCAGATATTATTGGTGTTAGCTTTTTGCTTAGCTCACGAAACATGTAGTGCCCTCTGTTACTCCACTTTTTTACAATGTCTATATCTGTAGATGCTCTTCCCTGTTTCTGCTATCCGGCTGTTTCTTTTTTCCCTTGTGTGTGGGACAAGTCTGTCACACTCTTCCCAGAATTTTGAGGTTTTTCTTCCTCCCATGGCAGTGATAAACTTCCACAGGGAGAGAACAAGGTAAAAGCAGCAATAAGGAAAAATAAAAAGAAGTAAACTCTATTAGCAAGAGTAGATATACCAGCATGGCCAAATTATGATCACAGTGACCTCCAGGCTGCACTCTTGATCTTTTATGGTAATTCTGAGCTGAGCTGCTGAAGGTAGATGTAAATGCCAATACCCTAGGAAGACTGGGAATTTCTGGGAATTTGCATAGGATACATATAGCTGTAACCACAATCCTGCAGGTGTTGGGTACCGTACCCGCTGCACTGAGCTCACATGTGGCCTTCTTGAAAAGGGGATGGGACTATAAAGTGAATCGCAGCAACTTTACATTTTCTTAGGCATTTAGCCCTTTTTTCCTGGGGGTAATCTTTCTGGATTAGCCATGAAAGTGCCCTTGCTGGCTGCTAGAGTGGAGAGGAGGTAGTTCTTTACATTTTCATGGTTTTACAGCTTCTGTACTACAAGATACTGGGAATAGGAAGGAAGCTTGTTTGGCTTCTTTAGAGATAGATTCAGCTCCCTTGCACACAAAGGTTTTGCCAAGGTTTTGAAAAAATGAGTCCCCATAGTAGATTACTCCTATTTTCTTATCCAGTATTCAGCCCTGTACCACATCCTCCAGCAGTTTTTATTCAGCCAAAGCTGCTTCCAAAAGGGCTCAGGGGCATCACTTGGTCAGCAGCAATCAGTGGGTTAATACAGCCTGGCTTCTGCCTCTCTCAGATGTTCAGGAGAAGATAATGAGGCAGGGATAGAGCCTGCAGGTTAATGAGATACCCCAACTGGAAGACAGAAATCTAAGAGGAAAGACTTGGAAAGCAGAAGAGGAAGGGGGAATGTGAGGGTCTTGATATTCAGGTGCTACTCGGTTTGAGAGAATTGCAAGGACGGGATGGGTTTCCAGTATTATAAAGAGTATTTGATTTGTTAGAGCATAGCTGAAATGACTCATCTACCTGGCAAAAAATAGTCTGCCTTTTACACTCCTGTTAAAATCAATACCAGACTATGTTCGGAACTCCGGTATGCTAGAAAAATGTGCCTCCTCCCCGAACTCCAAACAAAACACCAAAATCCAAAGGCACTCATGTTAGGATAAACAAACAGTGGAATCTCACTAACAAATTCTGACAAGTGCTTGGGTAAGCACTGTTAGAAAAAATCTGTCATGCATTTGAATAAAATCTATTAATAAATGAATGAGTAGAACTTAAATATAGAGAGGTAATACAGTAAAACAAATGGCCCTAGTACAGGAAGCTGTTCTACTACGCTGTTTTGAATAGACTCATGAAAGCAGCTTACCTTTTTGCTGAATCTTTTCAACAATCCTGGGTTGTAAAAGATGCAGTCATGTAAATAACTCTGACAGTTGCACTTTGACCATATAATATGAAAAATAGCTAGTTTTCCATAATTGCATTGTCAAAAAAATCCTCCTTCTTATCTGTATGCGACCTCCCACTACAGACAAGCAGAATACAGAATAAGCTGCACAGTCTGCAGCATTCAAGATGCTATTCTTACTGTTATTATCAGCAATGACGATTATCTGTAAATGTTCAACAGTAAATCCAAAGGAATAAATGGAAACATTTCTCCTAAGTGGTATATAACAATACGTGACATTTATATAGCACCTTTCATCTGTAAGAATCCCAAAGTGCTTTACAAAGTCTGCTGTGATCACTTCACCCACCACTGAAATGTAGCTGTCTCTATGTGTTGAAATTCAACTTCTATTCCACACCAATGCCATTGCAGAACAGTGTTTTTGAAAAAAGTGACAACTAAGTGAAATGCATTGAACTGTTCTTGTGAAAGCTATCATAGGATCCTCAGTGACAGCCAGTGGTTAAAGCTTTGGTTTGGCATCTCGAGCAAAACCCAGCAGATACTTCATCCTCCTCTGGCCTCATACGCGTCCTTCCCAGCCAGCACTCTCGTACTCTCATTCTGTTATTCTCAGAACACTGTGCCCATGGTGAGAAGGGCAGCTGCAAATATACTGACAGCACCCAGGTTCTGACTTTGCTTTTCTTACCTTTTAGCAGCAATGACTATCAGTTGAAGAACTACTAATGAAATCACACTGGTTAGCCTGGGTGTCTGGAGTTATCCGTAGAAAGTAAGGAAGAATGAAAATAGAATGATTAAAAGTTTATAGGACAAAAATGGGCATAACTAATCTGCAACTGTGCTTCTCTAAAAACCTTGGTCTGTTTGAGCCCAGCTTTATGAAATTAAGTACTAATCTGTCTGTCCTTACGAGGTTTTATATTCTTTTGCACAGTCTTAGTACTTAGTATCTATGTATTTACGTGAGGTATGCCTGGGCCCTCACTATGTGGTGACGGTAGGAACAGGTGCTGTGTCTGTACTGATAAATTAGAACAAGGGAACATTGTCAGGTATAGGAACTCATATATATTGATAAAATGATGGAACATTCTCCATGTTCTGGATCTACAACAGCTAATCCACTCCTGATGACCATACCTTCTAGGAAGTGTTTGAACATGTTCATGCTCTTCTGGAGGGTAAAAGAGTTTTTCACTCAACCTTTCTTTCAGCTCTCCTCTGGCAGTTGGCTTTATTGCCACAAAACAGTCCTAGGCACATTGAATTTTTATATATATACATATATATACACAAAAGTTATGTACAGAATAACTGAGTGCATGTTAAGTGTAGCATTTGTGCATTCCTGGATGTGATAAAATCTAGTATAAAAGTGGATTGAATCCTCTTCAAGAGAAACACATGGTACGCAGTATGAGTCATCTTGAAACTACTCTACCAATACTAATCAAACCATCGCACTGAAAATACATGTTCTTGCTGGAGGTTCCTATTACAATTTTCATCTTGCGGAAGGATGGGAGCAAGCCCAGGCAGGAGATCTGAACCCTGCTGAATTTTGGAGAGCTTAGCTCATGCTGCCGATACAGATTTGATACCTCCAACTCAGATTTATGTCCGTGATGTGTCACTTTAAAAATTCAAGGGCCCATATGTGTTTGTTCCACTGCAGTTACTACTTCATCTTTTGTGTCATCTCTTCTATGGTCTTGGCTGTTCTTTGGCAGAACATGCATTCCTTTCCTTTTAAGTGTAGGGAAACATTGGACATATGTTACCACTGAACTACAGAATGTGTGGGGACATCAGCTAAGTAGACAGACCATTTTACTGCTGAGAATGTTGTGGTCTCTGCTCTTCCACAGCTACAGATAAGGAAGAGAATTAAAAGTGTTATTTTGGAAGATGTTACTGACCTTTCTAAACCAAGCTGTTATATTTCTCTAATAGAACAAGTGCAGGTAAACTGATTCATATAAATTCTCATTCTGTACATAAATAGACAAAATGTAAGTGCTGTATTTGATAGGATACACTGAATGACTTGGTAAAGGTAGCTTTTATTCTTGATTTGTTATGTAAATAATAGATGAGAAAGTTACCCATGTTTCATTACAGCTTTTACTTGGTAGCTATATAGCAATAAAAGGGACGAAACTGAAGTGAATGTAATATACTGTAGCAGGTCACTTGAAATGTAACCTGAGCATAAGAACAGTTTATAAAGACATGCTCTTCTTCTGAGCTGAAATTTAGAAGACTTGAGTTTGATTCAGGTTCAGACTTCAAGTTCAAAGGTTTGTGCATCTGATGGGGGGGGGGGGCCGGAGCTAGGTAAGTATGTAGATAAATAAAATACCAGATAGATGCTATCAACCGCTTATTACTGTAAAAGTAAGAGAAACTATATTAAGTGCTTAAATGTAATTTTCCTTCTCTCAAGAAGCTTCAGCACACTTTAAAAATAGAGACAAGCATAAAGTAACAGCTGGATCCACCATGAGATATTCTGAGTGGCATCTTAAGAAAGCACAGTGTGAATACACTACCAGAGTTCATCTTGCACTTAAATCCAAAAAATTCTACAGTCAGATAAGTTTATGATGAATGTTTGATCTCTGAAACATAGACATTAGGATGTAAAATATCTCTTATTAGAGGTGTTAAATTAAGATGCTTAATAGGTTTTAATATTTTAAAATTAAAATTTAAGCTTGTCAATTTTGTATTAAAAATATCACATTTATTAGCTGTGACCCCACTGAAACAGGCTCACAGATTCTAGTTTGAGTTGTCTTGTATGTGTGTGTATGTATATGTATTTATTTATACCTGCTATTGTATATTTCATATTGAGCCCTATTTTAAAACTGAATGTGAAGATTGCAGCTACATTATGAAATGTCAGCTATAGGACTGCAGAAAGAATGGATGTGGCAACACTTAACTCTACCCACTGCACGTGTGTGTTACACACCAATCTTTATGTGTATTAGCCCATATCCATTCATGATCAATAATACTGCCTCATCAAACTCTTCTATACTTTTATACACACATATGTTTAGCACTCTTCAAGATATTTTAAAGATAAATGGGT
This sequence comes from Falco rusticolus, assembly GCF_015220075.1. Lineage (NCBI taxonomy): Eukaryota > Metazoa > Chordata > Aves > Falconiformes > Falconidae > Falco > Falco rusticolus. The sequence continues at coordinate 17,318,867 of NC_051193.1, read as the reverse complement.
CTAATTTTGGTCATGACAATTGGACCAGAACAATACAGTTGATAGATTTGGCTCCACATTTGAAATGTTAACCCATTACAAGGCAGGTCATAGCAAACATGCCAAAAAACAAAAAACAGGGAAATCTTACCACTTATTTTCCCAGTCTTCAAAGACTTCATCTTTGAGGCAGGAATTTATGATTCTGCTTTTTATATTTAATTATCATTTGACTAACACATCTTCAGTAAAAGCCATATCCTCCTTAAATTTTCCAAGGTGTTTTTTTTCTTAGTTGACAGGCAGTTGCTAATCACGTGTATAATACCCTGAGCAAATTTCAGGCCATATGGGAATAGAATAGCTTCCTGCATATTTTACCCCCTTCCATCCTTATTTTTACCACTTTATGTGAAAGACTGGTTCGCATTTGTGAATGAGGGTGTGTTTTGTCTGTGATAAGAAGAGGGACTGTGTGAATGTTAAGCCTTTAAACACAGGTGGTGAAGAAGCTTTCAAATTCACACATACAAAGACATTTACTGCTCTCTCTGCCTGCTTTGAAGCGCTCTGCAAAGAATCTGCCATGTACACACAATAAGATGCTCTTTATGCCAACCCTGGACAGAGATTTTGCAGGTTGCCTGGCAGAGAGGGCAGGGTGGCATGCTGTCCTCTGAATGCTGCACTGGGCTTTGCTGGTGATGTGGCTGCTGCTGTGAGGACAGGGGCATCAGGGTCTTCAGCCACTACCTAGCAATGACATGAGACCTCCAGAGAGTTTCTTTTGAGAACGGTCACTCACTCCTGAGGCTGGATTCAGAGTTTTAAAGCTTTTGCATATGGATTTTGATCTCCGAGTTGCCTTAACAAAAAGCTAATTCTGTAACTTCCTCTGCAAGGTCTGTTTGACTTTGCTGGACGAGGAACACTTGTTCAAAGCTAGCCCAGCAATCATCATTCATCACACTGTCAGTCACGTTCAGATACCAAGGTACCTTCAACAAACATTGTAACCTCTTGGTTGGTTATTAAATTAGTGTTTCCCACAAAGTTCCAGTAGTCATAGAACATTTTGTGAACTTTATGGGATTTATATTAACTCATAGCAATCTTTACAAGGTTGCCAGAAGGTGTAGAGAAACTAATGATTAGCTAGATTCTTCTTAGTAATTTAGAAATATTGATGAGTGCTAGTTCAAGTTGCTGTTACCAGCAGAGTACCTGCAGTCCTTGACTCCTGCTAAGAAGGAAGTTTTCTGCACTCAACACAATCTTACTTTTCCTTATTTCGTATTTCTTAATGTACAGAATACTGTTGTTATTATATCCGTCAAAATTAATTTTCAGCAGCTGCTGAAATCTTCAAGTCCTGCCAAAGACAGTCATCTACTACAAAGTGATGCAGTATTCTGCAAAATGCAAATGCAGTATTCTCCTCAAAAATTATTGTAAGTAAAATATTACAATAATTACCACTGATGTTGAAAAAGTCTTTTAATCTAGTATCATATGAACCAATTTCAGAAGCAGTTAATATGGCCTCATAACATGTATGTAGGTTATCGTGGACTCCAGATTTAGTCTTATTTTAGCACATGAAGAAAAGTTTAAGAACATTTAGACTTTGTTCAAACACTGTCTTATGTACAGTTCAGGAAAAGGTACATGTCTGATGGCATAATGACAGTACCACATGTACCTGTTCCCAGGGAAGGCTGTTTACTTAAGGCCTGAAGCATGGTTCAATTTTGAAGAAAACTTGACAAGGACAATTTCTTATCTGCCTTTACGAGCTGACAAAGCACAATAATAATAATGATGGGTGGTTGCATTCCAAGCTTCACTCACCTGAAATACCACAGAGCAATTTATGTATATTTGTTTGCTTTCACCATAGTATTACACAGCTAGGTGGGATTTCTGAAGAAACCCAAGAAATAAAGCATTCTGCTCTCAGAAGGAGTTCCTGAACTGTTTGAAGCTATATTCATTCATAGAATCAAAGGATCATTTAGTTTGGAAAAGATCTTTGAGATCATCAAATCCAACTGCCAACCCATGACTGCCAAAGTCCACCGCTAAACCACATCCCTGAGCACCACAGCTACTCATTTTTCAAACACCTGCAGGGATGGTGACTCCACCACCTCCCTGGGCAGCCTGTTCCAGTGACAGACCACCCTTTCAGTGAAGACATTTTTCCTGATATCCAAATGAAACCTCTCCTGGTGCAGCTTGAGGCCGTTTCCTTTTGTCCTGTCACTTGTTACCTGGGAGAAGAGACTGACGCCCACCTGTCTACAGCCCCCTCGAGCCCTGGGGAGCACCACTTGGGACCAGCTGCCAGCTGGATGGAACTGTCCACCACCACTCTTTGGGCCCAGCCGTCCAGCCAGTTTTTTACCCAGTGTAAAGTACACCTGTGCAAGCCATGAGCAGCCAGTCTCTCCAGGAGATGCTGTGGGAGAATGTGTCAAAGGCTTTGCTAAGGTCCAAGCAGGCAATATTTACAGCCTTTGCCTCATCCACTAGATGGGTCATCTTGTTGTAGGAGATCAGGTTCATCAAGGAGAACCTGCCTTTCCTAAACCCATGCTGGCTGGGTCTCCCCAGTTGTCTTGTACATGCCGTGTGATGGTGCTCAGGATGATCGGCTCCATAACCTTCCCTGGCACTAAGGTCAGGCTGACAGGCCTGTACTTCCCTGGATCCTCCTTTCTGCCCTTTTTATAGATGTGCGTCACGCTGGCTAAGCTCCAGTGTTCTGGGACCTCTCCAGTTAGCCAGGAGTGTTGATAAATGATGGAAAGTGGCTTGGTGAGCTCCTCCACCAGCTCCCTCAGCACCCTTGGGTGGATCTCATCTGGTCCCATAGACTTGTGCATGTCTAAGTGGAGCAGCAGGTGACCAACCATTTCATCCTGGACTGTGGGGACTTAATTCTGCTCCTCGTCCCTGTCTTCCAGCTCAGGGGTACTGGTCTTACTATTAAAGACTGAGGCAAAGAAAGCATTAAGTACCTCAGCCTTTTCCTCAGCCTTTGTGGAAATTCCCACCACACACCCCACCCCACCCTGTACCCAGTAAAGGATGCAGATTATTCTTGTCCCTCCTTTTGTTTCTAATGTATTTTGCTTCTCTAATCCTCACCCTCATAACCTTGCAACATCTTACAGTCCTCCAGAATTGCCTGCCCCTTCTTCCAAAGGTGGCAAACTCTCCTTTTTTCCCTGACTTCCAGCCAAAGCTCTCTGGTCAGCCAGGCCAGTCTTCTCCCCTGCCAGCTCATCTTTCGGCACATGGGGACGACCTGCTCCTGTGCCTTTAAGGCTTACTGAAGAATGTCCAGCCTTCCTGGACCCCTTGGCCCTTTAGAACTACCCCTAGCAATGCTGAGTTTTTCTGAGACCCCGTGCTTGGGAATGGGAAGACCATACTCCTGGTGCTTCCTTGCATCACTCCACTCTGGGATATTGTCACATGCATTGGGCACTTCCTATACATGGATTTCTTTTGTCTCCTGACTTAGAAAGGCTCAGCTAATCCTCTAGAGCAGTTTTGCGCTTTAATCCATCCCACTCCTCCTCTTTTCCCAAGATCTAAACCCTCATCTCCTTCTGCCTTTTGCTACATTCACTTAGCTGTGGGTGTCTGAGGGATATGAGAGATGCTTTGCCTGCTGCTCTCTGAGAAGTATCAACACAGAACTGCTCCCTTGAAACCTCATCGCTGGCAAGAGAGTGATTTTCTGCTGCTATCTGGCCCTGATCTCTATATGGTATTGGGAACAAACACTTCATCCTTCCCCCAGCATTCTCTTTGTGCCAGTTAGTTCTGAACTACAAATACAAGAGGTTGGTGTTTCCTGATCAGCTTTGTCATGGACATTCAAAATATCTAACAAGTAAAAAAGGCATTTATTTAGCTCTGGAAAATCTGTTCATAGGTATTTTGGGTTGAAGCAAAGTATTTTTTACTTGCTTGTAGAGCTTTTTAACCAAGATCACATACTAATCCGAAACACTGAAGTAACATCATTGCAAGATCTGCCATTTCTGCATTTTTGTCCCATAATCTTCTACAGAAGACAGTTCTGTCCTAAGTTTAGACCTTTATCCTTTAGCTGGACAAAGAGCCCTGGAGAGTAATTGGTTGCTTTTGTGAAGGAACAAGGATTGTCTGAGCTCCCTAACACACATCTTGTCACATTCAGGCAGTAAGGTACAGGATTTTAATGTACTTTCCCCCACTTTTCACTATGTGTTTTTGTAGTTTCCTACACCAGATGCTAAAATCTTTTTCCATGGATTGAACATTTTTGTATGGCGAGCTTGTGTGCCCAACTGACTCACCCTCTAGTTTTGAGCTGTGGATCAGTTTATCCATGATGCCCTTTGAAAGACAGAGGTATCAGTTGAGCAATCCAGAGCAAGCAGTTTCCTGTAATCATCTATGCCATCATCTGTGCTGGATCATGCAGCGGCTGATCAATAGAGGAGTATTTAAATATGTTAGAGCCTGAATCTGATATTCTACATGTTTAACTGCATAAACAGATCAATGGCACAGGATTGATCTCCATTGATATTTGGCAGTTTTCAAATACAATTAAACCACATTTGGAGTACTGAAAGCACTTGAAATAAACAACTGGGCACTATTTATAATTTAAAGAGCTACTCAAAAAATTTAATAGATCAAGTGGTTGTTTCAACAATGCCAGTGTCAAGGGAAAAGTTGAAATCCATATGCTGTATATAAATAGCAAACTGAAATTAATGGCAAACTGAAATCCAATGTGTTCCTTAGCACATATTATTATATACAAATATTTCAGTATTTATGATGATAAGGATATGCAATTAAATTGTCATTAACTGATATATATGAATGATTATGCCTGAGCAGAATCTGAGATTGGAATTATTTGTACAGGGTTTGCACAGATTCTTCAAAAGTATAAATGGTGCCATTAATAATTGGCTAAAAGTAAGTTGCCAGTTTATGAATGAGATGCAGTTGATAAAATGGCAACCTTAGCTTTCTCACATCCATGAAGCAGTGGAATGCAAGAGTTACCCAGCTGGTTTTTGGTTTCACTGATCCCTGTTGGCTGTATTCCCACTGTGTCTGACAGGGCTTCAGCAATTAATTCTCTGTATTCCAGAGCACCTCCGAAGGCTGACAGCTGGCATCTCTGTTGTTCCTTCTGAGAGCTTGGCACTAACATGTTTAGGCTACCATCAAAACTTGTTTGCTCAACTAGTGACAATCTAGGAATGTCCTTGGGTTGCCTTTGAGGGTAATGTCGTTGTCACCACAAAGGCACATCAGACGGCCAAAGGCTGCTGGGAGAGTTTGACTCATTGACATGCCAAGTAGATAGATACTGGAGGTCATAAAAAGAACCAGTGCCCACAAGTTTTCTCCCTGGCCAATTCAACTAAGTCACACCAGAGCTGATCAGAAGAATATTCATTTTGGGAAATAAGATTTATTGGCCGTTCTGGTCTCCCTCTGGGAGATTTGACACAGGACCACAGATGCAGTCACAACGAAACCTAGGGTGAGAGCTGCGGAGCTGATCCAGAACATGCAAGGTGATCAGGTTTACTTTCTAAAGAATTCTTTGCAAAGAAAGGCTTATGGTTTAAAGCAATTTTAAATACATAAAGGAAACACGCATCTGTAAGACTACTCTCTGCTATAAACCAAGAGCAGATCGCTGTAAACCCCTGTTTCTGTAGACATAGACCTGATCCATTACAAGGACACTGATTGTCAGCTCAGTAGTACATTTACCAGCCAACTTCATTTGAGCACAGGTAGATGTATTTATGCACTATATGCTGACAACATTCTGAAACGTATCTTGAACAGTATCAATGTATTTTCCTTTCCCAGACACTCTGAAAAAAATCCCATGTTTGTGCTAAGGTCTGTATCCTGAAAAGCTGAGCAAGAGGGGAAGAGATTTCCATGTGTACCATTTCCTTAATCCAATGCCAATGAAAAAAAAAAAAAAAGTTTGTCTTGTGATACAGATTGAGAAGAAGAAAATATAGCAAGCCTCTTTTGCCAGGAAGAAGGACTGGTTAAGAGTGTATAGACAGTAGGGATTCCCCATGTACGTTTGTCAGAGTGGGGACACTGCGGTCCTTGACTCTTCAAAGCTTCCCAAACCCCTCCTAGCTTCTGGAGGGTTCAGGACATGCATAAGAGTGTGTACCCTTCTACTGAAAGTGCATACATATTCTTCCCAAGGGAACTGCTTTTTCCGTTAATGATATCAGAATTACTTTTATGTGAGAGGCTATTACAGGGTGAGATCAAGAGGCTGTGTTCAGTATTAAACTCTGCACTGTTCCAATGGCCATGAGTACATCCCACCTCCAATCTGTGTTGCACAGAGCAGCACAGTGAAAACTGTACAACAGAAATACTTCGGCATTTTACCTGAAGAGACAAGGTGATGACTTATAGTACACCCTGAATAATATGTCTTCTCTGTGCTTTATCTGGCCCAATAAATGCTTATGCTTCTGGATGCAGGAAGAGCTGTTTGTTCTCCTCAGCTGACAACCCATTAAAAAGAAAATAAAGTAAACATATCAGAATTAGTCCCCTAAAGCTTCCATCAAGCCTTCTGCCATGAGCACTTTGCTGTTGGTTTTGGTTTTTTTCCATTGCCAGCTTTTGGCACTCAGGGGCAATCTATCTTTGGGAAAGAGAACAGTGTCGGTCTTCTCTAGGATGTACGATCCGGGAACTGAAAACAGACATTACCCAGAACAATATCAGAGGGCTGCATAACAAATAAGTAGCCAAAATTGTTGAAGAAATCTTCTTCAGGTGGTGAGCAGTACAATATATTTAAGAAAAAATACAAAACTTTGTATTGAGCAATTATAAGGTAACTAATAAAAAGAAAAATTTATTTCCTCACCCCACCCAGTAGTGATTAGTTTAAATCCTAAACCTGGGGCGGTTTTCACAGGATAACTCTGACAAATTATCTGACTTGATTATATTTCCTAAAAATAACGTTCCGGTTTTATTGTTCATCATCAGAAGGTAAAGAAAGAAGCATCAGCAGCAGAAAAAAAAATGAGGCGCTGTTTCACCTGATTTTTCTGTAGTGACTGTCAAGCAATGGGCTTTAGGACCTACTGGAAATGCAAACCCTCTAACAGCTTTCAGGCAAGCCCTTGTTTTCAGCTGATCATTACTAGTTCTGACCTTTTAAATCCTCTGCTGCTAAGGGAGAATCTGGTCTTTACAGAAAAGCTGTTCTGTATTCCATTCATAGACAACGGAGAACTTAACTATATTTACTGGTATTTAACATATGGAGCATATTTGCCTGGAAGGTAGATGAAATCTCCAGCATTTAAGATCAAATCAATTTGAATTTAAGGTCACATTTGCAGAAGTCAATGTTCCGTAAAATCAAAGAAGAGCTTAATTCTACTATTTTTTTTCCTGTCAATCAACTGTGTAGTTTCACACAGCGCAGTTCTGTGAGCCTTCCTCCCTGAAGGAATCTTTGCGCGCACAAACATTCAGATGGGAGGCAGCAGGATGATTTGGATCTTACTCACCTGAGTGGAGCTACGAGTGTTTAGGTCCAAGTCAAGCATGAACTGCGTTCTGCAAACGTCATGGTCTTAATTGTTGCTCCCACAAATAGTCTGTCATATTTCTGAGACTACTCACACAAGCAAGTATCTTGCCTGCTTAAAGTAAGGCTCTCAGGATCAAACCTCTTTTCCTCAGATGAGATGTATCCAATTTGGAACATCTAATTCATGTGCATCCAGGACTAAATAGAGAAAATAGGTTCATGTGATTTCAAGGTGAAAGTGTGTGTATCTTCGTTCATAAGCAAGTGCTGCTACTTCAAAGGAGAGGAGATTTGCAGGAATCAATGATCTGCAATATCTTTTTGCTTAAGGTGTAATTGCCATCTAACAGCACTTAGGGACTTTGCTATTGTGGAGGTCTGGGAAACACAAGCCCAAAATACAACTTTCTGGTTGGGAGATTTCTAATATTGGAACATTGTCTTTGCATGCTACTAACCTACAGCCTTTTCCCCTGGAAGTCTAAACAGGAGAGAAGAAAATAGGAGCTGCTGTTGATTTCCCCTTCCACTTTCCCTGTGAAAGTGCAATACAGCAGGTCTGAAAAAGACATTTATGTTGTTAATAATAATATTTTTGTCTTTATTTTTAAATCAAAATATTGATTACTTAGCCTTGGTGAAATAATGAAAATATATAGTCAAAGTGTAACAGAAAAAAGAAAATGCAGTATTAATTGCTCCCCCATGGTCTAGAATAAGAAGGATTTTTTTTTTTTTAACACAATGGAAACAAGAACAGAGAAATAGTGAAGAAAAGTGGGAAAAATTTGAAAATTCTTATTTAGTGGATTTTTAAGTGACATTATTCATACTGCGTATGAGATAGCCAATTGAAATGTGTCTAGCAGTATCTTCTGTTCTGATGAAAATTTGTCAGCTACTTGAGAAAATGTTTTTGAAAGATAAAAGAGAACAGGACACAGGACAAAACACTATTATCACAAGCACATTACTAACAGATTCCAGAAAAAGTTAACAGAAGCATCTTGCTGGCTGCTACTATTTAGATCTTAGTGTAACACATGGAAAACTGTAAACTTCTCTTTGTATTTTATGTTGTTTAGTTGTTGTAGTTGTTGGGGTTTTTTGTACTAGATGAAATAACTATTTATTTGAAGAAAACAACTGCTTGAGCATATTTTAGGAAGATGTCTTGAAGAGTATTTTTGAAAACCAATGTTGTCTTCGAGTAACATGTGGAGGAAATAAGCAAAGAAACAAGAGTTTTTGAAAGGAAAGGGGTGGGGTGGGTGGGTGTCCCTGTATGAAATGCCATATATTTGCAAACACATTTCCAAGCCAAGCCTTCTTCATTTCTGGGTGTGCTCTATCTTCCAGGAAAATAAGGATTCCACTTTTATTCACAATAGCCCTTCCTAACCTAGCATTCATTAGAAATCTTTCCTATTGCTGAGTTGAAAAACCACTCTTAACTCATCTCTGGCTGCTGGGATTTGAATCTGTGCTTCCATTCAATCTTCCGGGACAAATTCACCTCTGATGTAAATGAGCAGAGTTCCATTGAAGTCAGCTGTGTTTCTTTCTCTTGCACCAAGGCTTAATTTGATCCTAGATGTTCAGATCACTAAGCTATCCCCTCTGGCTTAGCAATTCTCCAGTTGAAAGATTACTTTCTGACTGTGAATGCCAATAGTCTTTTTACTCTGGTAGCTGAAGAAGTAATAAGCGCATGTAAGAGTTTCATGAAGTGCTTCACAGGTGGAGAGAGCCCATTGCGTTCTGGAAGTGTCTCTTACCCTTCAAATGAAGAAGAGGAAGTCTGAGTGAATGAAAGATTAGTGTATTTTTGTGACTTCTACATCAAAACCAAACAGTTTGCACCTTTAGAGACAAGGAGGACCATTGTAACTCCTTTCCCTACAGCACTCATTCAGCTCTGAATCAACAGAGCTTGTAAGCCTCTGACATACAGAATGACCTGAGGGAGAAGAGGGAAAGAAGGATGTAATTGTGACAATTAATCTGGAAAGGCATCTGAGAGAACAGTGTCTTTAAAGAAAGCCTGTTAATGATCTTGGTTGGACTACAGTAAATCTAGAGCAATGTCACTGAAATCAGAAGATCATCCTGTACTTGTTGTTTATAACCTGGATCAGAATTTGGCCTGGATTTGGTTATTCATACTGGACTAGCCTTGGTAATTCTAATCACAGCTCTCTAGGGAGAACGTCAATAGTTGTAATTAATAACAAATTTTAAACAAAACAGCAAGTATTTTCAAGTGCATAATTAAAAATCCCCAATGAATTAACAATGCTGTTTTGCTACTTTTGCATTTTGCTACAAAACCCGCAACATATTTTGAGAAGGGATTTGTGTAGTGCTTATCAAGAGGGGAAGCAGAATCCATAACATGCACAGATCTGATCAGTAGGTTTATTCTAAGACCTGTTATATTCTACAGAGGAGTCAGGTCATCAGAAAGCAAAGCAACATGATCTCCAAAGCAGAAGGAAGACAATGAGTCATCTATCATTTTTATCTATTTTACATTAAGAGATTAACAAGTCTGGGCAAGAAGAAAAATGTAGAACAGGAGTACATTCCCCTTCCCGATAAATGAGAGCATTTATGAGTCCAAAGGAGCTCTACAGCTAGAAGCAAGAGGAGCTCTCATATGCTGCTCCCTTTGTCCATGCCTCCTGTCCCACTGATGCAGAAGCAAAGCCAGCCTGTCCACTCACTCCTCCCGTAAGAGGGGCTGCAAGCCAAGGAGGGAGGTGCAGAATCCAGTCTGTGGCCTATGTATGTACCTACAACAGAGAGGACTGCGAGCAGGTGCCTCTCATCCTGCCAGTCCCAATTCCTGATGCAGGATTTACTGGACTTAATGGAAGACACACTGACAGCAAAGCCATAGCTAACACATAATTTAAATAATCCCCGATTAACTAGTGAAATGATAATTTTAGGAAGTATTGAGTGAATTGGAAAGTGTGGAGTCCCACTGAAACATAATATTGATTTGATGCCTTTTAGTTTGTTAGAGATTGTAACTAGCAATTCTGCTCACCTATTTACTCTTCCCAAGTTATTTATTATTGACCAGAAATAGGTCTAGATAAGAGCTGTTAATACAGATGTGCCAGATACTGCCTAGATCTGAATGGGGGAATGAATGGTTGGAGGTGAACCTAAGACAGGTCTGGGTTGTAGTCAAGGCTGTTTAGTTCCATGTTTTCCAAGCCTCTCAGTCTTCTAACTTGCATGTTGCAGTTTCTTGGAATAGTCTCCGCATAAATATGATTGTTCAAATGTAAATTAGAACACAATGTCTTAGCCCCAAGCCACTTCTGACACCCTGGCATTAACGATAGCCATTGCTGGAAACCTTAGAGATCGTATTTTGAAATGGTAGTAAGCTTTTCAATGAGAGGTTGTACTGCTTGGTGTAGAGGAAGGGTTTGGGAACCCTAGCTTCTTGGCTGCCTTTAGCATGGTCACTTGTATGGGCTCGATTGCTCTGTGGGCAAGGAATCTAACATAAAGTGCTATAACCGAAACTTCCCACTCGCCGTGTCAAGGATTAGTCCTAGCTGATAAATGGAAGCCTAGTGGAACGGTATGAGCCTGTTAGACTCAGTGGCTGCTGCCATTGTTTCTCTGACATTGCCCGACACAATGAGACGTTAGGTCTGGATTTTAATCCACCTCTGTTCTTAGGAAAAATGCAGTTGGGAGATTTAAGATCTGGTCCTGTAAATTCTGTTTCACATGAGCAATCTCACTGCAGATTAAAGACTAATCATAGATGGATTTGGAGGATTGGGCCCTTTGATTTCTCTTCATGTTAAGGCTCCCTTTTATCTGGATCATCCTGTTGATTATCCTTCTCCATCTTTTGCATAGGGCATTAGAAGTAATGAGCAGGAAATAAGATTTTCTGACTTCAACTTAATCAGTAACATGTGTACTTTGAAAAGTTACATTTTTACATGACAAAGAACGCATCATCCAAAGCAAATATCTCCAAGGTATTTGGACTTGCTTCTAACCGACAGCTTGGGCATTATCACAACTGTGCGGCTGCTGTTTGTTCTGACTCACAGACACTGTGACTGTTTGATAAATGTTACCTTTTTAATTCTTGATAACATTATGAAAATGTTAAGAAATGTTACAGCAGATAACCTTTCTAGACCAAACAGCTGCATTAACTATGTGAAGTTAATAACTGACTACAGGACATTTACTTAATTTAGCTTTAAAACAAGTTTTGCTCACACTACTCAAACTTTCCCTTTATTTTTATCTCCTTTTCTCCAAGGCCACAGATAAGATTTTCCTCTTTCTTACTTGCAGGTCAGCTTTACATGACACTCAAGTCTACCTACAACCAAAACCAAATATTTATGGGTATGTGGGTATGAAACACCATAATGATAAATGTATGATAATACACCAGAATGAAAGATTTCAAGACAACAGTGTTTGCTGTCTGAGCTGGACATTTACTTAGTCTGCGTAGCCAGGAGCAGGTACTTTGATATAAATCAGATGAAGCGTTTTTGAATGGATAAGTCTATAGCCTGAAGTATGACTTCAGGGATCAGGACATATGGGTGCACAGGTGTCATTTTGCAATGAAAGCTGCTAATGCTTTCTGTGCATGTCTAAAAACACTTTGTTTCAAGGTTGTGCTTCTGAGGATATAGCTCTGCAAGTTTCTTTTAAAGAATAAAGTGCTAAATAATGGATTAAAGGCTAAAAAAGGATTTGAAAGGTCTTCACCATATTTTTAGCACATTTCAGTTATACTTTTTACTCCTTAGAAGCACACTTCCAGACTGTATTTAAATTTGAAGCATGTCATGGCATTGCATATTCTTAGAATGATCAGATAGGCTTGGAAAATTTAATGTTTAACCTTCATCAATTATTACACAGAGCTCCTCTAACAAAGCAGGTGCTTGATTTTAAGCGTGTTAGTAGCCACACTATATTTAGTCTTAAACACTTTGCCAAACTGAGCACAAGTGGACTTTCACGAAATTCACAATAAGTCCCGCAAAAAGTATTATTGTATCCTTTGTTTTATGCAGATTTGTAATGAATGTGACTACCAGAATGTTCAAATTCGCTGCTTTTGCTGCCTGACAACCTAAGTAGAAAATCTCTTCCTCACTTTTGTCATTAACAAGAACACAAATCATGTCCTTGCTCTGACTATCTCTCAGGAATTCTCACGGGAATCTGACAGTCAAAGCACAAGTTTCACTGGTGTTGAGTGTTTGTGAATGGGGCCTTGTTACTATGAAGTGCTCCGTGCTGGAGCGTGGCATTGTTTTACACAGCGGGGAGCTAGGTTTGAGGCTTTAAAAAAAAATATCACTCTTCAGCTAAAAAGAAAAAAAAAGAATAATGAGGTGTTGCAGTATTTATATCATATTATACTTCTCATATTAGGGGAAACCCCAGTAGTACAGCAAGAAGGAAGTGATAGTTCTGTTAACTGAATTTGTTAATACTGGCTGTCTTCTGTCATCCTCATCAATGTACTGACTTCTTGTTGAGTCCTTATACTGCAACAACAAGGATTAAAAATGTCAGTAATTGCTAACTGTCCTACCAAATTTTTATCATTTTATCCTGCTGTGTGAAAATGGCTTAACTTACCAAGGAAACATTTCATTTCTAGGCATGATTAGTTGATTTCCATAATTAAATATATGAGAAATATGCTTGACCGTTGTTGCTCAAGCTGTATTTTGAGGAACTGATAAACTTCTGTCCTATTTTTCTAACAGATATTAGAGTCAGAGGGTCTATAATTGGTGGCTGAGCTCAGCTCCTATGTTTTACTGAACTACTAGTATACAAACAAAGGTTCTTACCTTTAGATTTAACAAAGATATATTTGATATGATTTATTATAATCCATGTCAATCCAATAATACCGGGGCTCTGGTCCCAAAAATGTGCTGACTCAGAAACCTTACTTTCAGAAAAGGTTACTTCCTTTAACAACATAATGTAGAATTTGTAATTTACTTGCCAAGAATCACCACGTCTGTTTGAATTGTATTTCTGATAATTGTACTATAGATCCTCAGGGAGCCTCCAGTATACTCCTGTATTGCAGAAGCTCAAAGACATAAAATGCTTGTCACCTCATAGAGTTCATGTTACAGAAGTTTTTTGGTTTGTTGGTTGCTTTTCTTTTAAATTATAAAACATGGGAAAAAATGGCTGTTTGGCAATATAGTACATGGCGTTACGCTGATGGCATTATTCCCCAGGCCTGCAGGTCACTGTTTATTTTTGGACAGTAGTATTCCATTTGCAGAAACAACAGAGGCTTCTCCAAAAGAAAGTATGGATACAGCCAAGTCAGGAAAAACTATACATTTAAGTGACCACAATCTGGTGCTGTCATTTCTTTTTCATATCCCACTATAGAATCATGCCAGTTTATGACACCTTACATAATCATGCCACTTGGGACATATTTGGACATGGCAGTTTGACGGTATGGGTCAAGCACAAACAAGGAACATCTTATCTACTCACTATACCAAACAGTGCTTAATTGGTTCTAAAAACCTAGCCCTGAAAATCTGGAGCCAGTTTGATGATATCTTCCTTCAAAGAGTCTAACTCATTTGATGATCTGGTACCACTGATTTTGCTCTTGGATCCCAGATAAGCTTGTAGGTATCATAGAATCATAAAATCATTTGGGTTGGAAAAGACCTCTGAGATCATCAAGTCCAACTGTTAACCTATGACTGCCAAGTCCACTGCTAAACCACATCCCTAATCACCATATCTATGCGATTTGTAACACCCCCAGGGATGGAGATCCACCACCTCCCTCTGCAGCCTGAGCCAGTGCCTGACCACCCTTCCAGCAAAGACATTTTTCCTAATCTCCAATCTAAGCCTCCCCTGGTGCAACTTGAGGCCGTTTCCTCTTGTCCTGTCACTTGTGACCTGGGGAAAGAGACCAACCCCCCCTCGCTGCAGCCCCTTGCAGCAGCTGTGAGGAGCGATGAGGTCCCCCCTGAGCCCCCTCCTCTCCAGGCTGACCCCCCCCAGCCGCTCCCCATGGGACCCGTGCCCCAGCCCCTTCCCCAGCCCCTGCCCGGCTCTGGACACGCTGCAGCCCCTCAATGTCCCCCCTGCAGTGAGGGCCCAGCGCTGACCCCAGGGTTCGAGGGGCGGCCGCACCAGTGCCCAGCGCAGGGGGACGGTCACTGCCCCGGCCCCGCTGGCCACGCTGTGTCTGACACGAGCCAGGCGCTGCTGGCCTCCTTGGCCACCCGGGCCCCCGGGGGGCTCATGCCCAGCCGGCCCAGGCAGCCCCCCAGGCCCATTCCCGCCGGGCAGGGCCCAGCCGCTCGCCCCAGGCTGCAGCGCTGTGTGGTGCTGGTGTGACCCAAGTGCAGGACCCGGCACCGAGCCTGGTTCAGCCTCACACAATTGGCCTCGGCCCATTGATGCAGCCTGTCCAGATCCCTCTGCAGAGCCTCCTGCCCTCCAGCAGATCAACACTGGCCCCTAACTTGGTGTCCTCTGCAAACTCAATGAGGGTGCACTCAATCCCCTCATCCAGATTGTCAATAAAGATATTAAACATTTTATTTTAATGTTTCAATGGCTGCAATATTGAGCCACCAGCTGAATGGAGCTCCATTCACTACCACTCTTTGGGCTCGGCCATCCAGACCAGCTTTTTTACCCAGCATAAAGTACACCCGTTCAAGCCGTGAGCAACCAGTTTAATGCAACCAGAATGCACAACCTACTAGATTTGCAAAGGTAAATCCCATTATTTCCAGATGTGGATGTTATTGCAACTGGTTAATAAGAATGATCTTTCAGGATTTAGCAGTTTGGAACAGTAGCAAAGTCCAAAAGCACCAGAAAAAACTATGGGAGAGAGGCTGAGCAGCCTTAATTTTATTTTTTGTTCCCTCTCTGTCTTAAGACAAACCCTATTATACTGGTTTCTCAACTTGTTCTGTAAGCCCACTGCCATTCTTGCAGCATGATATGAATGACACCATATCCTCTTTATATTTTTGTAAAGTTCAAAGTACAACAGAGATAGAAGAGCTGGAGAAGATGATGGTTTTATTTCCTAGAAACTTTACTATCAGTTACCAACAGGGCTTGAAGGATCCTATCCTATTTAGATTTCTTGAATGAATTAAAATTAACATTGGTATCTGTTCTTATTTCCAGTGTGGCAGTCCTTAGCCTTTTCAGTTGTAGTTTCTTGATTTTTACTTGGCACCATTTAAATTTTAACCTGAAAAAATAAATTATTTCCTTTTAGCAGAGTTCTGATTTACCTTGTATATACTACTATGGCATCACTGGAGATGTGCTTAACTGTGGTGACATATTACATCTGTTGAAGTGAACATCAAAAAAACATTTAATCACTTGTAATGTTTTCTCCTTGTCTGGGCCAGGGATTTGTAAGGGTAGGGTTCTGCTAATGCACACTTCTGCCGGGAAGCTTCCCAAGGAGGGGCACAAGAGATGCTAAGTGGCAGAAGGAGGATGAGTAGAAGCCATTAACATTTCCCCAGCAAGGTCAGATTTGATGTTTCCTTTGTTTGTAATATCCAAATTAAGAAGATGCTTCTGTGCTCTGAGTGTTGCCTCTACATAAACATACTCCTGGGTAATCTCAGGCTGGTCACATCTCCTTACTATTAGCCACCCATTAACAAGCTGATTGAAAAGGACCCAACACAGCTTACACAAAGTGCTGACTATTTTCCAGGAAGACTGAATTTCTCATCAGCTTCATCAACACTTCAGACTATCAATATACAAAATAAACCATTCCCGTTCCGAAAGGCTATGATCACAGGAGAAACCTTTGCATTCTTTCTTTTTCTTTTATTGCAAACATCTTGGGGGAAAAAAAAGGTGTTATCTTGCTTGCTTTTTTTTTTCCTTTTTTTTTCCTGAAGCCAGTATTACCAGCCATTTTACTTGTACTTTACTATTATTATCTAGGTGATGGCTGTGACATGTTGATCATATATGGCAGTGAGAAAATTGATTTCCCTCAACAGAAATGCTTCCAATTTTCCCAGGGCCATAATTTTATGTCCACAACAAAATAAAAGGGTCATTTTCCTTAAGATGAGGGAATTGAAATCTTTGATAAAAGCCATAGTAAATGTTGTACTTCTGATTGCGGAAACTGCAGTTTTCACAAACATCTCTCCTGTCTGTTCTGTGTGTATGTGCGTTTCTGGAGAGTATGTGGGGATGAGAAAAGGAGAGAGAAAGGAGGCAAAAAGCAGCTTTTGAAAAGACTGAAGTTGCTTTAAGAAGTTCTGTAAATCTACAGATTCTTCCTGGACACAAACATTTGTTTTCTCAGGAAAATTTAGGACTCTATTGGTAGCTTTCAGTCAAGCTTCTCCTTTTCAAAAATCACTCTAGTTAAAGCCATACTTCTCAATCACCTGTTTTGAGATATGATTCCCTAACTTTCTGACATGATTTTAAACAATAGATTTGGAAAATTTTTATATATATAAAATTGTAAAAACATGCATTTCTTAAGAGACTATAGCCACAGTACACCAACAAAAAAGGACAATTAAATAAACATAATATTATTTTTTTTCTGAAGGAGGATCTCTTCTATCCTTAAACAATTCTGTAGCTCTATTTACTAAATTACTATCTCTAGGGAAATACAGGAGCTATTGGCTGGTGAGACTAAAAGCTAATTAAGACTTATTAAGCTAATTAAGACTGATTCTTCTGATAAAAAATTCTTTAAACATATACTAGACATCTTTTAAGTGTTTGTTTGTTCTCTGACTCTCTACATTGGCAAGTAGAGAATGTCTGGGAAGTTGACCAGGCAGTCTGCAAGCAGGGGTTTTTTCATTTAAATTGGATTTGTTCAACAGTCTGAACAAAATGTATGCAGAATCCTTGAATATTCAGGACATCCTGAAAACTGACCTTTTGGTACTCTTCTACGTTGATCTTTTATGTCCATAGTCCCATGTGTAAGTGTAACGTGATAATGTCTCACTAGAAGTTTTTGCCTCTATAAAACTACACTCTTTGATACCTCACTTCTACAAGATGAAAGATTCCCATAATTGGCCTCATCTCAGTTTGGTTTGTGCAGTGGCAAGGGAATTGTGCCCAATCAAAGTTGTGCTTCCAGAATTTACAGTGAAGGAGTGTTTGAACAAGAGACAAAGCATGAACGAGCCTTTCCCTATGAGTCTGACCTAAGTCTAGTACCTAGAGCCAAATATAAAGAATAGCCATTATTCTGACTGAAGCACAGTATCAGGTAACTATGAAGTTTTCTTTTACTTTCGTATCAGTGGGAGAGAGTTTACTCAGTTTGACGGCTTGATGGTTTTTACTTGGCTGCATTTCTTTGTACATTATGATGCTCCACATTTTCAAAAGTTGGTGGAAACTGAAATGGTTGATATTCTTTAAATCAGATTTTTTTCAAGCTTTCCTGTGCTTATAGATAGGGACAATATATGCAAGAATCCAGCATATAAGGAACACAGAAGTGCAAAGGTAGATTAAGATGCTGAGATGCTGCTAACATCTAAAGAGAACAGTAGTTTGAAAGTCTGGCCCGTCCTTGCATGTTATATATGTATTGTTTGCAACATCCAGAAGATGTGTATTTAACAGAAGAGTTAATCTTGTGATCTCTTTGCTTTATTTCGTCCGTACTCAGAGGGGAGAGAGCTGGAGGTGAGTTCAGAGGGGTAGGTTGTGACTGTTTCACCAGTGACATGAATAGGAGGCAGTAAGTCATGTAACAAGGGTAATGATGAAAAAAAATTCAGAACAGCTTTTTTTGAGACAGTAATTTTCATAGAGCCAAGAAAAAGAATTCTTTTTTCTTTTTGACTTGGAAGGTACTTTTTGATTAATATCATATTAATGAAATCATAGTTCTCATAGTTTTCTCTATCATCAGTGAACTAGATTGCAGCAAGCACTGAAAAAGAACTAAGGGCATATCTTTTACAGAGCTAGTGCTGGGAGAGCTTAGTTATAAGAAGACTTTTGCATTTGTGTTCTCTGCATGGTATATGAGAGAATAGATGGGACTAGGTGTCTGGTTTGCTGCTGATTTTCACTTTTTTACTGAGGTACCCCACACAGGTTCCCCTGTGCATGATTTTTACATGCTGAACTAGTGGAGAATATACGATCAAGGGAAGTACATCTTAAGGAGAAAAGAAATTCTGCACTGTGTTTAGAAGTGTTGGGAAAGAATCGCCAATAAAAATGGAAAAAGCATGTGCAATCAAAAGCAAGAAGCACTTTCTGCTGGAGTGAGCAAAAGAGAGGTAGACAGGTTTAATATGACATTATGTCTCATCAGATAGAGCAAGCTCTGTAGCATAAAAAGAAGGCACTCGAGAGGCAGAAACAGATGCTACATAAGGCTTTTCTTTTTCTTCCTAGAAAAGACACACTCTTGAGCTCTCCTCTTAACTATTACTTCAGAAAATAGTACAAGAAAGAAAAAGTTTGACTCTGAGGTGACATTGATACCAGCAGTGACAATATTGCTGACTTTTGCTGTCCTGCCTCAGAGAAAAGGAGGACTCAAACACACTGAAATTTTCCTGGATAGCCAATAGCAGCCTAATTTGATCTTGGAGACTAACAAATATGTTTTATATGGACTGTGTTTTGCCACTCTTTGTTAACTGTTTGGAAATGTGAATTGGAGTCTATGGTACACTGGGAGTAATCACCCATTACAGCTGAGAGTGGGTGATGGGAAACGAGACGGCAAAAGGGAACAGATAGTGCCAGGGATGCTTGGAAATCTTAGGGTTACATGGTTATGCATAGTCTGCACTCCCTATCCTCCTATTCCCCAAACGTTTTAAGGGCGACTCTTGCAGCATCTTTTCTTGTGCAAATGCAAAACCATTTTGAGATAGCAAATAGCTTTGTGAAATGGTTTTCAGTACTGGGTAGGGCAGGTTCTACCACCAGTTGCATCTGAGCAATACTTTTCACTGCAGCGAGCTCACACACATGTAACTGAGAATGGAACTGGACTGCTTCATGTATGGAAATCAATAAACATGTTTGTGATCCAGTTGGACTCTGGCTCTTTAACAGATCATTTCTACATGAAACAATTTCCTAGAGATTTTTCCAAAAGACAGGGAATGTATTTGTCAAAGTACAACTCTTTAGGGTTCCTTGGACCACTGGAGACTACCTAGTTTGACCCAACAGGCAGGATTTTTTTTAAAAAAAAGCTGATGAATATGTACCTCATTAAATAATAATAATAAGGTTATTGGTTATTCCTAATTCCACTCAAATTTACCACCTTAAGTCACCTAGATCCCAGATTTGTCTGGCTAAGTTCCAATAGCCCTTACAGGGGCCAGATTTCAACTAGCAAATGTTTTACAACAGGCATTGTTTCTTTGAATATAACTGTGATATAAATAGCTGGTATTCATAGCCGAAATAGGACAAATGCATTGGGAAAAAAAGTCTGAATTGAAAGGATAAGAAACTGACGTTCTGGAAAAGTAAAAAACCATTTTGCTACATAGTCATGCAAAAAATATTTATGGAAGTGCTCCTTTCCAATGCTTCAGTTCACATCCTGTGCTATCTCTTTGAAGGAAAGTAAAAATACTTGCCATTGCCATCCTTAACATTTGTCTGTTACTTTCCTCACAGAATTTGCATTCTTAAAATGGCTGGTCATAACTGCTTTTCACTAAAAACCTAGCTAGACAGGACCCCAAATAGAAAAAAATCTATTTGATGCACGTAATCCTTGAGCCTTTGCAGTTCTCCATACAGAGGTGGATTTTACCCAGAAAGTTATGATTAGTGAGGGTTAATCATAAACAAAGAGATTAGTAAAAAGCACCCTTTTATCACATAAATTTGATAACATGAGAGTTTTGTGTATTAGATCATTGTTTTGCAAATAGCATAGGACCTATTTAGAAGAAAAAATTCAACTGGTATGATAGAATTTTTTTTCCAAAGTGCTTTTATTTGCAAGGCATACTTCCCTAAATGAAATTTATAAAATGAGAAACAATATATTTAGAAAAAGAGAGCAGTGTATGATTTCCAGATATGTAACTGTGGCTGTTGCCAAGGCACTCTCTCCTTTTGGAAATTAGGTCCAGAAAATCAAATGTAGCATACACGAAAATAAGCCTCACCCAGCAGGGTTGTTTCTGAAAGTTTGGGTCTGACTGAAACATAGGTCATCCAAGCCAGAATCAAGGAACTGAATTTCCTAGTTCCCATTTTATGCTCAGCTCTTCCAGATATATTTCTTGGTGGGCAGTTTGCCAGCATGGGGTAATGTTACCAGAAAATATTATTTCTTTCTCTTAGTAACCAAGAGAATCACTGAAACAAAATACGTTGGCAAATGAGAAACAAATGATCAGGCAACACGGCTGGTCAGGCAACATTTAGACTGATTGTCTAAACAACAGTGGGCAAGTGGTTGGCACAGCCAAGGTAAGAATCAAGGAAAAACCTCAGAAAATGTTTGAAAGACTAAGGCAAAGCTTTTTCCAGATCTCTTGAGGGGGTGTGCTTTACTGCATTATGCTCCATCTGTAACACAGGTTCCCTCCCTCTCATCCTGTTGGAAGCTGTGGAATATCACAGGGCTAGTAAGCATGGACCAAAGCAGTAGACTGCATTATACATCCATGTAAATTATTTGCTATGCATCTCAACTAATCATATCTATTAGGTTACTAAGCCCTTTCTGCTGATGGAGCTGTGTAAATGGGACATAATGGAAGAGAAAATTTAACCTCATATAAGTAATAATGTTATACCTATGTCTCTGTATCCTGCTGTAGTACTACAGATTGTATACTGTTTCTTGTTTATCTATTTGGAACAGTGCACTGAAACCTTATATAAGAATAAGGCTTTATTTCTTTTGTGATTTCTAACTGATTCTTCTCTGTTTCTCCTCAGCCATCTCGTCCAGCCATATCTCGTAATTATGTAGCATCAATTTGGTGAAATATTATTGTATATTTTTCTGACAGACTGGAGACAGAGGTGGTGTATTTGGGGCAAGTAAAATGTCAGATTATCACTTAAGGAACTTACAGTGGTGGTCCTACCATCAGGTACGCTGGTACAAATTGTTATACAAGAGAGGAGCCTGATTGCTTACTCCTCACTATATAGAAAAGAAATACCTAAATTCAAAGCTGGAGGTTGGAACCAAAAGGACAATTCAAAAGCTAAAGCAAAATCCTGTACCTCTCCTTTTTTACAGGTAACAGGGCTCAGTAACTGTTATTCGAAGTCATACAGCACCCCAACACGCAATAGGCATAAAGTGAGATTTTTCAAAACCACTACACATCTAATTTACATTGACTGAAGATCCCATGAGACACCTAAATACCTCTGGACAACCTTACGGTGTTAATCCATAAAGCTTGCTTATCTTCCTCTTTCTCACATTGTACAAACTCCTGAGTTTTACCTTGTGAAACACTACAAATTCCTGTTCCTTTGATTAGGAGGCCAGTTTCACATGTAAACAATTTTCAGCTATTCTGGGAAACCTTTGTAAGCAATGCTTTCTTTTCCTTTTAATATTTGGTGCAGTTCTCTGCAGCCATCCCGCTGCTGAGCATGCGGATCAAATTCAGATCAAGACAGTGCGATGCAACAAGCTGAATTTCTTGACTGACCTTCAGGTCTCTCCCTCCATTGCAATATACAGCTTTCTGTTTTGCTAAGTGAAAGTCAAGACACAGAGCCCAAGTGAAAAGTGATTTTTTTTCACTCTTCTGCAGAAACAAAAAGGTTGCTTCTTTATGTGAGAAATTCTTTTGCTTATCTCTACTGGAGACTGAATTGTTTATTGTATTGACTGCACATCATTGTGGGCTGGGTTTTAACAGATATGACAATTTATCTGTATCAAGGTTGGGGGTGGGGGAGACTGTTTTGATGTATTAAATACCTTTGCGATCATTTTTTTCTTTCTTTCTTTCCTTCTTTCTTTTTTTTTAAGCACTAAATCTCAGCATGACTGTATCCTGCAGTGGAAAATTACTACCCATTCAGAAATGTGCCTTGTTGCATTACGGTCGTATATTTGAAGACTCAAAGCTCTATCTGCAGCACAAAGGCAGGCTCAACAAATGACTTAGCATCTTTGATCCTTTACCACAAATACTTTATGGCAGCTTTTTGTACTTGTTACAATCAAGGTATACTTGTGAAATTAATATTTTTTGCTCTTTAGCTTATGTAAGTTATGCATCTTCATTAAAATAGGATATTGCAGTTAGTATCTACCTGAATTTGTTTCTTCTAGTGTCTGAATTACTCTCTGAACGAATGAACAAATGAATGTTTTTTCAGCACCAGATGACAAAATTTACCACGTCCTATCTCTTTATCAAAAAGGTTGCCTGGGACAATGTTTAAAATAAGTTATCTTTTAACACCAAATGCAGAGGGGCACATTCCTTCTCAGCTCTGAATGTAAGATGCAAAAGGTAAGAGTATCCAGCTACACCTACCCTTTTTGGGGGTTGATTGTTAAGAATTTCTCTCTCAATATGCACTTGGATCCACATTAGAAGCAGTCGGAAGCTTTTAAGGGGAGAAAATCTCAGGACAGTGTACAAAATCAGAGCCAGGGTCGTGACCTTGACTATTGATCCAGCCTCTCTTATTTCCACAGCTTGCTGAGGCTTGTTCTTCCAACCTGCTGGTGTACATTAGAGCAGAAATCCATAACATGGCCATGTTCATCCAAGCACAGGAAGAAACTAAATTAAATGTTAAAAAACAATCTGAGGCTAGAGTTGGAGACAATTCATCATGATCCTAGACGTCAGGCAGGTAGGATGACCAAGAGTTCCTCAGCCAATAGACCCCAAACAGAATATGTTCTCTCACTGCCTCATTTGTCAGGTACAGCACAGATAGTCGGAAAAACACTGAGGAAAAAAAGTCTACCGAAGGTCAGCATTTTAATTCCCAACCATGCACAAATATTCATCTTTTGGAATGCAGCCTGTAATTGAGGTTTAGGGGAGAAAGGGAGGGAGATGAAAAATTATGTGCCAATAATATATGAGCAGTCAAAATTAGGAGAAAATAAAACTTTTGATGGAAAAAATGTGCTAAATATTGGGTCCAACTGAGTTCCTACCACTTTGGAACCCAAGTTTCGGTGAGAGAATTTGACTACAGACTTGAGTAACCTATTAATATTGGCAGTCAGTCACTTTTTCACTTTCAAAAGTTATCTCAGTGGAGTCCTAACCTTTCTTCTTGATAAAAGGCGTTTGAAAGTATGTAATCTGTGATTCATAGAATGAACTCAGCATGTTTAATAAGAGAGAGGTTCTTTAGGCTGGTTGAACTGTTTAGAAACTGCCTTTTGCTGCTTCTCAAGCTGATGTTATTTGTACTGGACACAGAACGTGTTCCTTATATACTCATCCAAAACCTGTAACCTAAAGAATACTTCACAAATGGCAGTTTTTTCTTCTGGGAACTAGAAAACATAACATACCTTGAAAGTACCGTGCAAATACTATAGTGATTGAAAATGGTCACAAACCCCACTGCAATCCACATAGCTGCTGTTCTAATTTAGCTAGCTGGTGAAAAGAAGAACTTGCCAGTTTTGTGAACATGAATTACATTTCCTGTTGTGGTTGAATTGTGTTCTCTCTCAAAACATTGATAAGCAGGTATCCGAGCTGAAAATAGTCTACTGCCCTTTAATTTTATTCCTAAGTTATGTTACACCATTTGTGCGTTATCAGCATGTGCTGTTAAACCTCATCATGCTGAATGCCAATCTGATGAAACATAATAAGACATAACACAGTTTGACAGCTAATATTTAAAGAAGAAATCTTATCTCTCACTATCTAAATAGCAAAGGGCTCCCATTCAGACACTTACAGATTCTTAGTGGATATCTTGAGAGAACAGTTAACCCAAGCTTTCTTGGAATGCTTCCCCAGTATAGAAAGCAGCTTTGTACATGTGTGAGCTTAAAACAAAACGCACTGTTACAGATTGTTAAATTCACACTGAACAATTTCTGAACTGCCTTTTTAATTTCTAGCACTCTAAATAAGATTGTGTAGGAAATATGAATGAACTGATGGAATTTTATTCCCTAGACCTCTTTTACCAAATACTCTGCAATATGTAAATCAGAAAATGTATTTTAACAAGTCAATAAAACCTGAGGTAATTTCCAATTAATAGAAGTGGGAAAGATTTGACATACGTTAGGTAAAGGAGTTTGCTGAACATAAATTCCTAGATGCTGTGCATCACAATTTGTTCTGTTTTCTTGCCTGGCTCTTTCCAGTTAGTCCAGGGTGATTATAATTCCATTTTCCTGCATTATTGTTACTCGACATTCACACAGCCTTACAAAGTACTTCTCAGTCTATGTAATGATAGAAGATCTGTATTCTACTGTTAAGGGTTTATACTTTGCCATATTTTTCAAGTGTCTCAGGTTTTGGATTCTTATTTTCATCCATCATTAGCCTGATTTTTACCACCCAAAACTGACTTACACTTAGTGCTGTTAATTTACTGTAATTTTGAAGTATAAGAAACTTATCAGTACTTATGGATAAATACCAGGGCAAAAATACCTTGTGTTGAGCACTTGATACAAAAGCATTTGAGTTTCCCTTATTTGGAAAGTTTTACTTGAACATATCTGAGTTTCATTATTAACTTTTTAAATTGTAAAACCCTGCAAAAGCAGCCAAGTTGAAAGGAACTTCAATACTAGTGAAAAGATCCATCCGCTTCTGTGGTTTTGTCTTTTCTGAAAATACAGGATCAACTTTATACCTGGCACAATCAGGCATGTTGTGTCATATGTACCTCTACTGTCACTGTATTCCTGTATTATAGCACATCTACTATACTGTATTCCAGAAATACCCCTGATCCAGACTGAATAAATAACTTGCATGTCAAGATTCTGTGATAATCTCTGTCCAGATAATAAGCTGTAGCAAGGGCAGTGCCCACCCAGAACACCACTCCAAAAGAAGAGGTGTCAGCATGCCACCTCCTTGTGATACCTACTGCCCTCACCTCTGCTCACACCTGTCCTACACAGCGTGCACCTGCAAGTACCCAGCGTCAGCTAAACTTGAACCCTTGGAAAGAGCAGAAACAGAAAGCAAAGCCATTCTCAGTTCAGCCAGGTAGGATCTGTTCTTGTGGCAGTTTTGTAGCATGCTATAGGAAAGGGCTGCTTCCCACTTGCGGTAATAATGCTCCATGGCTGTTCCCTGCAAGCCTTTACTCATGACAGCGTTTAACTTTCTAGTTTTCTAACAACCAAAGAACAGAGAAATGCACCAGCAGCACCTGGGATATTCTATCAGGGAAATTCAGGCAATTTTTGATAAATTCAGCAACCCTTTGAAATATTATTTTGCCATAGGACATTAGCAACTTGAATCTATCTAGGTGTTTCTGTTGTCTTAATGGTTTTTATTTTTACATATTACTACTGTATTTGACTGAGAAATAAGATACAGAATAAAGCAGAAGTCTGTTAGAAATTGTGGCTCTGAGAAACCTCTGAATAGCACAAGCTAATAAACTAATATTTAAACAATAAATCAGAAACATATAAGTGTTTCTGAGAAACTTGGTGGCATATGCCAGCCCTAGACGTAGGTTAGAGGGATAAAAGCACCAATGGCACATGGCTTGCCATTTTGCACTGATTTTGCAAGTTACTGTTAAACCATAAAACATATAAACATACATTTTAATAACCTTGATCTAGTGTTTATAAAAGTTTAACCCCAAAAATTTTGCCAACTTACCTACGCAGTCTTAGGGTACCTCCAGCTGTGCTTATTTTCCATAGGCTGAATGTGATCCTACAGGTTGTTTCACCCAGTCCTGAAGTAAGAAAATAATACATGAATGATACAGGCATTGGTTAGCTAAATATAAAAGTTAGTTGAAGTCTCAGTACTAGACTATACATTTTACTGCATCATACAGAGACTCTTGGACATTGTTATTTGATCACATAGATTTCTGAAATACCATAAAAACCATTTTCCCATTTCATTTGGAATTGGTATTCTTAACTTTTATACCCTGTTAACATCTCAAAAAATAGATCTGAAAATAGTTTTGTGGTACAGTAGTTAGAATGAAAATCTCGAAGGACATATTATTTTAATTGTTTTCTTAAATTAGCTGTGAAATTTGACTTGCCTTTTTATCGCACTTGAGCCCACACTTCCTCTCAAATACATCAGTGCAGTTCCCTACTGCTAGGTAACAGGGAAGAGTGTATCTGATAATTTACTTCATTGGAGTCCTAGTATTTTATTTCTTGCATGAAGGAAAGTGGCATCAGTATTCAGGTGTGCTGCATTAGAAGCAGAACAGGGTTTAAAAGTAAGACCTCAATTCATTGCGGTCTCTTTATGGACTATAATCCAGTAGAACTCAATAATATTTTGCAGTGAAAAAAATACCATGAAAAGTAATGTTTGAATCTTTTTTTATAGTATTGCACGGGTTTGATTGTCTTTTTTAAGACATCACAGAGGACTTAAAGGACCATGACAGATAAATGCAGTCTTTAAAGCTACTCATGCATTCTTAATGGACAGCCTGTTAATTTGAGGTCTAGGTCATGAATTTGAATGCCATTCACTAAACACCTCTTTGTCAACAAAAGCTAGTTTTCCCTTAGGATAAATTGTAACTCATTAATTGTAATTAAATTAAACATATGCAACAACTAGAAAACCCAAGGTGCATTCTGTGAGGTACATCAGTTCATGGCTGAGTTCCGAGTTGTTCAGGGGTTTTGCAAATGAGAAGAAAATGTAAGTCTGTAGTTTTAATAACAAGCTGAATAAAGAGGGCAATTATTAAATATCTTGCCCATTTTATAATTTTTAAATTTATTTCCCATTGGATACTAAATATAACAAAATTTACAATTAAATTTTAGAATTTAAAGTCAGTTGATTTTTTTTGCAAGTTTTAAGTCAGTAGCCATGATATTCAAGATATTTTGCATCCTGTATTCCAACCCTAAGAAAATATAACCAATTTTAAGCCTGTATTTATGTTTATAGCAGTGATTAAACTATGTTAACAGCAGAGACCTTTGTATTTGGAAGCGCTGTATAATCCATTCTCAGGTCCTAAGTTAAATCAGTTTGGTTGTCAAAAATGAGTCCCTAATGGGCAACGGTCCACATCACAAAGTCATCATGTAATTGCCACTATTTGGCATATTTGGCAGTTCCTATTAGGAGAGGCCCAGGCCTGAGCTAGTACACTGAAGCGTTACAACATAGCAGATTGGAGACAACAAAACAAGAACTGGGATGAAAAGGGTATACTAGCTCAGACATTTAATTTCAGTGAAAAAAGTGTGGAAACACTTTTTTATTCCAGATATTTGAATGCTTTTGCCACTTTTCTGCACGTTGAAGCTTTCTTTTTTATCTAAACTGAAGTATTTGGCTTTCAGGTTTCTTAACATTTTCATTTTTACAAAAACTATTTTTTTCCAATTAATTTACTAAAATTATCATAGATTAATTAAATGCTTCACACATTTCAGGGGAAAGAATGTTTTTATTAGACTGTTGGGTCCACTTCAGTGTGGCAAGATATAGTTGGCCCAGTATCAGGGTTCTGAAGTCTGACACACATGAGGACAGAGATAGCTATGGTGCATAAAGATGCTGAAACTGCAGTTGCGATCTGAACAGTAAGTGGTTAACTTGAAGAGAGAGGACGTTCAAAAACAGTAGATAACTGACCTTGTGTTTTGTGTTTTTTGTTGAGCTGAGATATGTGCTTATAAAAATTCAGTTAGCATGCTCTCTGCAGTTTCCTAGCTGCAAGTCTGTTGGGAGCACATGTCTCTATTTAAAACACGTGTGTTGTTTAGCATCGCTATTTGTATCAAAATCCCCAATGTGAATAGTCAAGTGACAAATATTAAAGTGGGGAACCATGTATAAACAGGAGTGCCAGGCCCCTTTGAATGTGTTTGGAGAATGTTAAATGGTGTGTAGGGGGAAGATATACCTCATCTCTCCCCTATGTTATTTACTCAGGAGAAACCTAATAGTGTGTGTTATTAATGAACAACCCAGTACTGCAAATGCATGAGCTCTACATGAAAACTCCATGAACTCCTATACCTTCAGCTTCTTTCACATTACTAACTTTAAAATCCAAGGCTCTCCCTCACCTTCATCATTGTCCTAGTTGTGAGAAGTGTCTCGTCAGCAACAGACATATCATTTCCAAAAGTTCTGACTCAAAGAGGCAGTTTGACTAACAGACTGCCAGCACTGTAAAAAGAGTTTAAATCTGTCCCTGCTGTACAAAATGCAAGCTACTGTGCAAGTGATATGAGTACATGAGAAATGCAAACTCCCAAAGAAGGCTGCAAAGCAGAGAGAAACAGGAAGATAAGTGTCAGATTTGCTTCCTTCACTGGCATTAGAAACATAATCTTGAGGAAAAGCCATTGTCTGGGAGCTAAGCAAGCCTTGATGCAAATGCTGGCTCTGTCACAACTTACTTCTGAGGTCTTGGAGCTAATAACCCTGCCTACCACAGGGAGTTACTTTTTCCTGCTTCAAGTTGCAATGTAGCAATGCTTAGATAATACAAGAATGACTGCCACAAGAGTAGGAATAATTCTTACAGCTGACAAAGCTTTGTCCAGCTTTCATCCAGCTCCTGTAAAGGAGCTTGGCACTAACCTTGTTTATTTTGTATCCTCTGTTTTCTGCTTATTTCCTTTGGACAGCTTTTCATGTAAAAAAAGTGTCTGAGAACTAGTGGTTTAAGCTCCAGAAATCTCTGTTTACTAATAGGTAAATGGAAGCTGGATGGCATTATATACATGTCAGTCTCAAAATCAACCTATGAAATTCTTTGGTGTGCCCTCTCCGTGATAGGCTTATCTTTCGCTTTCTCTGTCAGCGATCAGTGTCCTATTGGCTCAAGTCTATCATCTGTCTTACACATTGTATGTTTGTGACTAAGCAATGATCAGGAAGTGGCACACTTGTTCTGCTTTCCAAGGTGTTATGGGCTCCTCCTTACAAAATGTGTTCTTGCTGCAAAGTACAATGTGGCTTGCTTTGTGCTCTTCCCCCCCCCCCGCCCCCCACCCTCTGGTTTACTGCATATGAAGAAAAATCAATTTCTGACTCCTGACATTCACACACTCAGTCACCTCTTCTCCTGCTACCAAAATCAGAGAGAGAATGCCCCCTCCACTGGATTTCTTATATTCTTTACCTAAATCCACATTTTGGAAGCAGTGGTTGGGAATTTGTTAAGTGCTAACACGATATATAGTGTGATGCTTTGCCTTATCTGGAAGACAGGTAGATGTAGAAAATGCTCCTCATAGTTCTGCAGGTACCATTCCTCTGCAGCCTGGTTGAACTGAAGCTTTACAGCATATTCTGACCTTGGGTGGATGCAGCCTTGAAGCTGCCCATCCCTTTTCCTAAACCTCAAACTGTACCTTAACATTCAGCACTGTGGCAATGGCCCTTGACCATAACTCCTTATCTAAGCAGGTGGTCATAGGCCACTCAATCACATTGGCCTTTGTTACTGAAAATGACCTTTATTCATTAAAACATGCCATTCAATTGGGACACATTTCAAAATTTAGCTTTTGAGTCCCATTGGCTCTGTTTTATTGATGCCACAAAGGAAGAAAAACCTGACTAGTTTTAGCCTATCTGGTCATCTCAAGAAAACCCTTTTTTACCTCTGCAAATACCAGACATCCCATAGCATGTATCATGCCATTTGTAATTACACCATGATGACAGTGATCATGGCTTTATCACTGTGGTCACAAGAAAATAATGGAGGTTCAGTAAGTGCAAACAAAATACCCCTTGCTGGCACCCTTGAGGGGCTGCTTGTGACCAGAATCTAAAGTCAGGAAGGACTGCAGTGGACTGATGAAGGAGTGGTCACAACCTCCTCCCATCATACCAGCCTAGTCAAAAGCTCCCTCTCCTCCCAGACTGAGCGTGGGGAGGGAGCAGCAATGTCATTGCTTCTGATATCATTTAGTATTCTGTAAAATCTTCCACAGATGTGAAGAACAGGAAATTATGATTAGAGCTAGTAAAAGAAAATGGTTCAAACTGAAAGAAAGAATTGATACAAGTAATACATCTTACTCACAGGTTGGTGTTAGGTTGCTTGGGGGTGTTGACTTTCTGGCTGTCTAGCTGTATGATTGCCATTGTTAAGATCTGTCAAGTATTTGTGATTTGATGAATTATGTGAGCGTTCTACTCCTCCATAAAATGAAGTTTTATGCAGGTACACCGGTGCCATGGGAGATCACTGCTAGGCTGTTCCTCCAGTGCAAGCATCTCCTGTCCAAAACACCAGATGTTGGTGAAAACACATTTCAATTGGAAAAAAAGAAATGTTGTAGATGATTTCTGTGTCTGTAATAAGTCTGAGAAGCTATTTGTAACCAACAGTATTAATATTTCCTTTCCTGTGTCAGGAATTGATGACATTTTCTTATGGGAGAGTATGTGTGTGTATGTGTATGAGAGTATATATGTGTGCACCTCTATTAGACTGCTTCTCATGTCAAGAACCTCCATGTTTCTCGGCAATTTCAGACAAATCTAATGTTCTTTCTGCTTGCTTAGTTTATTATTGAGTGATCCCAAATAAGAAAGACGAGTCTATGGAAAAGGAAATTATTTCTGAATGTGCAGAGAGTATTAGCAGCCATCTTTGGCAATTTTTTTTTTAATGGTTTTGCAGCGGTTCCTCATATTGTCTTATAATGACAAATGCAGCCTTAAAATTTCACACTCTCAAGGTGGCACAGAAAATTTTATGTCATGAAAGCTACATACAGGATAAAGTATGCCTTGCTGAGACAGCCAGTGCTTGCTGAGTGCTGACCAGCCTCATCTGTAGGTGCAGCTGGAGCCCCCCTGTTGTCACACATCTACATCTCAAATATTTTGCAGACTCATGTCTTAAAAGCAATTAAAAAAAATGCAGTAATTAAGGTTACTAAGTCACTATTACAAATATGAAAATGTTTCCCTGGTGAATACACTGTGTTAATTTGGAGAAATCTCCATCCAAGACAGAGCTTATGTGTTGTATCGGTATGATACAAATGCCCAGCTACAACAGCTTACCCGGGGACAAAGCCAAGGCCCTGCTCACCCCAAGGCCCGTGTCCACCCCGGACACGCCATGTGGCCCTGCGGGATGCCGAGGGACCGGGGTCTGGGCATGGCCCTGTCAGGGCACTGCCAGGCCTTGGGGGCACCACCCAGCCCCAGCCGGGACCTCCACACAGCCTGACAGGGGAGGGTGGGGGGCCTGCAGCTCCACATCAGCCTGACCCTGCCACAGCCCCCCGGCCCTCCCCCCCAGGCCTGCCTTCCCCCTCAGCCTCAGGCCTGCCTTCCCCCTCAGCCACCCAGGTCTCCCCCCCCCCCCCTCGCCCCCCCCAGCCCCCCAGCTCTCCCCCCCCCCCCCCCGGGCCTGCCTTCCCCCTCAGCCTCAGGCCACCTCGTTTCTGTGGCATTGCCTGAGGGGGAGAAAATTCGATGGGCTGCAGAGAGGTGCATAGATCTAGAGCCTGCCTGGTGTGCACCGTGTGGGCCTGAAATCACCTCAGATGTGGAAAGAAGACATACTCAAATCCAAACACCAGGGCCAGGTGGGCTTGCTCCAGCTGCTGATTTTAAGAAAGTTTACATATGCGCAGCATCAAATCCTGTCTGAACGCTAACAGAACAACCCAAACATTCACAGTGGCAAGAACCTTTTCTTTCCTTCAGGTGACACTGGGGTAACACCCTGCTGCTGCAGGGGTTGTCGGTAAGTGCAAATGAGCTAAGGAGCCTCATCAGCCCCCCCCTCCTGCTCTGAGTACCTGAGGCAGGCTACAAGTAGCAGCCCTGTCAGGGGGCTGAGGTGAGCTGTGTGTTCCTGAGGTTGCCAGAGCCTGTGAGGGCAGAGGTGCTGCCAGAAGACAGCTGACAGCAGCCTCGGGAGCTGGTCTGTGCCATGAAAAAATTTCTTGTGTGCTCAGCATGCAGCAGCCTTGTGCTGTGGGGCTGCTCCTGCAGCTGTGTGGGTCCTGCCTTGGTGGCTTCCCAGCATGAGGGGCGGCTGCTGTGCCTTTGTGTGAATAAGCTAAAGGCCTCGCTCTGGAGGGCTGCGTAAGCCCAGCCTTTCCTGCTGGCTCCTGCCAGGCCACGGGGCCCGCCATGGCCCAGGCTATTCATCTCCTGGCGAGGCCCTCGTGGCTGAAGTGAGCAGCAGCCTCGCCTCTCCTCTGTCCTGAGGACAGAGCTCGCTCTCAGCAACTTATGAGCTTGCAATAGAGGCCATAATGACTCTGGGACAGAAAAAGAAATACTTCAAGGAGACACAATGACAAAAGAGGACAGATAAAAGGCATTTTATGCCTTTCCATGGCAGACTGCATAAGGACACTTGAAAGCTGGAGTGGTGCGAGGTACCTGCTGGGCTGTCTGAGGAGAGCGGCTGAGGCACAGGTAAGAGATCTGTTGGGTGCTGTGGGTGCTGGCTTCTGGCTTTGGTTCATATATTCCAGTTCCCCTGGACTGTGGGAATGTGCAACACCATGATGAAAAGTTATAAGCAGTGAGGCAATCAATGACAGAAAATATTTAAGAATACAGGGAATGTAGTGGAAATAAAGGGAGCAGAACTTTGTTACTACTTCTCTAGCTCCAGTATCATTCTCATGTTTTGGCTTCTTCAATTTGTTTTCTTGGATGTTTGTTTATGAAAAGCAAAGGCTAAGCAATTCAGTAGCAATGGGGTATAATTAAAGCAAGGCATTTCACCTGTTGCTAGAGTTCTTTTTTGCTGTAAAGTCAGAAGAAAAATATTTTAAAAAACCCTGATCTTCTTAGGGGTTGATGCTACAGTACAGATTAAGGGTTAAGATATTAAACGGCAGAGATATTAACTGTTTTGCATCTGGTTTTACAAATGAAGATGGTGGAGATTTACTTAAACTGCATCAGATGTTTAAGGATAACAGATGAAGAATTAGGAAGTGTGCAGATTAACACGAGTGATGATTAAGAAAAGCTTACAGGCTCTAAACCCTATTAATGTTTCTGACAAATGACAAGTGATACAAGAGCGATATGCACAAATGTGGCTTGAAGGGGCATGGAAACAGGCAGAGCAAGGGCTGCTTGGTTCAGTTTTGGGCCCTGAACATCACTGTAAGGATAAAATTCACTTGACAAACTCCCAGCTCTGTAGATGCCCTTCATCTATCCTCTTCTCTTCCCGTGACCTGTTACCTCTGAATTTGTTCATTATATGTCTACAGCTGGTTGCACAGTATCAAGAAGCACTCTGTGGCCTGCAGGGTATTTATTACCTGGTTTCCTAAGACTGCATAAAATCAGACTTGAAAGGGAAGCCTGGGTCATCTGGTTTCTAAATAACAAATAGACCATCTCCTGGCATTCCATTCTTGCTTCAGCTGCAATAAAAAAGGACTTATAATGTGCACATAATGTGTTGTTGAATAAATCATTGTTGTCAGTGTAAAATATAAAAGTATGGCAGAAGTTTTACAGAACTAACAGAAACAAGGATTTCTGTGTTTGAAAATGGCACTTTTACTTATTGAGCAAGAAGCGCCTTGGCATCCTAGAACTCTGACAACTAGTATTTGGGTAACAGTCATACCACCTTTTTTCTGGGACCTGCTCTATCCTCCTGGAGAAAGCAAAAGGAGAAGGCTCAACCATACAGCTGGTCTCAGGGCGTGGGGAGGGTGGTGGTAGTGGTGGGGAATGCTAAAAGGAGCTTGTTTGAAATTCTATAAAAAATAGATAAGTGTCTGTAAGAAAAGAGTTTCTGAAGTTTTGGGGGAGGGAGATGGTCAAGCACATGTGCCTAGAGATAAAAAGCCTGAAATAAAGGAGGGAGCTATAATGCATTTGGCCAGAGGAATTTCATTTACTACCCACCAAGCCTGGAGAGGAAGACTGTAAAGGTAAGAAAAAAAGGCAGCTGCAAGTAATGAACTGGTAACTATTGTGAAGGAAGTGGGAAGGAGCTGGTGCCAGTGTAGCACTGGCACTGGTCTGGCAATGTTGCTGGGATAAGTGAAAGGGGGAAGCCCTGTAGCAGGGCTGCGGATGCAGTATGTTCTGGGCTATTGTATGGAAATTATTAAGATCTGATGGAGAGGTATATTTTGGTGAGAAAATAAACAATGCCAATGCAGAGTTAAATGCTGAGGTATGAGGAAATGAAGGTGGGGTGTCACCCTCCCCTATCCTCATGGGAGTGGAAAGTGGAGTTAAAATGGCAGACCTGGTTTTCATGATGCTTTCTTTTCCTCTCTTCCTTTCCAAGGCTGGATAGTCTGCCCTGCTTGATAAGGGCCCAAGGGTTGTGCTGGCTTCTTTCCACCCTCTCTCTAGTCATAAGCTTGTTTCTTCTGACTCCTTTACTCTTGCTCAGTGTTGTTGTTGTTATCTGTCCCTGTCCCGTCCCCCCACGCACACACACATCCCTGAAGAGTCCTTTTATGTCTGTGAAAATGCAAAGTGAATTAAATGTGTGAGTAGCTAAGGGTGTTGTCCTCTTCTAGCTTTCATGTGGAAACTTCTACTTGCTTTTTCCTTTTTGCACTCAAAATACTACTACAGGGATATAGTATACTGTAAAAATGTTACACAGCCTTATGTACTCCCCAATTACAAAAAATAAAAATTGGAAACCAGGGTGACTGTTAACTGAATTCACAGTTAAATTTAATGCAGTATTTTAAAAGTACTACAGTTATCAATGCTTTCTAACAGTTATAGTTAGAAAAATAAAGAGTTGGTTCTCCCCTGTTGTAACCTAACTTGAGCAGGGCCCCAGCAGTTACTGTCAGGGAGTCCTGGCTCACAGTGCTGATCAAGAGGGGGTTTTCTCCTGAGACATCATTGGAAATATTCCTTCATTTTTGTAGACTGTCAGTCATGAGTCAAAAGTGAAGTATCACTTTCCTTTTTTCCTCCTGAAATTGTTTTTTTGGTAAGTCTTTCCTTTTTCTACTGAAATTGTGTATTTGATTCTCTTAATCCAGCCTCTTCAGGTATTGCCTCTTCTCATGTCTGTGTGACACACTAGCTGAGAAACAGAATTGCTCTAAGGTTCTTATACAGTCCTAAGCTACATACCCTGAAAAGTGGCTCTGATGCTTTTGTTCATTTGCAGAGATAATAGTTTCAAGGCAAATTTTTGCTGAAACGGTGACTGAATATTGCTACAAAGAGTTGGATCTGATCGGAGAGTTTATACTCTGCATTTTGCCTAGGTATAGGTAACACCTTGGCTTGCTACATTATATTCAAGTTACTAAATCTCATTGAATGTTTTAGAAGTAATTACCATGTTATCAGAAAATGTGCTTTACCATAAAACTACATAACAGTGAAGGGGTTTTGCCCTAGGGCATATGTGCATATGCAGACCATATGTGTATTCAGTGATTGAGCCCAGACTCACAGTATTGCCTTTCATACTTTGATAACCTTGGTATTCACATTATTGACCATGCTAAGGGCTCTTCTGCCACATATGCAGTGTGAGAGAGGACTGGGGGAAGTGGAGTTCTGCTTCCTCTGTGCTGGATGCTGGTTTAGCTGGATAAATGTGGGAGCTTGTGGGAAGCTGTGCCCCTGTCTGTAAGGGCCACACTTGCTGATCTCCCCCTGTTCTGGGGGCTAGAGCAGAGCAGAAGGTGGCCTCCAGGCTGAACAGCAGGAGGAAGACAAGACATCCCAGAGGATATTTGGCTTCTGTCTCTAACGTAGGGTTGGTGCAGAACCTGCCTGCCGTTCAGGGTTACGGTCTAGAGATCCTGTCAGTTCATAGAGCGTGGAGGTGGTCTGTGAATCTAAGATTGTTCCTACGGGAAAGTGAGTATTACGTCATGGCGATGAACTGCTAACTTGGACTACAGCATGCCATAAGGCCATAATTGAGTTTGTGTTGGAGATGTAATGGGAAGTTCGGCTGCTGGGCCAAGCTTGAGGGGTACAGCATTAGAGGGAGACATACAGTTTGCAGTAAAAATCTTTCAAGAAAGGTTTTTAACTGTATTTGTTTTCCCACAAAAGTTGATTTGAAGAAGGGAAGGAAAATTTTAAAGAGAAAATGTAAATGAGTTTGACTATTCCATGGTTCAGGTTTGTTTCTTAAAACTGTTGTGGTATTTGGAATGTGTTAAAAAGCTGAGGGAAAAATTGTGAAAGCTCCTCTAAAAAGGGCAAATAAAATTGGAAAGCAAATTACAATACAAATAAGTGGGTTTTTTTTTCTTTTAAGCAACTACAATAAATCAGTACAGATACAACTTATCAACAGGTTTAAATATATTTAACCAGAAAACACATATGGGAGCACCTGTGTTTTAATTTGAAATTGTGTTTCCTTCTTGGTGTGGCAGTGATCATAGCGTCACCAAAGACTAGTGACCAGTAATGAATGTGTCGCACTCAAAGATCCCTCCAGGGTTCTGATTCAATCTTTTGAGTTATAGGATCAGGACAAAATGAACTATTTTTCAGGCTTGTAAATATGTGACAAATGACAGTGCAGGAACTATTGATTCCAATCGTACTGATACAATGTTTCATAGTCAGGACAGACCCGCTTTACAAATTACTTGCAAGTTGAACAGCAAAGCCATACATAACATGCTTCAAACCGTATCAATCTTCTAGGGTGTTTCTGTCACTAGTTGCCTTCAGATTTGAATAAAGTGCCCAAAATTGTGTGTTTTAAATACTTCTCTGGATGAAGTCAGTGCAGCAGTGCTTTGACTTGAAGCCAAATCAGACAGTGGGACTTGGGCCCTTTATGTAGGGTTGGGGCTCTTGTACAGCAGCAAGCACATGCTGTCATTTATCTGTTTTGGGCAATGATTAGCCTGTAGATGTGAATAACGAACTCCCCTCTCTGTAGAGATTGTTACTGCAATTATTGCAGTAAAAGAAACATCTAAAGATGAATCTAGGATGCCTCTTCTGACTTTGAGGAGCCAGTTAAATTTGAGGGGAAAGTCTTTAAAATCTCAGCTTGAGAAACGCATAAAAAATTTCAACCATATTTTGTAATCGTGCCCACTGTTTTAATGTGGTGTAATCTTGATAAAGCACTTTATTAATAATTTTAGACTGCAGGCTAATAGAAAACTGTTACCCTCTTGCAAAAGTGAGACAATAATGAACAAAAAAATCATATTGCATACAAAAGTTGACTATACAACTTTCTTCTGGGAGATGCTCAGAGGAACCAACCGCATTGGTAAGTTAGTAGTGTCACAACATATTAATGAAAACTGCCTAGGTGCTATGGTAATGAAGACAATATAGTAACGATACAAAATGGAAAAAACATCTCTAGTCCAGTGTCTGTTGTATAAAAACAGGGGTGGGTTGGTGGAGTGGCAGTTATGTTATAGCTAGGGAGCTACGCTATTGCTAATGCTTGCAATCTCCTTCTACTGTGTAGTGAAGTCAAACAAGAGTTGAAACTAGAATACTTTTAGGTTTTATTGGTTAGGGATAGTATTACAGGAGGTTTAGGAAAGCTCATTTGATTAAATGATAATAAATGGCCTACAGTGCTTTTCAGTGGGATATGAATAAACAGCTTCACCTGAGAACAGCTCTTGGTCATTAGTAGTAATCTTCAAAGTTAGTTGGAGCAGGAAAACAATAAAAAGAAATAGCCATGTTCCTAATTAATTATTATTGTGCACTTTTGGTTATGAAAAGGGATGCAATAATTTGAGCGATATAACTATTACTTGTTTCCCAGCTTGCTACCATTATCCAGAATTCAGCCTTAGTTCACCATACTTATCACATACTCATCTTAAAGGAGCCCCGTGTGATGATTTATTATAGACCTTTTTCCCTGCTGCTTGAAGGAACAAGCCATCTGTGTACCATAAAGGTATGATAAAAAGCTTTACAGTGTTGTCTGTGAGGCAGATCTAGACAGTTATTACAGAGAGCAGCTCTTGTTTTAGAATGTACTTCTGCCACTGAGCTCTGCTGGACCAGCTGGGATGTAGTCCCATCCTTTGCTTCACACCCTTTCCCCTCATTCCTTCTCATCTATTATTCTTTTCCATTAAAGTGTGATAAACCAAAAGGCAAGAGAGGTTAGGGAAACAGTTAATACTACAACCAACCTCTCATTAGAAAGTCAAGCTCCTGGCAAGGCTCTAATTAAGTAGGGTTTTGTTTGGCCACGTAACTGTATCAAACCCTGTCATTGGCTCAGTCTACTCAAGCCAGGTCAAGCTTCATCTACTGACCCCACTAAGTGGAAATCTTTGTCTGGAAGCTGTTTTAACTACAGCATGCTGCTAAATTTAGGTTGTAATTGCCTGGAGTTTACTTGGCTGTGCAGGCTGCAGTTAAACCCAGTCAAAGAATTCAGCTTTCCCAAGCCAGGTCAAGCCAGGCTTGCAGCTTCCCAAGTTAATTTTTCTTCAAGCTGGAATCCATTTTTTTACTGCTTCACTTGGTTGATCAATGGGTCCCATTCAATGGTAATATTGACTTAGAAAACTATCTCAGAATGTCAGATGAAGTTCATATCGCTCCGGTCTGCAGGAGGCAATGGTAATCATCAGCACTTTATAGAAGTGCAACAGCACAAAATGAAGAGAGGTTTTGTTTAGTTCTTTCCCAGATCTACAGGAAGATGTTGTTCCAGTGCTTGGTCATGGGAGCACTTAACTGCAACTCTTCCACTAGCCTCTGTTACTCCTAGAATGCTATGCTTGCTATTCTGTTAAGTGGCTAGGCTCATAATTTCAGACCCAATATTAAAAGATGAATTTTTTGTTTGGTGTTGTATGCAGCGATTGGTTTTTAATCTGTTGCAATGTGACATTTCATGTTGGCATCCATCCTTCAAAAATGGAGGTTTACTTACACCTTTTTGTTTCAAACAGCAGATAAGAATACAGTAGCATATTCCAAATCCTCTTTACAAAACACCTGTAAGGGTTAGAGCAAACAGCAGGAAAACACAAGCTTAAGTATCACAGGTTCTTACTGTTCTCTCCATCAATTCAGATTCACATTCTGCATTATTATGGTGATCTTTATTTGATGTTAGCTAGTAAAAAAGCCTTAAAGGATGAGAATAAACATATATTCTCCCCTTTCCTTTGAGTTTTCCACAGAAGTTTGACATTTCTGAGTTTCTTTGCCTCTGAATGGCACAGTACACAGGGTAATGCATACTGATGCAAAAGTGTAAGAAACAAAAATCTCTTCTTACTCCTTTACCATCCTCAACAGCATTGCTGCTGGTAAAAAAAAAAAAAAAAAGGCAGGCAAACAAAACAAAAAAAAAACCCACAACCCAGCTGCTGTGGGAGCTCTATAAGCAAATGGATACTTAGCTCCACTTTCCCATACTCCACTGGTTGTTTCAGCTGATGCACTGGCAGAGCTCACACTATGTATAAACATGGCAAAAAAAAAATTACAGTATTTCTGTGGGAAACCTATGGGAAGGGGAAATAAAGCAAGGCTGTGACCCTTAGCTCTTATGTTCTCAGAAATACATACTGACTCCAGCTGAAAGCTTTCAGGAAAGCCACAATTAAACCTTTTTCTACTTACAGCCTACAGAGTGTGTATGATCTGTTTGCTGTGTGTACTTGGGTTGGAAATATTGGCATCAAAAAGCTCTGGGAGGTTGTATGGGTAAACTTGCAATGCCTCGGTGGATAAGCAGTTTCTACATCTGCCATCTGGTGTGTAAGATTCAGTGTCTGAAAACTGAGTTCCTAATTAATATAAACTTACAGCTTTTTTAACAATTTGATATATTACTCTTAGAATCAGAGAATGGTTGAGGTTGGAAAGGGACCTCTGGTCCTACCTCCCTGCTCAAGCAGGGCCACCTAGAGGCAGTTGCCCAGGACAGTGTTCAGATGGCTTGTGTATATCTCAAGAACGGAGAATCCATCACCTCCCTGAGCAATCTGTACCAGGGTTAGGTCACCCTCACAGTAAAAAAAGTTTCCTGATGTTCAGACAGAACCCTCTTGTGTTTCTGTTGGTACCTATTGCAGCTTGTGCTGCCACTGGGCACCACTGGAAAGAACCTGGCTCAGTCCTGTTTGCCCCCTCCTTTCAGGTGTATATATATACATTGACAAAATTCCCCCTGAGCCTTCTCTTCTCTAGGATAAACAATCCCAGCTCTCTTAGCCTTTCCTCATAGAAGACATGCTCTAATCTGTCAGTCATCTCTGTGGCCCTTCATTGGTCTATCTCCAATACGTTCATGTCTCTCCATAGTGGTAACTTGTCAATTCCTGGACCCTTGGCCCAGATCTGTGCCTGTACATCATGTTTGGGCTTCTAGCCTGCCACCTGTTTTCCTTGTAGTGACCCATAAAATTATAGGAAAACAGGTACATGTGTTTTCTATAACATTCCGTTCCCAGCTGTTGTGCTATGCATTATGTACTCAGCCACACAAATACTTACTTGCTAAACTTAAGCAGGTAATAAGAAACTGTTAAGGTGTCTTTAAACTCACAGCTTTGAAAAGAAATCCAACTTATTGTGGCTTTTTAAATGTGAAATTACAGCCTGGATGCAGCCACATTAGTGAAGTGAACACTAGGGGATCCCAGCAGCGGCACCCAGAGTCCCACTGCTGCTTGAGCCCGTACTGCTGGTGAGAAGGGATTATGTCCTGGCAGGGTTTTTTTTACAGGCCTAGAAGGGATATCTTCTGCCTCTGAGTTGGCACAATTGCAAGGCTGCTCCATCTGCATGCAGACCTTGGGAGCAGCAGATGGCTGGCTGCTGTTATTAAACTGTGCATCTTTCCCTGAAGAATTAAGGTTGTCCAAGTGTAATAACCTTTCCTTTTTCTCTCAGGCTTGTTCTCAAACAACAGCTAAAAGGTGGCAACTGCTAATATAATATTATCCCTTCATCTTGGCTACTGTATTTAGATCTTTTGTGAATTTTTTTATGATGTAGCCAAAGAAAAATATAAGTATTTACTTGACAGCAGAATTGGAGGAAAAGCAAGGAAAAAAGTTCAGTTTAAATGGAAATCAAGTGAATTGCATGAATAAAGCTCTGGTGTGTAGCCTTTCTACAATTATTAAGAAAGAAGAGAGCATGTACTACTTAGTATCACTTTAGTGCTGCCAGGATTTTTATAACATCGCTAAATGATCCTCCCATAACCTCTGGCTCCTTAGCATTTTTCCCCACTCAGAGGGAATGTTCTTTATTATCCATGGAAACATAAAAAATTATTTCATTTAAAATTGGACATGTACATCCTCAGGTGTCTGCTATATTTCATTAATACTGAGTAATGTCACCCTTCTGATTAAATGCATCTCTAATAGAGCAATATTTTTGAAAGATATAATAAAGCAGCCTTTGAAGTGTCCAGTACTTGTAAATTCATCAGATATTGCTTTAATTTTAATGCCATGAAGTCCCATAACACTCTGTTGCTCATTTGCTCAAGACTTTTCTACTGAGAAAAATAATTTAGCATAACTCCTATTCTCAAAATTCAAATCTGTTTTTCAGTTTAGTGTTCCCAGAATCTTGTAATATGTGTATATGTTGCTATTTTATTCAGTGCTTAAGGCAAGCTTATGTGCATGATTTTGCACAAATAGGTAATGTGCCATTACTAATAGCCTACTTTTAAACCATATCAAGCAACTTCTCCCAGCATGAAACAAATTAACTATTGGGGATCTAAACCAGAAATCATTGATAGATCATAGTCAGGTCTTCAGGGTTAGCTTGAATCATAGTGTCAGGGGTGAAAGGTCAAAACTTCAAATACTTCCCTATTTGTTATTTCCTTTCTTAATAATGTTCACTTAGTTACAGCTGTTACTACTTCTAGGCCCAAATGTTTGATAAAGATAAGATTTCATTCATAAAAACCTATATGCTGTTTCACCTTAGCTTTGTAGCTGAAGCACTAAATGATCAAACCAATTGCTAGGTCGCTTGTGTGCACAGCCATCCAGTGCACCATTGCATGCATGAAATCCTGAGTAGGACAGGGTAGAATAGGGAAAAAACTCCCTCTGCCCTTTGATAATGAGCTGTTTTGAGTCTATTGAACTAAAATTAGCTGAAAATTGAAGGACTTGATACGGATCCTTGGCTGAAGTTAATTTCCTCATCCCACTCATGGGGACATCCTATTACTGTGTAAAGACAAGTTCACGGACTGCAGGCTGTACTGGTACACAAGCCCTTGTAGAGGTCTGCTCTTTAGAGGCATCTTTAGGAGCAGAAAGGACATTAGCAATGTCCAATAATTCCTTCCTGGCAGAATGGGTCCCCAAGGGGCCAATCCAGTTGGCATACATTAGAGCAATCCGTTGGTTCATCCAGTGTTTTATGAGGTTGCAGAGAAATTAAGTCTTAAAGGGCTATTTTTGTGAGCGCCTTGTCCTGGAGTATAGACCTTCTGTGTGGCTTCTTGCCTTGGAGTAACTTGCACAATTTGTCAGAAGTGGGATGTTGGAATAGTTTTGTAATGGAGGCGGAGTGGCATTTGTAGGGTGCTTTCCCAAGAGAATGTAGTTGTTAACGGTTGCCTTCAGGAAGGAAGGTTTGTTTTGGAACTAGTAGTCTCTTAAAGTAGTATTTTGTTATTTGCCTGTGTCAATGTTTTCAGAACCTTAATTTAATCAATAGTTTACAAATGGCTGGAATTAAATGTCAAGTGAAATTTCAAAATCTGGGTAAATGCATTAACTTTAAACAGAAGCTCTCCTTTCCTATTTCAGGTAAGCAATTAGTGTTTGCCCTTCTCTAATTTTGTTTTTCTTTCATGTGTTTTATTTCCCCCTAAAATGTTTTGTTCATCTTCTGATAGGAAATATATCATGTTCTGAAAAAACAAAGCCATGGTACTTTTGGTCGTTTATTTCATTTTGCTTATTTCAGTCTCAATCCACCAGTCCCTAAGCTATAAGACACTTGCCTGTGGTGCAGTGCACCCCCTGACTGCAATGGCTATTGCTTTCTCCTTGTGAACCTCTAAGGGTTAGCTCTACATAGGTAACAGGTGAAAGCACACCTGGGTCCTGGCTGCAGCTTCCACCTGGAAATTCATTGAAGCCAACAAAACATTGTTCTCCAGAGATAACATTGTATTTTTACTTTCACAAAAAGGACTCGCAATTCAGTTATTGGCTAACTGCTGCCATAATGTAATTTGTCTACAAAACAAATACTGCTTGTTGTTAAAATCTTGGTCTCCTCTTGCTGTTTCTATCAAAGTCCAGATGTGTCTTTAGTCTATAAGAACTGTGTTACCAATCAGTTTAACTAGCTGAGGGATTCCTCGTTCTTCACCACACTGAAAGAATAAAATAGGTACCCAATAAAAAGAACAACTAGCATACATTGCAAGTGAGTTTTTTGAGACACATCATACTTCTTTTTTTTTTACCTCTCTGCTGAAGACTTTGTTCATTAAATGGTTTTTGTTAGACATACTTTTATGTGATCAGCTGAATAGATAATTCCATGTTTGCTTCTACCTCTGAATTTGTTTTGCCTAGCATGGCACCCAGAATACTATTGTTTTACAGTTCAACATTAATTCCAGGGAGTATCTAACATTGTTTTCCTGTCGCAGTGCTATA
The DNA here is from genome assembly GCF_015220075.1 of Falco rusticolus. NCBI lineage: Eukaryota > Metazoa > Chordata > Aves > Falconiformes > Falconidae > Falco > Falco rusticolus. Next base: position 17,274,420 of record NC_051193.1, on the reverse strand, counting down.
ATACTTCCATTGTTTTTCCTCTTGTTTAGTATATTGACTCTAGAGACACAGTGAATGAAACTTGCTTTTAGCTTTTCTAAGCAGAAACATGTGAAGTGCCACTGGTCAGTGGTAGCAGTAGCTATGTTCCCAGCTTCATAACTAAAAGTTGCATAATTTGAAAGAGAACAGAAGGCTATTGAAACATATGGTAGGTCATTCTGATTGACCTTACAAGCATCCAAAGTGATTTCAGGGCCAAAACTTAATCAATAAATACAGTTTCTCTCTGGAATAAGTTTATTTCTGTCATTGTCAGGAGGTAATCTGTGTGCATCTGATTTCTTATCAGTGCTTCCAGGTTTAAAATTTTGGATGCACATTGTGCTCTCAAGCTGAAACTTGGGATGTGACATTGCATTGCACGCAACCAGAGTTGAGGTCAATAGACAAACAGAGCAAAGCTCATGTGCATATAATCAGTGTGAATTGAAACACCAATGTGTTTCACTTAGGTATAAACTATTCAAGCTTTCACTATGAGGAAAATAATAATCAGAGTATTAAAATGTTAATGTAAGTAAAACAGAAATATTCAAGATTAACAATCAATGAATGTTATATGACAAATCTCTAAAATTCTGATCTCTGCAGTATGTAGTATTCTGTTTCATTTAACTTCAGAGGGAGAATCAGATAGAACAATACTAGGAATCAGGTCTTGTTTGAGTAAAGTAGAAATTATTAAATGAAACAACTAGCATAAATTATTTAAAACTGAGGTTAAACAAATCTGTAGGCTGTAACTGCTGTCACCACAAAACCTGCTTCTGCAGAACAGCTAATGTTCTGAGATACTAAGGAAACTATCTGGTTTAAAAAGTTAAAGCTTGAAAAGAAATCAAGGAAGAATTAAAGCTACATAGTATTTCCACAAATTCTAAATTTTCTGTAAATACACACTAGTGCAAAGACTTAAAAGGAGTCTTTCCATCCATTCTTTTATAATGGGATTATTCCAGTGTACACTATAGAAGGGATTTTCCCTGCATCAGCTGCTATTGTACGACCATACGTAATTGGGTCTAAGTGCTTACATCAGCTGTCTATTATGTGAAATTAATTTTTGGAACATATGCTGTTGTATTTATACCATTGTTGTTTTATGCTAGATTAATTCTTCAAGAGTTATAATCACATGACACTTATCATTTTAATTATGCCTCTTTAGTTGCAACATATGACAGCTTTTGACTTCTCACCCTCTCCTTCTGCATGTGCGACAGATAAAATTATTAATAAATGCCTGTTTATTATGTAGTTATGCTGTACATGTCCACAGGGTGTAGGTTGGCCTCATGTATTTTACCCAGAGTATAGTGTCAGCAGAGCCTTTGTGGTTTGCTAATGAGCTAAATCCCACTAACACCACACACACTCTAAACTGCCGAAAGCCCTTTACACATTCAAACACATACAAAGACTCAGCTGGGTCCTTTGTATAAAAGATTAACTCTTTATTCCAATTAAAGATGAGCTGGCCTGGCTTGGTCCAAGCAATTAAGAACTGGAAGTAATGAACAAAAATGATGGACAAGATGATTTCATAGCAACATTCAACCTTGTGATAGTAAACAGGCATTTTTGCAGATTTTTGAACCTGATAGGGAAAAGTTACACTCCTGAGAACCTTTTTCTTCATGCTGGTTTCTGAGATGAGATCTGCCAGACATCCTGGTTTTGGCAAGTCTCATTTCTAGCAAGAAGCTTGTTTTAACTGTAAGCAAGTAGAAAGGGAAATGTTCTGGGATAACTTAGTGCACTTAAACCCTGATATTCTCTGCACCATCACTTCCTACTGAGGTCTGAGCTGCATGTAACTTCACATGTTCAATTAAGGAAGACTTTCATTAGTAATTTCAAGCATTTTGGCTTTAGATAAAAAGTTTGAAAATGTTGGCTTCAGAGTCTGCTGGCAAAGTTTTCTTGCGTTTTTTCCATTTCTTTTTAAATTTTCTTTCTCTCATTATGCTGAAACATCTGAAACTACTAAGTACATATTTCATTGAACTGTTGTCTTGGTAAAAACTGGCTGAGTCATGGTCAAGGGCAGTTGACTATAGGCAGTGGAAATGAGAAGCACGCACACAGTGCCGCCCCAGATATGAAGAAACTGAAATGCCTTTTCAGCAAGAGCAGTATTGGAGTGGCTGATGATAGTAGGAAGTACCTTTCCAGGCAAAAGTGTGATTTGTGTGTTTTTAATTGACATTGAAAACACTCTGACTTACCCTGTGCTCAGTGCCACCAGGACCCTTCTATACTCTTGTGCCTGAACTTCATTGCAAACAATGGGTAGTTATATGCCATGGATTTCAGGTACAAATTTATAGCCTAAAATAAGTGTAGATTTTTCTGATCTGTTTAGAAAGCCCTCACTTGTGTGGATAGAGGGATGCTCTGGCTCTGCTTGCTTTCAGCTCATCAGGGCTGTCAGTCTTCAGTGTCTACCTTCCTTCCAACTGGGTACCCTGTAGCTCAAACAGAAGAATATTTTAAAAGCTACTTGGCCAAGACAGTGTTTCTTGTTAAAGCCTTTTAAATAATTTCCCAGTCATATGTGTATTAGTGCAGTTTCTGACAGACTGAGCAAAATATTCTTATGTGCATTGCATGTTCTTTAAAAAAACTTTAGAAGTATTAATAGAAAGTTCTATACAACAATACGTGATTTGGCAGCCTTAGGAAAAAAGATACCCTGTGAATTAAACACTACCTTCAGTGAGACATTTGTTATCTCAAAATATAAAGCAAGCTTTATTTGTTCTTTCTGAAGACCTAGAACATCTACTGTTCCAGTTACTTTTGTCTTAGCAGGATAAAGGAAAGCAAAACTTGACCTAATGTGATACCATTTCAACGAATGGAGTTGTCTGATCTGGAGGAAAGCAGAAGTTCATGTGTCCTCCTAGTATTTGAAACTGATTCTACTATTTTCCTTAAATGTACCAATAAAGGCAGAAAAATCTCCAATCTGAGTCAGACCTGTAAAGTTATTTACAGGCAGAGAATGCTGATGAGATGACAGAGGGCTTTTCAAAACTGTCACTAATGGGAATTACATGTCTAGGCTCTTTTAAAAATCCCACTGGGCACAATCTACTGTGTTAAATGTCTGAATACCTTTAAAAAAACCTAGCTTTCTGTAGGTTAAAATCAGTGGAAAATTCCTGTGTCTTAATACTTTCAGGGCTGGACATAAATATCCATTAACTTTTAATGAGACTAAGGTTTTTTCGAGACAGTTTTTTGTAACATTAGTATGTTATTGTAACACTTGTATGTCTTATTTTATAATCACATAATCCAGTATATTTCATTGTCACTTTGAAGGGTGGCACAGAATAACCTTCCCAACGCATCAGTTAAAGCATGTCACTAGCAGCTGGGGGGAGGGCTGGTTTTCTTGTTCTTGTTCTGCTTTTTTTACGTGTTCTGTTTTTTCACCTCCATAACCTTGTCTGATGGGCATCCCTCACATTTACAATGCCTGATGTGCTTCCTGACATCTGTTCAATTTGATTTTCTATAATTTCCATTGATGCCCCTGTTTTCCTGCCATTAAACTAGTATATTGCCCAGCTGTATTCTGGGTCAAGAATGGGCAATCTTTTAAATCTAGTATAAGGTGAAATATGACTGTGGAATGGGAAAGGGAGGAGGGGGAAGACAAGGATTATAAAACTGACTGAAGGGCTATCTGTCCTGGAAAGGGAAGGTGTGTGTTTTATCTGGGAGAGCAGAAGAGAGTAAAGGTGCATGTATATTTAAGGGAAGTGTATAATATATTTGGTGGCACTGGAAGGCTGTGCATCACCAGCAGCTGAAATTCTGCTCTGTAGTTGAAAGGAATACAAGTAGACAATATCAGCCTTTCTACCCCACAGTGACTAGCCATTGACCTTAACCCTGGAGGAAAGGGGCACTCTCACTAGGGGAATTGCATGCTTACTCAGCCCTAAGCCACATCTGAGCCGAAGCTGCCAATTTTGCCAAATTGTGTGATGCTTTTGAAATGTGGACTATTGTCCACGAGGGACTAAGCTGAAATGACCGAATTAATTTCACTTAGGTTTTCGATGGCAATAACATTATTTTAAAAAAATACCAACTATAAAACATTTATCATTCTGATTTTATTCATCTTTGTCATTTACTTATGTTTCATAGTAGTTTGTAAAAGGCAGTGAAGTTAATGTCCCATTATTTCAAACCCCCAAGGTTAGATTTTCAGGCTTAAATTGAATTTAAAAACCACATGTATAGTTAATTCGTACATTAACAAAATTTCTATCAATCACAAGAGCCTTGAGCTCTTGCAGGTTTTTTTCATGTTTTACTGAAATCATTAATAGCTGAAGAAGAGCCTAGAGATAGTGAGATGAGTACTCTGAAATGCCTCTGAGCAACAGACACAGAAAGGCTTCCTTAGGTGAATCTTTGCTATTCTGCACAGCAGAAGAATGCTAGACAAACTTAAGAGCTAATGCACTTTTAGGTCATTGGCATCAGTACTGTCAGAGCATCCTCTAACGGTGTTGCTAGCAAGTGTAGTAACACTTAGAACATTGTGCTGGTGGTGTGATCGATTTACTTATTTTAGAAAACAAAGCCACAGAGCTTTTAACTGAATTCTTTGAAGGACTTTGGTAAATAAACTGGTAAATTTTAAAATAGATGCTTTGTCAGGAAATCTATCATTTTTTCTTCCATTGAGAAATTTTTACAACTGGATCTGTCATGTTTTCTTGGAGACAATGAAAATCGGTCACAGAACTCATTGGTCTTAGAATGATAATGTGTTTTGTATTAGCATTTTAAAGAAGTCGGACTTTTTCAAAGGAATAAGGTTTTAGGGCAATTTTGCTGTTTCTTTGGTTTTGAAAGGGAATGGGAAGTGCCCTTCCACAAAAGATGTACCACAAACTCTGTCCAACATAGGTGGAGAATAACGCTACTGAGTATGTTCTTCAAGGCCTCAACTATGAGTCCCTACACATACATTTGTAAATGCCTATAAAGCTGCCTCTCATCTTGACTTGAGCCGCAGAATTAGGGACAGCATTAAACTCTGGTTTGCTTCAGCACCCTTCTAAACCTGTTTGAGGCCACAGAAGCTCTGAGGAATCAATTGTTTGATAGCCTATTCCTCTGTGGTCAATTGCTTGCAACACAAAACTAACTTTTTGGCAGAGCCAAGGGTGAACAGAGGTAGAGGCATCCAGCCCAAATGTGTTCCTTTTGGACAAAGAATGGAATATGGGAACTACCCTGAAATAATCAAGGGACCAAAGATGATCTATCTATGCTTTAAAAAAAAAAGTCTTCTCCTCAAAACGTCCTGTGTTTTCCACCTCCTACAAAAGGCCACAATGCTGTCATACACTGCTTTTTCTGGAGATCTCACATTGCTCTGAAGCAAAAAGCTAATAATGACCTGGTTGACAAGGAGACAGTTGTCATTGTTGTTTGCATAATTAGTAATTGAAATACTCACACCTTCACTGTCCTATTGCCTGTATTCATATTTCCAGGAAATTGTACCTGAGTAAACTCGTTTCTATAACATCTTTCCTGTTTCCTTTTACCAGGTATATTTATTTCTTGCACTTGTATTTATTGTGGGTTTTAGAATCTAACTTCTAAGGAGAAAGGAATATGGCTCCTTATGCTAGTCAGCTTCTAGCAGTAAGAACACTGCTCAAGAAAAAGGGCACCCAGGTCACTACTCCAGCAAGGCAGCAAAAGCCAATAATTGTGGCAGGGACTTTCTGAGAAGAGATGGGTCAGTTCCTGCTGTATTTTATGGTGTATGGAGCATTCCTTTTCCATTCATATGAGGAGAAAAAGCATAGAATTTGTGGTTTTCAGATCTATGGAAATTTCTGATTTGTATATATAATCATTTTAGGCTTTGGAAGAGAACTGGAAATAAATTACCTGCCCAGCATTTTCACTTCAGTTCATTTCAAAGCCAACTTCTTGTAGTTTGGTAATGGTTAGAAGAAAATTAATTTGGCCTCTTGCTGATAATCATGTTTCTCCTTTGCATTACTTAACATTGTGGTAGGAGTGAAAATTAACCTCCTTCCCCAGTTTTAAACCACCTTGACATTAAATAGGTAGCTGGCCTTTGAGTCAGCTGTACTTTAGGAAACATAGCGTGATGGTGATGTCAGGCAGCTTATTAAGATGAGTCCTTGCTAATATGAAGATCTGCTGAGCTGATGTTGCTCATCTGACGTTGCTCATCCTGATGTGTGTCAGTTTCTGGGGTACATCAAGATCCACCAGACCCTGAGCAAAACCAGAGTGGGCAGCAGCCAACACATGCTCTTCCCTGAGAAGTCCCCAAGTTTCGCTGTGTGTGCTTCTACACTTTGGGCAGTGATGGCAGGTAGGCCTTTGGGTATGTTAGGGGAGTTATGTGAAACTCCAGGCAATGGAATTTTCAGAAACTGCATTTTGGGGAAAGCTTGGAAGGGGAATGTTCCTGTGTTATTTAGTGCTGCATGTCTTACTGTTCAGATGGTCAATTTTTTCTGCTTGTTATTTCCCTAAGTTGTAATATAATCCTTATCTAGAGTTTAAATAAAGAAGCTACAGGCATGCAGTAGAAGGAACAGGAGAATGATATGAAAGAAATGTAATTTCATACCCATCATTTTTCATCATTGAATTATGCTGCCTGAAAAGCTTCTACCTATCCCCATCAGAATCTCATTACAGGTCAACTTGCAAAGTAAAGTAATACTCAGTAAAAGTGACAGAGTTTCTGAGCTGGCAGATGTCCCAATTCCACAATTATTCACCTTAGATAGTAGTCATGTGAATAATACCAAAGAGCTTGTTAGTGCTTTACCAGCAAAAGTGATTAATTTTCACAATGATGTGCTGAAGAAATGGTTCTTTGCAATTTGGAAGCAAAAAACATACTGTTTTCTTGTCCATTTAATTTAGATTGACTGAGACATAGTGAAATGCAAGAATGGCCATACCAAGACAGCCTTGAGGTGATTCTGAACCTATTATCTGGTCTGAGAGAAACCAAAAGCAGATACCTAAGAAAGTACCACAACAGGGCAAGCATGCAGTAATACTTCACCAAATTGATCTATCCTGCTGTGATTTGTAGCTTAGAGAGGCTAATGTGGTACCTTTTCTATTCAGTAGCTCCCGAAGGAATTTTTTTTTTCTCCTTCCGTGAATTTGCCTTGTGTTTTGACCCTGTGTACCTATTACTAGCTAATAAACAAAACTTTTGAATCTGTGTTCAATCCAGATGAAAACTGCTTTGTAATCATTGAGTCAGCCTGAACAGAAATGTTGATTTTATTTTTTAACATTTTTTTTAACCAAATTGTACTCTACTAGAAAGATTCATGAGGCAGACCTAGGGAGGTTGGTGAACGCTGATACCGCCTGCCTCTGAATTTTCTCCAGCACTGAGGAAGACAATGTTGTGCAAGCATAACTATTGAACAAATTTTAAATGGGTTAATAAACCTTACATTTTTGTACGTAATTGAATACTAGCCAAGCACAGAAATAAGCAGGGGGCAGGGGACACTATAATTGGAAGACATGGAACATTTCTGTCTGTAATACTCTTTATTCTGAAGTAAGTTTGGTATAATATTTTAGAAACCAGAGGAAGTCATCTTGAATTAATTATTTCCAAAGAATAACATGCTTCCAAGGAAAACAGAGGAAAGAGAATTCCAGGAAAAGAGTGGGTTTTTTAAAGTATATAAGATCCTATTGCAAGGATTTTGACTAATGCTATTTTTAATGAGTCCTTTTTACAGACTAAACTTCTTGCGTGTGTGCTCATGTGTATGGACTTGATTTTATTAGCTGCCTATAGAAGTTTCTGCCTTTGTAGAACCTTGCTGATTCCCTTAGGCCCAGTTTTCTTGTCTGAGGAGAGTGATGCTTCCCTAGAGCTCTGCTGTTGGTCTACAAAGCTGGTTGCTTCCCCAGAGATCTTCTGCTTCCCCATAGGATTAAAGCCACTTGTCTTTAGGGTTTTGTCTGACTGAAGATGTTGAAAGCTTTCATGTCTGCAGTCTGTGAAAGTTCACTTTTTTGTAAGGATTACTGTTTGCCTTACTTGGCTTATTTCTTTAGACACAGACTGCTTTTCCTTACTACTTTAATTTTGGCTGTAGATTAATTGCCTCTTCCTAGAAAGGAATAAAGATGAAACAATAATAATCCTTCTGTCACAAAAGAATATTGTTTCTGGAGTTTATTCTTACAGACAGAATAGCCTATTATTTAAAAAAAAAAGCAGATTGTCAGCCTAGTATATTAGCTTCACTTGAATCTTTACCATTCCATGGTATTTCTATAAAGGGCAACAACACTAACTTTTTTGATTTTTTTTAATTATTTTTTTTATTAGTTCTTAGTATGCTAAAATACTTTTTGGTTGGTTGGTACTCTCTGGTTCTGAGGGTACAGATTACTTGACTCTACTGTTTGACAGGTGCTGTTCCTACAACCAAATGAGAACACTTTGCTGAAAATATTTTGTTGTTTAATGTCCTAATTGTGGATTATGAAGAAATTTGAGATGCCTTGGTTGTTTCACTTTGTTAAAATTAGGACTGTGCTTTTCTACCTTTTCTGGGATCTTGATAATTGTGTCTAGTTGCTAACAGAACTGTTTCCCTTCTCCAGAAACCTTTCTGTCCCTGGCAAGCCAGCATAACGGGGAATGTTTTCCTTTATAGTCCCTGCTCTTTTAGCTCTGCACCCTAACTGAGCTCATATCCTCCTTGTCATAATCTCCAGCCTCATGGGTAGGCCAGGGATAAGTTATGCATGACTGAAAGCACTAAGCCAGGAGTATTTCTCTTTCCCTTTTTAATGATCACATTACTACAAGACAGATGAGATATTTTAACTGTGTTCATTTTTCAAGATATGGTTCCTTCATCTTCCTTGACAGTGACAAACATGCCTCAATCAGGAAATGCAGTGATTATATAGTTCTTTTTTTTTTTTTAGTTTTCAGACAATGATTCCCCATTGTAAAGAGAGGGTTTCTAAAGAGGCAAGGGTGGCAATATCTAGAAGAGAGAGAGGTGTCTGAACCCAAGGACTAGAGATGCTGGGGGGCTGCTATTCCTTAGGAATACACTGTGACAAAAGCAACACTTTAGACAGGTGTATGTTGTTGGTTCCAATGATTTCTCTGCCTCTCAGTGGATGCTGTGTATCCATGTAACATCCCCGAGGAGTGAGAATTTTACAAGGAGAAAAGCCCCACTCACACTGCAGGGCCCTACCAATTTTGTTTTCAAGAAGCCTTGCTTCATAATCATAATGTGCAACTCTTGCAATGAATTCAAATACTATACTGATGAAAAGATGAACAGTAAAGTTCATTTCCATTTCTTATTTGCATGTATTTGGGACATAGACCTTCAGGCATCTAAGCATGTTCATTGTGAGCTCAATTTTGAATAAGTAAATCTCTGCTGGTACTATCCTGTCTGAGCTACTGCCTGCAAAAATGATGCAGTTTTCATTTTATTGAGCTTATTTATCATAATAAGGGGAAATGCAGTATTTTCCCCTCAGTTCCAACTTCATAAGCACACACAAGTCCTTTTTCAGCTCCATTTGAAATCAATGTGAAGAAATTGATTTCAAAGCCCAGTGAATTCTGTAGGAGTTACTCCATTGACTCTTAATGTGCTTTCAGGTGTACTTTGTAGTAGTGGTATGATCACACCTGAAACAGGAAAAATTCAGTTTTAAAATATGCAATACAATGATGAAATTCTTATTCTAATAAGAGCTATCTTGCAAGGTGGACTCTTGGGGTAGTGTTTGCCACAATGTTAAGTGTATGCAGCCCCCACTGACAAAGCAGTCTTTTTCAATCAATTCACTGACTGTAGAATCTGAATCCCCAAGGGCTGCGGTAGGCCTTCTATAAATTTAAAACACTTAAAAAAGTATTCTTGAACATCAAAAGTGAAGGCAGTACTCTGGATTCTTTCAGCTGTTTTTAACTTGCTTTAAGTTAAATTAGGTAGCCTGTTGCTCCGGTACCTTTGAGGATGCCAGTATGTAAAAGCAAGTATTGACACAAAAAAAGAAAGAAAAACAAGATTGGGTTGTTTTTTTGTTATCAAAGTGGGCTATGCTGAATCCCATCTGTATTTGAGACAAAACATAAGTAAACATTCAGTCTAAGCTATTTGGAGTCTCTCTTTTCAATCTTTGTCTGAAATGTTAAAGCAATCTTTTTGTGCTTATGTATTTAAGACCTTGAGCCATTTGCAGATACAGCATTATAGCACAGCTTTTAGGGAGCTGGACCCATTCACACCAGCTTCACAATGACACAGACACCTGTGTTATTCCCTCAGTGTTCAGCGTTAACCCCTTCTTCTTTTTTTTTCTTTTCCTGCACCAGGGTGTGCATAACTGTATCTGCATATTTTTTCCAAAGCAACCATAAAATCAGTGCAGCAGGCAGTTGCTCCTGCAAATGCTAAAGAGATGCACCCCAGTGAACAGGGCAGATATCATCTGTATTGGATCAGGCTATAGGTTATTGCTCTTCAGTTAAATACAGCCTTCAAATTCAAGCTTATAATAGCTGGTGTGGAAATGGTTGTGAACATGACAGCCCAAATAACAGTATATATAAATATCAGTGCCTGTTACCGGGTTCAACTCTGAAGACTTTCATTGGTTTCCTTTGTCTCAGGTGCAAGTCTCATTAAGAGACCAGAAACTTGACTACAAGAATGCCATCTTCCATGTTACTGATTAGTTTTAAAATAAAGCAACTGGTTCTTCAGACAAATAAATGAGATAATTTGTGTCGATTTAACCGGAAAAGCAGTAACAAAAACTACTAAGGTTTTCTGTAAGTCAAAATGATGGGCTAGTTCTTATACATGCAATCAACTTTAGTTTCCAGCCCAACCAGAGCAGTGATATACGTTCCTTAGCTACCTCCCAAGATGAGTATCAGAAGGCCAGCCACTTCAAGGTTGTGCATGGCTATTGTGCATCCTTTTGCACCCTCCTGGGTAACCTGCATGCTTGATTACCTCTCTGAAATGCCTGTACACCAACACACACAGCACGGGAATAAACAGGAGTGAGAGTGTCTGTGTGCAGCTGCAGGGCCATGATCTCATTGCAATTATAGAGACATGGTGGGATTGCTCATGTGACTGGAATGCTGTCGTGGGTGGCTACATACATTTTAGGAAAGACGGGCCAGCAAGGAGAGGTGGTCTTTGTGAGAGACTGTGAGATACAAGTGGAATGTATCGAGCTCTGCCTAGGGGTGGATGCAGAATAACTTGAGAGTTTATGGGTAAAGATTAAGGGGCAGGCCATCATAGGGGACACTGCTGTGTTTGGCACAGGCCATCTGATCAGGAAGAGGAAGTTGATGAGGTCTTCTACAGACAGCTGGAAGTAGCCTCATGATCACAGCCCCTGGTTCTCATGGGGGACTTCGACTTGATATCTGCTGGTAAGACAACACAGCCAGGCACACACAGTCCAGGATGTTCCTGCAGAGCACTGATGATAGCTTTTTGGTGCAGGTGGTGAACCAATGACGTGATGTGTCCTCTTAGACCTTGTATTCACGAAGGACTGGTTGGGGGATGCCTTGGCCCGTGAGGTGGTGGAGTTCAGGATCCTCTGTGGAAGAAGCAGGAAAACAAGTAGGATTGAATCCTTGGACTCCAGGAGAGCTAACGCAGCCTCTTCATGGACCTACTTGGAGGAGTCCCATGGGTTAGGGCTCAGGAAGGTAGGGGGATCCAAGACAGCTGGCTGATATTCAAGCATCGTTTCCTCCAAGATCAAGATCACTGCATCCCCATGAGTAAGAAATCAAGCCAAGGGGCAGGAGGCCTGCATGGATGAGCAAGGAGCTTCTGGCAAACCTCAACAGAAGAAGGAAGTTTACAGAATGTGGAAAAAGTGGCAGGCCACTTGGGAGCAATAAAGGAACATTGTCAAGAGTGCGCAGGGATGCAACAAGGAAGGCTAAGGTCTGTTTGGAATTAAATCTGATGAGGGAGGTCAAGGACAATAAAAAGGGATTCTGCAAGTACATCAGCAGGAAAAGGAAGACTAGGGAAAATGTGAGTCCACTGCTGAATGTGGTGGGTGCCCTGGCGATGAAGGACACGGAGAAGGCAGAGTTACTACATGCCGCCTTTGCTTCAATCTTCACTGCCAAGGCCAGCCTTCAGGTTTCCCAGACCCTGGAGGCCAGAGAGGAAGTGTGGAGAAAGGAAGACTTTCCCTTGGTCAAGGAGGACCAGGTTAGAGATCATTTAGGCGAACCTGAGACCCACAAATCCATGGGCCCCAATAGAGTGCACCCCTGAGTGCTGAGGGAGTTGGCAGATGTTATTGCTAAGCCACTCTCCATCATCTTTTGAAAGGTCATGGAGGCCTGGAGGGAAGCCAGTGTCACTCTAGTTTTCAAGAAGGGCAAGAAGGAGGACCTGGAAAACTACAGGCCAGTCACCCTTACCTCCATCCCTGGAATGGTGGTGGAACAGCTCATCCCAGAGGTCACCTCAAAGCACGTGGAGGAAAAGGAGGCTATCAGGAGTAGTCAACACGGATTCACCAAGGGGAAATCATGCCTGACCAGCCTGATAGCCTTCTGTGATGGAATGGCTGGTCGAGTTGATGAGGAGAGAGCAGTGGCTGTTGTCTACGTTGACCTCAGCAAGGCTTTCGGCACTGTCTCCCACAACACGCTCACAGGTAAGCTTGGCAGTGTGGGTTAGAGGAGCGGGCAGTGAGGTGGGCTGAGAACTGGCTGAACGGCAGAGCTCGGGGGGCTGTGATCAGCGGCGCAGGGTCGCGCTGGAGGCCTGTGGCCAGCGGTGTCCCCAGGGGTCAGTGCTGGGCCCGGCCTTGTTCAACTCCTTCACCAGTGACCTGGGTGGAGGGGCAGAGTGCGCCCTCAGCACCTTTGCTGGTGACACCAAATGGGGAGGAGCGGCTGCCCCCCCAGAGGCTGCGCTGCCCTTCAGCGAGACCTGGGCAGGCTGGAGAGCTGGCGGAGAGGGACACGGGGAAGTGCCACCAAGGCCAGCGTAGGGTCCTGCCCAGGGAGGGACAGCCCCACGCAGCAGCACAGGCTGGGGCTGCCCTGCTGGGGGGCAGCTCTGCGGGGAAGGGACTGGGCTGCTGGGGGACAGCAGGGTGCCCACGAGCCAGCAGTGTGCCCCGGTGGCCAAGGGGCCAGCGGTGCCCTGGGGTGCACGAGGAGGAGCGTGGCCTGCAGGTGGGGGGAGGTGACCCTCCCCTCTGCTCTGCCCTGGTGAGGCCCCAACTGGAGCCGTGCCCAGTGCTGGGCTCCCCAGTTTCAGACAAGGAACTATGGGAGAGGGTCCAGCAAAGGGCTACAGAGATGATGAGGGGACTGGAGCATCTCCCTTCTGAGGAAAGGCTGAGAGAGCTGGACCTGTTTAGCCTGGAGAAGAGAAGACTGAGGGGGGATCTTACCGATGCCTGCAAATATCTTAAAGGCAAGTGTCAGGAGAATGGAGCCAGACTCTTTTCAGTGGTGTGGGGCAACAGGCACAAACTTATGAGTCTCAGAGTCACAATTTGACTTGATGTACATAAGCTACTATCACTTCTCCAAATCCTGCAGGAGAAAATGAAATTTGCAATGCATCCTATACTGTTTTTTAGCATACATAATTAAATTTTACCTCAAACACCTAACAATATAAAATATTACAACCATATAGTATACTAAATAGAAAATGAAAGTGAGTACTAAGATGAGCCTGAATAAACAGAAAGCAGGTTGATTTAAAAAATTGTTTCTCCAGGCAGTGTTTGCATAATGAAATACAGAAATTTTGTTTTATTTCTGGTATTGCTTCTGTAAGTTTTCTATAAGTAAGCTTAATAAATATGAGAGGTATGAGGAAATACCAGAATTTTTCTGATTGAATTTCAATTTCTAAATACTTTTAGCCAGTAGCACTCGCAGAAGAAAGACTGGAAGTGTTCTGTGCCACCTGCCTCAGGTGGACAAAGCTTTCATTTGTTTTATTGAAAAGGTTTGAATTCTAGGAAGTTTCTTAATCACTGTGAACTGTAAATATGCCTAGGTAGATGATAACTCTACACCTTCTGTTCTTTCTTAAGCTAAGCCTGTCCAATGGCAGGATCAATACACCATTGTCAACAAGTTCTAGCTCGAATTTTATTATGCTCAGATATTCAGCCGATTTGTCATTCATCCCTTGAAGAATGAAAAAATCAAGAATCTCTAGAGTGTATAATATTTTCCAGTCAACAGTTCCTTGGAGTTCAAGGTCAACACTTTGAAAACTCAAACTCAAACACTTCTAACCTGGGGCTTCGAGCAGAGCAGTATATAAAGCTAACAATGTCTGAATTCATGTTGAAGTAAATGATATTGCTCAGATTCAAAGGAAGATGCCTTTATGCGGAGTAAGGGTTCGCTGTTGTTTAAGTGACAGAAAAGTCCATAACTGCGAAATAAATAGGAGCGAGGAGTAAAGTCTGGAATGATAGCACAAAGAAATCCTCGGGGCTTAGTCTTGGAGAGGTTCTTGTCACCACCAGCTGGAAGCTGATTTTTCCATTTGGCATATACACTCTGAGTTGTGCTGAGTAAGGACGGATTAATGCCCAGCTGCAGACCTGCCAAAGGGAAAGGAAGAAGCTTATTCTTGTAAACACAGCATTCCCATAACCACATGGGTCAGGGAGTGTTTGTCTAATACATAAGGGGAAGCTGCAAAACACAGCCTTGAGGCAGCAGTTCTTTAGTTACTCCACTAATGCAGTATACTAAAAAAAAAAAAAAACAAAAACAAAAACTTAGCAATTATTAGTACTCCTTATATCACAGCGTCTACAGCAACTATTTATTTTTGCAATTAATACGCTTGAATCAATTCTTTAAGCATCTTTCTGTTATGATTTACAGGGGATATTGAGCAATCAAACCTGTCAAAAGCATTAATCTTTAATACAAGGGTAATTCAGTTATCTTGTCAGAAATTTTTAATTAGAGAGAAATTCTTCATCTCTGTGATGTTTAGCTGCATTAATCTTTCTGCATCTGTGTATCAAATTTTGGCTGCAGGAACAATGTTTTAAGTTAATTCTGAAGAAAAAAGTCGCTCTGAAGATTGAGCTTAGATCTCATTTGCTAGACAGCTACTTAGTGCCTCTTCTGCCCTTGAGTAGAAACTTACTTTTATAAATTATACTAATTGGAAATGCTGAACAAGGTTTTCTGAAAATATGTGCTTATAACCTCAGAGTGGCTCTGCATGTGCTGGCAGGATAGGGAAGTGGCTCTAACACTTCCAGGTGAGCTCCATAGCACTCCCTAATCATTACTGGGACTAGGAACTAGGGCCTTTAGAGAGCTGATGAATGTGGAAGACTTTCTACAACAACTGTAATGGTCAGAAATGGTAGTGCAAGTAAATTTGTTTTTGTCACATGATACATTATCAAAATGAGAATTTTTTTCTCTTTCATTCCAGGAAAAGATTTTAGACATTATTATTGTCAATATATTAGTGGTAAACCTTGATTTAGATGATTTGCACAACAGAAAAGCATATTTTAAAGTTACTAATTTAACCTAAATTACATTATATAGAAGCTACTATTTTTCTTTAGTAAACCAATTGCATAAAGCAAGAAGGACACTTGCATTAAATGGAGAAAAAAAAAAACAAAACAAAACAGAAATTTCAGGTATTTAAAAAAGCTCACAAGAAAAAAATCCCCAATCTAAGAATGATCTAATCCTGGCCATATATTTATCTATTTCCCACAGTAGTGGTTATTTATTGTAATTGCTGAGTTTCCAGGAAATTGTTAGTCTATTCCTATCTGATATTAAATAACAGATGCATATTTCCTTCTAAATGTTTAAACACGCCTCTTTCAAGTGTCACATTTAATTTAACTGTTATATCTTGCCTCTTTCCAACCACCTTCCAAGAGTTAGGACATGAAAATAACACAAGAATTTACTGCAAATAATTTTTTTTTGAAGTATTTTAAATGTTTGATATGCAATCAGGAGGTTTGTGTGTGGTTTTTTTTTTTTAAAAAAAAGGTTTTCATTCTCTGAAGTTTGAAGTTTTGAAGTTTTCCTCTTCTTGAAGAACCACTACCTCGAGGAACAGATGTCCCATGACATTTCTCTTCCAAAATTTGCCATACAAATATTCTTACTTCCTTATGTATTGTAAATCTGCTCCTAGCAGTCATCTACTTGTACTTCACATTTTCCTGAACACACTAGTAAATTGTACCTGTATCAAAAAGTCCATCTGCAGTTAGAGTTCTTGGTTTCATTCCCTTCCCAGATGATCAGAAATATCCATCATGCCTGTATCTCAACCTTTGTCCAAGCCCTTCTTAACTTGATTTGGCAGAATAGAAAGATGGAGGTACATGCCTTATTCTCAATTGTGTAGGTCTTTGGAGAAGCTGAAAGTATTTCAGGAGTAAAGTTTCTGCCTTTCTCTGGTATCTTTGGCTTAATTTCTTGGCTATAGCCTCTTGATGCAGGATATGTTTATGCAAGCAAACAAAGCTATTGTGGAACATCAAGACAATCCTTCACCAGCAGAAATTATTTCACTATATCAAATGTAGCTGACATGCCAACAAAAAATGCCTGATGTGAGTTTTCAAGCAAGTTGCTTGACAAGTGTAATTCCTACAGTCTAGATACATTCAACTAACTATAGTTTGTTCCGTTAGCTAATACATGTACAATGCTTCTTGCTTAGGTAGTGCCTGCTGGAGTATTTATGTTTGGGAGGGAATCTTTCCTTTAGATATGAATGTGTACCTTTCTGAGCACAGAGTTACAGCTGAATAAAAATACGTTTGACAGGCAGGTATCCTCCAGGAACCAATATGCATTGGGTAGAATATGAAGGACTACTAAAACTTAGGACTTGTATCTATCTTTCTCCTTATCGTATCTGCTTGGAAACCTTCATATTTCAGTTAACGATTGTTTGCTGCTCAGCTAACTGTTGCATTTCAGATTACTGTTCATCTAAGCAGTAAAAATGTTACCGAAAGGTGACAGTGGGGCCAAGACTGACTTATCTATACTGTCCTATATTATGTCATTACTCCTGACATTAAGCTTTTCAAGAGCCACTGTATTTGTTTGCTGTTCTTGAAGGATTATTACTTGTTTCAGGCAGTCCCATTCAGCATGTTTCCAGAAATGGTATCATTTCAGGGTTGTGTCTCAATAGTCCGTTATTTAAAAGCTTGCTCAAGCTACTGACTGTACGTGGTGTGTCTTCAACAAAAGGGATGCCACATTTCCAATTAAGGTCCAGTGTTTACATTTGCAAGATGTATACATTCAGTCTTCATGTCCTGATTGCATCAACTGCCAAGATCTAACCAGGCTTCTTAATAATGAGCTGGATTTTGAGAATTTGACTGTCAGAATAATGCTAAAGTCTGGATTAAAGGCATTAGGAAGTGAAGTTCAGCTTCCAATAAATCTGTGCTGGTGGTCGTTGTGCAGTTAAATGTTTTCATCTAACTTATCTCAGCTCTGCTTGAGGCTAGATTTTTGCCTCCAATCCAACTGATACTATGCTATGCTATAAGCATGGTGTATGAGGCTGTGTTCTACATATAACCAACTTTTTTCAACATTTCATTTAAATCCAATGGAATATTGCTACTAATGTGCTTTTTGGGGGGGAAAGGAAATAATTGTGATATAAGGAAAGTTATGTGTTTCTGCTAGGACTGACCTGTGGAGTTGGTCAATTCAGTTGGCTTCTTAGGCCCTATGGGAAGCTTGTAATAAGGACAAACAATGAAGATGGACCAGAACAATGTGCTTCATGGCCAGTGAGGAGCTGACATAGTAGCGTACTGAACACTAGACTCTGGTTTGATATTTGAACATGTCACTTGAGAGACCTCTAATATGGAGTAATGAAACTAAAGGAAACAGGACCTTACAGGTTGCATAGAAATCATTGTTCAGTGAGAATTATTGTATTTGATTGACTTGTACTTGTGAGACAAACCATGTCTAATGCAGGTGAATAGGCAGAAGAAAAGTTGGAATAATTTAAAATTCTTTGGGCTATTTCATTTTTTCAGTGCTGAAAACTGAGTATCCAGCTTTCCTAGTCAGTCTTCAGTAACTCTTGCTATCGTGATTTCTGTTTTCAGACTGGTTTGCATGCCAAAGTGTGTTTGCTGGTGTATTAAATGAGGTATGCTTTCAAATTACTTATGATGTAGAAAAAGGGTAAACATGCTCTGTAATTTCTTAAACTGTTCCATTGCATTTTACAAGTAAATCCACAAGTTTTTATCTGTTTTTAAAAAAGTTGCGTAAGTACATTAGTTTGTCTGCACCTCATCTAAAAACTAGATCCTAGGCATTCAATTTAGGACTTATTTTGCACTAATACTTTATTTTCAGAAACCCAAGTCTATGAGCTATGAAGAATTATTAACATATATGAGATACTGTTTAATTGTTGAGAAATTAAGTTGTTCTGTAAGGAAGTAAGAACTGCTTTTCTATCAGTGGTGAAACTAAAAGACTGGATTCTTAGGAAGTTTGGTCCCATCCATCTCCCAACACTGGGTATCCCAACAGTCCCATCTTGCTTTCCCTGTTTGGCTATTGAAAGCTATTGCTATGTCTGATTTGGAATTGCATGCATACATATTGATTAAAAAAGCCGGGTATATATATGGGGATTAGCCAAGTGGCTGTTGATTCTCAGAATAGAAACAAGAACAGGATATTGAACACTCCTTTTCAGTGTGGAGCACTAATACACGTTTCTTTGTTCCATCTGCTCACTGGCTTTCACAGAATTGCTATTTTTATAGTATTTTTTAGATTTCTGTTGTTCTACCAATTTTTATTGAAATTGGCCATTTTTAAAAAATTGCAGGACCAGCTAGAGGGCATGATCGCAAAGTTTTCCTTAAGAAACCCTGTAAATAAGGGGTTTATAGACTTACTTTTTTAATAAATTTTATAGATCCCTTATTCTGAAGTTCAGAAGTCTTACAGTAGTGGACTTATATGGCATCTTAGTCATTTAAGTCATGCTTAGGCTGCAAGTTGCTTTATAAAGGCTGTAAAGCTTGTAGTGAAGTTTGGAAGAGGTACAGAACTTCTTTTCTATAGATCATAGACTTGAAACGGGAGGACTGGTATGGACAGAGGTTTGTTACGCTTTCAGTAATAGCAGTGTCACTGTAGCAGTATATAGCATTTGTACATTTTCCTGTTCTGACTGAGAAGTTCAATGGCTCACGAAGACTTAACTTTTTTCCCTTCTAGAGATGGGCCCCAGGTCAGGGCTGAAGCATGTTGAAATAGCTCTTCAGTAAAGTAGCTACTGTATACTGTGAGCGTTCTCTGTAGTGTATTTGCACGGTGGATCAATGGCTTACATTTTCAGTGTCATCAATCTGGAAGTTCAACAGCTTTCAAAAGCAATGCATGCACTTACAAAAAGTAACCTAATGGTTGAGTAGAGATTTCAGTAATGGGATCAACAGTGCTGGTGGAAAGCAAAATAACAGGGAAGGTATTTTCAAGCTGAAGAAATCCTAGCAAAACAAAACATTAATCAGATAAGGCAGATTCATATAAATACGTTACTTGGTTTTTAAATGCAGATATGAATAACTCAATACTAAACATTCAGACTTCATAAATAAATGTGCTAATAGGCACTTGCCAAAATACACTGCAATGCTTTTGCATGCTTTGAAAACACATAACCTTGAAGACATTTATGCATTAGTTAAATAGATGGTTAGATCTTATACTTGTAATTCCTTTTGCTTGAATACTTGTGATATGGGTCCAGACACTGGCTAGAGCACTTGGGGATTTTAGGCACCCAAGACAATATTTA
Source organism: Falco rusticolus (assembly GCF_015220075.1). Taxonomy (NCBI): domain Eukaryota; kingdom Metazoa; phylum Chordata; class Aves; order Falconiformes; family Falconidae; genus Falco; species Falco rusticolus. The sequence goes on along the minus strand of NC_051193.1, from coordinate 17,254,411 downwards.
GAACAGAGGTCCTAAACATGGCTAGCAGCAGAAGTATCAAAGAATTACCCCCTGAAATCTAAATTATGATCAGTTTGTACACATTTTTTAATACATTCACAGGAATGTAATGTTCCTATTGGTTTTGGTGTACGTTATGTTTGTATCCTGTTGCCTTCGGAGGTGTGGCGACCTGGCTCAGGAACGGCACGGCGACCAACACCAGGCCGCTTGGGCCATCAGCTCACAGACACCGATGTGGTGGATGGCAAATGGCGTTTATTGATAAGTGGTGCGGCCTTATATAGCTTGGGTTTACAACGTCACTTCCATCTGCTTACGTCATAAGCTAAACGCTATTGGCTGTTCGGAGAGGGGTCCTATATTTCCGTACAGCACAACATCTTCCGGCCGCCAAGCCCTAACTACCTACATTTCCCCTCTCCCTATGCTTAACTAAACAGGCTAAAATAGTAATAATAATAAATATTTCTAAAAAAGAGTACAAATAACGATTTCGCGATAACAAATATAAGGCACACTGGGCAAGTGGTAATTGGGGGGTAACTGGGGGTAACGGAGTGTAACTTGGGATAACTGGGGAAAAACTGGGGTTTTTCCCTAACTACCTACAGTATCCTGTATTCACCTTTGTGGATGGAAAATAATAATAAAACTGTATTAATTTTCTTGGCTAATTGTATACTCTTTCCAAAGCATGAACATGATACAGGCTAGTATGTTTATGTGTGTGTGAAAACAGAATCCTTCTATGGATTTAGTGTGCTGTATCAAGAAATCTTCAAACTGCAATATGTATAGGATCCACTTTCCTTATAAGGCACTTACTGATATTATTCTCTTTGAAAATTTTTTGAGTCTCAAATACTGTGTATGAAGGCCTATTACATTCTCCTTCATTACAGCAACATCTCCTTGTGACATTCAAAATTCTTGTCTTTCAAGGATGCTGTTATAATAAGGTCCAGAGTGTTTCTAATAAATTCACAGGGATCAATGAGTAGTTCATGAAACAGCTTCAGTCACTTGTGTGAAGCAGCAGTGCAGCAATATAAAAACCAAGAAAAAGCAGTTGCATAAAAATTAAATGTTGCTTTTCACATGAAATTATAAAAGATTATGCTTCTCTTTTAATCTATGTATGTTATTTCTGTCTTGGAGAGAGATCCTCAACAAATCACTGAAGATATGGAGATACTGAATTCTACCTTTCTCTTGCTCTGGGATTTCAAGGATTCCCATATTTTGATGAAAATGTGCTGGAAGGAATAGTCATATGATTGTTGAATGCTTGGAGTCAGTTAATACAATACCTCCTGTAACCCTTGACTCTGTGTTGCTAACAATGAAATTTAGGTGACTCCTATGCCAGGTAATTACTCTTTCACTATTTCTGTATATCTGGCTTACATGAATTAAGAACCTGGTGATGATTTAGCAGTGCCCATGTAAATAGATGTCATCATAAGATTCAAGCGGTGTTTTGAAGGACTGTATTTTTATACATATACAGGAGCATTCTTAAATTTTAGAAAGGACATGCATTTGTGCTGTTCAATATAACAGTTATTCATTGTTTAAGTTTTTTTGTAAAAGACACTCTAAAGTAATTTTATTGATGATACATGCCTTATAAATAAACAAAGTAGTTTGACACATAATGTACTCCATAAGCATGCGGTCATGGATTATGGCAGTTAAGGATATTGTCATGCCAGCACTGCATGATTAAGTCAGAAGATGATTCTAAATGCACAAACTTTGAACCGTGAGTGTTTATTCTTTAGAAAGCAAATGTTAAATTGAATGCATGGAGATTAACTGTGTAAAAAATTTTTAAAAAATAATTATTTTAATTAGAAACAGCTAAAATTATTCATAGTTAAAACTTTGTGAAAGCACCTTCTTCATACTTTGTCTAGAAAGCTAGTATCAAAAGTGGATATTTACATGAAATAGTGCTGAAATAGAAACACATCAGAAATTCTTTTCTCACTCATAGTTAAACCCATCTCTGCTGCTCTCTAAAACATCTAAACTGCTCTTGATTTCCAAAGATGGAGTATCACTCTGTTTTACAGTTGCTTTAAGCCAGTTTTGCTCTATAGAAATCCAGGAGAAAGAAGAATGAGGCTGTGTGGGGTTTTTGTCTACCAGTCTGCATAATCAATAGTTGACACAAAAGGACTAATTGCTCTTAGCATTTAAAAAGAAGTGCTTATTAGCACAAAAGCTGTGTATCCTCTTATTGTAGTTAGTAACTCTACTACTCTGATACTTATCTACAGTCACAATCAGATAAAGAGTTGATTTCAGCCAGGATCTGGGGAACAACTAGGACTATAGGAAGGTGGGAAGAACATTGTTAGAAGTATAATCCAGTCTGTCAAGAAGTCTCTCTTTACTGTTATTGAGGGATTGACCTGATGCCTTTCCATTTTACCCCTATTGTTAATGTTGAAATCAAAATAAACTGAGATTTTATATTTCTTGAAATTCAATTAAATAACACTTAGTTTTTAGTGTTTTGAAGTATTCTGCCTCTTAAAATTCTGAATTTGTGTCTCTTCTGCATTTCCTTCCTTATCTGGGAATCTAGAAGTGTAGTGGATTTGTAATGAAAAGCTAATACAATTGTGAGACGTTTTATTTTAAAACAGTGAACAGGAATAGGCATAAACAAAATGTAAAGTGCCTTCCACTGGCTGACTACATAAGATAATACTCCAGACAATTGATTTTGTTGCTTACGCTTATGTATGAAGCAACGTGTTGGCCTGATTCAGCACATATGTATCATGAGGTTATGGAAGAGACTAATTCTACTTGCCAAAGGGGTGTGTGTATGTAAAGCCAGATTAGTGTACACGAGCACAAAAAAAGAGAAAATTAGATTGACTAAAGTGTTTGCCAATTAGGTGAGACTGCTCAAGCTTTCCTGCTGTCATTTATATCTTAGAAATTTACTGCACTTAATGTTTTTTGGAGTCATCTCAATTTTGAAAGCTTTCTGTAGAAAAATTCCTGAAATGTTAATTAGCAATGCAGAAACTTAAGTGCCTTCTACACCCAGTTTTTTCATGTTGCTCCACTAACACACACTGAAGTCTAATTAAATGAATGAGAATATTCTTGCGAATTTCTGTGATGTTTTGACTGGAGCCCTGTTCCCTGCAGCTTGTGGCAGGGAAGCAGTGTACAGCTTGTTGAAAGTAGGACACTGTGCAAAAGAATGTATGCCATTATCTTGTCTTAAAAACATAAGTATTGAGATGGCAGAAGCAAGGATGCAGAACCTGGGTATTCTATTTCCTATAGAAGCAAAGTATTTTTTGTGCCCCAAAACTTTATTAAGCACTGACCCTTTGGATCCCTGCTGTGCCATTCCCCAGCTTTCTGCCATCATTTCCAGGTGTCATTCGCTTTATAACTACACAGCAGCTTGTGCTGCCACGACAAGGTGGGGAGCAAAGGGGCAGAAGCAAGAGGTTAAAGGGTGGGACTGTTTGCAGGATTGTTCCAGAAGGTCGAATTGCACAGAAACTCTACTTTCAAATTGCTTTTGCCTACCACTAAATGTCTAAAACCACATTTAGATATCCAGATGGACATTATCAGATAGCTCCCCACTCCCCCAGGATCCTGAGAAATGTAAATGTACAGCATGTACAAAAATAATCTTGTAGATTGGAGGCCTAGAAAGACTTCAGTCCCAAATTTATCAGTGTTAATCAAACTCTGATTGGAAGGTATCTGACCTGCTATTGCAAAGGAAGAGGACTGTAGCACAACAGGACTGTTTCTTCTGTTTATTGAGCTATTGAAAGACAATGAAGTGCTTTTAGTTGAGGGATGTTTTTAAGTTGAGAGCCAGACCTTTTCTGTTGTAAAATGGCATAGTTTCATTTATTTTCAGATGAAGAGCAGTTGGTCTTTATATTTAGGAAAACTTTTCAAAAGATCTGGTTTCATCAATGTTTTCTTTACTGTACCATAGCCCTTTGTGACTGTACTGGTTTTTTTCCTCGCTAAGTTTCTTTACCTTTTCACGTTCTCTGTTGTTGAGCATTTTGCTGGTGTTTCAAACTTCTTCATTGGGGTTTCAGGGGCTTAGGTTTGGGGTTTTTTCCACCAATTCACTGTGTATTTTTAATGTTTTAACTGATTTTTATTTTTCCTCCTGAATTCCTTCTAAAATAATGGTTTGCAGTTCTTTAGAAGCTAAACAGACAAATGCTTCATATTTTTTCTGTGCTTTTGCTGGTACACAGTATACCTGGTATCCAGTTCCACTGTCTAACACTGTACTTGATGTGACAACATTGCTACCAGCACATCTAATTCTAATCAGAAAGTTTCTGATCTTTCTCCTTGATATATTGAAAAAAGAGTATATAAATTATTACATATTTTTTTCACAGATGATTTAAGATATCCTGTGACTCACAGGGCTGGGAATGTTTTCCTATGTAGCTACAGCTAACACAACTCTCAACTTGCTCCAGACTTCATCAAATTATTATATAAAAAATCGGAAGCCCTGCTATAGATATCTACGTTATAGAGAATAAACACAGCCTGGCTAATTCAGGACATGAAATGGAGAAAGCTCCATTTCTTAACAATAGCTTTTTCAGCAGTGTCCCTGCAAAAGTAGGATTTTTCTCCCCTTCTTTCCTCTTATATTTATTCCTAAAGACTCCTTCCATCAATGTATGATTAAGTCACTCTTTTATCTTGATTTTTGTGAAGAACTGCTTTCCTTTATGGCTTCTTTTGGCCTAGAGCTTGTGAACCTTCAGTCTTTGTCAGTATAGAGTGAAGGAATACAAAATTTTCTGCAAATTGCCCCAGTGTATTAGCACTAGAGCTATGTGAACTTTCCAAGTGTGATTTGAAAGGGTTACTTTCAAATCGTAACTTCTGTGGGAGATCCAGTTCATATGGGTTCACAGGCCAACCAGTTAAAGGAAAGGTTTCAGGCTGAGCCACCCCCTCCCTTCTCCCTACACGTTTTCCCATGGGTTGGATCTCATTACAAACCCACAGGCAAGGTACAGGGTCAATCACATCATGTTAATTCATACAGGTTGACTGGTTCACTGGGACTGGAAGCTGGATTAAAGGTGAGAAGTTTATCACAGCAACAGAACTCTGATCTTAGAAAAACAAACATCTCTAAAATAGGTCTCTAATTATCATATGAATCAAAACCTTAACTAAAACCAAGATCATTTTAAATAATTGAGGGAATCATACAGGGAATCAATCTTCCCCTGCCAGGAATACTCAGAGGTTGGCTTCACTTCTAACACAACAAGAACTCTGATCTCAAGGAACTATTCCTTTCTGAAACTTGGGTATAATTACGTGAGCTGAAATATAAAATAATGAGTCAGTTCTATATACCTGGGAGAATTACAGTGAGAGACACACAAGGGAAGGAAATATTTTAATGACTTTTCTGGCTGGAGATGAACTCGGCTGAAATGCTTTATCTTTCTAGGGGGAGGGAAAAAAAGTAAAATATCCTCAGCTGAGCAGAAATGACACTAGGCAGCTTTGATCCCATGCATTAATTTTAACTAATCAGGGAAATGTAAGAAGCATGAAATACTTTTCCTGCATGAGCTCTCACAAGGAATACATTTGAAATACATTGAGGATCACGAGTTTTACCGTAGTTGGTCTGAAAGCAACCAATGGCATCCCAAATGCTTTTTGCTTCTTTTCTGTTTACTTACTAGCATTGTATTACAATCAGACTGTATTATAAGATTATTGTATTAAAAGTTGTTTTTTTCTCTCTAGACCTAAGTTTGGTTTGTTACCCCTTAGTGGATGTCCATGCAGATTGGTACACCTCCTTTTTCTTTGTGCCTTCACTTAACTAGACTGTCCTCATCAAAAAAAGCAGTTCCGTTTGATTTGGATATGTGCTATGCACATGTGAGTTGTCTTTGGCAGCTATGAGGATATTTAAAAAGGGATGTGTGGTATGTGTGCGTATGTACTGTACCTAGCATATACAGTACATACTAGCAGCAATTGCACTAGTTATGAAGGCAATACTGTACAGTAGATTTGAACCTAAAATGGCTGACTAGTTTCTAAATAATCCCCTAGGAAACAGTTTAGTCTAGGCCATTATCTTGATAGTTCATAATTAGGTTCAATAATAAAGCTTGTTTTGCTGACCTAGGTCAGATCATGGCGTCCACCACATCTGTGCGCAGTGACCTTGCTCTGAGAGTGTATTGTTAGAAAATCCATTATTATCATCACATACACTTCGGAGAAGTGGCTGTTTTGTGAATTGATGGTGTGATGTTGCCACTTTAGATAAAAGAATCCATGAATTATTGACTTAATGAGTTAATGTTGCTTGATTTCACAACAAGGTTTTTTTAGTCTGGATGCTATTTACTGAACACATAACCACAACACATGAAGGAAGGCACAGATAATAGTACAGTGTATTTACAACTCTCTTCACTTCTAATAAAGTGAAATGTTAGCTAGGAATTGTTCTGTTTCCTTTAGAAAACCATTAAAACATAAGTAATTATAAGCAATTCCTGTTTAAACAATTTAACAAATAATGTGTTTATTTGTCACGGATCTCTTCTCCCTTCCTTCTGTTTGGTTTAAGGTCTGTCAACGAGAACTTACTGATTTTTTTAGAACCTAAACATATCTTTGCCCCTATGACTAAGCCTAATGCTGCTATCACATGGAGGTCCAGAAAAGGCTGTTAAAAGTCAATCTATGTCATCCAAAGTTCATCATATTCATTTTTTTCTTTCAAAGCAGAGTTTTCTGGTAAACTTATGATATTCAGAAAGCTTGAGAATATAAAGTTTTTATTACAGAGTGTAACTTGTGAGAGGAAAGCGAGAAAGCATACAGAGCATGTCCTAGAGCAGATATTTTAATAGTATAAGCATCAGTTTTCAAACATGTATGCTCTTTTGATCCCAAGGTGTGAATCCCAGCTCTGTTAACTGCTCACCCTTACAAGATAAAATAAGGTCTGTGTGGAGTGTCTTATGGAAAAGTATGTCCTATGGAAATGTAACTCTCACTAAAATTGAAGGGAAACTTTTTTTCACAGAGACCAAGGACTGTAGAATTCAGCTCCACATACAGGTCTTTTGGAGGGGACCATATCAACCAACACCCTTACATTCTTCTGCGACTTACATTAGTTCTTAATTGACTCTATGCAAAACCAAATAACTGCATGGAATTGTCCCAGTAGGTATTTATCTGTATCATGCTAGCTATGTATGACCTGAAATATTTTCATGAGAAAACTTGATTCTGGTACTCAGTGGGTTATTTTTACATCTCAGTCTTTGAATAGCAATTGTATCATCCTGTCTACTGTTGTCTCAGCGATCTAAGGAGCTGCCAGAAGGGATTGTGTCACTAGTGGTGAACGAGCTGGTGCTTACGTATATGCAAAACACACAGTTTAAGGACTGGATCTCATGTTTGCTTTCGTGTTTCTTTGTGTTCAGTTTAATATTTTCTGTGTGCCACAAAGGACTTGGGTCTACCTGGAAAATAGAATGTGTGGGGCTGTAAGTCTGGAAGTACAAATGGCAACGGGGCATTGCCCTTGGCAGTGTGGTTGTGTGTGGGAACCTGGCAAGCAACCATCCTTGGCTTTCTGGAAACTTTTTGGGGTGAATATTCTGTGAACTGCACCCATAGTTGCTGAATCCAGAAACCAATACTATACTACAATCATCTTGTCTATGATCATTGAAACAAAGCAAGCTCCAGGACTGTATCTGTGATAGTACCTAACAAGCACGACCTCTCTAAGCTTGCCTGAATCACTGAGAAAATCGTCAAGATTTCAAATCTTTTCAAAATGTGTGGCTTGCAAATGGTTAAAAAAACCACCAACTGTCCTGCAGGAATCCAAGGATTAAAAACCTGAGAGTACACACCTGACCAGCTTTGGTCACAAACACACAGCTGGAAGCAACCCTTGAAATTCACTGGAAAGCAAGGATTTGGACTATCCATACATCATATGTTATTATAACCTAACACTGATTTATCACGGATGATACTTACTAATTGTATTTATTTCAAAGTCAGGAATGATCTGTGTGGAAGTTAACTGCACTACTTCAGACATGGTGAAACTTTTTTAATGGAAAAAGGATTTCTTTCCAGTCTTCAGTGTTAGTCTATCAATCTCATTCCTTGATCTTCAGTCTTTTAAAATTCTCTTTAAAAACCTGTCAGTATCACACTAATGTCACATTAGTACACTCTGATTACTACTGTTAAAATGCAAATGGTTAATAATGATTACCTAATTATTTTGAAGTGTCATCATAGTCATTTTGAAATATTGCTAAGAAGAAAGAATAACTAATTTTATTCACTTTCCACAAACCAAAACATAAAGGAGGAGGAAAATATTAGGGCTTTAAGGAAACTCTCAACCAAGAATCTTCACATCTTTGCGCTTACCAGTTCTGTATTACACAGCTGTTTGGAGGAGATAATTTAGGTAGTTATCTAACTCTTGCAAAAGTGGCTAGATTATTTTGCTCTGTTTAACAGTATCCCTAGTTATATTGGGATTTTTAAAAAAATAATAATTTAATTCCAAGAAGGACAAGATGCAGTATCTGCACAAATCATGTTTCCTAAGAGATGGTCAAAAGGAAGTACAAGTACCTCAGGTGCTCGTGAAGTGAGCTGCATCAGCAGGGACAGCACATGCAAATTTGCTTTTCCCTCCTCGGGTACTGCCTGGGCTCAGGGCGGCTGCTTTTGCCTGGCAGGTAGCTCGGCACTGGCCCAGCACCCTGTTCCGCAGGCTCCTGTCTCCTGCTGCATTAGGAGGAGGGAAGGGGTCGGAGCAGACTCTTGCCCATTTGTCATCCTTCCCAAGTGTGTGCTCTTTGTAAACGAAAGAGGGCAATCAATAGGGCAGTAAGGAAGGAGGACAAGAAGCCTGCTGGTATGACTGCGTGGGAAGGTCTGCTTCTTCCCGAGGTCTCACAATTTGCTGGATCACACTAACTTGCCAGTCGTAGATCAGGGAAATGAGACTGGTAGTGGTTTTCTTAGGAGTGTTTGTGAGAGCTTTGGAATACATAAAGGCAGTTTGTTGCTTTATAGTGTCTTATATCCTTCCATCATGGTGCATTCCACAGAGCAGGGAAGGGAGGTGATGGTTTCATTGGTGTTTTTGTTGAACGTTATCTCTGTGTACAGTGGAAGGATGTGCTGCTTAGCCCAAATTCACAATGAGAAATGTCTGCTTTCTGTTGAGGCAGAACACAGACCTTGATTTCAGTAGTTGTCTGTACATACATGTAGCTACTGGAAATGTTGGCAGTGTCTCCTGGTATTTTGTTTATGCCATGGATGAAAAAATATCCAAGGGTGTGACAAACTATGTGGACTTCATCTGTACTTGGAGCCGATTTGATGTGAAAATAAATATATATGAAAATATATAAAGCATATATCCCTGTAGTAGTAGATATATTTTGTGTTTTTTAAGGATCACATATATGTGCACCTTTCTCTTTAATTCCTTTTGTAACAACGTTCCTCAGTACTATGAAAACTATTAGTTTTACAGGTCTTTCAAGGCAGAGAACCTGAATAATTAACTTTAGAAGATCTAAGTGTGAGCTGAGAGCCTTCCTGTGCCTCTCAACATTGCAGTTTGGAAATTTGGTATCTTATGATCTACCAGGACTAAAATAAAAAAATTTACATCTATTAAAGCCGATATTGAACAATTAGGGGTGTGTGAATTGTAGCTCTTCCCCATTTATATAAAGTACTTATTTCTAACCTTCAAGTGTTCTGAGATATTGGATTTTAAACTTGTCAGTACTCTAAGAGTGCCCTGAACCTCAGACCAATACATTTTGGGGGAAAAGTCCTCATTTGTAGGAAGGAAGAAAACATTTTTTTTAGCAGGTTATTATCTGAAAAAAATGATGGTTGTCTGCAAGCAGCTGATAGGTTTGGAAGGTTAGAGGTAGTCCTGGCAAAGATGGATTAGTGGGCAGAGTGCAGGTGAGGCGGTCAGAGGTGCTGGAGAAATGCAATTTATCACTTGGTTTTGGAGTTTAGTACATGTATGTCACTGCTGCATATATGGCATGTGTAATTTTATGTGAAGGATAATACTGGTTTTAGCCTTGCTGTAAATGGAAGTGGTGTCCTTACTAGTTAGTTGATATGAATTTGTAGAGGGATTGTAATGATATTAACTGGAAACCCTTGCTAGAAGCTCTGACCAAGCAGATCTCTATGCTTTCTTAAAAACGTGTTCCTCTTATTTGCCAGTTTGTGTATTTGCAAAGCTGAATCTTTATACTGAGGTTTGGGTTTCATTCTTCATTTGTGTTATACATTCTGAAAAAAATCAGTTACTTCATTAGCCACACTTTAAATCAACTCTTTGCTTGTTTCCCTGTTCTAGTGTCCTGCAACTATATGTACTTCTATTTAGCTACTATATTAGCCATATTCATTTTGGGCTATTCTGTCTTCTAGAAACTTCAAGTTCTTATACTAGGTTATGTTGAGCATTACTTACTCTCTCTGTAAAAAATATCATTTTAAATTTAGATGCCTCTAGTGAAAGTATTAGTCACTGTAAGCAAAAGTAGCAAAGTCTAGCTCATTGGCTTTACTAGAAGTAAGGATTTTTTAATTTTTTTTTCCCTGCATTGGTTCAATTGATACCTTCACAGCTAAGATACCTGTTGGGTGTCAAGGAAGGTGCTAAGGGCATCAGATGGTCTTTCTGCTCTTTTCTAATAAAATAATAGTAACAGAAATCTGCAACTCTGGCTGTGCTGTTTCTTTGTAGTTTTCTATAGTAAGTGTTCTGCTTTTATAATTGTGGGAAAAATTGTAGATTACTTTCAGAGAGACAGTGTTAATAAGAGCACATCTGCTTTTAAAAAGCATCAATAAATTATTCAAAATACTAAAATGCTTCTTGTTCATTCCTACCTATAACAAAACAGCACGGTGTTTTGTTGCATTTCTCTACTTGTATAACTTTTATGAAAACTGCCCATATTCTTTGATGGAAATTGGGATCTAATGTAGTTTGCAGACAGATTAAACTTACACGGTGGTGGAAGCAATAACATGTTTGACCAAAAAAAGCATGTAGTTTGGATATAATTGTGTATGAAGTACAGTCTCTATTTTAATTTAACTGAAATAATTTCTTACATTATATAACATAGGAGACTTTTTCAGCCTACTAGAAGTCACCTTGTTTGGATCTCACAGGTTTCTTATGTTGCTTTTCAGGCAAAGCCTGAAGTCAGACACCTGTCACTCATCCTCAGAAAAGCCTTTTAAGCATCATTTGACAACAGCCGTGCCTTCGCAGGGTATGCTCTATTGAGTATATATTACATCTCACTTACACTATGAAACTATCTTGTAGGGGGCAAATGTGTAGGTAGCTAAGGGCGTGAATTGCAACTTCGTGAGAGCATTAATACAGATGGTCTATTATTCCAATGGATCACACATGAACAATCTATTACACATTATAAACAGCGTAATAGAAATCACAATAAAACTTGATAAATTAATTTTTAGGGCGGGGAAAAAGCAGTCTAAACTGTCTAAACAAGTTTTCAAAAGGATTTGTCATCTGAGAGAAGACAATACCAAGTGTAATGCACACTTCAGTTCTCAAGTGTAAATCAGAAGCGGCTCTATTCTGGTTTGTTATTTAAGCCAGCACAAGCAAGGGAAGACTGCCTTCTGACTCTTCTGGTAACCAAGTAAATGGCTCCTGACACGGTGCTACCAGGAGCCAAATGTGATCACTGTTCCAATTACATTTTGCTCAGATGTGGTCCATGCCTACCTGTCCCTCCACCTACTCTTCAATGACTGTATTCCTCATCCTTTAGTGAAGCTTTTCTTTTCACAAGAAACTCAACCATGAGTTCAATCTCGACCACCAGTGAAACACTGAATTGACTCACCATAGTCAGGCTTTACTGTAGAATCCTTTTGCAGATGAAGATGTCAAAAGGCAATCTGTAGTGAGAATGACAGCATGATTAACCAGAATGAGGCCTAAGTCAGAAGTAGCATGGACCACTGGGAAATTAAGGCACCAATTTTCACCGACAAGATTGGCTGTGATAGGGCAGTATATCCTAGCAACAGCAGAAAGCTTAACCTCACCATCACAGCAAAAACTAATTTTGTTGTGTTATCTGTTCCAATATCTTTTAATCAAAAAAGTCTTTAAACAGAAAGTAAATACTCACATGTCACTTTTCCTGGAACTGCTTTCTTCTCTAATTGGGAAATCCCTAATATAGTGAATTAAAGGTTACAGAGGCTTTAACACAATTGTCATTTACCTTACCTTCTTGAAAAAGTGTTGTGGGGAAAGCTCAGAATGTGTCTTTGCAGCTGCAACAGGTTATGTAAAGTTTTAATTGGTAACATGGTTTTAATTGTGCTTAGGATAAAATATGTATCTCAAAATCCATCTTCTAAAAATGCATGTTATAGGTTGGACCCATTATGTAAACACTATTTAGAGAAATTATTAGTGGATAGTAAGGACAACTTTCATAGGAAAGAAGCTGTAGGATTAAACCCTATATCTTTACAAAGGGCATATACTTCATATATGGTGGGGAGTATAGCTTGAAAATCCTTTTATTTTAAGGATAATATAGCTGTCTTCAAAGAATGTGTATTAGTTTGCTTTTTTTGCTTAGTAAAAGATTTCACAATCAAATAGTCATTAGTGGTTTACTTTGCACACTTGAAAAAAAGTACTGTAGTAATGTCACCGTCTCAGCTATACAGTTTGCTGTGTTAGCTTTGAGTGACATTCATAAATCTTTGGGCAGGGCTTAAATCATTTTGGGTGAACTTCCATCATCCTAAACTTGGATGGACATAGATTTTCTTCAGTTAGTTATGCAAAATATCTCTACTTTCACACTGTATTTTTCTGATGTACGTGTATATGTTTACACGTTTATACATAGGTATAATCTGTAAGAGCAGACTCCTCTTCCTTGTCCTGCCAGTTTCAGAGTCAGTGCCGCAATGAGTGCATGAGGCCAGGACTGGAGCAGCAGGTCTGAACCTTATTTGATTTCCTTTGGGCAAGTTCCATATCACAATCTGAAAAGTGGGCAAATTTTCAAGTAGAAGGAGAGTTCTCTGGGGTTATGCTGCAAGCCTTTAGAATGTGGTTGGTTTTAGTCTGATTTTCAGGGAGATAAGGCAATGTGTCTTGGTATTTCTGAAAATCAGGCTTTCCGTAGACTTGATATTAAAAAGACTGCCCATGGATTAAACTGGTATGTACATGGTAGTATCAATGACACAAACGTTTATTAATGTGTTCATTAATATTTCAAAATTTTGGGCAGACCCCAAGAATATAGTATTTTTATCACACAATCCAAACATCATAGCTTTGATAGTAGTAGTTGTGGCAAGTCCTATACTGATGAAAAGTAAACGAGATCTTCCTTTTCAGCCTACCAATTCTGGAAGATCAGAGCCACCATTTTTTAAATTTTACAAGAAAACAAAATAGAGCCAAAGAAGTATCCCAGTATTGTCCTGTTATATGGGTTGATTTACATGTGGAACATGTATTCCCATGAGCTTCCAGGAAAACTTTGAAAATCTAAATCTGAGTTTGTCATGCTCTGAGCCAGCTGTCCCATACTGATGCAAAAGGGAGGAGGGAAAAGCCAAGAAAACGCTTTAATTGATTCATCAATGCACCAAAGTGTGAACAGGCGTGATGAAGTGTAAAGAGGGATATGACACTAGTGTGGCAGAGCTGTCACAGTGGAAAGGATTTCCTGTAAAAGTGATGGCACTTAAATGTTATCTAGGCCTCCTGTCCGAGCTTTTGTATTCCCTGAAAACTTATGTCTTAAGGGAGGTGTCTGACCAACTTGTGAGCAGCCAGGCATCATGCCATCTCAACAGACAAACATACTCAGGCTGTGAAGAACCCCTAGTTGTATCAAGTTTGGGAGTTGTGGGGAGTAAGCAATCTCAGACAGATCCAAACAGTAACCCATCAACAGATATAATCTTGGGGGAGAGGTGGTGATCATTAGCAGTGATTCTATGTGGTATCTTTTTGTTCTGAAGCATCAGTTTAAACAAAGTTTAAATTGGAATCGATATCCTCAGTATTAAAATGATGCCCCCTCCAAGGTATAATGCAGCAGTTTCTAAGCATTGTATATTAGACTATATTTCAGTATGGTAAGGGAAGACTGTGAAGGAGCGGCTATTGCTAGTGAAATATAATTGTAGGAGATGGATTTGAGCCAGAGTATTGTACTGAAGAGTTGTTTCAAAGTTCTCAAAGGGATTTTTACGAAAGAGATTGTAGTGTGCATCTCATCCAAAGAATAGGAAATCAAAGAGGGTGGAAGCCCTTAGAGTCACTCTGAGGTTTTGGCTCTGGATTCATTTGATTAACTGGGTATGAATGTTACTGGATTAATATTGATGCTGCTTACAATAACTAAAATCACTGCTGTGGTTATATTTAGTATGCTAAGCTTGCTTGTAGGGGATTAGGCATGTGAATTACTCTGAAAGGGGTTTTGCCACCTTTGGAGAAATAAGTTTGGGAAGGAACCCCTACCATTATGACTTGGGTCATTTACTTTTGCAACAGAGATGCACCAGTTCCTATCTTGCTCTGGGAAACCAGAGATTCAAATACAGTCTCGAACGAAAAACATTGGCAGAAACACAAACGTAAGCAAGTGTGTATTACTACTACTACAGTTACTCTGCCACTTTGAAAATCACTAGTCAGACTCCATTTGGAATATCTGCAATTCTGCAATGTATTATAGGAAGGACATTGCTGACTGAGCTTGTAAAAGTGCAGTGGAAGGCAAACAAATGCATGATTTAGGGTTTTGAAAGTGTGACTTATAAAGAAAGATTGACCTAACCTGTATTCTGTAAGTTAAAGAAAAAAGATTTGAAGGAGTGAGGAGTATTGTTATGGGCAAAAAATACTGAAGTCATCTGGAGATAGATATCAGTTCTAGCTCCACACAGATCATATAGCATCACCAAATCAATGGCATGTCTGAGACTAAATTAGACCACTATTAACTGGATTACCATAAGGTGGATGACTGCTGATCCAGGACCCTGTGCTTGGTGCTGTGCCCAGTCAGAAAGCAGGCAGGAGAATGGGAAACTGTGAGGTACCTTGGGCCAGAACAGCAGGCAGTAGCTTAGAACTGACCTAAACTCATTTTATCAAGGGCTTGGCTGTCGTCATAAGGAATGGGATTTAGATGAGACTGATGAAATCACTCTATCTTTCCAGAGGTTCCTGGAAGGCCCAACCCAACTGAGAGGGACAATGCAGGAAAGGTTGTAAGGGCTTTTTTTAAAAAAAGACAAAAAGAAGGTGATGGGATGAGATGGAGAGGCAGGAACTGACCTTTAGCAGTGAGAGTCAGCAGATGTGGGGAAAATAAGGCGTGCCTTATAAATAAGAAAGGAAAAAGTGTTTTTTCTTTTATACTTCCAAGAAGATGGAGCCAAACCAAGAGTGTTAGAGGAAGTCAGGCAAAATGGAAAATTACCTAGAAGTAAGACCCCAAATAGATACATAGAAAGTATGGTGTTATTTGAGTGTTGCTATGAAGAAGCATAATGCTGCCTAAGAATCTAAGAGTTCAAAGCAATTCATTTGCTTACTGTTTGTACTCCAGCCAAATGGAAAGACAGAGCCTGAACTCATGGGTCTGTATGTTTAGGGCTCTAATTTCTTGTGCAATTGTAAAGACTGGTGCAGCAGGGGAGGACAGGTGTGTCTACCAACCAGCTACACATTTTTTATCTTGAAAGATATGTATGTGATTTGCCATTGCTCCTCTGAGTAAGATTACACAGTGTATTTATTGTGTTGCAGCTCTACATTATCTGTAGTGGGAAAGATTTTGAAACAATTCCATCTATGATTTTTTTTGTTCTGTTTCCAGAAATCTACAACAGCATAGATGCTAAATGAGCTTTGAGTGATTGGACATTTGCATCAACGTATCACTTTTGATTTTTCTGAAGTTTTAAGGTCTGAAACTTTGTGTATACAGAGACAAATGCTCCTGTCCTGTAACATGGTTGTGAATCCAGGTCTTTAAGAATGAGGTTTTGAGATGCCTAAAAACATTTTTTGCTGGTAAAAATTGATTTCCAATCAGTATGGTATCATATGAAATTGAGTCTTTCACTTAAAGTGAATTTGTACAAAGACCAATTACCATTGATTTCTAAGTTCCAAATTGTACCAAATTTCCTTCAAATACAAACATAGTAAAGACAGTGATAGGGGCATAACCCAGAAATTAGTTTCTCACTCTGTCAGTAGTAAGAAGATAGCTCAGGTTTCCCCACTGTACAAGGAATTGCTGGTGGAGATACAATTCCTCAGCCAGCGGTTTTCTGACAGAAAGCAGGTAGCAATAAGAGACATTGTTAGAAAAAAGCACAAAGACAGGTACTGGGAATGAAAATGGGAGAAGGCAAAATGTGTAAAAGGTCTTTAATTAAAATTTAAGGACTGCTGCTTAAAGTAAGATTATTGCTTTGAAGAGGTGAACAGAATTTTGTGGCATGTGAGAGAAGCTGGAATTTCAGGACTCTAAAAGGATACTTGCATTCATCTGAGGAACAAAGTCAGTACAGACAATCTAAATAATCTAGCTTTTTCTTGATTTGATATTCATCAGTCTTAGCAATAAAATGGTCCCTTTCCAATAATATCTGAATATTCTACAAACATTAATATCTATCTCTGGGAAGTATTGATATGCTATTTTTCCTTATTTGATGTCTGGAAAAGTGGATGGAAAAATGAAATGGTGTGACCATGATTACAAAAAAAATTGTGATAGATGGTATAGCTTACTCAGACTAATACCCTGTTTCCCTTTACCATCATCTTATGAAAAATGCTGATGTATCATTTTGGGCTAGGGATTTCATGACTGGTAAAGCACAGGTACTGTATTCTGCTTTTTTTGTCATGTGTTTCTATCCATCTGTCAAATGAAACAGACAAGGACCAGCTGGCTTATAGGCAATAAAATTAACATACATCACCAAACTTGGAAGACACTGAGAGAATAAATGGCATTTGTAACTTGAAAACACTTCAGCAGCTAAGGTATGGTTTCAATTCATGAAACCATCGTTCAGTGCAGAATCTGTAACAGCGAGCAAACATCTGAACGTATTTCGGCAAGCAAGAGCACAAAGAGCAAATTGAAAGAAGGTCTATATCACTAAAAAAGTGCAATATCATGTCAGCTTTTGCCAGTGAACTGGCCTATATTAAACTGGTGTTTTGTGTTCTATATTCAGCTGATATTCCTTATACTGCATTAATAAAGGAGATGGTTTGGGTTAATACAATGTCTAAATCTCCTGAAGCTACAAACTGCCCCCAGTCACTCACTACTTCTGCATGGCAGACCTTCATGAGCTGTAGATGCATTGGGGACTGCTTGCCATAATGTGATTTATGGGACTTCTACTTCTTCCCATGAGATGAAAGTCTCACATTGTCCTGGAGAATCCCTGGTCATAGAGCCTTTCCCAGGCAGGTGCGAGCTGACTGAGCCAGGAAGGAGCTGGGATTAATCTGAGCTGCAGGGATCTATGGCAATGGACAAACCAGGCAAATACAGTGACGCAGCTTTTCACATGGTGCCTTGTGCCAAGGACAAGCCAGGCTCCGCTGCTCTAGAATAAAGGATTGGCAAAACCTATGCCACTAAGTTTCTATCCTGGGCTGTCCATCAGTGCTGGATTCCTTCTGCGTATTTTTTTTTTTAATCTACAGTAAGAATTTCATCATTGTTTAACTCAAGATTTGTTAACTATGTCACTGTTTTCTGCAAAGCACAGTTCCTGTAAGGACACTTATTTGTCCTTTTGTTTTTTTGTTTGGGGTGTTTCTTTCTTTTGTGTCACACATTTACACAAAGGGAAAGCATCTACAGCTTTTTAAAAATCTTCAGAAATGTCTCTGCTCTGTGGTCATGAAGAACCCCAATCTGTTAGCTAGAAAACAGGGGACATTTCTTCCCAGTAGGTCAATAAAATGATAGATGGAGTTGAGTAGAACTGCATTAGAGGGCACACACTTCATTCTCTGTAGAAATAGCTGAAAAGACAAGTTTATACTGAAGTGGATAATATTGGACTGTCTTGCAATGCACCAAAATAAACTAGAGAAGATTGCCAGGACTATGCATATTCACTTGCATCAGCCTTCACATCTCTGTGTAATATATATTAGGGTGAGTGGCAGTTTTGGATACAATCTCCAGCAGGAAAAAAGTAATGGTAACTGGGTTTTTGTAAATGTAGTACATGTTGGATTTCTGTTTAGATACATCAAAGTCTGATTTTCTTCTCTCTGTGATCGACCGCTCTTGATTTCAGAAGAGTTATTCCTGATTTATACTTGCGGTGAGAAAAGAATCCCACTTCTGAGACTGATTTTTTTTTTTCCCTGTTATCCACATGCTGAATGTTGTTGTTGTTCCTGCCAGGTGCTGAATCCCTCTGGGGTTGTCTCAGCTCTCACTGCAGTACCCAGCCCACTGTGAATTCTGAATTTCAATCCTGCCACATTCTGAAGTCCTATGAAAATGTACAAGTGATAGAAGATTAGCAGGCAGGATTATAATTCAGCAGTTAAATTCTACTTGGTTATAAAACAAAAAAAAATAAATATTGCTGCTGACTTTTCCATACACTGTTTTGAAACTCCTCCGTGTCTCTGCACAAAACAGATTCTATTACAACATGACATCAACAGCAAAGAGAATTTACTTAAAATATTAAGGACTTTTATAAAAAAACTTTTCTCAAGCACAATCAGTACTGACCAGTGATGAGCTCCATTCTCCAGGGCAGGTTTACAAAAGAACGTAGGCATTTTAAGATGTTAGGGAAAATCCATGGTAGATGGGCACAAATGCCTAAACAGACACCTATCTGGCATCTTAGGCACTTGTGTACCTTCGATTAGTGTGGCTAGTCTACAAGTATATTAACTGAGATAAGGTAAAGAATCGTATTTGAAATATGTCAGTATAAATCCTCAATTGAGTATGCTGTATATAAATATTTGTTTAAAGAGTTTAAGATAGCAGCATCAACTAAAGTTCCAATTGCAACCTATATATGTATGTCATCAAATATTTCTATTTAAAAAATGTCTAAGCCTGAAAACTAAACCCCTAAGCACCAAAAACCTGTAAGTCGTGCTGACCCAGTGAAAAAGTTTGAAAAGTATTCAGTAGCTCTCAGAACTCTTTCATTTCTTGCCCTTAAAGGGCTGCTTTGGCCATTAGAAAGAGCTGCAAATTAAAACAAGTAGATTCTTGTACAACCTCTGAAATGGCAAAAAGTAACCTCAGAAGCTATGGTGGTTAGTAGAGCTGTTTTCACCTTGAGTGGGAACATTACTCCAAAGTAAATTTCAGTTACCACATGCCCTAGGTGTTATATGAAAGCTGCCTACTTTCAGCACAGAGCAGTTGCTGCAGCATCACTGCCCGGGACCCAGGATGCAGTGTAAATTCATAACAAAAAGGCAGTCTCTTTCCCAAAGAGCCTCTAGAGCCTCCACAGCACAGTTGATGTGCTGTGAGTTCAAGCTATGAAAAAAGCTCTCAGGTGTTGTAGACATCTTAACTGGCGTTTGCTTCACTTAATGGGCTGACAAATGCTTCAGCTCTTGTGATAATGACTAGAACTGAGAGAGCAAGAGGGTCCTGGGACAGCTGCTGCAATGTGCGATGGGGATCTGCTCGTTCAGTGCGACTCATCCAAGACAGATAAAAATAAGTGGTGGACACAGTCTAAAAACCTCAAGCAGATGGAAGCGTTTGTTGTTCCATTTTACATTTACAGATTGGAAACTGCAGCTCCGCCACTTAAAAGGCAACCAAATGAAAGAGGCTGTTACTGTGCAGCTGTAGACTCACATATAGATACAGGAGTTCCATCTCCATTAAATTTCTCCCCAAGTGTTAAGGGCAATGGAGCTGGGATGGGGGGGGGGGGGGGGCGGGGGAAGGAACATTTTGTCTCTTCTGAATCTCTCTGCTCTTGATATTCTCTATCTGCAGCCTTATGTGAAGGTTCATTGTCTTTAAAGGTTGTGTATCTTGTCTTGGATAGTGTCTTGAATATGGAGCTTCTTTTCTCTATCACCATTATATTGCAAACATCACCTGTTTCAGGCATTGAGTTAAGGTAATCAAGAATAAAATGTATGAATGTTGGCCAGATTTTCTGTTAGAATAAGCAGGTAGAGTTCCACTGACTTTAATGGTTTCTGACAGTTGTGAATTTGATCCCATACCTTCCTTGTATAATAAGATTTAAAATAATGTGAGTTTAAGGTAGGGCAAGAAGCACTGGATGAAATATCTTATTGCATTGATTTGTCTCTTATTTTGTGTCCTATGAGAATATCCAAGTTGCAAATAAAGGGTCAAGAAGGACATTTAACAATATATGGTCTATACAGTATTAAAAGACCATCTCACAGTTAATCATATGATTAATTTCTACTAAAAGGCTCCACTAAGTCTGCAATAAAAAGCAGTAATGAGGTTTTTAATAAAATTGAAAAGCTTCTGTGATGTGCACAAAAGGTTTTTTTATATGAAAAGGTAAGAAAAATCAGATGCCTTCCTTTCAGTCCATAGATCACTCCAGTAGCTTTCTCTGTGAGGGCTCTTGGCCTGTGGAATGACAGCTAGCCCTGGCTTGAAATTGTCAAGTAACAGGGCCTGGTTTAGGACCCTTTTTCCTTTTGGAAGTGTATTTAAAGCATGAGAGGAGGTTCACAAACTGTTTAATGTACTGTTATTAGGTTACTGGCATTTTATAGTAAGAGTTGTTGATCTACAGGAGGGTTGACTCTGAGGTGTATAGGATGGCACTGTAATTGCATAAGAACTGCCTGATTCCTCGGAGACTATGTGGAGGCCCACATTCACATTACAAATGGCAAGCAATAAATCTTACTGCAATGCTACAGTAGCCATTGTTGTAGTGACTTCACACTTATGCTCTGTATTATAAGGATTTTCAGCAAGCACATTAAATTCCACTGAAAAACTCAAGATGCGTGTAAGGGTACCTGCTTTCCTGGGGACTAGAAGGATCAAAAATCTTTGAAAAATGCATAATTGAAGCTGAGTGCCCAGAATAAAGCAGCTGAATACTAATCCACTGGCAAACCATGCTGTAAACTGGTTTTATTTGCGTGCTACAGAAAACCAAAGGGAGCTCACTTACACAGAATCCAAATCATGAGACTGTAGGGAGAGAGACCTCATCTTGTGAACCTGGTACTCAGTTCTCTGCTCACCAGAGAAGAGAGCAACTGTTGAAAACATCAAGGAGGTCTTGTGCTTTCTGTTGGGGATCCATCCAATAAGGTATTTTAGAGCAGCACATTCCTCGCAATGTGCTGTAGTCACTATTTCAGCTCATAGGAAGCAATTTTTCTGCTAAGTCACATTTGCTGTCTTCCCATTTAGGCTATTAATAGGCTTGACAACGCACTCGTAGTCCAGGTGAAGCTTGTTTTGTCTGTTCAGTGGATTTCAGCAGCAGAGTACATTTAATGTGTATGGGTATACATTTTGCTAGATTTACCATGTGAATCTAGTCACCAGTGGTTAGTCAGTATATAATATTTCTAGGACAGCAGTTATTGTGCTATCTGATTCTTAATGTTCCTTTTCACAGGTAGTTAAGCTACGTTCTGGATACCTCTTTGTAGGTAATCAAAACAAAAAGATATCTGGTTTGTGCCTTTGGCCAGTATTTGCACACAGGCCACAATGTAGAACATATTATCTAAAGTTATCAAAGTCTCCCAGGCTCTAGAAGACCAAGCATTCCTGACTGGAGCAAGCCATTAATTCAGTGGCATGCTGCTTGGCTGTAAATTCAGTAGTGAAAAATCTGCAGAGACTTCCAGTCTGGTCCTCGGGGAGAACCAAAAAAGTAGTCATAAGGCCAATCTGAGAGTCCCACTCATTCTGACTCTGAAATTCTTATGGTTTATGGACATGAAGGACTTGAGGCATTTCTAAAGATTCAAATACTGCTGAAGAATTAGGAATGTTGTGCACAGGAACCAGTTTTCACTATTTGGAATCTTTTCTGATTTTTTTCCTCAGCATAACTTTGAACACTTGAAATGAGGTTGTTGTAGGTTTCTGGCTTTTTAGAAACAGAATGTGCTGTTAATATAAAAAGAAGAATTTCTCCCCTTTTATAATAAATCTGTGTAATTTTCTAATTTCACTCATGTAATCTGTCTTTTGTGTAAAGCTGTTAATTTAAAACATCTACTACAGGAATAACTATTTCAAAATTTATTCATTTTCCTTATTAAAAAAAAAAAAAACAGCCAAACCAACAACCATTATTTTGGCCTATCTCTATGCACAAGAAGTATTTTGGATTTGACCAATCTGTGTGTTTTCTAACAAAACTCTACACAATTCCAGTTTTAAACCCAAAGATCCTGCTTAAGTTTATAGAGTCTCTTTTAAGGTCAGAACCACAGTTGGAGTTGAAAAGTGTCTTATTTTGTCTTTTGGTAGAAGTTCAGGAGTAATGGAAAGTGGAAAGGTCTTCAGGGAATTCTGTGATAACTCTTCTTCAGAAAGACCACCAGAATCTGATATCCATTGTCCTGGTTTCGGCTGGGATAGAGTTAACTTTCTTCTTGGTGGCTAGTGCAGCGCTGTGGTTTGAATTTGGTGTGGGAACAGTATGGCTGGGAACTTTGTGGTTTCTCAGGATTTGCCAGCAGAAGGACTGGAGTGGCACAAGAAATTGGGTGGGAACACTAGCCCAAGAGGTATTCCATACCATGGGATGTCATGCTCAGTATATTAACTGGATGTGGTTGGCCAGGGTGGCCAGTCATTGCTCGGAGGCTGGCTGGGCATCAGTCAGTGGGTGGTGACTATTGTACTGTGTGTCACTAGTTTCCTTTTATCCCCTCCCTTTGGATTTCATTCCTCTACCCTTCTTCCTTTTCATTATAACTATTATTGTTATTATTAATATTGTTCTTTTGGGTTTATTTTATTTCAGTTATTAAATTGTTCTTATCTCTGCCCTTGAGTTTTACATTTCTTTCTGATTCTTCTCCCTACTCCCCTGGGTGAGGAGGGAGGGAGCGAGTGGCTACACGGTACTTAATTACTGGCTGGGGTTAAACCCCAACATTCATGTAGAAAATGTCTTCAGGCAGATTGAGAATCTCTATGAACTTACACACAAAGTTTCTTCCTTTAGTTTACCCTAAACCCTTTTTCCCCTCTTAAAAACAAAACAAACAAAAAAAACCAAAAACAAAACCACCACCAAAAAAACCCAACAAAACAAAACACACCACTGTACAGGCAAGATGAAGAAATGGTAGGCCTACAGAGTTGGGCAACTAGAAGAAAAGCATTGAGACATGCAACTAATAAATAAAGCAGTTTAATAGACCAGCCATATAGTTGCATGTAATTCCAAAGATTTACAATGAAACTAAGCTAAATACTTTTTTAGAAGCAACCAAAGAATTGCAGTCACTGTGTGCAGGTCTCAAAAAGCACTTATGATTGAATATCAGACAGAAACTGATCTCTGGATTTGTAGTTTTGTTTGCTATTATGGCTTTTACAGCATGCTGAGATAAACTGATGTTTTTGCTAAAGGTATTACGTGCCTTGGCAATCTCCTGTGCTGCAGAATCTGGCTTTAAGAAAGTGTTTCTTAAGAGATCTACCTCAACGCACTGACTAAACACCTTTTTAGATTGAGGGCAGACTGGAAGTACTCTATGATCCCTTTTCTGCATTGCTTAATAACAGTAGGACAAATCCCACAGTCCTTATAGAATCATTACTGAAATCATTAGGTGTTTTGTCTGATTAGGGATCGACTCAAAACTGACCAGAGGCTTCGTGACTTTTCCTCATGGGATTCCGAAGGCTGATCAAAGTTAGATTACTAATGCTCTGTGACTTATTCCCTTACAACTAAAATTTAAAGGACACAAAAACAGACTGAAACAGGAGACAGTCATCAATTCTAAAATATTGGAAAGCATATTAATCTAAGAGGCACAAGTGGAACATTTACATATATATTTTATTTTCATGTATTTCATACATGAGTAAACATGCACACATTTTCATTCTTATCTTTCCTGTGTCACCATGAGCACATAAGCATGTGAAAAAGTGGAACAGTATTATGTTGTGATACTGATGTTGATGAAATACTAATACTGAAATGCATAACAAAACAATCATTGTCACAAAAACATCAGGAATACAGTGCTACACACACCACTTCAAACTATGGAAAAATAGTTCACATGGGTCAAAAATTACGGAAATTTTCCTCTGTGTATATATGAACTCTTTAAATTGTGCTATAAAGGATGTAGGCAGCATGTATGATGAGAGCTTTTGTGGGTGAAATCCTTGTCCATTGCTGCCAAAGAGAAAATTTCAATGTGCTGTGGCCATAAAACTTAATTATTTGTTGTTGAATCTGCCCTGCTGATATTAACATTGGCTCCTTTCCCCAAACTACATGAAGACGTAAGCAGTTGGCAGTCCTGGTGACAATATGTAAATTACTCATAGTGAACCTAATCTTGTATAATAAATGCTAATTTGACTCTAAATTTGTTAACAATATTTTAATGTGGTAATTGAGGTCAAGGGAGACTCCAGTTAAATGCTAAGCTATCTATAACTGTCAATGTTAAATAGTACTTAGGTATCCTTGCTGAAAATCAGATATTCAGGTTAACATATATCATTGTTTTTTTGCAGCCAGAAATCAAATAAAGTGTATTAGTCTTGGCAGCATGTAAGTATATTAGTTTATAAATGTGCAGCTGCAACTATCTATAGCTTTTTGGACTTGTTTTGTATTACAACGGACTAGTAATTGCACTTTTTCCTGTTCTGTATATAATTTTGATTAGAAATCAAGTAATAAATACATGCCTAAAGGCTTCTGGAAATTAACTGGCATGTTTGTCTTCTGTCAGCTGATTGGTGAGGTTCAATTTTAACCAATTTTATTCATGGTTTCACTTACCATTGCTTCTTTAAAAAGCTTTCCAAACATTGTGATAGACATGCAAGTGATGAACTTCTATAGCAACTACACTGGACTGAAAGGGTTTTGTCTATTAAAATGTTCTGATTTTTCCTGAAGATGTTGGCATTCATCAAAAACATTTAGGTAATTGTGAGTTAGTGTGTGTCCATTCTCTTGTTACAGCTTGGATGTAACTGCAGCAGGTACGGGAGGAATTTTTATGCAATAATCTCTCTCATTTCCCCTTCATTTAGCAGAAAGTAAATGTGAAGGGTCCTACCTTCCCCTTATACCCAGGAGCAAATTTATAATAGGTAATATGAACAGATAATATTATTATTTATTTTTTTAGAGTCCAGGCTATCTAAAAATGTCTTTTTGAAAATGTGGAAAAGGTTGGGATTTTTGTTTCAGTTGGGTGCATTTTTTTGTGAATGTTCCAGCTGAGTATTATTTCAGCCAAAACAGACTTGTGCCAATTTCCTTATCCTAGTTTTGTCCCTTGTCAAATGGTCACTATGTTCAGCATAAGAGAACATCTTCTCCAATGGAAATCAGCCTCCTTCAGTGCCATTAGTCCCCAGATTTGCAAGGGAAATCATCAGCTGAGTATAGTAGCCTGTGCCCTTACACTACACATGGTAGCATCCAGCAGCTCTGGGACCACCAGTGCAGCCTCCTGCACAATGTGTGTGGAAGAGATTATGTAAAAAACGCAGCACAAGTCCCTCGCTTTCCTTGGTCCCCCATAAGAACGGTTTCCTTATGACAAAAGCCTGGGAAATCCCCACACATCCCTTTGCACTGACAGGGACTTTCTGTGCACTGTGGGACAAGTTACAGAATTTCTTCACAGCACCCTCAGTGTGAGAAAATGCAGAGCTATCGTATTTTACATGCACAGGTAGCGCTCTTTGAAAAAAGTCCTCAGATATTTCATACTCAGAACGCAGGGAGCTACTGATGAATTGGACTCAAGGCTATGGTGGATTAGAAGAGATGGGTTTAAAATACTACAGAATGGCAAGGAGTTTAGTAATGAAAATAATTTTAAAATAACATATGTGGAAAATGTGGTGGTGATAGTTCATTTGGTCCTAACAGCACCTGCATGGGACAGACAACAGCTTCTTCAGCACTCCCTGCAGCTGGAGGCCTGTTCTTAGTGGAGGACTGCATCTGTTTAATGCCCTAATAATAATGATTTCCAATAGGTTTAGAGGAATTAGTGTTTATTAAGGTTTGAAATCCTGGATTAAACAATTCCTGTTCAGTTTTGATCCCAAGAAGGAAAGGCAAAAATCTTATTTTATCTGACTCTCTATATGTAAAACATTATCTTCCATTCTGAACACTCAGGACTCATACTTCATAGATGGCATTATCACATACGATTACCCTGAAATCTATCCCAGTTAATCTGGTTGGTTTGGGTTTTGTTTAGCACCTTGTAAACCTTGCGGATCTTACACATCTGCACTGCCTGAATCACCAGATAACAGCTTCAATAAAATCTTCTCTGGTGGAAAGACTTCATGATCAAATTTACAGAACGAGTAAAAAAATTTTTGTATATAATCCTTTCCCTCCTTAATGCTCATACAGTATGACACTACTATAAAGCATGTTTATTCAGTGAATAAAGGTACTGCATGATAAACCAGTTAACAGAAAGCTGATGTTAAATTTAAGCTGATTCTATGATTTCTGCTTCTGCTGATTTCAGGCTCCCATTGCAGGCAGTGGGGATGTTTGTCTGGAGGAAGAAGGGAAAGACTGGGCAAGGACTTTAGGATTCAGCCCCTGGGCTTCAAAATAGATTTAATAAAAACAAGTAATAACCTGCAATACACCATAAACTCTGCAAGGAATAAGGAGAGAGAGAACGTTTGCTGCAAATGACTCTACTTTTCAATACCAGTGTAGTGTGGGCAATTCATAGTTAACATAGTAAACCTAGACAGTCTGATTCAAATTCCATTGAAGTCAGTGCTTGTTACACAGACTTTGAATCAGGTGGTTGGTTTGTGCATTCACTGGTTAGCATAAGGTTCCTAGAATCGCCAGTCATTCTGTGTTACTGTGGCTGTAATTTCACTGATACCCAAATACATTAAAAATGTAGGTTCACAGATGTTAGCTGTTAATTAGTCCTCATCTGCCTGTTTGCAAATTGCACTCCTTCAAGTATTACTATGGCACCTGAACAAAAGATTGTGATGTAATCCGTAGAAGTGGTACTGTCAAAGTCCCCATAAAAATACACCAAGACTGAATGCAGTTTCTTGATTATCACACTTTCATATGTCATTTAAGAATAATGTCCTTGTCTTGATTGGGAGCCAGGGGTGACATACAAAAACATTAATAGTAGCTAGGCTAGAGCAGTGCGATGGCACTGAATGCAGGAGCAGTTCAGACACAGAGCATCTTTTGTCTAGTGGTATTTCCTGCTCATCCTCAGGGGAATCCAACCAAACCCTGGACATTCAAACCCAGAAAATTGGTCTGGCCTTGGCTAGACTAATAGAAGTCAAAACTTCAATCAGGCACTTATTAGTTACTTTGTGCACGTGATATAAGGTGCCTTTGTTGGTGGCAAACAAGTGCAATTGCAGCTTGGAATTGACAATGAATTTTTTTGCTATCTTTGACTGCTCAATATAAGGTTAGGATTGGGTCATGTACCAGGGCTTTTACCAAATTAATGCTATCAGGGGAATTAGGCTTAAATGGAATTCTTTCCATCTAAACAATTTCATCCAGTTTTTTCTCTGTGTTTTCTCTTTGTCTGTTGGTATGAGCATATAAAATAATTCAGACGGGTCAACAAATGAAACAATACATAAAATATGTTTTGAAAGAGAGACAGTGGTGTTTGCATCAGCTCTTGTGCTGCTGCTTCAACCTGAAAGTTCTAAGCAGCTTCTTCTTTTTATCAGTCTTTGAATATGATTTTCCAGCTTGCTTCTTAATAGGAGATCATAGTTTAAGGTAAATCTAGAATATTTCCCTGAATTTAAAAAAGATGATTTGCAGTTTTATTGAGCCCTAAGCAACATTGTGAAATATTTACCATGAGCAATTCTGTACTGCTATCATGAAAAATTATTCACACACAACTCAGCTAAATGCTACTGCAAAGTTGTAGCCACATAAAGACTGTCTCTTTCTAAGCGATATCTGCAAGAGTGCACCCAAAGCTGCACCCTGTGCACTTGCCTTTCAGGACGATGCTTGATCACATGAAATGATAAAGCTGTTCTTGCCCCAGAGGTTACTCCAGGAGTAGATCATTTCCAGAAATAGGAATGAAAAATACCATATAAGTAATACAAGCATTTAGTGAAGTTCCATGACAGTATCTGACTTCAGATACCCAGATTAGAAGAATAGACAAGTTTGAGCATAGACTTTCTAACTCCATAGTTCACGGACTGATGAATGCAGAGCTTCTATTTGACTGATGACAGTGCTATCAAAAGCAACCTACTGGAGTCATTTAAATCTTCCAAGCTTGTTTATCTCAGGTGGAAGTTATAACTGTTATTCGTGTTTCCACAGCTACCTCTCTGTCATCTGAGCTGAGACTGCCAGGAATCTGCAATATTCAAATGAAAATCGAGTTTGCTCACAATTATATTTATCGCTTTATTAAACTTAGGGTGTGCTTTGTATCTTCCCTTTCTTTTTTCAATAGCAATTACACTGGCAATAGACAAAGATAACTAAGCAACAGTATAAGTGAAGAGTATTTCTAATAGAAAAAGAGAATAATTTTCATTGAATAACATGTCTGTATCAGCAACAAGGAGGGGGGGTAATGTTATGGAG
Organism: Falco rusticolus; assembly: GCF_015220075.1. Classification (NCBI taxonomy): domain Eukaryota; kingdom Metazoa; phylum Chordata; class Aves; order Falconiformes; family Falconidae; genus Falco; species Falco rusticolus. The sequence continues at coordinate 17,225,344 of NC_051193.1, read as the reverse complement.
GCAAATCATATGCTCTGAAAGTTTAAAATGAAAGAAAACTGAAGAACAAAAAGAAGTCTGGGTGATAAGGTTCACAATGGTTTTTCTACAGATATAGCATAAAGCTAGCTTTCAAAGCCAACAATAGATAATAAAAGGTATAAATGCTCTACCAACAGAAGCTCATGTCCTAAATGGCAACATACAGGTTTTCTATAAGTGGTGATATTTCTTCTTTATTATATTAATAACATTTTGCATGTGTTAAATCAATGGACTTTTAATCAGTTAACTTTGATTGTATTTGTGTGCTTATTTTGATAAATTATTTTAATATACTTTAATGTTAATTATTCAAGTATAGGCTCATAGTCAATGATCTTTAATTTGAAAGGAGTGCTTTCACTGCTGACAAGAATTTAATTAAGTTTTTATATTCTTCATGACTAGGAATGAATTCTTTATTATCCTACCACCTGAATGAATTGTGCATGATTCTGGAAGATAGCTAAGACTTTTCTCTCAAAGTATCTGACAATTAAACCCCATTGAGAAGTTAAAGTACATCTACATACTGGTTGTGGTTTGACAGCAGTTCATAGATTACTAAAAATTTCTGTTAAGATAACAGTGTGTAGTTAATACTCTTCATTAGAATATCATACCACTTGATTATTTTGTTAAATCTTATTTGATATTCTTGGAACAAAAAAAAAAAAAAAGCCAAAGGTTTCTTGCTAACAACATTTATGGCAGCGTCTTCTCCCAGATTGTGTGAAATAATTTTAAAACGCTTTTAGATTATTGCCTTAGAACAAACACTTCTGTATAGATAAATGTGAACATCTGCAACCTAAGAAGTGACAAAATGCTAGAACATGCAGGCAAAGAGTTGGAATCAGTTGTAAGTGATTTCTTTCTAGGTATATTTGCCCAGTGTATACATTAAACTAACGTGATGCAGCTGTTCTTCAGCCCACCTTTAAAAGCTGAACTTCCTCCATGCATCATACCACAGAAGAGGTAGTGCAGGCAGTAGCATGGTCTGTGTTTTCTTATCTCCCTGCATTTATTGCAGACTTTCTTACCCTACTAGTCTCCATTTCTCAGTAGTACAAGGATTACAGGTGGGGCCTCATGCAAGTCCTTAATGCTTAGTGCTTTGTGGTTTAGAAAACAGAGATGATCTGCTGGGGTGACACATTGGGTCTTCACTGCAGCTGCAGGTTTGAAGTCTTGTTCTTCTACGTGCTCTGAGGTTCTCATATGCTTCTTGATTGTCATCTGGGAATTCTTCAGGAAAGAAAAGGAAGGGCTGACTTCTCAGACTCCCCCGTGCTTCTGCATATTTCCCTGCAGTCCAGTCTCTAAGTCTTTTTCACCGCCAATTCTTAATATTTCTGCCACTGCCTCTATTATCTGGACCAACCATAGAAGGATCTTCGCTTCTTGTCACTTATCGAAATGGGTTTCATAGAGGCTGTCCTCATCCTGGATATCTATAAGATCCTCAGGGACTAACTGCATTTTTTGTGTTTTGAAGTCCATCAAACTAGGATGCACTGGTTGACTGATTTCTGTTCCCTGTAAGAGCCAGTTTCCTGAAGTATTTCGAAAAGGGTATGTCTTAGAACAAAACCTTCTGTGAAAGAATGCTCAGAGCTGAATATAAATCTGGCATTTAGCAACACAGAGGGCGTTAAGCCTATACAGTGAGAAACAGTTGTGTTTAATATTATTTTGTGACATGGGAGTAGAAAAGAAATCATAGAAGAATCTACAGTACCTAATTTTGAGGGTTTGATAGTTTTCCTTAGACATTATTGCCTTCAAGGTTTTGTAGTTTTGTATTTCTGCTGTCTCCAAGCAATAGATGAAGTTTATAATCTTTTGTTCATTTTGACAAAAGTCACTGTGCAAAGGAGCTGTACCAAAGATTTACAAGTTTAGGTATTTATTTTGGGCACCTCCACACTGGTGCAGGTGAGATAGGTATATATTTTCGGATGAGAGTGAAGATTATGTCTATTATTGGCTGTTAATTGTGGCAATATTATGCCAGAACCTATAAAACTCTGACATCAGACTCTTTTTGCACGGACACCCCATGGTCTTGATAAAATTTCCAATACCATTATTTTTCACAGAGCTTTTCTGTATTTCCTTCTCTAATTTCTCTTTTGTATGTATCCCAGGAAATATATATGTTTGGATGGGGTTAGTTATGATAATTTGTGCAGATTTATTGACTTTCAAAACATAAAATGGCTTAAAGTGTTGTTTTGAAGTATCAGTAACAGGTGTTATCTTGCCATTATCAGAGCTGGCAAAGTATAAAAAGAACCTCTTTTACACTAGTAATAAACTTCTGGGAATTTGTGTTTAACAGCTGTACCTTGAGCAGGCCCATTTTAAATGACTTGAAAATTTGCCAATTTGTTTCCATGCACGTAAAAAAGAAAAACATTACCACAGACAACGCAGCTCCAAATGCTTGTCTTGAAATCTAGCGCTATACAGTGTGATCTACAGACATTACATCCAAGTTTGTAATGTTTTCTTCTTTGATAAAACTTGATAAAAGTCAAGTTTCATCCAGTATTGAATTTTTATGATTACTTAGAAATGCCTGAAAGTTTGTTTCAGAATTGCTGCTGACAAGACCTTTTAACTACAGAAGCGCATTAAATTCACTATAATCATAATAAAATTGTTAGATATATATTATAAAACAACTATGTTACTGCCTGTGAAATACTATGAAAGAAAAAAGGAAATAAAAATTGCCTATCTTAAATAGTAGGAAAACAGTGATTAATCATCCTGTTCATGTAAACAGGGTTATTGTTCTTTTTATAACACGACATCGAGCCAAAAGTATGTGATTGATTTTATAAATCAGTCACTACCCTGTTCATACCATCATTTTTTTTCTTTTAATGCACTCTGCATTAATATCCTGCCTCTGGCTTGTTTCATTGGATTTCTTCCTTGCCAGTAGAAAGTAAGCAGCTATGTATGTTTGAAGGCAGTAAGCACTTCTCTGCAAAACTCACTGGGAAAAAAAAAAAAGAAAAAAAAAAAAAAAAAAAAAAAAGAAGCAGCAAAACACAAGAGAAGGTAGAATTTTGGGAGCTTCCAGTGGGAATTCAATGATAAGCACAATAAGCTTGTATTGTGTTTGGAACTGAAGAGTTAGATTTTCTGTTAGGCTTTCAGAAATTGCTCCTGCAATAATAGCTTTACTGCTGTTAAACCTCTCGCATAATATGCAACACCTTTCTGACTCTTTATAAGGATTTCCAATATCTAGCAATGGTAGATAACACTCAAGACTGCATCCTGACCTTCAGCTCTATGACTGACTAGGCCATTTTTTCACTGTCCTTGCGTCCTTGTGAAGCACTAAGCTTTTTCTCAGCCTTTGTTTTTATTCTGATTGCTAACCAGGCAATAATTCAGCTAGCTTCTTACTTGGACATAGAAACAAGGAATTTCAGCAAGGCGTAAAGCCAGAAATCCAACCAGAGGGGATTTGAACTACAGTTTGAATTCTGTTTTATTTGTGTTAAACTATTTATTGACCCCCACGTGCTGGAGCAATCCATAATCCAATTTATAAATTCGTAATAATTATGATAAATAATTAAAGTACAGATTTGTTTGTGGTCACTGGGCCCCTTTACTTAACGTATTTTTTCTTGATCCATTAGTAAAATGGTTTTTCTACTTTATGTCACTGTACCCCTGGTCTTGTAAGAATGAAGATACTGGGAGCATACATTTTAATAGGCGCTGAATCAAGAATATATTGATAAGAGTATCAAATTATTTTCTAGTAGTCTGTAAAGATCTTTTAACTTCTGTTATCTATTGAGACCACCTACTTTGGTCTGTCTTGTACTGTTGATATGGATTGCTATGTTTAAGTTGCTTCTAAAGTTTCTCTGGGAAGTCCTTTTATCCTCACAGTTGTTGGTTTGCATTTGATAACTTCTAATTCTTTCTACCAATATCCAGGGTCTACATCCTAATCACACTCAACATGACCTCCTAATTCTGGAAGGGACAAGTTGTTGGCTAAGATTTATTTAATTTCTTCTTTCGTGATGAAGTATCTCCATTTAACATCCAGTATCTTTCATAAGTGCATATATTTCAGAATATGTCTCTTTTCCTGCCTCATGTATTAGATCTCCACTTCTATCCAGCCATGTGTTAATAATATTTGTGGGATCAGTAATTCAGATTGGTCTTGACAATGGGCCCTTTCAGATGTCCTCATACTGGTCTGTTAAGTCATGATGCCTTGGCTTGATTTGTTGTTGACACTGCAAGAAACATCTGGAATTATACTGAAGTGAACCTGAAGAAATGCAGTATAAAATCATCTTGCAATTCTTCTGTTGTACATTTCTAGAAACACCATGGTAAGTGAATTGCATCAAGAATCTCTCATTCCATTTTGGTGACAGTATGGTATAGTGTTTATCTATCTGTGTATTTTTAGAATTTCATATTCTTTGTGTCAGGAAATTAGTCTTGTTAACTGTTAAGAAACCTTAATTTCATGTTAATTTCAACACATCTGGTTGAAAGATAATGGTGCCTCTGATAGTCTTTTTAATTATTCTGCCTTCAGTTTCTGGGCTTTATTCTATAAGCCTACCAATCTCTGCTCCACGTAATGTTTATATAAAAGCTATTCTTCTGCCTTTTCTTGTGCAACTTTATACTTCTATTATACCTCTGGATCTTGTGAAAACTATTGATTTAAGAGCAGTGCCTTTCTCACATTGTGCCCTTTCCTACATCTGAGTTTCATACCTTATAGTGCTTCCAAAACCTTAGTCTTGCTCTTAAGACTCAAAACTGACTTGGAAATCATTTCAGTACCAACTTGCCTGGGTATGTACCCATTTATATTTTCCTAGAGTATATGGCACAACGCTCATGTGTCTATCCCTCTCCTTATGTTGTAGATCCCTAGGATGTTCTCCCCAGGAAAATATGAGCCTCTTTCTCCATTAGTCCAGCTGCTTCATTGCCAGGGCAGTTGGACAACATCTGGTGTGCGTATGTACATCCAGTGAGACTAAGATGACTGCAGAATCCCAGCTGAGCCAGGAACATTGTTGCCACCTGGAAAAGCCCTTAGACCTTTGTCATTTGCCCAGTATGCGAAATGTCTCTCACTTTCATTGTGGTGCAGTGTACGTGCTCACACTCGGGAAAAGTAGCCTATTCCTCCTCTTCAGTTATGTATTGTTTTATTTTATGGGATTATTTAACATCTGCTGGTAAACAGCTTTTACATAACAAAAGGTGGAAGATGGCATGGTCATGTTGAAGTAGCAGGCAATTTTGGGGTTTTATGTTTGGAATGGAAAAAAGGCCAACAGCTTACTACTAACCACATGATCAGAGTAGTTAAATGGACAGCCACATATTTAAAGCTGTGGCAGTAGGTGTGGGGCTGTTTGTTCAGTGCTATCCCATCACAGAATTACACAGCTCGCTGTGGTTGCAGTCTGATAATTATTATTGATTCGCTCTCAGGCTGTCAATCTGGGGACAGCGCTAAAGCAGTCCATGATGGACAGAAAGAGGATTGGACAGCCACCATCCAACGAGGAAACTTCATCTTGAAAATGAACTTAGATGAGATGGTGCTAGTGGATAAGGGTAATTGATGATTGTTTCAGAGTCGAAGAAGGGAAAAAGGAGAGATAAAAGATTCCTCTTTGGCATTCATCCTTAGTGTCCTGTAACACTCCAGGGACTGTCTGCAAACTCTATAAAAGTTTCTATTTTCAATGTTTAGCCAAATATACTGCTCTTGCTATTAGTACTAATTAGCTTAGGGTCACCAGGATCCATGAGAAAGGCAGGACAGTACCTCAGGGAAATAACTTTTCCCAACCCAGATGTATTATCTTGATCTACTTTTGAGTTCCTAAACATAAGCAAATCTTAGCACTTTTAGGCTGGTTAAAGCACTTAATACTTGAGATGTAGATATTAGCACTATGGATCACTATACTAAAGCCTTGTACAAGCAGTAATGAGAGTTATACATTATATTTTAAAGCATCTCTTTATAAATATATAGTATAAATACTAGAGTATTTCTTTATAAATCTGCTCTAATTAACTGTCAACTCGTGAGAGAGTAAACAGTCATAATAGAAGTGCTAGGCAGTGTAAGCTATCCAGACTCTTATTTTATGATGTGGTTGGCCTTTGTATTTTTAGAACACCATATAAAATGCTTGAGATAGAGCAATGAGTGCCAATGAAATTAAAACCTACCTACACATCTTGATCTATCCTTTTAGCTGAATTCTGCCCATGCTTTTATTTCAGCACTGATAATGCTTCATGTAATTTCCTTTGCTTTTTTTACTAAGGTAGGTTGAGCTGTTGTGTTTCAGTTGGGGATTATCCTCGTTGGTCATCTTGCATGTACAGGACCTGGAATCACAAATCTCCTACAAACTCCAGAAATCACAGTGTGTGAATTCAAAAGTGCCAGCTGGAAGGAAGGACTATTAACTTGGCTGCCGGCTGGTAGGGAGTATCTCTGAGCCTCTCCTGAAAAATAAACCTCTGAGCAGAGGGGAGCAAATGAGGGCCCTTCCTTCTTCAGAAACACCAGATTTACTCTAAGTGCTGTGGAGAGAAAACTGGATAAATAAAGATCTTTTGCAGCTCTGATGTCTTCAGCAGGCAGGGAGTGCTCAGACCTTCTCCTCCTCCTTGGCAGGGCAGCAAGGAGGTTGCTTGCAGCCCCAGGATTTGAGGTGAACACTGCTGGCTTGCTCATAGGGGTGACTTCTTATTGGTTCTTGTGTACGAATATTTTCTTTATGTTACCTTTCAACCTAGCAGCTGCTGTATCAATGTAAGTATTTTCCCTAGTATTTCCTTGTCATTTGACTGCTGTAATATTAAACATCAGTTGTAACTGAAAGGGACCATGTATTGGGGAAAATTCACTTGGATTTTCATATAAGCCCCAATAGAGATGTATCTTAAGTGCCTAAGCTATGAGGCCAATCTTTCAAGATTTTTAGAGAGGAAGAGATGGACTCCTGCAGAGGACAAGTCTCAGCAAGTGTCTAATTTATGTGACTTAACTCAATTCCTTGAAGAGCTTTTCTGTCCTCTCACTATGTAATCAGAGATTGTCAGTAAGAGCAGAGATCTTAAGGCAGCTCAGATGAACAGCAAAAGCAACCCTTCCTTTCTGGTGTCTGTCATTGCTTCCAGCTGGTGATATCATCTTCCACAAAACAGTATGGAAGAGTGAAATGCAACCAAGAATGTTCATCTCCCTTCCTGACCCACTCAGTAGACACATGGAATGGCACATCCACTCTTACTGGTGGTGGAAGGGAAAAAAAGGATTACTGCCAGGGCCACAGGGCTGCCTAAAGGAGTGCCAGCAGAACAGAAGGTGTAAGCTTGGTGAGAAGGATTTATAATCTTCTTTGCAGGTAGCAAGGAAGGTTTATACTCTGGCATATAGGTGGAAAATGGTTAATCCTGCTTTCCTTTGATATTCTTTCTCTTTAGGTGAACTTTCAGATAAAGCAAAATTATATTAAACTTTTCACTCCTGTACTTCAGAAATAGCAGAACCACAATATTTCAAACCTGATAAACATTTGCAGTCAGTCTGGGGCTAATTGTACCAGCCATCAGCCGAGACGAGTAAGTTTATCCTCAAATTTTATGATAGAGCAGATAGAGCTTTGAAATTAAATTGCCTGAATTTATGTGGGGAAAATGAGGACTGTGATGGAAAGGACATCATTCTTTCGTTTGTGACTCCAACATTTCCAGGGTTTACCTGGATTGCCTGAAGAATTAGCTAGGGCAGATGATAAGGCAAGATCTTCTGTGTGGCCACTTTTTTCAGGTATCTCGAAGGCTTCTAAATGCAGTTGTTTTCTTAACTTGGCTCCATGATCCCCTACTGTCCACAGTGCAAATTCATGTTTGAATTATTCCAGCTCTTCTGATTAACATCATCTTTGGGAAGTTAATACTGTGGAATGCACAGAGGAACACTGTGTAAAGGTTCTCTCCTATCTAATCCCTTTGCATACTGTCCCTACAAAGGCTAAGGATGAGACCAAGAGAAATTTTCTTGTTTGCATCCAGGGAGAGTCACATAATGCTTGCTCTGGTACAGCTCCTTGGTTGCTGTTCAAACTGGCCACGGCTTTACCAGAGTCCCCAAAGCAACAGTCTGAGCCTTCAGCAGCAGGAAAGGGCCTGAGCAGGGTGTGAGAGGAGCCCTGTTCTCACAGCAGACACAGTAATGCCATAGCCCATCACGATCCATGTGTGCAAAGTGAATGCGTTTTCTAAAGAGGATTACCAAAATGTCATATTGGAGTGAACAAATCAAGCCAAGCCTCCCCAAAGACTGACTTCTTTAAAGCTGTCGTAATTAGCAAGCATTTTAGGCAAGATGTGGAGATTATGGTGTTCTTTGTATTTGGATCTTCTATTTCATTGGCCCTAGGTGGTGCAGTTTTACTTCCCTGCTTTGTAGTTAAAGGCAGAGCTAGATGTGGCATTAGCAAGAACATCAGACTGAACACAATGGGACACAACTGAGGTGTGCAACAGAGCGTGCCCTCCATGACCAGAGAGGCTGTCCAAATGTTGACAGTTTGTTTACCAGGGGGTTTTAGTATGGGTCAAGGGATATTTTCAACTCTTCCAGGCTGCCCCATTGTGTTTGCATATACAACCGCTCGTACTGAATGGCTATGATGATCTGTATCTTAGAAGTCCCCCTTTTACTCAGATTTGCTGACTTTCATGGTGATGGCAATGTCTGTCTAATCTCCCGTCCTTTCCTGGAAATTGTGAATTGAATAAGGCTGTGTAAACTGAAGAATTGTTTCTCTGATAAGATTGTGGTTTTTCACTGTTGATATTAATTTGTATCTTTATTATTTATATTAACTAGCTTTCTTGGCTATCCCTACTTGCGGCAACAATAACTGCTAGTCCTGGGTCCGGGCCAAGCTGCGTAAATGCCAGGAGAAAGCAGTCAGCTGTCCACAGACTATTTGTGTGCCACTCAGAAACGGCTTGGATATCACTGTAGGTACTGCAGCCTTGGAAACGTTGGCTTCAATACCTTGTCTTATGACAGGGTTACCTTGTGACACAAGCTATTTGTTTGCAGCCCCCTGTACCAGCCAGGCTGCAAACCAAGGAACTGAGCTATTCTCGGGGCACTTCAGGGGGAGGGCTGTGGCTCAGAGAAATGCAGTTCCTCCCATCTTTTTTCTACTGGCCCACAGAAAGGAGCTGTGACTCTAGAGATGCTCACTTCTAGGAAATAACATCCCATCTTGTGAGCTTGTCAGCCTGGCTCTGCCCAAGCCTCTCAAATCACTCCTAAAATGAGAGAGGTGAGGGGTCTCTGAGGCCACATGAGGATTGTGTGCTGTGAGGAGCAGGTACAGGAGGCTAGAGCAACACGTTTTACTCTCCTGCATAGGTTCATAGAGAAGATCATGCTCTGACTTTAGGGGCCATTTTCTCCAGTTATAAGCTGTGACTTGAGGACTTCAGCAGGAGCTAGTCCCATGTCCTGGTAAATTCTTCCAAAGGCAACATAGAGGAGTAGAGGTGAAGGCATGACAATAGCGGTGATGGCTGTACTCCAAATGCCGTGCCAGAGTAGAGGAATAATTGACTGTATTGGCCAAATGACAGGAGATCACTGTGCTCTGACAGGGAAGCGTATGCCCCTCTCACTCATAACCACTGGAAATGGGAAATGGTGGGTATTCACTGAAACGAGTAATACGAGAAAGAGACTGTTCCATCAGTTCCTTTGAAGAACACCAGTGATTAATGGGTGTCAGCACCAATATTTTCTCCTAGCACAAAGACTGCCTGTGTGCTCTTAGTTGTGAGGGGTACAAGGTTACAAACTGGTGTGTGGGGTGTATTTTCTGGAAGCTAGAGGCCTGCAATTGCTGGGAAGAAAGCTGCAGCTGAAAATATTGAATTTCTCTAGATCCCTAAGCAGACCTGCAGGTATAATAATTGATCACAGAACACTGTAGGCTGGTCTGAGATGTGCAGAGATGAGGCAGAAAAAGGCACGATTCCTCATCTGCCTCGTTCTGCTTCTTGCTCCATCATCCTGTTTGTGTCACATCTGCTGTTCTGGGTTTTTCAAGCATCTCCTATGCCTCTGACCATCATGTGACATCTATTGCCAGATGATGACCGTCACTAGAGGCTCACCTTTGTATCTGTGTGCATATGCATTTTGTTAATACTGTAGTGTTTTAGATGAGTCCTTTGAGACTGAGACACCATTATTTTTCTTTTACAGTACCAATATAGTATTCTGTGCACTCATTAGGAAGCAGGAATTTTTTAGGAATTAGGAAGCATTTTTTCTAAGGCTCAGTGGTCTAAAAGTAATGTTCTGCACTGAGTAGTGTAAAAAGTGTCAAAAGTTTTTTAAGTAGCAGTATTGCTGCTCTCCTAGAACAGGGTAATTATCCAAAATAAGACTCCCATGCCACTTTAAGTATAGAAACCAGTGTGATATTTATTCCTTACATGTTGCAACTCTGAATAGTCAGATCTTCCACAGAAGCTCTGTCTCCTGATTTCTGACCTGATTCAGTATTGGGGGTGGGTACCAGCCTCATGAAAGAAGAGCACAATAATCCTATAAATGGTTGGGACACACTTGTACATCATTTGAATTGAGACTGTGTCAGTCAGCAGGTAAGCAGTTTTGTAATAGAAAAGAAGCTGGTTTGTGGGAGCTACCCTGCAGTCCCACCACTTGGAGCAGGTGTTACGATAAGATAATGGTCTCTTGTAGTAACCCTTGTGAATCACAATCCTTGAGGAAAAAGTAGGGACAAGCCCTTCAAATTGGGTTTCAAAAGCATATAAAGAGTTGACCTTACAGAGGTAGTTCAAGGAATAACCTAATCTTTCTGTCCCATATCCCCCCATGTACAAAAGCTTGCCTGAAATTGAAAGGGGGGGCAGGGGGGAGCGAAGCTTGTAAAAGCAATGTTGATACCAAATAAAGAGACTGGTGTCCCCACAAAATCATTTTACAGCCTCTCTCTGCAATCTGCAGAGGATTACAGGTTTGCAGCATGTTTATGTCTGGCTAAGACCAAGGAGGGTTTGCTGCAAAATGGTTATCAGTGTAGAATCAAGGCATAAACAACAGCACTGAAGTAAAAAGCCTAATGATTTGAATGAATTGAGTGGGAGAAATGATGTGTCTTAAAGACAATGTTGCTTCAAGAAAATATATTTTCTGCTGTGGTTTTTTTCCCATTATTAAGTTATAGTAAGCTCATATATACTCACAGACTTGCCTTCTGCAAAACTAACATAATTTTAACAATTAAAGATTGAAGTGTGGACTTCTGAGATGATCCCTTATGACCTACACTTTATTAGATTTATGTTACCTTTTGATATGTTCTATTTGCTGGAAGCCCCAGCATCCTATCATTATGATTCAAACAGGCTTTGCTCTCTGCTCACAAATAATTGATGCTCCCTTTGCACAAGGCATAGTTTTCAGCTGATAAGCAGCAGGGTAATTGGCACCTTCACAGGATATTAGGCAGGGGAAAAAAAGCATCACACTTAGCAGACAGGAAGCAGACAGGAGAAGGTAACCAAATAATTGTGGCAGTGTAATCAGGGCTAAATGTTACTTGACAAGCTCTATATGTTTGCACTTCCTGTAGTAAATATTAAGATTTCTATTTATCAGCAGAGGGGTGGGAGGGGGGAGCCTTTGCTACATGAACATTTGTAAGAGAGGTGCATTGTTAGCAGTATCTGTATTGAATATGGTTTATTCATTTAAAGACACCGTGCAGTTGTAAACACATCTGTGTAAGCATCTCTGTGGTCCCATGTTAGCTAGTGGGTGTGACATAATTAACAGCACTGTCATATCAGATAGGTGGCTATGAATAATACTAAATTGCAATGGATTCCTGTGCAGCTGCACGTTACACATTGTGTCTACAGGCTTGCAGCCTTAAAAACAAGAAAAATTAGGTGTATTTGAGGGAGCCAAGAAATGCTTTCAAGTCTAAAGTCTTACTCCGATGCAGATAAAAAGCTTCTTGGCTGCAGTCACTGGCAGTGTCACTGTGTCTCTCGAAATATTTTTAGTTTGTTTGACTTTGCAATGCTATTCTGGTACGACTTTTGTGGTGTCCAGCAGCTAATAGCTATACATTTATTTTGAAATTATCCTTTCAAGTTCAGCCATGTACCTGTTAAGACTAAAACCGTCGAACAAATGAGTCATATCAAATGTGCAATCTCATCAAATTTAGCTTCTTGAGCTGTGGCTGGTATTTTTAACAAGTGTGGCATTTCTCACCGGTAATTGCTTTTTCTTTATTTTCTTTGTATAGATTATGGACTTCATAGTAAATGTATTGGTGCATCTTTAATCTTGCGAGTCACTCAGATACTACACTGAGTGCACTGGAAATGTGTATAAATAGAAAGGTTAAAAATAAGTGTAACTATGTAATGCCATGCAGTATTTCTAGCAAAAATATTTGTTTACTAAGATCTACTTTTATTAGCCGCTACTTACAACTTCCTTATATGCTGTGTGAGTGTGTAAGGGGAGGTGAATGTTCTATTAACAAAATAATTCGGTGATGAACTAGATTCTATTTTCCCTACACAGACCAATTCCTAACCTTTAATAGTTATTAAAATACCCTTTTAAATGTCTACAGAGCACCAATATATATGTATGAGGTTTAATTATTACTATAGGGTTACAAAGGCTGTGATGGTGTATTTTATTAGATAAGAATAAGGAGTGTCAGTGGAAATAAGACCTATCACATTATAGAACAGCTCATTCCCAAGACAAGCACTTGTGTCTGTCCTGATGATGGTGTTGCTGTATTTGTTTTCCAATTACATCTTGAGTGAACTCAATAGAGCACAAGGCATGATGGGAGAAATCGCCTTTCACTGCAATTACTCTTCGTGGTCTGCCCAGAAACAGGGGAAGAAACATTCTTACTTACTTTACCATCCTTACCTGATTTCCGAGTACATTCCTCAGTACTTGCACATAAACGTGAACCTGCAGCAAAAGGAGCCACTAGCAGAGCTCTCTCTGGTTTGGTCCTGTTTCTCACTTGCACGCACAACAGTTACACCAGAGAAGAGGATTGATTTCTCCAACCAATTATGCTTAAACATGCTAAGCTTGTTATTGAGCTACATTGTTGTTATGTAGAACACTGTGCTTATGTGGTACAGCACTTTCCACTGATACTAATTATTAAATGAGTTCTTGCTGTCTTCACAACGCACAGATGGTGACAGTCTAGGTCTGAGTAACACACATAGGGAGGCAGTGTGTGGTAACTCTTCATATAGCCTATAGTTTGGGTAGTTATGGCTCTGTGTGTCTCGCTGTAGTACTTGTCAGAATTAATATTTTAAGAGCTCATAAATTTGTTAGAATATCAAACTTCACTGAGTTTTCTTCTATGGATGTAACATCTCCAGAAATAACAATCTGTTTTGAATCAGAAAGCAAACATTCGATTTTTCTCTTCTGGGCAGAAATATAAATACCAGTTTTGTTGGAGAATACTCTCAGTTCCATCTTTAATATTAAGATAATTAAGGTTTTTTTCCAGAGTTGTGGAGTGTCTACTATAATTATAGAACCTTCTGTTCCATTTCTAAAGCTTTATTTAACCACTTCATTGTCTTGGCCTGTTATGACATGTCATATATGGACTATTGGCATATGTGTTTGTTTATGTGTGCAGAAGCCTTACTTGCTAGCAGTTTGCAGCATTCCCTAGGTACTACATTGTACTGTCATTACTCTCGTGCTACTCAACAACCCAGCTGCTGAATAACAATATTTCTGCAGCTCTGATTTCACAGACTAAACTAATACCAGCCCACAGAAGGCCTTGCTGCTGTAGATCACCAGGCCACTGCATGAGGATCCGGAGCTGAGCTCCTGTTGGAACTGCATGCATGGTTCACTGTGGTCTGCTCCTCCAGCCCCTGCTGTTATCCCCACTGTGCTCTGAGGAATATGAGGCTCCTCTAATACTCCTTGAATATCCTTGGAGTCTGAAGGGGTTACCATAGCATTTAGAGAAATTAATCCAGGAAGGGGTTATCTCAATACGCTCTACTCTTCAGGAGGAAAAGTCTATTACTTAGTGACATTTCTTCCTGCTTAGTCTGTCTTTCTCCTGTGTCTCTGCTTGACAAAAGTAAAACGTACACAGAAAGAAAAAAAGTTTTAGCATCTACTTTGATGGGCAATCCTGCCACACAAGGCAGAGCACCTCCCCTTCAGCTGGAAAAGGATGGAGGAAACAAAGCATGCAAGTCATCAGATCCAGAATGAGACCAGTTTCCCTCAGTCTGTGCAGCCACAACTTATCTGTTGCTACCACTGGCAGAGTAACACCAGGCTGAATATGTGCACTGTTGTCTTCTCTGTCTTGTTGAATTGACCATTTGGAAAGAGAAACACAGCCATGGGGGTTGCACCTAGATTTTTGCCTCTAATTTGCAGCATGTTGATGCCTGTGGCGAGCTGAGAAATACCTTCTAAAATATATGCTCTCATGTGTTAAATTATGAGGAGGACTTAAAACACAGCCCTGTGGTGTTGGTCCTTGCCACAGATGTAACTCTATATTAAGAGACTGTGCTAATAAAGGAAATATTACTTTTCCTCACACAGGACATTAACCCTGCATTGCTCAGACAAATAAAACCATAAATTAAGGTGTAATTTTAGTCATAACAAGAAACATACCCTAGCCTAAGGAAGAAAAATCTACTTGAGGCACCGTCACAGCATTTGCCTTGGACAGCTGAGATTGAAGTTACAGCCTGTAGTAGTGTCCAGCCTCGTAGCACTCCCCATGGCCATGGGCACAGCAGGGGCCTCTTGCCTTGAGGTATCAAGGGCTACAGGACCCCCAGCTCTAGAGAATCCTTGTGCTTTGGTCATCCTTTTCCTGCCGCGGCTGCTGTTTGAGGCAGTCTTTTGCAGTATTTCTCTATTGCTGGCAGGAATCCTAGTCAAGATATATATTGTGGCTATACTGCACAAGCAGCCTCCTAATCCAGTAAAAGTGACAGACTACTTAACAGTTTTACAGACATTCATTCATATGTCGTGCTTTTTTTTCCCCCTACATCCTGAGTGTAAATTAGGATGATACTTTCAATGCCAGGATGACAATTTGGCATCCTTGATATGATGTGCATTATTGGAACAAGGGAAGGCAGAGCCAGCCTGTTTAGATCAAGAGAACACTTAAAAGGATACTTACTGTTCTTCCAAAGTCATCATTAAGCTCAACTAGTATTTGTTAAGTTGACTGAGGTTTTTAGGTGAGTACTATGTTATTTACTTACTATTACTATTTATATGGTAATGAAAGGAGGGCTCATCTTGTGGTTGAATCAGAAGCTGTAGAATCAGGAGATGTGGCTCTATGTCACAACTCTGCCAAACTTTTTTTTTTCTTTTTGGTGACAAGTTATTTAATCTCAGTGTCTCAGTTCTCCAGCTATAAAATGGGAATAATAACGGTGCCTTGTTCCCAGGTTTTGCTTGTCTTATTATCGATAACTGCATTCTCTTTGGGGGTTAGACTTTCTCTTGCTTAAAGGCTTAACACAAAGAGATCCTAATCTCAGCTACTTTAATACAAATAACAGCTACAAAAAATAGTGCTATTACTACCTGGGCATCAGCATGACTTGTGACATCAATATAATGCTGACAAGCTCCTTACCTCTCAGGATTTGCTTTGCCCATCTCTGCTCCTAATCCTAATGCATTCAGTCCTGCTGGTGTGGAAAAACATCTTCATGGTTAATACTCCTCCCTCATGAAAGGAACATTACTCTAGTTTTCTGCCTATCTCTGCTTGTCAGGATGAGCTGCTGGCATTATATCCTGCATACATCATTGCTTAGTTGTTATACTCAAGGAAACCATTAGTTAGTCCTGGTATTTATTTCTCTGTGTGTCCTTTTATAGAGGTTCACTTCTTTTGAAAAGAGCAACCACCTCCTCTCACTTTTAAGCTTTTGCTGCAACACCTTTTAATGTGGCACAATACTACCAGCTCCTCTTCCTTCTCCCCTTTCACTAGTCAGCTTTAGTAGGTTTGCACAGGCCTTTCCTCTAACAGTAGAATGAAAATAGCAAAAATATCAGCATTGAGCTTACCTGTTTTTTCAGGGCAGAGCTCTTGGAGCTCTCAGTTGAGAAGACTGCAAGATCTTCCTTGGAGGTTCTTGAGGATCATATTGCCCTATAATCAGCCTCAAAAATGCCACCACCATCTCCAGGTAACTGGGCACCAGAAGTAGAGCCAGGCCTCTGGATAGTTACCCCGTTTGCAAACCTGGTCTCATTTCTGGACTGGACACCCGAAGGATTTCAGGTCTATTTCAGGGGTCCTCAAACTTTTTAACCAGGGGGCCAGCGCACGGATGAAGTGGCAGGGAGTCATCTGCGGCTGCTTGGTTTCCCCCCCCCAACCCCTGGTGGGCGGGGGGGGCTGGTCTATTTGGTCTAGAGCATCCTCTGTGGGCAGTGTGTATCCTGCCCTAATACAGTGACGCAGACTGTAGTAATCAGGTCTGTTAACAGGCTAGTTCTCTGCTAATCCTTGTTAGCAAGAGAATGAAACACATATTTATTCAGGAGTGGATTTTTCTAGCAAGGCTAGTGCACTAAATGACAGTGAAGTCCACCTCTCTATTACAGAGTCTTAAAAGTTCTAAAATAATAGAAACGAAAGCTACCATTAAAGAAAATTTAGGGCCAGGTTAAATGCTTTTATGATGGGTAGAACTATCATAAATTAAAGTATTTCATAGTGTTTATTACAGTTTCAGCCAAAGGAAATAATAAATGCAATGACTGGCTGATTAAAAAATATCCCATTGGCTAAATTATTAGTGGGCAGTGACCCTAATTAACAGGGTAATAAACCTGAAGATTTGCTTATGATGCAGCTGTTGAGACACCACATGCTCCAAGGTAGAGTTTGCCCTGAAAATGAGAAGGAGCCCAAGGTTCCTGGAAGAAACAAACCAAACAAAAAATTGGTTGATGAGAGTCCCTGGGTTACTGGAACTGACACTACATTGTAGGTTGCAGACCATAATTGTCCAGTAAATTTATGGCTTGGGTAATAAGAAAAGGCTAAAACATAGTTCTCGCATAACATGCCAAGCAAAGTTCATATCCAAGCACAGGTTCACTTGGTGTTCCGGAAATAAGACTGACTTCTCCTATTTTCTTCATTCCATCTTGCAATTAAGCAGATGAGTAAACATGAAGTCTTAATTGTTGACTCAATAAAATACCTACTGCAAGGTATTTTTGAAGGTGAAGGAAAGAAACAACTGTAATAACACAATTCAGTGGATCTGATCTGCTTTGCACTCAGTCTCCCCTTTTTGCAATGTCTCCCTTACAATCTCCTTTTTTTCCTGTCATTTACTTGTCTAGGTCTTTTTTTTAGTTCATAATCTGATCTAGGTCATCATTGCATGGTTTGTGCAATGCCTAGAATGACTTGACCTGATCCTGAATGTCATCTTCAGGTTTTTTTCAGTAACTCATCCTGAAAAACTCAGAGAAATCTTAAGTTTCCCTGCTTCTCTGATAAGCTATAAACATAAGAGCTGGGAATTTTAGAAGAGCTCAAAAGCAGTCTCTGAATGCGGTGGTGAATTTTATCTTTGGAAATAATGGCAGATTTTAAATATGAATTATTTGTGCAGGTTTATAGATTTAAGTAAGGGATGGTTAATTTAATCATGCTTACGCGTCCAGCTATCTGATTTGCATGTTTAATATGGTCATCAAATGTCTAAGGGCTATAAAGTACTCCTGTACTTACTCTGGGTACAAAACTGATAGATAAAATTAAGGTCATTTTCCAACATCAGGCCTAATTATGTGCAGGGTGGCCTTCAGGCAGCAAAATTAATCTTGTACATTCAGTGGGGCAAAATGAAGAGCACCAAAGCAGAGGTCCACCTCATTGCTTAAATGATTTGTTTCACCACAAAATAATGTAAAAATAGGAAATTCCCCAGTTCTCTTTGCCTTCTCAGCTGCTCAGAGAAAAACCCGTTCTCAGACAAACCTGCTATGTGGATAGCTATATGTTTTTAAAGTTTTTTAGCTTTTTTTTCTTTTTAATTCTTCCTGTTGGAAAAAATGGGGGAAAAAAAAGACTTTTTAATTTGATCATTGTCTGCAGTTAGGAATGGAGTGATCCCCTATGTCTCTGGGGCCTGAAGCAAATTCCACTGGTGCTTTTGGGAGTTTCCTAACTGCTTGTGAGTTGTTTTGGAATCAGCTATCAGTGGCCTAAAATGAAAGCACAAAGTTCATTGAAATTGAAAGCACATAGCCAAAAGTTAGACTTGGGGACAGAAATTTACAATTTTACTGTTTTTCACAAATTTACAGATAAATGTAGAGGGTTTTAAGGCAAACTCCTTGGAATATGGGTGGTACCTTGTCTGTAATTACACAGTGGTTTTCCCCACAAATATATCCTATCAAAAAAGATCAAAGGCAAACTGATATTTTCATTGTACCCTTTCCTTGGCAAAAATCCCTGCTTCCCATAATGCCATCTGACATTGCTTGTCCTGTGAAATTTTTACTGCTACTGTGATTATTCAAAGGCATTGCCATAAAATATACATGAATTACGGTCAGCAGTCACCCTTAGTATTTGGGCCTGTGATCAAACATGAAGACTGTGTGTAATACATTTTATTGGTTTCGGGACCTTGCATAAGAGGAGGGGTGTCCCTGCTGCATCCTCCGTTAACAACACTGGCATGGCTGGAATCTTATAGTGTATTTCCCACCCCTGGTAGCTAAGACTCTGCTTCCTGCTAAAATTTAGAGACAACAGAGCATCATCTTCTCCACCATCTGTGTGCATATGTGTAAGTAAGTATAAAAATGTTTGCAAAGCTTTCATGCACTTCCTCCCTCTGCTACCTCCTTCCCCAGTGATTCAGTCACTTCATATTGTAATACTTTGTTGACTATTGATTTTTGGTTAAGGTTGGAGCCCAGTACAACTGTATGAGCATTCGTTGGCTTTAATTTGATGTTATGCTGCTGCCTTCCATTCCATATTGACAGGCATCCTCTTATTTTCAGATTGGTGTCCATTCACTGATGAACGCGCACTAGGGGGATCATGACCTTTTCTCTTATCTGGACAGCTCTTGGCTTCATGAACATTTTTTGCTGCAGGGTGTTATTAACAACAGGGTGATAGAACAAAGAAATGAAGCAATGGGAAGCACATCAATGTATGAAATTTGCTTTATTAGGATTCCCCTGAGGCCAGAGCAGTCCCTAATTACAGAGGTGTTACATCCCTTCTTGGGATAACAAACTATATTTTTAGCAGTAATGAGAGCATGATTTTGAAATCACTGTGTGGTCATCCTCCCACTGTACAGATGCTTGTTAATTCACATTTTCCCAGATACTGATTTTGAGAGAAACATACAACAAAAGAAAAGCTAAACATCTGTGAAATTACCTACTACCAACTGAACAAAACATCATGCATTTCATTATACATATTTTGAATTTTGAGCTTTCCTGCCATTCTGTTTCACTATGTAGGAATGCAGTGTAATTTGTAAAATAATCCAGTTTGTTAATACGCTTATGCAGAGACAAGGCCACAATGTATTAGTTATGTGAGTCTGAGTCTGGATGCTCTGTTTAAATAAATACTGGGAAGTGTTATTGGTTATACAGATCTTGTCTGAGTATGCCTGGGAGATGAGCTGGCATACTGAATTCCCATGAATAGGCCTTGGTTGATAATTCCCAGATTCTTCATTCCATCTTGATGTGAATATCCTATTTTAATCTTCTTTGGTCTGCCTGCTCCCAGACTTCTGAGACAGACCAAAGGTAAAATGAAAAGCAACCAAAATACGTTTATTCTTCATACACATGCTTGTTATAACCCATACAGCTCTTTAAGATAGTGTGAGCTCAGCAGAGCTTATCTTAGCCTGCACAAGCTGGACATGCTCCCAATACAGAGGGGAGACTAAGAAGCCCCATTGCAGGATGTGTAACCTGCTGATCACCCAAATAAGCGGCCGCTGTGCCACTGCCACAGCTTCTGACCTCTCGTCAGATGTGTCTGGCAGATTGGCTTTACTCAAGATTCTTGGTTTACAGATCTAAAAACAAATGCAGGCAATCAAAAACAAACAAACCCCCCCACCCCACCCAAAACACAGGAGTCAACATTAGCAATTCAACTATATAAGTACTCCTTGAAGCTTTCTAGTTGCATTCTTCTTTTCAGTTCTGAATTGCTCCTTCCTCCTTGCTTTGTGTTAGGCAGCACTGTGTGTAAAATAGTGGTGGTGGGTTTTAACTGAATGGGCTGTGACCAGCTCCACCATCTTCAGTGGGTTATGGAGCAGTTTAACATCGGTGTATCCCATTGCCCTCTGTTGGGCTGACCCAGCACTACTCTCTTTCTGGGTCAAACCACTTTGGCTGTTGGTGAAGAGCAGCTCCTTGTGGGGCAAATTTCAGGGCTAGATGGGCACACCACGTGGTAAAATTACAGCTCTGGTTTAATCTGATTTTAGAGCTATTCCTTTGTTTAAAATTGAAAAAAAAAAAAGAAAAGAAAATCTTGTAGCCTTTAATCTTCTAGATCTTTTAAAGTTCTTCGTTACATCATGATTTACTGAAATACTCCATTTTCCTGCCACTGTCTCTTTCATTTGCTGTTTATTAGCAATGTTAAGCAAGCAAACAAACAAACCACACAAAAAAACCTTGCACTGATGAAAAGTTTTATAAGTGTTCTTAACTGCATTGTAAATTGAGGATTATACTGTGTCTTCTTCAGCCCATAAATGCTTTTTCTCAATAATAAACAGATCGTAAAGGATGGAAGTGCTCCCATGTGTCTCAAAACTTTGATGGTAATGCTGGTCACTGCTTTGTAAAAATAACCAAACATTATTCTGGCCAGAGAAGGGGAGAGAATAATTTTTGGAGCCTGATAAGTAGAATCCTCAGCTGCGTTAAGGGATGGGAATTCCTCTGCCTGACTTAATGTGTGTTTAGTTATACAAGAGAAAAAAGCTTTGAAAGGTGCGATCACAGTTCACCTCACTTCAAAAGGCCCTGGGAGAACAGGCTGAGCTGCTGTCCTGCAAAGTGAGGAGGACAAGCCCTTGTCCTTGCCCTGGAGCAGCCCCAGGGACTGGTCCCTGGGCTCTAGCCCTACGGTGCTGCCTTCACCCAGCTCCCTGGTGAGCTGCCTCTGTGTTGCCATCACACCTCCCTTGCTGCTTAGGACAGGTTTCTTTTTTCCAAAGTACTTTTTTGTTCAAAATGCCAGGAAATGAAAGAAAAGTTTTGCTCAGCCAGAAATTTTTGAAAACATGAGAAAAAGATGCAAAATCTTGGTGCTAGTTTATGTTAGATGATTCAACTTACTCAATGTCGGAGAGGGATGCACATATGCAAGCATTGTTCTGTGCTCTTTATCCTTTTTAAGGACTGTGGTATTTTGTTATATGTGCTGTGCACTTGACCACTCAGGATTGCATTACAGGCATTTCCCTCACTCTGACAATAATTCAGTCAGCCAAATACAAATCAAAGGAAACACTTAAGTGGCTCATTCCCTTTTAAAAGAAAAATGATACCAATAAAAATATTTGGCTTTAGCCCTCTTCTGCCCCAGAAGCTCCTTTTAGTCTCCTTTGCCTCTCCCCAGATAGTTGTTTATTCAATATTAAGCTCCCCTTTCCCAGAAGACTGAAGCATCCACATTCACACTTCACCAGCAGCATTGTGATTCAGTAATGAGGATGAAATGCTGTTGGGATCCTGTGCACATTGAAAGGCTCAAGCTAACCAATCTACTTGGTAAGAAGATGACTTTGTTCAGCCAAGAAATATCTCTTTACTGGGCTCCTAAAGCCCACCCTAACTACTAGAGAGAGTGCTAATTGAAAGAAGAGGGTGTAATTGCATGAGACAAGTAATTTTTATTGAGTAATTTTTCAGCGTTAGGTGGGCAGAAACAGCAGAGCCTCCTATTAGCGTTAAGGAAAGATGCACAGCTGAATCCCAGAACCTGATAATGAAAGTTTTCCTCTTCATTGTAACAGTGAAAACACATGAAATGCCTCTGCAGTTAAATTACAATTAAATGCTTTCCTTTTTCAGATGGCTGACAGATTTATAGAGGGCTTTTCCCTCAAGTAGGCATCTTTGCGCTCAGAACTGGCATCCTTCAAAGTAGGGAGAGAAAACCTTACATACTCATGTGCTGGAAAAGAGCCTTATGTGGCTGATCTTTCAGATAAAGAAGTGGTTCTAGCACTAAAAGGGAAGGAGGCAGAGGATGTACAGCATCTTCTGCTGTACTACACCTGTATTGTGTCATGAAAGGAAAATGGAGAAAGCAAGGGGAAGATAGCTTCACAATCAGATGGTGTCTTCTGTTTTGGGGGGATAGTCTGACTTAAAAGTAAAATCTGGAGGCCTTTGTGTTTAAAACCATTTGGTAGCAAGATTATATTGAAACCAAGGGTATGTTCAAATCTATAATCTATTTTACTGTAATTCAGTACAGCTTATTAAAGCAACAATGTCTAAGATAGCAGGCTCAAAATTTTATCTTACAATGCTATAGGACATTTACATTGTCTCCTAGTAACCACACAAACATGGGAAGCTTCCCCTTTCTAATGTAATAGTTAACTCAAACATCACGGGTATATTTGACTTTGAGGGTTCAGGTCTGCATTTCATGAAACAAAGCCCTTGTAAACACAAGAGACTATTGCCCTGCCCTGTTTTGACAGTGGGCACTCAGCACAGGCAAAGAGCTGAAAAGAATACATTGTCCTTTTCTGAGCGCTGGCAACGCATGCAGCGTGGACCCGGTGCAGGAGGAGAGGTGCTAGCTTTCCCAAGGAGTTCATAACGTAAATAGGCAGAGGGGACCAGGCAGGACACTTCTTGGAATCTGACCACAATAACATCATGGGCCAGCAAGACTTCTGGAGCACAGAAATGCTATGCCTCCACACACACACACTGGCAGAGCGTGTCAAGTAAAATCACTACCCTAGGTGGCACTCACCTGCGGAAGAAAGGTATCAGCTAAAGGTATCAGCTAAAGGTATGTCAGCTTTTCATGCAGTCTAGTATCACTGTGTGCTACTGAAGAAGGAACAGAAACATGTTTATCCTATAGACAATTCTGCGAGTTGTTTCAGCAGGGAGGATGAAATTGCCAGAATAAGAATTTGGGCAGGTAACTAGAGGCAATGCTCCCCCTCTGCCAAAAATAGCCACAGGAACTACAATGAGTGCAGCTTGCAGAGATGCTAAAAATAGCACCAAGCCCACTAACATTATATTGAAATATTGGCTCAGCACTGATTAACTCGCTCTGCTTCTTACCACCAAGTATTGAGCCCTTGCACTCACATGTCTTCCTCAGCCTCAAAGCAATATAGAATGTGTCTTGTTAAAATGAAAAACTTTTCTTTGGGTAACTAAAAAAATAACTTATTTTCTGTGCAAGAAAACATGTACCAAAATGAAGTGTCATGGAATTTCACATGTGGGCAGGGAAAAATCCTCCCTCGCCCTCCTGACAGGGGGATGCTGGGAATTGTTCCTGTGACCATTGAACATCTGCAGCATCTGGCGTGGTCAAAGCTGAGAGAGCTCAGCAACTTGCAAGGTTGGATTTGTCTTGAAGGGCCAGGGATGAAAGGGAAATAGGCTTCTGTAGCAACTGTCTTGTCATCTTATAAGCAGCCTTTAAGCTGTTTTTCCACTCAACATGGACAAAAGTGATATATTCTGTACTTACCCGAGTGTGATTATGAAAAGCTATTTTACCCTGATATGGAGCAAAGTGCAGTAAGAAGTGGTACTTGTGTTATTTTTAAACTATAGCCAAGTGAATTGCTGGTCAATCCATTTAGGTGTAACATGAACAAAAAATAAATTAATTTGGTCCAGTATTTAGTACTGACAAAGCCAAGAATCTGTTGGTGCCAGATACGTACAAATAATACCTGGTTTGCAGGGCAAGTTTTCACTTACTTTTTTTTATCCGATATTGACACGTTACACTGAAATACATGGGATACTTGGAACTTGTGGAACATTCACTGCATCCAAATTAAAATGGCTCTTCAAGAGCTCCTGGAGCTCCCCAGTGCCAGAAATGTTGCAAAGGACAGTTTGTGATGAACAGAGGCAATCCCAAAAGCATCTGTTCACTATAGAGCAAAGTTCTTCACTGCTTTAGGGGAGGGAGGGGTTGGTATTTTCCTCTGTGCATGTTTTTTTCAGCTAGGACCATTTTTGTAACAAAGTCTGAACATGGTTTACATTAATTTTGGCTTCCATTACGAATGGCAGACTTTCACAAGGACCAAGAAGTGGTGAAAGCAAATCTGGGATTACTGGCACATGGCCAGAGGATGAGAACATTTGTGATGTGGGAAGAAGGGAAAAAATTAAAGCTAATTCAGTAATATCCAGGCCAAAAACTTTCTGCTGAACTCTGAGATAAAGGCATTTGTGTAAATTGGCAGTGATCTTACACCATCATAAGGGTGGCCAAAAAATGTTTGGGGTGATACAGATCTCCCGAAGTGCCTGACATAGGGCTCAGCTGTTTTTCTTTGGCTTGTGAGTCGAACCCTTCAATTTATTAGCCATGTCCTCCTAGTGGATTCTAAATCCTTCCGGATTTTGTTGCCATCAGAGAAACTCAAGGACAGCGAGCACTCTCAGGATGTATTTTTTTCGAAGTACTTAACATTGAATTAATGGCTGCTAGGCTGGCTGATATTGGGCATCCTGAAAAATCTATCTGCAGCTAGAAGTTGTAACTATCAACTATTTTGTAATAATTACTGAAAACAGAGGGTGTTTCCACATATTGAGCAGAGACCTGTGCTATGGGCAGAGGCACCAGGGTCCAGGAGCTCTCAACCAGGGAGAGAGTTCAGGAGCCTGCCTCGCACATACTGCAGGCCCCTTCTCTTCCCATCTACACACGTGTACTTGGAAAAATTAGTTTGCTATGGTCAAAGCAGCACAGACAGCATCCTTTGAAATAATTATTACAAACACCATTTCAAAGCTTATTTTCAAAACCAGATGCTACGTTTTAATGACAAGCTTTGAAACTTAGCCATGACAAAGCTTGGAGGGTTTTCGATACAGTAATTTTTGTAAAATGTACAAATGTACAAAAACTCAAATACCCATATAAAACATCTTGCCTGTTTTCCCAGCACTAAATGAATCATATCTGTCACTTACTTGACATCCACTAATGTTTGATAGTCTTTGCTTTACTGCTAGTTCCACATGAAAGTTGTGGCAGTGAGCAACGGGTCGCGCAATTGCTCCTGGTCCATGTGCATAGTTAGTTTATGTACACAGCGATACGTACAGCTCCTTATCAGAGCTGAGATCAGTGGACGAAGCCATACAAAGATACACAAATAGATTGACGCCGTGATAGAAAGGGGTTTTTTGCGACTCTGAGGTGCTTGCAGCTTGTTCCTCTATAGAAACCACTGCAAAATTGCTACTTTTGAACCAAGTGATTAAATACCAGGTTTGAGGTCTGACATTCATGTGACATCTGTAACCTTTTGTTGAGCTCGACTGAAACTGTTGAAGTTCTTTACTGCACTGTGTTTTACAGAGAAAACATGTAACAAAACATGCTACCTGGGGCTTCCCCCGCGTTTGTCTGCATCTGTAAAACCTCACCAAAGAAGTCCACTGACGCGGCTGTAAAACAAAATTAAATATTTGCATAAGAGGGTTAAAAGTAAAATACTCCCTAATATCTCAGGTAATTTACACGTTAAAGAGAAGAGTGGAATGAATTACGATGTCGTGTCAGGAGCCACGTTTCAACCCCAAATCTGCCAATCATTACAAAGCTGAGTTTGTTGGGCCTTAGATACAGGGACCTTGCCGACTGCCTCGGGCAACATCCATACTTATTAGACAACATGGACCCTGGGGAGCTTTTCCGAGCGTGGCCCTCACCACCTGGCTGAAGCAGAGAGTAATGAAAGGCACCACTACAACAAAGCACGAAGTGACTACAGCCCTGGCTGCAGAGCATGAATCCAGTGCCTACCAGGGCAAGTAGGCTTGGTCCCAGGGGACAGACAGACATGTTAGATTTGTTTTTCACATCTTCTGTATTTAGCACTTTTGTCAGAAGGTGCTCCAAAATCTGTGTAACATCCCCGTTTCATACAGTGGTGAGCCTGTGGTCTTTGCTTGACTTTGCAATCCCTGCAAAGCAGCAGCAGTTTCCCTTCAGCTGGATGGAGCTTCTTAGGGGTCGTTTTGTTGCTTTGTGATTTAGACATGGGCAGATGTAGGGTCGGATTATTGATCCGCCGGCGGTTCCTCCTGCTGTGTTGGGTCTCAGAGCCTAGAGGGAGCCAGCTACTCGGGCTGTGCTCCGGGGAGGAGGAGGAGGAGGAGAGCTTTCATAATGACAGAGCTGAATTTTTTCTGAGCGTTTTCTTTGCTCTTTTAGTAAAGTCAAGTGTGAATATTTTCCAAAAGAAATGCCTGCCTGATGTAGGTTTTGCAGATAATTCTATACTCTGCTCAGGCAAAGGATTGGAAATAAATCAGAAAAGCAATTTTAAAAGCTGAAAGAAATATCTAAAATTGTCACCCGTGTCATAGGCAACGGGGATACTTTTAAAGTCTTTATTCATTGTAGTGTAGGGTACAATAATATTTACAGATTTTTCTACCCTGGTTAAAGCAGTTGGTCAGTACACTCTGTGTTTATGGTTTTTTTCTACCACAACCTGCTTTGTGGAGGGCTTAAAGGTAAAGCTTGTACAAAGTCATATTTCAGCAGTTCCGACAGGGAAATCAAGTAAATTTTGTTTTCTATTCAGAGTGGGCTGGGGAAGAGGAGCATCAGTAAGGTAGGAAGGTATTGTGCTGAGCACAGGGGCTGTCAGTTCTGCCTCCTTTAACAGATCACCTTAGATTTTCCATTCTCTTTCCACATAATGTGGGAAGCACTTACTCCACCTCTGTATGGTTTTTACACATAGGTATTTACAAAATCCAAATCCAGTGAACTGTTTGTTTATCTGTTATCAGATTGTAGCTGCAAGGTATGTTCAAAGCACTGCTGGATTTAATCTTAGGGAGAGTGTGAAAATAATGATGATTACTTAGAACGCTTATTTCCACGTTTAGCCATATCTGTATGTATTTTAAGTGCGTATCAACAAGGGGACAAGTAAAAAGAGATAGTTAACACTTCCTATCTGCTTTTTAAGCCTTTCCATTGCTGTTCATCAGCCTTTCAGAAGCAGAAAGAACATGAGTAGGATAGTGTGTGTGTGTCTGTGTGTGTGTGAGAACAATTCTATGAAAGATTATCTTGCACACAAAGCGCATGGCCCTGCCCCCATTGTGAAGGCAGAGATTCCCCCGAGATTAGGCAAGAAGGAATTGCTTGTGGTCAGCAGAGGCGGGAGAACAATAGAGCCCAAAATGGGCAGCAGCGACAACAGGCGCTGAGGTGGGTGGGAGACTGGCCAAATGTCCATTGCAGGCTATATGGCATTGTCACTGACACCAGAAATGGCGAAAAGGTCTCAAATTAGCAATTGTTATGATTAGCAGGTGGTTTGAGAGATAGGAATTCTAGGGAAGTGATTGGTGGTTTAGACATCACATGCTATCTAGTCCGAAACACTCTTCACTTGCTCATTAACAGGGAATTATGAAATTACTTAAAGGAAAACAATTCTAATGAAATATAGAGAACTATATAAATCAATTCTTTAAAGGAGATGTGACTTTTTATAAAAGTATTACAGTTCCTGCAGGTCTTATTTTTGTGAAGGAATTCTGTCAGAAAATCTGGCAGGGAAACCAACGTTATTCAACAATATTTCATCTAACTAGGAAAAGCTGAAAAAATTACTCTGCACCATATGCATTCCTTTCATAACTAACTCGTGTATTTAGATTGTGAATCTGCTCTTAAGAGAGGTCAAAAGCCACAAGATTCAAAAACAGTTTTATAAGAATCGAAGTTCAGAAGCGTTTTGGTTCAGAGTTTGGTTCAGTATAACCCACTGCACTAAAGCAAGATCACATAAAACAAAATGTGAATCCCCTTCTGTTTCTTGACTTTGAAAATAAATTCAAGGATGTCAGGGCCATATTATCACTGGCTCTTTTAAAAGCTAAGACTGGATTCTCCAATTTCATGGATGTGCAGATACCAATACTCTCCTGAGGACTGTCTCTGTTCCAGACCCAAAATCTGGAGCACAGCAAGTCCAAAGACACTCTTGGAATAATATCCATTTACACATTAACAGTCTGCTCTTCTCTTTCTTAAGACTTGTACTACCTACTCCTGTTCTCATAGCAGAGACAGTAATGACTTGTACCCAGCTTCAATGTCATGAGCACTTGCTGAGTGATTTGCAAAATCCTGTCCTGGACATGCTAGGGGAGTTAATTCTGCCAAAACATTTTTAGTTGGGGACCAGGACCAAAACTAAATTTTGGTATAGTATTTTATGTTTGATTGTCATTTTACTGTTCCTGAAATGTTGCAGAAAATACCAAGCTGACTGCATTAGTGCTGGGCTATATCACTGATACTTACTTTGTGTGCTGCAGGCCACTGGGCAACCATAAGATCTTTTTTGTGCTTGCCAGAACTGGGTTTACAACTATACTCTGAAGGCAAAAACTTCAGCGTTGTTTTGGAAACTATTAGCCCCACAGTCAAGAAAGTCACAGCACACGCTCTGCTCCCAGGTCCTTCTGGATACAACCAGCAGGAGTGTGAGAACAGCTCTGTGGTGTGTGCACACCCAGAGCAAGTGGGAGAAAGGGTGATGGCCCAAGGAGATGTCGTCCTTTAAGTTTTAGAGTAGTTGTGTAAAATAGAAACATAATTTCATGAAATGACAATTTCTCTGACCTTGCAGCAAGGGGAAAAGAAGAAGGGAAAAAAAAAAAACCAACCAAAAAACAACCCATAGTCTATTTGAATTTGCAGGCATATGGCATTTCAATAGCTCTTCAGCTGCCATCACAGGGGGCTGGATTCAGCGTGGCTGAGACCTGATTACAGACACAGTTTAGGACAGCTGGGGTCCTGAAGTTGGCACTCAGGCATCTAAAATTTGGCGGGATGAATCTGCAAAGGGAAAGATTTCAAGGGAGAGGAAATAAGGAGTTTGGCAAAGGAAGGTTTGGTTCCAGGCTTGTTGAATAAGCATAAATAAACATTTGGTCAAGGCTCGTTGAATAAGCTGAATAAGCAGTCCAGCTGCCCATGCCACAGAAACTAAATAGAATGGGTTAAAAATGGGGGAAATAAGCCATATGAAGGAGGATGAAGAAATGCCAGCTTTTACAGTCTTTGTCCTCATAATTATAGCTTTGCCAATATAACCAGTGCAAAAGCAGTTGTGTATGACTTGTAAAATTATGATATAGATATTATAGTTGCGAAGGTTTTTTAAAAAATATCTTAGAATTTTATATTACAGAATTTGCAGCAATCCTACCGTTAAAAATACCGTGTTTCCTAAAGATGCCTTTTGGTGAAGCCACCATGACAAACCCTTTGTTTTACATTCAGTGAAACCAGAGGAGTTATTTCTCACAAATGAGATCATTTCCAACTCTGAATGTGTGCATAATCATATATATATTCTAAATAAAATCTTGTCAGAAACCTGCAATCTCCCCATCTTTCTGTCATATAATTTTATACTTGTAGTTTGAAGACAGAAAATTACACTGCAGGTACATGTTTGAGTGTTTTTCCCTTTGCTGAGAAGCTGGATGTGAAGGTATCTAGATTTCTACCTGTAAATCCAAGACAAGTAAAGTGAAAAAAGCCAGAGTCCCTCTCATACATCTGAAACAATACACTTTAAAATAAAGCTGCAATCAAATGTTACTAATAAAATCTTTCATGTCAAGTTATTTTTATCCTTGCTGTTTGTTTCTGAAATAATTGGAGGAAAAATATACTGTAATGGCCGTAGTATATCTATGTGCAATTTTTTTCTTGCTTCTTTCTCCTAAATGCTGGGAAGCACTACCACAGGTTTCCAGTGTATGTCCTTTTTGCCCTTCTGATCACGGCAGCCACAAAACATCTATCTGCCTCCATTCCCATCCCTTAATCACTCAGGGGTCCTCAGGTGCAAAGCTGACAACTTGGACTTCTTTCTGATCCTCCACTTTTCCATCTTGTGGTTTATTTCCTTCTTTTATCGATGTATATACTGAGCATAGGAAAACTTTCAGTAATTTTTTTCAACCTGTTGTGATTTAAATGTAGGTTTTGTATCATACCATACCAGAGACAATGGATAGTGAGGAATGACGTAGAAGGCTTCCTTGTTGCTGTTGCATTTCTCTGAGTCAGATGAAGTACAGCAAAACCTCTTAGCTTGGTTTTAAAATATATGTATTCCAGTGGCCATTTGTAAAAGCGCCATGGGATTTCTCCCTGACCCTGCATTCATAAAAGTTTTGGGAACTTGCAAAAA
This sequence comes from Falco rusticolus, assembly GCF_015220075.1. Taxonomy (NCBI): domain Eukaryota; kingdom Metazoa; phylum Chordata; class Aves; order Falconiformes; family Falconidae; genus Falco; species Falco rusticolus. The sequence continues at coordinate 17,194,606 of NC_051193.1, read as the reverse complement.
ACAAGCTGTGTACAATACTCACCTTTTCTTCTGTGGTGAAAGAGAGCCATCTTCACCGAAGAGGTGATACCAAGGGCTCCCAGGCTGTACAGCGTGAATGAGAAAGAAGCCTCAGTGACACGGAAACTGGTGTTTTATATACTTTTTTCTGGGTTTAGTTGGATACCTTCCTTCTATCCCTCTATTTCATCATTTTATTTTGTGGTTTGACTGGGTAGAAATCCGCAGATCTCTATAAGCATCTATCTTGTTGCAGAAAATATCAACCAAGCCTGGGAAGATGTCTACCCTACAATACAAAATGTGGAGCTGATGTTTAAAAAATTCAGATTTTTTGTGAAGTACCTGGATGTTCATATTATGCTCTTCTGTGGGAAAGAATAACAAGGATTTTTCTTAAGAACAGAAGAAATAGATTTTAACTCCTAATTCAAAGAGGGAATAAAGTTTAAGTCACCTATTTAAAATTTATTTACAGGCATCAGAAATTTCAGCCCAAAAGGATGACCTTTTCAAAAAGCTGTGGAAAAAGTTAAAAGGGAAACTGCTTTGCACAGCTTCAGTGCTGCAGCTGCTGATATGGGCATCCAGTAAAGTGTATAGAATGAAACAGCACTGATAATCCTCATAAAAAATTTAGAATGGATGCAGGGTTTGAAACTTTTGTATCCCAAGTGGATTTTATTTGTTTGGTCCACACTGAAATAACTGGCTGAGGGCTCGTTAAAAGACTGAGAATTATAAATAAGGAAGTAAGAGAAATTACAGTTTTTCATTAGTCTTTACATGGTTGCCATTATTTATCTGTTGTTACTCTTCTCCACTACCTTGTGTTATATATAATTCTGTTTCTATCAAAAGAAGCATATGGAAAAGGAGAATTATTAGAAAACTTACCTTGCTAAAGATAATTTGCTGCCATCTATGGCTTTTCAGCTGGAACTCAAATGTGTGTTGCAAGGAATTAAGACAAATATTTTCCTTGTAAGAAATTGGGACGAGATGTTTGAATAGACTTTTAAATGAGGCGTCAAGTTTTACAAGCTTTTTTCCCAGACCTCCAGAAATTTTACATACAACTTCTTATGTAACTGTCATTAGAAAATGGCTAAAAATCAGAAGGGTTTGCGCTGTTGGTGGCAGATCCCTCTGTGTCTTCTCATGATGCTGTGACAATACACAAAAGCTGTGAATTTTGTTCAGATACACCTGGAAGTCTCCCCTTCTGAAGGAGGTAGAAACAAAACTGGAATGAAAATGGGAACTTGTAGCCAGGCTCCCACTCCTCTAAGCTGGGGGGAATCTGGGCAGGATCGTGCCTGAGCTTTTCTGTATTGGGAAGTTAACATGCATTCAGAATTTAAAAGCAAATAAAGAACGTTTTAAATATGAACAAGGCTCGATTGACTTCATCAGCTTCTGTCAAAAGATAAGTGAAAGGTTTTTATATGGGGGCAGAGGGGAATCAGGCAGGGAACAGGTGCGGGAATGTCCCTGGAGTGCTGCACGGGAAATAGGAAGCTCTGGGGGTCCTCAGCTCGGGAGCAGGGTGGAGAAAGTGGGAAGAGAAAGTGCAAAGAGGACTTTACATTCCAATGGAAGGGAGAGCATTCAGAAAACCACTGAGTCCAAAGAAGCCTGGGAAATGGGGTTTTTCATTAAAGGAATGGATATGGAAGGTGAAATGGAGGCTTAACATAGAACCAGAATGTTTAAACGTGACAATGAATCCAAAAGGATTCAAGTGCGTAACACTGGAGTTTGGTAAATACCTAAAGAACAGCCATCTGTTTAGGATCTCTGTTATTCTCCATTTACACATGTGGATCTGGGCTGACTTAGTGCAGCAAAGTTCAAATCTCTGCTGCTCAGTTTGGTTCAAATATCTGCTGCTGAGACACTACTAATACCTGTGTAGGAAATTCTTCAGCTTTTTCAGAATTCCAGCATTAGGAAGGCTGAACACCGACCAACCAGAGGCTTTTCAGGTCCCATTTTCAGACATTTCACTCTTTGTAGTGAAGTACGACCTTGCTTCAGAAACTGTGAGATAATATGCAAACAAAACAGTCAAAACAGGAGAAAAAAAAAAAAAAAACAAAAAACAAAACAACACCAAACATGAGAGTAAGCAAAACCTGGAGTTTATTCAAAGCATCCAGTTCCAGTTGGTATTCATGGAGGTACACACATGCACATACATAAAAGACATATTCATCTACACATGTGACTAGCGATGCTTTGGTTTGAAAAAATTATGTACTTTCCCTCTCTTTTTTAACCTTATCTGTGCATTCTTGGGTCATGTAGCCTTTGTGCTGACTGTGGACAAAAATCCCCCCTTTGATGGAGGATACATGCTGAAAGGTAGAATTCTGAATTATGTTCTCTAAATTATCCCGTGCTCAGAGAGCAAGTATTGATTTTAAAAATGACTGAGCCAGACCTCGCATTGCAGTCCCCCCAAAGCACAACAAACAGCAGTCATGTGTTCAGCTACCAAGAGGCCACTGTGCTGGCATTGTTTCAAAAAATCAGAAAGTCATCAATCAACCAAATAGTAATCGGAATAAGTACATGGTATCTAAAGACACATTTTATCCAGTTACATGCTCCAATTCAGTTAGCTACGAAGAGAATTAGAACAATATTGGACCGATTAACAAGTCTACCTTGGGAACTGTGAGCTGTTAAGTTATTTATTTTGCTGCCTTCTATAAAAGAATGAGGAGAATTTCATCTGCATAGTTAAGCATTCAGGAACTTCCCACAATAAATAACCCAGCATCTCTTCATGCTAGAGTGTTTTTCATGGAGCCTGATTGAGAACACGGAATTTTACTGTAATTAGTTTCTGTAGCTTTCAAATGGTTTGGACACAGTTGTGTTTCAGGAAGATTTTTATTTTTTTCTTCAGGAGCTGTTAGTCATCAGTGCTGCAATGGAACTTCACAAGCAGTAAAATTATTAGGATCAGTATATTCAAAACATCATTGAGTTTTATTCTAATGATACGATTTAAGGATCAATGCAAAAAGCACGGTTTAGAATTTCAGTCTTGCACAACTCAATTGAATCAATAAACTACAGTGTTGCTATGCAGGATGCACTTCACAATAATACAAAATATACCATTTCTAAAGAAATACATGGCTGAAAAATACACCATTCAAGTGAATACGTCCAGCTCTGTATACTTACAGCTGTCTTTTGGGAGATACAATACCAGAACAGGCAGACTATACAAAATGCTTTGTAAGTTAAGGTAATAGCTCATACAATTAAGATGCTTGAATTTTTCAGTACTGGTGTATAGCACTTCCCATAATGAAATCTCCAATTTTTAGGTTTAGAGGTTTAGAACTCTGAGGATCCAATCACAATTATATATAGCACATATTTTTCAGTATAGGGGGAATTAATTTAAAACTATTTTAATTCAATAAATCTAGACTTTACTAATGAAACTAAAAGAAGGTAGATATGTACTTAAGATGCTATAGTATTGTCTCCTAGGACTTAAGCTGTTTTTTACTTTTCAATTTTGCATACATTTTTAGTGTCTGGAGGGAAGAACATATTTCTGTATTCTTACTAACAACATATACAATGAGTTCCTGTTTTCTTTCCTTAGAGCACCCCACCTGTCTGTGTTGTTTAATTATATATGAAACCTGCAAGATAGTATTTACATTAATTTGTAGGGGTCTGCTCTTAACTCAGATTTAGTATGAGTTTGTATCACACAGCCACTCCCTGCTCTTTGTTTCCTTAGCTTTCAGGAGACAGTAAGGTTGAAGGAGTAGAGCTTTAACTACCTTCTTGCCACAGAAACGGGTGGCTTTTCTGGGTCTGAGCTTATAAAATGGAGTTGGAAGGGTCAGAATTAATCTGTATGATACCTACTATATATTCAGCTACTTGAGGGTCATCATATTAATATGCTGTCAAGTCCCATCCCTCTCAAAAGCACTTCTGTCCTTTCTCCTTGGGAGAAAAGCTTCTGGGCAGCAGTGGGTTATTCAAGACAGGTGAATAAACTTGACATAGACAATGGTGGTGGGAAAAATTTGAGTCTTCGCTTTCCCATGCAATGAGCACCCCAGGGCACTGAAAAATATGCAAAGGGAGCACCGCTGATTCATTCAGTAGGCCTATATATTTGGGAAACAACATCCAGAAAGGAGATAGGTGCTATTTCTTCCACGCCATTTTCAGTGAAAAGCGTTTTTGAGAATCTGTCTAAAGGGAAGTATAGATGAATTGTTCAGTTCTGCACTGGAGCTTTTTGTTGTTCGCTCCTCCAGATATTTAAGCATTGTGGAAAACCCAGACCTGTGTGACTCGGAAGCACAACCCCTTTGTAAGCAGGATCTGTTTTTTCACTAACTATAGTGCTCTTCAGTGTTCCAATTCAACTAAATATGCATCAATGATGAAACTAAATAAATTTTACTGTAGTAGATTTTAGAGGCATAAAGCATTTTATATCTTTACTGTCTGAGTAATAGGTCTCATTTCAGGGGCTTTTCCTACGCTGATGTCTGTCTGTCTGTCTCTTTGCATATGTTTGTTTGTCATCACTGAGATATTGTCAGAAGCCTCTGCCCTTTTGAGAAAAAAAGAAGTTACTACACATGTAGGACACTTGCAAGTATCAAAATCGGAGCTCTTTTTGTCAGTTAACTGTTATTAATACTGTCTTTACAACAATGGGTGAAACAATATCTAAGCTCATTTGGGCCACATAGTAATTATCCAGACATTTTACTGCAGATCTGCTGTTTAGTCATAGGAATAATGATTAACTGGAGTGACAGCTGTTTTGGTGTGTGGTTTTTGGCAGTGGGAGCTATCACAGGTCATGATGTTGCTCAGCTTACAGATAGGAGAGCTAGAAATCATTACAGGGACTGTCAGTTGTAGAGCTCATCTTACTTCTAGAAAAAATATCTATTTTGCAAAAAAAGAAGTACAGAATTTTAAAGATCCACCATTGCTTTCCATGGAAGTAAATTTCTACAGTATGTTGCACTTCCGTGTTTCCCCCTTCTACAGTGTGAAGAATTAGCCATGGGGAAAATTACTCGCTACATATAGTGATCAACCTGTATGAAAAATAAAGTTAGGAAAGCCTTAGAAAATCCTGAATAATAGTGCAGAAGCTGTTCACCATGTGCTTGTGAGTCTTGTCCCAAAAAATGCAAAGTGAGACATGCTTTCTAAAGGACATCTGGCTGATAGTCACGGTTTTTCTTCTCCTTTCCACTTAACAGCAGACATTTTTTCTCTTCCTACAGTGTTAAGTTGACAGGTTTTTCTCTGAAGAAGTAGACTTGTAAGAGGTTTGAGTTTTTCACTCGCGGATGTTTGTGATTTTAGAGTAAGGAGGGCATGAACAGCAGAAAGAAAAAAGGAGACAGTGTAATTTTTATCTGTTTTGAAGTCCCATATGCTACCTAAAAATAGCTCTTTGCAGAAACTAGCTGCTCTTCAAATACCCTTATATTGCAAACAAAACTTACATGAAATCCAGGGTTAAACATGGATGCAGCGTTGGGTAAAATAGGTGTTTTCCATTAAAGCGGAACTCTTAAAAGTGGATGACATAAATTTAGGCAAACTGATGACAGCAAAAGTGGGTCCCTTGCCAGTTACCAACCTGCAACGGCCTCATCTGCCTAGGCCCATTGGCAAGTATCAAATAGCCTTAAATCCCCCAAACTTCGCTGTTAGCTTGATCCAGGTTTGTCAGGAGGGCAGAAGGAGATAGGGCCTGGCCACAATCCCACACCAAGCCATCATCCCAGGTGGATGGCTCTGAATGGTTTCATGTGGCAGAGCAAAGGCCAAAATATATTAGTCCCATGTATGCATGGTTTCTGTAAGGTATTTTATTTTTATGATAAAATTGGGACCTGAAGGTTGAAGGAAGGAGGGAAAGGAATAAAGAGAGAGAAATCTGGGTTCTTTTCCCATTCTGTCAATATTTTACTGCAGCCTAAAGATAAGGTCATAAAATTACTTGCTTTGTTTCTTCATCTGCAAAATGAGAAGCAGAGAAGTTACCTGTGATATTGTAAAAGTACAAATGTAAAGCCCTAACCCTCAAACCATTCTTCATGTATGTTGCAAGAGGTTTTTCAGGTCCTAAGAAGTATATGCTGCAAAATACATTTATCAGAAATAAGCCGATTTACTTAATACTTTGACTTTTTCAGGAAAAAAGAACATTAAATTATCCTAGGTCTGTTAGCCACTTTATTTATTGCTGAAAGCCTGTATAAATTAGAAAATGTAAATGAGGCAGGCAGAAACATGTGGCTGCAGCCTGCTGTGGCAAACGTCTGTTGGGAGTGGAAGTTTGGTTCACGTTCCCATTCCTAGTGGACTAGAATAACATTAAGTGAAATTCACATACTTCAAAAAGGTTCCTCATTTGCAATTTATGAGATGCAACTGCATCAAAGGCATAAAAGCCAGCAAATGGTCAGAAGTTAAAAGTGACGGGTAGCCAGGCTGCAGAAAACTTAGTTAGCTGGTGATGCCGTTCTATGAATAAAATAACTTACCTCGAGAAATCTATAGCTAGACCATCTACCTTTAGATGAACATCTCTATTTTAAGGCAGTACCCTGCACTGAAAATTGTTTTCAATGCAATTTGCTCTCTTCTCTAGCAAGGGGCTGCAGTCACAGGTTTGTGGAGTGGCTGAGTATGGACCAAGTGCTGGCTTCCAGGTCAGCTGAGGAGCAACGGCAGGCAAGACAGTGGCTGTCCTTGGTAATAGTAGATTGCTGGATTGACTCCTGGTTTTGCTTCCACTTCCTTGACTTGGAAGCCAAAACCAGTGCAGTGAAAGGATGTGCAATAGATGTGATAAGTTCCTGATTTCCATTCCAAGGTGTCCACTGAGACCTGACATCATTCAAAGCTTTTTCTGTTCTAGTTTTTGTGATAGCAGTAGATGCTCTCTTTGTTACTCTTCCTGTACAGCATGGATTTCAGCTGTTATAACCCTTGGCTCAACCTACTCTCTTCTTTTACTATAATTTAAAGCTATTATTGTGGTTGATGAGTTCAAGTTCATATTGACTTCATATTTCAGTTGGGGATATTTTTTTTTTGCGTGAATATTGACCAATATTTTATAGTGCAAAAAAGGAAAACGCTGTTTAAGGGCATAACAGCACTTACTTAAAATGGTCTCTTGCACCTTCTTATGTACAGGTCCAGAGTTCGGGTCATGTCTGTTTTGCTCTCTCTAGGAAGTATCTAATGGCAGTTAGTTAGGTCACAAACTGCAACAGGATTGTCATTTTGACCTCAGTTTTAATGAAGCTGTCACTGTGGGGTCCACACCTCTGGGGTTACACAGCAGCAGTCCTACATAGTATCATCGTTTCTGGAGGTTTGCAACTGCAGCCTGACTGGCCTGCCTGATGCTCCACTAGCCTCTCATGGAGAATATTCCATCAGCCATCTATGATATTTGCTTTCTAATCTTGTTTTCCTGTTTCTCAATATACCTACTAGACATTCTCAGATTATGCCCACAGAAATAACATTTTTTTTTCTCATTTTAAGATTGTATTTGATAAAAGAATAGGTTTGGCTCAACTACTGTCTTTACAGATGTGTTTTGGTCAGAACATGAAGGAAAAAATTATCCTGTACAAGGTCTTTACTTATTCACTAGGCTGTTTATTCAATAGCCACTCAGTAATTACTTCTAACACTAGTTTTGCCAGTCTTTTGTTATCCTTTTCTGTCCCTGTTATTAGTGTTGAGATCAGTGCTACTGGGTGGTTTTTGTTTCCTCTAAATAAAAGACTTGTAGGGAAAGGGTCATCCAAGTCTCCGGGTGACATTCACAGTCAATGGTGGGATTGTATCAGGACTCCAGAAGCCGACGGTCTGGACTCAGCTTACCTCTTTCTGCATATTTAGGTGAAGACTGCTACAATCTGGTTGGTTCAAATCAACATTAATTCCCTCTGCACAATAAGATGCCCTAGATTTTTCATGGTTTTCATATACGGTTTTGGGGGGACTTTGCCCTTAAAATTCAGGGCAGATGCTTGAGAAGTTATGTCCTTTTCGTGACTTACTTCAGGGGGTTTCACAGATGTCTTCACTTTGTTCAGGCAAAATTTCTACCTCTTGCTCTCCAAGCAGAAGAGAATTGCCATTAGCCTTTTATACTAGGCTTAATTGCCAATTACCAGCAGGTAAACAGCCTCATAACACTGCATTGCTCCAAGCTTATTACACTTTGCAAAGGAGTCTTGTGCAGAGAAATCTCTGCAGAAAGAGGGCTAAAAGGGCATTGAAGAATCTCCCCATTTCTTCCAAAGTTCCCAATACCTCCTTGGAGGTTTGAGAGCTCCTCATACATTCAGCTGGAATATCACTGTTTGTTCCTGTAAAAAAACTCACAATGTCACCATCCAACAGCAAGGGCAAAAAGCATTTAAAAGAAAATAAACCAAATGTATTTTGAAAATTGTATCAACACAAGCAAACATAATTTCCAAGTGATTTTTGAAAGATAGGAAATTGCATACGCAAAATGAGGTAAAGAAAGGAGCATCTGTTTTGTTCTGGTTTGTTTAATCCCATTTCTCGATATTTTAAGCAGAGCAGGTCACAAGCACAGTCCAGTGGGGAAGTTCAGTATATTAAATGCACCAGCAGTTTTCTCTTGCAAATTGATTATTTAAATTGAGCTACTCTCAAGTAATGGACAATACCCGTGCTTACAAATATGAGTTTGTGGGGAGATTTGCATTCCAGTCCATTGTTCTTTCTCTCTGTCCTACCAGAAACATCCAACTTAATTTCTTTGTGCTTATCTCAGCACTTACATTTTAAGATTAAAACTTACTGGGGGTTCATAAATTACTGTAAAGAATAATTTTTTTACTGCTTTTCTCTCTTTTCAGCTTTGTTTTTCTCTTTCAAGACCCCAAGCCATCCTGACATATATATGTCTGGATGCAACAATCATTTTGCTGATGGAACTAATGCAGAAATTTAGGAAGGTTAAACAAAAAATTGCTTTGACATTTTGGCTCAGCCATGATGTCTGTAGTGCAGGACTGGAAAGTAGGAAGCAGTGATGCCTCCTCCTCCAGCAACTAGCCCCAAAGAGGGAGAGACCTTTTTAAGAGGAGATAAAGGCATCACTGGAAGTGGGAATTCATCCAAAGATTCTTGGAAGGGTACCCAGGCTCTAGGGGTTTTTTTCTGCTCTGATTTTTGGATAATTCACAAGCCAAATTAAGTTGTTCTCCTAAATCTTGCAGTATCCGCTGCTGTCAACAGCATCATCACAAACAGAAAGTAATTCTCTCATTTTAATTAACCACAGACACTCCTGATTGCTCTAGATCAACAGAGCTCTATATATTCAAACCTGCCTGTTGCTGTCTCAGTGAGGAGTTCGAATGTGAATCTCCATCACTACAAACAGTAGAGCAATCCTGTTTGATGTAAACAGAGTTTCCATATTCTTCAGGGCTAGCCCACAAAAAACTCTTCTGCAGATGTAACTAAATTTCACTGGCAGATCTTTTTGCAGTTATGCTTTGTTCCAACGAAGGTGCTTGGCAATTTGTCCATATCTCATAAGTCTTTGCTTTTGGAGTTAGACTTGCCAGTGCAGCTTTAAACTAAATGGGGCTGTAAATCAAAATGTCCTCATCTACAATTCTTCCCTGAGCATCTGATTACAATCATGCTGCATGCTATTTGTACAAGGATGTTTAAAAATGCCTATAAAACAACGGCTAATTGCTGATCTGCTTAATTAAAGAGAGCCTTTTGTTGTCACATATACAAAGATAAATGAAATAATCAGCTTTGGACTAATGAGAGATAATTAGATTATGCAGTCCGATAAATAAAGACAAAAATCCTGCAGATTGCCACTGTACTCTGGGCAGCTGAGATCACAACAATGTTTAGAGGTGCACTTTCCTGTCCTTTCTACTTTAGCTATAGTGGTTTGGATTTTTTCCATCCCAGGGTTAACAAAGCTTCCAGGCACTAATGACTGTTGTTATGTACTGTAATTTAGGATTTCTTGTTTAACAGTAGTGTGATCTGCATGGACACAATTTAGTTTACTCAAAATTTAAGCCTCCGTTTAAAAAAAAAAAATATTACTGGATATGACTGTTCACTGATGATCTTCCAGCCTGAACAGATGCATGATGCTTACGGTCTTCTTCAGGGAGGGAGGTAAAATCAAATGGCCATGTTTATTGTTCTTGTTACCCTATGTAGATTGATAAACTAAGGATTGGTTTTGTCCAAAAGGTCTAAAAGGCGTATGCTCAGTGGGTGTTAACACTGAAGTCTAGTAAGAGAGGGTTACCTGTCTTTAGTGGAAATCACTTTAGTGGAATCATACGGTTTCTACTAAACTGGTGTCCAGAGCTCTAGGGGAATACCCAACCAGCTTTCTTCATTCTTCATTTCTTTTGTGGTCTCTGAAGAAGTAACTTTAGCTCACCAAAAGGTGCTCTTCGGGCATGCACCTAATGCATGCAAACCATAGGATTAGACAAGAGCTTGTAGAAAATTAACTCATCACACAGCTGTGTAGTATGGACATCATCTGCATGAACTGCTTTACCTTTCAGATCCACTTCTGTCATGTTGCACTACTTGGTAATGTTGGCAGATCCTAAGATTTCTTGAGCAAATTGGCAAAAAAATCAATGAATGTGCCTTTGATTATCATTTTCCATGCCACAGTTTTATAGCAGCTCTGCTTTTCACACAACATATGTGTTAAACTCAGCAAAACCTTTGCTAGAATAGGGATCTCAATAGATGACAACTTTCCCAAGCAAGCATAAATGAGGTCTTTCTCCTGAACATTACGTATCCCTGCCAAGACTCTGTTTACAGCTTGATTCATTTTCTTCATGGAATTGGGTTTTGGGTGTCAGGAGCCAACGCACAGGAAAAGCAATGGTTGCTTCCTAAGTGACAAGGGTATGAACTTCTTAGAGCTCTCACGCACATCATGTGATTGTCAGCGAGTAAAGATCAGTCGTTTATCAGCATCTTTGTCTTATTTACAAGGTCAGAATAAAATATCATCTTGACAATATGTCTTCCTACATTTATGGCTAAAGCCCAGCCTAAAGTAGGTCCTAAATCTGTAATCAGTCTTATGCTGCTACTATGATCCGTCAACAGTATTCTAGTGATTTTAATAATTTTCACCATATTTGCTAGTTAGATTAATCAAATATATGATTAAACAGCTGTCACTTTTTTCTGTCTTAGTACTCACCAACCTGGTGCCACAGCCTCTACTGAGCAATGTGTGATAGGGACATTCATAGGGCTTCATGCACACCCCAATGGGTCTGATTGTAATAAGCTTCCCTGTGTATGGAAGTGCATCATCAGCCTACAGGAAGAGCTAGACATTTGTCCCATTTACATGACGGTCTGAAGATGATGAAGATGAAGATGAGCAGCTATAGAAATTTTTAGTATCTTTTCAAATCATCTCTGTAAGAAAAAAAAAAAAAGAGAATAAGAACATTGAAATTAGACCCTTTTGCTAAGAAGAGGTATAGTTTGTCATTTTTAAAGGGCTTGGTTCACTCTTGACCTCTAGGTTTGAACAATACCAATGAAAACCTCCAGGGATCCATGCCAAGCTGAGAGGTTTTCTTGGAATTTTGATAGCTTTAGTCCTATAGTGCACTTCTGAGACAAAGTTAAACACTAGTGAATGAGAGAGATGCTGCAGTTTCTTCTCAGTATTGCCACATGGCACTGCTGAACCGGAAATTTTGCTTCCATGAGAGCTCTCTCCTGCTAGAAAACACACATGCTTTCTGCTGCCATTAGTAGTAAAGCATTTTACTGCTCTGCTGGCCTCAGACACCTCTTGATGACAAAAAAAGGTCCATCAGTTCCTTCTTTCTTGCTATTCATGAGCTTAGATCCTCTGCCTCCTCTTCTCTCTGTGAGCAAAGAAAGCTTCAGTCAAGGGGGCTGGCTGGATAATCACCCCTCTCTTTAGCACACCTACAAGACTGTAAATGCTGCTCTCGGTCCTGTGGCTGCCCTTGGTTTGCTGCTTGGTTTGCTGTGGCAAAGCAAGCCAACAGGATGCTGGGTTGCATCAACAAAGGACATCACCAGCGGAAATCAAGATGTCATTATATCACTCTACTCAGAACTTGTCAGGCCACACCTGAAATATTGTGTTCAGTTTTGGTCCCCAAATTAAAATATGTGGACATGCTGAAGAGGGTCCAGGGAAGGGCCACAAAGATGAGCAAGGGACTGGGAAGTCTGCCATATGGGGAAATTCTGAGAGAACTGGGTTTGTTCAGCTTTGAGAAAAGAAGGCTGAGGGGAGACCTTGTCACCATGTTCCAGTATTTAAAGTGTGGCTACAAAAAATAGGGAGACTTCTTTTTTACCAGGAATCACATGGAAAAGACCAGGGGTAATGGGTACAAGTTACTCCTGGGAAAATTCTGATTGGATAAAAAATGAACATTTTTCACAATGAAAACAATCAGCCATCGGAATAATCTCTCCAGGGAAGTGGTGGATTCCCCAAAATTGGACAGTTTTAAGATTCAGCTGGACAGGGTCATCTTGTCTAAGTGTCCTTTTGCCAAGAAAGGTTGGATCAGGTGATACTTGAGGTCCCTTCCAACCTGGTATTCTGTGATTCTATATTATGATTCTTGTAGGGACCAGAAGGCAGTTCAAAATATGTTCTGACTGTATGACATCTAATTGTTTCTAGGCTGTTTCCTATTGTCTTGCTCAACTCTGAGAAGCCAAGCAGAGGTGTGATGTTATGTACTGCGTAAGACTCAAAGGACAGTAGGTACTCGTATGTCTGCAATATGTGCCAGGATGCTTGCATGCTTCTTCTATGTCTAGTATTAAGGTCACCTTCACAGGGATATACTGTCACACTGGCACCTATTTTCAACCTATTTTTCAAGCCTCTTAAACCTAGATTAGACCAGTTAATTATTTTAATGCCTTCACATTCAAAGTTAGGATGTTGCATGGTATTAATGCCTATTTAATTAAAGACAACCAGCCAAATCTTCCATTTAAGCTTCATAAGTTTTGCCTGTTAACAACACTGTGTTTTGTCTGTCCTTACATGGAACACGAAACGGACACAATGCAGAAAGGTGGAGAAGCGCATTTAATTAAATAGCAGGCATAGGTCAAGTGTCTGCCTCATATGTCACTGTATAGCAAAGATGACTGCAGGAAAATCTCAGGAAAATCAGCTACCCAGGAAACCAGGTCTGCTGGAGAGCCCTGTGGTCTCTCTCCCTTGGAGGAACCATCCACAGAGCCTCCTGCCCTGCCTCGTACCTTCAGCCACATTATGTCATGTTTATTTACTCAAGTAAGAGAAGGGAAGCAGCAGAACCACCTGATAGGGTGGATGTTGCTCATCATGAGCAAAAGAAGCTGAACTGGACCCTTTGTTAGTGGGCAACAGCCTTTTTTCATGGATTTTCAGGAAGATCTATATACAACACATCCTCCCTCATTAAAGGCAACTCAAACACTTAGGAAAGGTCAACTCCTACCTGGGGTAGACCTGTGGGGAGACAAGAGGTTAAGGCTGGTAAAATTCCCGTGACATCTTGTATGGAGATGAAGAGATAGCATATGAGAAAAAATCAGAAGAAATATCATGTCCAGCTACTTAAAAGGAATGAGCTTTTAACTCCTGGAACTTCTGCAGTATTTGTCAGCTGATATCTGGACTGCTTATCACTAGCTACTCAAAAACAATCCCTAGCAGTTAGTTTCTGAGAAGCCTTTTTCGTATTCTCTTTATCTACTGAAAAGCTGCTGTGCTGCTGCAGGGAGCCAGCCAGTGCTCATGCATATTATCTGGAGGCCTGAGCCCTGGATCTGGACTCTCCTGACAGGTGCTGCCCAAACACAGAGCAAAAAATGATTCCTTCATCAATAGTTTGTGAACAAATTATTCTTACACAGATTCTTCTTTGTCTGTGGATGATAGTAAAGGGTTGTATTATATTTTATTTTCGTTAGAGATGGTCCAGAACTGGAGTACCTTTGAACTGCAGATTTAAAATAAAATTGAAGAAAGCAAGTGCTCACTTACATCTTTATTTAGATCATGTTTTGGGATAACCAGTTGCAAATTTGAAGAGGACAAAGATGTGAGGAGAGCTCCATCAAAACCAACTTTTGCAGTCAGTTGGGAAAGGTGACTTTTTTTCTTCACTAACTCCTCAGGGGTTTTGCTGATGTGTCTGGTCATTGCAGGATGACTCCTGTTCTCTGTACAGCTGAGAGGAACTGATGGTATTTGGTGCTGGTGGAGTCACAAGCACTTTGTACTGCCAGGTTCTAACTTTTCTCCCTTGGGGCTCAGCTGGACATGTCAGAGAGTGATGGTGTAGCCAGCAGGTTTGTCCACTGCCAAAACAACAGAAGTGCTGTTACAGCGTTGTTGAAGGCAGTGGCAATATCCTAATTAATAGGACCAGCCCATGTAGATTGAGAACTTGATCCTAAAACCCAGGAAGAACCAAAAACCCCAAGTCAAATCATCTTTGGAAATTAAAGACCCTTCAAAGGCTTCCCTTTTTTTCAGAAGTTCAAAACTTGATATCCATGTTTCCTTCTTGATTTCTTGTTTTTCCTTTTCCCTGGTTTAGCTGTCTAGTTGGACTCTTCATGCAGCAGTTCAGAAATAATGTGACAATTTGCCAGCTTGAAATCACAAGTGCTGAGCTTATTCATTACTAGGAACTAATGGTTCTCTGTGGGGAAATGCCTCCAAACATGGCTGGACTTGATGATCTCAAAGGTCTTTTCCAACGTAAATGATTCTATGATTAGCAAAAAAAAAACCCCACACCCTGATGAAAAATATGCACACTGCTAATCAATGGCAATAGTTTCTTTCTGCATCTCCTGATGCATTTACAGTGCTGCTGAATATGAAGAGTGAGGTGGGAGAAGCGGGAAGGTGACATCTTTTCTCACAATAGGTTTTTGTAGAGATCAGCCTGGAGTGCATGAGGGCACTGGGCCTCTGCAGGAGTTTGTGTGTGTTTTCAAATGTTCCCATCCCCTGTTTTTCTTTTCCTACACACCAGTGAAGCCAGTTGTGTTGCAATGTTGACTTCTTCTTTTCGGACACACTCATCCCAGTAGGATGAGGATGTGTACTAGTCAGAGGTGGGAAGTCTTTTTTTACCTTCCTGCATGCTTCTAACTTTAATCTAACCTAGCCTCCAGGAGCTGGCTGGTGTGTCTCATCAGTAAAAGAATTAACCCTTGGCCTCTTCCCCCAGAAACATCAGAAAGTGTTGACACAACAGGGGATCCAAAGCATGGGGCAGACCACAGAGCAGGCATCTGATGCAGGCACATAGAATTAGACCAGGGCCATCGCTGTAAAGAGGATGAATATTCATAGTGAGCTAAAGTGAACTTGTAAATGTAGTTGTGTTTGAGACTTTAAAAACTAAGATGAATATGCTTTTCATTATCTTAAAAGCACATTACGAAATGTTTACAGTGGTATTGCGATTTAGATCTGTCCACAAATTCTCGCGTAGGACTAAGTGTCATATTACCTGCCTTCTCACCAAAGCTTTCCTAGAAGCAGCTGAATCCTGACAGAAAGCAAAATCTATTTGAGTTGATGTAGAAACCTCAGGGGAACTTTAAAATGATCCTTGAATAATTTTTAAATCTAATTGTATTTACACTCCCAACTGCTATAAGCCCTTTTTCAAATTCATTGGCAAACAAGTGAAACATTTCTGAGTTGTATGATTTATCACATGAGATTTCATCAGGGGTAGCACAGCTGAAATGAAATGCATATTCTCAAAAGCTAACAGGCAGATCCTGCCCCTTTTGGGTATGCTGGAGTTTTTGCCAGTGACTTTTTAGAGGGGAGAATCTTATTTGTTTAAAAAAAAGTGAACTCCTCTAAAGAACATTTAATGTCATGACTTCTAACATTTGCTGCTGGGGACGTTTTGAAGATACTGATGAGAAAGCAAGATATAAATTGTTAGACTCACAATTTCAATATTAATAATTCTCTGCATTCTCACAGCACTTTTCAACCTAGAAATTCAGTGCACCACTATGCATAGAAATGTATGTGATTGTAAGCTAACAGGGCAATCGTGTAATGTAGTTTTTCAGAGGCCAGATGCTATTTAGCAAGGTGAAGCCAGAGCTCACATCCCTTGGAAGGGGACGATGACTGAGAGGCAGCATCCTGTTACTCTGCCTCATCATAGGAGGGTAAAGCACTATCAACTCTCAGTGTCTCCTCAGTAGTGGGGCTGCTGGCAATCCTCCAATTCTTGGTCGCTCTTAATTTTCAGGTACCTAACAAGGGCCCTTCACTCTCAGAAACCAGGGAATAATCTCTGGAGACAGAGAATCCTGGCAGTTCATATAATAAAAGCCTGTCCCTTTCTGTTTTGGCCGCAAAGCATTGCCTTCAGGATCCGGTTTTTCAAGCACTTAGTTACAGGATTTTGCTCTCATTTGGGTGTGTATACAGCTGTAGATGGGAATGCAGACACAAGGAAGATTTGTATCTGATCTGCACAATCAATTGCATGTCTACAGAGACCCAGAAACAACCTGGTCCCTCACAGATTCAGCAACACATATTCAACAATGCCAGGTTGTAAACACTAAGTCCAACACAGTATTTATGCCACTGAGTGCTCTCTATTTTACAGTAAAAACTCAATAAAATAATTTCTGGCACAATTTTAATGTGCATTGTGGTAAACAGTGTTTTTCCTGTCTTGCAGCATGGAGTTGTGCTGCTTTAGCTTTAAGGGGTAAATAAATCCATATAAATTCATTGGACCAGATGAAACTTGCAATTAGCAGATATGAAAAAGCTTATTATTACATTAAGCACATGCAAAACTCACAATTAACTGTGTTGTTACAGTGCTGTGGCTGTACTGATATCACAAAAAGAAAAAGCTAGTACAAAAATAAAGATTTTAATACAAAAGAAAAGGTTTTAATGCAATGGTTAGTTCGGCTAGATCATGTATTCTGCCTTTGTCACGGGGCACAGGATAGAGCTAAGTTGCAATATTCATTGTACTGCTCCTTAGTCAAAAATGCAGGAGCACTGCACACACATGGGATGGCCACAGTAACTGAGACTCACAGCTTTGTAGTTCTCACATCTGGTGATTGATTGCACTATTGTATTAATACTACATTAGCCTGGTATTATTGGCACTGAGTTTTCTTGTTTATTTTAAAATCTGAGTAAAAACAAAACTGGTGATATTGAATTCTGTTCACTTACTGCTGCTATTTGCTTTCCCAAAAGTTTGCTCTGGCAGAACTAGTCACAATATTAAGTATAAATGCTTGCAGACATTTTTGTGGGATCAGACCCTTAATGTTGAAAAGGAATCAATTAAAATTCATATCTTACTGGGTTGAAAGTGGGTGCTGAATCACTGTTTGGATGAAGGTACTTTTAATTTTGCAGCATGATGGCTCTTGGTAACAGACAGGAAACAACTATAAAGAGTAAAATCTTAGCAGCTACGCAACGGTAATGTAAAACCTTATAAAGTGAGCGGGGGAAGACTTCCTATAGGTGTCTAATGAATGTTTTTAAATAAGAAAGAAATATTTTGAGTTTAAGAACTCTCTGAACATGCCATATTTTTTAGAAGCTACATAGTGACCCAAAAAAGAAGAGAGAAATCTAGGTTTATTTCATAAACAAAACAAAGATGCTGATGCAGTGGCCAAAAAAAAATCTGGATATTTATGGGTCTTTATTTTCCTGTGTTTCCTGTAAACCAAGGGCCACATTAGATGGCAGATTTCAAAATATTTTATGGTAGTATTATCTTTTTATCACATATTTCAGCCACTTTGTCTACATGGAATCACATAACAGTTATAAAAAGAACATGTTTCCTGTGCCCACCAACTAACATACCACTACAGGAGGGCAGCCCATGGGGTCCTGAAATCAAGGAGCAGGATTTTTCATTGCTTTATTTTCTGGTTTACTCTTCATAGGAACAAAGCACTATTTGATCCCCCTTTTTTTTTTCCACTAAATCTCATTTTCTCAGTAGTTTACCCCCATCTATGTGTTCAGCAGAGGTATTTACAGCACTAATAAAAGCATTTTTCTATGAAGGGTCAAAAATCATTGCTCTTAATACATTTGTGGATCTGCTTTTGAACATCATCCATTAGTGGTAGCAGGTATATTACAGCAGAAAATGAAAAATACTTTTTTCAGTATTAGCATTAATTAATAAATAATTCAAGCTTATGTAAGGAAAGTCTTTTTTCTTATATCCGTAATGATACAAGTGATCCGAGAACTGTTGTCTTCATACATCTTATTTTAGCCATCTACCTGCAGAGGGGAACACTACCATGTTTTCACTGCTTAACATGTGGGAATTTAGCAGCCTTCTCCTCCAATACGTTATGCCTGCAGATTAGAAGAGACACAGACTCATCCCTGGCCAGGAAGCTGCTGGCTCCATTCTCATTATGGGAGATTGATCAGTTTAGACTGATTACAGGAAATGACTGTTAACTGGGTGAATAAATAACACATCTGTGAGCAGAGATTTTCTTAAAATTTATTATTCCTTTCTCCAAAAATGATCACGTAGAAAATCAGAAGAGGGACAACAGCATTCCATTCTATCACAAAAAGTTTTTCTTCATTTCCAGTAATGGCAGACGTTCATTTCCCATTTCACCCACAGGAAAAATTAAGCATTGTTTTCTGTCCTTTCGAAGTTTTCCTCACAGACATGCTATATCTTCAGCTAACATGAACAGCTATTAACACAGTGCCCTTGAGTAACTATTAGGTCATTTTGAGGAGGAGTGGTAGGTTGATATTAAAATACAGAAGAGTTGCACATTACCTGGGCTACAGGCTGACGAAATGTCCTGTACCATGCACATGCCTGGGATACTGGTCAGTGCTTCCAGAGTGGGCTGTTTTGATTTGGGGAAAGCTTCCCACACTGTGCAGTATGGCATCGTTTGGGGGCTCACTTCCTCAAGGGGTGGGGAAAGGCTGGTCAGACATGGAAGTGCATGTTCACACACAGCAGTTGTCTGTCTTTAAAGCAATCTGTTACACCGACGACACTATCTGTGCTCATTTGAAGAAGAAAGTTTAGTGGCCTGCAGTGGACGAGAATATGTTATTCTTTCCTTTTTATCTTACTTGTAAAAAAAAAATAATGTAAGTAAACTTTTTACATTTGAGCCATTCTCACCTATCTATATTTTAACATTATCGTGCTCCTTACATTCAGCCAGTTTTTTGCATCATATTACAGAGTTATTTGCTTTACCAAGAGCATGATTGAAGTTTAAAATAAAAAGAAATTCAATTTTAATATCACTGTGAGTGTAGAGTAAACATGTTGTTCGCAGTAAAGTTTTCACCTCAATTTGCTTTCGGTGCTTATTATAACTTAATAAGTTTTTTTATTTAGTTTGCGAAGTACCCCTTTTTAGCCTCTAGTTGCTGAGTGACACCATCTGTGATTTCCGATGAAATTAAATTAAGTGAAAATTCAGTCAACAAAAAGACTGTTGCTTCCACAACTTCACTGAGTGGCTTGGGATCATATGTAAGTGACAGGTCTTTCGCACGGGGAGCATAACCCCTGTGTGAGCCAGCGTAACTTCAAGGAGATTTCCCAGAGAATGGAGTAGCCAACATACTATTTGCAGTGTATCATGCCCAGTTTAATTAATGATTAATTATCATTAATGACCCTGGCTCAGCCCTTCTTGACAATAGGCAGAGTGACCTCTCCATTACTCTTCAATGAGAAGCCCATCTCCAGGTACATCTTTTATGATGTCCCCAGGGTTTGTTACCTGAGCAGTCCCCTGCACACACGCAAGACTCCTCCAGCTGAGGCAGGCTGTGCAGAGCAATGTGCTGAGCAGAGGGCACAAGTGTTTTGCTTAGAGACTGAAGTATGGGCAACAATTACACATTTGTTAGTGTTAATATTCCTGAACAAACTGCTAGGATCTGAGGTTTGTGCAAGAGCAAGGAAATGAGGGAATTACAAATAAATGTTTGGCATAATTAAGAAAAGAGATGTTTTTGCATCTGCCATTCTCTCCTTTTCCTTTCTGCTGAGATGCACTTCATTACTTTATTTTCTCCTTTCCCATAACCATATTATAATATTCTCTTTAACCAGTTCATAACAGGAAGCATAATGACTGAGAGTTCAACAAAATACCAGTAAAAACATCCCTTGGGAAACAGTTAAGTGGTCAAAGCTTGGAAATGTGGTTTATATTATTGTATCTGCACTGACATTTCGCTCGCTTCCCCACACTTTTTTGTGAACATATCTGAATAAAAGGTATAAACTAATTCCCCTTCCACCATACTCCCCTTTGAGTCAGAAAGATACATTTATTTTTCACCACCTAATTTTCACAGGATTTTCCAATAGTTTTCACACAGTCCATGGCCTAGATGACTCATAGCATAGTTACCAAGGAATAGAAGTAGTGATTTCCACCGCAGTGGTGAGCTAATTTAATAATGGACACAAATGATAACTTACAAAACCAGAACATCAGGGTATATGATGATAATCCCTGCACTTCCCAGCAAACGCTTTGAGAAAGTGGGGATCAATGTCTAATAGTATTGGTTATTATTAGTATCTTCCTGACACATCTAGCTTTTTTTCATCTTATTTAATACAAAAATGAGGTCACTTTGAAGAATATATTGGCAGAGAAAGTTTACAAGAAATCTCAGATGCATAGGTGTTTGGGTTTTTTAAACCAGAATAACTTTCTATCTTCTAACCATTAAGTTTGCAGAATCCCTTCCAAAGAACATGGAGTCCTCAGCCCAGGGAATGTGGACTACAGAAAAAGGACTTAACGGTTGGCACATAATTAATTTTCCATTTTATATTAGCATCTAGCTACAAATTTCTTTTCTAGGTAGACCATGTGGTCTCTGGTACATCTCTTTGAGCGTAACAGTGCAGTGATGTTATGCATCAGATAAACATCTGATGAAGGTTAGCAGTGTAAAAAAGAAAGACCAAAGCAAAGAATGAGAGATCAATCCAAATTCTTTATACTTGAATGTTCGGTTTTATAGATCTACCTCTGATCACTTAGCATAGGTTGGGAGTTTTCAGTGAAGCCTAGTATATTTACAGAAAGGGGGGGGGGGGGGGGGGCGTGTTTAAGCAAAACAGTAGTGTCACCAGGTGTCACTATTACACGGAGTTTTTCTTTATGTGTGAGCAAATGGCCAGTTTGGGGAAGATATATCATATTAGCTGTTCATAGTTAAGCATTTGGTATAGAACCATCCTCTCTCTGCATGTGCAGAACTTGCTCTCTTCTCTGGGCTGGTGTCTTGCACATCATTTATCATGGAACAGGGAGAGCCAGTGGGCTGAGGTTCCGGCTAGGGGAAATTGTCCCAGCTACTGTTGTAGCACCTCTGTTCTGGATTTAATATGAATACATATAAATAAAACAAAATATGTCCTGTAAACACATCACTGCATCTTCTGCACTGACACATTGCCTGCAGAGGCCTGATCATCTGCTGCTGTCTAGCAGAAGATAGATGTAGTACTAAGAGAACATGCACCACTCATGTGTTTGCTTTACAGTCTTGGTGTATTATATATCTAACAGAAAAAAAAGTGTAAATATTTGGAGAAGAAATGGTAGAGCAGAAGGACAATGGTGACTGCAGACTTACTTTTACTATAAAATTGCAGACATGAAATTATCTTAACAAAGAATAAATATTTGAAGTAGCGGTGTATCTTTCTCAGAGGACACCAAGTGACTTCCCATAGTATCTTGCATTTTAGAAATCCTAATTGATGTGTGGGTAATGTACTGAACGACTCTCAGACTCATCCCAGGCTAAAGCTTTATAACAAATCCCACTTGCACTCATGAGGAATGTGCAAAGAGCCCCACTGCTATCTTGGCACAGGTGGGAAAGGCATAGGCAAGCAGAGAAGAAAGACTTCAGATGTTTGTTGAAGAAAGCAATATTGTCCAGATATTGCATGAGAGAGGCAGCAATCTAGGTTGATATTTGTGTACTATCATTGAAGCAGCTGGCATAGCTGTAAATATTTGATATGAAGTGAGGTTGGTTAGTTTTGAGGAAGATTTATGTTCAGCTTGCCTGATGGCTACAGGGTAGTAAGGAAATGTGCCTCTGCTGACCTCAGGGGCTGAGCTGCATGAGAAACTGCAGAGAAAGCACTGAAATAATCCAGGGCATAAGTATTTGTTGCTTCTGTCTCAGTAATACACCAGAGTATGCCATCTTCAGCAAAAGGGATTTCTGGCAAATAAAACTGCTTTCAATAGCTGCCTTTCTCCAAAGCTCACTGGAGGCAATAGGAATGTTTAAGTTGATTGAATAGACTTTGCATCATTCCCTGTTTTGAAGATTTCTTGCTTCCTACCTAATATTGTGGCTTGTGATATGCTGCACTGCAGCTCCGTCTCTGGAAGAAGCATTGTTGGAATTGATGAATCACTCTCCTTCCTGAGATATTGCCATACAGGCCTATAACTGTCATAAATAATATTGCAGTGATTGAACTTAAAAGTCACGATCTGTGGAAGAATCTAATCCCCTCTGAACACTCACAGGTGCCTGCCTTTCACTCTTTACCAGTAACTTCACCTGATTCACTTCAAGGGGTAAACCTCTTTCAAGATATTTTCTTTCCTTTGCTTAAGAAACACTATCCTTTTCTCTGCATGCTCTGACATTGCTTCTTCCTCTGAAAGCTGGTGCCCTTGGACATTTGAACCCCATTAAATTTAGAAAGCCCAGTGACTTGGTTTTGTTCCCATAGTCATGCTGCAAATCAAATATTTGCAAGGGAATTTCATGGGATTCTTTTTAAATAGATTGATTTTCTCTTGTCGTTGCCGATGCTAAGTATAAAAACACATCCCCTTTTATTTAGAAAACATGAATCTGAGACCTTTCCATGAGACGTGGAGCTTTATAGCAATGTAGGGAAAAGGACACAATGCAGCAAAGAAGTAATGACCTGGCACATTTAGTAGTGGGAAAACTGCAGAAAGTAGAAAGAACAAAAAAAGTTTGAGGCAAAGGAACTGACAGGTATGATATGTACCTGTAAACTGAGGACAAACTTTAGAGATGTGGGAAAGTGTTCACAGTCTTCTCACCTGTCTCAGGATATGGATGTGAGAGGGGACTTAGCTGTGCTAGAGTAGCAGACCTTTAATGAATAACAGTTCGTTCTTGTGGCTCAGTAAGCACTGTCCTGATCATGAGTGCCACAGCCTGCAGGTGCTGGCTAGCCTGTCTCCATCTTAAGCACTTGCTCCTGGGCACTCAAAGGAGGACCGGTTTTATTAAGCCAGTTTGAGGCCATCAAAAAGATGATACTAGTGATAGCTCAGGAATAAAATTAGGTAGTGCATTACGCATTGTGTGATAAAGATAGCTGGAAGCATTATAAAATAGCTGGAGAAATCGCCAACATTAATATTTGATTCAAGATCTTTTAGTTGTCTGTGGCATATTTTGATTGAGGAGGCTTGTGAGTATATTTATTTACTTTTAGATTTATGTAAATGTGCACAGTCAACATCTCTTGACACACCAGTATGGCATCCAGTAATATATACTGCGTAGGGAAAGCTCATTTCCATCCGAGCAAAGAAGCAGTCCTGCTCACCCCATCCAAATTCAAAATAAAAATCAAAAACAACTGCTAAATTCCCTGAGGGAGCTCTTGACAAAGCAGGTAACAGCTCACAGCACTTTCCCTGGCCCAGCAGGGGAGCCAGTGCCATACTGGGAAGGGATTTGTGGCTCGGGGTCACAGCCACTGGTCCAGCAGAGCTTTGCCAGGTTCAGTGACCTGGCGGGTGTTTGTCCGGGCCAGCCTGGCAGGGCGCTGGAGGAGAGGCAGCTCTTCTGCTGCTCCTGCCCCACAGCACACTTCAGTCCTTCAAGCAGAGACCACCCGCAGGGGAAGCCAGGAGCCCCAGTGGTAGCAAATGGCCTCAGGCGGCGGTGCCCAGCCTCCCCAGGGCTGGCAGCCCCCGGGCACAGGGCTGAGCTCTGGGGGGACACCCCTCTGCCAGCCCTGTGGAGAGCAGCCGTGAGCTCAAGGCTGAGCTCTTCCTGAGCCTACCTAGAGGCAGAATTTGTTCATGCCGAAAGGCGCGTGCCTGCAGCCCGTGCTCCCTCCCCGGACCGCGTAGCCTTGCCGATGTAAATTTGGGATTGAGGTAGATACATGTTTGATTTTCTTTTTTAGTTCTAGCTCTAACGTCCTGTCTGCCAATGAAATGATGCGTGATTATCCTTTAAAAACCAAATCTATCCTGCCAAGCCCTAGTAAAGCCGCTTTCTAATAGGTTTTACTGATGGGGGATTTGTTGTAATGGAAGAGTCTTATGAAAATTATATGTAGCCTGCAATGATTCAGGAAGGTAGTGTATGACTACGCGGTGGCTGTTACCCTAAACCAGTGCAGCTGAGGGAAGGGGTGCCCGAGCCCTGTGTTGAGGCATGGCATCTGGGCATCTCTTGGCACACTGTTGGGAAGGTTGGCTCCTGCCTGCCCTGGCCCCAGCATCTTCCCTTCCAAGAAATAGCCCTTGAGGCTGCCTGATCTCTGGGCTTTCCCTGAAGAACTCCACTCCGCACAGGTGCTCATGGCTCTCTGCTGGACTTGCTCCATCGGGGAGGCTGTGTGCTGTGCCACAGCAGGCAGCCCAAGGATGCGCAGCACTTGGTGTCAAGGAGGGGACATCCAACATGTTTCAGGGGGGTTACAGTGGGCAGCTCCAGTCTGTTCCCGACACTCGTTCAGGTGTGAAGCACAACTCAACAGTGGTTTGGTTTAACCGCTTTGCTGTTCTCCAAACCTGAGCAGGTCAAACTGTCTAATGAGGGCTGGGTTTACAATATTTTTGACCAAGATACTTTTAGCAGGTAGAAATATGATTATTACCAGAGATTGAATTATAAAATGTCACCTTGTATTTTTATGAAAGATTTTTGAGAAAATTGGTGAATTTTCGGTTACTTTGAAAGCATAGGGAAACATCTGTCCTTTTGCAAAATCTTTGCATTTTCTGTTTCCTTAAGAAAAGTGGAGTGACAGATTTCTTTTTTAAAAAATTAAGTTAAAGATGAGAGAAATTCAGCCCTCAACTTTTATGTTTTTTCCAACAGCAGCATTTCACTGCTCTTAAAATTACTTTACTCTTTAAACTCCTTTTTCAGTTAACTAAAATACCTTTTAAACAGTTTTGGTTTTTTTTTTTACTTCAGTCTTATCTCAAGTGAGGACAATTAGCAAAACAAACTTTCATACAGGAAAAAAATGAAGATAAATTAGAAGGTGGTCTCCCCATTCACACACTTTTACTTGTTTTCCAGATCGTCTTCTCTGTTTTGCAGCATAAATTGAGTGAAAATGAGGGCTAAAATCTTCCTCTGACCTCATTTGTGCTCCTAAGTTTTCCTGTATTCAAACATAATAATTTTCTCACTTTCATCTCCATTTCATGTAAATAAATGTGAGGTAAGATAGGAGGTGTCTTGTTCCATCTCATTCAAGGAGTAAAATATTTCAGGACAGAAGTTCTGCCCGTCCCACCAGGACACTAGCCCTCCTTACCCTAAGATATCACCGTTGCCTGCTCCCATGGATGTCCCACCCATGGAAGGTCTCTCTGACCTTTCTTCTGGCTTCTCTAAGTAAGAAATAAACACAATTTTAGACTTGTCACTGTTTTCCACTGGTTGGCAACTTCCAGCTTTCTGAGGATTGCTTTTGTCTAATTGTTTTGGTAATTCAGCTGCAGCCTGCGAGACGACAGCGATTCCTTGTGGCTGACGGGCTGCTTTGTGCTTGTGTCACAATGTCTTTGGGAAATTGTTAGCTTGCACTGTGGTAATTCAATTTTGATGAATACCCTGTAACTTAATTTACTCTGTGGCAAAACACAATTGTATAAACAAATTGGTTCTGTCCACACCCATCGTACCTTCACAGGACATCATTTTAATGTTAACTGCTTTGAGTTATGACAGATTATAGTGTAGACCCTGAAGCGGGAATATGTTTGTAAGCACAGGGCAGATGGTTTTAATTTCACACTATAGCTTTTACAGAGATCGTTCATTGAAAGTGAGAATAACAGGCCAAAACAAAAAAGGAATTGCCATAATGTGTCAGAAAAGGTGAGTTGTGATAGCAGCTGAGAGACCTCAGCACGGACCAGGCACCATGCATGAGGTCCCACACAGGATCAAATGCAACAGCAGCTTCTGTCCCAAGGAGTGCATAGCACAAACACTGCAGAAATAAATTTTAGTTCAGCCATTATGTTAAAAATGTGTAAAATATTCCCCATCATTAACATAGGAGATAAAGTAATTAAAAATAAAAAGATCCTTTCTGTGACACCAAGAACAACCTACACCTTGCTTTGTGGCTCAGGTTATGTCTGTGCCATGGCTGCTGCTGGGCCTGTCTGGGTCAGCATATGTTGCCAAGCTATAGCTGCACCCAGGGCACTGCAGTACCTTCTGGTGAGTGAGGCAGCCTGGTCTTAAACTGCTGCCCCAGTCTGAAATACCAGTTGGAGCTCTAAAACCTGGGTAACTGCCTTGATTAAGTCTGATGCAGACATACCTGTGGTCATAGACTGTGGAGGTGCATCGCGGTGAGGAACACCTTTTTCGTTTTTAGACTACAGAATATCAAAGGTAAAGTCAATAGAGATTTGCTGTATTATGTTTGCTTTAAATTATGGAAGTGTTGTACGCAAATATTATCAAATTTGTAATATTTGAGCCTAATAAGAGAAGAAAAACAACATCAGGGAAGTATTAACAACAGCAAGGCAATTCTGGTCCCTTCATTTCCTTCAGAGCCAGCCTGTGAGTTTGACTTTCATTTACACAATGGCAGCTTTGTGCAGGCACAGTTTTACTTGGGAAAAAGGGTGATGGAAGATGTTTTAAAAGACACCAAAGAAACTGACTCCCTTTGCACCACTACAAAAATGCAGTGTGAAGCCAGCCAAGCTCACCTTTTAAAAAATCCTGATAACCCTATTGATCAGAGTGGGATTATATCAAGGGTCAGATCAGCCCGGTGTTATTTCCAGAATCAATAATGGTGGCCATTATCACCACCAGTCCCCACCCCATGCTCTCCAAATGTCCGGTTTGAATACACAGATGTTTCCAGGCACTCTCAAGGCAAACATGTGGCACAAGCACCTTGCAGCTTTTGCTTGTCGTGAGAAGGTGTTTAGCATATGCTCCCCATTTGCCACCTCTCTGATACAAAGAGGGTTCTACTGAGTCTGCGGATACTCTGCTGCCCAGGTGCCTGGCACTGGAGGTTAGGTGCTATTTTAAAACCTCACTAGCATTAATGCTGCATCTTTTAACACTTAAATGCATGTAGAAGTTTGGCTTTTGCTTCTCCCCAACCCCTCTGTGCCTGCCAGTCTGCACTGCATTTAGTCCCTTCACAATGCGAGATGAGGAGGGGGTGACAGGCACCCCACGGCAGGGGGAGGCTGTGTGTTCCCAGCAAAGCACCTGGTCGGCAGGTGGCTATGGCCAGCTCGTCAGTGAATCAGTCATGCTCTTTTGAAATCTTGTGTGTAGGTTTCAGCAAGTGGTAAAGACTAAATGTAGTGCAAATAAACATTTGAGAAATTTACTTTCAGAAATCAGTTGTGATCTTGTCTTGGGCCAGGGTGTTCATCACAAATGTTTCTTGTCTGCAATGTCTGCCTAAAGATCTCCTTTTCTAATCTGTGGATTTGTTAGTAAAGGACAAAGCTGGAAACTTAAAAAACACTGATCTAAACCATGTAAAGGGTACGGATTTAAGTAAGGATGCTTTGCACAGCAGCTAGAAGCCATAGGAAGAGCATGTTACTAGTTCTTTCTGTTGCACTGACCCGATATTGTTTCTGTTCCCTGATTGTAGCAAGCTTTGTTTTTCACAGGGAGCTTTGGGCAATGCTCTCTTGGATGAATTCGGTTTCCCTAGCACTACTGTGAATATTTGTGGTCAATAGAGAACATGATCATACAGACAGCAAATTGCACTTAAATTGCTTATTCACAGTCAGCTTCAGAACTGCTTTTGTGTCTTGAAGTAGTTTTGCAGGGTTAAGAGAGATTTTTAGCCGTAGACTGCGTTGGCCTTCAAGAACTAGAATCATTCAACAGTGTCATAGGTGATAAGCTCTTACCTTGCACTCCAAAAACTACGCGTGGATCTGCCATTTACCAGCAAGTAAAGCACATGCCTGAATGCTGGCCTGAGCAGAACTGGGTGTAACAGTGTCCTCAAATGCTTTGCTGGCTTGGGGCTTGGTCTATGAATTTAAGCATGTGCATAAATATTTGCAGTATTTGGGCTATCATAATTGTTCCATTTTACAAAAATGGATACCAAATGGAATCAAAATGTTCCTCCTTAATGTAGAGCAGATATCTTTTAACAAGCGTTTTGGAGTTTGATCTTTTGAATTTTATTGTTGGTTTCAGGATTTGCTCAATCCTTCTCTGATCTGCCATGAAATTTTAGGTTATTTCCACTGAAGGCTGTCTCTGTATTAAGATGCAAGCTGCTTTAACAGTAGATTAACCATTGTGATTAATGATGATAATGGATGAATGCTTTTGTCACCAACAAAACTGCATGACCACATATAAGCTTTAAAAATAGAATTAAAAAATAACATTGTTTAATCTGTTTCAAGAAGATTGTAAATGCCTTGAGATATTGATCCAGCCTGCGAGCCTGCTTATAAGGATACTCCCTGCCTGCTGTAGTGTGTGTTAGATACAATCTAATAAGAGCTCACTGAATAATAAACAGTGGTAGCCACCCAATCCTAAAAATTTAGATTGACGGAATTCCCTCCCCAGTGAAGAAAAAAACTCTAGAGCTGCCCATAAACCCATTACTGTCCACTCACCCATAAGCCAATAGAAGATCTTGGATTATTGGAACTCTTAGCTTTAAGAGAAATTGCTTTCCTAAATTTGACCTCCCACACTAAATATAAAATATGGACCATCTGTAATGAAGGAATTGCAGCCCAAATAGCTATCATCTCTCGGTGGCAAAGGTTAGAAGGTTGATGCACATTGGTTCCATGGGGATGGGGATGTTGGTGACCTTTTGGCATGAAAATGGTCACTTGGAGCTGTAATGTGAGAGAAAGGGGTCGGGTATTAGCCACTAAAGACTCTCTGATGCTGTGTCCTTGTTAAGCTTTTACAGAAAAAGCCATGGAGGCATTATGGGAAACAGCATCAAATCCCATCTACCAGATCTGAATATGATACAGAGGAAAAGTGAAACTGGATATATGCTCCATTTAGGTAACATTTTTTCACTTCTTAAAAGGACAAATGTCATCTGAGCTTGTATAGAGCATTCATTTCAAAGAAAAAAAGGTAAAAAGGCAATTTAGGTGTTTGCAGATTAATCTTTTGTCTCTCCTGGACTCAACATTATATTTGGCAGCTCATGATGGGCCAAATGTCTGAGTACAAAGATGCGTTCCCTGTTCTTATTTACTTAAGGAATTAAGTATTGTAGAAAGCAAAACAAAAATACAGTATGTGGTTAAATGAAATTGCCACTGTCCATACCCTGTGTATTTTAGTGTGAATCCTGTAAATGATTGTGAGGGGCTATAGAGGGAAACACAGTGAACACAATGTTCCTTTTTGATCAGCAGCTTTTAACAAAGGAGGGATGCTGAACATCTGAAAGTAGGGAGTGCAGAGTTCACTGTAGGTCACCATTAAGGACAAGAACAAGGTAATGTAAGAGGCTGTGTGATTCCAGGTTGACAGGAGGATTTTAAAAGATCAAAAGTGTTTTATATATATGTTATAGAGGACCAGAAGTGCTTTCAGTCAACAGATGAAAATGCTAATGTTTAGAAATGATGAAAGCAAGACAAATGTGGTGGTGAATTCCAACTGAGTCATCAAAACAACAAGTATTCTTAGTCTGTGGTTTCTGAAAGATTCTTGCAAATTGTCCATCAGTGCAGGTGTGGTAAAAATGGTTATTCTGTCGCTATATGAACAGTTCACTGCATTTGTTATTTTGGGATAGCAGAGTTGACAGTGAGTTGCGGCTTGCAATATTCAGTCTTTTAGATCTAGATGTATTTGAATGTCTCTTAAATTTTTAAGCTTTACATTGTGCTCTCCCTTTCAGTAACAGCAACAGAAATGTTTCTACTGTATAATTAAGGAGCTGGAGAGAAAAGAAAGGAACAATTAATAGCTGTTTCTGATAGAACCTTCATCAGTTTAGTGTGAAAAAGAAAAATGATGGAGTAATATTGCCACCAGCAATTCCTCAGTCAGGTGACTTTTTTGCTAGATCAATTCTGGTTGCTAAGCAACAAGCAAAAAGGCACGGTTATGTTTTGGTAAATCTTTTATTTTTGAATATTCTGTGCTGGAGTTTCATGTTCTGTACCTATTACTAATGCTGTAGATTCAAGACTCGCAGTATCTTACAAGTCATAAAAGCCCATCTTTTCTTATTTAAAAGGGATGCCATTATTTAGTTTTCTGAAAAACTTTTGTGGCTAATACATGCTAGAAAATACAAAACTAAGCCAGTGATTAGAGAATTTGTTAAAAGAAAACAACGGAAAAATCTTTAAAACAACTCTGACATTTTTGGTTAATGATATCTACATTAATGAGTTAATTGCCAATACATCACATTTTATGCTGCTATCAAATATTAATGTTATCAATGTTATAATAATAGCATCTATTGATATAATTGAAGCTTGCTTTCCAATAGGTGTCACCATGAATAATACCATTGCAGTATTAAAATCAATAATAAGAATATTAGGAGGGCATTATAAAATGTCAATACAATGAAAACCACTTAAATAAATGCTTGATATAAAACAAACTGACTAAATATACTAAGTTATAATTTAAAAGAATAAATTCACAACCCTATGTGTAACAGTTTGGATGCTGCAACTTTACTATTCTTAAAAGCATCAGGCTAAAAGTAATAATGCAATGAAGCTATGAAGAGAAGAAAATCCTTGTACATTCAGTGAGAAAATATTTAGAGTATATGATATGTCTGAGGAAATTATAAATATTGGAAGTGGTTTGATGTTGCATTTAAGATAAAGCCTTTGTGTTGCAACAGTTCAAAATCTGCTAGCAAATGTCAATGCCCGTCTTCCTTTGAGGCCGGTTCAAGCCAGGCACACAGCTGAGCCTTGGAAGGATGCATGCCTGGCTAGCTTACACAGTGTGTAAAGAAATCAGCAGCCCAGCGCTGGAAGAGGTCTGGAAAGACAAAATTCCAGTTTCCCAATAGGCAGCATCTTGTCAATCTGTGGCCACCACCGTTCCATTTCAACAGTGGCAAGCAGGCACAAAGATAAGGGTCTGAGGGTAATTCTCCACACCTTTTGGCAACTGATTGCGATGCTAAAAAAGAAAGGTTGCAAGAGGAGTATCTGCAAATTTAGCACATAGGTAAAGCCCGCGCTGTTTGGGTGGGATAGCAAGCCGGACAAATAGTTGGAAAAAAAGGCACAATTCCAGGGGGTGGGGTGAAACACCCACGCAGTCTGGACTGTTGTTGGCACTAGCCTTGATCCTGGCAGCCACAAAGAGCTAGGTGGTCGCTAGCAGCTGCCTGCTATGGGGGCACTTGCCCCTAGGCTGAGGCTTTCTTTGTCATGGCTGTGTGCCCTTGAACAAGGAGGAGGATTGCCTCGCCTGCGCCTGCCTCTCCTGCACCTCTGCGGCTGGTCAGAGCAGAGGGGGGCTGGGGAAAACAGCCCCCAGGGACTGCAAGAGTGGCCCCCACTAAGAAACACTGATGCTCAAAGACATGCCTTGCCACTGGGGAGTAGTAATCAACTGCAGAAAACCAATTTTACATTTCTTTCCATCCCACGTGGCGTGCTGAGCTGGGTGGGAGGCAACAGGGTGTGCACACAGCAGCCAGTCCCAGCACCTCTCCTTGCGGCTGGGGGTGGGCAGCACCCACAGCGGCTCTTTCCAGGGCGCTGCAGCATAAGTTATAATTAAACCAGCAGAGGCCAATGGTACTTTGAATGAGCATCCAAGTTATCAGCTCTGACTGTCTTGCCTTTTTTGACTGCCCGTGGTAATGAAGTCCACTCCCCACCAGGCAGGGTTTGCTGCTGGATATGCAGCGCATTTGAAAGTTTACCTGGGAACTCTGTAAATCAAAATCATTAATCTGAAGGCTTTTTGTTACCAGTGTTGTGTTCAGCTATATCTGCCAAAAAAGTTTTAAGACAACTCAGATTTATTTGGCCAAAAACATTTGACATTTACTTCATTACTCAGTGGACTGCATTCTCTTTAAATAAATTTTCCTGTGATCTGGACTTTCACCATGAAAATCTGTACAGTGAACTCCTAGTTTATTATGCCTACTTGAAAAGGGTAATTTAATAAGGCATCAGTACAAATACTTAATTGTGCAA
Organism: Falco rusticolus; assembly: GCF_015220075.1. Lineage (NCBI taxonomy): Eukaryota > Metazoa > Chordata > Aves > Falconiformes > Falconidae > Falco > Falco rusticolus. Next base: position 17,161,936 of record NC_051193.1, on the reverse strand, counting down.
TGGCTATTGACAATGCCTTTAAACAGTTGCATATTTGCCAGATTTAGCTAATGGAAGTAGAATTGCCACTTAATGTCTCAGTTTGCACTGGCTGAAAATAAATTGTATCTGACATTCCTTTGGCTTTTAAAGGACATATTTAGATATTTACAGTCAGATTGATCTATTGTTGCATTTATGTTTCTTGTGTGAAAAAGTATGAAGTAATTTAGATGGAGATAATTATTTACACATTCAGTATTTGTAATAGCTTCACACAGTCTGATGTTTCACAGACTTGAGATATTGATATCAGAGAGAGTTGACTGAAAATAACTTGACAAAATCTATTTTTTCCAAAATGTGTGGATTTGTCAAGTGTGAAATAATTTGCTGGAACAGGGTACCTTTAATGACATTTCCATTTGTAAGAAGTTTTGAAAAGTAAGTTACAAATTGTTCATAGAGGATTTTGCATCATTTTCTAAAAGTTTAGTTTCATTACATTTTGTTTGAAAATCTTATTGATAACAAACATGAGTCAAAAGAAAAAGTGTAAAAGCAAAATGATGGCATTTGGAACGTATGAAAGCAATATATTCTGATTGGCATAAGCTGACATTTTTCTTAAGTTTTTGGTTCAGAAAACTTTTACAGTGTTTCATTTTGATTTAGGATGCAAAGGAGATCTGCAATATTGGAAATGTTCATAAGATGGGAAAACTATTTCATATCGAGTTCTAGTGCAGATGCATTTAACTTGTTTTATATTCTCTGTTAGAAACATAATTACTTATCTCTGCACTTCCCCTTTCCTCACACCTCATTTAAGAAGCAAAAAACTTTTTCTAATGATGCAACTTATCATCACATTAAGAGGCTCAGTAGCAATTGAATTATGAGTATTGTGATACTGCAATTTTTTCAATGCCCAGTGCATTTTTAACTTTTGTAATGAAGGTACTATAAAGTGTGAATCTACTTAAGTCTGATTAAATATTTTTTTTATATTTAACAATTCTCTGTAAATGTTAAGGTTTGTTTGTAGATTGATATATAAAAAAACTTTCTACTTTAGATTCCTGAATTGTTAAGGCATAACATTGAAAACATGTAAACATCTGAGGGGTGCAATTCATTTGAGTTAGGTTTCACTTCATTGTTTTATTGGAAGAGCAGCACTTTGTTGAACACAAGGCTTGGTTTTCAAAAATTGAGCTGGTCTCTGCTTGGACAACATATGCAGATACTTTTAGCATTTTAATGTCCATTGCTTATGCAAATCCAGGAATGACTTTGTGCCTTGCACTGCTCAAGTCACAGGGCAGGACCAGGGTTGGCAGCAAAAGCTCTACAGTTTGAGATCAGGTTTTACTAAGTTTCTGTGCTCCCAGGGAGCAAGGATGAGTGCTGAAACTGCTTCTCCTGGCTGAGCTGGTGACCACAGCTTCCTTGTTTCCATTCTTCCTTTGGATCTCAGGACTAAGGAGTGTTGTAGCCGAGAGCAACAGCTATTTCCATGCACAAGGTTTAATGCTTGAAGGGAATTGTAGTGTTTCAACCTTGTTTCCTATTGTCTGTGAGTGAAGAATAAGGCATAAATTCATGTCTCTTAGGCTTCCCCTCTGTTTGGGAGTACTGATTTGTGGGTGACTTGAAATCAGACCTTGAATCCCCATTTTCCAGAATCCAGAGAAATTCAGCCAGACTTTGCTGTCTAGGACTATGCATAAACAATAAATAGTGGTAAATTCCCATATTTTTAGTCCCAAATGCTTAGTCAGAGACTTATGAACAGGCATGAACACAGGAATTTGTTGTCCTAAGCTCTCTCCAGACTAGAGATGGCTTCCAGGAGGCTGCCAGTTCTGAGTCTGGAGAACGGCTGAGGGTAAATGGTGACAGTTCTATCAAGTGTGCAGGGCTGGAGCCATTAAGTGCTTTTAAGGGAATAAAAAACCTTCAGATTTAACATGGGAATGTTATGGATAGTCAGCGTATGGAATGTATTTTAATGCTGTAGTGATGTGTTTAATAACTTGGTGACAGATACTTATAAAACTGCAGGTCAGTCAGCTCTGAAAATATTAATTTTAGACAAAATATCAAGAAGCACCTAGATTAAAGTATATGCATTAATCAGACGAGGATTAATCTCTGAGACTGATGCTGTGCACTTTGTACCATCCAGTCTTTTGCGTTGGTCATATTTAAGTATAAATTAAAAGGCTGCATTAATTTACTTTGTTAATTAGCCATTCACTTCCATTCAGGAAGCCTTTCTGCAGCCCTTCCAGCTGCTGACCACATCTGTTGTCTTCCATCTGCATGATCATCATGTGTCAGTGAGCCAAGAAACATGGCCCCATGGTTTGGGTGCTAGTGCTCCACCTGGACGTGTTATGACAGTTGTTGAATGACAGGGCTGGATCAATACATTGAGATTTGAAGGAGGATCAAGTACAGTGAGAGAAGATACCATACAGGTAATGTTTCCTTTTCTCCTGCTGTCGCTGTATACCCTGATACTCTTGTGGGCTAAAGTGCTGCTGAACAAGGTGCCACTTCTTTTGATGTGAACCAGCAAGTCTGATCATCAATTTCAGTGTTTTTCTCAGTTCAGTGATAAATTTTGGCACTTGTTACAAGTCCACTCTATTTCAAACCTCAGGCAATTCCTTTTGAGGCATTTAAGGTATTGGGGTTTTTTTCCTGTGCATTTGGTGGGTTAATTTTTTCTGATGCATATGTTCAGGTGGAAATCATTGGAATGAGAAATAGTAGCAGGAAGCTTAGCACCTAGGTTCTCAGCTTCTGAAACTTCTGATGTGGCATAGAGAGGAACTGACTTTCCGGTTCATAACACGATGTCCTTTTGTACCTCCTCTTTCTTGGGCAGCAACATGTAAGCTATGTGAATTCAGTCAGCTCACTAATCTTGTGATTCTAAAACAGTGGTTAGGAATTGTTGTAGTTTCCTTCCCTTAACTCTGTTTTTCCTGGCTGATTTTATTTTTGTTGTCTTTGAAATGCTCAGCTAGTTGCATGTCAGTTGACTTCTCCCTGAGAAAAGCTTTGCATTTCTGGGCATTTCTGGGGGCCCCTGCTGCATTGTACTCCCTCTTTCTGCAGACTTCTTCATGATGATCTCAAAGACACATGAAATAGAGAGAAAAAATATTCTCTTTTGTGATTAATCTATGCTGAACCATTTAATTCTGTGTGTTCTTGGAATGCAGATACTATTATATGTTGCTAAGGAATTATGTTTGGTTTAGAAAATATCACATCTTTCCACTGGAGAAGACCACTGCCGCAAAGTTATAGTGAGCCATAAGATCTTATATGGAGAGGGGCAGAACACAAAATCATAGCACCGAGTGATGAAACCAGGATAAAGGAGGAAGCAGTAGAGAAACAAGATTATGACCCTTGAATCCAGCAGGATTTATCGCTCTGTACTCAGTGGTCTAAGGACAGCTCAGCTCCCATGATGCAATGACACCAAATGCCACCTAAGCTACAAGTTCTCATATTTAGAGTTTGCTCTCAGCTGATTTAGTTTGCCAAAGTTCATTATTTCAACATTAAGCAGCACTGGAAAATTCCACTCACTGCTGGAGAGAGAATAGATTTTTGCGACTAAAAGGAGTAAATAAAAAGCCACTGCCTACGGTTTGTCTATGAAAAAGTGCGTGGGACCTCCTGTGTAGGAAAATGTATTTGTGTGTATTCATTCTTTGGTATTTTTTCAGCAGTGAAGCAGATACTCCAAACTCTCAGAGATTTACCTAATTCTGTTGAATAGCTTTTGCCAGATGATTAGAAAAGTTCTTCTGTTGAGATATGGGGCACACCAGCTATGTATTTCATGCTTCCACAGAGTACAAATCTGTAACCAATCTTTCATTTAAAAGCCTGTAAATGTCCACAGGGAAGATAACACTTTTCTCCCCTTGCCACTGTTTTGTTAAAAAAACTAATAATAGAGGGGAAAAAAACTTACAACAAGGAGTAATAAAAAGTTAATCCATAGTCTGGGGCCTTGTGTAAATGCAGTAAACATGAAGAATTTATTAAGTTTTTCTTATTCCAGGTGGAGATTGTTAAAGGCAGGCTTACTTCTCCTGAACTGTTCAAAATTACCTTTCTTGGAGTACAAAGTTTCACTAGGTGTCTTAAAATCAACCTCAAGCTAGATAGTCTGAAAACATGATAGCTGAAGCAATATGAGCAGAGTGAAAATAAGGGGAAAATTAGTATGGGAGGAAGCTCTGTGGGTGCCCTCCTGGGGCTTGTCCCTGGGAGAGGCCAGGGGGGACAGGCTGGTGCCCTCCAAGAGGAATGGGCACCTCCGGAGAAGGGAAGGGGCTCAGCTGCATCGGGGAAAACTGTAACAGGGACGGGGCTCAGCTGCACTGGGGAAAACTAAACCAAAAGCTGTGAAATAGTCCTCAGGAAAAAAAAAATGCAGAGAGGAATCAGTCAGAGGCGAGGCCCAAAGGAGCCAGAGCAGCAGTGCCCTGGGCTTGGTTCAGTTCAGGTATTTTCTGCTCTCTTCCCTGATCGCTGCTTTGGCACTACGTGAGTTGTGAGTCAGGTCCAGTTCTCTCCACTCAACATGGTTTCCCCACTTAACCTACACCATCATGACGGACCTCACACCTCCCTCAAAGCCTCTAGAGGTAACCATTGTTTGGTGCTGGGACGTGGTTGGGATGTGCATTCAACACCTTATTCCTATTGTCTGTGCTTTCTATTATTAAGATTACGAGCTTCTTGGGACAGACTTTTAGTTTGTTTCTACAGGCTGTAAAAACAGGGACTAATTTTATGGTCTCCACATAATGGCTATCATTATGCACTCTGCTATAAGCCCAGTTCCTCATAATTAATGAAAACTACTCAGGTAGCAAGGTCAAGGTGAAAAACTCTTCCTGTTGGTTTGAAGCACTTTTTCCATTTACTCATTAATATTCTAACTGATGTTGAATGGTTGTGGCTGTGAGCTCTTTCTATCTGGCATTTTAGATCACAGCAGTTTCACCGGGAGAGGACCTGATTCTGAAAACCTTAATAATTTGTGCAGTTTCAACTTGCAGAAGTCTTCCTACAGAAGTCCCTTAGCCTCTCCATGCAAATGGATGTCCTTCCCTCTCATCGAGTTCAGTGAAACCTGTGTCACACTTATACTGATTCTTGCTACTAATAAAATTACTGTTGCGTTATCTATTAGAGTTGAGATAAATTCTGATCTTTTGGAAACCTTATATTTGGTTCAGGAAACCAAAATTAAAACATTTGAAAGCTCACTTCTATCCTTCTAAGCAACCAAAAACCTGCAATGTTGTGGTGGTTTCATTCTAAACATAACATGAGTCTGTTTATAACTGAGATACTTATATCTTCATTTCCACACTATATCAAATTTTGAATTTAATGAGGCTTTCAGGTATAAAAGCCCATCAGCTACAGATCAGCTGCAAGAACCAGTATTTTTTTTCTGCAGGCAAAGTTAAGATCCTGGCTCCAATCTCATAATGTTTTTAAGGCAGACCATTAAGGTGTATTAGGCATGTTATGAAAAGCTACACAGAATACCAATATGTAACATCAGGGTGAATCCTTTTTTCTTTTAGAAAGCCTCCACAAAGCCCTATAGGTGTATAGTCTGCTCAAGACTCATCATTAAGAGTCTAAAACCACATGAAGGCTTACCAACATCAAATGGGTCTATATTTCAGACATGAAAAAAGGAAAATGGCTGCTTTTGATTGTACGCATCTGATCTTGCATCAAAATATCTAGGTCTACTCCCTATATTTATCTATTTTATTATTGATAATATTACATGTGCTAATAGACCTTACTGAGTTCATAGGTTACCCTGGTAATAAAAATGACTGTGCACATTGTTCTGCATCTGACAAAGCTGAGTTTGTTGCTCCACCCCAGCATACTCCTCTTGTGTTCTTACCTGTAGCACAGAAAATGGATATATGCATGAATGAGGGAAAGGTGATCAACATCAAACCTGAAAGAGTATGTCCCTACATGCCACCATCATGCAGTAGCTAGGAAATATGTAAATATTTGATCAGTTCTGAAACTAACAGAATAAATAGTCATAAATTGCACAGTGCCTCTTGGATCTGCAGGCATGCTGCAGGACAGAGAAGACAGAGCCTGACTGCTTGGCAGTGTGGCACAGTGCAGCCTCTGTGCGCTGAGACCTAACCCTAGCACACCAGTAGCCAGCTCCTCCTGAGCACAGGTTTGGTGTCTGCCTGTGCAGTAAAGTTGCCTGCAGTCACACATGCGCACTTCAGTGAAATCAATGGAAGCATTTCCATGGAACTCAGTAGGTCTTGAATTGAGTTTGCTTCGTGCACCATAAATGGCAGCTGTAACACTCTGCATGTGTGGATCTGCCACTGCATGTTTCACCATTTTGTGAGGATACGGTAAAAGGAGGTCAGCATCATAAAGGTATACAAGAATATAGATACTGTACATAAAATAGAGTTCCAAGTTCACCCTGCACTTCATGTGCTACAACAGAGATGCTGAGTGCTTCGTAGATTCCCCAATTCTTCACACAGATTAGTGGCAGAATTCAGTTCTTAGTTACAAATAGATTGCCAGAGAGGAAATTGCTACTCAAAGCCAAATTCTGACCTCACTTGCCAGATTATAAATGCAGAGTGATCCCTCTGACTCTGGTGAAGTCATCTCTGCTTGAAACAGTGTAAATGAGAGAGAATTGGGAACTACATTGTAAAAATTCAGCATTTGGGATACTTTATGGGATAATGCATTAGGACATTAAACACGAGCAAGAGTGCGTACACATTTTGTCCCATGAAAAGTCTACTTTTGATCTACTTAAAGATTATTTGTACTATTATGTCTCTATTCTAGATTCCCCCATTTATGATAATAGCATTAACACTCAGTCCCCTTCTGATGTGGTGTCAGTTACGCTCCTCACTTTCATGGAGTAACGCTTTGAAATTTCAAAATACTTGAAGATACTGTAACAGCCAGTGCTGCCAATATAGCATGGAACTGCTACTTCACAATTCAAGTAGTCAGCTATTGACTCGTGGCAATCTATATCTGCATTAAAATGGTGAGTTTTGGATTAATGTGGAGCTGAAAGCCCAACTGAGGCTCTTTGCTGCCAGCCTGTCTCTGTAATTGCAGCATGGATTTCACCAACCACAAAGGGCAAAATGAATGTGATCATCCCCAGCAGTCGATAGCACATTGATTTTTTTCACTCTACGATTCGCACAAATATTGAAGCTCATTTTTTAAGCAAGGAGGATTATTAATCTACATTTCTTTAAAAATAAGTCCGTTTTGGAGCATGGTACCTTGCAGGGCTTATTTAATGTGCAATATGTAAATCAGATAAGCAAAATATTCTTTTTTTCTTTTTAACCAAAAATTGGCATTCTCAGCAGGCTGTGAAACCTCATCCTCACCATCGTGCTGTCATGTGTCGTATTGTTTGGTTAAGAGATTAAAGAAGGAAATGTTGGCAGGTCTTGTTCTGGTCAATGGTCTGCGTTTTCTTAGTTTGGTTTCATTTTCACTAACCCCTGAGGTTGTAAACAGACTATGTACAACATCACCTGTGGTTCCTAAGATGAAACAATGATTCAAGATCATTTCTTCCCTAAATGGATGCAGTTAATCTGTGGTATAACAAATATATTTTAAGACAGGGAAACCAAGAAAGTTCCTGCCGAGTAGTGGTAATGTTTCTGAGAACTGCAACATTTCTTTTCCTCTTGGCATCACCTGTTTCTTGGGCAAGGGCTTTCTGGAATTATGTCTTCAGCTGTATGGCTGTGAGAAAGCTTCAGTACTGAGGGCCAGATTTACTGCTCTTTGCTCTGCGTATATGCAAACGGACAGTGGTTGTTAATATGCGCCAGCTGCAAAACGAGCAGCTGACCTGCATGAACAAAATGTATTCATTCAGTCCTTCATAAGCCATAGTCACTTGTAAGTGAATGCAATATGAGCCACATACTGGCTACAGGTTGACTCGTTTGACTGTAGACTTCCCTGGTTCTGACTTTACCTTCCTAATTTTGCAGGTCAGATCACAGATTTCTTCAAGCCTGCATTTCCACATCACTTTGAGGAGTGCAGTTACTGGGCCAGCTCTGTGCTGGATTTGGTCTATTTGTTAAAACTTTTCTCAAGGGAAGCACAACTCATGATAAGAAACATTCCAGGAGTGGCTTTAATGAAAAAGTAACAAACGAGCACAAATTAGATTACCTTTATAAATGTCTAAGGTCAATCAGGGCTCTCCTGTTTCTTCCTTCATCCCAAGGCAATATTAATGAATGCAAAACCCCTCTTTGCCGAGGGGCAGCCTTGAATATCAAGTCTTCGTTTGGATGGATTTAATTCAAACCCCTGGTAAACCTTGAAACAAATGCAGGGTGGTAAACTACAATGTAGGAAAAAACACAGAGACACTACTTACCCTTTGTTTTGGTCTTTTCACCAGCACCACATTACACATGCAGAAAAAAAACCCTTTTTAAGGCAGTATTTCTTATTTCCCTCCGTGTTCCCAGTTAAGTTGATGAGGTACCTTTCATGAGTCAGAAATGCTCTTTTAGGTAAATGTGACAGAATAAGATGCATTTGAAGCTGATCAGGCTTCTCACTGTCATAAACACTGCTTCTGTTTTTAACTGTTTGTCCCAGTAAATCCTCAAACTAGAGCAGTTGCTGTGTGTCATTAGCTGTGTTTTTGCTTTCCTCAGGGTATTTAGCTACTTGCTCTGCAGCTTTTATTGCACTTAGCAGTACAATAACATCTCAAAATGCCCTACCTTCAATTCCAGAGAACAGTCAAATGAACACATATTAGGCACACAAAAAGATAATTCCCTGAAATAAACTACCATTCATATTATGATCTGAAGCTCAAACTTCAATTTCCCTTACTACCCTCAATGTAAGAACAGCCTCAAATACGAAACATTGAAGGCATGAACTGTGTTTTCTGCTTTTCGCATGTGGAATACCAGGACTGTAGTTCTCAGCTCAAAGCCCTTGTAACAAACCCTGATCCTGTAAGTGCAGTTCCAGACCAAGTAGCTGGCAACTGGTTGAGTTGGGCTGAGAATCTTTTCTTCTTTCTTTCACGATAGTCACCTGCAACAGAGGATGAATTATGATGAAAGGTAGCAAGTAATACAGAGCCTTCCGGGCATGATAAATAACTTAGCATTAGCAGGTGTATATAAAACAATCTCTAACTATATTCTGAGGTCATTACTTGATTACACTGTGAAATGCCTCAGTTGGACTTTGGACTTCCCGTACTATTCTGGACATTTGGAAGCAGGAGGAAATTTTCCAGAGTACTCAAGCAAAGGTGGTGTGAGCTTCCCCAGAGGCTCTCTTTTATCTCATAGTGATGCTTTTTTATCTTCAGCTGTTTCTTACCTAACTTCCCACTGTCCCACACATGGGGAAATCCTTTACATCCTCCTGCTTCCACTGATAACGGGGGTTTCAGGTGACATAAAGTCATGTTAGTGGACTGACTCTAGTGATACAGACCAACAGAAAAAATGGCCTGAGAGCATAAATCAGGAAGGCATGGAATTACAATAATGTGTCTGCAACATAGCAGAACAGCTCACATATGTTCTTTATCTATCCATAAAACGAACAGGAGAGTTCCCCAACATGCAGGAGCATCTTGTGTTGCCAGAGTCCTTCTGAACAGCGTGGTTAGTTTTTGCAATGTCTGTCCGTGACACTGATGGCAAGGTAGAGAATAACTTCATGTGTTTCCAGAACCATTTCTGCTGCATGACCATGTAACTTCTGATGTCAGTGACCTTTGCTTTTTCCCTTTTATCAGGTCTTTGGTGACTGGCAGACTTACCACAGGGAAAGAGAGAATATATTTAAGGAAAAAAAATACTCTTATTTCCATCAGATTTTACCTATAAAATTATGGACGTAGATCACATTCAAAATAGTGCTCACAGAAGAGAATCATCACGCATCCCTGGCTATTAAAAAGCACTCATCTATGTTTTCAGGATTATTTTATTCCACTGACTAATGAACTAATAGTTGTAAAATAGATATAAATGCATTACATTAGAATGTCCTGTCCAAATTTAGTTCAAACTGATCTGACTTTATATGTTTGCTCTTCTTTTGTTTCAAAGAAGGTGCAGTCGCTGGCATGCTGAGTTTGTTTATGCCATCTCTTTTTGTTTCCATCTGGGTCTCTGTATGTTTGAATGTAATAGTAAAGCTTTTAAGAAAGGCAGGATGGTCTTGGGGTTAGAGCATAGTAATAGGATTCTGGAGACCTCAGGTCTCAGTGTGATGCTGCCACAACGTTCCTCTGTGATCTTAGGCAGATTACTTAGTCTTTGACTGATTCTCCTGCTCTGTAAAAGGGACATTAAGATATTAAGGCCTTGGAGAGTTGTGTATCAAAAGTACAAAAAAGAAAAGTACAAAGAAATAGATTTTGTAAGGGTAAAAAAATACCCCACTGTCCTGCAGCCATGCATGCGGCTGTTAAAATCTTTCCCTGAATGGTGCTGTGTCATGAGCTCTCAATTAAAACTGTAATGGGAACGGAGAAGGCCTGCATTTTGCAGAGCTAGATAGCTAATGAGCTGTGCAGAAAAAACTACCTGAGAACAGTTGCAGAAGTATGCTCTGTGCAGTTCAGCTCATTTACTCTTAGGCATATCCGCTCTGTTTTAACTAAGCACTGAGAAGGCTGTCATTGGCTACCGTACTGAGATTATCAGTGTTCCATTTAATATAAAGAACATTATTTGAACAGGGTCCAAAGACATTTGTATACAAAGCATCATTGGAAGCACCTCCCAATTCCTTTGCAAGTGAATAAATATGTTTTCTCCATGGTTAGAGAATCTCCTTTACTTAGTTATTGATTAGCGGAGTCAAGCAAACTTGTAACCTTACCTAATGCATTTTCACCCTCCATTTGCCCCAGCCATAGATTAAAATTTGTACTTAAATGAAAGGACTCTTCTTCTACCAGTGACTCCATCGTCATCCATGCTGCTCTGGGTGGCATTCACCCATGTTCAGTGGCTCTCTTTAAAACCATCTTAGATACTCCTGTGGAGACAGGGCTGCCTGAAGAAGGGGACAGATTTTCCCAAGTACCTTTTCTGAGAGGGCAGAGAAGGCAGGACTCATCATTACTTCATGACACCGCATATACAAGAACGACGGCTCCAGCTTTTAGCATTGCTGAATGCTCCAGTTACAGCTCCCGATGGGCCGAGCTTTCCCCCCAGCCCACAGGCAGAAACGTGAGGCCTGACCCCAGCCCACTGCAACATCAGCATCCGATTGATGCCCTCCTGTGACAGGTCCAGGGACAAGCGGGGGAGCGCACGCCCTTGGTTATCGAGGGCATCAGGGCTGGGGGCAGAGGTAGCTGCACTGCTGAGTTGCTACTCCATGTAAAGAACTGGCAAAGCTGAATAAGGGTTTGGAGGAATGTAAAAGCTGGAGGAATCCGGGTAACAACATAAAAGATGTTATTCCTAAAGTGCGCAGGGATGAAAGCCAAATGGTAGTAGGTCATTCTGGAATCAGAATTGTGAATGACAGAAAGAGAGCTGGGAATGAAAGGGCATGTAAATGTCAACAGTTAGGGAACAGAGATCGTGAGCTCTCTCAAACGGAAGAAAGTGCTCAGAATATTCAGCAAAAGCAAGTTTGATCATAAAATAAACTTGGTATCTTCAGCCTGACCACCTGGCTACTAGTGTTTTCCAAGGTATTGTGACAGATGAGCAGCTGAAGGAAAGAGAAAACCCAACAGAGACCTAGCCAACGGGGTTGTGATATACAGACACAGATACTTCTGTGAGATGTTGATGGCAGAATACGTTGTGTCACCTAAAAGGAAGGCAATAGCCCATCTCACACAAGAGTAGGTGCTAGCATAAAGGAAAAAGATATAAAGTTAGAAGGAAAAATAAACAGGCATGAGAAGTGAAATGTAAAGCAGGTAGCTGGAAAGAAGATACTGCCCTTCCCTTACAGTGAAACAACTTCAGCTTTTTTTGAGCCTGTAGAGATGAATATGTGTCAACCAGCTGTGAATCTTACCTATGAACGTGTTTCTTGTGCAGTATTGTTGAAGAAGGACAAGTTGCCTATAGGAAGCTGGTATTTGTCCAGCTTTTTTTGTCCATCTGTCCATATTATTTTTTTTTAAGTATCATTGAAGATGAACAAAAGGTTTCAGGATTGGCATTAAGATGTAGAACTTTATCAGTTGACCCAAACCTAGATTAGCAAAGTATAGACATTGACTGCTACCATGACGATTTGATGGCTTATATGAAATAAATAGTGTCTAGATCCAGTTTCTCATGTGCATTAATCACTGTATTGTTTGCATTAGTTAGTGGTGGTGTTGCACTAGACTAGTGGTGGGTGCTGATGCACCAGATGAGAAGGTTGGTGCCCTCAGCAGTAGTTTTGCACCTTCTGAAAACCAAGGCACTATAAAGTCTGTGTGAACAGCCCATGCTGACATGCTTGAGATAATATGTTTTTTTCTGTGAATAAAAAAGACTTCCAAAGATTCTCAATCCAACACATTTCAAGTACATTAATTAAAAAAAAAATAAATAAACCCATAATTTTCACAGCAAATATGCGATATTTGGCAGATAACAAATTACATTACCTCAGTTCCAAAGCTGTTCATCAGAAACATTTGATATGGAAGTGGTTGGTTTTATTTGGCTTTAGAAATTAGAGGGCACAAACTTCATAGCAAATGATGGGGTACAGTTATTTGCTTTTTTCTGTTTGTCAGCTATCTATGAACAGTGCTGTTTTGACAATGTGCCAGTTATTTTAAGTCCACAAGTTGATCTTTTCTCTTTGACTAAACACCGAGTATTCCGTTTGCTAAGTTGTTAACAATGTATGTTTGCTCAGATCTGCCATAGAACATCCTTCTTGATCTCTGATGAGATACCTGAAAATATCCAGCAAAAAGGAGAGGGGAGGTTTTCAAGATGGGTGTACGAATACTTTTATCTTGAAGTTGCAACCAAGTGCACTCACATGATTATTAAAAATTTTTGTTTTCTATTAACACAGAAATAAAATATCTCTTGAGCAATTCAGAAGATGACTGCACAGGATAAAATGCATGGTGCAGCCAAAATTAACTTCTTTTTTCATTTGAACAACTGTTGTGAAGCTACTTTTTGTAGCAATTGCCCAGCCTTGCAAACCACAATAGTAAAAAGAATATCCAATGCCCCAGCTGGAGAGATAATCAAATGCTTCTTACCTTTCTGACAAACTATTTGTCAGTATTTTTCCTCTCCCACTGTGACATTGCCTTGTCACGGGTGTAATTTTTTGGCATTTCAAAAGCCTGTTGTTGATCTTCATACAGAGATTATAGATCTCTGCAATGCTTCTCCTTCATTATTTGTAATTTACATCTTTCCCTACAATCTAAATACTGTAATAGTCCCTCTCTCAATTCTTGTCCTGCTGTTACTTTATCCTGTCCTTTCGGGTCTTGCTGGTGAAATTAGTATGATTGAATTCTGATTTTTAATTACTATAAAAGCTATGTGTCACGGATGGGTCTCTACTAATTGTAAAGTTCAAAGATTTGTGTGTGCACCTGATCAGAACTCTGTTGCCCTATTACATCTGAGATTAATTTTTTAGTGGCTGTGACCAGGATAAAGAATGGTCTCGCTCTTTGCATCCCTCTGTCCTGGTCCTGGGGGGGGGGGGGGGGGGCACCAAGGTGGTGGTGTGGCATGGGTCTGGCTCCATGCCGGAATGAGCAGGAGGTGCTGCAGGGAGCAGGGGCATGCAGAGGAGCACAGCCTTTACCAGCTCTGCAGGAACTCCTGCCACAGGGTTAGTCTGAGCTGACTTGCAACTCCAAAATCTGCATTTGAAAGTGTGATTTTTTAAACAGATAATTTTCAGCGCAGAGTAGTTTTGGAATACTTTTGGTGTTGTATCTTTTTAATCTTACATTGTTAATCCCTAAATAATAAATAGAACTGCACTGGTTGGATGCTTTCCTGTGCACATGTTTAGTATTTCTGAGACTTCCTTCTGCCCAGAGAGGGCTTTAGGGTTAATTTATATCCATTTAGCTAACTGGTGCAGTTTTTGTGCTTGTACTCTTTTATGTCAGCCTAAGACTGATTATGCAAATTTAGTTCATGCCTGTAAATTCATCAACACAAATTAAACCAATGTATGAATGCTGTCATGCAAAAGTTGTTCCAATTTAATTAAATCAGTATCAAACAACACTCTCCATGACTTTGTGTATAAGCCAGGCCTTAATGGCTTAGGTCCCATAACAAAAAGTGAACAAGGCACCTGCTGCAGCCTTAAATTCTTTGGGAGAAGCTCCTTCTTTTGCAATGTGCAATTTTACAGTGCCAGGCACAGCAGGAAACTGCCTCACTGCAAGTTCTATATAGCAATGTAAACATTCGTTCTCTAAATAAATAGAAGCTTTGCTGATTATTACAGCAGTTACACAGCATCCTAATTAGGTCTCTTGGTTTAGAAGGTTTTGTTGTCTTTGCTGTAAAGAAAATCAGGTTCAAACAGTGGAACTGATTTCTAAAATCATCTAAGCAAAAATTCTCTCCTGGGCTAAGAGCCAAACTGAGCCATCAGACGTATGTGAATGCAGCTCCCATTTTCCTAAGCAGAAACTGCTGTGTTCATCTAAGAACAGAATTTGTCTCTTCCAGAAGCCTGGCAGAATGTTTAAGGGTGACAAGGAAAATGGTATTTATAAAAGCAGACATCACTGGAAATAAGAGTGCTCACACTGCTGTGATTTCAAAAGTTGATCCTGAATACTTAGCAGCAGGTGAAGCACAGAGTACTCAGCTTCTCACCATCAAAGAGTTCTAGCAGAATTTCATAGTGAATTAAAGAGAGAGATAAAGCAGCTTAGGGGATCACACTGTTTTCCTTTTCTAATGAACTTCTTTGTTGATGATGAGAAGTTACTTTTCCCATCTTCCTTTCTGTTGTCATAGAGCAAGCGGTGCTGCCACAGAGCCCACGTAGCATAACTGGTGCCATTCTTTTTTGCTGTTTCAGTGTTTTAATATTTCATGCACTCTTCTTTTCCCTCTTCTCTGTCCCTTCCCTTTTGCTGAAGATGGAGAACTGGAGGACTTCAATCCTAAGGGGGTTAGAAACAAGAAAGCACATAAAAAGATTCCCCATAGGAATTAATTTTGAGACCCTCACATTCTTTCAACCCAACTCAATATTTTGTTAGGGCACTCCTTCCTTCTGAATGTTAACAGTACTGGAAGTTAGAAGGTACTTGCAACCACTACCCACTCTGTTAGTGGAAGGAAGAAGATTTTTACTTGAAAGAAAAGTTGCATACAGTATTCAGTGTCCCACAATTTGCACTTCTTCCTAATATTTGACTTCAGCTGCAAAACTAAAATCCCCATTGTGGTAGTAGTAGTAGCCTTGTGAACACAAAAGTAAATCAAAATATTTTTTTAGGGTAGTGCTCACTGCGTTTACTTGTCTTTTTTTAAAAAATATAATTGTTCTTCCAAAATTGACTGCAGCTGATAACAAAACCAAAAAAGGCTTAAGCTGACAACTGTTTCTGAGGCAGTGGGGACAGAAGTCATATTCCAAATAATCCTTTGCTATATTGCAAGATATGCCAAAATGCCCTATATTATTTCCATTTTCATTAATGCAGTTATATTTTGTGACATCTTCCAAAATATATGTAATCATTTCATAATAAATTTCATAATAAATTGCCTGGTGACTTTTTATGTTACCATTTCAGCTCTTCTGAACTTCTATTTGGGTGCCAAACTCCCAGCGTGGATGTGTAAAACTCACTATTGCAAGATACTTGCTCTGTTTTCTTCCTTCCCTTGTGGATGCATAAAACTCTCTGTCCCATAGTCACATAGCTGTGTATAGGGTTGGTAAAGGAACTCAGGTGGAGTAAAAGAACCCAGTCAAGTAACTTAGCTATAAGATTTTCTTCAGTGTATAAATGCTTTCAGGGCACTCTCTCTCACTCTCAGACTTTTTCTCTCATCTTCTCTCTTTCTAATTTGTTTCTCTTTTCCACATTTCCCTCTCATTTTTACTGACCCTCTTTTTGACTGAAGTCATTCTCTGTTTTTGTTCATTCTCTTACTGTTTTGCCTATATAATTTCTGGTCCTGTCACCCTTTTGTTGTGTGCACACCTAGAAAGATTGCTCCATGTCTTGGGAACAAGAAATCAGTTGTGGCTGACTTTATGAAAGCTGACTCTGAGGGTCCATCAAGCTCAGCGAGGGCACAGGTTTCTGCATCATGTGCCCATCGCACAGTTTGCAGGTGCTGAGATGAGGTGCTGAAGAGAAATCTTGTTGAATCCTGGGTGAGGGCTTGGGGGCGTTGGTGAAAGATTAGAGTGAAGTTCTAAGGGAAAAGTACAAGATGAGACTGCTACTTTGAAATGGGCATTGTGAGAGGTCATGGTTACCGTTTTCTGTCCGAGCAGTACAAACAGTTCAGCTACACAGTCACAGGTAATTGTTTCAAAGTCCAGTGTTTGAGATTGAATAGCAAGTGCTTTACACCTGATTCTTAGCTACATTTCTGGGTCAGTCAAAATGTTCTGGGAGTCACATACAGAGCACGTGTTGCATAAATTATGTTAGTATTTACATGAGCTTCAAGTGCAATGACCAAAGTAGCATCTGTAATCCAGCGCTACCTAAGCAGCCTTTAGATCATAAACTAGTTGGTTGCATCCAGTGCTTTAAAAAAAATCTCATTTAAAAACTTCCCTTTGGGAACTGGCTTGGCTGGGAATTGGTAATGGGATCTTCTATCTATACTTTTGATCATGCTTAAATGTTATTAACGCTTAATGTTGTTTTGTGCCATGTGACATGCTTGCTTTGAGCACCTGGACCTCTCCAGTAAGACGTGCATTTGGGCAAGTTCCTCATCACGCTATATGTGGGATTACCTTGGTCTGACCCAAGCTTCTGCCTCCAGGTTTGGCTTCTGGCAGCCTCATGGAAGCTGAAGTAGATATGATCTACTTCAGTAAGTGATGCGGTGAAATAGGAACAGTTCTGTAGCTGCTGCTGAGAAACTGACACCCTCACTCCTTCCCTTTCAGAAGATTTCTGTTAGATTGGCTCTAGGGATTTAACACCCATCAGTTCCTGGAGCTGATCGTGCACTTCACCAGCACATCTTTTGGCTCAGCTCTATCTGCTGAATGAGATGAACCAGAACTTAGTAAGTGGGAAAAATGGGAAGCTTGCTTCAGAAAGGCACTGTGCTCCTGACTAAAACAGTAGCATAAATGCAAACACAGTGAACTGAAGAAACAAAGTATTAGCTCTGTTCTCACATCAGTAGATTAAATCAGAGAATGCATTATTTTCTTTTGAGCCTCTTTTGCTGCCTGATGTGCACAGGTCACCCCTGTTAGTTTCACCTCCATTCTGCAATTCTAGTCGTTACTGCTTTTCCCCTGGTCTGATTCCACAGCTATGAATCTTTGGAAACCATTGGAAACCAGTATGCCACAACTAGTTAAAATGATAGGTGCTACTTCTCCATTTTCCATTTTATCATTCCTACCTCCTTTCAGTGAAGAAAATCTAAACCAACTTTGTTATAATGTGTGCAGTATATTTGAAAGAAAGTTTTAATTTTTCACTTATTACTCCACAACAGTAAGGGGGAAAGTGCCTTCCTTACATCTGTCTAGTGAAAGTGTCATTGTCAGCTTTGATTGCAGAGATATTGGGACTCCGACCTTCAATGACATTGCTAGCAAATTTTGACTGACAGCATGCAACACTGCAAACCCCTGCTGCACATGCCCATCCTCCTAGAAAAAACTGTTTCTCTTTAACAATGTTCTTATGCTACTGACTGTGGACTACCCTAGATGCTAAAATACAAGGTAAGCCCAGCAATATCCAATTACACTTATTGAATACAATCTGGAAAGACGTTTGCAGTTCTTGTGTGACCGGTTACCCCTTCTATGGTATATTTTAGTGAGGGTGTAAAAAACGTCCTTAACCTCCAAATTTAGGGTATGGATCAATGATATCTGAGGTGCGGGCTGATGCCATGTGCCATGAACACTGATCACACTTACTTGCTCATGCTTTACTGTTTGGAAAGAATGCTATTTTCATGAAACTACTGTATATGAGCATGTGATAGATATACAGCTGAGGCGTCCACAGGCTCTGACAACCAGGACCAGACTGAAGGCTGTCTGTACGTCAGAATGCAGTTTGTGTTGGTAGCCCTGCAAGCAACTCCAAGCATTTTAAAAAACCAACAGATTTTGCCTTCTGATCATAGAATCACAGAATTGTTTAGGTTGGAAAAGACCTTTAAGCTCATTGAGTCCAACCTAATGTCTCCAGAGGAGCAATGTTTAGTTTGTTAATATCTCAGTACAGCAGCCATGCTTAGAAAGGCATAGCTTTTCAAAAGGTACACCTTGTGCATGGGTTCTGTGGGTTACATCCTGATCACTCTGTGTTTTCCTGACCATACATCTCAGTCGACGGGGTTTCCATTCACAGCACTTTTCAGGCAGCTTTCTCGGCTGCTTGCCGGTCGTGCAGAGTACAACAAACAGTTTGCTTACAGGCTCCCTGCTGCACCGTGCCCAGCTTCTTGGGAATGGTGGCTGGGCTAACCTGAAAGTCTGACCCACTACCAGTAAAAGTGGTGTAATCCTCGCATTTCTCAGTCTTGGAGCAGTATAAACCCTGCCTGAATCCAAACTCTTCCTCAGCGGTAAATCAGATAGATAGGCAAGAGCCCCCTGGATAGGCCACTCCTGCTTGTGTCCTGCCTTGTGTCCGAGGCTGTCCTTGACTGACAGTGGGATGCTGACCAGGGCAAAAATCAGTGGCACCGGGCCCTGGTGAGCCCTAGCCCTGGGGAAGCAGCACACATGCCTGGGTGGGAAGAGAAAAATTAGACCCCAGTGCATGCTGCATCCTACCGCGCCGCAGTGAGGACCCCTTGCTCCGGTCAGGAGGCAGCCTGCACCTCTCCCTGCTGCCCCTCTTCCAGCCAAAACCACTTCACTAGGAGGGCCCAGCACGCCTCTTCCTTTCCAGGTCTCCCTCAGACTCTGTCTCCTGGTCTTAAAAATATTCAAAACATTTTAACTGTTGTCAGTTTGATTGTTATTGACCCCATATGAATAACATCTCTCGCCCTCTCCCCTGACACCCTTGATCAGTTTTTTATTAAAACTTTCAAGCTGCAGTTCTTTAATATAATTTTTAATGCATTTTAAATTGTTTCTGGAATTTTGTATGGTGTCCCAAATGCTTGAAGAGAGTGAGGAGATTTATAAATAAAAATATTTTTATTACACTATAAAAGAATCTGTAACGCTAATGCTGCAATGATAAGATAAAGTATGTGTGGAATTCCTTTTCCTACATGCTGTGTGCTCCAAGAAATTCTGCTTATATGCAGTATTACAAATGAGCTAGACTAACCCAGAACAATATTCCCAGTATCAATCAATAGACTATGAACACATTAGTATATTAGCAGTTTATGACAGTATTTAGGATCATATGGTACAATAATGGAATACACTATCTTCTGAGATACCAGGCAGTCACATTGTCTAGCATGGTGTGAGTCCTCATGTCCAACTCCTGCTGTTTTCTAGGCAAAGCAAGTAGCTTTTGCAGGTAGTGATTGTTTTTGCAGTAGCAGTACCCTGTGCAAAGGTCTCTGATACAGTATGTTTGAACAATCATTGCTGTATTATCTTATCTACTCTAGGTAACAAAGAGATTCAAATTTAGGGGCACCCAGCAGGACTGTGGTCACAACTGCTAAACAGAATAGTGTCTGTACTTGAAGTGTCAAGTTACTTGAATTTGAAAAATTAATTTGCAGAGCCAGAAAATGCCCAGTAACTCATTCCTTTAGTCTTGACAGTACTTCCTTTGAATCGTATGTTCCAGTCCTGCAAAGACTTAATCAGGCTCTTACTTACTGAAATTGCTTCTGTGGTGAGCAACGGAAGAAAGGAAAATGTAAAATTTGTTAATGGGTATGTTTCTGTCATGGAGAGGGGCCTTATTATATGTCACCTGGGGATCCCAGTACGGCTATCTAATGAAGACTTACTGAAAATGGAGATAGATTATGCAATATTGATATGATTCCCCTACTCATAGAAAAAAATACCTTTTCCAGCTGTTCCCTTTGCATGCAAGAAGAAAAAAAAACCACCAGAAAACAACCAGTGTGCAAGCAAGAACATAGCAAGTCATGACAGCATGTGGCAGAGAAAGCAGCCCAGTCTGTGGTTCCAGCTGTTGTGTGTTGTGCCATGTAGAGAAGCCCATAGGGAATGGGACAGGACAACATTCTTGTTTCAAAATCTCCCTGTTCTTGTGAGCCCAAGGGGAGACAAAGAGTGGGAAAAAGCCAGTCTGCATATTTGTTTGAAGTGTGGAGCAAAGTCAAATTCAAGAACACAACACTCTTGGCAAAAGTAATACCTAAAATAAAACTGACACCACAGATTTGGAGCATTTGCTGCCAGAGCTAGAAACCATCCAGAATGCAGGAAGCTGGTTTGCGATGGGAAATGCATTTTTATCTGAGAGAGCCCTCCAGGATGTTTCCAGCCACAAAGAGGATGGGGAACTGACATTGCTCACTGCATGAGCATTTACTTGTCATCCGCAAGGTCACAGTGCTCTCTTCATTCAAATCCTTCCTGGAAAGCTCCTTTTGCTTCACTGCTTCTAAGAAGGTAATGGCTGGGTAGAGGAAAATACCCCTCCCAACTTCTCCCTCCCCACAAAAAAGGGCTGTAGCAAAATAAACTTCCACGTGAATTAGCCCTAAGCCTGCACATATGTGCTGCCTACAGCAAAGGGAAGCTTCCCTGTCCTTTTCCTGTCCCTCACCTGACAGGCTGGCAGTCTAAAAGCTCCTGGCAAGCTGAAAGAGGGAGGTTGTTGTTGAAGACGTAGTAAAAGAAAGATGATTTGGCCCTTAAAGGATTAGCACCTCTGACTTCATGCCTGTAACAGAGATTCACTCCAAATGGAGGATTGAGTCCCTGATTAGGTAGGTATCCACAGAAAAAGCTGTCCGCAGCTGCTGAGTGAGCGATAATATTCACAAGTTGTTTGAGAGAAGTTGGAAGGGCAGTGTGGATGGCCAGGGAAAGAGCACTCAGAGCTGTAAGAAGTACTTCAGGTAGTTGTGGTCAAGTCAATCCTAGAGCAATGGGCTGGTGGCCAGAAGATTGTTCTTTCCTGAAAGAACAAGTATTTGGAAGATGCACCAAACCCAGTTTGAGAGCTCCAAGAAGCAAAGGGCATTGCTGTAACTTAGACCTTCATTAGAATTACCTTATGTACATTTTATATGCCTAATTAATTTTAATTTGTCTAAGAAATCAAGAAAACATCTAAGTTGCCTTTGAAGCCATGCACCTATTTGCAGCACTCATTCATCACAGTGTTTAGGGAGCCTGCTAAACATCCTCGCTTAGTGTTTGCAGTTCCAGCATGCCAGACTTGCCTGAAAGCTGAAGTTTAATAATTTTAGTCAAACATACTTTCCACAACCACAGGAAAAGCTTTTCTTCAGAGGAGAATGATTCCACCACGTTTTCCCCTCCCACCTCCTCATTCTCTCACTGGCTCTGCTAGCAGGGCTTCCCCAGGATCTGAAGTAGCAGGACTCAACTGTGACTTAGAAACACTAGCTAGGTACAAGAGCTTTGCTAATGGCATCTTCCAAAAATCATTTTCTAGGACAGGAACTTTCCCCTGTATCTACACAACAGTATTATAGGAAAAGCTTCAAGCAAGTAAGTCTTGTCAGAAGAGAGCTTAGCATGTTCGGTACATCCTACAGGCAGAATAGAAAATGATACATCTTTTGCACTATATGCTGCAATTTATATATTTTAAAATTCAATCACAAATTCATTATTATCTTTTCATCATAGTTTGTTTTAAAATTGTTCAAAAATAAGTTAGCAGCTATTCCACCATTACTCTTGACAATTTAGACAAACATTCATTTGTAACAACCTTTATTTTGTGTGAAAAAAATGTTCAATATCAACACCAGATATATCCGTGTCCTATTCTATAACAGCACTGTGAGATACACCATTCTATTCCACTTTTTTCTCCATTTGTTTATTAATCAGTATATATGAGTCTTGTGGACATAGTGAATGACTGAAATGTATAGCATCACACATCAGACTTTTTTCAAAGCTCATAAATGATCAATATATCTTTGAGAGGGAATCTGATTTCTGATACATTTATGTTAATAAGAATGGAAACATGGGCCACTGGAAATTGAGAGATAAATCAATAGAGAGGTTGGACCTTCAAGAAGTTCAGTGTACAATAAAATAGACAGCAAAATATGCTTGCTGCTTGTCTGCAGTGCTTGGAGTGACTACAGCTGACCAACAAGGTAAATCAAATCTGCTGCCAATACATTCTTCTGCTGTCCAGATAAAACAGCGGACTAAGCCGGTGAACTTTCACCCTTCACCCGAGCTCTCTAAGCCAAAGTACAGATTAAAAAAAATCAATAACCCCAATCGATGGGAAAATATTTTTAGTCTCTAACTGAACGATATGTTTTGACAAGGCCAAAGAGGCGCACAAAAGAATGGGAAAAGATAAAAGACAGAAAATTAGGATTTTGTTTTATTGGTTGAGGTAGAATCACTATTCATTCCCCCTTCCTACAAATCCCATTGACACTGGCTAAAATTATCTCACAGGAAGGAAATAAAATGAAAGGTTATGAATTCATTAAATTGTCTGATTTACTGTGTATCCTTGTAACATGTTATCTTTACTGGGGTTTGTTGCCATTATTAGACACTTAACATTGAGAAGACACTTTGGAATGTATTAACATGGAATTGGGCACTATAAGAAGCATTTTGCCAGGAAAAAAAATCAACAACTCTTAACAACTTGTGCCTTTTCCTCTTGCTGCTTTTCAGCTCTGAATCCAGTGTACCTAACATATAAACCACAGAATACCAGAAACCCCAAAGCAAAGCAAGAAGCCTGTGGTACACCACTTACAAAGCATTGTAGAGTTAGTATAGGTGAGTTAGGGCTTGCTAACATCGATGTGAGGGTCTTCAAGGCTCACAGAGGAAGGTTCGAGGGGTGGTTTTGCTGAATAGCTCAGCAGCTGTGAAGGCCGTGCTGTGTGGTGCACTAAAAGTCACCCCAGCGTCCTGGCTGGGCAGCAAGGCAGTGCTGTGCCCCAGGCTGGCAGCAGGCACAAAGTGGGGAACTGGGACTTTCCTTCCCATTCCTGCTCCATGCCCCCCTCCCGTGCACCTTGTGGGATGCAGCTCCTCACTGCCTTATACCAGCCACGCTGCTGGGGATGACAGGGGACCGGTGGGACCAGGGCTTCCGGGGAGCTGCTGGGTGTCTGGTGTGGTTTGAGGTATGATGCGTGGGGAAAATTTCCAATTACTTGCAACTAATAAGGTTTTTGCAGCACTTGGACATTTTTTCCCAAAAGGATGTCAGCAAACTCTTTTACTCATTAACGTCTTATCGAAGTGGTCTTTTTTGGTCTGTTTACAAAACATACAAGGGGTGATTGCAGGCAAGCAAAAGGTGACGTTGAAGGGTATGCTCCTCTTCAGAGAACAGCATCAGATTTTTTTATGAATGCTGATTTTTTTGTTGTTTTTGCAGTTAGAGTGATTACTGTTGCCTCTGGAGGGGCTGCAGTTTGTTGTCAATCCCAGGTCACTGGGAACCTCCAGGCTCAAGAGCACAATGGCAAACGGCAGGCAGGCGTGCGGTGGAAATAAGGGGACAACATCCAAATCCACTGTGCAGAAATGGGAGCAGGGATGGATCTGGTCGGTGCTGACACAGGTACACCCTTTGACATTTGCTTTTCTGGAGTGGTTTCTCACCTCAGAGTACAATGGCCACAGTGCAATTTGTGAGGGGGGGCATAGGAATACACAGGGATGATATGATTGCCTTCTCATTTCCTTGTGCTCTTGCATCTGTAACTAGCTTTTGCTTTAAATTTAAGATTACGGCAGAACGTTTTTTGTTTCATAGTTTCACAGGAAAGAATGCTGGTCCAGGCCCTTTATTCCTATTGCCTCATTTTAATCCAGGATATAATTGCAATAATATAAAAAGCCAGCATTTTAAAACACTTCTCCCTAATTTATGTGGTCATTATTTTCACATTCAGCAGGTGTTTCATCTCAGTTTCCTCTCTCTGACTTTTCAGAAGGAACTATCCTGAAGCTTTCATGGAGTAACGTTTACAACATAAACTCCCATGATTGAAATGCTGTAGGTAACTCTTATCATCCCTGAAAGCTTTCAGCATATGCAGTGAAGTATGATGACTGCTAGAATTAATTAGAGAAAACAGATGTCAAGCATTTGCCAAGAGTTATTTAAAGAAAATCTATCTTGTACAGATAGTTGATGGTAGGGTTTGAATGTTACTAGCATCTGAGAAATAGCTAAACATTTTTCCACTTTGTGTAAAGCATACCTAAAATACATTGAAAAGAACACTTTGGTCACCCATGAAAATAAAAGCAGAATAATATGATGGTGGCTATATTTTTCTTCTTACTAATGCTTCTGTGAGACCCTTAAAGATGATGGGCTTGCCTGGGTTGTGAGCAGGAGAAGAATTTGACCCCTGGGATGGCTCCTGATACATTCATGGACAAGGTGAGACCTGGGATACGGAGCCCATTTCTCCAGCAGAGGCATCGGGAAATGAATCTTTCAGAAACGACAGGAAGAATTAGGAGGGTGACTTGGCCCTGGCTCACACACCAGCTCCAACAAGAAAATATCTTGCTCCTGTTCCTATGTAGATTATACCTATGTTTCTATCATCAGCATCCACCAGCTCTCTAACAGAACGAGTTCAAATGCTTTTCTCTCTGCAGCAGTCAATGCACCCCATGGCCTGTTCAATCCTTTCTGCTTAAATGACTTATGTCCTGGCCTTCATAATTCTGTCAAAGAAAATATACAGCCTTCATCTTTGTTATCTTTCATTGTGCCTAAAGAGGTCAGAAGTTCAGAGCAGTTCGTGTAGATAGCCTGGCTGAATGTAAATATGGCCATCAGTTTTGGTGCAAAAAGCCTGCAAGACAAAATTGACAATCTTCTTCCCACAAGTTTTGTGTGTGCAAGCATGAAACTTGCCTTCCACTAGCATTTGTACTGTCAAACAGCGTTAATGGAAAGCACAAATACATGAGAATGCAGCCAAAGCCAGTTCAGAGAAAGAGTGGATGAATTTGTAGGAAATCCAATGCTTCTCTCATCCATCACTATTCACATTCCCTTCCTCGCCCGCAGGTAGAGGCACAGAGACTTATTGGATGGGATTCATCTTACCTAACTTTAGACATATATAGTGTGGATATCTCTATCTCAGCTTGTCTAGACTCTTGTGAAAGTCAATAGAGAGATGCAGGCTGTTCTAAGCCCAATTCATCTGACCTGTTTTAGACTCCTTCTTTAAGGAAAAGATGAAGCTTTCCCTAAAAGTGACTATTTCTCTCTAGTGACTCAAGGACAGCTTAGGCCATTAAATCACATGCAGGCATGTACATTGCACTATTTACATGTGATGAATCCTGTCCCTCTAGCACATTTGATAATATTTTTCACACAGTTAGATGAGTTTAATGGGACCTTTTTGGCCCTCAAATTACCCAGTATTCTCCTGGGCTTCTCCCCTCCCAAAAAGCGAAAGCATTTATACAAAATGGTTATTTCTTTGGTCTAAACCTATTTCCCTGGCAGAGGCAATTTTTCAGGCCAGGGTTTCGAGACCAGCCTGCCCAGCAGCCTCAGGACACAGGGAGTGCTGCCTCTGCTCACACCTGGCCGCTCCATGTCTCCCCTTCTCCTCGCTGCTCTCCACGTGCTCACCTGCTCAGCCTGCCTTTCGGAGCCAGTCCCAGTCCTCTCTGCCCTCTCTGCCCGTGCTGAGGATCATGGTGAGCCCACACACTTCTGCTCAGGCTTTGGATAATGGCTTTTGCTGTCCCTGCTATCCCTGTATGAGAGCCTTTTAATTGCATCTTCCATTCAGCCTGAATAAAGGGTGAGCAGGACATCTATTTGCTTTGACCAGGCTTGTGATTGATGCAACTGTTAATACTTTCCAGCGTAACACAATCTTCCTTCACCTCCCCGGGATGCTCTGTTGGTAACATGTCCCTGCGTAACTTTTTCAAGGACAGACAGAAAGTGGTACAAAAGGCAAGAGATGGCAGTGGAAGCACCAGTGAGCCTCTGCCCCGTTGCTGAAGGGTTACCTCCTTCCAGCATCTGGCCCACCTTTTGCTGCTGCCCACGGCATCAGCAGAAAAGGTGCTGTTTCCTTGCTCAGCAATCATTTCTAGCGGACCACTGGCAACTTCTCTGTGCAGAACTGTCTGCAGTGTCCTAGGGTCATCTTGCCCCCTGGGAGAAAGCCACAGAGACACCTTCTGCTGTTAGGCATATAATGAGCTTCCATTCTTTCATGTAAAGCCGAGGAAAGTCATCTTCTCAACAGGGCTGTACTGAGCAATCACCCGTCACTTGCCTTGATGTGGTGAAGTTGTCAGGGACAGCAGGTCCCTCTGCCATACCAGCAAAGTGCACTGATAATTCTCACCTCAGTCGGACACCATGCCACATGCTCTCCCCCAAGGTGGGCATGTTGAGCAACACCCTCTCAGACCTAGTGTGTCTTTGGAGGCAACAATTACACCCAGAGTACAAAAAACATAGCACAATAAAAAAAATACTACACACAGAGCTCCTCAGTAAAACAAGTCCAACTTGTATTACATTCATGGTGCCACATAATGGAATTTAAGCCATCCTTAAGGTTACTCTAAGTCCCAGGAAAAATACAGCAGCATGTAAGGGGGAAGGAAGGGAGAGAGAGACCACAACTGTAGCCATCAGGAGAACAATCAGAGGACTGTCAGGGAGACTCCTGGGATTAAACCACTTTACTCTCTGTTATGCACAAATCCAACCCTAGGCCCCTCAACAGAGCATCTATAACTCTGTTTCCCTTTTAAGCAAACCTCAGTAGAATTGGTTGTTTGGAGATTTTCATCTAAAGACCACCAGAGTTACAGCAGTTTAGACAAGCTGCTGGGTTGTTCTCCTAACACAACACAAACAAATGCAGTTTATAAACAACAGTCAAGCCACAGCTATCTGAAAATGTAGGGGTGCTGCAGCAAGGTAAACTGAGCATGGCAGTGACGGCACGTGCTGCTGGGGTAAAACGTGGCTGGTGCACTGCCGATGTCGGCTGGTACAGCCAGGATGCCTTGTTCAAAACAGCGGGGGAGGCGAAAACCCTCCCAACATTTGCACACAGGGATTCAGTGGCCCTACTTTCAGGATGCAGACAATCTCATTACCTCCACACAGTCAACCAGCCCTCCTATCGATAGGAACATATCTCAAATACCCTGAACTGTCATTAGTCATTCAAGAATCAGCAGTAGGTGGTAAGTAGGATTGGACAGTTACATACCATTGCAGTCAGTGCCATTGACTGTGTAGGACAGGACAGAGACAAGTTTCCTTAATACATGTGCTTATTTTCTTGTTAGCGTTTGATTTCTGACAAATGTGATGGTATGCCCCTGTCTTTGCTTTGGGATGCACTGCCCAGTACTTTTTTCTCTGAATGCTGTACTTTTGCGCCACCAACAAGCTAGAGTGGGAGTCAGCCTTTGCGTTGGGGCTGTTGCTGCCCTAACGCAACAACAAGAGAACAGGATCAGGCCAAGTCGACTGCTCTGTGACTTGTCATCAGAGGCAGGACGAGTATCTTTTTTTTCTCCACCCCAGCCCCAGAGCAGCTGTGGATGCCCCATCCTTGGAAACATTCAAGGCCAGGCTGGATGGGGCTTTGAGCAACCTGGTCTGGTGGAAGGTGTCCCTGCCCATGCCAGGTGGTTGGAACTCAATGATCTTTAAGGTCCCTTCCAACCCAAACCATTCTATGACTGTGATTCTATGTCCTCACCTGCCTCCTTCATGGTCCTCTGCCTCTATCTTCTGCCACTTGCTTCCCACTGCCTGTTGCTGATGCTCACAGGTCTGGTCTGTATTACCTGGAGCAGTTCTTGCTACTCTTTCAGACCCCTTCTCAGCGTTACTGTCACAATGAGTTGAGGTCAGGAAGCACTGAAAAATTTCTTAGTACAAAATATTTATTTTTAGTAGCAAATAAGATAAGTAGTAGACGAAACATTTTGAAAGTTGTTTTTTTAAAAATTATTAAAAAGAGTTATAGGCCTAAGCGGAGTCCTTGCAGGAAAATAAGAAATACAATAGCAGTGGGAGACCCAAGGGAGATGAAGTTTTGAAACTTAGAGAATAATTGTAAATCCTGGGATATAGAAAGATAATTTAGATACTGTAGAGCCTCATAGTGGCTTTCTGCTATTTCTGTCATAATTTTCTGCCATGTTATTTTCTGTCAAGCCTTACAGTATTTCTATAATGACTAACCCTTTTTTTTCCCCAAAACTTATCTTTGAAAATTATACACAAGGTCAGAGTTACAAAACTGAACACTCCATTTATTATCAGGAACAAGAAAATCTGTCTGGGCCACATCACCAATTGTAGCTGTCTACCTAATAGGATGAAATAGGTCGCGGGGAGAGTAACTGAGCGGTAAAGAGAGGCACTGCAGGTGACAGAACAAGAGTGATAGGAGGAAGATCAGCAAAACTAAAAGCAAGAGAAGATACATCATTGGAAACAAAACCAAATCAAGCTAATGTCTTCTCAAAGCAAGATGGGTAAAATAGAGGGACTTAGTAAATGAGCTGAAGTCATTTGACAAAAGATCTATATAGCAGATCACTTTATTCATAAAAAGATCTGACTGACATCCTTTGCAAATGGAGTTTATCCCAATATGCAAGAACTTTCAAAGTGACAAGGGTAAAATTCTGCCTATGTAGTAAATACTTTCATTCCTAAAATATGCTGATGCTGCAGATTGCAACTTTTATTTTTAGTGCTTTCCTACAAGTTTGTGCTGCATCTTCCAGTCTGGGGTGAAGAAGCATCGCCAAAGCAAGCTGAACCATTTACCAGAGCTTGATGCCAAAGAGAGCTCATCTCTGAGACTCTGAATTCTGAGACACTCCACCTGAACTTGTTAAGAGCCACAGTGTTGAAATATCTGAATTTTCTGCTGGTCATAAATTCTGCCTTTTGATGAACTCTGGTACCATACCAGTGGGGTGCCTCAGCTCATACTGAGGGTTAGACCGCTCACATAGAAAGCCTAAAAAAGTGGGTGCCTTGTGAAAGCACCAAAGGTGAAGATATGGTGAAGGACATGCTTCAGGGCTCATGTAACTGATGTTACACCATGACTCTCATTGTGGTAGAGGACCTGTCTTCAAAAGGGGTGCAATTGATAAATCATGTGCCAATTGTATTTATTCAATATGTCAACTTGCACTCCACTCTGGAGTGCCCGGACCAGTGCCGAGGGCTGGTGGTATCTTTGCTGCACCTCTCACATTCCTAAAGCTGAGTTGGGGCTCACTGGTGGCTCAGAGAAATGCAGCTCCATCGCTTCCTAACAGGGAGAGGAGAACTGGAAGGAAAGCCGCAGTGGGAAATCCCATGCATGGAAGGCAGGGGTCCATGAAATGCCAAAGCAGGGCACAGTGTGCTGCTTGCCAGGAATGAACTAATGCCCAAGGGAAAAGGACAGGGTCTCAGGCTAGGACTCTCCTGGAGCTGTTGGTTAGGTCTGAAGCTCTGAAGCCACAGTGCAGTGCTGTACTTTTGGTTGGCACGTGGCACGTACACAGGCAGAGCAGGAGATCCAGGCATCTTAGAGCATATTCAGAAATAAGAACTGTGCTGTTGAGAGATTTCTTCACCTTTTACTAATGAATTATGTTATTAAAGACCTGATACGAGGAACACTGAAGTCCAGGGGAAATTTAACACTGCACTCAGTGTGCTTTGGATCGAGCTTTAACAGCCCGCTTACTAATTTACAGCTATAACATTCCCTTTCCACGCCAAATACACACTGACATCAGGTTGTATTGCCTGTAACAGCCCACTGTCCCTGCCAGCCCCCGAGCTCACAGCAGCAGGGCTGCAGGGCTGCTCCCCTGCCTGCTGCAGGTGCAACCCATTTCTCCAAGTGCCCAGAAAAATTCATGCTGTCTCCATGCGCAGTTTGAAACAGCAGCAGATCAACCAGAAAACGAGCAAGGCTTGGAAACAACTTTCTGCAAATTCAAGAGATCTGAGAGATTTTTTTTGTTTTAAAAAGGAGAAATCAAGTGAAATAAGCCTAAGAGAGACTTACCTTGCATTTAGACCTGGGTTATGGTTTGTGCTGTTTTTTCTCTCCATTCTCCTGCAAACATATGGTGGCCGGGGTGGTGGGGGGAAGGGGGGAAAAATAAGAGCTGTAAGAAGTGTAATTGATGGCAAAAGAGGTCCAAATGTGTGCACCAGATCCAGACACTCTCCAAAATGTAATCCTTGTTTGTCTTTATGATGGGAATAATAGCCTTCCTCACAGGGGTACTGGGAAGATCAATAAATAGTTAATGTTGGTCTAGGAAAATGCACGATGCCTGCAGTGTAAATCAGAAGTAACCCATTGAAATGCATGTAGTTACATATGGATAGACCCAATGTAAAAATGAGCAGATGCAATTTCCTAAAAGAACAGTGCTAGTTACCCTACAAACACTCTCCTGTGTGTGAGGCAGAGAGTGGACTTTAGACAAGATTCTGTGCTGATGTAAATCTGCATCATTTCATTGACACCACTGGAAATGTATCAGTTTAAAAAAAAGCAGGCTCCAGCCCCTGATATCTGCCAGTCATGCAACCTTTAACCATGCCTGTAGCTTTCCCTTTGCACACTCTCCCCGTTCAGGCCTGACATTTCTACATTTTAGAGTCCCCAGTGTCTCCTCAGCGCTGTATTTTCAACAAATCAGAATAGACAACAGAAGTGAGGGGGGTAGTTTTTAAACGTTCATATATTTTTCAACTCCTCAAATATTTTTCCACAAGGTCTCATGGTAAGTATTGCATAGTTGTCCACAAGGCCAGCTTCTTCAAAGAAAACCACAGACAGCTTCAGTGCAGACATCTCTCGCCATCTCTCTGAAGTACATCCATGGCGCTCTGTACCAGCTCATAATATTAGAGAATAATACAGCAGTTTCTGTGGTGCAATAAATTGTAGTCAAGAAATCAGACACTAAGGGATAGTAATTAAACTGGAGTGGCTGTGAAGGGTGCTCAGTGGAGATGAGGTGTGAAGGCAGTGTTCCCCCTGGGGTCAGCCAGCAGGGCTGAATCCCTGCATCCTCTGGGTACTCAAAGCGAGGGAGGTTAGGGTCCACCAAAGGCGTTTTTTGCCACAAGCAAGCCAGTCCCTGAGGAGATTAAGGAGCAGAAATTCCTGTGAATCCAAGCTGAGCCAAAGGAGTGTTGTAAAAGAGGGACAAGGAGAATATAAACAAACTGCAGTTTCCTGGTCTGAGCAGAGGCGGTGAGCTTCAGCCCCTGTGCCTGGGTCAGCCCCTACTAGCCTGGAAACATGATTAACCCCCTCAGATCTAAGGGGAAGAGAGAGGAGCAATTTCCAGTGGGCTTCTCCTTCTCCCCTTTTGTCCTAGCTGGAATTCACCTGTGTGTATTCCTTCAAGGAGTGGTGAAGGGAAGGTTTGCAGACGTGAGTGTGGAGAAACAGATTTGAGATGCTGTGATCTGAAAGGAGAGCAAGGCTGCATATTTGGCTTGCCAGCTCTGCAGGCTGCTGTTTGATTTTGTGTCTCCTGCTCAGGTGTGTGCACTGCGAGGGGAGGCTGGGAAGCAGGTATCAAATAACTTCAAGGTGTTTTTCACAAAAGTCACCTGTAGTGAAACCTCTGTCAGTTTTATGCATGAAAAAGTGAGACTGTACTTACAGTGGTCAGCCCCTTACCTGCTAATGCCTTTTTGTCCCTGCTGTGCCATTGTGTTTGCTCTCTGACCAAGTGTCACTGCTGCTGGTGCGGCCTGAGGTATGAGGAGGATGAAGAGTAGTGAGAAGGTGAACCCTCACTTGCCTGAAGTATGGGTCAACGGGCCCAGCCAGGGCAAAGTGTCAGCATCACCCCACGCTGGGGCTGGCCCTGGAGCCAGACTGAGGTGGCCCACGGGAAGTTGCTCCCCAGCTGAGGAAGAGCATGGCTGCCAGCAGCAAAAGTTTCCCCCTGTCACAGCTGAGACAGAGCTTGGAGGCACCACCTCTGAGACTGGGGAGAAAAAGCAGCCTCTTGCTCACTCGGTGCTTGCCTCGCTGTGGAGAACGATAAGCCAGATTGCTTTTTTGTGACGTGGACATCTGACCTGTGGGAGCTCTCTTGCTAACGGCACTAATTTCATGTAGGGCTCTAAACCACTATCCGCCAGGAATAACTTTCAATCACTGGTGACCTGGGCTCCATTTGAACTGGTAACTAGGAGGTGGAGAGCAGTCTATGCCCCCTCCCCAATCCAAAACTTTGGAAATATCCAGGCCCCCACAGGGCTCTGAAGTTCATAAAATGTGTCTATTAATATGTAGAGGTTTGCGCTCATGCAGATAAGTATGTGGTCAGAAAGTGTGCCCTTTTCTGGATCGACTAAGAAAAGAAGACATTTCTCTGACCCAGTAGGAATCAAGGAATCACAATTACAAGCACCGTTCACAGGCACATCAAACACCTGTTAATGATAGGGAAAAGATCTGAAGGGAAGCAGCAGAGGTTTTTAACTAAGATGAACCAGTCGGATAGGCAGGGATCTGCCAGCTTTCCTGGAGGAAAAGGAGATGGGAGGCAGAGAGTTGGAGTGGAGGTCTGCATGCCAGGTAGGGAGAGGAAGAAAAGCCTGGCACATTCGCCAGTAGCAAATTGGGCTCCCGCATGGTCTAATTCCTGCTTCACCACAGACTGCTAACACAGCTTGGATAAAAAGGGAAAAAGGGAGAAAAAAATCTATGCAGGAGGCTGCAAGAGCACATAGAGTCTGTTCTGAGCTCCTTCCACAGGCAGACAGAAATCAATAAATCAATAGGAAATGTTCGCTGGCTGTAAAATGGGTAGAGAAGCCAGTGTCAAGCTGCTTTAAGATGGATGGACAGTAGGTTTGCAGTTTGCAGAAAGGCTAGAGGTGACTATCACCTTGAGATGGGATCAGCGGCCAGCAGCCCAGCAAGGCTTTGAACCTTGAGTGTATGATTAAGGGCTGGGGCACGGATTGAAATACTCCTGCGTCCCCTTCACCGTCCCCCCTGGACTTTGCTGACCCTCCTCCTCGGCAGCACTGGTGCGCTGGCAGCCAGGGCCTGGCAGCTGCCTGGGCTGGCCCTGCTGTGCCACTTCATTGAAGTCGAAGCTACAGAAGACTGAATAAAAATTGACTAGATGCCTGGTGGTAGTGAGGATTGATTGAAGACGGGCAGGGGTTTTCTGCCCCACAGTAGGATTTTTTCCTTTCTATGAAGGATTTGACATAATGTAGGCAATGATTCCTACTCAGAGTATCGCACCTTCATTCTCTCCTTAATGAGGCAAGCATAGGACACAAAGCAGTGCCAAACACGCTTAGGGAAAGCTGGCAAGAGTGGCATCCTTCTTTTCTTTTAAAGGCAAGGTATTCGAGAGGGCTGGGACACAGAGGGTTCACTGCGTGCCTCCCTGTGCCCGTTCAGGTCCACAGGATAGCTAGTCTTCAATTGGTATTTTTCAAATGCAGAGATGATCTTCACCGTGGTGTGGCTCCTGCAGAGACAGACAAGCAGTCTAGCTTCAGGCTTCCCTGCTTCCACAGCCTCCCCTCCAGGACGTGCATTTCTTTCAGGCTCCATGAACAACTGCTTATCCTGTTCTTTGAGGATAGATGGACCTTCTTAACCTCTTGTAACTGAGACTCTCTCTCTCATAACCCTCAGAAGCAATAGATTTGGGGGCAGTTTCTTGCTCTTGCCAGGTAAGACTCTCTGCGATGCCATCACTGCTGCACAAGCGTCAGGCATTCCTGTTGCTCATGTGCTGGTCTGCTTGAAGGTGTGCCTGCTGCCGGGGGAGGCTGGCTGGTGCCTTAAGCAATGCAGCCGGGGTGATTTCTGCCCAAAGGTAGTTAGCACTGTACAATATTGCTGCCTTCTGTTTATCAGCAGGTTTTCCAAGACAGCATTCACCTTTCTGCACCATACGCAGATGAAGTATAAAGGGTAGAAAGACTCCCAGTTTATTTGCATTTGGTAGCTTAAGTTCGCACACTACAGTATTGACAAGTAAATATGTATATTGAAGTGGTTGGCTTTGATGTTAATAGTCTGACTTCAAGGAGCTGCACTTAAGAAATGCAAAATTTAGTTTATAAGGTTTTTCTTTCATTCACTTTGGTAGGCCAACATCCTGCTCAGTTTTAAACAGAATTCAGGCAAGAAAATACCAGGGTTTAGTACATACATTATAATTGAATAAAACTTTAAGCCTAATCTGGAGAAATGAGACCTGGTATATTCTCTAAATGCTCCCCTAATGTTATGTGTAGTCCCATTTTTCATAATGCTGGTCAAGTAATCGAGAATTCAGTTTTCTGGACTTTTTTCTGAATTTTTATTTCACTGGGACTTACTCTTGCAGTGAAACTCCCATTGGCAACTTGACTGGGTCTCTGCAAGTCTGACAGCAGTCTGAAAATGGGTCCTTGGAGTGTAAAAAACACTCTAGCAAGTGACTCTGGACAGAAGCATCACAGAGATACTGTTCTGGGAGATCAGCAGAGGCCAAAAAGGGATTTGCTTTGCACAGTGGAATAACTGTGAAGAGATTTTGTCTACTTGTCTACACAGTGAAAAACAAGAAATTCTGGGAAATCAGTATCCTAGCTTTGGACTTAAATATCATATTAGGCTTTATTGACTAGTAAAGATTTCATCCCAGAGCTTTGCTTTTGAGGAGAGACTAGGAGCATCCCAACACCGGCCCAAAGAAAGGGAAAAGACCTGAAGAGACAGGTGCCCTGCCATTCCCCTCCTACAGGGTACGTATACAGCTGGACTAGCTGGCCCCACAGATGCTCTGATTTATTCCAGGAGTCTTTATGGGAAGCTGCATGTATGCCAGACCCAGAAGCACAGCTTGGCATTTGATGTCCAAAAAGGCAGACCCAGATGCACCAGCTATGGTTATTAGAGAACAATCAAAATCAAAAGCCCTCATCCTGTTAGTACAGCAAAACAATTTTTTTTAAAAAGGGCTAAAATTAAAAAACTATGAACTACACTAGCTAATATATAGTGCTTACAGTGGTGAAAGGGAAGAAGGATTGCTCTCCTTTAATTTCCTGTTAGTTTTCAGATTTAGGCTGTGTGATTCACTGCAAAACATTCACTTGCTGTAAGAAATTTAAGAAATTATAAAATATCTTAAGTCAAGGGAAAAAATTCTGCTTAATCTCTGTTGGATGGCCCAGTGCTGCTGTCAAAGTTGGTGATGACAGAGGTATGAACAGTATTGGAAACAGACCTTGTCAATACTTAGCTGTGGCAGCAAAGAGTGGGTTACCCAGATGAACCTCCGGAGAAATCATTTGCAGTGTTTGGACCATAATCAAACCCCACTGAAGCTGATAGGAGCTTCAGCTCTGAAAGGACTTTGACTCGGTCCCTTTAGAATAAAATCCCAGGATTGCCCTTTTTTACTACTCTCCTATTAGTGCCCAGAACAACAGAAACATTTCGTTACAAACATATTTTATGTTTATGCTTGTGGGCTAGGTACATCAGTGATGAGGAAAGCCAGGATTTTCCATCTGAACACCCTTTCTTTGCTGCTGCTAGCGTACGGTACAATCCGCATAGACACTTCAATGCTGATCCCATTCATCTGGAGCAGCAGCAGTTGCACCAGCGATCAGTGATACCTTAGACAAGTACTGAACTTCAGGGTCCTTCATTTCACATGAGCTCATTCTGTACTCATCCCACGAATACTTAGATATTATATTGGGAAGCAGAGAAGGTTTTGTTCAAAAAAGCTGTATTTGGTGAAATGGACCTTGACATGGATTATATGCGTATTGCTAGGACCAGATATCGGTTCAGTAGGGGTTCAAATATGCCCATTTCTACCAAAACCTTCTGGAAAAAAAGTCAGCTTATGAGAACCACTATACAGAAAGAGAAATTTAGACCTCTGCAGTTAAACCTCTTAGCAAAGTTATAAACCATGGAACAAAGGCTCTTCTAGGGGAAGTGGCAGGCACCTTAAAGTTCAGGTGCAACCATTAGGAGACACACACAGCTGCACAGGCAGCATAAAATAAGCGGAGGCTTAACAAGAGGGTTTCAGCCTGAGCACATCACCTGGGTTTCACCTAGTTCAAATCAGCTGGTAGCAGTCCTTTCTAAGGTAAGGAGAATTTTGTCTCTCTCTAGAGCACTGCATGATTGTTTCGTATATCTTTTTCATTCATCTGTGGTGGAGTGGAGGACTTCAAATGAAAAATTTATTAGATTAGTTACTTTTGTGCTGTTTTCAAATCATTTGGAAATAGATGTTGACTTTGATTGATTTGTTTGTGGCTTGAAGTGGTGGTATGCTCTCTGTGCAAACACAGTTTACCCTGTAGTAGGCTTCACTACGTATCTTTGCTGCATCTGCTGTCCTTGTTATTAATTATGCTTGGTGAATTCACAGTGCAAACTCTAGAGTATACTTTCTGGATGACTTGTGAGAATTGCAGTTCCATTGGTGCTTTTTAAAGCAAAAAATTTAGAGGAAACTAAAACAAATTTCAACATAAATATTATTCAAATAACTATTTGCAAAGCCTTGCTTTTTCTGTGCTATACTCACTCAGACATGGGAGTTCCTCAGGTGTAGCAGAAATATTGCCGATTTAGACACCAATCTTGAAATGAGCCTGTTGAGTACCACTGGGAGTAACTACTTCTGTGTCACTGTTGGAGTCCACCTGCAAAATCTCGTTAGGAGGTTGGGGCATTAAATTTTCTGTTCATTAAAAAATAGGTGTAAATCCCACAATACTGTAGGGCACCTTTTGTCTCAATTTGATTAAAGCCTGCTTTTTTTTTTTTTGCTTTTTTTTTTTTTTGAAGAAAATCATTGTTATTTTCAAGTTAAGAAATCGGAGACAGCGGAACCCCTTCCCCTAACCCCTCTTTCATAAATCGCATCAGGAAGCTGCATTGTTTTTTCTCCGTAGTTGTTAAGAAATGAAGTGAAAACTGTGGGGGTTATTTTAAGCTGTTGTTTACATTTTTAATGTCCTTTTTGAAAATGCTATCAATATTTTCAGCAAAATTCAATTTCTGTCAAACACTTCCATTCTGTTTTTAAAAAAAACTTTTTTCAACGCCAGAAATGACTGATAAAACATTTCAGTTGCTAGGTTTATTTTAACATATAAATAATTATTAGGAAAAAAAGTAATTTCCTTGTGATAGTAATGAAAGATTTTGCCTCACTTGGTGCAAAGAGGAAACAATACAGCAGGAGCAAATATTTCATATATTGAGAAACAATGAGTCAGCATATTGTTATCTGGTGTATAACAAGAAGGTGTTTGTAATTAACTTATCCCATTTAATCTTTCTTTCCTCACCTGCTGCAGTTCCACACCAGCTTTATACAAAAAGCAAATCGCTCTATTTCTCTTAATCGGCTGCTCTCCTTTTATTGTTGTTTTTCTTTTTCCTGTTATTTCATTGGTGCATGGTGCATGGAAGTCCAGTGAAGGATATTTTTTTTTTTTTTTTTTGTGCTAGGATCCCACATAATCTTTCTCTCCGTGAGAAAACCAAGACACATCTCTAATTGTGCGGCAGCGGGGGGCCATCCCCATTGCACACCTGCCCAGCGCTTTCAAAATCAAGCCAGGAGCCGCTCAGCTGAGACAATGGTTTCCTTTTGAGATTACTCGGCTTCATGGCAGGCATTGAGAATTTCTCTCTCCAGCTTCTCCTACAAGATTAATCGGTTTTAGTACCTGAGCCCCTGTAAATAGCAGGTCCAAAGTATTACACTAGAACCCTAGGCTGGCTCCGCACCTTGCAGGAGGGGAGCCTGGTTCCCGCAGCCCCACACTGGAGCGGCACAGGGCGCAGGTGGGCAGCACCCACTGCAGCGTGTGGGAGCCAGCGCGCTGCCTTGCTCCTGCTGGAGCCGTATCTGGAAAGCGATGGCTTTGCAGCTCGTGCCGCCCTTGCCTGGCTCTGTGCCGTACGTACAAGTTCGTAGGCAGAAGCGGGAAACTGGCTGAACGCTGAAGTAATTGTAAAAACTGTGATCTTATCGGGGTGTATCTTGCTGATAAGGACCTACTTTTGACTTACAAATGGTTCGGCATCGCTGGTAACGCAAAAAACAGGAATGTAACAGCTTTCCCGCACAACAGGCGTGCCACGCTTGTGGCTAATAATGTTTAATGCTTCGACAAGTAGGCAGTAGTGCAAGGACTGTCCCTGCCACGCAGCCCTCCCCTCCCCCAGACCCCTCCTGCCGCTTGCTGACGCCATTTGCCCGGGACTGGAGGTGTCTGTGAGCTCTGAAAATTGGATCACAGGGATAGCTCTTTGCTGGCCCTGGTCACGCTGACGGCAAGACTCGATCGATCAATACTCTGTGTGACACTTTCAGAATTCATTGGAAATGATGTCCTTTTCAAATGACACCCACATTTTATTGAGGGCAGCTCCAACAGAAAAGCACCAAGTCTGGTTTTGCAAGATACGTTTTGTTAGTAGTAAACTTCACTTTATTTGTAAGTTTCTCTGTATTTGGGATTTCTCCATCCCTCTCTTCAACCTCGCTTTTGAAGAGGGCAGAGATTTAATCTTTAAAGGTAGCTTTGTAGCCTGACATTTAGAGTGTGAGCCGATCCCGAGCCTGATGTTTATTATGACATATGGCCTCTTCATGTAAAAAACAGTAAGCTTTGGGGGAGAATTTAAAAAGTAGCCTGAGGCTCATAGCACACAGCTTAAAACTGATTCACAATTTTAGCCAAAATATTATCACCTCCGGGTAAAACTATTGCTCCACTATGGATTCCCATGAAACTACTTGGCACTGCTATCTCGGAGCCAGTTCCTGTGGGTGGGACCACACGGGTCATTCAAAGCAGCTCTTCGGAGCCATTAATTGCTCGTGTTGACAGGCAGCGAAGAAGAATAGTGCTTGCAGCTGGAGGCTTCAGGGGTGAGATATGTAGAGAAGGAAAAATGAGGGAATCGCTGGCAGTCTGTTTTGAAGGACTCACAGAGAAATAGGTAACCTTTCCATTGAATGTCAATATTGCAAAGTACTCTTTGGCCCTTACATTTTGTGATTCCAAAGTAGCTCTGGCTGGGGACTGCACAGCTGGGACGCAGAGGATCTAGACTGGGGTTTAAATCTACCTTTATCCAAACTAAAGCTCGATGTATTGTTTGGACCTAGACTCAAACCCACTCAAAATGCCCAGGAGGTTCAGCCTCAATCAACCTGAGGAAAAAGGGACGAGCAATGTCCCAAAAGACAATCCAGTGTCATTTGGGATTTACAACATTCGTTGAGCTGCACAGTGTCTACAGCATGGTGAGTCTGTGACTGGTTTAGCATGTGTGTAGTCATAAAAAGAAGTGGAAAAAAGAACAAGGCATCATTTGTGGACTTGAGACACATCTGCAGAGTACATGTTGGGGAAGCTCATGGCACAAAAATAGTTAATGTAGGAAGATTCTTTCCAAAGGTATTTTTGTGTTTTCACTCTATCCACACGTCAGGCAGAAGAACCTGCGCTGCAGCTCAGTGCTGTGCTGCTCTAACTCAGGGTTTCCTCTGACCCTGGGGTAAAATCTTACCTGGGCTGCAACTGGTGCACCACTGCCAGTCCTGCACTGACTCCCTGCACTACGGTGAATTTCATTAAAGTGAAAATGAACGTTGCAAGGTCCAAAAGTTGGTAATGGGGGAAAGATAATATCAGAGGCGGACTATGGACTTATTAATCTGTTTTTCTGGTTGCCAGGAAACTTCAAAACTGTCATAAATTATTA
This sequence comes from Falco rusticolus, assembly GCF_015220075.1. Lineage (NCBI taxonomy): Eukaryota > Metazoa > Chordata > Aves > Falconiformes > Falconidae > Falco > Falco rusticolus. The sequence continues at coordinate 17,121,668 of NC_051193.1, read as the reverse complement.
GATAGCAGTTCATAGGGAAGTTTTCAGTTGCTAATCCTGCCCCTGTAATAATACCTATTAGTTTCATTTACTTTGTTCTTAAGGAATGTGGCCTGGTGAATTGGATAAGTACTATCCTGAATTATAACATCTTGAGGGGGAGAAACTAGATACAGAGATCGGCGTGACTATTGCCTGATGGTAAAAGTTAATTGCTGTAGCTCTATGTGCTGAAGTAACACAGCTCACTGGAAAATGCATCCTCTGAGCCCTGCATTATTTTTTTTTTTTAAATTAAGCACACTAAGCTAAGATATCAGGGCTTTTAGCGCAAGGTATAGAGGCCAATGCTTCTAGTTGTGGTCACTGCCAAGTAAATGGAAGTTTGGTCAAGTGAGGATTTTGCTTGCTCTGGACAAGCATCCTCAGGCTAGAGGCAGCACCAGCCTACCTGGTCAGAGCCCATTGCAGCTTGTCCCTCAGTGCAGCCACAAAACATGTGAGCTTAGCGTGTCCTCATCCCTTAGTTTGGCCTTAGTAAACTTTACTTTGAGCTCCAGAGATCTCCGATTCGACTCTTGCTGTTAAGAGAGACCACAATAAATATTTGCAGAATGAAGACTTATGAACTATTAGAGCTTCTTCTCAAGAAAAAAATAGTTGTGTTGTGACTAAAACTGGTGTATACCTCTTATTTGGATGCTGTTTCTGCTATGAGTTCCTTATTTGTTTTGCCTTAGTTGATTTCGTACCAAGTTAACTTCAAGCAATCTAAAACACTGACAAATAAAAACATAGAAGTATTTTCATGTCAGGAGTCTGTACTGCAAATAGGTTTCTGAACCAGTTGAACTGAGACTAAAATTCCCTTTGTAGACAAATAGGTGGCACTTCCCCATGTGCACACTTGGGACTGAAGTTCTGCTGGATTGCGGTTTTGCAACACTTTGCCTAACACCTGGTGGGAAAATATGTAGGGTGGAGTGATTGTACTGTGGCTTCGTTACAAGAGTAGGCTGTTGGAGTTGCAGGTTTGTAGTCAAACTTTCTATAGTAAATTAAGAATGACCTGTGGTATTTCTCTCTAATTGCTCAAATGGTCTGAATGCTGGTCATGGAGGCACCTGATACCCGAGCCTTTTATGAGGGGATTAATGAGCATAAGCCTACAAAGGTCCCAAACGGGCTATAAAAATATGGGAGAGAGAAAATAAGCATCTCACAAGCATCCTGAAACCTCTAGCTCACGCATAATTGTTGAGCGAGAGGCACCACGGTGTTTGTGGGAAACAAAGGGGCTTTGCTACTATCCTGGCATCAATTTTTTACTAATTCTCATTTAGGCTTTTCTCATAATGTTCTTCCACCTGAACCATTCTCAAACTGCAAACAAGTACTTATTTTGTGAAAGAGGGATTCGATAATGTTGTTCGCTGCTGTCATAGATGATCAGTTTGTGAGAAAGTTGGGTCACATTTTGAGTCTTTGAGCTTTTAGTCCAGGAGTATCAATAGTAGCACAAATCAAATAGAGCAAATACAATGTAGAGTAGAACAGCAAGAGACTGAAGGTGCTGTTGTACTTGGGACCCTTTAAAAATACCCAGGAGTCTTGGAAGAGTCTGGTTTCTTGGGACAATCTGGAGCATACAGGCAGATGGATGTCACATCTCCTCTACCACCGGTGGCATGGCTGTCATTTCTCATACTTAAGGATAGCACCAGGAATTTCATTCCCAACCTATATCCAATGAAGCAACAGAAAGAAAACCTGACCAAACTAGCATGTACCTAAAACTGAGATGTAAGAATGCCACATTTTACTGCTAAAGTGGCTAATTTAATAAAAAATAATTAATTTGGAGCAAAGCTGAGGTGAACTGGAATACACCACAGAGATATCATTGTGGTCCCTGCTTCTGAGCAGACTGAAAGAAATGGGTTCAAAGAAATGCTGTGGATCTGCAGCTCCTATTGACTTCAGCTTCTATTAAAATCAAGAATGGTTTTACTATTAGCTTAAACAGATTCAAGGGAAGGTTCAGCATAACAAAACAGGTTCTGCAGACATTGTCTTTATCATGACAGCTATATGCATTTCACGTACTTTTAAATATTTAGACACTTAAGTGGACTAAAATCTTTAAAAGCACCAAATTATACTCCCAGTGAAAAATTTCTTAAAATTTCTTGATGGTGTGTCCTGTATAACTGACCAAAACGTTGTCAATGAGGTGAAGCTTTTAGCCTTAAAGCGCAAGGAATCTTTTAGTCTTGCTGAGGTTTAATGAGTTAGGATTCTAAGCTGATTCAGCTCTTAAACAGTCTGATCATTAGTGCTGTATCATCTGTCACCTTTGGGTGATAATTAGAAAAAGAAAGTCAATAACAATAGTACATAACACTACTTTACCAAGATTTAAACAAGTTGTAATATTGTTGAACATCTATTGATGAGTCCAAATGTGCCACAGGCTATTGAGCACAAAGAGTGCTTTGATGTGATGTTTTCCATTATTAATTTGATGTGGTGGAGTTTGTAGAAGTGAGAACATTTGTTTTCATTTTATTACATGTGGGAAGAGACTGAGATACTTTACATATTCATTTTCTTTTTTCAATTGTTTATTCCACTAAAGCTTTTGAGGAACAAGCACAGAAGAAAAAAATAGGAAAATTATTGTTCTGACCTAGTTAATAATGTCGGACTGTTTGTTTACCATGTCTCTGATTTGTTTTGATTTTTATTGATTTATTTGACCTCCAAAATATACATCCTATATGTATGCTATCTAGCAGCCCCTAGATGACAGGGAAAATTTTAAATGGAACTCTTTTTTTTTTCCACAGAGTAGAACAAGATCTCAGGAACTCGCCCCAGTGATACAAACATGGGTCAGGATTCATTATTCCCTTACTTTAGCAATCCGGATATTGGGCCTGATGTGTATGAGATATCCCAGTAATGCAGTGGTCAGTTATTGTTTCTTATTGACCACTTCCTCACCTGCCTGTCGGTTCTTCCTTTGGGTGATTAAACTCATTTGTAAAGAGCAAAATTATGGAAATCTCTAAAGAGTGAGCCTTTTGGAGTCTCTTTTATTACCTTGTTTTGTCTAACTAATCCTCTAATGAAAATTCTTTCCCTTCCTCTAGTCTGTCCTTTTTATGCTTTCTGCGACCACAATATGTTAACACTTCAGTCGTGGATCTGCAAAATGCAGTTTTGCTTTAGCTGATGTTCTGCAGTGATTTAAACAGGCAAGTTGTTAAGTCAAAAATAGAACAATGTACACAAAATATCTGAGGATAAGAGAAATGCCTCTGCAGATTGACTAGGTTCTTTCAAAGAAACACGACTGACACAAGCTGTTTTCATCTCATGTCTGGAAATATCTGTACGCAGCACACTTGAAAGAAGGTCTAAATCTCTCAGACCTGAGAGGCATGTTTTTCCTTGGCAGTTAAATGAAGATATTTTACTTCTCCTCCCTCCTGTTTGGAAAGAATAATACCAGCCCTGCTCGGGACCCTGCAAAGCATCAGATAGTCCTGAATAAATTGTGCAGATGTTTTGTGCAATGGAATCAACAGCTGGAGTATGGACTTCATCTTAGGGGGTGAATGGCATCTAACGGCCATATGGCAATTTAAATTCTAAGACCTGAAAATAAACTCAAAGGGCTCAGTTTTGAAATCCAGTTGTATTTTGGACAATAACCACCCTATACCATACTTCACCTCTTTTTCTTTTTTTTTTTTTTTTTCCCTGTTTTTTAAGGCTGCTCAGTACAGGAGCAACTGCAGCTGAGCAATTAAACAGTACACATGATGTCTCAGGCTAACATTAATAAAACATTAAAAACAGGAATTGTTCATATAAAATATTGAGACACTACATGCTGCCATTCTCAGTATGAGATAGAAGCACTTTACATGGATCAATTGCTTCCCTATAAAATGTAAAGGGGAGCCCAAGATTCAAATGTAAACCCAAGTTCAGCCTGGTTTTTAAATTCTCCAAATATTCTGGGATGTTTGAATAGGTGTTCCCCTTCACTTTCATAACTATGATAAAACAAAACAGTGCCTTAAATAGGCACTGGAGGGAGGTGAAAGATGGAGTTAAAAGCTACTTGGTGCTTTCCAGTAGCCAAATGTCCAGATTTAGTGAATGAAGATCAATGAAAAGCAGGAACTTGCATCAGTAAAATATAAACCATACAGTTTCAAGCTTTGGTTATCTACAAATCTCTGTGACACTGAGACCATTCACATATGCCTCTACACAAAGAAGTAAGGCAGCACAATTGCTTCACAGCACTCGGATCTAGGAAGTCCCATTTATTATACATCATGCCGAGACGTTTCCCAGACAAAGTAGCCACTGCTAAATGTGGCTGCAAAGTCCACTCCTTCGACTAGGGGCAGAGAAAGGTGATTGGGTTCTCCTCCTGATAAGTGAGCTCTACATAATCCTCAGGGATGATAAAATCTGTCTAAAGTCCAGAATCTGGGTCAGATTATTGGTTACCTCTATGGCATTTACACCAGTAACAAATCTGGACCTCAGACTTGAAAACTTAAAATATCCTCTGACATATAAGCTTTATTTTGACACACACAAAAAAAAAAAATAATCAACCAGGTCTGTGAAAATCCACAGCAAACCTTTCATAAACCTGAAGCATCTCCATTTCCATACAAGCCAGGCTTAGCCATCTCAAATGAAAACATACTTTAAAATAATATTACTGTAAGAAGCACTGACCTGTCAAGGCGCCCAGCATTCGATTATATAACACAGCAGCCTTCCTAATTATTGTAAAAACAAAAAAAAAGTAGTTCTTTACTCTTACATGTTTCAATCGGCCATACAAATCTGATTACCTTTATATTATTATGAGTGCTAAACAAATGATTTGGGATTACTTTTTGTACCAGCCAAACATTTTGCAGCTGGAAAGCTTAATTGAGTACAAAGCTGGAGCAGCTGCAGGATGAGGACCTGCCCCGAATGGGAGGCAGAGCTGAGAAATGGCAGGGCTGCGTGCATGCGTGCACCGCGCTGTGCTGACCTCCTTCCTTCCCCATGGCTTTGGCAGCAGAGAGCCAAGCTCACCAGCAACCGCTGTACAGCTCTGCATTTCACAGCCCTTTCTGCAGTGCCTAAACCTAAGCCTGAATTTAAAAACGTTGTACCTAAGTGAAACTAGGCAAAACCTCACTTTTCGGGCTGGATATAGGCCAGAATCCTTGGAAACTTGTTGCAGCATCTGTAGTGAGCTCAGCAAGATAATTCCCTTCACATCGATCACCCCCTGCCCCCCTCGCTGGGGTAGCACGGGGATTTGGTGCCAGTAGCAGTGCTCTGCAGGGAAGAACAGAGAAATGCTGTCTCAGGGACCTGCTAGTGGTTTCCCCCAGAACACTGGGCTGTCTTGCATGTTTCATCCTCTATCTACCTGCTTTGTGAACCTGTAATTGGCTGGCAAAGCAGCAACACCAATTTAGGATCAAGTAGCTTTTCAGATAATTGAGAATTCATCTTATCAAGCAAATGTCTCACATTTAGCATTAAATTAAGAGTTGTGTTGTTTGCATGTTTTGCCACTTACCACTTTTCCCTTTGAAAACCTGCTGAAGCGGTGCTTAGAGCCTGTTCTGCCTCAAAGCTGCCAGTGAAATGTTACCGAAGGATCAGGTGGCTCCGTGCCCATGCGACGCACACTGCTGGCAGGGAGGAAAGGTTTTGACGCTGCTCACTGAGTTCCCGTGCGGAGGGCAGAGCCCTGCGGATGCACAGGACCCCTCCACGGCAGTGCGGCTCCAGAGGAGCACTTGCCTTATTCTGTTGTTGATTTGAGGTCTTGAATCATTAATTAGATAATTGATTAGTTAATGCTTGCACAGTGCTCTCTATTTTCAGTGTTGCGTAAGAAGTCAGAATCATTATCATTAGTAATAAATATTTGTTTATTGATGTTTGTACTCAAGCTATCCAAGCCACCTTTGTGTTTTTCTGTTCTACCCCCTCCCTTCCATAGCCATCTGTGGGGCAGGGTTGGTCACATGCAAATTAAATGTCATTAGGCTGAAAGATTGATGGTGAAAACTAATTGAAATTTCACCTGCATATTCCTACTCACATTTTATCTCACTCAGGAACTTCTCAGGCCATCCTCTTCTTCTGGGGCCAGCACAAGTGCAGGTCACAAACCAACCTTAAAAGCTATAGTTTTTCTAAGTCTCATTACAAATTACTTGGCAGCTGTTGAGAGGCTGAAGCAACCTGTAATTGACTCTCAACAAGTCTTTCTTTTCATTCAGTATATGCAGTAAGCAGCAACCCACTACTAGAGCGTTTTGTGGTTTTGCACAGATCTGTGTATTGTAAGAGGAACTTCTTCCCTTGCCTTGCTCCTGGGTGTCCTTTCTGTTAGTGAATTTTCTTTCACAGCTGTGGATTAGCAGGTAACATTCAGAAGCCATTTTGTCTGTAGTTGGTTTTGTAGTTTTCCTTGTAGTCCACTGATCTGTGCAAACCAAAAACTCAAAGCCCATCTCTGGGGCCGTCAGCCTCTTTAGCTGAGGAGGAAAGTCCACCAACTTCTGTAAATAGAGAGGATTGTATGTGGCCCAGCGGTCTGTTGTAACTATGTGACTGACTCGTGAGGCTTTGCACTCAGCCCCGGTTCCAAATAGCCTCGATCCATTCCCTGCAGCCACCTGGGGCAACATGAGCAGTGCCGAGCAGCCGGCTGCAACTCGTAGTGCAATAGTCCTCACACTTCCTCTTTTATTGCTATATAGTAAAGTGCCCGCTGCCAGCCACACTTTGTAAAGCAATAAGCACACCGCAAACTCTGAAGACTTTCAATTTTTGATCTACCTTAAAATCTGACCACTTTAAAAATAAATAAATAAATAAAAGTTGGCAGTATTTGTACTTTGGGATATTTTTATTTTTTTTTTTTAAAGGAGGTGTAGTTAGAAATGCCAAAGCAAAGTTTGACCAAGGGGTCATTCCTGTCACCCCTTGGCAAAGGGGAAGGCAAGAAAGCTTTTCTGCAGAGTGGGTGCTCGTCATCATAATCAGTTGTGGTTTATGGTTAAAGATGTATGGAATAGGGAGGAAAGCAGCTGATAGAATGTCTTGCTTTTTGTGTTCATTTTCACTGGCCAGCCTTTGTGAAGGACTTCCATCACAGAAATGAAACCGTAGCGCAGGTCTGGGGGCCGCAAGTGTAGCAGCATCAGCATGATTCGTTTCCCGCTTCTACCACTTTAGAGCCTTTCTTCCTGCCATTAGCAAATTCACAGACCCCAACAACTGTCAAAACCCTCAAGGCAGATGAAAGGAAGTGGATCCATTTTCTCTGAACCAGCTCCGTGACATTTTATGAAGAGCCTCTTAACAGATCCAACACTAGGAATGTTTTCATCTCTTCAGCTCAAGAATACCTTTTGAAGGCCAGCAGGGTCTGCAAGTGGGACAGGGATTAATGTAATCCTTTCCCCTGCCCCGTCTAGAACCTCTCCTGGAGGTAGCTTTATCTGCTGCCATCCTCTGCCATCAGCCTGACCCCCTTACTCCCCACACAAGCTCTGAATAGCTTTGCTCTTTCCCCGACGGTTACGTTTTTCTGTTACAATCAACAAACCGAAAGATCTACAAGAGTTAACGTAGCGCTTTAGGCTTATGTTTTGGAAAAACAATGTGTTGAGATAAATATTCTTTAGTTAAATAACAGAAAGTTTTATACTTACTTTCAAACCCTTTATATTGATAACTGTGGTTTCTATGACTACCACATAGTGGTATTCTGTGTTATTCCTCTGTACTGGTGATTCACAGGGCAGACAATGAAGACATTTGTGATCCCTTCAGTTATACATCAGCTGCAGCTATTAAAAAGTGAGGAAGACCATCAGTTAGTTTATAAAGCCACAGATGATGCTGCTGTCTAATCCCCATCTCCAAACAAGCAGGTTCTAGTGGTAACCAAGTGTATAGGTTTTTACACATTATAAATAATGTACAGACCTGGGCTTTGGACATAACTGTTTTCTTAGAATGCCTTTTCCCTGGACTGCCTCTTCTTCTGCCTTTGCTGTAGATAAAGGGAGAAAAGGGGAATTTCCAGAGATCTCAGCGTAGTCCTTATAGTGCATTTACTTTTCTTCATTTATAGAAATAGAATAAAAACCCTTGATACATATTTTCTAATACCATATATGAAAACTTTTTCAGCAACTTCACCCTTATCTTGGCAGTGCATATATGTTTAGAAATGTTTTTGTTTATTGCAGTTACAAGTATGTATGCTGCCCCTTAGAGTCCCTCTGCGGGAAAGGGTCTCCAAAAGAGGTATTTCTGCAAGCACAGACCGTGTTATGCAGGGAAGCTCTGCTGAAAAAGGCCAAACTGAGTCCAAGCAGTTGTAAGATAGGCCACTCAACTTGCACAGAAACAACTAGCATGTGAAAAAAGAAGACTGGCTCTAAACACCTAGGAACGGGTAGAGGAAAGTAAGAAGCCTGGGTAGCCTTTGGCCACCTTGCTGGCTGCATATTGCCTAGGACTGACTTCTTAGAAGCTTTTTTCTGTGAAAAAATGAAGAAACTCAAATATACAGTGCAAAAAAGGCATAGATTTTTCACAGAGTGAAATTTCAGCTGAAATATGCAGGTTTCTGTGTCATGCCAGTGACTGATACCCAGATTCCAATCAGTATAGTCAGGGCAAAGGCTGGTGTGCCATCTTCCAGCCTTCCCACCAAAATGAGAGTTCAGGAAGACCCTGGCTGAGATTGTAATTTCATTCACCGGTTTGCCTCCCACTTGCATGCAAAAGCCACAGGGACTAACTGGGACTGCGCTCTACCTGCTGCCCAGACACAGAGTACTAGCATCTCTGTCTTCAAAACTTCTCAGCCCAGCTCTCACATTTGAGCACAGTACCAGGACTGTATGAAATAGAGCACCATTTTTCTATGCCCTCATCTTTTGCCTGGCGGTTTGGTCATTTTTAAATCAAAAAGGTGTTTATTCCATAGACAATTTTTATGCAGCAGACTGAATGCAAATAATTTGTCTTCATTCCATCCTTGTGGGAAGAAAGGGAATCTATAGTGTCAGAAAAGGCTGTACAATACATTAATTTGTCATGGGAGGGGGGCGGGGGGGAATCATGTTTCTGACTTTTTAGGGTGCAGGTATACAACCACTTCGGGCTGCTTTTAGTGTCCTCTTCAAGTGTCTCAACTTAGCCAAGAAACTTATCCAAAAAATTCAGCAGGCTACATCGAGATGGTCCATGTTGAGTATGCTGAGAATGTCAAATACCAAACACAACTTTGTATTTGATGCAGACCAACACAGACATGTTTCTGGCTTTATCAGAAATTACTCAGCTTTGAGGGATCAGTTAGAATTGAAGTTCTCAATATTCCTACTGCAAGATGAAATAGGTGTGGGGGTTTTTTTGCTTTACATCTCATAAAGAAGTTAAAATCTGTGCAGACCCTTTTTCAGTAATCCTTGGAATCACATCTGCAACAGTCGAGGAGTAAAGTTCAGTGAAAATTCACATAGCAAATTAAAAACACATGTTACGGTCTTAAGAGAAAGCGGATGTGTACCTATGCCCATTGCCAAGTGGAGAGATGCTGCGGTGTGTATCTGGGGATTGATTCTCACCTGTCAGTGGCTGCCAAATCAAAGCAGCTCCACCGAGGTCAGAAGCACGAAGGCACTGTGGTGTCGGTGAGAGCTGAAACTGGGCCCACACAGCCCATTAACTGACTTGGAGAACAGAAAGTCCAAACTCAGAAAAACTCTAGTTTCTCTTTTTTTTTTTTTTCCTTGATGTGAACTTATTGATATAACTCAAAAACTTATTCAAAGAGCTGCTTTACAGAACAAGCATAAGAAGCTTCTTAAACTTTGGCTATTTCAGCTTTCTTAGAAGGAAACGGAAATAGTCTTTCCTGGGTAGGAGTAACCCCAAACCAGCAGTAACCATTCCTGTGATGTTGTATTTCTGTTGCACGCTTCTGAGGCAGGGAGGCAGGTCCCCAGCCCCAAGGAGCGGGTGCAGCCACTGGGCAGTCTGTTGCCCTGGGATGGCTGCAGGAACTCTCCAGAGGAGACGTGGCACCTGCAGCCTTCTTCAGACTGGGCTTGCCGTGGCCTGGGGGCCCATAGCCACTTCCCAGCCATCCCTCTGCTCATCCCACACTGCACCCTTTGGGAAAATGCCTCACTGAGAATTTAGCTTTTCTTAGCTAAATGCTCCAAACCCCACCACCTCCCCAAGTGTTTAATCAATGTTTATTTTGGAGAGGCAAGCAGAAGAAAATGCTCAAAATGCTCCTCAAACCTCGAATTGCTATCTTACAACAACTGTCTTCATTTAAAACTAAGCGGTTGTAATTTCTATGGATATACATCTGTGCTCTGTTGCTCTCCATTTATGTTCTGTGTTAATATGCTCAATCTTACCCATGTTTGCATTCTGCAAACAATACGCTGCCAGAAGGTACGTTTTTGATTGGACTTCTGTTCATCGTATTTTGTATTTAATATAACAGACTGTATTTAATATAATATCCAGGAATATTCTCAATGAGTGTTTGTGTGTACTTGGGGTCAAATATTTCCTAGGAGTGTTGCACTAAATGGAATATATCTAATGTCCAAGAAACTGCTTTCAAGACTGTTTGGATGTTGCTTCACTGTGGCTTCCTTCACCAGGAAAAATCCAGAGCCAAATGGAGGGCTCTCTCACCACAAAAGCAAGCAAAGAGGCAAGCTGCAGTGGGCGGCACCTGCCTCCTGTCTCCCTCTGCTCTTTTCTCAGTGGGTTGTGGTGTGCGACACGGTATTTCTGTGCAGGTACATCGGCCGCACAATTATGCTCATTGGCTGGTATGGTGGGGCAAGGAGTCAAGGCTTCAGTTACCTGTTGCCCCAAACTTCCCTGCCCTTGTGGGTACCCACATGACAGCCCTGGGGAGATGCTCATGCTTCCTTGCACAGTGACTGCCCTTCCCTGGCACAGCTCCATGCCCTCCACTTCTGAATAATGATCTTGTTTCTAAAGTGGAATATGTAATAGGGAAAAGGAGGTGGCCAGAACTCAAATGAAGGAGAGAAAAGAGCAGATGAATTAATTTGGGGATGGTCTTATGATGTTCTTGCCCTCTATTTCCCTACTCTTCTTCCAAGCTCTCTGCAGTTATTTCGGTGTCAGTGCTGCTAGCCACATGGTTAAGATTCAGTTTGCAAAAATGTATGCTTACAGCAAGGAAGACTTACCCTTTAACCTTTAGCAGCCATTTCCTCTGAAAAGCACAAGTTTCATTTTCGCTTACAGTGAAAAATGTGTGGAGGGGGAAGGGGAAGAGAACCTCATCTCTTTGTAAAACAGCCGAATGGTTCTATTTTCATTCTCTGCACCAAACTTTTCACGTAGCTCTTTTTGCATTATGCAGTGTGCCCTCAGGAAAGAGATCTGGAAGAAGAAGCAAATGCAAACTCTCTCGTTAGTCTTGAAAGACCTGTTCTTGAGCATTTGGGGTCAATCCCCTTCAGCGGGTTCATTTTCCTTCATTGCAGTTTCATGAATTTGGCCATAAGCAAAAAGCAGGCTTTAGTTTAAAAAAGAAAAAAAAAAGTATCCGTTAAACAAAACTGAAAATTGCTTGCCACATGGAAAAGTCAGGATAGTAGAAGGAATCCCACATCCCTGCAACATATCTAAATGTTTTATGAATAAGGTACTGTAGCACCAGCAGCCAATGGTGCTGTTTTCACCTAGGGTAAATCCATGGAACCCATGGCAGGAGTTCTAAAAACAGGACAAAGAAGAGATATTTTCACTTGAATCTCTCTCACTCAAGTACCTTTCTGCCTAGGAAATATGCTTTCTTTTCAGGTGTGACATGACTTGAAAGATGGGTAATAACATGCCAGAACTATCAGCTTTATCACAAGTCAATGATTTTGAATTCAGCTCATTTTTCTAATGGTCAACAATTTTTACCAAGAGAGGAAAGTTTAGGTGCCCATTTGCTGTAAGTGCAAGAGGAGGCTAAACCCCCATCTCTGCTGCCTCCTGCGCTCTGTTCTTCCTCCCTGCCGGTTCCCCAGGCCAAGCAATGTGTACAGTGATGGCATGACAGGATGAACTCCCACATCACCCTCAGTCTGCTGCAGCATTTCTGTGAGTAACAGTGAGCGGTTTCTAGTTTTGTCAGCCTGCATTCTTCCACAACAACCAAAACAGCTTAAATACTTCTTTTCTTCCCTTAGCAAATTGTCCACTCTCAACTTGCCAGCTACCAAGGCGTTATCCTCTAGCTCAACAGCATCTGGGCTTCTCCTCTCCTGCAGCCTGCCTGGTCTGGGTGCGCCTGGAGAAGGGCTGTCAGGACTGCCCTGCCCCACTGCAGGGTCGCAGCAAGGGAGGGGACCCTGCGCAGCGGCCCTTGCCCCCTGTGCCCTCTTCCAGCAGCACCGCAGCCCAGGGCACAGCACCCCTGAGCCACCATCTGCCTTCCCTGGGCCGCCTCCTGCTCCACAATGGCATTTCTGAAGTTTTCGTACACTTTTAAGATGAGTTGTTAGGTGTCCGTCTTCCCGTAAAAGCTTTTTATATTCTTTTCAAATGAAAAATCCATGATCTTATGAAAAATTTCGCTTTCAAACTTCTTTCTTTCAAACAAGCATTGTCACACTTTCTCACTCTCACCAAATGATGGTCTGAACAGAGCCCCTGGTCCCCCAGCCGCAAGAACACCACTCGGTCACCCGCCTCCTGTCACATGCACATTTCAGGGACAGCAGCTCCTGTGACCTTTCTCAGCCCCCCTGTGCCCTGTTAAACCTCTGCTGTCTTTGTGGAGGTGAGCAGAGAGGAGAGCACCACCCCCCCCAGACAACAAAGGGTGCTGGAAACAATGCTGGTGCTGATACCTTTCACAAGGGTTCCTTGTATACCAATACACATACTACCCACAAAATAGCAGAGGAAATAATAAGATACCATGGCAAGCACAGTGAAGAGATTTGACTGAAAATAACAAGGTTATTGGTGAAATATGAATATGTAAGAAATTTCCTCAATGTGTTGTGAACTGAATCAGGAGTATTAATTCTTGCGCTCTTCTTTTGAAAAGGAAAATGCAGTGGGTTAATTCTCTTATCAAAGTAAACATAAATGAGGCAGTCGTATGGGATAAAGGTGTAACGGAGGGAGTCGGGTGTGTGGGAACGGAGGGTGCATAATGTATTAGCATCAGCAACACAGCCTGATGGGTGAAGGCTTTTATACTACCTCCCTATTGATAGGTATTTCAACCAGCAGTAAAAAACAGCTCTTGACACTCATCTGTAGGGAAAAATATCCACGTAGTCTTTGCTGTAGGACCAATTAGCCTGTGAAAGCAGTTGGGGGGAGGGGGGAAGACGCAGGATATAAATGCGGGATGCATCCACACTTGATTACTCTAATGAAATGTCCATTGATTCCTATAGATTAATGTGAGAAGAACGGCAGCTGCGGAGTGGCTAACACCTCTAGGTCAGCAGCTCTGTGTGTGTGTGTGTGTGGATGTGTGTAATGGAGGGGGTAGCACACAGCCAGACCAAGGTAGACAACAGAGGGTTAGTCTGGCTGCGGAGGGAGAGGTGGCTGAGGTGCGTGGAAGTGACAGCCAGCAAGGGAGGGAGATCCACGGGAGGCCACAGCGAGGGGCTGCAGGCACAGCGCGGTCCTCCCTGCCTCGCTCACCGCCGCTGCCCCTCGCTCCCATTTGACTTTGCTGCAAGGCAGGCTGAGCTCACAGGTCATCTGTTTTTGTTAGATTAATTTGATTCAGCATGTAGGAATAGAGGGCTGAGCGGGCTAATGGCTCTCTGCAGGTGACATTGGGAATGGTCAGCACTTGCATCCTCCTCCCCCATCCCTGTGGCTGCAAAAGAAAAGTCACCAGCGAGGGGCTCCCCCTGCGCCAGGGCTGCTGGCAGCACCACGCTAACCAGGGCATCCTGCACCACGGCCCCCATCCCTGGCACCACCTCATGCTAGTGATTTCTTCACGTCTCAAATACAAATCCCTTATCTCTTGCTCCATGTCATCGAGAGGGACTTAATTACGATAAGGGGCGAGGGATTTGCTGAGTGACTTCAGTGCTTGGCATGAGGCTACTTTTATCATGCAGGGAACAGAGTTACTGGGGGCTCTGCCATGACTGTCACAGAAGGTGCACCATATCCTCTCACGTGGTAACGCTGGTGTTTTATCATCGAAGGTGATGTGCAGGCAGCAACCTGCCTCCCATGCAAGGGGAGCCTACAGAAGTGGCCCCACGGTGCAAGATCGGAGCTGTAAATTGCATTGAAGGGAAGAGGCGGATGTGAAAATATGAAGGGGTGAAATATTTAGGCTGGTATTCTAGAAATGAAATTTTAGATAAAAATATCTCTGGACAAGATTCTCAGGGGCGTAGCACCCAACAGTTACACAGGTTGCCAGATTCTTCTGGTCACAACAGAGAAAAATCTGCCTCTGTTGCTTATTACTGAGGGTGAGGAGTCTTGTAGCTGTAATGCACTGTGAGGAGAGCTTGATGTCTTCAATAAAGAATGCAAAATAATTAGCCACATTGTGGCTGTTATTCCAGTTGCTCTCAATGCATGTTTTACCCTGTCGTTGTAGTACTTACGAATTCAACATCAGCCAAAAATTCAACAACATTTCTTAGCAATATGTTTGAATGGGGTCAGGCAATCGCAAGACCCACATGACACTGCAAAGATCAGGGTCCCCTGGGAAGCGTAGGATCCGGCAGTTGGGTATTACAATTCCTGCTGTATTTACAAACTCTGGGGGAAAGATGGATCCTAACTCTAAGTCATGGCTTTGAGCAACCTGCTACTGTATTGGCAGCAATTACATCAAATGCCCAAAACTGATACTAAGAGATACTCTGTTCTTTGGTAGGTGTGCATTTCTGCAAATACGGGCAGAAAAAGCTCCAAGCCTGTATGGTGCAGAGGTTTCTCCAAGGCACGCTCTGCCCCAGTCACACCAAGGGCTCTCTAGGATCCCCAAGTGGATGCTGCCACCGCTGCTCCCTGAAGGCAGTGGAGCTCTCCCAGTGGGGCCCAGCCCTGCCAGCACCAGGGCTTCAGCCAAGCCTGGGCAGTACTGGGCACCTCTGGCTGTAGGACTACTCCTGTCTTTGTGCAACCAAGCGACAAAACTTTTTGTCACCATCTGCAGAGCATAATTTATCCCTGAAAGCACAAATAAATATCAACACATGGTGTGCAGATTGCAATATTTCCCCAAGACTGCTCTATAACCACTTACACCTAACAAAACCTGCTCCTCCTTGGGGGGTGCACAAAGCCCAGCAGAGCCGGTGCCTGGGGCTGAGGCTGCGCCTCACCTGTGAGCAGTGGCCACAGTGTCCCCAGCTGTCCCACCTGGCAAAGGGCACCATGGAGAGGCAGGAGGGGCTCAGCCTCCGGTGCAGCACTGACCTTCACTGCTGCAGCCAGACCTACACAAAAATGCTGCCACCTCCTTTGATCACCATCAAACACCGACTTTCAACTAAAAGTTTTCATTTCTGTCTATTGTTCAAAACCATGCTTATCAATGACTTCACTTTTCAGCTCAAGATTTTTACTTCTGTTCTACCGGTATTTTAATTTTATACTTTCTCCTGCAAAAACACCTTGCTGCTCTCAGGTAAATAACTGTATCCGAGCAAAGATTTTTGTCATGCCACATCTCCCCCTCTTCCAGAATGGCAGGACATACAGCATGCAGTCTGTGTAGATGCAGTATGGATAAGGAATTAAAATGCAGAGCCTGGTTACTCCAGCGCGCAGGGTGCATGCGTGTGTGCAGGTGTCCATAGTGGCAGCCGGGGCACTGGCAGCGGTGGCGCGGGCTGTCCCTTTAAGCTTGCCTGGTGTATTTTTAGAAAGCATAAATAGGCTGCATTCTGCCACTTGCTCACTATCCAAGACATAAAAAGGAAGGGCTTTCTGCTTTCTTCAAGTCTCCTTCCCCTGCTGGCACCATATAAGTCTGTCTTTTAAGCAGTACAGGTCCACAGCTCTTTTTTTTTTCTTTTTTTTTTTTATATTGCGAAGCTGCAGAACTCTAACCGGTGGTTCAATAAATTGTATTACATCCCCTTCGTACTGAATGCCCTACAAGCTTTGGCTTTCCATGTGTAATTGCAAGCTGTTATTAGCCCAGAGCTTTGTCCGTTACTGTGCCACACATTGCTGAGCGGTCAATTTTTTTCCCCTGCCATTTCCTTTGCTCACACCATGCTGACCACGTTGGCCAGGCGCTGCCCGAGGTTTATAGTGCAGCATTGATTTTTCTTTTCTCTCAATACTGACAGAATCATAGATCCAAGGCAAATAAAGAAATGCATTCTGTGGTGATGAAATGTCTTTCGTTCAGCCTGGATTGAATCAAAGGCCATCACAGAAATGTTCTACTCTAAAATGCTAGTGAAGCTTAAGGCATTGTTGGAAAATGAATTTTCCATTTTCTTAGCTGTAATTTGGATTCTCAAATCACTGTGCTAAAAATAATCAGATAAAATTGAATATAGACTACAAGCCTATGTAAAATGTTATTTGTTAGGTTTTGCAAGCCACTGCAGCTGATACGAAAGGAATCTGGCAATAGATCAGAAAAGTAATTGCTTAGGTGGATTTCTAGTAAGTATGTTGCATTACTTTGAATACCAACGTATAAGATGACTGCCCTATAATTCATACAAACCATGGTAAATAACCAAACCATAAAGATACGGTTTCCATATCTACTGGAGGAAGATATTTCTATTAAAATATCATCATCTTATATCACCTACTTCTCAATGATGAGTATTTTTGCTTTTTGTTTGGGCGTCTCAAAAGACTTTTTAAGATGGGCTAGTGTCATTGTCCCTGTTACACAGACTGAGAAATAGAAATAAAAAGAGTCTGGGGACAGGACAGTCACACAGTGAATCTCTGGCAGTGCCTGGAAGAGAACTTTGGTGCTCAGAAGCTTAACACTATTTTCAATGCAAAATAGAAATAGCCACGATTTTCATGACAGGTGGGAAAGGGTCGCTCCGTGTGATACTCTTACCACCACGGGCTGCTAGGGACCAGAGGTGGCCCCGGTCTGCACGGTTGGCTGTGCTGGCATGGGACTTCAGTTGGCCATAGAAAGGGAGCGTCTTTTCTGATTTTTAGGCAAATAACATTTCTCATAGGACAGAGCCAGCTTAATAACCCAGACCTGTCATCTTGGAAAACAGAAGACAAACCACACATCAAAGATTTCCCCATATTCTGGGGGTTCTTTTTTTCTTCCTTTTTTTTTTTTCATTCGTGACTTTACACCTGGTGCATGTGGCCATTAGAAAATTAACCCGACTTGATATCAGTAGTTTCTTCCTTGAATAAACAAGTAAATTGTGCAAAAAGTCTGAGCGGAGGATCCTCACGTCGCCTCCCTCACAGGACATGGCATCCTTCCCTCTATGGCCCTGCAAAGCCTGGACTTCTACAGGGCCCCAAGGTAAATGTTACCTTACCTGGCAGTCCAAAATGTCCTCTGACTCCATACCTGAGGGAGATCCCACAGGTTTTAGTGAAAAGCTAGGGAAAAATTTAAAAAAAAAAAAAAAAAAGAAAGAGAGAGAAGGAGGGGAAAGGTACCCAGAGGATAAAAAGAGATGGATTCAGCAAAGTTAAAACTGCAAACTGAAAAAAAATTTATATTTTAATGTAGTCCTTGAGCAATATTGCATTAATTCCATAGCTTCGGACCTTTCTTTTTCACCTTAATGACTACACGTCTAATATCAACACACAGTTTTTATAGCTATTTCTTCAGCATCACATTCCCAGCAATGCACAATAGGTCTTTACACTGCATATCAAATCAGATTATTTTTCTTCACTGATGATTAAAAAAGAAAAAATTCTAAAAAGAAATCAAAACCTTTTGGGGTCAAATTCTGTGTCTTATTCAAAAAGAAATGCTTCTGAACCTTCTTTTTTTTTTTTTTTTTAATCAAAAGACCACTAAGAAACTAAGTAAGTTAGAATAGAAAGCCTGTCAAGTTTTAGATTCCTTCCTCCATCTGTAATCATGTGGGATTTTTCCCTACAAAATTTCTCAAAAGGTTACAGTGAATCTTCATTATTCACGGTAAAAGACTTTGTTGTACAAAGTGCTATGTAGCTTTCGTTTGTAATTTTTAAGAACATTCCACAGTGGAAACAAAATCAGGGTTGGCTCCCTCCCATTTGTCTTCCCAATCTGATTCTCCCCTAAGGTTCAGAAACTCTTGAGAAACCCATTATTTTCTCTTCCTTCCATTTTGCCCCACTTGAGCCTCATGGTATTCAGTAATATGTAAAGCTACAGCAAAGACGACTCTGCAAGCTGCCCTGAAATCAACTGCAAACTGGCTGAAATCCTGGGAAACACAGCTCTGTCTAATGATCACCTACATTAGACCTGCAATGATTTTCAGGTCTTTCACCCACCGTGGATATCATTATGCAGTCATCACAACCATTCCCTTTTAGGTAAACCTTTGTCCCACCAGTTATCTCAGACCTGCTTGCTCGTGTTCCCGACACAGGCACAGGGCAGACCTCAGCAGTAACCAGAACGAGGGGCTGCTCTTTAGGTGTGTCGAAACCTTCCAAATTCATTTATCAGGATTTTTGAGAGAAACAGATTTGGGTTGAGATTTAAATTCAGATTTGGGGCTTGTATTTGGACAAATACCTCACTTAGGAGCTAGACCAAAGGAGTGGAGGTTTCCAGGTGTTGGTAAACAGTCCAACAAGGATGGAGAGTGACATTCAGCAAAGGTACTGTGGGCATGGTTGTACAAGGTAGGGACAAAATTAAGATGTGTCCAGATCTAGGAACACAGCTGCCTTTCTGCCTCTATCACTTTATGGATTTGCAACATCACTTGTGGCTAAAACCCAGCCATTGCTCTGCACAGGCTGCAGTCAGGAATCGCCACTCTAAATCCTAGGAAGGGGAAAGCGAGGAGAATCTACAAACAGGATTAGTGTCAGGGAATGCAAGCATGATGAATACTTCCACGTATTACCAAATTGTATACAATAGCCTAAGTACGTAGGAAATCATTGACGGGGAAAAAACCTGTTAATTGGATCATATATGAAATTTGATGTTTTCTTAATGTCTCAGCTGGTGAGTAAGTGCTTGTTGACTGGTGCATAATCTCTGTGTTTTTATCAAATGCCCGTACTAGCAAGCAGCTATGATAATTAATTTTTAAGGTGGATGAAAAACATCATCTATGCTCGCAGTCCCAAATGGACATCTTTTCTCTGATCCACTGGGTTCTTTAAGTGTAACAAGCAAAAATGGTTGAGCAAGCAAAGAGCAAAGGAAATCAGAGTGGCATCAATATGCAAAGCAGCTCTGTTGTAACCTGCCGTTCAGCGGGGAAGCGCCGTTCCGCACTCCTGCTCAGCAAGGAGCAGCTGTTGGTTTAACATGAAAAAAGGGGCAAAAAGGAGTTAACATTTATGTGGCAGTAAGAAAAGAATATTAATAATAGTGATTCCAGTTCTACTGTGCAAACAGTGGAGATCTTACAGGACCTGACAGCGTTGGTTGGTCCGAGGGCCAGATGTGTGGCCGAGGTTGCAGCCAGCTCCTAAGCTCTGCAGCCGAGCGTGAGCTTGGTCTGACCGTACGGTTCACATCCCTGGTTAAAGATGTGTAACTGCAGGCTTGATTTTTGAGATCCCTCTGTTCACAGAAATCTGCTAAAGCAAATGCTCTGCCAGCTTTACCAGCTGCTTTCGGAGGCTGTGGGCTGTGCTGCTCACCAGGGAAGGGGCGTTTGTGGTTTGCCCTGCTCTGTCACAGTCCTCTGTACTGGTACCTGCCTTAGGTGATGTGATGATCCTCTGCGTATCTGGCCTGCAAAAACAGTGGCAGCAGCAGAAAGTCTTTATGTGTATGGCGAAACAGAAAGTTTTGTGAAGCACTTTGGGGAAGAACATGTGTGTGGAAAGCCCAGGTCCCTTTTGAGGAGTTCATCTTCCTCAACCTCTTTGAAGGTCATCTTTCAGCAAAAGATCAGCAATGATTCCTTGGCATATTTGCGGTGTTTAGCAGTCGTCACCCTACAAATACCAAACCTGCCTGGAGGACCTGATCATTTTCTACATAAAGGTCCCCTGCAAAGTGCCTTCAGCCCTTCCTGGGTTGAAGCATCCCTCGGCACCTTGCCCAGCCCAGTAGGTGCACGCTTCTAAACAGCTGCCAATACATGTGAATTTGCATAAAGCATACAGAAAACTAGCAAAATCATGATGTTCATTGGGATGTTCTGTCTAAATTGAGACTTTTAAGCACTAATAATAATTAACTACTTTCTTAGCAACGAAAAAGTCTTAAATGCCTATTTACTTAACAGTCCCCTAGGGTGTCTTTGCTCTGAATGGGCTAAAAAATCTTAGCTGCAAAATAAGCAGGCGATTCCAATCAATAGAGCCAGAGGACTATA
This sequence comes from Falco rusticolus, assembly GCF_015220075.1. NCBI lineage: Eukaryota > Metazoa > Chordata > Aves > Falconiformes > Falconidae > Falco > Falco rusticolus. Next base: position 17,101,080 of record NC_051193.1, on the reverse strand, counting down.
TTGATTACCAGAACTCCATTCTTTAGTCATTAACCCTGTGAATTCTTTACAAAAGCTGTACAGGACAATTCCTAGCCACTATACCATTTGAGGAGTCATTCCGCTATTTGAATGTCATTAAACTTTCATAGCTTGTTTACAGCCCCTTCAGCCTCGCCTGAAGGATGGTGCTCCGAGGCTCACCGCCACGCAGCTACGCATCGCCCAGCTGAACTGACAAACAGCATTAATCAAGCCCGGAAATTTCCTCCGCTGATAGTTTTTCGTGTTGTTTATTGCTAATATTGCTACAGAGCAGGGAGACAGATCACAGAAGGAGTGAAATAGTATTCTTAATTTTTTCCACGTTTCAGCTGCAAGCCAGAACACTGTATCTGGTGATAAACACAACTTTGACTCATCCTTGTAGGGAAAAGCACCCGTGTACCTCGTAGGTCCCTACCTCCATACCAGATGCCACAGGGCTCCAGATGTGAACTGCAGGGGAATGACACAAGTGGGGCAGTGGGGAGGGAAGGCAACAGTGAGGTAGGAGGAGGAAGTGATGCCAGGATAGCTCGTCAGGTCTCTCCACCTCCTTCCCCTCGCTGGGTCCTGTGGGACCTGCCCCCACAACACCTCCCTCTCAGCAGCCCTGTATTTAAGAGAAGATTCTCGCATTTCAGATTAAGAAAGTTCATGACACACGGTAATGGCTCTAAATGGTAAATTGAATCACACAGACAACAATTGAATAGAAGCAGCACAAATGAGCCAAATGTCAGCAATTTCAGGGGATGCTGAAGGAACTCCCAGCAATCACAGGTCCACTGTGAAGACAGGCACTCTTCGTCTTCAAAGTTCAGGTGGCTCTAATGGTATAGAACATGTAATGTTCTGTAATGTAGTGTTTCTTTGCTATGGAAACAGAGCTGACCAGCATCTTTGTGGATACGCAGAATGGAAATGGTTATTTCTAAATATTTCCATAATATTTTATATACATTTCAGCCACAGCTTGTCCCTGGGTTGCTTGCACCAACTGTTCTTTTATTAGTTATGGCTTTGACCCAGTGCCTGGTGGATATGGGGTTTTGGCTTAGGCTGTGTTTGTGCTGGTTCCACAACACAAACATGTGATTGTTCCTTGCCTCCCACTGTATAATTAAGATTTTAGCCACAACACAGCAGTTGAACACCAAGCAATCATTTCAGCTGAAACTGAGAAAGTTTTAAAACTAAGGAAATGGTTTGAGGAATACACGAGTATCTGCCTAAACACTTGCAAACAGGGAATGTGATTTCAGAGTCATAAATCAGCAATATTTAGTCACAAAAACTGTCCTGCATCTTTTTTACAGTTAGAACTTTATCCACTCTAGTTTCAATGTTCTGCTGTTATCCTTATCTCTTTGAGAACTCCATAAGAAAGCTATAATGAGCCAGGGCCATTTTCATGACTATTGATTTAATGGTTAAAATTAGAGTATTTGATTGTTACTTGACCAAACTGAGATTATTGTATGTTTTGAAAGCAAGAGCAGCAACAGCAGAAGTCCTGTCCCTAGAAAAGTACAAAGTTAGAGGCTGCAAAACAGCACCACTTCTTTGATCCCGTGGCATGTTTTGAAAGTCATCCTCAGTGCTGCTGTTTTACAGGCAGCAAACAGAAGGTGCACAGAGCTTCAGTGACCCTTTCAATGTCACCCCATGCGTCGTGGAAAAGCGTGGAATAGATCTCATCTCCTTCCTCCCGGCCATTAGCACGTGTTTTCCTATGTGGGAAACACTCATACCTGTTTGCAGTGCTGCTTGTAATCAGTGTGTGCATTTTGTGGTGAAGACTTTTAGGACTAAAAGGCCTGAATTTCATTATAACTCTTAGTGAATAAATAGGCACTGGACAACCATTTATGAAGTTTATTTTTCACTGTCACAATGCATTTAGAAAATGTTGCTAAACCCAAGGACTTTCTGCAGGCTCCAGTTCCTGCTTTTCAACAAACTAAACTGATTGCAATTAGTAATGGATTGCAGATAAAGCCAGAAATGTTTTAAGCAAGTTCTTAAATGTGATAAGAACTCCAAATACCTTTTTGGATAGTGTGTTTTAAAGGACTATTAAGACTAAATGGCTCTAGTGTGTCATGTGGACAGAACTACCATTTCTTTGCACTTGGTTTTATTTTTTTCAGTATGAGACCTCTCTGCATTTTAAGACACTAAGGGCACACCTCACCATCTTTTTTTTCTGATCAGAATGGCAGAATTGTTGATTTTCAGGTTGTGCTGACATTTTGAGCTGTGTGAAATCCAATAAGGCTGCAAGTATTTCCTAGCAAAACTATGGCCCCCATCAGGGACTGGCAGAGGAGTGAAGCGGGAGGTCCCACCCCAGCAGGCAGGAGCTATGTGAGCTGTTGCCCAGTAACTCCACATGAAATGGAGCAAATGTAGGTGCAATTGCCACATTTTTGCCTTTTTCTATCAACGCTGTGGAAATCATCACTAGTTTAACAAGTGAATTTAAACATCTTGGCTCCAGTAGCTGCTGCTGTCTGCATCTTCAGAGCAGGAGCATTTTGACATCCCATTCTCTTCAAGACAAGTCACAGGTCAAAGGGCAGTGAGACACCTTTTCCCAGCTGCCAGCGCCTCCTTTAAATAAATTAAACACCCCTGTCCCTAGAGAAGCAGGTGGGGACTGCATTTCTGTCCGTGTGGGCAGAACAGCTTGACTGTGCCCTTGCAGGGCTCCCGTAAAGCTGTTCAGCACATGGGTGATCCCCTTGCTCAGGGCTCTCCTGAGCACCGCTGTGCAAAGCCTGACCTCCCATGATGTGGCCCCCAGCCAGGGCTGAGCCTCCAGGACACGTGAGACAGCCCTGAGAAATACATACAGCTAAGACTGCTCACCAGTAAACATATCCTGCTGCATTTAGAGGCTCCTTCAGCTCAGATTAATGTGCCTCAGGGAGGAGCGCAGTATCCTGGGGGACGCAGCGGAGAGCAGATGGAGCCTTCCTGCACCCAGCCAAGGAGGGAGGGCACCCACTCGGAGAAACACCTTCCTCTGTGTTTAGCAGAGGAGAACTGGCTGCTTTCCTGTCCTCTGCTGCCCTTTTAGTTAAAAGTCTGGCTCCTGGGAATCAGTTCTGAAGTGATGCTGCAGGCAGACCCTGATTGCACATGCCGGTGCAGTATCCATGTGGAGCTGAGGAGGGGACTGAGCTTCCGACACACAAAGCTCTTGTGCTGGTGATCCCCTTGCAGCTCAGAGGCAGAAATGCCCACGATGGTTTCGTTAGGAGGGGAGGAGAAATGTGCCTGGGGCTGTGTATCTGGGCTCAGCAAATCTCTGGCGCTCAGGGCTCTCTGCATCACCCGCTCACAAAATATCTGCACTGGCAACGCAAGAAAATGTTCCCCTCCAAAAGTGCCTTGTGCTGCAACTTTCACCTCTGAAAAAGCTGGGCCATTTAGCAACGGGTCCCTGCTCACTGGTCCTGAGAGAAGCCGGTACTGCCACCCTGTTGTCCTTGTGAGCCAGAGGCAGAGACGCCTCTGCCGAAGAAATAGGTGCTTAAAGCCTTATTCTGGTTACATCTACTCCACATAAAGCACCGTAACTTGACTCAAGCCAACAGTCACTCCAGTGTAAAATGGGATCGTGGCAGATCAGAAGCTGGATTGTAATCTTCCCATTGCCCCAGAATAAATTTTCTTCTTGGCAGCAGGACTTAATGACAAATGTTCAACCCTGACTTGTACGTGGCTTAGGAGCACAAGGCAGGCAGCCTTGCGAGGGCTGCTCAGCCTTCAGCGGCTGCACCGTGCTGGGTGGGCAGCAGCCATCCCTGGGGCCACCGAGAGAGCAGACTGGGCTTCTGCATGTGCCCTGCCTGCGAGGCACTCACAGGGAGCAGCCCCTGCAGTCATAACTGTTGCCAATGGTGGCATTTCAGAAGGTTTTGCTTTGTAGAGGCTTAATAAATGTCATCCCCAACACTCCCTGGGGATTCCTGGTGGTGGCTGCACTGAAGGGAGCAGGAGCCAAACGATTCCCCTGGCAGAGATGGCTCCATGTCAGGCTTCACCATCGCTGTCGCACATATCACTGATAATATTTACTTACTGTTTGAAAGGAAAATGGCTTTCTAAAGCCATTCTTTCTTTCACCTGTCTGCTGTCATAAAGGTCTTTGTGATGGAATGATAAAGGATTCATGCACAAAAATGGACAGAGTGGGAAAAGATACCAAAATGTAAGGGCATCTCTAGGTAGGGCAATGGACAATCACTGTGTCTATCAGTGGCAGTCACACCCTTTGTAGATGCAAAGGCAAAAAGTACCAACCAAAAATAAATAGATAAGCACAGATATTAGGACTTGGAAACTAGATTTTGGCTTAAAGTTGGGGTTTTTTAAGGTGAGATTTTATACCATCTCATCTTTTTCCTGTATTCCTTTCTGTCTAGAGTGAAACCCAGACCCAACACAGTACAGCCTGTTTATCATTAGTAAGACGTAGGGTATATTAAAGCAGCAGTAGCAGTAAGTCATTTGGAGCGTACGTCACAGGTTACAGAGAAAATAGGGATGCTATTTTATTATGCTGAAGCTGTAAAGCTTACACTAATATTGCTGGCAGTCACCTTGGTTTATTCTTCTTTTAACAACTTACTAACAGTGTGTAAATATAAAAGCAAACTTTGATTTTTCCATCTGGATACACTGAAAACTCTTTCAATAAAATTGCTGGGTGCATTTAACACTGTGACCAGAAATATTGAAATTTGACAGTTAGAAGGTTAAAGGTTTCAAATTTATACACAGAGGTGTTTTGCTCCTGTCATGGTCATAGAAGCTTGCTCGGGATAACCCCTTTTGCTTACTGAACCTTTGAAAAGCAGAGAACATTAAGCAATACGTCTTGGCAGATGCCTTGGGATTTCACACCACTAGCAGAAGCCCATATGCACACAAAAAGTGAACCGCTTAGGTGAAACCTGGTCGAGCTTTTCTCTCTCTCTACTCCTGCACCATGTGCTGGCAAGCAGCTGTCTTACACTGCTGCCACCAGCATCCTTTCCGCTAGAATTAAGGCAGAGTTTCTGTAATGTTTTTCAGATATAAGGTACTACTGTTTTAATCTCCACATAGATTGCTCGAAATGGTGGCATCAAGAGAACATGTACAGAAGCCATTACTGTGAGGAAACAGTGTCAAATAAATAGGTCTTTTACATTCCTGCCATGAAATACCTTTATAAAAGATAAAATAAAATAAAATAAAATAAAATAAAATAAAATAAAATAAAATAAAATAAAGTAAAATAAAATGTGCTTTGCCCCCTGAATGTAAAGATTTTAGACTTCTTCTAGTCTTTATTTTAGGAATTTCAGCCTGTGGTATACATGTGTAGTACAGTGTTTGCCATCTTTACTGCTATCTGAGAGAGTAAGTGTAGCTGAGAACAGACAAGGTGCCGCAGTGCTTCCAACTATTTTTCAAGATCAAAAAAACCCACCAAAAACCAAAACATAACCCACATTATGTCTTCGTTTACTGAGAAACCGCCACCTCATAGACCTGCTTGAAACATTACAGTCTTGGCAAACCAACAAACAAAATGATCAACTTTCTTTTTCTGATCTTTGTATCGGCACATGCAAGAGAATCACTAGGGCATTTCTATTCATATTCACCATAAAACTGTCCTCATAAATATTGCTGCAAATAAACAATGTTTTTTTGGCTGACGTTCTTAGAACAGTTACAGTAAGTACACATCTTTACACATATAACGTACCCACCTTAGAGTGGAGTAAAACCATGTTCCATGCAGGTGGGCATGGTGGGGCTGGCAGAGGGGATGCTGCAAGGCAGGCATCCCTGCTTGTTAAATGCCTCCCCCCCCTTCCCACCCCGCGTGGTCACTTCAGGGGCTTAAGGAATTTAGGGTTGGGTCTACACCCAGGTTATAGCCCCTATTCACTCCAAACCAAGAAGCATGCAGCCTCTGCCTTTGTTGCTCATAGGACCCACACCAGCGGGACCACCAGGGGTAGGGCAAAGCCCATCTGTTTGCTCAGGGCTTTGCCTGGGGCAGGTGATGGTGGGACATGGGGCAGGAGCCAAGGGGTGGCTGTTAGGACATCTTGCTGTGGATTTAACGCTCTGACAGTGAAAGAGCAGGCAGGAGATTTTAGCAGTTCAGTGGCTGTCTGTGAGAGTAATTTGTTATCTGGTCCGGGAAAAGAGCACGTGGCAGTGCTGAGGCTGCGCAGCACTGTCCCCCTTGCAGTGTGTGTCAGGGCTAGGCATGGATGAGGGACTCTGTCTCATGCTTGTCAGATATACGTTGTGCTCCAGAAGTGGAGGCAGGAAATGCTGCATGGGAAGGATGCAGAAGGGATCAAGCTGTACCCTTAAGTGGTTCAGGGGTCCCAGTGAGCTGCAAAGTATGCGGAGGTCACCACACCTCCTGCCATTCCTTAAGGGGTCCAGCTCTCCTGTGCCCTGGCAATGGTGAGGCTGGAGGTTTGACTTTACAGGTTCTTACAGGTGTAAATACCCGCCCAGGCTCATCTCAGAGCTGAGGTTTCTGTGCAGTTGGGAGAAATCATGTCTTGTGCGCAGCAGAACTGCATGTCCTGCAGGACTCCAGTTTTTCGGCTGTTGGAGCAGCTGTCAAATTACAGCACTTGTACCAGTGGTAATAGCTAAGCCATTTTTGTTTCTAATGACTTCCCTGAATAATGGCCCATTCATCCCACCGCTCCCTGGCAGACAGTTCAGGGCACTGTGTATCACTAAGATCCAGCTTAAAACCGATTGTCTGAGGTACGTGGCAGAGGGGCATTCTAGGCAACGGAGAGAGAGGCTGGAATAGAAAACAACCAAATCAGAACTGTCAGTTAATGCCATTGAAAACATTAAACCCCTCTATTAAGGGTTTCATTGGTCCCCAAGGCTTTCACTGTGCCATTGAAGTACTGGAAGGAGCCCACTGTGAGCTCGTTGCACTGGGTGAATCTCCCCTGTGCCGCCTTCGAGACATATATCATCCAGGCCTCCAGAAATTCCGATTAAATACTGTGAGGTAAATATATTCTCCTGTCTCTAGTCTTGCTATAGTTGGTTTGTTTATTTTCCCCAAATACTTCTTTATCAGTCTGTTTTCCTCCCTAGTGCTAAAACCAGTCTGCATGAGCCAGCAGCCTTCCGGGGTCCTGGCTCACCTCCGGTACAATCATGCAAAAGAAGCAATTTTTCATTATTGATAAAATGTAATGTCATAATGTCATGGCCTTTCAGGTCATCATCTTTGTAAGTCAGCCATGACATTATCACAATTTATAATGATAACAAATGACCATAATGTTTGCATGTAATTTTCATTGGCTATTGCAGAATTCTAAAATCACTCCTTCAAAGGATGGGTTTCATTAACAAGCGACTGCTGTTACACGGGACTAACGGCTTCTGCTGGGGGCTTTTTGCTAGTGTGAAGCCTAGTCTCTCTGATACACAAGATTTATGTACTTAGTAGAAATCCGAGATTTGATGGCTCTTTGTTAGTGAAGTACTGATGCAAATTCAGAAACTTTGAATGGTAACGAGTGCTTTATAATATGCCTAATTACTAATAATTTCTAAATGCTTATGCAAATAGGCACCCCGTGAAGATTGCTGGCTGGAAGGTCTGACTTGAGTATCAGATCCATTCTTGACTGTAGTGTTGGCTTTACTTATTTAATATTTCATGATAAACTTAAAAGATTTACAGCTTCAGGAGCTGGTGAGAATCATAGGACATTTATTTTCATGCGATATTTAGAGGTTGGAGCTCCAGTCCCCAACCACTTTAAACATATTCTTAGCTTTAACGTCGGGACTGAGGACATCACTGGGGTGGGTTCCCCTTGCTCTGCAGGATCAGGACCCCAGTGTAAGTGCACCAAGTTCAATACAGCTGAATCTGGAGCACTTGTAGGGAGCACTCTGTCAATCTAATCCATAAATAAATACTACTCTGCTCCTGAAGCCCTCTGAAGCTAATGCATGAAAAACAATGAAACGCCTGGGTACTCCAGGCCTCTTGAAAAAGCAGAGCCAGGCTTTTGTATATGTATGTGTGTGTGTTCGTGCGTGCGCACATGAGTGTGGATGAAATAAATTCAAACAAACAAAAATAAAGGTATCTGAAATAGCAGCTGTGAGTTATAGTCCAACAGACTCCACAACAGGCCACCAGGCAAAAGGACTCTAAGCCACACAATTGGTCCCCACGGGACACGGCACCTCAGAGAGGACAAAGCAAGAGCCAGGGACTTACAAGGCTTATCAGACCAGTGTTGTGATTAATTTTTCTTCTGCAGCACGAAGCTTGCAGGAAAATTTTACCTTTTTTTTTTGTTTTCCTCTCCTTTCTTGGGCCTGCTACTTTTTTCACTGGAAATTATAAAATTACTGCTCTTGGCCAGATTTACAAATTCACAAAGGAGAAAATACCTGATCTCACTTGCTGTTTTTAAGAGTAACAAAGATAACTTCTGTAGCTGTATTTATTGCGTGGCCACCACGGGGTCTGCAGAGGTCTGAAGGAAGTGACGCTCTGCCATGTGTGTGTTCTGAGTTCGTGGGAGTTTTTTGATGGAAAATATTAGACTAAGTTTCATCCTTTGTCACTGTGACACCAAGGCTACTTGGTTATTATTGTATTGTCCACTAGGTCATGCAAACATGTAAACAGAAGGCTCTCTTTCCTTTAGAGTGAATTTTATCTAAAATATCTCATTGTCTGGCAGTTCACACTTTATGTGGGATATTTCCCAGTTATATTCATGGTCATTCATTTTATAGGGCTTGAACATCACTCATATAGGGATCTCCTTGTTACTGTCTTTGAAATCTCTACCATGAAGACTTAGTTTCATCAATTTTCCAAGCCTACTGGTCTACAAATGACCCAATAAGGTCATCCATGGCAGTTCAGTCTCTACACTGTAATTGCTCAAACAGTCCATAGACAGTTGTTTTGTATGCTTAAAAGAATATCTTCATTCTCAGCAGCAAAAGGGACCGAACTCCACTGCAGTATGCAGGCACACTTGCATCAAGATAAATTCTTTTGAGTCACTTTAGCGGAAAACTGCTTGAGCTATCAAAGTTAGTATGTGCTGTGAGCAATGAATGTTAACCACAGTCTTGGGAGATACCAAAAGAAACAGAAGTTTCTATTTAATTGTCCTTCCTGAAACACATTTTTATTACACATCCCTGTTGTTCACTTAATTTACTCGGTCTAAGTTTGACTTTCTTGGATGTGTTGACAGGCCAGGGGCTTGGTTGTATCAGGGGACATTTTGCAAACTCTTAGTGAGATGGGTCAGGCTGATTTTAGCACAGCTCCAGCTCCTCCCTTACCTTCCCATCCCTTGAGTGGACTTGCCTCAGTTTCTGTTAACCTATACGTTATCCCAGGACACTGTTCCCTGAATTTTAAAAATGATGGCTATATCACACTGCTTAATTGGTGTTTTAATAATGCCTTATTTGATGACACATATAATGAGATGCCAGTGAGATTGCATAATACCATTATAATAGTCCGTGCAACTTCCAGGTGATTTTTACTCCACCGTCACTTCGTTGCTTTTGAGCACCCAGCCCCAGCTCAACACCGGCCATTTCATCAGCCCCCTGCTCAGGTGAGTCTTCCCGCTTGACTTGGTCTGAGCAGAGGCTCAGAGCAGAATCAGAGGCTGCTCTTCCACAGAAAGAGGGAAGAATCTGCAATATTGCAGTAAGGTGCAAAGAAAAGACTCCTTTGCATTCTCTGATCAAGCCTCCTTAAGCAATCGTTTGCAAAGGTGCTTTCCCCCCTTGGTTTCACCTTGGCATTGTTCTAGCCAGCCCCTCTAGCCTTCCTCCCACTGGATGCTCCTGCCTATGCCTGAGGTGTTACCCAGCTGTAAGCACCGGTCTGCTTTGCTGCAGATTGCCAAATTGTTCCCCACCACCGGAGAAATATCCACAGAGAACCAGCAAAAGCTGGTTTCAGCTTTTTGTCAGCTGGCATGACCTGGGTCTGCTGTGCTGCTGCGCTGCCTGCCTTCGCAAGGCACAGTGACACGTGCTGGGCTCGGGGTGGGGGAGCATTTTACGAGGTTCAAGAAATAGCAAGGCATGAGCTTCAGCGGAGGGGAGGCTGAGGTGGGCATCGCTGCCAGAGCAACGCTGGAGCTGCTTGATCCTTCCAAAGCCCACAATTCTGTTTTTCTGAAGGCTAAGTAAGAAGTATCATCACATGTAGAATTAGCACAGATTCACTGCTTTGCCGTTACAAATGGGTTTGCTGCCAAAACAGCAGCTTTGCTGCCAGGGGAATGTGTGTTTGTACTGTCAGGCCTCAGCTCAGCGCGAGCGTGCGCTATGCCAAAGCAAACGGAAGGGGAATTATACAATATTGAATGTGGACCTGGTCTCTAAATGCATTGAAAATGTAGGTTATTGTCTTTTGGCATTTCCTAAAAAGCCTCTTGAGCTCCTGTTGGCAACTGCTGATATTGAGGGTACTTTTAGCTGTTTAAGTCTTCCTGTTCTAACAGGGGTCAAAGGGCTGTAAAGATCTTCTCAAAAGGATATAGAAGGAATCATTAAAAGGGAGGAGGAAGAAAGTGACAGAAGGTCAGCCTTTTTTTTTTTAATGGGTGCATCCCCGAGGGGGTCAGACACAGTTGTGCATTATACTCCAGCTTCAGTACCTGACTTTTAGAAACCTACAGCAAATCTTATTAGCACTTCCATAAGCATAAAATACAGGACAGAGCCCAATGTTCCAGGCAGAAGTAAAAGAGAAAAACCATGAAATAAATCAATTTAGTCTTTCAGATGAATTTAAATCAACATAGTGGAAGGATATGACCAAGATGAGGACAAATACTCAAATATGTGTAAGACATTTTAAGGTCCCTGGGAAGCATGTGCATGTATCTGTGTGTGTTTAATTCCCTTGCTGATCTTTTTTTCCTTAGAGACAAGTTTACTGTATGCTCATTTCTATAGCATGTCATGTAGCTTTTTGTAAGGACTGGTGTAGGGCAAAAAATTTACCTTTTTATGTGACATAGCCAAACAGAATTGTGAAGGTTTTCAGTGATTTCTAGACAGCAAGCAATAAACTGCGTTTGCACCCACACACTTACTGCCTAACACCCCATCTGGTAACATTTCCACGTCTCCAGGAAAGAAATCAATAGCAATAATCTGTGAGGGCCTCATAGGGTGTATATTTTTTTATCGCACTGCTATTTGGAATTTTTTTCCTATCTGCTTACAGCACTAGATTGTTCTTTTTTTGTTAGCTAACATTGACATCTTGGAACCGTTATTATATTTTATAAAAAGCAGTAACTAACACTGGGGTCAGAATAATATATTCTAAACACTCATATTCAATAATATCACGGTGTTCCAACAGCAAAGTCCTATTCAGTGAAGGCACTGAAAAATCCCATATAGTAAGAACCTGTGCATTTAAAATGATATGCTAGCACACTTCAAAGACTAACATCCTAAAAATTCATGATTACTTAAAGATAGTTGATATTAAAAGGGAGTATACCTCCAGCTTTCATCTTGCTCCAATGCAGAGAAGAAATTGTCCTTATATTCTGAAATTTAGAACTGTGTCACTGTTGGTTTTCTGTGTAAGGAGGAAATATGATGCTTTGTTACTGGTCTTATTTATTGCAGACCTTGTCTGGAATCTAGTATTGAAGCTGTGCTTGATGAGTTGCTGCCTTGAACTTTTCCACTGATCAATGCTGGTGCTATGGCTGCATGAAAGAATAGCTTTCCTGAGGAGAAGCTATCACATGGGAAACACACTACACAGTAAGCTAAGAAATCTGCTATAATCTTGTATGCTTAGGCTTAGAAACGTGTTTCCCAAAAGAAATGGTGATAGTGAATGACCATTTAAAAACTGAGATGTTACATGAGCAAGAGGTCAGGTCAAGAACAGGGAGGTATTAAAAAAAAGAGATAGAGAGAGAAAGAAAGATGGGGGGAAAAGAAAGAAAGAAAGGAGCAGAAACCCTCCTTTCACTAACATGATAAGACACAACTGGACAAAATGCACAGCTGAAGAATAGGACATTACAGAGCTGGGAGACAGGAATCATATTTCTTCTTCTCCCTGCAGTGACAAATAAAAGGTTGTTTTGATTTTTGCTGTACAAATAATAAGCTTTACTTAGAAACTGTAGCTGCCGAGTTGTTCTCCCCAAAAATATTTTTTCTCTTTCTGTCCTAATGGCAACACTACAGGAAAGAAAAGAAAGCAGTTCTGTAATCAGCATATATTTTGTTTACTCACGTATTGTCCTATGCATCTTGCAGTGGGGCTGGGATTGGCACTCTGAACATACGGCACGTCCTTTGGAAGTGGGGTTTCAGCAGCATTTAGCATGGGCAAATCCATGCCTGTGCCTACGAAGCCTCTTCCTTTGTGCCAAGGCTGTCAGTTGTGTGATGCTGGGGTTCTTGACATAGGAAATACGCTGTGCTGGACCCACTGAAATCCTTTCTTCTAGGTCACCACATCACTGTCTCGTCTAGTTACCAGCAGGGCTCATAGAAGGTCTCTCTCAGTGTAGCTGGCTGTATTCGTGCCTCTGTCTAGATAAGCCAGTTGCAACAAAAGCATTTTTTGTTTACATTTTTGAGGCACTGTTGCAATAGAGATTCCACAAAGACTAATTAGGTAGATGTACAAGGTGCCTTTGCTTGTGAGCAAATACTTTAATATAGTTTCATTTTTGAAGTTAGCACCGATCCAAAAATGTCTGGGTGAGCTAACCTTATTACTGCTCTAAATGACTGCTCTTACTCATTTTTGCCCCTACAATTCACGTCTTGTCTGTCTTGGTTTGCACTCTGAGAAGCTGAGAAGCCAGGTCTCAATGCTGAACAAATAATAACGCTGTGAATAAGGATTCAGTAGATCAAATCACTGGTGGAAAGGATAAATGGCGCTAAGAACCCTGGCCTGCCCATGAATATTGTGAACAAGAGTTGCTGTGTTTTTTTACATTAAATAGGCTCATAAGGATGGATTTGGGCAGCTAATCTTTGATTTCTGTTTGTTTGTTTTTAAAATCTTAGCTCGCTGTCTCTGCACTTTAGGGACTCGGAACAAGAAAAATAGCACTCTTCTCATTCTCATCATTGCAATAAAAATAAATCCATGGTGACTGGGATATTCAGGTGCTGTGGGAAGGAGGTCTATGTAAATAGTCAGTCGGTGGTTTTTTACCTGTGGTCCAAGGACTATGAATGAGAGCATTATAAAAAGATAACCAAGGATAGCAAACCTATTGTCAATTGGCTTGAATTTTCAATATAAGGGTCCCTACCTCTAGCAGAAGATTTTAGCTATATAAACACTGAAGAGATTGAAAACCACTGACACAGGAGCAGGATCATTAGAAGCACTGAGAACAGTGTATTCAGTCAAGTATTACCTCAGTCTGAATATTTGAATCTATTCTTCCAAGACTGTTGAATTTAATTTGGTAAATTAAAACACGAGCAAAAACTTGGTGTGTTCAATAAAGTTATATTTGAACTCAGTCTTTGATGATAAATAAGCCATTCACTTATGTACATCTGCCAGAGCATTCACAGGAAGCATTGGGCTTAAATGAGTTGTGACCTTATGAGACAGTCTACTGTTTGGAGACTATATAGGTGACTTCTGGGTTTTGAGTCTTGACCTTTCTGTTTATATTCATCATGAATGTGCAGATACTTTTATTCTTTCTGGAAAAAGGCTGTCAATCTTCACACTAATTTTAATGCCTGTGCAATGCAGAACAGTGGTGGATCTTAGCAATAACAATCACCGACTGACTAAAATTAACTAATTCAGACTGCTATGCTAAATTGAGTATGAGCGGGTTTGTTTCAGGCTCGGCATGGAAGCACAGGTGCAGTTGATAAATAGGGACACATACGGTGCCTAAATACACTCTCACTCGTAGTGACCTCCCAGCAAAAAAGCTCTGACAAATCATTTGTGACTTTCCAGAGCTTGGCAAGCTGCTGTTCAGTTGATCCGTATTTCTCTAGACTGGAAGTGACAGGAAGAGGCACTGATACTTGTGAGCTCGGAAAAAAACTTGAATTCCAATCCCAAAATCAGGTTGCCTTCCAAGGACTGCCATTTAAACAGCACCTGACCCCTTGGTTGAGGCCAAGGCTTGTTGGTCTCTGTCCTTCACCACACTACCCTCCTTACTTCTGCCACAGAAGTTCACTGTTGTTCAGAGACCATCTCAGGAGCTCTTATACCACCTGCCCCAGGAGCTGGAGAAGCCCCTCTTTCCTCCTCTGCCCACCCCAGGGAGGCTTAGGTGGTCTCCTTGGAGTGCAGCCCAGGGCAGACTGGCCTCCTGACATTGCTTCTGCCCCAAAGCTGCTGAGATACCCCACTGCTGGGAGGTCCCAGCTCAAATCGTCCAAAGAGCAATGCAGAATTCAGCCTAAAATTATGATGACCCCATGCCAGGCATGGGGTGCTGAGATACCTGTGGGGGTTTGGAGCAGCTTCCCTCTGCCTTGTTGGGACAGGGGCATGAAAGAATTGTCTTCTGGTAATCATCAAAAATAATGGTCTTTTATAATTTTAACCCAGTCTAATCCTGAAAAGAAAAGGAAACTTCTATTGGAGCCGTATCCCAAGCAGAAGAGCTTTGTGCCAGCCAGACATCTCATTCTGAGTGGCAGAGCTGTCCTGAGCCCTCATTTCCCTGTGTCCGTGGGGTTTACAATGGCATCACCTGCTCTTCCTGAAAATCCCTCCCTGCTTTTGCCATCCCTCCTGCATTCTCAAACTTTTTCTCATCCTCACCAAGTGTTTTCCTCCCAAATGATATCTTCTGTATTATAACTTCTTTATCACAAAATCCCTCTTCATAGTTCTTTAGAGGAACTTCAGCTGGGGAAGCAATTATCTGAAGAAAAAAACAGAAGGGGGAAAAGAGAGTTTTCTTTGGCTGCCAACTTTCCAGGAGCCAGGTCAGTCTTAGCAAGGATACACAAAGGTATTTTTCAAGTAAATATTACAGAGCTCTTTCACTAAGGGCATATTGGCTTAAAAGGACTCCAACCCTACTGATATCTGAGATTTTTTCTCCCAGAATTGCTCAAATCAATGCAAGTTATATTGCTCCTTTCTCCCATGCTAGTCCAAGTAAGCTTTTATTACCTTCTATTACCCTGCCAAAGTCATTGTGATCCCAGTCCGTACCCAGCCGCTCGCTGCTGGCAGTGCTTTTCTCTCTGCCAAGCCCTGTGGGGAGAATTATGCACAAGCAGTTGCTTAAGCAAGGTACGAAAAATACCAGTGAGGCAGCTTCAGAACGACTTCACTTGCTTGTGTCTGCCAATATCCCCGTCCTTGTTTGCTTTACCAATGGAAAAGGGTAAATTAAATTATAGTAAAATGTCTTCCTAAATATGCTTTCTCACTCCTCCATGTATACAAGCACCGCAGACATAGTGAGAGATTATGTATCCCAAAGGAATTTGGTGCAATATTTTGTAATTCTGATTGAAATGTGTTCTGTCTGGTCCCCATAGTTTAATTTAGAACAATTAAGGTTCAGAGTACATGAGCTTGCAAAGCACATTACAAACAATGGCTGCAGAATAAACTGCAAATCAATCCACACTAAATCACCCTGAAAATCCCTGCGAACACAACAAAGAGGTCTAGATTCACAGTCCTTTAATACAATCTCCTCTGTCTTTGTAGCCATAAGTAGTTCAGCTTCTTCCTTTACAGAAAAATGCAATCAAATTATTTCAGGTTTGGGAGATTTTTTGGTTGTTTGTTACCCAAATAAACCAATAAAGAATTGTCTTACATGTGTTTATGCAAGCATATCAAATCAAACTGCAAGAGAGAAGCCGCTGTTGTGCTCTGCTCTCTGCTTTACCTTGCAACGCTTATTTCTAATGATTGCCTTGCTGCTTTTATACAGGATATAGATGAGCAGTGGGTACTAATATAATTAAACCTGATAAGGCAGCATCCTGAATATCATGCACGTGCGTGCACAGCCTGTGTAACAGGGCTAGTACATGTCACACATCAACTTTCTATGATTTTTACATTACCTCTATCACACTGGCTGACACCCACACTCTGCTTTTATGACAGTAGCTTTTCATTAATATTGTACCTAAAACATTATTTTAAGTGGGGCGAAGTCAAGTAAAAAAAAATACAGTTCCTCTCATTTCTGCAAAACTAAGATTTTATTTCCCGTGTGCAGACTCTTAAGTCTTGGAAGCAGCGGGCAATATATGATGTTTTTCAGCAGATAGTCTCACACAGCATATTCCCATATTCAGATGAACAAGCATGTGTGCACAGATTGCAATCGTATGTGGCTATCAGGAGAAAAGCGCGTTTTGGTTTGGGTTTGACTATGAAAAGAGCCGGTGACTCGACCTGGCAAGGGTTGGTGCACAATCTCCTTTTCAAACCCCGGACAATAACCTATCCCTCACAATCAAAGTTCAGTGAAGGGAAATGGCTTCCAGGAGAGCACGGTAGCCTGGCCAGCCCCAGAGCAATCGCACTACGTGACAGAAGGCAAAGCAGGAGCTATCAGGATAATTGCCTCTGGAAATGACCACGGGGGAGGGCCTGATCCCAAACCCCCACCGGTCAATAAGAGGCTACCGCTGACGTGGGCTCACATCATCAGTTGTTATATCGGAAAGATTTTTTTTCCAGGACAGTGGTTCTGATTTGAATGTTCTTTGCACAGAGCAACAAATACAGATACCCAGTTACCGGGCAAGGCAAGGGCTGATTTAAGGCAGTGATGGGGCTGGCATATAGCTGACATGTTCACCAGCACTTCTCTAGGGCTCACATCATCTCTGTATAACCCCATGGATTTCTCCATACTTACCTTAGCTATAGTAATATTCAACGCTATTGATACATAAAGAAGGCAGTAAGACCAAATGATGTTGACATTTTTCCCCGTTGCCATTTTGTTGCACCCTGCAGCATCTTGTGCGGTGCACTGGCCCCCCAGTGTAGGCTCTGGCCCCCCGGCACAGGCAGGGAAACATACAGCCTCGTGTGCCGTCCTTGCTAACCGGCACAAAGCCCGTTGCATCGGGGTCACCATCCCCACAGAGCAGATGCAGGTTTATGGATGTTCGTGCTCCATGCGGCGTGGTCATGCCAGGCCTGTCGGGTGTCCCCCGTGACGCCTCCCACCACTGCAGCACCATAAGCAGGGTGCAGCCCTGAGCCCCAAAATGCCCTCAGCACATGTCAGTCACATCCCCATTGTGTTCAGCCCATTACAGGTTTTACATTTTCCAGTGAGGGCAATGTACAGCCTAGCTGAGGCCAATCAATACGCTCCAGGACCATTATCCTATAAAATGCCCACTTATTTAAAAAGGGGGTGGGGGGTACAGACCTTCAGATCTGATCCAGCTCTGTTAAAGTCAGCAGCCAAACTTCCATTGATTTTCAGAGGCGAAGAGTTGGCATGTGCTTTAAAATATTCACAACCCAGGAATAATAGCAACAAGGAGAAAAATATAAAAGCGGCATCTTCAATCCACATACTATGGTCTGTGTGATACTTCTGTCATTGAAAACAAACAGTCCACTGTTTGAGAGAAAATAAGGGTGCATAAGCAACTGTGCATGGCAGAACCCTTCAAAGCACAGGCAATGATTATCAGGGCAAGGCAGAAAAGCTGGTAGGCGTTGTATTTGCATGTTCTCACACTGGTTTCTGAACCACTTTTTCCATTCCCCGGCTAGCACCCTGCTCATCCTCGCTGTTGTGCTCATTAGCCTGGTTAAGCTGCACTGCAGGATTCAGCTTGTTATTTTAAGTGCAATAATTGAATTAATCTGGGATTCTGTAATTATTCCTTTTTGGGAGAAAACATATTTCATCTGAGTACAAGGGTGTTTGTTCCTTAACCTGGGAGCCCTGGATTTTAAGCAAAGCCAACAGATGATTTTTAGAAAGGTATTAGCACAGCACTTCTATCTGCAGTGGTGTCTGTGTTGTGCCCCTAATCCTGCACCGCTACTGTGCAGAAACAACAGGGAGTGCCGAACTTGTAAAGACCTTTAGGAATTAGGTAACTTCCTCCAGGGTGTGAAGCTCTTCTGTCAAAGGTTCCAGGCATCTGCGGGGTTAGTGCTGATTTGGGAGGACTGCATTAACTGATTTTCACTGTCACGGTACCACTGGTGAAAAGAGAGATGATAAAAGACTTTCCTGATGAAAAAGTGCTGCCATTTTCATTTCAAACAAGGCACCGGCACGGTTATTTTAGCCTTATGTTCACCAGGACAGTACAGATGAGAAGGAAGCGTAAGCGCTTTGTTTTGCAGCTACAGAGGCAATGGCTGGTAGCTCTTGGCAAGCCTGTCCTTGGCTGCTGGATGGTGGGGATGGCTGCACCGAGGGGGGGCCTCCCAGGGGCTCCCCCCCGCCACATGGCTCACATAGGTGGGATGCTGGTGGTGATGGGAACAAGCTCCAGACAGGAGGGAAAAAAATCACTCTTTTTCTCTGGAAAAGTTGCTACAAATTCTTCTGGGTTTGGTGTGACGGATGCACAGCTCCTCAGCTCCCCAGGGGCTGCGCACCAGGGCCAGCCTTATTCTGCAGCGGGGTTTGCGCTTCAAACTTTTTTCCTGCCGCCTGGCTCGGGAGAAGCCCCACAGGTGAGGCTGCCAGTGGGGCTGGGGGCTGCGCAGGGCCAGCGGGACCCCCGCCTGCCCACCCCAGGGCCACCCTGCCCTGGGCCATGCTGACCTGGCCGCACCGTGCACGCTCGCCCAAGGCTGGGGTCACAGCCTGCGCTCTGCCTCTCTCTCAGGCTGTCTATTGACTCCATTCTGCTCCCTTCTGCTATTTCTCCTGTAAATGCAGCAGTGCTACAGCTTCGTGGGGCTTCACTGCAGAGGAAACATTTTTATCTTAACAACCGGTGACCCGGGAGGTTTATATATATGGGAGGACACTAACCTTTGGTCTAAATGTTTCATCCCTGTTCTCAGCACAGAGAGGGATTTTTATTTTCCTCTAAACATCTGCGAAATACTTCTTGGCCATTTTAGAGTCCTTCACATATGGGACTTGAAAAGACACTTCCTTCTCTGGCAGTGGTATTACAGATGCTTTTATACAAGAAGTACATCGGATGACTGTTTGCTTGTGTCTTTTTTAATTACATCAGTCCTTGAATGAAGTGCATGGCCAGCGGGGCCCGTCCTGCCTCCTAAGTGAGTGCCTTACTCTCTCAGTGAGATGGCTGGGCTCGTGGCTGCTCTCGCTGCCTCCGGGGACCCTTCCAAATTGCATTTCTCAACAGGAGGGGTGAAGAGCAATTTCTCCCCTGGCCTCCCCACAAGCCTTTCCCTTGGAAAAGTACAGTTCAGTAGCCACAACACCCCTGCACACAAGCCCCTCAGGTCTCCCTCTGCCTTAGCTACGGGGTTTCTCTGGAAAAGAGAGAGCATCTCTTCCCCCAGCTATGTGAAAAGAGGAGAGAGACCAGGCAGCACAGGTGAGCCTGAGGGTACAAGGCAAAGCACAGCAGATGGAAAAGCAACGCCTTCTCGGACCCCAAGAGGTGCCAGCCTGCTGACCCTCGTCACGCTGGAGGAGCTTCTGGCAGCATAGAGCTGTGGCCACTCACACTTCAATTTTGAAAATGAAGTTTAAGCACCTCAGAAATCAAAATACAGCCAGATGGTAATTCTGAGGATGGTATTTCTGAAATCAGGAACCTGAATTTCACCTAAACCTCTTTTTGAATCAAACCTTTAACAGCTTCTACAAAATATTACATAAAAATTCATTTTGTTGGACTTGACAGTTTCCACATTATTTGAGGGTGATGTTTTGTAGGAATGGACATAAGGATGTGTTTAAAACTTAAGCAAATGCACAGATGCTCCTTTGAACTTAGGGGCACAAGAAGATGTCTTGCAACTTCTCCTGGCTTGACCTGTGCCGTCAGGAACAGAAGGAGGGTCACCTCTTACTCTTTATCTACTCATTTTGCTTCTCATTTTACTTCTCCTTTAAAGTTGTATTGTAACCAATCAACCAGAAAATTTCCAAGCCATTAGTGTATCCCAAACAGGTAAATCCATGTCTACTCACCGCAAAAGAGCAGGACAGCAGGGCACAACCACAGCATATCAGGGTCCTGGCCAGTGGCCTTTCCTCTTGGCCACCACCACGCTCTCACCAGAGTGATGAGCACGCACTCCAGCTGCAGGGTCCCTCCCACCCCACACCCCAGGGTGGCAGGGCTGGTGGCTGCTGGCCTTCCGCTGGGTAGAATACTAATTTCATGAGGGATTTATTGGAAACAAGGCTTCAGATTGAATTATGGTGTAATTATGAACTGGGTTTGTGTGTGCTACAAGACTGGGCAACTTGCCACTGGGCACAATCCGCTGTGCATCAAGCAACCACGGGACAACCTGCCAGTGCTGCCAGCCCTCCCCTCTCCCTCAATTAACCACTCCTTCTGACTGCCAGTTACATGAATTAAACTGTTTTAGCCTCATTTACAATATCATAAGTGAAGAGCGATGGGCTGAAACCATCAAACACCCTCAGCTTTCAGCAGCCTTATTCCTGCAATGACCATATGCTTGTGCACAGTTGTCTTTCTCAGCTGATCTGATACAGAATTAATTGACACTCAGATTTTAGCTTTAACATACCAGCTGTTAGCTGTAAAAAAACAATCAGGGCCACTCTCTAATCAGAAAATGTACTAGCTACCTTAAGGGTCTAATTTTTTTGACAGCTATGAGTGATTACTTATGCTTACACGATCCAGGCATAATTTTAAACGAAGCTGAAATACTGCTAAATGTGCTGCTTACAAAAACACATCCCCCTCTTTTTCTTTTTGGCCGGATGATGTTTGGCAGTTGGCAGAGAGACAGACGTGGAGCCGAAAGATAAAGGATGAGTTGCTGTGACGGTGGTGCAAGGCAAAGGACCGGATTTCCAGCTGGGGAAACCCCGCTGTGGCCCATGCTGGTCCTGGCTCCTGCCAACAGGCACCCCGAGTCCGATGTTTCTATGAATATCTGGGAAACCTCCTTGGACAGCTTCTCACAAGTGATTTGCCCCAGCTGGAAGAATGGGTTTGAATTTGGCAAATATATTTAACAAAGAATGGCTGCTCTTAAAAAGCAATTGCATCACAGGATAAACTAAGCTGCGAGGGCACAAATGGGATGGGGAAGCCAGTTTTTGCAGTATTTAGACATTTCACGTGGGCAGCCAGTTTCTAAATTTGAGCACGTAAGTCTCAATACATTTGAAAATATGATATTTCTTCTCTTCTTTTGTTTTTGCTGATCTTTCATCCTGCTTAGAATTATATTTTTTCCTTGAGTTCTAATAAAATGAGTTAAATAATTAATGCCACAATCCAATAACTGATTATAGAATTTTTTCAAAATTGTGTGTAGTGCTGTTCACATACTAAATCTTTTTGATTAATGATTTTTAAAGAAGGCTTGTTACATCCATAATATAAAAAAGTAGAGAGATGTAAGCTACTGAAGTAAAATTCTAAATACCTTTTAAGAACAGTAATTTATTTTATAAGCTTGAATCTTGATGTGCATGTAGGAAATACTAACACAGAAGAAATATTCTAAAGAAACTGCAGAGAGAATCCTCCTCTTCCATACCCCCCTGAAATCTAGTTTATGTCCATAGGTGAATTGCTGCTGTGAAGCCACTGCAATTTGACTTTGTACAAAAAGGGTCATTGAACAGAAGGTCAGGCAGCTGGCCATTTCCATTTCAAAGATGCTATCAAAAGGGCAAGAGGCAGTTCATCCAGCAGCCCTTTAGCAAACAAGATTTTCTCCTTTCTCATTTATGATATTTTTTATGCTAAAATAGCTTATAGGCTACCGAGAGAAGGGCCCTGATTCATTTTCTTGGGAAGGAAAGTGGACTCAGTGGAGCTTGGAAAGGACTTTGGTTCAAGAAATCAGAGGAGCTTTTGAGTAATGAGGAGCCATTTGGTGTCCACTTATCAAGAGCCTGGCAGTAAGGCAATAAATCATTACGGGGACTCTCTGCTTCAGCTGAAGACAATTGAAAAAGGTAGCTCTTTTATTACAAATTATGGCTTATCGCCTCCTTAATGGCAGGCCTCAGCTTTACGAATACTTGAGCTTATTAATCAAGATAAACCAAACAAGTTCAGAAAAGTTTGGGATACGTGCCATCACGGAGGAAAGTCCACCGCAAGGTTTGCAGTGCAGCTTGAGAGCCAGAGGCACAATCCATCCCGCCTGCCAGTCGCTGACAGCTCGAATGATACTGGTTCTTCTGGGATTAGCGAATTGCCTCTCGCCAATGAGCAGCTAAAATTCACCCATTACAACGATTTAGGAAGAGGCTGTTCCTCCTCCAGTGTTTAGTGCATGTGCGTGGTGGGACAGACACCAGAGGTTCTCGCCGACGCGGTGCCCAGGCTGGTGATCCTCCACGAGGTGCCCCTGCTCAATAAGGGTGTTTGTAACTTGGCTGGTCACTTTAAGAAAAGCAATGTATCTTGCCCTCAGGGAAAAAAAAATGCATAAAATAATTTAGGTGCCATATTTTACTCTACGTACCATTCTTCTTGTCATCTCAAGAGTGCTTTTACACTGCAACTTCATGGATTTTATTTCAGAAATACAAGGAGGGAGAAGGCTGTCTCAGCAGTGTGCTTTGAAACAACCATGGGACTGCTTGTGGGGCAGGAGGTGTGGGCTCCCTGCTCCACCACGCAGCCCTCGAGAGGAGCAAAATACAAATACTAGAATTTCTGAAAAGCAAATAAAACTACCTTTCTTTACACATCCATGTGAGAATTTTGGGCTTCAGTAACTCATTATTTATCAATGAGGTTGAAGAACCAAGCATGATTTATGAGCAAATTCTGAAAGCGGGTCCCCACCACAGGCTCCTGACCCGTGCTTGGGCTTGTACATGCAAAACAACTGATAACAGCCCAAAACTCTAGCAAATCTTTGGTCATCCTCCCAGCCCTTGCCATGTCAGAGATAAAAGAGTGAGCTCATAGCTTCCTCGCCAGCACAAATATTTTCAGAAGCATGTCAGCGTAAGTTCAAACTATGTCATTGTAAAATGTTAATACAACATTGAGCTGAAAATCTATCGATATATCTGTGCTATACCAATACATCCTGATAATAAGAACGCTTCATCACAGCAGGTCAATATTTATTGGAGTAAATCAACCAACCCCTTGCCAATGTGGAAATGAAGGTGTCTGTTACCTGAAATTGGAAGAGTTGTATATTCAATTACAGAAACTAACAAGTGAAGGCTTTAGCTACTATACAACAGCATCACTCCATTGACTTGATGGAGCTGCATCAGTTTACATCAGATAAGTCCGATCTTAAAAGCCTTGCCAGAATATCTGGGAAGGACTCGAACAGCCTTTACACAATGTAGTTATACAGGGTGGTGCAGCCGGATACACGGTGGGCAGAGTGGTCCCCTGGCACATGGCAGAGGAGGTGGCACCAAGCATTAGCCCAGCAAGCAGACCCCTAGGTGGGTGAGCCCCTGCCCTCCACTTGGCCCCCCACAGCACCATCCACCAGCACCCAGAGGCACAGGAAGATCTGTGGTGCTTTTTGGCAAGCCCAGCTGTAAGGCGTAAGGAAACTTGTGAGACCCTACAGCCAGGGGCAGCGTGCGAGGGGAAGATCCCAGTCATTTGGGAACATCTCTCCCAGCTGCTCTGAAAGCATTGCCAGCACCTCCCGCTGCTGCCCTACTCGTGCTGCTGGAGGCAGTGCCAACACATCGCCCACATCCAGCAATGAGATGCATCCCTCAGTGGAGGGTGAGTGAGATCAGGGATGTGGTAATGGAAGGCTGGGGAAGACTGCACAGAGAGAAATGAGTAAATATTTTCTATTATCCCTCCATAGCTTTACCCCTGTTAACAATATTGATTGTGGAAAGTGAAGGTGAAGTGTACGATTTTAAATACAGCTGTTGCAAGTCATAATTCAAATAAGGACATCTCAAACATGTCTGAAGCATGGCAGCAGCAATCAGCAACACAGGACCGCTCGGAAATATGGCCACTAACAGTCTTCTGAAAAGCATAAGGCAAATTGCCAGCTATATAAGAGCTAGAGAAGCTCCACAGCCTGCTGTGTTTTCCAGAGTGGCCGATGATGAGTTTGTTCACGGTGTCCCTTGGAGAAGGAAAACCATTTCCCACTGGCTAGTTTCCCCCATGCCTCTGCCCCACAAGGCTGCGGAGAAGAAGGGACACGGTGCTGGAGGCAGTACAGCCTCCCCTGGAGGTACCCTGCCCTGTGCTGCTAATGATGCTGCTTTGCTCCTGGGCAGCAGCAGCAGCTGATGCCGCTATTGTTTCTTTGACAATAATACAGATTTTAGACTTACTAGTCACGGAGACATTTTTCTTCCTCTCTTCCTAGTGCAGCATAAGCTACTTTGACACCCCAGGGACGGGCTTAGGCACAGCTCTGCAGTGGGTTTGGTGCCGCGGCAGTGAACCTGTGACCCCTAGCACTGCTGTGGACATGAGGAAATTCAGAGGGACGAAAGGTAACTGAGGCTCTGCATTTTCTGCTCATCAGCTCTGCTTCAGCATCACAGCTACACCTTGTGCCTTTAGACTTAGCTCAGTTTCCACTTGTTAGGCAGGGAATGAAGAGAAATGTCAAGATCTGCATATGTACCTAGATCTTAGGGCGCTGCTTCCCCCACCAGGGCGAAAAGCAGGGCTCCTCTGGAATTGTTCACAGCAATTATAAACTGAACCATGCAAAAAACCTCTGGAGTAACTCAGCAGCTCTTGGTTTGCTCTGGAAGTGCTGGAAATTGTCCTCAAGTGTTTCAGAGGGACCTCCAGGCAGCCCTGAGCTGTGACTCCTTACAGTAAGGCACATGTGTTTGGCATTTGGGTAAACCACTGGCTCCACGAGATCTGAAGGTACCATGAACATCAGACTGTTGCCTTTAAGACATAATAATGTTTTCTCCTTAAAGTTCAACTGTGGGCTTTGTACCTACCCAAGTCAATGGGAGTTTTGTCGATGGGGCCATGCTTATGTAAAAATACTACTGAAGAGGCAATCATTTTGAGGTTTTGTATTTTAAAAGTGTAAAACAAAAAGACCTTCCTTTCTACAAAGCAATAGCATGTCAGAGAGCCATGGACTTATAACCAAGGATCTATACCAAAAACCTGTGAAGGGAGAAGCTAACAAGAGGTTGTAAGAAAAGGTCAATAAAGCTGTACAAAAGGGTAAATATTCTGATGGTTTCCTCTCAAATGCATTGATATTAGGTTCAGAAGGAATTCTCAAGTTATGTCTGGTGTTCAGTTTCCCAAGTAAATACTGCTTATCTCTGCTTTAAATCCAATGTAAAACCACTGAAGGTCTGAGCAGTTTGTGAAATTTCACCTGAAATTTTCAGGGTTTTTCCATGTGAATTCACTGAGGCTGCAGAGCTGGAACAATTGTTATTTTATTATATAAAATAAGAACATTAAACCTGACAGCAATTCCAGGGCATAAAATTTCAGCAGAGCCCTGGAAGTGGTAAAGCAGCTATCTTCGACCTTTGGTCCGTTATAAATGGGGAAAGAGATGTTTGTCTGAAAGGGAGAAAGTATCATGCTTCTGAAAGCTGTTGCCGCTTTTATTAACACTGCAGCCTCCTGGTCAGCTGTGCTCCTCCAGCCCTGGCTTGTGGGGCTCACACAACCAGCAAGGAAATATACTGAGTGGTATAAGGATGAAGGGGAAAATCTGAGGCAGAAATGCCGAAACAGGTCTGCACCAAACCCTCTTGAGGGAGACAGGTGGAAAGAGCACCCCGATTAGGTAGATTAGGTGTATAAGCTATACCGAGTAATCAGCACCGTTTGCCAAAAAGCAGTCACCAAACAAGGCTGATGAGTGATTTGTGCTGAGTGAGCATCAGTACCGAGCCAAAGGTCTGAGTAAGTACTGCCTCTGAGTCCTGCTTCAAAGAGATGTTTTTAAGAGCCTTGAGGAGCTGAGCATGGAAAGTGTTAAGGAAATACAAAGTACCAGAGACTTCTGATTTAGCTTAGGGTTGAGGTAGGTCCAAGTTTCAGGGTATAAATAACAAAGGAAGATCTAAATCTGTAATATCCTCGGCAATCCTCTTTTTTCCCATGGCTGAAGAAGCTACTAATAACGTTTTGCTTGTGCTGATCAAAACCTCATCATACTCCATCCTGGTCCTCTCCTCATTGGCTTTCCAAGAGGCACTCATTTTCCTGTCTGACTGCCAAGCATCGAAGCTGTTTTTCCCACTGAGTCTGTACTCATGAGAGTGATGAAGCTGTATTTTCATTCCCAGCTTCAGAGCATCCCCCGGGTAGGAATACATTTTTCTTGGGTGCTGCCTGAGTGTCCCCTTGGTATGCTCACTGACATCTCCTGTTGCTTGGAGCAGTGGTATTCCTACTGCTGATCTATGAGTGTGCTGTGATCTAAGGGGGTTTAAAAGCCCCATAGCTTGAGACAGGCAGCCAAAATGGAAGAAAAGTACTCCAGCGGTTTTGCTGCCTTTGCAAGGAGAGAGCAAGGAGAGAGCAAGGAGAGACATGGGTCACCCTGTGGAAATGAGGCCAAGACAGACAAAATGAAGCTGCAGCCTCAAAAAGTCAGCAGAGTTTAGCAAGGGGAACAGCTGCCAAGTGTTCCCAGCTCCACGTAAGCAACCCGACCTGCCTCCCACGATTGTGCAAGGTGTGTGCTGGCAGGGGCAACGCTGCAGAGCAGCCAGTCACCTCGGAGTCTTTGGAAAAGTCCTCAGCCACAGCTGAGCCTGCTGCCATGTTCTGGGCCCACACACAGTCTTGGCGCTAAAAACGACAGTCCATGAACCCTGGGGAGGCCTGGGGAGGAGGTCTGTGACCTCACACCAACACAGCAGCAGCACCTGGGCAAACAGCTGCTTTGTGGTCCTGGGGCTGTCAGGATGGACCTGTGCAAGCAGGGACCCCCTCGGCCAGCCCTGCCACTGCCTCGGCTGCCGGTAGCACCTTCCTCCTGCATGTGCCAGCCCCTCTCCTGGCTTGCTGCTAGCTGGACAGGGGGATGATTCCTGCTCTTCATCTGCTAAGCCAGCAAAGCAAAGATAATCCCCTTTCCGCTTACACAGTGTTTGGCCTGCCTGGTGCTCCAAGGAAATAAAGCAAAGGATGTGGGGCGGTGCAAGGCAGGGGGGTTGGCTTTGTCACATGGAGGGGGGAAGCAAGGGAAATTAGCTAAAAGGGATTTAAGGCTGATTTTTGCCACCAGACCAGCTTTGGAGGAACCATAACTCAGTACCTTGTGCTCCTGCAAATTCTGTGAGCATTGAAACCAGTGAATTTGAAACTTTCCTAATAACATATCAAATATTTCATACCATGTCGATGACAGATGTAATATCACAGTTAAAATAAATAATTGTTACTTTTAAAAGCACTATGTTATTTCAACTGTGTTCTTATAGTTCAGATATTTCTATGGAATAGTCATATTTTCTTCTGACACCTTTACAAGTTGGGTTCAAAATGTATCATTACGAAATACGGTCAGATGCATTAAAATTATAATTAAAAAATTGCTTTTCACCCTGACATGAAAAATTTAAAGCTGGTACCAAGGAACAAAGTACTTTAACCTATGGGATAAAAGGAAAGCAATGTTTTATTTTAAAAGTTAATTACTTTTCAAGAGTTTAGTTTATAATGGTATAATGACATTAGTGGACCCTAAACCAGAAACATTAGTCCTCACAGTTAATTAGCTGTTCAAGGGAATTTTGCACACTCACACTATGAGTTACAATTGCCTGTTTCTGGGTTCGCAGTGAGGACATCGGAGGGGAAGGGGCACCCCCCAAAACCCGTGCGAAGGCCCCCACCTGCCTTAGCAGCAGCACTGAAGGGGGGGGGGGGGCTCTCCCCGCTCCGCTGCCCCCCAAGGCCACCGTGTCCCTCCAGCCGCCGTGAGCTGTGGCAGTCCCTGCTCCTCACACAGCAGCCCCCGCCTCTGATTTCATGGGTTTGTGGTAACTCTCTTTGTAGCAGTACAGTCAGAACTATATAAAATGTGCAAAGTCAGGGGTTTTTCCCATGATCGCCAACTAAAAAAGTAAGAGAAGGGATTTCGCTCTAAAAAGGTTGCACAAAAAGGTTAATTGTGAAGGGACTCAGTGTGAGAAATACGAGTTTGAGGAGCAGTTCTAGAAAGCCACAAGGTTATAGGAGGTAGGAGGGTTCGGGACTGATGCAGCTCCAAAACCATACCAGAAAATCCCTGTGAGCCCAATGGTCTCAAAAGGGAGAGACGGTCACAGCCCAGGGAATGCGGAAAGCCAGAAGAGGGTGCTACAATATCTAATTATCCAGAGATCTTATTTAAATAACTTTGTTTAAATATTTCTCCAAGGGGGCTATGAAGCCCTCCATCTGTCATGCACACAACCCAACTGCTCCCAACTGGGCACCAGTCTAAATTCGCTTACCTCGGGGGTTGGTGGGACCCCAGCGGTGTGACATGTGTTACTGGGCTAATGCAGTTTGGAAGCTGTGTCCAAGGAGAAGAAAACACAGGATAAAGTTACGATGCTGAGAGCTGTAGGCTATGTGGAAAAGCCCTCCCTGGGCCCCAGCCCTTCCCTGGCCATCACTGCCTGCCTTCCAGGAGCTGTACCCTTTCTGCACTGATGGTTTCAGCATTTGGAGGCAACGTTTGAGGGGGAGGCAGGGGACGTTGTTTAGTTGCTCTGTTTTTGCTTGTCATGTAGTGTTATTGCCAGGTAATTATTCCTCATACAAGCGGCGCAGTTGCAGGAGTGCTGTAGTGTACTGGCCGTAGTCCAGAGAGTATCGGAGATGGCTGCTTTGTATCTCATGATCCATTTTAACTTGTCTAATTTAAACCTTCACCTGACCAAGAGTGCCATAAAAGGTACTTACAAGATTTATATTGTTCATTACTTCAGAAAGTGCCAAACACAGGAGGGTGGGACAAGGCCCTTAGCAGATCTTTCCCGGCTGCCAACCAGGAGGGTGCA
The DNA here is from genome assembly GCF_015220075.1 of Falco rusticolus. Classification (NCBI taxonomy): domain Eukaryota; kingdom Metazoa; phylum Chordata; class Aves; order Falconiformes; family Falconidae; genus Falco; species Falco rusticolus. The sequence goes on along the minus strand of NC_051193.1, from coordinate 17,071,867 downwards.
AGGAAGGACAAACGTCCATGGCCCCAGGAATGACGTGACACAAAAACCGAAGTCAGGTGCATTTATAAGTAGTCTCTGTAGTTGCAGGCTTCATGTTTCTCCTCCCTGGGATGCTTCAGAAAAAGCTCTAGTGCACTGAGCACCTTGCACAGGGCATCTTGACTGTACAGTCTATTAACAGGAATTCTAGAAATGGACATAAGCCTTGAGTTAGCCCAATTGCCACTGCTGTTAGTTTGTAACTGGAAACTGCTGAGAGAGCAACTGGCATTTTAAAAAGCACAAGGAGAAGCTGTGGTTTCCTCAGGAGCTTTGCCATGCAGATGGATAAAACAAGTCAGGCACAAGATGTACCCTAATATTGTTTGCATGCCAGAACCCTCTGTACAGTAATTACAGAGCTGTCTAGAAGTGTCATAATTAGGAAGAGCTGTCAGTGTTTCCATTAGAATCCCCCTTTGTGCATGGAGGCCGCCTCAGGTGCCTCAAGATGCGGTGGGCTGGTGGCTGCATGTGGGTGGCAGGTGTGTGTCCCCTCGCTGCATCCATTCTGCTGCCCGGAATTCTCCCCAGCCACCCAGGGCTTCCCACAGCAGCCAGGACGGGAGCTGCTCTGCTCTGGGGAGGGAGAGAATTATCTCTTCCAAATTGTGTTTTAATGGTATACCCAGTTCTTGCAGACCTTGAAATGAATTATAAGAAGGAAAGACATTTTGAGAGGACAAGATTATGGTATTTAGGATGTCAGGTCTCGGGTGCTGGGTCTGAGATCTCCAACTGATTCCTTCACCCAAGGCAAGGGGCACTGTGTGGCAGTTTCAAACAAAGCAGGTCACAAAGCAGCAATGGAAGTTGCTGGGAAATATTTTTGAAGGTTTTACTTTTTTTTCCAATTTTTCACAAAGTTTTCCAGTTTAGAATATTTAGGAGCAAATGTAAAAAATAAAAATCAGAAAACTTTTTTCCCTGCTTTTTTCAGAAAGCTTTATTACTGACACACATTAATACTTTATAGGAAAAAAGATGTTGCCTGGTTCAGTCTGAACTGCTCTCTCCCACCCTCTGATGTGGCACAAGATTCACAGTCTTCTTCCAAAGGTGGAAGTCTTCTATTAACATTTTTTGGAGATAATTCTAGCGGTGCAAAAGGTTGTTGGAACATGGGACACCACGCAGTGTTTTTGTGCCAGTATCATATAAGCAGAAGATTTGGAGATACAAGGTGAAAATAGAGTGGCTTTTCTTGTAGGACATCATGTTTCTATTCCCATTCTGTTATAGCTCACAATCAGATTGATTTGATGCATACTACCTTATGATGCTAGTATTTTAAAACCATATGTTAAAATAGACGTATAAAAAAAATCTGATTTATAGTTCTTGCTCTGTTTGTTCCTCCTGTGAGCCTAAATATAGCTTTCTCTCTGTAGTAATTTACACTGATAGCAAAGCTTGTCAGTGGAAGAAAAAGGCCTAAGATATTAAACATTTTGAGGCAACATGTGGCAAATAAGATGCTATTGAAGCTAGCAAGTATGTTAAATGCCATGGAACGTAAACAGAAACTACAGGCCCTTTTCCTTTCTGGTCCGTAGGGGAGGCACAAGCACGGCACAGATCTGTGGATTCTGTCTTCAGCAGTGCTCAGAGCAGCACATCAACTCCAGCGCTCACGTGTACCCCAACGGGGATTTGCTGTCATCTGAGGGGACCTGCTTTCACTACCTCAGTAAGTCCAAAATTAACGGGAAAATAAGGGGCTGATAACCAAAAGGCATCAATCTGAAACTATAATAACACTAACTGGTTTAAAGGAAAAACTAAATATCAAAAATCCCTTTCAGGGAGAAAATATGGGAGGAGTTGTTTGTGTTTTGAAATGTTATTTTGGGGGGAGATTATATATCTGACAGTGGTGCATTACTGCCTCAGCAGAGTGACTCCCACTTGTGAGCACCTTTTGCTGCATCAGGACCCGACCCCTGGCGCTTGCTGGGGCCATTCCCAGTGCATGGCTGCGAAGGGAGGGCACAGCCACCCTGCCGTGTCTCCTGGGCTGGGACCCCAGCCCCCGGGTTTGAGAGCAGCTGGGTGCAGGCAGGCAGATGCAGGGCTACCTGTGCTTGTTTAGTGCCTGCTCCCTGCAGGCACCACGCGGGGAACTGAGAGGCAAAGACGTCCTGCGAGTGTCCGTTTCAGCTCAGCCTAATTGGCTGTGGCCTTTCAATCAGGCACTTCATGAAGACACTTAGGAGTGCGCCTGCTGCTCTTCTGCATGGGCAAACTGGAGATGATTCAAGCCACAGGTTAAGAAGGGATGGGCCACCCCACTGCCATAATCAGCCCTCATCAATCACCACGTTCAGCGTGGACACAGAAAGGCTGGAGTGCGGCTAACAAGACTTTGTCAGTTAAAAGCTAGAGCTAAAGGTATCACAAGTGTTAAAACACTCTATTTACTATACGTGAAGGTAAAGCAATCTATATCCCAATCGCTGGAGTCATTTGAGGCGCACGGGTTGCTGACAAATGTGGATGGACAGATATGTAAAGATGATGCGTCATGAGCTCTGTTGATGAGTTTACAGCAGAAGCCTCTGAATTCACATCAAATGTGTCAAAGGGTGACAGAACTACATCACACAAACTCTGGCAGTTTAATTTGGTGTCAGCTATTAGTGTTGACTTTCAGCACTATTGCCGCTCAGTGTTTCTGCCAGCAAGGTGACATAGCCTCACAGATTGCTAAATTTCTTTGTTGTAAGAAATAGGGTTTGCTCACTGCACAGTAGTCCTCTAATAGAGGAAATCCAGAAGGTCAGAAAACTATTTTTCCAGGCTGCACTACTCCATTTTGTGACCTAGACTTTTCATTACATTATTTTTGGTTAAGTATTTGATTGTGTCACTACACAGAGAAAACATCTGTATCTCATGTTTTCTAATTATTCTCAGTTGTTTGGAAAGGTCTTATTCATGTTATGGGCTCTGCTCAGCAATGTTGGAATTTACCAGATGCACTGGAGGATGGTGAAAGTGTGGAAGGCTTTGAGAACTGAATTTTCTATTCAGAACATTTTTCAAGGCAAAGTGGTGTTTTTAATATGTTTTGCTGATGAAACGCTTCTTTTGGAGATGGTTTGGGAGACTGGAAATAGACCCAAAATGGAAACATTACAGCTTCCATTTCTTCTGTCCCTTCTTAGCTATTGTTGCTGAGCCTTGCAAAGGATTGGAAAAAAGAGGAATAATATGGAATAAAAGAGGGACAAGTGGGAAAACAAAAGCTACACTACTGGAGAACAGAAAAGATCTTAGGGGAAATACATCCAAACCCCAAACATTTCAAAATGTGTTATGTAAAACAGTTTTCTTCATCAACAGAACGGGGTGGGCAGAAAGAGCAGTCGCATCCTCTAGGAAGACTTAAAATGGTTGGTATCCAATTGCATTTCTTTAAAAATGTCCAGTGTGAACACCCAAGTGTGACCACAGACATACCCAGACACCCTGCTCCAGGAGTGCCTGCCAGGCTCACCGCGGGGGGGGTGGGCTCCGGTGCTCCCAAAGCTGGAGATGAGAAAATACAGCTCCCGTTGCAATGGGATTGTTTAATACATACGCTCTATCATTCACCAGCGTAAGTTTAAGCAGCACATAAGCCACTTTGACACAGCAATATATCATTCAAAAACAAAACCTGTGCACTCTGTACCGGGCATTGGCGGATGGATAGCTCATCAGAGGGAGAAAGTCTTTCATCAGCTGCCTTTCACCGGGTGATGACAATAATCATTTCAACACAGAGTACACAACCTAGAGTGATGAAGGCAGCAGAACACATCTAGCCTGATCTCTTTAATACCAAATATTTTAAAAACCTGCAAACATTTGTCGGAGTGGTTCAGCACAATGCCTGAGCTATAGGAGAAAAGGTTACATTTATTAAAAGAAGAGCCAAGAAAAAGGAAGACAAACTGCCTGTGACAGAAAAGCATGGCTTGTGCTGCATTCAGCTCCGACCATGCTATAGTAACTTCACACTGGACGATGTCAGAAGGCCAAAAATAACTTTACAGCTTTTAGCATCTCATCCAAAACCTATCAAAATGAGTGTAAAGCTCCCCTATATTTCAGTAAGCTTTGGCCTGGTACGCCGCAGTTACATCAACCACGTGCTGTTCTACACAGCGGTATGCAGTCCTTAGGCTGTGCTTGTCCTCAGGGCGTAGCAAAACGCTGGATAAAGGTGGTCAGCATCGCTCCCGCAGGTTACTGAGCAAGAAATGGATGCAGAGCAGTGAACTTGCTTGACTGAGGTCACCCAGAAGATTCAGAGCAAAGCCACGTCTGTAAACAGAAAAGCTTTGAGCCCTTAGGTAGCGTTCAGGTGCGTTTGGGTTGGTTCCAGCCACAAAACAAGCTGCCAGGTCTGGAGAGGCCAAGTGTTGTGTTATTTGCTGGTAGCTCACAGGTTTCATCTGTTTGCGGTCCCATGGGAGAAGTGCACATAGATACCTCCCAACCACAGCACGAAGGACACCTTTAGAGCTCAAGGACAGCCTCCTGCTTGTCCCCTCCGTTCCAACAGCCCACATGAGAAGGAGGTAAAGGCGTCATCCATCTTCTGTGCTAACCAGTAAAGGACTAGGAGCATGGGAGGAAAGGCTGCATGATGGGACATGGGGGCATGAGCTTTCTCTGGCATCCAGAGCCAGTGGTGTGCAAGAAAGAACAGCCTGTCACGAGCAGGAGTTAGCTTCTCAGCATCTGAAGGGAACTGAGTGGAAATGCACACATACAGCTCCCAGGACATATTTTTTCTTTCATGTGAAATACAAATAATGTCCCAAAGAAACCTGTTTGCATTCAAGTTAACTGGCAATGAGTAAAATTCAGGTTCTTGATGACCCTCTGGCAAGTAGGAGTACCTCAGCAAGACTGGAGATAAAGCCCTAAAATAAAGCAAAATGATGTCTTTGAGCTTCTCTAAGGATTTCTTTACCGTGTCATCTATATACAAACCTGTTCTCTGCTCAGCAGCAGGAGTTTCTCATTTTCTGTATTCAACACAGAGCTTTTACTAAAAATGCTCAGTTAAAAAGTCTCCTAAAAGCACAGTTAAAAATGGATTAAGAATGAATTAGTATATTAACATGCTGGTCAGCAAAAAAAAGAGATGGAGAAGGGCATAATAAACAAGACAATAGGAAGAAACAAAGCTAATTGCCAGCCTGGGAAAGCCATGCGGCACATTCCTAGTAAGCTGTCTGTCTTAAACCCTCTGGATCAAAAAGTGATTAATCCTACAGACAAATGTAGCCTTGATGGTAGAGATACGCAAAATCCCCTAAACAGAGCAATGCAGTGTTATACTTACTGTTCTGAAGGCCTCAATTAAAGGGTCTTTAGCTCCAGCCTTTCCCATTACGTTCCCTGATGTACCAAGGAGCCCCCTCCTTGTGGCAGCCCACTCTGAGCCTCAAAAAACGCTCTCGGCAGTGCCCGACGCTGCTCAGGCAAGCTTTAGCTCTCCCTCGGCAGTGCCCTTCCCTTCCCTAGGGCTGAACTAGCCACCCCAGCACCCCAGCCGGCGCGGGGAGGAGCGGGCGCCTCAGCATCACCCACTACCCCATGTCCTCGCTGGTCCCCCAGCCAAGCAGCCCTGCGGCTGGTCCCGGTCGCTGGCAGGCGTGCGGGCAGGGGCAGGGTGCGGGGCAGCAGCAGGGGTGTAGCAACACGGACGGGGCACCGGCATGAGCAGGGGCACAGGCAGCTGGAGGCGGCTTCTCTTCAGCCTCCAAGAAAACCCGAAGTGAGAGCAACAAGGACAAGGGAAGCAAAACTAGGGGTGTTTCTCCGGTGTCGTTTCTACCCAGAGTCACAGAATTCTAACCCTGCATTTCTTGCCTGTAAGGGCCACGTGTCCGTGGGACAGGAGCAGGCGACGCTTGCTGGCATGTGGGGGGTTGTCCCCAGGAGGGCACAGAGCCTGGCCCCAGTCTGAGAGGAAGAAATCCCCAGCACTGCCCCAGCTCAGGCACAGGAGCAGCACTTGGGAAGCCTGAACAGACCAGGACTGCCTTCGCTGCGCTAGACCTGGCTCCTTGTTGCAGTCGCACGTTATCTTGTGCTCAGCTCTAGTCATCAAACCGTGCTAAGCAAAAACATTTTCTACAGTGCTCTTCTGATCTCTGACTTTCATTTTGTTATCTCCAAGGCTACCTCCATAAACATTCTCTTTGTGTGTTTGCATGCTCTGCTAATATTAGCAAGCTAGCTGCCCTGGGCAGCCCTGCGGAGCCCACACTGGCTGGCTGTGGGGTGCCAGCTGCCCCGAGCTGCTCCCCTGCCATGCACGGGCTCCTACCACCGTCCCGAAACCTGGACCTCTGCCTGGAAATGCCACCCGAAAACAAATTGCATCTGGTTGGACAGAGCTCGCTGAGAGCGCTTTTTCTACAAAAAAAAAACTTTTTTTGAAACTTAGCCTATTTTTGATGTTTTCTAACATTTTTTGTGGGTTTGTAAGATAATACCAAACTCCTGAAAGCTACACTTTAGGGATCAAAAGATCTCAGGTTAAATGCAGTTGAACAAAAAAAACCTCTCAAATTATTTACATGTTTAAATGAATATCTGAATTTAGAAGAAAAAGAGATATTTTCTGGAAAATATTGGGAAAAAAAACCCAACCAAGCTATTTCCCTGTTTAGAAAACACAGAGAACTTTTTGACTGTTGGAATTTTTTTTACTCAGCACATCTCCTTTCTACTTTATTACACACTGTGTTAAGTGAGTCCTTTCAGACTCTTCAGTACATCACTGGTACAATGCACTAAAAGGCTTTAGAAAACACATCACACTAAAAGTATGGGTGCTAGGAAATGTTCTAGGCACTATACAGCAAAACACAGGACTGAAAGTCCGTATCAAAACCAGCCGTCAGTTAAACAGGTTGGTGCCTCGCCAAATCCCAGCCTCCGGGCTCTGGCCCTGCCGTTGGGTGCTGGGTGAACGCTGCCGAGGGGTGCGCAGCCACATAACAAGACGCACCGGGAGCAGGCACAGCCGCCGTGGGCAGCACGCACCCTTGCCAGAGCCACCAGGGCAAACTGCAGCCACACTGTGGGCATGGGACGGTTGGAGCTGCCTGCACCCCCCCATGACCCCACAGCCTCGCGCCCGAACCACCAGCAGCACCAAGGCTTCTCCCACTGTGGTCCTGCAGCGGTGGCGGCAGGGGAAGGTGTTTGCTGGTGGTTCCAGGCCGCCTCGGCTGCCTCTTGCAGTTATCCCCAGTGTTAAAGAAGTGCTCAAAACAGACTTTCTAATACGGTGAGTGGAAACACAGAAACGTGAGGGAAGTGTAAGCAAGCACCTTCGTTGATCGAAGACTTAGGACGTGAGTTACCTGGCCGTGCTAGCGCTGCTCAGAAATAGGAGTCTCATTATGTCCGAGTCCAGGGGGCTTGAGCAGACACCCACCAAAATGGGGACAACCTGCCCTGTGCATTTGATGCCGACACAGAAGGTAGTTGGTGTGAAACAAACATATCGTTCAAACGTTTCACTCCGTTTACCAACCAAACCCAGAATTCCTACCCGTGTAAGATCCTTTGCTCTGTGCAGCACGAAAGCCTGAACTTTCCTGCAGCGCTGTGCTATTTCACATCTCAAACACTGCTCATCTACTGAACCAACTGGAAAAGACGGTGGTTCCCAGGGGAGGAGGGCAGGGAGTGAATACCTTCCTGACCCCTACAGTTGCTCATTTTATGCCGTGAAACATGAAATTTGATTACTCTTATCATTAGCTTAGCTCACATAGCTACAAATGTTATTAGTAGCCATAAAATTATCGAGGCCCTTTTAAAATCCATTTTTAAAGAGTGTGTGACATGTGTTAGCAGATCTGAAATCCTGATTTCAAATACCCTCACTCGAACATCAGAAACAAAATGTCGAGCTAAGCAACAGTGACAGGGCTTGAGGAGCGCTAATGAAGAGTGGTGCCATTGCCTAAGAGAAACATTACACATTATTAACACATTAGCCCACTAAGGCACTGTGCCAGCTGTAATAAGCAACCAATTTGGCATGCTAACTTAGATACACAAGGCCATTCAGAAAATCTTCCTCCATTTTTTTCCTCCCCGGTGGACAAACACATGGTGCAACCTGTTCCCATCTCGCTAATGCCCAGAAAATCACTGCCTAGCTGTGCCCCAGTTCCTGCGCACGCTTGGTCACTGCACTGTTAATACTTTGACACCGATCTTTCTGATGCAAGGCCCAGTTCACAAATTGGCTACATATATTATCCGTGCATGGGAGTGTGGGAGGGATAAATCATATTCATTATTCACATTCATGAAATTCCAAACACAGGGGAAGTACTGATGGTGTCCTTGGGGAACTAGAAACAGCTTGTCAGAGATATCCAAGTAAAAGGGGTGCAAAATCAATTATGAAAGGAGGTGTTTCCTGCTCTAACAAGCTAATTACTGTACATCAAGTCACAAAGGGAAAACTGATGCTTTTTATTTTTTTAGTGGAGGTGCTGTCAGATTAAATCAGCTTGGAAGGATGACTGAGTTTAATGTATTCCCTCAGCTGATGCTCTCTTTAACACATTTACATATGCAAACATGCTAATATTCTGTCAGAATCCGTGAACCTAACAAAACGGTAGGCAGGACCTAACAAAATGGTTATGTGACCCTACTCCTGCAGCTTATTTACGTCATTTACATACGCTGGTAACTCCAGCTCAAACTGAGAGTGATTGGCTCGGGACTCACTGCTGGGAAAGCAGGAGCATCTCAAAGGGGAAATGACACATCCCTGCTGCTGGAAGGATCCATTTTAGGAGGCAAACCAAACGTATAAATTGCTAATGAACTACCCCTTCCTGTCCAGCACAGCTAGCAAAACTACAGATGGTCGACTCCCCCTGGGATAAGAAATAGGTGAAGATGGGGTATTTGTCAGATAGCTTCCAGGTTATCCGCCAGGAGCAAACAGCCGTGTCCTGCTGCCTTTTCCCCAGCAGGAATCAGAGCAAGGGGTATTTGCTGCCTGCCTCTCCCAGCCCCTCGGCCAGCCCGCACCCAGCAGGGCTCCCCGGCTTTCCTCGGGGCTCCTGCCCCAGTGCTCGCCTCGGACGAATGTGCTGCTTTGTCTCCAGCGTTCTCTGCCCTTCCTTACAGACCCACCAGCCTCCAAAAGCTAGCAGTCAGCAAAAGCTCCCTGTGCACACAAGTCTGCACCGGGCAGTGATGCTTACCTGTGCTGGGGTCGAGGCGCTAATGTTTCCATTTGCTGCTCTCCAAAAGATTAATTGTTTTCATGCAACCGTCTGCACTGGAGGCCAGGGGTTACACCCTGCCCACAACAATACCGTGTAGGAGCAAATACCCGAGAGCAGCGTGCAGATGAAGGCTTGCACCTCTCAGGCATCCGGCTGCTTCCCAGGGCAATTCTTTCCGCAGCATCAGGGCCGGGTGGCTGGGAGGATCTGCGTTCCCTGAATGCCCAAGAGCCCCGGACCGCAGGCACCACCTGCTCCCTGCCTCTGCCAGCAAGCACTGGCCTCAGGGCAGTGCCAGGGGCCGCAGAAGCTGCCGGATCAAGGAATGGTCACCTGCCCACAGGACAGAGAACCAAACCCCATCTTAGGTTTCACCAACTCATTGGAGCAGGCTCAGCAGAAAGCACCCCAGCGTTTTGGCTGGGCTCTCCAAAGCCGACGGCCAAACCCCTCGCAGACAAACGGCTTTCCAGGGAAAGGCGCGGGCTGCGCTCAGTGCCTGCTGCAGCGCTGCTGGCCGGCATTTGCAGGCTCCAGCGTGATGGCTGCATCCAGCTGTGTCAATCTGTTTCCACCTCTGAGCTGACTATAGCTGAAAGACAGATGACCTGTTATATATTTTCTTACCTTTAACTATTCCCACATGATCGGAGTGTTTCTGGGATACAGATAATAGGTCCACTCTTGAAGTCTTTATCAGGGCCAGGTTGTCGCTGGTCCCTGCAACACCAGGTGTACAGGGGAAGATTAGAAAGAGCAATCAGATTTCCATTTGCTCAGAGCAAAGGCAGGATAAATTTCTGTTCTTAGAGGTAGTAACAAGCTGCTTTCCACTGTATTCAATGGGCAAAGCCTTGCTCTAAAGGAGCTGGAGCATCTCCCACTGCACACCGCCCACCCGCAGAGGAAGCCAGGAGAGAAGGCTGCATTTTCCAGAAGGTGTTTCAGCTTGGACACTCTCACATTGCTCCTTTGAAAGAGGAATGTAATCAAGCTCCTTATTCAAGCAAATCTCCCAGCATAGCTCCACCTAAGTGCAAAGGGAGTAAGGATTCACAAAACAGTCCAAGATGAGCCAGATTTCTGTTTATTTGCCTGTTGTCTTCTCTCCTACTGAATAAGCATGGGCAACACTAGGGAAACCATGTCATTCATAAAGTGGATGGATGTCCTTGAAGCTGTTCAGCTCCTTCTTGAGGAAAATGCACAACCTGTGTCTTACACTCAGATGGATTCACTCACTTGTGGAATTTATCCCTTGATACCATTGTCTGACACAGGCTTTCCTTCACACACACATCTGCAGACAGCAATTTCCTATTACAGATGCTGCCCATCACCTCCATGTTCCTTTCTTCCACTCACAAGGAATTCAGATGTAGGCACTTCAGAGCAAACTGGGATAGCCAAGGGACTCTGGCCCCAGCTTGTCTGCAGTTGAGCCTAGACCCGAAGGAAAGGCCTTGCCGAGAGGGCAGAGGCTGGCCAGCAAGCCTGGCCAGCACCCACACCACCAAGGCCAAAGGCACGCTACACAACGGAGCCCTTTCCTCCTGGCTGCATTTTCCTGGTGCTCCCTGGCAGTGCTCCTCACAGACAGAAAGGGGAACAATGCTAATGATGAGGGGCAGTCCCCATAGGGACGTGAGGTGGCTGAAACCTCCAAAAATTCAGCCCAAAGCAGCATGCATGCTTCCAGGCAGATGGGAGCTAATGTTGTCAGCTGCACTGTGCAAGAGCAAGAGGGAAAATGGAAAATTAAGGGAATGTGAACTCCTGGACGTTTCAAATCCTGCCTGGATTTGCTGGGCAATGTCCGCTTGCTCCTTCGTGGCTGGAGCAGATGAGTTGGGCCTCTGGGGGCTCTCGAAGAGCCTGTGTTGGCCCCACATGCTAAGATGCACTCTCCAGTGAAGTCTGTCTCCTCAATAAAGGAGAAGATGGAGACATCTGCTGGGAAGCTGTCAGGTTTATTAGATACATGAGGGTTTGGGGACGGAGCAGCAAGAAGATCTCAAGGAATCTGAGCTCAAAGAAATAAAGGCAACTTCAAAAGGCACAAGCAGACCAGCAGTATCGCTTAACAACAATAATTTTTTGCTGGCAATACAATTGAAAACACCTGAGAATCAAATCAGGATTCAACCTATCCCCCTGCCTGGAATTGCAGCTGCTATTGATTCTGGGCGCTAGATCTTAGGAAAGCTCCTCTGTAAACTCCTGACACTGGCCATTACAAGCGATCCCAGATGTGGAAGGATTTATGGGATCCCCACACTTTAAAATATGAGCAGATTAAAGACTGTGTGAATTCTCAAGCTAGAGGGAGATAGCGCTCGGCTGCTCCGCTCTCCTCGGTGCCAGGGTGTCACAGCAGTGCCACTGGCTGGCAGGGACACAGTGGCCTCAGCCTGGGGACCATGGAGCTGTGGCAGCTCATGGAGTGCCCCGAGGCATCCACAAATGTGGACTGGGAAAAAGACTTCTATAAATGCTGTATTGCAATCTATGTGAAATGGCTTAGCATCTCTATCAGGAAATGGAGTACACATCACAAGTCACCTGCGGTTAATAGTCCTTACCCAGGAGAGCTCTTTCTCATGACTTGAACTACCTCGCATGGCACAGAGGCATGTCATGGCAAGAGGCGTGACCCCTTTGTCACCCACTGGAGGAGCCCGGGTGCTGGGACAATGCTGTAACCCGCTGGAGTTCCCACATGCCCCGCCTCAGCATTGTGACTTTTCCTTTCAATTTCATCCCACAGCTCCCATCCAGGGATCCTGTGGCAGAAATGGGAAGGCTGAAGGACGGAAACAGTATTTGTAGCCTTTGAAAAGCAAAAAAAACCCCAAAAACTGGTCCACCTTCCACCCAGCTCAGTTCCCCTAATACCATGGAAACAATTTGCATTGACTCAAGTTAGGATGAAATCAGCCCCTTCATGCTGCCAGAACAAATGAGGCTGTTTGCACTGGTAAATACCAGGTCAGCCGCCTCCAGAGAAGGTAGCTTTTCTTCTGTGGCAAAAGGCAGGAGTGTATCTCCTCACTGTGTATACCTGTCAGTATCACTGCAAACAGCAGCACAACTAAAGGCAGGTTGAGGCCATACAATTTCCTTGTTATTTGTCTTTAACAAAACACTAGTCTTTAAAGTAATTAAAACTGACCTGCTTGGAAAGCTGGGTGCGCAGCCATTTGGAGGGGTTTGATTTTGGACAGTGAGTACAGCAAAGCTAGCTGCCAGCTTGTGTTCACACACATCTCCGAATTGTCTGTGAGGTCTCAAAACTAATGATCAATATGTTGTCTGTGGTGGTAAACAGACATTTTTAAAAGATTCCTGCTTCATAGTCCACAGAAGAATTTGATTTCCATGCCTATTAAATAATGATAGATTTTATGACAGCAAATGTAAGATCTATCATGTGACTGGGATTAACTTTTGCTGATAATCCAATATCTGACCCTGTAGCAAAGTAACTAGTGCTTTGCATCTCTGGTGCAGCATCCATCCCTCTTTTGCAGCCTGAGCTTAGGGCAGTCTCCCCGGCTGGATCTTCCCTTTCCCCAGCACCTTACCAGGCTGCTGCCAACTTGTCCTGGGCAAGGGAGAACAAGTGAGCACAAAAATACACCACCAGCCCCTGCATTTCTAAATAACTGGAGGATGAGGGTGGGAGGGAAGCTACCCAGATATGCAGGATCATTCCGGAACATGATTTCCTGTTCTTGTGTCTAGGGATTGATGTCAAGTCCCTGTTCACTCTCAGGTAATGACAACCCAGTTATTCCCATACTTTCTTGACACACCTAGCACGATATGAGCCTTCACCTTATCGTGGCACACTCTGTGCTCAGGCAGGGCGCTGTCGCGTGGGGCTGTGAGCCCTGGCTGTGAGGTGGCACAGGGTGCCAGCCTGAGGGGGGTACCAAAATGCCAGCACACCCTTCCTTAAAGAAGAACTTCACTTTTTGCTAGCAGGTGAGAGACAGAGTCAGAATAAGTAACCATAAGCTTCTCATTAACAAATTAACAGAGCTCAAAACCAGAAAGGCAGCTTCCCAAGGCCTGACCCATTGGGTGAGTGGCACAGCTGCCACACAAATGCTTTAAAACTGCCAGACAAGCCCAGCTGAGCTGTTTGAAGCCCCACAGACCCCTGCACCACTGAGTGACATTTTCTTTTGCTCCTCCAGCCTCCAAGGTGAATACCTTGTAAAATTGTTCCAGCCAAGGGTGCCAAACAGCTGCTCAAGCCCTTCAGAAAAACCAAGGCTCTGCAATCATTAACAAGTACTTGTGACATGCTGCCTCATTGAAAGAGAAAACTACTCCCCTTCAGCAGCAAACGGTAAGTGTATCAAACAAGAAAACTTATCAGATGTTGATGTCATGAGGGGTATATAATCTGTCCTCAGAAATAAGGCCATGGGGGTTCTCTTAGTAGGTACTATCCTACTGGAATGATAAACATGAGCTTGCATGAGGCGGAGGAGCCAGCTCCCGTTGAAAGTGGAAACTCATTCTTCGTCGCCCTAATCCCAAGTCAGGAGTCTCTCCCTCTCTGAATATATGTGAAATCTGCTCCAGGACAAACAGCGCTGGTGTTGGATGGTGTGACCAGAGACCCTCTCAGAGCTGGAGCACAGTGTTAGCATCCTCCTAGCCAGAGCAATGCTGTGTCTCTGCATCCACTTAGCTTCTTAGCATGCCCAAATCGAGAAGGCCATCAGGGAGGCTCTCAGAAATGAGTCAAACACTACAAGATCCCCCCCTTTTGCACTCACTCAGCTCCCCTGAGAGAGGAAGGAGCAGGGAATGGGATGCTCAGATTGCCCCAGCCACTTCTGGGGCAAACATTTACTTTAGATTAAGTGGCATGTAAAGAAGAGTGGAGCCTTCTCTGGCTGGCTGAGGGTTGATAGTTAAATATTTATAATGTCCAAATTAGCATAGTGAAAGCTCAATTCATCAATTTGTTCTGGTCTGTTTGTAAGAAGGGGAAGGGGTATCAGGCACCCCGCAGGAGATGCAGCCGTAGGTGGGCAGGGCATGCATTCTGCCTCCATCAGGGCTCCACAGTGTGGCTCCCTGCTGGCACCGAGACCTGTTGCCCTGGCTTAGCCCTTTGGTGGAGTTCGGGAAGAGGCTGGCCACGGGGCAGGGCTGTGGGGATCTCTCCTCTTCTCCAAACCCAGTGCCAGGGGAGCAGCCCCAGGCCGCCAGGGGGGCTGCAGGGAGCAGCACAGCCAGGCAACACCAGCCTGGGGCTGCCCACACGGGGCCGAGGAGGGTGCGGGATGCCCTGGAAGGGTTAAGGCTTTTCAGGCCAAAATCCCCCAACAGAAGGCAGGGTCAGCTTCGGAGCTGAAATCTAAGTGCTAATGACGGATGCCCTTCACCCCTCCGCTGCCTGCAAAGGAGAGTGCCCTGGATGAGCTGGGGCCAGAGAGCATTTAACATTTGAACTTTTTCTCGTCTGCAAGGCAGCAGGCCGTTGTGCACAGGGTCGCTGACCCCCAGCCCCGCTCCCCACAGCCCCTCAGCTGCCTCCCAGCCCTAATTGAATGACAGATGGTCAGCGGCAGGGAGAGGGCAGGAGCAGGGCCCCACGTCCCTGGCGGTCCTGCCCACACACCCCCCGCGCCGGCTGCCCCCGAGGCTGCGTGGCACCACTGCCCAGCCCAGCACATCGATGGGGACGGGGCAGCGGGCAGGGCTGGGCGTGGGGTGCTGCACTGGGGAGCCCTGGGGGGCCAGCCCAGCCCCAGCACCTCACCCATTCTTCCCATCCCTCTGCCATGCAACAGAACATCACTACATCCGTGATACCAGACCGGGACGGAGTGGCCAAGGCCTCCCGCTGCTCCTGGCAGTGCCAGAGCCGGGGAAGGCGAGGAGCTGGGCTGAGCCGCTGGGATGTGCGGCAGCCGCAGGGAGCCCAGGTACTGCGGCCAGCCCCTTCCCCTGCCTGCTCTCTCCCCCTGCCATGCCTCAAGCCGGGGGTGCTGGACATGTCCTGCCCTGAGTGGAGGATGCCACAGGTGACAGCAGGGGCCTTACTGCAACCGCACAGGGGCCTGTGGAAGTGGCCCTTGGTGGGGCCAGAGCCTGCCCCTGCCTCCTGCCCGCCGCCCTGCTGACTGCCTTCCAGGCAGAGCCAGGCAGGCCTGGGTGGCCCTGCGGGGGCAGGGGCTGTGCCCCCCGGCTGCCGAGCGCAGCCCCCGCTGGAGCCCGCTGTCCCTTTAACAGGGAGCCGTGATTCCCACAATTACTGGGATTACAAGGAAAGGGTTATCGATTTGCAGCCTGCACTGTGTGATCAGCGCCCGGGAGGCCCCCCCGGCCCACCTCTCCTACTGTAAGCACGAAACCATTTATAAATGTTTTATTTCACTGATCGCCTCACCCTGGCTGCATAATAATAACCCCAGCAGCGCAGAGATATATTCTCTCCACTCCCCCTCTCCCCGCGCCCGCAGCCTGCAAAAGGCACCAACGTGATATGCAGCAGCCCCTGATTTGTGTGTATGTTTTAATTACCGCCAGAGAAACCTGTACACAAGCATAAAAAAGGGTGAGGGAAAAGGAGAGCAGGCCCAGACGGCACAGGCAATGGCAGCCTAATGCACCGCTGGCTGACAGCGACTTCCGCTCAGGCACCTTCTCCAGATCGAACCCTTCGATTGTAACTGAACCAATTTGCATACTGATTCCTCTCATAGCCTCCCGATCCATAACCAGCCAGGCAGCTATTCAAATGCAAGTAGCATCCCTAAATGCAAGGCTAGACTGACCAAAATGCGCTGTCCAACAAGCAGAAGGAGAAGGAAAAAAAAAAAAAAAGGCCTTGATTATTATTTCTATTTTTTGTTCCTTTTAACCTTTAAAAGGTTTAGCTGGAAGCTGTTTGTTTATGACTGGGGATGTAAGGGAGAGAATTGATCCTGGACTGGACTTAAAGATGGAGCAAAATGGGGCGCTGGAGAGATTTTTCGTTGTGGGGTTTTTGGTGTGGTGTTTTTTTGGTTTTTTGGGGTTTTTTTTACTTCCTATTTTTATTTTTACCAAAGCCACAAACTGAGGCTCTCTGGGGGGGAAAGAGGGTCTGTCCTCTCTCCCACTCCCCACCTCCACCAAAAGCAGCTCAGCTCCTGCAGACCCGGGGAAGACACAAAGTGCTGGCAATGCTTCTGCCTCTGGTGCGTGTTGGGCTGATGAAGAACGTGTAATTCTGGCTGTAAATTCTTCCGTTTAAGTTGGTCCAATAAAAGATCTCTCCTACACCTTGTGAGGGTTTGGTGCTTTATTTTTTAACGGGACTGGCGTGGCAGCCACGGCAGTTGCTTTTTTTTTTCTTCTTTTTCTTCTTTTTCTTCTTCTCGTTCTCATTTGAAATTATGCAGATAGATTTTTTTTTTTTTTTTATGATTTTTCTCCTCCTAGGGGGCAAACCTAGGAGGTGAGCCCGCAGCGGATGCCCGTCCCGGCGGCGTGCGGCGGACGGCGCGGTAAGCGTGCCCAGCGGGGCACGGAGCGGGCGGAGGGCCGCGGGCGGGGCGGGGCGGGGCGCAGCGGCCGCGGGCGCGCAGCGGGCGCGCAGCGGGCGGGCCGGCGGCGAGCGGGGGCCGCAGCCTGCCCCGCGCCCGCGGAGCGGGGTTCGGGCGAGCGAGGGAGGGAGCCTTGTCCGGCGCCTCCGCGCCCGCGGAGCCGCTGCCGCTCCCCGGCGTGGGGCCGCGGCTGGGACCGGCTCGTTCGCCGCCCGCCGCCGGGCCCCTTCCCACCGTCCGCGCCCGCTCCGCCGCCGCGCAGCCCGGCGCAGGCAGCGGCCGCAGCCCGCCGGCGCGTCCGAGGCGAGAGCGGTCCCGGAGCTCCGGCAGCCTCCATGTTTGGGGCTGCTCCTTGCTAAATTCAGCGTGAATGGCCCCGAAATCGATCCCGATAATTTCCTGCTAACCAGGGCCCCGCTTGTGCTTTAGTCGGGATGGAGAGCGGTACCACGGCTCTCGCGGATCGGGGGAATCGATTGCGGGCTGGTTTCTCCGCAGGTTCGTGCGCTGTAGAGACCGGTCGCACGGATGCCTGAGCGTGTGTCCGCCGTGTCGCTGTACACAGGAAAAAATGATGGAGAGACGGAGATACTTTATTATTTAGCGACAGCTAAGGGAAAGGTTTTAGATGCCGTGGAGCGGGCTGGCTCCGCGTCTCTCTAAAATTCCCATTTGCCTCGGGCTACGACCTGTTATTTGACCTTTAGACACCCCCGAAGATGGCAGTTTTCCTTTCAAAATAGTAACAGAGCGGAGCGGTGGCTGCGCCGAGCGGAGCCGGCCGCGGGGCGCGCAGACCTCCGGGGTATGAGGCGGGAGCAGGGGGGAGCCCGGGGGGACACGCGTTCATTCCGGCTTCATTTGAAGACATTTGATGGTTGTAGATCTTTCTCTGGTTTGTTGCATCACCACAGCTCACCCCTTAAAACAGTAATTCAAGATGTAAGTAAAAGTGTTTTCATTTTTATTGATCCCGCTAACATCTTTCATTACCCAACACGTAACCACAACAAATGATTGCTCATTTGATACGGAGAATTTTATCGACGCTCTCCCCGGTCGGGGCGCGAATCCTAAATCCCGGCGACGCGAGAAGCGGAGAGGCGCGGTGCTGCGCGGCCGCGGAGCGGGGCAGCTGGGCGCTGCCTGAGCCCCGCGGGCCCCGGCTCCGTGCCCGCCGGCCCGGTCGCTCCCGGGGCCGCTGCCGGGGTGCCCGTTGGCGGGGCCGGGCGGGGAGGGCAACGCACCCCCGCCTGCGCCGGGCCCGACGGCGCGCACGGGGCCGTCCCGGTGCCGCGGCGTGCAAGGGCTGCCCGCGGGGGGGGTGTGCCCGGCCGCCCCCGCCCGTCGATTTCGTTCCCCCGCAACCAAACCAACAAGTAGCGGGGCGGGGGACCGGCCCCGCCGCCTTGGCAGCGCTGGGCGGCCAGCCCGTCCTCTCGCCGTCCCTTTGGCTTTCCCCCTTTTTTCCCCAGAACGCCAAATAAATAATTTTTAAAAAAAAAAGGGGGGGGGGGGGAGGGGGGTGCATTTTGCTTCAAAAAATGCAAAGAGAATTCAACAGACCTGTGCGGTTAATAGGGGACAGCAGGCGATTCGAAAGGGCGGGTGCTGTTTCATTTACACGGTGCCTTTCAGCTACCGGCGTGAAAGGTTTTACGGCCATCAAATAAATGCTACTATTTTAACTCTCTTTGAGAATATTATTTTTGTCCTTAATACTAGAATGGAAGGCAAGTTTATGAGGGAGAGGCTCGAATAATTGGTTTCGATGCAAGAGACCTACAGTGAAATTAAACTAGGTGGCTCCTTTATTAAATGATTTTCGGTCTTCTCTGGTTTTATGAAAATAAAAGGCAGCACTTTGTCATTTTTAACAATGTAAGTAGCCAATAAATCTAATTTTCACATTGATTTCTGTAGGAATTAAGTGATATCTACACTATCTGCTGTGAATTGTTTTTGGAAACAAGTGCGAGTTTCTCCTGGCGGAAGCTGTTTCTAAAAATAATAATTTGAAAATTTAAAAAAAAAAAAAAAACCTGCTTAAAGACAGCAGCTTTTCAAAGCATTGAAAAAATGTTACCTATGAGCTTGACTGTGCATATCTGAGACGGTATCTAGACAAAGCATTTTATAAAATGTGTGAAGACAGGCACTGGAGAGCATTGTGCGGGAAAATGTCTAATAGGAATTAATTAGAGCGGGGAACAGCTTATGGAGCCCTGGGTCTGGCACCCGGGTAAGGGGAGCAAAAAAGGAGAAAATGAAAAGGAGGGGGGGAGGAGGAAAAAAAAAAAGAAAAAAAGAAAAAAAAAAAAAAAGATGAGCGACTATATTCGCTCATACATGTAACTAATAAAGACCTCAGCCCAGAAACCCAGGGCGCTGCGAGCAGCCCTGCCTGATTAAAATGTGTCCCTGCCTTAATTGATAACTCAGGGCCACGTGCTGCCTGCGCGGGCAGGTGCCCTTCCCGGGGGCTGGCGGAGCGTCACCTCGGAGCCACCGGCGGGGCTTTTAATAGCACCTTTCCCTAAATAATAAACCAGATTAATAGTGTTCGCTGGAGTGCTATTGATCCCTATTGTGTTACCGTGTGTGTATTTGAATACCCGCGGCTGGCGCAGGGCAGGAGGCTCCGTTTGGTTTCGGGGTACCGCGGGGGAGCGGGAGGGACCCCGCCGCCCCGGGGCCGGCCCGCTGCGGGCGACACAGCCGGGGCCGCGGGAAGGGCCCCGGGCCCCGACGGCAGGTGCTGCCCCACGAGCGGCAGGGCCCGGGCCGGCCTCGCGTGTCCGCAGTGCCCGTGGGCAGCAGCTCCAGGCCTGGGACGCGCCCCCCCTCCCCCTTCCTCCCGTTCCCCTTATCTCTGCCCCGGCCAAGCAGGGCCGCCCGTGCCGCGGGGGGAGGCTCCGCGGGCCGCCGGCCGGGCCGGGCTGGCCGTGGGTGTCCCCGGGGAGCGGGTCCTTCCCACCCCGCGGGGTGTTCTCCCGCGGGCTTCCCAGGGCACCCTCGCAGGAGCTGAGGCACGGGGCGCACACCGCCGCGGCCGCCACCGCGTGGGTCACGCGTGAATCCCTCCCCCCACCCCGGGGCCGCCCCGGCGATGGGCTGCGCCAGGCCGGTCCCAGCCTGCCTCCGAGGCGGCGGCGGAGGGTTCAAACGCTTCAAACTATCAGAAGTCATTTATCCGGTTTCATAAATAATGTCCTTATTATCTGCAGCCTCCTTAATTCATGCTCCTGTCCGCTTGATTGCGGGGTTTCAGCAGATAAAAAGTTTATAAGTTGGTCGGGTTCTTGTTTTCCTTTTTCCATCATTAACATCATTAATATAAGCTATCAATAACCCTGTCGTTTGGAGCATAGCTTCACAGTATTGATCTGCGCAGCTATTCATCTCTGCCATAGAAGACACGGAATAATTTTCGCATTACAGTAGCTTGGATTTGCTTTTAATTCATATTTAAAGCTGCAACTGGCTCTGCGGAGCTCTCTGCGAAAGACTAGAGGCGCCTAATTAATAATAAGTTAGAAACGAAGGAAGGCACCAGCGGATAAATAATTAATACAGACATCTCTGTCTCTTTGAATATTGCTACTTTAAAAATTTAGACTTACCAGGGCCATACTGTAAGTCTGCAAGTTATATTGAGGAGATGATTTAAGAAAGCTATTTTTTTCCTGAAATACAATGCTAAATTATTTACGGTGTTTTTGCAATCTTCCATAAGTTCCTTCATTAACAAGCGCTGCGGTTTGCTCCGGGGGGTGAGGGAGAGCGTGGCTGCCGGGAGGGAGTGCGGCGGCTCGGCCGGGGCAGCGCCCTGCAGCCCGCGGGGCTCCCGGTGCCCCGCTCCCCGCTCCATCTCCCCCGGCCCGGGCAGGCATCCGCCCCGGGGGGGCTCCAGGGGAGCCGAGGGGGACCCCCGCGCCCTGGGGCGGGCGGCGGGAGCTGGCTGGCAGGCGGGGAGGGAGCGCGGCCGCCGCGCTGCCGCCGCCCGGGTGCGGGGGGCAGCCGGGACCCCCCCGGCAGCCGGGCACCCGCAGCGAGCCCCTGCGGCGCCCCAGCTTCCCCTGAAGGCGGCCCTCCCCCCCTGCCCCGGCCGGAGCAGCCCTCTTTTCTCTGCCTGCCCCCGACAGATGTGTATGTTTTTGTCACCAAGCAAGTTTCCAAGAAGCTCGACAGGGGAAAGTCTGGAAAAGTTAATCCCCCCCGGCAGCTGTTGGCTTTGGGAGCCTTCGAGCGTCACCTTTGACACGCTCCCCCGTGCGAGGGGACCCGGGTGCCGCAAGCTGTCACCGCGCAGGAGGCGCGGGAGAGCCGCGCATGGACGGGAAGGCGCGGACGGCGGCAGCGCGCACGCACGCCATTTAAAAAAAGTAGTTAAAATTTTAGAAGAAAAGAGAGGGAAAATAATAACAATAAATAATAAAAAAAAAATGCACCAAACCAAAACCAACTCTGCCCGGTGCTCTCCGGCACGGTGTGGTCGCTGCCCCGGGCCGGGCCGCCCCGTCCGGGCGAGTCCCGCTGCCCGTGCGGTGTTTGCTGGCGTCAGGCGGGAGATTACGGCCGTTTCATGGTGTCATTATCTCGGATTTAAAAAGCACACACACGCAACGCAATTCAAACAAGCAAAGTTGCGTTTTAAGTCCGCTCCGAGTATCTGCTGATCAAATAAAGACTTAAGGGCGGTAACGATTATTCTGTTAAATATATGGTACTTGACTGCACAAGCAGTAATTGATTAGCGCACCGAAATGATCTCCCCGGCGCTCCCCCCTCCGCCGGCGGGGCGGGAGGCTCCGCGGGGGGACCGTGCCGGGGTCCGCGCCGAGGGGAGCCCACGGCCGGGCACCCCCGACGGCCGGCAGCAGGGGCGGTGTGCGGCCTCCCGGGCCCGGGCCCCTGCGAGCCCGTCGGGGGGTCCCGGGGCACCCTGCGGCCGAGCCGGGCCCGGGCGCCGTCGGGGAACCGCGGCCCGTCGATCCTGCGCTGTCCTCCGCACTGGCGGCTTTTGCTCACCAGGGCCGCTTCATCGTGGGGATGCCCCCAGAAAGTAACGGGGAAAAAATTTAAAAAAAAAAAGCTGCGCGTAGGACTGGGGGGAGGTGGGTGCGAAGCTACGGCCGTTCTTTTCTAAGGTTCGAGATTGAACCCCGACAGAGGCCGGCATGTCACAGGACTCTCCAAATTGTGCAGGGTTGGCTTTACCCTCCTTTCTTGAAGAAAAATTTGATGCTGTAATTTCCTACAAACTCGGGGGAATAACTTGTATTCGCTATGATGTTTGCTTTGGTAACCAATCGCTAAACGCGTGGAGATAAAATATTTTTAATTACACTGTAAATTGTATACAGATACTGATAATGAAGAAGATGACAACGTTTCGATTAGATCCGTGGCACCACTGGCGTTGGCCTGGGAAACAATCACAGCCGATAATTTTGTTTTATTTTATCCTAAACATTTCCTGAGATCATTGATGAGGTTTCGGGTCTCTTTTTTCTTCATTCGCAGATGCACCTTTCCCCAGCTGTCCCTCGCTGTAAGAAATGGAGACACTGCTAACGTTAATGTAACAAAAATTCAGAGAGATGTGGAAGCGTTTAGGGGTGGAGGAGTGACCGGGGAGGTAGGAACTGTGCGGGATCTGTACGCATTTTTTAGCGCAAAATAAAATACTGAGGAGCTTCGTGCACCCAGGGAAAATGAACGGAGGAGAGCAACGGATGTCTTTGGGAGACGCGGTTCTACGGCTCTGAAATCTTACAAATACGTACGTGTGTGTGTGTGTGTATTAATTGCAGAAAACAGATAAACCCGCCGTGGAAATTCTGATTTTATAGAGAAAAAAAGCTCACGATGCTCGCTTCTAGGGCCGTCCACCCAACATGTTTAGTACATAGCTGTGATTTTAGAAGTTTCCTGCCAGTTTGCCCTACGTCTGGGGCTGTTTCTGGCTGACCGACCGCACACACACCCGCACAGGCTGCGCACACGCAGCCACGCACACGTACATGGCCGGTCCCGGACAGCGGCCCCCACGCCGGTCTCCCAGGGCACGGTCCTCCGTGAGCACCCCACGGGGGACCGCGACGTACGGCCGTGCCTGGGCGAGAGGCGGGCAGTGGGTGGTCGCCCGCTCACCTGCGGGGCTCACTGCGGGCGGCTGCGGGGCGGGGGTGCGGGACGACGGGCACGACACCACCACTCGCATCCCGTGGGGAGGACACGCGTGGACACACTCCAGGGCAGGAGCGGAGTGAGGCCGGGCTCCGACGGCGGGGCTCCCAGCCCAAGCCCCTCCGCGCCCCCCGTTTCAGGCGCTACCGCGGGACTTCCAGCTCCAGGAGCGGAGCCGAGCGGAGCCGATGAAGCAGCGAGGCCCCCGGGGCTCCCGGGCGGTGCGCTAGCCCTCGCACGGGGGGGAACCTCCGCAGGCCTTGGCCGTGAAGTGTGGGCAACAGCTCCCCGAGAAATAACCCCGGGGTTTAATTTCAGCTGGCTCCCAGGCTGACTCTCCCCCCAGGACCCGTTACAGCCGCTGCTCCTGCAGCCCGCATTCCCCGTGGGGCTGGTGGCCCGCTAGCAGCGGGCTCCGGGCTCCCAGCAGGGAAGGCCCCTCAGAGCTTTAGGCGAAGCGAAGGAAGGGTGACGGACCCCCGTTACCGGCTCGGCACGGGTCGCGCCGGGGAGCCGCGCAGGGGAACGGTGTGCTCTCGCTCCGCGTCCCACCGGCGGCGGCTCGGCCGGGGCAGGTGCTCCAGCCCTGTCTCCCTCTCCATGCCAAAGACGCCCGGCCTCCGGGGCGAGCCCCGCCGCGGCAGGGACCTGCTTGCTGTCCCCGGGCCTCGCCGGGGCGAGGGGCCCAGACGGCTCCGCAGGGCGCGCTGGAGCTCCCGCGGGCCCCGACGGCGGAGCGGGGGGAAGCGGCGGCGGCCGGGGCGGCCTTTGTGCGCTGCCCGCCCGGTGCTCCCGGCGGCGGCCCCGCCGCTCTCCCGCGGCGAGCCCCGTCCCTCCCGCCGCTCGGCTCCGCGCACACGCTGCACTCTGCCCGGCGTGGTTCGTTATTGTTAATGGGCGAACAATAGGCACATCTGCCCTTTCTTCCAGCATAAAGGCACCTTAGCTAACGAGGGGGGCTGGCGGGTGGGCTTGCTTTTTCTTTCTCCTCCTCTTTCTTTTGGGGGAAAAAAAATAAAAGAAAACCAGAGGCACGTCCGGCTGCTGGGCTCTTCGGGGCATATGCTCGCCTTGCACCGCCGGGCACTGGCCCCGGGCCGCTCGGCGTCCCCGGCGGGGGCTGGAGGGGGGGTCCCTCCCCATCGCTTTGCCTGGTTGGACCCAGCGGGATCTCGGGCGGCGACGGGGGGGGTGAGGGTGGAACGACACACACGACAACGGGACGACAGCTTGAGGGGGTGGGGGGGGACGAGAGCTGAGGCGCAGGGGGTACCCCGGCTGGACCCGGGACGCAGCGCCGCGGGGCTCCCGGCTCCTGTGCCCAGGCCAGGTAACGGGAAGTTTCCCTGCAGGGGAGCGCAGGGGAGCGATCCCCGGGCCGGTGGGCGTGCGGGACACGGCGCGGGGTGCGGGGCACACGGCGGGCACGGCCCGCGGGCGCCCCCGGGCAGGGCGGTCTCAGCCCCGGAAGCTCACGGTGAGGTGAGGGTGAGGAGGCTCCGCGCTCACGGAAAACGTGGAGTCACCGAAGGGGCGGGGCGGGCGGCCCCAATACCCTTGAGCCGCCCGGTGGAGGCGGGGTGCGGGCCCGGCCCTTTGTGCCCGGCGGCAACGTGTGTGAGTGGGTGGGTGGGTGGGGGGGTGAGGTGGGCGCTAGGGCCCGTGGGCATGGGGTGGGGGGGGAGGGGGGCGCTAGGGCCCGGGGTGGCGGCGCGGGACAGCGCAGCACCACCAACTCTGGGCGCTGCCGCGCGGGGCTCACCTCCTTAATAGGGGCGGTGACGTCACGGGGGGCGGGGGCGGGCGGTGCGGGGGCGGTGCGGGGGCGCCGCGCGCATGCGCCGGGCCGGCGGCCGCGCCGCTGCAGCAGCGGAGCGGTGTCCAAACGGCGGAGCGCAGTGAGAGCCATGGCTAGAGATGGCGAGGGACGCGGCCAGACACCCGCCGCGGCTGCGGAGCCTGGCCTGAGGGAGCGGGGGCCCTAAACCCACCGACGGCGTCATCCAACAACAGGAAAAAAACCCAAATAAATAAATTACAAAAAAAAAAGGGAAAAAAAAAAAAGGAACAGCCACCAGCCCGGCAGCAGCAGCACCGCCACCAGCCCACAGCGCCCGCCCGCCGCTGCCGGCCCGCGGGAAGAACCGGCCCGCGGCCGCCGCGAAGAGCTCCGGGACGCCCCGCCGCCCACCAGATAGATGTGCGGTCCAGCCGCCCGCACGGCCGACGATGAACGCGCAGCTGGCGATGGAGAACATCGGCGATCTGCACGGGGTGAGCCATGAGCCGGTGCCCGCCGCCGCTGACCTGATGAGCGGCAGCCCCCACCACCGGAGCGCGGTGGCCCACCGCGGCAGCCACCTGCCGGCCCACCCGCGCTCCATGGGCATGGCGTCCATCCTCGACGGCGGCGACTACCACCACCACCACCGGCCGCCCGACCACGCGCTGACGGGCCCCCTGCACCCCACCATGACCATGGCCTGCGAGACACCCCCCGGCATGAGCATGAGCAGCACCTACACCACGTTAACCCCTCTGCAGCCTCTACCTCCCATCTCGACGGTCTCGGACAAGTTCCCTCACCACCACCACCACCATCACCACCACCACCACCCCCACCAGCGGATACCGGGCAACGTGAGCGGCAGCTTCACGCTCATGCGGGACGAGAGGGGTCTGGCGTCTATGAACAATCTCTACACCCCCTACCATAAGGATGTTACCGGCATGGGGCAAAGCCTCTCTCCGTTGTCTGGATCGGGCCTGGGGAGCATCCACAACTCCCAGCAAGGGCTGCCCCACTACGCTCACCCCAGTGCCACCATGCCCGCCGAGAAAATGCTCACCCCAAACGGATTTGAAGCCCACCACCCTGCCATGTTAGCCAGGCATGGCGACCAACACCTCACCCCCACCTCCGCTGGCATGGTGCCTATCAACGGGATCCCACACCACCCCCATGCCCACTTGAACGCCCAGAGCCACGGGCAGATCCTGGGCTCTGCCAGGGAGCAAAACCCTTCTGTAACTGGTTCGCAGGTCAACAGTGGAAGTAATTCAGGGCAAATGGAAGAAATCAATACCAAAGAAGTAGCTCAGAGGATCACCACCGAGCTCAAGCGGTACAGCATCCCCCAGGCTATCTTCGCCCAGAGGGTGCTGTGCCGCTCCCAAGGGACCCTCTCAGACCTGCTGAGGAACCCCAAGCCTTGGAGCAAGCTCAAATCCGGCCGGGAGACCTTCCGCAGGATGTGGAAGTGGCTCCAGGAGCCGGAGTTTCAGCGGATGTCTGCTCTGCGGCTGGCAGGTGAGCCCGCTGCGGAGCGGTCGGGGCACGCCGGGGCCCCGGGCCTGGGCAGGCCGCCCCGCTCCCCGCCTGCCCCCGCCGAGCAGCCCCGGTCCCCCCCTCCGCCGCTCCGTTTCTCCTCTCTGCCCGCTCCCCCTCCAGGCTCCGCGCCCCTGGCCCCGGCCGGCTCCTGCGCGCCGCGCTCCCGGCTTCCAGACAAAGCCGAGCCGGGGCTCGGGCTGCGCACTGCGGCGGCC
This sequence comes from Falco rusticolus, assembly GCF_015220075.1. Taxonomy (NCBI): domain Eukaryota; kingdom Metazoa; phylum Chordata; class Aves; order Falconiformes; family Falconidae; genus Falco; species Falco rusticolus. The sequence goes on along the minus strand of NC_051193.1, from coordinate 17,045,259 downwards.
CGGCTCTCCCCGTGCGCCCGGGCGGGGCGCGCCCGCCAGCCTCGCCCGTCTACGGCGGGTCGGCGCCCGGCGTGCCCGGTAACGGAGCGCCGCCGACACCCGCGCCGGCCGGCGGCAGCGCGTTCACCGGCGGCCGTCTGAGCGGCCGGGCCCTGTACGGCCCGCGGAGGGGTGCGGCGGAGCCGCGGCAGCGCTCCGCCGAGGGGATTCGGTGCGCCTGCTTTGTGCGGGGGGCGGCGGCCCCGGGGCGGCGGCGGGCTCCGGTCGCAGTCTCCGGCGGGGCTGCGGGCCGGCGTCGCTCCGTGTCCCTTGCTCGGGCCGGGGTCGAATGCTGGGGCGGGGGTTCCCCACACACGGTGCGGGCCCGGCGTGCGACTGGTGGCTGAGAAGCGCTGTTGGCTGAAACAGTTAGGTTAGGGTTTTGGTTTTTTTTTTTTTACTGGTTGTAATTATCATTAGGCCGTGGAGTTAGAATTTCGTGTGGATGCCTCTGCATGAGACAGGCAGCCTGTGTCGCGGCTCCGCGCTGCTCCAGCGCCTCAGCACCCCTCAGCGTTCACCGGCTCGGTGTGCTCCCAGCGCGGCTCCCGCATTGTCTGCGGGGGCCGCCGTCCCGCCTGGTGCCCGGCCGCCCCGAGCCCGCCAGCCTGCGCTGCCAGCGCAGAGCCCGGGTTTAATACGCCGCGAGTGAGGGTTTGTTAATTAAGTGATAGGTCTCCATTAATTTGTCCCTGGAGAACGCAAGACAGTCAATCCGAGTTGGAGCCGGGGTCACTGAGCCGTTTCACAGACAAAAAACCGGGAAGGGCCAAATCTTTCCGCTCGCAAACGCACAAATGGTTCTGCGCTTTCGACTACCACGACGGGGGGAAGCGGGAACGGCTTCCCGACCGTGCGGGGCTCCGGCGCCGCCGCCGCCCTGCTCCTCGCCTGTTCTCCGCCACCCTCCTCGCTTCTGGAGCCGATGCGGCGGTAGGAAGGGCCCGTGGCGGGGTCTCCCTCCCTCTCCGGCCGGCCCTGCGGTGCACGCCGCTGGGACGACGTTGCGCTCTTGGCTTCCACTCCTGCGGAGTCCGTTTCAAAGGTCTGGGCACTCAGAAAATGCCCTTTCCTCCTTCCCTTCCTCAACAACTACCCCGCCAGGAGAAAGCTCTCGTCTTGCTGGTGCTACCCGGGAGTGGAGGATGGAGTTTGTGTTTCCAATATCCCCGTAACGATTGCTAAGGAGAACTTGTTTCGATTTGGAGCGTATTTTTACGACAATTCGGTCGACCTGAATCTCCGCTCATTTGCATAGATCGATACTGGAAACAACCCCTCGCTTCGGAGTCTGTTGGCATTCCCTCAGTGGCGCTGCCGGCCGGGGAGCTCTGCCAGCCCCGGCTGCGGGGCCGGGCAGGAGGGAGGCGGCAGCTCCGCCGGCGGCCGGCCGGGCTCTGCCCAGCTGCCGGGCCCGGAGAGGCCTATTGTTCGCTTCTGCCCCCAAACCGCCCCTTCCCTCCGGCCGCCGCAGCGCTGCCCTCGCATAACCGGCTCCCGGTAATCCCGTTAGGGAGACAAAGCCTCATTATTCCGCCTTCCCTTTCCGATACAACCTGAAAGCCGGCACCTTACAGAAACTGGCTCCCCGGGGCAAAACGGGGCGCGCGGCCCGGGGAGGCAGTGGGCGACCGTGGGTGTCGGGGAGGGACGGCCGTGGCCCAGCGTTCCGCAGCCCCTGGAGCCGAGGCGGCGCCAGGTTCCGCGGGGCGCTCCCCGCTCTGCCGGGGGCTGGGAGGCCTCGGCCGGCGCTGCCCCGCCTGGGCGCCGGCGGCCCCGCAGCACGTGGTCATTTGCATAGCGCCGCGTCCCAGCCAATGGGGGCGGCCCGCGGCGCCCCCCGCCCCGCCCCGCGCAGGCAGCGCCGCGCTGCGCGCCCCTCCGCGCTGCCCGGCCGGCGCTGCAGGCAATCTGCGGTAAATGCATCAAGTATCGATTTTATTTTGTGCAGGTTTTAAATGTGTGATGATCTCGCTAAGTGGTAAAAATCTGCCCCGATTGATATTGATGTATGAACATCAATTCAAAATATCATAAATTACTCCAGCCGACGCAAATTAAATTTCACATCCAAATTATAACTGGCTCCCGGGCGTTTAGAAAATTATCAGGTAGATAAATACCCGGAGCGGAGCCCTCGCCGCCTTCGCCTCTTCCCTTTCTGATGTCCAGGAGGTGGTGAGGGGGATGGAGCCTGCTTATTTTAGGCCTCGCGGTCTCGCCCAGCACTTTATCTCGAGTATTTGCCCCTTCCAGCCGCCCCTGGGGGATTCCTACCTCCCAGATTACAGAAGCTCCGACAAATAGAGGAAAAATTGGTAGTTACATGGAAGCAGGATTGAGGTCTTGACACTTCCTGGGCTGTCTCTTGAAATGTAAGCAGAACTGCTAATTGCAAAGCTGACCTCTTCCAGCCTCCATCTTATTCATCCCACCTTCTTTCTCCTCTCTGTTCTCTTTTCCTTTGTCTGCCCCCCTCTCTCTCCCCCTCTGGCGCTGAATATTTATCTATTTGGCCGTTTCTCCGTTAGTTAGTCTTCCTTCCCTCCCCCTGCCTTCCTGACATTCGGAAGGGCAGCGAAGGGGTACCGAAACAATACGATGTAAAGAAAATGTACAGCCCTTTGCAGCCTGCTGGGACTGCAGGGGGAATTTATTTCGGGTTATATTCTTGGGGGGGGGACACACGGGGACACACTGACAGGAGGGGATAAGGAAGGCGAAACCCCACTCGTTCAGGGAAAAATGACCTGCTTGGAAAAAAAGACCTGCTTGGAGCCGTGTGCGCCGGCCCGGCGGGGAGCGCCCGAGGGAGAAACGCGGCAGCGGAAGGTTCCGGGAAGGGGCTGGGGGTGTGCGGGCTGCCGAGGCCTCCCCGACCGCGCACCGCTGCCCCAGCCCGCCCCGGGGCGCGGGGGAGCCGCGATCGCCGGTGGGGCTCGGGGAGTGGGGGGCGGCCCGGCCTGTTCCTCCGCAGCTGCTCGGCGCCTGCCCGCGCCCCGCTGCTGTTTTCCATAGATGCATGTCTTTTTCTCCCCTCCTCTTTTTCTCGCTCCCTGCCTCCCAACGTGAATCCTGGATAAGCTGGAAGCTTGGGAAGCCGGCGAGGAATTCTCGCCAGGTTAACTGTAAAGAAATCGATGCAGCCATCGGAGCGCTTTCCGCGTTAGATGTGAAATGTAACGCGCGCCGCCCGCGCCCCACCGGCCGCCCCAGCCCTCCCGGGGAAGGTCGCCGCCGCCCCGGCCGCGGTTGCCTCATTAGGGCCTGTTTAATATTTACCCGGCGGGGACTCTGCGTAAAAGCATTTGCATCAGGGAGGCGGAGGGCATCGACCGGGGGCTTCACCGCCGCCATCCCGAGCACGGCGCGGGCCCGGGGGCAAGGGCCTGCCCCTCCCCGCCCCGCGGGCCGCCCGGGCCCGGCTCCGCGCACCGTGGGCGGTGGCAGCGGCCCCTCCGCAAGGTGCCCCGGCCCGGTGAGGCGGGAGGGCGGCCCCCAGCCCGCCCCCGGCGCTGGGAGCCGCGCTTGTTTGCCGGCCGCGTCCTTGCGGCGGGATTGATTTACAGCCCCTCGCACACAGCCGCGTTTACCCTTCGTTAATGTTTGCCCGGGGGGGGAGGCGGAGCGGGGCCGGGCGACGGCCAGCCGCCTTCCTCTGCGCCGGGCCGGCCCCGCGCCCCGCCCCGCGAAGCCCCGCCGGCTGAGCGCTGCTCGGCCCGTGCCTCTTCTCTGTTCCTTCGTTTGTTTGTTTGTTTGTTTGTTTTAATTACCCGCCGCGTGGTAGGGAGGCGCCGGGGGACCGTGCCCCGCTCCCCCCCTCGCTGCCATGTGGATGAAGTAGCCTGAAAGCGGGGCCGCTCCCGACCGCAAGCACCGACCGGGTCGCCCCGAGGGCCCGCACGGCCGGGCTGTGGGCGCGATGCCGGCATGACCCGGACCGTCTGCCCGCCCCGACCGGCCAGGGCCACCGAGCCGGCCGCAGCCCTCGCCACGTGCCTCCCTCCGTTCCCAGGGGCTCTGCGCCATCTACTGACCGCCGCTGGGCGGGAGCCGGCCCCGCCGGCCGGAGCCTCCTGCCCGCACCGGGCAGCGGCGGCGGCTGCCCCGGGCCTGGAGGCGGCGGCTCCGGCGAGCGCTGCGGGCCGGGCTGCGCCTGGCGGGGTGCGCTGCGCCGCTGCCCTGCGCCGCTGCCCGCGCGTCTCCGCCCGCTGCACGGCGCTTCCTCGGGCCGAGCGCGGGCGGTGTGCCCGGCGTCAGCACCGCGGACAGCTCCCGCCGGAACGGCCCTGCTCCCGGCCCCGCTCCCGGCACGGCCCCACTCCCCGTGCGTCCCCACTCCCGGGCGAGCCCCGCTCCCGGTACAGCCTCACTGAAGGTACGGCCCCACTCCCGGGCGAGCCCCGCGGCGGGCCGGGACGAAGCCAGCCCTCCCGTTGCGGGGCCGAGGCGGCCCGGAGCGCAGCCGCAGGGCTTTGCCGAGTCGCCCCACGGCTGCCGGCCCCGACGGGCAGCTACGCCGCATCGATCACGGGTCGGGCTGCGCCGCTGCGGGGCGGGCCGGGCTCTGCCCCCCCCGGGCTGCGTGCTCGGGCTGCCCGCGGGGGCAGCAGCGGGAGCGGGAGCGGCTGAGCCGGGCAGCGCGCCCCGGGGCTGGATTCCTTCGTGCGGGTGCGTGGCCGGAGGGGAAACGACCCCCCAGCACTGTAACTGTGCGTGACCCTGCCCCGGGGGGGAGGATGGTGCCCCGGGAGGGAGGGGAGCGGCGGGGTGCCGAGGCTGAGCCCACCGCAGGTGCCGCCGGCGGGAGCCCGGGCGCTGCCACCCGCCCGTCAGGCAGCCGGGAAGGTCGGGACAAAATTAACTGGGAACGCACAGGCCGGGAACGCATCGGTGGCTGTGCTTGCACGCACCGGCAAGGCTCCGCCGCTCGTGCTTGGCTCGGGCAGCCTTCCCCCGTCCCCGGTGCAGCAGAAGGATCCCCGTGACCCCCGCACAGGGGGCGGGTTCGTTTGGAGGGAGACCCGAGGTGACTCCCAAGCGCAGGAACCGCTGCTGAAGCGCTGGTGGTTTTAACCTGAAGGCTGCAGGCATCGAGGGGAGTTTTCCCCCAGGACCGAGCGGGGACTTAGCGTGGCATCCTGTCGTGTACTTCCACGATCAAATCGATAAATGTTGATTCGCATTTCAAACATAAATCTATCTGGATTAATCGTATACTGACAGGGAAGCGACCAGTGCTTACTGGCTTTCTTCGGAAACGCCGCTTGCTTGAGCCATTTTGCTTAAGAGGAAGTCAGTTTTATGATGCTGAAGGAGTAATTTATAGGAACAATTTATTAGCTCAACAGTAGTTTTGATTTTTTCCCCATTGCAGGGCGATAGGAAATCTCCGTGGTAACATTTTACGTACAGCCCAAATGGCAATTAAAACGCAATGGATTGCTGTTCCGCAGGTGTGCCAGAGCTGCTGCGGATGGTGTAACCTCGGCGCTGGTGTGTGCAAGCCCTTTCTGGCGGACCATTAGCAATGCTGCTGCTTCAATTAGCTGCAAGTACTAAATCGGATGACACGGGGGCGTCTTCCTCAGCGACCTCCGCGCAGAAGCCGCTGCAGTCAACCCGCTCTGAGGTTGGGGGTGTTAAGGCGCAGCGATGCCGCCTGCATTGCTGCCTGCCTTGCTCTAGGTGCGTCGGTCAGAGGTGCGGGCGGGATTCCCGCGGGTGCGCAGCGCTCCCCGCGCAGGAGCGGGCTGCTGCGCCGCTGCCGTAACGCCCCCAGCACGGAGGGACTTCTTGATGTCATCGGCGCCGCGTTCATCGTCACTTGAGACACGGCTTGCTGTTCCGATTATGGTGTCGGAATTGGCTGCGGGCTCAGCAACCGGAGCGGGGAAAGCGGGAATGGGCAGGTAGGGCCTTGGGAAAGGAGCTGGCCGGGTCCCTGAGCGCCCCGGGGAGGGTTTTGGATGGGTCGCGTCACTTCACCGCTCAGAGGCTCCATCCTCGGCGGCTGCAGCGGAGCCCGGGGCTGGGGCAGCAGAACGGGGCGCAACACCCGGGGCTCATCCGAGCGCGTCGGAACCCGCCCCGGGGGCTTCACCCCCGCCGCGCCGCTCAGCGAGGCTCTGCCGCAGCCCCGTGCGGACCCCGTGCAGCTCCGCAGCAGCCTGTGCGCTGCGCACCCGCGCAGGAGCGCGCGGGTGAGGCGGCCGGTGCTCCCGGGGCAGCGCGGAGCGGTGCGGTGCGGAGCGGAGCGGACAGCGCTGCCCAGCCGGGCAGTGCGGAGCGGGCGGTGTTTCTTGGCGGAGCGGTGCGAGGCGGCCGGTGCTCCCCGGCTGGGCCGTGCGGCGCGGTGCGGTGCGGCGCTGTGGGGTGCGGTGCGGTGCAGTGCGGCGCTGTGCGGTGCGGTGCTGTGGGGTGCAGTGCGGTGCGGCGCTGTGGGGTGCGGTGCGGCGCGGTGCAGTGCGGCGCTGTGCGGTGCGGCGCTGTGTGGTGCGGTGCGGTGCAGTGTGGCGCTGTGCGGTGCGGTGCGCGCCCCCCGCTGTGCAGCGGCGAGCAGCGGGCGCCACCCAGGGGCCGGGGGCTGCCTGTGCAGCTGAGGCGGGGGGGGGGGGGCGAGAAGAACAAACACGATTAAAATATTGATGTAGTCTCAAGAATCGTTCATTAAGGCAATTTAATCTTTGCTATTAAATGTCCTTCCAATTCATTTGGGGTAATTAAGATGCAGTTTAAGTGATTAAATTCTAATTACTTATGCTAGACAAAGAAATATTTGTCACAGTAGTATGGTTAACTAAAGACCCAGCTAAAGAAATTTAACATTTACTTGAAATGATATCGCAGGAAAATCGGGTGCTTTCCCCGGACTGATCCACTTAGTGCCATATTCTGTAGTGGTGATGTCAGCTCACTCAAGTGGTCACAGATCCATCAACACCACAAGTTTGTGTAAACCCCAGAATCCCAAAGTGTTGAGTCAGTGCTCCGCAGTCACATTCACTTAATTATTCCAGGGGCAGCAAATGAAGGTCGTTCATTTTATTACATTGCGCAGGAGCGAGATGTTTACCATTCAGTCTCAGCTGGGATCCGTGTGCTGCCAGGCTGCTGTCGGCCTGTGAGCCTCCCATACAGGGACGTGTTTTTACCTCTTTTCATGGTATGAAATAACAAAACTGTTGCCTGGGCTCGATGGCAGAGAAATAAGATACAAAACAACTGACCTCGGAGTAGATGGCTACACCTGCACTCTAAAGAAGTGTAAATACAAATTGCTAGAGAGACAAGTGCAAAATGCTGAATGGTGCCAGGAGTAATGAGAAATAATTTAGCATGGGAGCAGACATTTCGGAATAGCACATACTGTCTTCAGTTGAAAGGGGAAAGTTTTGGGGAGCAACCAACAAACATGCAGGCTTTCATCACTGCCATGGGAATGGCCTTATCCTACAGCAGGCTGGTGCTTTGGGGAATGCTCTTTGCAGCATCAATGCTATCTGCTACCTTCTACGGTGGCAGCACACAGCCACGAGCTGCCCCAATGTGCAGCGGCTTTGTCTCACACAGCACCTTGCTAGTGATCCTGTCTCCCAGGCACCTGTGAAGGCCCTGGGGCAGTGACAAGCAGGATGGGGCAGCCCAGGGGACCACCAAATGGTGACCTGTCATAGTGAATGGCACACAGGAGCTGTGGTTACTCATCCAGGCCAAACAGATCCACTCGCTTTGAGTTCTCATGGTGAAGTCTGCCCTCAGGTATGTGTCTAATAGGCCCCTTATCTTCTTCTCATGTTCCCCCAAATACAAAGTTTTTGATAATTAGGAAAGAAGATCTGCCATCTGTGTGTCTCTCTGCACACTCCAGAGGTGTTATTCACATGATAAGGATGGAGTTTATCACTCTTTATTATATATTATCATCACCTTGAATTTACCATAAACTTTTGGCTACTTGCTTCCACCGAGCTGTTGTAGCCAGCAAGATTAGGGCTATCTCTGACGGCCAAAGTCCTTATGCAGTTTCAACCTCCTATGGAAATCCTGCAGCCTTTTCCACCCAAAGGCAGAGCCTCCTTCAGAGGAATATTCTCCAGGAGAGCTCGTACCAGCAAAGAGATTTACTCTCTGAAAAACGTTGTTGGGTATCTTGCGATGTTTCGAAACTAGAAGCAGCTACTTTAGAAAGACATTCCCAGGGTCTTAGTGGGCACAGTTCAGGCCCAGCCTTTATAGACCTGGCACAATAGAGATGAGCAAATACACATAAGGAGAGAATTCCAAGAAGGTTTTTTATGTCTCTAAGACATGTCCCGTACACATGAAATTGGGATAGCTAAATGACTAGGCTTTGCAAGAGGAGGGGGAAAAGATGATAATCACAAAACTTTTGAGAACTCTCTCAAGTCAGTCTGAAATACTTCTCCTCTCCTACGACACACGCAGAAATGCAGGACTGTTGTCAGCACTTCTTTAAGCTGGGCTGCATCAATTATTTTGTGGGGTTTTCCCACTTGTGGGAAGGGTGACTGCTCTGAACCCAGAGCAATGAAGCTGTTGGCTTGTAAACTCTTCATTGCTTTCTGGGAACCTCGCACTGGAGTCTTTGAAAGAAGCATAAAGCGTTGCTTTTTCTCCTACCTGTCAGAAGCAAATATAATGCTCATGAATGGTAAGGGTGAGACGGTCCTCAAAACAAGACCAGTCCGGTGAGGGTGGTGCTGAGCAGCCCAGAGCTCAGTGCTGATTTTACCTTCTGATGTGTAGCCACCAGAAAGTGCCTCCTCAGGCAAGACAGAGCCGAGCCCACAGGTGTGAGAGATCCCCAATCCTCCTTGCTCCCCAGAATGAACATTTCGGCTACAAAACGGGTTCCTACAGATTGTTCTGTCTGTAGCGTCCAGCTCAACCTTCCAGGCACGGCACCAATTGCTGTCAAATAATATATCAAATGTGACAGAAATTAGCGTGGTGTGAACTGGTTCATGGGGAGCTGAACCAAGACCGCCACCTCATCTTGTACAGGGCATTCAATGGCCATCAAGTAATAATGGCTTGTGGTCAGCAGTGACCTGGGCCAGAGCTGGAAATGTGACCTGTCACTTCAGGGTGAGAGGCCCTGTACCACATCGCTGGTGGCCAGCACACTGTCTCCTCTTCATGTCAACCAGGCTCGGCATTCCACAGGGCTGGGGAGGTTATCATGGGTGCATCTCTCCGCTGCTGGTCTGGACCCCCTGTAGGTACAGGCAGAGGGGAAAAGGGCTGCCCGTAGGTGGGCACCCACTGTGCGCATCACCTTCCTCCTCCTTGGGGCGAGCAGGCTCGTGCCACGGCACCGGTGGGATTGTCTGCTTCCCTTCCCAGGGGAGCTGCAATGCCATGCTGGTGCAGGGCGCTTGGGCAGGGTGCTCCCCTGCTGCCACCCAGGGTCCCTGCTCCCTTTCCAGCCACCTTGTACAGACAAAACCCCGGTTCTGCCCATCGCGTGTGCTTGTCCGGGAGCCACAGGAGCTGCTGCTGGCAGCTGGTGAGCAGTGTGACACGTCGGAACACGTGGCCGCTGCCTTAGCCTCTTTGGGGTGTGTGTCCCCAAACCAAACCAGCAGAGAGCAGGTTGATGGAGAGTATTGCCGGTTTTGTTCTTTGCTTCTGGTTTTCAGAAAGGAAAATTCATGTTGGCCAGATACAGCTAGGCACATATGTACGCACCAAGCGCTCCTGAAAATCAATTTATGGTAATCAGGGCTTTTTCCTTAGATTTTTAAAAGAAATCCACAGTCTAGGGATGAAAGACTAGATCAAGCGTCAGGGTTAACACCTGGGCTTACTGTAATCTTGACTTTTAGACTGACAGAACGGTGTAGTTCACATCACAGGTGGGCAAAACACCCTCTTCGCTATCAACCTAAAGATGCAATTAGTGCGTTTTCATAGGGGACGTGATCCTGCTCACACCTCTGGCAGAGCAGGACCGATCCCACTGTGCCGCACGGAGCCAGGCCAGCTGGGTGCTGCAGGAGGGGGTGGCAGATGGTGGAGCTGCAGCCATGAGAGCCCGTTTGATACCGCGCACAGTCAGCCGGGCCTCCATGAGATACACAGAGCTTACAAGGTTTGGCAAGTTACCTTAGCCAAATCCCTCGGGCAACTGAGAAGGAACAAAGGGAGACAAAAATAGATTGATGGACTGTATCAGGAGGATTGCAAGTGTCAAAGATATCTGTTGCTCAGGGCAGAGGAAGATGGAAGTGACTGGAAGAGGCCAGAGTTCAGCAGTGGATTTATATGGCTCCTTGTGGCACTGATAATATTACATTGTCATATCTGCACATGTGTTGCCAGAGTCAAAGCGACTCTTTCTTCATCCTCTGCTTGGCTTTTTTCTTAACTAGACTTTCTTAAGGCTTTCTCAAAAGGCATCACAAGGGGCATGTCTCAGCCGGGGCAGCCCAGAGAGCAGGCGCACGGCTGTCACGGCAGGGAGCCAGGGCAGCCTCGGGGGAGCACAGCACCCCGCAAAGCACCCAGATCCAGCTTCTGTGCTGCAGGAGAGGGTCCTCTCACAGCGCTCACAGGCAGGGGCACGTGAAGGACATCAGTGCAAATTACTTCTATTATCTTCTGCTGCGTAAAATAAAATCCAGGTGAAGGTGTGGGATAAACAGTTTTGAAGACAGGCTCTGGTGTCTGCCCAGAAAAGGGTTTTTGTCGGTGCCTCTGGAGCCTCCGCTGCAGTGGCCACCCTGGCCGGCAGTAGAGGAGAAGCTGGCCCAGGCAGACCTAGCTGCCCGGTGGGAGCGTGTCCTGGGCTGAGCACAGGGTGCTGGCACTGGCCCCGGTGGCCCCCATTTGCCAGCCCCCGCAGTGCGAGCTGGCCAGCCGCCGTGCCTGCTCTGGGTAGACTCTCACATTGGAGCAGATTTTCTCCCGTGGTGTACATTTGTTCTCTGGCAAGCTGGAAGCTACAATTTATTATTAAAATTGATTGGCTCCAGTGCAGGAAAAACGATCGTAAGGAAACCCTATTACGGTTTTTCATTATCACCATTATTTATTTTTAAGTGCTATTAATATTCCTGGGTCTGGACAAGGCAGAAGATGAGAGGTGGTGTTCACCCTTGCTGCTCACAGCCCCAGGTCGGCAGTGCTGTCTGCAAGGGCTCTTTGAGCAATTAAGCATATTGGAAAATTTTTGCCCTCAACCTACCTCTGGCAAATGCTAACAGGGGTAGAGCTGAAAAGGAAACAGCTTTCATGTTGCCTGAAAATGATCTGGTTTTTGAAGGCATTCCCAGTCTCCCTGAGGTGGAAAAAGGCTCTGCTGGTGTGCAGCTCAGCTAGCACCGGTGGCACGGGAGGACCCAGCATCCAGACCGGGCTGGGCTGCCTCGGTTTCACCTGTTGGTGCTGAGCCATGGTCTGGCAGGGACCGGACCTGTTGCCGGTGGGTCTTTGTGTCTCGAATAAGGTCCCAAACTGCAACTGAGTCAGTGCCTCACTCTCAGCCAACACATCCCTAGTCCTTAGTTGGGAGCAGCAGAACTCCATCCAGCTTGGATGTGAGGACAAGAACCGTCTCATTCTGAAAGCTGACCTAGAGCGTATCTTCACCGGCTCCCACCTGGTGTGGACCAAGCCTCAGGAGACCAGCATCCCTGCATGATACTTTGTTAAAAATGTTAAAATGTTAAAAAATGAAGTCTGTGCTGGCCAGCGGGAGGAAGGGATGGCTCCCAGCTTCTCCAGGGAGCACCATGGGAACCTCACCACTCGCTTTCTGATGGGCTTGACTGAACTGAAGCTTTATGGGCAAAACACTAAAGTTGGCTTATTTGTATCACAGACTGGATAGGATTTTTTTTTTCTGCCCAGCAATACGCACTTTTGTCTCTTACCCCCATGATGTTACTAGCGGTAATTATGAGGTCTCTGATACAACTGAAGTTGAGGAACAAGGTGTAACTCTTGAGACATTCTAAGGCAATAATTATTCAGGCACATTACATTTCAGGAGATGAGCACAAGCTCAGGAAGACAATGTGTTAAGCGAGTTAGCTTCACAATAGGTGGTTGGGGGTTTCTTTATTCTCTGTGATTTCAGAGAACTCGTGTACTAGTTTATGATTGAAACCCAGAGGTTTGCACCACTGATTGACCTAGCTGTGTATCTACTGCTGTGACCTCATTTGTGCCATGACAATTCCTGCTGAAGCGCTGTACGGTGCTGGCTCAGCTCACATTATTTGCATAGTTAAGATTTTGTGACAAACAATGATCTGGGCAGAGAATCTAGGTAAAAGATTTGTGTAGTCTTTGAAAAAGGAAGATGTAAAGCAGCATGGCCAGAAATGAAGTGTTAGGCACAGCAAACAGCACCGGCATTTGGATGGTCTCTTTTCCTGCATGAGCCCATTAGCAGGGGCAGCGTCAGAACGTGAAGCGGTCGCAGAGCTGAACTTCTGCGGCTGCTTTCACAGCAACTTCTGATCATCAAATGGTGAGATGTTTATAAAGGACTGAGATGCTGGTGGTGCCTTCTTTGCTCCGCATTCCTAATATTTGTCGGTAAATAACAGACTATTCTTGCAAAAGTATTTTCAAGCCTGGAGTTATTGACTTTAACTTCCAATGGGGATGCAGAATTATTCCGGCAGACACTGTTCCCCACAGTGAGTTCAGCAGCTCAACTTCAGTGGGGGCTCGCTTGCATGAGAAAACCTGTTTTTCAGCCCAGAAGCTTCACAGTGTTTTAGAGGTCAGGATGTAACTTCAAAGCACTCTTCAAAGGTTTTCAGATAAAAATAACCGTGGAAGATACGGGTTTGGCATCCCAGACCATTTGATTGATGTGTCACTGCTTATGAAAGAACGTGTAGCTGGAATATATATTATTAGGAGCTCTTCAAAAGCTTCACCTCAGAGGGGGCTGAGACGCTGGCGTCTCGTCCCTGCCTGCCTGGGCCAGAAGAAGGTGCCTTTGCATCTCCTGGATCTTTCTGTCTGATCCATGTGGTTGCTGTTTCTCTTAAGTACAAAAGGTGGATGACTATTTTTAGACCTCCCTCGAGCAATTATGCCAAGGCTGGCTCTCGGTTGCAATAAAAGATGTAGGAAGGACCTCTGGTGAAGTAATCTGCTGCTTTCATTCCAAGAACCGCCAAATAGGTGGAGACACTGCACAAAATTCTTCATATAATCAGCACTGATCTCCAGAGAAATCAGGACTAGACAGGCACAGAGACAGAACATCCACATTACCTTCAGAAATACATCTCTAAAGCAGCATTAAAGGACATTGTTAGAGAAAAAAGGGGAAACAGACAACTTCAGACTCTTTTGAAAGCAAGACAGAGCAATCTCTCCTCCAAAGGAAACCTTTATCCTAGGGAAATGCTAACAAGATGAGCTGGCAGACAGTCAAAGGCTGGTGGGGGGATCTGGGAGCCACCCTCCCATCCCGGTTGGATCCTGCCTGGCAGGCGATCTGCAAGGCAGATTTCTAATTGCAAGCACCCTTTAATAACGTAGAGCAAAATAAAAGCCAGAAAGGGACAGAAGGGATGAGAGGTAAAACAAGATGAAATTCTATAAGGAATATTTATTTACTGCACCATTGTTCTTAATGTCACATGGTTTGTTTTGTTCAGAATACATAATCATCTGGCCTGTAAGACTGTAGTAGCATCCTGGTTTCTCCCAGTTCCTTATTTCTTGGCCAATAAAAGCTACAAAAATGTGTTGACAACAAATAATGAAGGTGAAAAAGGTGGCCAAGATCAACTCTATTGCTCAATGAATTTCCACTCTACCTTATAGGAATATTGCATAGTTAAATTCCCAGCACTAATGGGTGTTATTACAACGTAAGCTCTCGGTAGTAGCATTGGATGAGTTTTAACAGGCAACAACAAAGGTATTCCTTAACTTCTATTCCTTATATTTGTTATAGTTTATAATAAGTGAGAAAATTAAATGTCACGCATCCTCTCCAAATGCAGAAGCTGACATGAATGGTCCTTTCCCCCCAGTTTGCCCTGTACCATGTGCCCCTGCGGTCCTCTGCCTGCCCTCTCTAACCATCCTCCCTTTTCTTGCAGCGTGCAAGAGGAAAGAACAGGAGCACGGGAAGGATAGAGGGAACACACCCAAAAAGCCTCGGTTGGTCTTCACGGATGTCCAGCGTCGAACTCTACATGCAATATTCAAGGAAAATAAGCGTCCATCCAAAGAATTACAAATCACCATTTCCCAGCAGCTCGGGTTGGAGCTGAGCACCGTCAGCAACTTTTTCATGAATGCACGGAGGAGGAGTCTGGATAAGTGGCAAGACGAGGGCAGCTCCAATTCAGGCAACTCATCTTCTTCATCAAGCACTTGTACCAAAGCATGAAGGAATAACCACGAACTAAACCTCGGTGGAAAAGCTTTAAAAATAAATAAATAAATAAAGACAGACCAGGACCTCAAGATAGCAGGTTTATACTTAGAACTATTTGAAAAAAATGTTATTTATAAGTCCAAAGAAACCAAAGACTTATTTCACCTGCATTATGACTTTGTTCTAAGACACACACTTTAGTAGGACGACGACTTGCAAAAAATGGAGAGGAAGAAGAAGGCGAAATGGAGGGAATGAAACGGAATGCAAAGAGAAGAGAAACAGACCACTGGTCTTACACCTTTGCCCATTATCATCTTCACCGTACTTGGCTGTTTAGTGGTTTGGAGCATAGTGATTTCTTGTCATTGAACAGACATCTCTTCAGATATGGCTCTTCACTTCCACAGCAATTGCCATGAAGGTGTATCGTGTATCCATACTGTGTACACACCGGTGGTTAGGGACTTAGTCAGGGCTGGTCTTCAGAGAGGGTTGTGCCATGGCATGACTGACAAAGCGTGGAGTCGTCTGAATTCATTTGAACGGTAGTGTGATTTTTGCTGTTTCTTGGTTTGAACTTACCCAGTGCAACGCCTGGAAACGAGTTCAAACTAGGCAAAGAAATTTTGAATGGTACCTAAACCAGTGCATTCTCTTTGTTTGTTAAGGAATGTTCAGATTTAAGAAAGGAAAACTATTCCATCCATAAAAAAAAAAATCGACTAGCTACCAAAGAACACATTTAATAATTATATTGCAGGTATTTTATTGCAATGATTTTAATATTCCAAAGCTATTTTTACACAAAATACTATGTAGAGTTATAGGTATAAACTAATCTAACTGTATAACACATAAAACTTGTATTCAAGACTGTTATTTGCAATTAGTAAAACCACGTTATTGTTTCTTTCCGTGATTGGCAAGAAAGAATGTCATCTAAGAAGATCGCAGCCCCTGTCGGAGCACAGGTACTGATCATGGGATGCCACTTCCACTGAAGCCAGCCAGCCTTTTTGCCACTGGCTTCAATGGGAGCAAACCAAGGAGCCGTTCGAGCCATGCGTAAGGCAGCGTGGTCCTTAGTCGTGCACATCGCCATGTTGCATCGTGCCAGGCTGGCACTGCCGCCCACCCACTGAGCAGTGCTGGTGGCATGGTGTGTGCTGCCATGTGCATGGCTCAGCTCTGCCATCGAGCCTGCGAACCGGAGACCCGAGGCATTCTGTATGCAAAAGGGAAAAGAATTGCAAAATGTAAAACCACAGGGCTCAGTGTTTGATCAATACTCATTGACATTCGTGAGCAGGTTTTTTTTACCTATTGACTTTACCAGGCAAAGGAGTAGCAACAGCTTTGAAGGCTTGTGGTCTTTTCCTATTGAAAACAGCGGTACAACACCAGTTAGCGTTGGAGGGAGGAGCTCTGGCATTGCTTTTGGAAGGCTGAATCCTGGTGCCTCTGAAGTCAATAGCCAAATTCCCATGACACCGAGATACAGCCTGACATTTTGTGGCTTCGTATCTGTGCGTAGCAGGCTGAGCTTTTGTCCTGTGCATTCTTTCTTGCTCATCTATTAATCAGGATAATGCATGAAATAGTTCAAAGTTTGTAGCGGAAAAGCTTTGAATGCTCTGTTGCTAACAGACCCGTAGAAGAAAAATCATCCCGTTCCTACTCTGATAAAAAGAAAAGCGTGCAACATCTGCATATTAAATTTTAGTGTAAGGCAAAAATAGGCTTTAAAAACCATACGTGTGCCTGTTATATTTCTAACCGGTGTTTCAAATGACTGTAGTAATTCTGCTAGGTATATTAAATTCCGAAGTAACTAAATATGCAGGTATAGGCCCAATACAAGGATTAGAAATAGGTAATCTTACTTACAGCCTTTTTTAAAAAAAGAAAAAAAGAAGAGAGAGAAAGGAAAATTCAAGGTAAACTAGAATCTAACCACCATCACCGATAGCAGATACTGGGTTTGGGGATGAAGCCCACTCAGAATGCTAGCAATGCCAAATTGAAGCAACTTGTAGCACCAGTTATTTCCCAAGAGGACAGGGTCTAGTCAAGGTTCAGGGTATACAGTTAATTTCCAGTAAGTGTTCAGAATACAGCTGAAAATATCTCTTTATTAAAATAAAGTGAAATAAACCCAAGATTTTTGGCACTCAATATTTCTCCACATTTCCGTATGTCAAACCCACTTCAAGACTGACAAAGCAATTGGCTATGAAAATGTAATCTGTGAGGTTTTTGAGTCTCTAGCTTACCTTAAATTTTAGCAAGCTTTCTTTTAAAGTGATCCATCCCCCCGGAGACGTAATTGACATGGGAACATTAATAAGCTCACATATAAAATATCTTATGAATGCAGTCTCGTTAGTGTAAGGTTAATAAAGGACAGTGATAACTAACATTTTAGTTTTTTCCAGCATAACACTGCTTTGTAACGTACCTATAGTTTAGAAAAGAAAGCCTTATTTATTTAAAACTTGAGAATTTAAAAATGCAGGGAAATTCAAAGTACATTGCCGCATTTTTTAGTATTTCCATTGTATTGTCTTTAGAGACTACTTGCTGAAACCAAAGAGAACTTTCATACCAGCATTAAATTTGCACCCAATATGCAATTTCAGGATCTCTGATACACACACATGCAAGCCCCCAAATAGGTCTGTGTATATATACACACACACACGCATTGTTATGGGGTGTATGTATGTATACACGCACACACATATATCCACACACACTAAAACTGATGCACAAGTTCTAGATTTTAATTGTTTTGCTTTTTTTACATGTCTCCCTAAGTATATATAGACTTTCTTTTTTTTTTTTTAATAAGCCATTAGGAACAAAACCACTCTTCCCATAAGCAATATGCACCTCATACTCTGAATAGGCAAAGAACACACTTTTCTTTAATTCCTTTCGAAACATGAAGCAAATAACTATGGAACTGCTCATTCTACCTGTCAAGTTGTTTTACCTCTGAGCAGGCTGCCCGGCCGCACCGCCTGAAGCACGGAGAGGTTACCCAGTGCTCCCTGGCTCAGAGCCTTGCCGTTCCACAGCAGGGCATCCTCGAAGGGCAGCGTCCTGCGGGTGCTGCGCCTCCCGTCACGCAGGAAAGCTTGCCTCTGGCACGTTAGTCTTAGTCTTTTGGTTCACTTCATTCCTGACAAGACAGAAATTAGTTTCAAATTCAACAGAAGGACCTAAAAATCTGCCAGGAAGGGTTAGGAGAGGGAGCAGAACCTGAAACCATTTGGCAGCATCAGGAGACGGGGCTTCAGTCGCAGGTGGCTCTGCGGGCGAGAGGGCATTAGGAACGCGCATTCGGCTCATAGGCTGCATCCAAACCTGACCGCAGTGACCCACGAGGGGAGGCTGGCCAAGAGGTGAACTGTCCGCATCCATCCCCATTGTAAATGGCATTATTAGCTTTCCAGGAAAAAAAATAAAATTAAAAAAAAAAAAATAAAATTCAGACCGACCTGTACGGCTCCGTTAGCCCCCTCATTGCTTTCCAGGGGCCTCAGCCTCCTCTCCTTACTCAGGTAAAGCAAACCCACCGAGAGCGAGCAAGCCAGCAACAGGGCTTTCGCTTGAGTATTTGCTCCTGCTCCAGCCCATGCCAGAAGCAAATTCCCAAGTGGCTGAAGTGGCCGGGGGTGCCCGGGTGCCCCGACACGGGACCAGCCCCCGGGCTGCCCGCGGGCACTGCTCTTCTCCTGAGAGGGATTTCAGGATAAGGCTGCGGTGGTGGCGGGTGCTGCTGCGGGGGCTGCCGCTGCCCGGAGGGCTCGGAAACACCGCTGAGCTTATACCAAAGAGTCTTAGGACACCTCTCCTCACCTGAGTTGTAAACAAGACATTTTTACCCCGCAAAATGGTCCTTCTTTCTACTACTCTTCCTCCTATTCTCCTCCTCCTCCTCCTCCTTTGTACATAAGGATGAAAACTATGCATTTAGCAAACAAAGAGAAAGCACTTACCCTTTTCTATCTCGCTGCGTTTGGGTGCATTCAAAGGCCCAGGGGCTAATTTTGAGACTTTGCTTAGCCTCCTGGTTTATTATTGTGGTGTGGTTAGCTTTACAATACATTTGGTAACTATTTGCTAAAGACAAAGAAGCAAAAGGTAAGGAATAGCTACTTCCACGTGTTAAAAAAAAAAAAAAAGAAAAAAAAAAGAAAAAAAAAGTGTGTAAAGATCTACTATTTATAGTGTGAACCAAAGACGCTACCTCACTCGATTTCCATTGGTGATTTTAATCACATTGATGATACCAAAGAATACCAAAGATTTTTCATGCATGGCCTCAGTCTGGAAAGGGAACTCATCCTCCTTCTTACCCCCGTCCCCCCGATCCCCCTTCCTCACCTTCACTCAGTGTGTAACCTTGTCTTCATTCTTAATGGTAACGCTACTAACCTTACGAATACTTCTCTTGCTACAACTGCTACTACTGACGATGATAAGGATAATAATAATAATAATACTAAAGCTCTAGGCAAACATGTTGCAAACTTTGTAAACTCATAGGACGAGTGCCTTGCTTGAACCAAAGTGTTAAACCGCTGTTGACCTCTTTATCTCTCACCTTATACTCTTTGAATACCTCAGCCTGTTAGAAAGGCCACTAATGAAAAAAGGAATAATTCTTCACCGTGGTGCTTTTTGCCGTGCAACCATGCAATGAAACTTTCTTTGATACCAAAGGAAAATATTTTTTTCCACTTTCTTGCTGACAAACCAAAGGTTCCCTCTTCTTTCCCCCAAAGCAGCTTGAGTCCCTCAGCCCAGACAGGCCGTGCATTGCTTTTACCAATTCCTCCAAATACCTCATAGTAATAAATCTTTAGGGTTATGTTGTATAGAGAGTCTATGTGATAAGGCAGAACTTACTAGTTTGATAATTGTTAAGGTTACTTACAAAAAGCTTTATAATTCTTATTTATTTTGTAGGGGTTGTTTTGTTTGTATATTCCTTTTATATCATTCGGTTTGGGTTTGGGTTTCTTCTTTTTTCCTTTTTTTTTTTGGCAGAACTTCTCTGTTATACTCAAGGAAGATCTTATTCCTGGGAATGTTTCAAAGTGGGTGAAGATCGCTGTTTGCAATGAATGCGAGAAAGGGAAACATGGCTTTGATTTCTTTTGTTTCAACGAGGATGCTTTGTGTTCGCTAGTCGATGTTCTTTTCACAGGGTAAAAAAAAAATATTCTCTGCTGTGATAAATGGTTCCTATTTTTTCTCTATAATGTGCTGTGACTTTTAATTTAATTACATTTTGTATACGCTTATTTAATCACTGCTTTAATTTATGACTATGTAGTTTAACAAAAAAAAAAAAATTGTATATAGTAGATTCAAAAATGGCCAAAGCTTTATGTTACAATCTTTTCATTCTTGATGCCGAGATGAACTGAAGGAGAGTGCTTCTCTTGACTGCAGGGTGTATCTTCAGCCTTGTCTTGGCATGCACTTCCACCCGTGTTACAAACACTGCCAGGTTACCCCCCCGGGCCTCCCTTCCCCCCGACTTGTACATGCCAAAATGAGTGTTTCAAGGTAGTACTTTTGTCACTTAGAAAGCAGAAAGGCATTAATAGTGTGTTTTTCCTTTAATTTATTTGTCTTTTTCTAGAAAGGTTGCTTTGTGGGTGAAACCCACACATCCAAAGAATTTAAAAGTCGTTTAATGTTGAAAAGCACTGGCATTTGTGAGAGACTTTGCTGAGTTTTTGTTTTCCTTCGCCATTCGCACGGGTAGCGCAAGTAGCGGGCGTAAGCCTTGGGAGAAAAGCTAACTTGAATTTGGAAACCTTGCTCACGGAAAGGCCTTGGCCAGCGCCCCAGGGCCCGCGGGGGGGGCGGCCGAGGGGCGGCGGGTGATGGGGTGCTGCGGGGGAGCCCAGCTTGAGAGCTGGCGAGGGCTGAGGCCACCCGCGGGCCACCGCCGTGTCACCTGCTCTCCAGCCAGGGTCCGCAGGCACGGAGGGGTCGGGGTCTGCGGGGCGCAGCCGGGTCCCCTGGGAGCTGCAGCCGCATCCAGGCTCAGGGACCGCGGCAGCAGTGCGGTGCCCCGGCTGCGGGTGAGGGGGAAGGGACCTGTGCAGCATCCCTCTGAGGGGTCCAGGCACTGTGCCTGCCCCTGGCCCCCCCCAGCTCTAGGGAGGAAAAAGCAGTTTTGAGTTGAAAAGCAAAAAAAAAAAAAAAAAAAAAAAAAAGGAGTAATGACAATGATAATTCTGCAAAGCTGATGATGGCATCATGGCACAGAATATAGGATGCCACTCACCTCTATTTTATTTTGCATAAAGAATAGACTCTGTTTCAACTAAATGTTGTGTACTGACATGGTTTGTGATGGCTGTAAATATTTCCTTTCCCCACACAGTAGCTGAGCTCCAGATGTACCTTGTTTTCCTTTGGGGGGATAGTGGAGGGGTTGAGGGAGGGAAGGACAAGGGCAGGGTTTGAGCTTTTGGTCAAAAGTTACACTTTCTAGATACATTTTTATACTTCAAGTATTGAAACGGGGCAATAAAGACGCTCTGAAATGCAGGATCATTAAATGGTCTGTCAGTAAGCGTTGGCTAAGTGTCTGCTTTGAATACATAAGCTAATGCTGTGCAATGAGTTACGCTTCACGTGGAGGGGGGAGACAAAGTGTTAGGCTCCAAATCCGGCACAAGCCATCGAGCACTGGACAGAACTGTGCTTGGGAAGACACAGTTTCTTTTCCTGTTCCCGTAGTTTGATTTTTCACGGTCTGTTCTGCTTTTATTGCATCCTCACCGTGGAACCGCGTTAGTTTTGCAGTCTGAACCGAACAACAGTATTAAATGAAAATAAACGTTCAAGCATTGTCTTTTACTTGCTTTGGTAGTTGTCTTCATCCCCCCTGCCCGCAGCCCAGCCCCAGCCGAGCTGCAGCCTGGGTCCCTGGGTCCCTGGGCCCCCGGCCCCCCTGCGCCCCGCGCCCCTGCCACCGCCACCTTAGTTCCATCCGCCGCCGCAGAGAGGGTGCCAGAGACAATCACAGCTCCCGGACCTGTAGAGGTAGGAAATCTTCCAAGAGCAAGAGGGAGTTCTTCCAGAGCAATGAAACAAAACCAAACAAGACAAAAAAAAAAAAAAAAAAAAAGAAAAAAAGAGAAAAAAAGAAAAAAAAACCACAAAAAGAAAACAAAGCAAAGATTTCGATAAAAGACAACTTTGCTGTCATTTTTAGTTTGCCCATTAGGAAGCAGTAGTAGTTTATGCGTTGCATCTGCATTTCAGACTAAGTGATTATTGTACCTAATTACGGTTGATTGCTAATATTTCCTCAATCTCTCTCTTAGTCAAGCGCTTCTTCTTCTGTATTTTTGTGTGTAGCGAGGACAAGTGTGATGCGCTAGGCATTATTCTGGTTTGGTTATGAGTATCTCCTGTACTGCGTTAAGATTTCCTTCAGTTACTTTTTTTAAGCTTTGCTACTGTTCTCACTTTATGCCGTGCAATATCATCTGCTGTGTTTGCTAAGCAAAAAAAAAAAAAAAAGAAAAAGAAAAAAAAAAGAAAAAAAAGCAAGTGATGATGTCATCATGCTTTTCAGTGTTACAATGTTTCAGCGTTACAATGTTTCGGCGTTTATGTAGTCACAAAAATGTAGTAAATAAAAGGTTGGATTTTCCAGCACTTTAAATTTAGACATCTCTTGCCTTCTTGTGTTTCCCCGCGGGCGGCAGGGGGCGGGGAGGGGGGGAGCCCCGGGGCAGCCCCAGGGGCGGGGCAGCCAGGGACACTCGGGGACGGGGGGACGGGGAGGGGGGGACGGGTTCGGGGGGCACGAAACGGCACCTCGGGCTCCCCAGCGCTGCATCTTCTGCCCTCCAGCCCGGCTGGGGCTGCAGCTCCCTGTCCCCATCCCCGGGCTCCCCGTCCCCGGGCTCCCCACCCCCATCCGCAGGCTCCCCGTCCCAGTCCCCGGGCTCTCTGTCCCCATCCCCGGGCTCCTCATCCACATCTCCGGGCTCCCCATTCCCGGGCTCCCCGTCCCCGGGCTCACACCCCCGGGCTCCCCATCCCCAGGCTCCCCGTCCTTGGGCTCCCCGTAACTCGTCTCCGAGCTCCCCGCCCCGGGGTTCCCCATCCCCAGGCTCCCCATCCCCGGGCTCCCCATCCCCATCCCCATCCCCAGGCTCCCCATCCCCGGGCTCTCCCTGTCCCCATCCCCGGGCTCCCCATCTTCAGGCTCCCACCCGTCCCCATTGCCAGGCTCCCATCCCGGGTTCCCCATCCCCGTGCTCCCATCCCCAGGCTCCCCATCTCCAGGCTCCCCACCCCCGGGCTCCCATCTCTGGGCTCCCCATCTCCGGGCTCTCCATCGTCACGGCGCCCTGCAGGGTGGGCTCCGGGGGGAGCCAGTGGCAAGCGGCTGCAGGGCCAGCGCAGTTCATCCCGGGTGCATTTCCCTAATTGAGGGAAAAAACATTAAGAAAGTAAGATGAGCAAATAATCTGGGTTTCCTTTGTATCGTCTAAGGGTATGGATGCCACCAAACCAATTCACAGAGGTGTTTCCTTTTGTGTGATGGAGTCCACCTCAGGCCCGCAGGATCAATATTTAATTGTTTAAAGGGATATTGTATTCCTTTCCTGTCACTGTTGTTAATGCCTCTGCGCTCTGTAATCCCACGGGGTCTTTTCCCGGGGATCTGATCAGAAAGATTACCCATCACTCGGGAGCAGTGGGAGGAGAGTCCCCAGCCGTAAAAGATTCAGCAATGCATTGAACCGTTTTCTCTCTATCTCCTAATGAAGTGATGAAGCGTGTGCCACAAACTTTAACAGCGTTTTGTGGCAAATCGGGTTGCGCTGCTGAGAGGAGGATTAAACCTTCATCTTTGTCCCATAAATCACAGCATCAGCTACATTTATTCTGATGGATGGTCTGGACTGTACTGACAATATTTTATCTCTGGAAGCGCCTGCAGCCTGTGCCCTGATGTGCAATTTCTTTTTACTGCTAAGCCGAGAGAGACGCTGAGCGCATCTGCTCGGAGAGCACCTCTCAGGCTTGGTATTCCAAGGCCATGCCAGAAGCCAAAGCATCACCCACAACCCATGTCCAGGGCAAGCTCAGAGGCAAAGGGGTGATGGGAAGCCAGAAACGTCCTCTGTCCCTAGAAGGAGGACTGGCAGGGTTTGCTCCCTGGAGCATCGTGCCAGCCAGGCCTGGGATAATTTAGTGCTGACTCAGGTCGGTAGCTCCGTGGGATGGTGCTGGCCAGGGCCGTGGTGCCAAGTGAGGGCTGCAGCATACCCTGCTGCATGCAGCACCCTCTCCCAGAAGAGAAAATCCCCCTCCAGGGACACAGCAAAATGCTTTTTCTATTAAAAATATTCTGGAGATGCCACAGGGATCGAAGCCCATCAAGTAGCTGTGGGGACCATCTACAAGGTTCTCATCCCACAGGCCAGGGGAGAACAACAGGCAGCACATGGGCAAAGCCCGGTGCAGCTGCAGCTTGAGCATGTCCCGGCTGCTGTGGCAGGGACAGCTGGGGTGCCCAGGAGCCTGTACAGATTCCCAGTTACTTCCTCATATTGGAGCTTTATGTTCCTGGTGGAGTTGCACTGAGCTCCAGTGCGCTCCCCCCACCTCAGCGTGCTGAGGGAGCCAGCCGGGCTTACCCCGGCTGCCCAAACCCCGACCCAAAACGAGCTTCACAAATGTCACTTTCCAAGCACTAGCAGAGACTGGCGAAGGCCAGCAAGCGGAGCAGTGCAAAACAGCTCCCCAGCACAGGGAGAGAAGCTGCTTTTGTCTCTGGTCTGCCTGCACCCTCCGGGGACAGAGCAGCGGTGGCTGGGTGCTGCCTTCACCCACCTACCGGGCAGGAGGCCACTGTTGGTGGCAGCACTGGCAGCAAAGGCCACACAGGTGATGCAGCACCTGGCAGCCTATTTGCATGTGATTAACTCAGGCCAATAAAGGCTGGCCAGGCTGAACTCTCCTCTCTCAGCTGGAGGAGCTGGGTCTGGTATGTTTGGAGGGAGAATATGGGCTGCTTTGTGCTCAGGTTGGAGCTTTGCACGTGCAGGGTGGTGGCAGTGGTCAGGTGCCCTGTGTGGGAGGGGGCAGTGCTGCTGTTGAGGTTATAAATTAACAATAAGTGCTAAAGCAGGGGTGTAGGGGATGGCTAATGAGGCAGGGGACAGAGGTGGAGGGATGTGCTGCCTGCAGGGCAGGGAGGTCCCCAGCAGGTACTGGGGGGTGGCTGTGCTGGGGCTGCCTGAGCAATTAGATCTCCATTAGGACACCGAGTGCTGCTCAGTGGGGGCAAAGAGGCTGCGAAGTGCCCAGCCCCTGTGCTGGGGCAGCTGGGCCATTACTCTCCCTGGGTGGCAATCGCTGCTTGGATGGGGACAGCAGTATCACACCCATGCATCTGGGAGCCAGGGCGCTGTTATTTATGCACAGGAAAAAGCCCTTTGTAAAAAATGGTCTATTCGTCAAGCAAAATAATTTCCTGCCCAAGGGAGGTGTCCAGATTTTGTTTCTCTGTTATGCTTTTGGTACTAATTATCACTTAAGGTTAAAGATGATTGGAAGGGAAAATTAATCCTCGTTATCAGCTTCATGAGGAAGAACTACTGCAATGCAAAATAGAACTTTTCATGCGAGTGAAATTCACAGTGGCTGCTAACACATAAACCACACGCAGCTCAGGATACTGACTGAAAGCAGTTGGCGGTGGGAAGGGTACTGAGGAGCGCTGTCACTGTGTGCTCTGCCCTGGGCACCGCCGTTGTCCCCTCTGGTCACACAAACGGGCCTTTGGTCTGGGCAAGGGTGACCACTCTTCTGTTGAGGAATCCTTATGAACAAAATACCATCCAAAACCTGGCGGCTGTGCCCCCGGAGCAGCGCTGCTCAGCCGAGCCCTGCCTGAAGGGGTAGGCAGGGCTGCTCGAGAGAGCTGCTGCGATGTATAAGAAAGGATTGACAAGTCCTTCCCCTGGTGAGGGTGGAAAGGTTGTTTGGATGTTTGAAAGTGGAAGCAGGATATAAGCTGGTAGCCAGCAGCCAGGCTACCTCACTTTATGTGACCATGGTCAAAACTTTTGCATCTCTGGTGTCACCTGCAGGCTTGGTCTCCTGGCACTTTCGTTGCTGTCCCAGAGAACTGGCACTTAAGCTTTTCCCCTGCCAGGCAAGCACAGTGGTGTGAACAAGGTGGTTGGCACGTGCCAGGCACAAAGACCCGCAGTCCAGAGCAGCGTGACTCCCCTGCTGTGCTCAGCACGGAAGGGTTGGGTAGCAAAGCATCTTCCTGGGAGCTTCTCGTGGCAGAGGAGGCTTCTGAACTTTGCTGGTAGTGTTGGTCTGTAAGGAGCAGGGACTGTGAGGCAAAAGGAAGGATGGTGGTTGTGGCAGGAGGCTGTGCGAGCCCCCTGCCCTACAGCAGCAAGGCTCCTGCAAGGGGTGGGGAGCAGTGGCCTCTCCCCTGGCAGCGCATGCCGCCTGGGGTGACTTGGCTACTGAAGCAACTGTGTTCATTGTGAATGTCCCCGGTGATGCAGGGACAAGGCTAGTGAATTACTCAAATTACTTGAATCTCCCCAGTGGTGCACAGAGATTCAATCTCAGCATGGCATTAAATCAAGTCAGTGACATAGATCAAAGGATACTGCTTTAATCACCTCGTTAGGCCACAGACATCATTAGTTACTCATTATGATGTGTTGATACTGGCATTCTCTGTAACACAGTTATGTACACTGGCTATCAGACATTTTTCTCATCAAACGGGATGTCAATACCTTAACGTCTTAATGAGTTACAGTCAATATCCATTGCAATAAAGCTCATGTTTTCTCATGATTTCATCTACCCTTAGGGTTTTGATTAAAATGGCTGCTTTTCCCAGGTAATTGATTGAGGAATTATGGAAATTCCACATAGGAACGAGCACACGCTGCTACGTGGGCTCCAAAACCTTAGATTGTCTCCAAGTGCTTTAGCGACTACAACGGAGTTTGCTATTTTACTATAGATTTTGGATACTGTTGTTTAATTCTTCTTTCCGAATCACTTATCAAACAGGTTTAATATCAAATAAAGTAATTAAAATATCCAAGAGTGTTACGAGCAAATCATTGGTTTGCGAAGGTCTAAGAATGAGAACAAGTGACGCTGTCAAGTGAGCGCTGGTTCAGATGAACATGCACAAATGGTAAGGTTTTCCAATTTACTCTGTTAGCAAAATATTCAGTCATTTGCAGGAACATGAAAGCAGCCAGGACAAGCTGCAGTATTATTTCAGGCTCAGGTTTAGCCAGTGTAAGTCTGCACAAGTCCCCAGCTTTCCAAGCTAGGGGTAAGGTGGCATCTGTTTAGGTAAAGCAGATTTATTTATTTATTTGTTTGCCAAATGGACTGTGAAGGAGCTTGCTAGTGTAGTGGGAAGGAGAAGCCTTGACGGTCCCCCAGCACAATGACCACCTCTTATTCTTCCTCTGAGAAAAATGTTCACACATCACCAGAAAGAAGTTAAACATCAGAAGGAAGAAAGATGAAGCAGTAGCAGCCAGCCAGCAGAACTGACTTGCCTTACAGCTGCCTCCTGCCCTGATGGACAAAAACCAGACGCCAAATGGGACTGTGCCCAAAAGCAGCTTTCACTTTGTGCAGCCACTGAGGTTAGTTCTCCCTGCCTGGACCGTGCCATGTCTGGGCACTGTGTTAGTCCCTGTTACACTTCGGAGTAGCTATGGGTGAAGCAATGAGGCTGGATGTTCGTCGCCTGTGTTGCCTTTCCCCGACTGGCTGCGGCTGCGCTCATTGCCGGCACTCATGGGCTGTTTTCACAATCTTTCCCTTCCTAAGGCTGGGAGAAAACAGACTCTGCCTTGTTTTCCGAGTGCTGGTGTGACAGCATTGCAGGGGGAGCACTTGCTATATGCTCGGTTTGCATCCACTCCTGCTCACCACTGCTATGCACTAATGCCAATCCTTTTCCCACATCCTGTCAAGTGAGCTCTGACCTCTTGTGTATCACCATTTGCAGTTTCTTAACCCTTTCCCCCTGGATGGACTTAATCTCTGATTGCATATGGCAAGTACAGAAATGAAGACCTCTATTATGGCATACTTATGTGTGAGCCTCCTACCACGTGCAAGATCTTCTGTTACCACAACTGTGCTGCTCCCAGCTCTGGGTTTTAACACCAACTGGCAGCAGCTGCATCTTTGTGGCTGCATTCTCTAAGTCAGTCCCTAGGGCTTACCCCAGGCACCTTTAATTCCCTCCAACTCTGATGTGTCCAGAGCAGTCTCAGCTGTGTGGTGTCTTCATGTTCTCCCATGTCCCTTGTAGCCAGGACACCCCTGATGCTGCCTTGTCCACCCGCCTTGCAGCCACAGAGGAGGGTGGGGGCTCAGCCCCTGGGAGCAGTCCTGCCCCTCACAGGTACCGGGAGGTGTCTCTGGTTATCAAGGACCTTTGGCTTGTTGCAGGTTGCCTGTTCAGTCCTCCTCCAGCCTTCTGGGGACGTTGTCCCTGTGGATTTGGGGGGCTATTCTGTGCTGAATTCACAGAGTATATCCACGTTGGTGCATTCTTAAGCATGCCACACAGTATGAACAGGAAAGCCATCCCAGGGTGTCAGGGGAAAGGGGGGAAAAAAGACCAACCTCAAGCCTTGACACTGGGGCATGGTAACGCTGGACTGCCCTAATGTGCTTCGCACCTCCCAGCCTTATTGCAGAGTGTATGGATCAAAATCTGCTGAGGGAAGGCTCTCCAAGCTATATGAAATGAAGGGATTAAACTAAATGAGTGAGGATGAGCCTCAGCTTGCAGCGAAACCTGCCGCCTGTTTGACCGAGCCCTCATGGTGTCTTCTCCATCCTCTGTTGCTCCCTCGCGCAGGGGCAGAGCCCTGCCTGCAGCCCAGTGGGACCCCTCTCCTGCCTTGCTGCCACCCTTTTGCTTCAATCCTCTGGGACAAATCTCAGCTCCACGTAGCTCTTCGTTTGCCTGCACTTTGACCTCTGACCCCTTATAAAATGTGTAAGTATATTACTAAAATACAAGTAGCTTCAGTAATTCTCTTTTAAACAAACCTCTGTGATACTTGACACTTCTAATGACAGGCCTGGGGCTGCAGGCTGGGGCTGGAAAGCCACATTCAAGCTGCCTTTTATTTAAAAAACCTCTTTTATACAGGAAAAGACAGCTGAGGTTTCCTGGATCTAATTTAAATCCTGGATTGGATATTTCTTTTCTGGTTATGGTAACGAAAGACTGTGTGGTTGCTGGATTTGCAGGAATAAGAATTTTTCATATTCTTAGCAGTCGCTGAAAATAGAAATTGAGCCGTTGTGATCCACGTTGGCAAACAGCAGCCGTTCCCGCTGCCGAGCTTGGCAGCCCGGGAAGGGGAAACCCTGGCAGAGCCTGGCGGTGCCAGGGGTGGGTGGGCACCTAAGGGTGCATGTGGCTGCCCTGCCGGCGAGGGCTTGAGGTGGCCGGGGGCAACCCTTCATGGACCTGCCTGTGCTGCCCTGCCCAGCTCACGCCACAGCCGCAGGGCCCAGACGCTCCTGCTAAGGTGTGGAAATATAAAGTGAAAGTATCTGGAGTTTTGCAGAAGAGCATGGCGCCCAAATAATGTGCACAGGGGTTAGCGTTGTGCTGAAAAGTATATGGAGTCACCCACCCCCACCCCCCCCGGTTCATCCACAGGGCCTCCCCTGAGAGCCAGGCTTGGGCTGCCCGATGTACTGGTGGTTTCTGGTGCTCTGTCCCCTTGTCCCTGCAGGACTACATGCTGTAGTCAGGCCGTGTGGAGTTACCAGCAGGACTGATTCCTCCAGTTACCCAACTTGTCTGGCTCACTGGAGTCCCAGAGTGAGTAAACAAGATAAGAAATCTGCTTAGGAAATATTCTGGATGAAAGCCCGAAGGAAAAATGTGGCTGAAAGTGTTCCCTTACACAAGAAGGAAAAGCCATAGTCTTTCCCTTTTGTGCGGACCTCGCCCCTGAGCTTTGCAAAGGCGCAGGGAAGCTGTGGGTGTTTCTTTGGAATAGGGAGGTGCAGGTAAGGATGGAGGTAGAAACACCGAAGGCAGCAGGGGGAGAGCACAAATATCCTGAGTAGTGAAAATAAGACACTTTGGGGCCTGATCTGTGCTGGCATTAGGCAGAACGACTGCAGAAGCAGCCTGGGTCTCTGTGTCCAAGGAGGAGCTCCCATGGCTTTGCTGGGCTCTGGATCAGGCCTGTGGCACACGGGAAAGGACGTGCAAGTGCCAGGTCTCTGTCCTCCCCCTGCCAGCCCCTTGCAGCCAGGCTGGAGATGACTAAGCTTAAAGCCATTTCTCGGTGAAGGAAATAAGCTGCTGGGAGCAGGTGGGGGGCCAGGCACCCTGCTTGGAGGTGGCTGCATGGCCAAATCTCCAAACAGGAGTGGCTTCTGGGCTTGGGGATGCAAAAGGACACGAGGGCCCATCAGCTGCCCTGAGGGCCAAAGCTGGCCCCCTACTCCTGTCTCGCTTCGGAGCCTGCCACCCACCCAACTCCTCCTGGCAAGACAAAGGGCTGCGGGGAGGAGATGGCTCTGCTGGGCCAGGAGAGTGGCTAGGGCAGCATCCTGCTGCCAGCGGCTCAAATAGGTGGTCATTCACAAGTGGAACGTGCAAGGGAAGGGCTGTAACCACAGCCCCAGATCTGCCAGCGAGCTCGGAAAAGGGGTTGGATGTGGATCAGGTCACTGCATCCACATCATGCTGTGATCAGATCAGCAGGCTTCTCTTAGTACAGCTGGTATGATCCAAACTCCTGTGATCTGGATAAGGAACCTTTTGCAATGAGTTTGCATCCCTAACAATGAGCATATATTTTATCTATAGGGTTTTAAACATTATAAAGTACAAGTCTGGCTGAAGAACAACCATATGAGGTTCTGGGCTGACCCCAGCTGTCCCCAGACCTGTCCTGTTCCACAGAAGTCCTTTTTGGATGCTCACAGGAGCAGCTTGCCTTCAGATTTATGTGCCCGCTCCCAGTTTTATTAGATTGTCTCACAAAAACTAGCTTTTCCCTAAAGCCTCACTGGCTAGAAGTGCACAAGTGAGAACTGTATCTTTCACTTGGGAGGATGCTTCAAGCTGTCATGTTTATTGTGAAAATGGGAAAAAATGTCATGATGGTAATCCCTAAAACCTTCAGAACTAGAAGACACGTAAGACATGCCAAATTCTATCAGCTGTAATTCTTTTTCAGTGAGAAACAGTGCTGTGACTTTTGAGGGTTTACTTCAGGATACTAACATTTGGGATTAGTAATAGTTTTGTCAAGTTGGTGGAGGTTTGCCTGCACCTCTGGAGGGGGAAGTCAGTGGCCAGTGCAAGGCTGACTGCGACCAACCAGGCTTTCAACTAACTTTAGCTTGCATCACCTGGGTGTTGGTGGCTTTTTTTCAGCTCTGCTCGCTTCTAAAGGAGGTCTACCTAGAGCAATTAGCTCACAAGAAGTGTCATTCACAACTAAGAGAAATGATATGTTCCTTATCTTTTTAATTAAATTATGTTGTAATGTTTGTAATGATGTGTTATCTATATATTAATTTAAAAGGGTTGTTTCAATGTCAGGCTTACTTCTGTAGGGTCATCAGTACGAGGATACGCATTAAAAACAGATTTAAAATCCCTGAAGAGTTATACTGCCCTGCTTTTTCAAAGCACTTGACCTTAGAAGTGCTTTAGATTGCTCTTTCCTTATGTTTCGCTTATTTTTTTTACATTGCGCCTCACTTGGCAAACACTAAATTGCAGGAAGTCATGTGCAATAAGAGACAGAAACAAGATAACTTTATTTGGCTGTTAGGACGGTCATTGGCGTGATGAGGAAGAGAATGACAGCATCTGAAATGCTGGAGGGGATGCTCAGCTTTCATCTAGGGATAGGCTCCCTCAGTTCAAGAGCGTGTGCTCGTGTGTTCCTCTGCTGGAATCACTTTAGCATTCAGTCCCTGTTTCTCGAGCTCAGCACTCATTTGGGAGCCTGAGAGTTGTTCACATGCTGTTTGCTGTAGCCTTGCCGCATCTTGCAAGACAAATGTTGTCTCTGGTCCAGGCAGGCACTGCTGGAGGAGCACGAGTCCTTCAGGAGGGGCATCCCAGACAGGCAGCACCTGGGGACTGCGACAGCCCCGCGTGTGCCAGCAGAATAGGGCCCCAGCCTGGGCAGGGGTTTCTAGGTGTTTCTGGGATAAAAGTCGCGTTATGCTGGGAGCTGATGCTGGCTGCCTCTGGAAGGCCTGCCTGACAGGTCATCCCTTCTGGGCTCTCCAGAAGGAGTGCCCCAGCCCTCAGCGCTGGCTGGCAGGGTGTGGGGTGCCTGCAGCAGTCTGGGGGTGCAGGAAGGGGGTGGCCCTGCCCTCACTGCCTGCGCTGACACCGCCGGGCACCCCGAAGGGGTTTGCAGCCTCCCATCCTCTGAGAGGAGGCCTGGGCACACGTGTTGGGAATTGCAGTGATATGGTTAGCTAGAGGGCAAGTCTGGAGGAGCGTCTGACATCCAGTGTCTAATGAGAACCTCCTGGACACTGACCGGTGAACTGAGCCACAGGGGTGATGACACCGATGGTCACAGTGTCCCCTGATCCGATGCCTTAGGTCTCCCGCTCGTGTTCCAACTGACCTAAAGAGATCAGCAGCGACCTCCTTCCCACACAAGCCTAACTGCTCTGGAGTCCCCGCTGTTCACAGCCTGGTGTAGTTACACAAAAATCAGAGCTGATTCCAGCCTCCAGTAATACACAGCTGTAAACTGCAGCATCCCCACAGTCCCACCAGGCTGCCTGCAAACAGCCATTAGGCTCCTTAGGAAAGAGAGAGCACACAGAACACACACGGTACTTGGATGTAGGTTCACCGCCAGTTTTGTAAGGATTTCAGCCCAGGAACGCTGTGGGGTTAGGTACGTCGCGGGTACGTCGCTGCTCGGAGAGCTGCCACAAGCCCTCCAGCTGAGCACCAGCCCTAACTAAAGCCTAAGGTTGTGTTTGAACCTTCAACAGCCAGACTGCTGATGGAAAAGCATGTCTGTGATCAGAGGTAAGCTAGGCAGACCTGGAAAAGACAGAAGAGAGACACAAAGAGTAGTCTTGAGACACGGCGGCTGCCTCTCAGCTGCGGTGGGAAGTCAGGGCACGTCTGTGGTCAGACCTACGCAGAGCTGGGCTGTGTGCAGTGTCCTGCTGCACAGTGCTCCCACCAGAGACAGAAACCTGCATCATCAAAAACGTTCACTAGACCAGAAACACCACTGTATACCGAGGCGTTGAAAAGTTTCGTATCGATGTGCTTAATCTGAACAGCGCGGCCCCGCACAGTGAACATCGGCAGACCCGCTCCCCATCACAGTGCACTGGCGGGCAGCGGCGTGGCAGACTTCAGTGCCCCGCGTAGCCCTGCAGACCAAGTGTCCTGCTGGGAAGCCACCACTCAGGACTCATCCAGGCATCATGCAGGTGAGACTTGAAAGATGTGATGTCATTTTCAGGGAAAACAGCAGACAAAAAAAAGATTTCTTGTTGTTAAAGAGTGAGTGATGGGGGACCCGTGGTGTTTTCCCAGCTGCAGGTTAAACTGGCAGCGCGGTTGTAGCATCTTTCTTAGGCACAATTCCAGCAAAACATTTGAGTATGTGCTTAATTAAATCATGTGAGCAGTTTAAAGGGCTTGAAAGCATGCAGCTAAATGCTTTGCTGGGGACTTAATATTAATGCCTCAGTTTCCCTTCTCCAACATAGAAATATTTACTTCCTATACAGAGTGCCGACAAGCTTAATTCAATCTTTGCTTGTAAAGTGCCTTGTGGGCCTCAGGGAAGAGGTGCTATAAAAATCAGAATTATTCTACACTCCCTGGCAAAACAGCACTTAGCTCTATATATTATCCTGCTGGTGATACATCTCCCTCTGGCTGACAGCAGGAGCAACTAATGTATAGAAACCAAAAGAGGCAGTTTAGAAGGCTTGCGCTACATGGAATCTGCAAACACTTGATGACAAATCCAAATCAGAAAAGATGGAAAAGTCAGTGGGTTTAAGGGATTTTAGTGCAAAACTGTGCCTGCATGTGACTTCAGAGCTACAATGGGAAAGGGCTGTTTCTCCAGTAATGTATTTTTTATTCCTCATTCTTTTTTATAGCCTCGGCTATTAATTTTTCAGGTTTTCTGCACT
The DNA here is from genome assembly GCF_015220075.1 of Falco rusticolus. NCBI lineage: Eukaryota > Metazoa > Chordata > Aves > Falconiformes > Falconidae > Falco > Falco rusticolus. The sequence goes on along the minus strand of NC_051193.1, from coordinate 17,011,571 downwards.
TTTATAAGTTAGCATACTGTACTCTAACACTGTTCTCTTATTTCAAATTTTCTTGATTGGATTGAAAAGAATCTGGAACCGACCTCAGAGGCAGCCAGAGTTAAGTTAAGGAAACTGCTGCCAAGGAGAGGTCTGTGAGTGAAGTCAGCATGGGAGAGGTTAGAGTAGGGTGGTTTGGGTTTTTTGGGAAAAATCCAGCTAGATATATATATATATACATGTTGAAAGTACTGTTTGGGACAGAGTATCCCAAGCAACGTACATTTTCCTTAAGGTTCACTGGCATCGGTACAGCTGACACGGGTATTTTAGACATTTTTAACACTCTGTCTTTCCATGCACTGAAATACAAGTATACTGTAACGCCTGCTCCTTGGCTGAAAGTGAGTGAGAAAGCCTTGCTTCAAACTATCTCCTCGGATAAAAACCAAAAGACTGAAAATAGGAAGCCCTAACTGGTAGTTATTATGAATCCTATTTCCTGCCTATATTTCTGAACAGTATTTTCTGGCTGAACTTGGGTTTTGTCTTCTTGCAATGACAAATGATAAACTACCACATAGTAAATATCAAGAATGATATATACTCCTCTGGCATTTTTAATGTTTACTGTGTATTTCATTTGCAATATTATTAGGGTGAAAATCAGTTTTAACAGATTCCTTGAATGCCTGACAAAGTAATAATAGCAAGCTATGGGTGAGTGATTTTTAAAAAAAAATTTGAAGTAGGAACATTGCAATCCCTTCTCTCTTTGTGTACATGTTTCTTCCCTGCCTTTCCAGGATACAACCTCTTTACGGAAATAATATTTCCTCTTCTATGCCTGCCGCAAGTGGCACACAATGGAGCTTCGTTACTCAACACAGGCTGTACATGCCATGAAAAATAAATAATTAAACACCGACTATTTCAGTAGGTAAATACTGCCTTGCTCACTCCTGAGCATAAAGCAGCCAGTGTTCCACAGTCTCCCCTAGCAGTTCAGCCTCCTTGAAGACCTCTGGCACGAAACCTGAATGTGCTGACAACACTGTTTGTCACCTCCCGGGACTTTCCTGGGGCAAAGGCAAAGGGGTCAGGTAGCATATGAGTCCCTACCACCTGCTCTGGCTGCTGGGTTGGGGTCAAGGATGGAGGAAGTTTGTAACCAAACTATGTGTCCATCGTCCTGACAGACCCTTCTAGAGGTATAGCTTCTATATGTGCTAGGCAGGCGTTCATTTTCTGCTCCCCCCACATTTTTTCTGTAGTTCAACTAAGTTTGGTTTTATGATAGCTGGTATGGTATGCGGCCTGGGAGTTTCACACAAGTACTCTAGAAGGATGAAATGCTGTTTAGCTTCCATTGAAAGAGAGAAAAAATGCAGAGCTGCCTACCCGGGATGCTCTGGCTCCGCAGTTTTGAGGGCAGTGCTGGCAGTGCTGCCCTGGCAGTTCCTGTGGGTAGGAACAGGATTTGGAGGGTCAGCGAGGAGCACTGCTGTCTGCTCAGAGCTGAGCAGTCTCTCTCCTGTCTAGATTCAGCAGCGTATTTTCATCTATAATTTAGCATGTATTCCCCTTGTTTTTTTCACCTCTGTTTTGGCCATTTTTCTCTTTAGAACTATACTACTGAAAACAGAGAAGTGCGAGGGAATCTCTGGATTTTCTCTTCAGCATAAACTCCAGCTTCTCCACACGCTGTGGCAGCTCAAGTGCTTTATTTTATAAATAAATTGCAGGTTACTGCTTTGCCAGATGATATGCATGTAAAGAACTGATCAGCACCCATGGTACCTCCAGTGCTTGAGTAATGATGCAAAAAAAGGCCAACACCTCAATTTGCATGTCACTTCTAGTCACTCCATTTGAAACTCCTGATGAAAGTTGTTTGAGGGGCAGGGTATGTCAGTTGATTTACGTGGCTCTGGCTTGTGTAAGGACTTCAGGCTTAATCCCTCCTAATGCCATACAAGCATTATCAAGCCGGTGTTATCCAACCTGGAACTGCTGCCAGGTAAAGCTTTTGGGTGCCTATTGCACAGCTGGAGGAGGCTGTTATCAGAAGGGCAAGTCCTGCAGTGCAAAGAAAAACCATCGTTCCTGGTCAGCACTGGAAATCTGCAGAGGGAAGCAGGAACAGGAGCAGCCAGGTAGCAGGCAGTGGGTGCGTGGGATAATGTGAGCGGCAGGGGTGGTGGCAGGGTTCACAGGTGCCCTAGAAGCACCCTCCATGCCTGAGCTGCCACAGTGTCCGTGCGAGCCCAGCTCACCTCTGCCGTGCATGACCAAATGTACTTTGGCAATGGATGGCTGTCACTGGGGCAAGTTTCCATTGCCATGAGAGGACCCAGTTTCCAGAGCTTTAAAGAGAAGGGAGGTGAATCCAGAAAGCTGGCCACAAAGCAGCGATGAAGATTCAATGTTACAGTGACCAGAGCCATGGAAGAAGCTGAGAAAAGCGACTTCACACAATTTATGGCAGGAAGGTATGTGCCATAAGTCAGAGCAGCCCTAAAAGATGCTGCAGTTTATGGCAGCCTCCTAAGAGTGAGCTCTGTAAATGTATCTTCTTCCCAGCTCCCTCACTTTCACAAGCAGCGTACCTTTTTAAAGAAGGGGGGGGAAATATTTCAAGTCATGGTATGATGTTTCTTTCATTTGCCAAGGAAAAATCTGAAAGCATTAAATGTGCAGAGTGATTGACTTGGTGAAGCAAAGCTGATGAATGGCTTGAAATGGGTCATGCATTTGTGGCTGGGGCTTTACTGCCGATAGCTGATGACAGCTTTCTGCTGGCTCCAGACAGTGGAAAAAGTTGTCTCAATGACAGCAAACAAATAGGGGCAAACCCCTCCTCTTCCTTAAAATCGGATCAAGGAAATGGACTCTTAGCATGATGGGTTGTGACTAGGGCCCTGTTTTTGAAACATGATCTATGTGTGCAAATCCCACACAGATCAGATGCCAAAACTGCAGTGCTTCTTTGGCATTTCAGTTGAGAAGGAGAACAAATGTGTTCTGTACTCATCTTTTCTTTTTTTAAGCAAAAACAATTAACTTTGAAACAAGGGCTTTGATTGCTTTTTCTCTGACGTCAGCTTTACATTGATGTAATTCTATAGACTGGTGGAATCATTGCTGATTTGCACTGGTGTAAGCAGGAGAACAATCAGGCTCTGTGTTTTCCAGGCAGTGAAGCTGGTTATGTTTTGTGCAAAGAAACTCAGATAAACAACGTAAAAGGGAAAATAAATTAACCAAGAAATTCAGGAGCCGAAAGCAATATGAGCACAGATACAGCTACAATGTTCTAAGTGTATCACTAGTTTAAAAAAGATACCTAGCCTAATTAAGTACAGATTGACTTTGCTATAAATATGAACAGTGATCTCCCTAATTTTCAAGTTTTAATTGACACCCAAAGGTGAGCAATTTAATAACTTACTGCGATTTTGTTTATTTTTCAGTATACATACTGTACTTTATTGCCTTTGAGATCCTCAAATTAATGTCAACTTCCCTTCCCCTTCCAATAGTGTTACACAACATGAGAATAAATCAACCGTAGGGATTAAAATTATAATTGATCTAGTGTGAAAGTAGCAAAGAAAGCGCTACCCAATATAGCCTGAGTTGAAATCCTAGCTCTCTCTGTATGAAGGGGAGTTGACCTTTGTATATGGGCCAAGGATTTCACCATTGATGACATTTGCCAGGCACAGATTTTTTTTTTTTTTCACAGTGCAGTACAATCAGGCCTTTCAGTGTTCGGCTTTTAATGCTCATTTTTTTGCTATAGTTGCTATTATGCTCTCACTTTCAGAGGATGTCAGACTCTTGAAAGAGAAATTGTTTTGGTTTAAGTACAGTAAAGCTTACAAACACTCTGCTTGGGGTGAGAGATGTAGGCTGGGTCCTCATCAGGGGAGTTTTAGTGTATGGAGAGAGTGGAGCTGGGCCCAGCACTTCTATAATAGACCCTGGCAATGAGTGAGGTGAGCCACAGCATTCTTCACTGCAAACTATACAATTACAGGACAGCAGCTCATGAGTGGAATTTTAGGGAATACTTTTTTATCTAGAAACAGGGAAAAACGGAAAAAGGAGGGGCAACAAAAACTGGGCTCCAGCAAAACCTGAATCTGGGTAATTTTCACATTTCTATATTGAAAAATCAGTCCTGATGACTACGTGCAACCCATTCTGTCTTCACTATTAACATGTAGCATATGCCACTAAATGGCCATGAATATATATTAGAAGGGCTAGGGCTAATAACTATGCAACTAAAATTTTTAGAATGAGGCCATGGAAGTTTTGCAATAGCTCTGGCATTTACCTAACAAGCCCCAACTCACTGACTACTTTAGTAAATGATATGCAACTTCTCTTGTAAACCATGCATGTGGTTACTTTAAATATTGCCCTGTATTTAACAACGTGCTACTTTCCTGCCCTACTCTCTCGTAAGTCTAGTAGGAGTTGTGGTATTAATTTAGCATGGGTGGAACTATGGGCTGGACTTGTTGTTCCAGCAAGGTAATCGCTTCTTTGCATAAATGAATTATCTTTTTCATTTACAGTGCCCATGGAAAGTTGTGTGTAATCTCAACACACTCAGTAGTGCAGCTGTAGTAATTCTTTAATGTGTTGTGAACATGCTCACTGTGTCAGTTTTCTCTTGGGTGCAACATCTGTGCTTGCAGGGTGAGATGTATGACGAGATGGCCCTTCGGGGGGATGCTGGCCCTGCTTCACCTGTGACTGCTGGACTCTCCTACAAAAAGGGTACTACTCTGATGGAGGATAAGTGCTGCCTGAAACCGGCACGTCCAAAGGCCTGCCTGACAGAGGCTGAATGGGATGGCAAGTCTGCGATGGCAGTGCAGAAATGTCGCGACGGAGGGAAGACAGAGTCACTCAATATGAGTGATCAGCAGACTTCGTTTATTGTCCCTTACAGTCACCTTTTATGCCTTGTTATAATTAGCTCATACATATTACAAAAGTTAAGCTCATTATTGGTTAGTTGCCTAAATACCAAGCCCGCCCCTAGTTTCTCTTCTGTAGTTATCTGTCCCCACCTGCAACATTCTTTTCCCACCAAAATCTTCCTGTTATTGTGTAACAAGGACAGCCAAAGACAGTGTATTTTGCTTTACTTCAGATAAGCTGAGAGCGATGTGCATTTTTGTCCAGCCAGCTGGACTATGTCTATGAGACCTTTTTCAGCTAGCCAGTTATCCACACAGAAAAATTTGGCAAGAGGTGGCTGTGGCACAAGCTCCAGATGCGCAGCCAGTAGCAGTGGAGACACATGGGGGTAAAGGCTGTGAGTGTGAGTCCTGCTGCAGATGAGAGCACTGCCCGAGACGGGAGAAGCTGCCTGGGATCTGCCACCAACTTGTTGATACGGCACTAAACCATGACCCGGATGCCGCGGTAGTAGAGGGAAAGCAAACAAGGCTGGTGGAGGCAACAGAAGTTGAACTTCATGAACTCCTACCAGTTCAAATGGAGTAACACCAGCAATTAATTTGGTGCAATTCCTTGTGTAGAACTGCGCTGGAAATTATTACAGGATAGATCAAGCCATTATCAATAGGAAAACAGCACTGTAAACCTCCAAACACCTCCTTCCAAGTGTTATGCACTCACTTTCCACTGAAATTAATAGAAATAATATAAACGGGGTGCTTGGATTCCTGCCGGATCACTGCAATGAGTAACTGGGGTATAGCTTCTGGATATACCTGCTCAAAAGTAAATGAGAGTGCTGAGTGGCGAGGGATGACCTAGATTGGAAACAGTCCTTGCACTTCTGTTTTCCCAAAACCTTCTACTGTTGGTGACATCTTGCTGTTTCTTTTGGCAAACATCTCTATCTTCTGTTCAGGGAATGTCAGGGCTTGCTGTTGCCACAAAACCTTCAATTTTAATATGGAAACCTATATATTTTCTGATTAATGTTTCAATCAAACTTAGTCCTGGGTAAACATTGTGTAATGTTAGCATTCACCAGTGAACTTGCACAAACCCCTTGAAAAAATGTTGAAAAAATCAAACACACCCACCCCACACAACCCCCGTTTCCAGTCTAGAATGAATATTACACCCACAGAAAAGACCTCCTGTGTAAAAGAGAATAACTTCTCTCTCTTTCAGGAATTGGGGATCTAATCACAAGAAGGTTGTTCACTTTTCAGTGCACTGAAATGTACTGCTGTGCATTACTGCATTAGTCAAGTGCTGATCCAATGAAACTTGACTGTTGCGATCTTACCGTGTAGGTATCTGCTGAGATTGACATTCATATGGAATGGGTGTTTAGGGTTTTTTTGTAAAACAGAACCTTTACATGTCTTTATCTTCATACTTCTGTATTGCCATGACTGGATGTTCCATCAGTCACTGCTTCAGGTGAGACAGCACTATTCTCTTTCAGAAATGGTATCTAAATTATGCATCACAGATCGTTACTTCAGAAGCACACAAGTTTTATGAAATACCATTTTAGGAGCTGCTACAAACAGAGGAGAGATTATACAAGTTACTGTTTCCAAAGCGAATTATGGAAATGCAGGAAGGGCTTCATTTCTGTTGGCAAGAAGACCTGACTGCTAGACCTCAGTCTCTGGAAGAGCAGCAGCAGCAAAGGTTCCACCCTGAGCAGTGGTAAGCTCCTGTGGCTGCTGCCAGAAGAGTGAAGAAGACACAGGGCATTCCGTGTGATCGGGGGAACTTGAGGAGCAGCACAGGATGGGAACCGGCTCGCTTCCAACTAAAGGAATCTCCTGTATGTAAACAAGGTTTAGTAGCAAAGTGTTGAGTCCAGGAAATTATTTCTGGTGAGGAGGATAAGCTTTCCTTTTGATAGGAGTGCAGCTTCTGCTCTGTTGTTCTCATAGCTGCCTCCCAACTTAGCCTTGGCTGTGTCTCCAGTGAGAAAGTACTACTCAGAAAATAAAGGAATTTGAGAGCACACAGGGAAAAATCAACAGATGTCATTTTACTCATTCCAGAAAGTGAATTTAAGAGGGAAGACCATGATAATAGCTATATATTTTTACTTTGAAATGGCCGATTAGTAGCAAAATTAAGCAATGGAGGGGTTTGGTAGGAACTGTAAGAAAAGATAAATCCCTCTAAGTTAGCAGACGCCAGGCTCTAACAGTAGAGCACCTGTTTGTTTCCTCTCTTAAAAATATTTAGCACTAGACCATGATTTGTGTATTTTGAAGAAAGAAAACTAAAATATTGCTGTTCCTACTCTGTCGCAGATCCTGATTTTCCAGTCGTGGGACAGGTTTCCTGTAGAAGTAACTCCATTGGCTTAATTAATGCACTTATACCAGATTGGTACACCCCATGGGTATACCAGGGAGAGCTGATGTAACAAGACGAGAATCAAGCCCATAGGCCAAAATTTTCAAAAATAAGTTTCTAAAATTAGGTGCCTAATTTCCTAATTAGGAAGCTGAGTAAAGGTGGACAGGTTTTTAAAAACGCTGTGGGTTGACAAATTCTGCTGAAGTCAATGGGAGCTGGAGATGATTTTTTCCTTTGAAAATCCGGCTGGTTTATTTAAATGCCCAAATACTGTTACGGGCCAATGTTGGACATCCTGGGCTGAAGGTTTTCATTTCCTATCCCTTCGTATAACTGTATCAGCATGTACTCAGTACACAGAATTCTCATCATGTAGTACTCTGTGGAACATGAGTGTAGCTCATCTTGCCAGACTTCCTCATATGACCGTCTGGGTTTGGAGACTCAAAACAAGAAGATGCGATAAATTTACTTTCCTCTCCTTGATCCTGAGGCAAGCCCTGAACGTTAACAGAGAGGAGGCTTAAGGGCTGTTCAAAATCAATGCTGGTGAGCAGCTTTGTGGAGGAACTTCTGCATGGGCCGGAGGAGATGTATACAGAAAAAAACCTCCCCTGTGGTTCCCACCATCAAGGTCTTCCTGCCTCTCAGATCAATGTGAAACAAAACAAGCAGAGGAACTCTGGAGGCGCTGCCTTAAAGCCACTCAGATGTCTCTGTGTGACACCATGAGGCGCATTGCCTGGAAATTGTGAGGATGGGAAATGCAGTTAGGGCATTTTTAATGTGTTTTTGAATCTGGTTGGGCTGATGCTACTAAAGTACTTAAATCTAGCTGTTAAAATAAAGATGAATGGGGCTAAAACATATACTCAGAAGTACTGGAGGCTGAAGCCAACAGCGGTAACACAAAGGTAGGCATGCATACAGAAGACAATTTTCTCAAGCTATCCTTGCTATTGTAGTTATAGGTATCTTGAGAAAGAACGATGAATTCTCTTCCATTCAACTAGAGCCACTTTTCTGTATATATTGATGAATTAAAACCCAAACTCAAAATGGTTAGAACCCCTAAACCTAAACTTTTAGAATATATCGATATTCTAAATATAGTGATTTATAATTATCTCAGTTTCAGTAACAGATTGTAGGAATTTATTAGTTCCTGTAGACTAATAAATTCCTACAAGCACATAACTTGTTTCTATTTTAATGGTCTTTGCAAAGTGGTTACTACTGGTGATAATTAAATTACAGTTGGTTCTTCATAGTTTTTTTAGCACTTCTCAAATTAGTTTCATTGTATACTGTATCTTCTAGTCTATTTCTGATTGTCTTCATCCCTCAGCTATAATATTGTTCCAAGTGTGGTGGCTTTATACCACAGAGGTGGCAGCCATGTCAAAAGCAGTTGTGCCACGTCACTTAACAGGCAGTAATTGTCTCCAGGAATTACAGGAATCTTGATCTGCTGCATCAGACATCACTTCTTTGTCAGCTAAAGCTGAAAAGACACTTGAGGATATAACCTAAAATACACTCTGTTCCAGGTTGCAGGAACCGTGCCAAAAGTGTAAAGTGCTGAAGTTCTGAGAGAAAACAGCCATACATTTACCCTTATCTATTTATTTATTTATTTTTAAAAAAACTTTATTTCTGTATGAACAAGGTTTACATGACACCACTCTGTCATGCTGCCCCAAGTAGGGAGTTTTTTAAAATCCAATGGCCGATTTCAGCCAAGCTTCACATGTGAGTAGTGTTCGTAAGAGGAGGGTCTGACGCATTTCAGGAAAACGAGGTAGAGCGGCCCTGTTAAATTTTCCACCGAAACAGGGGCTGCCACCGAAACTCGTGCTTTTCAGCGCTGGGGACCACATGTGCAAGAGCTTCTCTGACTGCACAGCTGCTGCAGCCTAAGCTCTCACCTGTCTAGACACCAAAGTTAATCAACCATGAGACAGAAACAGATAAGAAATCTGGTTTTGTCCTTGCTTGTGCTCCCAGAAGTACGTGTTGGTCTAGACTTGGCACTGGGAGGGCAGTTAAAGTTCTGACAGTGTTTCTAAGCTAATCCTGCTTTTGTGTGATGTGTAATACAGCCATACGCTTTTCAGATGTTTTAACATGATGTTCATCTTCTGAGGTCAGAAACGCATTTCTGTACTGTCATTGCTCTCAAAAAATTTCCAAGTATGTGTAAGCAAATTCCCCTGGCTGAAGCCTCTTATGCCATTATTTCCTCTGTGTATTCGTGCAGTGCTCATCGTTGGCTGGTGACTGGCAAGAAAGTTATGAGTTCAAGGCCATTTTTAGCCATTTTAGCCTAACTAAGTCCGCAAATTTCTCTGGGATGTTTATCCCTATTTTGTATTTAATGGTATACATGAAATATTGTATAATTAGATCTCTCTAATAATTCTCAGTTTTCTCTTCTGCTTTTTCAAGATCTGTTCTTTGTCTACGTGGTCAAAAGTGAAATCATCCTTCTCTGTCTGAAGTGAAGCAGGGTATCTCAGACATACCCATTGCTCTCTGTCGAGAAATGGTCTGACTCCAGAGGGGAAGCTGACCCTGGAATCTCCTACGCAGTCACATAAAGTAGGGCTGTGTACCGGACTGGCTTACTCTTGTCATATCCCTTAGAGCTTTCCTTTTTTATAAGTGGTTTTCAGGCTGGCACCTACATTTCCTGTTGGCTTGAACTCCTAGGAACTACAAAGTAATGGGAAACTGTGCACTTACAGTCTGGCTCATTAAGAAAACACTATGGAAGAGAGAGTGTTTTCTTGGAAGTTGGGTCTGTTTGTGTCTGGTGAGCAGTTAAAAAAAAAAAGTGCCAAAGTGAGATTAAAAACTATTAAAAAATACTACATGAAGCATAACAGTTAAATAGTCACAGTTGTAGTTAAACAGTAGAAAGGCAGATTTGATTTTGACTGTAAAACCAATATTAGAACAAGCTACAAACTCATTTGCAATGTCTTACAGCAACAATTAGTGGCCTAAAGGATGTGACTTTTCATTAGGATGACTATCACCGGTAGGAGGATCTGACAGGTGGCTGAATCACCGCACCCAGTGCAGTAATGCTGAAATTCACATACGCATACATCTACAGTATTTATTGCTCAGTCAAATACCTCCTTTTATAATCCTGGATTGCCACATTTGCAATTATATTGCATCCGGCAGAGAGCTCTGAGATCTGTAATTACCAAACACATCTACAGCAGTCACACAGCAACAGAAGTGACACTCATGTACTTACGAGTGTAATATCAAAGCACTGCATGTGACACGTTTCTGTTTGCTTATGTATTTCAGGGTATGACTGAAATGAGAGATGTTTACTGGATGGTTTATTCTGTGAAGCACCCTCCTGGTGTAATGCTGTACAACTGATCAATGGGGAGAGAAATAGGTGCAGTTCGTATGAGCCAGACAGCATCAAATTGAGTTGTTCTGGAGTTTCACATTCTTCGCAATACCTTCCGTGGCTGCTTAGCTAGCTGTGAGCAGAGGGTGGCTGCACAGACCATGGGTGTATATGCATCTGCGGGGATCCTAGCACCCTAGAAAGGATGGGGAGTTGACTGATCCATGTGTATTGTTTCTGTATAAAAAGGGCAGAGGGTGTGCGTATTTTTAAATGATCTTGTTGTAGGGAGTGAGTGCCCCCCATAGGGACTGGTCTGTAAGATGGAAGGATTTGTAAACAATCACAGCGGCAGGGAATTGCCAGTGTAATGACTGGAGGTGTGATGGTGTCTCTGTACAGCCCAACTACAGGACCACATTAAAGCAAGAGAGGCCTGTATCATCTCATCTGTCTTTTTCTGAGTCCGACTCAGAGCAATAGAGCTGTCTGCGGGGCCCTGCCTGGCCTTGGTACAGCCGCCGGGTGAGATAGGGCCTTTCCCTGAAAGAAATCTCTGCTCTCATGAGGCCTTGGCACTGCCGCTGCTTTAGCCTGCATAGATCTGGGCCCCTGGTGAAAGGGGGAGCCCCATCATCACAGCAGCTTGTTCCCCCACTTTCCGTGGTGGCACTGGCAGCGTGGGCACTGGCAGCCTTGAGGTGCGGGATGGTGCGGCCCGTCCCTCTCGGGGAAACTTGAATTTCTGCTGGATTAAGGCGGTTGTGCAACCCCAGCCCAGCTGGCTCCATTGTTTCTCCGCACAAAATAGTTATCAGCGTCAAGTGAGTGCCAAGCGCCGCGCTGCCGCGCAGGGCTGCCAGCGGGCCTGTGAGGGGGAGGCGGCGGGGCAGTGGCCGCCCCCGGGCCAGGGGCACAGCCGAGGCCGCCCCCCGCCCTTCGCAGCTCCTCTGGCCGCCGGGCGGGGCAAGGCCTCCCGCCGGGTCGGCAGTTCACACTGGAATCACCGCTCAGCAGGCGCCTATATATACCCGCATAGATGGGCAGGCGCTCGTGTGGCAGTACGGGGGGGCCAGCGCGGGAGTCCCCGCGTAGCTGCACGGGGCGAAGCGGGGGGAGCGGGCCAGCAGCAGTGCCGAGGCCTTTCGCGGGAGCGGGCTGAGGGCCGCGGCAGCCTCCGCCAGAGCCGGGTGAGCGAGGTGGGAACCTGCCCGCCAAAGAGCCTGCAGGGCGGGGGGAGGGTGCCGTTTAGGTAAGCCGATGAGCCGCGGCCGAGCCGGGCCGAGCCGGGCCGAGCCCGGCCGTACTCGCCACCGCCGGCAGGCCCCGGCCAGGCCGGCGCGCTGTTGCTATGGCAACAGAGTTGCTCGGCGGGCGGGGGCCAGGCCGGAAGTGATGGCAGGGGATTGGCTGCCGCGGAGCACGTGGGGCGGGCGACGGGCGGTGCGGTTGGGCCCGGCCGGGGCGGGGGCGGAGCGGGGTCCCGCGGTCCCGGCGGGCGGCTGCAGCGGGCCGTGTGTCCAGTGTCCCCCCGTGCCCCCCACCCCTCCGCCGGCCAGTCGAAGGCCGAGCGTGGCGGGTCCCCCCGCGGCCGAGCTGTGCCCTGCCCGCTGCCGCCGGGCTGTGATGTGTGTGCCCCGCTCGGCGGGAGGCGGGGAGTGCCCGGCGGAGAGGAGGGGAGCTAGTCAGCGGCGAGGAGGAGGAAGGGCGGGAGGCAGAGCCATGGAGCGCGGCGCTGCGCGGCGGCCGGAGGGGCGGGCGGTCTGACCGGGGCGAAGCGCGGGGGGCAGCGCCCGGCAGCCCGGGCGGCAGCGGCGGGGCCGGGGATGAAGGTGCCGGGCAGCCCCCCGCCGCCAGCCGCCGGCTGGTGACAGGTCGCAGGGCCGCGGGCCCGGCGGGGCGGGGGGCCGCTCGCCTGCCCTCCTCGGGGCCGGCGGGAGGGAGGGGACTCCGGCCGGGGCTGCCATCGCCCGGGGCCGCGGTGACTCAGAGCCGGCGCGGCCGGGGGTGAGCCGAGGTCTGTTGTTGTGGGATTTTTTCCCCGGCAGGTTATAAATAGCCCCGCTGGGCGCCGTGTCACGGAAGGACACCCTGGCCGGGCGCGGGGAGCGGCCGCCGGCACTCAGCCTCCCCGGGCCGGCCGCCGCCAGCCTGCCTGCCCCTGCCGGCTGGGCCCGGGCCACCGCCGCGGCGCGCCCGGCCTCCGGCTCCGTGTTGTGACACGCGAAAAAACTCATTAATCTCGCTTGGCGGGGGCCGCGGCAGGCGGCTCGGCGGGGGGAGCAGGCACCGCACCGCGGCTGCCCGCGGACCTGGCTGAGGAAGCGGAGAAGATGAAGCCGGAACGAGGTAAACGCTTTATCGACATTATTTCCTTTTTTTGGTGGGTTTGTTGTTTGTTTGTTTTTTTTATTGTCCGTTTGTGCCCTTTCGCGATGGGAGGTAGCCTGGTGCTGGGTAGCGGTGTTACCGCTGCTTACCCCCTCCCCTGTCGCCTGGGGCGGGGGGGGAGCCCGGCGGTGGGGCTGTGCGGCGGGCAGGTGCCGTGCCACCGGGCTGCCAGCCCCCTCCTGCCCCCTCGGCTCGCCATTGTCTGGGCGGGCGGCGAGCCCGCACCGCACCGCGCTGCGGGTCCGGGGCACCGGCAGACAATGCCCGCACAGGGCCAAACCCAGCAAAAGCGCAGCTGAAAGACGCCTTGGAAATAACCGTAACTTCCCTCGGTGTTGGTTTATAACCCCGCGGTGGTTTTTGTTCTAGTTATGAAGCGGGCGGATCGTAACCAGCACGCTGACACCGAATTTTTCGCCGTCCTTGGGTTACGTCTTATCCGGATTACTGACGCCTGGTTGTACAGAAAAATAAAGTCGGCCGTCTACGTATATGTTTATGACACTTCAGCTCTTTTGCAGTATAGCAACAGCTGCTGATGCCCCTAGAGTTGAAAATATGGCATGACTTCTATTTTAATCCACATGGGCAGTGATTATTGATTTCTGTTAGTTCAAGCAAGATTTTTTTTAATCTTATGAGCGCTTATCGTAGAACTCTGATAATTCCTGCTTAGATACTGGAGTTTCTCGAAGTTCTGATGATTTTTAAAATGATGATTTTTAAAATGAAGAGTTTAAAAAGCATGTTCTTTTGGTGTTATAGTCACGTTGGTGTCTTGAGAAATACTTTAATATAACTTAGATACCCATGTGTTAAATGCTAACACTTACATGACATGCACGTCTTAATTAAGTGTGTTAATGACACGTTTGCTAATAGCGACACCACGTCAATGACCACTCTTAGGTGGATTTCTTGTATGTACATGCTGTAAGGCTTACCATGGTGTGACAAGAGCACAGATAGTACAGAAATTATCATAAACATATACATAAATTAATGGGGTTTAAACACTAGGGATTTGAAATGGGCTTTTCTCTTTGCTTTCCTCCTTGTTTCTTACTTGCCTAAACCTTTACCTGAGTGATTGCAGCAAGGCAGGTTCTTCTTGGAATTTCTTTAGATTTTAATACCAAACCCTGAAGTTTGAAAGCTGTTTACTGTCAAGGTGAAAAAAAATTTCAAAATAGTCAGGTGAAACCTAAATCACTGTGGCTTTAAAATGTTCTGCAGTAGCAGTTCAAAACCTCTATGTGAACTTTGTCTATTATTTTTCTTTAATTTTTAGACAGAACAAATTAGAACATCGGAAACATTTTTAGTTGCTATATAGGTGATCAGATGCTTTGTTTTTAACCATCCTGGTATAGAGGGGACCACATTTATAAAGAAGACAAGTTACTGGTTTGCTGGGTGGTTGTGGTTTTTGAGTGTTTTGGTGGTGTTTTTTTTCTAAGCTGACAGTTAAAAAATTGAGATTTCTATCTGTTGTAAAATGTCTGTCACAAACTGGGTGAAACCCTTCAGAAGTAATGTCTTGAAACTCTTCTAAGATATTTAACAATAATCTTGAAATAAATCAGCAGTCTTGCCAAACATTGGAGGGTATCTCCAGCCATTTTAGCAGAGAGCTCCAGCTTAACCGTGTGTGAAGGTGGTGCACAAAGGGGGTTGTGAAGGTGCTGCCTAAATGCCACATGCAGCCCACAGAGACTCTTAGGAGGCAGGAATCATGCAAATGTTTACATGTGCTGCTTTCTGCATAGCAGCTGTACAGTCACCTGCTTCTAATCGTCGCAAATTAATAGCAAAGGACGGGGGAGAAGCAGACCGCTTTGCTTGCCGCAGTCTTCGCTTTTCTACAGACCCTCAAAATACTGAGAAGACTGCAAATCCATGCACAAAGCGACATGTAAACAGACGTAAAGAGGCTTGAAGTGCTTTGGATTTTTTTTTTTCATTCTTACAAATAATTATATGGGAATCCATTCGGAGCAGAGAGCTGTAGTTTATTTAGTTAAAGTTAAAAACTGTTGCAATGCCCAGGCATGCTGGAAGAAGGTACGGTTTTGCCTTTGTCGTGCTACTGATAAGATTCTGGTTATCGCCAGCAAAAATGGGTGGTGCAGAAGAAAGGGGAGATCCAAGTGTGCAACCACTTCTTTAACAGTGCAAAATGTTAAAGAATATTTTTAATTTAAGGAGGTAAAAAGGATGAGCAGAAATGAAGAAAAAAGGGAAATTTGGCCTGAAGGTACTTACCTCCCTTTATCATAAGGGAAGTTTGAAAATTGCAAATAGAAGCATGTGATATATGAGAGCAGTAGAGGAGATGGAATGTGGAGTGTTGCATAGCAAACCCATGGAACAGTTTTGCAAGTGAGGAGGAGAGGTTTGAAAGTGCAGGTTAGAACGTGGACTTATTTCTTTGCCATGCAAAGGCACAGGGCATTCACAGGACATGTCTCATGAGAATCACTCTGGACTTGCCCCTCGGCTGGGGTGTCAGCGTGGAAGGGCAGTGGTTGCTCTCATGCAATCATATAACTACCTCCATACTACATCTAGAGAATGCAGTAACTAAAATACCCATGGCTGCTCTTTGCCTTTACCTTTCCTACGCTGCCATTCTTAAAATGAAGTGTTGAAGCATCTTACAATACAGCAGTCACTTTGCTTCAGCTGAGGCTTCACCAGTGCCAGTGAGAGGAATGATTTATCTCCCTTTCTGACATAGTGTTTTTGGAGTGACGTTTTGAGTTTTGGTGGAGGTTTTTTTGTCTTTCTGCAGTAACAACATATCAGTTTACCTAGCTTTGATCCATGATATCATCACGATTTAGTTGCTGCAGTACAGCTGCCTAGTCAGCTGCTTCGCGTTGCATGTTTGGACCGCCGTTTCCTTTTCTCAAGTACAGAGCTTTGCTCTTGCTTCTATTGAACTTAGTTCTAATGACTTCTGATCGCTTTGCCAGTTTATTGAGCTTGGAAGGCAGAACTAGGCTTTGTAGAAGAGTGCTTGCAAAGTGTTCCAGTTCAGCTTTGTTCATAAACTGTATAAACACACTGTTTCACCATCGGAGTTAATGAAAACATTGCATAATGTCAGGGTGATAGCTTACTGCCAAACTCGGAAGGCTCGTTATGTACTCTTAGAGTACACTCGGTGCACAACTGGAAAAAATCTTGTGGTTTAGATGAATCTACAGTATAGTCATTTTACTGTGGGAATGTTACAAGACATCAAAAGTCTTACTATAGTCTAAACAGCTCAGTTACTGCTCCTTCCTCCTCCCTCCCCCTCACTGCATGAATGATCAGTTAGAGGAGGAAGACAGGCTCGTTTGTCTCTAAATGCATGCTGGCTATTTTTTATCTTCTTATACTAGTGTCTTCTTACTTTTTTTTATTACCTTGCTTTGTTTATTCCTCGGCTGTGTGCTCTTTGTGTAGAGGCTGCTGTGTTTTCACATACAAATTAAGCAAAAAGCAGTTGTCTCTTACTTTCTGAAGCATTAATTCCCTCCTTGAGATTATCCTAATTTGAAGAAAAGGCTTTCTGTCTACAAGAGAGGAACAATCAGTCTGAAGATTGCTTTTTCTCTTCTCCTTCCTTCTTTGCAAGTCAAACTCTGGTATGTGCCTCTGGGTCTGTTTGTATGTGGTAACTGGGTTAGGAGACTTTCTTCCACCTTATTTGGTGGCTTGGTATGGAAAGGAGCTAACTCTTTGGGTTCAACGAAAGTCTGTTTACTACCTCCTGTTGGAAACATGGCTGAAGGATTTCTGGATGTGTCTCTGAGGAAAGCTGGAGGAGAGATTAATGAAGACAAACAATTGATAGAAGGCTTTTTCTTCAAATCCGTAGGAGGAAGGATGAGGAGGCATAGGGTTGGGGGAAGAGAGTGGAGCCAGGGTGTTTGGGAGCTGTGGAGTTAGTTGTTAAGTTAGGACATCTGGAGAAGATCCTTGTTATTAAAAATAAGCCTTAGTTTTATGCCCTATATTAACTTTGTGAAGGATTTTGTCGAAAACTTTTTAGCAAAGATGTACTACAGAGTATGCAGATCAAGAAGTGAAAATACCTTTTGGGAAAGGATGGCTGGTATTTTAGTGTCCTGCATTGTGCGGTGATACAGGCACTTTAATTTTATAATATCTTCTCAGTGAAATGTCGCAAAGCACATAAACTTTTCCATGGTGGAACAACGTAGCCAGTAAACAAAGTAATAAAGTGGAAATGAGGTGCTTCCTGCTTAGTAGAGCTGTCACTCCAAAAGTGTTTGGGCGATGCTTCGGGCTTGGTTGCCACAGGTAAGTGCAGGTTGGGTGATAATGAGCTGGAGGTGACGCTGCGCCCAGGCCTGGGAGGGAGGCGTGCTGGTGCCACGCGGTGCCGCGCTGGGACACGTGCCAGGAGGGGTGTGTGGCAAGGGAGGCTAGCTCTGATGGGCAGGAAAGGGAGGTGTGCCTGCTTTTCCTATGTGGATTACTTTCAAATAAAAAACCCCAACTTATTATTGAAAAGAAAGAAAACCTAAAACTGTTTAGGATAAAAAAACCCCCAATCAAATCAACCAAACTGACAGGTGGTCAGGATATTACACTCAGATTCCATTTATAAGGCATGAAGCCATCTAGCTTTAATCTTTGGGGAGAGCAGATTTGTCCTGATAACACATTATATATAGATGCAGTGAATGAGGATGAGTGATCAGGAATATAAGCCTTTTTAAATTTTATTTTATTTTTAAATCGAGAGTAGGACCTGTGAGCTTTCAATACAGCTCTGTCCTTGCACTGAAGAAATGGGAATAGATGTTCTTTTATTATTATTATTTATTATTAATAATATAAATTTTATTACCACAAAAATTTAACTTGGAAGAATCCTTAGCTTTTTCAGCTTGTACCTAGATGTCGACAGTGAGGCAAGTCCTGTTGCCGGAGTAGCCCTTGAGTTGGAGCAATGCTTTTTATCAGTGTTCAACAGCCAGAGTTCTTCACTGTGTGTGGGTTTGTCAGAGAGAAGAACCCTGCTGGTAACAACTGTGCCATTTTCTTTCTGTGTGGTTGGCGTTGTCTGTACTAGCCACCTTCAGAGGGACTCGTTACTAAAACAGATGCTGCTGGAGTGGCATTTAGGTGGATATTTTGGGGCTTGTGGATATGCCAAGCCCATAGGCTTGGGCTATGTAACTGACTGTATTCTTTACTTGCTGAAGTAAGAATACTTTGGTATACCAGATCAGATCCCAGGGCTGAAGCATGTTAGGTTGAATTTTGTTGTTAAGGGGCAGTGTTGAAACTATTACTGGATCTGAGGTCTGCCAGCTTCTAAATGTTTTTAAAAATAAGCTAGCATTCATAAATACAGATTCTCATGAGAGATGTGAGTTTGTTGCCAAATAGAGTTCTGCTTATTAAAATTAGAAATCTTCTGTGAAAACAGAGGAACTGACGGGAACAAACCAGCTATATGACATTTGTTAAAAGAACTTGTTCTGTCTGCCTCGCTGTTTACAAAATGTTTCTTTGTGATTTTGACAAACATCTACTAAAAGCAACTGTTAAATGGTGGTGAAATAGCCATAGCGTTTTATCCTATCAGCAACAAGCTTGGAGCAACAGTCCAGCAGTTACTGGCAGTTCTTGCAGTCAACAAGGTCTTGCAGTTTTAAGTATAGCTATAAGAACTGCTTTCTCCATTTGATATGAAACTTGGTAAACATGTTTTTTAGATTTTTTGAAGGTGTCTCATCATTGTCTTTCAAAGTGGTAGTAAATTGTTCGGTCTTTGCAGGTCATTTTTATTTAATGCTTAGACAGAAGCCAGTTTTTAAGCTGGAATTGTTTTAGAAGTGCATGTACAATTGCATGGTTACCTTTGTACTACCAAGTACAAAAGCTTCATTATAAGTAGGCAATTAAGGATGTCTATAAACCTGGGTGAATGCAAATACAGAAGAGTGCCTTTTGGACTTGGGTAGGTAGTTGGACTTTGGAAGACTTCTCATTCATTACATATTCCTTTCTCTGCTGGTCCTGTGCAGGGTGGGATGACTGTAACTACACGCAGCTGAAGCCCTGTGCGGTTATTCTTGATCTGCACATATAACTTTACTAAGATTGGAAGAGATATTGTTTTAGAAAGGCTATTTGTAAGCAGTATAATTGAGTTGTAAGATAGTAATGAAAATTCTCCCGCTGTTCTTAACAATTTAGTGTTGTTCTGGCCAAATCAGATCAAACTCATTTGTATTAATGCATTTTCTTCCTTGTTAAATGGGCCTGACTAATTCTTTTGGCTAGTGATTGTTGTGTTACCTTTTAATGTTAGCTTTGGGACCAAAACTATTTAAAGTTGCTCTCTGGGATGGTATTACTACATTGTGTTGACGCAAAATGCAAAGATGTAACAGGATAGTGTGAGGACATTGTCAGGGATGATTTGGAGAGGAGAGCTCTGTGTGAAGCGCTCCACATGTGAAATACTAGTGATGCTTCATGTCTGTCCTGAATGTAAGAATCCTTGTTATGAATGAAGGTGGACAAACTAGTCTTACTAAGAAGTCTTCTGGACAACTTTGTTTCTTTAAGAGCAGTAAGGGGAGTTCTTCAGTTCCCCCCATACACATTTATTTTGATTTGACCACTTTACATTTTGTGGGAAGGCATCTGTTTTCTCTCTGTCCGGATGTGTAGTACCCAGTAACCATGGGGCACTTCCACTTTTCTCTTAGCAGTGGTCAATGCATTTCCCAAACCTATTGCCAAGTATGACTTCTTTGTTCCCAGGGAAAAAGCAAGCTGGGTTTTCTTCTGAGGTATAATTAAAACAGAAGAGAATGTATCTGAAATAAGGAACCTCTGGTTGCACATGAGCCATGTCATCTGTTTTACATTGCGTATCCTGTGAAGTTAGTGGTGTGTTTTTTGTTTGGGTTTGTTTTTTTTTCCATTAAGATCCCTGGGAACCAGGTTGGTAAGTCAGTCCATTTTGGATTGTGAACTTCCTTAGTGAGACTACAAGCAGGTGACTGACTGCTTGTGCTAGTTTAACTTCGTGGTGCTGTGCACGGATTCCTTTTCCTGCTGCTGAGCCTTCAGGATTTCTAGGGCAGGTTTTACACTTCTGTGTGTTGTAGTAAATTAAGCTTCTCAGGGTGTTGTGCAAGTATTGTCTTGTTGGGTATACTGGAGGAGGGAAGGGCTGAGGGAGAGTACTTCAGCAGAACTGAGGATGGTATTAGCCCGTATCCTTAATACAGTCAGTATCATGGCAGGAGGTGGTAGGGTGGTGGTGGTTTCTTCTGAGGGTTGGGAAGGAGAAGCAGAGGTGCAGGAAGAACTGCTGGGGTCAGCACGCTCTTTTTACAGAGTGATGGGAAGCCCTTCTCCCTGCCAGGTATTGTTCTCCTTGGTTCCCTGGCAGGGCAGTAGCCCAACAACGTAAGTGAAAGAAACTGGCTCCAAGTGACACTTTCAGGCAGGTCAGCAAGTTTGGTAGAAGGCTTTGCAGACTTGGAGGGGTGGAGAGGTTGGTGCTTCTTCCTTTTGAAGCACATGCTATTTGAGTGGCCAAAGAAATCTTGTTTACTGTGGAGAAGCCCTGAAAGACAAAGTATCTGGAGGACTAGAATTGGAGGAGTCATCTAGGTAATTTCTACCATAACTACAGTAGTAGCAGTAGTCACAACGTAACTGCTTTACACCATGCTAACACAAGCACGGTGTGGAGGACCTGTTTTAGAAGCATGCATGATGTTAAAAAGTGAATGAGTAAAACCAAGTAGCCAGTTTATAAGGCTGAAGCAGGAGGAATAGTTGATAATACTAGAAAATTTGAGAGTAGAGATTAGGAGATCAATACACAACTGCTAGACTACACATCTGTCTGCCTCATCTTACATTGTGCAATTAAGTTAACTAAAATTGACATACCTGGCTATTACTGTACTGCCTTTGGAGGTTTCCTACTGGTAGTCTCACTGAATTAACAAGTTTCTATGAGAAAGTGGTTTGGATCCACTAGAAAGAAAAGGTTAAGTGATGGTGCTTGATATGCATTGTATGTTCTTTCATCCCATTTTTGTGTTGAGAATACATAATGACCTTTCATAAATGTTTTAGGACACTTGTAAGCTGGCTGTATTTCATCCTCAGTTAAGCTGCTAGTATGAAATTTTGAGCAGCTTTGTGATATGCACTGATTTTTTTTTTTTTTTGTTCTGTTTTAAAATCATAGTGGAACTTAGAATCTGATGCTTTCAACTTTTCTAGGTCTGCTGTAGACTATATGTAGTCTTTCTCACTCAAGAAATTCGAGTTTAAACATCAGAAAAAGGAAAACTATACATAAATTATGAAGACTGAATGGTATGTCTTACCAGCTCTTCAACATGCACTGCAAGCATCAAGAACTGACCTCAGCTTTGTTCTGAGGAGTTGTGGATCTGAGGGGGGGAAAAGGGGAGCAGGGTTGTCAGTGTGAGAGTGCTTTGTAGTTTTATATCCTGCAAATTAATAACTTAATCCAAAATGATTGTTTCAAGCAAGGGGTGCATTGATAGGAGTGTGCTTTTGTTTTTAGCTTGTCTCTCCAACTAGCCTGTGCAAACGTAAGGTGCCGTGAAGTCACTTAACGCGTTGCTCCTTTAGGGGTCATGTGCGTACCTCACTTCTCTTGCACGAGGCAGGGCTAGAAACTGAACTAGCATGTTACTAGACATCCTGTGCTTTGGCACAGGCCTCCAAAGGCTGAAGTTCTGTGGTTTTTGTAACGTGGGGATGGTGCCAGTTACGTCTACTGGCAAGTGCCTCTGAATTGACGTGTAGTTGACTTGATACTGAGATGAACCATCCTTGGCTGTGATTTCCTGCTTTGTCAAATGTGTAGGACTGCTTATTCCTAAGGTTTGCGTTGGGATAAAATCTACTTTTCTCATGAGCTCTTTTTTTTTTTGGTGTTTTGGTAAGTGTTATTTTTGTGGCAGAAGGTGGGTTAAAGTACAGTATGTTCATCTTGCTTATTACTCGTCATTTTGCACAGTATTAAAACTGCAGGGGTATTAGTAGTATTTTAAGTGCAGCTACTTTATGATGATGGAATACACACCTTAGGATAAAGTCCTATGTATATCTCCATGTGCTACTGTATT
The DNA here is from genome assembly GCF_015220075.1 of Falco rusticolus. Classification (NCBI taxonomy): domain Eukaryota; kingdom Metazoa; phylum Chordata; class Aves; order Falconiformes; family Falconidae; genus Falco; species Falco rusticolus. The sequence goes on along the minus strand of NC_051193.1, from coordinate 16,989,323 downwards.
CTCTTATGTTCATTCAGGCTAGCAATGTTATCATCTGTATCTGGTGCCTCTGCTGGAATTTGTGGAAGAGCATGAGATCAAACTGATAAATGAGTACCATGCTTCAAGATGGGGTTTTTGGGTGGAATTTCTAATATTGCAGTTGCTAAATTTAGCTTTTTGTTAGGCCAGATGCATTCATTTCTGGGGTGTTCTTCCACAAACAGGCACAGAGCAGAGTTCTGCATACCTATGGCTGGCTTAGGACCGTAAGCTTAGAAGCTGGAGTGTCAACGTGCTGTCCTGCTTTTCCTGCGTTTGAAGAATATCAGGTGTGGAAAGGATCTTTGTGGTTGCCCCCCAGTAGCCCAATGTGGGGAAACTGTTGGGGAGCGCTGTGGTGGGTGGGTATGCCTGTTGGCTAGAGGCAGCTGCTCATCAATAAAGCATTGTTAGTTGGCCTGTAAAAACAACTGGTGGTTCCTGAATATTGTCTCTGCCGGCTCCCGTGGGAATTGATTCGGGGTTGCTGCCTCTGCCTCTTGTTAGCAAAACTTTTAGACACACTGTGTTTACCAGTGTGATAAATATTCCTCTTACCCCTCCCATTCCTCCCATAGGTATTGAATAACTGTTTCACAGAAAATAATCTGAGTACTTTTTCCAAAGGCTAGGTGGTTGCTTGGTTAAGAAAACTGGAAATTGTTGTTTTGGGGTTTTTTTTTTATTTTTTCAGAAGACTGGGGTGTTTTTGTAGAAGTAAATGTTCCATGAAAGAAAAATACTTGGAAAGCAAATTGAGATAAAATATACAGGAAGCCTGAATGTCATAGTGACAAATGAAATGGTCTATTTTGTGTGTAACTTTCTGTAAGGCGCTATCTGCATCTACAATCGTGAAATGGACCAAGAGCTAAAAGTTACCCAACTGTCCTTGGATAAAATGTCTACTTAAAAGTCTTGTACAGGTGATGTTTTCTTGCAACCAGAGCTAAATGATACTGCTCTATAAAATGCGAGTGGGGACAAGTCGCAGTTCTGTGGAGTATGCAGCATGTTTTCCATGCTCTTGAAGGGGTTAGTGCTGCTGGATTTTCGGTGTGGTTGTGGAGTTCTGTGGTATCTAATTACAGAACGAGAGTTTTAGTCTTGTTTTGTGATGTGGTTAGGCTGAGTGTAAGCCTTTCATATTTTTTTTTTTGGGGGGGAGGGGGCGATGATGTTAATGCAGTGAATGCCATCTGACTTTGGTTGTTGTAAATGGGTAAGAACTGGCTGAAATGAGTGTGGGTGACGTTGCTTAGACTGCACCTAGGAGGATGTGCACAGCCTTGAGGGTAGTCTCTTGAAACAGCTTCATAAATGAAATTATAAATATAAAATTGAGGGAGTGTGTGTGTGTGTGGGTCGCTCCGGCTGGGGCGGGGGGCTGAGGCCGGGGGGACGCGGCGCCGCAGCTGGACGGCAGCGAGTGCTGCCGGGGGGGTTGAGGGGTGGGGGGGTGGGGGCGGCCGCCGTGATTTCCCACTCCAGCTCTAAATGCACACGGCCTGGCAGCCGGCGCCGCTCGGGGCTGGCCTTGGGACGCGGTGCCGGCCGTGAGCGTTACACGCGCCGTGCCAGGGCGCCCGGCGAGCCGCTGGTGCAGGTAGCGGTGCCAGCGGGGTCCCCTGCGCTGCCGCCGGGGGGGGCGGGGCTGTGCCCCGGGGACGCGGTGCCCGGCCCCGCCCGCCCCCACGCGTGTGGGCAGCCCGCTCCCGGGCAGGGGCACGCGTGGCGCTGGCGCCCGGCCGGGTTGGCAGCGGCACCTCGGCACCGCCTGCAGCCGCGGGTCCCCCCCGCTCACCTGCCCCGGCGGAGCCGGCCGGGGGCGGGGGGGGGGGCCGGGCCGGGCCGCCGAGGGGCCGGCGCTCGCCCGGCGGGGCCAATCGGCGCCGGCCCTGTTGCTATGCGCGCCGCTACTCTGCCTCCTTTGTGGAAGATGCCGTGGGCACCCACCCGCGGCGGCGCGGCGGCGGGGCGCGCTGCGGGAGCACAGGGCCGCGCAGAGAAGGTGTGTACCGGCGGGGAACCGGGCCCCCCGCCGCTCCCCGCGCTCGGCCCGGTGCGGGACCCGGCGCCGGCTGCCCGCGGAGGATGGGGCCGAGATGACTGCGAGGGGGGGGCGGCGGCGGGGGGGCGGGGGGGGCTTCCCGGGCTGGAGGCGAGCCGAGCTGTGTGGCTGTAGGAGGCTCGGTGGGGGCTGGCGGTGGTTTGATGCGAAGGGGGATTTGCAGTCCGGCAGTGCTGAATGCTGCCTGCCCGGCCGAGCCGGGGGAGCGTGCTGTACTTGGTCTGTAAATAGTGCCTTTAAAAACCCAAACACTTTCACCATATGTTCTTCCTTTTGGGCCGTATACTGAGCCTATGAAACGTTAGCCTTTTCGAGGCCTTTTTTTTTCTATATATATATATATCTTTTCCAACCTCTCTTGAAAGTAATGGACAGCCTACAAATTATACCTCTGTTAATCCATTACAAGGGTAGGGCAAGGGTATTAAATGGTCTGGGACAGGAGCAGGATGTTTTTAAGTCTTACAAGAGAGACATCTAGTTCAATGTCAGATCTGCTAACAGTTGTAGTTAGTGTAGCCATATGTAACTGCTTGACTTTTCATTGTTAGGGAGGAAAAAAACCTCTCCCCTCTCCCAAAAACACGCTGAAGCTTAACTGAGTTTCTTCTGTGCCTTGTTATGTAGGTCAAGTTTCTCTCTCCTTTTTTTTTTTTTTTTTTTTTTTTTTCCCTCCAGCAGGAGGAAACTATTACAGTATTTTGATTTCTGCTAGAAACAATGCATGAAAGCATTATCAGCCCTTTGCCACCACTTGTTTGTCTTGGGGCAAATGAAGCTTTGGGGACAACTTAAAAATACATATTTTTAATTAGCAACTTGCTGGCTGTTCAACTGTATGCTGTGTTTAAAGCTAAATAGCATACTGAACTCGGTGCTGAATGGAGGATTATCCATTCCTTTTTATGGAAACCTGTTCTCTAAAAATGCAAAGTTGTTCCAGCCAAGTAGGTGCATGTATTTTCATCCTGGGTCTAGAGCTTGTTGGTGGTCCTTCGAAAGGTACTGGAGCTCTAGCTTCAGTGAGCCCGCTGATGTTAGATGTTCACCTCCCGATAAAGGAGGAGGAACAATTCCACTAGTGTAGTCTTGTGGTTTGTGTGGGAATATTGGTTTTGAATCACTGAAGCACTGCTTTGTGAAGTAGTAAGGAATTTTTGAGAGGACAAAGCAAAATTTCATAATTACATATATTAAATTTTAAACGTGTTCACGTCTGCCATTTTGCTATACAGAAAATTGCCATATATTAGGACAGAGGGAAGCAAACTAGATTCTTGGCTGAAATTCTGTTAAGCCTTTAAATTTTGACCTTGTGTAACATTTTATTCTTTTGCTTACCAGAATACTATTAAAGCTTAATAACATGACTTATAATGTGGAAACTTGTAAATAGCTGAATTGTGCTGTGTGACACAGTTCAGTTCTAAAACTATCAAAAACATTCTTTTGTTTTGTGCATTTGAAGTTCCGTAGTAGGCTCTGGTGTCCATTTTAAAATGAGCAGTCTTTTACACAGCTTGAGAGTTGTGATGTCCTCATTTATCCTCCCAAATTAAAAACAATTTTACGGGCCTGGCCATTCTCCCAGAATTTTAAATGAGAAGCGTATATTGTCTCTCTTGTAACTTTTTTACTTTTGCAGGTTACTGTTTAACCGCTTAAGGGCAGGCCTTGTAGGTGAAGGTTAATAGCACTGGAAAACTTACCTGAGGAGCTTCATGCTGCTCCACCATCCTCAGTTTCACCTCAGTTCTTTCAGAGCCCCTTGCAATTCTGATGAAGAAGTGCAGTCTCTGCCTTTGGTCTGCTAGCCTTACTCCTTTCCCTCCACCCCACCCTCATAATAATCCGGACTGCAAATGGTGAAGCAAACCTACTGACGCTGGAGGTAGCCTCACTAGCTAGGAGGAGGATTTTTGGGTGGTCAAACGTGTTCTGACAAGGTTCCACAAGATAAATTACCCACCACTTGGATGACAATGAACAGGTTGTAACATCAAAGTTTTGAGAGATGAAGTAGGAAAGCACAAAGAGAAGATGAATACAGAAAGAAACTGCAGTAGAAGAGGTCAGATGTCACGGAAGTAGTTTGCTCTGGGCTTTTTGTCTTTTTCTTTATTTCAGATAAAATAATGGGATTCTTAATCTACATTCCTCACCTGAGGACACAGTTCTTCACAAGTCCTGTGCTTTTTTTCCTGTGCTTTTTTAAGTACCCTGATAGTTTTGTTCTAGCAGCAGCACTGCAGAAATTTCCAGCTTGTAGGTGTGATTTCTGACATGATGTTGTAATAAAGTTGAGTATCAGCTCCTACTTAACCTGAACACATATATATCTAATGTTTAATGTGTTGTCCATTAAAATAAAATTCTTGAATTCTTGAGTGTTTCTATCTCTTCTCCTTGTGAATATTCTTTAAAAGCTTTTATTATTAACAGTGCATTGGCGCTGTTTGGTTTGTTTCTTATTTTCTTGTTTTTCAGTTATTCTGGGGAATTAAAAAGGCAGTGCAGTGGCATTAGTAGGTGCCTCGTGTAGGTAGAAAACGTGCTTAACAGTTCTTCCCCTGTGTGACTGTATTTATCTTGGGCTTAGGTATGCCATCAGTGTTCACATAGCCTCTTGGAGTTGAAGCAAGTCTCTGGAGTTGACGTGGTTTGATAGTCAGAAAGCTGCCTTGGTTGTAATTCACCAAGCCTTTGCATGTGAAGTTGAGTGTCTGTAATGGAGACTTTTCCTGAACATGCTGAAAGAAAAACTTTTTCAGACACCTCTAGACTGTTCAGTTGCATCGCTCTTATTGGAACCAGAAGTAATGAAACTGCCTTTTTGTTTTGATGCAATATCACGTGGGTCTCTAAACCGCTGTGTTATCAGATCTGTCTTATGCACGTGTGGTTGTATTTACCAAATCTCTCATCTTTGCAGAATCTGAGAAGGCATGTGCTGTCCTCTGCACCAGGTGTTGCCACACTGAGATTGCTGGTGCATGTAACAGTCTGCCAGTCTGCTTGTCATCTGAATGGAAGACTAGCCTGGAAAATACTGTCTTGTTATTTGGATGTATGAATTAGTCTTCTGATGCTCTGTAACTCTCTTTCCATATTCCCACGTAAATACTTTTCACATTTTTCTTCCACTTTATAAGTTCAGAGGATCTGAGTTTTACTGGCTGTACCTGTGTGCAGAGTGCTCTTAGCCTATGTGATGCAGTGTTTAAAGTGTTAAATGGCTGAAACAAGGACTCCCTGCTGAAGGCCTCTTACTTGCTCCTAATAGTACTGATTTTTTGTTTTGTTTTGGTGAAGTAGTTTTAGGCAAAGAAGCAGTCATGTTGTTTCCCTTTTGTCATTGTATAGCTTCCCACTTTTTCTTCTGAGGGCATGATGAGTGAGGAGCAACAAGACTGGCCTGCTTTCCTAGGACTAGATTCAGAAAGAGTATTTTGCTTTTTAGGTCATACAGATTTGAATGAAGATAGTGAAGTCAAGATAAGGTGGAAGATTTTTAACTCCACAATTCTGAGCTTGGAAGCGTGAGAACTTTCTGTTTTCTTAATATATACAACTAGTAGATGAATATATTTCAGATTCCTGTAGGGAATAAGAGGCAGTATTTCCTTGCTAGTAACACATGGCTGAATCTATGCTATTTACTTTGAAATAAAATTACCACACTGTTTTTTTCTGCAATGTTGAGAAGATGGGACATAGAAGATCAAGGGATGCTGTGGTACTTGGGAATATAACATAGAGTTGAGTGTGCTTAAATGGGAAGGTTATAGCCTGTCTTGAAGTTCAGCTGCATCATCTACTTCTGATGAAATTCTTATCAAATTGATGTCTCTAGCAATAAAGCTGCTGCTTTCAGAGGTTGGTGTCTGCATAAGTGTATGCTTTTTCCTTGGTGAGAAAGGAGAATATTGACCAAGTTTAAGTAATGGTGGTCATCCTACCTGAAAGATAACTGAGCCCTCAGATGAATTTCCACATTAATTAGGGGATTTACAAAAGGGCTGAAGGTGAGGAGATAGATTCTGTAAACTGAAATAGCAAGTACCGGCACTAACAAGCAAGACTGTTGTTAAATAGTTAATAACAGATGGCTGAACTTCTGATGCAAATGATCAGCCAGAACAAGAGAAGTTCTCTGCATCCTGACCCAGGGACTCCTCACTGCTGCCATGGCAACTAACACTTTTTTTTTTTCTCTCCAGTTTTAGCAGAGTTTATGAAACTGAAGATAACTTGTTGGTTTTACAACTTCAAAATTTTAAAAGGCAAAGCAGACCAGCTGGAGAAGGCGAAAATGTAAACCAAGAGAACGTGGATATGAATTCCTAGAGGCCTCACGTATTTTAGTTCCTGTCAGATCTTTCTAAAAGATGTCTGAAGTACTATATACTTTAAAATGGCTGGCAGTTAAAGCGTTACTTTAAATACAGAAGTTTATAATATGAGCAGATCTATCTGAATCCTTTTCATTTCCCTTAACATGAAAATTACCTGCTGCCATTCGAATAGTGTTGCAAGGGGGAAAAGGAGAAGGAGGTCGGAAGCTCTGGAGGTCTGGAGGTCACAGAGGAGCAAGGAAGAGCCTGTGTAGCTCGTGGGGTGGACGTGGCCTTTCATCTGACTTGTGCGTGCAGCTGGGTGTTTATCCTCCTCGGTGGGACCAGGGAATGTGGCCGTAAGATAGTGGAGGCCTGTAGTGAGGGCCACAGAGGGGGCTGAAGCTGTTTGCCACTGGCCAGGGTAGGACCTTCTCTGCCCCTTTGGTGCTGTTGCTAAAGACTGTTCTGGAGAAACACTGCTCCAGCCCTTCTTCGTCTGTGCTCTTTTTGCTGTTTGGGTGCTGGGAGCAGGGTGCTAGGAGGGCCCCGAGTGTTATCTTTATTATTTTGATAGCCAAGTTACCCTACAGTTCCTGTACCTGCTGTAGTTAAATTCAAGGTGGAAGGTTCAATATCTCTTTTTAGGTAGGACACCTGAAGGAGTGTTCATGTAGACGAACCTTCGTGGCACAGAAACCGCTGGGGGGAAGTGCTTCTGAGGTGGCTTTTGATCTGCTTCCCGGGGACAGCTGTGAACCAGACCTGTGTATGTTACTGAATGCAGGTCACTTCTCATAAAGTGTAAACAACCTGTTGTAAGTCTGTTTTATCGATGCTGTTAAGAACACACAGTTCCTTCAGCTCTTGCTGGTTTTGAGAGGTGCATCTATGCCTGCGGGTCTTGCACCACTACAGTGGCTGCTTTACAGAATCAGGTCTGTCCTTCATGTAGATGTGTACCAAGCTGTTGTATTCTCGGACTGTATTTCCAGAGTGTATCATATCGCTGTGCTTGATTATCTAGAGGGATCAAGGAATTCTTCAGCCTCCAGGTGTATAACTTGGTCATAATACTAATTCTAAAGGGAAGGGAGGCAAATTCCTGGAGTTCTTACTTGAAGATTATTATTTGTTACTTGTAATACAAGTAAAGAAGCACATCCAGGTATCACATCTTGCTGGGTATTATACAGGCATGGAACAAAAGACTGTCCTCACCTCAGACCTTATGCAAGTATCAAACACAAAATCAATGACTTCTAACAGAGGGTTGTAAGGAAACAAAGGGATAATACTGATGAGACAGATAAACTGTGCTCCTAGGTACAGGCTAACAAGGTACGGGTTAACAAGCCTTTATCACGTAACAGAGAGGCTGGAAAGCAGGGTCGTTTTGCATCGAGTGTATTCTTCCCTGCTATAGGACAACACAGGGAGGAGGAAGTGCAAGTAATTAAAGCAATCAGAGGCTAATTGGAAGCTTAGTGCAATAGTGAGCGGGAGACAACAGGAATGGTGGCAAGCCATGGATAATCTTGAAAGTGTTTTGCTTTTTAAAAAAGTTAACTTGTTTGTTATGAAAGATGGTGTTTGGAGAGGCAAAAAAAAAACCCTACAGGAAAATACGGTTTCCTGTCGGACACTGACCAGACGTACCTTCCTCACGAGGCTGGATGCTGATGAGGCATAATCTTTTCTGTCTCTCTCACGCTCATTTTTGGTGATGAATTCCATGAGCAATCCTGCAGGCACCGCTGGCATCTCCCCCAGCAGGCAGATAAGGCGCTGCCATCTGTTAGCCGAAGCCCAAGTGGCGTTCGTGTGGGATGTGCCTGGCTCAGAGGTCCCCACTGGCAGGGCATGTTTCCAGCTTCGCAGCCTGGACTGTGAAGAATTTATCTCTGAGGAAAATCTTGGGACTTTGGACTGTGTTTTTCCGTAGTCAAGAGTAAAACCATTGCATGCTGAAAGCAATTCTCTTTCTTAAATGCTATTTCCTAGGGATCCAGCCTGGCAATAAGGGTGTAGTGAACACAATTTGCATGATTTTCTGGGGATGAAGAGGGCAGGTTGCTTGTTGTCTGCATTCCAATGCCAGATTCTGGTCCTTTCAAGATCAGCCACTAATTCAGATGGTAAGAATAAAATGTTCTGTGCTAAGAATATCTCAGATATGTTTTTTAATTAGTTCTTGAAGATAAGTGATTGCAAAACCCAGCTGTTTACAGTAATAACCCATGTAGTCATATATTTCTAAATGTAAACTTAAAATCTTTTTGACTATACCCTTATACACTTCTTTCTTATCACTTAAAAAAAGATCCCCTTCCTCCAACAAAATTATGCATTGTTGTCACTTGATAGTAATGAAACTTGTTTTCTTTGATTTCTAAAAAAAAATAATAATAAAAAAAAAATCTCCGTACAATCTTTTTGGTAACTGAGAGGGTTGACAAAACACAGTATGGCTGTCAGGCACTTGGATTCTGTAATGTTTGCAGGGGCTTTTTTTCTTTCTTTCTTTTTTTTTTTTAATTGCTTGATGCTCAAATTGAGAATTCCAAATAATTTATTAAATCTATTAAAACTGGCAGGTAGGTGAATCCTTAATGTTGCCTGAACTATGCTAGTAGATGATGTGTAGCAGATAGTGACTTTTTGGTATTTCTGAGCTGAAGGCAGCTTGGAGCAACTTTTTGTAAAAGAAAGTAATTTTGACATCTTCTGATTTAAGTGTCCTTGAATATTTACTTTGGACATTTAATTTTTTTTTTCTGCTGGTCCGAAATTCAACTTTCTTTTTCCCTGTTGTGTGCTTTTGATTAAATATCTGTTTGCAAGTTATCAGGGAAGAACTAAAGCGGGCCTTTATTTGTGTATCTGTCTTAGCTTATGTCAGCTTAGCTTTGCACAGAATACAAAAGAGGCTGTGGAGGGCCTTGAGCTCTGACTAGATAAAAACCTTGTTCTTCATACGCTGCTAGTGTACACTATTTTTAGTGTAGTCTTTTGTTTTTCCTAATAATTTATTGCTCTGTCTCTTGACTCACAGGTCACCTGATTTTAGAGCATGCAAGCGTAGAGTCTGGATCCTTTACTTTTCTGTAAACTGCTGGTTTATCTTGAGGAGCAGAATGGTGCTGCTGCTGGTGAGATTGGGCTGGAAGTGGTCGCTGAGGGGTGAGCCCTGTCCCTTCGGTTCTCTGGAAAGTATGTTCTAAGAATACACAGTACAGGGTGTTACAAAACACACGTGCAACCAATAAACTTGGAGCAGAGGCCAGGGATGATGGGTGACTCGAGGTCAGCGCTGTGCAGGGAGACTATTGCCTGCTGGCCCTCACCGTGCCTGTCTTTGCTCCGTGCCAGCAATGGCGCAGTCATCCATGAACTCACTTTTTCCCTTGAAGGGAGAATTGTTTTGAACAGATATGTTATGAATACACCACTATTATTCTTGCTCTAGTAGTGTTAATTTTGGCACTTTGTGTGGGTGTCTTGCATCTAGGATTGTTATAAACTTGTTTTGTTCCATGAGGTGCCCAGTGGCTGGATGTTTCTGGTAGCTTTCAAGGCTGCAATGCAAGCCTGCCTCAATGGTTGAATGAAGGGGAGAGGGAAAGCAGACACTTATTTTGTAAGCAAACAAGTGTGTTACTTGAAATTTCAGTGTTCAGGTGGCCCCAGTTTTTGAAAAGGTACATTCCAAGATGCGTGTATGTTTGGAGGGAAAACCTAACAAGGTCTAAATGCTCCAGAATTTCATTGGTCTGATTGTTTTTTAAAAATCTTAAAGTAAATCTGAACTGTAACAAGCTAAATGTCACTCAGCTAGATCCTGGCAATTCTTCAAATTATGTGAAAACAAAGAGGAACAAAGCCTGCATCCATCAAGCTATTCAGAACTTGCACAGATGAAATAGGTCTAGACATGTAAAATGACTATTCTGATGGTTTGGGTTAAACAAAAAGTTCATTACTGCCTAGATAGTTGCAGATTTTTTAATTCCTAGCCCATGAGGTGTCTTCAGCCTCATGGAAAACTGCACAGTCTGTCATCTTCTCCAGGATTTAAAAATAAAGCAAAATAAACTTCAGCTATCTGGATCTTGGGTTGTCTGAAACAGGGATATCAGCAGACCTGGGGTAATAGTGCTGGCATTCTCAGACCTTTCTGCTGATTCATAACATTGTAGTTTTTATAACTTCATCTAAGACAACAGAATATTGGAAATTGAGTGTTGTGCACCCCTGAGGTGGAGGAGCTGCTTTTTGAGTGGATGAAGGGCTTATCGCTGTGCTGGTGAGTTGCTGACGGCACCTCTTTAGCACTGTCACCGAATTTGTAATGCTAGTAACGAAACCAAAACTTTTTGAAAATGTGTCACTTCTAGATGAGGATCAAAAGTCTTGCCCCTGAAGAAAGAACATACGAATGATGCATGTGGGAGGCCTCAGGTTTTTTAATAGTCTTAATAGTGTAGATTACAGTCACCAAGAAGTGGACTAGGTCATCGATGGTTTTGTTTTCCCAAAACATCTAGACTTATGCTCACCCCCATCTCACAGCCTTCTCTGGCTTTACTGTTATTTTGGGTTTTTCTGGTTACCACAGTAAAACTGAGAAATTGCAGTATCTATTAAAAATAGATACTGATAGGTAGCTTTGAGGAGATTTTCAACGTGAGACGTTCCTCAGCAGTCTTTACAAACAGTTGTATCTTTTTGTACATTGAAGAAAAGATATTTTTCAAGAGACTAAAAGCAGGGAGGAGTTACCAGGGATGTCTGATTTGTGCAAGTTCAAATTAACTGAAGTCAGTAGTTCCTGACTTCAGAGTCTGAAGATTGTGGCTATCAAAAACCATCAGCTGGGCTTGTTGGCACCTTATCATAGTGCGAAGATGATTTTGGCTACTAGTTACTGTATGTTTCAGACTGTGGAAGGCCAAGTGCTTTAGTAACTTCGCATGCTTTGACAACAACATTGCGTTGAAGGCTGAGTGCTTAGTGAAGGGTTTCCGTAATGTGCGATCCCATAAGTCAACATGGTACTTCTCCAGGGGGTTTCCCTGACTCCAGCGGCTGTGGCATCCCTGCTGATTCCACCCAAAAGTGAGTCAGTGCTTTCACGTTGTACTTTTTATGTTCACTCTGGTTTATTTTCAAGAGCTCTGACTGCAGTCTGAAGCAAATGGGATATCTAACGGTTCTTTGTCTTGCAGTGGTTTTAGGGATTATAAACCAAAGTGGAACCTGTGCTTACACACAGTGTGGCTGGCCTTCCCCAGCAGGAGTTTTGTGTGCTCCCATTATTACAGTTTTGTTCAGGCTCTTAATGACTCTTACTCAAAATCTTTTTGAAAGCTGAAGGCTGCTAGATACTTCTTTTCTAAGGAGGAGTGTAGTTTTATTGGTACTATCACAAGAACACTTGAAAATACATTGTCAAAACTTTCTAAGCACAATAAATATTTAAGATGATGAGATAAAGCGTGAAATACTCCTAGCAGATTTAAGTTTTGGTGTTGGTGAGGAAATTTAAAAAAAAAAAAACACAACATTTTTTTAAGTGCAACCCTACATCACTGTACTGTTCCCAAAGATACTTGAGTATATTGTGAAGATGATAAGCTATGGAGGAATGAACTGAGTAACGCTTTAGCAGAAATCTGGTCGGCACAAGATGCAAACATATTGTGTTCTAAGTAGAGGGCAAGCGCTCTCTGGCAGTTCTCAGAAGCACTGAAATACCTACTGTAGAATTTTTAAGCAGTCCCATGCTGTTTTCCAGTAACATCTGAGAATGATTTATTATCACAAATTACCACTTTCCATCTTTAAACCAATCTCTGTATAAAATATTGCAGAAGTCTGCAAATAGTTTAATCTTTGTCAAGCTGGATTGTTAAACAAATTAAAGAGGAAACTTACGTCTGTCATCCTGAATTGTATTGTGTTTAATGCCTCAAATTATCTGGCATGCGTTTTTATTTATGTATTATAAAAACGCTATCACAGCTGGAATTTAATGCAGAGCTGCTGTCAACCTGTTTAATGGGAGGGATATCTTGGCTTCCAAATGGAGTTAGACTTCCCAGTACTCAATTGCTGCAACTGTCATGGATGATAGGCCTTCAGAAAGAGATGAGGCTTAGCCATATATATGTGCTTTTTCATTGTTAATTCACGTTGAGCTTCCTTTGAAAAGAAAGCAACAGCTATGGAGCCACTGCAGTATGACGTTTACAGCTAGCATAAAGTGAGTAAACTGATGAAAGCTTTCCGTCTGGGAGTCTCCAGCCATGTAGTTGCTGCTGAGCTGGTTCTTGAATTAGCGAGTAACAATAGTGAAGATGGTCATCAGCTGTCTTCATCCTCATCTCCAAACAAAGTTTGGGGAAGCCTTGATGAAAGATGAAACAGTCGTCGTCATCTATGTCAGTGAAAGAAGCGTGAAAAAAATAATGGTTGTGTATATATCTAGAAATCCCATATTAGAAAAATCTGTATATTGATATCAAAGGTCTTAATTGTTTTTCCAGAAATACCTTAGGAAGAAATGTTCACGTATTCTGTAAGCTTAAGTGCGCTCTGTTTTCTGTTCTAGGGTGACACACGGCTCCTTCAGCTGGCCAAACCAAGCATGTTGGACGCAGTTTCACATTATGGTAGCGGTGACTGTGAAGGTAGCCTAGGTCTGATCTCCACATTGCCCTTGTTTCCTCCTGTGAACTAGGGTGGGATTGAAAACAAGAGCATTTCAGTAATGGGTTTTCAATATAATTCTGCAAAATTTGTATCAGCCTATTTACGAGGGTGGTAAATCACTGTATTGATGGTGAGAGTGAAGGCTTGATATAGACCCTTTATTCCCTTCCAACTGCAGCAGAGTGTCCATTCTAACCTTAGTGGCACATATTACTTACAGGAGATGTTTTCTCCTAATTGTTTTCTTTTATGAACCAGCAGAAATACCTGAAAAAATAGTTTTGAGTTGCAGAATTAGAAATCCTATTGCTTTGTCAGGTTTTTTAAGTGGTGGTTGTTTTTTTTTTGTTCAGGTACACTTATTGAATCACACAGTTTGTTCTAACATAATCTAATTTAGGCAGAGCATCAGCTAATCAAGGGGAAAATGTAAAAAGCTAGAGAAGAATGAATGGAAACCTCAGAAATTGCTTAGTCTGCTCCTGGTAGGCATGTTTGTTTCATTATGTTATAACATCAGAGTGTTTTGTGTAGTCACATTTAACAAAATTACAATCTAGGAAACTGTAATGTAAAGGAAAACAAATGAATGTGTGCTTAAGTAAGGGCATTAGCTGAGACAAGTCCTCTTTGCTTTCAGTACCTGTCCAGTTATAGCATGTCGGTGCAAGTAGCGTCTTTTGTAACCTGTTCTGTAGACAAGTAAGTTTAAGGATCAGCAAAAAGTGCATGTTCTGTTCCTCCAACTGACTTATATTTAAAATGCTAAAGATTGCAGCACTGATAATCTTCCAGCTTTACACTGACATTTCAGCACTTATTTACCCATGTCAGGATACAGTGGAACAACTGTATTTTAGAATATACGAGTTCTCTTGCAACTGTCGGTGAACTGTGGTTTGAAACGAGCCTCAAACTTCACATTTTCAGCTACTGCTCTCCTTCTGAATACAGACAATGAAATCATAATGATCAACCCTGCTTCACAATTTGTGATTTTCTTGTGGAGCTATAAACAAATCAGCTTACATCATTTGTTCTTAAGTATTCAATTTCTTTGTCCAGTTAAGAGAAAATAAAACCAGTTTCCCTGATCAAAATGCAAATATTGGATCTAGAATTTGGTTTAATGCCAAAAAATCAAAAGAAGCAGGTCACGCTGTTGTTGCTTAGGTAAAAATAGAAAGCTACAGTTGGAAGAAAAGTGACTCACTAAGCAGTATGGTGATGGCAAAATAGGATGTCAGCCAAAACGCAGGAAACAAGATGGGAACACCCAGATCAGTTTAACAGTCTGTATTTTACACTCCCAAAGAGTGGTAGTTTCAAAGATTACTGCAGGAAATTTAAGCTTTAAATGAATGTAACTGGATTGTATTTCTACACTTATTAAGCTGTTTGAATGTGGGTAAGTTTTAGTAAAATGTGAATTGTATATTTTTGGGGGTTTTTTTGTGTTTGTTTTTAGTTTGTTGGCTTTTTCCTCCAGTCCAACTGTAAGACAATCCCTTTTTGGTAACTTTGTTTACAGTAAGGCTGCCTGGAGGTTAGCTCTGGATGCTGTGAGAGGTGTCCAGCAGCAGCACGCAGTAGATAGACAGTGGTACACACGTACCAAGGGAGTTACTGCAGCACTGCGGTCTGGAGTGGAGCTGATGGCACTGATTGGAGCTGATTGATTTTTATTGCTCTGGAGCAACTTCAACTGCCACGTAGCTGTGTCCTGATTTTTAAAAATCCCCCTGTACTTATAAGATGGTGTGCTTTGTTTTGCTTTTCTAATTATAAACCGGTGTAACAACACAAAAGGAAGTGGATTTCTTCCTATTCTCATGCACAAAACCAAGCAGATCCAGCAATTTTATTATGGCAGGTATGCATCGATCCTAGTGTTGGGTTCCTGTGCTGCCATTGCTTGCCTGCAGCTGAACTGCTTTGATCAGGTAGTGGTTCAGTTTGGTACCCTGGAAAAAGGAAGGAGACAGCAAGAGTGAGATGAGGTACTGTGCTGCTCTCATGTTTTCATAATGGCTGTCCCCGAGCTCAGAGCTCTTGAGCCCTAAGAATCTAAGACAGCAGTCAATGTGGGGGGCAAAAATCTGTATAGGGGTATTCCTAAGATAAGGTGAGTCACCAGTTCATTGCATTTGCTTGAATTTAAGTGAACTTAACTAATAGTTCATTTCATGAAGCAAGTAGACCATCTCATGACTTTTTAAACTCTTAATATTTCAAGGCTTTTGAAGCGTGTGACTTCAGATATAATTACAGGTTTGTAATACGCAAACACAACACGACTGCTCATTCAGAGAATCATGAATTTGGGGGGTTCAAGGGCAACTTTCTTTTGAAGTGAAGTGCAAGGTGGAATTAGTTAGCTGAAGCATCCGTAGGTGTTTCTAATTCCAGGAGAGAAGCTGTTAGTCAAATGTTTACATTGTGTTTCATTTCCTTTACAGTAGTTTCTTGAATCCCTGCCTTACTTTTAAAATACGGAACTACCTTTAACCTACTTTTTGGAATAGCAAGATAATAAAACTAATTCAGAGCTGACTGTTCTGGGGGAAGGGCTAGAGAGCTTTTGCTGTAATTTTTTAAATGCGGAGTATGCCTTTGCTAGGAGGTGATGGGTTCTGAATACTGACAGTGCAGCTGCTTTTTCTCCAGTGTACCTGACTTTCCTGCCATGGGACTCTTAGACTGAAGCATCTCCTTACGAACTGTCTGTACTAAGAGTTCAAAAAAATAAGATCCAAGTACTTAAGCAGTATTTTTAGCCTTCCAAAAAAATTGTAGCAGATGAGGGAAGCAGAGGTGAGGTGGGCAACCATGCCATGATGCCTGCTGGACAGCTGGGGCAGGGCAGGAGCAGGGCTTGTGTCAGCTGGGAATTCAGGCAGCCAAGACCATACCCTCCGTGTTCTGTTTAGTGTTTTGCTTGCTCGGTTTCAACTCTAAAAAGTGAAGTTGAAATCTGATTACTTTAGATCGGTGGCCTTCAAAATCCATTATGGATGCCTAAAGATTTTCCAGGGAAGGTTTGGACTGTTACCGAGCATATTTAAAGGCAATTAGCAGTTGTTTCATGGCTTCTCTAAGAAAATAGCTCTCCAGATCAGTGGAGGCCAGGACTAATGGATACTTCAAGTTGAACAAATTTGTCTGTCTTTGAAGAAGGGCACTTTATGAAAAGGAGGACAAGCTTGGTAGATAAATGTCTTTTCCAACCTAAACGATTCTATGATTCTATATTTGTGGTGTCCAGTGCAGTATGAAAGGTGCTAGGACACCAGAATAAGCATGGACTGAGAGAGGTGACGTGTTGGCACTGTGGAGTGGTGACAGGAGGAGGGCAGGGAGCCGGAGGAGCTCTCCTGGGCTGTCCCCGGGCAGGACAGGGCAGCAGCTTGCAGCTGGATCTGCTGCTGGAACATAAGGGGTTTACATGATACTCGGTGGCGTTTCCTGTCTAAGCCTAGAAAATAGATTAAATGCTCTTCTAATATACATATTTCAGGAAAATACTTTCTGTAATTACTACAGAAAATGCTGCGAAAGGAAAGGGAAGGGAGTTGGTCCACACAAATGTGACCTGGTTGGGAAAGGAGTCAGCTGGGCACAACTGGAGTAACTGAAGTGTTGGGAGAATCCTTGAGTTACAGTTAAGTGGATTTGTGACTCACTAGTACCACGTACCTAACTTCCGTAGGTGGTGTAGGATGTGAGCCAATTCAACTTTTTTGGGGTGAGGGTGACTTCTTTGCCTCAGTGATTGTGCACGGGGGAGGACGAGGATCTGAAGGCTTTCTTTGTGACGTTGGTTAAATGGGCTTTTCTCTTTGTCTATAAGGTGTAGAACATCAGTTCTGTTGAGGTTGGTATGTGCAGGAAACAAAAGGAAGACAAAATGATGTGCCTCCAGGTTTCAGTTCTCCAGTTTTGTATGTTTTGGTTTATGTGTAGTAGCTTCAAGTCTAAATTTATACTTGTCTCTTTTTCCCTTCTAGAGTAGTCTTGACATCTGCTGCTATTTCTTGTGACCACCTGGTCAATAAAATTTAGTTTCAATGTATTGATTAAAGGGCTGTAGTGCCTTGTTACTTTAATTCCTATGTACTTGTGTCAACTAACTGGGTTTTTTTAACTATTTTAAGGGGAATAAACCCCAGACGCTGCTGGGATGCATATTTTATGCTATATGCCTGCATATTCTGTTGCTAGACATGAAGCAGAATGATCATCATATTTGTATAGTTAGATTGTAGGATTGATGTTGTTCTATGCACAGTATATGATGTATGTCTTAAACAGGGCTGATTCATAAACAAAAGCAAACAGTTACAGTGCGCGCACACAGAGTAAGACTTTCTTTAAACTAAACACTGAGTTTGCTGTTTCTATAAATGTCTTTCCACCCTTGCCCTCAATTACATCAACTTGCATCATCTGTGTCTGTTGTATAGGAACAATTACCAGGCTCCTTAATATTTATAGGGTTTTTTACTTTATGAAAATTCTTAGAAGTTGCTAAATGATATGGAAATATAGTGGAGCTAAAAAAAGTCAGTATGCCACATAAACTTCGTAGGAAAACATATTTCTCAACACCCATGGCTATTTGTGCTGTAATTTTTCTTTTTTTTAAAGTTCAGATCAAATACCTCGTTTGTAACGTTGCTGACATAATTTTCAAGTGTTGGCCCTGCCTTTGTAATGCTGCTAGAAAACAGTAGCATCTTCTAGTTCAATACTTGCTGTTTATCATCCTTTAATAAGATGCAGTTTTGATTTTGAAACAACATTGTGTTTTTGTAACTGCAGCCAATACGAATGTGTGTCTCTAGCTAGTTTGGTCTCTCCTCCATCCTTAAGGCAAGGAACTGGTTGCTTCTGAAATAATAGGTCTGATACAGGAACAGAGGCAGTGTTTGCAAATTTAACTTAAAAGTAAGTTTCATCTGTTTACATTAAGTAATATGTATGTATTCTGACTCTTGAGTAATGATTATCTCAGATTTATTTACCTTGCTTTATTCACTAGATCTTGCTTATTTACTGCATTCACTGGATCTCGCATTTGGACATGTTTAGACTATCTATGGCTTGTATGCAGACTTGTGATTTTTATCTGTAAAGATACTGAGCATTTTAATATATAAGCTTTGGTATCAGGGTGTTTTTAATGCAGAAAGTGGGTGGCTTTTTACTTGAATCTAACTAGTTCAGCAGAAGCACTCAGGCCATCAGATTTACAATGAATTTGTGTCAAGTCCAGAAGGTTTTGATCAAAAATGCACGATTTTTGAAAAAGCCAAATAAATAATGTCTGCTGTTTCCCATGGTAAGCTGCTAATGTTAATTGAAGGGCATGTCTATTTATTTTACTGTTACTTGCCATTTACAATTCTGTAGTGTAAATGGTGAGGTATTGCATCTTACTGTGCATGTTTCTGCTACAGTAAGACGTTTGGGATGGGATCTGTCTGCATAAACACCTGCATGTCTTAAGCTCTTTAATTTTTTTTCTTTAAAATGATAGACGTCTCTACATATTTTAACTAAGCGGAAATTCCTCTTACACATTTTCTTAAGGATGAATTCCCGTTCTGTTTAGTCTGCTAAGCATGAGGCAATTCTTGTTTAAATTAATATCACTCCTGCTGAACACTTCTTAGTTTTTTGGAACTTCTGTGTCAGAGTAGGAAAAATACTCCAGTAGTGATCCTTCCTGGTGTGGATTTCTTAGCATTACCGTGGCCTTTAGACGTACAATGATGAGCATGGTGCTTGCGCTAGCAGGAAGATAATGCTGCAGTTGTTTTGGGGTTTTGGGTTTTTTTGTCAGCTGTAATACCCAAATCCTTTTCGGAGCCCTTCCAAATCCTGTTTCCCGAAGTATGACTTGCCTATTGTTCACCTGACTTTTAGCTGGGGGGGAGGGGGGAAAAAATGTGCAGGTGCCTAATTTGGTAGTGATATGAGTCACCTACAAAAGTATCTTGTCCTCTCTGTTATTTACCATTCCTTTAATCCTTCGTGCACTCTTTATTAGTCATTTTCTGCCATCCGTCAGATGAATGACCATTTTAACTCATGCCGAATGATTTAACGTATTGTTCATGTGCCATATGGGGTCCTCCAGGGGAACTCATCTATCCTCTGGATTTTCTTCTGCCTGAGGGCAGGTGGTGGCCTGATGAATTGTCCTGGCAGCATCCTGTTCTTCCAGGGCCCGCTGTCCCTTCCTGGTCGGGGTGCTCCCGGGGTAGGGGCAGGCAGCTGGCAGGGGTGGCTGTTTTGGAAGAGCCCCTTCCCTGCTCCCTCCTGGATGGTGGAGCCATGGGACTTGTGCAGGTTGTGGTAGTCCAGTGTAGTACGCACAGATGCGTGCATGCAGATGTGGTGTATGGCCACGTGTGCCACGGACAGGTGTGGGTGCATGGTGGGGAGAGGCTCCCAGTTATAGCCCATCCCTGTCACCCAAAGCAGCTTTGTAAGTGCATCCCTTTAAAAAGGGGGAAAAGAGTCAGTGAAGGTGAGGACTCCTGTGCAATGAACAGAGTTCCCTGGCAGTGGGCTGGCTTCTCTTATTTGCCTTATGTCGTTCCCTCAAAATAGGCTGGAAGCCCTGGGGTCCGTGCAATACAAGCCTGGGCTAGGCAAACATGTACATGCAGAAGCTAGTTTTACACACTTTACAATTTGCATATGCAGGTAATTGCACATTTAATTGGAGCTTTTGTTTCATGCATCCCTTCTTGTACTGATCTCTTAGGTCTGTCTTGCTATGTTTGCCAAATGCTCTGCTATTACGGAATGAAGAAAAAAAAAAAAGACTGCTGAATTCTTTCTTTTTTTCCAAGTTGAAAATTATTTTATGCATGGTAATCAAAAGATAAATAGAAATTAACTGTATCCCTGTGGCTATTTTGTTTTGGTAGATGACATAGGACACTTAAGCTAAATTGTGAAGATGTCATGTGCTTTTGTTCCCCTAAAGCATTAAAATAAAGAATCTCAGCAGCCTTGCCTCTACCTGCTTTTCTTTGCTGCTCTTAAAATAGACTTTGAAGTGAATATGTTTTAGCTTTCTCAGAAAAGAGATTTTTCTGTAACCACTTCGGTAACTAAATCATTTTGATACTTAAGCCTTACCAAGCAGAGAGGGGAATGACACAGTCTGGTTGTACTTGTATCTGTTTGAATGATGTGTGACATCCTCGTGATGAGGGAGGAGGAGGACAAGGATGCCTTACAAAACATGATAAAATCAGAGGACTGGTGCATCCTACCTCTGCAGGAATCACGTGTGTTTGGGTAATTCATGAAGAGCAATGCCAGCTGCTGCTTTGTCTATGGAGACTTGTTGAGTTTTAATTCTTTGCACAAGTATAGACTGGCCGTGGTACAAAACAATAAGTACTCTGTATGTTCCTTGGGAACCTTCCCTATGTGTTAATGGTAGCTAAAAATGGACTTCTCAAGTAAGCCTTGCCTCTCAGCAGGAGTGCCTCACAATACAAATCTTAAGAACATTGTGTCCCACTTTTTCTAATAGAAGTAAACCTTTCCTTTTTTTCTTATTCAATTTTTAATGTATTTGATGATGTACCATGGCTTCTCTTTATCTGTCACATGATACTAATGATGCCAAGTCATACTGCCATCAGACGTCTCCCACTAGAGTCCAGGAAACTTGTTTTCTTCCAGAGAAGCTGTGATTCAGCTGTGGTTCACAACACAAACATGTTTCTTGGCTTCACTGAAATCTGGTACATTGACCGGTTACTACATGAAGCTTTCTTTAGAGTATCTTTGATTTCATCTGCTTGTAGTGACAACGTTGTGAGGTGAGGAAGGCTGGTACAGTAACTTGGGCCTTATGGGGGGTGCAGCCAGACTGATAGAAAGATCCATTTCACATATCTCTCGTTTTAAGTGTAAATTGAAACAAACCGCGGGGTCAGACAGCAGTTGTAAGCTTGTTATATAAAGCAGATGTAATTATTTTTTCTCCTTTTGAAATGACAGATACTTTGGATGAATACTTTGAGTATGAAGCTGAGGAGTTCCTGGTCTCCTTGGCCTTGTTGATCACCGAAGGTCGAACGCCTGAGTATTCAATCAAGGGCAGAACAGAGGGCTTTCACTGCCCACCGGCACAGTCAAGTCAGCCACCAACAACTAAGCATGAATGCAGCGACAAACTGGCTCAGGTAAGATGGTACCCATGTTATTTTAAGTGTGTTGGTGTACATCCTTGCAACCGTGATTAAAGTCAGCTGAGAACCCCGTGGCAGATTCACAGTTAAGCATGAATAGCAATTTATTTCTCAGTCCTGCATTCAAATTAGTATGTAATTCAGTATTGTACTAATAATAGATACATCCTTAAAATGAGAGATCATTAAGCCTTTTATCCTTCAACATGAAATTCTGCATGACTACCTGAATGCAGTACCTATTTGAGTCTTTATTATGCAAATGGAGAGTGCTATACTTAGCATTCTTGGTCTTGGGTTTCGTTTTTGGTTTATTTTTTTTAAAAAAAAATCTAGGCTAACTTGCCGAACTTCTTGCTTTTCCAGGTTTTCTTGAAAAGTTAGTGGTCCAAAAACCACAAGCACATCAAATCTAGCCCATCTGGGAGTAAGGCTGGAGAATCCCATCTCAAGTAGAAGTTCCTAAGTGCTGTGTGAATTTAAGTTATTATTCATACAGAAATTAGCCCGTTCCAAGACACAGAATTTACAGAGATACCGCTTGAGTGTGTCTATCCAAGAGGATGACTTGAGAGTGGTACAAAGTAGCAAAGTATAGTGCTCATTTATGAGCTCGTTTAACTTTCTACAGAAGCTGCTCAAATGGCAGCCATAAAGGATTTGTTAATTATTTTTCATTTAATAGCTCTGGAATCTTATCTCTGATTTGGTGAAACCTAGTTTACAGAATTTGACCCTTACCCTTTTCCAGTACTTTGGAACATGTTTTTAAGGTAGATCTAAATTTGGCTAGGATTTTTATGGCTTGCTTATGTTGACATTTTTTCTTTCCCACAGTGTCGTCAAGCCAGGCGAACCAGATCTGAGGTTATGCTACTGTGGAAGAACAATATTCCAGTCATGGTAGAAGTGATGCTACTTCCAGACTGTTGCTATAGCGATGAAGGGCCCACCACCGAGGGGAATGATTTAAATGATCCTGCAATCAAACAAGATGCATTGCTGTTAGAAAGGTGGATTTTGGAGCCAGTTCCTCGACAGTAAGTTGGATGTTAGGGTTAGCTGATAGTTGCGGGAATCTTGTCATATTAAAGTCCTTGAAGTAACCAGTTAGTGGTTTTGAACTGGCCCATTGCCTTGGGGACTGATTTAAGAAAACCACTATTTGCCAGTGAAATTGAAGCATCTTTTAATCTTAGTCCTCTACTCATAGTTTCTGCAGTGAACATTGAACAATGCAGAGTATGAAATGCTCCTAGCTGAAAATGGTCATTTTTACACGTTATTTATGTTAAATTGTGTAAATTATTATGTGGATAAAACCAAATCAGGCTCTGTAATCATCGAAATGTTTGAGGAATTTGTTTTGCTTGATTGAGCTGTGCTTTATTTTCAGAACGAAGATCTGATAATGTCCTAGTTTTAGTTCTAACCGTTCTCTGTGTATATTCTTACCAACACCCATGTGTTTCTCTTAATACGTTTTAGGAGTGGAGATCGATTTATTGAAGAGAAGACCCTTTTATTGGCTGTTCGCTCTTTTGTTTTCTTCTCTCAGCTAAGTGCGTGGCTGAGCGTTTCACATGGTGCTGTTCCCCGAAACATTCTGTACAGGTGCGTCTGGGGTGGAAAAAACCCTCGTTTGTTCTTTGTAGGTTGTTTCAACTTGTCTTAAAACCTTTTTCCCTTCTGTTTTTCTGTGCTCTCAGGAAGTGCCATGCTGTTGGCCTAGTGCTGTGACAGTTATATAGGATCCATATACTTCACAAAGTACAGCAATTGCTGGTGTTGCTAGTGCTTTTTCTTAGACATTTGTTATGAAGTAGATAATTAAGACTCTTCACTTAAATGTTTCTGTAAATGCCCTTCTGTATTGTTTCAGGGTGAGCGCTGCAGATGTGGACTTGCAATGGACATTCTCCCAGACACCGACTGAGCATGTCTTTCCTGTTCCTAATGTTTCTCACAATGTGGCCTTGAGAGTCAGCGTCCAGTCCTTGCCCAGACAATCGAATTACCCGGTTTTGACCTGTAGTATTCACACGAACCTTAGCTTTTACGAAAAGCGAATGCAAGAGCGTAAGTTACATCAGCGCAGCGATTCCAGTGTGGCACAGCAATGCAGTACCTCCAGTCCACAGCGCTTCTGTGGGAAACAGACATGGACAATGACACCTGAAGGCCTACTTAATGGAAAAAAGACAACTGAGTTTACTACATCTATCAGAAATTTAAAACTTTATCCATCTACTGGACTTGGATCTGACTTTGGGGTGTCACAGCCTAAAGTTCAGGGCTATAATGCTACAGCGGACAATAAGACAAAATCTCGTGAAACACCTGTGAGAACTTTTAAATCCTTTTCTCTAGTTGATTCCCGTGGTTCAAATAGTCACTGCGCTCACCAGCCCACAGGAGAAACCAATCCTTTGATAGGCTCTTTACTTCAAGAGCGACAAGAGGTCATCGCGAGGATTGCTCAGCACTTGATTCACTGTGATCCGGCTACTTCACCGGTTGTTGCTGGACGCCCGTTCAACATACATGAGAACGGCTCAGCTACACCAAAAGCTTTTCGGAGTACTTACGAAGATGAAAACTTGCCAAGGAAAGGCAAGGAAGCCTCCCCAGTTTCTGTTGCCAGCTTAGACAATGCAGTACAAGAAGATGGTGGTGAAGGCAAAACGAGAGCGGTACCAGAGATCAGTCTGCTCGATGCCCGTGTTCCAGTGAACCACTGTGGCCGTCAGTTGGCAGGAGAGAGTAATCCCCTGATCGATTCTCTGCTCCAGGAGCGGCAGGAGGTGATAGCAAGGATTGCCCAACACTTGATTCATTGTGATCCAGCTACTTCTCATGTCACTGGACGTCCATTCAAAGTGCATGAGACTAGCCCTGTTACTTCCAAAGTTTTCCGAAGTACATATGAAGGTGAAAATTTGCTGAAGAAAGGCAAGGAATCATCTTCTGTTTCTTTTGCTAGATCTGATTTTTCTTTGTTAGAAGACAGCAGTAAATCAAGGATGAAGACACCTGATACTCCAATCAGTCCTTCTAGGTTTGATGGAGAATTGAAGGCTTCTCTGAAACTCCAAGCAAGAAGAAAATTGGTTTTAGCAAAACCCAGTGAAGCTGTCCGAAATGCATTTCATCAGACTTCAAATAAAACTTCTCATGCATTTACTAACATTCATACATCATCATCGTGTGTTAAAGAAAATAAATCTGAATTGCCAGATAAATTGGAAATGATAAGTTCTGGTTATGCACAGAAAGACCAGATAACCAACAGAATTAAACAGTGTTCAAATTTGAGCAGCATTGATGAACAGATTCGCACAAATAAACTAAAAGAAAGAACAGTTGTTAGTGAGAACAATGGCATAGACAGTTTTAACAATTTACAGGTAGATAAATGCAGAATACTTGAAGGTACAAAAAAAGCAACTGTGATGCAGGTATCTGACTCTTTGCACAAAAATGAGCTCAAGTGTTTAGATAAAGACTCAAAAAAACCAAATATTTATGAGCAAAATACTCAGCTTATTAGTATTGAAAATTATTTAAATAAAGACCATGACAGTTTCAAAAACAAAAGCAAACAAGATAAAACAAAAACTGCACACGATGAGAATGAGGACCCAATAAGCCTCGATTTCCAAAGCACTTGTCAGAAGAAACCTACAGAAGACTGCATAGTTAAGTGTGAGCGGCTGAAGAACCCAGATGTACAGGTAAATACACAGAGGAAAAGATGAATTCTTAGCTGCGCTTAGATAGCTTGTGCTGTGTCTCCTAAGGACCAATATGAAGAGGAATTCAAGCCTGACTTTGTATGAAGCCGCATGTTACTATTGTCTTCTTGGTCTGCAGTAACGTTTGGCTGGTAGTGCCTCCCCCATACCTTCTTAATTATAAATTTAACACTGAGGAGAACATTGTCTTATTCTGCTCACGGTGATAGCATTATGAAGGACAGTTTCCATAGGTAGTTAGGCACCCTGTCGCTTTATTCAGACACTGCTGTGTTTATATGGTATGTGATCTTTAGTGAGCAGTTTGTGTGATTGTAGGTTTGAGTCAAGGGGAATTTACACTGAATGTTTCATAATATCCCGGTGTGATGCAGATCCACCTGGTTCAGAAGTCGTCTTTGTTAGAGCAAGCAAAGCGTTACTGTGGTAGGTCATTGAAATATCCCATTGATATCTTGAGTAAATTTATTTTGCTGACAGAGAGCACCATCTCTAAAACACACAAATATATGGCGGAAACATAATTTTCGATCCTTGGATGGAACTTCAACCAAGGCTTTTCATCCAAGAACTGGATTGCCTCTGCTTTCAAGTCCTGTAAGTTACTGTTGAAATTACAACTTACCTTTTGACTGACAAAGGAAGCATTTTGTTTAGTGTCTGTGTATGGTAAAAAATTTGGCAAATTACCTAGGTGGGGGGTGTGTGTGTTTACTTTCAGTGTCAGAGCGAATACTCTTGCAAGTGGACATTTGAGAGTTCACACTCAGATGAAATTGGACAATAATTTTGGAAACGAAAATATTAGAACTAGTTGTTGAGATCCTGTCAAGGTTAACAAAAGACGACATTAGAAAAATCTACGGCAAAAAAATGCTTTGGTGCTATTTTAGAGCCACAAAAGAAAGCAGTTTGGAGATTAGTGTTTTAAGTTTAAGCTAATATATTTTGTCACTTAAGAGGTTTTGTGTGAATTATTAATACCTGATTGCCTATTATTCCAAAGCTTTTGTTTCTGTGACCGGTTTGTACTGGATATTCTTCAGCAATCAGAGATGTCACTAAGTGAAACACAGATGCTGTGTAAGACAGAAAGACATTGGGGAATGTTACAGTTCTTGGTAGGTTGTTGGGAGTTTTAAAGAAAAAGGCAGTCACAGTAAAAACTACTGAAGTAGTGATGTTCTGTAATTAATACGTGACGTGTTTTATTCTTCAGCGCTTGTAAAGGCCATCATATTTTCGGGAAACTTGGATACAAGTTGTTACAGCCTGTTTATTAGTAGCGCTCTGGACTATTCCAAAGAGACATCAGCCTCTTGAATGAGCCTTTATTTAAGTACTTGCTGTTAATCAAAATTTACAGTCTTGTCATTAATAATTTTAGAATTTTCTTCACTAGGTTTAGAATGTACAGGAATTACTCTCTTCTGCTTTGTTTTTGTAATTTTGTAATGTAATGCAAATTCTTGGCAAACTTGTGCTCACTTGGCAAAATTGTCCTCACTAGTGGTACAGTTTTCAAATTAGCATCTTCTTTGCCTCTTGAGGTTCCTCAAAGAAAAACGCAGTCTGGGTGCTTTGATCTGGATTCATCACTGCTGCAGTTGAAATGTTTGTCTGCAAGAAGGTATGTTTTATTTACCAGAATTATTAAGAATTTTGGGGGAAACATAATGTATATACATACCTGTATGCAACAACAAAGCATGTTGGCAAAGCCAAAAATTGGGTGCCTTTCAAAAAAACCCTTTTTTTTTTTAAATACGTATTGGCAGCCGAGTTGCCCCAGGAGTGTCCAGGTTAGCTCTGGGCCATAACCATGGTACGACAGCTGCTGCCGGCATGAACTCTGTCCTGTGCAGGGCTAGGTATGCTGTAAAAATACCCTTGAATTTTCAAAAAGAACAGATAGTAATAGTTGATTCTTCTTCAGATCAGTGGGTTTTTTGTGTTATGCTTTGTTTGTGGTGTTGAACAGGTTAAACATTTTGCCTTAACTTGTTCAGAGCACTTAACATTTAAAAGGGACCAACCATGACCTTTTATACATTAGTACACACAAGATAAACAGCTTTTAGTAGGGTGGTTTGATGTTGGAAACTTCATGGTATGAGACAAAAATATCTGCGTACTAGAGAAAACAATCTGATACTTTGATTCCTGCTAATGGAATTAATGAACAACCTAAATTCTTATTGTCTTTATTTATCCCTTGTTAACTGAAAAAACTTTCAGAAGTTTTACATTACTAGAAAACGTTCTGCTAAAGCATTAGCAAGTGATGTTCAACTGTTACTTCTTTAGGACAACATTTTGTAATACAGTAAGTAAACGATTCTTTATAGAGCTGTTTATACCCAGAAAAAAAAGGCAAATGGTTTTAGCCTTTATGTTTATTCTATCTTTTTTTTTTTTAATAGCCCACAACAATGTATAAACAGAGACAGTGATCCAGAGAGCCATGGGAAACCAATTCTAAGTTCTAGTGCTCCACCAGTAACAAGTCTTAGCCTTCTGGGAAACTTTGAGGTATTGCATATTCTCTAGAATTCTTGTGGGTATTTTTAGTATTCTACTGTACTGCTTTTAAAAGTGCATTACTGTGAATAATTCCAGCCTGATCACAATGTAAAAGTTCATAATTAAATTGAATAAAATTTGTTTTAATTTCCAGCTGAAAGGCACATTTCATGCCCCAGACATCATCGGTCTCAGGTTCAGATACAATGAATTGCTTAGAACTTTTATTTCCCACTGTGGTCAGGTTAGGAGGAGTTCTGTTGACATAAATGAGATTTAACAACCTGTAATTGTTCATGTTCATAACATATACCTAGAAAAAAGGATTTACATTTTTGCTCTTAAAGTCTACTTAATGTGTCACAAAAGCAGTGTTAAATCAGTGTAGTAAACAGAATGTGTTTGAAGCATAGCCTCCAGCTTTTCACTTCACGTAGCTTATCAGCTATCAATAACTAATAGCTAGTGCATGAATGGATTGTGTTGTGCTCAATATTTGTGAAATATGGGGGTGAATATGTTGAGGAAAGTTACAGATTCTAGACTTATTTTTTCAGATAGTATATCTCAAGGAAAATCATGCATAGATCCTGCTGCAGTAAAATTCTCTGTGGGCATTTGCACCAGTTTCAGTAGAGTGATGACTGGATTTGGATGATGCTTTCTCTTAAACCGTTGTCATCTTGCTGAATGTTCTGCTGTTCATCATAATTTTTGCTTCAGTGTTGATTTTTGACAGGTCACCTTACAAAAGACCCAAGTTCTTATATAAGTTTTCCTTGTTTGCTGCTTAGTTTTGCTGTGTTTTATTTGAGGCTTTCCCAAACGAAGCTGTATGTGTTTTGTTTTTCAGGAATCTGTCCTGAATTTTCGCTTAGACCCGCTTGGCGTCGTGGAAGGTTTCACAGCAGAAGTGGGAGCAAGTGGAGTCTTTTGTCCCACGCACATGACTCTGCCAGTTGAAGTGTCATTCTACAGTGTTTCAGATGATAATGCACCCTCTCCTTACATGGTAGGTGTGTGGTTGGGTTTATTTTAAACAAGTTCTGATAGGTAGAGGTGAAGAACAAGAGCTTGGTGAGTAGAGGGTCAGGAAGCAGGGATTTGCAGGGACCTGATTATTTTCAACTGCTTATCATGGAACTCTCCTGTTCCCTTCTATCCCTACCTAGTGCTTTTCCTCCCATTGCACTGCCCCACCATCTAGCTGCTCTTGTCTTGGGATATGGAACGTACTTGTCTCCCTCCACGCTGGACTGATCAACCCCTGCCAGATATCTCTTTATCTAACTTAAAATAGGCAGTGAGGCAATAGCTGGGCTTAATGGGATACATTTTGTTGTCTCAACAAGCAGCTGCCCTGGGCAGCTAACCACTCTGCCAGTGCCTTAGGTGCAGGCCAAGGTACAACTGCTGATGGAGACCTTAGACTCCAAAGTTATTCAGCCCTTCCTGTTAAAGCAGGTGTTGGCTGAGCCAGCGTGACACACGGTGCTCACATAAGCTGCGTGGTTTGCTGATGTTTGCATCAACGCGGTGTTTGTGTTCTGGGTATCTGCGCCCTGGTTCTGTTCCACATTTCTACAGTGACAGCACAATTTTTGGATGTTTCAGAGTGCTTCCTTGTAACCAGGAAAAGATGTCTTGTATGCTAGCACTGAATCAGATGGCTAGGTGTGTTCTGAACGACTGTTAAGGAACAGTGTTACCTGGGTGACAAATCTAATTTTTAGAGGTTTTCATATGTGTATGTCTAAAGTATGCTAAATAGTCAGTTTAAACATGAAAGTAAAGCAGTGAACATCTGATTATCCCAAGATTTAGATTTTAAATTCATAGAACTTGCCATATTTCTGACTTTCTGTTTTAATTTAAAAGTATTCAGAAAATGACATGGCTTTGCAAGTTGATTAATAGAGTTTGAACTTGTATATGTCTCTTCTGAACCACTGCAAAGAAGTATCTGTTGTTTTGCTTTCAATCTTTCTAGATTATTTCATGTGATTTTCCAGGAGCTTGAAGGGATTCTGATGTTCCTCAAATGGTTAAAGTAGCATTGCTTGTTTTCCTAGCTGGGTTTCATTGTTTCAGGCTTTTCCACATGGTCTAAGCATGCTTTTATGGCTGAGTCTCCCA
Organism: Falco rusticolus; assembly: GCF_015220075.1. Classification (NCBI taxonomy): domain Eukaryota; kingdom Metazoa; phylum Chordata; class Aves; order Falconiformes; family Falconidae; genus Falco; species Falco rusticolus. The sequence goes on along the minus strand of NC_051193.1, from coordinate 16,959,547 downwards.
GGATTAATAGACATTTGTATAGTGCCTTCATCATCAGAAACATTGTTTCTGTTTGTATAGCTAGTTTCTCTGCTCTGGGAGCTTTTTTTTTGGTGTTTGTTTGGTTTTGGGTTTTTGAATTTATTTTTTTTTTTTTTTAAGCCCAGCGCAGTGGGGTACAACAGTTGTGCGCTGCAGGTGAATCGAACATGTGCTCTAGGGCAGTACCATCAGGGTGGGTGGCCTCAGCTGTGTTACATACAGCGCTGCGTGGGATGCTCCCATCTGTAGATTACAGCTGGTACAAAAGCAGATGTCGTCGTAAAAGTTTGGATTAGAAGGGAAGATTAAGTGCATCTGCTGCCTTTGAAAAGCATAAATTGTTCTGTGAGATTTGGAGTATTATTGGTGCAATTGTAGGTGATGTAAAAATGGAAAGGAGGAGGCAAATCTTCCATTTTAACTTACGAGCCGTTTTGAAAAGAAAGCTGTGTTTTGCCGTAGCTCCCAAACTGTTAGTTTAAAGATACAGAAACTTGGCTCTTGTTTAAAGAGAAGAACATACCCCTTATTGCCCAGCTTTTAATGATCTGACAAAGTATCTGTAAGGCCCCTGCTGCTGATTTTTAACTGCATCTTAAATGTGTTGACTTCTGGGTTTAGTTTTTATATATACATTACTGATTGTTTTTCAAATAGATAGAATTATAGGAATAGAACGTTTGCATTTGTATGTAACTCTCCCTGTGAATTAAATGTGTGCCTTCTTTTCCTAGGGTGTAATTACTTTAGAGTCCCTTGGTAAAAGGGGTTATCGGGTACCGCCTTCAGGAACAATACAAGTGGTACGTACTCAGCAGATAAGGGTGACTTGAAACCACTGATACCAAGAAAGTCATGCAGAGGCGGTGAGGTTATTGGAGATGAGCATGAAGCTATCAGTGGAAATGTGCATCTCCGTAGGTAGTAAAGTTATTCAAAGTTAAATCTTGTGTAATTTGTGGGACAAAAGAGACTCCCAACCTTTTGAACCCATCTGTGCTGTGAAGAGACTTAAAATCAGTTACTGAAGATTCAGAATAGTTGAGGGCATCATGGCTTTGAAGAAGTAATGGGGAAGTAATTAGGCTACAGTGTTAATTCTGGAGTCCTTCTAAAGGGATTAAGATTGAATACTCAGTTGTATCTAAATCTCGTAAGATTTTTGACCTCATCTGTTCTTTGTAATAAAATCAGAAAGTAAATCACAGCTTAGAACTAACAGTCTTCCCCTTTCTTTTAAAAGAAACCCAACCCGGGGTAACATATTGGTAGTTTCAGGTTTAAAAGTGGAGTCCACCACTGTGCTTCCTATGAGCATATTGTGTCTAGAAAACAGTGTAGACAAAAAGCTGACTGGAAAAATAAAAAAGGGGATGCAGATTAGCAAAGTAACAGTGGTTATATACTATAGTGTTTCATTAAGATTAGGCTGTGTTTAGTATTATATTTAAATATGGGAATTTCTAGTAGCTGAAATGTTGAAAACCAGAAAAACTGCACAATCTTTTTACATAAATGTTTCTGTATGGCACTGGAACAAAGTGGAGGACAGTGACTGTTTTGGCAGGTGGGGTTTGGTTTTTTATTTGTTTGGTGTTTTGTGGTTTGTTTTTTTTTTTTTTTAATTTTTCATTTCTAAAGAGTATTGTATTGAACTGTCTTTTCAGACCTTATTTAACCCTAACAAAACTGTGGTGAAGATGTTTGTGGTGATCTATGACTTGCGAGAAATGCCAGCTAATCATCAAACATTCCTACGGCAAAGAACTTTTTCTGTTCCTGTGAGACGAGAAATCAAGAGAACTGTCAATAAAGAAAATAGTCAACAGACTGAAGAAAGGCTACTACGCTACCTCATACATCTGAGGTAAGCTCCTTGGATTCAAAAAAGAACCCAGCACAACAAAACAGATAAAAACAATCCAAAACCAACCAACCAAAACCACAGAAGTCAAGCACATGCCCAAATTTATCTCAAGATTTCTTTCCCAGCCAGCCTTTCTGTATACAGACTTTTTATTAAAAAAAGAATGCTTTTAACTTGGTCTTTAAGATAGACAGTAGAGGAAGAAGAGCTAATAAATAATTTGGATTCTGCTTGGGAGAAACCAAGTTAAAATATTAAAGCTTTTTCTTGGCATTGAAGTATTTTGTGTAGCCTTGTAAAGCTTAATTCTTTTCTTAGCAAGAGAGATTTAGTTCTGGCTGGATCAACGTACTTCTTGAGGTTAGAGGAAATAGCGAGTGTGGATGTTGCATGGGCGAAAGCCAAAACTAAGGATCACTGTAGAGAAGGTGTCCAGTGTCCTACACACATGCCTCTTCACCAGAATAGCTTGCGACATGAAAAGCATTCCTCCTAAAAATACAGTGTTTAGCGGTAAAAATGTAAATGCCTGTTTCATGATGCAATACCGCTGATAATGCCTTTCACTTCATAAAATATTCACACAATCTTCCTTAAATGATTTACGAAGCACTGCCTGAAACCAGATACTGTGCTGCTGCTCTGGGGATGTTCTGGAGACAGCAGTTTGAAGCAAAGGAGGAATGATATATGTACTCTGTCCTCCTGCAGTTTGCAGACCTTTGCCTGCATTGTTGTAGTAAACAAACCCACGTACGTGCCGACCCAGTGCTTTCATTGCAGCAAACCCAAACTGGCAAACCCAACAGTGGCTGACATTCTGAAGCGAGCAAGCAGAACAAAATCAAATCTCTTACACTTTTTAACTTGTAGAATTACTTCTGGTACATATTATTTTCCCTGTTTAGCAGCATTGATTTCTACCCAGCAGACTTTTGAAACACAACTTTGTCTAAAGCAGTGATTCCAGCTTTACTGTTAAATGAAAGTTGACAGTCATAAAAAATGTGTGATGGTTTACTGGAGTGTGAAAATATCATCACAATGAGGCTGTTAAACTATGTTTTCATTGCAAATTTTAGCCTGGATTGAAATTCATCCGTTCAGGCCACACTAACGTGCCATGTCTAACTTAACCACTTCCTAAATTTTTTCTTGCGGGGTACATTCTGCAAGAGTGTGTAGCCCAAATAAAAGGTTCTGTACATTTGTAATGTTCATCTACCTGAAAGAGGAACTGGGGACACAGGCATCAGCTGCAGAGGTGGGCAGAAATCTGGCCAACTGGGTCTGGTGTACAGGCATGACGAGCAGTAGACTTGTGTCCTCTTTCAGTTTCTGCTTTAATGTAGTTTGCAAACTTTTTTGTAGACAGACCCCATAATTACTTCTATTTGAAGGCAAACTTGCTTTCTTCTCTGTTGTCTTTCATAGCTAGAAGTCGTCTTTTATGAGCTTCCAGTTTCTGACACCTGCTGAGAGGCAGGAATGTAGCAGTTCTGATGCTTTGAAATACCTGTACAATTTCGTTTAGCTCAGCTTTCAAACCTCTGGTAGGGATCAACTCATGGATTTATAATGTGTAATTAGAAATTTGGAAAGAGAATACCTGCAGAGTGTGTCAGAAGGTTTTTTCTTCAAGGTGAACCCAAACAGTGGGTCCTTTTCTCATAATGGAAGAATGGCAAAACTCCTTGAAACATTACCATAGCTTATGTTGATCTGTCTTGTGGTTCGTTATACAGAGTACTTCAGATTTTACAAAAGACTCAATTGTCGGTTTAGTAATAACCTTCTTTACTAAAGATGGATTTTAATTAGGAGAGCTTAGAAAGTTTTAGTAGTATATTAATTCATATGTGAGTTGGTTTCAAATCTTCATTGTTAAAAGCAGCAATGCTTCCTCAAACCTGTTTTACTGAAAACTTATAAATAAACTGAAAATATTTAAATCGGGAAGATTAATTTTTTTGTTACTCTAGTTGGCTTAGAACAACTGTTCACTTTTAGTTGCAATAGTTGTTGAAAACAAGCATCTTAAGCCTACATGTTGAAATTTTGCTCCAAAAAACAAATGAAATCACCACCAGTAAGCTGCATTGTGGTCGCATCTGCTTACAAGGCCTTAATCACAGTTGTCAGCACTCACGTTATGAAAGCTTCTTTTCAAGTGGTAATTTGGCAAAAATGCTTGCATAGGCCTGGAACTTGACATTGGCAGCCAGATTTTCTACACTACTCTTTAAAAGTGTCAGACCTACTGTGTACAGTTTTGTATGTTTGAGATGCTGATCGATATGCCATCGAAACCACATTGGTACCCACAGGTACAGTATCGTGATGTCAAATGTAGTTGTGGTGGGCAGCAAAAGTTATTCACATATAGGAAGATCAAGAGTTGCACCTGCAGTTTATCCCCCAAGCATCTTCCAGAAATGACTTAACTTTTTTGTTGCATGTGAAGCAATGGTTTTTGTGTTGTGATTAAATCTTCATGAGCATAAGAGCTGTGAGTCCAGCTCTGCTCATGCCTCGTTTATTCCCAGAGTTCAGAAGGTGACGACCCTCCGTTGGTTTCTAGGTCAAATTCTGGCACCCCTACCTGTAAAAGGCAATTAACCAGTTAACCTGCCCACAGCTCAGCATTTTTCAAGTTTTTAATGCTTGGTCAACAGCTTTAGTTACTGACATAATGCCTCTTTTAATTGCAGGGAGCGTAATTGTTGCTTAACAGCAAAACGGGTTGTTACTGAAGGCTAGGTGGAGAGTAAACTTGAAACTGGTTGTTAAAAGTAGTGATTCCTCAAGGTATTGAGAAACTTTTTAAAAAATGTGGCATATGATACACTTATTGGTGGAACCTGGAGACGCCTGCTATTACTGATTTACTAGTTATTTCTTGATCTTTCTGATCTCTCAGCATTTTTCCTGATCTAGAAATTTGTATCCTTGCCCTAGTGATTTTACTTGCAGATTTTATAGATTGTGTTGTATAGTCTTTTCCACTTGCAAAACATACCTTGCTACATATGTTTTTGTGATCATCCTGCTGTATCCTGTTCCTGTGGCTTACTCTCTTTGTCAATTTTTATGGCCTATAAAATCTATACGTTTTGTGCTTGTATTTGTAATTTTTTCAGTAATGTTTGTCACTTTCTTTACCAGGCTTTCTAGCTCATCTGATATTTGTTTGTTTAAGCCTTCCTGTATTTGTCTGTTGTTACTGTTCCTAGGACACCATCTGTTAGAGACCTCTGTGTTTTTCTTGATTCCTTTACACAAAACTACTGGAGCTGCCACAGATCTGGAGCTGGTCCCATGCTGGCCACTCCACATCACCCTGCCAGGGTGTATGTAATGGTTGTCTCTTGATTATTCCAATGTATTTGCATGTGTGAAAAGCAACATTTCTAAATCCCAGTTAGTAAAAATAAACATTTCTCAAAGGAAAAAATTGGGTCATGGAAGCAGAGGTAAGAAGAGTCTCTTCAGCTCTGTTGCTGTCTCCCGCTTGCCCTCCTTCAACCAGTGTGAAATGTCATGCTCAGAAATGTCACGTTAGAGGGAAGAGTTATTTACTGGGCAAAGGGAGTCTTGCAGGATTCTCACTACAAGAAAATAGTGAGCTTGAGAAGTTTAAAAACAGACCTTGTTAATTATTTTCTGATAGATCTGTGTGTAAAATGGGAATTGAGCTCTACTTTATGATGGTGCTTTGATACCTAGATCTGTCTGTTCTATATGAATTAATATAAATCATACTTTTGCTGCAGAAGATCCTTCCATGAAATTTTTCTTTTTAAAATGTCTTACGAGCTACATGCCAAATTAACCGTTTGTGGTGTTCAGGTCGTTCCTCGCCTCTTTCATTCTTCTTTCTTGTGCTATCCTCCAGTCATAAGATAGAATCTTTTCCCCTTTGCCTACCAGGGAAAGGGCTTTTGCACTGATAGCACTGAGCAAATAAATACTGACGGATGGGAGCTCTGTAGGAGCCAGTATAGGAGCGTTCTGCTGGACCCCGCCACATTTAATGCCCTTGACAGCTGTATCTAGGAGCAGAATTTTCCTTTGTCTGGCAGTGAGGATGACTACAGGCTATTCTGCATCGCTCATCTGAACGAAGCAGTGGCACAGAATCCATTTCTACAACCTGCCTGCCCTAGATGATGAAACCTTGATGGATCTTCTGTAGTTGTCTTTCTCCTGCCTCTCAGAATTTGTCTGATTATGGCTAGGTTTATTCTAGAGATACTGCTTTTGCTTCAGTGGGGTCAGTGAGTAAATGCTCATTAAAAATCTGTGCAAATTGTAATGCATGTGATAATACAGCGTGCCCTGCTGTCTCAGCATTTGCAATGGTATCGTTTTGTAATTACAACAGCAATAGCTTTTCTGTTTCTGTTAGAGTAGGAATAGCTTTTGTCCCTTACCGTGGCTCAGTGATAGTGACATTAAGTTCAGTTGCCGTAAGAAATGCTCCTTAGACTCTCCTGTCTTTCCTGGTTGAGGGAAGGAAATTAAAGGAGTTCTGCCAGATGAAGACTATAGAACACAGTTATCTCAAATGCAGATCTTGTCTCTCTATATATAGTTGTTAAATGTCAGGCAAAGTGGAACTGGCACATTCCTGGCAGGTTTGGAGGACCTGAATTAGGCTGTTTAGCCGCAGCATAAAAGATAAATCGGCCTGGGAATTGGCTGCTGTTTGCTTTGGCGACTGAGCCAGTGAACTACAGTCGCTTTGAAATGGCCCTATATTCTGTGCAAAAAACTTTTTTTGATCTCCTTGCAGAGATCCCTATACCTACTGCTTTTCAAGTTGGACTTAAAATTTGGCGTGTGGTATAAAGCAGTAGCAAACTTCTTACTGATACATTCATGAAGGGAGCAATGCAATCTGTCTGTATGACAGCTAGCACCGAAACACATTTGATATGTATATATGCCTTTGTTGATATTTGAACCTTCCCTTTTGCCTGTGCTTAGGCCACCCTTGGGTGGGCATTTTTGGGAGTGCTCACTGAAGAGCACTTTTTGCCATTCTAGATTGCCAAGAACTTGAATCTTCGATGTACAGAACTGCAGTGTGAACTTCGAATATTCCAAGCCGCTTCCAAAGCTGTGCCACGACATTGGTGATTAGGAACAAACCCATTACATTCCAAAGGAAACAAAGTAGATTGGAAAGGCTAGGTTGTTCGTTCTTCCATTTTAACTGAATAATTTTGTATGTTCAAATGTTTTTGGCCTTAATCTCTGAAAGAAAAGGTACACATTTTATTCAATAATAATTGAAGAGTAATCTTTAGTTTAGATAATACAGATATTCATATCTTTTCAGGTTCCAGAGTTCTAAATCTGGAAAGATCTACCTCCACAGAGATGTAAGGCTCCTATTCTCTCGGAAATCCATGGAAGTTGATAGCGGCGCTGCATATGAACTCAAATCTTACACTGAATCTCCAACAAATCCTCAGTTTTCACCAAGATGCTAGCAAACAATGGCAAACTAAAGTATTCATTTTACTGTTGATTACTCCTTGTGAGCAAAGACTGGTAGAGATGACAGTATAAAGTTAAGTCTGTAAAGGAATGAAAATAGCGCTCGAGAGAGAGAAGGTTCTTATGTAATCCTGGACCAGTTTTTAAAAGGTTTCTGGAATGAGCTTTGTGTATTCCAAGTAGACTGGAAACATACTTAAATGTAATCTTTTTGTACTGTTTAAAACCACTTCATTGGATGTGTTGCAATAGCAAATTCCCAAGTTAGTTTAGTGTTTACACTTTTTATTTTATTTTTCAGTTATTTAATATTTAATGTTTCATTTAATACTCAAGTGATGTTTGTCTTTAGTGTTCTAATGTAGCATAAATCCTATGTAAAATCATACTATGTATTTTTGGCATTAATATTGAAATCTGAAATATATAAAGATGTCTTTAATCTGTGTGATGTTTTAACTGATACTCATTTAAGTTATTGAAAATGGGGTCAACAGGTGAATTTCCATAACATTTCATACTATGCAAGCATTTAGCTTTTTTTTTTTCTCTTCAGTGGTACCCTTTACCATTTTTTCTCACAGATTTAGTAACACTTGTGACAGTAATGCAGATTATTTATTTACTTATTCATGCATTGAGATCATTGGTTCGATTCATATTTTGCTGCCTCAGTTTCTTTCTTTCCTTAAGGGCCACTTTTGATTTTGCTTTCTGTTACTATTTTTTCCTCACATAAAATTCACACCCCCCCCATTTTAATTTCTCAGATTGTGTTAAAGGATGTACTGTGCAAGCAAATTAGTATTTATATCTTAAATATATGCAAATTCTATGAAACTTGTACTTTTTGTTTTGTTTTTTAGATAAGGAGGATCTTCATGTAATCTTAAATATTTTTAATAGGTCAATTCCATTTAGGCCACTAGGTGGCCATTGGAAGTTTTGCTAGAAAATGCTACATGGGCAAATATTTTCCAATACTTATGTGTATTCCTCAAGCAAAACAGTCAGCTAAACAGTTTATGCTAAGTGTTAAACTGTGTATCTGAGAGAAATAAAGTTAGAAGCATTTGATTATATTTGAGGTATATATTTAATAATGAAAATGAAGCATTACTGTATCTGCCAAAGATTTCAGAGTTTCTCAATTGTTTTACCTTGGCTTATATGGTTTTTTTTTTTTCTTTACATCCCTGTAGGTTTTCAGAGTGTCAGTAATATGAAAGGTGACCTTCATATTTGGGGGTATAACGTGCTTATCTGATGAAGGCTGTTCAGAAAGAATGAACGTGCATCTTAGATAAGGGCAGTGCTGAATATACGAGAAGTCAGTGTATCATGAAATCTCTAGGAGGTCTGCCAGGGAAAGTAAGGGAGACCAGACTTTCCAGATGATACGTATCAGCTATCTTGTATATTCAAATAACTGTTGCTACAAAAGGGCAAAGCTCAGATATTACTGAGTCTGTTCCCCACTTCAGCAGTATTTTCCACTCTGTTACACTAGGTTTTCAAAGGTTATAGCTAGCATTTATTTTATAGAGACTTTGGAAAAACTGTACAGGAAGAGATTGTTTGCATTTTCTAGTCATTTGTGTGCCCTGTAAAACCAAGAAAAGGTTTCTTTTTTGTAACAGAAGTCAAATGCAACTGCAGTTTTACTGTGTACAGAACTAGGATCTAGACTAGTGTAATGAGACTGTGTCCTAGTTTCTTTGTGGCTACTATTGAGTCCTAAGCAAACAGCATGTATCCTCAAAGTACTTATTTGTGTCATGGTGCACATTTGCTTGTGTACTGGGTGAAAAAAAGGATGAGAAAAGGACACACTTCTAGTGAACAGTCACAATTCACCTGTAGTAGATTAACCTTTTATTCTGCACTGATAATATGCAATGTTTGTAAGTTTGTATCTTGGTAACTTTAAATGACTTCTTCAAGCCATTCTTTTCTCCCTTCAGAGTAATATATTAATTTGTTTTGAACAGCAAAGAAGTGTGGATTTTGAATATGTGGTCATTACACATCATGTCTAGGAAATAAATCTGTATTGACTTAAATAGTTGAACTGCACTTAGTCCCTGTATGGATTCAGAATGAAAGTGACCTTAGCTTATCCATGCACAACTTTGATTTAACTGTCTTTGTCCATTGACAGCTTGATCTGAGATAAAACACTTTCCATTAGGGATACACGTGGAGAAATGCTGAATGTTCATAAAGTATGAACTGATTTCTACATGACCTTCTACAAGTAGGTTGAGAAATGAGACTAATTTTTGAGAGGTCATTTGGTTCTTCTCTTTACTCCTCAATAGGCTCAACCGTACAGAATTGTTTTTGAGAAATGTTTGAGTGGTTTATGAGGGCCTCCAGTGATGGACGCTCAAAGTATTATCTCTCTCAGTGTTAAACTATACTTATAATGAGAAAGCTATTTATAATGCCCAATTAAATCTTGCTGCAGCTGAAGTCAAGTACTACCTGGCCTCTTCACTATATGCAAAAAAAACCCAATTTAGTTCTTGTTATTCCCCTTCTCAGTCTTGTTTTCTATATCTAAGACAACCCCAGGCTGTTCGGTCAGCCTTGCCTCAGACTTTTTATTTTCTGCACCGCTAATCATTCTGTCTCTTTGCTTTCTTCTTTTGGTCTGAATCTGTCTTCAATTGCCTCAAGCTGGACACAGCATCCCAAGCAGGGCCCCCCTCTGCCAGTTAGACTGGTTGATAACTGATGGATGAAAGTCCTCTTCATACATCCCATTATAATGCTTGGGGTTTCAGTATCTGGAGATGTTGACTTGCATTTGTCTTGTTACCCACTATAACAGAGGTGCCCTACCTGCTTGTTCCCAGTATGGTAGCTTTCCTGCGTGTGTCATTATTGAACTTCATTCTCTCACTACCCAAGATTTTGCGTCTGATCTTCTGCTTGAATCTGAATTGCAATTATTTTCTAGTGCTTGTGTAGCTTCTCTTACTCAAGGCAGTCTGCTATTATTAATAAAGTTTATTTATTTATTTATAAACTACATTATCTGGGTCACCAGTGAAAATGGTGAGCAGGATTGGCCCTGGGAAGCACTTTGTGAAATACTACTAAACACAGCATTGCTGTTTGATATCCATTTCCAACAAAACTTGAATCTACCACATTAAAGTTTCATCTATTTAAGTTTCCCTGATTTGCATGGGGGGGTGTCCGAAGCCTTATTAATGCCAGAAGGTGTCTGGAACTGCAGCCACCTTCACCCACTTCTCCACTTTTTGGTTAAAGGAAACAAGATTGTGTGAAACCCTTATTCTTAATTGTGAATTTATGTCTAGCTACTCAGTTTCCTTTGAGTGCTTATTTTAGATGATTTCTCAGGTAATTATTGATTAGACAGTTTAATTATATAGCTTGTATTCTGTCCTCCCCATACTCCTATTTAAATTCAGAAAAATGGCCAAACTATCAGTCTCCTGCAAACCCACTGGTTTTCTACAGGCTTCTGTATAGATGACCACTAAATTACCTGGAGATTGCTTCAGTCAGTTCTCTAAATGCTCAAGGATAATTGGAAATACTTACCAGATGAGCAAAGAAACCCTGAATCGAGTATCCTATAAACCTATCCTTCCTTATTCCAGCTTGAGGTTATGCTCTGTTAGACTAGCTATCTTGGTCATGCCAGATTGAACAAAAGAACGATTAAATCCTTTGGTCTTTACAAGGTTTGTTCAGTAATTTCCAGTAATGATTCCTTGCCCCTTTGTCTTCATGATCTGCTTTAGATGCGCATCCTTAAAAACACTGACCTAGTTTCTGTATGCTGCTTTCTTGTATTTGAGGCCATTGAAGACCTTGTGCTTTTCCTGAGGTTCTTAATTTACTTCCCATCCTTCCTTTGTATTGTATCATTTACATTTATTCCCTTAAAGAAATAATGTCATTAAGGAACTGCTGAATTGTCAAAACTGTGTTTTCCCTCACATCTATTTCCTAAGAGATTCGGAAGAAATTCCTGAAGTTTGCATTCTTGTCTGCTGTCACTGCTTTGTTGTCCTGCTTCCTTTCAAAATCTATGAAGTTCATCCTTTTTATGATCTCCTATGCGTTGCTCTTTTTCACACCTTTGGACTATTTCTCCCTGATTTTGCTAGAGGCAAATGTGGCACACCCACTCTTATCATTGCTTTTTCTATCATTAGGAAGAAAGTACTTATTAGTGCTTTCTATGACTTTCCTGTGCAATCTGCCCTGCTCTGTCCCCTTCTGAACAAGGGATACGTGCGTTCCTTGTGTTCCCTGCTACTACACCATGCTGGTCTCTGGACAAATCACTCAGTTGCTCAAAAAAATGCTTACAACTGCTGGTTGTAAGCAACGCGTAAAATTTGGCTGTGGCAAAATCCTTGATTTTACAGCTTGTTTTGATTGAGAGGCTTTCCTGACCTGTCTCGGCCTGCGTTCTGGACCTTTACCACCCCAGGCTTGTCCTTGCCACCCTTGCTGAGCCGTGCCCAAGGTGGCTCACCGCCACCAGCGAGCCGGTTATACACACTGCGTGGGAGGGCTGGAGCTCAGGACCACAGGAGAGCGGTGTAAGGTGCTAGGAGAAGGCATTTTGTGCTGAATAAGTGGAAATGTACATCCATTGAACGGACTAGTAAGTAAAAGCTATGCCCTGGTGTTCTCACAAGCCCTGTATTTGGGACCCCTGAAGGTTTGCTACTGGCGCGCTGTTGAAACCCCTCCTGCGTGTTCTTGAAGCCCCCAGGGAGCCCGACAGAGGTGATCGTACTGCCAAGAACCATGCAGTGAAAAGTAGATGAGGGAAGCAAATACTTCCCATAACTCGATACCAGGCCATTAAGAACTTCCAACGGACTGAGCCCTCCCGTCCTGTCAGCTGGCATCTGGGATTCCAAGCAGATCCCAAGCAAAGCCCCGAGGGTTCGGCTCCCCGTGTCACCCGTGGGAGCAGCCACACGAGCCAGCGGCCGCTACGCAGCAAAGGCCGTTCCCCCTCACCCCGGGGCCGGGCGGGCCGCGCAGGCCGCGGCGGGGCCTGGGTGCGGCCGGCGGTGCGGGCCCGGCCTGTGGTAGCCGCACCCGGGCTGCCCGCTGGGGCGCGGCCGTGCCCCGGTGCGGCGGGCGGGCCTCTGCCAGCGTCAGCCTTTGTGCTTCGAGCGCAGGCGGCCGCCCTCCGCCGGGGCCCGCCGGGCCCGGGTCGCCAGGAGGGCCCCGGAGCCGAGACCCGCCGCCCCGCAGCGCCCAGCGGCGGCCGTGACGCCAGGGGGCGGGGGCGGCGCTGGGAGCGCGGCTGCGCCGCGGGCAGGCTGAGCGCGGAGGAAGTCTGGTCCCGCCGGCGCGCCGTCGTGCGAGCGGCCGCCATCTTGTGCGGGAGGTGGTGGCAGCGCTGCGCTGCGCGGAGGAGCGGCGGTCGCGCCTCCCTCGGCTGCCCTCTCCCCGCCGTCGTGCTGCCGCGGCGCCATGTCTGCCGAGAGTCCCGAGCCCGCCTCGGCCGAGGAGCAGAAGGTGGGTGGCCGGCGGCCCCGCCGAGCAGCGGGAGGAGGCCCGCGGGGCTTCTCCCGCCTCCATCTGCGCGCTGAGGCGGAGCGGGGGAGCCGCGGCCGGGCCTCTCCCTCTCTCCGCCGGGGGAGCCTGGCGGGCCGCCGCGGCCCTTAAGGCAGCGGCTCCTGGGCCTGGCCGCTCTCCATGCCGCGGCGGGGGAGGAGCCGCGGCCCTTCCGCACCGCGGCGGGCAGCGGGGAGCCGAGCCGGCGGGCTCTTCGGCAGGCCGGGGCGCGGGGCCTGCGGGGAGCGGCGGGGCGGGCGCGGGCCCTGCCGCCCGCCGCGGCCTGGGGCTGGAGGCGGAGGAGCGGCACCGCCGTGCGCTGTTCTCCGGCAGATGGTCGGCGTGCGCTGCCCGGGGCGGGCTAATGGCGCTCCCTCGCTCCCCAGCCGGGCCTGGGCCCCGCTCCGCCTGCCAGGGCCGAACAGGTTCGGCTCCTGGTCACAGCGGTGGAGGCCAGCGAGAATCCGGTTGGCTAAGCGTTTGTTTCGCTTTTAGGAATTTTTCAGCTTTTAATGTAAGCGATTTAGGGCGACAGATAATCTGAAAACAATGGCTGTGACCTGTGCTAGGTAAGGGTTTTAGAAAGAATAACTGGCAGGGTTATCCTGTGATGACACTGTTATGTCATCTCGGTAGCTAATAACGTTATAGTTTTAAGTGGGTTTTGGCTACACAGATGACTGTGCTGTTAGCAGTTTCCCCCTGTGGAATGTGACTTTAAGAAACCGTGTGGGTTTCAGTTTTGTCATTGCTGTGTGGACTCGGTGCGATCTCCACAGTTATTTCTGCTAGGGAGAAGTTATGAAACACAAGTACCGCTTTGAAAGATGCTAAAAGAAAAGCCTTAATCTACCTCGGCTGTCAAGTTTTTGTTTAATAATTTACAATTTGTAATGTGAGTTAGGCGTACGAGTAGAGCTTAGGGGGTTAATATGGAATGATACCTTCTCAATAGGTGCAGTAATCAGAACCAGCTTCTGTGGTAGGTCTGTAATCTACCCTTAAATGTGCGTGTTCTGCAGCTCAACTTAACGTTCATATTAGGTAGATTACTGGAAGGATACTGTTCCTGTTCAAAGCCTATAAAAATAAGTCCCTGGCCTGTGCAGCACTCCTAGAATAGCTCTGTAATAAGAGCATGGTAAAACATGTGGTAGCAAGTTTATTGTAATGCCTTCTAGTGTGTTCTGATTAAGTCAGGTGACTGGGGCTGCCTTTGCCAAGTTTCAGACGGTAGCCTTGAAATCCAATGCTTATACACAGTTCTGAAAAATCACCTTTTATTTGAGGGATGGGAGTCCCTTACTGATCTGCTAGTTTAGTTTTAATACGATGAGGTGTTAAAGGCAAATTAATAACGTCAATATAATAAAACTTTGATTTCTGTGAGTTTATGTCGTGTCAGAATACTGTGATACCAGTGCTGTTACGGCATTGCAATATTAACCTCCGCTAAAACTCAGTGTCTGGGTAGGCAAAATTGAACATTGCCTCAGGTAATGCTTAGCTCTGAAATACTTATATAAACAACCCGTGCTGCAGTACTCATCTGTGTGCCTCAAAAAGATGAAGCCCCTAAATAAACTTTGAGGCAGTGTTTTTGTGATCAGGCCTCTTTTCTAAACTCTGACATGCTGTGAGAAGTTTGTGCACGTGGTAAGTGAGGAAGGTGTTACACAAGAGAGTGATATGAATTGAAAATTTGCCAAAGGCCGACGTTTCCTGTTCTCAGTGTGCGAACTCGGGATAGTGGCAGGGGCAAATTCAGCAACAAAGAAACTTCACATTGGAGAACATATGCTTGGTTGACTGACTGGTTTGGGCTTAAAAGCCTCCTGTATTTTTCAGGAAGCTGTTAGAGGTGGTGTGTTTTGTTTCTGGACTGGCTCTTGCCACATCAGTTCACTGTTGAGCTGTGCTGTTGTCATGCTTTTCCCATTTTCTGCTTTATGTTTTGTCTAATGTCTTGCTGAAGAGGATGAGCTCTTCATACCAGAGTTTTAAAAGGCTGATGGCTGTTTTTCTAGGCATTTGGTTCAGTTGTCCAACAGATAGGGAACTTTACACTGCTAGTACCTCTGTAAAGATGAAAAGCAAAAGCTATCCTTAGATGAGTTAGGTAATTACTGCCCTTCCTGGTAGATCCTTTTAATGAAGTAAGCAGACTTCATTAGCTGTGTCAAATTCCTGTAGAGAGCTAAAATTATAACTTTCGTGTGGTTGTCACTAGGAAGAAGAGCGTGGTATGTCTTTATTTCCGCCCCCCTCCCAAGAATTTTTTATTCTTGGTTGTTGCTTCTGTAACTCAAGGGAGACTGTTGTAAATGTATGAATAGCCTTGCTGGCTTGGGTTAAAGCCTCTGTGGCTCAACAGCACACCTCCAAGAGTGCTCAGTACCATCTAGTCCCCAGAGAAATATAAGGTTAGGACATGCACGCAGTCATCCTCCCCAGAAAACTATCCCAGGTCTCAGCAATCTGTGGTTTAAAAGCCTTCTGAGCTGCGAATGGATATCTCGAGTTGCTTTCGAATCCAGTCTAAATTCTTGGCACCCCTCTGTGACAAGGAGTTCTGCAGCTTAACTGTATTTCAGATGAGGAACTGTTGTCTTAATTATTTTTTGAACCTGCCATCAGCTGGTTTTGTTTGACACTCGAGGTCTTTGTGTTGAAATTCTTTAATTCATCTTAGGTAGTTTTTTGAGTCTTAGTTGTTCTTTGGTCATCATGAGTTAGTGACCATAGCCTGTATCCTTTTCAGCTGCATTGATGCATAACACAGTGTTTCATGTTTTGGTAGCCTGCTGTGTGATCATTTGTCAGCCCTGTGAGTTTGCATAAATGTCTCCTTTGATGCACTGTGAATACATATTTATATAAGCTATTTATTGTTGGCCCTCTGTTCTTAAAAAGTATTTCCTTTTGGTGAGTTTTGGCAAAACATGCCGCCATAAGTTCTTTGTCTGTTGGCTCAACAGTGAGTACCCAGTGATTCAGCATTAGATGTTGAAAATGTTTAGCTGAAAGGATTGCTTTTGAGAAAATTCAGACAGTGCCAGCATGATGGTAAAGCACAATAGGAAGAACAGCAGTTGAGGATTTATTTTTATAACATGTGAAAACTGTGGTCTTGTCTAGTATGATATCATACAGTGAGAAATAGTATATATAGTTCTATGTTCACTAGTGTCAGGGAAACTTTGCCCTTTATATGTATTTGTATTTTGTTGTGTTGTCATCTAATAAAAAATATTGGTTTCTGTATTCATGGAAGTTTCTCTGAAACTGTTAGGAGAATTTCTATCTTTCCTTGGTAGAACTGGTAATTCGGATTCCTGCTGTATTGTGCAAAAACTGTCTTTGAAATGTCTTGGCCTATTGGTTAGACGGTTATATTCTAAATCTGTTTTTATAACCATTGTTTCTGAGGCTCCTACCAGAAAGATGTTGAATATTATAGAACTTTGAGTTTTTATGAGATAGAGGAAAGCACTAGGGTTAGTGTAGTGGCTCTACTTTAGCACTTTGGCAGTTCTGGCTTAAGTAGCTCCCAGCTGCTTGTGTTCCTCTGTCCTCCCTGGGAGCTGCAGGGCTAACATACCCTTTTGTGCAGCTGCTTGGTGATCCAGACTGTGGAAACTGATCCAAATGAAACAGGGCGGGACGAGGGGGGTGGGGTGGCGGGGTGGTCAAGGATTTGTTGTTTTTCTGTTGAATTAATTTCTGTAACTCATTCCTGTGGAGTACATGCAGTCATTCTGACTGATGCAATGCAAGGATGATGACACGAATGGAAAAGAGTGTGAAGGGGCTGCCTAAGCAGCTCTAGGTGGATATGAAACCTTAGTCACAGGTGAACTTGAGGCCCTCTTGATTTCAATGGCCGTTCTTATTTCCTGCCTAAACGTCTTGCTGTCTTCAGGTTATGGTAACAATTCAACACTACAGCAGTCAGTGCAAATCAGTATACAGTTTCCCTGAACTAGCAATGGTTTACATGCAAAGGAAAAAAAAAAATAGGCCAGATACTGGGAAGTGGCAAAACAAGAATTTCAAATGGAAGATATTTTAGAAATGAGCTAATAGAAGAAATTGTACTTCATGCATCAAATTGCTGCATGGCCTGGAATAGATGAGCATAAAGTAGAGGTTAGTGTTGAAAGACTGGATGAATAAATTGCAGGTTTTGCCAAAATAGTATGTTCAAATGATTACTTTGAGCATCCATGTTTTACAGTATACTCACAAAATAGGCATTTTATTTTACACAACTGCACTCTCAGTCTTCATCCTCCTTTTAAGATAATTATAGACATGTATAGAGAAATACTGTATTGTTACTATTAATATGATAGCAGGCATGTTTTTGAGACTAAGCTGCTTTAACACTGTTCCACGATGAATATCAACACGTTGCAGTTAGAGCGGTCATACAGTCTAGATTGTGGCAGTCTGTGCAGCAAGTGCTAGTCTGTCTGTACCACTTCGCGATCAAACAGGGACAGTTGAAGAAGTCCTGTGGCGTTTGCCCAGCTTTCAACAGTTGTTTGTTCTTAGTGGAGCCCTTGCTTTGACCAAAAAATGTTTTTTGTTTGAGGGATATATTTTTTTATTTATTTATTACTTTGATTTTGGTATCCACTACTTTTATGTGAAACAGAAATGCACTGATTAGATGCAGACATATCTCCAGGAAGGGTATCTAAGATGGGAGGCTGAACTCCTACAGTTGCTGTCAGTATTCAAGAGAGAATGTATGAAAATGTCTTATCAAATAATTGGTATGTTCACTTGGTAGCAGCAATTGGCCTGTTAGTGAATTATCTGCAAAAGTATTCTGCATGAGTCATTCAGTACTGTAAATGAAATATATAATGATGCTCATTGTCTTTCAGGAAATGGAGGATAAGGTGATCAGCCCAGAAAAAGTTGAAGAAGCAAAATTGAAAGCAAGATATCCTCATCTGGGCCAGAAGCCAGGAGGCTCAGACTTCTTGAGAAAGAGGCTTCAAAAAGGGGTGAGTTCTTTATGTCCACGGGGTATGGATAAGAAATTCCCAAATTCCTGTATCTGTGATTTATTTTTTTTCCGCTCCACAGGCCTTTGCCTGAGTAAGCGTACCAAGAAATTTACGCTTTTGTCTGTGAAAGTACAAGGAAGAGAAATTTGTTTCCACAACCCAAATATGAATTGGCTGAGTAGCTGTTTACAGCATCAGTGGCTCAACTGCACCTTTAAGAAAAGACTAAACTTAGAAGCTGGCTTTGTGCTGCTGTGGTAGACTTCATAAAAAAACATAGTAAATACTAAGGGTCAGAATCTCATCCCTGTTTTGTACTGATCTTGCCTTGCTCATTGTGTCTGCAAAACGTATGTCCGCTCTTATTATCCATGTTTTTAGCACATGAAAGCTTGGTGTCCTCTGTGTTACACTAGGCAACATCTGACATCAGTGGCTTGAGAATGGTGGTGTAATTCTGAATATATACTCATAACCAAAAATAGAAGAGTGAAGAGTGAGTTAGACTTTTAATATTGTTCCACGTTTAAGCAGTGTCTCTTTAATTTCTTAGTTACTTAAATATTTTTTTTTTAGTTTAATTATGCATAAAGTGATTATGTAATGCCTTTCAGGCATGCTAGAACTCTATTCTTGGAATAATCCTAATATATCACTACTTCTGATGGTGCTTTCACTGCTGTCACACTGTTTTGTTTTGTTTCTTTTTTTCTTCTTTCTTTTTTTTTTTTTTTTTTTTTGCTATTGTCTAGGCCCTTTGAGTGCATGCAATGACTCCAGGTATACAACCTTCACAAACCAGCTGTTGGAGTTCAGTGCTGATCTAATTCTGTGCTATCTGGTAACATCTCCTGGGAATTGTTACTGTTGGCAGGTTTTTTTGGATAAGCTTTCTCTTGTAAGCTGGAGCATGTGCAGCATAGTTATTGGCTGCTGGGCACGGGCAGGTGGTAGATTAGGTGAATGCTTTTATGAGTTACGCTGTTAGGTGGTCAGAGGCAGCCTAAATGAGACTTCAGTGGGTTCAGTGTGTATGTAGACGCAGGAGGGAGAAGGTAGGTGTGTGTTGTGATAATCTGGGAAAACGGACCAGCATCCACTCCCTGAGGATGCATGGCCCTAAAGGAATGATGACTGCACTCAGTGCAAATTTGAGAAAAACTCACCACCAATAACAATCTGTACAATCTCTTCATCTTGATTACAGGACTGTTTAATGCAAAGATTATTGCAGCCTATGTTTTCAAATTTGAGCAGAGGTAGACCAGTGGGTATCTATGTTGACAAAGTGTTTGGGATTTTGCTACTTTGACGAAAGATGGCATAAGGTTGTGGATTCCAATTTGTAATCTGCCTTCTTCAGTTCTCTACTCCTGATGTGGTGGTAATAACTTTCTTCCTTTTTTATTATTTTTGTGTAGTGTGCTTAGTGTCTTAAATGAAGAAGCATCTTTATTTGATACAGATGCTGGATTTACTTCAGCCTGCCTGGATTGCTCAAGTTTAAAATAGAGTGAGGATAGTGAGTATGCTTTCAGATAGTGTTTCTGACACAGACACCTGGACATAGTCAGTTTGAAAGAGATGATCAAATAAAGGCCATCTATGAGAAGCTAGAGTAAATCAGAGGAAAATGCAGGAATAAGTTAAAGGAAGAAGTGGACTGATACGCTAATGCGTGAAAGGTGGTAGGTTTTCTCAGATATTTGAAATTTCATTTTTTTTCAAATTATACACATTGAAATTTATATAATCAACTGTAGCCCAGATATTCTTCAGTTTGGCAACTAGGACACACTCTGCCCCTTAATATTTGCTCTCCAGAAATGTTCTGCATTAGGTGCACACACCATTATTAGCACTGTTTCTCTAGAATAATAGTAGATGAGAACCATGCCACATCATGCTTCTGTAGAGGGATTCTGAGCACTTACATGAACAGAAATCTGTTAACAGCAGTAACACATCTAAAGACAGAGTAATTTTTTTATTACCTAGTTGCTGTTTGAAAGTTTCTTTTGGTTGCTTCAGTCTTAAGAGCAAAACATGAACACCTTTCTCCAAATCAGATTATGTTGTATCTCGAGATCTAGTGTGTAGGTGCGGTGCTAGAACGTTGTGGTGTGGTAAACATAGGGATTACACGGTCAAAAGGGTTGAATTGGGAAGGTTTATTCATAAAGTGTGTGGTTTAAATGTACTACTGACTGCATGGGAAGAACAGATTGGTAACTTTAAGGCTCTGGCTGGGAACATTTAAAGCTGCTTTCATGAGGCCTTGCACAAACACCCCTCCACCTCTCCATATTCCCCCTCCCCTTAGGTAAAGGCCAGTTCAGTCAGCTGTTCAAATTACTTCTAACAACTGCTGATACTGAACATTTTGCAGCTGGTTAGTATTAATGCAAAATAAAGAGTATGGTAGTAATACACTGCCTGGAAGCACTTAAACATGGCAGGTAATGGTATTGTTCAATATATACTGAATATATATATTCATATATAAAATAGCTGAGGAATAAGCCTATATAAAGCAAACTAGGGAGTGTTCTCTTCAGAAGTGACTGTGATTCTAAGCAGCAGTTGCTAGTGTAAATCTTTATCCTGAATCCAATTCTTTTGAACTCACATGCCAATTTATTCAGAATCATGGGTTACAAGTACCTTAATGATAGACCTCATGGTAAAGTGTAAACAAAACACAACTTTTCTTGCAAAATGTGTCAATGAGCAGTTGAGGACAATGCAGATCTTGGATGAAATGCCATGCCTCATCTTACCATGATGCAGACAAATCATAGAAGTCATTTGGCTTTAAAATCCATAGATAACTAAATATTTTGAGAAATCTGACAACAAAAAAGACTGTTAAAGGTTATGCTAATAAAAATATGCTGAAATATTAAGGAACACTTAGAAATTCAAACTTAATGTGCTCGCTTTTATATTCAGAAGAAACCTGGAGTGTGGGATAAGAATTTCTTTCCCATAGTGCTTTTCAGAAGGACTGCACAATAGATTTGACTTCACTAAATAATTGGTTTGGGAACTTTAGGGATTATAGTTTTGCTGTTTTAATGTATGCAGATAGGTTTTCTTGTTAGCATGTAGTTTTATGCTGCTTTGGTCTTCTGGTATGATAGAGCAGGCTCTGTTCTCCAGCTTTAGTTGATGCATTAGTTATTCTGTGTAGCAGAACTTGTTCACTGCAGCAAAATTTACAAATGCAAAGGTTTCACTTGTGAGACCAAAAGCTTTTGGGAAAACTTGGTCAAAAATAGTGTTCATGTATGGGGTGAGTTTAATGATTTATGTAGAACCGTAACTGTATATTTACCTAATGTTAAAAGAGTTTGGCTATGTGTGCTTAATAGTCTTGATACTATGTTTTTTTTTAACCAACGCAGAGCTACCTTGCCAAATTGGGAAGATTTTGTAACTTTTTAAAATGTAAAGAATCTATTCAACCATGTAATTCAGTGTATGCATCTGATAAGATTTCAGACTTTTAAATATGTGTGTGTTTTGTCTTCTAGCAAAAATACTTTGATTCTGGTGATTACAACATGGCTAAAGCGAAGATGAAGAATAAACAACTGCCTACTGCAGCTCCTGACAAGACAGAAGTTACTGGTGACCATATTCCTACTCCACAGGATCTTCCACAGCGGAAACCATCTCTTGTTGCTAGCAAGCTGGCTGGCTGACGAGAACAGCTGAACTGCATGATTATTCTCATTCCTGTTATTTCTCCTTAATAGTTATTTCTCACCCTCACATCCCCCTTTTTCTTTCTTACACTAAGTCATGAGACTGACAGCTTTGCAGGTAGCGATAGCATGTGCTGCTATTGTAAGGGAGTACTGTTAAGAGTAAAACGTGTAGTATTTGGACTAGTTGAGAACAATGCACTGATTAAAAAGGACAAGTTTGGTTGGAGCAATGTAATCTACTTGAAAATGTACATATTGCCCATTTCCTAGTGTAGGACTGGTTCCAGCAAGTGACATCGCAAGTTTTACAACTTCTAATGTTTCTGCTTTTGTTATTTCATCTTAATTACAGCATATTTGTATTTAATATAACCTCCAGTTGTGTTGGGTTTTTCTTCTGTGTTTGGGTTTGTTGTCTAAAATAGAGGTTTAGACCACAAGTTGCTAGATGGTACAGCATGTATAAAAACAAAGACAGGGCTCTGATTGAATTTTGTTTCTGCTTTTGAACTTGAACGGCCTTAAACCTGTTTCAGCTTTAACAATAGAGTTTTTACTTGGGCAATATTTGCCCATTCTGGTGTAACTCTTGTGAATCTAGTGCTTATTGACAACTGCCTGTTGAAGCTGGTATTCTTTTCAGTTCCGTAGCTTAGGACACACTTTTGTTGAAGATGTGAATGAAGTGTGCATGTGCATAGACTGTTGAATTCACTCTTGTGCCATTTTTGTAAATACAATAGTTTTGCACAACCTTTTGCAAACGTCTGTTAGTTTTACATTTTAAAAAGCAGATAATGTGCCAATCAAAGCACAAGTGATTCTGTATCTTTCAAAGTCTTGTCCTGAAACTAAGAGCCCAGAATCTTGCTACTGAAAGTAAAAACTGTATACCTGAAATTTGTGAAACACATTTACACTTGACTCAGCCTTATGCTTATGCAGTTGTATGTTTTGTTTTGCAACAACATCCAGCATTCAAATACAAATCCAGAATTTGCACCTGTCATGGTGGCAGGTGCCCTTTCTGTTCAGCAGCTCTTTAAGCTTTTAAAGCTGAAATGCTCTGTCTAATGACATGGAAGATGGCTAAATGTACTGTTCTGGAGAATTTCCTGTGTGGCAGACACCTAATCTAGGCTTGCTAAGATCTGATATGCAGTTGTCTTTGGGCTATTTTAGACTTCTGGAAGCAGAAGGGTATAATATTTTTTTTCTTGGACTCCTGAAGTGGTAGTAAACTATCTCCTTTTTGCTTTGTTATACAGCAGTCCCTCACTGGCTTTGGGGAAACAAGGAACTGGAAGTGATATTTATATAATGATCTGTTGAGAAATAGGTAACTTTTCATATCAGTAAATAGGAATGAACTTCATCTTTATGATGCAGGTTGTTAAGTACTAGATAGCCAAACTACATAGCTGATTTTAGACAGGTAACTTGATGAATTTAAAAGAGTGTGTGTTCATTGAAATCAGAATATTAAAAGTGTGGTATGATCCATAAAGTAATTGACTTTCATACAGGTAATACAGCCTTGATGTTCTTTGGGAGTATAAGAAACTCTTTAAAAAGGTCAGTTTATTGAATACCTTTGTGTTTAAAGGAATTCTCAAACAGCCTATTAAAAACAAAGCACCAACGTGGATATTATAAGAGAAAACAGTCTTGTCAGATGCATGGTTTTAGAAGGATGTGGTTTGTGTTGACATGTTTAGAAAGGTCTTACAGGATAAAGGACTGCTAGTCAAAAGAACTTTGGCCTGCCTTTTGTGCAATGGCCTCTTCTGAGGGCAAACATGAGGAAATGATCGAGAGAAAATGAATAGTCTTAATTTGGCCCTGTTTTGATAGGAAGATGAGCAAAGTAGATCAGTGTCTATGTAATGTCTTTGGTTCGGAGAAGTTATTCCGGAGAATTTAAAAATTACTAACCTGATGCTTTTCAAGTCTGTATAGTCTTTTTCTGGTAATTAAATGGGCTCTGTTAAGCCTGTCCTTATTGCTTATCCTCCACTAGTATTATAAAGAGTTTGATATTTGTGGAACAGGTTGAAGACACAGACCTACTTCTCTAAGAATTTGGGCTGGGAGAGTAGCAAGGAAACTGGATATATTGAAGCAAACTGCTTTTTATAGATGTTTGTCCTAATGTGAAAATCCCTCTTTATTTTTGTATGTATAAATGAAATTGAAACTTAATGATAGGACTGGGTCTGAAACAAATTTTGAACGGTTTAAGGTGACTTGCTGTGTATTGCCTGGTGCCACTATTCTGTAGCTCACATAAGGTGAGCTTTTGCGATGTTTGGGAAGATACTAAAAAAAAAAAAGCCATTTAAATTAAAACATTCCACTCACTTAGCTACAACTCAGCTTGTCCTGCTGGTTGGACAATACAAGCTCTTCTGATGTTCACGCAGTGACTTGCAGTTCTAAGATTGCTACAAATTCAGCTATGAATATATTATCCATGTGTATACTTGAAGTACTGTAATGCTAACTAGGTCAGTGACTGATTATGAGCCTTCACATCTGACAGACCTCAGCAGCAGGCACAGCTATTTTGATTCTATACACTGTATAAAACTTAAGTCCTATAATCACTTAACAGTAAATCAGACATGACTGCAAATCGATGCTTACTTTCAGCTTACTCCAGCAAGATAACTCAGCTATCCAAACTTATGTACATAATGTATTATATGAGTTTTACCATTTGATAATTGCCTTTTTCAAAGAAAACCTGTCCACACTGTAGACTGGCAGTCCCTTTCATATCTTGCATTTAAAGATAGACAGTGTTTAGTTATTAGAATAATACTCATGTAGGCTTATAATAGCAGTTAGCACCAACTTTTTATTTGAGATAAAGTGGATTAATTACAACTTCAGATATGTCCCCAAATCTGTAACACCAAAGGCTTCCCTCTCATTGTTCTTGATGTAGTAGGACAGTGTTTGTGTAAAGGCCACAGGAGTACATTTTGTTGGACATATTTACACCCAGTCAAGATGTTAAGGTGATAAAAATGTCAATTGTTCTTTACAAACTTACACATTGTATAGTATACAGAATAAATTGATCTACTTAGTTTTTATTGCAACGTGGAGGTTTGTCTCGTCTTTACTGTGGTTTCCTGAAAGATACTGCATACTTCGGTATTCTCTATGGAAAATTTCTAAAACCTAAATCTTGCTACTCTGTATCATTAAGAAAATGACTAGGCTTTGGTTTTAGTATGTTAGACTACAGAATTACTTTAATGTAATCGCATTTATATATATTTCAGTGCTTATTTTTCTAATAAGGCAATTAAAGCTTATTGTTTGAAAACTCCGTAACAGATGATTGTTTTGGTCCCTTGCAGAGTGAAGGGGATATCTGGGAATTAGCTTGCCATATAGAAGTTGGCATTGTTATAGACTGTTGGCCTGATTTCCAAGAAATCAAGATGCTGGAAAAAGTCCAGTTAATTTCATAATCAGCCTGTGATGTAGGGCTGATCTTTGTGCAACTTCATGATCCGTGTGGTGTATTTACACAGTTAGCTCAGTCATCAAGGTCATAGTAACGCCCTCTATCTAGGCTCTGCATCTCTAACAAAATGCAGAGAAAACTGTCCAATGTAAGTAGCATCGTTCAGAAACCGTGCTGAGGCAGTGCAGGGGCTGCGTTAACACTGGCATTAGTAACCTAAAGTCACTTACCTGAATTTCTGTATGGGGAGTGGCATCAGTTTTCAGGTGAAGTCAAACCATTTGCATATGAGCTTATTGCCCAAATCTGTTTGTAATTAGACCTGAGACAGTTATGGTTCCACAGATGTGTGCTTGGAGAAGCCTTGCATTTAGTGGCGGTGCTTGTAGGATATGACCACATTATTCAGGAGAGAGGCAAGATTGCAGTAACTTGTTTATTTGATGTCTGGGGGGCTTGCTGGGAGCTTTGGAAGAACAGACTGTGTCCATGGTTTGTGTATTGGGTTTTGTTTTTTTTTTTTTAAACTTGGTGTTGGGCTGAATGTGTGATTTGATTATTTATTCCTGCTTTAGTACAAGCGAGCCACCCTCTTTCACATTCACATCTTTGGGTTTTTCATTCCAGTTTCTGGCATCTATAGATCCAAGAGTAACTTGAAATCTGAAAAGTTCCATGGATATTCAAAGCATTTATTCCCATTAAATATTTATCTTGAAAACGCTTCTGGAGTACTCACACAGAGGCAGACAGCCTTGAGCTCAACTGAAGTGCTTGAAAAAGCTTTCGTTTAGGGACAGATGACTGAATTGTCCCTGTCTTTCACAGGCAGTACATCTTCGTTACAGCAAGGATGCTGCTTGATGTATGTTCATGGTAAATATTCTTGTGTATTTATAGCAGGCACAGAAGTCTGTTTATTTACTGCTTTGGAAAATATTGACAAAGCCTCCACCAGTTTTGGTTGGATGTTTGACTTTGGTTTAAAATGGGAACATGAAAGTACTTTTTGTTTGTGACTGTCTAAATTTAATGACAGATTTCAGTTTGGTTTAGTTTTTTTTTACCTTAATGGCCAACAATGTTGTAGCTCTTACTAAAAGAGCAATATGGTTGGATAATCTGTCAATTTCTTTGACGATATTACAGAACAATCAAATAACTGTCATTGACATTCCTGTTTTTGGGAATCTCTACAGAGACTGGATTCAATTTCTTGCTTGTACTTCTGTCTGTTAGTACAGTGGGGTTGTTTTTCTTACTGGGTTTGAAGAGAAAACAACTGTTAAAAGTCTTCCTGGAGAAACAGCATTTGGATTTTTAAAATGTGTGGTGTTGAATTACATGGATGAAATTACACAGATGCTTAAATGCAAGAATGGGAGCTGTGAATTCTTCTGAACTTCAGTTCTGTTCTCAGGTGATGGTTTTTATACAGTTGAAAAAAAATCTGGCTAATACATGGAAAAGGAAGTAGGTATGTGACGTTCTGGAGACCAGAGGAGTCTTCCTAGTATAGGCATAGATGGATAGAGGCAAGCTTTCTGCTTGGGAATATCATGATGTAGGTTTTGGTTTGTCTTTTTTTCGTAAGGCCAAAAAGCCTGGAAATAAATCCCAAGCGTTGCTGGGAGAATGTGCGCATGGTATGTGATTTTCTCTCTTCCTACCTATCTCTTGCATTACATTTCAGAGTTCTCGACTGGTAACTTCAGTCAGTACTGGCTGAAACCAGCCCTGTTTGTTTCCTACAGCTAGAAGTTACAGGCTTCGTCCTTGTAGTGTGAGAACATAGGAAAGGGTTGCAAGGGGATTTTAGCCTATGAACTTCTCAGTTTTGTCTTTCTGGTGAAAGCTGCTTGGGGCTAAACTGATGGTCAATGTTGAATATATAAATGCTTTTCTGAAGGAGTGGATAGGCCCATCCACTGTACCACATAAGCCATCTCATGTTCCTTATGTTACCACTATATATTATTTCTGCGCATCTAATGGTTTCTGTTTTTTGTTTGGCCAACAGAAAATCCACTGCTCACTTGCAGTACAGTGTAACAACAACAGAATAGGAAATCCGAATTGAGAAGGGGATTTTTCTGCCACAGTTGAACAGAACATAGATGTAAGAAAAGAGATAGGAGATGCAGGAGATGCATCTTAAAGTAATGAATAAGTAGTCAGTCTAGATAAGTTACAAACAGGTTGTTTCTTGCCAACTTTCAGTGTCCCCAATTCCTGTCCTTAATGACAGATTTGAAATCCTGGTTTATGCAAATTGTGTCAAATCATAGCATATTTTGGACTCTGATATCTATTTTTTGCTGGGGCTTATAATTACATTTGGCTTTGAGCTCCAGCTGATACAGTAATCCACAGTCCGAGCGAACTCCTGAAATTAGTGTCTTTGAATTTAGAATAGAAACCATCCTGAAGAAAGGGTATCAAATATTGGATATGAAGCAGCACAGAGTCAGAGGGGAGGTTCAGGTCCCTTCTGAAAACAAAACTGTTGAGATTTCTGTGGTTCATACATCCAGATTCTTAGATTAAACCTATTAAAGGGGGATGATCGCACTCTTAAATATGTGCTGAACATGCACGATGACTGGTAGCTTTAGTATATATCTCTCTGTCTTGCCATAGTGTACACATGAGGAGCTGCTGTGCAAACTTCTTGGCCAAAAACCTCACCCCTGACCTGGCCAGAAATTCACATGAAAGAGTTCTGGGCTTCTCACAGGGCTGAAGGAAAATGTCCAGTTCTGCTGATGGATGTGAGCCTCCTAGGCATGGAACAGTAACAGTAATTGTGGCTGATAATCCTGGACATACTGGCAGAACATGGGGAGGCAGGTATTTTTTTTAATTCAATTCTCATTTGAGTTTCAACTCTGAACAATTCCAGCAAAACCAAGCTTTTAATCTCTTCTCTGAAATTACTAACCTTAGTTTACTAGCTGTGAAGACTGTGCCTAATACAAACAACTCTAGGTAAGGCTCCATATTTTCATCTTAACTGTTTTTCGTTTGTGCTTGCTACTTTCTCCATCTCCTTCAGTGAGAAGCAGTGAAGTAGATTGATTATAGCATGTATTGGGAGTGTTGATTTTGGGAGTCCAGATAGTAACAGCCAGAAGTAGAAATCCAGCTGAGCTGATGAGTGATTTTTGAGCAGGTCACCCACCTCTTTCATGGCTCATTTTCTCTGTACGATGGGTCTGTCTGTTTATTTGATAGTTGCAGCAAGTGTCAGGAGTACAGTTACTACCCATGGAATACCGAGCTGTTATTTGAACAGTTGAAGTTCGCCAAGATGATACCATTTAGTAAGTCAAAGCATTTCGGTGGAGAGCATGGCAAAGATAACAGTTTCAAGCTTGTTTTGTATTTTGGATGGCTTGGACTGTGGGATGCCATGCCAAGGTGAAAAGGGAGAATGCAGAAAGACAGCAACAGCTTTCAGTTCTGCTGTGGAAAGCACTCTTGCCATAACATGACCTGTAAAAATTACTCGTTAATGATTCATAAAGCAATGAGGTGCTGTCTCAAGAGCTAGCCAGAACACGGATTACGCCTTTCATTCCTTTCTCCATGGATGTTCAACTTTTCAAGGATGTGTGCCTTCATTTCTTGGTGAGAACTGGACTTGCTTATGGGAGCAACTGTTTCGGGCCCAGTTCTCTTTGCTGTTTTCAGTAGTGGTTTGAATCATTAAAAAAAAACCAAGCTGGAGGAGGTTGTAAGCAATTTGAAGGATGGGATCAGAGTTGGAGAGCGAAGACAAAAAAACCCTGAAAACTTGGCACCTGAGAAATACACGCTGAAATACAGGATGGGGATAGCTGGGCGGGCAGTGGGGTGGCGGCTGTGACCCGGGCAGAGCGCTGGAGGGGCGGCGGGAGCGCGGCCCCTGGGGCAAGGGAGCGGCCCGAGAGGCCGGGGCGGGGGAACCTGAGGGGGAGCGGCCCGTGAGGCGGGAGCGCGGCCCCTGGGGCGGGGGAGCGGCCCGTGAGGGCGGTCGGTGCTGGGCCTCAGCCCGCCTGGGTCGCCGCGGGCGCGCAGCGGCTGGACAGCGGCGGGCATCAGCGACGCGCCCGGCGGGGAAACGCGTGATTTGTTCAGTCCGGGGGAAGGACGGCAGCAGGGTCGGGAGGAGGGGAGGGACACCAGCTCTTGCTCAGGCGGCCGGAGGCCGCGGCCCTCCCGCAGCCCGGCTTTTCGGTCGGCGGCCCCTCCGGCAGCGCGGGGAGGGCAGCGGGCAGCGCCAGAGGCCGGCCGGCCCGCCCGCCCGCCGGGGGAGGCCCCGCGCCGCCCGCCGCTCCCACAATGCACAGAGCGGCGGCAGCCCCGCCGCCCGCCAGGTAGCAACATGGCGCGCCGCGCCCGGGCCGCCGCCTGAGCATCCTCCCTCCCTCTCGCCCGCCCTCCCGCCGCCGCCTCCGCCTCCCGCCGCCGGGCTGCCGCAGAGGGGCCGCCCGCCCGCGCCCTGCGCCATGGCGGCCTCCGAGCTCTACACGAAGGTAGGGCGGCGGCGGGGCCGGGGGCTGCGCGGGGGCGGGCGCGGCGGCGGCGGGGGGAGCGCGGCCCGGGCGAGCGGCGCAGCGGCAAGGCAGGGCAGCGGCGGGCGCTGCCGGCCCCGGCCCCGACGGTCGCCCCGCGGCGGGGCCGCCCCGGCGGGAGCCGGCGCCTCTCCCCAAGATGGACCCGCATCCCGGCGGGGCGCGGCGGCGGGGCCCACCGCCCCCGGAGCGGCTCTGCCCGCCGGGCCGGGCGGGGAGGCAGCGCGGGGGAGCCGGCCTTGCCCGCCCCGGGCCCGCCGCGGGTAGCGTGGCTGCACCGCCCGCGCCGTGTGCGGCACCGACTCGTGCGGCACAGGCGCTCTGCAGTTCAACTCGCCGCCTGGGTGACACTGCACCTTTAGGTTGTGTTTGTTCCCCTGGCAGCCGCTCAGGAGCCCTACAGTCAGCAGCGATGCGGTGCGTGGCTCTCGTGCGCTTTTCAAACAGACGCTTTTCCCATCTTTTTAGTCCTGTGCGTTAGTGTCTGTCATCAGCTGCCACCTGGAAGCAGTTACTCCCTGCTCGTCTGGACGGTGGCAAAGCCTGCAGATCGAGAGCTGTGGAAACGATTCTTTGGGCTGCTAGCCAGGCATTGTTTTCATTGCTCTGCCTTGATCTGCTGTAAAAATCTGAAAAAAAAAGGACAGACCACAGGTCTTTAAGGGCAGAAGTGATGACTGGGGTCGCCAGAACTGCTCACCACAGGACAGCATTGCAAACTCCAGATACTTCTTTCAGAAAGCTTGCACAGTCAAAGTGTGTTTTATTGAAAGCTGTGCCATCTAGATCCTCGAGCCACTTTATGAAATACTCCAGAATTACCCCCAGTCTAGTTCTTTGTGTGAGGAGAGAAAGGAAAGGAAACAGGCTTTTTGTTCTGGCAAGAATAGTTAACCTTATTTGTAGAGTCCTCTCACTCAGATGTGATAAGACAGTGTGTTAACTGTGCATCAGTACAAATCCAACTGGACAGTCCCTTCAATAGGCTTGACCATACCTGAATATTGTATTTGTGTAGGAGAGACTGAATGTGAGGAAGTGAGGTGAGCCTGCACCCCTTTAAGGATGCTGAATACATTAATTGTTACCAGGCATCTTGGTGTCTTGTGCCTCCTACAAAGTATCTCTGTTAACTGTCATTGCAAAACGGGATGAGGATTAGCATTCTGGTCAAGAGAGCAATGGTACTGCAGAGTTGTTTCCAAGTGCCCAACAGACCTCCTCTATGTAAGGAGTTATTTTGGAAAGGTATTCTGGATTTATCTCTCTCTGTGGGTGTTCTTATTATGGAGTTAAAGTGTCTCGTAAGAAGTTGATGAGAAATACTTCTTTTTTTCTTTTTTCTTTTTTTTAATTTCCAACCCCATCTGACCTTGAATTCACTTCCTAGAGTGGTTAAATCCTTTGGTCAGAAGGTGCCCTGAAAATGTGGATTCCTGTTGTCTTGGGATTGTTTAACAGTGGAAGGCTTAGGGCCCCGTGTGGTTCTTGAGGAAGGCATGGCTCTGAATTGGGTGCCTGGGTGGGAAAGCTGCTGGGTGTTCAAGAGAGACTGTCTCTGCTCTCTTCCCTCTCTGCTGACTTTTTCCCCCATGTAAAGCCATCTATCTGTTTAAATCGCGTTCAGTATCTCATCCTTGATTAAGTAACATAAATAATGGATTTAAGGTCGTAGCATGCAGAGGCAAAAGTAGTGAACACAAACAAGCGCAGGAGTGATCCTGCTCCAGTAGGGACCTGCTGGATGACGAAGGCCAGCGAGTTTGCTTCTGTGTTTTACTCTCACACCACAGGCTGTTCTTGTCCTCTTTAGAGCCATATGTAGGCACAGAAAGAGCGACTTTCACGTCTATTTTATACTGGCAGGCACGAGTCAGGATTGTCATTCAGGGCAGCTGCTTAACGTACCAGAGCTTCCAGCATAGCATCGAGGCTTAATGTATGGTGTTGGCATAGATATTTTGCTGGTGAGCAGGGTAGTGTGTGAATTTGCAGCACATCGTTGCTGGCTGTGTGTTTGCACGTGTGTGTCCTGAAGTGAAGTACCTGGCAGCTGTCTTACCCTCTCCTACTGGGAACCCACGTCCCAGCTTGCCTGAGTTGTTCAGGTAGCTGTGTTCATGCGAGTTACTTGGAACAACAGTTGGTAAAATCATATTAATGACTGGATGACCAGTGTTGCAAAGAATTTGTCAGCATCTCTTCAAATGTTGTCTGAGAATGGGAGAAACAGACTTCTTATTTCTGGCTATTGTTTGTGGAAGTGAGGTGCTCTGCTGCATGCTTCAGTGTGTCCAGTGTTGCTAACATGCACTGTTAAGCCTTCAAATTTGGTCTCTTTGCTTTCCAGCATAAAAAAATAGCACCCACTGACCCAACCAGATGTACTGTCTTGAAAGAGCGTAAAGGAGCTCTTGCTTTCCCAAGCTAAATTCTTTTTTTGTCAGAAAGCAGCAACACAAGTTTTTGAAGAAGTCGTGCTATCGCTATGAAAATCTTACTTCTTTGAGGCATCTGGGTGTATGTCTGAACCTGGTGACCGTAGAGGCGGCTTCATTGTTGCGCATGGTTGTAGTTAATCTGGAAATTTGGATTTAAGTGAAAGGACTGTCTTGAGCTCTCACACAGGCTAGTTACAATGGACCCAAACAAGCTTTGTGTTCCTGTGCCCAGTGATGCTGCAAACACAGATTCTGCTTGAAGGCATTAGCTTCAGTTTTGGGGTGCAGCAGTTTAAAACTGCGCCATGGGTTGTATCCTAGGCATTCTTATTTAAAATATTATGCCTATGAGCTCTGGTTAACTTGTCCTGTTGGGTATCTATCACTGGCGGGTTGGTGGTCCTGCTGTAGCATCATTTCTGAAAGTTTTGGTTCTTTGACTCTGGCAACAAACTTAGGAGAATCTTGATGTGTTTCCTGAATCACTGAAGCCCTGCTGAGTGGTGCTCGGGTGTAGTCAGTCAGCATTTCAGTAACTGTTGACCAACAACAGTTAGATACCTGCTTCTGCTGACCCATAAGAATTGGTGGGGACAATGTAGGCCATGTGTCAGCTTTTGTTAAGTGTAATCTGCTTTCCTTGGAGATTAAGAACAAGTGAGAACATTTTGCCTAGACCTCGAACTCATCTGACTTCTCTGCACTGGCCAGGTTTTGTGTGAGATTTGTGATTTTCAGGTGTGTAAAACCAACCCCCAGCACATGGTCTCATTGCCTGTACATGAAAATTGATGAAGCAGATCAGACACTGTGTTTATGCCACCTCTTTTAAAGTCAGAGTGAAGAGTTAACATCAGTCATTTTTGTTCTCCTTTTTCCCTGAGTTTGAGTTGTTTCTGTTTCACGCTGTGCTTTGCTAGAGCATGCTGCTTTGCCCTCTTGGGATTTCTGTTTCAGTTTTGTGTGGCTGTGTGCAATGGACTTATTTATGTATTTATCCATTCAGTCAGGCATTAATTTATTTTTATTCTTGTTGCTAACAATGTGTTCCTCCGTTTCCAGTATCTTTGAGATTAAGGGCAGCTAGCTTCAGCTAGCCTGCTCCTAATTTAGGGCCTAATCTAATTTCAGTTTGAGTGAATGGAAATATTCCTTGGAACACAGAGGAATCAGTAAATGGTTTTTGCTGGAGAGTACGGTCTGGGCAGGCTGAACTCAGTAGCCTGACCTTCAGTCCTGCTGCCCTCTCCCTGAAATGGTTCAGTTTGAGGGTTTATAAGCTGTAAACTGAGTTAGGGAAGTGTCAGAGGGAACTGTATAGAACAAAAACCCTGCTTGTGTGGTCCCCAGTGTTGCAAGGAGCCCTTTCTTGCTTTCCTGGGGGTGTCTGCGGGCAGCTGCTTCAGTGGGAAGCCAGGGTGTTAGGAGACTTGGTCTTCCCCTTCAGTTGTGCTGGGCCCTTGCAAGCGAAAATGGCAAAAGGCAGATTCTGACCAGGTTATGGCTCTTGGGTACGTTAATGGTACGTGGGGAGGGAAGTACAGCAAGAACCAACCTGAGTATAAGACACAAAATGTAACCGTGTTTCCTTATGTCTGTGCTTATTACTGGGTTTTTCTTGGGGGTTAAGAAAAAGCAGCCTTAATTATGTAGTCTTGTGTATTGCTGTTCAAACTATTGGATGTGACATAAGTGTTTTCTGCATGTTAAACAGTAACCAGTTGTCTCAGTAGATCGCTGCTTTGTTCCCCGAGAGCAGTGCTGCCTGGTAAAGCAGAGGTGGGAGTTGTTCATCTCCACCACAACCTGGGTGTGCTGCTCTGCTTCGGAGTCGGACCCGTGCGGTGCGGCTCAGAGCAGAGAGGCTGTTGCGGAAGTCAGATATGTGCTGTCAAACAATTACTTCTGCAAATGACAGTGAGCCTTTACAGTGCATTTTATAACTGTCTCTGCCTCTTCTAAAAATCTAGTGCAGCAGCAGAAGAGGGGATATTTCAGTTGCTTTTCTGCTTTGGGGATGTGCTGTGTCACTGGAATAAGCATGGTGGCAATTCTGCCAGTGACAACTCACAACTGTGTGCACCAACTTTATTCTTGCCTTTAAATTGAAGGTGCTGGGGATGTAATTACTCAGCAGTCTAACAATACTTGGTTTAACCTAACCTTGACATTTTATTATGTTTTTGTAAAAAAAAATTTTTTCTTGTAGTCGAATGCCAACCACGTCAGCCTAACAGAAAACTAGCTTTCTAATGGCAGTTTCATGACATGTCAACAATCCATTACTCTTGTTAAAAGAAACTGTGAACCTTGGGAAGCAAAGTGAGCTATGGTGTGAGTCAGAGGCCGGTCTGTGCCAAGAGCTGCTCCCCTGGGCACT
The DNA here is from genome assembly GCF_015220075.1 of Falco rusticolus. Lineage (NCBI taxonomy): Eukaryota > Metazoa > Chordata > Aves > Falconiformes > Falconidae > Falco > Falco rusticolus. The sequence continues at coordinate 16,924,994 of NC_051193.1, read as the reverse complement.
GAGTGTGTCCGGAGGAGGAAATAATACCACCCTGGGCAGGTCAGTGGGGCTGGAGAGGTACCAAGCTGTTCGTGAAAGCTTCTCACAGCCCACAAACAGTTTTTGGGAGGGCATATCCTGTAGGTCTAACAGAACGCTGAAAGTGTAGCATCGTTGGGAGCTACTTTGGGGGGGAGAAAGAGATCAAAGCTTTATATTAAAAAATAGGTATTTTTTTTTCTGTAGACATAATCTTGAAAGTTGTGTGAATTCTTTGTTACATGTAAAGAATAGTTGTGAAGGTCCCATTTATAGTAATTGGTCTTATTTGTTTAATTCTTTGAGTTATTGTTTAATGTTAAAACATTTACCTAATAATTTTGGTGGATTATGTGGGATCACCCCCAAACTGTCATCGGCAATCCTTGCAGAATAGTAATGTCTGTACATTGAGCTGTCACTGATTACTTGCAGTCTGTTTCTACTGCAGCGATTTTATAGCATGAGCCAGATGGCTTAGGTAATGGATTACTATTATTTTTTAGATAAATAAATCACCAGATAAAGTGCTGTTGAGCTCCTGCTATGTCAGGAAATGTGTGCAATGACCATCATTATCTTTTGGTGAGCCACAGAGCGCTGGGCTGAGTTGGAAGGGATAGGCGGCCAGTCAGGCAGATGTACCTGGCTGCTAGGGTCTCCTCATGGGGTCTTTGGGAGTTTAATCCTCTCCATGTGTTCTCTTAACAAAGTAATTTCTGCCTGTCTTTAATGAGACCCATTGTTTAATCTCTGCAGGACTAAAGAAAGCATTTTTGTTACTGAAATTTGCTCATTGAACCAGTTGAATTGGAGGAAGTCACAGAAACGTCCAGTATCACAAGGTTTCACTGTTTCTGGATGGTCTATTTTTAATAGGATTTAAAAAAGCAAGAAGTGATAGTAAGATTAATTGTAGATGGTGTTTCAGCTGTGAGGGAATGTCCTGGGATAGAGGTAATCTTCTTAGTAGCTGGTGCAGTGCTGTGTTTTGGATTTGGTGTGAGAATAACATAGATAAGCTAACAGGCTGATGTTTTTAGTTGTTGCTAAGTAATGCTTATGCTAAGTCAGGGACTTCTCAGGTTCTCAGGCCCTGACAGTGAGAGGGCTGGAGGGGCACCGGACATTGCGAGGGGACACAGCTGGGACCTGGACTAGCCGAAGGGGTATTCCGTGCCATAGAACATCACGCTTAGCATATAAAGTTGGGGGAAGAAGGAAGGGGGGGACGTTTGGAAGGGTGGTGTTTGTCTTCCCAGGTAACTGTTACCCATGATGGAGCGCTGCTGTCCTGGGGATGGCTGAACACCCGCCTGCCGCTGGGAAGCGGTGAATGAACTCCTTGTTTTGCTTTGCTTGTGTGCGTGGCTTTTGCTTTGCCTATTAAACTGTCTTTATCTCAACCCACGAGCTTTCTCACTTTTACCCTTTCCGTTCTCACCCCCATCCCACTGGGGGGGGAGTGAGCGAGTGGCTGCGTGGGGTTGAGTTGCTGACTGGGGTTAAACCATGACAGGGAAAAGCAGTGCACAGCTGGCAAGTCTGCTGTCCTGTGGGTACCAGCGGGATGCTGCCTGGATTTCTGGCAAGTCAGAACAGCCTCTGAAGCAGACCTTGGAGGAGCCAGCCACTTGGGGTGTCCTGCAGGGACGTCCATTGAATTCAGATTTCATTACTTGAAAACACAAGGCGTACACAAACCAAATATTTAACTATTTGAAGTCTTGCTTATATTATTGGAATTTTTGACACCTGCATGTATATACAGGCATCTGTACAGACATTGCTGGTTTAAAAGGCATCTTGGCAAGGGGAAGATGATAGACCCAGTTTCACTTGGCACTGTCAAGCAGCAAGAGCTTCTTAATAAGAGGCGATGGTTTGTTTTACGCCTCTTGATTAAAGTCAGCTTAGCTTGGTTTGCATGTATGAAGTTAGGGATGAGCAGAGTCTGAACTCCTTTACTTGGTCAGGTTTTCTTTTGTGTGATTGAGGGTGCAGAGGTTATCTGTGATCTAATTTTGTGCTTGCTGTAGTACAGCAGTGTTTACTATTATGTGTATCGTGCTTGACTCAGATAGTGAGTATTTGTACAGTTGGGCCAGGGCCAAGAAACGGCTTTCGGGCAAGGCTGTTGTTCCTGGTGCTTCATTAGCAAACTACTCAAACAAGTTGAAGCAGCAGTGTGCAACTTCTGCTTGTCTTCTCTGCTGCTGAAACAGCAAGGAAGAACTTATTATTTTCCCTTAATACTAGGTGGTTCTTGTTGCAGAAAACATGGTGTTAAGGTCAGAATAAACCCATGGTTCTGAGAAGTTTTTGTCATGTCTGTGACTTTGACTCATTCCTCAAGCTATGACTTTCTGCTTAAGTTATTTTCATAGATCATAACCCCACTCATGACACGCCACAACAGATGTATGTTTTTGTTTTGGCGGTGATGCTCCTGAGAGTTTGATTGGTTTAAATTGGTAGGAAAACCTTTAAGTAGAAATGCGTTAGGTACAACATTAAACCTGTTACATAAAGGTCATGAGGCTTTTTGCACAGTAACTTTTTCCTTTTGTTGGCTTTACTTCTGAGCTGCATCCAGGATGGGGAGTTGTATGATTGGGTTGCTAAGGCCCTGTTTACTAATGCTAATAGCAAGGCTTTTAGTGACTTTCCTGGCAGAGAAGAGTGCTTTCACGCCTGTGCCAGTGCCACCCTTTGCTTAGGACTGCATCATTTCCTCTTCACTCTCCGTGTTGCTTGGCTCTGCTTAACCCTGGGTTTGCTTAAGCCTGATCCTGCAAAGATTTATCTTTATTCCATGTGAGTAATCACATTGCTTAATTTTATGCTTTGAAATCAAGCATGTAAATCTGAAAGATTGCACCTTTTATTCTCTTATTTCCTCTTACTGCAGGGAAATAACTTTGCTGTCGTATACCTGCTCACAATAATTTGTGTAGGAAAACAAGGGGAAACATATCCTAGGGATGTCATCAAGTTCTTTGTGTTAAGCTCTGTGTATGCATTGTTGCAATAAGTTAGGGCCTGTCTACTTAACACCCAATTTTAATATTTAATAGCAAGAGTGTATTTTCAGGAGTAGTTTTCGCTTTCAGGTCTCCCACCATCTCAGGGAGGTAACAGTTTCACTCATCTTCTTTTAGCATAGCCCACTTTCTCGGTTTGCTACAGGCAGCAGCCTCATGTGAAATACTGTGTGAGATGGATAACCTGAACTTCCCAGCACTGCACAAATGTGAAAAGCACCAGCATTATCGAGCTGATGATCCTGATGATTTTGGGGTCTTCCTGTTCCTGGCCATCTGGGTTATAACCTGCACTTTTCACAATATAGCTCAGTTAATTGCAGTATTCAGTAGTTTTGTTTCTGTATATTAGTCTATTTATATACAAATATAATGTAAAGAGGAGAACAGTGCTGGCTAAAAGGTTTGTGGGGGTTTTTCTGTTTGTTTGTAAAAAGCAGATAAGTACTTGGTGCAGTTACATTAGAGGAGTGCCCATCTTGCTGAATTCTGGGCATTAAGCAGCTGGAATGTAAGCACAGGAAACTGTAGGCACTACTAATAAAGTTTAAAGATTTTACTCCTACTGAATTTGTGTGGATTGCAGATATTGACCCAAGTTCTGATGTCAGTATCTGTGAATTTTAATGCAAATTCTGAAGAAGTTGGAAATGGATTACTTACAAAAGCAGAGATCTTGTGTCTTTACACCATCTGTTCTCCTTAGTGGCATGGATTTAATTTCTTTGGCCTGTTAATCAGGGACAATAGCAAGAATTGTCACGGATCTTTCCCTGAATAATAAATGGCATGGAGGTACTCAAGGCTGCGGTAAAGCTTCTTAAAATTGTAAGGGAGAAGTAGGTACAAACCTAACATCAGATAAGCTGGTATGAATGAGAAGTCACCATGCTGGTGAAGGGTCTGAGGGAGCGGTATGAAGATTAAACTGGAGCAGAGGCAGTCAGGAGTGCAGATTGCAGCTGTGCCTGCAGGGTTGTCTTTCAGTCTGTTACTTCCACGCTGTTTGGTGAAAATTGTGGTTATTTTCTGAAGATCTTGAAAGCTGTTGCATTCCCCTCATCACTCACCAAGTCTTCATTTTTGCCTTTTAACCTCGCTTCGGGTATGACTGTAGGAAGGGCTGTCAGGGTAATTCACACAGAATAAAAGCTGCTGCCAGTAATTAGCAGGAGAAGTGGTTTGCTGAAGTTATTTGGCTCTTAGGAGACAGCGGGGATGGTTGAGAGCAGACTCTTCCAGGCTACTTACTTACATTGTGGTCTGATGAGAGCCCTCACTTTAAAATTAAATGTAAAGCCTAAAGCAGCATTGCTTTGAAGAGCTCTCATTCTGTCTTTGTAGTAGGTAAGACGGGGGGGAAATAACGTGTGACGTGTCAAGTCAGTCAGTTTCATCAGCCCGACATAAATGCCTCCACGCAAATGCAGGTAGATGGGGAATAAACACGAGGAGTTAAGAGAACGCGCATGCCTGCAGGGCTGTGATCTTATTGGCGTCACCAGAGGGATGGGATGGTACCTGTGGAGTGCCGGAATGGAAGGATACACAGGCTTTTTAGGAAGGAGCAGGGAGGGGAGGTGAGAAGGGGGTGCTGAGCTCTGTGTCAGCGACCAGCTGGAGTGCACGGAGCTGTATGCCTGGGCAGGGATGAGGAGCCCACAGAGAGCTTATGGGGCAGGGTTAAAGTGAAGGCAGGGACAGGTGACATTATCGTGGGGGTCTGGTACAGGCAGGAAGACCTAGCAGATGAGGCCTATCTGTCTATAGACAGATAGGAGCAGCCTCACCTTCGCAAGCCCTGGTCCTCATGGGGGACTTCAACCCCCTGATATCTGTTGGAGGGACAGCACAGCAGGGCATAGGCAATCCAGGGGGTTCCTGGGATGTGCATTGATGATAACTTCCTTCTCCGAGTGACAGAGGAGCCGAAGAGGAGAGGGGCCACGCTGGACCTTGTTCTCACCGACAAGGAGGGACTGGTGGGGAGTGTGGTGCTCCAGGGCAGCCTTGGCTGCAGTGACTGTGAAATGGTGGGGTTCAAGATCCTTAGGGCAGCAAGGAGGGTGCACAGCAAAATCGCTACCCTAGACTTTGGGAGAGCTGATTTTGGCCTCTTCAGGTGTCTGCTCAGTAGAGTACCATGGGGTAAAGCCCTGTTGGGAAGAGGTGCCCAAGAAAGCTGGTTAAATAATCAAGGATCACCACCTTAAAGCTCAGGAGTGATGTGTCTCAACAAAAAGGTAGTTGGGCAAAAATGCCAGGAGCCATGAAGTCTTGCTGCAATTACGGATGGTGTCTTTGAGTTCTTCTGTTTGATTATCATAAGACAAGAGAATTTTGAGATTACTTTGTAATTTACAGGAGGACACTCTTGCTCTTTGTAGAGCCAGAGGCATAACCTAAAAATACTATGAGTTGGTCTAACAATGCAGGAATTCATTGCCCCAACATAGCTTGTCACACGTTACTTTCTGCAGACTCCATGGATTATTCATGAGTATCTTTAAAGCAGATGACCTCAGTTGTTTTGCTGAGGAAATCAGAGAGATTCCCAAGTTGCCTTATGAGTTAGTGTATGCTAATACAAGAAGTGTACATGGAGATCAAGCTTATTTTGCCTGGAAAGGAAACGCCAACAGCCTCCGAAAGTGCTGAAAATCTGTGTTACAAGAGATACGGGATGGAAATAGATGGTTTAGACTATATGTATGTTAAAGTAAGTAGAATATGTTTTGTTGTTTTCTTGGTTTTGACATAGGTGAAGGCTATATAGCCAATCATATAATAGCTTATAAATATAATAGTTTATTAATAATAAAGGTTTAAAGTAAGTAGAGTTTTGACTTAGGATCTGGAGATATATAAAGATGCCTTTTTTCAAACATACCAGACAGTAATTTCATTGTTTAGGACATTTTCTCCCTTAGAAAAATCTTATATGTGGAGAAGCATTTGCAGAAGTTGTTAGAATTTCATGTCAGCATGCACTTCTTCCTTGTGACAATCTTATATATTGGAAATAGGAAGGCAATATAAACTTTTTGCAAACAATCAAATAGATAATGCTTGTGGAGAAAAGGAGTGGAGTAGTCTCTCTAAGGCTAAATATGGTATACAATTTCCAGCTAGCCTGAAAGGTTCTAATTTCACTCCCCTCTCCAACACAGCGGTGTCTTCCCTGATTTCTCACGGTAATCAAGGTTAGAAATGCACTAATGACATGAGCTGGACGGGGCAGTGCTCAGGTCCCGGCGGTGCTCGCAGCCCAGCTGCGCCCAGCGACTTGTGTGCACTTTTTGCCCGGGGTTTTACCAGGGCAGGGCTGACAGTGGCAGGGGGAGAAATGCAGCTGCTTCGGCTGAAATGTTCCTGAGAGCAGCACTGTGGCCGTTAACCCTGGTTCTGCTTTCACAGCTTTGCCCAACACTTGCGGAGGGCTCTTTGGGAGGTTTAACTCTGCTCGCTGGTTTTAAGTTAGAACTTGCTGGATCACAAGATTGCAGGGTGGTCAGCGTTGGCAGGGACCTCTGGAGATACCAAGTCATTCTGGTTTCCTTGCATGGGGACATTACTGTTAATTTCCCATGAAAAAATGGTGGGACTACACATAGCTTCATTAGATGTGCTTCACTGATGCCAGGTTGCTTGTTATAATATGGCAGAAAAAAATGTCTGTATTGAGGACTTGACCGTAATGACAGAGTTATGTTCTGGGTAGCTGAGTATAAGACTAGTTTTCCCTGAATAAGTCAAGTTAAGTCAGTAAAAGCTCTGTTTTGGTGATCTAACTACATCTCAGCCTGGGGCCTCTGTGTTGTTCTAACAAAAAATGATCAGTTCATTTTTTACTTTTAGAACCTCAAGCAGGTGTTTTACTTTCAATGTGACTTTTTTTTTGTGGGGCTAGGATTAAATAAAAAGAATTCTGTTTGGACTTGAGCTCAGCTTTACAGAAGGATGCTCAGAAAAGTACAGCCTTGTCAACTATCAAAAGTTTATACCAAATATCTTTCCTTTAATTTTTAACTTTTAAATTAAACTTTCACAGTGAAGTCAGTGATTGTCCGTAATCCACATGTTTTACAGATACCAGAAAATTTAGCCTTATTTCACCTCTGTGAGCTAGGTGATCAGTTATGGCTCCACTGCTTTTTTCTTAATAACTTCTTGTTTCAAACTCCAGCGCTGTAGCACGGCACGGCGCAGTGCATCTGTCTGATCAATGGAGCCCTTTATTTTCCCTTCCTGCCTAAGCGAGTGCTCGATACACCAAATAATCTCATGGCAGTGATGCAGATGGCCCTGCTAAAGCAGGGGCGCGGAGACAAAAGACAGTGCCTTCTCTTTCTGCCTGCACGAGCCCAGGATGCGCAGCCAGCTGCAGCCAGCGCCATGAGCCCCTTCTGTCCCCCAGCGAGACTTGGGCTGTGCTGTGCGGTGCGAGAAACGATTCAGTTACCCTGCCTGCCTCCTGTGGGTGAGGTTTCTAGAAGCTTTTGGGAAAATAATTGTAAAAGGCTTCTGTAAGGTCTTAAATCCATTTAAGAACTTCAGAAAATGAAATCCAACATTTCGTTGTGTGACATCGACGTGTAAAAATATATAAGAAACAGGAGGGTCTTGACTGAATTTGTACCGGTGCTCTGGAAACAATACTTATTTCAGCATTTAGTTAGTTATGCTGTGAAGTCTATATTATGGTTTGCATCATCTTAGAGTTGAAACAAGATCATACAACAGCTTGTTTCATTTGCCCTCATAGTATTTGTTTTCTTGGATCTTAAATTCAGGCACCCATGAAGTTAATCATGACATGGTGAAGGTTTTTTTGTGTGTATTCCTGAAGTACTGGCTTTTGAAAATTTTTTGAATTGGAGAATTTTTTAATATACCCACAAAATTCACTGTAAGCACACAGACACAAAATCGTGCATCCTTTTCCTAATACTATTTTTTTTGACACAACATGTTTCATTAGCTTAATATTCAGGGGATGGCTGTAGCTGTTTCATTTGTCCTTATATTTCTTGTGGCCACTCTTCTACAACTCTTGTAACATGTTTTTCAGGTTGGATGAATTAGGTGTTTTAAGGCAGACTTATAATTAAATTCTTTTTGAAATCACTAGCATATAATTCAGTGTTGGCCATCGTTTTGGTGGTATGGATCAAAATGCAATACAGCGTATGCCTCTCTGTGTGTATATGACCTCAAATGAAGTTTTACATGAATCAGAATATGTTCCTGTTGCTCCGTCTGGGGTAGGCGTCACGGTTCTGCTTGGCATTTCCGCTGTTCTTCTTGTGGTTATTCAGTTATTCTGTGTCTCGAGTAGTGACCAAAACATTGGTGGTTTTGCTCTAGCTGTAATTGCTGTCTTTCTTGAAGGTCTTTCAGAGCCACGTTCATTCCTTTGACATCTCAGTGTATTCCTGACTGAGATTTTATTAAAAAAACCCAACAACTTTGCTGCATTCACATCTTACTTATACCAATGTACTTAAGTTTTTTGATTTATAGTAATGCATACTTCTTTAGACATTTAATTCTTGGTACTAGTTACAAATTACATACTGTCAGAGTAAAAATGCAGTGAGCTCACATCCCTTTGACAAGGGCCTGGATAAAGGAACAGGGCTGCCTTCAGTATTTACTTAAAAATTGACATAAAAATTGCAGACACTTTCGCTTAGCAGTGTGAAAGCGTAACACTGAAGAAGCATCACTTTACAAGAGTTCCAGCTTGTCACCAACAATCTGAGGAAGGGTTGTTGACAGGAAGTCTAGAAATAGAAATTGGGGATGCAGGGAAGGATGTAGCTGTGCATCCCTTCCAGCACACTGGCCAGGCCAGCGTCTGTCCCAGTCTTTGTGTGACACTCTGTGAAACGTCTTTTGTTTTGCTGTAATGGATAATATAGCCTTAAGCTCTGTCAGAAGCTTCATGTGGGCAAATTCGTGGTGTACCCAGGTGGTGCTGCATGTGACTTCCCATCGCCGTGGTGAGGTTTTCAGTGGCGGGTACTACTGGCATCACAAGCTGAGTAAGTCGCTGAGTAAGTCACTGAGTACGAGATGGAAGCCCTGGCCGCTGGCTGTGAACGGCTGCTTGGGGAGGGTGGAGGAGACCCTGTGAAAGGTGGTCTGTGAAATACAACAGGAGCTGACAAATGCTCGTTCCCTCATTAGGGGGCTGAATGAGCAACATTTTGATAGCTCAAGTCTTGTCTGGGTTAGTAATGACAGGGTGTAAACCAGATCTGTCTCCCTCCTTAGAACATTTTGAAGAGAAGGTCAAGTACAATAACGTAAAATGCAGAAAGCTATGTTTTTAAAGATTAAGAAAATGACAACTTTTAAATGTTTCATTTGTTTTAACTCCTTAAAGATGTTTCTTACAAAACCCATATCAACTACAATCTGGGAATATAACTGTTCTTTGATAGATTTGATAGTTAAAAGTAAACCAGAGTTTTCTGGCTCGATGTCAGGCCCAGTGTGTAGATTTTCAGGGGTGTAATTTTCTCTGAATTTCAGTGGAAAGGTTGCTAATAATTTTAAAATGTAAAGAAATAAAAACATTTACATTTCTGTTTGCTGATCAAAGTTGCCTGTAGTAGCATGTATATATATATACATACTGTTGCGGGTTTAACATTTTTTGCATCACTTTGAAATATGGTGAAATTTCAGGTAAGTATAAGTCAATGGACATTTTTCTGGTGGTTGAAGAAGTAAAACTTGCTGCACTGATTCTTTGTGGGGTGCTGATAATTTTTGGTTGTACCTTGTACAATCGAGGCATGTTTGGCACACAACGTACAAGTTGTTTTGTTGTTACAGGTCATCAGGTCCTAAATGCAAAGAATGCCTTATAAAAATGCTTGAAGGAAAGAAAAAGAAAGACAGGAAAAAAAGGACTTTTATGTCTTTAGGATTCAAATGTATTAGTAGATGAAATACTCAAGTGCAAGAGATATTTGTCATTGAGCTGCGGTTCAAGGAGTTCCCTTGTGCGCGGTGAAGGATGCGGTGCCTTACCTGCCTAACCTTGCGTGCTGCAGGCGCTTTGACCCAAATTTGCAAACCCAGTGTCAGAAGGAAATTAGCAAGTTGGTAGTGGTGGTGTCCTAGGGTGGAGCTCAGAGCCTGGGTCACCACTGTCCCCTGGATGCTGTTTGGGAGCTCTGCTGTGCCCCATCAGGGAATTCCCACCAGTCAGGGTAACATGGGGCTTCTGATCTTCTTATTAGGTAAACTAACTACATGAGATCGTTTTTTGCAACATTAATACATTTGGAACATGAATACAAACTGTCACATATATTTTCCGCACTATGTATCATGTTATAAATGTTTTTTTTAAATGAATGCTTTCTAAATATCAGGCCTTAAACTGTAAAAGAGGTATGTAAATGGCTGAGCTTGCTGAGCAGCAAGGCCAAAAATATGCTCCATGCCAAAAGAATGTTACTGTCTTTAAGAAAATTGATAATTTTTTTTCGATTCTTTTGCAAAGTTAATGATACCATTTCCTCCAGGCTGCAAGAAGAATTTAGATGAGTTGGTCAGAGGTTTTGCAGCAGCCTGCTTGTCATGGAAATGCTCTGCTTTCCAATCCTCCCTGGTTACTTGGTATTTTTATGAAAGGAGAGTAAAGTCTTGTCTTGTCAAGCTGCAACCGGCAGCAGCTCTTTGTTAAGAGCAGTGCAGTGTTTCCTTGGGACTGCCTCTGTATCGCAGGACAGACAGCAGAAATTTTAGCGGTTTCAGCAGTGGAAGAAGTGGGACCTCCTCCTGCCTCATGTGTGACTGATCAGGATCTCTTTGTAGGGGATCCAGGTTGGTCAAGTTAAGACTTGTGTTCGACCTGTTACTCACCTGGCCATGCATCTGCTGATGTTGTTAATATAAAAGCTGAAGGTTTCTGTTTCAAGTGTTTCTAGGCTCAGTATTATCATCCATGGTGGTGGCACTGTGAACCAAGTATAGGGGAAAATATAAAGCTGAAAGGAAATTATTCTAATAGCATCAAATTATGTTTTCAGAGCAACCCAATCCAAGGAAATCCCACAGCTCAGATACAATTTTGTAGTAAGTTTGCATTTTGCATAGATAAGTTCAACACTTCTGTTGCGTGAACTTTTATGACTTTGTGTTCTGTTTTGTTGTCATTTCTCGCTAGGATAGATGCTTTTTCCAGCCTAATAATTCAGCCTGCTCTCTCCAGGGAGCCCTGTTCAGTTAGCCACAGGTTCACACTGAATGATTTTGGTCAAATTTGGCTTTGACTTTTACCACCTGTTGCTGTTCCATTGGCAGCTTCAGCTGGTGATGCCAGAATTGACTATATCTCCTTGGTCCAGCCATCAATGAACTGGTTTATTTGTCCCCAAAAAGGGGTAATTCTTGAGAGGTAGGAGGGCAATGCCTCTCGTAGGTTTTTCATGGTTAACACCTGAAAGACTGTGGGTTTTGAGGCTGTCTAAATAAATTAATAGATGATCTCTGCCAAAGGGAAAAACATAGAAGTTCACTTGTATGAGTAGATCTTGCTGAGGAACTGCAGACAGCTTTCTATGAGTTGAAATTTCCCTTTTCTTTTTAGGATGTAGATCATTTCATGAACTCTTTCAGCTCTTACCAAAAGAGCTGTTAAGCTGGGAAGATAGCTGTATCTCCTTCTGCAGTACTTGTGATTGTGCAATGGAAGTAGAAAACTATTTGACTGCTGAAGCGACTGCTGAGCCGCTTGCGTAGCTAATTCCATTTTGTCAGCAATGCCAATTAGTACTTCAAGAGGTTAATATCTCAGAAGAGAGGCTTTGTGAGTCATATGGTCTCATTTGATAATTATTATAGTCTGCTGATTTCTTCATGTGACCTAAGATGAAATCATGAGGTATGAGAGAATACTGCCATTTCCTATTATATTTTCTTATTACATAAAACTGTGGTAATACAGCTAGCTTTCCGACCCACCAGCAGAAAATGAAAACTTCTCCCTGTGTTTTTTTCCTGTTCTGGCCTCTTGTAGAGGCACAGTATAGGTATCAGTAAGCCATTGCCTTTCAGCAGCCCAGCTTGTCCTTCTTTGAACAAAGTATGATGATTCCACTCTTCCATGTGATTTTGGAGGTGGTGGAGTTTTTTACATTAGTCTGCTGTGGCTGGTAGACAGTCTAGACAAGAAACTGAATTTTGGAATTGTCCTGTCAATGTGCATTTAATTGTTTTCTTTCTGAAATCAAGGGTATCTCACCTGTGTGCCTTATACTTTAATTCAGATGTTTTTTTAAGCTTGTTTAGAGTAAGTGGCAGTCCTGTGAACGCCCAGCTGAAGATAGCTGTCTGCTGCCTCCAGCCCAGAGTGCCAGCGTGATGGTGTGGCTGTGTCATAGCGTGGCAGGATGGGCTGCATGCCCTCCCCGTGCCTCTTCCAGATGAGGATAAGAAGTCATCAGTAGTGAGCCAGAAACACACCTGCAGGGAGAGTACAACATTATTACCTGGGTAGGAAAGCTAAGTTTGTTAGAGCCAAATCAATACTGAAACACTATTAGTAAGCTTGGGGTGACATGAAAGGTAACAATATTTACCTAAAATTTCATTACTGCCTTTCCTTGGGTAAATCTTATGGTTATCTCCCCTATCAGCAGTTTTATTCTGGTGGATCCAAATTTGCATTGAACTATTAGAACGAGTAATATATTCATTGATTGTAATAAGGCACAATTTGACTAAATGTCATTTGATTCTAGCTGTAATTTTAATTGTCATTTCAGTGCTAGAATTTTAGAATTTATTGTCATTTTTAGGCTAGAATTCCCTTCCCTTTTTAGAAGGCTGATTTCTAAATCAGTGTCTAGAAGTTTATCGTATTTTAGTCTTATTTTAATGTAGTCATAAACTTGATCTTATATACTAGTAAACAGGAATAGTAGAGATACTAGAGTAATGTATTTCCTGAGAGAGGCTCCATCAGCAGTGGTGCTTTGCTTTCTGCTGTGGGGTTGGAGCCCACTAAAGGCTAGGTGGCAATGGCTTTTTAACATCAACTGATTATACAGAAGATAGAATGAAAATCTGATTTTGCAAATCATTCTGCTAAATTGATGAGGTGAGAATGTTGCGAAGTGATTCAGTACTTATAATTAGGAACATCTCTCTTTTTCCTCCCACCTGTTCTTTTTACCAGGTGTTTTATTTGGCAGGGATTTAAGGCTAGGCAGTGATGCTAGTGATGAAAAGCTACAGCTTAGTGCTCACAGGATGACTTTAATATCTGAAGGGTTATGTCATGAGGAAGGTTCAGCTATCCGTAGTAACCCAGTTTCTATGGTGATCTGTTTTCTGCTTTCTCTTTTCCTTCTGTAGACAGTAGAAAATGTACAGTTTCAGCTGAAAAAAATACAGGTGCCCATTTCATGCTGGCACAGATCACAGAGTTAGAAACCGCTACACAGCATTTGCTACCTGAAGTTAACAGTGTTTGTGTCTTACAAGGCTGCTGCTGCCATTTTTGCATCATGAAACATTGCTTTGTGTAGCCCAGAGGAAACCAGCCTTGCGAGGAAACCTGTTTTGTTAGACAAAATTTAAATGCTTTCCTCTTTTGTGTTACATTTACTTTGCATTCTGTTAATTCCTGTGATGAGGAGGAAGCAATTTCCCATCAGAAATACTGAGGATGGGGAACTCTTGCTATAGCTGGGGGTAGGGGGAGAAACCTGGGCAAAATGGGGTATGCATTCAGTCTTCAGCTGTGTCTGAACACCGTAGCATCTTTGCATTAAAATAAAAAACTTCTCTGCTTTCTGGCAGGGTTTTGATTTTTAGCGTTGGGATTTTTGTTGTTGTGTTTGGTGTTGTTTTTTTTTAATAAAAGAGAGTTCTGTGAACAGGTGCACTGTGGTAAGTTTGGATATTATTTATGAAGTTTTACAAGGAATCCTTTATTTAAAAACCAAGCGGAAAGGAAAGAGGACATTGATCCTGAGCGCACTCCTTGACTCTAATACTGCGCTTCTATTGTCACATCCTGGTTAATTATTTTGAAATTATTCTGTAGTCTCTGTAGGTTTGTACTTGCATTGGCTCATACACTTGTTAGCACGCACCTTCATTTTAACTGAGACGTTTCTTCGCCTGTGAGTTGTGGATGTAGCAGGGCTGAAACAAGCAAACAATCCAAGTGCTCAGATGACGGCTGGTGCTGCTCCTGTCCCAGCTGCTCCACTGCCTTTCTGTTGGCCTCTGCTGCTGTTATATACAGTGCTCTGTGAATGGCGAGAGCACATACTGAAGCATTGTTCTAAGGATTTTTCCCATTTCAAATACTTCATGAGTATTCATATCTTTTGGGGGAGTGGGGAAGAGAGTATGTAAATAATAAAAGTTATACTGCACTTTTGTAATGAAAACAGTAGCAAATGTGTATGAAACTCGTAAAGCTCAAAGAAAAAACCAAAACACAACCACATATTTCCTACAAAGAAGAAATTGTCTTTGTATAAAGTAGATTCTTAGGGCTGGCGTAAACATTCAGTGAAGATGAAGACAGACCAGGTGTGGGAGCATAACATTCTGTAGTGGGAACGATGAAAGTGAATTTTTAATTCTTTATTTCATTATTTTTCTCCTTTCACTCAGTAGGGAGAATCGGTTTACATGTATGGTATACGCTTTTCAGGAGTTTGGGAGCTTTCTAGAAGGCGGCAGTGGCAGTGCTTTAAAGGCTGCATCATGTTAAGGGAAAAAGCCGTTGATTTAGGCTGTTGTAAATTACTCACACACACTGTTCTTGAGCAGCATCCTGGGTATGGGAAGCAAACTGCTTTGTGAAGTTCGAAATAATTCCGGGCACTGAGCTTCCCTGGCAGCCTCCAGCCCCGCAGGGTGCCTACCCCTCTCCTGGGCCAGGGGCTGGGACTCCTCGGGTCTCCCTCCCCATCCCACTGCCTTTGCTGAACACGTTTTATTGCTTCCCGTCTTACAACAAGAAGTCAATATCAAGTTAGTCTTTCAACAAATCCCTAGTAGAAACAAGAAGTGCGTAATTTTAAGTGGCGGGAAGACTGGGTTAATAAGAGGGGGGGGGAAAAGAAGCATCAGCATTCTTTGAGGCTGAAGATGCTACAAAATAGCAAAAAAAAAAAAAAAAGAGCACAAAATAAAAATAGCACAAAATAAGTTGCATAAGATTAGGTGATGAAGATGTATGACCAAATGCAGTTTTCTCTCCCATCAAATGCTGTGTGTTAACAAATACATTATGGTTATTTTGAAATAGTTTAGTGGATTGAGAATGTTTTGCAACATGGCTGCACCTCTAAAGCCAAGAAGCTGTTTTGTTTGCAAAGGTGATGGGAGTGGGATGATCTCAGTGCTCTCTAGGCATTGCAAGAGCGTCAGTTCAGAAGCTTTAATATATTAAAAATGTCATAGCCTTTTCCTTATGTTACTCAAGAGCTGTTTTCATATGTACCTATTTGCATGTACATGCAACTGTCTAAGTAACTAGATGGTTTCCGTACGCCTTCGACTGATTCTTGTATATGAGATAACGATTATGTTTTCACTCATTTAAAAGTGTGAATATTATTTCTGTTTTTGGAAAGAAGTCATATGTTTGTTCCGGTTACTTTTATGAATAAAGTTTGGGTGAAAATGGTCATTAACTGGAATGCTGGTTTGGCTTGTTTTCCTATTATTTGGAGGGCTTTTCAACCAAAAAATTTCATGTTTTTTCTTTTGGCATTGTGGAGATAATCCATTTTAAACTTGCCCTATTTGCAGCTACAAAGAAAGGAGCTTTTAATACTTGAGATCAGATGGCTTTGCCTGAATTAACACAGATGTGCCAATGTGTTCTCTTAGGGGAAGAAAAAAGAAGGCAGAAAAAAGCTATATAATGTTATACTGCAAATGCATTTAGAACCTACTTAGAAGAGTTACTGCAAGTAATTTTTTGATAGCCAAGTTTTTGATCTCTGAAAACACAGATTATTTTTTTTCTTTGTAGATTTCCAGCATTGAATGTATGTCTTGGAGCATTATTTTGCATGGGAAGTGCCTTTTTCTTTGTGTAGGTAATAAAATTAAGCTCATGTAACCTTTTTCCAATAGAACAACTTATTCACATCAAACATACTAATTAACTTGTCTATTGCTTAAAAGTTTGGCTGTTAAACGTGTATTTAAAAAACAAAAACGTGGTTTTGGTGTCATGTGTATTGATGATTTAACTATAATGGAAGAAGTCGTCACTGACCTTTTGCTGTTGTTATTGTATTGCAGTATGCCAGGGTTTGGATCCCTGATCCAGAGGAGGTCTGGAAGTCAGCAGAACTTCTCAAAGACTATAAACCTGGAGATAAAGTCCTCCAGCTTCGACTTGAAGAAGGCAAGGTAGGTCTGCATATTGGTTGTAAGCTGATTGTTCTTGTCGACAGAAACTGATGTGTCTTAATGCAGGAAGCTGTACTGTCAACATATATCAGTATTTATGTATGTGCAATCATTCTTGGCCACCAACTTCCAGTAGTATTTTTAGTTACAAAATTGATTTTGCCTGATTTCTAAAATAAATTAAAAAAATATTGTTGCTTTTATCTGACTGCCTGTTATGTTCAGTTGCATCATCTTTTAGTGCTTACGCTTTTAAACCTGTAACCCTGGTTTGATATTCCAGTGAGAGCAGTGTTGCTAGGAGAAGAGTGTTGCAGAGAAAGAACTGTGACTTTTAAGTTGAACATAACCATCAGGAGATTAATAAAGATAAAAAGGGGCAAAGATTAAGGGCAATATGAAAATGATGCTGTATATGGTGTAGAGAAATTATGAGATGTCTACAAAAAGCTCACATCCTTCTAGTCAAGGCCTGTTCATTTTTTTCAAGCCATCTAAATGATTCTTTAATTTTGTTGTAAAATGATGGTGATTCCTCAGGTCTTCTAATGGAAAATAACGATCTACTGCAGTTGGTCAAATATTTATTTTTAATTTCTTTTTTTCTTACTGGTGGGCAGCTTAGATCCTACTCTCATGTAGAGGCCTGCATAACAATGAAGCAAAAAGAACAGATTATATATATAGAATAACTTCTAAATAAAATATCTTACTTGAATGAATGTCAGTCTTTGACTCACATTTCTTATATGGCAAGCTGAGTACAATGTTTTTAATCTGACAAGATTAATTTTCCCCCCACATATTCCAGGCTGTGTGGTGATGCTGCACACTTGCACATTGCATGTAGTAGAATGGGGGTGTTTGCCAGTTAAGTCACGTTGTGTGGGACAGCAGGTAAATAAAGTGATTTTAGAGCTAGAGACAGATGCAATTAAAAGATCTATATTAGAGATTAATTTAGATCTGCAAAAAATGTAGTAGCTTTTTTTTCAGTTTATGTGTTCTTCATAGCATTCTGCCAGCATTCTCTTGTAATATTACTATCTGTGAAGCTGGCTGTAGACTGATGTGAATCTGCTTCCTCTGTCTGTTCCACTCCAGAGGAAAATAATATGGAAAGACTAGTTAGATTTATGGTATTAAGTATTTTGTTTTGTTTGACGAAAAGATTTGGCAGCAAAAGCAAGGAGTTTGCTTAAGTACTAGTCCAAAAATATGATCCATCTTTATGGTTGCCTGTTATACATATAGAAAACCCTTTTGGGAAATTGTAAATTATGTTTTTGGAGAAAGAACTGCTAACTTGAATCTTCAGAGAATTTAAATTTTGCATTGTGTTTTTATAATTTGGGCATGTTTTGCTGGGAAGAATGGTTGGAGGGACTGAATGAGGAAACCTAAACACCAGCTCTTTCAACACATTTCCATTTGATTTTTCAGGACCTAGAATATTGCCTAGATCCGAAGACAAAGGAACTCCCACCCTTGCGAAACCCTGACATACTTGTTGGTGAAAATGACCTCACAGCACTCAGTTATCTCCATGAACCTGCTGTTTTACACAACCTCAAAGTTCGATTTATAGACTCTAAGCTAATCTATACCTACTGTGGCAAGTACTGTTGTTTCATACCATAATCTTTACAGAGAATGCCCTAGGCAGGAAAAGGAAAGTTGATATGCCAGCCTTTAACTTAGTCATTTAATGATAGGGCGTGTTGTGCTATTCTTACAGAAGACTGTATGTTTGTGGTCGTTAAGTGCATCAAGTAGACTTGAGAGTATTAAGCTTCAGAGAAAATTGACTTCTCTGTGTGTTCCTCTAGCTTCCCAGTGGACTCTGTTTATAAAATATGTATACAGCAATTTTAGCTTGCCAATGAGATTCCAGGCTGGTTGGTGTTCCCCTTAAGCTTGCTTAGATAGGTGTGGGCTGGAGGAGGGCTTCACAAGGTGCAGATGCAGGAGGCTAGCCTTGCTGTTCGGTGGATTTATTGCCCAGCTATGATCGCCTGCCTCTGCATTCAGCTCCTCCATATCTGTATGGAAGATACCAGTTTATTTTCTTTTTTGTGTTTTGCAATCAGTGTAACCTTAGGAGCGAATTTGTAACAGTACGTGAGCCAATGCTTGTCTGATCAGAATTAGGAACAATCCTGGTTTTAAAAATACTATTTAACTTGTGGTAGAGGTTACGTGAAGTTGAAGTTGCCTGTGATATTTTCCAGTGACCAGAATCGGGGGAAATTAATGATTGCTTCATTGTAAGTGCAAAATTGCAGCTGAGTGATCTGTTTTAAAGAAACCTTGTGAGATAGTTTGGCTTAAAATTTAGATGTCACGCTTCTGGACTTTTTTGTTTCAGTGTGCATGTGTTTCTTTTAAATCTCAGTCTTTAGTCAAAATACATTGCTAGCTTTTCATATAACCTTTCAATATACATAAACTTTGCAAATTTTCCAAATATTTCTCTAGTTTATCTGTATGTTGGATGTTGTGCTAGTGCATAAGAGACAGTTTAAGTCATTCACGCATTTTTTTACATTTTAAGCTGAGTAAAACAGAACATAATATGATGGTGTGATTGCTAGAAACCAGATAGTGAAAATTTCCTTCCCGTAATTGCCTGATTAAGGCAAAGGCACGTTTGTGTTGTCAAATTATCATTTCTATATTCTTTGCAGCCCAGTTTATGCCAGCAGAAAACATGGCCCATAATTTCTTCTTTAATGTACAATTCAACTTTGTCTCTAATCAGAGTTTTGTAGTACAGTCCCAGTTCTTGGTATCGCAATCCAGAGCCTTCTCCGTGTTGTTATATATCGCTAGACTTGCTGTTTATAATTTCATTGTACTTTGTGCTGTTTTGCAAGCTATAGAGCAGGGAAATCATGTTGCAAGGTTGTCCTTGACAGCTAATCATGGCTGTAGGTACCTGAAGCAGGAATTTGTGTTTTGCAGCTGAGGGTCTTGTCCTGTTCTGGTCTGTATATGGAATTTGCCAAGGGTCAGATTTTCCCTCTTCTGGTTGCTCTCACAGCTCATGGTGATGGGTGTGGAGAGCTAAGGCAACCAGCACGTTAGACATACTGTGATGGACAGGCTGCAGGCAGTAATGGCCTGCCACATTTTGCTCACTCCGGCTATTCCTAACCTGTGGATGCTCAGCAGAGTTCATCTGCTTGCAGTCCTGCTCTCAACAACATCCAGACCATGGGGGACTGAATCAGACTTTGCCACCCTCTGCTTGCAGCCAGCCTTAATTCCTGTAGGAGTGGGAGATGATTCATACCTACATCCCATCATCCCATCATGCAGTCAGAGGATGACTAGAGGCACAGAATAATTAAGGTTGGAAGACACCTCTTGAAGTCTTCAGTGAAGCTCCTTTCTTAAAACAAGTCTGACCAGCTCAGGTTGCTCAGGGCTTGGACAGTCAAAGTGTCTTGAGTATTTGAGTATCTCCAGCGATGGGGATCACACAGCCTCTCTGGGCAACCCCTGCTGAAGGTGCATCTTCTGGTCCCGGCACTGGGAAACCACCTTAGTTCCCCCTGTTCAGACAATGTCTGTGTTTCTCTCCCTAGTGCCCCTTGAGCAAAGCTCTTCTTGGAGGAACATTTTGTGAAAGGGCTTGTGTGCAACTGGAGTCTTGTGGCCTGAGCTTGTAAGGGCTTTTCAGTCTGAGTTTCATGGTCCCGTGCCTGCTGATGCTGCTGTACCCCTCCCATAAGACAGCCTGCCTGGTTTGTGTTTCGGCTGCTCACAGTCATGCTCTGTGTTTAGCATCATTTAAGAGGCTTGTGAAAGGAACGTGCCGTCTGCTAGTTTTGCTGTGTTTGGGAAAATATGTTGTTTTCATGTTTTCCCGAATGCAGCTTTAGTTGTGGGTTTGGCTGGTTTTATAGTTCCTCATAGGGCTGGAAGGCCTTTAGCTCTTCATGGATGAGTCTGCCAGAGGGCTGGGACTGGTGGAGCTTGGTCATCTGTTTTGCTTCCAGACAAGACTCAAGTGACTTGCATGTGGATTTATTTGAAACATGGATCCAGTAGCATGGAAGGTCCTGGCAGTCAAAGTGCAGGTGAAGGAGGTTTAACGCTGCCTGGCGACCTGAGGAGTGCAGTATGCTGTGGGTTTCTTAGCTTGGGATGTAGGCGTATGTATATTATGTTATAAGCTAAGGAAAATAATGGTGGCGTGGCGGCCTTTAAAAAGCTGATCCTTTGGCCGCAGATGTTCGCCTTCCAAACTGCTCTATCAGTTCCCCTCTTAAGTGCAAGTTACTTTCCCTCTGCAAAGATTAACGCCTTAGAGCTCTCCCTGCAGAAGGAACTGTATTTGCCCCCTTAATCTGACTCACACATTAGCCAAGCTAGTTTAAATACCGTGTGAAGGTGGTTTGAGCTAACCCAGCTGATTTAGCCTGAAGGAGATTAAAAACACTTTAATCCACCGTGAGTATTATGGTGACAGTATTCTCAACCAGCAGAACTAGAACTGGGATGGATGAATGTCCACAGCCCTAGAAATGAATTCAACCATGCTGTCAGAGTGTAATGTGTCAATTGGATATTAAATTCTTTAAAATTTCATTTTGAAGTAATCCAAACTTTTAAACAGAAAACCTCCTGATTTCTTTATTTCAAGTCAGCCTTTCACCAGCAGTTCAGAAGTGATTTATAACTTGGCTTTACTGCTGGGAATATGGAATGAAGAATTAATAAAGTAAGCTGAAAAGTTACAAAGGAAAGTTTGAATGCTTTTATGGAAAAACTGCTATGGCTGTGATGAAAACTCAGTGAATACTGCTGGTTAGTTCAGATGTATAAAGTACAGCCTGCAGTGCAGGAGAGCAAACTTTAAATGAATAAATTATTTCTATTAGTGGGCAGTTTATGTGCAGATGGGTGAATATGTTCAAGATAAAAGAGTTATATACACTCATTTTGGGTATTTATAAGAAGATTGGCAAAAAGAATAGCCAGAGTTTAATTTAATGTAATTGTAGGAAAGAAAACACACATAAATCTGATTTGGGAAAGGTCAGATATTTCTTAAAATAGCAATATGTTTTAGTGGAGATAAAGAGAAGTTATATATAAATTAATCTGAATTATAGTCCCGTGAGACAGACTGATTTAAAAGTTCCATAGAAAGCGTATAATTCCTAACTGACTTATTTTGGATATTCCAGATGGTAGTTGCTTGTTGATTTTACAGATCGCTACTGAAGTTAAGTGATTTAATATGCTGGAGACTTGTCATGGGGCTGCTTGTTTTGAATTCAAGGGTTTGTTTTTGCCAACATAGTCGAAAGCAGGAGGGAATTGTCTGAAGCCTCACACGTGTTTTTTTAATGTGTCTCTGATTAGACTTGCGAGCATGGGAAGCTCAGCTCGGTGGCGCGGCCGTACTTTACTTTTTACTATTTTTTCACAGTTACAGAGGGCAGATGTTAAAAACCAACACTTAAAATATTCCTTGAGTTTGCTAGTACTGATGTCCCTTCCCCTCCCTACCCCCCCCCCCCCCCCTCTTATTTTTTGGCTCATCATTACAGCATTACTTGGCATAAAATTTTATAGAGACTTTTCACTCAAGCTCCTGAGTAATTTCAGTGAAGTCATGGCTGATGGAAAAATCACTGACTGTACCTATACGGGTGGGTCTAAGACGTAAAACTTGCCATATATTTGAGGAAATAGATCGAGGTCTGTCAGATCTCTTGATGAAAGATATTCTGTTGTTGTTTAATGTTTTTGCTATGGTTTGTGCTTGATCTATAAATGCATGACAGGATTTAAAAATAGGATGATGCTCCCAGCGCAGTGCCAGACTGTATGTGCTTTCACTTCCCTTCTCCCAGCTTTTCCATGGAAGATTTCTTAGATAGACATCTCAACACTGTAATCTGCACAGAGCAGAGGGCTGGGATCTGCATTGAGGAAGTCTAAATGCATGCGCGCGCGCGTGTGTGTGTATTTCTGAATAAACTTAGAAGTGAGTTGAGTGCTAGGGAAATGCTTCTGGTGCAGGTTCCTCAGCAATGGTTTGTCCAAGGAGCGTGGGCAGCATGCCTGCTGTAATCACTGTGCAGCCATCTGCACCCGCGTTGTCACTTCTAGGCACCAACATATATGTGTAAGAAGAAATTCCAAGTTTTAAATGGCCACTGTTAAAATTAGAGTTTGTTCCCCCCCCCCCCCATCACGTTGTAAAGGTGAGGAGGAATTGCCATGTCAAGAGAGCACAGTTTCCCTGACACGGCTGGGTCTCACATGGCAGTGACCAGTGTTTTCACCCCTGCACGGAGCAAATAAGTGTTCCCTACCCATGGTAAATGCTGCAGGAGAAAAAGGTATAAGTAATCTTTTTCAAATCATTCCTGTGGGCAGAGCAATCCTTTAATCCTTTCTCATGAAAAAGAAAATCATACCAAAAGCATTTGAGATCTCACTTTGTGGCTGGGAAGGATGTATGGAGTAAGACTTAAGTTTCCCTGTGCAGGGAGAGTAAAAGAATGGCATGAATTTAGAAATGCTGTAGTAATGAGTGGTATTAAAAAAGGCAGATATGTGTTTAATTGGGATGGGAAAACTAGAATATGCAAGGTCTAAGTAGTTATACACACAGGTGTGTAAGAGGAGGGTTTTATGGTGCCTGCTAGAGCTGTCATCACTTAACTTCCTGACACCTCTGTATACCGCTGTGTATCAGCCCTATGAAATATGTCTACATAGGGGTTTTTTGATCCCTTTGAGCAGGAGGTTGTCCTGCCTGACTGACAGGGATGTCTGGAATGCCGATTACACCATGACTCTACTTTGTTGCTTGTTATAAAAACTGAAGATTCCTGGGCATAGCATAACAGCTGAAGGGTTAACACACTTCACGTATCCAAACTGACAGTCATTGAGGCCATGTAGTAGTTACAATTAACAAATCACCTTATCATTTGTAATCCACAGTAAAATACAGGGAAATACAGTGCACATTCGTTGGCTTACTACACTGAGCAGGCTGTGTTTCAAGTTGACACAGTCTGAATCTGTTTCATGCATGCTAGCTTTAGAAAAGGCAGATTGAGAGAAAAAGTAAAAAGTTGTCCCTAATATGTTTCCTAAAGCAGAGTAGAAGTAAACTCTTCTGGTGCTTTTTGTACTGAAAAGTGTGGTCAGAATAAGTACCTGTTGAAGTCAGCATGTCAAATCCTTATTTTTTAGTTAATATTTTTAGAAAGGTTAGAACAAAAGTTGGTGTTAAAGCCATTTTTTGGTTTGTTTTATTTTGAAACAACTATTAATAATTCCTTTTTTTCTCATTTCCTTTGTAGGTATTGTCTTAGTGGCCATAAATCCTTATGAACAACTGCCTATCTATGGCGAAGATATCATCAATGCATACAGTGGCCAGAATATGGGGGATATGGATCCACATATCTTTGCGGTGGCTGAAGAAGCGTATAAGCAGATGGCCAGGTTTGTAGACCACGTGTCTTGAACTCACTGTTTTTCTAAAAGGAGTGAGACTTAAAATTTCTGGCCAATGGCCTTCTCTTTAATTCATATTTTGCAAGATCTGTATCCAAAGTTTTAGTGCCTTTCACGAGGGGTAAGTTGCCTAAGTTAGAAAGCAGGAAAGCATGATGAATGCCATGGAGATCATGGCCACTGACATGTAAACAGGAATAACCACAGACCTTGTCAGTATTTAAGTCTAAAATTAGCCCTGTGTTTTATAAGATTACGTTTTTTTCATTTGATTAGCAAAACGTGGAGATGCTTTTTAATCATCAGTGGATTTTTGAAAAGTGCCAGATTCTTAACTGTTTTATTGTATTTATTGTATTTATATGTGATATGACAACAGGAAAAAAAATCACTTGGCTTATGAGTGCTGTTAGGGGCTCCTAGCTGTGTCGGTCAAGTTCCAGCTACGTAATCTGCCTGTGGCTGTTGTTGACTAGAATTAAGAGGGAGCAGAGGGATGATTACACAGAGTGCCTGAAAATGGTGTCTCCAAGGACACTGTAACAGCTGTGCAGGAAATCCTCATTTCTTTAAATATTGCATGAAAATGAACTTGTCACCCAAGGGGAGTGGTTATTAGAAACTTCTGCCCCTTCACCCCAAAAGCCTGCAAATTTGAGGAGCTTTTGAAATATTTCATTTCTAGGATAAAGATCTTTTGGGCTACTGTGTGGTCTTTGGTTAACAAGATGGTCCCTAGTGTCCTCACTAGTTATCTGCAAGCTATTAATTAATACAGTTTTCCTTGTTGACAATACAGCCCATGATCAAATTAATCCAGTAAAACAGTGGCAGATCTGTGGGTTAACTGCGGTGGCCTTCAAGCTGAACTGCAGGAGGGGGAGGCAAAGGGAAGATGGGTTGAAAATGGTAAAATGTTCATCTTTGAAATTAGCTGTCTGTTCATTTAAGAATCCATCTGAGAGCTAAAGTGAATAAAATGCTCTCTACACTGTGAAGTGAGTCAGCTGCATACATGAATATGGTGATTCACAGTACCCAATTAATAGAGAATTTCAAAAGAAAACGGTACGGTACAGTGCAACATTTCATGACTTAAAGGTAATTGCAAAATAGCCAATGTTTCAAAAATACCCTGCATCTGCACTGCTGAATGGCAGAGGTATTCAACTTCCTTTCTGCTAAGAAAATAGACATATAATCTGGTATGGGAACATAAAGGCAAAACTGTGTTATGACAGTCACATCTACATTGAGGCTCTTTCAGTCTGGATCACTGCTGTTTTACAGATCTAGATCACTGCTGTTTTAAGCAGACTTGTTACTCAAGTCCCTTTAAAAGCTCTACAAAATAAGAATTTATTAGCCTTATATTATATCTGAGGCACTGTACAGTGACCTGCAGTTATATGTCAGTGATGGATGTAATCCAGATTCCCAGAATTTTTGTTCTTAATATTAACCAGTGGAAGTAAAGAGGCTGGAGGGAGATCTCGCCACACTGGCTGCCTCTAGTCACTGTTTGAGGCGGGCTTACTTCTTGACCTGTGTTGAAATTTCAAATTGTGGGATTGCCTGCATTGTATGTGTGTGTGTGCTTGTTAGCTGAAGCCTGTGCAGTGGCGATTTCTGTTTGCCCCCATCTGCATTCTCTGCTGTCATAGGAAGACTCAAGGGGGCTGAGATTTTGGCTAGAATTTCTGCTGTGGTTTTTCCTTTTTGTGTTAATTGCATGCTCTTCAGCTCTTGCTGCGCCCTCCGGCAATTCCGCTGTCCTGAATAACAACAAATAAGATGTTGCAGAAGTTCTTTTTTTGAAACAAATTATGAGGAATTATATAAGCATGGAAACGATCTGAAATAATCCTTTTGCATTAATGAATGAATGATTTCCTTTGCGTGTCTACAACATGTTCTAAACAATTTGTTATTCTTTTATAAATAACTGGCAGTACTTTCATAGGTGCAAAATGAAATCTGAGCACATAATGAAAATTTAAAAATTCCTCTACACTGAAGTAACAGTTTCATTTAGTTTCCCAGTGTTTATTTCCTTTTCTCTCTCTCTCTCTTTTTTTTTGGGGGGGTGTATGTGTATGTGTGTGGTATTTGTTTTTAAGAAGTTTTTCTGTCATTTGGACATATAGACATTTGCTCATTCCATTTATTTTCTAATGCTGTTTCCAATTCCTTAATCAATTGTCCATCCCTTAAACTTCAGCAATACCTTCTACACTCTGAACAAATCACCTTTTACTCCTGAATTACGAAGTTAAAGAAGAAAATGTGCAGATTTACATTTCTGCAGCTGGTTATTTAAAATTGAAAATCAGATTATCTATGACTATTTCTTTAATGCTTTAATAATTGCGTTGGATATTCGTATGGTAGGTACTCATGTGGATTAATCTGCATTTATGCATGTAATTGGTGAGATTTATTTTTCTGTTGTTTCTAATCTTCCCTAACTCCACGTTTAAATGATCACTGGAGTAATTAGTCATGATGTTCCTATGCATAAGGCTTCAGTGAGCTCTTCTAAATATTTACTCCTTAGGTCTTTTTCTTAATTCATAATTTAATGATTTAGGATTTGTTCTTGCCAGTTCATTGCTTCATCTGATGTGGCTGAGAAGCTCCTTCCATGTGCATGGTTGTAACTAAATGATCTCTGTGGTCTTCTTCAGCCAAAGAAAATGCCCCATGACAGCAGTCAGGAAAGCTGTGATTGTACATGTTGTGCCTTCAAAAAATATAGTGCAGAAATGTTGACTGCTGGAATGACAGGGATGGAGCTCACATCTGTCTTGTTCATGAAAAGTGATATTCAGCAACTGCTTGGGGTTAATTGCACATATAAAGCAGCACGTAAAGATATCTTCATATGTGAAATTTTCTGCATAGAGCAAGCCAAATGGTGTGGTGTGCATGGGCTGTGAAGCAGTGTGCCGATTTGGGCATCCATTGTTTCCTCTTTCAACCACAGTTCTATCATCAGTTTCCATCAGTGGAGGGTTAGGGAGAAGGAATATGGCTCATCTTTACCCATAGCTGGCAATACGTGATTACTGTTTGCTCAGTAGTTTTTTGTCTTTTTCAGCACAGCTTTTTTAAGACTAATCTCATTTTGATTTTTTTTTCTATTTTTTCTCTTCTCCCCCCCTCCCAGCTCTCCTCTTCTATTCCCCCTTCTCATCTGTATCTTTGTGCCTTTTTCCTTTTCTCTCTCCATCTGCACAGACTGACAGCTTCATTTCCAATGCTTTTCCTCTACTGTGCCCAAAACAAGCAAGAAACTAGTTTTACGCTGCATTTAAATTGTATTAGACTTAGGGTTATGTGCGCCTCATGCTTATCAATAACATTATTGGTTTGGGTTGTATGATCCTCCAGACTGCAGGTCTAAGGGTTACAGAGCCGATCTCTTCCTCTGAGTGGGAGGAGATCCACCTGCGAGTGGCTCCCAGTGGGAGGGAACAGGATCAGTCGGATGGGGACCTGTCCGAGGGGCTCGCCCCTGCCGCAGGGCTTTTGTGCAGAGCAGTTTGGGGGCTGCCATGGTTCTGTAGGAACAGCTGTAACAAGCTGTGCTTTCTGCACAGTCTCCCTCATGGATATTGTTCATGGGTAGCTTCATTTGAGCAAACTTACACAGGTTTGAGACAATGTGTAAGGCTGACAAGCAATTCAAAAGGAAGTAAGTTGTTACTGAAGAACTTATTTTTGTCTCAGAAATACAAACCACAATATCAGCATGTGGATGTTAGAACAGTGCACTGCAGTTCAAAGGGTTCAATACATGCAAAGTCAGCATTTGCAAATTATGAACAAAAAAGTTCAGTCTTTACAGTTACCCCTCTGTAGTATGAAAATTGAGGCAAAGCATCAGTTGGAAACTATTTATTTATATATATATATATATATTTTTAAGCATTACAATTTCAGTGGGAATCATAATCACCAGCAGGTGCAGTTCATTTTCATTGTAATATTCAGTAGAAGCTTTCATTTTTAACTGCATGGTTTGCAGTAAGAGGAGACGTTGATGATTATACTCTTGAAACTGTTAAGAATTACATTAATGTATGAGACTTATGATTATGAGTTTCCTAACACCATTAGGGAGAGAAGTTCTAAATCAGACTACCACAGGATACCCTCCCCTGCCTAGTAAGGGTATATTGCAGCAATTAAGAGAATGCATTTTTTTATAAGCACTTTGTTGGTCTGGTTTGTTCCATCCTACTTATGGCTGATGACAGACAGCAGAATTCAGTGCTTTTCAACTTAATAAATTAACTTGGAGATTTCCTTCTGATTAATTGGTGAAGTTGTCTAGCAATGTGCAAGTGGAGAGTAACATTTGCAAGCAGAATTACATACTGATGAGATCCCTATAAAACTCAATGAAAACCAGGACGGAAAGCAACAGTCTTTAAAGCATCAGTCTCCAAAGTTTGATTTTTCTGTTTGGACAAAGTATAATGATTTATTCAATGTTAGCATGTATCTTTTTCATTAAATTACCTGTAATAAGCAGGATGCCTCTCTTGTTTTGTCAGATTTTGGCATGTGTCTGATGGCTCTCAGCTACGGGAAGATTTTTTTCTATTGCCTTTTGTTCGAAAGGAAGCTTGGTGAGCTGTTGAGTAGGTGTTCTGAAAGCACCTCGGCTGACAGTCTCCAGTTATCCCAGGCATCCCAAGATGATGTCCTCTTACAAAAATGCATGTTTGATCAGCTGCTGCTTTGCTTTTGAGTGTCTGATAAATGGATAGTCCATTCTCCCCTGGCAGGAGTCGGGAGGGGGGTGATTAACAACCCGTAACGGATCTGCATCCAGTTATGAAATGAGAGCCTGCTGTGGTGGGTATCGTACAAACATACAATGGCTGCCTTTGACTTATGTCTTTGACATATGACTGTTAAAATTAAATACTTATCTTGAAAAGAGATGGTACTTTTGGGGCTCCGTTGTTAAAATTAGAATGAAAAGGGAAACTGTGCTTTCTGGTGAGACCAGATGGTACTGGAATAGTCTCTTATACTTTGGGTCTCACATTTTATGATGTTAGAGGTACAAGACAGTGGATGGGGCGACCAACCTGACGTAACTTCAGGGACCTACTTGTCTGAGCAGTGATTATTTTTAAGTAGCAAAAGGGTTAAGTATGGTTGTAGCTGGAAGCTAGAGTTCATGTGAGGTGTCCTGCTGGTAGCTAAGCAATGAGCTTTCCCAAACTATTGCAGGAGTGACCTCTGACTAATCCCTAGATAAATCAGTTGCATAGTGCTGGCTCATCTTTGTGCTCCTCTGGAGTGCAATCTGTCATGATTTTGCAGCATGTGCTGACCTCAGTTTTCTTCATTTGTATGTGTCGAGAGATGTTACCATCAATTCATTATCTTTTCACCTTTTGCCATTTTTACAGTCAAGAGCTATGTTTCCTGGATACAAGTGAAATGGCAAGTGGTGCAATTTGTTAATTAATTATTTTTTTTAAAGTACATCTGCTGGTTTTGAGAGTACTGCAGAACTTTTTTCCCAAGCTGTTGTTGAAGAGGATCAAAAGTGCTTAAGAACTGAGGTGTTTCGGGATGGCTGAGTTTGCAGCTGGAACAGACTCAAGAGAATTCAGGTTATGTATGATAGTAATATTTCACCTTCATTTGGCACTTTCTGTGAGCAGATCTCTAAGTCCTCTACAGAAGAGATCAGTGTCCTTATTTTCATATTATAAGTTGAGACAGACCTGGGGAGTGGGACACCAACTTCAGTGAATTCACCAAGGCGGCAAAAGGAGGTCATAAAGCCCCTGAATTGACAGTGTCTGATGACTTGAGCACACCAGCTTGGCAATAAAATATGCAAGAACAGAGCAGGTAATTGATAGTGCAGCAGTTAAGTGGGTTTCCTGGTAATGTTCTCCCAAAGCTAATTTGTTTTCAATATACAGAAATTAACATGCTATATTTTGCATGCCTTCAGCTCCTGCAGCATTTAAGGGGTCTCTGTGCCGGGTAACATATATTGCATAATAATGTTTGCTTTCATGGAAGGCTTCATGTGTTCCTGGCACTTTACAAGCCTTCGCCAAAGTCTGCTCCTCTAATACTGTGGTATCAATTTCTGTTTGTGTAGAAGACAAGTAGGGCAGAGGTGGTGTGCTGTGGCCATGCCTGGGTCAGCCCAGAGCTGGTCCCAGGTGCTGAGCTTCCAGCCCCCAGTTCTGTGCTCAGAACATCCCCTTTTCTCCTCCACTGGCTAAAGATGTCAGTGAGAAATGCTGTTAGGCTTAAAAAAAACCAGTTAAACTGGAAATATATTTAGAAATGTGGTTAAAGAACGTAGTTTGTTGGACTTACATTTCATGCCTATTAAAAATGAATGATTTTACAAAGAATTAATTTACTGCTTAGTTGGGAGCAATTGTTGTGACTCAAGGTGCAGCTGAACACACCTCTGAATTGTTAATGCGTGTCATCTGCGAAGACCGGGATGTGTCAGGTCACAGCATGTTAGATCCAGATAGTTGAAATAATCCGATGGGTACAGGGTGTGCAGGTGGAACAGACCAAGAAATGTGGCTGCTGTTCTGCGCAAGAAGTGATGCTTGCTTCTGGAGCACAGCATGAGTAACTCACTTTTTTTCTTCCCCTCCCTCCCCGCCATCACTTCATCATCACAGAATGGTTCGAAGCACTTCAGTCTCTAATAATAATCCTTAGCGCTTACGTAGCATGTTGCACACTCTGGGCATTTTGCAAAAGTTACTTTGTTAATCCACACAACAGTCCTGCCAGGGTGGAAAAAACAAATTAACCTGTGTGGGGCCGCACCTTTTGGGATGTGCCGGTGCAAGTGAATTTGGAAGCTTTGGCACTGGGAACGCCGGGATGGCGTGGCTCTGTGGGGAAGGAGGGGCTGCGCCCGCTGTGCAAAGGAGCACTGTAAGCAGGAAACTTCAAAAATGAGGGAAGAAGGTTTCCTGCAGTACAGGTGTACGTAGGGTGTGGGGGTGGCATTTATTGGTGCTGCCTGGTTGCAGGGGAGACTTCTCCAGAGGAAGGTGACCTCCCAGGGAGAGGGGCTCAGCAGCTACCTAAAGGGAATGGGAAGATGTGCCTCCATATATGTGGGCTGTAAGAAGCAGGTGGAAAGTAAAGAGGACAAAACAGGGGTGCTTTCCCATGTTAAGGAGGCCAAGAGCCAAGCTGAGCAACAGCGTGTAACAGAACTTATTTAGGGCTGCAAAGAACTTTGTGATTAAAATAGTTTGTTCAGAAGGTTCACGAAGGGCAAGATGTTGCCTCCTGCCCTTGATGTGAGAGGTGCCAGGAAGGCTGCCTGGACTGGGCTGCTGCTGTTCTTGGTCAGTCTGAGAGCATTAGAAAACTGCTGAACGAATTCTTATTTATTTATTTATTGAGCAGCTAAATTGCTTATTTTTGAAAAGCAAATCCTGGGTTTGTAGAGCTGCCAGTTTTTATAATGGCTCCTAACAGATGCTGCTCACCCTGGGCTGAATTTCAAAGGCCTTTGCACTGAACAAGTGCTGCTAAACATGTACAGCCCTGTTCGCTGCCACACAACACCACGCTTAGGCAAAGGTAAAGCTAAATATATTGCCCTGACTCGTGTTAAACCTTCCAGGGCTGGTGGGTTTTACAGCTGCCTTTCATTTTAGGGTAAGCGTAAAAAGCAATTTTGGTCTTTCAGCAGAGCAAGTTAACTGTGACAGTGGAAGTATCACACAGGAGTGGAGCACAGCTGCCCAGAGAGCGAACCCGGGACCTGCTCTGCCAGGGGGCTGGGAGTGGCAGGTATTGGGGAGAGCACAGGCTGCTGGGCTCTGCAAAAATAATCCTTCTGTTTCTCCCAAACCACGTTTTGTGCTGAAAAAAAGAGTGTTCTCGGAAAAGAAAAAAAAGGGAGGTAATTTGTTTTCAAGTTTATATAGGAAACACAATTTATTTCAACATTTGTTGAAGTCAGACTTATTTAGTGAGCTTTCAGATGAGGTGTGCAAAACCATCTTACACCACGGATTTGTCCTTCTGTTGCTTTCTTCTTTTCCCTGCATTTTCTGCTCTGCATCCTCTTTCCTCCCTTGGAAGATGCCCAGTCCCTTGAAGGCTGTGCTCCCTTTAGCCTGCTGGGGCTGGCCTTCTGCCGCTGGGAAGTTCCTACCTAAAGTTCTTAATACTGCTTTCTGTGAAGCTCACAAAACGTTCAGTACTACAGAGAGCTCTTAATTTCATATTGATACCTGATGAAAGCCCATGGATTTCACAAGAAAGGAGTTTAAAATCTTCTCTGGATAATTTTTCCAAGACTGAATAAGCTGTTTGCAGTGGGTGGAACATCAGGTGTATTTCTCTAGTCCTGTAACATCAGTACTTCTGAGTTTTTTGGGAATGTTGATAAAGCAGTTACAATAATGCTTTGTGCTTCCACACTGCTTTTATTTTCAGCGCATTGTGTAAGTTTCTTTTACTTCATCTTATCAATGAGGAAGTTACTTGGTAAAATTTCCTGTGCTTTTGTTTTTCTTATAGCTGCCTCATGAGGGGAACTGATTTATTAAATAGAGTTGTTTAGTAATGGTCTCAAATACAAAGATGTGTGAATGTTCAGACTGTAGATACGGCAGGTTATTTTGGTCATACGCTGTCACAGTTATGCAACAGGGATACTAAGAGACTGGAAAAAATAGGATGCTTACATGGGTCAGAGTTGTGTTTGCGTTGCTGGAGACAATCATGTCAGCTGCATGTACGTATCCTTGCAGAGTTTGAAAATTTGCTTTATAGTGTTGGATGTAAAACATGTCACTTAAACTAGGTTTATGTTGGTCCCTTATTAATCCTATGGCTCTCAGAGTAGCTGCAGCTAATGGAAGCATAGCAAGATTTCAAACATCCCAGCATTTCAGAATGAATCCTATCTGACCTTTCAGCAATGTCATTAGTTTTTAAGTTACTTTCTTGGGTTGGTTTTCCTGCTGGCATAATTCAGCTGTAGGATGGCATATCACTAAGTTCCTTTTCTGTCTTTGATGGGCATGACGCTCATTAATGTTAGTGGTAATTATGTGTGTATGCTGAGAACGGGATCTATCCCAACGTCCCTCAGTGACAGGTTCCTTCTCTGGGAGTTCGTGTCAGGTTCTTTGATCATTCAAAATTCACTGTTTTGAAAATGTAAAGTAATTTCAGGCTTACAAGTCTGCCTTAGTACCACAGAACTGCAGTACTGGAACAACAGTGAGATAAAGCAGACCAGACTGTCACTGCTAGATTAAATAAAAGCTATTTATTGTGTTCTTGTTCCTGCATTGAAGCAGTAGGAGATGTCAATGTTTGAAGATTGCAGGATCAGGCCTTTAGCAGCAGTTTGTGCTGTTTTGATGTAAATAAAAAATGAAATTGTCGTATGCCATGGGCTTGGTGCCCTTAGCCATAACCTAAACCTGTTATTCCAGAAGAAGTAACCAGTAGCAACTCCACGAAAAAAAGAAAAAAGGCAGCAGATTTAATTAAACCTCTTGGCACTGGAGCAGTACAGGCAGAAGATGTCCTGAAGGTGGTGGCCTTCAAACCACCCTGGCAAGAAGTTTCCTTAAAAACATCAGCACTTTGGCTGTGTCCTCAAGGTTAACAAACACAGATGGTTTAGGATCAAAGGCAAAGTAAGTTCTTCTCGTTAAATTGCCCTGTTATTTGGTCTCTGCATTTTATATTAAGGATATCTCACTCTGATCTTTTGTACCAGTTTCGTCTATGTTACATGGCATTGAGACAACTCAACTTTGAAGTAGTTCATCACAGGCAAATGTTTCAAAATCCACATCAGAACTTTTTAAAATTAGCTGTTAATGATCCACTTATCCCAGACAGAGATGTTGGTGGCTTGGGTATGAGTGGGTTGATAAGAATATTGAGGTTGATATCAATAATTCTGTATTCCTTTCATTTGTTTTCCCAGGCAGATGTTTTTGTGGTGTGTGTGCTTATATACATCTATTTGACATTATTTGCTGTGGAGTCATGAGTCTGAAGGACAAGATCAAGTGATACATCTGATGCATCAGTCATAGGAAGCAAAAAAACCCCACAAAAACAATGTTGTGCTTTGATGATGAAATTGAATATCTCTGGGCTTTTTTAATCCCCTCTGAAATGCTTATTGATGGATAGGTTTTGAACCATTGTAGCGTTCCTGCTTAAGAGAGGGATTTCTATTGGTACAGAGAAAGAAGGTAAACAAAGATATCTGTAGGGATTTTTCAGTCTGTATGTCTTCATTATCCTGAACTGTTTGGACAGTTTGCTGTGGAAATAATGGCTGTGATGCAGTAAGCTGGCTTGGTTTTTGAAGGAGCCAGCTTCAGTGGGTGTAGTGACCTTAAGGAATGAAAATTGTGTGAAAATTGACAACTCTGCCTTTAATGTTAGTAACTTTAATGTTTCGTTTCTTGCACTGTTTTTTCTTTTTTTGCCTCAATTTTTCCATTGGTCAACTGAAATAATTAAAAGCTGCCTTAGATGATGACAGCTATCAATGATTAGTCAGTCTTGTTGCAGCACTCTCTACACATTGAAGGTACCCCATCTTGTTCATGCTTCTACTGCAGCTGATGGCTGCGACCTCATGGGAGTAGTGTTTCCTTCATTCTGAGCCCTTCTGAAAGCACAGAAATCTTAGATTTCTGTGAAGTGCAGAATTTAAAGTTACTATTAGTCAATGCTATCAAAATTATTGCATTAAGATACATGCACATCCTCAATAAAGGTGTTTTTTTTCAGGTCTTGAAAACTATATTTTTTAAACCACCTTCTGGTTTCTTGTCATTGTCATTTCATTCTACTCTGCAAAACCCTTTTCTGCACATAAGGTATCTCAAGTCAGTTTGTAGCCCTCTTTTTTCCACAGTGCTGAACCTCCTTTGAGCTGAAGATATCTTCAGTGTTGAATTTTGCAATGGTTTTTCAAAGCATAAAAAACCCCTCTGCTGGAATGTAGGTTGTAATCTCAAGCATCCAGGAGTTAGGTAAGTCTACATCTATTCTGTTTTGGCACTCTGACAGTGACTTTCTTCATAAGCATACTGTCTGTGGACAGAATTTTGTAGGTAAAGCAAAATCGTCTCTATAATTTACCAGCCTGTTCACAAATCTGCTTCTGTCCTTTACTGGAATTATTATATGAAAAACTAGTGACATTTATTATTCGTTCTGTGGCCATTACTTGTCATAAGGAGTGGAGTTGTGTATGGCTTGGATACAGCATCTGAGTATTACCTTTCAAAGTTAGACATCGGCATTGTTTTTGTGATAGATAACAGTGTTTTAAATTATCAGTTATTTATTCCATAGTGTGGTACTGTTCTTTGATTTGACAAGAAATAGCTGTTGCCCTCGCGTGACTCTTGAATTACAGGTCTGAGAGAATGGATGTGGAAGGTTTCTGAATGAAGTCCCCTGCTGCTGCAGGCAATCTCAGCCTATCATTTCACATTTCGGTTTGTGAAATGTTTGGGCCTGTCATCTTAAAATGGAAGTTTTGTTTTAGTTTTGTCATTCCTTTATTCTGCTGCAGTGGTCAGAGATGGCAGAAGCTGAATGTGATCCTGACCAGTGCCTGAACGTAATACTGTGTGTTTCCATGAATGGTAAAGTGCTCCCAGTCAATCTGTTTCAGTCTGCCGGGGTTAAACACCTCTTTTCAAGATGATTTGGCTTAGTGTCTGTCACTGTAATGTAGTTCTGTCTCCTAGGATGCGATAGTTACCCACCTTTGGGCAAAAGAGGACTCTACCTTCTCGTCTCCCAGCTTGCTTTCCCTCATTTCTCTTTGTAAAAGGATAATTAAAATGTTCCCTCCATTCAGAAATAATCTTCGTTTTAAAATCATCTAATTACGTGCTTTATTCAGAGAAAAAGCTCCAAGAAGATGAAGACTATGGCATAGATAATGGATTGTGGCATCAGGCTGGAAAGTGGTGTCACACATAGCGCTGTTGCCCTACTTACTTGTTTCATTGGCTGAAAGTTTTAATTATAGATTTTTTTTCTGACTGGTGACATGTTAAGTGCTCACAATGTCAGGTTAAAGGTTTGGGACTAACTATAAATAACTCCAAAGGTGTTATTTATACCTGGGAAAGAACTCAAGGTGTTGTTACTTATGTTTTCTGGTGATTTTTTCCTTTGGTTTGGTTTGGGTTTTATGTTATTCTATTTTTAATGCAGCCTGATTATGAAAATTTCATTTGGCAGAAGAAGAGGTTATATTTTAGACAGACCAAACCATTAAAAATAATTCTCATCACATTTCGTAAGCTATCCAAGGTATTTTGATTCTGTTTTACTTGTGATTATCTTTTCAGTGTGGCATTTTGTTCTCTTAAAGTTTAATGACATAAAAGAGCCCTCTGCTGAGTGGACACAGCTGCCTGGCTGGACTACTCCATCCTCCTTGAAAGACTAAGTATCTTGCTGCCCGTGGTAGGACCTCTATATGCCCAGTGGTATATATATACTGTTGTGGCAGTAACAGCTCATCCCCTGCCGCTGGTGTGCCTGGGGAGTCATGATATGCTGGCCTTTCTCCTTCAAATGTCGAGTGCGGTCTTGGGCATTTTGTAGTGTTTGCCTTTCTCTCTGCCAAAAAGCAGAAAGAATAATATGCTAGAGGATGGTTACTCCAGTGTGTTAAAGCAAGACAATGGACTAATGTACTCTGGAAGACAAGAGCAGCTCTGAGTGTGGATGGAGCGCTGGCAGGGCGGTGCGAGAGGACTCTGCTGCAGACAATGAGTGAGCCCTTTGTTCCTCATGATAGCCGTAGCTGCTGCAAACACAAATACTCATTGCAGAAGAGATGGCAGCAATGTTTGCAGCTCACACAGAGCCAGCCATATCTTCTCTAGGCAAATTTATGAAAAGCATATATGTGTATGTACTTACACAGTAATATTATAATGGATTCCTTATTCCTGAGCACATGGATGAGTGCTAAGGAGGAGAGTATGTCTTCATATCTTACGATGTGGCGGAAAGGAAACTCTAGGCTAATTAGCAACAGTATTCGTAAGGAGAAATTATTTCAACCTCAGTTTTCTGTTACGGTCATTGGAAATGTGGAGCTCCCTCCTCTGCAGTGCTCTGAAGAGCCTGGTGTTTCCTACCGCTCCTGAGCTCCTGAGAAGGGACTAGGGACTGGAAATCCAGCGTGTCCTTTCCATGCTTTCACACACGTCCTTTGGGGATGTGACAGTTGGAGTGAGACACCTTCATTTCCATGTTCCTCTCTTGGCAACAGAGTTAGTTTTTTATTGATGGTTTTATCAGAAGCCTGCAGTACTGAGGTTGCATTACTTTGTTTTCTTATTTTTAATAAACTTAATCATCAGAGGATACATTTCATAGGACTTGAGCTTCCGGAGTCTTCATATATTTAATGAAATTTAATACATGAAACAGAGCTGGTAATCTACAAATGAAAAGCTTTTCATGTTGTTGCCTGTCTGCTGTGTTAGGCAGCTGCTGAAAGCAGAGCAGCAGTTTCATATTTTGGAATGGTGTGGGGTTTTTTGTTCGATTTGAAAGAGCACAGGAGGAATAAAAGAGCAGTGCCAGTCCTATGTAGAAATTGTTCTCTGTTTTTGACTCACTGCAGGAGCTGTCTGTGTGAGAGGGAAAGTGGTTGTCCCATTTAAACCTAGATGTTATGCATTCGGTTGGACTTCTCCCATGTCCTTCTGCTGCTCTTCTTGACCATGAGTATCCGTATCACTCGCACTACACTACATCCTTACGTACAGGGCTACAGGCTGTCCCTCAAGCACGTCTATCTACTGCTGGTGGAGTATGGGAGGGGCAGTGGGGAAGAAGCAAGAGTGTTTCTTCTTCCTTCCCCAGCTGGAAATCTTCATCACCACTGCCAGCCGCCTCAGGCATGCGTGCACGGCAGGCTTGGTGGCCGCTGAACCAGAGGGCTCCCTGGCAGGTGTTCTCATTTTCCTGTGGCCAAGGCTGGCATCGCTGGCAGTTCAGACTTCGTAGCCTGGACTACACACAGCTGGGTACCAAGCTGAATAGTTCTGCTTTCCCACAGCTTTCGCACCCAGGCTGACAGCTTGGTAGGTACGAATGTGTGAACTGTGCTGTAGTCATTCGCACCTGTCGCATGTGTTAAATGGAAGTTGAGAACATAAAATTAGGTTGCTTTGATCTTCTTAACGCTTTCCTATTAAATTTAAATCAGCACTCAGCCATTTCAAGTAATTTCCTTTTACCAAAATGGGGAAAATCTGCTTCAGCTGATGCCTTCATTCAGTTAAACTGTCCTGGAGATGTGTGACGTAACCAGTGGCTCCTCTATCCTACATTTTTGTGCCACACAAAGTACATGCTGGAGTTTTGCTCTTATCTGGGGGCTTGGCGATATTTTTGAAGATAGGTAACAGCTTGAGAGTGACAATGTGATCTGTAATTTAGCTTCATGCTTGTTTTTGACTCTCTCAAAAATAGAACATCAGATCTTCTGGAGGACCTTTAGGTTACAGAAAGCACAAACAGTTTTTCCATGCATATTTCTTTGCTTTCCCTGCATAGCATTTACTGATGGCCTCAGCAGGCATTTGAAGGCCATGCAGACTGTGTATGTGCTGCCTGAACGTGTGTGTGCCTGAAATTTCGCTCCGTTACTTAGTGCTGTAAGCGCAGCCTCGTCTGGGGCTTGGCTATACTTTCTGTGTTCCAGCCCCAGCTCTGTAAAGCTTTGGGGTAAAATTTTATTCCTTCTTTCTCCACTTCCAAGTATGTGAGATAGAGCTAAGCTCATCCAGCCCAAAGGTGTATTTTGAAATATCATTCATTTTAACTTTTGCTTTGGAAATAAAAAATACTGTATAAAGCATGTGTGGTTTTATTTTGAAAGATTCAGGCTACAGAAATGCTACTTTCTATCCTTGTTATTTTGTAGCATGTTTATTAATCATACAGTTGGAGTTTATGGATAGAGCTGTCTTTGAGATGAGAGAAAATTGTTTTTGTAGCAAATGGAGATATTTATTTTTTTTTTAATGAGAAGAAATTACTTCACAACAAAGGGATTGTCTTTGCTCCAGAGCTGTGAATTTGTGTGCTGAAGCCCTGCTTGAATTTTTCAGATTCAGAACAATTCTGGGAAAAGCTGGTGATTAGATCAGAAGGACGAAAGGTTTCTGTTGCTGACTCTGCTGTTGATTTCTCGATCTGTAAGATGGCATTAATGATCTTTACTAATGAGCACTGATAATGTAGTGGGGCGCTGCACCACAGACTCTGGATAGAAGTAGCTGCAGAAGCACGTAGTGAGTAGTGGTAACAGGTACTTTACAGTAGCCAGGTTTTCTAGAGCAGCTCTGCTGGCTGGCTGGGCTGTTGCAGCAGCGTCAATCCCGACTGAGCATCCTGGCTGCAGGCAGTCCAGTCAGCCATCCAGGCAGCTTGGTCACTAACAGCCTTGTTTCTGCCACATGCATTTACATTATTGCTGTATTGCTAACATTTATGGTGGAAGGGTTGTTGCCAAGCTGGGGAAACAAAAAATACATCTCCTTGAGAGGACAGCTGGTGATTAACATGTCTTTGTGTTTCAGAGATGAGCGAAATCAGTCAATCATTGTCAGTGGGGAATCTGGAGCCGGAAAGACCGTCTCTGCTAAGTATGCCATGAGGTACTTTGCCACAGTCAGTGGATCTGCCAGTGAAGCCAATGTTGAGGAGAAAGTCTTAGCCTCCAACCCCATCATGGAGGTAAAAGAGCTACTGCACTAACCCTCACCCTCCAGCTGCAGTTATTATTCTGGGGCTAACATAAGCATTCAACAGAGAGAGCAATCCATACTTTTTTTGAGGAGCAAAGAACCTAGAATAAATATATTTTAAATTTTTGGGTTTAGTCCACTTACCAGGTGGTGCTTCAGGCATCATTTTATGTAGTATTTATGAAAGACTGAAAGAAGGTGGGAGGTAATGTTTC
The DNA here is from genome assembly GCF_015220075.1 of Falco rusticolus. NCBI lineage: Eukaryota > Metazoa > Chordata > Aves > Falconiformes > Falconidae > Falco > Falco rusticolus. The sequence continues at coordinate 16,884,992 of NC_051193.1, read as the reverse complement.
AGTATTGTTAAGTTATTCACATAATAAAGTAATTTTGATATGAATACTGCTTTAAATGCACATGTGCATGCCTATGGAAAACCTAAGAAAATGCTTCACACAACAGATGCTTTGGCAGATATTTAGTGACTCTGCAATAGTGTGAAGTATTAGTGGACAGACATGGGTAAATGGAGTGCATGCAGTGAAACATGAAATGCAAAATGCAGCCACTGTTTTCTTTCTTGGGTATTTTTTTAAATGAACTATGTTTTATTCCTTCTTTCCTCCTGGCATGAGGAGTTCATGATGCTCAAACTATAGGTGTCCCATCACAGTTGTGTGTGTTCTGTCACAAGGTAATTGTGCCTGGTTTGTGGTGCTGTGTGGTGTTTTGAAACTGTTTTGTGGGATAAAACAAGCTGTGCCCTGATGGGCAGTGGGCTCTGCTGTTGAGGGATCCAAATGTCCAGCCATGGGAGGAAGCTGGGGCAGCTGATCTTTTCCTTGAGCTGCATCTACCCCACTGGGAGCAGCCTGGCCCGGGGCAGCAATGGCAGTTTTGTAGGCGTGAGCTCATCCCAGAGTACTCCTTTTACCGCTTCAGTTTGCAGTAAGCGTCATACCATCCTTGGCCACGTTGAGATTGGGTGCGTGGCTAACAGAACTTGGGGTGCCGAACACCCCCTCTGCCTTCCCCTGCATGCCACCGAGGTGGTACCTGGGCCAAGCAGGCGTAGCATCCTCACTGTCTGCTGAGTGAGTGGCAGCGAGAGACTCTGCAGGGGGGGTCTGCAGTTTGCTGTGTTTGCTGGGTGAAATAAAGGCTGGCTGCAGGTTTCCCTATGTCGCTTCCTTTGGTCTCAAAGCCTAAACCAAACATTATTGTCTCTCACTCCTTGGACCCCATCTCCCAATCAGCAGCCATCAGCTCACAACTAATTGTCTGATTTAATTTCCAAAGCAAGGAAATTTAAACTGAGGACTGGAAATGAACTTGCCATCCACACCGGTTTTTATCCACTAAAAAACAATGGTGGTGATTTTTTAAAAGAATTTTCTAAGGATAACGATTTCATGAACCTGTATATATCTAAAATTTTAATTAATATAAACATTGTTGTAATCAGATGAAAGTTACCCTTTTAACTTGAACCCCAAGCTTTAGAGTGAGTGTTGTGAAATCTGGTGTTGAGACAGACTCTATGGTAGCAAAATTAATGTTTCAAACTCTTCAGTTGATAAATCAGTAAAAATACAAATTAACACCTGTCAATTTGGAAAGAAATAAGTAATTCATTTTAGAAACAGGAAAATCCTCATGTCCTAAGTTGATCATAAAGTCTAAGGAGCAGATGGCAATTTTTTTTTTTTATTTCTATTTGGACAACCTAAATATCAGCGTTTTATGAGCTACAATCATTAGTGTCAGAATTTTTTCTGGCATGATCTTTCCCTGCTAGATACTCTGTAATATCAAGTGACCACTCTGCATTTCTAGCAACTATTTGAATAATTAGTTTTGTAGTCAATAACTATATACAGTGTTCCTATTGCAACTGTAGAAATTGTCAAGTCTTAAAAAATGTCTTTGTATGTGGTTTCCTGCCTCTCATGGTTTGTTGTTACCCTGTATAGCTCTGTGAATTGTACAGCTTAGTATGTACTCTGGTAAGCAATCTTAAAATGCCAAAGACTTTCTTAACCGTTTTTATAAGTAATACCTTTCAAAGTAATAATTGGTTTCTGAAAATATTGTAATACTATATTGCTACCACCATCAACAAAATATATCACGGTATCAATGATTTTTAAAAGACAAGAAATGCAGTCTTTGTATGTTCGGTTTGAATGAATTCTCCGTACTTAGAACTGCAGGGAGGCAGTTTGTTCTTACATCCTTCATGGCAGCTGTTCACCTCGTACCCACCTGGGCACCTGCTGGGTCAGGCGTGCGCACTGCTGTTGCTGCAGGGGGCTTTCTGGAGGTCTGATCCCCACTTCCCATGCTGTACCCTGCTAGCCCGCACTGACTCACTGGCCTTTTCTTTACAGATTTGGAATACTGATAGTCAGCATGGCTGTTTGCTCTCATTTGTTTTTCCCAAGTTTTATTTCAGTACAGAGTTCCTGTGAATGGCTACGTGAACTAGGAAACTAGGACATAGGTACAACTCTGTGTTCTTTAGTTATGGTGCACTTCAGACTTAGGTACTTGGTAATATACACCAAGTGGCATTTGACAAAAGGTACTGTGCTGTACCTGAATTACTCCAAATGCCATTCCTTTTGATACAGAGGTATCTTTAGGATGTCTTGGGGAGGTAAATTGCTACATGATGTCTAAAACATGACCTAAATGAGAAGAGAAAATGCTTTTCTTTGAAGTTCAGCATGTTGTGATTTGCATGTCTTGAATTCTGCTATATCCAGCTGGTACGTGTTGCAGGGTGAATCCTCACGCTGATGAGGTAAGGCAGAGGTGCACCAAGCCCATTTAGGAACCACAGTCATCATTTGCCCTGGCCATCCTAAGGCCACGTACTACAGAGGAAATAGATTAAATATCATTTATTGTGTGTGAAGCTGTATTGAATTAATCTAAGAAAGTTAGGCACATGGGGCAGCATTGACAATTGCGTCTGAGTTGGTAACCAAGCTGCTGTGGAAGGGATTCAGTTTCAGACAAATTACATGAATCTGTACATGTTAACTTTTAGATTATGTTTAAGTACACAGTAAATATTTTATAATGATATCTTTGCAGTAGTTTGGAAATGTGGTTGATTATAGAGGAGGAGTAGAAGTAGGAGTAGTAGTAATAATAATAATAATACAATTGTTAGCTAGACAGAACATAGAGGCTGTGTGCTGGACTATGGGTTTATGTTAGATAGACTTACAGAGGTTGCAGGTACTATAGATATATCTGTACACATGCATATATGAATATATACAGTGTGAAATAATTGTTACAGTTTTATTAAGTCCCTAGAAGAAATCTGGGTGTATGTGAGCATTCTGTTAGACTTTTTTAATGCTTTTAAAAGATTTCAGAGAGCAATAATGGATTTTTAGCTGCAAAATTAAGACTATGTGGAAATGAAATCATTGCTAGGAAGATGAGCTCCCGATCCTGTGTTAATGAAATAACCATATTTTGATGTAACTTTCTGACCAGGCAGAGATCCTTCTTTATTAAATTCTTGATTATTTTGAAACCAGGACAAAATTAATGTTGTTAAGTGTTTATGAGCCATGTAGACCATTAAATAGATCTGATAATTTCTAAAAGCTGTTAAACCTTTACAATATGCCTTTTTTTCCAGTCTATTGGAAATGCCAAAACTACGAGGAATGACAACAGCAGTCGCTTTGGGAAATACATTGAAATTGGTTTTGATAAGAGGTATCGCATCATTGGTGCTAACATGAGAACTTACCTCTTGGAAAAATCAAGAGTGGTGTTTCAGGTAACACTGATGGAGTCGTCTTATTGTATATTTGTGTGACTATGCTAAAAAAAAAACCAAACAAACTTTTGTTGCTGATATTAGTTATCTCTCCTAAGGGTTTGGTGTAATAGCGTATTTTTAATATGGCACTTGTGGGGAGGGGGGGTGGAGAAGGAAAACCAAGTCAGCTCTTCATTATATGAATTATTTGTAGTTGTAAAATGTGTATTATAAAGGCTGAGTATTTAAACATGAAATACTTTCAGCGCACTACTAGATGATGATCTTGTGCTTACAAAATTTACTTCAGAATTATGGTGTTGGTCATGAGTCATACCCTTCTGAGCTGTCTTTGTCCCTCATTTTAAAATTCCAGCTTTGCCTTGGCAAGAAAGATACTCCCCTTACCAGCTTACTATAAATGCTGAGGCAAATGGTATTAGTTATTTTTGGAAAACGAAGAGCCTTTAAGTGTGATCATTTCACCCACCCATAGAATGCTGAGCTATATTTAATAGTAATCCACAGTTCTGAAAAGTGAAATCATACACTTTTTTTGAAATTAAAATGTCCACATGCTTCTTGCTGGTGAAAATGGATTAAATTAGTCAAGAAGGGGATGGTAGATGCTGATTTATCTTTCCTTCTCCCATGTGGCTTCTATGCTCTTTAAGGTAATGCCAGAGAAAGCATTAAACATAGTAATTCTTTTCTACTCACAGATGTTTCTGGCACTTGTTAAGTTGTGAGAAATAATCAATTCCTTTCTTTTTAAAGGCAGAAGAGGAGAGAAATTACCACATCTTTTACCAACTTTGTGCCTCTGCAGCATTACCTGAGTTTAAAACTCTACGATTAGGTATGAAATTCACATTCATTGTGTTGTGCAATTGTAGGTACAAAGCAGCATCTGTGAGCTTTTTGAGCCATAGAACCAAAAGAATGGCTGGCTTTTAAATTCTAAACTTTTAAACCTTCAAATACTAAAATACATTGAAAATAACTAAAATGGCAGATCTCAGGCTTTGTGTTTTTTAGATAATACTAAAGTAACAGATTGTCTTATGATTGTCTTATTCTGCATGGTCTGATACACTCCAGTTGTAATCACTAGGACTTACTACGGCCTGGATTCCAGAGTAGCTTTCTGGTGGCGAGGGTGAAATTCTCTTCTTTTGGTCCTTTAAAACTTTTTTTCACAGCTCCAGCTACTAGAGAATTTTACCATTTCTGGTATGAGCACCTGAAAAGTTTATTTTGCATCTGCATACTTTCACTTGGGCTGTTACTAACAGTTACTTTGCCACCTCTGCTAACAGGGTGATCACAAAACTGATAAGTGACATTTTTCATTTTTCAAATTAAAATGTTGATAAAGGAAAAGTTTCTCGTTTAATGGGAACTGGCACTTCATACAAGAAAGGCATGATGATGACCTTGGGACAGGCAATCACCTCATTGTTTTCAAAATTCAACATGAATTTCAGTGCTGCTTCTGTATTGTTAAAAGTTAGCTTCATAGTGGGAAAACTGCACAGCCTGTTAGTGCTGATTTCTGAAATACCGTTCTGGTTTTAAAGTGTTTCTCTGCTCTTCTGCACCGTTCTGGCACATTTAGGATTTGCATCTGCTGACACAGGAAAGAAAGGAACTGATGTAATTATAACTAAAGAAGCCATTCAGCAGAGTCATCTTACAGCTTTCTTGAAACCTTAGCAGATCAGAAGAAAAGGAGTCTGTTACTGCAGCTGGAAGCGTGGCTACTGAAGCTGTAGGAATTTACACAGTACCTGGGTACAGTTACTGCTCTCCCAGCGAAGCCTAGTCCTGTCCCCAGAGTCGTATGAAGCTATCAGTTCTCCAGCCACGACTTCTCTGCCAGAACGGTTCGCAGATCATAAGATCACAGATCATAAGACTAAACCAGATGACGAATTGGAAACAAGAAGAAAATGGGCAAAATTGAATTTTTAAAATCCTGATGCCATAATGGCATAATGGTATCTGTCATGTCATTCCAAAGGGCTGCTGCTGTCAGCTCTGCACCTACCACTTGGGTGGCTGGCTCAGACTTGGAGAAGAATTGCTTCCAAAGTGATCGTTCCACAGGTGTGGAAGTCTGAGCCAAGGTTAGGTTGAGCATATGCTTGAGGGCCTATTGTAGGAACCACGTAGCTTAACAAAACTTACTCACACTGTTAAATCTTGAAAAAATCCTTCTCCAGAATAAATAGGTCCTATGAGCCAGAAGGCAAAAATATACTGACGTATTTGAAATCATGGATTCTGCCAAGAGCAACTTAAATCGTTACACAGCTTTACAGATGTGCTGTGAATTTCTGCATCAGTGTATGTATAAGACTTGTTTTTTCTCTTACAGAGAATGCAAATTACTTCCACTATACGAAGCAAGGTGGAAGCCCTGTGATTGATGGTGTTGATGATGCTAAGGAAATGGTAAACACCAGGCAGGCCTGCACTTTGCTAGGTAATTTGTAAAACACAGTCATATCCTAAATCTGATATACTAGCAAGTGTTTTCTACATTGTTTGTGTGTATTTTCTTCTTACTCTGTTGCGTTTAAAAACAGGGGAGTTTGATAAACCTTGGAAATGAGATATTGTTACCACATTAAGAAGGTATTTAAATTGCAGTGGAATCACATTATCTAATGTAGGAGGAACACACATATGAACAGAATCAGTGGATTCCCTTGGTGTGGCATATAATGTTGGAGGTCACTGACAATGCACTTTGAAACAGCAAATTAAATAGTTCATTTTAATGGATTTTTTTGCGTCTGGTTGTAAAATGTTTTTAATAGAAGTGGAGCCAAGCAGTACTGTCAAATGCCAAAGTCTCTGAAAAAAGCACACAGTGGTCACCGATTTTCTCTTCTTAAAATTCTTCAACTGCAGCTCATGGTTCTTCATTTCCCTCTTCATTCAAAGCATTCTATTCATCATTTTTCAGGGATTAGTGATTCCTACCAGATGGGAATTTTTCGAATCCTTGCTGGCATCCTTCACTTGGGCAACGTGGAGTTTGCTTCTCGGGATTCTGACAGCTGCACTGTTCCCGTGAGTAGTAGATGAGCTGAAGGCATGGTTTCTACTCTGGCGGTTCTGCCTTCTGCTTGTTTGCGGGCATCTCTTCTGAAAAAGAGTAACAATATGAAAACGCAAGCAATGTGTTTATTTCTGATTTGTTAGCATTTTCACAGTTCCTTCTGTGTGGGGTTCAACTACTCTCAGTTTAGAAACTTTAGACAGTACTCTCTGTATTATAACAGGGGCTGCCTTAAATTTGTTCCATAAAAAGTCTACCAAGGCAGGCTAGCTTTCAAGTCCCAGGCAGGTGTCTAGATCGTTATGTTCCTACATGAATATGTTCCCTGCCCACAGCAAGTGCTTTGCAGGATGGGGTTTTTTAATGTTAAATGCCAAAGTGGCTTAAATAATTGCAAAGCAAATGCTTCACAAAGTCCTCTGGGGTGTTGAGACATGAGCATAGGATATACAGATATGATTCACGAGACTCAGCTAAGTGTTGTGGTTTTACCAGTCTTTCTTTACCTTTGCGGAGGTCAGCAATGAGGACTGCATAGTCTGATCTGAAAAAACCCACCCTCATTCAGTGAGGACCAAGGCTTCTTACTGAAGTCCGTATTCTGGAGATGAGAAACAAAAAAGATCTGACTTGTGAATCCCAGGAAGAGAAGAGTGCCAAGTGACCGGATTCTCCTTTTGCCTTTCCTTGAATGTCTACTGCTGGGCTACTTCATCTTTCTCTAAAAAGAGTAGCAACAGTTGCAGGTGGTTTTTTTCTGATTTTAACTATCAGTCACTTTGTCACGAATATACAGTAGCAGATGCTGGAGCTGAGACAAGAGGCCCTTCATTGGGCCACAGATGATTAGCGTGCCTGGTCTGACACCTGTCCATGGGATCTAACAGATAGCTGCTGTGAAACCACAGCAAGTCTGGCTCCTTGGTGTATCTTAAAAAGGTTTTCACTACAAAGAAAGTTTCATTTAATGATCACAGGTAGAAAGCTGATGAGCCCCAGGACATGATGAGCCAGCCTGTGTTGTAATGGGTATCTCCAATGCAGGAATCCCACTGAATGAGCTAGTACAAAGCTGCAAGTTCCTGTGCAATCCTATCCTGACTTGGTAAATGTCTAGCAAGCGCCACTGAATATCTGCTCAATGGCATTCGCTACCTGAGCTGTGCTGTTCTCTGACAATAGCTGTGTCATTGCAGAGCTGTGTCGCCATGAAGCGCTGGTGTGGTGATGCAATGGTGGTGCTTCAGGGAGCTCAGCGAAGGGCTCCATGTGAATGAATCAGTTTGTTTAATGTCAGCTTGAGTAACGTTAATGCGACACTCCTTTATGCAGTAGTCATTATTATGTTATTATTCTCTTCTGAGCCAGTTGAAGTGGTATGGCTAAACTGAAAGAAGACACGCTCAGATAACTGGATTTTGGAGGTGTAACAGCACTAGCATGGGACCTGTATGCTGTAAGGACTGGAAGAAGCCCCAGAGAAGTCAGAAGGATGTGGAAATAGGATAAAGCTGATGTACCCTGAAGCTACCGGGCATGTAGTAACAGTCCCCTGTAATCTGTTCTTGTCAAGACGCCTCTTGTCAGCGTGCTGTTGAGCCACTGGGTGCAAAGTGAACGTGATGAGGAAGCAGTGTTAGGAGAGTTCCTTAGGAGGGAAGACCTGTCTGTCCTCCTTGATTTCTAGCTGTCAATTTGCTTTTTAGTCACGAGGTGTAGTATCTTAACTCATTGAGTGGTGAATGCACTGCACGGATTTTTATGCAGAAATCGTATATATCCATCTTGGTGTGCAAGACTTACTAGTTGATTTTACCTGGTTAAACAAAGGCCAATTTTTCCCTGGTACAGTCCAATTTGAGAGTTGGAGAACATCATTTGTGTGCTCTAAGCTCTTAATGTTTGTCTCCAGAATTCTCTGAGCACGTACTGTGTTAAATGCTGAGAGCAGAGCACTAAAGCCCTTCCGTACTTCTTTGTTCTTGGCTTGGGCTGCAGTGCCCCATTGCCCGTCACTCCCTGCCGTGGATGTGTATGAGCAGACGAGAGCACCACTCAGGAGCTGTAGTCCACTCTGTCCCCAGCACACAGCTGATGTCCTGTCCTCTGCATTTATCTAGCTTCCTCACTCAGAACTGAGACAGTTATAAGAATGCAAAATATCAAGTCCATCCCTGGGAAGCAAGGTGATTCATTTTTGGGAGGGTTGCAGGTTTCATGTGTGTGGCTTTTTGGTGAACACAAGTATAGTAAAATGCCTTTAGAGAAACTGTGATTCACTAATTTATTTCAGCAATGTGAATGTGAGAAGTGGGTAGGGAACTTGTTACGTTTGTAATGAGGAAGACCTGAAGAAGCTGCTGTTGCTGTTTATTGTTGGATCACTGCAGGCAGTTCTGATTGCATGATTGGATGTGTGCTATTGGTAATACTGTTTCAAGACCTAATGAGATTGTTTTTATTAGCCCAAGCATGAACCCCTCACCATCTTCTGCGACCTCATGGGGGTGGAGTACGACGAGATGGCCCACTGGCTTTGCCATAGGAAGCTCGCAACTGCCACTGAAACCTACATCAAGCCAATTTCTAAACTTCATGCCATCAATGCCAGAGATGCACTTGCCAAACATATCTACGCTAATCTCTTTAACTGGATAGTAGATCATGTGAACAAAGCCCTTCACGCTACTGTAAAACAGCATTCTTTCATTGGAGTGTTAGACATTTATGGGTGAGTCTTTTTGTCAGAGATATGACACCTCTTGCATAACTATCTGATTGCAAAGCATCTTTGTCTTTTATGTAGCGCTGCATGGATTACACAAAACCCCCAAACCCTACCAGCTGCTTATTTCAGCTGAAGGAAGTAGGTGTTTAGTTTTGACATGCTATCTAAGATCTTTGTCTTGACTCTCAGGTTTGACATTTATAGTGGGATTTCAGATTTTTGCTGCTGGTAGTTCCTTTATGTATTGCATATGGGAAAGTTACAAGGGAATTGTCATCTCACGGCTCCTCCAGGGTGTCACTTCTAGAGAGGACAGAGATAACTAACATGCTCTCCAGCAGCATCAGTCCCTTCCCAGTGTTACTCATCCCTGTCCAAAGAGGGAGCATCGCTGAATTGCCCGCACACTCCAATTTGCGATTTCCTTGTGTGCTTCATTGCTTCATTGTGGTTAGTTGTGCCTGGAATAGTACAATGCATTTAACTGGAGGGAAAGAATGTAAAATTATGGGGTCATTTAATCTGGGGGTTTTTGCTGCACTAGTGATTTTGAGTATCTGCATATTTTAGATTTGAGACGTTTGAAATCAACAGCTTTGAACAGTTCTGTATCAACTATGCCAATGAAAAACTGCAGCAACAGTTCAATATGGTAAGTAGGAAATGACTGGCATTTCCTCTTCCCTTTCCCCTCACCCAAGTTCATTCTGCTAATTGGGTCCCCAGCGGTTACGATGAATTCCTTCAGTCTATTAACCAGCTGTCCTGGCTGTGGGGGAGGGGGAGAGATTGGCTATCTCCTAGAAATAGATTTTATGACTAAGGGCTGCTCGGGGACTGTTTGAAATTCCGATCACAGTAACACTTGTAAGACAGAAGCAGGGCCTGGCAATTAAGACCCCGAGATTGCCTGTCAATGAGAGCACAGTGTGGATGAAGTTGGCGGTAGCGGTGTCTCCATAACCTCCAGCGAGAGCCTGCGCACGGGCAGCGAGGAGCGGGGCTTCACTGCTGCAAACCTGCCGCCCGCGCTTTCTCTCCTGGCATCATTTTTTGAGGGATTTCAGCCGCATCCTGAAGTTGATGACTGATGCGTGGCAGGAGGTGCCTCTTCCCCCTCCTCCAGAGACATCACGATGTTCTCCCTCTTCAGCCTTAGTGACGTTTGTAATTACATGTCTTACCTACATAATGATGAGGCGAGTTATTTATGCCGGGCCCGTTGCTAGGCTGTGCTGCAGTGCAGGAACGGCTTTGCAGCGTCTGGGTGAGCACAGTGCCCTGGCAGTGCGTGCTGGCCGTTCGCCCCGCGGCAGGGATGCATGCCGGCCAGCCAGCCGGCCTCCAGCCCCCGCGTGCCCTCTCCCTGCCGCTCGGGACACAGCCGCCTTTGGCTCCCTAAGTGGGATGTCATAACTGCCAAGCGCAAGGTATTTCGGAGTTCTCTCAGCTCCACAGCAAAGACCTAGTCTGTAAGGGCTGTAAGGGTTTGCTGCTTTGCTAAAGGTCCCTGGGTTCCCTTCCTTCTCACGCTGTTGCTGTAAGTGCTCATCTAGTGAAGGATGGGGCACAGCGGGGCTTCGGTGCGGGTGCCCCGCCAAGCTACGCAACCCCACACCGGTGGATGTGGACCCGTTGGGCTGCCGTGGAGGTACACAGAGTGGAAATTTCTTTAAGTGAAAGCCCAGTGTGTGGTGGCAGCCAGCAAGCCCTCACGTGCTGCTCAGGGATGGCCTGGCCGCCACTGGTGCCTCAGCAGCCTGCCCGCCGGCCCGGCCACCCGCCGTCCGTGAGGAAAATGAGCTCTGAAGACATCTTTCACCACATAATTGCTAATTCCTTTACAGTGAAGAAATGGTTTTATGTTTTATTCCAGGACTTAGGTTGGATACGACTCACCAGCAAAAGGCTGCCGTTGGCTCTCCTGTCAGGAATTAACTCGGCGTGTAACGCCAGCCGTTAAGCGGCGGGGTGGGAATGGCTCCCGCGGGTGCCGTTAAGGAGTGCTGCTTTGGAAAGGATGACGTTAAGCTAATGAAATAAAAGGGATAAACCACTTTGTCAGGGCAGTTGTGTGCTGCCTGGCAGAGCATGGCAGCAAGCTGCAGGGAGGCGTTTGTGTGTTGAGCCCAGGCGTGGCGGGGGCTGGCCCCGGGGATCCGGGTGCTTGTGGCGGCCCCCAGCCCTGCCCACAGTGCTCCGAGTTCGGGTCTGCTGCTGGAGCAGTTACTATGCATTAAAATGTAAATGGGAGATAAAACATCATTTAAAATAACTGGAGTCAGCAGTCTTTTTCAAAGAGCGCTTCTGCTATTAAGGCCACAGTTTGCCTGTTTAATATCTTATTATCTTTTTTGCCTCTAGTTTTAATTCATCTCCTATGCACATTTCATGAAAGCTGTGCAGGTTTTTAGTGATAACATTTTTGAGTAAATGTACAATTGTTACAGATCTTTGTACCAGATAAATCTTCCACAGAATTTTGCTTGAAGGATTTCTTGTGCTAGACTCCTAGAGTCATTCTTGCAGGTTTTTGCTGAAGAATAAATTTTAATGTAGTGCGTCATCCCAGAAAAAAAATCAGCAGCCATTTAAGAGAAAATGGAGCTCTGTTCTTGTACAAGGAAACACAAAAGTATTTATAGTGAAGTTTTACTTGAAATAGAGCAGTATTCTTAACTTCAAAATCATAAATGCATGGCATGTCCCACTTCGTAAGTTGCTGTTCCTGAACTTGAGGCTTTTTCTGGGTTTTGTGTTGGGTTTTTTTGAGGTAAAAGAGCTTACAGTAATTGTGGGACAATATAGTAAAAAGATAGGGAAAAACAGACGTTATTTGCAGAGAATATGGACAAGTGCTTTAATTTAGTCTGTTTGGTTTAGGCCAGGAAAATTAGTTAATTTATTTTTCATACTTTTTTTCTTTTACTTGTTAAAGGGTTTATTCAGTTGAACTAGTGTGTCACTTGACAGCCTGGATTTATGTGCCAGGCTGATTTCAAGTGAGAGTTGGCTGTATTCTGCATTTTACTTCACAGAAAACTGTGTTCTTTTTGCCCTGTAGCATGTCTTTAAACTGGAACAGGAAGAATATATGAAGGAACAAATACCATGGACCTTGATTGATTTCTACGACAATCAGCCTTGCATCAACCTCATAGAGGCCAAAATGGGAATTCTGGATCTGCTGGATGAGGAGTGCAAGGTGTGTGTTCAAGGGCTTTCATAGAGAAAGAGGTCACCAGCCATCCTGCTTCTGGGGCCTCACAGGGAAAAGTCACCTGCATACAGCCATCCCTTTGACACTCTGCTGTTGAAAGGATTTGGAAAACATACAAACAAAATTGGCAATTATGGGAAGAGAAACAATGGGTTTAGTCATGATTTCCACGCACCCACCCCCCATCATATATCTGTGTCTGTTCCTGGGTCTCTGATCAGCCTTTGCTTTGACTCTGGGAACTTTTTGTTTCCCCAAGTATAGCAAGTGCAGGCTTTGGTCCTGTCAGATTTTTCCAAATTGCCTCTCACTTGGTGTCTCACCTTTTGTCTTAGTTTAATTTATGCCAAACCATGTACAGGGGGCGGCGTGTTGCTTCTACTTCACTGGAAACTCAGCCTGGGGTTCTTGTGTATCACAAAGCACCACGAGAAATCTTTAATGAGAGTGGATGAGTTCTGACCCGCTGAGATGCTGCTCAGTCAGATAACGTAGCTCTTGGATCCCTGCCTTCAGGTGTGTGACAGTGGAAGCATTATTAGTGTCATGTGTGTCACACAGCAGCTATACCTGCTGCTGGGCTGCGCCCGGTCCAGGGTGTTAGACAGTGCATAGCTGGTTACTGGCTTCCTTGCCCATGGCAGTGCTGGAAATCTGAGGAGCTGGAGATTGAAAGCAAACCACAAAGTGTTGTCCCCTGTCGTCTTAGTTTCTTTTACTCCTGAAAAATTTGCAAGACATTTCAATGGCTGTGTCTTCTCTTTTGTAGATGCCAAAAGGCTCAGATGACACTTGGGCCCAAAAACTATACAATACTCATTTGAATAAATGTGCCCTCTTTGAAAAACCACGTTTGTCAAATAAGGCTTTTATCATCAAGCACTTTGCTGACAAGGTAAGGACTTTTCCTCCGCTACTTATTTCCGTGGCTTGTGTTGCTGAGCGTGTGCACGGGAGGGGATCCTGGGGTGGGCAGCTGTTGCAGGCAGGGGCTGGGCAGCAGCATCCCTGGCTCTACTCGTCTTCTTGCAAAATTTGTGCCTGCCTGTGCACCCTACCAGGAGAAGAAAGTTGATCTGGCAGCAGTGCAGAGCAGAGGCACAATCAAGAGCTCCTGACACATGCTTTAAACACTAACCATCCTTTTTCAAAACTAACAGCCTAGTGTATTTGCAATTCACAGCACAGTTATGCCATGGAAATACACAAAATAGAAAATCATTATCTCACTGCAGTTTTAGCGATGAGCGACAACAAAAGGATGTTGGTTTTGCTGCCATCTGAATGTGCAAGCAGGAGAGAGGGTAACACACCCTTCCCCTGACTGCTGCAGCTGCGTGTGCAGCTCTTACCCTCCTCTCCGCGGGCAGTGAGCAGCGGGTTCTGAGAAGCTGGGTGAGGGGTATTTCAGTGGAGTCCATGTGTTGTTCAGCTGCCACGATACATCAGCAAACTGAGCAACTCCTCGGGTTCAAATAAAATAAAAAAATTAAAAATCCTGTTTTAAGATAATTGTCTTGTTAAACAAAGGAGCTGCCTCAGAATACTGTCATTTTTGCTGAAAAAAGTTCGGAGAAGCTCTGTGATTCTTGCCAGCAGGTCTGTAGGTGCTGGTGGCGGGGGTTGGAGGCCTTTATTTGCCTCCGTTTCTCCCAGGTTCTTGAATTTACGTGTAGAAGAGGGGTCCTGTTCTTGTTGTGTCTAGTGTTACCTTAATGAAAGCAGCAAGGACACCTCTGTAACTGTTCAGATTCATGAGTTCTGTTTTATTTGGTGGATGAGAGAACAAAAAGGATTTAATTAATATTTCACGCACTGTCCATCACGCTAAACTTCAATACTTGACCACAAGGCTTTCCTGTGCCTTAGCTGGGCAGCGAGGGCTAAGGAACGCCCAAAGTCACTCCAAGCAGGTGTTGGCTCATCTCTCCGCTCTGATGCACTGCCTGTGCTAAGCATTTTGTGCTTTTCTGTGTGCTTACGTGAATGCACCCAGGCATCTTGAAGGGAAAAACAGAGCTGTAGCTGGCAGGTTAGTGACTTCAGTGCCTTGACATCTTCTCTGGGAGAAGGCAAGAGATTCTGCTGCCCTCTCGTGGCTTTGGCCCACGCGGTAAGAACGTCAGTGGTACCCACGGTGATGTTCCGAGGGGGCTTTCAGCCCTGGAGAGATCTGGGGGAGATCCTCAACCTTCTTCCCCCCCCCAGGAATTTTTTGCAGTCTTGCAAGAGGGGCTGCTGATGGTTGTCAGTCTGTCTGCTGTGAAAGCACAAATCTGCTGTAAGGGTCTGCTCTTGTATTTTATAGTCTGCGCTTCTCCTGGTACAAGATTGGAGAGTTAGCATGAGACACTTCATGAGAATTAGCATACTTTTGACAATAGTTTTGGGGTTTTGTTCAGCCTTGAATTAGGACAATGAAATAAATACTAGGGTTTTGTCTGATTCTCTGGTTGTTTCTTGGTCCAGGAGCCTCTGTGGCCCTATGATAGGGGATTGTTATGTATTATCACAACATTCAGACTTTTTATTGCTTCTGGTAAAAATAGTCTTTCTGAGTACAAATGAGGCATTTTCAGAATAAGCTGCAGGCAGATCTATTATTGCCTCTCAGCTAATGAGATGAGATTTTGTTCTCAGTTGCATCTGGATTTCACACAATTTTGCAGCCCTGATAACTTCAGTGAAGGAGATGCTCGACACACATTTTGATTCTTCACCTTTACGGTAACCATTCAGTCATGCTGTCTTCCCACAAGCATCTCTCAGCAGTGAACTATATCTGGTATAATGCAATAACAGTATTCATCTCTATATGTTTTAACGGTTTATGTTTTACCAGAAAGCACTCTCCTTGAGGAAAATCTGTGTTTATAAAAGATGGACTTCGGAGCTGATATTTTCAACATCCACAAGAATTACCTGTTTTAAATCTGAATGTTACAGCTGCTGAATTCTATGCAAAATATTAAATATTTTAGTACTTACTTTTGTGAAATGATGGTTTTCAGGTGGAATATCAATGTGAAGGCTTTTTGGAAAAGAATAAAGACACAGTTTATGAAGAACAGATTAAGGTCCTAAAATCAAGTAAGGTTAGTATAAGGATGTTTTTCTCTTCTTTTGCAGTTATGAATCATTGACTTAAGTGTCATATAAAGTTTCTTATAAACACAGGAAATATTTCTCCCTTAGCATCAGATCCACTGAAATTGAATATAGTTTGTGTTTTACTTGGCTATCTGTATTAATTTAGAATGTCCTGTAGCCTAATTTTGGTCCATGTAAGATCAGCCTATATTTAGCGACTGATTTCACTGTTTGTGTTTTTTGGATTGTGTGGTTGGGTTTTTTTTTTGATTGGTTTGGGGTTTTTGGGTGGGGTTTTGTTTGTTGGTTTTTTTTTTTTACTTTCCGCAAAACTTAGCTGTATTTTCTGCAAAGGCATCAAGGAGTTCTAATATACTACAGTAGTATAAGAAGGGTTAAGAGTTAAGCCCTTAATTTTGTAATCTGAAAACAGAAGCTCTTTGCTAATGGCCTGACAATTAAACAGAAAATTTCTGGAGGAGAGACAAGTTTTGTTTCAGAAGCAAACTGAGGGAGGAATGAAATGTGTAGACCCTCATGACACAAACCAGAATTTACAGAGACTTGCTGTCTTGATATCTATGAAGGAAAGAAAACGTCTGAATTGAAAAATACTGCATGAAGGAGTATTATAGAACAGGCCTTCAGTGGCATCATCTGCTTTTTTTAATGGCAAAAATGCTAGTTGTGCTCTTCTGAAATGTAAAGGCAATTAACTTGACATTGTGCTGTGATGGCTGTTGGGAATTTGCTAGCGCTGATGGCCCAGGAAGCTGGGTATCAAGGACAGGCTATTTAAAATCATGCTAGAAAACCAACATTTTTCTCTTCTGTTTCTATTCTGAGCAGGTATGTGAAGCTAAATGATTAAAACATGTGATATAAGGAAAAACCACAGCAGGCTCTTCAGTGAGAGAAGTGGTTTGCGTGAAGTCAGTTGTCGCAGTGTGGGAGGCAGGGGCATCCCTGGGGCACTGGCAGGGACCAGCCGCCTGTAGCTCTGGCTGTGCCGCGGTGTGGCAGTGTGCTGTGCAGGGCGAGGGGCAAGGGGCTCCAGGGGATGTGGTCCAGTGAGTAAGGGACAGTGGGGATGTAGCTGCAATTAGAGCGTAACGGCTTGGGCAAGCTCAGCAGGTTGAGTCAATTCAGTATAAACACTAAGAAACAACAAGGTTTTCCCTAATGGTAAATTTAACTAAACCCAGTGTTTTAAAAAAAGACAAAAATCAACCGTGAAGAACATAGATTTTCAAAAGAAGAGTGTTTAATTTTTACTTTTCAGCAGGCTCTCTTTATTTGTAATTGTGGTGGGATTGCATTTCTGATTTTTTTTTTATTGTTGTTGCTGTTTTCTGCGTTTGCTGTGCACATTCAACAGAAGGTAATTCTAAATTGAATGCATCATCTGTCATCCTGCCCATGCTCACTCTCACATACAGCTCGAATGCTTCTTTGCTCTCCAAAGTGCATGACACAGACTGCTCTTGGCAGGCACCGTAGTGTTTAGCTATTTATTTTGGCCTTCTCTATAAATCCACCCCCAGGACCTCTTTCAACTAGTTCAGTTTCCATGCATGTGTCATGAAAGCAATACAACAGTCCTCAGCTTTTATGCTTGTTACTGGCGTGTTGTTGAAATCTTCTGTTGTGGCTCTGTACTGAAAGAAACGATCTGTAAGGTTGTTAGCAGCATGTGTGTTAAGTCTGAAAAAATTACAGGGGAAGAATGCTTGCTTGCCTGTTTTCTACCACGTGAATTACCTGCCCTTTGATCAGTGTTTTCCCTTTCTTGGAACACTCCTACTCTTCTGCAAAACAAGGAAAATGGATAAGATACTAAAAACCAAAATCAAATGAAAACCTGAAGGCCCCAACAGTGGCTCATCTCAGCAACGCTGTCCTGTTGCGGGCCTGTGCTGCAGAAGGCCCTGCATTGCTCCTTTCTTCTGCATGCAGGAACTGGGGGCCGCGTCTATGAAAGTGGTGCCTTTGAAATGCACCACAGGCAGATTTTCCCAGGGTTGGAAAAAGGGAATAAGGCTTAAAGAACTCATCCATCTGCAACTGAGACACTGGGGACCCCCTTCCCACCCCCACCCCAGCTGTGTGAGAGCATCAGGAGTTTCAAACAAAGCATATTGCATTCAGATAAGTTTCTGTGTGGGATGGAAAGGCTTGGCTCTCTAGCTCAGATGCCTGGGCATAGTGACTTGCTCTGTCTGACCGCGCGCAGCTGAGCAAGGTGGTGGTGGCCCAGTCATCCTCAACTCTTTGTTGAGTCAGTGGAAGGAGGCGGAGTAAGCTACCCTCTGGAAATGCCATTCTTCCACCAGCTACAGAGGAAATCTAAGGTCATCATGCTCCTAATCCAGCAGACTCAAGTGAGATAAAGCTAAGCTGTGATACTCCTTTTTTTAGTTCAGGAATTTAGGATACCTTTGTAGCATTCGTAGTCATTATATTATGCTAGAGTGCTGTGCTGGATGCTACTGAGGAACGTTTGATGCCTTCTGCTAGCCCATCTGGCACAACCACAGAGCACAAGCACCATTTTGTTGCACAGCATGTTTCATTGATATTGTGCATGCTCACCAAGTTTTATAAGGCAAACCCAATTTTTTTATTTTTTAGGTTGTACTTAGCTCAAGCACTTTCTAGTACTGAAAATTGAATGCTCCTATCTCTTGGGAGAAAATGCACAGATGCTAGATAAAAGATTATTCAATGACAGGTAGAGAAGTTCAGATTTTCTTACTCTTATAATGCTTCTAAAGTGCTGTAGTTGTCAGTGGAAAGACCTGGTGGTGTTATTTTTAGTTACAAGTTACTTCAAAGCAGCTATTATATATGGGTGTATTTTGTAGCCATTAGAGAAAGGGAACTGGAAGCCCTGTGTGATATTTGAAAAGATGTTCTAGGTTTTTCCTCCACTCCCACTGACCTGAGAGTAGATCTTCAGTCAGATAAATTTGGCTAATGTTTTTTTTTTAAGTTGGTGGTTCCTCTTTTAAGTTGATTATTTCAATTTAGAGCGATAAAGCAGGAATATACTTTGTTGCCTGGCTGGGTTATTCAGTGTCCTAGATATTTCTCAACCACAAAGATGTCTGATGCACCACTGGAATGTGAAAGGACCTTATTGTTTCTTTCTTAGATCAGCGCAGCCGTATATAATTGCAATTGGTACTTATGAAACTGCTGTCAGTATCTTAACAGTCTCACATGGAAGCTATTGCTGGCTCTATGAAGAAAAACTCAAATCAGAATTTTATCTTCAGAAGGAGACTCACTGATCAAACTCACAGAATTTTTAGTATTAAATCATGGCCCTCTCACTATACTACTAGCTTGAATGCTTTTTGCATTGTCCCCATGTAGAGTTTGGCAAAACCACAGTGCTTACAAAAACTGAGCCTGGGTTCTACCTACCTTAAGCACAAATGGGGGCAATCACTTGCTGGATTCTTACTCTCTATATTTTTTCTGCTGTTATACCAGTTTAAGCTGCTACCAGAGTTATTCCAGGACGAGGAGAAGGTCCTCAGTCCCACATCAGCAACCCCTTCAGGGCGCGTGCCTTTGTCTCGAACGGCTGTAAAACCAGCCAAGGCCAGGCCAGGCCAAGCCAGCAAGGAGCATAAGAAAACTGTGGGACATCAGGTGAGTTTGAAGATGCAACTCTATTAAATAACGTCTCCCTCTGCCTCCCTCTGTCTCATAGGTCTCAAGGTGTGCTGGTGCTTCTTGGGATGCTCTGTGATTTTGAGACAGGTGCAGCTGATTATGGCTTACAGTTTGGAGCAAGTATACTCTAATTACTAATACATTTTGGGCCACAGTTTCAGGGAGCTCAGTTCTTACTGTGGTGCCAAAACCAAAACTCATGTTTTTTAAAATAGAATTAACATGCTGGATGCTGTGAAGCTTCAAAAATCTTACACTGGGTCTTTTTGATCATGTGGCACATCGTCTGACTCAAATAAAAAGTGGGAGTTCAGTCAACTGGGAAACTTCGTTCCAGTTATCAATGGGCTAAACATAAAATATCCACACGTATGTGCCAGAATTAAATTAGAACTGTGCAGATCAGTATGGCTGGAGAACTCACTTCTTTGTTACTTCTCACTCCACAGAGAAATAACAGATGTTTTCTCAAGATGGTTATGTCCCCAGTCCGTGCTTTATATATGACGGACTGTCCCTCAGACAGTATGCAGCAGCCAAGGGGAACTTTTTTGGCAGATTAGTACCTGGTTTTTATTTACTTGCCAGCCTGTACCACTTTGGTAGTGAGCAGTGGCATTCTTCTTTTGCCTGGGGCTTGCACCAGGGCTGTCCACTTCTGTGTCAATAACTCTTTGTGTTACTGTAGGAGAGCCTGGAATACAAATTAGCTCTCAGAGGGCATCAGTTCTTTGTATCGAGGTCCCCTGCCAGTTCCTGAAGATGAACCAACCACAACTCTTGGGTGCTCAGAGTTTTAATAAAATCACAAAAAAATGCCTTGGCTTTGTCCACTGCCTTGGGTGGTTGTTAATTCCCTAACAAAGATGTTAGCACAGTGTCTGTGCAGTGTCATGAGCTAGTCACACTGCTAAGTGAGAATCAGGGAATTCAGAGAATGTTTGGTTTGGAGTTTCATAATTTCTCTATAACCTTCCTGAAGCAAATCATGTCAGGCTGCGGGTGGGAATGGGAATAGTTATTCATGCTACTGTACAGAATGCAAATCTGGTTGGCACGTGTTTGTGGTACAGGCTGCAAATTCCAGTCTTCTGCAATCGATGCATGAAAACCCCTGCCCAGTTATCTTTTTAATTTGAGCTTCATCTCTGATTTTGCAAACAGACTGTATCCTGGGGCTGGCAGTTTTGTTGTCAGACTGAATCTATGAGTTGAAGTGTTAGGGGTACTCCCATACTACTACTATAAATCAACCATGTATATTAATTTATAAATTTTGAAGACAGCTAATACAAAAGTGATCTTTATCGTATTCTGTGTAGAAATAGAGGTTGGCTTAGAATCATGAGTTCAACAGAAAGAGGGAAATCCATACTAAGACTTTTAAAACATGTTTTCAATCATGTTTTTGTAGTTTTATCTATTAGGGTATTCTGTGCTTAGAAGAATATACTGCAGTACATTACGTATTTGTGGTCCTGATACTTCTTTGAAAGTCGAGCTCCTAAAACTCTCAGATACTGGCTCTTTTCAGTAGATCTGACGTGTAGCTCTGGGATCAGTGGAGCTGAAGAAACTAATACTTTTTTTTTTTCCCCTCTGTTGATTTTAAATTTGATTTAAAATTTATTTAAAATAATGTGACTATTCAATAATATGCCATGAGATTTTGTCATGAAGAGATGGATTAGACAAAGATCGGGGTACATGATACAGTCAGAAGCTGAAAATAACTCGTCTATCCCATGTTTTTGTAACTTGTCACAGCTTTGCTCCTGTAAAGACTGTCTCACTATAATGTAATTCACCCAAAGATGATATCTGAAATGAAATGAAAATCTATTACCATAACAAAAACAAGCTGGTGTTTATTACTGAAAGGATTATTGCAAATAAGAAAATATCCTTAGGTCCACTTCCTGAGGTTATGTCAAACATGACTGAGCTTATTGAGGCTATTCCCTGATGGTTTTCCGTTTTTTCTTTTTCAAAAAGTTTCGAAACTCTCTTCATCTGCTGATGGAAACCCTGAACGCTACAACTCCACACTACGTGCGCTGTATTAAGCCTAACGACTTCAAGTTTCCATTCACGTAAGGTGGTTCACGTAGGTTTGTGTAGCCTGTGCATGGCAGGGGATTGCCCAAAGCCTCGCGGACTGAGGTTCTGCTAAACCGTGCTCACACAGGGGTGGTGGGTCTCCTTTCTCTTGTTAAGAACCCACTGTGTATGTGTACATGGTACAGCAGTGGCTGTTTTGGGATGAACAGAAGGAGAAATACTTCCTGATGCATTTTTTTTCTTTTTTAATGGTAATATATGAGGAAAATTACTAGCATTTTAATTGCTGGCTGTTTTAAATGTGACTGGCAGTTTGCACTGCCTGAGTTCATTTGACATTTGCTGGAATTTGCTTTTGCAGATTCCAGTGTCATTCTTTATCTTTTTTTTTTTTTTTTTTTCATGTATGAACTCACTTAGAGCCTTTCTCAGAAGTCTGCTTAAAATCCGGGCACACAAAGGCTCCCATGGCTGTTGGGCAGGCCAGCGGGAGGCAGGACAGGATAAGCAGCTTGCAGCAGCCGACGGGCTCAGGCAGTTCCCTGGTCAGGCTGTCCTCTGTTAGCGCTGAGTTGCAGAAGCACTAGCGGGACTTGTTAACTACATCCCACCCCTGCTGCCTCTCTGTGCCACGTCTGTCCTGGGTGTGCACAGGGCCAGAGGTCCCATGTAATACAGAAGTAGCCCCACACCCACAGGCTGTTTTTATTCCTATGTAGATTTGATGAAAAGCGGGCAGTGCAGCAGCTGAGAGCTTGTGGTGTCCTGGAGACCATCCGAATCAGTGCAGCTGGCTTCCCCTCCAGGTGTGTTTGCCACTTTTTAGATTGCTTTCAGCTGCAGATCTTCTTTTTAAGAGAATTACTCATTGTTGGGACTGACACTGTCTCTGTTTTTGGGACAGGTGGACGTACCAAGAGTTCTTCAGCCGTTACCGTGTTCTGATGAAGCAGAGAGATGTCCTTAGTGACCGAAAGCAGACGTGTAAAAATGTCCTGGAGAAGCTGATTCTGGTACCAGACTTAGTGCTGAGAGCATTTGGAATCTGAAGGAGTAAAGATAGCATTGCTTACCCCTCATCGCCACGCTGTTGTAGCACTTCTACAGAGTACTGAACTGCCGATATTGGCGCAGGAACTGTAGAATTTCCCAGTGTATCACAGGAAAGGAAGACAGTGATTTTTTTTAAGTGTGGGTGGGTTGAGGGTGAGCCTTACCTTGCTTAACGGCAAGATGCATTAACCACAGCTGAAGGAAGGTATAGTTATCTGGAGGTTTTCTAATGTGGAGGTGTTTCTGTCTGTGTACGTGTTTGTGCCTTTCTCACCGCTCCTCAGCTCCTGCGCTGAAGTCAACCTTTTTCACTCCTTTCATCCTCGTGACATTGTCTCCCTGCTTAGCGCTGTGGCTGTCCCCGTGCCTCGGCAGCCTCTTGCTTTACCTTCTACATCCAGTTGCAGCCCTATTCCCAGGCTATGCCATCCACACCCCTGGTTTTGCACCTGCACTGATGGGTTTCTTGGGTTTTCTTAAGAACTGGTGAACCGCAGGCAACAGGCAGGCTCCAAAGAGACAGTGCCGGCCAGTTCTTAGTGGAAGGTGGCTAGTTGAGACCTATTCAGAAGTGTCAGGAACAGAAAAAGACCAAGGATACTGGTTTGGGTTTTTTTTAAAAAAAACTTAAAAAAATTACTGAGGATACAAAAGCAAGAACGCTTACCTTGCTGTGGTGCAATGCCAATGTTAGGACGTTTATGGAAACAAATAAATACTGTGCAGGCAGGTTGGGACTCAGCTTTTTAAATTCTGTGTCATTGGGTGGACAACGAAAATCTTTTGGTTTATATGCATGTGTCTGCATTTATAGTGTTAATGTATAGTGTTAAATGTGTCCTAAGCTGTAGCTCTTTGACTGCAGTTCCTTTTAACTTAACATCAAACAATCAACAAAATCAGTTTTATTCAGTGTACCTTTGTATATTCTCAGGTTTTCCCTCCCAGGAGTACTATAGCCTATAGTGACAGAATATTCCTCTCTTTCTGGTTTAGTTCTGAAATTTCAGATGTGTCTGAGCAGCACCAAGATGCTTTGTTCTGCCTTAGTAAATGCAGTAAATGATGTGTACATGGTTGAATCCCCAGTGGGTTGGTTTGTGCTGTGTAATACGTTTTAAGATGGACCATTCAGAGGGGTTATCTCCAATTTAAACAGGACATTGTACATGTGTGTTGCCTGTATTTGCTTTCATCCTCTTTGTCACCTCCCGTAGCCTTCCGCGTCTGTTATAATCTTCGTGGCATTCTTGTCTAAGCAAAAATCGCACAGTACTTCTTTAGGCCGTGCTTGTGGCCTTGTATTAATTTGTTAACAGAATCATACAGAGAAAATACACTCCTCCACTACTTAAATGAAGTCTAGGTGTACTTGGAAATATTATACACATAATTTTGCCTCTTTACTAACTGTGCTTTCATTTAGCCCTTAATGCCTTTTTTTAATGCACTAACATTTAATGCTGTAACTGATCCTCTTTTTACCTCTGAAAATAGGACAAGGATAAGTACCAGTTTGGTAAGACAAAAATATTTTTCCGGGCTGGTCAAGTAGCCTATCTGGAAAAAATAAGGGCAGATAAGTTGAGAGCTGCCTGTATCCGTATCCAAAAGACGATCCGAGGCTGGCTGATGCGAAAGAAGTACGTGCGTATGAGGAAGGCTGCCATCACCATTCAGAGACATGTCAGAGGGTACCAAGCACGCTGGTAAGCAATGCTCATGGGAAAACCCACACTAGCCTCAATTGAGATCCCTTTAAATAGGACATTTAAATGTGAAACATTTGTTCTCTCCTTCCTCTACTGGCTGAGAGGAAATGATTTTCCAGGGAAATGAAGGAAATTGAATATAATGAGTATGTCTGTCCTGTCTGGTTTTGACCTTCCTGAGAGGACAGTAGCACCCTGGCTGTGTGATACTTAGAACAGTACGTCATTAGTGGGAGCAGCGTACAAGTAGTACTAGGAGGTATGTTGCAGGTGAGGTAAAGCAGAACTCTCGGCTGAGTCCTTATTGCCCAGTTTCCATGTGCCCTCCCAGCTGGGTCTGTCTGTCCTGCTGGAGAAGCCATTCCTCAGCCAGGGTGCAGCTGTGAGGGGAGATACATCAGAGTCATTTGTTTGGATTGACTTCTGAGGGGTGGCCATGGATGGGTCTGAGAAAAGGGTAGGAGTATGGATGGTATTCAAAGACAAGGTGGTTATAAAGACTGTAAGGATCAACCTTTGGAAACAGGCTTATGTCAAGATGCTGTGTAATTGTCTTGCTGAGAAGACCAAACACAGGTGAATGTTTTCTACAGGTTGAGGTTAGAAGAGGAGGTCTGGAAGGTGGCATAGTGGAAATAGCTTTAAAGCTGGAGAAAAACCGATGAGAAGTTAAGCGGAGTGTATTTGCTCAGTTCTACAGCACAGTTCTCAGAGGAAGTGAAAACATTTCTCTGTAAAACCTTGCAAGGTTTCTGATAATTTGTCATTCTGTGTACTACCATAAGGTAGAATAGCAAGTAAATATGCTGTATCACTGGCAGCGTTAGGAAGAAACGGAAGTAGAAAGTCTAGCTCTTGAGAAAGAGAGTAATGTTATAGGATGTGAAAAAAAAATAGCATTCAAGCACTGGAAAACATAATTACAGGTAATCTTTTTCCTGCTTAGCTATGCCAAGTTCTTGAGGAGAACACGGGCTGCCATCACCATTCAGAAGTTCCAGCGCATGTATGTGGTCCGCAAAAGATACCAATGCATGCGAGCTGCTACTATTGCTCTTCAGGCTCTCTTAAGGGGTTACATGGCCAGGAACAAGTACCAAATGGTAAGGAGTCATGTTTTACTTCTTCACTCTAGCTTTATTACCACATACATTCAGGATGAAGCTGCTCTGTGGTATTCCCTTGGGAATCAGAACTGTTTCTGTGCGTGCTGTTACTCATAACACACAAACAAAATAACACAGCACGGATTGAGGGACTGAGGGACAGCACCTGGAAATTAAAAAGATCTGATACTGCAATCAGTGAACTTGTCATTTTAGAGATACTCACATTGTCATCTAATATGGATGTACCTAGACTTTCAGTGCAGTCAGTGGAGAGTCTGACCGATTTTCAGCATTTCTTACTTTTTCATTTGTTACATATAATGTTTAGGCACTTACAATAAATACTGAAAATGGCCTTGTGTGAATGTGCCTCCGTGAGTCCAAATCAGCATTGCTCACATCAATATACATCTGTGATGTGCTGTTCCTATTCCATCCCTAATTTCAGTGATTCTGAAATGGCTGATGGAATGTACTGACGATTAATGTTAGCAAAGAGATACCCACAGAAACAGGAGGTTAAAATTTAAGCATGGTTTTGGGTTTGTTTATTTGTTAGGGTTTTTTTAAATGTATTGATGTTGGTTTTGTTTTGGAGAGAAATTGATATAACCCTGTGCTAGTGATATTGATAATATTTTCCTAATCACGCTTGGCTGAAAAATAAAAATTCAATTGAGAAGTTAGAATTTGTTCTTCAGTGTTTACAGGGCTGGAAACAGAATTATGATTCAGATGGTTAAATTACAAAATGCCAGCATGTTTCATGGCACTTTTGTCTACATGAATTGTTTTAACTAGGCTCAAAAGTCAGTCTGTGTTTTGCTGAAAAGTTAGCCAAAAGAGTTCTGTTTTTTTCCCAAGCAGGTAAACATTGAGGGCTTATAACCAAAAGCCAACTAATGCTTATGTTCTATGTGTTTCTCTCTTATATTTGAGGTTTCTGTGTATTTTTCATTTCTGTTAAAGTTGCCTACGCAGTCACATGTGAATGTGTCTAAATTACAGCATTCTAACATACACCAACCAGCAAGTTTGAAAACAAGTAATCCCTGATAAGAATTTCTAAGGAGTAAGATCCCCGTGCTTGACTTGGTTGTTCTTTTGAGCGGGTATCTGCTTGCCTTTTTATTGGAATTCTTACCATTTTCATTATTACAAACCGTATTTTACGCTGTGAGGTTATATAAGGTACAATCTGACAGATATGACAAAGTGAGACGTGGGTCACAGCAATCCGTGGGCTAAAAGCCACCCTTAGGAAGACGGGAGACGATCCTGTATGCCTGAAGTGAAACACGCCCCATCTGTCCTGTAGCACGGAGTTTTATAAACCTGTTATATTGCCTCTTAATTGAGATGGCAGATTTCTGGAGGGGTCCCCGGCAGGGGTGGTCGGACTTGCCTGTCAGGGAGTATCCCCCCTCGAGCAGTGAGTTGTTCACCACGGTAAACCACCGCGTTCTGAGAAGTGCATCTGCGGTGTCCTCCTGAGGTGGGGTTTTGTTGAAGCTGGGATACGGGGCTGGCCAGGAGGAGAAGCACAGGCTGTGCCTGCCGTGGCAAGGTAAACGCTGCTGTTCCCAACTTCATGATGGCTGCAAATGAGTGAAACCGAAGGGTTGCCCCGTGCGGCACACCTGGGCTGAGCCGTGAGGTTGGACTACACGGTACAGGTGTTGTTCGTTAGGATTGTGAAAGGTACCTGTTGTTGTTGTTGTTAGAAGAGAGGGCATGTGTTGCAGTCACATGACTAATACAAGGAATTTAAAATGGTTGAATCATCTATTTCACACATCCTGGGGAAAGCTTCTGACCAAGACATTGCGATGTGCTTCTCAGCTTCACAAGGAGTTTAGTTCCTCCACAGCTTTTACATAAGCTTTCCTGGGAAATACCTGGTAAATTAAGTAATTTTTCTGATCCTCTCACCTTACACTGGAGCGGTGTGTTTCCTCACTGGATGGCATGGGTGTAAGAATTCACTGGCAGATGAGCACCGTCCCTGCACGATGGAGGTATTTTATGGGACTTGAGGGAGCTTTCAAACGTGAGAGGAAAGTGTTGTTGAAAGCTGGTTGGGTTTGGGCTGTTCAGGCACCCGTGTGTAACCGAAGGGCCTGTTCCGGGAAATGTGTAAGGAGGAGGCAGGAATGCTGACTGTGTGACACGCACTCAGAAGGACTTTGGCTTTTGATCTCACTGTACTTTTGAGAGAGCGATTTCCTTACCTGGCTGTGCTGTTTAACCAATTGCTGGTATTTCAAGTCTCATTTTTTCTTCAGAAATAAATACCAAGTGAGGAAGTTTGTGTATCTTATAATCTTGCCGCTTTGCCAGTGAACCTTTTAAACTCACTGATCTGGAAATGTGTAACACTTGTAACACATTTCAATTCATTTGCTGAGAAGTAGAAAATAATAAAATTATTGTTACCCTACCAGTTTGTCTTACTAGCTTTGTGGTAAATCAGTGTAAGAATGTGAACTGCATATGATCTTTAAGCTATCAAATCCAGGAAGTAACATAAAATCTTAAATTGGTTTTTTAGGGTAAACTGTTTGATTTACAGAAGCTTTTAAGTGAACTGTCAAGTTCCCTGAGTCCTGGAAGCCTCGTGGGTTTGGGCAGGCTCTCCGAGCCTAGCTGTGGTCTGCTGGAATTCAGGTGCTCCAGACTTGGAGCATCTCAGATTGAATCAGTGGGTCAAGGACCCAAAAACAAGTAGCAGACTCTTCTTAGTGGAAGTCTCTGGCTAACACACTGATGAAGGTTGCTGGCATTCTTCACCTTTATTCTTAAAAATTATTACTTTTTTTTTTTTTTTTTAACACCTCAAAGCTATGGCTGAAAATTGTGCCATGAAATGAGTTGGAATTATTACGATATAAAATTTCTGATTAGAATAAATGGAGATTTTTCCATGCTGGCAAGTCTAAGATATGTCAAAAAAGAAAAAGAAGAAAAAAAAAAAAGAAGGAAAACTGACTGGAATTTGTAGTTTGGTGAGCTAGACTACAGCTGCAGGTTTTAACAGTTATTACAATTTACTCTGGGTTCTAGTGTGTACTAGCTGCATTTCATGTCAGGCGTAGTAATTTTAAAGTCTGTGTTGGTGAATCCTGTGCAGCATGTCAATGATGTCTAAAGATGAAGTAAAAAAAAAGATTGTATTTGTAATCTTGCCAACAGGTACAGTATGTTTTTGTAATTAACGTGGATCTGACATCAACACAAAGGCATGCCTGCTTCTTCAGTGTGCCTCCACTTCTTTCTTTCCATGTTTTTCTTTCTGTCTCCTTTTCATTTTATTCCGTCATCTTCCTTATTCCTGTCTTCTTTTTCCTCTCTTTTTTGTTTAAATTAATTCCATTTTTTTTTTTTGTTACTCTTTGCCAGAAGTTTCTCTTTTCATGCTAAGGACTCTGTACATCATTTCTACACTTCTCATTATGGAGTCTGTTTAACTGAGCAGGTGTACTTTGCAAATCTAATACCCCTTTTGGTGTTTTTACTTAACTCTAGATGCTTCGGGAGCACAAGTCTATTATTATTCAGAAACATGTCAGAGGCTGGCTGGCTCGAGTGCACTACCGTCGGACCCTGAAGGCAATTGTTTACCTGCAATGCTGTTACCGGCGCATGATGGCCAAGAGGGAGTTAAAGAAACTGAAGATAGAGGCCCGGTCTGTAGAACGCTACAAGAAGCTTCACATTGGCTTGGAGAACAAGATCATGCAGCTGCAGCGAAAAATTGATGAGCAGGTAGAAGCCCCCTGGCCTCAGGGAAAATGTTTAGAAATCTTGTATTACCTTTCTCAGTAGCACTGTGGGCATTCACAGAAGAACGCACTGAATTTTCATTGTAATGTATCCGTTCTCCTTTCTGCTCAAGAACATTGATACAAGAGAAAGGGAGGTCACAGTAGAACTGGAACAGTAAAGCATCCATTTGTGTCTCTCAGCAGCACTGAGAGAAAACATCTACTCCCTTAATGTCACTATTTCATTTGAAGCACATGAGTTGCTCTGTTTAAGGGGAAGGTGCCAAACACTCCATGAACAAAAGCTATGAAATATTCATGAGCTTTCCATTGAGGTGATCATGTTTGGTGCATGTGGGCTCCCCGTCTGATTTTAGTTTGGAATGTTAATGTGCAGGCTTAGAGACTGGACTGTTCTGTCACCTTGTTAAGCGGTGCTGCGAAAACAGAGTGAAACTTTTTGAAATGGGGAAGCTGCTCTTTTGCTCCTATATTTGGGTATATTCTGTAGGGAACTAGAAGGCTCCCTTAAACTAGAACTTCTCCAACAGCTGCCATGTCTGTGTTGTGTTTTGCAAAGAACAAAGAGTACAAATCTCTACTGGAGAAGCTGAGCAACCTGGAGGTCACGTACAGTACGGAGACAGAGAAGCTGCGGAGTGACGTGGAAAGGCTTCGGATGAGTGAGGAGGAGGCCAAAAACGCGACCA
Organism: Falco rusticolus; assembly: GCF_015220075.1. NCBI lineage: Eukaryota > Metazoa > Chordata > Aves > Falconiformes > Falconidae > Falco > Falco rusticolus. The sequence continues at coordinate 16,855,357 of NC_051193.1, read as the reverse complement.
ACCGTGTCCTCAGCCTTCAGGAGGAGATTGCCAAGCTCCGGAAGGAGCTGCACCAAACTCAGTCTGAGAAGAAAACCATTGAGGAATGGGCAGACAAATACAAACATGAAACCGAGCAGGCGAGTATGCAGCCTCAGGTGCATGAGAAGATTTATAGAGGTCTGATGTCCACTCAGGTTTTACTCAGGCTTAATTGCTTCAGTTGTGTGGCAGATATTTTTACAGTATTTTTCAGCAATGTTATACCTTTATGTTTTTCTAAATAGGCTTGATACCTAAATAAGTACAGCTGTGAAGGTAGAAGAATGTACTAGATCTATATATTGTATGTAAATACATGTATTCAATCTACTCAGATTTTGATATTGAAAGTATCTGCAAATCGAAACACTTAGGCTTCCTCAATTAGTCAGAAGAAGCACATTCATAAAAAGCAATCATTTTACTTTCCTAGAGACTGTAATCACATAGATATCAGAGATCTGTCCCATACACAGTATTCAACAGTACCTGCTTATCCTACTAATTTAAACAATTAGCCTATTAAACACATGTATGCATGCACTGTCTAGTTCAGCAGGTTTTGACTAACCCCTTATCTCTGCTTTAACCACAAACATATCAAACAGGTTGTTTCCTGACAAGATTACTTGCTGATAACGGTGCAAGTTTCACATATTGGAAGAGCCATTCCATCATTATGTGATGCTGCAGGGATACATTTCAAGACCAGATAAACATAAGGAAAACTATTAATTGATTAAGCAAAGTGAATGCTTTAGTATTCATAAATAGTAACCACAGAGACAAATGAGTAACCGCAAACCTGGGCACGGTTAAAGTGGCACAACTTCTGGGCAGAAGCAAGGTGATAGATTATGGTGTTACCCAATACAATGGAATACACAGCACTACTGCCAAATTTGTTCCTATTTTAGGAATATTTCTATTTTAAGGTGTAAATTACATCTTTGGGACTTTACTGAAAAATGTTATGGCACAGTGGAGTGATTCAAGGCAGTTCTGGCATCTGATTAGAAGTGGAGTGCAGAACATCCTGGGAAATTTGCAGTGGGACGTATTTAGGGAACGTAATTTGGGAAATGAAGGTGTCATTACTTAGTTTACTGATTTCATTCTCTGAATAAAAGTTTAAGTATTTAAACTCTTACAAGGATGTTGTTGCTGTTAGAGCTACTGATGAAAGATGAACTGCATTCTGAGTCAAATGTTTTATGACCTCTGTAGCTGGTATCGGAGCTGAAAGAGCAGAACACGTTACTGAAAACAGAAAAGGAGGAGCTGAACCGCCGCATCCATGACCAGGCGAGGGAAATAACAGGTTGGCTCTGTTCTTTTCGCTCAGGTTTTCTACTTCATGTTACCTTGCAAAGCAACATTCTACTGTATAGATTTACCTTAGTTTGCATTCCTTTTTATTTTAGTAGTTTCTTTTCTTTGTTTTAAGAACTCACGTGCATCAGATTTATTTACTATTTGAGTTTCCACGAAATCCTAGGGGGTTGGGATCTTTTTGGTAAGGGTGACTGTTACAAAGCCTTTTACTTTTAGAAAGAAGGCTCTGATATTCAATACAGTTAATCTACCGCAGCTCTTCTGGCTGCTGTGACTATGTAGACGGCAGCCAGAAGAGCATGACTCTAGATACGAAGGCTGTAGTGGAGGCAGCTGCGATGAGGGGGGTCAGTGTGCTTGAGGTGTAAAGTGTCTCATGTTTTCCTTTTTACATAATGCCGCACTGGGCTAGTACCCCTTCCTCCTGCCTCCTGGAATTACTAAGGCAAGGTATTAGCAGAACAGCTAACTTGACTGAGTGAACCCTTCTGTGGTTCCTACAAGAAATGCTTTGGTCCTTCATATATTTGACTTTAATGTTTGCCTACAGAAGCACAAATACCACGCACCAGCTTCAAACAGCAGACTCTTTCACTGTCTGTGTTCCTGGTGCAGACACGTGCCTGTACCTCCAGGATGGATGCACTGCACGGTAGGTAGAACTGGAGTTCTCACTTTGGATTCTTGTTCTCTGTGGCAGAGACGATGGAAAAGAAGCTAGTGGAGGAAACAAAACAGCTCGAGCTAGATCTGAATGATGAACGGTTACGGTACCAGAACCTGCTGAATGAGTTCAGCCGTTTAGAGGAGCGATATGATGATCTCAAGGATGAAATGAACTTAATGGTGGTAAGTGGCTAAACATAGGAGAAATATGCACAAAAAAAACTGGTCACAAATGTGTTTAGGCAGAATCTAGTGGTATAAGTTAGTAACTGATTCTGCTGTCAGCTGTATGGTGGTGGCTTGTACCTGAAAAGAATTTGTCCTTCTAAATATTGATCAATTAGATTAGCTCAGCCAAAACAAATACATTTAAAATTTGTTGATTTATTGTATTGTATTGTATTTTATTTTAATTTTCACTTTTGTGAAGAAGGCTAAATTACTGCTCTGACTTCCCTAGTGGTATTGCACATGCTCTCTGCCCTTAATTTTGCCCTGAAGTTATCCACGTGTGCTGGGATTGTTTGTACCACTTTCATCCAGCGTTCAGTTTTAAGTAGTTCTAGGAATACTTTGTGTGACAGGAAGAAAAAGTATTCCTCAGTGCAGCATCTGGGAAGTTAGAGAATTACTGCCTGTGCTTCCTGTAAACTGAGCTTTTCTTTCCCATAGAATGCTGTATTGTTGCTTGATTCTGCTTTGTGCAGCAATACTCGATGGTATAGGATCTGACCTGTCTCCAAAGATTTGATTGTGAACTCATAGACTTTAGGTGGCATGAGAAACCAGAGTCAAAAATCTTTTCTTATAGATTTTGAGAGCTGTGAAATAACACCAAATGTTACAAGCTAAATTACAGGTTGTGAAGAGACAGTCACAGGGAAAACCATATAGCGGTATTGATTTGTTTCATTTGCACTTCAGAACATCCCCAAGCCTGGACACAAAAGAACGGATTCAACTCACAGTAGCAATGAGTCTGAATATACTTTTAGCTCTGAGATCACAGAAGCAGAAGACTTACCAGTAAGGATGGAGGTAATGTCAAAAAAAACCCCAACAACTTTTCATTGATCAGTGGTTGAACTCATTCCTATCTCTTTTTCTACTATGTGCTTGTGAATGCTATATCCTTACATTGAGATATCTGATGCTTTAATCCAGCTTTTCCCATTTCCTTTTTGAAAATAGTTCATTCTCTAGTTAGTTGTGGTCCTGTGTAACAAGACTTTGTGAAAGTATGCTTTGAATTCTTCTGCATTACAGTAAACATAGACCAGACACTTGGCCATCCAATTGATTTGCATCTGCAAACCATTTGCTTGCCAGTGTTTATAAGCCAAATCACTTTTTCAGCACAATGTAGGAATCCAGAAAACCAGTGAGACTTCCTGAGGAGTCTGTGCGCTGTATATTCAAGGGTTAAAAGTGGAAAGGTGGCTAGCCACATTCTTAGTAGCTACATGGAATGATAATGCATTGGGGGTGAGAACTTCATGTTGATTCATTTTTCCTCTATTTCATAGAGACTAATACAACTCCAAGAATGTACTGTCCCTTTGCATATGCAGTGATACAGATCCCAGGATATTTAAAAATTTTCAAAATGGTGACTCTTGATTCAGCTGATGGATAATAATCATGAATAATGTGTTCTGCTACTCCAAGCCATTCTTAGTATTTTCCAAAGTAACTCCCCCTTTTGGCTCCTCCCAAAGAAGCGGGAGTGCTGACACAGCAGAGAGCTGTCAGGGCAGTGGTCTGACTGTTCTTGGCAGTTTGCAGATGCAAAACTTTTTCCGTGCATCCTAGAGATCTTCTTAACTGTGAGCCATCACACAGTGCTCTCCATTTGCGCTCTGTCTCAGTTAGTTATCTCTACAGTTGCTTTTTTCAGGCTGTCATTACTGTTTCTGAAAGCCTGCCCAGAAAATTATTTTCTGCTATGGATGCAAATACCCTGACACATTGATGCTGACACATATTCTGTGTAGATTCTTCCATAATTTGTCTTCCCTCTTACATTTTCCACCTTGCATAATTGTTTCAGAAAGATGTTCCTACCTTCATGGATAATCAGGAAAAGGACAGTGCAAATACATGTGATTGGTTTTCACACCCAAGCCAAATGTCATCTTTTCGTTTGGCTAACAGACTTACTGACTTGCTGTTCTAGAGCCAGGTTTGGTTTTTAGGATATAGATGAAAAAAATGAACTCATACGAGAATGTGAATAAATGCAGCACTGGGAAGATGAAATCTGTATTTGTTTAACCCCTTAAGATTTCAAACTCCAGTTTGACTCTAGGCTAACGATACAGATTAACGATACAAACCCACACTAAAACCTAGGGTGCATCTCAATGTGAACCAGTAAAGCCTGAAAACTCAAAGTCTGCTTTCTTTTTCCTGTGCTGTTGGTGTGCTTTATGACTCTTCCCCTCAACAATAAAAGGAGCTGAAGTGGAAATGGCTGTGCTTGCTTGGCTGCTACAGTCATTAATATTAATTTTGTAGTTCCTTTTCTAGACTTCAGAATTTTATGGTGCACTTTATAATAAAGGCTTTGACCTTCTCGCTTCATAAAGTACAAAATGGCTGATGGACCATTTCAGTGTACTTTCAGATCATGAATGCTGGTCCTTGCCCAGAAAATAGTGACAAAGCTAGTGGATTAGGCTGAGAACAGGCTGTATAATTAGCATCATAAAAGAAAAAAGACAAAAAATATATCTTCTGGTACCTATTTTTTATGTCACATCCCACTAAATTAACCTGTAAATCTACAATCAGCAGAGAGATTTCTCTGTAGCTAAAGAACTTACTGTAGAAATAATTTAGAAGTAATAAAAAAGCGGCTCTATTTACAGTTGTTTCCAGGTGAGTCTAACCACAGACTTTTTTTTCTCCTTTCCCCCTCCAAACAAATAAGAATAAAAGGTACGCTTAATTATAGACCTCCTGTCTGCTAGGTAGTCTCTAGTGCTTTCTTTTGCTAGGCTTTAGGCTTAGATATGTTTTATACTAGTACATCCTATTTTAAAATAGTGTTTGACAGCTGATGAAATATTTTAGATACCAATAGTCAATTCTCAGAGTCAAGTACCATTTCTGTGTTCCTTCTTTCCCCAGTCTGTTCCTCCATCTTTACTTACTGTAGTGCTTCCTTGTGATGTGGAAGGGGAATACTTCTTGACTTCCTTCTGTTCTTTCTAAAGCAGGAACCGAGTGAGAAAAAGGCACCATTGGATATGTCTCTGTTCCTCAAGCTGCAGAAACGGGTTACAGAGCTGGAGCAAGAAAAGCAATCCCTGCAGGATGAACTGGACAGAAAGGAAGAACAAGCTCTCCGTGCTAAAGCTAAGGTGGACTCCTTCTAGCTGATCAAATGCTGATGCCAGGGTATCCCTTCTTGTGAAGTAGTAGCTGTGTGAAAGCTGACTGGCTCTTACTAAAGCCTTATCTTCTGCTAGTACTTGATTCATTTAACCACACGTTTTATGTCTGCTGCTTAGTATAGGGACTGGGTATATATATTAGTTTTCCAAGGTCTGTTAAATCTTCTGATGGAAGTTAACAGGAACAAAAAGTGCTTGGGACTTTGCGGAAAAAAAAAACAACAAAGGCTGTTTTTATTAAGGAATAGCAATGTAGAAATCTACTTATATGATGGAGAGAATGAGTAATTGTTCATTTTAGGCAGAATAAGAAATGTTTCAACCGGGCTGCAGAGCCAGAGCACTGGGATTAGACATATTTAGCGTATTTTATGTGAAAATCTTCTCTGATTTGGTCCATTAAGTACTTACAAATATATGAAACCAGTTTGGCAATTGTTTCTTACTACTCTTCCACCAGTTAATTTCTTGAGCATACTGGGATTCATCCTGCTCTGTTGCATTACCAGTGACAGTAGTGTGATTTGTATATGATTTTATTTATATTATCCAATTATGTCTCACAAAATCAAAAGTAAATTAAAAGAGACAATGCCAGTATTCAAACTAAAGCACACAGCAGTACCAGAATTAGTGTTTTCCAGTTTTATAGTTCCCTTTCCTTTTTCTGCTTCAACTAAATTCAAGAATAGAAAGGATTGGATTTTTATTTTTCACACTTGTCTGTATTCTTACACAGGAGGAAGAAAGGCCTCCAATAAGAGGTGCAGAGTTGGAGTATGAATCGCTCAAGGTAATTCTAAAACTGAGGTTTCTTTTATTTTCTAGTGAGACTATTGCCACCAATTGTAGGTGCTGGCATAGAAAATTACATCAGTCCTCCTGTTTCAGAATATTAGCTGGACAAACAAGAACAAAAATTCCCCAGCAATCATTTTATTGTAGGATTGCCCTTTTTGAGGTGTAGAACGTCTGACTGGGGCTGCAGAACAAAAAGATCCCCTAAAACAGGGGGAATTCTCTGTTGTAACACTTAGTACAGCTTGCAAGTTAATTTGAGAAAAAATAAAGTGATAAATGTAGCCCTCTTTTCCAAACGCATTATTTAAATTAATGTGTACCTTAGACCACTAAAACTAAAAGTATTTCCTAATACCACTGAATGATGCAGAATGTTCTCAGCCTACTGACCATTGTTTGTTGTGAACTTTTATTTTTTTTGTACAGGGAAGAATAAAGGAAAAAAAGATTGATAATTTTTTTCCCATCAAATCTATATGATTTATGTATATGTGTTCTGATTTTGCACTTCAGAGAAAAGGTTAGCCTTGTTAGTGAAATCCTCCCAGGCATTATTCACTGTAGTCAAAAGGCCAGGGATACAGGAGAGATTGATTGATTTGTTGCAGTTACTCATCGTTTTTATCATTTCTAGCCGTAGTTTTGTACCTGTGGTTTACAGGCGTGTTGGAATGCTGCTGGGTGACAGAACTGTCCCTATTTCTTGCAGCGTCAAGAACTTGAATCTGAGAATAAAAAACTGAAGAATGAGTTGAACGAGCTGCAGAAGGCTCTCACAGAAACGCGATCTCCAGAGGTAACTGCTCCTGGTGCCCCTGCATATAGAGTCCTCCTGGACCAGCTGACTTCAGTAAGTGAAGAGCTTGAAGTACGCAAGGAAGAAGTCCTCATCCTGAGGTCTCAGCTTGTGAGCCAGAAAGAGGCTATTCAGCCCAAGGTAAATAATAGTCAGCAGATGCACTGTGTAGTAAAGTGACATTGCATCACTGACATGCTTTATTTAATTGAAGAGTGTGCTTGAAAAGGCAGAAAAAAATGGTATAGGTTTGAAAGCCTTTCTAAGTGTAATCCATTGAGCCATTATTACTGCACAAATTACAGCAGTCCAAATTGGGAGATTGGCTTAATAAACTGGGTTTGGGTTTGTGTACCAGCATTCATGTGAAGATACCATATTGATTGCACCAGGCTGGCAGATACCAGTGGTCGTGCCAGGATCTCTCCAGGCTCCTTTAACAATGCAGAAATAATTCTCATTTGGAGCAGTATCGTTTCTCTAGTGAGTGTGGTGTTTGACTGGAAAATTTACAGTAGTTCTCAGGAATTCTTTTTAATTAATAGTTCAGTGGGAGGTACAAGGGATAATTTCTTCTAAATCTACGCAGGGTCATAGATGATTGCAAATCAATAACTTTTCATAAAGATGACCTATGAAGATATGTCAATCCCCTATTATTGCTTGGTAGGTACTATGTGTTTGTGTTGAGAAGAGTAGATAGCAAGCACTATCTTCTAAAAAGCTCTAACTCTGGTCAGATATTTAGGGAAGCAATAGCTTTGAAACTGAGAGTCATGCAACCTGAAAAGGTATCACATAAATCCAGGAACTAGTTATTTCCACTGAACTGAGCTACCTACTGTTCCATAACCGCAGCAAGGAATGAACAGATACGTCATCTTCCCTTTCCTCCTGCAAGTTATGTTTAGATTTGTCCTAAATAAATTGAAAATCTGTGATGCATGAAGGTATACATATCTTGTTTTAAATAATTAATTATAAAGAAAACAAAACTTGTTTTTCTGTAATATTTAGAACATTGTAGAGAAATACTTGAGCAGTAAATCCTTGAATTACTTATTCTCAGCAATGGTGGATATAAGTGTGTTGTTTTTACAGCAGTTATGAGCATGAGGGAAATACGACCTGTGGGATGGCTAACGGCCAGTTTGCATATTGCTTCTGCTTGTTAGGTTGAACAGCTGCAGCACAAATGGATATTTTTTTTAAAATGATTTGTTTTTCTTCTTTCTTGCCTACCAATTTGATTGCCAGGAGGATAAGGTACACATTTTCCTTTACAGTTTATAAACTTGAATTCTTAAATGCTAAAAAACCCCAACCTCAACAATACTTGAGCTTTCATTTCCCTGCTTGTCATAAGTAACCAACATGTATTTGAAGTTGTTCTTGCACTTAACTGCTGTTATTGAAAAACCTTTCTCATTATTCTGTGTCCCCTGCGTCCCCATCTCCTTGCTCCACACAAAGGAACTTGTTACTTCAAAAGAAGCAGATGTAACAGTTTTGAACTGTTGGTTTATGGTAACCTGAACATCAAGGAAAGATTCAGGAATTGGTCTAGTCAGCTTGATCAATGTATCTTGCTGAGTGTGTTTGGAGAGCAGCACTGTGATTCAGTAATCATCTCTTAACTTGCAAAATCCATACATTTCACATTAAAAAAAAAAAAAAAGTCTGTGGTAATGAGAACTACCTTACTTTATAGTGTTTGCTGTGCTCAGCGTGCAACAAACGTTGAGGACCCACATTGTGATCTGTAGATACTAGATAGGAATTGCTGAATATTTGAATAGAAAATGTAGTCGAACACATAGTATTTAGAAGTATGAGAAACTGAACTGACTCTAAACAAAAGCTCTTAATTCAAATATTACAATGACAGCAGGTAGATAACAGTGATTGGCATTTCTTTCCATCAGCCCAAAAATAATGTGTTCAGACTGCTAAAGCTTGATAGATTGGCAGGTGAGATACAGCAGTTTTACTGTGTAGTAAAGTAATAGTAGAGAAATGATGATGATCTCATAAGGATGTTGGAAATAATTCTTCAAGGAGCTTATATATTTTATTGGTTTTCATATTAGATGACATGAATCATACTAAGCATAGAGACCTAGGCTCCAAAAGCGATGTCCACAAAGTTGTTATTGTAAATACTTCACAAAATTTTACTTGGGCAAGTAGCACTTCATTGTTTTAAAAGTCAAAAAGAGAAGTCAGGATTCCATCTCTTATGTTCATTAGAGTCATGTGGTTCCACTGTAATTAAGTGATGACTCAGATCAGACTGGCTGAGGTGACTGTAAACATCTCTTAAGTATTTCAAATTTTGCTGAAGAAGAAACAAAAGTGCCATAGTAAACACTCAAAACTGAAGCAACGTGGTATTGTGATGGTATCGCATGTAAAACATCTCGAGCACTTAGAAACTATTTCCTACTTTGCCAGAGTAATTCAAATATATGAAGTGAGGAAGAGACCTTATCTATGAGATTTGAAAGACTACATGTAATGCTGTGTTCAAGAAATATTAATAGTATTAAGCGTGCAAAATTATGCTTCTCCAGTTTCAGTATTAGCAGCTGTTCCTGGTAGTTTGAAATAAAATGCAAATTGATCATTTCATAAAATCTATTTTTTTCCTTTTACATGATGAACAAATGAAAAGGGGTTGACACAGGTACCAGTTTATTAGACTGATATTTGACCAGGTTGCATGCATTCATTTTAAAAGGTACACCAAATGGACATAAAAATTATTAACCAACCTCCTGCTCAGGTATCCGTGCTAATTTTAATGTGGGTACTCAAGGATTAGTGTTCTGTGTGGGTAAAGGGACAAAACCGTGGATTCGAAGAACAATTACATTGTTAAATTTACCCTGGAAATCATAATTCTTTTTCCAGAATACCATGACAGATTCTACAATCCTCTTGGAGGACGTACAAAAGATGAAAGACAAAGGAGAAATAGCACAGGCGTATATTGGACTGAAGGAGACAAACAGGTACAATTTCTCTTTCTTTGATTTATGATCCATTGGGGTCTGCTGTGGCACACTGCATATATAGTATTCAGTAAGCTCCATCCATGTAAGTCTGGATACCTAGAGAACACTTATGGTTGGAGTTATAATTTAATTTGATTAGTAAAATTGCTGTGTGCAATATTTGAAAGGATTAGAAAACAATGGGGAAATGCAAAGTCAAGCTTCCTGTTTTTACATCTTCTTAGCCTTTAATTGCTACCTTGCTCAGACTGGGCAGCATTCCCCATGCTGGTTTGTTACCTTTTGTCCAGTAGTGGTCACAATAGTCTGTTGCAATACATTTGTTGTAACAGCATGAAATGCTGTAACCAGTTGGGCTAACACCGAGAACTGAATTTCATCCTTAAGAAGAAGTACTCGTAAACAAGAGAAGTAATTTGCTAACTTGTTTTAAAGCATTTTTTTTTCTCTTTAGTAACTGTAATTTAGTGTGTAATGTTCTTAACATGTCATCTCATCACCATCACATATCTCTCTTGTATTTTTTTAAACACTTTTCTTGAAAGGCAATCTCCCCAGGACTATCATATGCTGAATGAGGACGGAGAACTTTGGCTGGTTTATGAAGGGTTAAAACAAGCCAACAGGTTACCAGACTTCTCAGAATGTTTTTTTTTTCTTCATTTGCATCTTCTTTTCTAGCTAACTGTACCCCTTGCTATGGGTTTGCTTTAGCTACAGTATTTCTATTGCTTTAACAGAAAAAAATTAATCACAAATATTATACAAATTGAAGTTTCCTCAAACTTAGTCCCCAAACCTTTTGACTTGTGAAGTTTTATCATTTAAAAAGTTAAGATGGCGCAACAATTCAAACATAATTAATAAGGATACTTGCACAAAACTAGACTAGAATACCAGAAGCTCCACAACTGGAAAAGATTTGTAGCCGTGTATTACTTGTCTGCCTTTACACTGAGTATCAAAATTAATGTCCCTTACAGTTTTTCAGCCTAAAGCACCACAATCATTTTAGTAACTATAAAACTATTGTTTTCTTCTATTCTTCTCCCACTTCTCTCCGTGCCAGATTGAGAATGTAAGACACCAAATAACCAACATACAAAAGTAATCTTTAGTTCATCGTGGCACTGCTCAAGCCGCAGCGCAATCACTGCAGCCTGTGCACAAACTGCATGCTGGCCATGTCGTGGGCGAGATTTACCTTGTTAGAAAATGCGGTTCTGGCTCTAGGAGCATGTCTGTGTCCCATATCCATACACGTGTCCCAGAGTTCCAAAATGGTTCCTAGCCCTGCACTGGCAACTAATTCAGTAAATCAGCAGTGCTGATCTTCAGTACACACATTCGTTAGCAGTAACTACAGAAGGAGGTATTTTGCAACGAATGCTACTAACTAAAGTCTTTCCTTTTCTTGTGCTAACAAATTCTACACCTAATATTGTTCTGTAAGCTTGCAAAAATCTTACTTAGAGCAAGGGTTCTGCAGAGCAGGATGTGAGAGTGTTTGCTCTGCGCCTCGTGTTTCTTGTCCTAGCACTGTAGAGACAAGAAGCTTTATATTAAATAGCAGAGCAACGCGGGTAAATGACTGTTTGCCCCTGCGTGCTTGATCAGTCTAGTTACTAATAAATGTGCCTGCCTTATGCATATTTAAACCCTGAAAGATTGTCTAATTGAACACTAGTGGTCACTAGTAATATCACTTCCTCTGTGTGTGTATGTACGAAGTGATGAGTCAGAGCACCTGGACGGTGCCTTGCAAGCAGGAGTAGGTCCCCACAGCGCTGCTTGGAAGGAGGCTGATACACATCATCCTCATTTCACACAAGAAGAGTTTGAGACGTGATGTGCCCAAGGGGGAAAGAGTGAGTCAGTGGTGAGAATAACGTAGAGCTCCCGGATCCCAATCTTCAGTTTGGTTCTGTTAACGTTCATGTGCTCCTGACAACCCTCTGCACAATGTTGGTTTTAATGTAAAAAGAAAGATTATTTATGTGCATTTGCACTAAATGGTTTCTGAACAGAGTTAGAAGATTTTCCTTTGTTAGTATTGCAGGGTCCTAGCTTCAGCAAAGACGTGTCTGCTTCGTCGTGCACGGTTTGTTTGATTTGATTCGAGGTAAAATAAAACCTCTTTAAAGCCCCTTTAAAAGCAGTGACAGTCCGTAAAGATTTAGCATTACCTTTATTGTCCTGTGTTCTCAGTGGCATCATACACAGTATACGTTCAATCACAAAGGAAATGCAAAGCAGTGTCACAATTAGTTTCTCTCCACTTTTTGATCATGCAATGTTAATTTAATTAGAAGGCATACTGAAGGGTTTAAAGAGTACTCTGCCTTTTTCATTTTCCTTTGCAAGCCATGGCTAATTGTTCCTGAGCAGCAGCTAAAGCTTTACACTCCCTCTGAGAACTGGGGATGTAACTTTCTGAGTGTGTTCACGCAACTGTTGCTCAACTTCTTTAGGCTGCTGGAGTCTCAGCTTCAGTCACAGAAGAAGAGCCACGAGAACGAACTGGAGTCGCTGCGAGGTGAGATCCAAAGTCTGAAGGAAGAAAACAATCGCCAGCAGCAGCTCCTAGCGCAGAATCTGCAGCTGCCTCCAGAGGCCCGCATTGAAGCCAGTCTGCAACATGAGATAACCCGGCTGACTAATGAGAACTTGGTAAGGGAGACGGTGCTGCAGGAGCAGGCTAGGGGACTTACAGGCTGGCTGTGCCTGTAAGCTCCCATCAGCTCTTAGATGGCAACCTCCTGCAAAAAAGTGCATGGGTGCTGTGGTGTTTCTATAGATAAGCTAATGGGAGAGAGAGGCTTATCATTGCTGATGAGGTAAGGATGTTTCAGGGAATTTGTTTGAAGTTTGTGGCATGGAGAAAGCTCGTGGATCCCGGCTTTCGACTGATGAGGTTAATCATCACTGAATAGCATATTAATATCCAGGAAAATCATAAAAAATGTTAGTGCCAAGTAGTGATGTTTCCTCTGAAATGTATTAGTTTATTTTGTTAAAAAACTCTGCTGTAGTTCTTAATGTCACTTTTCTTTCCCTCCTCCCTGCCTGAAGCTACAGAGATAATCCACAGTGTTACGAGCTCCAGCTATTCAGTATGCTCTCGAGAAAGAAATAGTTCCAGAAAAAGAAACTTGGTTAGAAGTCATGTAACTAGTAATTGGTATTCCTTGTTTACTGCACAACATTTTCAAATGAAGGAAAGATCGGGTGAAACCCCTTCCCTTTCCCCACAAAGAAGTATGTTCATCATTTGCAGGCTAGTTCATTTCTAGGGAAATTTTCCGGAGAGGCCTGTCTTGGAATATCATTGGCTTATCAGTGTTAACTGGTAAAGGGAACCATGCTACTTCACGAAGGAAAATTCTAGTGAGTGCCATTGCTTCCTCTAAACAAGCCAAGGTGTAGTCTTTCCTGCATGTAACAAAAGTTATCATTGTTGGGCTCTTGTCTTGGTACCAAAGGTTTTGAGGAAAGCATCAGGTAACTCAGGTAATAGATGTTGGCAAACTGATTGAAAATATAAGTTTGCCTCAGCAGCAGCTGTCTCCCACTGGCAAAGGTAAATGGTGAATGTTTCCATCTCTGACAGCTACCTCCTGCTGCTTAGTCATACGATTTTTAGCCTTTTTTCCTCCAGAGACCTACTCATCACATTCTGTGTTCCCAAGACAACACACAGTCATGTAATTACATCCCAGAGGAGTTCTCTTTATTCTCAAATATAGAGAATGCAATTTTACTTGTTAAATATAGACTCATTCCTTACTATTTCACTTCTGATGTTTTGAGTATTGCAAGTCTGCTCCAAGTTGGGTATATGCTCCTTTTCCCCTCCTTGCCCTAGAGTGGAAATAATTTACAGGCTTTCCAGCTGTGATATTAGAATTGCAGTATTCACTGCAATCTCATCTTAATTAGCAAAAGAAAAGGTCTTGTCCAGGTTCTCACGAAGGTTATATTCTGAGCTCTCACAGTATTAGTATCGCCTATTTTTAAAAGATCTGACTGTTCAGCAAGTCATCTACATCAGCTTCTCTCTGGGAGAGGCTACCGTGAACACCACAGCTAAGGACTAGGCTACCTAAAAGCTAGAGGTTCTTGATCTTGTTATAATCTGATTTAATTTATATAGTGTTTACTGAAATATCAGACTCTCAAAGGGAGGGGGAAAAAAATCCTGTACCTATTTTTACAGTTTTATGAGGAGTTGTATGCAGATGATCCCAAGAAGTATCAATCGTACCGGATTTCACTTTACAAACGGATGATTGTATGTAGATCATGTGAATCCTGTTTCTCTGTTGTCTCTTCGCTATTTCTGGAGCACTAATTGAAAAGCAGGCTGCCGCCCTTTCTCCCTTTCAAAGGAAATCCCCTGCAGAGAGCTTCATGATGCCAATTACTTCCCTCACTGCTTTTTTGTTAGTCTTAGTGTCCTCTGTGTAATCTGTGTCTCTTTTTGATGCACAGTTTTGTTACTAATACAAGTCTTGCACTGTGAGCAAAGCAGTTTCTTTTTGTATACTACTCGATACTGCCCTGAAAAAGAGGTATATGATGCAAAAGATGGTCAATTTTCAGAACCACTCTTTGCTTTAAAACTTTGATATATTTAAATTCAGTTCAGCAAAGTAGAGACCTGACCACACAGATACTTTTCGAGGCGAATAATGCCTGCAGTCCCATCACAACCTGAGTTTGTTCATAGATCTCTTTACAGTGCTGATCTGGAATGAATAAATCTATCAGAATCAAAATATATAACCTTTTAATATTTTTCAGAAATGCAATATATGAAGGATAAAATTGGAAATAATATTTCCATAATAATCAAAGGTAGCACCATATGTAAACTTGAAAGAATATAATTTATGAGATTCTAAAGCTTAATGAGATGTGAAATCTCACCATAGATAGAACTTTATTCCTCCTCACATGTGTGTTGTTCAGAAATCATACCACTTCACTGATAAATTTGAAACAGTCTGTTGAACTTACATGTATTTTTTTATTAATTTCAGAGAAATTGTTACATCTGACAATTAAGTATATCATGTCATTAACAGGGTTTCTGCTGTAAGATTGAGCACTGCTTTGATTGTGAAGCATGGCCTTGATTCTGTTCTTTCAGCAGGCCTAGTATCTTAGTACTCAAGTGTATTACATGAGGTTGTAAACCCTTTAGTACGTGATTAGGAACAATCTGTGCCTAATTCTAAGTTGTTGCCCATGCTGCACTAATGTTTTTCAGTACTTTAGGAGAGGTGTAGTTTCCCAGATGATGCTTTTGATGCAGGGAGCTCATGGTCCCTTATGTCCTTACCTGTGCCATGAAGAATCACCCTTGTGAAAGAGCATTTTTCTTCTAAGCTGCTTTACAGCTCTTAAACTGGAATGGCTTTCAGGTTTTTTGAGCTTGAGGTTTTGCTTCCTTTAGAAAGACTTCCCCTGGTTTACTTACATAATTATTTTATGAATGCACTACCATAGGTCACAGAATTGTTCAGATAGATTTCTGGGGAGTATTCCTTTGAAAGAAAAATACAAGTTTCTTGCAAGAGCAGGACTTTTGGGTGCTAGGTGTTGTTCAGGTACAGAATAAAAAGAGGTAAGGTGTAAGGAGATGTGATGACAGCAAGCAATAGAGAAATGGGAGAGCTTCACAAGGAATGTATATTTGGATGTTTGATTTTGGTAAATTTGAGTGCAAGTTGTGGTCTTTCTACAGATATCTCTCTTACCATCTTATAAAAAGGATAGGTTGGAATAATGAGTCAGTCCTGAAGGCATGAATAAATGATGCAGAAATACAGGCTAGCTGTTAAATAATAATTATTTCCATAAGGCATTTGGAAGAGCAAGGAGGAAGCATTAGGGAGATGTGTTTGCAGCAAAATGTCTTCTGCCATAAGAACTGACCTAGTTCTGAGTGTCTGCAGAATATACCTGCCTAAGAGCTTTGCCTTTGTCGTGCTGCACATAACTTAATAATATTTGCAATATTTGGCTTGTCTTGTAGGCAGCGTACCAGCTTGCAAACCTCAGCCAGAGGATGGCACCACTGTTCAGCTTTCCTCACTGCCTTGCAATTCTAACAGCACTGATTTTGTCTCTCTCACCATTATGGGATTTTTCTCATATCTTACTCTTTCTCTCATTTTAATTTACAGGATTTAATGGAGCAGCTTGAAAAGCAAGACAAAACTGTTCGCAAGTTAAAGAAACAGTTGAAAGTATTTGCTAAGAAGATTGGTGAACTTGAAGGTACTTTTATGTTTTGAGAGAAAGATTTTGGTTTACTTCTTGTGATCCCTTTTTCATATCTATCCGTTTTAGCAGTCGGGAGTGCATGAGGTCTTCAGTAGCGTTAGCCTCTGTTAAATGATTCCAGAAACAGGAGATATGCTCAGAGCTCTGTGTGTTCCTTCATAAACCTTTAGAAGATTTGTCACATTTTGAAGTGATGAGTAGAGCAGAGTGATGTTTCTGTGAAGACAGAAAACATTTGAACATAAAGGAATGTTACCTGGGCTGTTTGTGTACTGAAAGACAGTATCTGTTTTTGTCAAGACAAAAGCAATACTAAATATGAACCAGGCAGAAATAATTTACCCAGTTTTCCTTTGAATTTGAATTTCTCTATCACTGGAGCCAAGAATGCTGAGGCTGTCTTTCTCTGCTTGAGGTTTCCTTTTGGAGCTGCTGGCCAAACCTGAATATGAGAATGCTGAGATACGGACTAAGCTAATTTTATTTTTATGACCATCAGTATGAATTTTCTTAGGATCTTAGGACTGGTGAACTGAGAGCTTATTATGTCTCTGCATAAGTAAAGTAATTTTAATTGCTAAAAGCAGTTAGTAATGTTATTAAGTTGAAGTATGAATTTGTTTTTTAAATAATCCTGGTCCTAATCTTTCAGAAGTTTTTTATGGTCTTCTGCTTTTTCCAGAAGCAAGCTTACTGCCTAATGAGTTGTTTTATTGAGTACTGAGTTTGAAATCAGTGACTGTGTAGCTGTGTTTCAGTGTTTGAAAAGAACAGGGATATGAAGTTAAACCTGGATTAACAGGAGTATATTATCCTTTAGTTAGTGGGAGCTCTTCTTGAGCTCCAGTTTGGATTTCTGCATTTTCTATCCCATTTGACAGGTGCACACGTTTAGCACACTTGCAGGATGTGCAGTAGTTTGTAATTGCGTGCAGCTGGGAGGGCTGTGGGAACAGGATGTAACTTTCATGGGATGAAGCTGAGTTCTGCTTTTCGAAAACAAACATGCAACCTAATCCGGTGGAGTGTAGGTGTTGAATGTGATACTGTGAGGCACTGTATGCAACAAGGTGGATATTTCATACATCCTTTTGAAAGGTTACTGTACGTTTGTTTTTTAAAAAATCTTTTGATATTGTTTGGTTACTGCTGTGGACAAGACCGCAGTAGTATTCATACACAATACAGAGTGGGCGAATGTTTCTGAAAACATAGTTTTGTCTGTGTTTATTCCCCATTTTACTTAGAAAGGTGTAGTTGGTCTGGCTGGGATGGAGTTGACTTGCTTCATACAGCCTGTGTGATGCTGTATTTTGGATTTGTGGCTAAAAACAGTGTTGGTGACACACCAGTGTTTTGGCTGTTGCTGAGCAGAGCTTGCACAGTGTCAAGGTTTTCTCTTTCTTCCCACTCTGCCCTCTCAATAAGCTGAGTGGTGGGAGGGCACACAAGCCCACAGCCAGGACAGCTGACCCAGACTGGCCAAAGGAGTAGTCCATATTCCACAGCACCTAATGTCAGGAGCAGAAGAGGGTTTTTTTTAGAGGCTGGCTGGGTGTTGGTCCCGCTGTGCAGGGTTGTGAGTGATTGCCTTTGCTTTGCTTCCCCTCACCTTGTCCTGCTCCTTCCTTCTCATATTAAACTGTCTTTATCTCAACCCATAAGTTGTTGCACATTTGCTCGTAATGTTCTCTACCCTGTCCTGCTGGAGCCAGTGTTGTACGTGCTCTGGTTGAGGTAAACCTACCACAACAGGCAACAAACATCAGGCATGAACAATACAGGCATCTTGCAGAACAATTAACAGTGACCCTTGCAGTATTAATGTGGGATTAAGTAATTAACGGCTATCACTTTGCCTTTATGCTTTTCTGTGATAAAATCCAGAAAATCAGCAGTAAATTTGTATTAATGGATGCTATTCGCACACTTGAACCCATCTTCAAAGGAAGAATGCCACCCCAAGATACATTTATCAACAGTCTTTTTTTTATTCGGAGTTTTGTTGTTAAGTTTTATCCTGAACCAAAGAAAATATTTCTTACTTTTATATGCTGGTGTTCTTCCTTAGAAATGTCATATTTTCCTCTGGTATGCATTGGTTTCACTGAAAAATATATAATTCCTTCTCATTTCCCTTCTGAAGTGGGGCAGATGGAGAACATATCACCTGGACAAATCATTGATGAACCTATTCGTCCAGTTAACATTCCACGGAAAGAAAAGGACTTCCAAGGGATGTTAGAATATAAGAAGGAGGATGAACAAAAACTTGTCAAGAATCTTATTTTAGGTAAGCATCTTTCTCATTTGTAGCCTACTCTGCTCCCAGACACTCTGAAAAATGAATGATAAGAACACAGAATTTGCATTATGAAATTAATAGCTTATTTTGGTTTTGACAGTGTTCAGTTTATCCTAAATGTCTATTGTAATCTAATCATCCTTCCTGATGAGTATAGTACGTATTAATGTGTCTGCATATTTTTTAGCAGGCAGTTACGTTTTTTTATTCTGTTCTGATATTTTGCCAAGGAAGTGGCTCTTCTTAGTTTTGTTCTTAGTTTTCACTGGCCATATCTAGATATGTACATACTATTAACTGGGGAGGTTGTGATTACCTCATATAACATCTCCCAATGACTTTATACATAACAAAATAATGTGTGCTTGTTTTTCCCAAGAGCTGAAACCACGTGGAGTAGCTGTCAACCTGATTCCAGGACTACCAGCATATATTTTATTCATGTGTGTACGCCATGCGGATTACCTTAATGATGACCAAAAAGTGCGGTCTTTGTTGACTTCCACTATCAATGGTATCAAAAAAGTGTTGAAGGTTAGCTAATTTGCTTTGTTTAGAAAAATGTTAATTTAGAATTTGCTTTTGATTTTATGTTAGAGGAGTGAGGAAAAGGCTTTCAATGAATCGTCTCTGGATTTCTGATGAGTAAACTCCTCCCACTGAAGTCACAAAAAAGTTGCCTTAACAAGCAACAAATTACATGGATAGCATTTTATCCATATAATACCACAGATGCTTTGAATTAGTGGAAAAGGAACTACCTTCTTTTTATTTTGAGTACTCTTCCTTCTCTGAAGCCATGCTTACGGAGTTTTGGGTGTAGTCAAAGTTTGCATAGTGAGTCTTTGTTAATCTTCTCAAGAACACCTAATCAAAATGTTTCATTTGCGGGTCTGGTTCACAGATTTCCTCATTTGCTTCACCTACAGATAATGCTGACGATAAGATGTTACTGCCTAAAGTCTTTGCAACGAGTTTAGGAGAGTTTAGGTCAGGGGTATCTTGAAGGCATTATTAAGACACAGATATGCTTTATGCTTCATGGAGTCATTTAGTTTTTAAATAAGACAGATGTGCTTAAAAGCCAAACATTTAATTAAGCTGCATGTTTTGAAAAAATGTATAGCTAACAATCCTGCAGGAGCTCAGATGCTCATAGAAATTTTTGGATGTTTTTAAGTGAATGGAGTGCATGCTGTAGAGCCCTAGAAATTTTAATTACTCACCATATGCTAGATCCTGTGTTCTTTGGTGAGGAGGGTTTGGTTTTCTGTTTTGTTTTCCATATCAGGCTGCCAAAATGGTTACAATGTAGCTGACATTCATCAAAACTGAATTGTTTTCTGCTCTTCCTGCTGGCTCTGCATCATTCCCATCCTCCTTGTTGAGCTCTTCACAAGAGTCCTTGTGCCACAGAATGGGTGTTTTGGGAATACAGTCACAGTGCCCTGTGATTTCTGCACAGAGTGGTTAGGATGGGTCTGTAAAACACAGAAAATTCATGTTTGTGAAGGAAATCATAGTTGGAAAGTTCTTGAAAAATACTATAGAAAACAGGGAGGGTGTTTAATGGTATTTTGAAAAAAAACCACCCTTGATTTTGTAATATATTACTGAAATACACAAAGTTTTGCAAAATATCAGAGTAGCTACAAGAAACTGGATTTTAAGTGTTTAATTTTTTATGTAACATCTTATTATTTTATTCCTCCTACCAGTCTTTATTGAAATATGTTTGTTTTTATCTTTAGAAAAGAGGTGATGACTTCGAAACAGTGTCCTTCTGGCTATCTAACACCTGCCGATTTTTGCACTGTTTGAAGCAGTATAGCGGAGAAGAGGTAAGCAGTGCTCCTACTCTGGTTTCTTTTACTCTACAATACTGTTGTGAGCACTACTCTGTAACAAATTTCTATCTCAAAATCTAATCAAAGTCTCTTAAAACGGCTACACTTTTTGGAATGGTGGTAAGGACATCAGTAGAAAGCACGGGGAGAGAAGATGTGAACCAGCTTCCCTTTATTGCAGGCTGGGGGCCCAGAGGCTTAGGTGGCATTGCAATCCTGAAAGTGCCAACTCAGATTAAGTAGAAGAATCTGGCTGCTACTATTATGTTGTTTATTCATTATTGTATTCTCTGTACTTCCTGTGAAAAAGGCGTTATTAAGCCCTTTGACCATGGTATGGCAGACGAAATTACATTTGGGAGCTGTGGTATGCCTAGCTCTTTTTTCAAACTTAACTGAACTTTTGGCTCTAAATGCCCGTACTGGAGTGGGAGGGAAGTATCTCACCTGCCAGAAAGTTGGCAGAGTTTGTTCCTGGGTCAGGTGCTTGAAGTCAAGTCAAGGAAGCAGATGTTGCACAAATAGCAATTGAAAAGCAAGTCCTAGCATTATCCACAATCAGAAGAAGTTCCAAATTAAAGTTTTGAAGGGCTGTGACTATTATTTTGAAAGTATTATTTGTCAGTTGCGTGAAAAAATACTAATACTGGGTTTGTGTAATATTTTTGTATTCCATCGAAGCATTCATTTATGTTATTTTATGAATTCAGGGGTTTATGAAGCATAACACACCTCGTCAAAATGAACACTGCCTCACTAATTTTGATTTAGCTGAATACAGACAAGTACTGAGTGACTTGGCTATTCAGATCTACCAACAACTTGTTCGAGTGTTGGAAAACATTCTGCAACCAATGATCGGTAAGGCAAAGATGAATTCCTTAAATTTCACAGCGTAGTACCAAAAGGAAGATTGTGATGGTGATAATATACTCTGTCTTGCGTTTCTTCCTAACCAGCAGAGTTTCATTAGTAGTTCTTGTGGTATTCTGTTTATAGACTACAAGGGCTGCGCTGGACAGGTTGGATTAGACTGACTGTGGCTGGTTCTTCTGGCAATGAAAGAATTCATTGATATACCTTATTCATGCTTGTCATAAATCAGGCATTTACAGAAAGAAGCTGTCAGGAGAGTGTGGTACTTGTTGCCCTGTCTGTTGGGAAGTATCCCATGGAAAAATCAGATTGTAATTACGTGAGAACTCATAATTAAAATGAATATGAAGGAAAATGGTTGGTTGTTATTATGGACAGCAATCAGCAATGAAATAGCTAGCAGTGATGAAGCTCACATTCAGAAAGATTCTTTTCATTTTTCTTGGCAGACAATACTCTCACACAAATTTTCATTCTGATCACAATACTTAGAAGAATGGAACAGCTCTTTGTTTGCTGACTGCTGCTCATATGACCATGGGAGGCAGAGAAGATTTTGCTGAGCTAGAGTTAGACTTCCCTTTCAAGCACAAATGCTGGAATCTACTTTGTAAAAACCCTGTTAAGTTTAGGTTTTGCAGAACATAGTGGGGCACAGAATTGCTGGAAATCATGGTAAAGTGTGGCTGGCAGAAAGGCCAGCCTGTTCTTTCTGTGTAAATACTGTTTTGCTGTCTTCCACAATACGCTTGCATATCAGCAGTTGTCAGTCGTCGTAATAATGTTGTCAATCAAATGCAGTTTCAGGAATGCTGGAGCATGAGACTATCCAAGGTGTCTCAGGGGTGAAACCAACAGGGCTGCGGAAGAGGACATCCAGCATTGCTGATGAAGGAACCTACACCTTAGACTCCATTATTCGGCAGCTGAACTCTTTCCATTCAGTCATGTGCCAGCACGGAATGGATCCAGAGCTGATCAAGCAGGTTGTCAAGCAGATGTTCTACATCATTGGGGCTGTAACACTGAATAATCTTCTCCTGCGCAAGGACATGTGCTCATGGAGCAAAGGAATGCAAATAAGGTGGGAGAGCTCACATTATACTTTTCTTGAATGTGCTGCTAGAAATCTCAGTGAACTCTTGACACTGCTGAACATCATTTTGATGGAATTAGCAGATACATTTTGAATATTTATTTTTCCGCACACAGACAGTTGCAGATGCTGTTAACTGATTCTGTGAGGTTCAGTTAAAATGAGCTTTTTGGTTAACTTGGGCCAAATCCTACCTGGCTTTCAAGGAAATGCAGTAGAAGCAAAAGTATTTCATTCTCAAGTAGGAATCAGAACTGTAGGTGAACTTTCAGAGAGGAAGAGCAAACATGCCTGCTGTGTTTTGTGTGTGCTGGTGGTGCAGCGGATACCTGCTGTGTTCATCCACACTGCATCCTATGGTAAAGCCAACTTATCCTGTTCGTGCATTTGGCATCAGCTGTCCAGTGCATTCTGCTGGCATATGCCAGCAAATTTAGCCAAGGCATTCCAGTCCCTCAAGTAACCTTGAAAAGCCTTGCTATACATTTGCATGGGCAAAATCTCTTTTGCCTTTCTTCATACACTCATCCCATTCTTGCAATTAATAGGAATAGAAACAAATGGGAAAAGCTAGTTAGTGGAAGCCTTCGGCCATAGTTTCTAACTGTTTTGAAAATCAAAATTTCCTGCCTTAATCAGAAGGAAACATGAAGACAAAATTACAAGAAATGACAAATGTGAAGGAAAAACACATAAGGAAACACTCAGCAAGAGAAACTGCACGTGCTTTTGATTTAGTCGTAATCAAGCATTAGTGTCTTGATACTTTTACCTCTTCGTACAGATACAATGTGAGTCAACTGGAAGAATGGCTACGTGATAAAAACTTGATGAATAGTGGGGCTAAAGAAACATTGGAACCCCTCATCCAGGCCGCACAGCTGTTGCAAGTAAAAAAGAAAACGGATGAAGATGCAGAAGCCATTTGTTCAATGTGTAATGCACTGACTACTGCCCAGGTAAGCAAACTCTCATTGTCTGTTCTGCTGTCACAGAGAAGTCCTCTGCTCTGTTGGTCCTTACAGTGGGTGCCTGCACTGCTGTCACACATGGATCAAAGATTTCTTGCTTCATTTTGCATTAGTACAGCCAAAACAGATTAAGTTGGAGGGGTAAAAAAAGGACCAGCCTTTTCTGAGGTCTGATGCTCAAAATAAGTTTTGAAAAAATGAGAGGAAGCTCAATAGATGGTGTGGTGTGTAGTACTATACCTAGTCTCTCAGTTTGTGAAAATCCTTAGAGAAAACTCTTCACTCAAAGGTGTCTCTGTACTCCAGACAGCTGTGCCTAGGATAATAGGAAATGATCTTTCTGCCGTCAGAGTTAGTATCCAGTTAAGTTAATGGACAATTCACACAGAGCTGTTGTCTCAGGGTCTGCAAACAAAAGTTTTAAGTTACTATACCCATTAGCCTCAGAAGGCTGAACCAAGAGTATCTCAGTCAACAGCTGAAAACTTCTCTTTAAGAAAGCTTAGATTTTGTACGGATAAGTTGCACTTCTTTTTAAGCCTTGCTACATTTGCATAGAGCTGGTGCAGGAATAAATGGATCCAATTACTTATCATTTGATTTTTCCATAGTTTGGTATTTTCCACACGCATGTTAGAATTTAGAGTTTCTATGTCCAAAGAACACATGTTCTGAAGGAGGCAGTCGTATTAACGCAGCATTAAGCAGATGATGGAATTCTGTATGAGTCCATAAAGCAAAAAATACTTGTAAATAATTTTCTTGTTAAAAAAACTAATTTTGAAACTGTATTATTAGTAACCATGGATGTGTCTGTTGATTCATCAGTAAAATGAACTTAAGGATGCTTGTTCCTCTTCACAGATTGTAAAAGTTCTGAATTTGTATACTCCAGTTAATGAGTTTGAAGAAAGAGTCTTGGTATCATTTATACGAACAATACAGGTATGCCTATATCTTTTCATAAAAAATCATATTACTATTTCTAAGAACCCCTCTGATAAGCCACAATAGCTTGTGTCATGAGATACCTTCAGGAATCTGAACTAGGCTTTTAGCTGCCATTTTTTAGCTATGTTAAAAAGGTGATGTCAGCCTTAACATTTTAAGCAATCACAATTTACTGCCTCCAGACTTGCATGAGAATGTTAGTATCCCTGTCAGTATGTATGAGCTTTTTGGAAGGTGAGAGCTTTTTGTACTTGTACATCTTTGTGTATGTAAATACACTTGCATGCCAACTTTTCAAGTCGTAATATTTATATATGCAAATTACTTTTGTCAGACCTGTGTCTGCATGAGAAGTTCCAGCTGCTTTGAAACCCAAAGCCTATGTTCATTCCAAAGTTTTCCATTTAGCCCTTCCAGTTTTATATATATTGATGAAAATGAAATGTTTTGAAAACTCCAAAGAAAAGCAGCCAGTAGAGCGAAATAAAAGAAACAAAGATGATCTTTCTGGTCTGTTAGAAATTGAATTACGTTACTAGCAGGATAATATGCAAAGGGAGATTGGGAAGGCAGAACTGAGATAAAACTGTAATTCTACTTGCTGAAAAGATGCAGTTACCAGATAGTGGGTAAATTCTTCCTTTTGCAGGGAATCTAAGTATCTTCAGATTGCATTGTAAGGGGAATATTCGCAGAACCAAAAATGACGGAAGTAACTACAGTATACTGGCACAGTTGTTGCAGACGCACTGTGTCAAGTTAGCTTAGAGTGTTTGTACGTGTGTATCTGTAAGCACAGATGAAATACTTCCGCTTTGCACGATGATTATTATCATTGAGGTGGCTAAATGCTGATGTAATCCTTCTCATCTTTGCAGATGCGTCTTCGAGACAGGAAGGACTCTCCCCAGTTGCTCATGGATGCTAAACACATCTTTCCTGTTACTTTTCCATTTAATCCATCCTCTCTGGCATTAGAAACCATTCAGATCCCAGCCAGCTTGGGCCTAGGCTTCATATCACGTGTCTGATCCCAATGTACCGTCAGTGTTAGATGGAGAATCAGTTGCCCGATATCCTGATATCTTTACCCATTAAAACATAGTGAGCCACTGAAAACACGTTTTCTGAACAGTCTACATATGCCCAGATCGATAGTAAAAGTAGGTGGAAAACTACATAACAGCACCAGAAATGGAAGGCTAATAGAAAGATGTGCATTTGTGTTCAGTCATTGCATTTATGAGGACGTCATTGATTCATACATTTCCAGAATATGGAAATCAGGCTTGGACAAATATTGTGTCTTCAGCTGTCTAGAGACATTTTTAGTTCTTTAGTAACATATTTAAATAGTGTAAATTAAACTCCATATGTAATCTTCTCATAGGCAGGGACCAACAGGGACAGTCACAGTCCTGAATGTGGAAGACTTGAAAGTTAGGCATTTTGTAGTAGAATACACAGTCACTTGAGAGCCTGTTACATTTAATTTGTAAAAACTGGAATGAAGAAACACAAACTGGCAATATATAAAATTATTTCTTAAACCACTTCCGTATTTATGTCAGTTTGACATAAATTCTAGTGATAAGTCGTATAGCTCACTATATGCTATAACTTAGGTGTTCATTTGTTAGTACTGTGGTTTACCAAGCATATGGAATCGCTGCTGCATATTGTGTTCTTTTAACTGTATGACAGTATCATACTAAGCACTAAAAGTAAGGCATTTTGGTTTTTGTTGTCAACCTTATTTACAGTCCGATGCAATCTGTTATTTTAACTGGATTTTTGCAAATGGTATAACACCTGTAGAGGAAAATGGTAACTAAGCACAAGTAGCACACTGGAAATTACATGTTTAGTTATTTTTAAAAGTAGTTAGCTAAAAATACAGAATCTTGAAGCAAGTTATCATAAGTCAATAAAGATTTTAGTATTTATTTAAATTTTGTAGTCTGTCTAATGTTCTTCTTTGTTTGCAGACCCCAGAGATGACAGTGTGTATTTTAAGTATAATCTCTTCTGTTTTGATGCCACTTTAAAAAAAGAAAATTTGTATTCTCTCATATTGGAATTTGAGAGGAAAAACTTTGACAGAAAATTTCTGCAGTAGCCCAAGGCTCTCGTTCTTTGAAAGGTTGATTAACAAGAACGTTAAGTAGGTTTTGACTATGATGCTGTCATTTGACTATGATTCATTCTGATTTAATGGTTGGAGATCCAGAGTGCGTAATGAGAAGCTGAGTTATTTTGGATATTGCACATCTTACTGGAAAGATTCTTCTGTCTCACACATCTGGGATCTGCTATATAGAATTCACATTTCACAATGTGCAATGTAAGCGCAGAAGCCTTGCTTAAGGTTCCAATTCTGAACTTTTTAAAACAGGTAGTTTGTGGTGTATGGCTCAAGTATACTTGTAAAAAAAAAGCCACACACATTGCTCAATTGCATAGTGCAATATTTTTTATGCATTGTAATAATTAGCAACTTAGTGTTAACGTTAATTCCTTTTAAAATATTGAGAAATAATCTAGAGGTACACTATTAGACTATTTGGTACTAATCTGTTCACCTGCAAACCCACAAAAAAAAATAATTTGTTAAGCAGACTGAAACATATCAGTTATGTTTTACTTGAGAGGTAGACATGCTCTTTGTATGGTTGCTAACATGGGTAGTAAAAACAACCTAAACTTTTGTCAATGTCATTTTAAGATGCTCATGTCATCTTATTTTCAAATGTATATGCCGCATATTATGTTTGATGGATCATGCCAGTACTTCCAGGAACGTAATACTGCATTGTGTAAATGTTTTGGATGATCTTTGCTAAATGATTTAATTTGTTTTCCTGTGCATGGTATACCAAACACTCTTTTTTTCAAATGTTACTTGATTTCTGAAACTACAGCTGCTGTTAAGTGGCTCCAAATAAGGTATAATGTAGTTTTCAGACTCTTAGGGGTACTGTACTTGTGAGAATGTAATGGGGAAGCCTTCACATCCAGTAACAAGATTAGGAAAGAAAATACATGAGAACATGCTGACCTACAGGTTTTTTTCTCCTATTGAAAAACAAACAATTGGCGTTACAGTATGTTCATACTGTAGATCAGGAAATGTATCCACTACTTAAGCATTAGTGTTTAAAATGTATGCCTAAATGTATTTTTCTTTATTTTTAAAGTTTGTTTACCTGTAAAAAGCCTTATTGTATCTTGTTTCCTTAAAAAAGTAGTATTTAGTAATTTATAGGTATTATCCTTAAACTCAGTGGTTTGACTGGTATTACTTTTATATCACATTAAAAGTATATGCTGCTTGACATGTTTTAAAGGAAACTATTTTTAAGTTGGAATAGATGTGTAGTTGCTAATTCATCTAACATTTTACATGGCAGTATTTTACGTGCACTTTTCAGAAGTAAAATTTTAGTGTCAGTGTGTAATATATCTTTCACCTTAGGACTAATATCTCTTTAACCATGGAATATTATGCAGAATTATTTCAACAACTTTTTTTTTTTTTCCTTTGAATCATTGTTATGCTCTTTTAATGTGGACATATCTTTTATATTTTAATTTATTATCTATTGATATGATAGATTTTATCAGATGCTGGAAAAATACTTGTCGATAACCCCTTAGAATTACATACAGTTATTCTAGAGATTTTGCACAATAATTACCTCATTCAGTTTGGTGTATTTTTATTCCAGTGATCATTTTATTCTGATGTTTAGGACGCAGTCTTCTATCCAAATTTTGAAAAATTGCTTCTCAGACTTCAGTTTGGGATGGAACGTGAAAGTGCTTAAATCCGTTAAATGTGATTAATCTATTCTGCCTATCACAGGAAAAAAAATAGGATCAACTTCAGTGTTGAAAAGTAGCTGATATCCAATAACATTTGTTCCCAACTTGGAAACACCAGCATTTGCAGTTTGAAGGTCTGTGTAATTTGTGATTTAAACTGAATACATTTCAAATACCGTACAAAAACTATGAGTAAACACTTGGTTTTTTAAAGATGCTGATACTTAATGTGATTAAATAAAAGCCTTTAAACATAGGTTTTCACTCGATGCCACTACAGTACATAGATGAAAACCAAAACATTGTCAGAATGACCTGAGCTCTGATCTGTTGTAGTGTCTGATGTTGTAATTAGTAAATGTATGCATCATAAAAACTGTAGCCTAATAGCTATCACTGGAAAATGTCCGAATAAAAATACGACTGTAAGATTTGCTCCAGACTTTTTTGTTTGCTGGGATGGTTGGTTGGCTGTTCATGAACTGCGTGCTGATACAGGCCCCGGGGATCGGGCGGGATCCCTCTGCCCTGGTGGCAGGCAGCATGGTGACTGCCGAGGGAGCTGGTGGAATCTGAGGGCTGTGTAAACACACACCCAGGTGTAAACCCTGCGCCGTGACTGCTCACCATATGTGACAATACTTTGTTTGACATAAACCGCCTTCTGGCAGGGTGTTTTGTCACCAAATGTTAATGGTTACTGAAACAAGATGTGCAGTTTGCTAAAGCATCGCCGCCCGCCAAAGAGCGGCACTGTGCCTGTTCCAACCTTACTCCTCTGGATATTTAAATATAATAGCTGTCGGTGCCCTAAGCTTACTAAATTCATTGAGTTGCTTATTGTTACCTAAGTGTTGGAGAAACTCCTCCGTGCTGCCTTACAGGCAGGTGATGTTTCTGTTCCTCCCCCCTGGGCCAGCGGTGGCTCCCCGGGGGTCCTGCCGGCAGCTGCAGTGGCCATTACCCCCGGGCCCTACGGATGCACCCACGGTGCCGGCTTGGCCAGCACGGGCACGGGGACCGTGCCTCGCCCCCGCGGCACCCGGAGACCTGCCCGCAGCCGGCGAGGAGCGCCCTGAGGGGGCCGCGGGGCCCCCCAGCCCTGCCGGGGCGGGGAGCCGCCTGCCTCCCCCGCGGGGCAGCGCCGTGCCCGGGCGGGACCGGCCCGCGATCCGGGCCGCTTCCCCACGCCCCGGGGGTGGTGGCCGGGGGCGGGCCGCGGTGCCGCGGCCACCTGCCCCCCGCGGAACCGGCCGCAGCACGCCTGTCCCCGCGGGCGGCCAGCGCGGCCGCAGCTCTGCCCCATGGCGCTGGCTGAGCTCTACACGCAGGTGAGCGGGGCGGGGGGCGCGCCTGAGGGGAGGCGGGGGGCGGCCCTGAGGGGAGGCGGGGGCCGCGCCTGAGGGGAGGCGGGGGGCGGCCCTGAGGGGAGGCGGGGGCGGCCCTGAGGGGAGGCGGGGGGCGCGCCTGAGGGGAGGCGAGGGGCGGCCCTGAGGGGAGGCGGGGGCGCGCCTGAGGGGAGGCGGGGGGCGCGCCTGAGGGGAGGCGGGGGCGCGCCTGAGGGGAGGCGGGGGGCGCTCTCCCGCGCCCCTGAGGGGCGGTGGCCGCCCCGTGAGGGAGAGGCGAAGGGGGGAGCGGTCCGGGCCGGTAATGCTAGGCTGGCCGGGGCGGTCGGTGCTTTCTGGGGCCGCGGCTTCAGCGCTCTCTGTGGGGCCACCGGTGCCACGGAGCGGGATGGCTGGTGTGGGCCTGGCGGAGGGCCCGCGTCCACGGCACCGGGCAGCTGAGCCAGGCACACCTGCGGGGCCGGGACGTCCCGGGGCTTCGCGGGCAAGTGCTGCTGCCTTTTGAGGAAAACACTTCTTTTTGGAGACTTTTGGCCTTCAGGTGTAGGTCCCTGATGTGCTAGCCAGCGATTAGGCAATCTTAAAAGTTTAACAGCACGGCCCTGGCCACTTAATGGCGGAGTGCTGGCTCTTTTTGCTATGCAAATATTGGGTACGTTGGGCAGAACTTGGCACTAAAGCAAAGATTCTGCCTCCTTACTGTGGCTGCTGTATTTTTTTTTCTTCACAATTTCCCCCAATTTTCCTGTAGTCACCGGAGTGTTGTGATGTATAATTTCTTTGCTTAGCTTTCAATAACAAAAATAACACGCATCTATTACTAATTTATAAGCCCGTAGCTCCTCTATTGTGAAAGCAGCTGCCATAATGCACCCCTGTCCAGCCCGGTGCTGCCATGGTGTGTGCTCATCTTGTGGGTCGATGCTACGCTCAGAGCAGCTGGAAGAGCAAATGCATTTTTTAAAAAAAAGCAGGAATAATATTGAGGCAGGTGAAGGGGAGGAAGGAGCATGGGTGTAACTGGATACGAAACGAGCAAACTTTTCTGTTTACTTGTGAGGCAGGGCTTGGAGAAGGCGGACTTCAGCCAGCTGGGCACATTTGCCAACGGAGGCTCCTGGAACGGCAGGGACCTTTTCTAAAGAATCAGTACTTCCATCACGCGCTTCTTCCTCCCTTTCTTGCCCGTGACCTAGTGCAGTTCGCTTTCTTATGTGGGAACGCACTGTGTGCCCCTGAGGCTATTTGACGGTGATATTCTTGGCTCACATAGAATAATGGCAGATAAAGAATTGAGTTTAACAGCTGTGAATCAATAAGTATTTTTTAGAAACCAGGAAATCAGCGTAGTGTAGGAATGACACAAAAGTTAATTTATACTTTGATACACACGGAAAAAGCAAAAACCAATTTAATTTAGCCATGCCTTTCATTTGCCTATTAAATGGTATTTGTGAGGCTGGGGTTTTCTCCCTTTGATCGGATAGATGGGTCCTAGTGCTTTGGGGTTGTTTAGAAAAGGTCTTTGTGATTTTGGATAGTGGGTGAAAAAATGCCATCGTGCTGAAGGCACCAGCAAAGAGGTATGAAAGCAGCTGCGGTTTTGGTTAGTGTTTATCACCTGATGCACATGCCAGGTTGACCAGAAAAGTCAGTCTCCAGCCTCAGAGATACTGAAAACTGAACTGGAGAGGTCACTGAGGAACCCAAGCTAACTTGCAGGACATCCCTGTGAAAGTCCCTCTTATGCTAAATTGTTTGGTGTTGGTCCTCAGAGTTGAGAAAGCTGGGTTGAAGTGCAGTGCAGTTTGTAGGGACCACTGTAGGCACCCACCATTGGTCGTGTGTTCAGTAGGGTTCTCAGGGGGGAGACCCTCATGTTCTGAGGATCTGCTGGAGCTTCCAGGGCTTCCTCCAAATTAGAGAGGAAAAAAGTCATTTGTGCCAGAAACAACAGTTGCAACACCAGAATGAGAAGGTATACAGTCCTCCAGGGTATCTGTGGGTGTGCTAATGCTGCAGGAAGTCCTTGACTAATGTTAGTTTTTCAAGTGATCAGGTGCAGAGGTTCTCATGGGTTTATTTAAACACGGTTTCAACTGACTATGAATATAGCTAGGGTAGGGTAATCAAATTAAGTGCTCTGGCTGTCAAACCAGAAAGATGCTGAAAGATTATATGGCATGGTTGCTTGTGCAAGTAGGGTGAAATGGTTCTGTGCTCTCTAGTGTTCCTTTATCACAAATTAGAAGAGAGATGGCCCGTAAGAAACTCAGTATTAGCATGTACTGGTGATTTTCAGGCTTTTTTTTCTGACATCACTGCCCTTCCTCCTGTCCCCCTCTTACATCCAAATATAGTCTTCAATGTTATTTTCACTGCCATCTCAGGTACACACTATATGATATTAAAGTACTTTGCACCAAGATTTAAGGAAGGTGGTGATGTGTCAGAAATGGTCTTAAATTGCAAATCCCTGAACAGAAGTGATTTAGATGTCACTAAAAATAGTGTCTATTAATGCATAGTTGATGCATTAGGAAGGCTTTTAGGGATGCTGCCACTTTGTTAAACCCTGGCAGGATGAGGACACACTCATCAGTGAAGAAATTCCTGACTTCCTGAGGCTGCCAGCTGTGTTATGTCCTCTTAAGGAATGCTGTTTCCTATAGCTTCTAAGGTGTTTCCTATAGTTCCTAGGGCAGAGCATTTAAATATGTTGCTAATGCTTCAGCATTTCAGTTTCACTGTAAAGAATTAGGTGGTTCAAACAGCATCATTTATATTCAAACTTTTATGTTTCACAAGGCTAGAGGTAACTATGTTGTCTTGATTCTTCAAATACCTAAAAGCAAATTTCAATTCATCTGCTTCTATTGGAAGTAAGTGCTTTTAGGAAGCATGTTTTCTTCCTGAGGCAGAGCTAAAGTACCTTGCTGGGTCTGAGCTCAGCTGAGCTAGCTGATTGCTTGTGAAGGAAGAAACCTGCCAGTAGTGTTTGAAGTTCACTCTAGAACAGAGAATATGACTGGAGGTTGCATTCCAGTCCCATTAAATGAAAGGTATATGTGCAGCATCTTTCTTGCATATACATCTGTGCCTATGATAAAATGCCTTCTTATTCTATACTTGAATTCAGGGAAGTGATTGTCTAAATTCTAGTGAACAAGATGCTTTCTCTGGTACTTGCTCATTTGAAATCAGGGCTCTGCCTTACTTAAGTGGTTTTTATTCTCTTTGTTCAGTGTTAGAGGGTTTGAAGAGCCTGGCCCTCATTCACTATCCTGCACGCTGTGTTGTTCTGCAGACTTTACACTAAACAGTAAAGCTGTTAAAATTAAAAGGAGCAGATTGAGCATGTCTGAGCTTAGTGAGTCCGCCCTCATTTTTTTTTTTTCTTTCATGAAGAATAACTAAAACACAAAAATACAGCCCGCTGGACAGAGCTAATAATAATCCCAAAAAGTCCTGGCGTCCACTTCAGCTTTTAAGTTCTACTCAACATTTGAAAACTATTTTTTTTGTGCTAATCTGGTATTACAATAATAGCTAAACTAACTATTATCTTTTTTTTTTCTGTTGTAGTACAATAGGGTTTGGATCCCTCATAAAGAAGAAGTTTGGCAGTCTGCAGAAATCACAAAAAACTACAAAGCTGGAGACAGTTTTCTCCATGTGCAATTGGAAGATGGAACTGTAAGGAGAAAAGCCCTAATTACTGTGGGGTTTGCTGAGATATGACAGAAGCGCAGGACTCACCATTATGAGATCTAAATTACTTGTCTGTATTTTCTTTTGTGTGAACCCTGCAGTGACCAGAATTTTATCATGTTAAAATTCATACAGTAAATAGCCGTTACCTAAAAATATGAAGAGTGTAATTCTATTATCTGTGTAACATTAGTGTAGAGCATGTACCTTGAAGATCACTTCACTTTTGAAACAAGCACTGAAACTCATCTTAAGTGGAAGTAAATCAGAAGTGCAAGGCAAACATAGTTATTTCTCAGAGCTAGCTGTTGCTTTTTTTTTCCTGAAGTTGTTGCTTTTTTTCCTGAAGTTGTTGCTTTGTGTAAGATCTGCAAATTATAGTATCCAAGTTCTTTACAGATTTAATATTTTGAAAACAGTATTTCTGCATTTCAGCATTCCTGTTCTGTAAAGACAAGTATTAAATGTACAATTACATGGATTTTGAAATTGAAAGAAATAGAAGTGAGTTTTAAACTTTGTGTAAAGAAAACTGAAGGGTTGCAGGTAAGGATAGTTTTAGAGCTGACTGAAGATCTGACCATGTGTTTACTTTTGTCGAGTTGCAGCTGGTCTGCCATTTTCATCTGTACTTGAAACACGCAAATGTTCGGAGAGCTAAATCCATTTCCAGTTTTTACAGATTACAGTACAAAAAATTGTAAATAAAGAGAATATAGCTTTCTTTTTCATAAACAACGAAGAGCTCCATCTTACTTTCATGACCTCCAAGTACCCTAAGCTCACTGGGATGTATGCAGCTGAGGGAATGCAAGATGAGACAGGGCTTCATCAACGCCATAACTTCATGCAAAGTTAGAAATCAGTTTGTTTTTATGCAAACATAATGTCTTTTATGATATTTTAATTAATTTTTGTTGACAGGAACTGAATTACCTTGTTGATCCAGATGCTTTGCCACCCCTACGAAATCCTGACATACTTGTTGGTGAAAATGATCTCACTGCGCTTAGTTATCTCCATGAACCGGCTGTTCTACACAATCTTAAAGTTCGCTTTGTGGAGTCTAAGCTTATCTACACCTACAGTGGTAAGCAAAGTAAAATGCAAGGTTAAAAAAAAATTCTTAAAATAAATAAAAAGAAGAAATCTTGAGTTACTTTGCAATTTGATGCAAGTAATGTTTTCCTCAAGTACATTTTAACTCATTCAAGTTAAATCAGTTTTGTATGAGTGTAGCCTGGTTTGTTGAGCAGGATCTCCTACCTAGTTGAGAAAATGTTATTGCTTTGTATCAGTTTAACTGCTGTTGCTGAAAACTGGAATTTCATTGAACTAACCTATGTTTTATTTTTGTTTTGCACTCTTGGTTGTAGGAATAATTTTGGTTGCAGTAAACCCCTATAAACAGTTGCCAATATATGGAGATGCTATTATCCATGCATATAGTGGGCAAAACATGGGGGACATGGATCCACATATATTTGCCGTGGCAGAAGAAGCATACAAGCAAATGGCAAGGTTCAGTATGTAGTTTAATGTCCATAAATAACACTTGAAGTCTCGTAGAAGTCAATGTTAATTCTCATTTAATTTATCTGTGTATGTACCACTGGCTGTTGAGAATATCTTTGAATGGGTAGGTTAACTAGAGGAGGAGTAATTCCTCAACCAGCTGAGGGATTTCTAGAACTCATAACTATTTTCATTATTGATGAGGGGCAAAACACTGTCTTGGCTGAGTGACTAGCAACGACAGCAGCCTAGAGGTCACAGCCTAAGAGGAGTAAGGGAAGAGCAAGTGAAAGATGGAACTGATACGAGAGTTGATCACAGCTGTGTTTTTCATATTTTTTTCCTGTATGTAATTCTTACATTTATGCATGCAATTTTAGACATTTGATTTAAACTGTCTGATTATTTGGTTTTAGAAATAACAAAAATCAGTCTATTATAGTCAGTGGAGAATCAGGAGCGGGAAAGACTGTGTCTGCAAGATACACTATGAGATACTTTGCCACTGTGAGTAAGTCAAGCAGCAATGCACATGTGGAGGATAAAGTATTGGCATCCAATCCAATAACTGAGGTAAGTTTTGGAGAGTATTTCTCAAGCCTGTGCTCATCAAGGAAAGAATTCAGAGAGCTGCTGGGAGTCTTTGGTTGAAATCTTTAGGGATGTTTTAGCTGGCTGAGTTAGATATCTAGATTAGAAGTTTAGCCTCTGAATGTTACTGATGGAAAGAGGTGCTCAGCTTCAGGAGCACCTGGTTCTGCCTGATTTACCACTGGCCCTTTGGAGGCACTAGTTTGTCTCCAGAGTTTTATGTGACCACATACTGTTAATTAGATGATGAGAAAACAATATTGAACAAGTTCTTTGTTTGTTTTTATTAATTGGAATAGGAACTGGTTAAGGTTCCTTATGGTGGGAGAACATACTTTCTTTCTCTAATTCTCAGTTTATATAATGTTATGCTATTTGACTTGAGGCTTACCTTCAAATTTGGGCCTAAAAGTTTGAGTCCCACAGCTGAGATTGATCCTTGAGCACCTTTGATTTTAGGAACTTGTAGCTGTGTCATGTTTTGACAAAGTTATTCTTATGAAAGATGCAAGTAAAACAAATTCGAAGTTTTTAATTTTTGTAGGCTATCGGCAATGCAAAAACTACACGGAATGATAATAGCAGTCGATTTGGAAAATACACTGAAATCAGTTTTGATCAGAGTTACCAAATCATTGGAGCTAACATGAGAACGTACCTGCTTGAGAAATCCAGAGTTGTATTCCAGGTGGGTAAAATAAAAACAGTCAGTATCAGTGTAGCTACTAATGTACTATCCTTACTAGTTTCATATAGAAAATGTTATGTGACGTTCCAAATAGTATGTCTAATCAAGATTTGATTTATTTTTCATAGGAGCTAATCTTATTCCATGGTCGTCTTTATGTTAAGTGGAGAATGTGTCTCAGGGATCATTCCATGCAATAAGCGCAAGAAGCATTTGAGCAATCTGTGACTTTCAGTCACAATAGTAACACGTGCCAATTGTACCTGGAAGGGAACAGTGTATGTGGGGCAGAGAGAGTCTGGGTAAAAACCTGGCTGAAAATTGCTAAGGCCAGGGCTTATTACGTATGACTCATTACAGCGTCAGAGCATAATCGTGATAATCTACTGAAGAAAGCATTTAATTTTATAAAACTGTTTTTACAAAGGTTTCTTTTTTAGTAATTTTGTAACTTTTTAAGTACTATGAAAAATGCTTCTGTCTGTCTGCTGCCTGAAGGGTGGTTTGGAAAGAGAGTTTTCTGAGTTACAACGGGGCTGTGTTTCAGCGGGCACTTCTACACAGTTGTTTGTGACAGTATTTGTCAGTTCTTATTAGTAGATGGTTGTTCAAGTTGAAGAATTAGAGGAACAGCCTTGGGGAAAGAACTCAGAATATTGATAGTGGAAATAAAGTATATTTGAAGTTATCACTTTCAAAGCTCTTGTTGAAGTCTAAGATGTGCCATTTTAATATTGGGCAATTTCTTTGCCAAGCTATGTTGCAGCAGAATTTACCCTTCCAAGTATCTTTATCTCTTTGCAGTAGCGTTGAGTACTGAATGTTTTTCTGATTGTTTTGTATTTGTTTTGGTTTGGGTTTTTTTTTTCTGTCTGTAATTGTATTCTTTGCTTT
The DNA here is from genome assembly GCF_015220075.1 of Falco rusticolus. Lineage (NCBI taxonomy): Eukaryota > Metazoa > Chordata > Aves > Falconiformes > Falconidae > Falco > Falco rusticolus. Next base: position 16,818,416 of record NC_051193.1, on the reverse strand, counting down.
AATTTACAGTCAGAGAATGAGAGAAACTACCATATATTTTATCAGTTGTGTGCATCTTCTATGCTACCTGAATTTAACCATCTTAAATTGGGTAGGTCTCAAGAAAATAACCTGCTCTTCATTTTTGCAGTGCAGTATTTTGAAGATTAGATTTTCAAATGCTAGGATGTTAAGTGATTTATAGCATAAATCTCGCAGACTTACAATGGGACTTGCATTTTTGTCACTTAGCTATTACTTCTGCTTGTATTGAACTGGAGAGCAAATCCCTTGTAACTTGAATAGCGCATGATCAAGTACCCAAGCATCTTTGAAAATCTACTGTCTGTAGTGACAGATGTCATAATGACAGTTTAGGGACTTGATTTATTTATCTACAGAGAAGTTTTAATGCCATGTGGGAGAAACAGACCTTAGGTATGTTTACTCAGTCTTCATTCTTGTTTGTTTGTTAGACCAAGTATTAAGATTGCTGGAATTATGAGTACTAGTTCGTGTCGGCTTAACTGGATTAGGCGCATGGATTTCTCTCAGAAAAAGAGGACCTGCAGCTCATTGCTGAAGAGCTGTCATCTGACGGCATCTTTAATTTTCTGGTGTTGCAAGAGTCTTTAACAAGTGGCTATCCCCAGCCCCAAACTTTCCAGCATTACAAGTTTTGCTTCATATCTATAGGAAGCGCAGAAGAATTTAACTACACAAGAATGGGTGGCAGCACAGTAATAGAAGGAGTTGATGACAGAGCAAATATGGTGGAGACTCAGAAGACGTTTGCTTTACTGGGTAAATTCATGGGCATACGATTTTCAAATCTATTGAAAAGGTTGTGGGGTTTTTTTTCTGAAATGGACAAAATATTAGTTGTAATTACCAAAATAATTTCTTTCATAGCTTACCCGTTGCACTGTTGATCTGTTTTGGAAGTACTAGGCAAAAGCAAATGGCTGTTAGCAACTGGTGTTCATTGTTATTGGTCCAGATCACTAAAGGCTGGAGTCTTCTTGGCCCTTAAGCTAACATGCTGTGACAGAAATGGAATTGGAAGCTTCTTTGCCCCTATATGGCTTATGTGGATGCCAAATCAGACTTGAGCTGGCACTTGGGGAGGTATGGGAATTTATACCTAATCTCTCATCGGATCAGACAGGCAGAAAGTAGGCAGAACCAAGGCTTTGCATAGTAATTGCAGAGAGGCTATACAATCCTTGGCCACACAATGAAACAAGTAATCCAGAATTGTGCTATTTTAATTAATTGTACTGTTTCTGAGTATTTAAAATAATCAAAAATTGTTTTTTTAGGTCTGAAGGGTGATTTTCAGATGGATGTTTTTAAAATGCTGGCAGCAATCCTACACTTAGGCAATGTGGAAATAGCAGCTGTTGGAGATGAAAGATCATCTATCAGTGTAAGGAAGTAGCTCATTCAGATACCAACATTTTCTTTTATATTCTGTGCCAAAAATCCTTTAGTGGTATTTTTTCTCATATCTGGGACTCAGGCCACCATTACATCTGATATACTAAACTTGAGAGATTTCTCCATCTTCAACTGTTTAAATCCTGTTTCGTGCCCCAGTTCAGAAAGTCTGAACAAAAGGCAGAATGTGGCAAAGAGAACCCCATATCCAATTGATCCACAGCTGTTGGAAAATCCATTTGGGACTGTCCGCAGGATGCAGGATGCAGGAAACGGAGCATTATCAAAGCTGCTCAGAATCTGTCCCAGCAGACTATGCAAGTCTAAAAAGCAAGGACATCTAAACATAGGTTAAAGTAACTTTTTCTTTCAGTTTCCTAATCCAAAACATCTCATCAAGTCTAAGTTTTTCTCTCCTGTATCAGAAGCTCTCTCCAATATTATTTGCTTTATCTTTTCTTGATACTTTGCCAGACAAAGAAGTGAACAGAGCCCCTTGTCTATCTAAAAATCAGAGTCGTAGGTTGATGTCAGTGGTGCCAGGCTTTCACTGTCTAGGCAACAGTTAAACCATTAAATGTAAACTAATAGTATTTATTTATCTTCAAAGCTGGAAGATAAACATCTCAATATATTCTGCGAACTTCTGGATTTAAGCTGTGACAAAATGGCACGATGGTTGTGCCACCGAAAGATCACCACTACCTCAGAGACTGTAATAAAGCCAATGACGAGAGCTCAGGCTGTTAATGCAAGGGATGCTCTGGCAAAGAAGATCTATTCTCATTTATTTGACTTTATTGTGGAAAGAATTAACCAAGCTTTGCAGTTCCCTGGCAAACAACATACTTTTATTGGTGTTTTGGACATTTATGGGTAAGAATGTCTCTGGAAACCAATTTACTTTAAGTTCTGCCTTTTCTTTGGACTTGATAAAGAGGCACTTTTTGATTTGCGCTGCTAATGAATCTGGAGGGGTTTGTTTTACTAAAAGGGTCATAATCATGCAAGTTCTTTAGTATCCAGAGTAGTGTAAATGTTTAGCAACTATAAATAGGGGTTTTTTTGTGAATGAGATTTAAATTTAACTTTTTATATGATACTTCTAGATTTAACTCTGGATTTTTTAGCTCTCATGTCTGGTAACGTTAACTTCTAGGGAAGTTTTGATATGCCTTAGGGTCTTCCATTTGTTTTACAGCTATTTAATTTTCTTAGAAATATTAGTATTCTTTTAAGACTTTGGAGCTATCCTACCATTTGTATTTTAATATCAAGGTTGGGGTTTTTTTCATATTTGACATGTGTTTCAGCTTTGAAACATTTGATGTGAACAGTTTTGAACAATTTTGCATCAATTATGCTAATGAAAAACTGCAGCAGCAATTTAATCTGGTATGTTCTTTGTTACAGTTCTTTACCTTATTTTATTTCATCTTTTGAGATTATCAGTAATGGATATTAGCAAATGCTCTTTGTATTTGAGTAATGGATATTTCTGGATAATGGCTATCCAGTAATAAAAAAAAATAAATTTATTTTTATATCTATACATGCATGTACATATATATAAATGAAAAATTCTTATTTTATTTTCTTACGAGACAGACATGTAGTATACTACAAAATATATAAATATTTTGTTGCTATCTTATATATACAATCACACACATGAGCACATTTTTTTAATTTTCTTCCTTAGTTGTAACCTTCCATTTTCATAATTTTCACATATCTAGCATGTCTTTAAACTTGAACAAGAGGAATATATGAAGGAAGATATCCCATGGACTTTAATAGATTTCTATGACAACCAGCCTGTCATTGACCTTATTGAAGCTAAAATGGGAATTTTAGAACTTCTGGATGAAGAGTGCTTGGTAATTTAAAAATTCTTGTATTTAGAACTCATTAAAAAACTATATAGATTTTTACAAGTTGGACTTGTAATCCATATTTAATCCTTTTAAATGGGAAGTAGAGCATTTTCCTCATAAAACAAACATTAATGTTTGCCCTCTATTTAGTAATTTTAATTATAAGCCACTTTGTCTATATTTCTCTTATAAAATTAAGAATCTAGAACTAGGTTCTTACCTAGAAGCTAACCCAGCAGCTGTATTTCCCCACTGTGAGAGTAGTGCAGTACTAGAACGGGTTAAGCAGAGGCGCAGTGGGATCCCCATCCTTGAATACTTTCAGGACTTGAGTTCAAATGGCAGCTCAGATCTAGTGTTGGTGGTAGTCTTGCTCCAAGCAGGAATTTGGACTACCTAGTCTCCAGATGTCTCTTCCACCACTATTTCTACAATTTGTTTATTCCATGAATCACTAATTTTGATACAAAAAAAGCAGTCCTCCTTTCCCTTTTTTATAGGTTCTTTTTGAATGCATCAAACCTACATCTTTGCTTTTTCTTTTTCAGTCTTACGTTTTTTCCTTTGTGCCGTCTCCTGTCTGTAGCAATTCCTGAACCTGTATTTTTTTCTTCTACATACATGTAGTTCCTTAGACTTCCAAACCTATTGAAGTAGCTTTGTCAGTGAAAAGCAGGGCAGGGTGAGGTGAGCCCTGTTAGAATGGTCTCTAAAAGGTGTTTTGGTGGTATTAGCAAATTGTACTTCTCAGAATCCAAACCATGGAGTAATATGGGAGAAATTAGGGAATATTCCCTAACTCATTAACTTATCTGTTACTGTTCTCACTAGCATTCTCAGGGCTCAAATTGTCCCTGATTGCAGGTAGCATCCTCTCAGGACAAAATGATTTATGACTCAACAGAGAATTAGCTCTAGTCAGCAAATTTATGCATTAATGTGACCTTCTTTTTAAGAAGTATTTGCTTCACAGAGCCACTGGCTAGTCTGAAAAGACAAAAAATGGTTGTTTTCAAGCCTCATAACTCACCGAAGCTGCTTTATTCAGACAGTATTTATTGATAGTAAGTGTTTTTGCTGCTTTTAACAGTCCAAAAGAGTTTTGCTAAAGAGGTTGCCCTTGTCATTTTTACAGTTACCTCATGGAACAGATGAAAACTGGCTTCAAAAGCTATATAATAATTTTGTCAATAAAAATGCACTCTTTGAAAAGCCGAGGATGTCAAACACTTCTTTCATCATTCAACACTTTGCTGATAAGGTAAAGTGTAAACAGCCCAGTGTTATTTCACCGTTTCTAGCAGTAGCTCATTCAGAAAAGAAATAAACTTAGGAAATAGAGAAAATATTAACCACACTTGTTTAGAACTCCTATAAAATTGATCTTCAATGTATAGTACTATTTATTTATTCGCAATACTGCCAGTAACATGCCATTTAAACATAAGAAGTGCTTAACATAATGAATTTGGGAGTATAAAAATAAATCATAAAGAGGCAGAAAAAGTGTACAATGCAAAAAGAATATAGTTAAGATTGTAGTCTGTACACATTTTAGCCTCAGTTATTTTACATTTCAAATGTAATGGTATGTGGATTTGAAACCATAGAATAATGAAGAGAGAAGGAAAGAAATCCCTAATGAAGACAGGAGGAAATTGCAGCTGATAGTGGATTCTGAGTTTGTCCTACTTCTAAATTTACAGTATGCATGTATGTATGTATGCCATAATGAAACTGTAAAAAGCAGAGTTTCAGCCAGCATGTTTAAGGCTAATAAAGAGCTGTTGGCCACCACAGCTGAGAGAGTATTGTTTTGCTAACTGTTCATATATTGCTGAAAAGTTAATGATTTCACCTTTTTGCACAGGTAGAATATAAATGTGAGGGATTTCTGGAAAAAAACAGAGATACAGTGCGTGAAGTATTGATAGAAATCTTGAAAGAGAGCAAGGTTTGTGAACTATCAGTAATGATTTATTTTCTAATACCTGATTTTACTGGAATTGATTCAGATCTGATTTTTATTTGTTTTGATAAAAAGATTTTTTTTAAATTAGGTTGAGTCCATTAGTTCAGTCTTAATTTTTATTAATATTCTACAAGTGTGTATTTTTAATGTCAAAATAACATACAAGGTAGAAAAACACAGTATTCAACTTTTTCATATATGTGCATTTACTTTGCTAGTAGTTTGGTGGGTTTTTTCCTTAATATCTTCCTTGAAGATCATTTTGGAATCCTTGTAACTGAACAATTCACTTTATCATTAATTTTTTTTGTTAGTTATTAATGTAGCTTTAATAGGTAGTTTATCATTAACAGCTGCCTTTGTTTATTCTTCAAAAGAGATTAAGAGAATGCCAGGGCAGGGAAAAATTCAGATGTCTTGTATGTGCCTGCCACTTCCCATCTGCTTGAAGGCTCTGTCCCTTTCAAATCTACAGCCTTGAGACTTCAGGATTACTATTAAGAAGCTATTTTAATCTGACCAACCCCCATATTCTTAATCTAAATTAAATATTGTGAAAAAATAACCTTAAGTGGTCTTATTTTTAACTCTGGTCTGTATTTGTGTCCATGTTTGCTCATACTGAAATAGCTTTTTCAGGCCTGCTTAACAGTTGTGGAGTTTTGTCTGTGAAATGTGTAAGTGCTTCACAATAGATGCAGAATTGTTGCAGCTGTTTCTTCAATTGTTATTTGTCTGTGGCTTAAAGATCCGGTTCCAAGTCCTGCAATACCTGGTCTAAGCATTAAGGTGGATGAGTTTTGCATTTTACGTTACAGTAAATGTAATTTTTATTTAAATGTTACTACAGTCCCACAGTATTTATCTGTGATTTTTTTCACCACACTTTTAGTTTCATCTGTTTGAAAATTTTTTTCAAGACAACCCCGTGTCCAGTTTGCCTTTCAGTTCAACTATAAGCATCAAATCTGCAAGACCTGTTCTCAAGTCACCTAACAAACAACTCCGAATGACTGTTGGCAGCAAGGTACTACATAAACGTTCTATTTTGTGATGCTCGTACTCTCAGGGAGGTGTACTGGGCAGTCTGAGACTATGGTACTGTGTTCTGTTACTATTCACGGGGGACTATCCAGTTTTCAGTACAGCAAGAGCCAAGCCACAGTGCAGTGCTCCAGCTCTGGGTGTAAGTAGGTGTGTTTGTTTGTTTGTTTGTTTTCTATATAGGAGACTGTTAGGTACAGCAGGACTGTTAAATTTCCTGCATTTAAGGTAATTTCCCAGTGTCCAGCCAAAACCTAACAAATAATTAAAAATCTAAGATTTGACTTTTTACTTGGCTGTAAATGTTTCATTAGCAAAACTGTTATGTCTGATATTTTTTAGTTCCGGAGTTCTTTGTCTTTACTTATGGTGACACTCAATGCAACCACCCCTCATTATGTACGATGCATAAAGCCAAATGATGAGAAGTTGCCTTTTGAGTAAGTATGTTAGTGGTGTTGAGCTGTTATATTACCTTAAAATTAAGAGAGTATTTTTCTATTTCACAGTAGCTGCACATCAACAAGCTAAATTCTTATTATTGAACAACTTCCCATACAGAACATACTTTTCCTTTCAAGATGGTCGAAGTAAAAAAAGTACTGTCATCTTACAAAAATGGAATAATTCTGTAATAGTTATTGATACCTTAATAATTCCTAATATCCTAAATTTTTTCAAGTTGGATATTAGTGTTTATGTATTTGTCATAACATTTTCTGGGGAAAGGTTGTCCTTTGGTTTAAGCTGATGGATATTTTACATGGGTGTTTGCTCTTGTAGAGTCTAGATTAGCACCAATTCTTATTTATGGAATGAAGCCACTGCTATTTTCTTTGTAAACTTCCCTTTTGTCCACACGAATATTTAGAAGAGCTTCAGAAGTTGGAAAAGGTGTGAGCAGTGTTGAACATAGCCTTGGCTTTTCCCACACAATTTCTTATCATTTTAATCTTATAATGCAATCATATGTGACGGATAATTTGCACAATTCCTATGAACAGCTTGATAACCACCAACATGTAAGTAAAAGTTAACTGTGATGCAGCTATTGGTCTATTTTGTGGGCAGACCTGTGGAAGCACTCTAGTTTCAGTTATACACCTTTCAGCTGGATAGTAGTGTACTGACAAATGAAATAAAAGCTTTTGTCATATCTGAGTGGGAGGGAAGAGGCAAACTTTGATTCTAAATTAAATTTTTAAAGTGTGTTACCTAATTTTTCTGAAGCCAGACAAAATCTGTCCATGCAAAACATGTTACAAATGGCAATGTTTCACTATCAGTACAGTGAGACCTCGTTATTCTGTGTGATAGCAGTGAGGGGGAAAATAGCCTGGCTAATTTAAAAACATGTCTGAATTAGACTAGAAGAGCATATCTTAAGTTTGTGAAAGAACAACAGTCGTCTGTCAGCCATGGGGATCTCTTAGCTAGTACTGGATCAACACTGTAGCGCAGTGCTCTGTGGGCATATCATCACTGGTCCAGATTTGGCAAGAGTCTTTCCACGCCTTGTGTTAATAATCTTGAACTCAGATTTTCGTGAGTAAATCTTGGTTTATTCATAGTCAGTGTGCTAAAAGGTACCTAGACAGAATTTCTTGTCAATAGACTGCTGAGGGAATTTATTTTGTGTATGTTTTGTGCTGAGAGTGGCATGATTCTTTGTCACATGCTGATATGAACTGTCAAGATAAATATTGAAAGGAAACAGGACTTTTCATAAGAGAGAAATAAACACAGCCTTCCTTTTGTTTGAGGAAGAAAAAGAAACCTCAGATACTTCCTATCCCATATTAAAAAAAAAAAAGAAGACACCATAATAAAAGTAGGGAGCCCTGCATCCTATGGGCAGAAATAGAAATGCAGCTAGTAGAATGGCTCTAACTATTACAGCATGCAAAACCCAGCAAAAATGTAAAATATAACTCTGCTTTTTTAGGTTTGATTCAAAGAGAGTTGCTCAGCAACTGCGAGCGTGTGGTGTTTTGGAAACTATTCGAATTAGTGCGCAGAGCTACCCATCCAGGTAGGGATAGCAGTGGGCCTCCGTGTTTCAAAAAGTACTTGGATGTCTCTTAAATAAGTTACATTTGCTAACTCTTAATTTTCCAGGTGGACTTACATTGAGTTTTTCAGCCGTTACAGCATTCTTATGACACAGCAGGAACTCTCTATAAATGATAAAAAACAGATTTGCAAGATTGTTTTGCAGCGGCTAATCCAGGTTAGTTTGTCTGTACTGACCCACTGTGTAGCGTAGCATCTGTTATTAATAAAGGTCTCTTTTGCCAAGAGTGGTGTCTCACTCCTCAAATAGGAAAGATACTTACATTATTGCTGTCTTTCCTGAGTTAGTGCGTGGCACATCAGCTTGTGAGTCAATAGCCTTGTGTTGTGACCAGTCATGATGTGGCCATGGACCCGTGATTTGACTGCTCTGTGCTTAGTATCTTCACTTGTAAAATAGAAGATGCTCTACAGTAAGCAGTAAATGATACACGTTTATCAAGTATTAGAATTTTACACACACAAAAGGGCTTTTTATGGTGGAATGCAGCATATTGGAGAACTGTTCTAAAATGTGCTATTTTGCATATTGCTATTTGTTAGACAAGGCTGTAGTGACAAGGCTGGTCCAAGTTCAAGCCAGTGATTCGAGTCAGTGTGTCAGTACTGACTGGGTTCAGACTCAGGAGTGTGTAAGGCTACACACAGGCATACTTGCAGTATAGCTCTGGCACAGGCCAAGGGTGGGAGCCTGAGCTTAAAAGCAGCTTCTCCCCTGGGTTTTTGCTCACACAGCTCTCTGATTCAAGGCCAGACATGCGCACCAAAAGGTAGTGTTGAGCCCAAGGAACCAGGCTTGCAGGAGGGGGTGAAGAGGTTGCTTTCAAGGCCTTGATGGTAAGTCCAGGTCCTCGCTTTAATGAGACCACCAGGGTGCGATTTTTGGATGTAATTCTCTGGTTCTTTTCTGCTAAGTGGATTTTCCCCCCATATACTCCTATCTACAAAGAAGGCAGAGAGGATATTCTTACTTAGCAAGATCATGTCATTTCAGAAGAGCTTGCCTGAAGTGACAATTTATAAAAGGAAGAGAGTGGTCTACAATCATAAACTGAAAGTTTATATGCTTATTGTTTTCTTTTTCAGGATCATAGCCAGTATCAGTTTGGGAGAACAAAGATTTTCTTCAGAGCAGGACAGGTTGCCTACTTAGAGAAACTGCGATCAGATAAACTGAGACATGCATGCATTACGATCCAAAAGAGTGTTCGAGGCTGGCTGCAGCGGAAGAAATTCCTTTGCATAAAACAAGCAGCTATTATAATACAGCAGTATTTCCGGGGGCAGCGGACTGTACGGTACTTTTGACTGCTAAATGAATTTGTGGTTAAGGCATGCCTGAAAGGATATAGAAGGTCAAACTAATGCTCAACACTAATTTGAAGTGTAATTTTTAGGAAAGACCAATTCAGATTGTATTTCCATTTCCTTTTCATTGTAATTATGGACTTGAAAATGTTCAAGTTTTTCAGCTGATACGAAGAAAGTACTCTAGCAGATTTCAAATATTGTCTGCCAGATTCCTGAGAGGTCTGTCTACCTGTAAGCTCAGTCCGTAGCTAATGGTGCGTGACCCAGTTATTGGCTTGGGCTTACTACTTAGCATCAGAGCCAGAGAAGAAATCAGGTAGCAGAAAGGAAAAGCAATTTAATTTACAAGAGTCTTCAAATTAGTGTGTACAAATTATTACAAGGAATTATGCAGCAGAGAAACTGCACCAGTCGTTCACAGAGCAGACTGAGAGGAAGATGGCTCTATGTAGGCTTTGAAATTTTCAGAAAGACACCATCAAAACAATTGCTTGTGGAATGAATTTCAAAGGTGGTGGACAATTCCCTCTCACTTTGATTGAAGAAAAAGCTCTATTTTAGATAGTGGATGCCTGTTTTCAGTATCTTCTGGGTTTTTTGTGTGTGATGTGACTGACAGAGGGAATGTGCAAGGGAAATCTGATGTGACCTAAGTAAACTTTATTGTCTTTTGAATTAAGGCAAGCTATAACTGCAAGAACTCTGAAGCAAACATGGGCAGCTATAATTATTCAGAAATACTGTCGGGGTTACCTAGTCCGTAGACTTTGCCAGCTCATCCGTGTGGCTGCTGTAACAATTCAAGCTTATACAAGAGGATTTCTAGCAAGAAAAACATATCGGAAGGTACAGCCTATCAAAAATTTTATTTCATTAACTGGAAACAGCTACTGCTCTGTAAGAAAGATGGAGACAAGGGCAGTGATCCCTAATACTTTATCTTTTGTGGGTCTGGTTCTCATATCTTCTACTCTATTTTTATATTGTTACAATAAAAATACTGATACACAGTAGCTTAGATATAATCTTGGGGCTACTGAGAGTTCTGTCTGATTAATACTTGATGCAGATCATTAATGTGATTACCACAGTGGTTCAAATGTGTCTGCTGTCTGGGTATTACAGTATCTTGATACTTCCGTGAGAAGCTTTGTCATTACTAGTGCATGTAGATTCACAGAAAGTTATAATGGATGCTGATTGAGCTATAGATAATGGCAGACAGATATTAATGTTTTATTTTAAAGATGCTTGAAGAGCACAAGGCTGTGATCCTTCAGAAATACGCCCGTGCGTGGCTTGCCAGGCGCAGATTTCAAAATATTCGGCGGTTTGTAGTGAACATCCAGCTTTCATACAGAGTTCAGCAACTGCAGAAAAAGATAGAAGAACAGGTGAGAGATACCAGTCAGTTTATGATTTTAACTAATTTTTTTATCATATCTGTTTTATTCAGAGCTCTCCTGTTGACTAGAGTCTTTAGTGAATTACAATATCCGTACTTTACTTGACAAGACAGGAGAATATGTAAGGGATATGGTCTTTAATGTAAACCACTACTATCCTTCCTACATCTAGGGCAGGAAGAATAATCTAGAGTATCCTTATATTTTTGGGTTAGTTGTGGCAACAAGAAGAGTCTGCAATAAATTTTATATTTTTACTGTTTCTTAAGTAGGCCATTCAATCTCTGGATGGGGTTACTTGTATTGGGATGAAGGATGTGTGAGGTACTGCTCTGGTACAACATATTTGGTAACTTCTGGGAATTCCATATTATGTTTATTTTGCAGCTTATTTTTGAGAGCCATACCAGCCAAATCATCTTTAAGATGGTAGCTTTAGTCTAATTGGTGGAAATAATCCTTGGTTGGAATAATTATGACTGATACAGGATGGTGCGCAGAAATAGGTCAGGTGTTTCCTTCAAAAATCTATTAAAGAGTTTCAGGTGTGCATTATTCTGTTTTCTTTTAACCTGTCTTACTCACTGTAGAGTAGAGAAAATCATGGTTTGCTGGAACGATTGACCAGTCTGGCTTCAAGTCATATGAATGACATGGATACTATTCAGAAACTCGAATTAGATCTTGAAAAGTTAGCTGCTCAAAAGAGAGCATATGAAGAGAAAGGGAAAAAATATAAAGAGGACAGTGAACAGGTAAATTTTAATTACTGTCTGGGTTCCTTTTTTTTTGCTTAAATATTTTTTTCAGCCACTAGATTTATCCAATGAATGACTCGAGAGTTACTAAGTAACTTTGCTTTCCTGGGGCAGGGTGGGGGAAGGAAGGGAGTCAGTATATGTTTGTTAGACCTTCTGTGACCGATTTCTTTCTCCTTTTGTAATTTATATATTATTCTTGCTCTTTATGTCTACAGAAAATCTTAAAACTTGAGAATCAGAATAAAGAATTACAAGAACAGAAAGACACCTTAGAAATAAAGCTCCAAGCAAAAACTGAGGAAATGAAAGGTACAACAACCAAAAGGAGATTTAAAGGAGTTATAGTGGGGTAAAGTTGTAAACTCAGGTTTTATGTAAAGGTCAATGACTTTTGTTCTAATAAAAGCAATATAAATGCTGAATTCACAGTAAATTTAAAGTTGATCCTAAGCTTCTCTTGCTTAGAATGTGTAACGCAAATGCTTTTAATTTAATCATTAAATTAACGTTGTTCTTTGAGTAGCAAAATCTCTTCTCCTGTTATGTTTCCTTTCTCGTGCACATGCATTCCTTCGAAGTGATGCTTTGTCCTTGATTCCTTTAATATACTGCTTTTAAGAATCTTAATTTCAAAGGACATGCTTAGCACATGAGATCAAGTATACTTTAGACAAGTAACACTTCGGTGTTTCAGAACCTTTTTATTCTATAGCTTTACTAGTAAAATTTACTGTGATAATTTTTGGCACTTGAGAGAGTTGTTTCAGCCTTAAAATACCTTAGAATTTAATTACTAAAACCAAACTTCTCGTTGTGGTCATACTGTTCTAATAAATGTACATAATTGCATGGAAGTTTCAAATATTGAAATATTTTTTGACAGAGAAAATGGACGACCTCACAAAGCAGCTCTTCAATGATGTACAAAAAGAAGAAAATCAAAGAATGTATGGAATCTGAATTTTATTGCTTTGAAACAGCATTCATTTTTTCTCTTGCCCTGCCTTTCTTTCTCCTGCTGTAAATGTATTATGCTCACATCACTTATGAATCTGTCAGTGTTCTTGAACGTTAATGCTAGTACTGAAGTACTTCGTACAGTTGAGGAAAAGCACATGCTTGTTTGCGGGTCGGCTATGTGCAGGAAATTATGTTATAGACCTGAGATGTTATTGCTTTTGCAGTTTCCTGTCTTTTCATGTGTCTTTCTGAGAATTGAAAGGCAGCCCTGATAATAATGGTTTCTTTGGAAATAAACTCGGAATTCAGTCAGGACTGAAAGAGCAGTTGTACCAGTCAGAATTCCTGTGAAGTGAATACTAAAGGGAAGAATTGAAACATTCATCTTGAAGGAAAGGCAGTGTTTGTAAAGGCCACTTGGTTAAAAATGTAGGGGAAAACCTCCCCGCACCCCCCCACCCCTTTTTTTTAAATTTCATTTGCAGTATTTAAATCCTATTATTTAGCAATAAATGGCTGTTGCTTTGCTTATCTTAGATTAAAGACAGAGAAGTTTAGGTACTAGATAAATGCTGTTCTTTGAAGGGTGAAGGGTGCAGTCAGTCCTTCCTGAGGGTTGGAAGCCATGTGATATTTCAGCTCAGTCTGATTTCAGCTGCAAATAACTTCAAACCATACTAACAGGACTTTTTTGCTAGTTTTTTTCTGCTTTGCCCATGAACTGTATTATGTTGGAAGCTGGTCCATTCTAGCAGGGATTAGTAGAAAATGGAAAACTTCCTGCATTGTTTTACGGAGAAGGATACAGGGCCTTCTGTTGCTGTGTCCTCCTTCAGTAAGTGACTGTGACCATAAATGTAGCAGAAAGCTGCTCAGGTAGGCCAGCTCTCAGGGAGTTAGAGAATTAGCCTTTAAGCTGAAAAACCTCAGTTTTGTCTTGAATCCAGTCTCAATATCTGAAAGATGTAGCGGAGTCCAGGGACATTTTCATCCCATTATCATCCAATTTGTAGATTGATTCTGAGGGTGTAGGATAGCATTTTTTAAGTATTTATGGTTCATTTACGTTCTCTTCAGTGAAACATGTCCTTCAAATTAAAACAAAACCAAAGCCCACTCTTTCATGTATGAATGTAGGAAAATTAAACCACATTTTTGTTGCCTTGTTTAGGTTACTTGAGAAAAATTTCCAAAATCAGAAGCAGGACTATGAAAAGGAAATTGAATTGCTCAAGGGAGAAATTAAGATTCTGAAAGAAGAAAAAACTCAGCTACAACATCAAATTCAGCAAGAAATCGTCATTCAGGATGGCTTGAAAATGGAAGTAGGACAACTTACAAAACTAGCACAGGTACAGTATGACACGTTTCATTTTGGAGTCTTTGCTAGATAAAGCAAATAGAGAATGTGGGTGTTCTATTTATAAATTATCTTCACTAATTTTTTTTTCTCCAGTGCATATTTAGAAGAATTTGTAGTTAATAAGCTGTATTTGATACACCACTGTGTTGCACTGTTTGCATATAGTACACAACATGAGTAAGTTACTGCTCACAAAAATAAGTGCACATTTTGAAGAGTAATTGTGCCTGAATATTTATACATTTAAATGTGTGGATCTCTTTTTCTTCCCTTTTTTCCAAAAAAATATTAGTTTCTCAGTTGTTTTTTTTTCCATAAATTTAGCTTATAAATGGCCTGAAAATAGTACTTTTATGTAAAGTCACATTTTTTTCTCTGAGTCAATTCCATGACAGAGACACAAGTTTTCACTACATCACATTACTCTCCTCTGATGCTTGAGAACCAAATGCTTTAAAAAAAACACATTTTAAACCTTTTACCATATGAACTTGTTATTAATTATCATTATCTTTATGATGTAACTGATACTCAGCCCTTGTCATTCCCTCCTTGTCTCGGTCTATAATTTTTGTCTGATTCAGAAAATACCCGAGTTGCAAAAGGAAATTGAACTGCTGCAGACACAAAAATTGGATGTTGAGAAGCAGGCCCAGTCACAGAAGCGAGAACTGAGGGGTAAGCTACATACTAGATAATTCAGGAACTTACCGAGTACAGTGTGAAACAGGCCAGTTTAAATTGACTTTTTTCATGTTAGCTTTGACAAAAACCCATTTCTCTTTCCCATCCTGTAGGGATTTCATTCTGTTCCTACCTTTACTTACAACGGGGGATGGGAGGGGGGGGGATGGGACACACAACGGACAACCCCCAACAGGTGAGTTTTACAAAGTGATCACTGAATACTGAGATCTAGGGTACCTATTTGAAGAAATTCTGATTTCAGACATTTCTCCTTTGTGTTTCAAAGTCAATGCTAATAATTTAAACTTCACTTAGAATCTAACAAGTAGCTTGTAGAGATCCAAGATAATGGAAACAATACATTATCTTGCTTTCATTCATCCTATCTTTAGCCTTAGGTCCAAGAAATGTCAAATATGCTTAAATAAGTTGCTGAGTTAGGTTCGCTTCGGGAAAAGGTACTTAATAAGAAGCACTATTGTTGTGTACTTTGTTCAATGCTAATGCTGTCATAGGGCAAACCTGTGTCTGCAGTATTTAATGTAGTAACCTAGCACTAGATGACAAATCATTTCTTCAACTCTAGCAGTTGTCCAGATACAGAACAGAAAGATTTAACTTTGCACTGGAGGTCTGATGTGTTAAGAAAAAATATATTGGTGGTATGCCTATCTAGTGCACCTTACATGTCCAGAAGTAGAACCAAGTCCCTCATTATATTCTTGTAGTACTCAGTAAATCTGATTTACCAGGAAAGAACCTTGTAGATTTAGGAATAGGTTGGTTTGATTTTTTTATAATCAAACTTAACTTGAAATATGGGGGGAAAATTGTTCATGTAACAAATTTTTTGTTTTTTTCCAGAAAAGATGTCAGAAGTTACAAAACAGCTTCTTGAAAGTTATGATTTTGAAGATGTACGAAGCAGGTAATTTTGTTCTGAGGTCTCTTTAAAAAAGCTTAAGAAGTACATTTTGTTCATCTGTACTGCCTTATATTTTAGACTCTCTACAGATGACTTGGAACACTTAAATGAGGATGGAGAAGTGTGGTTTGCTTACGAGGGCTTGAAAAAAGCTACAAGGTTAGTTCAGTTCTTCAGTGTTTTCATAACTCCAAGCTGTGATCTAGAAGATAAACAGAAAGATCAGTAACTGATTTGACAGTGCAGTACTGAACGTCTGTTTAAGAAAGGAACAATACTGGCTGAGCAGCTTAAAATCAGTTTAACAAACTTCTAAGTCAGTGAGGTAAGTGAGTATGTGTGCAGTTGGGGAAATGTGTTTCATCTGAGATATGCATAACTTTCAACTCCTTTAATGCACAGGTGGTATTACAGAATGTCTACATGTTATCCATGATACTTTGTTTCCACTTTGTATTAAGCCTGACCCATCGCATCAAGATTGTACTACATCTGCCATGTTCTTTCTCCCTTTTTTTTTTAACAGAGTATTGGAAAGTCATTTCCAGTCTCAAAAAGAAATATACGAAAAAGAGATTGAAGGTTTGAACTTTAAAGTTGAACATCTTAGCCAGGATATTAATCATCTACAAAAATTATTTCGAGAGGAAAATGACATAAATGATGGTATTCGACTTGAAGTTAGCAGGCTAACTTCAGAAAACCTGGTAAGATCAAGGTGTAGTAAAGCAAAGTATGTTTTTGTTACTTTAGTAATACAATCCAAATGTGTTTCTGGCACAAAACCCTCAAAATCTTGTAGTATGGTCATGTCCTTGAAATCTCAAGCCTTGAACAGAGATGGCCATCTAAGATTGCACATAATAGAATCACAGGATCATTTAGGTTGGAAAAGACATGTAAGATTATTGAGTCCAACTGTTAATGTAGCACTGCCAAGTCCACCACTAAACCATGTTCCTAAGCCCCACATCTACTATGTCTTTTAAATACCTCCACCACCTCCCTGGGCAGCCTGTTCCAATGCTTGACAGCCCTTTCGGTGAAGAAATTTTTCCTAATCTCCAATCTAAACCTTCCCTGGTGCAACTTGAGGCTGTTTCCTCTTGTCCTGTCACTTGTTACCTGGGAGAAGAGACCGACCCCCACCTGCCTACAACCTCCTTTCAAGTAGTTGTAGAGTGATAAGGTCTCAGCTCTTTCCTTGCGTGCTGGGGTAGTGTGTTAAGAGGCAGCCAAATTTATTGCCCAAGTGTGCAGCTTGCTGGGGCAGCCTCCCATAGGTTTTTTCCCTTTTCTTTTGCATAAACCTGAATTGAGATTTGACTCTAATCACAGAATGGCAACCATTTTACAAAGCCTGACTTGGTGTGTAGTGCAGACACAAGCCTTGCCTTCTATTGCCGATAGCTGGGGAGACAGTGAGAGTCTTTAGAATGTGTTTGAACCCTCATATGCTTATGTGGCTGAATATTCAGATTTTATAAAAGATGTTTTGGACTTCAGAATGTTGTCAGGATGTCCATTGCTGAGCTCATGCAAATATTTTGGTTGTTCTTGTTGCAGTTTCTCAACACTGTGAGGAGCTTTTGAGCGGTGTGATAATTTCTACATAATAAGCAGATTTATACTGGAAGTGATGAAGAAAAAAGTATTTACTTAGGTTTTTTATTTACATGGAATTTTAACTAAAAAATGAATCAATGGTTTAGCAGTGACCAGAAAATTAGCTCACCATACCTTTTTTAATACCTACCTGACTTAAACTTCTCATCTGATAATTTTAAAAAGTAGCCATTTTTTGGTCAGGCCATATATTTTTCTGATGGAACACTTTGGATATTTCAGACTTAATGAAAAGTGATTTTGTGATACTGTAGCTTTCTATGAGTCAGTACTATGACAGTGTACTGGGTCTGTTGTAGCAGTCTTATGCTGCATTTTGCATTTGTGGGTAAACCAGTATTGATAGCATGACAGTGTTTTGGCTGTGGCTGAACAGAGCTTGCACGGTGCCAAGGCTTTCTCTTTTTCCTACTCTGTCCCACCTCAGCCAGTTAAGCTGGGGGTGGACAAGTAGTTGGGAGGGCATGCAGCCCAGACAGCTGACCCGAGCCAACCAGAAGGATATCCCCTGCCATTTAATGTCATGCTCAGCTATAAAAACTCAAGTATAGCAAGAAGAAAGGGGGTGCCTGGTTTTATCTTGACCTGGATGTTTTCTCACTTCTGATTTTGCTAGTTTCTTCCCTGTTCTGGTGGGGTATGGGGTGGGGGTACAGGGGGAGTGGGCATCTCTACGGGTGCTTGGCTCTGGCTAGACAGGGTCAACCCACAGCAGCCAGCTTCAATTTTCATTGTACTGAGGCATGCAAGTTCAGAATTTAGTTACTTCATTCTTTCCCTGTAGTCAGAGGACAATAATTAACATCTTTTTCTCAGAAGCCTCTGCAGAGCTGTTTCTGTCTCTTAAGTTGACAAGTTCTATAATCTGATAGGGAAAAACTAGATGTCTGGGGGATTTATGGTGGTTATGGATTTGCACAGTTCTGAGGCCCTCCCCACCAGAGGGCAGCTAAGCATATCAAGTTGCTAACAAATTGCAGACAAGGCTTAGGCGTCTTAATTACTAGTACTGTGTAAAACCTATCTAACACAGAGAGGTGGTATTATTCCAGAAGATAGCATATACTATATTATTTTTCTGCTGAGTGAAGAACTAAAGAAATATTTTCAAAACAAAGTTATGAAAATTGAAAATGTAAGGAAAAGTTACTTATAGTGTGTTTTTTTAAAAAATATTTTATAACGTATTGATTCTTTTTTCAGTGTTAATTGGGCTAGAGAACTTAAAGCCACAGTGTAATTTCCTTTAAACTAAGACAGAAGAACCCAGTACTGGGCCAGTCTAATCATTTCATTAGCTCACCGTTCATTTTTAAGAGTGGCCAGCAGCAGATGCCTCCAGAAAAGTTAAACAAGTCAGGCAAGCAGGGAGCAGTACTACCCCCCAGTCTCTCCCCTGTGTTTGGCTAGTTGCAGTTGAAGGTTGTCCAGTGTCATGGGAACTATTGCAGACATTTGAAAAGAAGGAAGGTGCTGAAATACAGAAATTTTCTTTCTCTCTAAAAGGTGATTCCAGATCTTAAACAGCAAGTTTCTGAACTTGAAAATCAAAAATTAGATCTTGAAAACCGTCTTCAAGAGCAGACTGTAAAGTTGAAAGGTAAAGTGCCAGTATCATCCCTAGTCTTTCGGTTGTCTAAGATGATGAATTCCCTATATCTGAATTTTTAAAAGCTGAAGCAATTATTACATGATAACTTCATTGCCTGATTACTTACTTTCTTGCTAGTAAAATGTAAGAAACACAAAGAAAAAATGTGTTGTATAGTTTATATCTCTGTTATTAATGAATAATATGCATGCAAGTATGTGTGCTTTTTTCGCTTTTTTACCTTTCTGAGGTCATTCAGTTCTGTGGTTTGGATGTCTGCAAATGTATTCAGTAAGGCTCTGCTAAGAATATGTGTAATGGAGTATGCCCTTTGTAAACAGTCATAAAAAGGAAAGATGTTTTGAAACTGAAGGCACAGTCTATGAGGTGAACTTCAGAGAGTATTAAAAAATTCAGAGTGGGAGGCAGAGGGAAAAGTTCTTGCTAAATTTGCTTGTTTGAAAGTTCTCGATTTAGGAAATGATATTTAGCTGAGGATTCTGAGTCTCTCTAACTGCAATGTCTTCCTAGGCAACCAATTTAAAATGTGCAAGTAGTTTTACTGCCAACTGCAAGAAGTTAGTAATGTCAAAATTGCTCATCCCATATAATCTTCTGTGTGGTGTGGAGTAGTCAGATATTTCTCTGATGCATTATTTGGCATGTCACTCAATTTCATTGGATGAAACAAAAATATGAGTGTAAGAAGAGATTTACAGAATACTAGTACAGAACAGTAAGCAAATTTGATATTGTTATTTTTCTTTTGTTTTGGGTTTTGTTGCTAATTATTACTGAAAAAATGGAAGAGATGTCTAATCGGCTGCATTATGAGCTAGAAGGGGATAGAACACAAAGACGGTAAATATATTAATTTTTTTAATGTAAGAAATGTAGTTGCTATAAGCTTGGTAACAAAGTCATTTAAACTCTTTTAAGTACCACATTCAATATAAGTTTTGCCTTACAGCCTTGTGTACAGTTAATAAGAAATGAGTAAGTATGATACAACTATGCTTTAACAAAAGAAGAATAAAAGCAAAGCTTATCCATCTACTTTTAGAACTACTGAGGCCCAGAATGAAGTAGACATAAAAGAAAAAGAGAAAGTGAAATTTGCAACCCAAGAAATTGAGGGGCTGAGCAACGGTTTGATGCAAGATGAAATCCAGGATGAAGTACAAAGCAAGATAAAGCAAGAGACAGCTCGACTTACTGTGGAAAACATGGTGAGGAAATGAAACTGTCGTTAAGAAACTGTACCTGAAATGCAGGGTGAAAAGAAAGAAATCATGATTTTGTGGTATGGACAGGATGTTTTCTCAATTCATTGGGGGAGAAAAAAGATAGGAAGGTTTCATGTTTCTTCCACCAAATATAAGTAAAAGCACATAGTGGTGCTCTTTATTTGTGGCAATAACATGTATTGGTAGAAGATGTTTTTTAATTGTGGTTGCTCTGAACTCACTGGTGTTGATTATTACAGGATCTTGAAGAAAAACTAGACATGAAAGATAGAATAATTAAAAAATTGGAGGATCAGATCAAAACTCTTACCAAGACTATTGAAAAAGGTAAGATACTGTTATGTGATTATGGCTTTTATCATGGTTCTGAATGTTCAGTTGTGTTTGAAGAGAAGTATGTAAAAAAAAATAAATGTAGGGTTTTGGGTGGGGTTAGAAATTTAAAACCTCAGAAAAAGAGTGCCAGGAGAACCATCAACAAAAATTACATAGAAGTCCTTTCCTGTATTTTTTTCCCCAGCTAAATAATGGGCACATATGGAACCTAGACTACAATAAAGATTAAGCCAGAGGCATAAGGTTCTGTCAACAGGAGTTAATACATACCCTCACACAAACTGTCTCTGAGCCAACAGAATGTTAGTTTTGCATCAGATGAGTAATTCCTCCCATTAGCCTTCAAGTGGCAGATGGTTCCTGATACGAAGTTAGTTTGTATAAAGCTCTTACACAGCACTATCGAATCACTGTAGAATACTCTTAAAAACATTGCAGAGGTGACTAATGTAGAGATGTATTGTTGCTGTTCGCGTGTCTTATTAATGAAGTAATTCCACTGAATCTAGTGAAACTATTGACATGAATAATACAAATGTTACTTAACTTACAATGCTTGGAGCCGTAAGCTTAAGAACATTGTTGTGAACAGGGCCCATACTCTGTTTATTACAGAGAAAACTGCTTTTCTCCAATAGTTTGTTGTAATGTGAACATGAGCTTAGCCATTTACCTGCAAGTAACAGTGCTTTTGTATTTGACAGCTGAAGCTCGTGTGCCCACTGAGTCCAAAGAGTATATTGGAATGATGGAGTACAAAAGAGAGGACGAAGAAAGGATTATTCAAAATCTGATCCTTGGTATTGTAGTAACACCTCAAAATTTATTAGTAATCAACGATACTCAGTGTAGAACGCTACAACAAAATCTACAAGGCACCATATTTCATTTACATCGAAAGTTGCCTTTTTTCCACTCTCGTACCACCAATACAACTTGGAGTCTCTTTTTCTGCTGACAGACATTTCAAATACAGAAGTGCTTTATCCGTGTAAAAATCATTTGTCTGACTCTACATAATGCTGGCTTTCTTATCTTTCTTATTCTTTATTCACTTATAAAGCTCTAAATCTCAAGAGCACACCAGGGACTTGAATTTACTTTCTTCTTGGTCATGTAGTAAGTCGGTAAGTCACTGGACTTATATTCATGTGTGATGGATTAATGTCCTGTGTGTTCTTTCCGTATCATTCCTTTCACTGAAAGGAACTGTACTTTCATGTCTCTCTTGTAGAGGAATTTTGTCCTCTTTACAATATCAATCTTACTGCCAAATCAGCTTTTTTCATTAGCTTACAAATAATAGTAAATTTGACAAATTTTCCATGTATATTAGTAGCATTATTAAATACTGCTTGGAAACATCTTCCTTTTCTTCTCACCTGCTTCAGCCTTGTGAATGTTTATATCTTTGTTAACAAAGGTGTGTCATTAAGCAATGCCAGAATTTGGTGGGGCCTCCCACGAGTAGTTAAATGCAGGTTGCTTTTTGAAGTTGTCTTGCGTGGCATAGACTGTGCTGGGCCTTAGAATTTGCTACAATACTCTTCTACCTCTCTGGAAAACTTAATTCATACCCTTAGATGAACAATACTGTTACAGAATTTTTCAGAAACAAGCAATTCATCGTAAATTAATTATCAAGTGACTGGTCACTGAAGAAACGAACCCCGTAGTGCTTGACTTTTCAGAGTGGTGCATTGAATCATTGAATCTTTATATAAACCTGATGACTCTCCTTCATGCAGATTTAAAGCCACGTGGAGTTGTAGTTAACATGATACCTGGCCTTCCAGCTCACATCCTATTCATGTGTGTGAGGTATGCAGATTATCTGAATGATGCTGACATGCTGAAATCTTTCATGAATGTAACCATTGATGGTATCAAACAAGTTGTTAAGGTAGGAATGAAGTTTGGCCGTACTATACTGTGCTTTTTGATTTTTAATGTAAGGTATACAAGATGTATGCATAATAGCTGGGGAATGCTGAGACTTTCATTTGCTAGTATTCCTGTAATAGAATAATAATCACTAGTGACACTCTTTTTGAAGTTTGTAGTAGTATCCCTGTAAAGCCTCCAGGTAAGCCTCTACTGTGCTCAACAGAACGCATTAACATGAATTATTTTTATCTAAAGAGCTTGACAAAATCACTTAAAGGATTTTACATTTTACAACAAGTAGCTAATTAGGTGAAGTGCACCTTTGCTTTCAGCACTGGTAAAAGTGGGAGGGACAGAAATGAAGGTTAGTATGTCTGGCGGCAGGCAGGTATCAGAATTTTAAGAGGTTTTTACACTGATGTTCTACTAGCGTAGTGTTTTTACTGACATGTCATTTGGTAGTGCAGCATTAGTACCCAAATGATTAAAGTTATGTTGCCAGCCAGTTTACAAAATCAAGTTATAAACAAGAATTGTTAGCGTGTTGTCTCATCTACATAACAAATTCAGCTATGTGAATGCTTTATTATGGATTTATAATGCAATAAAACACCAAGCATGCTTTGTAGCACAGGCAGGAATGGACTATGGTTTATGCAGTTGAATTTGTTGTATAAAGAATGCCTGTAGTGTGTTCACAAACAAATTTATACCACAGTTTATTCATTGGAAAAGCTTATGTTTACTTAGTTAACAAAAATAAAACATACTTGGACAACGTTAGAATTGTGTTTATATGTAGTTCAGTTTTGTTGGTGTATACAGGTGGTGTTCATACTTTTTTTGCAGGAAGTACACTCCAGTACACTACAACACCATATGTAGAAATGTGTAAAACTGTTTGGTTCAGGCTAATTTATTTAGCTGGTCTGTCATATGAGAAGACGTAAACAGTGTTTGCCAAATAAAAAAGAAATCTTTGCTATGTGTATGTTAGCCTGAAAACACAGCATGATTTGTTGAGCTAGCATGTTATAGATGTTGTATGCTCCTTCCGCTGGACATAGGCTCTGTTACACCAATTCTGTAATGGTCTGTAGTTATTAAATTAACTTCATGAGACAATACCATTATAAGATTGCTTTACTTACCATTTTCAGGAACATTCAGAAGACTTTGAGATGTTGTCCTTTTGGCTTTCCAATACATATTATTTTCTTAACTGTTTGAAGCAGTACAGTGGGGAAGAGGTAGGATTGATTTAATCAAATAATTTCATTACTTTACCTTTGACAGACTTTAATTTGAATTTAAAATAGTGATAATCAGTAATTATGCACCAACTCGCCACTGTTACTTCCAGATATTTACATATTCACATTGCTCTGCAGTGGTGTTATATGTCTTACACAAATAATAAGACAGTGTAGAACTAATGGATCAAGTAAAATTGAGGTAAAATTAAAGTGCTAAAGTAGGTTAAAGACACGACATGGAAACTACTACTTAATTTGAACTCTTCCACATGAGTTTTATGTGAACTGGACTTCACATATCCAGCTGCATATATGTTTTATAATTGTGACCGTTCAAACACCCACTGCTACCACAATAAGGTTACAGAAGAAAACCT
This sequence comes from Falco rusticolus, assembly GCF_015220075.1. Classification (NCBI taxonomy): domain Eukaryota; kingdom Metazoa; phylum Chordata; class Aves; order Falconiformes; family Falconidae; genus Falco; species Falco rusticolus. The sequence goes on along the minus strand of NC_051193.1, from coordinate 16,794,298 downwards.
CGGGAAAGGAGCAAAACAGTAAAATGGTCAGATTTTTCCTTATTTCATTTGCTTGTTTAAGCTAAGTTTTATCCTGAGATTCAAAATTCTTCTTAATTCTTTTCAATTGAAACTCTTACTGTATTTTTTTGCTGGTTTTATAGACTTAGGTAGACTGAACTGAAATCGCATAGACACATAAGAATAGTTTCAGGATTAAAGCAAGGAGGTACCATGAAGCCTTGGACTCACAGGCACTGTGTACTGTGTAAACAGCAATACTCCCTCTTGTGGGCCTATAGATAACATCTGAAGAGCTGTGGAGAACAGAACATTTTAACTTAATAACAGTCTTTTATAATTTAGTTGCAAGATTAAGGAAAAGTCTGAATCCAGAATGCAGTTTTAATCTGTAGTTCTAACGAACATTCAAAACTTCACGCAGGTTAGGATTCAGTCTAGACTTCTGAAGTCAGAAAGTCCAAAACAAAGATCCCTTTGCAGCAATAAAATGTTGTGGGTTTTTTGTTTGCCAACATAAACAATTGTGGTTTGGGGGTTTTTTGTTGGTTTTTTTTGAGGGGAAGGTGGGGTGGGGTGGGGGGAGTTCGCTTTCTGTTTGTGATCTAGGAATTGCTCCAGAGTTCATTGAAATGTATGTATGTTTTTCCTTTGGCTTTAGCAGGCTTTAGGAACAGAGTAAACATCAACATAAACTGGAAAATCAAGTACAGGAAACCCCCAAACTGGAAGCATCCACTGAAGTTAGCTGTAGCTTTGACTTATTCTAAGACTCTGTCCAGCCAGAGATGGAATGACGTACATTACGTTGTAGTAAACAATTTATATTTATTATGTTATGTGATTTCTAATAATTATATTTACAACTTACTTGTAGGAATTTATGAAGTATAACACTCCACATCAGAATAAGAACTGTTTGAAGCATTTTGATCTCTCAGAATACAGACAAATTCTTAGTGATTTGGCCATTCGTATCTATCACCAGTTCATTATTGTAATGGAGAACAACATCCAGCCAATGATTGGTAAGGCAGCAGCAATCCAAACAGACTTAAATGTACCTTGTGAAGTATACAAATAAGCTTATATGTGGAGGCAAAGGATGGGACAGATTTCTTTCTCCTGTTGATTTATACATGTGTACCTGCACGTGTGTTTCTGCACATATAAATTCCACTGAATGATACATCACCAGAGGGTTTGGAAAGACTTTTTCCTCGTGACATTTCTTGGTGTGGCATAATGATTTGAAAACAAATCAGCATTCTACAGGAACAAAAGGCTTTTTAAAATTTGTGTGCTCCAGAAGCCATTGTCAGTATCTTATTTTTCTTGTATCATTTAACTTTTAAAATATGCTGAAAGTAGGTTTTGTTCAATAAATAAGGTTACATAACTGAAAGGAGTCTTAAGAGTTTTGGTCTAATCAGTTATTTTCTATTGTATTTCAGTACCAGGCATGCTGGAATATGAAAGTCTTCAAGGAATTTCTGGCTTGAAACCTACAGGATTCCGTAAACGTTCTTCTAGTATAGATGACACGGATACCTACACAATGACCTCTATTCTGCAACAGCTCAGCTATTTTTATAGTACCATGTGCCAGAATGGCTTGGACTCTGAGCTTCTAAAGCAGGCAGTGAAGCAGCTTTTCTTTCTGATTGGAGCTACCACCCTCAATAGTCTCTTCCTCCGCAAGGACATGTGCTCATGTAGAAAAGGAATGCAGATAAGGTAAAGCCAGTAAAATTTCAACCAGCTTGAGAATGAATTTTTCACACTTTTATGTAACATCGTTTCTCTCTAAGTCACTGCATATTCTGTAACCATTGTGCTGGAAGTAGCCAGTTGGTTTTTACACTTTCTGAAAAAGTAGATGTTTGCGTTTTGGGCTGAGCTTTCTCAACGTAACATTGCAAATTTTTCTTTCCATGGAAACACTAATGGAGGAAAAGAGAAAATTACAGCCTGGAGCTTAAAGTCAGGCATGTTTAGAATACTTTCCATGCTATTTCGCTCATGATGTGACAAATAGTATTTTTAATTCTTTCTTGCTGTAGTAAACAGGTGCAGTGTCCCCTGGCTGGCAGACAAACAAAAGCTGACTTGCATTTTTCATACTCTGTGATGAGAAAGGCACTGAGACAGAGCCTTTGAGGGTACAGATCAGGCCTCATCTGTCTTGTTACAAGCATCCAGAGAACATGCTCGTGTTTTGCAGAAGATGCAGTTCATTTATTCTCCATTAGACAGGCTGCAGAATAAGGTGAAAGAAGATCAGTAAAACCTTGACCTGTCTGGGAGCATTGCTAGAAGAAAGCTGCTTTAACCTTTAGGTCATCAGTTGTAAGCCCAGCCCTGCTTTGTAAAGTGAAAAGATTGTTCTCATTTCCTGTACAAGCTCAGCTGTAAATGAGTATTTTTAAAGACATATAGTGCTGTAGTGTAGTAGACAATGCCGGTATATATTAGAAATTTCCTGTAAAGAGCTAAACTTATAACTTGCTTTCTACTATCCAAGCTTTAAGAAATAAAAAAATAAAAATAATTTAAACATACAAGAGATTAAACTTGCAGATAAGCTATTACTTGCTTGATTGTTATGATCTACAGGTATGTTTTTTAACTTAAAATGTATGAATTTGAACATGTCACTAGAGGGTCATTCCTTCTTTAGAAGTCTTTAAGGTAACTTGTTTGTTAGGGTGAACCTAACATTTCTGTCATCTGTTCATGGTTTAACCCAGGTGTAATATCAGCTACTTGGAAGAATGGCTTAAGGACAAGAATCTTCAAAGCAGCAATGCCAAAGAAACTTTGGAGCCTCTATCTCAAGCAGCCTGGCTCCTTCAGGTCAAAAAGATCACTGATGATGATGCCAAGGAGATATGTGAACACTGCACATCTCTTTCTACTGTGCAGGTACTGAATTATCTGTTTTTTTCTGGCAGCACCAATTGCAAAATTGTAGCTATCTATAATAATTTGTTGCAAAGACCTATTTGCCTTTCATTTGATAAAAATGAATTTTTCAGCATTCCACATCACCAGTTGTTAAATCAAATTTTAAACTCCTTATTCCTGATTGTTGCATTTTTAACAATATTTCCCTGCTTTGTTCTATCCCATGTTTTTATTCCACAATGTATTTTCTTTACTTTGTCACAGGCTTTCTTTGTTGTTTCCCTTAATCAGTTCAGCTTTTTCTTCATCCTGCTGATACCTCTGGCAATGAGTTATAGCAATCATCACTTACAGTTCATTAGGTGACCAATCAGAATTCTGTCTTTATTGTAAAATTCTTTACTGAAACTTTAATTATGTATGAATAAACTTGTCATGTTGATGCTTTCTGCTTTTTGTCTTCTCACTTTTTGTGGCATAATAAAATATTTTTTTGTAATTTGAACAGATAGTGAAGATCCTCAACTCATACACTCCAATAGATGATTTTGAGAAAAGAGTGACTCCATCATTTGTTCGTAAAGTCCAGGTAAGATCTACAATTATTATTTCTCATATTTAAGTTACAGGATACCTCAATCACACGGTTCTTGGTACTATGCGTAGTTACACTTGACCTTTACAGCATATTATCACTAAGTTGCTCAGCTTCTAGATATTTGGAACTGATCAAAACAAGTCTCCTGAAGGTCATGTGAAAGCAAGATTTGCAATGGGAAGGAAAGAATGTACTCGTTTTGCTTTGATTCTTATTACAGTGTTTTCTTACCCTTTCTGTTATAATTTCAGGCTATGCTAAACAATCGTGAGGATGTTCCACAGCTGATGCTCGATACCAAGTATCTCTTTCAAGTGACATTTCCTTTCACCCCCTCTGCACATGCCTTGGAAACCATACAAGTCCCCAGCAGCTTCAAACTTGGCTTTCTCACAAGGGTTTAATAAAACCAGTTCATTGGTATTTCCTCAGAGACTGCACAAAGACAGGCAGACTTTCATGGTTCGTTTCTCCAGCTGGTGGATAGTATGGCAGCTTGCAGTGAATTAGACTGTTAAAAACTTGTTCTTGAGTCAAGACTTAAAAAAGTAGGAGTAATTTTGCGTAATTTCAGCTTATGATTTCCTTCTCTCTTTTCTTACTTTTCTCCCTTTGTTACAGTCCTACAATGATGACTTTATATCATCAGCTGGACACAAAGCTAACTGTACAGTTTTTTAGCCCAAATCTGACAAGAAAAACATTTATCTGACAAGTTTGTATTGGTGCCCTGTCAGCACCAGTCAGAGGGGAAAACTGCCATGTGATAAATGTTATTACTTTACCATTTTCCTTGCCTTCGCTTCCTATAACAAGATTATTTTTTTCCCAAGGTAGTTCTGTTCATTGCCTTGATATACTGGATCCATTTTACAGTAGCTTTCACCCTTCTATACTTCTTATACCTTTATGCCTTTCATAAAAGAAGTCTTTTATAACAGTTTCTCCAAAAGACTGTAGTAGGAGCTAAGGGAAGGTCCTTCCACAGGTGTTTTTTAAAAAAAATCAGTATAAATAGCTACATTGAAATTGGGGAACTGAGATAAATCTAAAGAGAATTGCTATTACAAACCCACATTGTCTTTTTGTAGGCATGCTGCCTTGGCTCGCTGAATGCTTGCATTGCAGTGCAGGCACAGTAGACAGCTCTTCAGCCAGGGGAAGGACTCGGGTACTCTTCTTGAAGACAGATTTCAGTTTTGTTCTCTGCAGTGACAAGTCTGGATTTTCATATCAGTCATTATAAGAGAAAAGTCAGATACAAAATTCAAAATTGAATTACAAGCTTGTTCCCTTAGAAACAGGAGTCATCTCCTGGTTTGGCTCCATCTCTGGTGCAGTGCATTTCAGAATACACACAAAGTATTCACACGTGTGCACACCATCTTTCTCCCTTTCTTTCTTGCTGGTTTCCCTCCTCCAGTCCAGACACTGAATAGGAGTGAATGCAGCTGCTGTGGTCTGCTGGTACTGATAAACCAAGCTTATTTCCTTATATTTCATCTTTATTTATTTAATTTCAGTTGCAAGATCCTTAGAAGTAGAAGTGGTCCCCCTTTTTGCTTTTTTCAGCCTTCTTGCTGTAGTCAGAATGCAACAACTTTATTTTGTCCTGGACCCTGTCAAAACAACTGGAGAAACAACATTCACCTCACCACAATGATGACTGTCCTCAGAAATTTCTCAGTAAATAATGCTAGTTTTCTAGCTAGTCTATTAGACATAGTTATTAACATTGAGTACTAAAGCTTTGAAATATTTAAAGGATTTTAATTAATTTAGTTAATTTAAATATTACATTAAGGAACAATTAATTGGATTTTTTTTATTACACAGTGTTAGTACTGCTTGTTTAGTTTCACAGAAAAATCTGTAAATATAAAGAAATCATTCTTGCTATTTAGTGTTCTTGGTGTTTACTATGTACAGTGAAATATTCATGGTGATAATCGCAGAGATATAGTCAGAATACATGAAGGAAGAATTTTGTGTTTTGTGCAATAACAATAAAAGCTGTACAAAATATCACAGACATCTAGGTAGACTACCGTTTTAATCAGTTAAATAAAGTAGCTTCTAAATCAATTTGTAGTGCTTTGAGTGGTGCAATAGTTGTATTTTGAGTGTGGGATCATTTGAAAGAAGTTACTTGGAACAATGTGAACATTAGTGGATACTGTCGGTCTTGTATTGCACCATAAACATTTATTTAAAGGTCGGGTTGCTTTGCTGTAACATTGTGTATCTTCCTGTCAGAGTGGTGTGCTGTCCTTGGCTCCTTACGAATTTCTGTAAGTATTTTAACGCAAAGGAGTGTTGTTACTGTAATTCAGATATAGCCTTTTCTTACAGTTCCTGGAGCTGTATGTCTGCCTGGGACAGTATGAGTAAAACCACAGCCCACCCTTGCGGCTACATCACACTGAAGCGTCAGAAGGCATGTATGCCTTTATGAAAAAAATTGCTGATCAAGGAAAATTGTTCTGGTAATTTGATGCTAGGTCGCTTTGAGAGGTTTGTGTGAAGTATGCTATTAACACTATGTATACAAACAAAACGGATTTTAAAAAGAAAGTTCAAAATTATCAGTGTGTATTGTATGTACTCAGAAACTTACCTTGCTTTTGCTGACATTAATGCCTCCAACCAATGTAAAGGTACAAAATGCTGTTTGTTACCTTTCTTCTAAATGTAAGGAGCAGTTTTAGTGAAGGCAGATACATGAAAGAGGCATCACTGAGGTTAGCTTTCTCCTTTACTATCATTCTAGGAAAGTTATTTTGTTCAAATGGGAAAATGTTGAATGATGATCCTTCCTGCCATAGGAAAGTACTGAAATGGCTTATGGAGAGATGTGTTAGATGTTGTCGGCGTCTTTGGATGTTGTTAGACGTATGACTCCTGCAGTTTCTGGGAACAGAAATCAGCAGCATACGTGGTCCCTTTAAGTCCTGTATTCCTGCAATTTCTAATAAAAAAGATTAGGACAGATTACTTCTACCCAAATCTCTGCTGGCCTGAGACCTAATTCACACCCCCACCTCCTTTTGTCTGGGATCCTCCTGACTATCAAGTGCAAACATCTAATGGCGTGACTTCAGTGACTGCAGTAGAGTTTCAATAGTAGATGTGACCTTCAGCACTTTCAAAATTTTTCAGACACGTTTTCATAAATTTCCTCAGAATTTTTTCAGAGTGCAAAAAAGCAGCAGTTTTTAATCTCATTGATTTAAACTTTATTGTCTTTAAACAGTAATTGAATAGTAAAAGTATAACCAAGGAAGTACAAGCATGGACACTAATCGATTTGTCTGACTTAAATTTCAGTAAGAATATGAGATAAATTTAACATTTGACAGTGCTATTTGTCAAAATGTCAACTTGATAGCTTGAAAAGCCAGCCATCAGTCACCTCCCCAGTATGTTTAAAATCTAACATTTGGAAACCATCTAAAAATTGCTGCTATATGGAACAGGCAGGTAAGATCTAGTCTGCCTAATAGCTTATGTTCTTTATTCTGTATTCTGAAAGAGGGAAGTTAAGATAAAGCCTTTAAACTATAATCATCAGTACAACTGACCTGAGGGGATACAACCAGAGAGGCTGAGCTTTAAATAGCCTTTAAGTAGACTTAATAGGAAGGCTGCCTTTCTCCATTATCAGTTGCACACGGCTTATTGTCTTGAGAATCTTCAGGTTCCTGCTGTTTGAAAAGGTGAGTCATTTTTTATATTTATCAACAAGATTCACTGTACAGAATTTCTCTTTAGGCAGCATACTTACTCATGTTTCACCATGCCACCATTTTTAAATTTCTGCTGTAACTTTAAAAACCTAGTAAGTTTAAAATTTCAGGCTACAATGCAAGAAGCTGAAATCTTTTTAGACTTTTTTTGGTTTTAATAGTTTATATCTTTATAAAATAGTATGCAAAAAAATACAAACACATACAGATGTGTTGTAAACAGTCTCAGGTATAATACTGCTTTTTAATTATTCAGAAGATTCATTGGCAAGATTTTGTAACATCAAAATTTCATCTGAATTATATAATACTGATCGTAGGTATGATTCACCCTATATGTTACTCCGGCAAATTCTCACACTTTATCAAAGATTAATTCTTCCCAGAGTATTTATTCCAAGCCTGATAGATCCTTCTCTAAAGTCTCTAGGTGTAGTAATGATACCTTGTTCAAATAAGATGGCATTTTTCCCTGTAATATACCTTCATTTCACACTACTGAAATGAAAGTTTTCCTCCCAAAGTCTAGTTGGCCTAGTGTCTTGAGGCTTCACACCAAGTGTGTCACCGGAGTTGCCTCAGTGGGAACCACTAACTCTAAGAACCTCAGAAAAACAGGTTATTCAGTTGTAAATGCCCAGTTTTAAGAGCCTAGCAGAACTGAGGCCGGGTGCTGTACTCACTTTAAAGCTCTGAGCAGTACTAGCACAGGGAAGCTCCCTGAAGGGATGGCAGCTTGTGGTCTCAGGCTCATCGTTTGCAAAAGAATGCCTTAAAAACTGAAGGACGAATCTGTTGCTTTTTGTGGAATGGAATCTCAGCCTCCTTGACTGCATGTAGCTGATGACTGAAACTGCTCCGTGCAAGTTTCAGATTAATGCTCTGTAGTTCTTTTCAGGACAGATTGCTTCCCACATGTTTTGGGATGAGGTTATGCGTCTCCTGGAGACAACCACAAAACTTTTATTGAGTGTGGGCAGGATTTCTGAGTTTATCATCTTATTTTTCAAGTAGTCCACTGAAATACTTAAGAATAAGTAGCAGAGCGCAGGTAGGTGCATAGAATAAAGTTTGGTTTGGTTTTCAAATAATGTCCAGCCAAACAAATTCTAAAATCTGCATAGGTCATTGAATTTCATTTCTTCCATTTAAATCTCTCTTTGCAATAACTTCTTCTATTTGTTAATCATAAAGTCATTATGTACATGTCTAAATCATGTTAAAAGCTTTCATTTTAGAAGTGGTGAAAGGTCCCATTTTCCCTTTGAAAAATGTACAGAGAAAAAGGACACTGCAGTGTTATTCTTGTTTGTTGTTCTGACTCTCAAGTAGTTTTTAATTCTCTGTTGATGATAGTGCTTTGATCCTGGAGAAACCTGGCTTGAGAACAAAAGTGGGTCCTTAATGACCCAGCTTTCAGTGTGCTTGATGCATCAGTTTCTGCTCAAGCGGCATGTGTTTGTAATATTTTTGTAGCTGCAGATGGAATCCTAGGTCATCTCTTCAGCTTTAAAAATAATGCATAATATTGACTATTTAATTATATAGTGGAAAAACAATAAATATTGATCAGTGCAGATTTCTCACAAATCCAGCTGTTGTTATGCATTTCTGCTGTCTGCTGACAGTAGTTAAATAAAAACAAAGAGTAATTTTCTGCATGTAGTGAATCCATGTGCACGGTGCACATTATAATGATGTGTTGTCAGTGCACATCATAACACAACATACGTATGTTTTGCTTTGTATTTTTCTTCATAAAAATATTATCTGCAGAGCATGTGACTATCTTGCATATAGATACAGTTTGTCAAGCTCAAGAGGAGATTAGTCACAGAGATTATCCAGCCTACAGATGTCTATATACAGTCTAGGCTGCTTTAGCTCGCAGAGCAGTACTAGGAAGCTTTGCACTGCACTGGAATGCACTCCTTCCTTCTTCTCCGTCTCTTTCAGCTCTCCCGAACCGCAAAGATGTGCGACCAGACCTTTTTAGCAATTGTATTTGGTCCATGTGACAAGTGCTCCAAAGAGAAGCCCCTTAGGGCTGTTTACATCAAATCAGAACAACTCAGCTACTGCTCACTATGTGTGGAAATGGTACGTTATTGATTTTATCAGCCAGAATGTGGAAAGACTGCAAAAAATGGGGGTTGGATGGTCTGTTACGTTGGATTTTTCTGGACAGCAAATAAGCATTGCTAGGCCTATAGGCTGCCAAACAAACACCTCTGCAGACACCTGGTGTTTCTACAAGCCTGCAACAGAGGTAGCCCTGGGGTTTAAGGATATTTTTTATGATTCTTGATTGGAAAATGGCCATGAGCTTTTCCCCCTAGGGTACTGCATTCCTCAGCTGTGCAAATTTGATGTGCCTGTCTAAACTCGGCTCTGAGGTGTATGTGTGCAAGTCTGTTTGGCCTATGGTCTTGAGTGTTTCCCATTACCTTTAACAGAACTTCCCCCAAAAAAGATCAAACCATTGCAATAAGCTCGTTCACTAGTAACTAGGGGATATGAAGTTCCTCTAGTCTGCCTCGATAAAAATGAGACACATGTGAAGCACTGCCAGAACTCCTTTGTGGCCCACATTTCATGCTGAGACCATGTTGTCCTGTATGCTATGTGCGGTACTTGGGTGAGAGCTGGGAGCTGCTACAGTGAGGGTAAGGTGGGAAAAGGTTGCACAGCAGTGCAGTGTCTTCATGTGCATGCATCACCACAGAGGGTGGTAATGGGGGAGATCAGCAAACCTGCTAGCCTGACCAGCAGGTCCTGCTAGAATACCTGCATGAAGAAGGGATGATGTTGGAGGCTTTCTAATCTCCAGCAGTTACTGGTGAGGTGACATCCCCCACTCCTGGTAGAAAGCACTGTTCGAGAGAGATCACAGTGGGGTTTTTTAGATGAAATACAAAGCTGAGGTCATGAACCTGTGTGGTTACTGAGGAGCTGGTCTCCAAAACTCCTTTTGTAAACTTAAGAATTTTGTTGTCCTGATTATACTCCAACTTGGAGTAGCTTTATTTTATCTTCCTGAACCACTGTACATTATCGGTTGGAGAAAGCACCCTTCATTGTTTCCTCCCCAGAGCTGGTCTCTACCGTGACTGAGTAGGGTCCAATAGTTTGTTATATTTGAGTGTCAGATGAAAGGATCTCTTCAGGAATGCTAAAAGGTTTAACTATCTGTGTTTACAAAATACTGTTTTGCAGGCAGATGTGACCACTGATTTGGTGGTTGTAGGTGGTGCAGTGTGTACAGTTTGCTGGCTGACACAGCACATTCTCATGAGTTACATTGTTTAGGAGGAAATTTAGATGTAATGACTGCAAGACAAAAGACAGTCCCTTCCTGGTTTATTTGCTTCTCTGAACTTTGAAATCGCTGCTTTGTTCAGGTCTTTCTTGGCCAGAAGCCTGTAAATAGCTATTTATCCAGTAAATTTTGGTATGACTTGATAAACGTGTGGTGGAATTGCAGGAAACTGGCTGTTTGATGTTTACAGTGCTTGCAACTTTCTCCTTGTTATTCGCATTATGGAAGTTAGACTCTTTCCAGCTGAAACAGCTGCTAGGTGGAAGCAGACTGAGACTTCAGGAAGAATTGTGTCAGTACCTAACAGCCTGTTAGGCTTGCTATTAGCGCTGCAGTAGGACCTCTGGTTGATCTGGCTTTAGCTTGCTTTTTCATATTTATTTTGTAAAATATTTAAAAACAAATATTCAGAACACAGAGTTCTTTGCACTAGCACTGAAATACATATAGGTAGGGAAATTGTATCCTTTGCTTTTTTAAATTGTTTTTTCAGAGCTGTGGGTATGCTTTGGCTTATATCAAAATGCACAATATATCCTTGCCACACTTGTGCATGTGTTTGTGGATGCATGTGCATAATGTGGTGTATAATTGGCTGATATTTTTGCCACTTCCTGATTTGCACATCCACCAGCTAATTTCAGTCCAGCAGGTGCACACATGCATTTTCATCAGGCAGTCTTTGCGATTTCCCTAAAACCAACATATACTGAGGGATAACAGAATTGGAGATTGCTGATTCCCAGTGTTGAGATCATCCTACTTCAATTGTTTGCCTTTTAGATAAAATAATCTTTCTCCCTCTGGAGTTTTGCCTGCTTTGGAGGTGGGTGCTAATCAGTAGAAACTCAATCAGTGTTTGCTGGTTTAGTCTCCCCACAGAAGTATTAGTAAATTAGCTTATAATTTAAAAAGGTCAACTGGTGACTTAGTGAGAGTGAAAACTTAAAGACCGAACTTTTAAGATAGGCAACGATTTGTCACATGCTGTTAGATCCTCCATTTTCCCCGGTGTCCTTATTAACAGAACAGTACCAACTTTCTTCCATGCATCCCCATCTCTATAATCTGGTGTATTTGCCATGTGTGGAAGGTGGGTTTATGATTGCAGTAACAGCTGGGTTTGCCACAATTCTTGGTGATTAATGTTTCTATAGCAGCTCCATAGAATAAGGCCCTGTAGAAAGATGACTGCTTTCAGATTGGTTGCCTCAAAATATATGAAGCCAAGGAGTCAGCTTGCCTTTGCTCCACCAGGAAGAGTCAGAGAAAAAAGCTCTCTTATAAGAAGCTGTCCTTGTTTTGCGCAACTTGGAAGCTCACTGCTGCTGTGGACATAGTAGCCAGTTTGGAAGTGGTCAGCTTTCTAGGGAATGCTGGTGGTCAGTATGAAGCCACAGCAACAAATACTTTTATGTGCCAGTCGTTACTGCACAATTAATGGATCATAACCTTACAAAATGAAGTTCAGTAACTTGTTCCTGCTTTTCCATACATTCTACCTACCATATCTGTTGTGCATTTTGTCCTGTGCCAAGGTATTCTGAAACTCATCTGAAAGCAGAGACCAGACTAAGAGAACCTATACTTTATCTGCTGCCGCTGACTGAACTGCCTTTTCAGATTAAACATGCCCTCAGCATAGTGATTCTAATAAAATGTTGTAATACCATTTACCACTTACAATTTTTTTAAGCAATTGCTAATACATTGTTAAAAGTATATTGCCTTCAGTATGGTTAGATTTTATGAAAAGGGAGAAAAAAAGCGCCTTGATTGTTTACTAAATGGTAACGTTTATTCTCTTTTAGTTGACCTAGTACTATGTTATCCTCTAAATTAATCTGACACTGGTTCATTTTATTTAAAGCTCCCAAGTGCCCTTACTCTGTGGGGTTTTGCATGTTTAGCTAATGATTACATGGGTAGTTAAGCAGCTCGGTCAGATGAGCTAATTTTTTTTTTTATTATTCAAACTAATGAAATGTGCATTATGTATCACACACTTCTATAGCTCACTCTGTTTGGTACAGGCTTCTCTTCCACCTCATGGCTCTGCTTATCCCTGTCATCTCAGAACTAGTATCATGTATCAGTCTGAACACGTATGGTTCCCAAAGACTCTCACCTTCTGTGCTGTTCTTCGTAGATTTTTTTAATCCCATTGCCCAAGGCAATGACACTGTTCGAATCAGTAAGGCAAGAAAGCCTGAGTTTTTCACTGTCAAATTGTTCCAGCTGCCTGACATACAGGTGTTATCTAAGCCAAATTCCTTAGAGCTGATGCATTCCTATCAAGGCCAAGAAATTTCCTAATTTTTTTGTTAAGTTTAACTTCTAGGCCCCTTCATACTTATCAGGTGTCAGAAACAGGGCATTTGTCATTGATCAGAATCCTTCAAAAATGAAGTTTCTTCTTCAAAATCTTCTCTTGCCACTCCCCCAGGACACACGTGCATCATTGAGTTTAATATAAGTGGGTTTAATTTTTCAGACATTAAGATAACACACTAGAAGCTTCCTGTCACTTTTCTGCTAAAATATGCTTTTTTGTTGTTGTTGTTCTATTGGTAGCCCTTTAAAAGTTCTGAGGTTTTATTTCCTTGGCATCACCTGTGCTGGAAGGCATTTCCAATGTGCTCTTTACTCTGAGGGGCTTTGAATGATGTTCCCGTATCCAGCAGTATGTGAACTCCACAGATTATACTGCCTACTTTTGCCTTTGTAATACTGTAGCTAGACCAATGCAGTTTGGGATTCAAAATTTCAAGTTCAGGGTTGCCTGTGTGGCCATCAGGCTGGAGGGGTTAGGTCACACCAGTGTCTGTGGACAATGAGAAGACTGGAAATGCATCCGCTGTATCTGACTCTGCAGTGAAGGTAACGCGGCTCCTGCCTGCAGATCCAGTGACTTGAGAGAGCCCTGGAGCACATGGCCAGGCCAGGGCCTGAATTCAGCCTCCGGAGTGACAGGGAAGAGCTCTGCCCATGCATCCTGGGCGGACAGTGACACTGCTGCTAAGCCCAGTGTGGGAAAGGACTTTTATTTTCTCCCAGACCCACACTGTGTTCAGGATATGCCCAGAGTCTAAACAACAGCTGCAAACACGTATTTTCTTATCTCCCTTTCCAATCTTGGCCCATCTCCAGGTTCAACAATAGCCATTGGATTGTCTATTTTCTGGCTAAAGGGAGACAATGGGAGTCAATCTGAGCAAAGTTACTCCGTGTAGATCAAGGACAATCACTTTAATAAGAAGAGGACGTTTTCAAGGAACTCCCCTTCCAGGGAACAAAAAGCCACAAGGCCGTGTGGCGTGTCTCTGTCTCTGGAAGCATCGGCTGCTCAGTGTACCCAGCACGTGCTCCTGATCTGTACCCAAGCAGAGCCTGCAGAGCTGTGGTGCTGTGCCCTGGGCTGACACCAGCACCAAGCTGGGGGGCTTTTTGTGCCTTTTCGGGTTTTGGAAACTGGTCCCTTTCAAGGGCTGGGAAGGCCACAGACCCTAATGTGCTACTCTGTATGTAGGGTAAAGAGGTGGCTTGTTTAAGGGCTCGTGGGGGAGGAACTCTGATAACACAAAGTTTAAAAATGAGGAATTTGAAGCATAGTGGAGCGAGGAGTTCACAGCACTGCATCCATCCTGCTGGTACAGGAGCTGGGCCAGGGACCTTCTGGGTGACTGAGTCTCCCAGTGGCCCCTGCCCATGGGAGTGTAAGGGAGTGATGCAGCTGAGCTGGAATTTGCTAAGCCTGGACAGGATCCGTCTTCCAAGCCTGATGCTTTAAAATGCCATTGCGGTAACCCATGATTCCACACACACAGCTTCTGTGTGCAGCTTCTGGTAACGGACCAGTTTGTGTATGAGGCAGAAACCTACCCCTTTTGCCCGTGCTTCGGGGAGCGAAGCCCCTGGGCTGGGCTGTAGAGCGGGACCCCGCGGGCAGGCAGTGAGGTGGGGGCCGGCGGGGCTGCGGGGGGCTGCCGGGGGTGTGTGTGTGGGGCAGCCGGGGTGGGCTGCGGGGGGCTGCCGGCCCTGCCGGGCGTTGCTCCGCACGGCGCCTGGTCAGGTGCTGGGGGAGCCCCCGGGCCAGCCCTGGACGTCAGCGCGGGGAGGGGAGGGAGCCCGGGCCGGCTCCGGCGGCGTTGCTGCGGCAGCAGGAGCCTCGGCAGCATCCCCGGGAGCCAGGCGAGCAAACTCCTCCTCCCGCCGCGCTCAGCTCCCCTCTCTCCCCGCTTCCTTTGCAAAGATGGCAACCGAGGGGCTGCACGAGAACGAGACCCTGGCATCGCTGAAGAACGAGGCCGAGAGCCTGAAGGGCAAGCTGGAGGAGGAGCGGGCCAAGCTGCACGACGTGGAGCGTGAGTGGGGCCGGGCCGCGGGCGGCTGCCCCGGGCAGGGAGCGCGGCCGCCGCAGGGCCGGCGCGGCGGGCCCGGCCTCGCTGGGGAAACGGAGCGTCCCGCCGGCGGCCCGGGGCGGCAGCGCGGCCGCGGCGCGGGGAAGGCGGGCAGCCCGCTCCGCAGCGGGGCGCGCAGAGCGCTGCCCACGGCGCGCCGCCGCTCCACGCCTTTGCTGGAGCGCGGCCCCGCGGCCCGGGCGGTGCGCGGCCCCGGTGCTCGAGCGGTGCGCGGCCCCGCGGCCGGCGCGGTGGGAGGCGGGCGGGGGGCGCGGGCGGCGCAGCCTCCCTGGGCGAGCTGCCCCCGCCGCGGGGCTGCGGCCTGGCCGGGGCCGCGCTCCCCGCCCGCCTCCGGGGTGGTGATGGTGGGGGAGTCGGCCGTGCCCACCCCCTCCGTCAGCGCCGGGATGCGTTTGCATCGGTCTGACGCCCGGCCTGGCGGCGGAGACAAAGGTTAAAGCCAGCCTGCGGGAGGCCGGTGGGGATTTGCTTTCGCCAGGCCAGAACCTCCCCCCGGGTGGAAGGGCTTGGCAAGGAACCTTGTTGCCGACACCGGCCCCTTTTCCCCACCTTCCCCGCGAGGAAAGGGCTGGCAGGGATGCGGTGCTGATGCCGTGGTGCGGGGCAAGGGGCTGCTCAGCTGGCCATGCGTAACTCGCTGCTGTCAGCTGTGGCTGCGAGAGCCATGGCTAATGGCACAGAAGTGACACCCTGAGAGAGCCATGGCTAATGGCACAGAAGCGACACCCTGAGAGAGCCATGGCTAATGGCACAGAAATGACAGCGGCAGATCTCAGCCCTCACCCCCCCCTATTCAGGAAAAAATAAGCTAACCTTATTTTTATGGAGCTGCTCAAATAGGTATTAATTAATCTGTCCTGAGATATAAAAATAATTTTATAATTTCATTTCTATAATTGCAATGATATATTGCAGAAGTGGTTTTTTTGAGAAAAACCTGCCAATTACTGCATTCCTCCGAAATCATATAGCTCACTTCATTAGAAATATCAATGGGTCATCAAAACTTTTATTTCATCTGTTTTGATGCCTTAAATGCTGAAAAAGAATCTGAGCCTGTATCCAGTGATGTAGCTCTTAGTGTTTAGCAAGACTGAGGGACTGGCAAACGTTCTTAAATTTCAGGTCAGGGAGGGTTAAAAGATTTTTTTCCCCTGCAGTAAATAGAGCATTTTCTTGCCTAATTAGACAATCATATCTTATATGACTGTCCTATCAATGGGAATCATTAAACAGATGGAGGTGGCCTCATTGCAGAAACATTACCATAAATCATCGTATTCCTGCAGTATAATTTCTGTATCGGCAGTAGTGGGGCCTCTGTTTAACAGACCTCTGAAGCGTACACTTAAATCCATTTTTGCTCACAAAGAGTTTTGACCTGTGATTGCAGTGATACCATAACTGCATGTCATTGATCATCATAGGGTATTTGTGTCTTTCTTGTATGTAAAATCTGTAAAGTTACGTTGGAAGCCCCTGTTTCCGTAGCCATGATGTGATTTCTAAGACAAAAGTCTTGTGCTGCTGTAGAACAGTGCTCCCTCATCATACTTTATATTGTTGATTCTGTGTCAGAACATCTTTGCACTTGAATTATCCTCAAGAACTCAAAAACTATTTCTGCGGAGGCTGTGAATTTCAGAATAAAGCACCTTTTCTATTTTCTGGCTTCCCACCCCCCCATCTAAAATTGTATCTTTTGCATTTTTTTGCTCTGATCATGACTTTCCATCTATGGTTCCCAAAACAAACAGCTGGCTGAACTACGATTGCCCTTATTTGTTCAACTGGTTTTGAACAGCAGCCCTCAAAAGTGTGGATAGGAAAAGGAAATACCAAATGCGCATTTGATTTACAATCTTACAATTTTAAGTATTCAATTCTATTGCTTAAAATTTCAGGTGTAGATAAGTTTGTTCTGTTTGCGCAATCCACAAACTTTTAAGACCAGAAGAGACCATTAGGACTTCCAGGGAAGAAAAGATCAAAGACCCAGTAGTATCTGCATGAAGTCTACACCTCCTGTTCAGGCCAAACGATGTGTTTTAGAATAGCCTGTTTTATCTGGACCTTTGTAAAACCGCTCAAGCTACTTAGTGGCTTTAGGTGATCTACTTGCTGAGTGCATAATTTTCAACTATCTTGAAACAATGTTGGAGAATGCTTCAAAATAATTATCTGACTAAAACCTGTGCTAGGCGGGTGCAGGATTATTATGGCTGTGGTTGGAGATAAGCGTCCTCAGAGAATCAGTAAGGCTAAACCAGACAATTCCACAGAGTCTCGGCTGTGTTGACATAATGGAAACACTTTGTCCATTGTCTGTTAAACATTTGTTTTTCCAGATATGTTCTGGACACAAGCATCTTTCCAGCTGCCATAATAACCTCCTGTCCTGTGTTTTCATGCCTGGTGATCGGATCATTTGGCAGGTTTCCATGGGCAGAAATAGGGGGAAATGTATCTTTTCCTCAGTGGGTTTATATAGTACTTTCTCAGAAACTTGCTTCTGACCTCTTTTTAGAGATGGGCTGGACAAATTGTCAGGAATGGTGGACAGCACTTGTCCCCTGGCTGAGTGAGAGTGGTTGAGCAGAGATTTCAGGTGAGAACACGCTGGTGCAGCCTGTGGGGCTGGTGGTTTTGAAAGACAACTCTTGAAAAGCTAGTCCACTAGAAGTCAGTCTCTGCCTTAGGCAGAAATTGCTCCCCTGACCCCGTGCCAGGGAAGAATCTCAAAGTTCCTGGTACCTGCTTTCTTGCTGGGACAGCCCTTCCTAGCCCATGAGCTTTCTTGCAGCTCTAGAAGAATGTCCAAGAGTAAAGCAGCAACGCAGCCCCAGAGCAATCGCCTGCAGTATGGGATGTGGAGCTCAGCCTCCAGCAGGTCTTGGAAAGCTGAAGATTTCCTCCAGCAGCTCATGAAAAGCATGTGAGCTCCTGCATTTATTTCAAAAGGTTTGTTGGGCATTGCCTCTTAGCTAACAGCAGCTGGATCATCTTAGGTTTCAGCATGGACAAACACGCCACGCGGGGAAGCCCTGGATCCTATTAGCTCTTCTCTAGAGCGAGTCCTTTTTAATTCTGGTGCCAGGGTCTTGCCCCAGGACCTCTACTCTGCTGTGAGGCTTGAAGCAACTCTCACCCTCCCTGATGCCCCCTGTAAAGTGTGTCAGAGCTGCCCAGAGTTACATCATGACGCACGCTGGGTGAACAGTGCTAGAGCGAAGCAAATAGATTTCCTCAGATAACGCTTTCTCCTAGGCACGTGCAGATGACCCCAGCATGAGGCATCAGGGTTGTATGGGACAGCTTTGAGTTGTCAGCTGCAGTGGGATGAATCTTACGTCAAAGTGAATTTGCACAATTGGAAATGTAAATTCGTTGGGTTTTTAAGAACATCAGCTTGAATGTACTGCTGTCAAATGAGGTATGAAAGAACTGATTTTGCCACCAGAGGATGCTACTCAGGGAAGTTGCTTGCCTGCCCTTTCTGTTTCTCTTTCCCATAAAAGAAAAAGCTGGCCACCCATGAAGTTCCTCAATGTCCACAGACACTGTTGAGAAGTTGGGTGGCGCACTCTTATAGCAAATGCCAGGATTCCTGGCTCGTTCTGAGCTGTGTCCTGGCCCTCAGTGCTCCCCTGGCCACCAGAAGAGATGGCACAGCAGAGAAGTCGTTTCCAGCGCCAGCGGCTAGCACGTGTATCCCACTGCGCCACCGCTGTGATGCTGAGAGCTGACTGCCACTGGGAGTCTCACATCCAGAACAAGTGTTTTACTATTGAAACTTTGGAGATTTGATGCTCACCACCTTCTTTTGTATGACTTTTTTTTTTCCTCTCCAAGAACCAGTAGTGGTCTTCACTTCTGCTGATACCTTGAGGCATGTGTTAGACTGGAGGCTGCCTGTGTACTTTCGAGCCTCAGTCAGGTTGAGGATTTCCCAGTAAGAGGGATCAAGGGGGTAATCTGTTTTCCAGTTATAGCTGGGTGCGTGGTCTGCAAGGGCTCCAGCTGCTACAACCCTGGAATTCAAGCCCTGAGTGAATTCATCCTTATTTTATCTGGTGAATATGTTCATACACTGCCCACCTTGGTTTTACGAACTTCCAGCTCTGAAGCAGAGCTCATTGGCTTGCACCATAAAATCAAACTTCATTGATGAATTCCTTCAGGTGACATTACTCACAAACAGAGATTTGCCAGGGCAGAGCTTTGATGCAGGGTGCTTTAACCATCAGCTGTTTGCAGTTCATCAGGTGGCGGAGCGTGTGGAAGCACTGGGCCAGTTTGTGATGAAGACCAGGAGGACCCTGAAGGGCCACGGAAATAAAGTTCTCTGTATGGACTGGTGCAAAGACAAGAGAAGAATTGTGAGCTCTTCCCAGGTATGCTGGTGAGCGGGTGTTTTTCAAAGCTAGTGTTGGGCACTATACAAACCTGTTGTCTGTGCTATGTATCACTCTTTGCAGATGATACCCGTGTGTAATGGAAATGTTTTCAAGATGCCCTTAAAGCAGTTCATTGGCAATATATTTGTTCAGAGAGCATAAACCCAAGCATCTGATCATCACTATACCGGTTGTAGCTAATACCCTAAATATTTCTTGTCCGGTCATATACAGATTTTCCCCATATCCCCTACTACAGTGGAAAATAGAGAGGACTCACGTGAGGCCGCTTTCATTTCCTTGTTCTCTACAGATAAAATATTTAGTAATGATTTCAGTTTGTGTGTTCAGAGAACATAATCAGGAAAAAGGAAGGGAAGAAATGTTGATTCTTCTAGAGATTTCTGCGCACAGAAATTTCTGCTGCAGTCTGTATGATTAGTGTGACCTTGAAAATCTCAAACATCTTGCCAAAATTACTGCATTTACTTGGGCATTTTGAGAAACAGTCCTAACACCTGCTCAAGACCAGTCTCATGAGCTGGAGGAGGTAATGAGATAATTGCTTTCTAGATCCCCTGGTTTGTTCTGAGCCCAGTATGGCAGTGAGTGAGCTTGTTGCATCTCACAGCTGTTCATTGACCTATATGAAATCTGTCAGGGGTCTCACTTGAAGGATAAAAATAGGCAATCTGCATTGCAAGCCACCTTCAGTTACTGTGAATTTTTACCATTCATGGTGATCTCAGCAAAGAGAATAATTTTAAATAATGTCACGTTTTTTAAAGTGGTTAAAATGTCAGTGTGTAGATCAGAAAGCTGAACAGGCAAGATGTAATGCATTTTTGCATTTTTTACTCTATTTTAAGAACTCTAGTGAGTCCTGGTACAGCAACAATTGTTGCTCAGTAACAAACATTTTGCCTGCATGGTACAGGGAAGGTAGCGGTATTATGTGCATAAGGCAAAGTAGCTGGCGTGAGCGTAGCCGGCATACACAAAGTGGTTGTGTTGCTCTCTGTGGAGGGTTCTTATGATGGCTATTTAGTGATTGTATCAATGGATAATTGAAGGTTAAGTAAGTGTAGTGAGAAGTAAAGGGAAAACCAGGAAAAGACAGGAAAGGGAAGATGAATAAACAGTGCAGTGTCCATAAATAGTCCCCATGTGTGCTGCCAGCTCAGCAAGCGATTTGTAATACAGGTCACCTCTTGTAATTGTAAGGCCAACAGATACCACTTGGGAGAGGTGGCCGGCTTTGCAGGTGGCAATTACAAGCTGGGAGAAACACGTGGTGGCTGAAAGGAGCAAGTGAGGGCTCGCTAGGGACAGTTCCCTGAGGCGATGGTCCTGTCCATGGCGTGTGCTGCGAGTGAGGGGAGTTCTTATAAACCCCTTAAAAGGGAAGGGAAAAAATTGAAAGATTAGATCATCATTTAAGCTGTCATCAGTCATCTCAGTGAGGAGGAAATACACTTTTCTTCTGGTCAGAGAGGTAACTGGTTCTCCTGAGGAGTGTCTCCTCAGTGCTCCGGTGGACCATTGTGCTGTTGTTAACATGGAGACAAAAATTTCATGATGTGACAGACTGGGGGATGGAGATGAGCAGAGGAGTTTTCCCTAAATTTGGAAAGTAGGGTGACAGCCATGTCTGGAAGGCCTCAATTTCTCTCTCTTGTTTGTATGCTTTCATTTAGGATGGGAAGGTGATCGTGTGGGATTCCTTCACTACCAACAAGGTAAATGAAACTTCAGCAAAAGTTAGATTTCTGTGCACAGGGCAAATGGTGGTGGGATAAGATGGAGGGCTGAAGGGATCAGACGTGTCAGAGAAGGCAGCGGGACGGTGGGATAACATGCAAACATCCACCAGCGCCTCAAACGAAGGGGCCCAGGGCAAAGCACCTCCCTTGGCCTGTCTCTGAGCAAAGTGCCTGTCAGGGCACTGGAGTCTGGCGTGCTCTCCAGCAGGAAGCTCTGATCCAGCCTCTTCGCTGGCAGGGAGGGCTCCAGCCGGGGGCATAGCCCAGCCAGCAAAACAGAGGCCTCTCCTGGGTAACCCCTGTAGCAGGTGCCATGTGTGATCACCCAGCATCCTTCGGCCATGATGTTCGCTGTGAGATGGTGCTGCTGCTCCTCCAAGCCCTGCCGGGGCTGCCTCGCAGCACCCTAAAGAACAACTTGTTTGTAACTCACTTTTACACGTGCAGCAGCGGTGGCCTCTTGCTGTACGCTGCTGTCCTTGCACTGAGCAGAGAAATGGTGACATCCCAGTTTAAAGAGGTGCTGTGTTTCAGGAACACGCAGTGACGATGCCATGTACCTGGGTGATGGCGTGTGCGTACGCCCCATCTGGATGTGCCATTGCTTGTGGGTAAGTTCCCAGTTTCCGCAGCTGCTTACACAGAGAAGCTTGATTTGCAGTGGCGTCCCCGTGCCTTCAGATGCTGACAGCTAGGAGTTCGCGTGCCTTGCTTGTGGGTGGAAGGACTACATTCAGTGTCTCTGATTCTGTTCCCATAATGGCTCGTACACATTATCTCCCCTGACTTCAGTGCAAGAACATTTGTTGTGTAAGCATGGAAAATAATCCTCTTTCAGCATTTATATCATGGGTTAGGAATTTTGCATGCATGCAACTTCGCTGTTCCAGTTTGGTTGTGTGTGTTGGATATATTTTCTAAGGGAGAGAGGTTTTAACCCTGTTCTTCCTTTGTACTCCTTCTCCTACGACATAGAGAAGGTTAGTCATTAACGATTACCAGCACAGGGATAGATCTTGCCAAGACGGGGTGGGGAGAAGAAACCCCATCCCTGGTAATCTTCTCCAAGTTTTCTGAGGGCTCAGGTTTGAAAAAATTGAGTTCATGCAGGGGAGAAAACAATGAGATGAGATGTTGGCAAACCATCTTTTAAAAAGGGACTGGGTGGATCAGAGAGACAAAGCAAGTTTGGGGTGAGAGAAGGGAACAAAGGGAGACTTTACTGTGCAGCTTGACATCTAGGAAGCAGTAGAGACAGGCAGGGAGGCTGCAAAATGTGTGTGGAAGGGGAGTCCAGAAACTGTATATTCCTACTCAAGTTCGAAGGATGGCAAGGAAGCTCTGTCTTGAGACTTGTAAGAGAGACAGGGAGGGCATATATGCATTGCACTACCTAATTCCGTATTTCTGTTGTGCTGTCAGTTAAGTGCTGTGCACGTAATATAAGGCACAGAACCAGCACCTAGGGGTGTACTGGGATCCCAGGCACTGGGGCTGGCTGCTCTACTGCGGCTTTAGAAAAGGCTCACGTACAAGCCAGAGCCTTTAGAAAAGAGTCCCATGTCTGGCCTGGGAGACACAGCTTAACTGGTGCAACTGTCCGGGAGGTCAGTAATCCTGTTGCCTTTTTTCCAAACTCTCCTCAAAGCCCTGTCTTCACACCCCCTACTTATTATACCATCTTTTCCTTAGGAGTTAGGTCAGATTTATTAAGGTAGATAAATAATGATGCTGAAGTACTGATACATCTTGCAGTGATGGATGTCAACAGAGAAATGGCGGTCTGGCTGTATGTGAAACATTAACCCTGAGGTGACTGCTTCCTGGTTTATACTTTTGTAAGGTTTCATTCAGTGCCATTTATAAACTCGATGAGGATAAAGAATACTGAGGCGCAGCTGTTCGAGTTCTGTAAAGTAGCCAGCCTGGTGAGGCAGCTGGGGCTTCCCTGCACCGGGAGATCCCGGACAGCACAATACAGGGAAGTCGGTACTTGTAAGGGTTTGGCAGCGCAGCACTGACAGGTGGTTTCCTTCTTATCACCACTCGCCTTTTGTCGTTGCAGTTTTAACCAGTTCTCTCTGTTATTGCTATTATTACTCTCTTTAGTGGCCTGGACAACAAGTGTTCTGTGTACCCTCTGACATTTGACAAAAATGAAAATATGGCTGCAAAGAAGAAATCGGTTGCAATGCACACAAACTACTTGTCTGCCTGCAGCTTCACTAACTCAGACATGCAGGTAAATGCATTCCCTCCCTGCTGCTCACCGTCCAGCAACACCTAACGTCAGCTGCACTCGTACACGGTGTAAGTAACCTTCCTTGCACCTGGAGCGGACGGGGCCACGTCCTGCCCCATGCAGGGGCTGCTGGAAAACCCTCGCTGGGGGCAATGAAGGTGCTGCAAAAGCTGCTGTAAGGAACTGCTGGTCACAGCCCATGGCCAGGCTGTCATACCTGCACCCTGCAAAGGCCTGTCGTCTCTGCAGACAGAGCTAACTGGTACCAGTGTGTTCTCTGCTCGCTGGGTCTGTGCTGGCTTGTACTTTCAGGAGCTCAGACTAACACCAGTAGTTAAAAACCCAGTTCATCTAGGGCTAGGTTGGGTATGTGCTGTGCCAACTGATGGAGGCTGTGTTGTTTGTCTGTTTTGTCCTGGACGCCCAGCCAACTTTGCTTTTGCTTTCATTCTTAGGATTTTTGTTTGTACCAAGTGAGATATTTGAGCTTGAGGGTGGCCCCCCAGGGCCAGTCCTGTTGGGCGTACATGCAGTGGTTTGTGTCCTTGAGGGAGAGGAGTGATGCTATCCCCATCTTGCAGCTGGGGGCTTGGAGCACAGAGGCCCACAGTGGGAGACGATGGCAAAGCCCAGGAACTAAGTGCAGGTCTTCTGAGGCCAGGCCAGCCTGCCTCTGTAGTGAATATCTCAAAAGATCTCTTTCTCCAGGAGCACAAAAGATGACGAAAGGAGTCAGGATAATCCCCTTGTCCTCTTTGTTGTTTTTTTTAATTTAATTGAAGCTCTGCTCAGTGCAGCTTTGCAGCAAAATAAGTGGTAGAAGGGAGCGTTTTCATTGC
Organism: Falco rusticolus; assembly: GCF_015220075.1. Taxonomy (NCBI): domain Eukaryota; kingdom Metazoa; phylum Chordata; class Aves; order Falconiformes; family Falconidae; genus Falco; species Falco rusticolus. The sequence continues at coordinate 16,770,066 of NC_051193.1, read as the reverse complement.
GCTCTGTGTCAGCAGAGCTGCTGGAAAGGGAACAACTTGTTCCCTTCTTCCAGATATTTGAAGCTCTTCTGAAGGAGTTATTGGCTCTTATTGCTTCTATTTCAGGACATGAGATGCCCGAGAGTATGTTGTTGTTTGTCATTCTATGGTTTCTGTAATGACTCCGAGGTGCTAATTTAAGTCCATTGCCATGGAAACCAGTGGTAGAGGTACCCAGCGCTCAGGCTTGCTTAGCCCTGACCTTACTGTGAGGAGCCCTGCATAATTAGAGCAGTCTAATTTAAGTGGAAAGTTTTTTATGAGATAAAAAAAAGGAATCCTGGTTTTCTTGTCCGTACCTATATGCATCATGATTAAATCCTATGAAAGGAAAAATAGATATTGATTTTTCCTAATAAGAAAGAAAAGTTGGGGGTTTTTTCTCCATATTAAATACAGCGAGCCACATTGATATTGAAGGCAATGTATTACTGTGGTTAAATAATACCACAGTTGATTGAGGTGCTTTATATTCAGTGATTCAGAGATTTTTCTGAAGACTTTAAAAAGACATTTTCTTGTGCCCGATAGGCTTAGAAGTGATCATTTATATCACTGAACGTTATTGTTGAAACAAATACATGCAAGTGGATTGGCCAGGCTTCTGTTAGGATACTGTTATGCAAGGGATACTAGAGAATCCCAGGTTTCTTATCTTTTTCCTTTTACATAACAGCCTCAGAATTAAAATGATTCACTGACTCTGACGGTGCAGAGTGCAACAGGCTCTGTGCCTGCAACAGCACTGTGCAGGAGCATTCCCAGCTGTGTGCGGAACAGCTCTGCTCTCCTGGCTCACGCCACCGAGGGCTGCGGTACCTGTCCTGGAGCAGCCCTAGCACATGGTGGAGGTGTCCCCTAGCCCAGTGTCCCTGCAGCTGCTGCTAGGTGCGGTGAACACTGCTGCTCTGCCTCGGCTGCTCTCTTAAACCACAGCTTGGTTTTCCCTCAGAGGAGTGAAAGACAGGGGAGGAGTGTAGGAGTTGGTGTGCAATAGAAAGAGGGGGGATCTGAGGGTGGTTCATCATTGATTAAAGCCACTCTTGGGCTGTGTGGGTGCTGAAAGAGGGGTCCCATCCTTGCTCCTCATCATGTTCCCACCTCGGCCGAGACCGGCGCTGAGCTGCAGGGCTGGGCAACCATGCACTTTGTTCTTGGTGCCCCAAATCAGTCTTGCCAGCAAGAGCCTCCCCCGCCTCAGCACGCAGAGAGCTGGGGAGCCTTGCTTCCTAAATTAGGTATCTGCAGCTCTGCAGTGTGATAATGCTCCCCATGTGACGATGCTCCACGGGTATTAATAGCAACAGTTAATTGGGATCTCAAGTGCCTTGCACAGGGCAGCCAGCCATGCTCCCGGCACAGGGAAGCAGGATGCAGCCTGTGGCCATGCAGAGGAGGCAGAGGTGAGGGTGGCCCCTCTGCCCTCAGCGCTGCTGCCAGCCTGTGCGTGCTCCGGGCGAGCAGGGGCTGTGTCCCTGCTGTCCCCTGCCCTGTGCAAGTCCTGCCTCTTGCCACCAGGCGCCAGGCGAGGATCCCCATCCCACACTGCTGGAGCCCCTCGTGCAAGCAAGCCAGAGTCTAATAGCAAAGGTTGTTAATTCACTTCTGGTTCTGGATTTTTGGAGGGTCGTTTTTGTTTGGCTTGGTTTGGTTTTGTTTTCAATGGCGATACCCTGAAGTTGAGCCCATGACATTTCTCTTTAGGCACTAGCCAGAGCTCTGAGTTGACAACAGACCCTTCCCTTACACCTTTAGCTGCTCCTATTCCCCTCGTGTCTTTCTTACATGCTATTACAAGAGCAAATCCTCAGAGCTGAAAGTCTTCATTGGTCAGCCAAGTACAAATATTCCTCAGAACAGAACAGTTCATTGATCTAGGCTCAAAAGCTGGCCAGAAAGACAAGTCAGGACTTTCTTCTGCTGTTACCATCTGAGAGCATTAGCGTCTCTGTACTGCAGGATTTAGAACAGTCTGTTCTGCAGCTTTGCAGACCTCTGTTTATGGGAGGAGTTTTCAGAGCATCTGTCAAACATGTTCAGTGTTTAACCTTTATGCAACACTGTGAATGGTTTCATGATTGTGTGATCATTTTCTTCTTGAAAAGTGTTTTCTTTTTAACTTCTAAGTACCCGCTGGGATCCCTTGAGTTTCACTGACCATGAGAAAAACCTGTGTACAAGACTGAGAGCCCTCCTGAGTTTACCCTTGCCTCCCTCCACACCAGTGCACAGGGACCCTTTCAACCTACAGAATTTGTGATTGCATAACAGCTTTGGGTGCCAAGGGGAAATTTTGAACAATTGAGCATCATCAGGATTTAGCCACAATAACAAGCGCTGATCACATGTGCTTTCTACAAGCACTGTAGCAGATGAGGGAATAGCATGTGAGCTATGTTCGGTCAGTGTATGTTCAAGCCCTTTCACACACAAATGGTTTTGGACAAGTGAGAGGTGATGGACTTACAAACAACTGTCTAGACAGGCTTACTTCCCTTTCAGAAAATCCATGTCATAAGCCCAATTAATTGGGTTTAACCTGGCTGTTTCAAGCACCAAAAAAAAAAATTTAAACAGGTATACTTAACTCCAACAGTTCTTCTCTTTACCCAGGCTGAATTCCAGCAGCCTAAATATGGATAGGGTTACATACAAGGGCAGGCAGGAATACCAGTCTGGTTCTACCTCCTTTTTGGAGGATATGGAAATGCCAGCAGATCCTTACTGCCATCAGTTCTCCGAATCCCACTGCACAAAACTGACCATTATTGAAATGTTGTGTAGGTATAGCTGTGTCAAAACAGCTCTCATTTCCACTCTAACTTCTTTCCTTAAAATTAAAACCCACAAACCGTGCTTAGATTCACATTGGGTTTATGGCATTGATTTATTGCATAACATTTCATTACATTACTGCTGTTCCTGGTGTGTGTATAGGATGTCAGTTGTTTTTTTGTGAACTTGAAGATCATCTGCTGATTTTTGTGTTGTGACTCTTCTTGCCACATCCTACAGATCCTGACAGCAAGTGGAGATGGAACTTGTGCTCTGTGGGATGTTGAGAGTGGGCAGCTTCTACAGAGTTTCCATGGTCACGGAGCTGATGTCCTGTGCCTGGACCTGGCCCCTTCTGAAACGGGAAATACATTTGTCTCTGGGGTAAGCAGAAGCTTCCTATCACAATATGAAATTAAGGAACGTGGCAGGGAAAAGGCAGCAAGGCAGGGGGCTCGTGATCTTATTGAGAGAGTGCTGGAGTATGTGTTGGAAGCCCTGGTGCAATCCACTCATTGCAAGCACATTTTCCAAGCTGGAGCAAATTAAACCCCTGACTGTGGGGTCAAACCCACCCAGCCAGTCTGACTGCAGTTCTGCTTACTTAGCAAATTCCACCCCACACCAAAGCAATCCAGCTCGAGATCAAAACAACGCCTCTCAGGGGAAGGGAAAGGCTCAGATTTAAAGCAGCGGGCTCGTACTGCAGCGGAGGTGTGATAGGAGCCCAGCACAGCAGACTTGCCGCATTTGGCTCCTTTCTCATGCCCAGCTCTCTGGAGCTGGATGGGATGTGCCAGGCGGCTGCTCAGAGCATCAGAGTGGGACTGCAAATAACGTGTGTGCCACTGTGGCCCTCAACTGCTCCCCAGAAGCCAAGGGGTACAAGTGGACACTGGCTAAACCCTTGTACATGCTGGAGCAGGGAGATGAGGTGTGGCCACATCTTCAGCTGTTGCTGAGTCCCCCGTGCCTTCCAGTGGTACCAGAGGCATTTAAAGCTCCTTCATCAGTCAAGCGCTGCCTGCTCCCTGTCCTGGCCCAGAGGAACACCCAGACCTCTCTGGTGCTGCAGGACTGCTCTGGGAAAGTACCCAGGGCATCTTCTGAATCTTGCCCTGCTGCTGAGGGGTCGCTGTTCCTGGGCAGCCAAGCCATTGGCATGCAGCCTGGCAGCCAGGCAGGCAAGGCACAAAGGTGAGTGGGATGGGGCTCAGCTCCTTTTTTGAGCTGATATCCGTCAGAGACTGAGCGTGCAGAGACAGAGGCTGGCAGGGGCCGAGAGATGACCTCTCTTACTGGAGACAGGTTTCTACCAGTAACTTTGCGGAAGGGACCTGGTTTCTGAGCCCCACCAGCGCTGGCCCAGGGCTGGCTGTATGCCTGCTGATGGAAGTGCCGACCACGGATTAGGGGATTCCACTTGTGCTCGGAGTCATGGTCCCATCCCTACACAGTAAACCTGTACCTCTTCTGTAATGGCTCTTTTATCAAATTTGGCTGGCCCATCAGGAGCAGAGCCCAGCACACTGGCCCACTTTGCCTGCTGCTAGCACAGCTGCTCCGAAACGTGACTGAAAGCTAATTCCATCTGAGTGCATTGCTCCTCCCTGGCTTTCCTGTCACTGAGCTTGCTTCCCAGAAAGGATAGATTTGTTCTCCCTGGGAACAGCTCAGCTTATTATAGGGCAAAGAATCGCAAGCAGCTATGGTACTGCTAAGAGAATATGTCATACTTGTGTTGATGTTAGCAGCATGGGCATGTCTGTGCTTACAGGGACTCGCTTAATTCGTCACATGCAAAAACCACTTCAGTGCAGATCTGTCTTGTATCATGTCAATGCAGGTATAGCCAAAACAGGGCAGCCTGAAGGTATGATGGTGTCGAGAGACTCGCTGTATATTGTGCCTAAGTAATGCAGTAACCTTGAGCTGGAATGGGCGATGCCAGTACATCAGCGTGTGGACTGGGTGCCATTACATTTAACGAATTAACTGGAAATCCCAGCCCTCCTGGGGGAGCCCAGTGGGCTGCTGTGCTCAGTGCCCTCTGAGCGCTGCTCCTTGGGGCGAGTGGGATAGCACTCAGGGGGCCCGTCTCTCCGCAGGTGGTTGCTGGTTTCTCCTTCAAAACCTTAGGAGTCAAAGCACCAGCTTGTCAGATTGGTCTTGCCCCCAAACTCCCAGAGAGGTCAGTAAGAACAGTGCACATGGAAGCAATACAGAGGGCTGGGCTTGGGCTGTGGTGGGGCTTGAGAGGGAAATATGCTGAGTCCAAAATGTTCCCTATCCTGTTTGGTTTCCCTTGTGCAGAAACCACAAAGTTTCACCAACAACCAAATTTGGTACAAAAGGAACATTACCTCTTTTAAATAATTACGTCATTAGTAAAAAATCATTTTCACAAGAGAATTAAAAAAAAAATAAAGAAAAAAGATGTGAATTGTGAGGAGACTTTAATTTGATTAGCAATCGTATTTGCTTAAAAATAAATAACACGTGTGGTGCGGACTGCTGGGCAGGACGCGCCTACTCGGCAGAAGCAGCAGCCGCCTGGCTCGCCCTGTGCTTCCACACAGCCCCATAGAGGCCGACACCCCCCCAGCACCGGGCCCACCTACAGCCTGCCCCTCAGCAGGGTCGTATTCATTCAAATCTCCCATCACTCTTAAGATCCCGCATTCTTTTTCCTGTCACCGTGGTTGTGACAGCAGTGAGACACCACAGCTGAGAGCGTTGCCCTATGGGCATGAGATGGTTCCTGCCCCGAGGATGCTGCAGTCTGCGTAGGCTGAGCCCCTTGCCCAAAGCACTCAGGGTCTGAGCACCTCACACAGCCAGCACCGTGTGTCAAATATCTTTTTGGAGCACAGCTTGGAAGGGCAGGTTAGAACTTGACAATGAGATGAAACGCTGTTATGCTTCTTTTAACATCCCAGCCACACCATCGAGCACGTGGGTGCAGAGCCACGGCAGGGGTTAACTCTGGTAGGAGGCTGGGAACCCTCTGGATGCACTTATTTCATTTTCTGTTTCAGTGCCTGCGAAGAATTAGTTATAAAACTTTAAATGTTGGGTATTAATTTTTTATATTGGGCACATTAAGCGGTAAGGGAATGAGTCAGTTATGCAGCTCTGGCATGGTGGGGCTGCAGACACAGGTAGGGCAGCAGTACAAGTGGAGCAGGGCTGGGAGTGGCGGTCAGTGTGGGACTGCCTGTGCAAACACCCCACGTCTGTCTGCACCCCACGGTGCTGCACGGCAGCGCTATGTCCGTGCTGGTCTGCGGCACCGCTGAGGCTGCAGCCTTCGTGGCATACCCTGCTCCTAACTGCGGCTGCACCAGGTTTGGGGCTACCAGCTACGGAAGCTGCTTTGCTGGCTAAATTCCCTCAGAGCTGTGATGTTCAGGGCCTTTGAATGTAGCTGGGCTTGATGACTCGGGCACGTGAGGGATGAGTGTCCCCATTTGCACAGCTGTAGTGAGCTTTTTTGTCTTTATTAGGGATGTGACAAGAAAGCCATGGTTTGGGATATGCGGTCTGGTCAGTGCATCCAGTCATTCGAAACCCACGATTCAGATATCAACAGTGTCAGGTCAGTATGTTTCTGGGAGAGAACACATTTGCGATGTTGAGCAATGCGCCGGTTCTATTTTTGCCATCTGACCTCATCCAAGTAATGTAATGTGTTCTGGTCTTTTTTTACTCATGCACAGATACTACCCAAGTGGAGATGCTTTTGCCTCTGGTTCAGACGATGCCACGGTATGTTAATTCAGCAAAGTTTTCCTAAAACACTAGGTCACATCCATGGAGGACTTTAGGTGACTGAACTGGGCCTGTGACACCAAAACTGCAGAAATAATAATGCTATAGTATAATATAAAATATATAATACTGTAGGGAAAAATCTAGTAATACTATGTAGGTCACCTCTGCAAACTTCTCTACATGAGGTACTGTCCAAACACTCATTTCAGATTTTCTATGTTCTGAAGTTTCATGATCAAAAAGTAGTTGTCTTACTGGAAGAGCTTTGGTTTCATGTAGTTGTTGGTCACAACATGAGAGGAACCGGATGAAACGCTGCAGCTTGTGTCAGGAGGAGCGGCACAGCGCAAGGGCACGAAGGGAGCCTGTATGTGAGCGTGCACATCCCAGCAAGCAGAGGGGCTGTGGGCTCAGCAGGGAGCTGGGCCGACTGGTCAGCTGGCCTCTGCAGCCCTGTGCATCCCGAGAGCGCAGCCCCAGGGCGGCCTTGGCCACGTGCATGTCTTCCCTGTCAGACCAACTCACTGCCAGCCGTCCTCGCTGTGATGAGTCACCACATCCTAGATGATACAATAGCTCTTACTGGATCTTTCTTATCTGTGAGCAAGCTGCTAGGAGGGGCGCAGTATGTACTGATGGCTGATTTGGGTCAGCACATTGTATGCAAAGTGCCACTTACCTCCTGGTGCCTTTGGGCCCCTGCATGGTGCTGGTGGCTCTTGCTGCAGCTGGCGGGTCCCCATGGGGGACCAGGCTCTGCTGTACCACAGCCCTGCAGGGACCGAGCTGGCAGTGAAGTGCAGCTCGAGAGCGGACGTTTGGGAGGCACCTGGCACCTTGTTCCTCCTGTTTATTCAAACATCACACCGAGCTGCAGGAGGGTGAAGATTCTTTCTAAAGTACTCTGCCCTCAGAGCATGTTTTGACTCTGCTCCAATACCAGATAAACTCAATAGAAACATTCCCTTTGTCTTCACTGGGTGTGGAGACCTTCCAAGGCTCTTCTGGAGAGCGTGTACACTGCTTTTCGGTCTTAAAAGCTGCGATTATAAATTAATACCTCTAGCTCTGTGGTAAGCCTATTCAGATGCAGTGCTGTGAGCACTTGAGATGCTGACAGAGTGAGATGGAGAAATTGTCCATCATTAAATTCCGATGAGACCACTCTCTTTATGCCCAGCACCACAGGCTGTGGGCTTTTGTGCTCATTAATTTGTTTGATGGGGTTTTTCCTCTCTTAACTGTTCCTGACACCCCCGACTTGAACAGAAGAATGGGAAATTCCATCTCTGCACTTTTGACAGAGGTTTTGGCAGTTTTCAACTACTTAATTCTTTAAATGAAGAGGTTGGTGTTTTCAGGGTTGCAGACTGAGACACTGACTGGTATCTTTGACCTGATCTATATACTTAGGGATTTCAAGGAACAGATAATCCTGATGGTCTGGAGGGAAGGCATAAAAACACGCTCACATGGCAGCGCTGTCACCTGCGGCAACCTCAATTCTCTGTCAGAACAGTCTGATGAAATTATTCATCAGCGTGGAGGAGCACTGGGAGACCTGAGACTGGCAGCTCCCCACCGCCCTGCTAACAAAACAGCCTCTCCTTTATGTGCTGGCTGGAATACCAGCCATTTTTCATTAGTAAAGTCTTAATATTAGCAAACCCATCTGCCCACTGTTTGCTTAAACTTAACTTACTGAGAAGGGTTTTCAGTTCAGGTGGTTTCAGAAGCGCAGTTAGATTTCAGGGCTAACAAGCTGCCTTTCTGCATGGCAGTGAAGTCTGATCTGTCTATACATTATTTCCATGTTAAACAAGCCGAAGTATGCCAGCAAATGATAAAACCAGGAAGTGCACATTGGAGAGGTGATTGGGGATTTTCCACGAGAAAAGAAAACCAAAGATTTGTACAAAAATGTATTGTTTCACTTGAATTATTTTCAGATAGTGTTTTACTTGGAGCAGGGGCTACAGCTAGGCTTCCCTGTGCCCAGGGACTGAGCAACGTGCCACGTGGTCCGTGTTCTTAAAGGTGACTAGAGATTTCATCCTCTGCCCCCCGACTCGTGCTGTGGCTAAACTGCTGTCTTTAGAGACTCCCTCCCCGTGCACCTCCCCAACAGTGGGATGCCCTAACCCGCAGGAAAGCACAGTAGGGAAGCAAAAGGGCGGTGGGACTTCCAGTGGGTAGCCACGGTGCAAAGCCCGCCGCTCATCTCTTTATAGGAGGACAGGCAGGAGAAATGGTTTGGAAAAGCAAGTTCTTCCCTCGATTTGTACAGAACAGCCTTGTGTTGCTGAGATCCCTGTCAGACTCCACTGTCCCCCCCGTTAAAGCAGGCAGACATAGCAGGAGGGAAGAAGCCAAGCAGCTGCTTCCTATGATGCCGGTTAGGCTGTGGTCCTTCCCACTCCCATTTTTTCAATGAAATATAGTAGCTGTTGACTCCAGCCTTTACTGAGGCATGTGTGTTGGTTTTGCTTTAATCCTAGTGTCGTTTATATGACCTTCGTGCAGACAGAGAAGTAGCAATTTATTCCAAAGAGAGCATCATTTTTGGAGCATCCAGCGTGGACTTCTCCCTCAGTGGTGAGACCTGAACTTCGGGGGTTATCTTAGTGTTGGGATTTGAGGGGAACTGTAAAATGTTGCCAGTTTCATTTGATAAAGGATTTGTTATAGAAAATAATACTGAGTACCGAAAGAAACATTTAATGCATGGAAACCTTTTTTTGCATCTGCAAAAATAATTACTCTTTAAATAACTTAGCTGGCTACTGCTTCGTTGTAGCAATGAAAAGTATTTTCCTGGCCCTACTGAAGGCAGGAAATATTTTGCCATTAACTACAGCTGGGCTAGAATTTCACAATAACGATTAAAAACATTTCAAAGGAAACATGAAATGTAACTAGACTATTAAGCGCACTTACATAAATAGTTTTTAAAAGGATAATAAATGATTAATAGATAGTAAAAGTATGTTAGAGGAGCATGAAGACAGAAACACTACAGACCCAGGGACAGGAGCTCGAGTCTTCTCTTTCCTGCCCCAGCAAAAATGCAGAGCTCCTCCAGTGACCCTGTGTGGGGATGAGTGGGTGGTGGACTGCCCTCCCCCTGGGACAGAGGCAAATGTCTCTGTCATGGTCACAAGCACCACAGCTTGTCCCGTTGGGGACAATGAATCACTTTGCAAATTGTCTACTAATCATTCCACCATTTGTATTCAACTTCTTGCAAAATATTATTACCCTGGTTAGCTGTTGAAGTGCTCTTAAGTCCGTTGTGATTTGGAGTCATCTCCCATCTCTAACGACCAAACAGATTCTATACAATTTAACTCAATTTTAGCTACGTTTTTGACTAATAAATTTAAATTGGTTCAGCATCTGGTGTGGGTAGCTCAGCAGTGGAGCGGGCATGTCTCGCAGGGGCACAGCTAGTCTGAGGCCAGGGCTCGCTGGTGCAGAGGGTGGCGTGGGGAAGCCGGGCTGTGGCTACCCAGTGGTGATGGATGCCCTGCGGATGGCCCCTGCTGCCATCAAGATGTTTACCTGCCTAAGACCTCACTTTGTAAAAATCTGATTCTCTTTGTAGGTCGCCTGCTGTTTGCAGGCTATAATGATTACACCATAAATGTCTGGGATGTGCTGAAAGGGTCCCGTGTATCCATTCTGTTTGGACATGAAAACCGTGTCAGCACTTTGCGGGTCTCTCCTGATGGGACAGCGTTCTGCTCGGGCTCCTGGGACCACACTCTCCGAGTAAGTGCTGGTAACACCTACTTTGACTTCTTTCTTTCTTTGATTGTTTAAAAAAAGGGGGTGAGGGGGAAGGGCTGTAACAGGACAGTTGACACTAGAGGGAGGATACAAAACTGCAGTGTAAAACACCAGAAAATTCAAATTTAAAAAATCCCCACAAAGTCAGAACTGTTAAGTTTTAAAGTTATGGGTTAAATGACATCATTGCTGCTGATACTCCGTGCCACTGATCCGACTGCCTTGCCAAATTTTAATTAAATGTTGGAAAGAATAGTCAGTGTCATAAACGATTGTTCAACTCTCTCTGCAGATCTGGGCTTGACCTGAGATCCTGTGTGCAGAATCAAATGAAGACTGAAACCCTGGACTACAAAAACTGCATTAAAAAAGCCACCCCTCAAAATCAAATATTTGCTACACTACAAAAGAGTGACACTGAACCCACAGATTAACACAGCTAGGTAGAAAATGTAATCTGCTTGAACACATAGCAAACATCAACTTGTAGTAAAATGAAATGGTTTTAATTCTGTTTTGAAGGTATCTTCTTTTATTAGGACTAGATAATTATAAAGGGACTTTCCTCTGAAGTCACCTGTATCATAAAATTTAGTATTTCAGTCCACATTATGTATTTATTTGCATGAATTTAGTTAATTTTTCAAGTTAAAAAAAAAGAAAGAAAAATATTCCTGATTTTATCAGGATGTAGCATAAGACTTTGAAAACATTCCGTGGTAGTGCATTGAATTTTGGTGTTGAAAAGTGGAAGGAAAACCAATTCTGGTACTTGATGATGGCGTTATGGATGAGTGAACCTTGGTAGTCTGCAGAAGAGCAAAGGACCTGCTGTGAAGGTTCTGGCTGTTGTCATAAAAATGTATTTTTTGTACAGAAAAGGAAACCTTTCAATCCCTGTTTTTTCCTGCTGTCTTTTTAGATAGAAGTAAGTATTTCATCTCTTGTTACCTGAATATGAAGAATCTAAATAGATACAAACTGATAAATTGCAAAGAGGAAGGTTTAAAAAACATGATTTACATAATCATGAGGTAATACTTAACCAGTAGTTTCTTAGAAATTTTTAATTGTATCACTTGGTGAGTGAATTTTCTTTTACTTAAAGGAATACTACACGCTAAGCGCTAAGGGATACTGCACGCTAAGCACAGTTATACTGATGGTCAAATCTTTTCCAAGTCGGTCGTAGTCATTCTATGATCATGAGTCTTATTTGCATTTTGAGCAGTTCATACCACTTGAGCAGGGCAGCGTTGCTTAAATGTGCACTAAGGCAGTACGTGCCCATTTTAAGGTCCTCCTGCGATGTCAGGGCAGGGTAAGTTCATGCAAGTGCAGGTCAAACGTTACAAGCCAAACCGTAGAGTCCTTACTCCAACAGTAATCTCCCACTGGTGTGGACACACGTCATAGCTGGACCTGAGAAGGAATAACACTGAGTTGTTGAAAACCTGCTGTGAGCCATGGTCCTGCCAGCGTTTGATACCTTGCTCACCAGAGCGCACGAGCCCCTCCGATCCCGGAGCCACCGGGTTTTGGGGAAGTAGCAGAGCCGGCCACATTGCTGGCAGCACCGGCCCTCTGTGTGAGCATGGTAACACAATACAAACCGGCAGCACTACCCCTGTGCAGAGCTGATGCTGTAGAATGAAGATTTAATCAGGTAAAGATGAGATACAGTTAGTTGTAGAACTATTGGGAAATTATATCTGCATTTATGCATTGAAAACTATTGAGAGTAATTGTGTCACCTCTGCTCGTACTGACAGGTACCGAGTCTAACCTGAGCAGGAGCATGTAGGAAGCAAAGTGCTGGAGTAGCGCTGGGGGCTTGCATGGCCTGGCTTTTGAAATCCAGGTGGGGAGAGACATCTCTGAAAAGATCAAAGATGTAGTTGAAGTAAGAGAAAACAAGCTCACTGGAGTGGGCTTGATCACAAGCTCAGTGATCACTGGAGTCAGCTGTTCACATAAGTTTGGTGATAATAGCCTCGTTCTGTTTGGAAGTGGGACTTTTTTGTGCTTCTTGTGTTAGAAACAGAGTCTCCTCATTCATGAAAACATTAGGTTCCATGAATCCATAACCAGCTGACCTAGGACACTGACATTTGTGTCCGCCTTCCATCCCTAATGAAATAGTTCAGCAGTTTTCACTTGGAAAAGTAAATTCTGATGCTTTGCAATATTTGTGGCAAACTATCCCTGTAACAAGCTGAATGCACTATGGAAATGTCGTGTAGAGCTCACTGTGCAATATTGAGTCAATACACTGTACACATTTGATCAAAAGATTAATATTAATGTCGAGATAGTATTTATTGGTAAGATATTTGTTTCAAACATACTACGTTGTGTTGATACTTATGAATGGCCTAAATACAATAAATTGTATTTTACATAGTGAGAACATGATCTAGTAGTTTTTCCCATCAGTTAGCTACTTGTAATGGTAGCTGTATTTTCTGGGGTTTTGGCATTTACTTTTTGCACCATACAGTTTCTCAGATCATTTGTCTTGAAAAAATCTAGGGCGAAATCCAGATCTACCAGAAAATTCCTGCTGGAATATCTTCTGGAAATACATAAGGTGAGCCACAGCGAGCAATCCTGAAACTCCATCTGAGCTCCTTCTGCATTCAGGTTGCATTTTCCTGCTCAGAAGGATCACAGCTAATGTGATGTTTTCTTTCCAGATCCTGATCACCATACCCAGGAACACACTGGAAAATGTGGAGTATGTGTTTTGTGGGAGCGTGGGATTCTCCTCGCCTTGCAGTGAGGCACCAGTGAAAGCTGGGCACAGAAACACTGCTGAGGGCTCGGGCTGTCGCTCTTTGGGTAAAAGAGATTTGCAGATCGCCTGGAGAGGCAGCAGTTCAGCTTCAAGCCTTATCAGTAGAGGAGAACTGTGGTGGGGTCAGCTGTCCTCTCTGCTGTAGGGTAGGCTTTGTGGTCAGCGTGAAGGTGGTTGGTGAAAGTGCTCACTTTAGACACTGAAAAAGCACCTCCTTAATTGAGGCACATTGTTTCATTTCGTTTCCTCTGAGGGGCTGGGGAAAGTGCTGAGCCAGCTTGTTCTGAGTGACATCAGTGCCCAAACCATCAGCAGTTCCAGTGAGAATGAGGCTGACGCCGCATCTTGCACTTCTGTTCTTGCAGGGAGAAATCCTGTGGTTCCTGCCCTCCAAGGCCACTGCCGGTGGATTCGTAAATTGGGCCGCGTGGACTTGGCACCTGAGAAAATCCCCTTTTTGTTCCTAGATGTAACGGTGAAAGCCGTGAGCCAGGTGGGCCTCAACTTCCCATCATACAAAGGAAGACAGAGGAACAGGGCATTGAAGTGTCCGTTGTATTTCTGACCCACTAAGGGCTGGCCAGGGAGGCTTTGGAAAAGCCAGTGTTTGGAGACACACACCCCCTCCCCGCTTTGGTCTGCCAAGCTGTTTGTGTCTCGGAAACACCTCTGTGGCTTTGCTGCAGGAGAGGTTTTAACCTGCATCTCATCCTTTCCCCAGCGTGGCCCAGCCTCAGGGAGCAGCCGTGCAGCTCCGGGTGTGGCAGCGAAGCAGCAGCACCACATCCCAGGGCCCCAGCACCATCCTACCTTCCTGACCCGCTCCGCAGCTCCGGCTGGGAGGTGAAGGAAAAGCAGCCCTGGAAGGTTGCACAAGCGGGCTATAACCAGGTTAAACGTATGGAGCGCGAGGGAGCTATAGCTGGGCAAAGTCACTATCAGACAGCTCCGTCCTGTTAAACAAAAATGCTATATAAACAGGAAGGGTGGAAAAGGATACTGCTGGAAAAAGAGCAGCCTCTCCCTCTTGCTCTCCTGCTGTGAGGAATGCAATAGGAAATTCCTGCTCCAGGATTAACAATCGTTAAGAAAAACTAGTTAAAAAAGCATGTGTGTAAAGCACTGGTGAGAAGTAAAGATATAATTCCAGCTACCGCTCCAGCACATAAACACAGACTGGTTTTCCCCGCTTGGAAAACAAAACAAAAGCCAAATATGGGGATGTAAAGCTAAATTTGCCTTGGGAATGACTCTGAGAGGTCCGGCCAATTCTCGATAGTGATCTGAGAAGTTGCAATAGGATTTACTCCAGCCATCTATTTTTAGATGTTCTAATGGGGACATAAAATGGAGATGGAGAGCTGACACTCCATCAAGGCAAAGTGGAGCTGAGTGGCCCCGTGCCGGCATGGTGGGCACCTTGAGCCCGTTGTGTGATGCGAGGCGGGAGCAAGCACCCATCCCAAGCAGCCGCAGCAGTGCCAGCATGGTGACAACACAGTCAGGACCACGGTTCGTGCCAGGCCATCGCCTGGTCCTCACCCGCGAGCCAGCGCTGGGCAGGGGGGCAGGGAGCAGGCGGCGGGTGTAGCTGTGTGAGGCCCCCCACGCACCTCGGGGTGGTATCGGCGGGAGCTGATGGCAGCCCACGGCGCTGGCGGCTGGGCTGCAGGGACATGCCGGGCGGGGGTGGTGCGGGGTGCTGTGCCAGCGGCCTTCTCGGCCATTTCGCTTCACGCCAGCACTGCCGGAGGGCCCAGCCCTCGCACCATCAAGGTCTGATCCTGCATTTTGCCCGCACCCATCAATGCGCAGATGCCGCTGCACGTGCCAGGCACACACGCAGCGCACGGGCGCCGCAGCCCAAGCACACCCGGCGCCCCGGCCGTGCCAAGGACGCGGGTCAGCCCGCCGCGCCGGGACAGGGCGGGCACCGCACGGTGCAGCAGCCGGGGCCGCCGCCGGCCGCGCAGGGGCACCCACCGCCCCCGGCAGCGCGGCCAGACCGCGAGGGCCGCAGCGCCGCCTCCCCCCGGCCCGGCCCGGCCCCGCTCCCCGCTCCCCGCGCCCGGCCCCGCCCCGGAGGAGGGGAGCGCTCCCGGCGTCCCGGGGCGGGCCGGGCCGGGCTGGGCTGGGCCGGGCCGGGCCGGGCGGAGGGGCCGCCCCGCCTCTTAGTCGCGGCAGCTGCTGCTGCGGGGCCGTAGCCGCCGTGGGCCGCCGCCATGCCGGGCTCGCTGAAGGAGGAGACGGCGCTGCTGCTGGAGGACTACTTCCAGCACCGGGGCGGCGGCGCCGCGCTGCCCCCCAGCCCCACGGCGGCCACGCTGCGGCGGGCGGCGGCCGAGCTGGAGCGGCGGGAGCGGCCCTTCTTCCGCTCCTGCGCGCCGCTGGCGCGGGCCGAGCCGCGGGAGGCGGCGGCGCTGCTGGCGCGGGTGGCGGCGCAGCTGGAGGCCGACGGCGGCCTCAGCTGGGGCCGGCTGCTGGCGCTGGTGGTCTTCGCCGGCACGCTGGCCGCCGCGCTGGCCGAGCGGGGCTGCGGCGACGGGCCGCGCTGCCTGGCCGCCGCGCTGGCCGCCTACCTGGCCGAGGAGCGGGGCGAGTGGCTGGAGGCGCACGGCGGATGGGTGAGCGGGGACGGGCGGCGGGTCGGGGGGCGCGGCCCGGGGAGGCCGAGGGCGGGGGGAGCCGGCAGCCGGCCCGGGGTGGTGCCGGGGGGCCCGGCCCGAGCCGCGGCACTGCCCGGGGGGCGCTGCGGCGGGGTGGGGGGACGGGGTCCGCGCCGCCGGGAGAGGGGCCGCGCCGGGCCGCCTGCCGGGGACTCGGGGCAGCGCCCGCCGGCAGCCCGCTTGGGCCGCCCGCAGCCCCCGAGCCGCGGCGGGCGCCGGGCCGTCTCCCGGCCAGCCGCAGCCCGCGGGGTCCGTGGAGCGGCCCGGGCCTTCCCCGGGGGCCGGTGCCGCGGGGCCGCCGCGTGTGCTGGGGCCGGCGGGGGCGGGGGGCAGGCGCGGGCCGTGCCGCCGGGGCGGGGGCTGCCGGGGCGGCCGCGGGTCCCTGCCCTGGGCTGCGCTGGGGGCCGGGGCTGCGCATCCCGCCCGGCGCTGTGGCCCTGCCCGAGCCGTCCCGCGGTGCTGCGCTTTCCCGTTTTCGGTCCTAGTGGAATATTTGCTGTCAGGACAAAAATAGGGGGGGGGGGCCGGGGAAGCTGCAGGTTTCGTTGGCTTTTCCAGGGACCTGGGTTTTCCAGTGATCACGAGCCTGTCCGCACGGCACGGCGGGCTTGGCAAAATCCCTGCGCCTGTTCGCACAAATTGAAGCATAAGGATCAAAGTTCCGGAAGAAATTAAGAGTATAACTTGTTTACATAGACATCTGCGGAGCAGAGTTCAAAGGCGACCATCTGGAGCCACGCCGCTGATCGCGGCACACGCTCTGGGCTCCGTGCGGTGCCCACCCGGCCATGTGCCGCCAGCCCCACACCCACCCACCCACCCGGGCCGGCCTCCGGCTCCTGGCTGTCCCACGGAAACTTGCATATCCTGTGTTTCACATGTTTTCTGAAGCTTGGATGAGGGGGAACAATGCTGGCAGCTCCCATCACAAGCGTGGCTAATAGGGGTGACTGGCACGTAACGGCACGCCGAGCAGCGTGGCAGCAAGTCTGCGACCGTCGGCGGAGCGAAGTGTCCCAACGCTTGGAGCTGCTGCTTTCGGCCGCCTCGTGCAGCAGCTCTGGCAAAGCGTTTCTGTGTGCCCAAGGCAGCGGGCTTAGGCTTTCAAGATTAAATTAGATACATCTGCAGCTGACAAACATGCTGGGAGTGTGACCCGAACTATGGTCAAAGACCTGATAAAAGAAACCTGGTTCATTGTAAGCTGAGCAACTCAATGTCCTTTCTCTTGCTTTTCTAGGATGGCTTCTGTCGCTTCTTCGGCAGACACGGCTCCCAGCCGGCCGACCAGAGCAGCACCATAAGCAATGCAATCATGGCCGCAGCGGGGTTCGGAATAGCAGGATTGGCTTTTCTCTTGGTGGTGCGGTAGGCTGGTGGATGGATCTTGCCATGGGAAAGTACTCTCAAAAACCTGACAATTTACCAGATTTCACTCTATTTTCTATAGAACAGATCCTCTAAAAGAAGAAGTTTATATTTTTAAACTGGCTCGGAAAATTGTCTCACCAAATCCTTGGCTATAAACTGCTTTACTCGCTACCCAGTAACAGCACAAACAAACGTGTACTAAAGCACCATTTGTGCATGTTCAAAACCTTCCATCTCCAAAACATCCTCTGGACTTTCTTTTTGAAGGTATAACCTAAACTTTAGCATGGTTCATGTACTGTAACTTCTGAGTGCTTGATGTTATACTAGGAAAACGTTACAGTGGACTTGCTACTAAACCCTCTGTTTGAGACTTCTTATTTAGGTGGAGGCAAGCCCTCAAACCTGCCTTCCATTAATACTGTAAAGTGCGCGAACGTTGACTGTGATTTAACATGGTTTATGGCTTCAAATGCGGTGCACAGCACTTGTTACCGAAAGGCAACTCGTTGGTTGATTTAGAGCAATTGGTGCCTGTGATGCGAGAGGCATTAGGGCTTAATAGAACATAAGGCTGATTTCATGACACTACAGGAAGAGAAGTATTGATACAGGACGGTAATGGCTGCAGTACTGGTCCTTACTGAAAGGAAAGGAATTTAAATATTAAACCTTAATTGGTATATTGAAATCCAGTGGAGGCTGGAATTTCTCTGGATTTCCTTGACAAAACGAGAATTTCCATATATCTTAATATATTTTTGAAGTATTTATCACTGTATAATACTTGTAGCCATGACATCTTTATTTTTGTTTAAAACTTAATGCTGGTTCTTGTTACTCTAGTGTGTATCAAGCGTTGTCTTGTTTGAGTAATATTTCACTCTATTTTCAACATGCTGTGTATTTCTTTTGATGGTTGTACAAATTGCCTTATGTTTCTGGTAGCTTTTAATAACGTTCCTGGGTTACTCATAGCGTGTACAATTTTACTATGGTGACTTCAAAGGTGAATAAATGTTAAGTATTTTTATTTAAAAAAAAACCCATAACTTTCTGCTCATTTGATCGGATGGGTGATGGTACTCGGACAGTGAGTGTTTTGGTGGTACCTGGATGCATCAGTTTGTGTTCGCCTTCACGGTGCTTTGGCTGGACATGAGGAGCCGTGCAGCACCAAAGCAGTGGGATCTCCTGGTCTTTGTTGCAGGGGAGTCCTGCAGTCAACACTAGGGCTAAGCCAACCTGAGGGGAAAATCCAGTCCAAAAGGCCCATCTTCACCACTGCAACTGGAAATAACCTGGTGGTTTTGTAGGCCAAAAATTGCCAAACTTTACTGACTTAGCTGGGTACAGACATGCTCCTCCGAGAGCTGCTCCTGCTTGTAGAGAGTGACAGAACTCTTGTTTCTTCTCTGCCAAGACTTGCTGCTGCCTCTCTCTTTCACACATGCATGCTTTTCTACTGATACCGGAGTGTCTGATACAAGTCATGATGATGACTGAGCAGTAGGTGACGGGAGTTCAGCGTTCTCGAGATTAGTAATGCTGAGCAGCTGTAATTTTTGCTGTAATTTTTGAGAGTGATGGGCTTAACTCTTAAAAAGCAGTCTGGTGCTCCTGCCTCAAAGGCAGACGTTTCTGCGGCTCTGATGCCCATGAAGCAGTGCGAGCTCACTGTTCAGCCTCCCCTCCCCCCGGCTGCCCACCACTCTGCCCTTCCAGAGGGTATGTCCCTTCGTGGGCAGAGTCCCCAGCGGGCAGCAGGCTTCTCCTTGGGAAGGGTCAGCCTGGCAGCCAGCTCAGCCTGGCTGTGGTTGGCAGCGGCCACCCTGCTTCTCCTTCTGCTGGCCACCGGGTGCTGAGGGAGGCATGCGGCCCCATGCCGGACAGGGCGGCGTTGTGCTGACTGGCCCCAGATGCGGGGAGAAGGACAAAAAGGGACATTCAGGGATGGCAAGTCCCGCAGAGGTGGGAAGGAGCTGGTGGTCCTCCCCCTTGCGCTGCTCTCTTGGAACAAACGTCTGCTTGTTCTCTGACTTCCAGTTCTCTAAACTCCAGCTTGGCTCCTCTCGGCAAAAGGATTAAGAGCCCACGGAGTGGGGCTGTCATGCTCAGTTCCTCTCTCAAGTTCCCACAGGGATGACGCCAGCTTCTGCGGCAGCTGGATGCTCCCAGGCATCTGCCTCCAGTCCTGGGCAGCTGCGGGGCTGCAGCGCCTGAAACGCTGGCTATGGTGGGAGCGAGCTGCCTGGCGTTCGGAAGCGAAGGTAGTTTCTAAAACATGAGATGCTTAGGAGGTTGTGTGCTGGAAAGCATAGCAAATGACAGGCCAAGAAATGCTCTAAACAGAGGTCAAATGTTGCATGGAAATGTCCTGCCCAGGATCTTACTGCGTCTGCACTACTGAGCAGAACAAAGATGAAATACCAGTATCTTGATTTCCAGTGTAACCTGATGGGGCAGGCCCCACAAGATCAGTAGCGGAGGAGATGTCAGACTGGTTTTTACAGCATGCTCTGGAAAAGAGAAGAAAACGGTCTGGAAATGTCCTTGAAATAAAGTCACGTCAGCCTGTAGCGTAAACCTGACCCTTCACAAGGTGCAGCTTGGAAGGTGGCTGCCCCTCTTCCTTGGCCTGGGAGAAGCTGGGGGTAGGTTTCTGAGGAGCTAGAAGAACCAGGGGTACTTATGAAAGATGTAAGGTGGGCTTGGGAGAGTGTCGAGCAGCTCGGCTGTGGAGCGGCAATGCTGTCCGCAGCTTCCTGATGCCTGGAATCGAGCTGCTCCGGTCTGCGCTGGGAGCCCGTGCCCGAGGGTGCCGTGCTGGGCCACCCTGAGAGCACTGGGCACATCCCTGGCTGCCGGAGCCTGCGCAGGGGGGTACCCATCCTGTCCCATCCCAACCTGAGCCATGCTCCCTGACCTGCACTCCGTGGCTGTGAGGATGCAGGATTGAAAACCAGGGCTTTAACCACTGAAGCCCCCTTGATTTCACGGCGGTTTGGACCAGCTGATGCTTGCATGAGTCTTCCAATTTTATTTTTTTTTTCCATGATTTCTTTTTTCCCCAGTTTCAGCCTGACAGTTTGTCTCAATGAAGCCCGGTATTTCAATTGAAAACATGTGCTCATCCTCTTTTCTGCCTCAGAAAAGGGAAGCAAGGCGCTGCTGTTTCTTTCTCTAAATGCCAAAGGAGTGTAGGCGGTTGAGTACAAGGCTGCGCCTCATCCTCCCGACGGCTTTCAGCTGGCGTGCTCCTGGCGCGGGGATGCCACGGCATTATCCTGGCTAACCGCTGGCACGCGGTGATGGTGTGCGCCCTGCCGCAGCCCTGCAGGAGCCGGTACTGGTCGAGACACCCATGTGCGGGGCAGGGTCCTGCAGCCAAGGGAGGGGGAGAGCAGTTGCGGTGCTCGTCGGGCTGCATCCATCACCCGGCTGCTCGCACTGCCGCTGAGCGCGGAGGCCTTTGCCAGGGCTGCGTGGCGGGGGAGGCAGCGTTCCCAGCTCCCAGCGGTGTCTGCAATGGTCTGATGAGCCGTTAGCGTTATCTGCTGGGGCTGCACCTGCTCCCCACGCAGCTCCCTTCTGCAGGGGCATCCATTGTAACCACGGGCTGCAGCACTGTTGCGGGAGCCCAGCTGCCTTCTCATTAAAGGAAAAAGCAATCTATTCATTGGGCTTCTCAAGAGCGTTGAAGTAGCCAGTGGGTTTCTTTTTGGCTTGGAAAAAATGAGACGCTGTTAGAGCTCAAAAAATGTGAGTTGCAGAATGGTGTTATATGGCAGTTTGTGAGCTGCTTTGCTGTGGTATGCAAAAAATCTGGTCTGGCATGTCTCATTGGAGGAATCGGTGCTGGTGCCGCGTCCTTTTCTGCCCACGCGTGCTGCCATCGCGAGGGGGTGCAGCATGGTACCTGTGCCCGGCTAGGGCAGGAGAGCCCTGATACAAATGATTTACTAATTGGGCAGCCAGGACCCCCTGCAGAGAATCACTGGAAAGAAAAATGATCAAGAGTGTGGCATTTAATTTCACTTCTCATGCTCATTCAGTTTGGATAAGGATAGCAAACTGCTGAGTTTCACTTCTGTTTCTCTGGCTGGTTCTGCACCGGATTCGTGCCAGGTGGTCCTTGCAGGGAGGCGATGCAGTGCGGGGAGAGCGGGCACCACAGGGGGATGCCTCACTGTCCAGTTCAGGGTCAGTGTCATTCCTTCATAAACACTGCTGTTACGGGGGGCACTTAAGGATGTTACCTTGAAACTTTCAACAATGATCCTGTCGCAAACTGAAGTTCTTAAATGACAACAGAGTTAAATAACAAGCCACAATCCTGATGTACCTGAAGTCAGTAGGAAGTTTAAAAATCAGCTCTGTGCTGAGCTAACAAGGTTGTTTCGTTGGGTTTTTTTTCTCTGCCTGGGCTTGGTCTATTTGTTTTATTCAAATGAGATGAGGAAGATAGGACCTGGCTTTCTTTGTTGGAGAGGGCTCCTTTCAAACAGGCCGTTTGTTTCTGCCCAGCCTGCGAGAAGTTTCTAGCACCGCAGCCCGTAACAGATACTCGCCAATTGGCAGGCGCGTGGTTTCTGGATGTGCACCCATTTTGTGTCAGAGCTGACGTGTGTTACATATTCCTGTTAGTTAAGGATTAAACCTTTTAAAATGGCTGGTTTAATTCAGTAGGGGACCATGCCGGGTATCAGGGCGACTGGGATCTGTGATGTCCTGTAGACACCGCAGTGCAGGGAATTAGAAAAGCCCATGTGCTGAGAGCCGCTGTAGGCACTGCAGAGAGTTTGTGCTCTCTGGATTTAATCTCTTTAATGATTCTGACCTGTGACAACAGTTCACTTGAGGGAGTTCCTGTGTTTGACCCAACCTGCTCTTTTGTTAGTCTCTGAACAGCTCAGCACATGGTGAGTAACAACAGGAACCCCACACCCTGCGTACAGCTTTTGGGTACTGTCTTTTTTTCTTTTTTTCCTTCTATTTTTTTTAAATCAGATGTGGCTTATACCCAGCAGGGTCTGAGGGGAGTGATGGCTGGGTTCAGCCTGAACCATTGGGGAAGGTGTCCACGCTGTGTTGGCACCTTGGGGAGCACCGGGAGCTAGAGCTGTGCTATGGGCAGCCTGCTCTGCAGGGTGACACCAAAGCCAGGCGCTCCTGCTGGCGCTTCTAATTTGTAATACGGAATAGTAAAAGCGCAGAAATGCTTGGCTTCGTCAGAGTGCTAGAGAGAAAGCGCTGTCTGTAGTGTGCTGAGCTAACAGGCTAGTTGGCTTCTTCCTTGTAGCTTTTAGCATCTTTAGAAGAACCCGAGACTGGTGTAGTTCATTTCTAAGAGTTAATCATGAAGCTTTATGATGAGCCCATTGGAAACCCCTAAAATACAGGCAGAGCCACATGGCTCTGGTGAGGAGTCGGAGCAGGACAGGCAGGGCAGCGCTAACCCCTGTCTCTCCGGGAGCTGGCAGCAGAGTCACTCAGCACCAGACCTCCTGGCATGTAGGCTGGACCCTCCAGCTGGATGCGGCTGCTTTGTGCCCTGGCTGGCCCGGGGCTTTCCCACCTTTCCGGAGACAGAGGACACGCTCCCTGAGGTGCCAGCAGCCTGCCTGCTGGAAGCGTGGCCCTGCCGGGATGCACCCAGTATCATCCTGCCCCCGGCAGCACCGCCACGCCGCCTCTTGGTGCCAAGCAGGAGGAGTGAAGGAGTGGCCATATGGGTGTTGTGCTGGGTGGGGAGTGGTTAGATAACTTTCTAGTGATTACGGTGCATGAGCAAGAATGAATTCCACTGGTCGGGTGTAAATTAACGTTGTAAAATGGTTGTGACGAGACCAGCGGCAGCTGAGAGCTGATGGTACTTGGCACACAGGGCAAACGCTGCTTTCCTGGTGCCAGCACCCGCACGGTGGGTGCTGCAGTATAGACAAGCTTTAAGTGTTGAACCTAAATATACTGGGAGCCTGCAAGTGATGTTCCTTGAGCGTTTCGTACACAAGCTGGATGGTGGCATTTTCAAGCAGCGCATGGGACGTGGTCCAGCAAGGTGCCAGCCCTGCTGAGGGGGCTGGATCCCTGCCCGGGTTGTGCCCCATCCCATCTCCCAGCGGGGTGGCACCACCGGGCTGGATGATGCCCTCTGGGACAGGGCGCCGGGCTGTGGCACAGCTGCTGCTGGCTGCGGGTGGGACCCGGCCCTGCGTGGTCAGCCGGGCTGTAAGTGGCTTGGAAGCCAAACTCCACAGAAACCCCTGTTTCTGACTTAACGTCAGAAGTCTGTAAAATATATGCAGGGGGGTAATTTTGTTTCTTTTTATTTTTTTTCCCCCCCCCTGGCCCTTACATGCTCTGAAGAACTTGTACCTGCAGTAGCCTGGCTGGCAGTCCCATCTGCCATAGCAGTGTTGCCCTTCCCTGGGTCTAGAAAAAGAAAAAAAATTAATTTCTCATAAAGTCTTTCGAAAAGCACATGAAATAGCACAAAACTAGCCTGAGTCTTTTAAAGGAAAAAAAACCCCAAACCTCTTCTGCAGTCTTGTGTATTGCCCTTGGTGATGTTCAGAGGAGAACACCACCTGCCGCTCCGAAACCCTTCCAGCATTCCTGGGTGCTTTTTCCAAAGGAAGGTCCGCTCCATGGGAGGAAAGGTTAAACGTGGGAGCGAGTAGGGCGAAAGATTATGTGAAACAGAAATCCCGGTGCTGTTTGTTCTGCCATCTGCTCTGTGTTTGATCCGGGGCTGTGGGTGGTTTCCCATGGCGCTCCCGCTGCCCCGGCTGCCGGCGGACGGCTTTGAACTGCCGGAGCTGGCACGGCCGGCCAGGGAGCTTGGCATCTGCCTGCGGCGGAGCTGCCCCTCGGCAGGGCGAAGGCGGGCGCCCTGGCCTGGCAGGTGGCCACAGGCGCTGCCACCGGCCAGCAGCCACCCAGGAAAGCACGGACTTGCACGTCTCTGGCACGAGCGGAGCTGGCGCCAGGGCTGGCACCGCTGTGCCCACAGGGAGAGCCCGGGCAGGATGGCCCCCGCTGCCCCGGCACGCGTCCCGCCAGCGCCCGCGGGGATGGAGGTGTTGCTGCAAGGTGAAGTCCCTCTTGCCTCTTACCCCCAGAGCCCCTTTCTGCTCAGCCCCGTCCCCCAGCCCCCTGTTCCTGCTGCCCCTCACCCGGCTGCAATCCCCGGCCCCGCAGCCCCCACAGCCCCCGCTGCCCTGCCCGCCCGCCCCGCTCCGCTTCCACTTGGGAATGTGACCTTGCTCTCTAGATTATTTACAGACAAAATATTGCTGCAAGCCTGTGGAAGGGCTTTCTGTTGTTTTTGGTTTGTTGTTTTTGTGAAGGGACTGAATTCCACAAAAGCTGTGTGATTTCCAGAGGCGTGCGGGGCCGGGTGGGAACGCTGTGTTGTGTTTGGGAGCGGGCTGCCTGACGCCTGCTCTGCCCTTCCCAAGCCATAGGAAACTGTCTCTGGTTTTCTTTGAGAAACCCACCCCCGGCTCGGGGAGGACTGCCAGGGACAGCGGTGTTAACGGGGCTGTGGCACCCACAGAACCGGGACCTGGGCTCCTTCCCGAGGCGTGGTGCTGGCTGAGGGGAAGAGCAGAAGTGGGGGCAGCTTTCTGGGGGTCCCCCTCCCGCAGCCCTGGAGCCGGGGCTCTCCACTCCCCCTCGCTTGGGAGCTCCTGGGTCTCCTGCTGCGCTTGCAACACAGGCTGGGTTTTCCGAGGACCTCAGACGGAGCTGTCACATCCGATCGGAAGCGGTGGTGGGCTGATTTCTCCTTTTTTGTTTTTACTGGCAGGACCAACAGCTGCCCTTTTCCCCGCTGCTGACAGTTCTTCTGTCTAGCTTAACTTCTGAAAGCCTCGCAGTGGTGGTTTCCCCCTGTGCAGAGACCTTATGCCTTTGACCTTGCACCGCTGTGGTGCCCTTGTGTGGCTGCTGGGGACCGTAAAGCTGTTCGTTGCATGCAGTGACGGGTGTCGTCAGGTTTGAGCAGCATTGGTTGGTCTGGATGGGGCTGGCATGGGGTCCCCGGCCAGCGCTGTCTCCTCCCAAGGTCACCGTAAGCCTTCGGGTGCCCGCAGCCTCCTAGCTGTCCCCAGTGAGGCGGCGTGCTTGGCTTTTATTTAGGAGTAAGCACAGCTACTGTCAACAGGGAAACCTGACCACAGCCAGAGCCCTTTTTGCTGCGGGAAGAGTGCTTACACCAAAATACCTCGGTCGGGCTCAGCGTGCACCCTCTGCCGCTGGGCTGAACTGGGTCTGCCACCGGGAAAGCGCTCGGCCATCATGGCCGCAGGGGATGGCCACCTGCAGGGCTCGTGCCGGCCCCCCGGGGTGACTCCAGCCTTCCCAGCTTGCGGTGGCAATGCTCTTTTCCAGGCCTGTGCAAAGCGTTGGGCGCGGGATGCGCACGGGGCAGCGAGAGGATGCTGAGGGAGTGGAGGAGGCGCGTGTGGAGGGACTGGGAGCAGCCAGGTGTGTCCGGATGGTGGTGGTGGCTTGGAGGCCCAGCTGGCAGCAGACGTGCCCAGCTGGTGGCGTGGCAGGAACCTCTCTGGTCCTAGTTTGCTGGTTTGGGTGCTGCTGAGCTGCAGAATGCTCTGTGCAAGTCATAAGCAAGCATACTGCTTATCAATAAGGGCAGAAGCACATGGGGTTTGTTTAACACAGTTCTGAAGTTTCCCTTGTTGAGAAGCCATGGGCTTGAATGCTGGAACAAGGAAGGCAAGTGGAAAAGTTTATTATGTTAGTGAAATCCTTGACTTGGCTGCAGCTGGCTCATTCAGTGGTGGGGTAGAAACGCAGCAGGTGAGAGACGAAAATACCTGCTGAGATCTAGAGCGGCAGCAGCAAGTAGAGCTAAAGGGCATCGTGAGCATCTGTAGGGGCTGCTCCTTATCAATGCACCTGCTGACCTTTTTGTGAAAGCAGCCCCCTGCCACCTGTGCCTCTGAGAGCTGGGATTTTTTCTGAAGGAGCCATAGTTATCAGGACGCCAGCCATGCCCTGCTGACCCTGAAACAGAGCTTGGCCAGAGGGGAGCAGTTAGAGCTGCTGCTCTGCTGCGGGGCAGGTGAGTGGCATGTCACGGTGTTTGGTGAGACCTTGCGGGAAACCCTCTGCAGTTCCTCCCACCTATGCCACCCCAGTTCCCTCAAAAGGATAATGGCCGTGCTTGGGGCTGCCAAGCCTTCCCCGCACCGTGGGTCAGCGGGCAAACTCCTGCCCTGATCTATGCTGTCAGCAGAGGCAGTCACCAGATTTGATGGCTACCTGCTAATCAAGGGGCAAACTGCCAGCAGCTTGCAGGGGCAGGAGGGCTGTGAGTGCTGGGCTTGCTCAAACACATGCTGAAAGCATCTGGGCACTGGCTGGGAGGTAAGGGGTGACAGGGGAAGGGTTTCTGTTCTGGGTGCTCTTTGCCAGGCTTTGCACGGTGTTTGCTGGATGCTGAAGCATCCTTGGAAAGGCAGTAAGGGAAAGCTTGGTTCACTGCTGCAGTGCCTGGCGCTTGCCTTCCCGTCCCCCACCTTAGCTGGGCGTAGTGAAACCCACATCCCATTCTGCCAGGCTTTTAAACAGGCATCATTTTATCAACGGGATGTCCCAGTTATCCTTTTTGTCCATGTGGGGAAGCTGAGGAGAGCAGCAAGTCTCTTCTTATGCCACTGGTAAGAATGGGACCTGACACACCGGCCTCTGGATCCACCCTGCACACATCTATGGTCGTGGAATGCTGCTCGTCGCCAATGGGGTCTCGTTGCTTCCAGCCAAGCATTAGTGACTCGACTGGCTTGAAGACCCAAGCATGACCAGCCTGGTGCCATGCAGGGGTGCAGAGCAGCCCCAGCAGGTGCCCGGGGGAGGGGGCCGGTGGGGCTGTTGGGGAGCAGCAATCCACAGCATCTATTCCCTTAGAACAGGGAACTGGGCACCCTGAATGAAGCATCTTCTCTGCCTGGGTGTCCCAAAGGGTTAATGATCCTGGGGGCGGATAGGTGGGTGTTAAGGAGATTGATTGCCTCCCATAAGGTGCATAAAGTCTCACCCTCCTGCAGAAACACAACTCTTGTTCAACCAGGTAAATAACTGGTTTAAAATCCCGTCTTGCAGCAACTGACCCTACACGTGTTTATCCAAGCGACTGGAGTTGTGCCAGTCTCTCTGGTAAGTGACCTTTCCCAAATTTTTCTTTTCAAGTTGACATTTAAGAAGGGGGGGAAGTCACAGCAACAAACAAACGGTGTTTTAACAGTGATAAAGCTGTGCCCATCAACAAAGCCAGGAAAGCCGTGCCGAGGCCGTGCTGGCTGTGCTGCCATCCCAGCCGGAGCGATGTGGGCAGCTCTGGTTCATGTTCCCTGACCTGCTGGCTGCTCCACGAATGGACATTTGCGGTGCCTGTGGGCTGCTCCTGCTGCAGGGCTGGGCTGGGCTGCTCTGCAGCTCCTGGGTGCAATTAAGTCTGAGCCAGCTGCTGGCAGCTGGAGGCACTTACAGTATTAGTTCATTACTGCAATTCAAATGAAGAAGAGTCTTCAGTCTCTGAAAACAATCTGGGTTTGGCAGGCAGTGGAGCAGTCGGCTGATTTTGAAAATGCCTTGGACGATTTTGGTGTTTTACTGTGTGTTTGAGGGAAGTAAAATTTGCCCCCGGTTCTGATGTTCCTTGGTTCTCAGCTTCAGCAGTACCACAGCTCACCCTGGCAAGTGTCTCATGGGGAGACATTCATGCAGTGCAGTCCCTGCTTTGCGGGAGGTTTACCTCCTCAGCCCAGATGCCCAGTACCTGAGCTCCTCTTCCAGGCTGGGAAATGCTGAGGGCATCGCAGAAGGCTGCTCAGCACCCAAGGGTTCCCCAGATCCTGCTCTCCCCACACCCAGGCCAGTGCTGTAGCTCTGGTGTGCCACCTGCCAGCCACTCCATCGGCACAGGGCTCCACAGAATCTTTTGGGTGCCCCTGCCTTCTTCATCTGCAAAGCACCCTGCAGCCCTCCCAGCCTGGCCCTGCAGCCCTTCCCCAGGTTTTTTTCTTAGTTGCAGACGGGAAGCAGGACTGTGAGCAGCCACTGGTCTGGGGTGTTGAAACCTTCCTGTGGTCCCCCCCTCCCCGGCTCCTCTCCTCTGAGTGCTGCTAGAAATGGTTCCCACGAGGACCACCCCAGGGACAGGGACAACCAGGCTGGGGCTCTGCTCTGCATCTGCACACTCCTGCCTTGAGAAGAGAAATTGAAACAAAGACTTTCCAGTGGTCATGTTTCCTGTAGCAGGAGGTGTTGGAGATTCCTGGGAAGCAGCTGGCAGCAGGGATGCCCTGGAGCTGGGTGCTCCTTTGCTATTTCTTGCAGAGGACCTGACCGGAGGGGCTGCAAAAGGAGCATGAGGCAAGGAGGGGACCAGAGGGTACAGCGCTTTAGTTGTATGGGGACGTGCTGCTGGCTCGAGGTGATGCTGGGCACCCCCTCACCAGAGTCCTCCTGGAGCTCACAGGCCTGCGGGCTGGCAGCAAGCTCTGCTTTCAGTGTTTTCTGACAAATTTCAGCTGAGAAACACCTAAGTGGCTTTGTTGGCACAGGCCTGATCAATGTGCCTGGCTTTGCAGTGATGCCGTTTCTTGGATTTAATCCGTTTGTGCAAGAGAAAGAAAAAGGCCAACCAACACAACACCCACCCCCCCCCCCAGATAAGTCCAATAGCAATGATGCTTTTAGTGGGCTGAGAGCCCAGCCATGTCTTTGCAGTTCACCATGACCCTGTGCAGCCCCAGCTCTGCTGCTGGGGAGCGGGTCAGAGCCGAATGGGTGGGCAGGCTGCCGGGAGCGGGGGCCAGCAGCACACAGATCCCCCTGTTAGGCATGACCATCTGTCACGGCTCTCCCCACACCCCTACTGTCCCCAGGAGGTCTCTAGCCCTGAACATTAACACGAGACAGATGAGCTCTTTTGCCAGGCTGTCGCTGGAGCGATGCTCGTGTGAGGCTCGGTGGCTGTTTGGGAGTGATGGCAACTTCGGGACCTGACCCTCCAAGTTACCTTTCATCTGTCGTGGCAAGGATGCCTCATTTCACTTTTGCTCGCAGCCAGCCTGGGTGTTGGCTCGCTGCAGGATCGGTCCGTGAGCCTTGGAGCGGGACTGCCTGTATCCGGAGCCTTCCTTCCTCTGCGATAACGTCAGCGCTGGAGTGCAGGCGGCTATTTTGGTCCCAGGAATGCCAGCGGATGATTTCACTTTTGTTTTGTACCCGATAACCTTTCCCATCACAATGAGAAACGACGTCCGTTCTCCCTGCGCTTCCGTGTGCGAGGGGAAAGCCATTCAAGCACCTCTGCAGGGGAAAAGAAAAAGCCCATTTAAAAATAGCTGCCCGATTGTCTGTGGAGCCTGGGCAAAGGAAGGGCAAAAGCCTCTCCGTGCCGTGCTGCGTGCTGTGCGCTGGGATCGGCTCCACCAGCCGAGCCGGGGCAGGAGGATGGCGGCCGTGGGAATGCTTGCTGTGCTGGCCTTTCCCATTGGCCTCATGGGGACGGGAGGCTTTGGGAGAGACTTTCATCTCCATGCAGAGTCATCCCGATGTGGGGCTCCAGGAGAGCTACAGCAACCCGCTTTGCCCCCCACCTGCCCACCTCTGCTCCTCCTGCCCTTCTCCGAGTCCTTTCCCTGCCAAGTTTCATGGCTGGGAGCTCAGTCAGGAGCTCAGTGAGACAAACCCACCCCGGGCCCCAGGCAAGATAAGTCTGGTCAACCCAAATTGCTAAAGCTCAGCTCCAATTTTTATTTCCTGTGGAGAAGGAGCTGGCTAAAGTCACTTGTTTTTATTTTTTTTTCAAGCTTTCAGCCTGTGACTTCCCACGAACTGCTGACCCATCATGTGATAGCGGTCACGGCGGGGCCACCGCAGCCAGATGCAGCATCACCGGCTCGCCCAGCCACACCAGGGCACGGGCCTGGTACCCAGGTGGGAATGGCCAGGGCACAGGCAGCCCCTGGGCACCAGCCCTCTGGGAACGGGCAAAGCCCAATGTGCTCTCAGAGGGAAGGCAGCGAGCTTCTTCCCGCTGGACACCATCCCCTACGGAGAGACGCTTCCCCGTGCCCCCCCAGCCTTCAGAGTACTGTATAGGCCATTCTGCAGGCTGTTGGCCGGCAGGGTGGCTACCTGGGCTCCTGTTTGATCGGTCCCTTTGCTCAGCTGGGGGGGGGTTGCTCAGTGCCCTCCCCCCCCATGGCTTACAGGGGGGCTCCCAACCTGCCCTGGCCCTTCCTGAGCTGGAGCCTGTTTACAAAACAGTGGCTGGGGGCTGCTGTTTACCCTTATGCACGCACTGCACTCAGAGTTGCTAAACAGGCAAAGCCAAAATGAAAGTCATCTGAGTTTTCTTTAATTAGGCTAAGATTATGATGAATCATGAGGTACTTTACCTCAAGGATGGACCAAGAATTGACTTTGGCAGGAGACATCAAGGTACAGCAGTCAGCAGAGCTTGCTCGCTGAGTTGACATCTGCTGGAAAGGCTTGTTTTTCCCTCCCGAGTCACATGCTAACTTGTGATCTGATCATGCGATGCAAAGGATAACCTTCCAATATTTACTTTCCTCATCTGGAATTTTAAAAGGCAGAGGAAAAGAGGAAAAAGCAGCGTAAGGGAGAACAGAGCAGCTCCCTTCCCTCCCTTGGCTGGCCTTGCTCCGGGCGCTGTGCTGGCTGCCGGGGCAGGGCAGGGGGCTGCCTGCAGCACGGGTGCCCAGCGCAGCGGTGATGGGGAGCGTTGGAGCAGGGATGGCATCGGCATCAGCAGAGCAATGAAGGCTGGTGTCTTCAGCCGCACGGGTGTCCCCTGTCCGGACACCTGTGTGCTGGCAGGGGTGGGGAGGGGCCACTTGGCCCGGGGTGACCCACACCAGCGTGGGCAGGGGGAGCTTGTCCTCCCCCTCCCCCGGTGGCTGCTCAGCACTGGCCCTCTGCCATCCTTCAGCATTAAACTTGCATGTTTGATTATAAATGTCAAAGTAACATTTTTTAATAACAATATCCCAGTGTAATCCGGTAGGCAGGTGGAGTTACTTGATACATGCTCCAGTCCAAAAGTTTATAGTAAGCACAGCTGCAAGATTAAACCAGAATTGCCCTTGAATAAAATCCCCCCTATAATCTTGGGGGAATTCTGCTAGTGCGGCTTGGGCATGTTTACTTCTGTGAGATGATGCCTATCAAGCACCAAAAAAGCCCCAGCAACCCACCACGGTGCTGACACGGAGGCTGGTGGGAAATGGGCGTTCAGGCTGCCAAAGCGTTGGTGTGCGAGGATTTCTCACTGAAGAGAGACCGAGGCAAAGCAATCGGGCAGGGCTGTTTATTTTCTGAGCCGGAGAGGTGTGTACCACCGGCTACCGAATTTGAATAAGGAGGTTGCTGCCTGCGGTTTGCATACGTGCAGCAAACCTGCCTTGTGCATGCAGCGGGATTGCTCTGGCAGTGGCAGGCTGAGATCAGCAGTGTGTGCATGTGTCCGTCTGTTTGTCCAGTGCCAGGAGCAACTCCACAGAGCTGGAAAGATGCAGCAGGTCATGGCCATACTTTCCAAAACCCCATCGCCATGGGATGCCCCTGGCTGCACGTCTGCCGGGCACTCACATTTGTGTGAAGAGCCGAGGCTGGGCATCCCTCCGCAGCCACATGCAGGATGACTGGCCTGGCAACATCTCTTAGTGACTCGGTACTTCACCTCCAGCACTGATGAGCGAGTGGGCGCGGTGCCGGCGTCCTGCTGTGCTGTGCTGTGCATCCTGCTGTGCTGTGCATCCTGCTGTGCATCCTGCTGTGCTGTGCTGTGCTGTGCTGTGCTGTGCTGTGCTGTCACACACTGATGGCTCCCCCGGGGGGTCCCAGCACGCCCAGGCTCAGGGCAAGGACCGAGGGGCACAGGAGGGCAAGGACTGTGTCTGCAGCTACAGCTGAGCGAGTGAGAAGAGAGGCTGAAGCAGAAAGGCACTTGTGGTTTCCTTTGAAACTAAAAGGCCCCGTAATACTTGAGGAGGCTGATGGCATGGAGCTGCTGCTGAGGGCTGCGCTCCCTCCCGGGGGCTGTCGGTGAGTGAGGAGCTGGCTGCTTCGCAGAGGCTGAGCCCCAGGAGCATTCAGAAATTTCGTGGTGTTTTGGGAGGGAGGCGTATAAGCCTCATATCATCCTGGCTGAAGCCTACTGGTCTTCTGGCTGTGCTTGTCTAGGGAGGGAGCTGCAGGTCTGCAGGGTCATGGGTGGCTAGACCCTGGCCCCGGGATGGATGATGGAAAGGGGGATGCTCCGGGCGAGGCCAAAGGGGCTGCACCTGCATGTGACACGCTGTGTGTCAGCCTGACACAGGGTGAAAAATCACCGTAGCTGCCCTGGAGATAAGTGCCTGCAAGGAGGAACATAAAGGGGTGGATGTCACGCTGGAGGGAGGCAGCCAGCACAAACTGAGTTACAAAAGCGCTGCCTGCAAGAGCAGCATGCCCGGCCACAGCCTGGCCACAGCTATTTCGGTGCCGAGAGAGGCTGAGCGTGGAAGTGTTTCCAGTGAAATGCACACTGGTGTCAAGTGGGGAGGGAGGCAGGCGGGACGGAGGGGCACAGCAAAGAGACACCCCACCAGCTAGGGGAGGCACTAAGGGAGAGTGTCTGCCGGGTGCCTGTGGTGTGGTGGTGAGTGGCGTTTTGGCGGTGGTAGGAAGGTAGACTTCCATGTTTCGGGGAGGATGGCTGGGTGATGGACTTGCAGGGAGGACTGGAGGAGATCCACCCTGTGGGGCTCAGCTGACCTTTGCCAGGACCACGGCATCTGTGACAGAGATTTTGGATGGCTGGGAGCTGGTATGGTCCCTAGGCTCAGAGCTGGGGAAGCATGAACAGGAGATGGTTTGAAGTTAAAATTAATTAAATTAAATTAAAATCAAAGCAACTTGTGATAAAGAGCTGTCTCTAGCAAGCAGGGTTATTTCTGATTTCAGGTTCTGAGAAGTCTTGAAAGTATTTAGGTCCAAGCTGTGTGTCTCCTGCTATTACATGAGCTTCACTTTGCAGTGTCCTAACCTGTCCTCCCGTTTTTCCCCTTAGCAAGTGGAAATACTGGTTTTTTTATTCTGAAAAGCAAACTATCCTCTTTCCTGTGGCAAATATCTCTGTGTCCTCTGCAGCGACGTTAGTCAAAGATCGTTACGAGCCACTGTGGTGGGCTAATGGGGGGGCTGGTGTGCAAGTGGTCAGTGGGCCAGGCGGCAGTGGTGTACCTGCCTCTGACTGGTGGGCATTTGGAAGGAGTTTGGGATTTCTGGACCTGGCTGAGCTGTAGCTGTGCCGCAGGGGCACCTCTGAGCACTGTGGTTTCCCGGCTCGCTGGCCCTTTGCCTGCCCCTGACAAAATTAGCGCAGTCCTGACCCAGAAAGCTGGATGTGGAGGTGATCAATAGTGCTGGTAATTGGTTGGCAGCGTTGCCTGTCTCTTGGCACCTTAGTCCCAAAAGAAATAAATGCGTTCAGAAAAAAACACATAGGCAGCCTGGCTCCAGTGGCTGGGGCATCGGCTGGAGGGGGCTGCAGCTTGCAGCCCGGGGGGCCGCAGAGGGCTGGGTTTGCCATGCCCTGTCCCTGGCGAGTGGCTTTGGTCCTTCTGCTCTCCCTCACCGGTGATGGTGTGTCTCCCGTGGGTTTTGCTGTGCATGTGTTTGCTCTGCCGCAGCAGAGCATGGGTGGTGGGAGGCAGCGGGGCAGGGGCTGCGGGAGGGGGGCACGGCAGCTCCGGGTGCCATCACCCCACTGGGAGTGGGGTGCCATCACCCCACTGGGAGTGCCTGCGGAGGGAGATGCATCTGCTCCTCCCCCGGCGCGGTGTAGACACTTCCTCCTGGACAAGAAAGCCATCCCTGTTTTTAAGGAAATAAACAAACCCCAAAGAACATCCTTTCAGAGCGGCCCCCTCCTGCCTGCTTGTGTCCCTGGAGGACAACGAGGGCTTTGTAGCTGCCCAGGGCTCTCGGGGAACCAAAACAACCTTGCTATGAGCTCAGCAGCTGTAAATCAGCAGGCTCCACCGGGTGCTAGTGCTGGGTAGATTTAGCGCTGATTGCTTTGATCTGAAATGCTTTTATTTCATACCCTCTACAGAGATAGACGCAAGGTCAGACTAATGGCTGATACATGAAAAACGTATGTGGCCTTTATTGATTTTGCAGTGATTAATGATTTGAAGGGAAGGCTGGTGATTCAAGCACACGAACGGTGCCTGGGAATGAGCAACACCAACTGAGGGGCCTTTTAATTCCAGCATTGAGCCTGTTTCCTGCTGCTCGGGGGTACCAGCACTGTCCTCACGGGTGTCCTTGTGCCGGACAAGCCCCCATTTGTACGCAGTGAGCCCTCGCACCCGCGTCTGGGCTCTGTTTGCCTTTGCTTTCGCTGTCCGTTTTGGAAGGGGATCAAAAATAATCAGACCTAACCCCTTACTATCGCCTTGTTGACAAAGCCTCTTGAAGCTTCCCTGCTGCTGTGCCAGGTGGCCGGGGGGCGAGGGCACGCACAGCACCTTGCCAGGGCTCACGCAGGGAGGCGGCGTGGCAGAGTGCCAGCAGCAGGCATCCCTCCGGCTCAGCCCGGCGCTTACCGGCATGAGAGCTCTCAGTCAAGGAGCTTCAAAGCTGTCTGCTGGGATTAGCCTTGCAGGTGATGGGTTTTGAGATGCTTTGCCACGCCCTTGAGCATGTGGGACTCCTCAGAGGCTGCCAAACTGGGGTGCGGTGGGCATGCTCCTTCCGCAGCCATGGGCAGGGACCGCAGCCCCCCGGGTCACTCTGTGCCACAGACACAGCTGGGACCTGACGCAAGGAGAAGTCATCCTAATTTTGGAGGGGGAAATCAAGCCCTGTTTGAAGGATCTGGGCAGCAGTTATGTAACTTTCCTATTTAGTATTTGAGAAAACTTCCCCCTCCTGGCTGTTTAAGCCTTGTGACTATGACTAAAGTCATCGTGCTGCTACCAAGGCTCCTTTTGGGCTCACTGCTTTCACACTAGCTGCATCTCTTTGGGACTGAAGACTCACTGCATTTTGTGTTCCACTTGTTGCCGGTGCTACTGTTTGTTTTTTTCTCTCTTGCCATCGCCAACGTCTTTCCCTTGCTAAAGGCAAAGGTGTGTTCTCCTGGACAGCATCACTGGAGAGGCAATGCTTTGCTGTAAGAGCAGCCATTCGGTTACAGTGGTGACCCTCCTGGGGCCATGCATCCATCCCCCCTGGAGTGGCGAGTGCTGAGGCACGGGCAGCTGCATGGGGGTACATGTGGCCAGGGAAGGGGGGGCTTGAGGCAGGAGATGGGAACACTGGTAAGTATGTGGGGTTCCTTTGGCATTGTTCCATGTGGATGTGTAGAAGAATGGCTGCAGAAGCATGGCCTTAGAATCTCTGAAGATCTGCACAATCCAGGCCTGGTATTAGAATAGGCCTGTAATCAGAATTGTACTGAAGTTGCTGTGCTGAAGTTAACAAGAAAGGTAGCCTTGAGCTGTTCTTGAATCCTGAGACCAAGTAATTATGTTGTGCCAACCGGCCGTGGCTGTAACAAGCTACAGCTGCTGGGAAAGCAGGTGCAGGGCCAAGAAAGATAGGGACCGGTATGGGAAAATAGGGAGTAACAAACTACAAGGCTGAAGCACAGCAACACAATTAGCCACATGGATAGAATGCTTATTTTAGTCATGATAATTAGGGGTGTGAGAGCCGCCCGTGTTTAGAGACTACTAACCGATTATATTTCTGCTTTACGAATACGCATGTGTATCGGTTCTATATAAGTAGTGTTAGAAACTAATAAAGTTGAGCAAGATGCATAACTCATATTGAGCGTCTTCTTGATGGATGGATGCAGGGGAAGGAATTTCAGAGCTAGTGGTGATGTGCATGTGTGTGATGTGTGGGGCAGATGCTGGCTAGCTCATCACCCAGCCGCGTGGCCAAGCGAGTCAATGAAGGATGACGTCTGGTGGTACCACACTCGGCTTCCTGGGGGAGCCTGGCTTCCTCTTTGTGGGCAGTCAGTATGTGGTGCCCCTAATGGGAACACCAGTGAAGGTCTACAGGTACGGGATGCGTTCCGCCTGGGTGGGTGCCAGGGCGCACAAACCCCTTCGGCCCACGCAGGGAGGTGTAAGGCCATCTGCAGCTCACTCGCAGGCGCTGGCTCCCAGCCCGTCTCTGGTGGGAGCTGTAGAGATGCTCTGAGTGTATCAAGGAGATGGGGGAGCTGCGTGCATGGAGCTCAGCCTGTGTCCTCACGCCCCCCCAGCCTGACCACCGCAGCCCCCCCAGGCCCCCCGTGCTGGGGCAGAGGTCCCAACAGTCAGGGTGCACCGCCCTAAGGCGAAAGGTGTGAGAAAACATTCCCAGCGGCAAAGAAGGTGGAAATGTCCACGCTGTGAATGGCTGCAGTGCAGGGCTCACACTCACCCTTCACTTTGCCCGCCGTTAGCACAGAGGCCATACGTCCCCACATGCCCAGTGCTGGCTCTGGGTGTCACTGGTGACAGTCCCAGCGGGGTGTCCGTCCCTGCCCAGGAGCGGCCGAGGGCTGTTGTCTCCCTTTGGGGACACTCTGGGGACACAGGGTGTTGGCCCCGGTGCCATCCTGCTGCCCTGGCACAGCAGAAGAGGGCGGGAAGCATCCCAGGGAGGCACATGGAGCAACACACTGTGCTCCCAAATTAGCTACCAGGCCAGGTTGGTTTTCCTGTTTACTCCCTAAGTGGAAATTAGGAAGAGAGTGCAAAACCTCATCCCCTTGGCTATAAAAAGATCTTGTGGTGTGGGCGCAGGAATTTTACCTTCTTTTTCACTTGCAGCCAGGGTGGCGCCAGGTGCATGGCGTGGGCTGGGGCGGCAGCAAGGCAAATAAAGGGGGATGCCGGGAACGGCGGCTGTTCTGCGGGAGATGTCTCCTCTCAGGAGAGAGCTGGGCCCGTTCCCCAGGCTGCCGTCGAGCAGCTGCGCTGGGGTTTCACCAAGCACAAGGGTCACAGAGGAGGCACGAGGAGTTTGCACCGTCTGTGCTGGGGACAGAAGGGCCCCACGGGGTACAGCTGGCACCGGCTGGGGTGCGAGGCAGCCGATGGCTGCTCACAGCTCCAAAGGGCAGCACAAGAGGTGAAGAAACCACACCATCCCTCTCATGTTTCATGGGCAGGTTGCAATAAAAAGGTTGGCTGGTGGGTTTGGCTGACAGGAGTGAGGGGTTCGGGATGATAGGAGACCGCCACAGCAGAAAGCAGGCTGGGCTGCGTTTCGGGTTTACAGCATCAGGGTGAGTGAGTGGGACCCTAAACCCTACAAGCTTGCTAAACCTTGTTTGCCTCAGATTGTTTGTCCAAAAAGATACTGAGAGATGAACTCTTTCCTCCCTTCGTCATTGGACATAATCTTATCTGAAACCTCCAAAGTGCCCTAGAGACTCCTTAAGGAGATAACCACCAAACAAAAATAAGTCCAAGAGTATTTATATCTGAAGCTTAGACTAGGCAACAGCACAAGTTTCTCAGCCATCGTTGGTCACCCTTATTTGTCACAAAGAGAAGGAAAGGATGCCCAGAGCTGCCAGTGCCTTGCTTAGGCAGCGACTGAGTTTTCTCGCCTCCTTTCTCCTCTGGGATAACTGAAGCTGTTTTGAGGACTCAAGTCTCAAAGTTGATTTAACAAATAACCAGCAAAAATAACGCACGAGAGCAGCAGGCTCCAGCAGCCCATGCCTCCGGTGTCCAGCTGCCTGGGCCAGCATGGCTCAGCTGTGTCCCACCAAAGGGCATTTCTGGTGTGTTTGTTGTGGGCCCGTGGACACCCTGCAGGCAAGAGACTTTCTTGTGGACGCAGCAGTGGTTTCAAGGTAGCTTTTGCTCTGCTTTTGTTCATGTTTATGGCTTCTCACTTGTGAGAGGAACCTCTAATAACCTCACAATGGACTTTGGAAAGTTTGAGCAATCATAAAAAAGATCCCTCAAGCACAGCGTTTCCTTTAACATTCAGTTTGTGCCTGACTGGTCTTGCCATAAAAGATTTTACAAACTCTGTGGCTCTTTTTTGGGGTGTCTTTCTGCCTGTGCCACCTGGAGTTGTCCATCCGAAGTAGCTGCGTGTTATCTGCCGCATTGCCCCCAGAGCACAAGGATTCCCCCGTGCGGCCGCGCGGGCTCGCTGGCAGGTGGGGATGTAGCACGAGGGCTGGTGACACAGAGCAGACCTGCTGGCTCAGGGGTCTTGCCTGCACTGCACATCTCACCCCCAGCAGTGGAGAAGCTCCTGTGCCCCACACCCATTCCACTTGCTGAAGCTCTCTGCTGGGGAGGGGTTGTGGACACCAGAATGGGGTGTGCCACCCCAGCAGCACTCATACTGGGCCTTACTGGGGTTGCTCCCACTAGGGGCCTTTTCTGTAAATTGGATGGATGAGCCCTGTCAGTTCCATGAGGGTCCGTTGTGCCCCCCCTGTGCTGGTCCAACCATCCCATCCCTTCCCTGAGTCTGTCTGTCAGCTTTAGCTGTGATTTTTATATTTGTCAGCAGCAAAACATTTGCTGTGTGCCCAATGTGCCCAGCTCTGGAGCTGGGACCTGGATTCTGTGTTAATTATGGTGGGTTTGTCCAGGTCATTGATTAAAAATGTGAAATTTTGAAGAGGCAGGAAAAAAATTCTTTGCTGACAAAATGTCTACTTGATGCTGGTTCATGACTTAGACCTGGTTTTCAGGCCTGTGAGCTAGCCAGGTTTAGCCACAGTTATGATGTGCTCGATTACCTTTTGCATTATTCTGGTTCTCAGTCAAAAGGCAATAGCGAGTAAGAGGTGTGATGAATTTGTAAGCGTCCTGTATCAGCACCACAGCGAGCCACTGTGACCACGTTTGCTCTCTGCGAACCTTCCTTGATTAGCAGACATAAACTGTTTAAGGGAGGGGAACTGGATTAATCAGCATGTGCCTGGGCTCTGGGTCGTGGTGACTTGCCTCTAGCATCATCCTGTTTACGCTTTCAAAATACCAGCATCTTGGTTTTCTTTCGGATGGGTCCTTGAGCAGCTGGAGTGAGGGCAGGACACATGGTCGCTCCCCGTGCCAGTGCAGATGTCCTTGATTTGTCTGGCTACAACGTGCATTCTAGGAGCAAAGCAAGTGGATGTGAAGGATACTTCAGTGTCGGGTTCTTCTGAGCAAAGCAAACCAATGGGACGAATGAGCCGTAATGCCCCGCTGTAATGATTTTATTATTACAAACCAGTTCACAGTAAGGACGCTCTGGCAAAGCAAATTGATTTTTGTCTACTGTCCCACTCACCCGCTGCAAGCCTTTGGGCAGCCGTTAGTGCGGCTCTTCCCAGGCTGGTGAGGGTGCCCTTGGCTTTGCTGTGCTCAGCACCCTGCTCCCCCAGGGCTTGCTGCCCTGCTGGCTTGGCTGTGGGGTTTCACCCGCAGCTGTGCCCCCACGGGACCACCTCCGGGCCAGCTCCGAGGCAGCAGAGCCAGAAGCCGGGCACAGGCTCCATAGGAAGCGGGGCAGGGGCAGGGGGTGGCAGTGGTGGTCTCATGCTGCAGGGGCGCAGGGTCACGCTGCAGGGGCGCAGGGTGCAGGCACGGCGGGGTTAAAGCCCTTAGCCTGACTCTGCTAAAAGACCTGGCTGCGCGGCTTGTGTGCGCAGCCTGCCCCAGTTTGCCTGGGGTTTACCACACATTCTCATCGTGCTTGCAAAATGCTGTTATCGCAAATTGCAAAAACCAACCTCGTCCTCTTCTGATCAGAGCGAGAGCGGCACAGCTCCGCACCATGGCTCCAGCGTGCCCAGTGTGCTGAGCGCTCCCATGGGCGCTGCTCAGAGATACTCCAGTTTGCTGTGCTGGGATTTTGGGCTGTTGTCACAGACTCCTTGGCCTGTGGGAGCAGTTGGTAACCGTTGCAGCCAGGGTACCCGCTGCCTTAGCTACTGGCCGTGACGGTGACATGGCTTTTTGCCGAGAGCTGCTGTGGCCTTCCCGTATGCCGATGGGCTGCAGTCAAGCTGAAGGTGCCAGGGAGCCTGTGCTGGGCTGCTCCTGAGCAGAGGGTCCGTGCTGCCACTGAAGTCCTCCTGAGCCAAGGCACGGACGGAGCTGAGGGTGAAGCCCATCCCAGCCTCCCCACTCCACCCCATCGAGCGAGCAGCACTCCCACAGGGTCACCCTGTCCTGCTGGGGTGAGGCGAGCTGGGCACCCCCTATCTCCCCACTGCCAGCACCCGTGTGTCACCCTGATAGCTCCTTCCATCCCGATAGCTCCTTCCACCCCAATAGCTCCTTCCACCCCAATAGCTCCTTGTGTCCCGATAGCTCCTTGTGTCCCAGCCTTCATCTCTGCAACAGGACAGCGGTGCAGCTGAATGAGCAGGTCCGGCAGGCAGTCAATCTAGGAGGCTCTGGATATTTCCCAGGAGCAAAGCTGCTGGTTAAAGCAATGCGTTTAATAATTATTACAAGTCCTGGAGGCTATTTGACCTGTGTGGAGGACATGAACCAGCAGCACTGCACACCGTACCAGCACCAGTCCCTGCAGCAGCCCAGTTTGTGTGCTGCTGGGCTGCGGTGTGGTGGGTGGCACGTGCAAAATACTGGGGAGCGCTGCAGGTTTCTGTCACTAGAGCTTATGGCATGATTGCTTTTGGCCTGTAAGCGAGCCAAGCTGGAGCTCAGCCCCTGCCAGCACCAGAGCCCTCCCAGGTGAGCCACTGGCGGGGGCTCTGCGAGGGTCTCCCCTCCTTCAAGTGCTGTGCCATATACTGGGATCGTGTAGCAATCAAGTGACCCTGCAGTAATCGGGTAACCCTGACAGTCAGGACATGAAAGTGCTTTGGTACTGCCAAAAGCAAAAGGTAAGGGAAAAATTTCCCCTCCCTTTACTCCATAAAAGTTCAATATTGTGCAGATGACCTGAAATTTTTTGAAGTGCTAAAGCCTGATGGTGGGATGTGTTTCACATGGGGTACAGGGACCTTCTGCTTCTGAAAGAGGTGAGACCCTTCACAGGGGAGTCTTTAGACTTTCCAGACAGGAGATAACGACGGAAAGCTGGTATTGTTGGAGGCTGGCCGTAGGAAGTGCAATTGCTGATGGCTAGTCATGATGTTCTGCTGCACTTTGTACTGCACATGTTTTATTATGACAGGTGAAGGGAAGCTGAACTTTAAAGGCTTACCTTGCTGTAGCAGGAGACCTCCAGGTGGGTGTCCTGCCTGACTCCAGCCCAGGTCATGGTGCTGGGCAGAGGCTCGGATAGTCCCACTCCCTCCCAAATTCTTAGTTTTGCACCTTTTCCTTTTTGCAGATTCAAAAAGCTTCTTATCCACTGGCGGGGAGTTAATTTTCTGAAGGCTTTTAGTGCTTCACCTGGGTGCCTTTGGCACTACCTGTGCAGGTGGGCCAGGCTGGCATTTTCGCTTTGCCCGGCAGGACGGAGCCCGCCTGGGTTTGCAAGCTGCAGCAGGGTGCTTTTGGGGGGGCAGCGGGGGGCTTCCGGGGGGCTGGTCTTGGCAAAGCCAAGCTTCACCCTCCTGCCCCAGCTGGGGGTCTTTGAGCCTTTCGTCTAGGTGCGTGGGGACACACACGGCACAGGGCAGGAACAAACCAGCGCCGCCCTGGCACAATTAGTGTTTCTCAGCGAACGAACACCGGGCTAATCGTCGAGACTGGTACTTCCATCCCCACCACTCACCTCTGGCAGCTGCCTTCTTGGCGACACCAGGGACCAGCTGACGAGGAGAGCGTTGTGTTGGGTGTCACACAGCCAGCCAGGCGGCGGGGGAGATGGCACTGCAGGGCTCCCCACCCCGCGGCTCCGGGGGCGCTGCCCGCGCTGGGCTGGGAACCGGCCCCTCGGGGTCGGGCTCCCCGGCAGGGCGGCTTCCTGCAGGCTGCGGCCGCTGCCCCTGCCTCCCTCCCTGCCCCTGCCTCCATCCCTGCCTCCTTCTTGCCCCTGCCTCCTCCCTGCCCCGTCTCCTCCCTGCCCCTACCTCCATCCCTGCCTCCCTCCCTGCCCGTCCCTCCCTCCCTGTCTTTCTCTCCGCCCCCGCCCCTCTCCGTTTCGCGGTGTCGCGGCGCAGCGCCCCCCCGCGGCGTGTGTGGCCATTGTAGGACAGCGCCCCCCCGCGGCGGTGACGGCGCGGTGCAGCTGAGCCGCTCCCACCGGCTACCATGCGGGCAGGGGGCGGTGGCGGCGTGGGCGGCGCGTGGGGGCAGTTTATATGCACCTGCGCACAGAATTTATATACGTGTGTGTATAGACATATGTATACATATACGTATATACGCACAAACACGTGTCTATATACATATATAGGTGTATATATACGTATATGTATATACGTATATATGCACAAACACCTGTATATATACTTATATACATCTACGTGTATATGCACATACATATATATATGCACAAAAAAAGGTGTGTGTATGTACATATACCCATACACACATATATACAAACATATATATACGCACAAACATGTGTGTATATACATATATACGTATGCATATATACGTATATACATAAACACGTGTATATATGTATATAAATTATATACATATGCATGTATATACACTCATATACATATATAAATACACACACATATATGTATATGATGCATATAATGCATAAATGTGTTCAATTTACTTGTGCATGTATGTGCATGTAATTTTACATAGATAGATGTATATATAAATTGCCGTCTTTAAGCCTTAAAGGCGGGTGTGCGCCACGGGGGCTGCGCAGGCTGCAGGGCTGTCCGCGCCCCCGCCTGCTGGCTGTGCGGTGCAGTCCCGCTGCCGCCCGCTTGGGGGCACTGTGCGCCGGCAGAAGCGGGGTGAGGGGGCGGTGGGCGGGGCCAAGGCGTGCCCCGCCCCGCCCGCCCAGGCGCGGGGTTGGAGCGGCGCGGGGGCCGGGGGGCGCTGCACAGTCGCCGG
The DNA here is from genome assembly GCF_015220075.1 of Falco rusticolus. Lineage (NCBI taxonomy): Eukaryota > Metazoa > Chordata > Aves > Falconiformes > Falconidae > Falco > Falco rusticolus. The sequence continues at coordinate 16,726,837 of NC_051193.1, read as the reverse complement.
GGTCCCCGCGCCCGGCCGGCCGTGGCCGAGTTTGGGGGGAGCAGCAGAGCCCCGCGGGGCTGGGCGGGCGGGGGGATGCCCCACGCTGCGGGACAGCCCGCGGGGCGCGGGCGGGCGGTGCGGGGTTCGGTACAGCAGCTCAGCTTAGGCGGGTGCTTCCCGCACCCGGAGCGCCCCGCACCGCTCGGGCAGTTGCTCCGCTTGTGAGAGCGGCGTTAGGCTGGAGCACCCGCCGGGGTGGCCACGGGCACGGGCGGGTGGCTCGGAGCAGGGCTGGTAGAGCTGCCCCTCGCTTGCCACCTCCCAGCCTGGAGTCCCAGGCCGGCCGAGGCAGGGCACCCTCCGCCTGTGTCCCGGTGGGTCACAAGGCGGTGGCTGAGATTGGTTTGGGTGGTGGCTGAGGTTGGTTTGGGTGAGTAGCTGCCGGGTGAGGAGAGCCATACTTTGCAGAATAGTTGTAATAAATAATTGCGTTTGAACTCATCTGCACAGAAACAAACTAAAAAAAGACCCTGGACCTCACAGAGCATAACACAGCAGCCATGGATTTATGTCTCCTGCTGATTTTACAGCACTGTACGAGCATGGAGAGACCAAAGAGGAAAAAGCTGCTTGAGCTCCTTGAAGCAGGGGGGCTGCTGGGGATATGTGGGGCCGTGGCATCACCCCCGCATTAGCAAAACCTCTGTCAAATGCAACCCCTTCCCATCGCTTCAGCTAACGCTCTGCTCCTGAGAAAGGGCTAACCTTTCCGTGCCTCGGCCTTTCCCAACACATCCTGGTTCACAAGTTCAGCAGCATCAAAGTTGCATCTGATCGTTAACCCTGACAGTTCGGAGATTACCAAGGAGTTTAAATTGCCTGGCTGAGGTGGCTGAGAGGTGCCAAGTTCAGGCACAAATCTGCACCCACATCCCGGGGCAGCCTTCCCAGAGTTCAAGAGGCAGATGGAGGGTTTTGGTTCAGCTGGGTGATGCCTGAGCATCTTGTAGGTTTGTGTCTTTATTTCTTTTAAAGCTGCTTTCATGCAGCTGCTATTTCAAAAGTAGCCATGAATTTTGGGTGCTTCTCGCTCTGTGGTCTGTGGTGTGCATGGCTGGGCTTACAGCTCCTGTGGACTTCAGCCAGAGAGATGAGACAGCCCAAGCAAAAGCCCTACAAGTCACAGTTTTTCATCCATGCCAAAGACTTTACTAGAAAATTACTCTTTGCTTATGCATTTTCCCTGTTGCTTTTGTTCCTGCTAAGCTAGGTACAGAGGGAAGCGCTCTTTGTGACCATGTTCTTCACCAAAAAACAGCAGAAGACAGAAGCTCCATCTACCCTGGGTAGTTTTCAGTTTGCTGTTATTTCCACGAGATGGCTTTCGATATCAGAACCACAGGGAAACTGAGGTCGGGAGATGCCTCCTGCTGCCATCTGGCCCTTCCTCTTGCTCAGCGTGAGTCCAGCTCCATCGGGTACAGTGGCCATGAGCCTCCTGAGCCTGAGCAGCGTGAGCCACGGCACTGCGACAGCAATGGCGGGAGGGGCTGAACGAGCACTGAGGAGCAAAGACGTTGGTATTCTCCTTGATGGGAATTAATCTTAATGCAGCTCATTAGCCTTCAGGGTGGAAGTCCTGAACCCGATGGTGCCAAAGGATTAATTTAAATCTGAATTCCTTAGGTATAGCCTCAAAGAAGAGGAGGTGAAGGAGGCCCATGAATACAGCCCCGTCTGGAACGCCGGCTCCTGCTGTGGGTACAGGTCCAGCGCCAGGTGCCCCCATGGCTGGCAAAGGGCCAAGCCCTTGGAGCCCTGCTGGTGCTGATGCTCCTGGCAGGCAGTACAGGGTCTGCTCCAGACAGCGTGGAGCACCCGTCTCATCAGTCAGGAGAAACCACCAAAGCAGCCAGTCACTGTTTTGTGCGGGAAAACAAGCTGAGGTTGTTGCTGTTTTCATTTTTCACCTGTTTATATTGCTGCTACCCAGCCAACTTGGATCAGCAGGTAAGGCTGGGGTCCCGCAGCACAGGCACTGTGCTGGGAGCTGCTGGTGGCAACATGGGCTGAGCTGGGCGAGGGTAAGCGGTGCTGTCTGGTCAGCAAGGGACCATCCTGCCTGCAAAGCGAGGCCCCATCACCTGCATGCATCGCTCCTGAGCTGGGGGTGCTGGGATTTCGGGTGAACCTGGGTGGCAGCGGCTGCCAGCCAGCCTGCCAAGTGTGACAGCGTGGTGGCCAGCTCCACGCCACACCAGGTACAAAGCACGAGGTGTGCCTCTGTTTCATCGTTTGTCTTTCAGCTCCTAAAATTGTCCCACGTTGCCAGAGCAGGCTGGTGTGTTTTCAGCACTGAAAATCAGATGCTGCTAAATTTCCAATGGTTGTTCTCGGTGCTTTATGCTCTTACTTTAACAGAAGCGTGCATGCTACGCCTCTTGCAAAACAAATGGGCTTTACTCCCCTAGCCAGGGTCACCTCTGTTTTCAGCTGCCTTACTCTCCACCGAGATGTCTAGCTAGCTGGCTCAGAAATGGTGCTGTCAGCTTTCCATGAGCATGAATTTAACAGCACCCTCCACAGCAACATGACTACAGTCCTCTTGCTACCTGGTCACCGAGCAGCTGCTCAGCTTGTGCTTGCAAAAAGGCTCTCCTGAATGTGTTTGCTGGTAAAATGACTTCTTTTTTCATCTGCAGTTTTGGACATTAAAACCAGAATTTAGCCACTGGCTTTGTGCTTCCTACCTGGATGCAAGTACTGCAAAGGTGAGATATACATATATAAATATATCATTTTATAGATGTACACATGTGTGTGTGTATGCTATGTATACATATACATTTTATACACACACACACATATGTGTATATGAACATGTATTTATGTATATACACATACATCTATACATATGTAATGTGTCTATATACTTATATGTATGGGTGTGGGTGGGGAGACCAGCACTGACGAGTTAACTCTGTGGGAAAGTAACAGAAATGTGGGAAATGTGCAGGGCATTTGGTGATTTCATGCCACGCATGTTAGAGATTGCAAGAGACCTTCCCTAGAAAGGGAGATGCGGTACCTGGGGACATGGGATTTCCCATTTACAGTTTCATTTAGGAGTTTCAAGGAGGAAGGAGGTCCCTGCCTGCGTGCACCTGCAGGTTGTGATGCTCCCCCAGCTCCGGGCTCACAGCTGAGTTGTGGAGGTGGCTGTGGAAGCAGCAGCTCGAGGTGGACACGGGCATGGGCAGCACAGGTGGCTGCAGTCACAGGGCTGGTGGGCTCAAACCCAGGTGCAGGCAGGGCACCGCACACCTCCCTCTCCACCCCCTGGGGGGCTTCTGGGGTCCCTGCCGTGCGGGGGCGGGGAAGGTGGTCACTTTCCTGTGCCGTTTGGACAATCCCCTCTGCCATCAGCAGGGAGGAAGGCAGGGAGTGTGACGACACCAGTTGTGCCCAGGGGAGGATGGCATCTTTCCGACTGCAGCTCAGCGGAGTTTTTGCCCTGCCTGGCTTGGTTTCATGCATGCTTAATGCAGGCTGTTAACAGAAGCCCTTAAACCAGGCCTACAGTTGCTGCTGCACGCTGCGCTCCCTCCAGCACCCTGCTTTTCTGCGGCAAATAGGTACCTTTTTGGTTTTTTAAGTTCAGGGGTATGGAATAGAAAGGTGCTGGGAAGGAGCACGGTATTAAAAAGGGAAGCTAATGCAGCACAGGAAGAAAAGCGTGGTAAGTAAGCAGAGCTGTCACCCAGCAGCACCCACAGGGTGGCCAGCTGAGGTGCCCCAAGACACGGTGCCAAGCCACACGGAGCGGGGCTTACCTAGGGCTGCTGCTTAAGTTGGCTGAAGTTTTAATGAGCATGGCTCATAGTCTTATGTACACCTTCATGTCGAGTGCCCTATCACCCAGCTCCAAAGCAGGAGAAACAGGCAAAATTCTTCTAGCAGTTTCCTTAGTATTATTTGTTCTCATACTTACTGGAAAAGTGGCACATCAATAACCATCTTCTCGGAACTGCAGCAAAATAGTATCAGGGGAAGGGGTGGAAGGTGAAGGTTTTTAGTGACAGTTTAGTTTTTGTGGGCCAATCACTGTAACCAATATTTTGTTTCCTTAATGAATTTTAAGTACAAATCCCAGTAGGGGAAAAGCTTGCCAAGTGTTTGCAAGCGCAACTCTTCATGCTGCCTTTTTACCTTATTCTTTCAAAAGCCCTGGAGGAAAGTGACTGCTGCCTCTGGAAGAGAAACCAGGTGTGTACCGCTGTGTGCCGGGTCACTGAGCGGCCAGGGCTGCGAGGTGGGGAAATACACCGTTCCCTTGGTTCTGCAGGACCAACGCAGCCACCATCCCCGTGGGGCTCTGCGGCACATCGCCCGAGCGCGGTACTGAACACACCGCGGGTCCTGCCTGCCTTCACACTGCCGGGGAGGGAAGCGTCCTTGGGGAAAACACGGGTTTGTGCGGGGTCCAGGTGCCGGGAACGGCTGTCCGTGCGAGGGCCCGGGGTGACACATCGCCACTGAGCTCCCGAAAGAGCCCTGGCAGCGCAAGAGCCTCCTGCCGCCGCCTGGGTCGCCTGCTCGCAGACAGCGAGTGCGCTGCGCAAGGTGGGCTTCCCTTCGGGGGGGCTGTGTCTGTGTGTGCCTGTGTGCGTATATGTCTGTGTACACACACACATAGATAGACACCTCATGCGTGTGTATATGTTTTAGGTACACATGCATCTATGTATATAGAGACATATACATCTCTATATAAAATAACTATTGAAATATATGTAATGTATACATCTAGCATGTGTATGTATGTAGAATCTATTCTATATATGTATAGAATATGTATATATTTTTATATACAGACATTAAACGTACGTGTATATATACATATACCTATAGCTATACATATCTAACATGTCTATATACATATAGGTATATATTATACAAACTTGTTTATATATGCATGCATATCTACATGTATATTTAATATGAAGTATAGTACATATAAAATATAGCATTATATTATATATCTATGTATACATAATGTTATATGTGTAATGTAACTGGTTTTGTTGCTGAGTTCAAAGCGCCCCTAAGGAGCCCCAGGGGCTGTAACAGGTTTGCAGCTCTCTGTGCACCTGTGGGGACTCTTTTACCCCGTTCTCCAGCCCCAGTGTTTGGCAGAAGGGCTGCGGTACCTTCCTGGCTGCCGCAGCACGCGGGAACGGGCACAGCAGCCAGCACCCAGGGTCCTCCGTGGTCACGCTTTGCTGCCTTGCCCGGGAGCCGGCGCTGCGCTGCACAAAGAGGAGACCGAGTTTTGCTCCTGCCTTGCTTTCGGTGTATTATCTGGCCCTGGTTAAAGACAGGAGTGTATTTACTCCTCCTGTCACAACTCTCTCCCTTGGTCGCTCTGGGAATATTTCCGTACCAACACAGTGGCATTACAGCTTGCAGGGGATTCCAGGTCCACCCTCACAGCAGCGGCTTGTGTTGCTCTACCTTCTTCCCTCCCTCGCGAAGGAAAACACCACACGTGCCCAGTGCCCTGTCCGTGCCCTGGAGCTTCGCCTGCTGCAGCAGCACCCGGCCTGCCCGTGCCAGCCCAGGGCGGCACAGGAGGAAAGCGACGACGCGCCGAGCCGCCCGGAGCACAGAGCTGCACCAAGCACAGGGGTGTCTCGGCCGCCCGGAGTGCAGGTATGGCCCAGCCGCACCAAGGCAGCTGTGCTGGCAAGGAGAGGGGTTGTTCTGGAGGGCTTGCCCTCCCTCTCTGAGCCGGCACCACTGGCGTGCTCTGGATTACTGTTTATGAAAAAGCCTTTGTCTTTAATTAGGGATCGCCTAACTTGGACAGGGAGCTGAAGGACTGCTGTAAGGAGCAGGTGGTGGTTGTCCTGAGCCCCCTGAACAAGCAAGATGTGAGCAGGACCTGCCAGACAATCCCTACTGTGTGCAGCTCCGTCCTGATGGCAACTCCACCACGTGCAGGTGTCCGGCCAACATCCCCGGCATGTGCGAACCTTATGGACCATAAGATAGTGCACGCCTGCACTTAGCCTGAGCCTAAAGGTGTGCGTGGGCTAGGTGTGTAAACTACTTGTGGTTTTTACTGAGTAAAAAGATGGGCAAGCTCTGGGACTGGGCCAGTAGCCTATGGGTGGTTGCACCACATAGGTATTTTCCCAGTTACGGAGAGACTCCTGGTTTTGGCTGCAATGGGGCTCCCAGCTGAAGAGTGGGCCTTGACGGTGGAGAGGTGGCAGTTGGTGATGGATCCTTGTCTTACTCTCTGCAACATTTTGCAGTGTCGAGCTGATACTGTGCTGCTATTGCTCTGTCATCACATTGTGCATCACAAGTAGTACTGTTTGCTGGGATTATAGCGCAGGCTGCTGTGCCCTTAGTAACTGTGGTGGACCTGGACCAGGACCGCCTTCCCTCTTGGCTCTGTGTGTGCGTGCAAAAACATGTGCTCGTGTCTCCCTCTCGTGTCTGTGTGTCTGTGCAAAAAATGTGCATCTGCCTCTTGCGTCTGTGTGTGTGTGTGTGCGCAGAAAATGTGTGCGTCTCCCTCTGTGTCTGTGTCTCTCTGTGTGCAAAAAGTGCACATGTGTCTTGCTCTTGTGATGCCTATCTATGAATATCTATATATTTATACATAATTCTATGCATGTGTTGTACACGTGTCAGGAGCTAAATCTACGTAATCAGTCCTTCCCCTAAAAGCCAGTGGTTGGTGTGATGCACTGAAGGCTGTTGCGCAAGATTTGACTCAGCTTCTTTCCCATACGTAGGGGCTGCAATGCACCAACCATTGTTTTCTGTGCAGAAGGTGCACAGAATTTCTAAGTTAATTGCTGCCACCCTTATCAAGGGGCCACTGTCACTGAGCCTGATGAGCAGCACGGCGGCTTTGATCACCTGCAATTCTGATGAAGCTGGCCATGGAGCAGAGGCATCGAAGAGGAGGGCTCACCCTTTGCTGTCACGCGCTGTGGTGGAGGAGGGATTTCGCTTAAGAGCCTGAGGTGTTCAGGTGGCCTCGCTGTGACAGCAAGCTGTGCCTGGCCGCTGGCCCGGCTTGTGGCCACGGCTTGGGAACAGCCCACAGCCTGAGGCCACGCTGCAAGCCCTAAGCTGGAGGCAGGCGGCTCTTTTACTATGTCATATATATATATGTGTGTGTAATACATGCATATATGTGCACATACATATGCACAGTGGAATAAAGGAGAATTCCAGCTCACAATGTTCAAAACAACTTTCTTTGCCTGAAAGGCCAAAGCAGGTGACTTATATACCTATAGCTATACATATCTAATATGTATATACACACACATATATAATATATATACATAATAATATATATACATATATGTGTGTATATCTATAATAATATATATACACACACACATATAATGTCTGTATATAAAAATATGTACTGACCCCAAGGGACAGTAACTGGGGTGTCCAGCTGCTGAGTCCGGATGGTCACTGCGGATAGAAACTGTGGTCTCCACCGCGCCGGGGCCCACCCTGACGGGAACACCACATCTCTTCCAGCAGCACCATGCATGGGCTGGTGGGTTGGGGACAGGATGGGGGTCAGTAGGTGACAGCAGCTGCCAGCGCAGTCCCGAGCCATGTCCCCGCCAGTGGGCACAGCCAGCACCACACACATCCCCCCCCCGCGCCACTGGGCTGATGGCTGATGGAGGGGTCAGGTGAAATGCCAATATAGGGTTATATAAACTTAAAAGCATTTTATATAAGCCTATTTTATCTGCAAATCATTTATATTTAGAACACCTATTTCTACTGGAAACACTAAAACCACATTACATAAGAGCTTGTTTAAATCCTTTGGCTTAAGGTTTGGGCAGGGGGAGGGGTTGGCTCAGGCATGGTGTGTTCGGGCTGCGTTTTATAACCAGAGCCTCAACGGGCAGCCGAAAGCTGGTCTTGAAATCCTTTTTGCTTTCGTTCTACGCTGCCCTGACAATAGCAGAGTACGTTGCTGGAGGGGAATTTTCCTCTCCCTCGGTGCTGCCTTCATGTTTGGAAATTTTCATTTGTAACGCTCTGGGTACATTGCCAGCCCAGCAGAGACGGCAGCTCAGCGCCGCCCGGCCATCCCCTGCTGAGGTCTGGGCTGTTACAGCGGGCGGGAACGCTGCTGACATCACTCCAGTGGCTACCGCGTCATTCTCAGAAACTAAAAAAAACCCCAAACTTCATTGACTGGAACCGACTATTTAGCAACATAAAATGACTTACCTTGGCATTTGTGCAACAGTATTTTTCGATGTATTGATCATTCCCCAAGAAGCCTCCCCTGAGGGGAAGGCAGGCAAGACGGTGGCATGACCACAGAACACACGTACTGCGGCGCCGGTCACACTGCTCTGCCGCAGCCGCAGCAAGGTTTGGTTGCCATCCAAAGATGAGTCCTTAAGCAGCGGTGGGATGCTGGTCCCATCTCAGCTTCCCGGTGTGAGAAACTCCAAACACAGAGAGAAGCGGAAGATCCCACCTCGCAGTGATGGTGCCACCCCCGAGACCTCGCTGTTGGCCCAAGTCATGAATGCTACCATGGTAAACAGCAGCACCTCAGTAATAACATGAATTAATAATGTAATAAATTATTATTATTATAACATACACAAATGTAACATTATAATATTAATAGCATACATATATATACACATATGTAACATATATATATATATAACACATAAAATTATAAATAACATAAATGAAGCTTAACTCATCTTCCCTCCCTTCCATTCAGTCTGGACCAGCCTTATGTGTCTTTATTCCCCCTCCACCTCGTCTCGAAAAGCGAGGTCAGGAATCGCTCCTCAGCCAAGGGGAAGGGTGGGAGCAGCACCTGTGCACACGGGAGCCCCAGGCAGAGGCACAGAACTGCCAGAAGGAAAATGGAGAGCGGTCTTGGTACGCACCACGGTGACAGTGGGTAGACACTTGGCCAGGGCAGCTGGCCGTGCATCCCAGGTTCGTGCTCCCCCACAGGCTTCTGACTTTGTCCGAGTGATAGAACCCCCCAAACCCTGACGGCAAGAGCCTGGGGAAAGAGGGGCTGGTGGGATTTCCCACAGGACTGCCAAGGGATGCCGAGCAGCAATGAGAGCCCAGGCAGACACTTGGCCACCGCTGTGCCCTCCGGCATCGCCCCCACATCTGGGCACGTCCTGTCCCAGGGGCACCATCCACCCCGAGGCCAGGTGCCGCCCCAGCACGTGTCCCAGCCAGCCCTGCTTCCCAGCTGCTGCCAAGGCGGCCAGCGACCCCCAGCATCCCCGCCTGCCCTGCCAAGGCAGCACGGCCAGAGTGCTGCCTCCTGGCAGGATGGGCCACCTCTGCCAAGTGGCACCGCGCCGCGGCACCAGCACACTTTGCTCTCGTAAAGGAGCAGAGCTGAGCTCTCCCACTGCGTTCCCATCTGGACGCTACCTTTAATCATCATCACTGCCCCAATTCTCCTTGCAGCTGCTCCATATTCAGATGACATGGTTCATTAGTTTCTATAAATGGCCAGGACATTGCATAGACTTTGGGGACAAAGTGAGAGCCAAAGCTGTAAGTGACTTTTTCTCCTTACCGTAAGGCTTCTTGCAAGGTGACTCGAACCCCAGCACCTTGTGGAGGCCGGTCAGTCCCACCCCAGCCAGCAGCCTCCTTCGGCAGGGCAAGGCTCAGCTGTTCCATCTTCCGTTTTCCCTGCTGGGAAGTGGAAAAGACAACACGTGCGTTTCTTAGGGGTGCAGGGGGAAAGCAATTAACATCTGAGCATGCTGCAAAACCTTCCTGAGACTTGACTTTTCTTCCCTCACCAGGAAGCCGAAGGTGGCTTGAAATGTTTGAAAATGATCCCGTTCCCAAATTGCGGTGAGCTCAGCCAGGCGGGCGGGCGATGGGGCTGGGGAAGCACATGGCAGCGAGATGGCAGCAGGGCGTGCTGGCAGCCGGAGGCAGTGTGCCCCGCTGGCAAGTCACCCAGGCATGAGCAGTGGGGTCTCCAACCTGGCTTTTACAGCAGCCTCATGAGTATTTTAAGGAGAAGACAGGGAAGGACCAAGGTGGTCTGCCACCAGCTGCTGTCGCTGTGCTGGCCGGCAGCATGCAGGGTGCTGGGGCTGGGGACCCGGAGCTTTCCCAAGCCCAGGCTGCCGGAGCCCTCCTGGCCGCGCGGTGCCTGGGGCCGGTGCCAGGCAGCTGCCCTGCCTGCCTGCCCAGATCCCCGCCGCTGCGCATCATCGCTCAAATAGCTTAAGCAAATTCTTCTCATACTTCACTTGAGCCAGACGCTGTAAATTGGATTAAAGTGGTGCCTGGAGAGATTTCTAGAGCCAAATATTTAAAACGAACATGAATTTGAATGTTTTCTGGGCTGCCACAGGGATGCCCCCTCCTCCCCCTCAGCATGCAGGGGTCTCCGGGGGTTTGAAGCCACCTCTCCTGTGACACTGCCTGCAGATGCCAAAATGCATGTCAAAACCCGGAACAGTGAAGTTCAGCTAGAAAGACATCTTTTCATTTCTGCTTGGACAAAAATTGTACTGGGGCTGGCTGTTAAAGGAGCTGGGCATCCCCCCACTCCGGGGAACTGCCTGAGCTCCTGGTGCAGGCAGGCCACTAACTCCAGCTAATTATTTCACTTTAAGCACTCCATCACCTTCCATTATTTCTCATCTGTCATAAAAGTCAGGTGATGCACTGAACATCTGTGATGTTCATGGACGAGCGTAGCGTTTTTCCTATTTTATGGACATGGAGAGCAAATCTGTCTCATTGTTTGAGCATGGAAGAAGAGCCACTGAGGCTATAGGAAATACTAGTCACGCCAGCATCCTCAGGACCCAAATCATCTGCAACACCGATGAGGAACATAACTTGCAGATACACCAGGGAAACCCAGTGGAGGCCAGCTTCACGGCTGTGGGACCCGCAGGGTGCTGGGCAGAGCCTGGGGGAGCCCGCCATGCACCGAGCTTCCCTTCCTCTGCTGGAAGCCTGCAGCACTCTCCCACGGTGCCTGTCCTAACTAGCAGAAGACCAGCTGGCCGAGAAGAATTGCTCTGTGTTAACCAGCTCAGCTGATCAAAACTCACCCAAGGACTGTTTTGCACCCATCTGATTCTGCATTGCACAGACAAACACTGGTGACCTGTGATGCATGTAGCAGATTCAATTTGACTGTGGGAGGTAAGTAGGTGGGTAGCAGTTTGGACACAAGGAAAACAGCAATTTCGATTTTATGTTAAAGAACAAACCAGTTTGGTTTAGCCTTAGAGATTTTAGTGCGCATTTCCTAACGGCTCAATGAACTCGTAAGTTATGGGGTTAAGCTGAGTTCATGCTGGCCTCTGAGCACAGTCTACACGTGCTGGAGCCTGGGACCTCACCATGCGAAGTCCTCTCAGAAGCCGGCCACACTCTCCCAGGCTGAAACCAGCCTCTGGCACCAGGCTGCCCCTGCTCACAAAGGACCAGAGATGGTGTGCGAGGGGCTCTGGCCGACCGCCAGCCGCAGCACAAACCTCGGGCGGTTTGCAGAGCGGCTCAGCGGTGATGGGGACCCGCCACCCCCCTGTAAATCCACCCCGGCGACGGCTGCTGGCAGCCCCTGAAAGGAAGAGTCAGTCGGGAAGAGAAAAACATGGTCTGGTTTTTATATTGTCTTAGGCTGGAAGGAAGCCACGGATCACGGCTCGGAGAGCAGGCTGCGATCAGCTGGGAGAAATACAGTTCCCTCGTGGCAGCCGAGCTGTGAAATAGAGCTTCATTTTGGTGCCTGGCAGCACCTGTGAGGTCATACCAGTTAAATAAATATGATGCCAGGCTGATGTGTTGTAAGGAATGGTTTATGACCTTCATCCAATGAAAAAGAGAGCAGGCGGCTACTGAGAGAAGGTGAGTGAACCTATTTGTGTCAATAGCCATAATCAGTCACATTTTGGGGAACGCAAGGACATTGCGTTCTCTCTGCCAGCAAAGCCGTGCTGCCTCTGCCTCAGGGGTTTGGTGTGGGCCTACAAACACGGGAGAAGGGGGTATTTTCCTGCAGGCAGCCCCTGTGTGGGAGCCTCCTGGCCCCTGGCAGCTCCCCGCAGCCGGCCCTGCCGCCCCGCAGCGCTACCAGCTTTCCAACATCCTGTTTTCACCGGGGTTATTTTAATCTCCCTGCTTCCCATCATATTTTTCCTCCTGCCCATGCCAACACAGACTGTAATTCCTGGCAGGCAGGATGGAAATCTCCTCCCCAGGCTGCGCCAGCATTCTGGAGGATGAGCCGGACTCTGCCCTGTTGCCCTGGCTCCCCTCCACTGCCGGCACTGGTACCCGCCGCCAGCCCCGAGCCCCCGCACGGCCAACCCACCGCCCCACATCAAGGCCTTTTGGGTTCACTTGTCCACTAAACCACCCAAGCAACTCTGTGCTTCCCTGTTTTGCTCTGTGATGGCTGAGGAACCAAAAAAACTGCTTCACTGCTGACATAATTATGCTTTTATCAGGGCAAGAGAAATGAGGCAAGGGACTGATTACCTGAGAGCCATGCAGGCATGGAGAGCAGACCCCTTCATGCCCTTCCTAGCTAGCGGTGGATGTTTTGGCAGCTGCAAACGGTGAGCCACTCGGTGGGTGCCCAGCTTGCCATGGCTCCACCAGGGCTTTCAGGGTTTGCTTTACTCTGGGATTGCCTCTGTCCTAGATGATGAATCTGCTCGCCCTGCACAGGTCCCTAAGCCAGCCACAGCGAGGTTTTGTACCTTGTCTAGCTGGAACGATGCTGTACGCTAGGTGATGCAGTTAGCAAGGTCAACAGAAATAGGGCTGTAAGTGCCGGCAGTACCCAAAGGCCATTCCCACCTGCTCTGCACTCCAACAGCCATACAGGCTGGCGCCTTGCTGCTAGGTGTGATGTAAAATACACACATGCAAACAGCTGAGGGTCTCTCTGCATAAAGCAAGTGAAAATAAAATAAAGAATCATGACAATCAGTGAAATATCACGTCCATGGGTCCAAAAGATAATTTAGTATGCAGAAGTAGCTTAATCTTTCAGTGTGCGTCAACATCAAATTTGCTAAGAGGCTCTGTAAAAAATCTGAGGCAGAGATAACACAAAACAAAACCCAAACCCATCTGCTTTCTTGATCACAGGCTTTAAAAATGTCTCTGCTAGCTATCCAGCTATTTCAAGAGCTGTGCTGTTTAAGTCTATATCCAAACAAACATAGAAGTCACAATAAATCTGTCATTTGGTTATTCAGATCTATGGCTTTAAATGATTAAAAATGATAAAATTCAAGACAGACATCAAATGGAAACATGGATTTCTCTACAGCCTCTAGCACTGAAGATTTAAGCTCTAATCTAGTCTGAACAGCATCCCCAAGAACGAGAGTGAGAAAGTCTGGGTTTGGGGCATCCATAGCTGAAGCCTGAGCTGCAAACCAGAAGGCTAAGTAAGGATCGACCACCTTGTAAAGCAGAAACTCTGCCCCTGGCTACATTTGTGCTGCAGAGACACCTTTTTGTGAAGATGATGACACAGAAAAATGATGAGGTTTACATGTACCTTGCACCAGCCACGGTGTGATGAGTGTGGCAAAGGAGCTTCCATGCTGCACAGCACCAGAGCCTTGGGGTATGGCTTGAGGAACATGGCAAAATTCAGACAGAAAGGCAAGGCTGTGTTTTATTAGGCCTCACATCTACTCTGAGAGTGGTCGATAATCTTTAGCCGAGCAGGCAGGAAATCACCCCCACGCCTTGGACTGAACTCAGCCCTGAACGGTTACTAGAATATAATAAGCCGAAACCAGAGGTTACAAGAAATTTGGCAAAAATCAGAAGCGTAGGCAAAGACACAAGTAATGTGGAGCTATACCAAATTAGGGCAAAATATATCAGCCTTCTTCCAACTAGGAAACAAATGTCAACACTGAAAAAAACCCAACAAACCATCAGCCACGCATTCAGTAACGACTCCCTGCCCTGGAAGCACTGATGGGGTGCACTGTCAGTAAGGGCAGCCCAACACAAGCCCCCACTAACGCAGCAGCAGTCCTTCCCCACATCCCATTCCGTACGGCTGCGCTCCATCCCGCGGGACAGCGAGGGACCCGGCCCGTGGTGGTGCAGGATGCACAAGGCAGAGCGGGAGCCCCGCCACGCCGCCTGCGCTCCTGCCGCCGCTCGCTGCCCACCACCCTCATTCTGGCACCAAGGATGCTGAAGCCGGGGAAGGCGAGCGGGTTGCGAAAGGCAACGGTATCACTGGCTCCAAAGACAGACCGGGCGTAAGTTCCCTGTCCCACACCCCACTGCAAACAGCACACATCCGTATCTCATGCCACGCGTAACAGCCAGGCTGCGTGACATAAAGGTTAGAAGTAATTTTGGCCGCAATAGACCAGCACAAAAATTACAAGAGGAATTTTATGATGAGCGTTCGCTACAGAAGGGCTGCTCTGCAGTCAGGATGCGACAGGCTCCGGAGGAAAGGCAGTGATCCTGTGTGACTGCCACCAGCTACTGCCACTGCTGTTTGCACAGCACGGCCGGTACCCAGCTATCACCATAACCACGGGGCCACGAGGGCAGAGCTGCCTCTACACACAGCCTGGTGCACGCAAATCATCTTATCAGCAATGCTAATTCTCCGTCAAACGAAGTCACTGAACTTTTCAGCAGTCAATATTTTAAGGAGTTCTCAAATAGCAGCCAGAGTAAGCAGATAACCATTTTAAATATAGAGACCCTGGAATGGAAGCGTTTCTTCAGGGTGCTGGGTGCCAGCAGTGATCTGGATTATTTGCTTGTTACTAAATACCCTGCAGCATTACTTGCCAGGTTGTTTAGCTCAAGACTGACGCAAACAGCAGCAGAACAACAAACAAGAATTTGCAGGATTTTGTAAGCACTGAAGTAATTCGAGGAATAAGGAACAAACTGGTTCAGGGCTGCTGTTGCTCAGGATTGCATCTTTGCAAGAACGAGGACAGTTTACTGTTTAATTACATGTTAAACCTACCTGAAGGCTTAACAAGAACTTCCAAATCTCAGCAACAGAAAAGCAACATGAATATAAAGAAGGAAGACTTGTGAGAGCAGATTGAGTTTGAGGATGCTTTCCCCCCCCATTGATACCCAGAAATAACCTGCACCACAGCGTGTCAAAATTCCTCAGGACTCCAAGTACAATCCTCTGTGTTTTGTAGCGTATGCACTACAGAGCAGGAGACGGAAGCCCACACATGGAAAAACTCTGTACCTAAGACTATCGCAGGGTATAGAAGGGGACAGGAAAAAATAGCAGAAGTAGCTCCAGAGCAACATTAGTTCCATGTGGAAGAAAAACTCCCCAGGAGGAAGCCTTTCCCCCTGTAAAAAAGGCACTAAAAACCTGTTTGTAAACGAACACCTCCAGGCAATAAGCCAGCCCAAAGCGAGAGAACCGAGCAGGGCTTTAAACGTTACGTACCAGGCGCGCTTCTAAGGACTTCTACAGCACAGAAAAAGCAATAGCAAGATGACAGCAAAACAAAGTAAACCAAGGCACACAAATGCAGCTGTAGCAGTGGACTCACTGCCTGCAAGCACACAAGCTGTCCTGCTGACCAGGGGCAGAGAAGATGCAGCAGGAGGGGCTGCCCAGCTGCCCCAGTTCCCCACTGGTTTGCAGAACCTGATCTCCAGCTCGCAGCCCCAGGAGACCTGCTGTGCTCAAGGCAAAGACTAGCTAAGGTGCGCTACACTCGTGCCGTAATCATTCCACTAACAGCAGCGTGGGCAAAGTCTTATATAAATAGCTGATACATATATAAATATAGCAACTCTTATTTAATTAAAATTAAATACAATTGTGAGAAAGTTAACTGACCACGACTGAAAACTCCTGATCAGAACAAACTGTTGAGCATTGTCGATTTGCAATTATTAGCTCTCATGTGATGACAATAGATGCAAAATTCTCTGTCCTGGTCTGTTCGGTAAGGGTCAACATTGTCTCTTCCAGCTGAAGTTCTTGTTGGATATACTTTAAAATGCTGCCTTTTAACCAAAGAACACACAGAGAAGAAAAGCCATTTTTAAAAGATGGTTAGCATCACTTTTTATTTGCTTTTTTGTTAAATAAGGGTGTTCCATTTTACGCAGCAAGCACTTTAGCATGAAGCAGTGGCCCCTTTATCTGGTTTATAATTTAAGCCTCTTCCATAATATGTTTTTCAAGACAATTCAGTTGCTAGGTCACAGCCAAAGAGCTATACATGTAACTGTCCTATTTATTTTTTTCTTGCAGGGATGGGCACGGCTGATGAGTGTGGGACAGAAACAACTTGTACGTGCTAGGAACACCCAGCGAAAGCCTGCACCTCCCACAGGCTGCTCCCCCACGTTTCCCAAGGGAGAACCCAACCCCCCACTCGGAGCATCTTCCCTTTCTAGGAGTAAATTTCACTTTGCGTGGTCCTTACGAAGCACTTTTACTTTCTTTAATCAGCTCCACATACAGAATTACTTCTACTTAATAAGCCAGACTGCCCAGCTGTATGCCCCACCGATGCACAGACAGCGCCAGCTACGAGAGCGGGGTTTGCAGCAGCGCAGGCGGCAGTGCCTGTACAGCGTTGCTCTCCCCAACACAACTAGAAGTCAAAGGCAGTGAAGCACCACGCTGGATTTGGGCTCAACACTTGATTCTCCCCTTCCTTTTTGAGTGTAAGATGTTCCCTTTCTACTATTACAGGCTTCTTAAGTACTGTTGAGTTTCACTGGGGTTAACCCCCACAAAACTTCATTTGCACAGGAGGTGTTTTTAAGCTGAATTTTGTTTCCAATTTCTAAGCACTTCCCACCTGCTGCTTCCACCCAAGCTCAAAAAAACACTACCACACCAAAACAGTTCCTTTGCCTAGGAAAGGGGGCAACCAGCCAACTCCTCCCCCCTACAGCCCCACAGGTACAAATTGATGTGGCTGTGGGAACACTCCCATACCATGCCCAAGGACATACACTGTGTCCCATCCCTCCAAGTGACCATTTTCTGCCACGCTGAAAACATTTCCTTGATTTAGGCAAGTTGCTGCTGTGCTACCTGCCAGAGGAGCAGGGGGGAGGGATGGAAAAATCGGAGGAAATAAGACACTGTCATGGAAAAAGTTGTAGGAGCTTGCCAAAAGATGTAGCTTTATCATACGGCTAATTAGCTCCCTCAGGAATGGTTCTGCTAGGAGGAACTGGAAGAGAAATACGTGTTGTCCTTAGGGCTTGCTGCAAGAGACCTGACCTGTGCATTTTGAAACAACCCACAGGATTACCTGGTTCTGCTCCCGAGACCTCCTTGTGCAAGCGCTCCAGCCGAGCTCCTGCACGATTTTTCGCTCCACGCTGTCCGCGACACCAAGGTGCTCACACGCGCTCACAGCAGCCTTCCCACGCTGACGCTACTTTGTCTAAAAAGTTGATAGAACAGCCGTGCTCACTTATACTCTGGAAGTCAATTGTATTTTCAACAAGAACGGTTACTGACAGCAGCACGTGCGCTTTCACAGCCGTACAGCTACACAGGCTTTTCTTCAGTGCAGCCACAGGCCCCGGGGACAGAAGTGTGCTGCGGGGGTCTCCATCAGGGCACCGCACCCGCAGCCGCCAGGGCAGGCTGCAAGGCCGTGTCTCCTGCTCCCTGGGGAACCTCGTGCTAGGGACTGCAGGCGAGCAGGGCTGCCCTTACAGCAAGCTGCGTTACCTGTAGGTCTCTTCACTTTGTGTCCAAAACAGCATGGCCAGCGGGGCCGGGGCAGTGACCGTCCCCCTGCGCTGGGCACTGGTGCGGCCACCCCTCGAATCCTGGGGTCAGCACTGGGCCCTCACTGCAGGGGGGACATTGAGGGGCTGCAGCGTGTCCAGAGCCAGGCAGGGGCTGGGGCACGAGTCCCATGGGGAGCGGCTGGAGGGGTGGGGGGGTTCAGCCTGGAGAGGAGGGGGCTCAGGGGGGACCTCATCGCTCCCTACACCTACCTGAAACAGGGTTGCAGGCGGTGTGTGTGTTGGTCTCTTCTCCCAGATAAGAAGTGACAGGACAAGCTGCACCAGAGGAGGTTTAGATTGGGTATCAGGAAAAATGCCTTCACAGAACGGGTGGTCAGGCACGGCCACAGGCTGCCCAGGGACAGGGTAGAATCACCATCCCTGGGGGTGTTCAGAAAACACCCAGATGTGGTGCTCAGGGACAGGGTTTAGAAGTCGGCTCAGCTGTCCCGTGCTGACAGTCGGATGTACCATCTCAAAGGTCTTTTCCAACCTAAATGATTCTATGATTGTACAAAGCACCAAAAAACAACAGTAATTTTTGCTGGCCATGTTTTTATTTGTTTTTCATTTTAAACAGGGGAGCCAATGATACATCCAGTATTTCAAAAAATCAGAAGGTAAAACAAATTTTCAGAAGACTGAGATGCTACATGCTATATTTAACCTAATTTTATTCATGCTTGCTTTTGAGGGGAGTTGAGAGTGGGACAGGAATCATTCAGTAAAAACATACAGTAAAAACAAAATTTCTCACCATATAGAACTTTAACCTACAGTAATGTTGTACCTTAATTATTTCCATGCACACAACTAACATTACAAAATTTTTTAAAAATAAACACAATTAAGACTTCTAGGAGCATTTGATAATAAAGCAATTCCTAATTTCTTTTGTAGAGATCAAGCACCTCCAATTACAAATTCCTATACACAGTGAGTGCTTACTTGAAATGAAAACTAAAAAATAAAAATTAAAAAAATGTATTGGATAGCCTCAGAATAAGCCGATGTTAATATATATCCAGCTACGTAGGCAATAAAACCATAGTGCTAAACGAAAACTTTTATCTGAAAAGTAACTCAAAAATTGACTTTCTATAATTACAGAAATATACTTATTTGCTAAAATAAATAAAAGTGCTGCATATTAACACTTCACTATAAAGAATGCATACCAGAACATTTATAAATATTGAATGATTTTCAGTAAGAATAGCTACTACAATAATGCTGGCTAAATAGAAGTGCATAATGAGAAGCACTATGGGTGGTTAATGTTTTGCCACATACTGCTGTTACCTTGAGGTAGATAACACATGCGTACCAAATTCTGCATTCATTTCAGTTGCTGCTGGTATCATGTGTCTAAGAAATGTGTACAGTATGAAAAAACTCTAAAATACGCATGAATGAAAAAATGTTTTGGGAAAAATAGATATTTTCATGCAATTATGTACAGTCTCACTGTGTAAATTTCAAGGCAAGGTTCTTTTTCTGCAAAACATGGACACTGTTTTACTGAGAGAATGGTTTTTGTTTTTTTTTTTTTTTTTTACTTGGTTTAGTGCATTTTTTGTTACCTCCTGCATTTTGCATTATTTTGCTCTATTCATTAATTTTGTGTGCAAACGACATGCCAGTTTAAAAACAAAACTAACTCATGTAGAGAAAGTAATTCTGGATTGTAAAAACAATGGTAAACAGAAAACTAATGAAATCCATACCAAAATTACACCGTCTGATTCAAGTAAAAAAATTACTTACACTAGTAATAAAAAAAGACAAACACATCTCATGAATATAAAAGAAATGTCTGCTGAGTGTTTTAATTTAGATGTTTCAGAATGCTGCTGTACGTTTTGTGGGGAATCTGGGGAGATGATTTCATAGCAGAAGGTGTTAACGTGGCCTGTATTGATTTCAGTGGCGAACCAACGGGGCTGTGAAACTGAGGAATACCTATAGCCTCAAGCTGCTTGTTGAAGAGGAGTTCTCCACTGTTACTGAGAAAGCTCTCTTCTCTTTCCTTCTCCCCAAGCTTCCCCTCTTCTACTGGCTCAGGTTCTAGCATTTCAGCATCTTCTTTCTTACTAAAAAATTTGTCCAAATAACTGGTGTAAGTATTTTCTTTTTCAACCTGTTCATCTTTCCTGACTTCACAACAGAACTGGTCTATGAGGAAGCACTCCTCCCCGCTACTTACAAACTGACTGTCCCAAGAAGTTTGGTACAGAGCTTCTAACTGTGCCAAATTAGCCATTCCTTTTTCCTGCTTCTCTCTGCTTACTGACTTTGATATTAATCCTTTCAACTCTATCTGAGACACTGAGCTATTCAAGTCATTTAATTTATCAACATCAGTAGACTCGTGTTGTAAACTAAGCTGAATGGTTTCTGCTATGAACGAATCAAAGTCAAATCCTTGATTCTTCTCCCTTTCTTTTTCAACGAGTTGCTGTGATGCTTCCTCAAGTGCTATCTGAGCTTTCACCAACCCATTCTTTTCACATTTAGACTTGCCTTTCTTATCAGACTTTTCTTTGCTCTGTTCCTTCCAGTTCGAAAGATCTATAATAAGCTTGGGCTCATAGTAATGGTTAACTTCACTGTCTCGCCAAACTAAGTTATCTAGGTACGAAGATGACCTCATTTTGTAATTACAAGTGTGACTACATTCCAGATCACAGTACTTGTTTTCATGGTGATCTGAATACTGCCAGCAAGGCTCAGTAGAGAAGTGGGTGTCAAAGGCAGGATCCTCCAGATACTTTTCACGATCTCCATCCAAATATTTGCGAGGATCTACTTGCACTTCTTCCTCATCAGTAACATCAGAAAGAGCCCTTGGATCACGCTGAACTTCATCAGCTTCATAGTTATTATGAATAGGCCAGTCATGGTCTGAAAACTGACTTTCATGGTATCTGTAAAACAATTTCCTAAGCGTTAGCAGCTAAAAACCAGTCTTCTAGCTCCCGAGACAGAGACAGTTAAGTTTTGAAATTCCCTTACGGAAGAATGACAATTCAACATAGATAATGATTTTCCTCAATCCAACTGGGTACCCCTGCCAGGTTTTTAATTTAATCTGGCATAAAGCAATCCTCACATGCACATCTGAAAGATTTAAGTCCAGAATTACGTACAACAGCTCACTCCATTTACAGAACTCTTTTAAAGTGTGTTTAACTGATCTTAAACGATGACTGTAAATCTCTTTGGTATTACATGCACTAAGGATTGAACAAGACAATCACACTTAAAACTATTTATTTTTTAGAGAAATATTTTTTGGGGAAAAGAGTAACAGAAAGATTAACTTTAGATTCTAGAGCCTTGAGTGCTTCAGCATATCCAAGTCAGTCTAATCATTTATAAACTCAATGACAATGCACTGCCTGCAAGGGAAAAGTTTATTCTCAGGCCAACTTAATAAGAAGAAACAAACAAAACCCAAAATTATGCCCACGAAGCAACGTTACTTCAAGCACACCACCACTCAGTTATGTTACATGCCACAGTAAGTGATAAATTTACCTTTCCCAATTATAAATATGGCTGTGACTCTCATCCATCAGCAGAATATCATCAACCTCATCTTCAATGTGAAAAGGATGACTTGAAATAGGCTCATCCGTTGGAAAGGAATAAATGCTCATATAAGGATGGGACAAAGCTTCTTCTGCTGTCAATCGATCCATGGGACTAAATGTCAAAATTTGCTCCAAAAAGTCCAGTGCTGTGGAGAAAAATTTATCATTAAATAGGAGAAAAACGACATTTTAAACATCTAGAATTTAAGATTAAGGTGCAATGCTTTGCTCTAGAGGTGTGGATTTGTTTAAGAGTAACCACCTGTGAAGTATCAGCTACTAACTGCCAAATATGCATCCTGTAGCCACAGGAAAGCTAGAAGAGTAGAGGTCAAATCTAAGATCAATAATAATTTAAATTAAAGTGGGAGGAAAAAAAATACTAAGAGACAGAAGGCTTTAAGCTGAATCAGTATCCAGCAACAGCTATCAGGAAACATTGCTGTCAGTTTGATTGGGAGACTTTTAAAAGCATTTGAAAGACAGTTGTTTCATACTGACTCCATTCTAATATCCCCTTGTATTTAGAAGGGCCATGTCTCAAAATAGAGTAATAGTGCAAACAGGTCCTGCAGAGATTCAGAATTCTACTCCAAAGATGACTGAGTAGCTATTGTGTAAGCAAAATCTTTTTTATTACAGCAGAAGACAGTCTTTCAGAGAACACGCAGGTTCTTCCAGCTGAAACTTGCTTTTAACAATCACACACATGTACTGTGAAGTTGCTCACTATTTAATGACTTTGAAATACAGACTATTTTTCTGAATGACTTACCTTCAGGACTGATGCCTGGAAGCAGCTGAGTTAAAGGTTTGTGTGGCTCAGTCATATCGTTTCGAATGTAAACTGGAATTACATTGAGAAGCTCCTGACGGTCCTCCTCATGTACAACAGGAATTGATTCTAGGATCAACTGCATCTGTTCAAGTTCATGCGCACCTAAGCACCAAGAGAAAATACAAGCTGCCATTTCCACTTCAAACACTTGTGATCCCTGTACATGAAAGGCATGTCCAAATTTTGTGCTCCGAGCAGCTATTTTCGGTAGAACACTATTATCTCCTACGCTGAAGTTCTAAATTTGAATGATAGTAAGTCTGAAGAGCTCTCAAAAATGCTGTAGCGTATGAAGAATTACAGAGCTGCTACACACAGATAAAGCAACCTAATCTTAAGCTCTGGCAAGGATGTTTTTACCACGGATGAGGTAGTCTACAGCATCACCCTGTCTTTTTGTTATATACTATACACTGCAATCCTCCCCTTTCAACTGATCCACCTATATTTGGCCTCACTTTGAATTATATGTCCCTTTATTAATAAAAACAGTAGTGGCTCAGCTCAGCAAGAGATCTTACAGGCCACAACCATTTGTATTAATATTCTACTTTGAAACCCGGTATTACTGTCAGGTGCAAGACAACAACAACAACAAAATCACCTGTCAGTTAAGCAGTGCAACCTTGGTTTTAAAAAAAAGCAAACACACAAAAAGACCTGTATTACAATTGAAAATATAGTATACTTTTAGTACTATCTGAAGTCTCCCGGGTAAGAACTGTAAGGGTCTATACAGCAGGTCAATTTTGATTAATCAACAACATCTTATTCAGTGTAACTGGAGTACCCAGAAATACAGCTTGTCTACCTCGATTTATTGTTCAGCTCCAAGAAGCATGTAGCATCCTAGAGATTCAACTAGCAGATGAAACTACATAGGATTATTTGCATGCCAGCATTTCCCTCCTTCACCAAGCGGCTCTGGGTGATCATCAGCAATACTGACGCATGTGACATTAAATAAAAAAATAAATGGGGACAGAAAGAGACTGTACCATCTCCAAATCTATGCACTATCACTTCAGTTTGCATGGCAATGCACTGGACATCCTACCATGCATCTGCCAGATGACCTAAAGAAAAGCTGACCAAGACCTACATTCCCCAAATGAATCAGCACCGCCTCCTGTTAACTTACCTGCAAGACTGAAAAAGCTCTTTTGTTCTCCTACTTCAGACTACTACAAATTACTTGATACAATTATCAGATGTTACACTGCCTGCAAATTGCTGGAAAACAGATTCTACCCTATCATTATTTCCACCATAAAAATTAATCAGCTTGCTTTCCACTAGAAGTGAAATGAGCATTTGAAATACTCATTTAGAAGAAAGAATTAGAGAGGTTACTTGGAACAGCTATTGAGTTCCTCTGCCTCCTTCCCTCCCTCATGCCAGGTATTCTGCAATTTTTATCTGCATTCTTCCTTCCCTTTCCCACCAGCTTTCCAGACACCAGGATTCCTAAGGGATGGTTCAGAAATAGACAGGAAGTTGCAAATTAACCGAATCAAGCCCTCCAAAGAACTTGGTAAAATAATTTTATTCAGAGTCTCAGGACAGGCTAACTACCCTATCTCCAACCATTTTCCCTTTCCAAATGCATGAAGAAGTCCACTCTTCTTTATCAGAAAACTACAGCAGTGCTAAATTTTCAGAGGGACACACCTAGAAAAATATTTTTAGATGTGGATATCCACAGAATGCCATTAGGACACATAAACGAGCCTACAAACTTTGGATTTTGGTTACTAAGAACGAGTTTAAAAAGCAAAATTCTAGCTTACTACACAGCTACCAGACAAATAAAAACTTTTGGCTTTTTTTGAGTAGCATTGGTATTTGCCAGAACACTAGCAGTTGTAATCAATATATGCTGAAATCCACATACTTTCTCCCACTACTCCACTATTTTCCAGTGGAAGCGCTTGATGCAATGGAAACCTAATAAATCTCTTACCAGCTGAGAATTTAATACACTAGGGACACTATTCCAGTAGTTAGTAACTCAATGAGTTAGCAACTCACTGCAAGTTAAGAAAAACCTTTTTGCATACTAATCGCCGATTTCTATAAAATAATGATTTCAAGGTGACAGTAGTCCATTATAGCACTTAATGGGAAAAAGCTCTCAATTTCATTACCTTGATGTACAAACCAAAGAATTACTGCAGAGGTGTGCTTCTAGTCCACATGTATCTAAAGGAATGGGAGCTTCAAAATGCAAGTTCAGTTCTTACGAGATTTTATCTGTATTATGCCAGTAATTTAGACCAACAGGAGCAAATCCAAGAGTGAACCTGAATGAGACAGCTGCTGCTGAGGCCCCAGGGTGCACACAAAATAAGCATTTACTCTAGACTAGCTCATCTGCTCCCGTGGACTGAATGCCTATCAGCAGGTGGAGCACACTGGGTGATCTCCTACAGAGCAAATGACAGTTTCATTTTATCTAAAGAGACTCTAGTTCATGCACTGAGCTAGATCAGGATGGCCATCAAGTGATTTGCTTCAAAAATTTGTTCCTGATCCTAACCAAAGCACTGATGTAGATGCACCCAATGTGAGCAGAGCATTGTTTCCTAAATTACAAGATTCGGCGGTTACACATTTCCTTGGTATGCCACACTAAACCGTAGTCCTCCCTACTCTACTGAAACAAAGGTCAGGTCAAAACAGCCCACAGATGACAAAAAAATAGGAATGGGGAAAAAAGGGCCGCTCTTTCATAATTTAAAATATAAAGAAGTAAGAAGTGATTAGGGTGACTACATAAAAAAAAAAAGTCTTTACTAGTAAGATACTCAGGGCATCCATAAGCCTCAAATACCCCCTGGATACACCCATTCACTAAAACATACGCATTTAGAATACTTCTAGGCATCCAGTAAGTTTAGTTTAATCTAACTACAAACAGATTTACCACATACGAGTAGTAAACTAAACTGTGATATTTACCTAAATATGCACCAGTATGAGTAACAGAAGTGGAAATGTCTTCTGCTTTACAAATACACCAATTTATAGTTTATGTAATTGTGTAATAATATAGCATATCCTGATAGTCAATGACTATTGATATTAGCCATGAGAATCAGCTTTTCTTGATGAAGATAACTAAGCAGTACTGCTCCTTTTAGAAACTGACACACAGATTTTTATTCTACCCACCTGCAAAGAGGGTCTTCCCAGTCAGCATTTCAGCAAAGATGCAACCTGCAGCCCACATGTCGATGGCTTTAGTGTAGTTGTTAGGAGAAAGCAAAAGACGGGGTGACCTGTACCATTTAGTAACCAATCCTTCAGAAAGATGGCCCTAATGAAATTAATTAAAAAAAGCTTAGATTTTTAAAGAGGTAAATTATTTGTTTCCTATTTTTTAATGTACTACAAGATTTTTTGGTCTCAGGGTCCTAGGGATAGTACCATGTGCCCCCTACTACACCCTTCTACCTTTTAAAATGGAACTGCAATATCTTTATGAGTGAATAGCAACAATATAGAAGTATAATGCTATTTATTAGTCAAATGAGGTACTGCAGCAAAACTTCCTTATTCCCAGATGTGAAATAAATGCAGAGATGATAATGAACTCTTTTGTGAAACATCATCTAAACCAGGAAGACCATATCTTTAAATTAACCCCCGAAAGCAGCCACACTTGCACACTATGAATGTATCACTTACAAACTTATCTAAGGCTTCTACAGTTAAGCCTCTAAACATTGCTCTTAATCTCAGGTTCTGTATTCACTGTTAAAAGTCTGCTTTTTGGAACACATCTAGTTAAAAAAAAAATAAATTATTTTATGCTTGCAGTAGTTCTATCCGAGACAAAACATGCCATCCAGAGACCTGTTTTACTCTATTTGCAAGCATTCCAGTTTCCTAACGTGATATCCCACCTGCTAACGAGGCCCTCCACAGACTATCTATCTCTGCAAAAGTGAGAAAGATGCTATTTTAAGAAAGCAATGTTGTCAGTGTATCGCTTAAATATTCCCCCTCTTCACATACCTTGTGGGAATAATGAGGATCCATGATTCGTGCAAGACCAAAGTCACCAATCTTCAGCACCAAGTCTTCAGTATTAATGAAAAGATTAGCTGGTTTGAGATCTCTATGCAGAACATTTGCAGAGTGAATATACTTGAGCCCACGTAGCAGCTGGTACATGAAAAGTCTGGCATGATCTTCCAGTAAAGGGCCTTGCTCTAGCAGATTAGCCAGATCTGTCTCCATGTATTCCTGGACAATGTAAACACAGTTCAATTCTGTAAGGGAGCCCACATCATCTGTTAACTGGCTTCCACTAGGACCAAGAATTTCAAATACTTTGACAATGTTATCGTGGTCAAGTCTTCTAATAATTTTGATCTCACGTAGAGCATGTTTAACACTCTGGGGATCTGTAAGGACAATTTTCTTGACAGCCACTCTCTTGTCACAGTCATTATCGACAGCAGAAAAAACTAAGCCATTTCCACCACAGCCCAGTGGTTTTAAGTCCATATACCGAGAGCCCAGATCAAAACCATGAATGTTCATGAGACTTTCAAATTTTTCTGCCATTTTAAAATTCTTTACGTTTCTTTTTCCTCAAACTACTAAGCTTCTGTAAACACGCGGAGACACTTCCACTGGTATCTGAAGAAAAGGTCTTACAGAAAGGGAGAAGAAACACTTGGCTTTGACTGCAAGATGGTTTCTTGACACTCTCATTTCATTATGAGCCAGCCAGGCCTGTTGTGTCCCCTTGAATTTAGAGCCTGTAAGCTCTAGAACTCAAACTGAGCATAAGATAGAAAGATTGCAGCATTCATAGTTCAAGAAAGGTGCAGCATTTCTGCAGACATTGAAGAAAATACTCACAAGAAACTCAAACGGAATGAAATGACATACTATGCACTCAGCTCTACTGTGCTAAACTGGTTAACATTTAACAAAAATGTGAATAAATATGCACATAATAGGCTTCTATTAACATCCTCCTCCTCACAGTGCAGATACATTCAGTGTTGGACTGGTCCTGAGCAGCGTCATTCTATGGTGCTGGTAAGCACTATTTTTTTTTTCTTCTTCTTCCTCCTTTTTCTGTCCTTTGTTTACAGTCTAGTTAAACAGGAAACTGGCAGCTCTTGATTTACAAAAGATGCCTTCTGTTAATGATCAGGTGGCTCCAGCTCACCACAATCACAATCAAAGCTACCATCCATTTTACTCCGTGACAACCTGAAAAGGAGAGAAAAATACATCAGTATTCTAGCACATACAGAAGTCTTCCTCCTCTCCCCACTCCTTAAGTTGTCCTAGATATACAACTTATTTAACGTCCAGTTACAAAATAAGAAGCTATCACAGAAGCTGAACTAATTAGAAATGACACATACCTTTCATACTTGTGGAAGAAAACTGACAACAACCGCCTACCACCATTTCTAAGCCTATCCTGTGAAAGGCTTAGATACAACCTATTGAGACTATGAGGCACACAATAAAAAAATCCTGCTGGATCTTAATAAAGAAGGGAATATCACAGAAAACTTGGTAATTGTCCAATATAGCTGTTAAGAGACAGGTCAGAAACAATTCAGTCACTAAATTTTGGAATAATTCTCTCCACTAAACTTTTACTCAAAGACAAAATCAGGGTTTTAACTATTTCAACATAGTAAGAGATAACTGGGTTCTGTTCTCATGAAAAGGGTAAGGTTTGTGAACTCTCAGTATTTATTGAGTTGCCAGAATATATAGCGCACATCCGATGCCACTTACAAAGCTTGAAACCTTATGATTTTGGATAAAGTTTATGAACACCTGAAATCATAAATGTGCCTCTACAGAATTATTGTTACAGGAATCACAGGGATAATTCCCACATATTAGACAAATACTATTACTTTATCAATTACTTCTACACTTACCCAACCTCAATTACAGAGAAAAACTTAACAGCAAGTACCTTTTACACAGTAACTGATATATTCTATAACCTTTTCCCCTAACATATGGGGACTTTCAGACATAATTTATTTTTCAATAGTCTAATGAATGCAACTTCTATTTATGAAAACAAAGGTGGTGATTTTCTCAGTAAGGTTTCCCGTCTGCAACAGCAGAACGCAGTCATAAAGACCACATGTTGCATTTTTGCACAACATCCTCTTTTCTTTTAAATGATCAAAGATGCCACAAAGGAAAGACTCAAAGGTGTACCTTCTTGCAGTGTGGTAAGGTTTGGGCAATTCCATTACAAGTCACTTGTATATTCTTCCCCAACAACTATAGTGCATGTCAAACCACTAAATGTCTGCTGTTCGATCTTAGATTTGCACATTTCGGCTCTTCGCCCAGCTCTCTAAATAAATGTAAAGTTCTCCAAACTACCCCAACACCTTAGATTAATTCTATGAGCGCTTCTCCTTAAAACTGTGCTCACACTTCAATGGGACACCCGGGACCAAGCTAAACAAGTCTCCCCACTCCTAACAGGGCAGCAAGAGCAGCTGACAAATCATTAACATATTCTAAAGAATGGCCTCAATTCACTAAAGTAATCAGAATTGCATGCAGAAATAAATAAAAAAAATAATGAAGGCAGGCATACTGGCAAACAGAAACAAGGCTGTTTCACCACATTTAAATGCTACCATTCGTTAGGCTCAAGCCTGATGGCCACCAAGACACACAGCCCCAACGTCCTGGCTCACTCCCTTCTGCCACAGCGCCTGCCTCCAGGTGTGTGTACAGCCACACGACAAACACAGGAAAGAAGGAAACACATTCCACCCCCTGCTGGGTTGTTTTTTGTTGGTTTTTTTTTTTTTAAAAAGATCACCAAATGTAGGATTTCTAAACTGAAAAGCATCGAGCTGCCCTCTACTGATGTGGTAGAGTACCCTGGCAGAAGGGTGATCTTCAGAGCCTTCTTTAGTTGGCATGCGTAACTACTGCCTTGAGATTCCTTTCTCCGCACACTGCCAAGAGTCCTAATTTTAGACCTTGTTTTACAATTATATTATTGTAATGTTATTATATATATATAATGTTATTATAATCTCAGTACAAACATAATGAGGTAACACTGTTACTTTAAATTTCATGTTAACTCAAGATCCAAAGCCTCTGTTCAAACACCCTGCAATAAGCTGTATTATAGATCCTTGGGACCATCTAAAGCCAGTTGTATTCTTCCCCATAATTAGGCTTATTGTTTTGCACTGCTGATGTCTTCAATATGTAGCCATACCAATCAGTTTTCACCAGCTGGGTGACACATCTGGAACCTCTCTTTTAGCTAGTTCAATTAAACAGCACAGGAACAGATTCAAAAAGATGCCCATCAGTAGCAAGGAGTAGGATCTGCTGATCTCTTCACTGTAACTCCAACCTTACTCCTTACTGCCATGACTAAATGAAGCTGTCAGCAGAACTACAACATGAAAGCAGTAAAGAGACTGGGAGTTATGGCCCTCTTGCCTACTGAGTCTCGATTTTCATTCTGCGTCTCTGAAACGATGCATTTTTAATCATCAGCTTATACTACATCCTTCCACTAGGTGACTACTAATAACAATGTTTTCAGAAGGTATACAACGATTTTCAGAATCAGAGTGATTTAGCTAAGAAAACAAACGCCGACAACATAAGCAACCCATTGCAGCCTTCAATTTGACCTGATCCTGCTACAAACTTCCTATCTAACTAGGAGCAAATGACTTAACCCCAAAGCCCCAAAAAGCAGGGCTCAGCTACCACCCAACACAGGATCTAGTCCTAGGAAGCTGACCAGGAGGCAGCCCATCTACCAAACAGATACAGTACCTCACCTAGCAAAAATGCCCCGCTACTAAACCAGATTAATTTAAAGATTCAGTAATTGAGTCATCTTTTGTTTACTGCCACTGAAAATTCTAATTTGGCAGCTGACAATGCTGTAGTAGGTTCATATATCCTTGTCTAAACAAACAAAAAATCCTCAGGCTTCTAAACTAACCCCATGCACTAACTACACTTACCTCCTCTTTCACATTAAAGAGCTACCTTCACTGTGCCAGTTTGCTCTCTCACCTAGCACAGCCCTTCGCTCGCATGCTACAGCCCCTTCTACAGCCCCTTCGGTGCCGTTGCCTGTCAGCCGGCCCCTCAGCCAGGACTGCAGCTCCCAGAGCATCGCTTGCGCCAGGGAAGCAGCTGAACTCTCACTTCCCCATCCACGAGTTAATAGCAAACAGACATTTAAGACAATTAGTCCCATGGACCAGAAGCAAATAGGAGGGACAGAATATAAAAAGTTAACCCCAAACTTGCCTTCACTCTAAGGTAATTACTTCAGGGGTAATCAGCTAGAAGAAACTGAGGCTTTTCTCAAGCCAAAAATAAGCTCAGAGTAACAAATTTTCTTCTTTGCATTTTATAGTAATTTTTAACTTTGGAAAATGACGAGGTGGTTTTTTTAAAACATTAATACTTATGAAGAGTGACCTCAACAGCCATTAAGTTTACTTATTTTCAGTTTCAATGAAAGTTGTAACTGTCAGCCCAACTGTCTTGAAAATATAAACTAAATAAACAAAACTGACAAATTGCTCTTCAGTTGTGTAACATGCTCTAATCACTTGAAACACATGATGGACTATAGTATAAAAAAAAAGGAGGGAGGGGTTATCACCCCAATTTGTGCCACATAGGCTATTCACGCAGGCACTGATGTTTTCATTTAGGCTGTCACCTTGCCAAGGCTACCTCTTTTTTTTTTTTAAGCAGTACTTTTATTCTTTCCTCCCACAACATTTAAAGAAGGAAACACAAAGAGACTAGTTTCTTAAGTGGTTTAAAACTACGCTTTTAAAACAGATCAGTTCTCAGGAGAGGGCAACATAAGTGACCCACAGAAGGGCTGTCATCTTTGACATGATTCCCTGTGCTGGCAGACATCATCACACCCGACCAGCTTCACGCATTATGCAAGCTGCCCCTTCAATTCGTGCTCAACTTCTGCACGTGGATTTATCACAGTTTTCAGGAAACAGGATGTACATTGAAAAACGTCAAGTATGAGACGTTTACTTTTTCAGAAATACAAATAAGACTGAAAGATACCAGTTAATTTGATTACACAGACCACATAATGATCAAATCATTAGTCACAAGAGAAAGACCAAGAATGACTAATGACATATTATACAACTTGCTAAGTACTATCCCTTTGACTATAAAAATACGGGGCACAGAAGTAATTTTTTTTTTAGATCAGCCACGTTGCAGTCAGTAGGCAGAGTGAGTCATCACCCAACTCTTGAAACTGCCGCTTTTCTAAAGCCTCCTACTTGCCCCCCACGCTGTTTAGGGAACTCTGTACTGGCAGTCAGCAATGTTACTATTAGTTTATAAGCCTTACCGAAGCATCTGTAAAAGCACACAAAAATCCACCGGTTTTCTGTATCATAAATCTAAACGGTTCGGTCCTCCCTGCGGGTAATTCACGGAAGGCTGACAGCCGAAGAAGCCCGCCACCAGCCGAGCACAGCCTCCCGCACCCGGGCGGCGCGGTGCCTGCCCGCCGCTCCACAGGCGGCCAAACCGGGCAGAGGGCAGCGGGCCCGCGGCCGCACACGCCAGGCCAGGGCCCCAGCCAGCGGCCCAAACACCCAGTTCCCATTTTAGCTTTACAGCACACGTTTTCTGAGCCCGATTACCAAACCAAAGCCTACCTCTATCCTTAAGCCACCGCTTTCTGGAACTGGCAACCGGGTTTATAAACACACCGCGCTATCGTGACGTTACTTTTACACACACACGTATATGAAAAGCTTGTTGGCACCAGCGCTGTTATCAACGTTCGCACCGGCCGTATGACCGTTTCCTTCGCCAACAAGCCGGCCAAGCCAGCCGCCGGCGGGCCGCTCCGGCCGGGCACTGCGGTAGCCGGCCGGCATCGGGAGGGAAGCTGCCTCTCCCAAGGCACCTGCTCCGCCGAAGGCCGCCGCTCCGGCCGCCTCTCCTCCAGCTGTTTTCATAGTGCCTGGAGCTACTCAAGAAAAGCGCTAAGTCCCTTTTCCCACAGGAGATGCCCGGGACTCAGGGGAGCCAGCGGTACCTGTCCCCACGGCTCCCGGCTGGGAGGCGGCGCCGGGCCCCCAGCGCCGCAGCCGAACTTCCGCAGCCTGAGGAGAGGCCGGGCCGCCGCCCGCAGCCGGCCGGGCAAAGGGCATCCTTCCTCCCGCCGGGGCGGGCCACCTCGTCCCGCCGGCGCCGCTCCTCCCTCACACCCCCTGCAGACACCGGCGACCGCCCGGGCAGAGGGGGCTCACCCGCGCCGTGCCCCCGGCCGCGGGGCCGCCCCCCGGCCCGGCGCCCCCGCGGGCCGCCGCAGCGCGGAGCACTCTACCTTCAAACGCCCTTCAGGGCGCGGACACCGCCCCCGGCCCCGGGGGCCCCACTCCGGCGGGAGAGGCGACCCCCAAGGGCCCGGCGCGGCGCCGCTCGGGCCGCAGCCGCCGGCCTCCAGGAGCGCCCCCCTGGCGGCGCCACGCGCCCGCCCCGCCCGCCCCGTCGGCGCCCGCTCGGCCCCCTCACCCCGGGGCCGCTGCCGCCGCAGTGCGGAGGGACCGGGCCAGCTCCCGGCGGAGCAGAGCGGGGCGCCGCGGAGCGCAGCGGGCCGGGCCGGGGGGCGCCGCCACCGTCCGGCGAGAGGGAACAAAGCGCCTTTGTGCGCCGGGGCCGGGCCCGCGCGTGCGGCGGCCGCAGACCCCCCCTCTCTCCCCACCCCTCACCGCCGCCTCGCCGGCCGCGCCGCTGCACTCACGGGCCTTCCCAGGCTCATCGGGGGCTGCGCTGCTCACACGGCCGGGCCCCGCTGCCCCGCCACCGCCTCCAGCCCGGCGCCCGACCGCCTCGCTGCAGTTGCCGCTGCCGCAGCCGCCGCCATGTAACCCGGCGCGGAGGGCAGGGAGGGGCGGTGCCAGCGGCGGCTCCGCCTCCGCCTCCGAGAGGCGGGGCGGGGCGGCGCGGGCCGGGGGGCGGCCGCGGCGGGCGGGCTGACGGGTAGCGCCGGCCGGGCGGGCCGGTGGCCGCTCACCGCGCGGAACGTTGCCGATGGCTGCGACGCCCTCCCGAGCCGAGGGAGCGGCTGAACTTCTCCCCAGCGGGCTGGGCCCGGGGCCGAGGCGGGACACCCCCTCGCCGAGCGCTCGCTTCGCAGCCTAGCCTCCCTCCGCGGAACGCGGCTGTCGGCAGCCCGTGTGCCCGGGGAGCTTCGCGGAGCCTTAGAGCTCACTTGAGTCAAACCCGTCGAAGGAGCGGGCCTAGCGGAGCGAGGCGCGGCCGCTGCGCACTGCCGCCGAGCTCGGCTCGAACTGGAGGCCTGCGGGCACAGACGGTGGGCCTCCAGCGCTGATTAACCCGCAAGGCTTCGATTACAATTTTTGCTTCCTGCTCCCGAGTGATCGCCGCCGCCTGACGGCTGCCCTCGGGCCATGCTGCCTTTGAGAGCTGCCTGTGACCCGGGCCCTGGCAGTGCCTGACTCGCCAGGGCCCGGGGCTTGGCTTCCTACCCTTTCCCTCGGCCGCAACGGAGCCGAAAGGAGCCCCGCAGGCGGCAAGGGGACCGGGAGGCTGGTGCTGTGCAGCGGGGGGGTGCGGGGAGGAGGGCCGCCCCGGGTCTCCCTTCGAGGGCTGCAGGAGGAAGGGGAGAAGGGAGACAGCGAGGCCCGGGGGGGTCATGAGGCTCGGGGGGGGAGGGGGCGGTGAGGCCCAGGGGGGCAGCAAGGCCCAGGAAGGGCGGCGAGGCCCCCCCACCGTGGGAGCGCTGCTCCTGTGGGTGCTGGTGCCTGGGGTGGGAGCAGTGGTGGTATGGCTCTGTGGGCCCGGGTCAGCCATCCCAGCTCCAAAACATCCCTCACAGCATAGAAACAACAGCATGGCTAGAAGGCAGCTGGGGGGAGTGGGGGAGGCAGGCTTTCCTTCTCCAAAGGGGACATTCTGGCTCAGGTGTTCTGTGGTCTTAGTGTCATGGGGGGACATGGACGATCCCCCCACAAGCATCTACAAAGTGCTTGCCATTGCTGTCACCCCTATGGGTGCCAGAAATGGTTTCGCTCTCGCTATTGCATCTCCCTAAACAGACATAGGCAGAGATACTAAGTCTACTTTTCCCTGAAAATCACAACTAATACAAGACAATAAAGCAAAATAATTAAAACATTATTTTTTTTCCCCATGAGATTTTTAAAAGCAGCTGTAGTTGGGAGAGAGAGGCATGGAAACACTAGGCCTGTAGGTATCAGGAGCCTTACGCTTCCACCAACACTGTTTTGGAGCAACTCTCAAGACAGGGTGCGGTTTGCCTAGGTCCGTTGCATGCCTTCTCCGTGCAGGATGACTCAGAAGAAGATAAAACATTTGATGCTTATTTTTACTGCTTAAACAGAGGTTATTTATACTAGATAGAAGTTACTCACATTGCATAGGGCCGTACAGCTCACTCTGCTGCCACCTGGGCAGAAGCATCCAATTTACCTTTGCACTTTTAAATTGTAATTTAATTTTCCTAATAAACAAGTCATGCGTCAACGTCCAAGGAGCTCCCTACCCAGCTTCTCTAAAGTTATTTAAAACAACTTTTAAACCCCCTTTCAATTATGAAGCCAAGCATTATCTTTTAATGTAGTCAGATGCATTGCTAACTCTGACATTGCCCCCACTGGCAGGAGAGGCAGCTTGGCCATTTGATAATACAACACTGTACTAATAGCACATGTACGAATGTCAGTAACTGAACTGACACTTTACATTACAATATTTGCTAATTTATGGGCAGCTAACCATGCTGCCAACAGTGGAGAAAAGTCAGAAACAAAGTTGCAGTTCTTCTGCCCACCCAGCAAAACAGAGCTGGAAGATTATAGCGCTGGCTGCTCCAGAAGGCCTGTATTTAAATACAGTCTATAAAAAAACTGCAGGAGTGCATATTTGGAAGAGGTGATGTTAGGACGGCAACCAGAGCCAAGCCACAGAGGAGTGTTTACTTGCACTAAAGGGAGAGATTTGGGACTCAGAAAAGGCAGGAGCAGCAGTGGTTGTATGTCTAAACCCAGAGCTATTTAGTCAATTAAAGAATCCTTGCACCCATACAAAGTATTTTCACTGTGAGAGACAAAAGTGCAAGCTGATCCTAGGGGACTGTAGCAAGGAAAAATTTATATTACAGCCTTAGAAGCATCTGGAGAGTCCATCATCATACTGTGTCTATAGGGAATATTTGCTAATTCTCACACTGCCATTTCAGTCAGGTGGAGAAGTTGCACATCCACGGAGTTTGCTCTGCAGCAGCCCAAACTATTCGAAAAACAGTTTAGCAAACACAGAGGAGACTTGCAGTAAATGGCAAGCTTCCTGCCTGTAAGGAAGCACACACTCACTCGTAAAACTCACATAGTGCAGAAGTACCACCATTTTTCTGGGTTCCTTATTAATAAATCAAGAGCTACTTTCTTTTTTCTTCTTTTTTTTCCCCTCCAAATTCTTTTCTGCCATTCTAAAAGCATAGTCTGTGGTAGGATCTAGTGAATGAGATCCTTCAATCTGGAGGAAAATCATGCAACAAGAAAGAGCATGCTGCAGGAATGTTACTTGTCCTCAGCTTCACTGTTTATAGAATTACAATGCATGTAAGAAAGAGTTGCTCAGAATTTAATTGTGTGTCACATGGCAATTTATAGCTATCTAATCCAGCAAATTGCTAATCTGTTCTCAGGTTTTTAATATCCTATTGATTAGGCTATAAATTACTGTGTCAAATTTTTTCCCAGTTCCCCACAAGAATGCAATTACTAGCATGTAGATGATACGCTATATGAAACCATCCCATTCTAAAACATTTGCAGATGTTAACTGTCAGCAAAATGCAAACTAAGAAAAGAACTGGACTTTGAAGGTCATAAAGCCCAGCAATTAAAAAATAATTAGAACTGAAGCAATGATTCATTTCTTATATCCAAGTTCAAAAAGATCAAACAGTAAATTCCAATGTAATATTTCAGTCCTGTGTGCGAATCGTTACTCGTGGCATAAAAGGGAATTAAGTGTCCACACCCATTGTGATTGGCAAGGGAAGAAAGATTTGGAGACGGTTTGAAAAGGTTGCCCAAGGTGACTTGGCAGCTCCACGCTTTTGTCTCAGTTTCATTGCTTTGCAGGGCTTTTCTGTGGGAAATCTTTGTTTTCTGGCTTTATGCAGCTCACCCTAATGAGTCCAGGTATTTTCAGAAGAGGCTCAGTTTAAGCATGTACCTCATACCCAGCAGCCTCCACCCCCAGTGAAGATTAAAGTATCTAAGGTGATACCTGGTTCTTGCCCTGTCCCGCAGTATCAGTCCCCTGGGCAGCTGAATGTGCTAAGACACACGGGGAAGATGCTGACAGCAGATGGTACCCAGGGCACCCACCTGACTGCTCCTGCTTGACTTACACAGCCTCCCAAGGAAGGGAAGTGTATCCTAGGATACATTTTTGAGGGCTGACCACGCTTCTTACCAAAGTCTCAGATTAATTTTGCGCAGGGATAGGGATGACTTTAGAGCGACAATCCAACTTATTAAAAGGGGATGGGGAGAGGTTCAAGAAACACTTGGTTTCTGCTGCCTCCTTGGCCTGCCTCTGCTTACCTGTGTTCTGCAGAGTGATCTGGGCCCTGAAGTACAGTTTGGTTTCCCTAGCACAGTTCGCAAGCATTTTTAATAGTTTGTTTGGGTCTCCTTTAACTGCCACCTTCTCCAATTAGCCTAGTTCTCTGCAGGTGTTAAGCAAAGCCTTTACAAATCCCTTGGTCTTCCAGCTTACAGTTTCATAGTGCTGACAGTCAGCACAAACAGTGCAGATAAATTTGAGTTTCACTGACAACCTGACAGCTCAGGTAGCTTCACTTCTTGGGCACCTCCATTTCCTGGTAAAGGCCAGACTACACCTTCCATACTGGATGTAGGAGTTTTTTATTTGTTCTTTTTTAACACAAAACATTTTGCTAATGAATGCTCTCTGGGCTTGCAGACTTTATAAAGTTTTCGTAATAGATCTTAAAGTATACTTCATGCCAGCATTATTAGCGGGTAACCACATGGAAGTTGCTATCATAAAAACTTTGAAGAAATTTTTGTGTCAAAATCCTATTTTAGTTAAAGTTTACTTAGCAGGAGCCAAAGCTGCCTGGGCACAGACAGCATGCCATCACCTCATTTGCACTCACTTGGTGGAATGGGCTTTGCTAGAGCAAGCTTTGTATCGTCTACATTCTGATCAGGAAAGAAGCTATAATAATATTAGGGGACTTAGAAGAAAGGAAAAAGGTAAACCCTAAGATCTTTATCCCTGTGTGAAACAATAGATAGACTGGAATAGTACAGACGATTAACAGAGATCAATTCAGACCAAAGGCAGCAAAGTACAAAGGGCAAATGAAGGTGGAGAAAGAAAGTCACAGAAGATGTTCAACTTTGAGGTTAGAACTAAATGGGTTCTGTGACATACTTTGGAAATTCTGTGAATCTGCAGGAAAGAAAGTCATTAAATGCTTAAAACAGAACAAGTCATTCTTCCCCCTTGGTAGATCATCAGCAATCTAGGACACTTCGGTATAGCTAGCTGCATGCAGGCTCCCTGCTTAATATCATACATTTTTATTAAGTCAGGTAATTCCATTGCCTACTTTTTCTATGTCTTAAGCAACACTTAGCACAGGGGACAGAGCAGCTCAGAGTTGTGGTAATACTGGGAGAAGAGGAAAGCTTAGAAAACTTGCCTTGTAGCTGGTCATCACTGAAATCATCAGCCCTCTGTGTGTGAAATTCACTTGTAGGGCTGGAGCTCTCCTAGATTTCTCAGCTTTTCATTAATTCCTCGTTTAGTTAACCTTGCATAGAGATAGCTATCAGTATTTCATGCACAGAATAGCAAATGTAGAAAAATTTACCAAGGTGGGTAATTAAGGCAGTATGTATTAGGTTTAATCACCTTTTAAAGGATGACTAGCACCAACATTTTCACACTTGGATGCTCCAAGTGACCTGAGTTGCTTCTAACTTCCCAGCGCGTGATGTGTGCTGGAGCCAGGCTGCAGATCCAGTCAGTGGATGAATCTACAGCTGAAAAACATTCTACAGAAAGGAGCAGG
The DNA here is from genome assembly GCF_015220075.1 of Falco rusticolus. Classification (NCBI taxonomy): domain Eukaryota; kingdom Metazoa; phylum Chordata; class Aves; order Falconiformes; family Falconidae; genus Falco; species Falco rusticolus. Next base: position 16,688,397 of record NC_051193.1, on the reverse strand, counting down.
GCTGTTGTGACAAGGCAAAGTGTAGGATGAAGTGGAAACAAGAAGCACCAAATGTTTTTTTCCCAGCACTTCAGGTACGAGACGATTCCATGTGCAACAGTTCTCTCCTGTTTGGACCTGCAGGAAGGCACCGCTCTCATCCCCACCTCAAAACCTCAAGTGAAGTAGTCAGGAGAACGTGCCTGCCCACTAAAGTGGCATCAGAGCAATTGTCTAAGGCATCTCCATGCTAGTTATTGCACTGGCTGCAGTGCTGCTAGAGTTGTAAGGCAGCATATTACTGTACAGATATTATTGAAATACCTGTAATACCTTGAGTACTCCAATGTAGGGAGATGCCCTGGAAGCAGGGTGGGGTGCTCTCAGCAAAAAATGCATTTGGTTTTGGGTCCCTACTGGAAAATATGTCAGCTCTTGAGCAGAAGTTATAAAGGCCTGATGATGAATTTATGTAGACCAATTACAGGGTTTTGTAGAACTGTTGCATTTAATTGCAGAACCATACATACTGCTATTAGAACTGTTATTGTTCATTCCTATAAAACAGTAAACTTTCCTACATGCAGCATTTTGATTGCTATTGCATTACAGAGATAAAGCCTCTGCTGTGCAATTGTAAATACAGCTGGTGCTGCAGAGCTTGTCATTTACAGAGAAAAAAAAATTGGTCTAACATTTGCTAACATTTTCACCAACACCAGAATCCTCCTGAAATACATTTACAGGGGGCAAAGCTCAATACAAATACACGGGCATCAGCTAATACACTACTGCAGCAACCTGAGGCTACACAACTCTTACGTATCGAAGAGCAACAAATGTTATCTACAAGCTTACAGGGGGAGAAGGGAGGTACATTGAGCTGAGCATTTCAAACACTTTCAAATATTATTTTTCAATAAACCACATAGGAATGGCATGGCTAGAAGTGAATCTTCATTAGCCATCAAGAAGATGATCTATTGCTGCCACAAGAAACTTGGAAAAGCAATACTAATTGGTCAAGAGCGGAAGAGTCTCAGACCTCTACTGCTACTTAGATTTGTACCCTGTAGAGGCCTTTATGAGTGGGACATGGACTCCAGTCCCACCTAGACCACCTGCAGCACTTTGGAACTTCTTATGGTGGTTTGTGAGAACAAGATGGAGCAAGCTTGATTGGGAAATGCATTAAAAAAATCAAGTCTTTGTTACTCCTCAGGCAAAGGCCATCCTCCATTCACTTTGGCCTGCACACAGCGGTCTCCAGCATGCCCACAGCTCATGGATGCAGCTGTTTCACAAGCAAGCAGCGTATTGAATGGCTAAAGAGAAAAAGGCAAGGAGCACAGTGCCAGCAGGGTCAAGGCAGGCCAGTGGGAAACTGATGTGAGTGCTGTTGCTCAGGGAGCATTTCGTCTGTGGCCAACATGCTTTTTCAGGATTCCCAAAATAGCACTTATCATAAACAGCAGATTGACTGGGAAGCATGCTGCTTCACTTAATGCCTCCTACTGTCCCTGCAGACTCCTACCCCAGCCAGTCTCCAGAGGCTAAAGAGATGGAAAACCTAAGAAATGCGAAAAAATGGAAACTTTTTATAGAACATCCACCATCAAATTATACAGCAAATATTCAGCATCACAAAAGCTACATTGAGTCATTTCTGTTGTATCTTCAGGCATCAAAACACAAAGTTTTTATTTTGCTAAGAAATCAATTTTGGAACCATCTCTTCTCCCTTAATACTCTGTAACTTTTTCTCGGCGCGTGTTGTACTATCTATTTCTAAAGATTTCCACTACAAATACATGGGACTATTCAATTCCCCATATTCCCCAACTCCATTATATCTTAGCTTTTGTTAAGATTTTCTAGGATGTTTCAGGTTTTCTCAACAGTTTTGAGACACTTGCTGGGAGGGAACACATTTCCAAGCTATTTTAGTTTTCTTATGAAAACCAGGTTTTGCCTATGTGCAAGAATCAGCAGACATTTTATAAATAGCTTTGGACAGCTGACAGGGTATGATGCAAGACCTCAGGCCACTCCACAGAGGGCAACTGTCTGAAATGCTCAGGAAAGAGGGACTTGGACCATTGACTACTACACAGGGGTGAAAAAAAAATAATAAATGATAGATGCACAGAAGCATCATTTACTACAGAGGATATCAGGCTTATGAAACACAAGATCTCAGTCTTATTACAGCTCAAGCAAAAAGTCTATTTGCTTGCAACTACACTACAATGAAAAACAGTAGAATTGAATTCTCCTTTGAAGAAGAAAAACTGACCAGAACTGTCTGAACTTGCTTTGTCTTTTACTCTTGAGGATGAGATTTCCCCTCCTAACACACTGTAAATGCCAACACACATATTGGAGATTCTCCAGACTTCAACTGGTGCCAAACACTGGGATCATCTTCTTACCCTGGCATTTCCCATCAGCTTCAGCAAAGGCTTTTCCAACTCAAACTGCTTTAAATGGGCTCCAATAATAGCTGCTTAGAGGTTAATCTGTGTCTATTCATCTGATCCTAAGAACTGTTCCTCTTTGCAATAGTAATACGGAATGGAGCATCCGCTCCCTGTCTCATCAGCTCTATCAGCTTCCATGAAGATAAAGCACAGTAATTTAACCCCAAATAAATGCTTAGTTTGGAATAGGGGCAAATCTCAGCATTCTTAAGTCCCTGGAAAAACTCTCAACAGATTTAACTTCAACGCAGTGACTCCAGCCTTCTCCCTCACTACCAAGTTGGCTCCTCTTCCTAACAGCAGCAAGCACCCCTCAGCCCACTCCTTACCACACTTTCACACTGCTGATGACTGAGCAGCATGCTATACATGGAAGACTACAAGTATTAGTGAGAAGTAGGTAGCGTACCTCCCCAGCAGATGTGCATTTTGAGTCATTCAGTCCAGAAAGTGATGCGTTTGTCCTCTGCATTCCCATGTTGCAGTTAGGTCTTGTGCGGCGCTAGAAGAGCTGGCCTTGAAGCAGCCACGGAGCAGTCTCCTTTCTGCACTGGGCACTAGAAGTGTGTGAGTGTGTAAGCACACAACACATCTGCATAAGGGCGTTGTGATAAGCACCCACAGTGCTTTCTCCCACAGCCCCAGCATCAGGGAGGCTAGCCTGAGACTCCTGCTGAGATCTAACAACAGAGAATGAAATAGTTGATCCATCTCACAGCCATACCTCAGAGGCACCCTGCTTTCAGGGGTGGATGGTTTCTACTCTTCATTTGTAAGCTATCTGTTCCAATGACAGATAGAAGAGCCTAGAAGCACCTATGAAAGGAGTAAATAATACATGACACGTTTTTTGAGCTTTTGTACCGAGGAACTGATTTTACCCATGATCTACATTTCTGTAAGTCTAAAGAACTTGATTTTTTTTCCCCATTAAAGACATTAAATATGACTGAATCTTTTGTTATTTTGGAAATGTAAAATCTATTACCTCTGCTAGAGGTACAACAGTGCTGAAACTGGGCCATCCCAAACTTTTTCAGACAAAGGCTATGCAAACGGAAATGGAATACATATGTCCGTTTATACACTGCAGGATGTAAAAGCAAATTCACGTGTTAGGGGTTGTTCACACATTGCATGTGAGCAGGAGAGAAGGGTACAAGAGAAGGCAGACAAGGCTGTCAGCCTTTGCAGAGCTCAGTGAGAGCTCCAGTGCATGAGATCTAACTGTCCTTAATGACCACAAGCATAAACCCCCCATAATTGTAAACCCAGACTTCGTTCTTTTCTGCGTTTGGAAGATCTCATATATCTTTTTTGCTTCTTGACCTACAAGGAAGAGTACAAGATAGCCTCCTCTACAGAGACGTGTTTTTGTACAGGGCTCATGCAAGCTGCTTCTCAGAAATACCCCCATAGGATACCCTGGTGCTGAGGAATCACTGAGAAGCTGTCCTAAACCCAGAAAGTTATCTCGTATATGTAAACATTTCACTGTATAGTTATGCCTAGAGGTTCTTTCATGATCTGAATAGCGAGGTTTACTTTGCAAGTGAGCTGGAATTAAGAAAGATAAAGAGGTAGAGAAACCTGCTTTTTAGTGCATCAGCATTCTCTTATCTCTAGCATATCTCTAAACAGTTTTCAATCACATTCAGTCAAAAACTGTTAAATGAAAACTGAAGAGATACAATATACATCTGAAGTTATATTCTGTGACAGAGGAAAGGTATTGCTCCCTCATTCTTTGGGTCTTGTGAATGACTGGAGAACCATTGAAGCCTCAGTTAAAATAAAATCAATTCTGATAAATCTATTTTAGTAAACACAAAAAGTTGCTAACCATTATCTCAATTTTCTTATTGTTTTATCTGGACACTCCCAAAACAAAAGCAATCAAGATGATTCAAAGAAGAGGAGTTTCAACCTTTGGACCAGCTCTAATTGCAATACTTAGTTCTCATGATTGCTGCAATTCAACAGACTCCAACATGATCAGAGTGCTCATGTGTGCTCCCGACCTACTCCACATGGCTCCTGTCCATAATCTGCTGTCCCCCATGGCTAACAGCACCACAAACCAGCTGGAAGATCTTCTGTTCCCTTGCGTCCATTATCACAGAAGTTAGGTGCACAAATGCATTCACTTGTGCTCAGTAGTGGGAGACTATTTGTGACAAGGTCAGGCTGCGCAGTGGAAGATCTTGCTTCGCCACATAAAGCAATGAAGAACCAGGCTTCAGCCCCCCGACAACAGCAGGCAAGCTCCTCCTGGTAGCCTGTATCTTGACATGGTGGCCCAGAAGGGTAAGACTGCAGCTCACAAACCTCTCAGCTTTTCCTTGCTGTTAACTTTTCCAGGACAGACAGCCTCTCTAGCTACAAACTATCTTGGGAAAGGTATACCCCTGAAATCAAGGATGGACATGAGCCTCAGCCCTTGCTTTCAGAATCAAACCATCCTGCCGGGGCTGAACTAGGAGTCTCGTTACCGCTGCCCAGACCATCCTGCTCCAAGGGCAGCTCCAAGGAGGACTTAACACTCTCAAGCCTGTCTGTCAGAGATGCTTCACAAAGACTTTACAAGACAGTGCAATATTAATCCAAACCAAGGCGGTGATTTTCCCCTCCACCCAGTAAAGGTTTTGAGATGTCAGCTGTTTATTTTTTCCTGACAGACTACCCAAACTAGTATTTCCACAGCTGCGTGAACTATCTAAATAGTTCCTAGAAGTACAGAGTAAAGTGACATTATTACGGTTTGTGATAATATCCCTGTTTAAATATTTAAGGCAATTAATTTGCTTGTAGCAAAAATGATTCAAGGGCTATATGTACAATTTGCAATCAAAGCACTATCCTGTACTCTTTGTTTATCATCCTAGGTCTAATGATATTTATTAGTAAAAAATACAGATGTAGTCATTGCTGGGCAGCGCTAAATCAGTGGCAAGGCTTGACAGGCTATTGTCAAGTAGGAAAACTTCAACCAAGAACCTGTGGTACTGCCGAAATCAAGTGAAACCTCAGGGTAGCAATGGAAACTTTTGAACTTTTTCACACAGAGGAACAAGAAGCTTTATCTTCCTGATTGCTCTAATGTTTTAGATAGCAGGAGAACATGGAACTATGGGCCTTAATGTCAGGTAGTAAACTTCTCTGACCTTTGAAGGGAACTCCATGTGACATGACAATCACAGTAATCAGAACAAGCTCTATCTGCTCTGATACAGCTTTACTGCATGAGCAGATACTCCTTTTTGTCCTCACAAGTGCTCAGTACTCAGTGCTCCGCTTCATTCGTTGCACAGGTAGTGCTAACCTCATTACCAGTAATTGGATACCAAGAAAAAATAAAATCAGTGTACTGCCCTATGTCTTATTCATCACATATTGCCCCAGTCTGAGGACAGAAACACCAGGGTTTAAGGGCTCTGCAGGTACCCATTCAATTAATTTCTACAATCTGTAAAAATGTCAGGGTATTATCACTTCCATTTTCCTGAACTAAGTCACAAAGATCAAGGTCACAGCAGCCCTTAATAGCAGCTGCACAATTTAAGATTTCTAGAACTGAATTTTGCAAGGGATTTGTATTTTATTCCACTGTTCAACTTTTCAACCCACTTTGAAAAGTGATTGGTATTTCTTGCACTAAGTGCAGATCCCCAAAGCTCTGAATTCTCATTTTTTGAAAGTTATTTTAGGCTTTGTCCAGGCTGCTCTGATTTTCCCCAGCACCAGAAGACCCCAAATAGCTGTGCTTGTACACCCCGAGTAGCTGTGTTTGCACACTCTACGTGCCAGCCACTCTGCTCCCTCTCAGCTGCTCGTCTAGTTTATCCAAGCCTCCTCCCATTTCCCAGTTTCTATTTTCTTTTCTCCTTTCCAATTAAAGCCTCGTTTTTACAAGCTTTTTCTCCCAACCTACTCCTTATAAATTTCAGTCCTTGTTTTTTCCGTGTGTGATTATGTAGCTACCTCCAACTTCTTAACTGGAGCCAACAGGGGCCACTAAAAGCAGTGCATGGGAGGAACAGTCCACTTAATTTCAATTAAGGTGCCCAAACCCAACAGAGCCTGCAGCAGCCCATGGATGCAGTCACAGGAAAATTTCTGTTTCAGAAGTTGGCTGGGCTGGAGCACACCCAGGACCAACAGACAGCACAGGAATTTATCTGCTGCCACATCTATCCAGTCTGCAAAACCTGAGGTCTCCAGTTCATAGCCATCAAGAGATTTTCCACAAAGATAAAACGTGCATCTTTGATTCTGGATTTCAAGAGTGCCCTCCTCTTCTTATACAGGCAAGAGCCTTTTAAAAACTTTTCTTGTTTGCCCGTTTTTAAGGAGGACAAAATCAAGGCTCTCCTCCACCCTGGTTCTTTTAAAATGACAAAATAGTTGAGCTGAACGATCTAGAAAAGTTCAGATTTAGAAATATACCTGGCACAAAAATGTTTCCATCCAAAGAATTAGCTGTCAGCAAAGTCATGGTCTATTGAAACTGAAGCAAGCACTGAGGCGAAGGCAATCCCAACATGAGAGCTTTGCCTGAGCCACCGAGGGGCTGCGAGTGCCATGTTCTGCTGTGTTATGCCATTGTTCCCCACATGTACAGCCTCTCTCCATAACCGCTCCTCTGCCTCGGCAAAGGAACAGGCACATTCACATCTTCTCCTCCCCCAGCAGAAGGTACCCAGAAAGCCAACACAGGCTGCATCACCTCTCCAGGCAGCCTTCTGACACCCCTGGGGCTGCAAAGCTGCTAGCTGTCAGGGAAGGTGGTGGTGAAAGGGACTCCCTACCCAGGAACGCATTGAGGACTAAAGAAGGTGGACCAGAGAGCTTCTGAGAAAGACATGACCCTGTCAGTGTTTTCCCCGCGGGTCAGTGAGAGGTTGCTGGGGGGGCACGGGGAAGCCCCACAGCAGTACTTGCTGCTGGGATACAGAGGGCTCCGTGCAATCTGCTCTTCCCCTTTGCAAAGGTATTTTGGGAAAAGGCTTTCAGCAGTGGAAAGCAGGAGGCTGTTTTTTGTAAGAAAATATCCCACTCTCCAGGACAAAGTTTATTCCTGTTATTTTGCTCTGACGTGCAGTCACACAGCCTCTCCTACCACCCGACCCCTGCTGCTTGCCCTGCATCCTGGGCGCAGTCCCCGCAGCCCCTCGCTGCAGCTGCCATTACGGCGCTGTGGGGCAGCCGGCAGCGGGGTGGGCAGGAGACCTGGGGTTACAGGGACAGACCTCAGGAACCAGGGGAATGCAACACTGATGGAGATGAGGAGATAAGTGTTTAAATAATCTCCATCGTCAGTTTCTCCATAATCTCAGTTTTTGGCTGGTTGCAGGGACAGACAGAAACCACATGTAACAGTATGCAGGGGATGGGGACAACAGTGACATTAGGCCGACTTTCTGATGGTTACAGAGGCTGTAATTTCTTTTTATGTCCACTGTACCCTATGTGAAAAGCATTTTAAGGCCTGCCCAACCCCCCAGATCCTATTATGAAGAGCTAGATCTCACAAAGCTGTTTTCCAACATGTCAAATTCAGGTTTAGTGGCTCTGTTTGACAGTTTTACGAAGACAGCATTAACTTCCAACTGAGCATAAGCAACTGGGTCACTGCACACCAAGAGTGCATGGCTCTGCACCCCGATGCCTTGCCTGGGTTAGAGGTACTTCTCAGAGCCCCCATCTCCAGCCTCAGCAGAGTCTGTCCCACCCCTCCATCATTCAGCAACAGGCAGGTCAGCTCCCAGGACCTTTACCAAGCTATGGTCATGAGCAGAAGACCTCAAAGGGAGACAGCTATGTCCCACCACTCTTGTTCTCCTAGCATTAATGCCAAGCGCATCAGCGAGCCCACCCGCGCCCACGCCACAGCCACCTGTGGGACCTCTTGTGGGCTGGCCCCACACCAGCCACCGGGCACCCAGTGCTGCAGGGTGGCTGTCTCACCTGCAGCAGGTACACAAACTGCCTGGGGTCCTCCAGCACAGCGCTGGCAGCTGCGGCAGGCAGAATCTAGGAAATACATCCCCAAATCTGCCCTTGTGGTCTTTAAAACAAAGTTTTATTTATGCTGCTGATGGTGGCAAAAAGTAGCCCGAGTCCCCAGTCTACCTTCAGTTCTAATTTTCCATGTGCAAAGCTGAAGCTCTGAGGCTCCTCTCCCTCTGCAGAGCAAACACAGCATTTGCAGGAATAAAGCTCTGCTTATATAAGCTTCCACAAATGCCAAGTCTGACAGAGGAAAAACTTCTGGTAAAAAATTATTTTTTGTCTTTTCAAGAGATCTAATCTATCTTCTGTGCATTCCTGACCTTCAGAAAGTATTTTCATCTCACACATTAAGTATAACAATCCTCTTAACAGGGGAACATTTTGTTAGAGCTTTAAATTGGGTTACGTAAATTATTTGTAGTTCTGACAGCAGGTTTCTCTTCCGTCCACGAGGACAGTTGTTACGAGATTGCTACAAGGTTCATTCGCAATCACAGCAGATAATCATCTGAGGGAACTGTTTGAAATGAGATTTTATCTGGGGGATATGCTACAAGTTTATCAAGGCTTTTCATAAAAGCAGCATTGTTGCCAAAAAATTTGCAATACAGTAACCTGCATGAGAATTAAGAAACCCCTGATGTGAATTGTAAGTTGAGAAAAAAAAATATTTCCAACTCCCACAAACTTCAGGAGGAACAGAACACAGAGGGGAAAAAAGCCAACCTATGGTGGGACTGAGCATGTCTCAATCCACAAGTTTACTCTTGTTGACTACAGTGGGAATTGCAAACAGTCAGGATTGGCTCTTTGTTTCCACTAAGTACTTGCTCAGAAAAAAGCAGAGTGGAAAAATTATTCAAGAAGTAACAGCACTACTCTTAGCATTACATCAGAGCAGTCAATGACTTAGAAACACATTTTGCAGTACTCTTGTCACTCTTTCTTTTCCCCAGTCCCTAACCGGGCATGGGGTTAGACACAGATTTTGAATGGGAAGAATTCTCAGGCAGTAGAAGCCTCCCACATCCCTTTCTCTTGTCACTGGTAAGGCTGGTGAGGAAAAAAAAAACCTACTGATTTCTTCAGGAATGGGAAAAAAAGGGCATCATGTATAAATTGGGATTAATTTTTTAGGTTCTCAATTATATTTATGGGCCATTTAAAAAAAAACAACAAAGCAATAAAAGGGTATTTTATCCATATGGAAAGCATTTTGTTTGACTTTTAAGAACACTCATTTACTGAAACAAAATTTTAAAATGAAAAATTTCTTATCAAAATATGCAAATTTCATTTTAAAATCTTTGTAAGAGCTTTTCAGATTTTTTTTCTCCCTAAGTAACAAGGGCGGTGAGATAAAAATTTCATCCAATGCTAAATATGAGCAATCGAGTAAATCCAGTAAACCTGATTTCTACACTCTCTGGCTGGCATTAAGTTCTTCACAACAGTGGTCCAGAAACCAGTAAACTCAGCCATCCCCTCTGCAGCATGAAAGTACTTCAAGGAGTGACATTTTCAATGAACAAAAAGCAGTGGGTTTGTAAACCACACACACCCACACACAAACACAAGGACCACGCAAAAGGTGCTCAGCAGAGGAGAACCTTTACACACAAAATTTAACATCTGCTAACATTTCCACATCTGCCTAGGAATGCTTTACCTTGGTATTTTCAATCGTATTGAGCTCACTCAGGGTGTTTTATCTTTCCTTCACGTTCCCTCCCCTTCTTTGTTTGATGCCAAATATTTATTTTCAGCAGTCTATACAAAGTTGTCTCATGATTTTATTAGCAGTCCCTCATGTAATACTTTATCTACAGAGAATGCAATGCATTAGTGCTAGGTACAATGTTAGGTATTCCTCTGAACTATCTACAGACACTAGCTGACTAATATACAATGATTTTATTTATATAAAAGACAATGTATTATTATTTTGGTAATTCTCAAAGAGACAGATATGTTTTTAAGTGTTAGTTAGAAAGGCTGACCTTAATCCTTTATACTTCTGTCTCTCTAAACAAACAGATCTCACAGAATACACACAGATATTTAACTTACCATTACTGAAGCTATCTTTTGACTTCCTCAGTACCATTAATATTTAAGCAGAAAGAACAGACCAAACAATTATCCTAATGATACCACACCAGGACTAACAAAGTAATTTTAAAAAAGTCATCCAGAAGAAGAGAGAAGGTCGACCAGAAAACGCGAGTCAGGAATAGCTGTGCTCTGATGAGGAGGGGAAGGTTATGTTGCTGTGATATGAGTAGTTCACAGCTGTTACTCTAGTAATAATTCATCATATTAATATTTAAATGAGAGGAGGAGGAGGGCACAAGATTGTGTGTGACTCAATGGTCCCTCCCTGTCCTTAAGCAGAAAAATAGGCCACCAATACAGAAAGAGCATCAGGAGCTATAGAGTGGGAAGGTTTGTTTTCATTACCTCATGAATAAAAGTGGGCAAACTGGTCCCTGAAGAAGTCTAGAAATTATCCTGGTTTTACTCTTGCAAGTTAAACTCTGTTTCTACCCTCAGAAGCAGCCATTACCTAACGAACAAATCGATGCAGCAACCAGTGCTCTAGGTCTGTACGTGGTGTTTCTTGGATTTCAGAATATTTCCAGCAAGCTTCTACGCTTCCTGCAAAGAGCTGTCCGTGAGAGCCTTCCCTGGCAGTTCCTCACAGGGAACTGCTGCATCTCTGCTGTACTGTGCCATTTATCTACAGACACGTTGATAAGAACCATTTCTTTAATCAGGGCTTACCTCGGCTTGTTCTATTGGACCATCGGGGTCTCTGGCATGGGCAGGCTCTGGAGACCCGAGGAGGAGCTGGAGTGGCTGCTTGCAGGAGATGTTGCAAGGAGCAGAGCCTCAGCCCTAGGGAGCATGGGGGAGCTTCAGGAGGTAGAGCAGCAACACCCAGCAACAGCAGGCTCAGCACAAGGTGGAGGGCTGGAGGAAACAGCTGATGCAGGCATAACCCAGACAGATGTGGGTGGCATCCCTGGCAGGAGAGGCAGCCTGACAACATTTGGTTGCATACAGGGTTGCACAACTTTATCCAACAGTTCAATATAAACACACCTCTCACGTGCTAGTTTTTTGGGGGTTGGGATTTTCTTTTTAGTTCTGTACAGCTCCTCCTTATTAGCAGAAAGAGTGTTACTATGACACCCTGGCTGAGCATCGCCTTGTTGGCTATATAACTTTATAAAGATAATAAGCAACAATTTAATCAGAAATACAGACATAGGCTCCAGAAATGGCCATAAGGCTAAATAACAAATAGTTTGCAACAGAACAAATCCACAGAGAAGCATTCAGCTTAGTGCTTGGCATGAAAATACAAGGTACAAAAAGTACAACCACTCAAGGATGCCAAACTCATGCAGTAACATCAGTTCTCAGCATACCAAGGTAAATTCTTCATCAGAAGTTTTCTATTTTTTCCTACTCAAACAGAGACATCCCCTCCACTTCATTTCATTAGCCTAATCCTTCAAGATCAAGTTTGCAAACAGCCTGACAGTGTTGATATTATTTTTAGCTGACTGATACAGAGGTTTTATTTGCTGCATCCTGTACAACAGGATTTGTGTTTATTAATACACTGCAGAAAACACTACTCATCAGATCTTCTCCATATCTGTTGTCAGTGTCCCAGTAGAGTGACCATTTAAAATTGGTCTTCATAACTTGCTACAAAGGTTTGTACATAAAGCAAAATCAGACCCCTGGGCACACTGGAGGAATGGGGAGTTTTGATCTAGACTGCTTGCAAGGGTAGCTGATGAGGGTCTGCAGGAAGATACTGGCTTCTCTGTATTAGTAATTACACTAATGCAGGAGAGGTTAGGCTCTTCCTCCTTGGGTTTTGGTAGTGCTGGAAGAACAGATGAGCCACGCTGGCTTTAATCCCCAGCAGAGCCCTCCCTGCAGCTCTACCACTGCTGCCGCCTGATGGGTAGGACAGATAGAGGAGGCTGGAATTAGCCCCCTACCTCGTTAGCACTCCCAGCTGGGACTCACATGTTCCCAGTCACTTGCAGAGGCAGAAGCCATCCTCCAATTCCTTGAGCCTCTGTGTCAGCCTCTAGTGACAGCTCTGGCCCCAACAGGTATCACCCAATTACTGTGAGGTTGGAGATCATTTTCACTCCCAAAGCTGCAGCCTCACTAGTATCTCAGCAATTACAGAGCTCAGTCTTCAGCCAGCCTGGATGCTGAGCTGTGTCACTGGCCACAGAGGAGTTGAGCAAAAATGCTGGAAGAAGCAGAAGAGTTCCCTCCTAAAGTAGCAAACCTCTCTCTGCATGAAGGGGTTGTGTCTGGCCCACTGGAACACAAAATATTCACTGCTCCCTATAGTAGTAGTACAAAATATGATTTAAAGTAAGTCAAACTCACTCCCTTCCTCCTTGTACATCCTCCTCCATACTACATAGACACACACTATTTCAGAACCAAAATCCTCCTTGTGCAAGCAGTTGTCCAGATTTCAAAGCATTCATGTGCAATTTCTAAAATAATCTGCACAGCAGTTTCCCATTTTCCCATTGATCTTCAGTAGCCTGAAAGCAGCTGAAGTTAGCAAGCCAAAGAGGTCTCACCACTATTCCCTCCTTCCTTTTAGTCTGCATTTTAAAAAGCAACTGCATGAAGCACAGTAATACACATTAACAAGGAGAGAAGGCTAATGCATCATTTTAAATCAGAAGAAAAACTGTGGACAAAGGTTAAAAAGTCTTTGCAACCACTGAATTGTTAATTGAAGGTGAATGTGTGACAGAAGATAAACATTTTCAGGTACAGATTGGGTCAGCTGACATTTTTAATAGCTTCCATAAAATGCCACATGGCAACAGCTTTTGCACCGTCTTTATGGGCAACCATCAATTTCCAGCTGGGCTTGGTGGCAACCAGATCAATGTACAAAGTTTGAGGAGGCCCAGAAGCCCAGGCTCAGATTTGCTCTTCTTCCAGTCACAGAAGAAGTTGCTAGTTTAATCCAAATCCATGGTCTTGGTTCAGGAGAGTCTCCAGCCTTTGTTGACAAGTACCTTTGAGGTCAAGGCTTTTTCAGGCTTTGTCCAATGTCTACCCAAATGCCATCCCATTCCAGCCTATGCTCTTAGTTAAAAAGGAAAAAAAAAAAAAAAAAAAAAAAAAAAGAGGCATATTCACCGAACTATTTTTGTTTCTAAAATACAATATTAGCAAGGAAATCCTGCCCAAGGAAGCTACCACTAATCTCAAGTGCTCTTGAGTGCACTTTTGTGCTGAAATTCCTTTCCTGTGGATTTGGGGGTAGCCTCCATTCACCTTGGCAGGAGAAGACGTGTCAATTAGAGAAGGACCAAGTATAAAATTCAAAAATTGGTCAGTGGCATTTAGCTCTGTTGTTGAGTCTCATTTAAAGAGAAGTAACCTAACTCCTGCCTCAGGAGGTATCACACCATTCATTCATTTCTTTTACAACCAAGCATCAGGCTCCCACCACAGTCACAGAGCAACTCAAGGAGGTAGAATTCACTGCAAGGCTGGCCACTGCACTTGCCCTAGGAACAGAGGGGTCTGTGAAATGCCATGCTGGCACCAAAACCCCCAAACCCTCATCACATGCAAATTCTAAGTTAATTAGCAGCACTAGGGTTTAAAGGTACAACCACCAGATGCAGACTGCTGGGGCAAGCCTGTGGTGTGGTCAAACACAGCCTGCACCCATGTCCAACATTTCCTTAACCAGATGGGTCCCATGGCTTGCTCTTTCTAGATGGAACTGGGCAGTTCTGCTTCCTGAAGGCCACACCAGCAGACAAAGTCCCCTCTGGCTCTGTAAAGGCCACATGGCCTGCTTGAGGAGCTAACAAATGGTCTCAGAACTGCTGTGTCTAACTTGGATTTCGAGTAACAGCAGCAACAGCAGCAATGCTTACATAGTTGTTTAATCAGTCAAAAAAGAGGGGTAGGCTTTTTATAGTTTAAGCTTTATGAAGTGATAAAGATCTATTAATCATCTAACATACAGTTTATCTACAGACAAATAGGTTTAAAAATAGAGCAGGTAGTTTCATCCCCCCCCCCCCCCCTTTTGTTTTTTAACTGGTATGGAAACTAAAAGAAAGCTGTCAGATGAGGAAAAATAAGGCTGCTGAGAATGCTGAGCACAAGGTTATGGCTGAGGACTGCAGTGAGAGCTTCCTTAATTGTATCTCCCTGATGAGAGGTCAGATCTTAGGTACTCTCAAGTGGCCCTTTTCTGTAATGAGGATCTCAGTCTCTGGCCTATTCATGTTTTTCCTTTCTCTGCACTTGGTCCAGGAAATCACAAAGCTTGGCATTTAACTACTGGAATCAATGCAAAGACTTCTGCCTTTTAAGTGTTTGGCTCTGCCTTAGAGTTTTTTAATCTTTCCTTTCCCAAATGTAAGTGATTGACAGGAGCGTGCAGCTCTGGGTCAGTTTTCAACTTGTGATCCAAACAGCTCCCCTTAACTTGGAAGAAATCCCAACAGTTTCCCAAAGAATTTTCCTTGGGACAGTCTGGAAACCCTCCTTGTCAATAAATAATTTCTACCAAGTGAAACACTGACAGAGCTACTCCACTCAGCTAACTATGCCATGAAACATTAACCTCCTTCCCTGTCCCGTGGTGGCAGAGACTGTGTTGTGCTGCTTCGTGACCCATGATTGACCTCACTGTGGACTCCTGGATTTTCAGCACAGCTCCTTGAAGCTCGGTGTTGAGTTACACGGCACCTACATTTAAAGAAGCAGATGGGAAAAAGCAACTTTTGATTTCTTCCTTGTCTCTACTGGGCATTATATACAGTGAGGGGGGCAGATACTGCCCAGACCATCTGTTCCTCATCCAAGGATGCTCGGTTTCCCTGACACATGCACTCCCCCGCAGCCTGGCAGCGGTGCTGCCTGATGGAAGGGCTCTGCCTGCCATCATCTAGGGCTCTCGCTGCTCCAGCACACTCAGAAGAGTCGGCTCCGAGGGCTGGGGAGGAAAATGAGAACTATGCTGCCAAGGTCAGAAAGGGCAGATGCCCACTGCAGAACCAGATGGCTATGGGACCTCAGGGGCCACCCCCCTGCCCTGTGACACAGCATGTGTCCCTGACAGAGCTTCCTGGATACAGCCATGCCCAGCAGTCAGCAGCACAGTTGGGCAGCACCAGCAAGGCCAGTAGCACCACTATCACCTCAGAGGTCTCTCAGGCAGAGTGACATGGGTGGCACGTACTTGAATGCCATTACATGTTTGGTTGTGCCTGTAGGGAGGAAGGGCACAAATTTGTACCCATTGCTGCTGGGCAGGAACCGTGACTCTGGAGACACCAGGGCTGTCATTCCACAGAGCTCCAGGATCTTGTGATAAATTCCTGAGTGTTTCAGAGGGTGAGATGCTCTCAGAGACCCCTCCTCACTCCAACAACCCCATCAGAGAGGGTTTGCCTAGAAGAAGGTCATGAATGATGCCAGAGCAGCACATGGGCAGGAGTCACCTTGCCAGAATCCTAACTGACACCTATGCCTCTGGCTTTTCCCTACCCACTCCTTCCAACCTCACTGCTCCACTGAGTAGTTTCTCTACACCCACACTTCTCCACACCCACAATTCTCTCTGCTCCACCTGTCATAAAATGCAGCCTGGCTGTACCGACAAGCCCACGCCACACTCTTCACTCTTGCTAGCAAGTGCAGAAAAGGAAGCCTCATTCAAGCCCCTACTCTTGGGGTACAAATCGAGCAGAGCACCATATCTCCCTTCCTGCCTCATCTCCAGAGGAGCTTTAAGCCTGGTGTCATTGCCCTGCACAGCTATCCATCTCAGAAGGGCTGCATGGCTTTGCCAAGTCTGTGCCAGCAGCCCAGAGCTATTTTGTAATTAGGATGCTTCACTCAAGCAAGAGTTGTTAAGAGAGACAAGTATAGAAGAGTGTTTTGTGGAAAGGGCTGGGTAAAGAAAAATAAACCAATTTAATGTTCTCACAAAGAGCACACATCCAGAAAAAAAAAAAGGCAAAGATTTTTCTTTGCATTAAAAACCAAACCAAAACAAACCCCACTTTTCCTTCAGTGCAAAGAGACTGCGCAGCCTCCTGCAGAAAGGCTGTTTGTTACAGCCCTGCTAGCTGGCCCAGACTTGACAGTGCTGCACTAGGAGAAAGAAAAAAGCCAAACCAAACAAAACCCCCACTCTTACTCAGAAGTCAGTCCTCTGCCTGCAACCTGCACACACTAGTCACAGCACAACCAGGACAGCCAAGGAGAGATTAGGTCAATTCACAGGAACAAGCTCACACAGCTCAGAGTCCATAGCTCCCTGGAGGGCCCCACGCTTTCCCCAAGGCTGGCCAAGTCTGGCAGGGGCAGGTCCCGCTCTCCCCCTTGTGCCCTGGCTTCTCTTTGGAACTTGTGCTCGCAGGGGCCTTGGGCAGCTCCTGAGGGACGCAGCGGACAAAGTACATGCTGTGTCCTGGCCAAGCTCTGCTGGGCACACGGGAACAAAGAGCCCTAAGCTGCCCTGTACTGGATATGAGACTCAGGTTTTGGGCTGCCCATTTGCATGTTCATTAAGAGGTGTCCAGTACCAGTCTGCAAGGCTCAGCAGAAGAAATCCAAAGGAAAAGCCATATGGCCCTCGGCTATCTTGCTGTCCAGTTAGCACCTCTACTTACGAATGCTGCTCCTGCCAGGCCAAGTACCTCACCCAGCCTGGAGCGCCCAGCACCGAGACTGATGTAGATTTGGCCTTGGCACTGCCACCTGTGTGGACTGCGCTGCCTGCTGGGTGCTGGCCACCTGGCAAGTCCTCAGCCTTTTTTGCCAGCTCAGCATGAAAAAGTTGTCAGTGGAGCTATCTGTGGGATGGATACTCTCTTGGCTGGCATCTCCCTCCAGAGCTTGTGGCCAAACTCTTGTTATTTTGCCTTCAGCACCAGCAGCGCCCATACTTTCAACAGAGATGCTAAAGCAGGCTGAGATATTGCTTGAGAAACCCAGCTCTCTGCTCTACCTGCTTTGCCTGCTCAGCCTCCCTTACAGCCCTTCTTTGCTTCAGCTAAAGTCATTTCAGCAGCCTGGACAGTAAAACGTTTAGCCTCAAGGTCACAGCTGGGAGGAAGCTGTAGCAGGGCAACATAATTGTGACCATCCTTATACAGTCCTACAAATTGTCTGAAGATAGGTGGTTGCACATAAGAGATGGTGTTCGCGTGTGTTGTACATGCCCAACCATGAGAGGTAAATCCATAAGGAGCAATTCACCCTGCTGCCTACTGACTTGACCAGAGGAGTTTGGATGTGCATATTCTGAGGCTAGAAGCATAACGTCCACAACAGATACACCACCCCAAACACAGAAATATTCCTGTCACATCCTCACTGTAGCTGGATCAGTCTTGACCCTGTAAATGAACAGTATTTAATGCTGGTGAAGGTAGCAAAACCTCCCTCAGGAGCTCAAACTCTAGAATAAATAACTGTTACAGGGAGGGAAAACAGGGGAAAGAGGAAAGGGAAAGAAAGAAGGGAAAAAATTCAACAGAGGTGGTATTGTGCATGAGGATCGGGCTGCTTAAAGTGCCATAAAATCCTTTACACAAATGTTCTTGCAGAAAAACAAAATAGCAGCTATTCTCAGGGGAACTGTAGCTACCATCAGTGATTATTACAACAGCCTGAATGATGAGGTATTTTTACCTTTTTGAACCAGATGCTATCACTAGTGGTATGTACCACATCACTAACGGTATGTACCTGTACACTTAGACAATACTTTAGATCAGCATACCAATTTCAAATGGAAACTGTTTAATACATTTATACACCCAGGCTGTGTAGGGCTTTGTTCAAAAACCGTCTCTCATGGTGAGGTAAGGGACAGAACTGAATGCAGCCGTTAACTGTCAATCAAAGCGCACATCAGTTTATTCATGACTTTCCTTACCCCTGGGAAAGGATAAACACTTTAGAAATCCCTCAGTTAAATCTCTCCAGGACAGTCACATATTTGCTTTCAATATCCTACTTTTAAAACCTTTTGTCCCCGTCTACTGAATTCACTACAGGCAGTGTTGGTACAGCATTACACTTTTTTATTTCCATCCTTGCTTTTGCCAGAAGGTTAGTCAGTATCTTGAGTCCTACCCCGCTTGCTCAGACAAAATCTCACTGATTGCAAAGATGAATGGGGCTCATTTCCTTATTTTGTCCCACAGGACAAGAAACATACTTAATAATGCTCCAGGTTACATATCGCTTGTACATACTGCCAGGGCCTTCCAGTGCTGCCTGTTCCAGAGCAGATTTCCTGTATCCCAGACAGCTTCCCATTTAACCGGGCACACGCTTCCTTCCCACCACGCAAGTGGGACCGTAAGTACCTACAATCCTACATTATTAAGCCCATATCTCCTGAGCAGGTCACAAGGGCATACTGGAAGCAAAGAGGTAGTGTTTAAGCTGCCAAACAGCCATTCTTTCATCAGAGCAGCAGCAAAACCAGCACTGCACAGATCCAAAGAGGAAATTCTGCCATAATAAGCTTAGATCAGAGTACAAAGTAGGTGGAAACATGCCAATTAATGACTTCCAGCTCCAGCATGGAGAGCGTGCTGGAGGAGGACAAATGGAACAGTGTCTGTCCTTCAGCTTGAGAAGTCACAAAGCTCCTTTCTTCTACATGCTTCATTTGTGTATTTGGAGAGGGGGTGGCTTTAGGGATGGACACACACAATGACAATTAGAAACATGTCACACATTTTGATCTCAAATCAGACAGGCTCCCCCAACATTTTGTATCATTAATAGTTGACCCTTTGTTTAACCTGTTACAGGACAGAGGTATTACATGACTTCAGATGTCGCACTGAGTCCTAAGACCGGTACTGCTTCTCCCTTGGGGTTGGGAAGGCAGGGAAGGGAGGGAGGGTTGGGAGCCCACCACCTCCACATGGGTCCCTTCTTTCCTTACTCACAAATTTTAGCCTAGGCACTTCCAAAGGATACTGAACTTGTCATTGAATAAAGGGCACAGTCACAACCTCATCTTTCACAGGACACAGAGAAATTCTCCAGTATGAAGCCAAGACATCCAACCAGGACTACAGGACAAGGGAAGGGAAAGAAAACTGTCTACGACCTGCCAGTGGATTAGCACTGAAATGAAGACTGACCTAGATGATACACAGCCTTCTTAAAATTTGGGCTTGATAAGGGTCCAGATAGTACCCCCACAGCAGGACTAGTAACTACCTGGCAACACAACAAGGCCCACAGCCAAAGAGAAGCAGGTCGAGAGTCTCTAAGGTTCAACCACTATATTCAACACACACAACCAAAAGGGTCAAAAAGTCTGCAGGACCATACAGATAAGTCGCAGACCACACTACCACTCTCTATCATCATCCCCACTAAAGAGGGTTGGCCATTCCCGTGTTTCTCAGATGTCCACATTTACCATCTACAGCTCCTACAACCAGGGTGAAGTTTGGAACTGAAATCCCAGGCTCCCACCATTTTTGCTGTTAAAGCATCCAGCCATGCAATTCCCTTGGTCTTCAGCAGACCCTCAGATTTGAACACCCTCAGCAGGATCACCTCTGCTCTGTCCTGCCTCTCTCCTCCACCACCTGTCCAGAGGCTGAGCAGCAGGTCCTGTCACCTCCGTCTCCTCAGCCAGTGCCACCCCATGACAGCTGACGTTCAATGCATTACCAGGCAGCATGTGCTGCAGGGTCTCACTGCCACACACACAGCAAAGGTCAGGGTGCCCTCGCTGGTGGAACGATCCAGCCAGATGCTGATCGGAAGCTCCTCGGATAAAACCTCCTGGAGGTAAGGCTGGAGAGGGAGAAAAGTGAGAAGCAGAAGGATGCATGCTGCCTCCGCTTTCACCAAGAGACACCTTTATGCTCCAGCACCCTGGGAACCAAAAAGACAGTGTTCTTGGGCTGAGCAAATCTGAAACTTTAACTTTCAGAAGTTTGCACAAACACTTCTGCCTGATTCTTTTGCAGCATGTGAACCTTGCTTTAAGTGCAGGTTTCCATCCTAAATTCAAAGCAAAACCGCTGAAACCACAGGCTTTTACAGAATCTCCACCCAAAATAACTACCTTAGTGCAGGTTTGCTCAAAATTCAAATCTCTCTTGTAGACTGGGCACGGGGTTTCAGGCTAGTAAGGAAACAGCAGCTGGGGGCTCCAGGGGGAAGGGCTAAGGCAGAAAGAGAACAGGCAGGTAAGAAGCCCAGCTCTGTTTTCTGAGGAGCAGACCATACTTGGTGCAGCCCAACAGCTCTGTGTATCTATCACTTGAACTATCAAACCTGTTCCTGAGCTGTCAGCATTTCTGAACATAAATCCCTGTACATGACAGTAAGGTTCTTTGCCTTAATTACCACAACTGTTTGCTGTCCACTGGGAGTAAGGACTGTAAACCTTTCCAACACTTGCATGGGCACTTGATGAGCTTTCTGCTCCCCCTGCTTTGTGGTCACTCTGTGGGTTGAGCACCCTGCAGTCTGCTTGTGCTCCAGCCATGACCTTGTGTCTTGCCTCTCTGTTGTAATCCAGGCTGGAAGCCTACTTCATGTACTCTTTTTAGCAGCTTGTTCTCCTTATCTGTTATAAACTCAGCAATCCTAAAAATGTAGGACACAACAGACACTTGGACTGGGGTGCTGCTGATGCCAGGAATAGCTCCCCTGGGCTACCCTAAGCGGTGACCTGTGGCTTGACAAACCTCACTTGACATACACCGCTGTAAGCCATTGGAGAACATGGGAACAACTCGGCCCTTCCATACGTTGGATCTGCTGCTCTCCTCCCTGGATAAAAGGCCGTTCTGGCCTTTCAGCCACTGTTCAAGGCTGCCAGAACAGCCAGAGAGTGCTCTCTGCACTTTTTTTTCCTCCCCTATAAACCACATACAGAAGAAAACCACAGAGGGAAGAAAAGCCTTAAATCAGAATTGGAGATTTGGCTACTACACTTCAGTTCTCCTCTTTATTTTTTAACCAGGCAGATCTATAGCAGAGATAAACATATGCGTAAACAGTTTGCTGAATCAGAATAAAAAGAGTACTTCGATTCTCCACTTGCTTTGATACCCTCAGTATGCTATTACTTAAGTATGTAAGTGAAATATAGATCTCCTCCCCCCACACACCCCCACCCCCACCCCCCACCCCCTGCTTTGATGCTGATATTTCTGTAGGAAAGACTGCGTATCCTGTCTCTAAAAGAATAATTTTTTGTTGGCAAGGCCGATGCTGCAATACAAACAGGCAGTCACCTTGTCAGAACAGCCAATGGGCTCTGGTCCCCAGCAAGCAGGCTGCTGAAGGCAGTTTGGCAACTACCTGCTATCCAAAATATTCTTAAATCTCTGGTCTGAAAATACAGTCTAGAGTAAAAAAAAAGCCTTGACATAACAGCCCTATCTCTCACACCAGATTTTCTCAGTGCAGTAAAAATGACAAACTTTCCTAGTTTCTTCTGCTGGCAAAGCATGTCCCCGTTCACTAAGAAAAATAACCTAAACAGGAAAAAAATCATGTTGATTTAATTATACACCTACAACGGGATTTTAATGATATGGCAGAACAGCATAAAAGAAATCTTTCCTTTAACCAGCATTTCCTTATTATCATAAGCTTCTAATATAGGCCTGGCCTTAGGGACTTGTGGGACAAATTTAAGCTCTAAGTCACTTTATGCTGGAAAAATCTATACCCATTATCCTTTGCAGATGCAAAACCCAGTGTACCCTGCTACACAAAGCAAAATCACTTGCTTTGGGTTGTTTTTTTTTAAAGAGGAGACTGTTTACTGGATTTTGATTTTCCCCCTTACAATAGAAAACAACCCTAAAGAGTTTTGCAGACAGCTTTTCAAAAATAAACATGCAAGGTCACGCTGCTGTGGGGAGGAGGGAAAGAACAAGCTCTGCTTCTTGGAGGCAGGAAATCAGTGCCGGGGGAGCAGGAAGCGCCACAGAGAGGGCGGCAGGTCCCCAAGAGCACCGGAGCCAGGGCCGGCAGCTCCCAGCCCCGCGCATGCTGAATCAATACAATGTTGTGTCCTGCCAAACCAACAGCTCCAAAGCCAGGCTTTGCCATTCATTTCTGAACAACTTTCTATTAAGACAAAACCCAACCAACCAATGAACCACAGCAAGTCTTATATCTGAACTTCCTTACGCATGGCTTTATATTTTAAAAATCATTGCAGGAATGATAGTACTATAGGATACGGCCCACTTAGTTACACATCTGCTTCAGTGGACTATAATCCAACATTGTGTTATATTTCTATTTTTTATGTATGTATGAGCCGAAACCCTACATTAATTTCTATAGTTAATGACCAAGAAGTTATTGAAGGACAGCAAAAGCATCCTCCATTTGGATACATGCTTGTCTGAGTTTCAATAGCAGTTAAATAGGAAGTTTGCAAAGCAGGCTGAGAAGAGGTTGACCTCAGTGTTAAAACATGCTTCCTTGCTTTCTCTGCTGGAAGGGCAGACAATTGCATGCAATCAAGTTGGAGCAGTTAAAATAAGTTACCATTCCAATGGCTGGAAAGTACTACCCTGATCAGTTTAAACTCCCTGCAGCAGGTGACTGGAGGTGTCCTGCCTGATTGTGTGCTGGGAACACAATCAACGCCAGTTCATGTGTCCTTGATGAGGGAACCAACACTTCCTTACCACCTGTGATGGCTCAGCCAGCCTTTCTGCCCTCACAGTGTAAGATATGGGACTTCCAAAACTAGATGGGGAGGGGGTTGGTCTTCTGCTCTCCCCTTGGCTGTGCTCTGGCAGCAGTGAATTTAGCATGGGTGCCAAAGCAATGATTGACATGCTGCGCTGCAAGGAGGTGGGATTTCTGGGCGCTGGACCAGCTAAAAAGCAAAATTGCCATTCCCAGCTAAAATTTGGGCCTGTTTCTGGGGAAAGCATCCCCTTGCATAGGGCACAGCCCTTCCCAGTACAGAGTGGCAGCACCCTGGGGTAGGAAGTGGGGATGCCTTTCTCTTACATGGACTACCACAGCTGTATTAAAACCAGTGGACAGTTCGCTCCAGCTGTAACCCCCAAAGTAACCAAATATCTTCCTGCTCTGCTTATGTTTGTTTTGCTTCAGCCTCCTGCTTTTCTCACTTGTTCTGACAAGGAAAGGCCAGGGCAAAAAGAGGGAAAACATGCTTTCTGCCACCTTTTGAACAACAGAAGATTCTGTAATACACTGATCTGTGAGGCAGCAAATACCAGGAAGGGCCAGAACAGCATGAAACCCCTTTGGCCTCCTGAAGCTGGCAAGAACCTTACCATTGACCCTATTAGTGCTGCATGGGTAAAGCCCAGGGAGCGTTTATGTAATAGTGGGTATCTTATGTCTGAACGAAGGGTTTAATTAACGCTGATCATGCCAATTGTAGCAAAAATACCAGGTTTTTCTCTGTTTAATCAACTAAAACCCCCACCCCTTCCCAAACTATTAAATTCTATCAGAATAAACACCCATTTGGAGTCTATACTTAGTTTTAGAAACAGGGGGAGGAAACCATTTCCCTTGACATTTCCTCTACATAACCTTAATACAACATAATAAACAATTCCGTTATGCTGCCGTTGTTACCAAATCTAGCATCGAGATGCTGCTTTTCTAAGAGGGAAAAACTGAGGCATAAATTTTCAAGTTCTATCATCAAATCTGCAGCTTTCCTATAACAACACCGAGCCCTTTCCTAGACAGAAAGGCTAATGAGTCTTTCAGAGTATGGCACCGGTTTTGGCTCATTTCCACAGAATTAGAAATAGAAAAGTTGGTGGCAAGGCCAAGCGGGTAAGAAAGGCTGCACACTGCAAAAAGCTGAGAAATCCTGTGAGACACCAAGCTGCTCTGGATAGGGGCTGAGGGCACACGGCCCTGAGCAGAAAGGCTTCAGCATCCTGCAGGATCAAGCTGTTACTACTGAACTCCTCTCTTTTGCAATCTGTCAGGGAACAGCTGTGCCAAAGTGGAAAAAATCCCGGAAAGTTATTGAAACATTCTTACTATTAAAGACCTCATGTTTCCACTGCAAATGGATAAAACTCCCAGTGAGATTTCTAGTGTCTTGTAAGGTCAGTGTTTGCGGCATTACAAAATATCAGGCGTTCTGTGGTGCTGTACTCACAGATTTTGGGAACACTTTTAAGTAAGACTAGAAAAAAATTGCAACTTGCTTGCTGTGATTTAAACCACAGCTTGCCCGTAAGCATACATAACACCAATTTACTGTCCTTTCTGCCACTTCTCAGTACTGATCTGACCTCTGTTTCCTTGTGTACTTCCCTTCTAACTTTGCCCCAGTTTGATCTAGTGACTGATCTAGTGACTACTTTAAAACAATCTTCCATTGCCTGCATTTGAAATTCCTAATGAAAGAAACTGCAGTGACTTGCTATGGGACTACACAGCACTCTGCTACCTTTTCTGTTCCTGTTGCTCAAATGGGCAATCCCAAAATGGAGGGTTTAAAGAGAGGCATCACAGTAACCATTATCACCTTCCTTTGTCTACACCAGTATCCCCACCGAGGTGGGTAAAGATTGCAGACAACAGAATTAGCAATGCTGTCTCTCTCTGAACTGCGTTGCTTCATTTTTTCCACAATCACTAGTATATAATATCCCTCTTGGGAAACAAACCCTTTTACTAACAGAACTGAGGATCGCTTCAAACTGAGAGGGTTTTTCCCTTTTTTATTAGTCTAGAAATGCACTCTGGATCGACAGACTTTAATATCTCTCTTTGGCAAGGAGAGATCAGACATGAAATGGCATTCCATGCAAGTGAGGACTCATTACTGCGAAGCTGTTGTTTCTTGCCCAGCCAGTTAATTGAAGCCTATAAAATTTCCATTGTTCAAGCCTGGAGTATCTCACAGGGTATGCCTGGAGAAGGCAAATCCCAAACCCTCATCCACTGGACAGATACATGGGTTTCCAAACATACACAGGATGGAAAAGTAACCCAAGACTATGCTATCTGAGCAGGTTTGGTCCAGGGATCTCAATCAGAGGTTTTAATCCCATCTGTGTAAGTAAAGACACAGAGGTGAAGTCACTTGCCTTGAGGCATGTAACAATTTAGTTGCAGAGCTGGAAATAAAACTGAGGAATATGAACATGCTGGACCATGCTATAATCAGCAGATGCTATTGCTTCCAAGTTCTAATTAAAGAGCTGTCATTACACAAAAAGCATTTGTAGTTTGCAGTAAAACTGATAAAGCTCAATAGTCTAGAGTACTGGGGGGAAGGCCCATACTTTTTTGAATCTCCCAAAGATGATAATATATATTTTTTTTAACTCTGCCTCAGCCTCTGTAGCTAGCTGATCCCAGCTATGAGGTCTCTCTCTGCTCTAACAAACCCTGGATCTTGCCAGTTCAAATTCAGTAATGCTTAAAATATATAGTCTACACAACTGTTTGTGTGAAAGAATCTGCACTGTAGCCCTTTCATGAAATAGACAGAATAACCAGTAGGAAAAATAACAAGTCTGAGAGAGAGCAGAAGCAGTTGATGTGCTGCAGCCATCATTTACACAGCTGGCAATGTTTAAATGCATGAAAATAGGTGGCAATCCAAATATAAATGAACCAATTTGGTGTCTTGGGCATGCAAGTGGACATGCAGACACACATGAATACACACATTTCTCTGCAAAGGGAGCTCTCGCTTCCAGCTAACGCCATGCCTAGCACCACTCCAGCAGACGCTTGGCATTGGATCCAGTCCCAGTATTAAGGGTTTGATTGCCTTAGTGCTGGAGCAGCTGCTGGTTTTACATCCCCAGTTCTGCAAGCCAGGCAGGGGCTCAGCGCCCTTGCTCTTGCTTCTGCTGGGAGCTGCCTCAGAGGGACTGGGTGCTGGTGGCATCACAGGGCTGGTGGCAGAGCTCTGCTGCGGTCGAGTGCCAACACGTGCACAGGCAGTGTGTTCAGGCTGAGGGAAAGGTGTGCCCAGGGTTGCTCAACACCAGTGCCTCTGGCTGAGTGAGGAGCAACAGAAACTGTCTGTCTAGAGTCGTGCCAGCCCTGTTCCTTCAGACAGACAGCAGTTTAACACAGGCCATTGTGAAAGATGAAAGGATGGGCAAGTGCACTTCTCCATGATTTCCACAAAAGTGAAATGCCTCAAAGATTTTCCTACAATCCAATAATTACTAGGTTTTCTTACCTGGTGGGCACATATTAGTGTGAAACCAGGGGGGCAGCGGGTGCAGTCACTGCTGGGAGCACAAAGGAGCTTCACTTGCAGCCAAATACCGGGTGAGTTTGTGTGAACTGCATCAAGCCACAGCTGACTGAGGGCTGGTACATCCCACAGCTTCCAGTATCAGTTTTGCTAAGGAAAAAAAAGATAAAGGTATCAAAATGAGGCCTTCCACTGAGCTTGTTTTCAGGTCTTTTTCCCTGTGTACGCCAGGATCCCAGGTATTACCTTCCTGTCACCAACGTCTGCTGTGGCACCTGAGCACGGTGCTGGGCACAGAGCCAAACGGCAATCCAAGGCGAGGACTGCTTTCTGCACGGCTGCTGGCCTGCTGGTGGTGTGGGCCCAGACAAGAGCTGGAGGAGGCTGATCCCTTGTTTCTATCCCTCCCACCCTGTGAATGTTCACGGTTGCTTCTGTTTCCCCCAAGCAACCACATCTGGAGGGCAAACACACAGAGCCATCAATTCTTGAAGCAGCAGCGGCTTCCAGTGAGGGACAGGCTATGGTACCTCGGGTGGGGAAAAGCACCTGATGGAACTGCAAGACGAACATTTTTATACCTCAAAAAGTGGCCAGGCCGCTAAACCAGGTGACCAGCAGAGCTGGCATGCAAGAGCACAGCACTGGGTAAAGCCAGGACATGACAGCAGAGAGGCGGGCAGCAGAAGCTGGCTGGGGACGGCTGGGTGCTCTGGAAGGGCAGACGGCCTCACCAGGCAGCCGCGAGCGCCCAAATGTATGGGGCGATGTCTATGGCCTGCGGAGGGAGAGAGGGAGCGCCAGGCCTGGCTGGAGCCCCGGCCCAGGCCCACGTCTCTGTGGGTCACCCTGGAGGAGGCTGCGCCAGGGCAAGGACAGAGCTGGCAAAGCAGCCCCGGCACAGCGGCAGCCCTGAGGCCAGTGGGGGGTGTCCTGCGCCCTGCTATCCCGCGGGAGCCGCTGGCGCTGCCAGGGGAGCACGGCAGCGGGCGGCCCAGCGCAGGGCCGGAGTGCTGGGCCTGGCCGGGCAGGGCCTCGGGCAGCTGCTGGTCCCAGGGGCTCAGGGCTGGCGTCGTCCCGGCTGTGCGGGGAGGAAGGGCTGGGTGTGGGACCCGCTGCCGCCCGGGGACTACCAGCCCCACCGTAACTCATGACTGGTAAGCTAGTTCCCTCGGCAAGGAGGGATGCCAGCCAAGATCCATCCCCCTCACATCCTCAGCCTGAAAAGATGGGGCCTTCCCTCACACCGTGCTGCCCTGCGTGGCTGGGACAAGCCGGGAGCAGCAGTTCCCGTTGAGGAATGGGCTGTGCTACAGAGGAACTAGCCACCATTTTGCTTATAAGTCATTCTTTCTTGTCTTCTGATTCATGGCCAACAGCTCGCCTGCCCCCAGAGCCTGCCCCGGAGAGGCCAGTTCCCAGGAGGAGGCATGAAAAGCGCCGGGTTCCACCGTCCGAGCTCCTGGGAATCTGCCCAGCCTCTGGCAGTGGCTGGGTGGGGATCGACAGACCAGGGACCAAGCCCCTGCAGCATGGAGAGGAGAGCTGGGAACCCTCCTGCCACCTTTCCAAACTGGGTCATCTCCACAGCAGCGTTGCTTATTTTCACACTATAAAAATGAAAAATAGAAGATATGAACCAGCAGTGCTGTATTCTGTGGCACTGGTAAACAGGGCTGCCAAATTGTCCCTCTGCAAATGGCTGCAGTTGCAGCCTAGAGCCTGGTGATGTCTTAGCTGCAGAGAAGCCAGCCTCTTGTCCTCTACACCCCTATTTTTTCCTTATTTGATCAAGTTTGACAAAGGCTGTGCCAGAAGCAGGTTTGAACGGTGACTCAAGCACACGTCAGCTCTACAGAGGTGCAGCACAGGCGTGTAGGAGCTGGGGCAGCATTCAGGTCAAAGCCAGCAAGCCCTGCATCACTGCAAGCACGGTTGCTCACAGCTGAATTCCTTCTACCTCCATCTTATTTGGGATTTTTTTATGGCCAATTCTGGGGCACAAGAAAAGATATCTCAGAAGGATTTCTCCAAAAAGCAAAACCTCATACCAGGCTGGATGTTCAGCCAGTGTTTCAGCGGAGCTCTACCAACGTTTACCACAAAAAGAGAGAGAGAAAGAGGAAATGCCTTGAAACAACACCATCAGAATTATCTGTAAGGTGCTCCGTGATCAAGGTGGTGTCTGTCCTAAGAACAAGGAGCCAGGCACATCAAAGTCTCTAGGAGATAAAGGGAAGGGAAAAAACCCAACCAAAAAGAACCACCAGGTGCAGCTAAGGTCTTCAGCAAAAAAGAGCAGATGAGATAAAGGCTTGTGTAATTGCTCTTTAGACAGCAAATCAGGGCAGGTTTCAGGAACTGTGAAAGAAAAGCAAATTCTGCTGCAGTGCCTGAGAGGCGAGGCATGGGGTCTTTGCCCTCTGGGGCAGCTGGCTCCGTGACTTTCCTCTGTTCGCAAAAGCTGGAGGCAGCCAGCTGGCAGGTCAGAGTATCCTCTGGAAAGCAGCAAGGTACTTGCCACGGCACCTTGCAATGCACATACCATTAGTGCGTCATGAGCAACAGAGTTGAGAGATATGGAAGGTTTTTTTCCCAGTCAGATGTAGCATAGTGGCTATTTGATCTATACTTGGTCAGAAGTAATTTTTGAACTGCTAGTTCCGGGGCTTTTTCTGATTTAAAATTGACCATAACATGTATATGGTCAGGTTGCAGCTGCTGGATTTCTCATAGACTCTGTTGTGGACTGCTCAGCTGTGTCACTACCTGCTGCAGCTGCCAGGAAGGTGGCACAGAAAACACTTGTACTTTCACTACACACACGAGAAGCACCCTACAACCATACCTGCGAACGAGTCAAGGCTGCCTGTAGGGAAACTCAGGCTTGGCAAAGAGAATTATGAATTTGATTCTAGCAGCACTAAACAAACTATTTGCTTAATTAGATGACAGGGTCACATGAATTACCAAAGGATTCAAAAAGAGAAGTTCCTGTCCTATACCCTAACCAGAATTCTTCAGGGTATTGATGTTGGGATGTGTTTCAGTCCTGAAAATTTTCCACAGGGTGGAAACCAAGTACTGTATTCAGGTTGGCAAGACATCTGCCATGCACAGGGGGCACAGAGAGACCCAGGGTCCTCCCGCTCCTCGCTTCCCAAGCACAGCTCACTTGGGGCAGGGAGGGCTGCAAGACCTCTAACATCTTGCATGCCGCCTGCATGACCAAAAGCAGAACTTCTACACAGTCTGCGCTCCAAAAAAGGCACTGAGAAAAGAAGGGACTTTTTCCTCTGCCCATTCAGAAGTGAGATCAAGCAAGAAATCCTGACTCAAGTAAAATGAACAGGACTTTGCCACTGATTTCAACAGGCCCAGCTTTTCACCTCGAGAGTCAGCTCTGCTGTTGAGTAAGAAGATAAGCTGCCGGCAGCAACAGTGTGGCCTCAGAAGACTGGAGGGGTTTGTTGGCTGATTGCAGAAGCAGCAAATGTACAGCTCACCCACAGTGCAGATGTAACTTGCATGCCTCCCACTTTCAGAAAAGCTGAGGCCTCTGTGTTGTTTATTGTGCAATAGGAAGACATTAATAATCATGCCCAACGATGTTTAAGAATGGAGATAAAATTCTCTATTACCATGGATTATCAGTTTGTCAAAGGGGATGCTGGCAGACAGAAGCTTTACTGGGATGAGGTTTGCATTTCAATGAGCAATCTGCATGAAGAGTTTTCAGTTCCTCCACACATCAGATCCAGGCAGAAGCAGATCTGTGCTGAAGCATCCTTCCAAGACATCCTGCAGAGAGGTCTGACTCCAGCCAGGTCATAGAAAAGCTGTCAAGGCTAGAAACTATAAACAGCTTTAACTGTAGAAGATGCTGTGCTGCAAGGTGAGTAATGTTTTTTTTAGAAAAGCATGTTGTAAATGACCGTATTTCCTGCTATTCATAAAGTGCCACAAAAGTACAAACTAGAGTGCAAACACTGTCAAAAAGCTTAAACTTCAGCCCTCCCTCAAATCCAAAGTGCTCAGACTCTCACGAAGAGAATGGTGTCAGCACTCAATCCAGCCACTTTAGGGGCTTTGCTGGGAGCCACCTCAAGCACCCAGAAAAAGACAAGAGAGCAAACAGTTTATCACTTCCTGGCGATAAACATGTCTGAGCCCCACAGAGACAAACCTTGCTGCAAAGCATGCTGCTGGTTGTCTAAACCAGTGGCAATTACAAGGGAACTCAGAGTGGCAGTTCTGTCCCTGCTAACCTTTCCTCAGAACTGTCCTCCTTCTTCTCCCATGACACTTCTCTACCCTGCAGCCAGCCTACAAGGCAGGTAAAACACCTTCCTCAGCTTGACAGACAAGCCTAATGAAGGGCTCTTCTTTTAGCAGTAATTTCTTTGCTGTTCATTAGTCTTGCACATTGCCTAGGAGTGGAATACCCTGAATTAGATGCTTTTCAAGAGGCAGTAGTACCAGTATGAAACTTTGCACAGATCTAAACTTAAAAACAGTGCTCAGCATGAAAGAGAGATCGTCACCCTTTCACATTTTCAAGTCTCTTTTTGCAAGCACAGGAGCTAGAAACGTCCCTCCTTCCTCATTGCCCTTTAAAAAAATACTTAGGTTTCCCTGAAATATTGTGCATCAAGCAGCTGTCTCTTTGCCAAGCTACCAAGTATCTTGAGATTGACGATGGAGTCTCAAGAGCTGATAAAGCTGTCCGTGCACATGGTTGAGGAGGTTCTGGTACATGAAAGGCAAGCCACATCCCTGCTATGGGCCTTATTTCTACCATCCACAAGACTTGCACAAGAGACAACGTTGGCTGCATAAATTCTCATGGCCCTGGGGAGCTTAGTGCAGGAGTCTGCTGACAGCGAAATCAAAATCATCTTCTTTTACACAGCACCAGCTCTCTGCCATGCTTTAAAACAGACCTGAAAACGCCAGCAGCCACGCTGATACAGTCACAAGACAAAACACCGGCTGCTCTCCCTTTGCTCTTCAGGATGCAGCCACCAGCCTTGTGTGGCTCTACACACAGGGAGCATCTGCTGTGTGTGCTGGGAATGCCATTGGCTCAGGCACACACACACACTCCTCATGTGCGCACATGCTCACCAGCTACAGCCGTACACCGTAAATACAAGCTGCTGCTCAAGTGCAATACTTGGCTGAGCTCCCTTCCACCTCTACGGCACTTGAGTAGTTCAGAAACAAGCAGATTGCTGGGATGAAAGCAACCAGCCATTATTTATTCTGCTGCAGATCTGCTCCTGCAGGTTTCATATGTGGCATTTGCATAGCGCTCTTCCCCAGAGAGCCCCTGCGTTCAATAAAGACACCCATGCAAGGAAGCATTGTTATCCCCATTTGTCAGGTAAAAGAACTCAACGCTTTGCACATACGTGAAGATCAGATTCCCCAGAATCAGATTCAGCAGAAAGGCAGGAGCCCAGCCCCAGGCTCCTCCTGCCTCACGCCAACCCTTTTTGCTGCAGATTTGGCCCATTTCTTCTTGTGCGATCCACCACGGACCTAGGGAGCAGGCCCTTTTGTATGGCCCTGACTTCACACTTGAAGCCTGTTCTCTCCCTCTTTAACTTTTTGTAGTTTAGGCTGGATAACTTGTGTTCCAGTTGTTCATACAGAATATACTTTTGCTGGGGTTTGCCACTATTCTTTTTGCTGTTCTTCTCTAGTGCGATCCACCAATTTCTTCAGCTAGAGCATCCAAAACCCAAACCCAGAATTTCAGCTGTAGCTGCACCTCTGCTCAACATGGCCGGAGAATCACTTGTCTGGGTCTTACCGGCTATAATGCTGTTTATCTGGGCCAGTGTGGCAGTCCCCTTGCAATGTCCCCTGCTACGTAATGTGAATGCACCGTTTCGCTGCATCTAGGCAAGGCAAAGGCAGTTGGGAACTCAGGGAAGCAAGTACAAGGGGTGCTCCCTGATTGCATCCCCATTTCCCCCTATATATGTTTCTACATAGCAGGAGAAGAAGTGGTTTGAAAAGTGTTTCCCTTTGCAAGCCACCGGGTCCCAAAAGCCCCCTGGTGAGCACAGCCCCAGCACAGTCACCTGCACCAAACAAAGGGCAGTAAGGGCTGTGGCTGCAAACAATGTTTGGAGGCAGCAGAGCCCACATGTATTCGACAGACAAAAACCTTAATAGGCTAAGCACACAGAGTGGGTTGACACAGCTGCCACCCTCTCACTGTCTTTCTGCTCTCCACAAAAATCCACAGTTGGTGCTTTGCTGCTGGGGCCGGAGGAGGTGCACTGCTGGCCGGGTCCACACGCCTTCCCTCGCCTCAGCCGAGCTGCCCCAGAGCAAAGGGTCGAGGTTTAACCTGCCCCCCTCCACCTCCCCTTGCTGCCCAGGGGCAGGGCTTGCCCTCTCCAGTTAACACTGATCATCAGTGCTGGTTCGACACCACTGGTACACAGTCAGCCCTCACAGATGGCTGCAGAGTGGAGTTTTCAGTATAAGAAACAGTTGAAACAACAAAAACCCTGCCGAGGCTGATTCAGCTCGTGAGCCTGCATCCCATTAAGCAAGTCATTTTTTCCAGTTGTTCGGCACAGGAACTGCGTGGTCGGGTATGGCTTCCCGGGCAGCGGCTGGCCACACTGAATCACCTCTCCCAGCCAGGCTGCTGGCAGCCAACTTACTCCAAACTGGACCAAAGTTGCTCCTTCTACACTAGGAAACAAGTCCTTGTGATAACAAGTCCTTGTGACAGGGGCTTCCAGCCAATTTTATACTGACGCCACACACAGCCCAGCACATTTATCCACTAGCAGCCCTCATAAAAGCACGCTGCTGCACTTTGAGAGCGTGATTCTGGCCGATGGAGACCTGCCCAATGCAAAAAGGAGGGAGTTTGTCAATGTCCCCAGCTGGCACCTTCCAACATATCTCAGGCACCGCACGTGGTCTGGAAAACAACAGAGGTGGCTGTGATGCTTTGTTGGGTACAAGGGGCAGCACAGCTCCCAAGGAGCTGAAAGGAAGCAGACACCAGCTGTGGCTCTTCCACACAGACCATTACAAGCCAGAGATGGGGTAGACAGGTTAAAAGCACCTTTCCCTTCTTTGTATCATGTCCTGGACTTACACTGTCTCACAGACAACTTCACACAGATCTTGTCCCTTTGAGACATCCTAACTCAGAGTACTGAAAAAATCTTAAAACCTAGTAACACCTACAGCTGGTGGAATAGCACTACAACTGTTTCTCTTCTTTATCACTGCTGGGGATTTTTGCTGTTCATGAAGTGATGCAGTCTCCAGACAAGATGTGGTTTGTGCCATTCTGCATATCATCCACAGAAGATGCTAGACTGGAACAGTCATCAGCTAGGAGATTTCAAGCAGGACTTTAAAAGAATTTTTTTTTTTTTTTCAAGGTGGGTAGATATCCTCAGGGACTCACAAAGATCCCATAGTAAATTAAGAATGAAATTCCCATCCAAAAGGATGAGTGATGGGAACTGAATTTAACTGCATCTTTCAGGGACTGGCTGCATTTGAGAACATGTCCTGTAGTCATTTAGCTCAAGCCACAGTTGCTTTGAATTTAGCTTGGGAGGCTCTAACTCAAGGAATGGCTGGTAATTACTACTGACAAATATACTGCTCTCTGAAGTAAGGCACACTGAATTGTGAGTTTTAGTAACAATAGGATAAATATTAACTGGCTAACCATTTTGCAATTGTTAAGCAAAGTCTAGAGATCTGGGAGTTTGCTTAACAAAACAGTTCAGAGGAGTTTGCCATAGCCCTGGAGATACTTTCAAGTAAAAGTCATAACCAGGTTGGGCTGGAATCACATGAAGAAGTTGATGGTAGAATTACCAAACTGTTTGAGGATTTGAGCTCTGGAGCAGATTGATGAATGGTTTGGATTGAAAATGAAGGCTTTTATCCACTGTGCAAACACCTGCTTGTTGGAAACATGAGGAGTCATGTAACTGATAACGCCAAATCTGACAGAGGTCACGGAGCTGTTCCAGAGACACAGACATGTACAGGATCCTTCCTGTGCTCTGACACAGTTTCAGATGTTGACCATGAAGCTTTGGATGACCCTTGGGTGTTTCACCAACTGCTAACCTTTACAGAAGCCAAAATGTCCTGCTCACTTTCATGGGGCTCAGCCTCTATACCCAGAGATTTCTGCTGCTTTTTTTCTACTTTCTTTTACATTTGATAGTTATCAAAAGAAAATATTTATTTAACAGTATGAAGCAACGAGCACCCACGTAATGAATGTTACCTGCATTTCTGTACTGCTTACAGGCAGAATTTCCCTGAAAGCACCATCAACTGCCCGGTGCTGCACGCATGTACACATGTTTATTTATCGTTGCCTTCCCTGGTAAATTTACAGTATCCATGCCACTTAGCTCCCCATTAAACACGGTCTTCAGCTGCATTTTGTTTTTGCCAGATTACAGTGTTTTGAATTTGGATGAATGAGTATCACATTACGGGATAGCGTCTGATCCATATAATCTGAAGCCAAAGCAGCGCTAATCTTGCACCGCATCCATGTCAACACACTTACTCATGTCTCCTGGGTTAGGGAATGAGACACTTTCCCTTCAGCCTGAGGTTGGATCAAAAATACCAAAGAGACGCTGACAGAAACTGTAATTATAAGTGAAGACATCACGAAACCAGCCCTGCATAAAACCGAGATCATGCTCCAGCTTTGAACTGGCTGCTGCATTGGAATTACTGAGTAAAACAAGTACAAAATTTATCAGTAGGACTGGTAGACATTACCTTTGTTTTGTACCCCTACCACAAACCATTATAATGAAGCTATAAAGTGTTACAATAAAATAAACTTGGCAAGCCATACACACCCAGGATATTTTACTTAAAGAAATTTAAAACTAGCGTTTACCAATTTCCTGGTATAGGATAGGACGTTTTTAGCCCACATAAAAATGAACATTTTCATTAGCTATGAACTACATAATATTTAAAGGCTGACATAAAAACTGAATTACCTCAGATATTTTTCTTCCTTTGGGCTAAGTATATATTTTGGAGACGGTCCATTGGCTATCCGGTAAACAGTATACTTCACAAAATGACTCGTTTCCTCCCCGTGTGGCCAAACCATTTAAAGGAGATGTTCATTTGTTTCCTGTAAGTAACACTTGTGGAAGAATTTTCCACTGTGAAGCAGGTCAAGAGCCAGCAAACAGCCTGGGAGCTCTGTGCAAAACCCGTGTGGCTGAGCAAGTCAGGGAAAGCCCACACCGAAGCAGTGGAGATGGTAAAGCTGGAATGGCAGCGCCTGCCCAGCACTGGCTGGATGCATTTCGCTTGACGGGAGGCAGTAGGAAAAGTGTAACGAAAAGGCATTAAGAGAATCATGGGTTTTCATGAAAAGCTGAAAGCACCAGACTATATAAATGCAGAGTACCTCCTATAGCAGCAGGCTTTGAGACCCAAATCCCCAAAATACGCAGTGTCTGGTGCCCAGTGCTGTTAGGCCAGGCAAACTCTCACTCCTGCTGTCCCTCCTTCCAGCAGTCCTCGCAAGTCCTGCTTACTCTGTGGGGCCATTTGCAACCATTAGTTTCTGCAGGGTTAGGTTCACATTAAAGAAGAAAAACTCCTCAAATTGTTCCAGCTGTCAAGTGTTACAATACTAATGAGCGAGCACTTCCAGCACAAGAGCAAAGGCTATGGTCTTAACAGCACATTTGAAGAAGAAAACCATCACAGCAGGTCAGATTGGATCAGATCAGCAGTCAATCTACCCTCACGCTGTTTCTGACACCGGCCAATACAGGACATCAAGGGAAGAGGAGGGGAAGAGGATGAAATCAGGAGGAATTCAGTGGCAGGTTTCATCATTCCCTTGGAGATGATGGAGAAGACCAGGACTGGACCATGAACAAAGGTACACAACAGAAGAATGTTATCCGTGGAGCTAGTCCTCCATTTTCACCTTGCTTGTATCCAATGGTTTTTTTGTGACAGACAGCAAGGCACCTGCAGCTCACTTTCTTTGCCTCTGAGGCATTACTTGCCTCAAAGCACCAGGGTGTTTGGGAGGCACCCAACCTACCGCAAATGTAACTGCATAGAATGTAAAAGTGCAAATTGCCTGACACCAAACGCATCAGATTTAACACCTATAGCCTGTCTCTGCCAGAAAGGTACAAGAGGTCCAAAGCAGCCAGAAAGCACTGAAACCCAGGTGAGCACTTGTATATCCTGGACTTCTAGACATCCGGGAATCCCAACAAATGTGCAAAATGTCCAGCTTCCCC
Organism: Falco rusticolus; assembly: GCF_015220075.1. NCBI lineage: Eukaryota > Metazoa > Chordata > Aves > Falconiformes > Falconidae > Falco > Falco rusticolus. The sequence goes on along the minus strand of NC_051193.1, from coordinate 16,651,327 downwards.
TCAGATAAAACTTGTAGGTGGAAGAAAGGACACATCTAGAGGGAAGTCTGCTTAGAGCAAGGGTGGAATCTCGTTATTAGACCTGACTGAAAAATGCCCAGCAGACATTGAACAACATGACTTCATAGCTCTCTGCCCATTTGTGGGAATGTTTTGACAAAATGATTAAATGACCCAAGACTTCAAGCCAATCTGATGTACCAGGAAGAGTGACAAGTGGGTACTATTGTGAGAAAGCTTAGCAGCGCTGCAAAATCCAACAGTACTCCTAAACTGCAGATGGAATTGGACAATTACAGCTTTGTACTTTCAACCAAGGACACCACACCTTGTCTTAAGACTCTTTAGAACGCTTTCTTCTGTCCCCGAGAATGTTCTTTGTCTGCCGTGGCAGCTGGTTTTCCTCCATGAGCTAATCTCATGCAAGCTGTAGCCTCACTGGGGGTTATGATGTGGTCAAACATAATGAAGAACAGCCGCAGCAACCTCTCATTGTGATCTTACTGGCATTTGGGTGAAGATCTCCATACCAGTTCAGCTAGTGGCTGACAGGGATGCTAACAAGTAACACAGCTTCTAGAATCACTGATGTGAGAACGAGCTGGTAGGAACTTTTACAACATTTTGAGGAGATGAATGCTAGCTAATAAAGTCAAGCTTTTCTGAAGAAACATAATGTAAATAAAGGTACTTAGTCATATACTAAAAGACAAGAAAGCAGCAGTCTTAAAAATTACTCGTATTCAACCGTAGTCTCACACTTGAACATCAGAGCTGGTTTGCAGCTTTGTTGTCTCAAACCCAGAGAGGTAAATAACATGTTGTGCTATAGCTGCTTGTTTGGGAAAAACATGGGGTATTATATTTTCATTTAAAGATATAATCTTGAATGCTTATGAGCTGTTACTTACAAGAAGAAAGCATGCATAGTAAAGCCAGCCATATGTTACAAATAATAAAGGAAATATAGCTGAAGCGTTAGCAAAGGCTTGGTTTACTACAAGAAAAAGGACTTAAAAGTCATTTCTTTAAAAGAAGCATACACACAGACAAATGCATCTAATCATTCAGGAATCCTATTCTTGGACTGTTTCGTCAGATTTGGCTCCTAAACCACCTCTTCACCGCCTTTACCACATATAATTTTTTCTACATGAAGTATCTTCTGAGCAGCATCCTCCTAAATTTCTTTAAAAATAAACTTCAAGTAACCATTTAAAGCTTCTGAAAGATGTATGCTTTTGGAGATAATCCGTCTTTTCTGATTATCACAGGAGCACTTATAGACAAAAGAAAATAAAAACAGAGCCTACCGATGTCTGATTTAGTTGCAAATTAATCAACCTCATAATCACTACACAGATGAGTTTCATCACTATCTAGACCATTGTTGCCTGGCTTATTCACTCATATTGCCTTCTGGAAGAAGGCTGATCTGGAATATTTTTACAAAAACACAGTATTTACATAGGGCTTCTTGATAAAGACTTTGAACCCACAGAATCCAGCTGGATCTCTGCTGTCTGCGACATTTGCCATACATAGTTTTAGAGACTGACATCAATAAATGTAACCTGCAGTTCCCAGCATCTCTCATGGCCCTAGCTGAGTTGAAGGACTCTGTCAGCTGGCATAGCTTCAAAGCACTGTTAGAACAACTTTATACCAAAACAAGCTAATTACCACAGTCTGCATCCAAGATGGGCTCTCATATATTATTATATTGTCAAGGAAAAAAACTGTGGCATCCCTAAAGATCTGAAGAAATTCCCAAACTAATCACTGTTGTATATACCCAGTTACATAGCAGAACATTAAAACACTATGATATTTCAAAGCTGAAAAAAAAAAAGAGTTTAAAAAAAGAAAACCACTAAATATCTAACATTATAGAAGTTCATTATAAGGGATCAAAAGCAGCTTTAAATTTGACGCCACTTCACTGTCCTCCCACACACCCACCGAGCACGAGCAGCCCCTTCGCTGCCAGCCGTGGTCCCAGACCCCACCCACCAACATTTTTATATGCCTATCCTGAAATAGCCGCCTCTTGCATCAGATGCAAAAGCTACACTACTAACTGCACAGAAGTCACAGTCCTCCCTATTTTGGTCTACATACCTCCAGAAGAAGCCTCACCAAGAGCTGGAGAGCCTTGTCTACCTGCACCGCTTGCCACTGACTGCCACATCTCTTGTCTTCCAGCCCCCTTACTCTTCACCAGGTAAGGCTCATGAAGCACACACTGCAAGGACACATTTCCCCCAAATACATAAGCTCCGCAGTAAAGTTAGTTACAAATAGATTTAACGTAGCACACATCCAGATAAAGGAAGTGATAGGAAGTCATAGCTTAGATTATTTGTGAAGAATTATGAACTGCCAGGTCAGAGCTTTCTATTTGTTCCTAAACTTTAACCCAGAAGGGCCTTTCTCTCTCAGTCACATTTCTATTTGCTTTTTCTTGTTAGTAACTGGTACACACTTACAGGCTGATTTTAGTATTCTGTAAGAAAAACATATTTATGTTTTTCACCAGTAAAAAAATCTGTTCACAAAGACTTGGTTTAACCAATCAGACTGATAGCTGTGAAGCATTCCAATAATTTTAAGACTGCCTTGTACTGCTAGCCACATCCTGAAGCCAAAGCCAATGTCGCTTCCACAAAGGACAGGAGTGTAAGACTGGAGAGCCCTCTGTGATCATTTGCCTTGATTTCCCCAGGCCCCAGGACTTGCTTCACAGTTTCAGTCTGAAGGTTCAAACTTGCATGTCCATTTATCTCTTAACACTTAAATTGTGACCAGGCTTTACAGCAGGTGCCCCCACTCTGAGGAGGGGTGGAATCCGAAGGTCCGGGCTGGCTTGGTAAGCTATCTTAAAGGCTATCCATGGATAGCTTCATGGTTAAAACAACACAAAAATCACTGGATCTCTCTTACCTGCTCTTTGAGCAAAAAGGATAGTGCCTGATCCTGACTTTTGGATAGTTTTATAATGGGCAGAGACCTTATGGTAGAGGTTCCACCCTTACGCTCAAATATCTTACATCAAAGGGCACTGCTGGGAGACTGCTAATAAGATCCCTGGCCAAATTCATAAGGCATTTTGTATTCTTTGCACACAGAAATCAGGGTTCTCATGCTCTGCAACTCCCTTTGTCCCATGGCCAAGGCTTTGCTGAGGGAACATAATGCCAGCTATAGCTATCAAGCGTCATATTTGCCCCAAGATAATTCCCTTTAGGGGAATTATTTGCCACAGCACATGGGAACCAGCACTGGGAGAAGACAAAATCTCTCCCATTTATTCTGACTTCAGTCCTGGCTGTCCACGGTCAAGAATCTTGAGCTGGCAGTTTGGTTGATGACACCCAGGTCTAGTCAAAGCACATTGGCTCTCTGCTGGGCTATTAAAACAAAAAGTCCCATACAAACTGAATTTTTAAAAAGCCACCACCACATCTAACCAGCAAACAAATCGGACAGGAATTGGGTTTCCTCAGCAGGGCACAAACATCTATCATGAGAAAATACCAACTACTTAATCAGCTATTTGACCATCCAAGTTTTGTTATTTCAGTGGAGAGAAAAGATTCAGGATATTTTCAAGTCTCCTGGTGCGTTTCTGTAAGAAGCGGGACATCCTGCCTGCTTTGTATTTCTGTTTCCCTTTGTTTGCTTCAGGTTACACAGATTAGCATTGCCAGCAGATTATTTGCAATGCTGACTAAAGATCATCACTGCAGGGACATGGAGAGAAAAAGGATCATCTGCAGCTGTCAACAGCCATAACATAACCATTCTGGAGTTATTGCAACTTTCAGCATAAGCAGAGCGCAGCAGGAATGCTGCCTGTTCTAACTGACCATGTCCATGGGTAATTATTTATAAAATATGTGGTAGCTCAAGCTGGGGACTGAAGACTCCACCATTCCTCAACTGTTTTTGAAAAGTATCTTACTAACTCTTGAGGCTTCTGCATTTGAGCAGAGACAAACATTACTACAAAGGACTTCTTCTAATGAAGTTATTTATGCAACTTGCTTATTTTATGGTCATTAACTTTCATGAAATTAATACATATACAATTTTAATCCATGGAATCCAGGCTCATAAATCCAATGGAGTCCACTCATTGAGAGCAAAGAGGAAGTTTAAAGTTTACATTAATAAGCAGATGATGAAGCAGCAGTGTTCCTGGCCTCAACCATGCTACATGGGAAGGAATACAGAAATTCACCATTCTCTTCCTTGGACTGCCTCTAAATGTCTCTGTCTTCAGTAACCTTTCCATCCGTGTTTACTCCCAAGGGCAATAGATCTAAGTATACCTCCTATAAAAGCAAGGCAGGAGCGAAACTGATTAAAATGTCCCCTTTTTTAAAATTTATTTGTTTATTTTTTATTTTCAGGTCACCCAACACAGCAACAAAGTAACTCTGTGAGAATTTAATTTTGCTTTAAAACTTAAAATCAGTGAGTGGACTTATTTAGTAAGGAACAGGCAAAGTCCTGTTTCCCTGCATGTTAAAAGAACTTGATAGCAGCAGCTGGATTCTTTGCACCAATTTTCCTCCTGAGAGTTACCAATTAACCCCAGAGGATCTCTCTCTTTTTTTGGGAAAGCTAATTCAAAGCAAGGAATACTACAGTTTTGACATGAAATGGATAAATGATATAGAGACTGCTGTTCTAGAGGAAAAATGCCTTTGGAAATACATTAAGCTAATTCAGACTAAAAACCCACTCAACCTGGAATATGGTTATCAGACAAGTTAATCAGAAACAGTTTTAATGGGACAGCCATTCCAGAATAACTCTTTGAACTCCTGCTATAGCTGTGATTACTTTTCCGCTCCCTCTCTCTTTTCTCTGCTATTGTGTCTCCTTCAAGCACACACAGTATGTGCATAAACAGGGCCCGACCAGTCCTTTCCACCAGCATGCCCTGATTTTCATGTGGCGATGTGTGTTATGTAGGGAGATCAGCCACTGCTTCATACAGGACTTTAACTGTTTCTGACAACCTTCTTAACGGGCAATGCCATCCAGCCCAGCAGGGTTTCTCTGGAGCCCCAGCAGTAGCAGTGTCGCAGCTTTAACAGAAGGAAACAGGTATCGGAAACTCAGTTTAGATAGTGACACACCAAACTGACGTCAAACGGGATTAGCACCTTTGTATCTTTGTTCCTCGGTAAATACTTTAAATCAACAAGTTACTTGCCTTGAGTCCTGTCTCTCTGAAGATATGAATTTATTTTTGCTTTCAAATCAACTTTCATGTGAGATATTGAAGCACTTGGGAATAATTCACAATGAAATTAATTTAACATGGTGTAAATCCTGAATAGTAGCATATGTACATACCAGAATACAGAATGAGGACCCTAACGTTAATCTGCTAATATTAGAAAGCACCATCAACACCAAGCCATAGCTCAGCACATCCTAAAATCAGACACATCCAGCTGGCCAAATGGCACATGATTGACTGCCAACTTCCATACAATCAACCTTAGAAGAGTTGAGAGCTGAAGCCATGGAGCCAGGTCATCTTATAGAGGCTGTAGAGAAAAATGCTGCCCAGACTTGATGACCCAGAATTGTCTGGAAGAAGGCTGGGAGTACTACAGGCTTGCAGAGTTCTTCTTGCTTTTTCAGTTTCATTCACAGCGTTAAGGATGATTGTTACTCATATTTACTATGAGACTATTGTCCGATCACTCCCTGCCCAAGTGGTGAAACATTATTCTGTGCATCCAAATTCATCCTTATTAGGAAGAATCTGGAACAAGTTTCTTATTTCCATTGCTACTGTCATTTCACAGAGAATGGGCAAATTTATTTCTGCTTTTAAAAACAAACAAACAAACAAACAGAAAAAAACCCCACAACTCCAGCCTAAAACCAAAGCAATACCAAAATGGAAAATTTGCTGTGAGTCACCTAAAGCGCACCAGGGAATCCCCAGTTTCTTTGATTAGAGAGTATAATCATGAATTTGCATACACACAAAAGACACCCAAGCCAGGAAGAAACACTCCCTCTTTCAGTTGAACAAATACCAACTATTGATGCACATCAAATGAGCTGTGAGATGCAAATGGATCTCAAAAGACTGTGGGCCCATCTGCAAGTTATTCACCCTGTGGAGGAAGTGACTTGCAGCAGCATTTGTTCTGCTGGGGAGAACAACTCGTAGTACAACCATGTAACGACCCTGTGTTATAATTCTTCAAAACAAAACCCAAAACCCCCACCAAACTAGGACTTCCAATGAAAATGCTTTAACCTGTGCATGCCAGAGCAGGCTAGGACGCAAACGGGACACCACGGAGTCACAGCACAGTGCCCTGGTGGGGTAAGGCTTGCAGCTGGGAGGACCTCTGAATGCTCCAGCTGCTCTCACACTGCAAATACACCACCAGAGCCCAAGGAAAGTGCTGGACAATGGGATATTAATTTCCATCCTGACACGCTGCAGCTAAGCAAGGGACTAGGAGGGCAGTGAAAGCAACTAGAGGCAAGAGTTGCTCAGGGATGTCTTGGAGACGTTAAGACCTGAAAGTCAGAGGGAGCCTTGCCCCTGAGCAGCTGTCTGCATGGGGAATCGGAGAAGAAACTGAAGAAGTCTGGGAGTTAACAAGTTACATGGGTAAGGCAGAAAACTGAAAAAAGCTGCCTGCAACAGAACTCAGTCAGCTTAGTTAAAGCTCAGGAGAAACTAAGTCTTAGCTTTCAACTAAGATTTACACTGCTTTTTTTCTCCCAGAAAGCTTACCCCATTGCACTGTGTTGTTTCTTTATAAAGTGATTAATACAGTGTAGCTTGTCTGAAAGCAAGGAAGATGAGTCTAGTTAATTCAAAGAACAGTGAAGGCTCATGCAAAGCCGTATCACATCAGCATTTCTCTGGTCAACGCTCTCACGAAGCACGGGAAAGTCTCCTTGGCTTTAACAGCCATGTGCGTTTATCTTGGTCGGAGCTGTATCAGGTTGCTACATGCCCCAGGGGAGTGAGGTAGAAGGCAACGTGATGCTTGGTGTCACATTGTGCTGCGGTTCAAAGGAAATCAGCTTCTGTACAGGAGAAAGCAATTAGCTGGGAACAATGGATATGCCCTGTAATGGCAGTGTGGGGCGGGAGCGCTGGGCTGGATCCAGCTGTGGCTGGGAGGGCTGCTGAGTAGGCTAACGGTTGGCTAGCTAGGACAGGAGAAAGAAACTGCCTTATTTCCAATTTTTACCTTGCGCAGTGTCTACATAATATGTCTATTAAGTTAATCTTTCTGTTGAAACACAGTTAAAATTGGGAAAAAGAAATATTGAAACAATTACCAGATGAAAACATAATGAATGACTCAGAGTTGCTAGAGAATTTTCTCAGGCACCAGTGTAACTGGACACAAAGGCAACTGCAAGAACAGTAAGCTCAAAATAGCAGTGTTTTACAGGACGTGATGCACTAGGGCTCACTTACACTGCTGTCACCTCTCACTATAGCACAGCTGCTGGGGTTACAGTAGAAATTTACCTGCAGCAACATAAGCTTTTACCATGGACTAAGCGTGCATATATTTATTTAGCCAATTCCCATAACCTGTGTTGAAAACCATGTTATCCTGATGAACTAGAGTGGTGTCTTACCCGAACTAACCAGCACAGAGCCCGTCAGGGTATGCCTGACATACTTAACTGCCAGACTTTACATCTGCTGCCTTACCAGAATACTAGTCTTTTTATTTCTTTTGCCTGCTCAGACATGTTATAAGTGACTTGCTGCATTTCATACCACTTCAGATGGGTCTGTAACAGTAAAAGGAGGAACTTAGTAACATGTGGGACCAAAGATTACTCTGTAATTTCAGTGCAATGCTCCTGATTTGATATATTATCCAAAAAAGATAGTTTGCAATAGAGAAATCAGAGATTAAGTGATTTCCCTTTTCTTTCCATTTCTAAAGAGCTTCATGGGACCTAATCCCACGGTGACAGTCTGTACTTATTAACTGTCCTCTCGAAATACGTCATTATCTACAAGGTGGATTCAGTGCGACAGTGAGGGAGGCATCACTAACCCTATTTTACAGCAAAGGAAACCAAAACACAGAGTCATGAGGTCTCTCCCCCAAGGCCGTCTACTGAAACCAGTGACAATTCTCCTGGCAAGAGTGCAGCTCCAAGCACATGCAGAGTCCCGAAGACAATAAAGGAAAAGACATGCTGCCAACCTTCCACACAAACTGGATGACTTTCTTAAAAACCGTTTTGCCAGAAAACCTCACCACCATTCATTACTCCTGAAGATGCCCCCACTGCAGATGTTTGTAGCATGCAGAACCACAGCTCTTGGATAGAGGTCAGTGCCAGCGCTGGCCAGCTGTTCCTCATCTAAATCTCCATGGGGCTCGTATTGCTTCAGAGAGGGGTTGATCTTCACCAGCAGTTTGCAGGGAGGACTGTCAGCTGACAGCCAGTTTTCCAAGGGTGGTTCTCCTAACTCGGGCACAGAGGTCATACTGGAAATGGAAAGACACGTGCATGGAACTGAAGCCTGTTCACATCAGCTGAGGTTTGGGCTATGGAAATGCGCTCAGGTGGTGAAATACAACCAGCTACAAGTGTTTGTGTGACACCATGCATTCAGAAACTGTCACAGGAGCATCACTCCTGCCTGATGCTTATCAGTGAGCCACCTCAGGTGCACCACTGAGAGGTGAGGAGATCTCTGCAGGCGTGCTTTGCTCCCACCAAGCAGTTCCCTGGAGGTAGTTGAATTCATCCAAACTTTATTTGCAAAGGCTCCACTCCCAGGATTTCTTCTAATCTCAACCATCTAAATAACTGTGTCAAACATTTATGTGCAAGACGATCAGCAACACAAGCACTTCTTTCTGATGTCAAGGTCATCTGTTAGCTAGAAAGCTTGCTGGTCATGTTTTATGAGGAAAAAACAAAGAAGCAAGAATCATAGGATGGTTTGGGTCGGAAGGGGCCTTAAAGATCACCTAGTTCCAACCCCCTGCCATGGACAGTGACACCTTCCGCAAGACCAGGTTGCTCAAAGCCCCATCCAGCCTGGCCTTGAATGTTTCCAGGGATGGGGCATCCACAGCTGCTCTGGGCAACTCATTCCAGTGTCTCACCAGTCAAGAATTTCTTCCTAATATCTAATCCTTACCCCTTGTCCTGTCACAACAGGCCCTGCTAAAGTGTCTGTCCCCATCTTTTTTATAAGTCCCCTTTAGGTAGTGGCAGGCTGCTATAAGGTCTCCTCCAGGCTGAACAGCCCCAGCTCTCCCAGCCTGTCTGCACAGGAGAGGTGCTCCAGCCCCCCATCATCTTTGTGGCCTCCTCTGGACTCACTCCAACAGGTCCATGTCCTCCTTATGTTGGGGGCCCAGGGCTGGATGCAGCACTGCAGGTGGGGTCTCATGAGAGTGGAGCAGAGGGGCATTATCTCCCCCCTCGACCTGCTGGTCACGCTTCTTGTGATGCAGCCTGGGATGGGGCTGGCTTTCTGGGCTGCGAGCGCACATTGCTGGCTCATGTGGAGCTTCGTGTCTACTGACACCCCCAAGTCCTCCTCAGGGCTCTCGATCCCAGCCTGTATTGATACTGGGGGTTATCCTGACCCACATGCAGGACCCTGCACTTGGCCATGTTGAACTTTATGAGGTTTGCACGGGCCCACCCCTCCAGCCTGTCAGGGTCCCTCTGGACGGCATCCCTGCTCCTCAGCATGTTGACTGTACCACACAGCTTATTCTGGGAAGGGTTACTGAACTGGCAAAGAATAAAGTGTAATTTAACGCTAAAAATAATGGTAACACAATGAGATTCTTGGAGAGATCCTCCAGTTATGCCGATGGGCACTGGAGAGGAATCAAAGAGACGGATTCCTGCAGCAGTAAAACATGCTGACTGGTGAACAATTTATGTAAATTGATCTTATGGGCAAACATAGCTCCTACATGCTAAACTTTTGCAAAAATGCAAGCTAGAGCTCTGTAAGGCCCACAGGCTGACTACAACCTGTCCGAGATTTACTCGGTGTGCCACGTAGCCACTAGCACATTGGGTTCACAAACTGGATGCACACTAGCGGCTTCAGTGGAGAGGTGACAGGCTAAGGACACTGGCACTGTCTGGTGTGCTTTAGGAGAGCGTTTCCCCTCAGTATGTCCTCAAACACTGCGATATTAGCTGCTGCCCACATCTCTGTGGGCCTCCCCTGAGGGTGGAGGAGCAAGGACAGGAACTCCAGCAGAAATGCAAGTGTGACTTTCTGTGATTAGTAATACTCTTAGTTGAAAAGCAAGCATAAACCTGGACAGGAATCTCCTCTTGGACCACTGGCTATCCCTAGCAGCTCTCTGCACTGCTCTCTTTTCCAGCTCCCAATTCACGAGCTAAATTCACACCCTTACTGGGTCACTTGTTGCCCTTCACACAATGCAGCCCCGAGGCTGGCGGCTCCTTGCTCTAAGGGAGAAGGTCTTTCCCATCATCAGCCTCTTTACAGCCCTTTCCAGGGTTCAAATAGGCCAGTGTTTTTCCCAAGCTCTAAACAGAAATGAAAACACAGAAAAACTGCCATTTGACCAGTTACGCAAAACAAAACGTCCTTCAGCGAGGTATGATTTGTGGATTAAAGTTTTTTCCCTTGAGCTCAATGCAACCTAAAAATCTTTTCCGGCAGCTTATCGCAATTTAGCTAACCCCAATCCTTAAGAGACTTCTCTATCTCAGCACACCAAGGAAGGTCTTTGTCAGGGACTTTCCAAAAGCCCTTGGCAAACCTGTTGCACACAGGGTATAGTACAGGCTTCTGAATTTCACGAAACGTCTGAATTGCCGGAGTGAGAACTAGGGGGGTTGATGTAAAGAACAGGACAAGCCTGGGCATTATTTCACTTGAAAACATTTTGCTAGTCATCTGGAAACTCATCACATTTTTCCAGGAGCATGGAAAACAGGGGGCTTCAGTCAGAGCACACTGCTCCTCACATTCAGGCTTTATGCGGTCCTGGAGAGGTGGCAGCAGCACCCTAGGGCAGACTGGAACTGGTCAGCAAAACAAAAATAACAGAAAACAACTCATAAAATCCATCCTAATTTCCAGTGGCTTCTTCACAGACTGTGCTTCTTTCACCCTCCAAGACATGCATGAACATGAGACTAAAACGTGTGCAGTCCAAGGGATTAATCGAAGGATGGCATGAATTTGTTGGGAGAAAGCAGACTACATGCCTGCAGTAACAAAGGATATGAAGAGATCGCATTAAACACTATCACAGGCTTTGGTAATTTTTGTCTATTCATAATAGCTCTGTGTCACAGCCCTTTTAAAAACCAGAAAATATTATGGTGTAATCTTACCAGTTTCACAAACAAGACCACACTTACAAAAATACATGAAAGTCTGGACAGGCAAACAAAATATTTTCAATATATTCCTCTAGAGAGCCAGATAAACTCCACAACCAGCAGAAAATGCATCCACGTTAACTTATTCGCAATGGAGCTACATCTTGCTAAACAACCCCAAATTAGCTGCTGCCTGGAGCTCAAGCCCTATGAAAATATATCTATGCCTCCTTGGAAAAGTAGAATATCATATACAAATACTTATTAGCACACACAGAGTTAACCTCTGTGCACTACCTTCTTAAACAGAACTGGTTTTGAAATGTATTTGTTTAAACAAGTTAACAGAAATGTCAGAGGCCATTGCACCAACTGCACATGACGACAGCCTCCTTCCTCCTCTATCAGCACAGAACAATTACACACTGGGAAACAAGGGCTTACTAATGTTGAGTCAGAGCAGGAAAATCTGTCCAGAAAATACATGCAAATGAAAGAAAGAAAAGACACACTTTGCATTCCGTCTTCCCCCTCTTCCTCCTCTTTTCCCTCAAATAACATGAGCTAAGCAGAGACTGCCTCTCCTGCTCTGGCTTGAAGAGCCCCATGGAAGAATTTGGCACATCAACAGCTTCATCTGCTCCCACAGCTCCCACGTGGCTATTGGTAGTAATACCAATAATTAGTATTTGGATAAGTCCTAGCTCAGGTTACCGATTTCTGGATATCTCAGGGCAGGAAACTGTTTTCCAGGAGTATCAGGAAACAGCATGGCCTTGCAAGGCGGGCTTGTGCATAAAGCACACGAGCTCTTATATCTATTCCAGGATGAGAAGCCCTGGGACTTTCTATGACCACATGGACAAATCATGCTGGTGTTCCCCTCCAGCTGTCAGTCTGACCACAGGGGACGTGGGAGGCTACCTTCCCTCACCTTCGTAAAGGAGCCAGGGCCCAAGGGCTTGTGAAGTGCTGGGCATGATAAGGGCCTCCAGAGAACTCAGTTCTGTTTGACTGTAAGAGCTATCTCTTCAATATTTAACTGTATATACTCACTAATAATCGTGCACGCACAAGAACTTACCAGCACCAAAAATGACCGACAAGATCAACTGTGAAACACCAAGTTCTCTCCCATGTACAACCCTCCTCACTACCTCTCCTCTTTTCCACACCAGAGGCTACTTTTGCAAAACTTCCTAGTGCCAGGAGGATCCCAGTATTTCCTCCCCTCAGTGTTGCATTCCCACACCATCACCTTTTGAAATCACTCCATCAGTTTTCCCTGCCTCCAAAGGAAGGCACTGGGAAGACCATGCTGCACCAAACCTGGACTTCAGCCTGCAGCAAAGGGCAGAGCCCTCGCCTGTGCCCCTGCATTAGAGCTGCCCCAGCAGGCACCAGCAGTGCTGCCTACAAGGTGCTATTTGAAGCTGAATTCAGGGTCAGTCCCAATAAAGGACAGGGCAGCAGTCTAATCACAGCACCAAAAAAAAAAGTTGATGCTTTTCTCTTGAATGTGGATTATGAAAACAAGTTGCACCAGGACTGGGCACAGCTGACAGCTTTCCCTAGCCAAAGCCCTGCAGTCACGCGTGCTGCGCTGCATGTGACAGAGTGCTGCTCTGACAGCCTGGGCACCGATTCGGTACAAACAGAGGCCATAAGGGAAAACAGGGCTATGCCCTGCTTCATTTTGGACTTGGATTTCCACTTACGAAACTTGATTTCCACTTGTGACCACGACACAGCACAAAGGTTCAGTGCCAGTGCCTCTGCTCTGCCATCATTTCCCAGAGGGATCTGTTGCCTGTTGGAGAGGCTCTGCAGCACCCCTCCATATTTGACATGGAGAAGCCATTCTGAAAACACCACCAATCTCATAACCCTCTCTAGTATTTAAGAGCCAGACTTATTCAAAACAAAATAACAAAAGAAACACCAGTTTGGAAATTTCTGATTATATTTAACTTTTTGTATTCAGGAGAGGATAAAAACCAGGTGAGATGCAATGACTTATTCTTTCAACTAAGTACTATTTCTTTCAACTTTCAGTATTTTCAGATTTAACCATAAATAACCCAATATTCCCACCTCTTCCAGGAACACCAATCCTGCTCCACCTTGCTCTCCCTCAAGCAAAGATGTCAGGCATAGGTCACTCCTAAAGGCAGGAGACTTCAGCAGTTTGTCATTAAGGAAAGAGGCAAGTCCTACTAAGTCAGAAAAGCTACAGAACTCAGTGGAAGTCACAGCCTCATTTTGCAAACAGATCTGTTTGTGTTGCGGCTTTGCTAGATGTGCACTAGAAAACAGAGCCCTGATGCACACAAGCAGCCCTGGAATAACAGCCTGTGAAGGCAGCACTGCACGACCCTCGATGGTTTGGCACTCAGGGCACAGCTGGGCCTCCTGGAACTTGCGTCTTCTCCTTCCTACCTGGGTAACACGCAAGAAAGGCATTTGTCCAACTCATACGTTTCACTTTGGGTTCTTCCACTGTGCTAAAATGGTCATGCAATAAAACGTTACCCATCTTACCCATTTAATTCTCCCCTGAGGACCCGCTCTGCTTTAACATCCTCTCCCTGGTCTCAACTCCCACACTGGGCTGTTGTGCCAATTAATTAGTTAATGTTTGCAAGGTGCTTCGAAGAGTGCTAAGTACGCAGCATTAAACATGATTATTATACAAATACTGCAGGCTCTGGGAATGCACTTCAGGCAGGCAAGTATTACACTGGAGTCACTTTATCCTCCTGCCTCAAAACTGCCATCACTCACAGCACGCTTCAGTTACCCACAAACACACGGCATGTCTTGTCTTACAGCTTAATTATAAAACAACTTCTAGTGTGGCAGAGCAGAAAGGCCAGCTGTTGTTCACGTTGCACAAAACCCACCACTGTGACAGACCAAACAGCAAACTCTGCCCCCTGCCAGAGGAAATGATGGCCATAATGTCCCCAAATGCGGTGATGGTTAGGTGAGGGGACCCCTGGGGCAAAGAGCCAGGCTGCAGTGGGGTTGTGGCCGATGATAAAGAGACCAAAAATAAGCAGGAGAAACAAGTTATGGGAAAATTCAAGAACAGAAAATGCAGCAGCAGGAGCCAGACGTGGGGGCGAGCAGGCTGGCGCTGGGCTCCAGCCGATGAGCTGCAGCAGAGCTGGTTGCAGCCCCGCAAAGATGCATGACCCTCCTTAGCCACCTCCCACCACTCCTGGGTCTGCACCTGGGTCAGTTCATTTACCAGTTCAGCACTCAGCTGCTGCCAAAGGCAGGTTTGCACTAAGATTCTTGGCTGGGAACTGAAGTCCCCAAGATATGGACACGCGTCCCCTGCTGCCCTGAGAAGCCCAGGGGATGGCTCAAGGTGACACTGCAGCTGCAGCCACTTACTCCATCAGACAGAGTCAGAGCCTGAGGGCCCGGGAAGCAGTGCTGAGCATGAAGGGACATGTGCTGGACACTGCCACTACACAGCGGGCTGCAGGAGCAACGAGCACTCTTCCTGGCAGGACTCTTCCTGCTGGCAAGAGACCTGGACGAGGCTGAAGAATGCCAGTAGCCGTCTGTCTGCCTTCCAGATCCATGCCTTTGTATTTTTGATATCTAAAATAGAAAAACACACAGTTTGGGATTTCCTCAGTAATCAGAGAAACCCATTAAAACATTTTTCTTCTCCCTGTCAGTGCAAGGCTGTTGCCTGTTAGTGTTTTATATAGTCAATCCCTCTTTCCTATTTATTATCTTCAGACTTACTCTCCTAAAAATATTACAGCCGCTGTTCTTTCTGTACAGCATATACTCCAGAAGGAAACAAACTGCTAATCAAGCTAGTAAATAGGTACATCTGTTACCCCATCTACACTAAAATGAGCTAGGAAGCTTTTTTTCAGAATCACGATACCACCAAGACTCCCGAAACACTTGGCTGCGTTTCCCCAGCTTGAGCACCGGCTACCCCACAGCAGAGCTTGCACTGGAAACCCTCGGAATTAGCAACAGGACAAGCAAGGGGAAATTTATTAACAAATGAATTCCTGCTATTACAAACCACTTCCACCGCACTACCGGGGCCTTTAATGGTTCATGGCAGGATAAGCCACCTCCTTTCATTCCCAGGAGTGCAACTGAAGGCTTGATTTCCATGATTGCCAAGCTCTTACTGCAGCTCCCATTAGCTGTGGCAAAATCTGCGAGTGTTTAGCTCTTCTGAAACACGACTGTTTGATGTGTAGAGGGGGGTAAGCACCCCTGCTCCGACTTGAAGGCTCAAGATGCATCAAGTTTCCACTCCTGATGTGAGGGGCAAGTGTGAGTACATGCTCAGGGAAGCCTGTCACATGCTGTGAGCACGGGCTTTGAGCATGGGGCTGCCCTGAGCAGGGATGGAATAGGCTGCACCTGCCAAGAAAGGTTTGACTCCAGCTTTAGCCCTGGTACCTGCAACTGAAGGGTGCCAGGAGCGTGGAGAGCGTGTCAGGTCTGGGGTACTTTGGACTTGTCTCACCGCAGCCTTAGCCTGCGCCAATCCAGAAGATGACTGGAGAAACCAGCTGATGTACTGACGCAGGGCTGGACCTCCTGAAGCTCTACAGTAGCAACAATTTCAGCCCTAAATTTAATTGGCAAGAGGAAGATTTGATAGATATCTACCCTCAGTTAGAAAGTGCTTTAGAGAGACAGCAGATTCTTCAAAGCAATTCTCCTGCATCACCTACAGTTCCTCCTTATCTAAATGTGATATTAGGAACCCAGCAATTGATGCTCCCCAGGGATTTAATTATTCGCAAGAAATCACTGTTTGCTGCAGCCAGCAGCCAGTGCTGGGTAAGGT
Source organism: Falco rusticolus (assembly GCF_015220075.1). NCBI lineage: Eukaryota > Metazoa > Chordata > Aves > Falconiformes > Falconidae > Falco > Falco rusticolus. Next base: position 16,635,111 of record NC_051193.1, on the reverse strand, counting down.
CTTCTGGGATCAGACTGCAGGCTGCTTTATGGCTTGACATCAGAACAAAATTGCATGAAAATCAGTCTTGTTGTACATGATCAGATAAATGCAGTTGTCAAGTACAAAGTTGAAAGCTCTTCAGTGAAGAAAGGGTAGCGCCTTTTTTTTTTTTTTTAATGCTGGTACGAGCTATCAGAGGGTCAAAACCAATTCATGAAGCACTTATTCCATCTCTAATGTCTGCCAGACTCGTACAGGCTTCTGTGGGAGGTCTGTTTGAACAAGGCTGTTTTCAGCTATTCACCTAAGGGGAAAAAAAAAAAAAAAAAAAAAAAGAGACGTAAAGAGGATTTTGTTTCAGTATAATCTAGTCCCACCACGTGACACTGACTGATCTGTGATAAAATTTCCAGAGCTCAGCAGGTGTTTGGGGAGTGACTGCAGCCGCCCATGCAACACAACAGTACACAACCACAAAAGCAAGATCCAAAACAGAGGTCAAAGGAAAAAGAGTGTAGGAAGTTAGGTGTGAAGATGAATGATGAAACTAGATAAAACTTGTGCCAAACATGATTTACAGTAGAGAAATGACATTCTCTTTCCAGGTGAGGGCAAGCTGCTTGGTCGCTGTTACAGGGTACTTCTCTATCACGCTGACAGCCACAGGTGTATGCATATTCAGATACACTGGGACAACCGGCTGTAGATCCAAGGAGTCCCAGGCCAGAACACAGCTCACAGCACACTTTGTCCACTTACTTCATCCACATCATTGCTACTATATTCCACAAAGGATTTTATTCCTTCTCTTCCAGAGCTCCTATTATCATGGAAAGCTGAAAATCAGCAAGAGAGCGATGGCATAAATTCAAACAGAAACAATTCTTTGCTGTTTATGTAGCCCAAACACCAATGACACAGGAGAGAGTTTCAGCCTGCTGTTGATACTCAAAAGTCAGAGTGCCCACAACCCAGACCTTTTGGCTGTCAGATGTTTCAGTATGACATACTAAATATAGTCGTGACCCTAAAGATACCCTATGTACTATCTGCATAGAGTAAAACACTATGCATGGACCAGCTAAACAGATTTATTTCAGGATTGGTGCCATGTGTAGGATAAACAATACACGCTTATCCAAAACGTCTCCACGGCTATAAAAGTTGCTATTGTACAGAAACTTAATTTCAGAGTTAACTCTAGAGAAACAGGAATTAAAGCAGCAAGGTTGCCAAGGTCTAACAAGTACAGACTAAATGACACTAAGGAGGTAACCTGGGCTCAAGCTACCGGACAGGAAAAAGGATGGATGAAGAGTCCCTGCATGCATGCTGGCTTCCCCCTCAGAAAATAAAGCAAGCATCGTTCTGCACAACTCCCTCCTGACTCTTCTGGAGAGTGCTTCCCAACACGCCAGTAGAAAGGCTGGTGCAGCTGCGGGCAGGAAGCACACCCCCACATTCCTCACCCAGGGAGCCAGCCTCCCTCCCTCCGTGGGGGGATCATTGCATCAAATTAAAAACTAAACATTTCTCAGCAAGACTTGCACATACCAGGAACTTCGTGGTAAAAGGAGCAGTACATTATCCTCAAAGTTTTTCCTACAGAAGCTGGGGATCATGGGTGTAAGAAAGTTAGATCCTTTTACTTTCTATGCAAGCCTGGTTTAATTCTTGCAAATTCTATCCACTTTATTACTGAAATTGGAGCAGCCTGTTCCAGGGAAGCACATACTCAGCAGCACTGAAATGCACTTTGTGTATTAAATACTTCAGAAGCTGTCTAAGTAGATCGGTGTGGAAAACTGACAGTTGAAAAATAACAATACTTCTATTATTTTTACCTAAATCCTCAAAATCTTGTGTATGGTTTTATTTTCTAATGTTAGGGAAAAGAAACTAAAAAAAACCCCCACCACAAATGAACCAAAAGAGCTGATGGCCAAGGCTTCTCCAAAGAAACTGCAACAAATGGTCTGACCAGCCAGTATAAACACCACACTTAGTTGCTGCCATGACTTGCATATACAAGGACTTTAAACCTGATTGCTACTGTAATGATGAATTGTTGCACAACTGAAGCCTCGTAACTGAAGTATCGTTTGCAAAGGGATCACCCTCTACTGATTCTTCAGTTCCCTGTTAATTTTTTTCACTGTTGCAACTCTAGCCCCAGAGAATGACCATAAACAACCCTAAGGTAATGACCTAGCTAATCATGACAGTATTTATAGCACTATTATTTCCCCTTTTGCACATTGCGGAGCACAGGGAGAGCAATCAGACCCCTTGAGGATTATATCCTAACATATGTACTATAAATATTTATCTGACTGACTTAATTTTAGCTTTACCTAGGTCTTTCAGGGACACACAGTGGGCCTTAGCTTGGGAAACCAGAGAGGCAACGCAACGTGACCTTCTCATGTTCAAGCCAGTTTCCCCTTACTATTGCTGGGTTAAGTTACCTGTGTGTAACCCATCTGCTATGGCCCCGCAGTGTCACTGCTTTTCTCAGAACGAATGCCAGGACTCGCAGTCCTTGGTGGATGCTGCATTTATTGCTGAAGTTGGTGATGGAAAAGGTAGCAGATTTCATCTTATTTTCATGCCGCATAAGACCCTTTGCCATGACAATGAAAAGCCTGGCACCGCCCGAATTAGTATCACTCCAGATGTTACTCCTTTCTGCCTGGTACAGTGCATTCTCATGAGAGAAACACATTCATTCAGCTGCTGAAATGAAAGAAAATTAAAAAACCTGGTCAGAGTAACATCTTGAAAGTAAACTGCAAGTCAGAATAGCAACATACCTTCTGGGGCATGACTTTGGATGCCTACAGTGATGTCCGCCCATGTGCTTTACACCTTGTTCTGTAAACTTTAGTCTCGCAAGCAGCTCCCTTCTCAGGCGCAGTTTCTCAACAGATCCCAGATCCCACCTAGGAGCCACCACGCCGGCTCGCCTGGCACATCTGTGCAGCCGGAAGGTTTGTGAGAAGGCGGCCCAGGTTCCTAGCCCTGTCCTTCCTCAAACAGCCCCAGGGCAGCAGCTATTTTAAGCCACCATGGCACACTGATTATTGCTGCAACGTGCTGCTCCGCTCCACGCGTTGGGCTTTGTCCTGAGCGTGGGATTTCAGGCAGCCTTTGGGCCTGGCAGAGCCACCCCAACTCAGGGGCTGTGGGAGAAGCCAGCTGACCTGGAGCAGAATCACTGCTGCGACTCCTGCCCTCGCTCCACACGTGCTGCTGCCCTTGGAGAGGGAGACCTGGCACTGCTGGGGGAGATAGGACTGCGCTGCAAAGCGGGAAGTTCAACAACAGCTCCAAAACATCTACCTGAGGAAGCAGGGCATCAGCTCCTGCCCCGATGAACCACCGTGGTGCACATCTAAGCTTTACCTGCCTCATTCGCCTCTCCTAAGGACAGACTGGTACCACAGCTGGCTTTTAGAGGGGTTTTCCCAACTGTGTTTCACCAACCCGGCTAGTACCCGTGCCCTCAGGGTGCCGAGGCAGTCCAGCGTGGTCTTCTCAGCTATTAACAACAAGCTGACCCTAACAATTAACTTGAACGCTTGCCAGGCGACAGATATTTAAGCATCGATTCACTGGCAGGAGGAAAGATCCAGAAGGATTGTGATACAACTGCGAAAGTAAGCAGTATTTAAACAACCTCAGATCTGCCTCCCCGTGCAGGGCTGCAGAGCTACCACAAGGCTGGAGAGAAAAACAAAAAACCCAAACGAACTGAATCACTCCAATTTGGCCATCACAGGCAATTCGTCTCAGCAGAAAATGTAAATACACGAAGGAACCTTTGCCAAAAATACAGTGCCTCCTCTCCTCCCCCCTGGTTTCAGGGTGGAGATAGATTTCTCAGACACACATTTGCAAGGCCGGTAATGCTCTCTACTGCTTTGGAATATTATCAGATGCTGAAGGATGCTACAGCTCACAAATGAAGGAGTTTAGTTCAGGAACAAATTTTCCTCTTTTTAAAAGGATTTCTTCTAAAAATAAACTGATTATTTCAGTACTCCCACTCAGACTGTAGCCCCACAGGTAGATCTATCAGCAAAGCAGCACCAGGGAGGCAACCAGCCTGTTGGAGCAGAAGTAATTTTGTCAAGTGGCTTTGGTTTGTTTTGTCAAAAGGGTTTGTTGCTAAAGAAAACATGGCACTGAGCTGCACCTTGAGTCACATTTTAGTACGTGAGACATTCTCACCAGCGGCAGTTCCCCCCTGTTCTCCCTACACAGGCCAATGTATTAAGAGCAGGCTGAATCCCACCCCGCTAAGAGGCATGGGATGAGTGGTGGTTACAGGCACCGAGGTAACTTTAGGAGACAATTAGCTCTTGGCTTGTGACTTTTAAATCCTTCCTTCTCCAAACAGTTTGCTGAATTCTCAGTGTACAAGATGGCAGAGCGGCACAAACTGCCACACAAACTCACACTTGTGAGGTCCACCTAACCTAGGGATGATCAGTCACCAAGAAGATGAAAATCCTGCCTGGTTCTGCAGCAAGGTGGAGTTCACCCCGCTTGGGCAGCAGAAGTGGCTGACATCTTCTCACTTCACACCAGGCTCCCCCTCGGGCTGTCAGCAACAGAACTTTTTATGGGGCTTCACTAACTGAGGAAGAGATCTAGGTCTTAAAATTAATAATATTAAAAGCAAGAAAGATAAAATCAGTTTTGTGTTCTGCTTTAAACGCAGACCTGCTCAGTGCAGAGTCCCACGCACAGTTGCATCACCACGAGGGGAGGTTAACTCAGTTCCAGAAGCTGGGATGAGAAGCCAAGGGTGGAGCGGGGAACATTGCCACCGAAGTGCCTGCCCCATGAAACTACACCCACACCAGCCCACTGCAAGAACAGCCCTGTCCTTCACCCCCCCGATTCCCACCGAACCACCACGACAGAGTCAGCAGTACTGACCAGGCTGAGGAGCAGGCTGTTCTGCAGGTCCTCAGCTGGACAAGTCCCCTGAGAGCCCTCCCAAGCTGGGCAGTGAAGCAGAGCCTGCAGACCCCTGTGTATCCCAGACCCCTTCAAGGGAAGCCTCATCTCCCCTCTTTTTCAAATGAGTGGCCATGGAAAAGTACAGGGCTGTGGGAGGTGATCCCGTCAACGGTGCCTCCTAAGCTCCGCACACCCACGACAGCATCCTGGAGCAAGGCCAGGATTACAGCTTCACCTTCTCTGCTTGCCACCACCTTTCTTCATGTATCTAAGAGGACCCACATCTTGTTAATGACTGTTTCAAAAAGGGTGCAAGAGCGGATGCATCTAAAACACCACAGAAACCAACATTTCCACCAGACACCAACTAGGAGGCATCTCAACGCCAAGGAAACAGTGCTGGGCTGGCAGAGCAAGGGTTAACCAGCCACTTTGGCCACTCACCATCCCAAGCAGCACTGGATTAAAATACTGCAGAAGCTGCTGGGAGAAGCTGCAGAGCTTGAGGGAAAAGGCAGTGCCCAACAGGCAAGGACAGCGCTGGGTGCCTGCAGAGGACAGCCTGCCTTCCAGCCTCGGCCCGTGAGGGAACACACCTCAATGCAGTGCAGAGATACCACCCTAGGCAGATAAGCAGGCTTGATCTTTCCCTTCTGAAAGGGAAACCGGGATTTTCACCATGTTGTTACGATGTTCATGCATTAAAAGCACTGCCCAGCAGCCAGCTACTAGAGGAGGGATAAGCCAACTATTTCAAATGTAACCCAACAAAGGTCCCTTTGGGAAAAAAATCCAAAGTCCTGGGGGTCTCTCTGCCACTCCCAACATACCCATCCCTGTTACTGCCTACCTTTACCAAGATCAACATCCAAGCCACCCACCAGCATCAGGAGGTGGTTTGATGTTGCACATCCCCAGTAGGCTGACTCCGGCACTGGGGAAGGGAAAAGGCTGCTCCCATGGGGAGACAGTGTCAAATCAGGCAGGTGGCAGGGACAACCACAGAAGACAACAAAAGATCTTTCTTCAGTGCAGTTTTACACAGTGCCCTCAGTACCTGGTATATAACTCATTTATCAGTATCATAGAAGGTTTACATGAATTGCATGAATAACTTACCTGGCCCAGAAAACAAAAACCCCCAAAACCCACAAGCCCTGACACAAGTATAGATGTGTCACATCAGACAGCTAACAAACCTTCTGTAGAAAACCATGAGACACACAATCTCTTCACCCAAAGAGACCCGCCACAGACTTCTGAACCTAAATTTCTTGATTTCTACAGCTGCTGTGGCAGGAGGCAAGAACAAATTACTGGAGTGCATGAGAACCTATTGACCTGGTTTGCTGCTGGCAGAGCTGGTGCAACCCTACACTGCAACCCGGCCAGATGCTCACTGCCTGAACCACCAGTGGACCCGCTGGCTTCTGCTGGAGGTCACCTCCCCCTCCCACGGCTCCTTTAGCCCCAGAAGCTGCGCAAGCCCAGCTCTGGGCACAGCCAGCCACTTTAGCTGGTCACCACCCAGTGCACCTTCCAGGATCCCTTCTGCTGGCACAACTCCCGCACTGCCCAACTCTTGGGCAAAAGTGAGCGGTAACTTTTTTAACATGCACAGTTTGCAGCTCCAAGGGGCTCTCTATGGCTTCGCTCACTGGAGGGCTCCAACTGGAAATTGTTTTAAGAGGACTCCAAGCCTTTCCCAGAGCTTCCAGCCTCTCCCCTCCCCACCTGTACCGCCTGTGAGGAGCACGGGAAACCTCTGTGCCTGCACCAAAGGGGATGAAGCAGAAAAGGCCCCTTGGCAAGCTTCTGCACAGGAGCAGACCAACCTCCAAGTGGTCAAACACATTATGTGATAAGAAACCGCAACAGTCACTGAATAATTTATGTGATAAACTATTTCTGGAGCATTTGATAGCTCTACTGGCTATCATTATTTTTGCTGAATCAACAGCCCCCATCAGAGCATATGCTCTAGTGAAAACAAGCAGCACTGTGACAGGTTAGGAAAGACATTTACTAAATTAAATGCACAGCCTGGTTGCTCCACTGAGCCATAATGCAGTACATACATGGAAATCTAAGCAGCTAAATGCAACTCTTCCTGAAGTGGCTGTCTGAGCATACACAATCTGTCCCTTCAAGGTTTTTCCATTAACATACCCACGTGCAGAGCTATAAATCAAAATGAAGGAGAACAGCGCAGGCCAGCAGAAGAGCAAGAGAGAGAAAAGACATTGCAGGCCATTTTGCAAAAGGTGGTGATTAACTCTTATCAGTTAAAAGCAGTCACGGATAGAGCAATTCTGCACCTCAGCAGCCTGTGACAGAGAGCTGGGGAAGTGGAAGGAGGTGGGAGAGAAACAAGGTGTTCAGCTGCTCTTCAAAACAGAAACAAACGTGACAACATTTTACTTAAAGATTAAAACCATTGCTAAATACCCACTTTGCCTCAGAATGTAGCGCAAGCAGAAAGACGACAGCACTATTGACTTCTGTAGAGAAGCTGGAGGACACAAAGCGAAGAGGGGGAATGCAGCACAGAGAGTGCCCTGGCAAGAAGGTGGTCTGCATGGCTGCCCCGGTACCTCCGAGGCTGCTCCCAGAGCTGCTGTAGTGCAGCAGGCTGCCCACATCCAACACAGGAATGGGATTTATGTGAGCTATCCCTCCGCTTCAGAAAGTAGCGCCTCGGATTTGCTGGCGGGGAAATGATCAGGCTTTTACTACAAACATTCCCTAAGGACACCCCTCACTCCTACAAAATCTGAAACCCTTCCTTGCCGCCACCTTTCTCCAAACGGCAGCTGTGAACCGCTCTTCTTGTGCTGTAGAGTCGGCAGATTTTCAGAAAAAGAAAGAAAAACTGCCATGAGGTGTTGCTATTGAACAGATTATAATTTGATCAGCACTGGGATTACAGGAGTTCTTTTGCTAGTGGAAAAGCACACATAGTACGCAAGCCCCTATATTTGCACCGAACCCCAAGGAAACACACCTGTGGGATCACCTTGGTAGATCTGGCAGCAAAAAATCACTGCTTAACTTATTTTCCCAAAGATGCATGGCTTTGGACAAGAGGAGTCCCGGCATATGCTGGGATCTTCAGCTCAAAATACAAATTCCCCTCTTATTCCATATTAATAATACACAAACTCCCAACTCCCAGGTGCAAATTGAAGGCAAACTCATTTTCTACCCTGATCACGCTGACATGCCAGTGGGGTTCACAAGAACACCCCGGCCCAGCACGTTATTTTGGTGCGGTGAATCAGTTCACCAGGCAGCAGAGCACGCGCGCCAGCATGCATGACAAGGCAGGAAAGCTGCCAGCTGCCCTTCAGCTGCCGGAGCAGTTCCTATCTGCACAAACACACTGGCACAACACCCACTCGCTATCTGGCAACAGCAGATTTTACACGGCTCAACACTGCTGTTAAATACAGGAATCATTTTAGAGCACAACAACAAAGTCACACATAACAGGTTTAACCAAAGCTGTGTATTTTTCTGCCATGGAAACCGGTCACAAGAACCAAAAAGCTGCCCAACGACAAGAATTTCATGTGCTGCTCTCCTAATCTGCCCCGTTCCCTTCTGAAACCCTAAAACTGATGAACGGCGACACGGGCTGGTTATAGCCAGCCCAAAGCAGCAATCTAAGCTTTTCACATCAGAGCTCTGCCAAGGTGTTATCAAGGGTCACACCAAAGCTCAGAGATGTCACCTGCCATCTCCATATGACCTCATGCAACGCGCAGCCTGCTTCACCTTCACAAAACAGTCTCCTCACATACAGACAGACAAGACCTTTAAGCTGTAAGGACTCAGGATACAGGGGTTTTTTTCCAGAGGCAGGAATAATCCAGAAGTCCAAACAAATGGGAGCTGGCAAGAGCTCGGTGGTCCACAACTCAGTGAGAGACACCACCACATCTTTAAAAAAGGTCAAAAAACAGCTATGAAAATTGCAGCTTGTCCTTGTCCCCCAAAAGCAGAGAGTGTACTGACTGAAGCTGTAGCAAAAGGTGAGCTAAGATTCAAAAAACCTTTGGAAAACTGGAGACAGCTAAACAGCATGATCATCACTGAGAATTTACAGGTTGAAAGCTGTCAGGAAGGCTTACATCAAGTTTATCCTGTCTCAGAGCATGGAGGTCCAATTCCAAACCCATTTTTCTATGAACCTAAAACCATGGATGTTTCATGCTGAGCAACCCAAGAACCAAGCAAAGCACTCAGTATTCCGTCCTGCAGAATTTTGGCCATACGTCTGCAACTCCATACATCTCAGCAAACATTTTCCTGCTTTCTAAACATTTAAGTAAACTTTTCATAAAATTTGTAAGCTATGCTTCCATCCATCTAACAGCAGGCCCCCCAGCTGGTCCTCCCCTGCCATGTCACACCAGGGCCCCAAACTCACAACCTGAGCCTCGGCGAGGCTTCACGCGCAGGATAAACCCCAGTGCTATCAACAGCCCCAGGATCCTGCCTGTGAACTCACTGTCTTGGAGCAGAACAGAATTGCACCTCGTCTGAAAAACACTTACCAGGCCATAACTTATGCAACAGTCAAACATTTCATACACGGAAAAGTGTAGCCCTGCCTAGCGAGAGCAGAAACACACCACAAAAGCTCAGCCATCGAGATGGAACGATAAACAAATGACTAATAGGGGAAGACATGCATGTGGCCGGCCAGCACTGGCCAGCCGGGTGCGAGAAGCCGTGCTGCACTAGCACAGGGCTCCGCTTGGCACCCAGCATGCTGCACGCGCAGGGATGCACAGCTTGGTTGAATTGGTGGGGTGCAAATCATAGAACCATTTCAGTTGGAAAAGACCTTTGAGAGCAGCATCACATCCAACTGTTAACCCAGCACGGCCAAGCCCACCACTAAACCATGTCCCTGAGCACGGCATCTGTGTGGTTTTTAAACACCCCCAGGGACGGTGACTCCACCTCACCCCTGGGCAGCCTGTGCCAGTGCCTGACCACCCTTCCAGCGAAGACATTTTTCCTAATCTCCAATCTAAGCCTCCCCTGGTGCGACTTGAGGCCGGTTCCTCTTGTCCTGTCACTTGTGACCTGGGGGAAGAGACCGACCCCCCCTCGCTGCAGCCCCTTGCAGCAGCTGTGGGGAGCGATGAGGTCCCCCCTGAGCCCCCTCCTCTCCAGGCTGAACCCCCCCAGCCTCTCCCCGTGGGACCCGTGCCCCAGCCCCTTCCCCAGCCCCTGCCCGGCTCTGGACACGCTGCAGCCCCTCAGTGTCCCCCCTGCAGTGAGGGCCCAGCGCTGACCCCAGGATTCGAGGGGCGGCCGCACCAGTGCCCAGCGCAGGGGGACGGTCACTGCCCCGGCCCCGCTGGCCACGCTGTGTCTGACACGAGCCAGGCGCTGCTGGCCTCCTTGGCCACCCGGGCCCCCGGGGGGCTCATGCCCAGCCGGCCCAGGCAGCCCCCCAGGCCCATTCCCGCCGGGCAGGGCCCAGCCACTCGCCCCAGGCTGCAGCGCTGTGTGGGGCTGGTGTGACCCACGGGCAGGGCCCAGCCTGGAGCTGGCAAAGACACAGAATCTGTGCGTGTGCACATATGTGAAGTATCACATACTTTTGTTGTTGAATACAAATAATTTTTCAGCCTAAATTCTATTGGTATGCGTTCTAATTTTTTTTATGCAAGTTTTCAGTTTATTTTACAGTCGTCTTTGTTACCAGTTCTAAAATACATATATTTGTATGGTTTAGAAAGAACCATCTGGAATCATGTCCTGAAAAACACATCCGTCTGGCAGACAGCTTGTGTACTTCTGAGTAATTAGTGTGTGTTTATAGAAAGACAGGGCATGCTTGGGTTTTTTTCATTTGTGAGCCCACTTCATTAATTACCACATTTTCCAAAGAACAAGATATAACATTCCGCCTCTCAAACTCAGGTGCAGCAAACCCCTGTGTACAAGACCAAGATATAATATACACTACAAACGACTGTGACTTGTGCCTTCATTCCCCCCTACACATTCTGTACATCTCCCTTGCACAGTCCTGCAGGGCTCTGCCCAGGGAAGGTGACAAGCACTGCAGATTCAGACAGCCACAGCTCCATCCAACAAAGCCCCTCTGCTAGATCAAACACCTGTTAAGAGTTCTGCTATTTCTCTGCTTCCAGAACAACAGATTTTCCCCCCCATCTATTCCATCTATTTCAGACTTTCTTGAATTTTAAAGCTTTTCAGGTTTTTGAAACACCTATACAACCCGATTTAACAAACATCTAAAAGCTGGACCCCTTCGATAGCAAAGGCCTTAAAAAAGCCAGTTTACCTAAAATCTCCAACAACTTTTGAAAGCTGTGTAGCCTTTTTGAATTTTATAATCACAGTCTGCTGAAAAAAATGCTTGTTTGCTCAGAGTTCAGCCCTGCAGCATGCAATGCATCTGTCAAACTACAACCAGAGATCCCCAACTCAAATGTTACACCTTGTCTTCTTAACTGTGTCAAAAAGCTTGAGCTCTTGTTTCTAGCTCACCGCCAATGCTGATCCGCCAGCACACCTTGGATGACGTTGTGTAACAACAAAAACCTGTTTGGCCTAGGAAGGTCTGAAAAGATTTAATAAGATGTTGTGAAAGGAAGGCAAAAACAAAGAGGGGATAAAGACGGGCTCAAAGGCATTTATGAAACATGCCTCAAAATACTTTCTTCCCTTAAAAAAACTTCCAGCTTTTCTGGGAATTGCATTCTTTCTACGCAGCCAAGTGTATTTCAGATGCAAAATACTGTCATACCCAGTACTACATACAAAACTATGAACCGTCCCAAGTGTCCGGGTGAGCACTCTCAACCTTTTCCCATGTGCAGCCTCAGTTTTTGCCAGTAGTATTAGCCTTCTGCACAGCCGACAAAGCCTATTCACAGCTGGCCAGCTTTTCTTCGTTAGGTGATGTGGATCCCTTGCAAATAAGTTCAGAGACAGAAATCACGTTTAAAAGCACTGCTCCATGCAGCTAAAGTGCCTTATGCAGAGCTGTAAGTATTTGTAATGAACATATTGCAATCACAACGCATTACACATTTATATAATTCACATGACGTAAATCCAAAACTGCCTTTAACAAATGTCAGTCACATGTATTAAGGACATTTAAATTGACTTGAAAGAGCTCCGATAATCCTGCTTACTCAAAACCTTTGCTGGCTAATTGAAGGGAAAGTTGTCCTAAAATTTAAAAACACAGGAGCAGAGGTAGAAAATACCTAAGGAACATGACAGCCCTGAAGTCCAGTATCGTGCCGAATTACAAGATGACTCAAGTCTTCAAACTGGCAGTGCAGCATTCACAGGTTTAGTTCTCCCCAGCACCCAATAATGTCATGCTGTGAAAGGACTAAATCTTGGAGAGACAACCACATACATGGTGTTGCCTACTACACGCCAGCAGCTACTCCAGGTTTAGTGTTTGAGAAAGTCTGAGAGACAGAATAATCCTATTTAGTTCCACGAGATCAAACAGGATTTGTAAAAGGGTAACACATCCACAGATCAGCGAAATGTTCTCATTTTAAGTGTGGTCACTTTGCAATCAAGTTCAGAAAGCCTTTTCATCTGTAGATACAAAGAAAGTTTTTGACCATGTCCAAAGACATGAGGATTATATGGAAAATATACATTCATAGATATGAATATACATGAAAAAAATGGAACTGATAAAACACCAATCCCCCCCTTATCTACCCCTCATACAAAATTTGGCTCACTGGTAGTGGAGGGATCTCCCACAGCCATATGTACTATCAACACAGGGACCACAACAATAGAGCACAGCATCTCCTCTTAGCAAAGAAAAGCCCATCAATATTCTCTAGCAACTTCTCTGAACAAGGTTTTTTTCAGAAGAAAGTATTTCAAGATATTATCAAAACACCAGTCGTTGAAGCAGATGAAGTCCATGCTCCTATTATTTACAATTAATTCAGTCAATCTAAAATGACACATCTTAGAACGCAGCAGGCAGCTCTAGGGGGTGACCTCACGCAGCCCACAGCCTCCCTGGGCAGCGGAGGGGCAGATGCAGATCTCCTCTCTCTGATGACCAGCGACAGGACACCAGCAGCTGGAATGAAGCTGCATCAGGGCAAGTTCAGACTTCAGGAAAAGGTTCTTCACCGAGAGGGTGGTCAGTCACTGGAACAGGCTCCCTGCCACGGCACCAAGCCCGTCTGAGTTCAAGGAGCACCTGGGTGATGCTCTTAGTCATACGGTTTAGTTTTAGGTAGTCCTGCGAGGAGCAGGGAGTTGGACTCTATGATCCTTATGGGTCCTTTCCAACTTGAGATACTCTGTGGCTCTACAAGCCTAACCATACCTGCAATTACAGCAATTAACAGTTCTGAGGAGCTTCCCAGAGCTCACTGTTGACAAGGCCCTTAACAACAGCAGAGGTATGAAACCTCCAAGTCTTTGCTCTTACATAAAAAAAATGCTTTGTGCTCTGCCGCTGTGAAAATAGCAGTATCATTCAGCTCACAACAGAAAAGCCTCCACCCATGGCAACTGGGAAGGAACTGCTTCCAAAAGAAAACGCAGACCACTTGGATCACAGGAAAATACAGCTCAGTGGACTGAGCTGCCTGCAGCATCAAACCACTGACCCGACCTGATGGGCAGGAAGGGACCCTTCGGAAGGAGCTTTCTACCACACTCTATTCCAAAAGCAGAAAAGCAGCCACCTGCCAGTGGAGGTCCTGGGAAAACATTACCTAAATGGTTAAAGCAGTCACAAGCCTAATTATCAACCAGACAAGCACTATAAATAACCTAAATAGATGCACAGATGTTACTCCTGTGATAAGAACAGGGCCAGTCAGAGCTGCAGAAAACTCTGGGTCTCTTTCGGCCAATATAGGACAACTCCTGCTGTCCTTGAATATTCATCGCCCTTCCCTGTCATTTTTTCATCCCATTGCAATTAAGTATATTTTAACTCAGATGTGGATATTTTAATACCTATCAAACCTCTTTATTTACAGCAACGTCCTATCCAACATGTCTCTAGAGTACAGGCAGCCAGATGAAGTTGGCTGGCTGTCAAGATAAAAATCAATGTATTCACTATATATATATCCCGCTATCCATGACTAAACATGACTGCAAGAGAAAAAGCGCTCGAGTACAGCTGAAGACATAATCCCATACTGGAATACTCGGACCCAGGGGTTAGCAATGCCTTAAGGGTGCTGGGCTCGGCTGGACTTTGCTCTCCTAAGCTGGAGGTTAAACCAGCTCACAGAAGCTGACTGGGCACCAGCACTTGCTGCCCGTTATAAGGCTGCACTCCTCGCTCTGGGCTCTGGCAGACCCTATCCACAACCCGCCCATAAGGCGGCTGTATTGCTGCTTGCTGGCTTGTTCCATAAATTCTTGGAAAAGTTTCAGTACAGACCTGAAATTAATACGGAGTGACCAGGCACGCCCTGTAACAGGACAGTTCGTTGCGTGCTGAAATGAAGACCAGTCTTGATAACTTTATAGGACAATTCCTGTATTTTTTCCTGAAGATACTTGTCTACCTTTCCTTCCCAAGCATGCTTGATTTGCACATCCTACTTCAGAACAAGAAAACTTGTTTCCTCAGGGAATCTGATCTCCCTCTTACCCGAAACAACTAAATCTTTTGGTTTTATAGCAGTGCCTAGTCACACAGTGACAGGTCAAGGCTGAATTAGTGTTTTCACTGTACAAAACACTTCTAAAATCTTTTATAAACCTACCATAAATACTCACCGGGGACTGTAACAGGCTTTATACACCCTCGTTAGGTGAATTGACATATTTTTTTCCTTAAGGCAGCTTTCAAATCCTAGACTGGGAACCTATAGTTCACTGGGTTAAGGACTCCGTGTGTTAATTCTAGATGCCGACCATTTCACCTCTACAGTACTTTAGCTCGGGCTGGCTATCCTTCACCATAAGCCCAAACACTTCTGCAAGTGTCAGCCCTCCCTAAAAACCACAGGCCTGTCAAGTCAAGTTGGTGATCGAAGGCTGTCCGCCTCCACGTGATTTCCATTCCCTGTTACATACAGACCCCATCTTGGGTATCTTGGATCATTGGCACACAGCCGGACCGTTAGAAAACTTACACACTTTGCTGAAACCGTAATTTGAAAGTTTAGCCTTCATCAATTTAACACTTTTTAAAATAGAGGAGGTTG
Source organism: Falco rusticolus (assembly GCF_015220075.1). Classification (NCBI taxonomy): domain Eukaryota; kingdom Metazoa; phylum Chordata; class Aves; order Falconiformes; family Falconidae; genus Falco; species Falco rusticolus. Next base: position 16,619,935 of record NC_051193.1, on the reverse strand, counting down.
CTACAGGATTAAATGTCGTTACTGTAGGTACTGCAAGAGTTCGATCTGTATCCTACGCTCTCCCACTCGGTTGATCTAAATGTAGTTGGTCTCAATGTACAAACGTGTCCCAGTCATTTTCAGAAGACTGATGAAAGAATTCAAACATATTTGGGCCAAAATTTGCAGTTCTATCAAACCATGAACTTTTTACATTAGACTATGTTTGATAAAGCACTTGGTGTAAGTTCCAGGAAAAGAGGAACACCATCAACACCCCAAGGCAAGTCACAGAACTGTTGGGAAGAATAAGAGACAAACCTTTTTAGTCAGTAAGCTAACACTCCACTATTTCTGTCCTTGTTATTTAAGCCTCGTTTCATCATCAGACATGAGGCTGTAAATGATCACCAATGCTTCTCAAAATGACAGTTGGTATTTTGCATTTTTTTTTTCCCCAAAGAAAGAATATTCTCATTTCCTTTTCTAATCACCAGAAAAACCTGTACTGAGACAAAAAACACAGGAAATTCAATCCAGAAGATGAATTACTGATCTGATGTAAACAGTGCAGCAAGCTGGGTATGGAAAAGAGTTAGTAACTCAAGTTGTGTTAATGTTAATATAAAATGAGGTATCCTCTCAGAAAAATGTGAAAGCTCTGTCTTTAATTAAGGAAGTATACTTTTCAGAGTCTAAATTAATAGTTTCCCTTAAACCAACACAGATTAACTCGCTTGCAAGAAAGGAGAAACCCCCTAACATTATCAGGTGTGACTCTGGAAACACACAAGCTGCCCAGGGTCAATTTTAAATTGCAAAAGTGTGATTTTGGTGTCTGAGCTTTTTCCAGTTCACTTTAAGAAGGAAAAACAAGAAAAGAAAACCAACAATAAACAAACCATGTTTTAGCCACACCACTTAGGCTTGATCCTTCCTTATCTTCTCTGGGATACACTCCTCCCTTCACAAATAAAGCCTAGTCCAAGTAGCAGTTTATTTTTAAACTGAAAACTATGACTAGGAGATAGCAAGCTCATGCAGTTTCAATAATGACTTTATTCTATACCAGTAAACACACCTCAAAGCTGCAGGCAGTCAACACAATCAGAACCAACACTGGACCAACAGCTACAGCAGGATTATAGAGCTCAAAATTACACCCCCCAGCCAAGCACACGGACGCTAAATACAAGGGCACTGAACACCTGAATTGGAAGCGCTGGTACTGCTCTTACCCAAACCCTAATGTTTATTTCCTTTACATATTGAAAATAAGAGTGTTCGTTCAGCATCCATGTAAATTTTCCAAAAATGTTTTTATCATAAGATCAGTAATGAGTCTTCTCATGAGAACCTGTCCTGTACAGAATGTTTACCATACATCTTTACATTTGAAGAAGAAAAACCTCAGAAAACTGCCAAATTACCATGCTAAGATTAGCACCTCACTTCCACAGTTACATTCTGAAGTGAGGTATCTTGCAAAGAACAGGAAAAGCACGAAACCATATAAAATGAGATATAATCTGACTCAGTTACAGGATATATAAAAAAAGAGGGTATGTTAGTTAATACTTCCACTGTTTTATAAGCTTTTACTTATCTTTAATTTGCAATAAATAAAGAATGCAACATAGGTATGATTTCATGACTAACAGTAACTGCATCATGAAGGCTACTGCTTCCCAGAAAATTTCAATATAACCAAGAGACATGAAGTTACGTTTGTTCATAAACTGGCTCTACCACCTCTTCTTTCTTCAAGACTAAGCCTTAATGGAAAGAAACACCCCACAGATCAAAACAAAAGCCTAATAACTGATTTATTCCAAACATCAACCCAGTAAGCTAAGATTCATAGGCTTTTAAAGCATAAAAATACCATTTAAAAACAACCACCAAAACCCTCAAGAAACCAAAAGTCTTGTCAAAGCATTCTTTTTTTAAAATATATATATATTTAAAATAAAAAGGCTTTGTGTTAAGAGAATCATTCCAGCACAAGTTTACTTAATTTTATGTTATCTTCTCAACTACTTAGGTTATGGAATTCCTTAGAATGCCCAGGAGTTTTAAAGCAATTAAAGATACAAGCTAGTAATCAATACCAGTTTGCAGCTTTTCTGCAAGTCTCATGTCGTCCAGACAAGTACTAAAAAAACCCCAGCCCAAGTCAAAGGGCATCACCAGGCAGCAGCAGGCATTCTTGCTCTCCAAGAAGCACTTCCAAGTCAAGCCACAGGCAAGATCCTGAGCATGGGAACAGCCTACCCAGGTTTCACAAATGTAAGGCACTGCACCTCTTACAGCAAAACCTAAAAGCACATTTATCAGAAAGAGATAATCTTCTCGACAATTCCCATGTAACAATCTCTATACATTCAACACCGCCCAGAGAGCTTTAGCAGCTAATGCTGTTAAACAAAAGCACCCCACAGCGGGCCGACACCGAGGACCCCGGGGCCTGCTGGCTGAGAACTAAACGCCCATGACTTCATCTCATGTTTAACATTCCTCAGGCTGCAGCTCTGTATCAAAGCTGAGCTAAAATCGTGCTGCCTTATAGAGGATCTGTCCTGCTTCACCTCCGCTTCCCCTTGCCCCCAGCCAACTTCTCCATGTGCCAGGCCAGGCAGCTACACTGGTAGAAAACCATTCACTTCTCTCTGCACAGCCAGGGTAACGTCCCAAAAGCAAGCGAGTCAATGTTTACCTCTGCCAAAGCAATCGCCCCCACCTGATGTCCCCCAAGTCAGGACAATGCCAACTGGCTGCGCTGGCGCAGATGCTCCCACGGCCAGCAGGGCAGTTCCACAGGCACTGCCTGGCAGGGAACGCAAGAACCAGCGCAAAAGAAATGTCCCGACAGTTTAGCAAGCTGCCTCACTGAGCTGGGCTAGTTATCACCAAACCTGCAGCTCTGAGGAGGAAGGAGTGCAGGAGCGGCTGCCCCTTTCAGCGGGCGCTCCCCGGGCCGGCAGCTGTGCTGCAACACGAAGGCTGTGCCAAGCTGCATGGCTGGGATGGAGAAAAACGGCTGGTGGAAAACGCTGCCAGTTACTAGAACGAAACCTCCAAGTTAACACTGGAAACCAGGATACAATTGAAGGTTATACTTGAAATGGCAAAACTACGTAGCCAAGCACAGTTTTCAGTGACTGTTTCAAGAGAATTTATCCTACATCCTGCCACTAGAAAATCTAGTACTCACACAGCTTAGTATCAGCTCTTCAAAAAATTTTTCTTGAAGAAGTATTCTGACCAGTCAGTACAAAAGTAAACACAGTTCAATCCACGTTCCCTTTCCTTTGGCTTAACATTTTTAATTTGGGTAAAATGAAACAATTCCAAGCAGCGCTTTCAGACTTGGAAGCTAAGAAAAGGGACAGCAAAAACGGCCTTTGAGTTAAATAAAGTTAAATAAAACTATACAATAGGCTCACAACTAAAAAAATATTGTGGGTAAGGCTGAGTTCATTCAAGTGACTTTAATTACAAGATGATTGTTAAACCAATTTAAGATGAGAAAACACTTTCTAAAATTCCACGTTTAAATGAGACTTTAAAAGAGCAATCTACAAAAGATGACAGTGTAAAAAATTACTTCTTTTCATCTTTGTAATCCACAGAGAGACTCATTTTTCGAAGCTAAAGCAGACCACTTACCAAGTAAAGGCTTACTCAGCATCAAACCTATGGAAGTGATTAAAACATTTTCACTCTTAGGAATCTAGAAAAATAAAAATAGCCAACACGTTAATTAAACTGACAGAAAAGCAAATGCATCACCAGTGAAACGGTGGTGTGTTTCCATATGCCAAATTTGTTGTTTAAGAGGTATCTGGGAGGCTGTTACACAAATGTACAGCACGTTGCATCCATACAGAATGAGTCCCTTTCTAAACAGCTGGCATCTTCCTGCCCGAGAAGGTTACAAATGGAAAGCAGGTAACCTCAAATAAGGAACCAGGCTCCCTGCAGAGGTCTAAACTAAGAGGATTACAGGGTCAAAATTCCAACAGATGGAAAAAAGTTTTATCTGCACATTATAGAGGCACAAGAACTCACAGGTTCTCAGGCAGATTTCCGAGTTGAAATTTTTCACTTTGTTTTCATACGTGCAAATGTCTACCCTGCAGTCAGCTGCTCAGCAGAATACATTAACACATGCAGAGAGCTCCGTCCCGCTGCAGCTACAACACGTCCCGTACCTTCCAGGCAGGAGAAAGGGAGGTGGAGTATTTTGACAAGCTACTAGCCTAATTAAAGATGACAAAAGCAAGATGTCCAGGTTGAAAGCTGTATCTCAAAGAACCAGGGAATGGCATGAGAGCAAAGTGCTCACTATGAGGCACTTGCACCCTTCTGCTGTTTTATAAAAAAGCAGAATTCAGCTGGGCAGGAGAGAGATGGGGTAACAGTCCTTCTCACGTAACTATCAGCTACTTTATTTCGCCTTAGGTAACACAAATCCACATCATAATCTTTTCACAGCATCAGTCAATGGTTTCGTTTAAAGTAGCATTAAGGTAGTTCTGTTCTCTTCTGTTAGTCGCATCCAAACTGTAGGACTGTGTGAAAAGTCAGTTAAAAAAGCAACACAGATAACATCTGAATGTTCTCTCACCAGTGAGAGAAACTACACAAGGGATACTTCATGCTGGAAACAAAGCGTGGAAAAGTTCAGGTATTTCTTCTAGCCTTTCTCCACTTTACAACTGGTATTGCATCATCAAATAAGGTGTTCAGAATCAGTGGCAAAGCAGCAATGATTCTGTCCAGAACATTCTCCAGTGACTTCCCAGCTAAACAAACCTACACACAAACCCAACCAGGAACAACAGGAAATAGCACCATAAGGATTATATAGCATTATAAACCACCTATTTTTGCATTGTGGTTCATCTCACCTTTTAAAGGAGACTTTCATCTCTGCTGGCAGAAATGCCTGAGTTTTGTTTTAAATAAGTGCTTTTCCTCTGACATTTACATCACTAGCATGTGCCAATAATAATTATTACTGTTGTTATTAACACTCGGGCAAGATGTCGATCTTCATTCTAGGCTTCAATGCATGAAAAATAAATGTCTTATGCAATCACTTAACTGTTCTAACTGCAGGAACTTCAGTTTACTCAAACATGATAAATACTTTCAGTCATCAAAATATACCAGCATAGTAATGTACAGTCCACAGTCATCAGGAAATAAGGAAAATCCAAAAAACCCCAGAACTGTATACCACTTGTATGTTCTTCCAGCTCTTCCATACTGTTACGCTAAACCGCCATACCCTTGCCAGTCAAATATCATTTAAGCATTCTATAAAGATTAGAATGGTTTCTCCTAATGAACTTGGTAAAAATCACTCATTAATCCACTTGGATAACTAGTTGCTACAGTTCTCAAAACTGAAATGTACTGTGCAAGATAAAAAAATGGCACTGTGATGATCCCTGGTGCAACAGTTGCTGCAGTAAGAAAAATCTTAAGAAGTAAAAGGAAGTCAAAAAAAAACTTTATTCACACCAGAAATGCAGACTTCAATGGAATTTTTCTTTATCAAAATAACCCCATTATGGTTACTTACATTTTTGCTCTAAGAGAACTGTACAATATATATATAAATATATATATAAAAAAAAATCAACTTTTGTACTTCCTTAGTATTAATCATCGTCATCTTCTTCTTCATCGCTGATCACATATTTCTTATGCTTCTTACTTGCTTTGTCATCATCCTCTGCTTTTCTCTTTCCAGAAGGTTCACCCTCCTTAAAGGCAAAAAAAGGACAAAAATAAACCAACATACTTCAAGGTAAAGTAAAAAACTCAGAAGAACAACAACAAGACCTCCAAGTCTTTCTGGTAAGAAAAGCAAAATTACTAGTTCTACTTGTCCCATTTTGTGCTCCTGTGATGCAGGACTGCTTATGTATCTGCACTTTAAGTTCAGTCAACATTGCCAGCAGTCTCAAACCCCAGCCTGAGAGGGTCTGTAACACAGCTGCAGCTCCACTCACCTCAATGAACGTGCAACCATATCTGCTTCAAACTGAACTAAGGCATGAAAGTAATTTATGTCATAATCTGGATTTATGGCATGTGCAATATCATCCTCAGCAACTCTTATGAGCACACATAATTCCTAGAATTTGCAGAGAAATCTTCACCATGCAGCAGCTTTCCCTTCAGGCAGCCTTGCAGCTCTGCTAAGTCTTCAGACTACTGACACCCTAAACTAGAGCTACTGAAGCAACAAAGAAATTCAGTAAGCGGGTAGGTATTTTGTTTGTTCGTTCATTTAAAAAAACAAACCAAACTAAACCACTCTCCGGCATAAAGGAAAAAGACTGATGAGAAACCACTAGTACTAAGACTTAACACCACAGTTTATTTGTTCAGGAGGTTTCAAAGAGATGGTCAAAGGAACTCAAGCCGCTGAGTTAATTACCTGTTTGCAAGCAACACCATAATGATTTTTATAGGCTGGATGCCCATTTTTTAGCACCTACATATAGAGTCAACAAGTGGATGTCTATTCCATGTGCATTTACACCAGTTCAGTTTAAATTATCTTTCCAAACAGCATTTTAAATCAAAACGCTCTGAAAATATTTAATCACACTACAAATCACTAGTTGTTAACGCAAAACTCGTCAATTCTGACATGAAGAACAAGCTGTCAATTATTATTTAAAAAGAAGAGTATCTTTAAAAATACCCTCGAGGCCTAAGTAATTTCATCCTTTCTTCCATTTGTTGGATTTGTTTTTGGGGGGGAAGGGTTGTGGGTTCAGATTATTTTTTTTTTTTTAAAGCAACACATTTGGGTTTTAAGAAGCAGCAAATTTTCAGAGTTTAGAGTTTCAGGATGTTCACGAATTATTAAGAGTTTCAGAAGTCTAATGAGTAGGTTTTTATTCAAAGCATCGGATTCTACATTGACATATTAGTTAGTACAGCGAGCATCTCAAGTTAGGAAGAAATTCTAAACATGGAAACCAGAAGTTAGTAGGGGTGGGAATCTCAATGATAGCTTCTTCCTCAGAACAAGCAATCTCCCGTAATCTAGCAGGGCTATCGTTAAATGATTCATCTTCCTGTTTAGCAGAACATCCCCATTACCTACAGTAACAGTAAAACTATGTGCAATGCGGTGTGCTACAGTGTGCTAATAATAGACTGACGTTTTCAGTAATGGTAACATATTGTTATTGGGACAAAGATTTATGTTGTGTTGTTGACTGATGGCACACAAACGCACGCCTGTGTACAATGAAGTCCGTGTTTCACATATGCAGATCCATATTACAGATGCCATACTTCCTATGGGGGGACTGAAAGTAAGCGGTTAGGCATCACTGGGCTTTTTTGTAATACTGCAGCACCCCTCCGTGGCCCTGATGGCAGTATTACCTTTAAGCCATTTAATTTTAAAATGGAGGCTATTGTTCCTCGAGCGGCAGAGAAATGCTGTTGACTAGACCTTTTCTTCTGAGAGACCGGAATTGCAAAATCCTGACACTGCCGTATCACGAACCAGCAACCAGTAGTGTCTTACAAATAAACAAATCTTTACCAACAAACACGAAGAGTTCATAAAACTACAGTTTTGTCTACGTGCCTCACTATGGCTGTCTCCAGGATTACTGTCGTATTTTCTGAAATATTAGACTGTCCTCAACGTATAATAAAAAGCCAGAATCTATGTCTTTAAAAGAAAAACTAATTTTTACTCCTGCCTCATATTACAATGCCTCTTACTGCAAATACTCAGCTGGCAGTGTCAGAAGAGCAGTGTCAGCAGCAGCAATGTGCATTCAGAATGCAGCAAGCATCCAAAAGGCTGGGAAATTAGCTGTGCCTCCCCAGATGTTTGCAGGAAGCACAATATAGAAACGCAAATGAAAGCAAACTTACTCCTTCAAAAATCAGTATTTCTTACAGTATAGAGGTTATGTGTCATACTGAGAACTAGGTCCTCTATCGGTCATTTAAACACAAGTTTGGAATTTCAGCAGCTCTGCTTATGGAATTCTGACGGGCATTCATTCAATAGAAGGACACATAATGAGCTACGCTGCAAAACTACTCTTTTAAGAAGAAAAGGATGTTTTATCACGGAAGCCTCTAAAATTCAAGAAGATTCCAGGCACTTCACCAGCTATTAGAGTAGCACACTAGATATGACTGCAGGAAATCAACTGAAAGAAATCTTAGGGCAATAGTTGAAATAATTTAAACAGTTAAAATAATCTCTTAAAGGAAATGGTGACATAAAGCTTTAAAAAATATTCCATAAGCTTACACAGAGCTACTCAGACTTGCTTTTCCAAACTTCTGCATGATATTCTACGCATAAACTTTTAAATATAGTTCACAGTGAAACAGGACAGGAAGATTATAATCAAACTAGCATGCCAGTGTAAAAACATCTCTCATAACTTACAAGGTAGTAGTAAGAACATTTATTAAGCTAAGTTAGTTTGTATTTATTATTCTGCTACATAAGTGAAGGTGACTATCAGCAGAGCTCAGGTGTGTCCAAACTACCACTCCCAAGCCATGTTTGGCTTGAGAAAAACGCAAGCACAGCTGCAGCTCAGGGCTGCGCTCCACTAATCAACAGAAGATGACAGCAATGGAGAAGTGGTGATGTCTGAAAGCAAGCAAACTCATGGGCTACCAAAACCAAGGAGGCCAAACACATGACCCAACCCAATTCCCTCTTGAACGGGGCAGTGGGAAGCCACAAAGCCCAGTGCCAATTGCCATTTGTCATGAATTCCAAAACTCCCTCTTCTTCCAGCCTCCCAAGGTACACAGTAAACACCCTATGGCTCTCCACCTCAGAAGCGTTTTACAATGAGGAGCAAGAGTCAGGAAAACAGACGACACAGGCAGCTGATACAGGACACAGTCCGTATACTTCCTGTTTCCACTTCCACCGTTGGGTGAAAACAGTTAAGTTTTAATTTCAGAAACGGTATCTGTCAATTTTGAGAAGCATTACACTGCAGTGCTGTATCAGTATTAGAAGTGACATTTCTTGAAACAAACTAAACCTCAAGACATGATATGCACAAAGATTCATTTGCTTATACCCAGCAGTGACAGATTACAAACCAATAAAACACAATTTTAGATGAGGAAACAGCTCTACTGCTGCAGCTAATAGTTAAATTGATCATGGCCTAGATGTTTAGGATGATACTTAGGTGATGGATAATGTCTATTTAGCAACACACTAACTACTTTTAATACTATTTTTTAACTATTCTGTTTAAAAATAGCAGAAATACTACGTGAAAATGCTTTTGCTATTTCCATAATAAGCAAGAAAGGACCACGTAGGGTAGGAGACAACACTGCACTAGGATTCTGGTATCAAGTCTTCTTACTCATTGCATAATTTTGGTAAAATAATTTTACATAACTTTGCATATTTTTTTCCATCTTTAAATCAGCAATAAAAATAGTGACCTCCTTTGGTAATTGCTCTGGTCTATGAACTAATGCAGTGTATAAGAAATTGGTGAATAATTACCATGGAAAGCGCGCCAAATCAAATAATACATTCAACACCGCATAAGTGAAACTGTAAAAGTCTCAGCTTTAAGAACTAGATCTAGTGCAGTAAATGTTCCGGACTGAAAATAAGTAGCTTAAGAACAAAATTCTTTTCTTACCTCATCACTAGTAAGTTTCTTTGCCTTGAGTAGTCTTTGCGTTTTATCTTCATCTGAGCCTTCATCACTGTCAGAAGAGTAGATTCTAGCACGTTCCTCTACAGAGAAAAAAGGAAAGACAAATATTTACCTTTAATCTGAAATTGGTGATGAAGGAGTATTAAAAATAAATCTCTTACATTTAGCCCCACAAAAAGCTGGCAGAATCTAACCCCCAAATGAACAGAATACTTATATGAACTGAATTCATGTCTCCTCAGGTATCAAATAAACTGGCAAAATACAACTTTATCAGGACTCTCCTCTGGAATTAATCCATCTAAATCACACAGGCCCTGCTTACGTGCTCTTAAGGTTTATTATTACCTCTGATGCCACCTTTGTATCTGTTTTTGATAGCTGCTAGACTGATTGCATCATCTCCCTCATCCTCTTCATCATAGCGATCGGGTTCTAAATAATTTGCACTCAGACCACGCTGATGCTGCTTCTCCCGCATTCTTCGCTGTTGAGATTCTCTTCGAATGGAGGCTCTTAATCTCTCCTCTTCTTTCTGTCCAAAGAAAGAATCAATATATAAAGATTGAGGGGAAAAAACCCCAAACCAGCTCAAGAGCACCTTGTATTCTACTGTAACTTTTGAAATAACTTCACAGCAGTGTAAAGACTGCACACATTCTGATTTTTCTGCAGTCTGTAAGGTTAAGCAAACTGCATCATCCATGGCTAACAACTCTTGTCTATAACTCCAAAATACACTCTGTTTTTCATGAAGTCATAAAGTGTTCTGAAATGTTCAGCTAAATGACAGTTGTGATTTTCTAGATCAAATCAGCAGGTAAGGGAGTTCCATACCACAATACCTTAATCATTTCTGTGCGCTGAGACTCTGGATCACGACCTGCCATTGGCAAAATACGAATTTTCTGGGTCTTTGAACATCTGTCTGCCAGAGACAGAGTCATCTTCCTGTGAGTGGCACTGTCCGTAGAGTGTGGCCTGTCAAAAAATTGTTATGGGTTAAATACTTCTACAAGGAACACATCCATTTTTGAAGGACAATGGTAGGGCCAGCACACTTAAAATTTCGAAGATTCATCTGCACCAAAGTAAAAGCGTCATCCTTTTATTTATTTATGTGCATTGTAACAGCTACTGGAGACATCAATTCCTCTCTCAGTAAACCATCTGCAGTCCATTACCAGCCCAAATAATCATCCTCTTATTTTACATCAATAGCCCAAGATGAAGTCATCACCTTGACAGCAACCATGTATCAGAAGAAAGGTTTAATTTCAGGGAATATTAATATTCTTTCTGATTCAGACAAGGACTTGCGCTTAAAAATGCAAATTAAAATAGATATTAAAAAATACACGTAGCCCACATACTGCAGTGAATGGCACGTTAACCTTTCAAACTGGGACACCGAATTTAGGACAAATGTTACCAAAAGACTGACTTTGGAAAACAGTGTATTCTTACTAAACAGTTAAGCATTGAAGGCTTATTTATGAACTGGTATCTCTAGTCTTTATATACTAGTTACAATACTTAATTGCAAAAGTAGTTTCAACATTTGAGACAGAATAGCATGTTTACCTGAAGGTTAACTTCGTCTTGAAAACAGCCTGTCCTTGCAGACCTGTCCCTTGTCTGATAAACAGATGGTTGTGATCTCCCTGTAGTGGCGCCTTGTACACATCAAAGACCTCATTGCCCAAGTGGAGAGACATGCTTAAAAGAGATTCATATATCAGTTATTTGATAAAGCCACTACAGTCTATTTTTTGCCTCATTTCTGAACGCAGAAAGCCTTCATGTTTCCTTTTTATATACAGCCAATAATCATATTTCAATCCAAACTAAGCAGAGCGTAAAATTTTCAAAGCACTGAGGCTAAACTAATTTCTGCTGTGCAGAACTGACATCAAAGTTTGTTGACCTTCCAATTTTGCGCACCACTGCACTTCACTGTAAGAACAACTGTATTCTTTCAACAGCAAAAAGTCCAAACTAACCTTCCGTCTGACCACTTGACTATCCGCGCATTACTTTCTCTGATCTCATTCCCTTCCTCATCTCGTCGCATCCGCCACCGTATTGTGTTTTCTACCTGTGGGGGAAAAAAAAAAATCAGAACACTTAGTTTCTAACTCATAGTAGGGAATACCATGATAAAATATACTCTATATGGGTCAAGAATTACAATTAGAAAGGCTAGATAATTTGCTGCATGATGCAGAGAAATTAAAGTGAAAGGTATTGCTTTTATAGGTGAAATAAAGCTGTCAAGTTTTTTCTAAATTTACTACTAAAATGGATCAACTTTCCTCAGTGCTGAACTGGTCCACACTTTCATAATCTGAACCATAACTTAAAACACCTGAAGCTCACTTTGAAGAAATGTGGCTAGGTGAGTATAAAAGAGAAAAGGGAAATTAACATTATACCTTGAGTTTTAACCTAGTTCTACCCTCTTCATCAAGCATCTCCTCATCTTCAAATTCATCTTCATAATACTGAGGATCGAAAGGTCTGCAATAAATTATATAATACAGTCTTTATTCTTCTAAAAATCAATCCAGACTATTCTAGAGTTGTACAAAGTAACAGGTGCTTGAAAGGTTGAAATTATACGCTGTACACAACAGGCACTGCAGCTGTGAGTGAGACCTCCACTTCTGCAGTCATGCAATTTACTGCATTGATTCCACACCACAGGAGGCCTACGCAAATGTCTTCACTACCATCAATTACAGCCACCACTTCAGACCCTATAAATTACTCTAGCTAAAGCAAGCAAGTTTGCCTCACAAAATACTGTTTCCTTAGTATCAGGATGATGAGGTCAGGGTTAAGTCTGGAACAAAATATATATGATACTATACAGAGAAAATAAAAAGAAAACCCCCATCTTATAGATGTGGTGAATTAGGGATTTTCTAAGAGCACAATCTTTGTAATTTTTTTTATTTGAATCTCAAAACGAACCAAAGGGAAAGGAAGATGACATATTGTCTTCTTTTCCTTCAAAAAAACCTGACAAGTGGGGTGGGAGTGAGTGGGGGAATGCCATACACTAGCTTCCTTCCTAACAGCTTCCAGGCTGCTGCAAGGGGAAGTAGTGATAAACAGCCCCTGCTACTGCAAATTCTATTTTCAGGCCTGTCTGACCCACAGACTTCTCTCACTGATTACAGCCACTAGCCAGATGCTTAACAGTTCTCTCCTGAATCAGTGTCTAGCACGAAAGCCAGGAAGAATGATTTAATCAATGTCTAACAGAATCAATGCTACATTGCCAGCTAACAAGCCACCTATTAAACAATGCAATAAAGTTGCTTAACAAAAAGAGATGGATTTAACTGCAGTTTGCTAGAAGTGCTGAAGGTGGGCATAAGCACCAAACCCAACATCGCAAACAATTCTAATAATTTATTTTGTTTCTCCTTATGAGTTCCTGAAAAATTCTTTAGCTTGGAATAGGTAAACAGCAAAATGAATAATCAGCCCCTTCATAGTTAGTACATTTAGCACACACAAATAAAAAAGGGCTTATTCTGAAATTCAAAATGATGTTTTTATCACTCAAAAGTGCATAAAGATCTTGTGTATTTGGCTTTCACACCTCTGAGCCTGAGCCTCTATTTAAAATTCAACTGATAGCACATGCTTTCAATTAAACCATATTTTTGTCTGTTTTTTGAAAACAAATAGTTATTCAATCGAGCTGAAACCGAAGCTCACAAGAAAAATTCTCAGCACTTTATAACAACGATAGATATTACTACTGACTGATGATAACTAAAAGTGTGCATCTTAATGTCAGACATTTTAAATATGGCCAATGTATTTGTGTTACTAAAACCAAAGCAATATAGGGGAAACACTAAAAAACCTTATCAATCATGTATTTAATGTGCAATTACCTGGGCTCCACACTAAGGAAGTTCGGCAGCTTCACAAAATACAAATCATTACCCAAGTCTGTGTTTACTTTTGGTATTTCTACCTCAATTCTAGTCTCTGGAATAGGCTCTTCTTCCTGCTGTTCTTGACTCAGTCCATTCTCATCCTAATGAAAAAAAGGAGAGTATGAGTATAAGTGAAAAAAGTCTGTCTAGCTAATGTTGCTCTAACAAGCAGTTAAATTTTCCTCGTGGTTTAACCCCAGCTGGCAAGCAACTAAGTACCACACAGCAGCTTGTTGACTCCCCCTGGCCCCCAGCAGGACTGGGAAAAGAATCAGGATAAAAGTAAAATCCATGGGTTGAGTGAAGAACAATTTAAAAATTGAAATAAAATAAAATAATAACAATTGTAATGAAAAGGAGAGAGGGGAATAAAACCCAAGTTATGCGCAATACATATGCTCACCACTCATTGACTGATGCCCAGTCAGCCCCCGAGCAGTGATCAGCAGCCCCAGCCAACAGCCCCGCCCCAGTTTATATACCGAGCGTGATGTTCTATGGTATGTAATATCCCTCCGGCTAGTTTGGGTCAGATGGCCTGGCTGTGTCCCCTCCCAGTTTCCCAGGCCCCCCTCACTGGCAGGGCCTAAGAAACTGAAAAGCCCTTGACTTAGCATAAATATTACCCAGCAAAAACTGACAACATCAGTGTGTTAGCAATATTATTCTCTTACTAAATCCAAAACACAGCATTGTACCAGCCACTGAAAAGAAAATTAATTCTATCTCAGATGAAACAAGGACAATTTTGCCTAAAGAAATGTCACCCATATGCACAGAGACAGATCAGGAAGCTCTGGGTAGAGGAACTTGCACATTTTCAGTGAAAGCAACTCAATTCAGCATTTCCATATGCCATTTAAGGTTATTTCAAATACCTGTGCAAACTCAAGAGACCAAACACAGTAAGGAAACAGCAGAGGAGCTGAGATACAGTTTTCAGGTAAGCACTGCAGAGTAAATGGGAGACAACTTTTCCCAGATTAAAACATAATAATTTATATATTATCATCAAGACTCAAAATGAAAAGATTTGTCAAAGAGCTGTAATAAGGTACCAAAGACAGCTATGAACTAGTATTTTAATTAACTGCAATCAAGGTTACTCATTGTATTTCTTTCAAGTACAAGAAGCGGAGCAGGGATGTGGGAAGGCAGATAAATGAATCCACCTGATATTGCTATGTATAAAACTTTAATAATTCTTTTAGCTACGGCAAAATTATCTGTAATGTTTACTTAATGCCCTTACTTTTTTTTTTTAATTAAAATATTATCAAACTCAATCAGCGTTCTACATTTCAGAGTGGAACGGCATGTTAATTATTCCAAAAGACAAGTCTACTCACAATGGGCTGTCCTGGAGTTGGTGGCTTGTCTTCTCCATCACTCCCTGAGGAAATGTCATCTGCACCTCCAAACAGATCCATGACATCTGCGTGCTCTTGAGCAGAAAAATTACTATTTTAAAACACAGGTATACATGCATGCACACACCCCTACATGCAAGCACATTCATAGAAAAAAAAAAAAAAGGTCAAGACATTCTTCACTTCTATTACCACTAAAAATCACCTACAAAGGTTAAAAAATGCTAATGTTTATGAAGCACACATTATTTTCTTATCCTTATTCTATATCCTTATTTTTAAGCTTTGTTTTCTTGGAAAGGGTCTATCAAATACCAGAATCTAGTTGAAAAATGGCAAGAGAAGAATTAAGAGTATAAGATCATCCTTTACTTCAAGTAAACAACTTAAATATCTGTAAACAGGAACTTCATTACACATTTTGGAGGGTTTGCTTCTCAGATGAAAACACCTCTTCCTCAGCCAGCGAAACATCACAAAACCCAGTACAGGTTCTCTGGGCTGCTCTGACTGGAGCCACCATTTCTTAACATCTTTCAGTAAAAACATGAGAGGAACAGGCAAGTGCTGTTTCACATGAAGGAGACTTGCTGTGCTGTTTTGTTATCTCCATAGCACTACAGACTTCCATGCACTGTACAGCAAGCACTATCAATTTTACCGAGTTCTGTAGCAGATGAACGGTGCGCTTAAGGTGAGGATTAAATGAACGAAAACCCCACCATTTACCTTTCTGTGCTTCTGTATCACTGTCCACTTCCGAATCTGATGCAATCGGTTTCTTTCGTTTCATTCGCAGAACTTCATCTTCACTATCGCTGCCCCTTGCAGACTCTAGTAAGGAGCATAATTATACTCAGTAAGTTAAAAATTTTGTTCCACCTATTTTAAAATTCCTTTTTATTAGTAAGTTGATTCAGATGAAAAGGAATTTTAAAAGTGCTGCATGAAAAAAATTACCGAGATGACTACTGCTGAAAACTATGTGATTAATGCCTTCACACTGAAGTTTGAATCTTTCCAGGCCAATATAAATAAAAGAGTTAAGAGAAATCAAACCAGACGCAAATCATTACTACCATACTCAGTCCTACCAGATTTATGCTCTTGGTCCTCCTCATCAGAGTGCTGGGCCCTCTCCTCATCATCCGAGTTCTGCATCTTCTCCTCGTCAGAATGCTGGGCCCTTTCATCATCATCCGAGTTCTGCATCTTCTCCTCATCCGACACCTGCGGCCTCTCCTCATCATCGGAGTTCTGCATTTTCTCCTCGTCTGAGTTCTGGAGTCTTTCCTCATCGTCAGATACCTGTGGCCTTTCATCTTCATCAGAATTCTGCACTTTCTCCTCATCATCAGAGTTCTGCTGTCTCTCCTCATCATCAGAGTTCTGCTGTCTCTCCTCATCGTCTGACTGATCACTTTTGTCCTCCTTGCCCCACTTCTCATCCTCTGAATGCGCTTTCTCAGAACCATCTCCCTCTGAATGATGACTACCTTCATCTGACCCATGCCCACGATCATCCTCCTCATCATCATGAGCAGCTTCTGAAACACTGTGCTGGTCCACATCTGACTGGTCATTATCTTCATGCTCCGAATGTCCCGAAGCTTCAGAGTGATTGTAGGATCTTTCAGAGTGGTTGTCACTCCCAGTGTGATGGGATGCCCCTTCATCCTCACTATCATCTCCAAATAACTCCTTATTACTAGGTTTTATTGCCTCTCTGTCATCATCCTGGTCACTGTCGCTTCCAGAAGCGTTACTACCAGAGCCAGCATTCTCCTGATCAGAATCAGATTCAGATCCAGAATCGGAATCTGCAAAACAAACACCACCCTTCCAAGAGTTAAGATGTCCCTACAAAGATGCACGTAATGTGATGATCATTGCTTAAAAAAAAAAAATCCAAAAAAATCAAAGCAACCCCAAAACCCAGAAAGAGAGCCTACAGAGAACTGTAAACCTACAGAAGTTACCTAGAACAATAAAATAAAATGTCTACTCATAAAGGCACAGCCAGTGAAAGACACAATGAAAATTGATGGACGCCACGAAGTTTCAAACACAACCTGTTATGTAAGATTCTGAAGTTGTACAAAAAAACCCAAACAACAACACAAAGGTAAATACAATTTGAACTAGCAAGGGCTTAAAATACGTAAATACATACGTATGGCTTGTGAGACCCTACAGTCTAGAGCCTCTAACCCAGGCCAGCTATCTGGTGTGCCCTCGAACTGAGGCTGGGGAGTGCCGTTCCCAGCAGGAATAATAAAAAAAAAAAAGGCACATCTGCCTTGGAAAATAATTTACAGAAATTTGGCGAGCGTTTGAAGAGCATATAAACGACTCCAGTCAGGAGGCATTCGCTTATTTTCCTTTAGATGCCGACAACGACTGAAACTTTTCCAGGCAGCGGGAGGCAAAGAGGCAACACGCCTTGCGTTACCGTCCCGGCTGCAACCGGCTCCGAGCCGGCCCACGGTTAAACGTGCCGCGCTCAGCCGGGGGCTGCGGGCAGCGCTCACCCGCCCCCCCCTCCCGCACCGCCGGGCCCCGACCCCCCCCCGGCCCCAGACGCCCCGTATGGGGGCGCACAGAGCCCCAGCCGTGGCGCAGCGGGGCGCTCCCGAGGGAGGGCGCCCACAGCCGCCGGGTTCCCTCGCGTCGGCCCGGGCAGGGCGCGGGGGGCCGAGCGCTGACCCCGCCCGCCGCGGCTGAGAGGAGCGGAGCGGGCCGCGCCGGGCGCCACCGAGCTGGGGGGGAAAGGGAGCGCGGCGCCCGCACCTTTCTGCTCGGCCCCCGACTCGGCGTCGCTGCCGAAGAGGTCCTCCATGTCGGCCATGGCGAGCGGACACAGCGGCCCCGCCACCGCCGCACAAGGGCCCCGCGCCCGCCGCCGCGCAGTGACGCCACTACAGGGCGCCGCGGGGCCCCGCCCCTTAAAGGGGCTACGCCTCACCGCCGTCACGGGCGGCTGCGCGCGCCCTGAGGAGGCGGGAACCGGTTGCTGAGGCGGCCGGCGGCGCTGAGGGGAACGGCGGGGGCGGACGTGGCGCCCGGCGCCCGCTCGCAGCCTGCCCCGGCGTGGGGGCTCCGGGCAGGTGCCGGCTGCCAGCCACAGCCCCCCCAGCCAGCCGTTCCCGTTCCCGCTGAACAAGGATCGCTCTGCCAGGAAGGCCCGGGGGAGCCGTAAGCAAGCGCGCCTGCTGCTTGGACTTTTTTTTTTTTGAAAGAAGGCCCAAGCCCCTAGCTGAGCACGGTACTTCAACCTTGCCAGACGCGTTTACAATCCGGCAGCGTGTAGTGCTGATAGGCCAAACCACTCTGTCCGTGTTTCCTCAATGGAAATTTAATTTGAACGCTTGCTCGTTTGTAGCTTACAAACAGTATTGCACGAGCTGCAGAGAGAACATGACTTATTTCTTTAACATACAACAGTAAATAGAGTTTGCTTTGGGAGAGAGGCTGCCTTTCCATGCTGAGCTTGGAACCAACAGAACCAACACCCGTGGTTCGTTTGACTTCTGCATTACACCTGGAAAATAATCAGGATGACAAAAGCATCACCTCTTTTGGGGAAAAAGCCCCTGTGTTTGTGGTAGCCGGTTACCAGAGCGATGCCATTCTGCACTCGGAAGCAATGAAGTCACGCACAAGACGTCACTACATCTGACAGCATTACAGTGGCGTTCACTTTGCTGAGACCGTGTGTGATTCCCGTCTACAGACAGAATTCCTTCATTTATTCCAAAAAGGATACACACTGGAGGCGCAAAAGTGACTGTTATTAACTGTTCCATGCACGATGCCTCGTCTTGCAACAATGTGGAGGCCCAAATGCTTCTGGTTGAAAGTAGCCCCAGTTCTCTCTGGTAGTAGATACCTGTCCTGGACGTGCCGACATACGGTCACAGATTTAGCTTCTGTCTGCAGAGTTAAACCAGTTATTGATGTCCACGGGTACCACCTGTGACAGGGCACCTGAGAGTCAAACCAAAGCCCCTGCCTTTGGAATAGAAATCATTAAGCAGCTAAACTTGATTTAACAAAGGCAGGCAGGGATTTCAGCTATCATTTCCATAATCCAGCCTGTCATTATTCTCCATCAGGTAGGAGCTAACTGCCCAATATTGTTAGATTATGATAAAATAAATCATCACAGAATCACAATACATGAACAGATTCCATGAACATGCAGCCCTTCAACAAATGCAGACAATGTACAGCCTGGTTTTTTGACACAAGATTATTACGGTGCTTAGCAAATAAAAAATAAAGGTTTAGGCAACTCAGCACGTGACATGCTTTGGCCATGTTTATGCAGCACTGTCTTTAAAAAGACACTCAACTTGTGACTTTATGCATACTGTATCAGAAGTTAAATTTCAGAATCTAAAAAGTTCTTGAAAATTGACAAAACCCAAAAGAAGCCCTTTTTCTTACTAGTGAGATCATTCTAGTTTTGTCAGTGTTACAGTACGTATAGTCTTTGGTTTTGTCTGAAAAACAAGTCAGAATTCTGTTAACACATTCATTTGTAATTATAATAAAAGGCTGATTTTGAAAACGGGGGAAAAAAACATTCTTCCACAAGCATAAACCAGTTATGTACATTCGCACTGAAGGCACCATAGTTTAAAATTCTCTGAACAGTTGCAGTAAAATCCAAAGTCACCTCCGGAATAAAGCCTGTCTTTAAAGGTCCAAAATCAGATTTGCAGCAAATTACGACATGGGCACAGCATCGAGAGAGCTGCTCTGTGAAATTTTTATAGCATATAGAACCTGATGCAAAAATCTCAGTCCAATATGTATTCTATACATAAAATGCTCACCATATTATGATCCTTCGATGAAAACAGTTGTCATTTGAATTCTCTGTTGCTCTGAATATAGCCAAGCAGTCCTTTGGAACATTTTTGTGGTCTCATGACAACATTGAGCAAACTTTGTACAGTATAGTCCAAACAGACCTACACCAAAAAACCTCTAGATATTCATATTATTTCAAAGAAGTCTACTGTGATTATGTACAGAAGTTGAAGTGATTCTTGTTGCTTTGTTAGTTTTCTTAGATACAGAACTTTAAATACTTTAATAATTACTACACCTTACAGATTTGACACTGCATATTAATTTCTTCACACTTTATGTAGTGTTTCAACAGCAAGACATAAGCACAACAGAAAAATCCTTTCTTAAAAGTGTTACTTCATTGCTTTATTTAAAAAATGATAGATTGATATGAAGTACTAATAGCTTAATGCAACAGCCTGAAAAAAAGGATTTTCCATTTGCCAGCATCTTTCAACAGTGGTTTTACAGTTAAGGCTTCTTTTTCTGTACAGGACTATATAGTAGTATAAAAAAATGCATGTCCACTACTTCTAGAGAAGTGGATACTTATCAACGTAGGTAAGGATTTTTAAACAAAGAATATAAACTAAATAATGCTAATGAACACATGAAATCAGCCTAAAAACATATCCAGTTTAGATACAGAACAAGATACGGTTATGGGACCTTTTGAAAAAGACTTTAAAGCTTTAGGTGCAAAAGAAAAACTGTCCTTTTGCAAGGCTCCTACACCTTTCCCTCCCCACCCAAGGGTTCTGTTTTTTTATTAGTCCCTCAAACCTCTTGGGAGAAGTCCTTAGCCAATTTATTTTTGTTTGGTTTAAAGGATGTCTTAAACTTAATCACAGTATCAAGAACTAATAAAACTTTTAAAAAAAGTAGAATTAAAAATAAGATAGCTGTGAAAGATTTCTCATCAGTGCATATGAACAAGGCTGAACAGCTCTAGACAATGAGTCCAACTGTTGTGTGAAGAATCCCTTATCACTAACACATTGTTTTCAAGAATATACACACCCCTCCACGTAAATAAGCACCCCCAGATTTTCTAACAAACATTTCAATTGGGTCATTATCTGCCAAACGATCTTGAATGTCCCATTCTTTGACTACAGACAATTATACCATTGATTTGCAATTATATTTTTAGCAGAAAGCACAGCCAAAGCCTTGAAATACAAAAAAGTTCTTAAAAAAACAATCAAAAACTATGGTACAAAGACTGGTGCAGTTACTGTGTCTCAATCTGAAAAACGTGATGCATACCAGCAGATTATTAATATAGCTTCGCTTTAAAAGGAATGGAGTTTTCCAGTCTTTTCCCTTCTAACCCAGGTAAGTGTAGTCCAAGATTGCCAAAGCAGACGGTGATGACCGTGCCCTGGCGACCCTTGAAATTTCCACAGTTCTGTTAACAAGATCTGCTAGTTGTCTCCTTCAACCCTTCTCTTGCGAACTGTAACAAGAGAGAGAGAAAAAAGTTTTATTCTTTTATCATTGTAACTACTTTTCACATTTCTGCACCATCAGCAGTTACTTTGCCACTAAAAGTTTCACAGCGTACAACTTAAGGTAAATAACATTTTGTATTATCCATCACTTTAAGCTTATGCTTTTGCAGTGCTTACTGCCTTATTCATGAACAGCTTCAAGTATTTGTGAGGGAGGACTTGTGGGGGACAATCATTTTATGTTTGGTAAGCAGATGTAGCCAGTACTCTTTATGTCAATTTTCTAGTGCTGGAGAATTAAGGTTGCGTGGCTTCAAAAGAAACAGTACAAGAGTCGCACAGTATATCTAAGATTATGTATACACTTGGCAAAAAAAAAAAATACGTTACAGTCAATAGCCTAAAACATTCTACTTATTAACAAAAAATATTTAATTGTTAGAAAACGTAAGAGCAACAAAAATTTGTGAATAAGATTGCTAGAAGCTCACATGCTGTTTAGACTTAATATGCAAGATTGACTGAATGACTGGAGTTTTGCTCAATATTTGTAGTATTTTTAATTGCTATTTTATTTTTTCCCTATCAAATTGCATTTTCCTTTTCTGTGTAGACATAGCAAATGAGGCTAAGGGTCTTAGAAATTACATAGGGCGTCTCCATTTTGTTTAAAATAGTCGAGCAAGCACATTTATACAAGAAAGTGATTCTGTTCTCAAATCCACTCTTTGGAAGTCATGCAGTTTTACCGCTATTTGTAATTTGAGTTGATCTTCTTTACCTTCAAATCAAAATAATCGAGGGAAAGCTGTTTTGTTTCCCCTCCCTCTTCCTGTCTCAAGAAATGATTTAGAAACAGCCTAAAGAAACAATCAGAATAAAATCACACTAGAATTTTACCCTTTACAAATGTATTGCTCACTTGGAGAGTAACCCATAGACTTATCTCCATTTGAATCCAAATTGTTTTCATCGGTGACAGAAGTGATGCACACCTGCTTTCATCAGATTGCAAGAACAGATGGAAGAGCTTCCAACCTTTGATTTCTCCAATCATGCAGTTAAAAGCAACATGTACACAGTTTCAGACAAAGGGAAGTAGCACAATTCAGTGTAAACAAGCGAGAAGGAAGATACAGGCTACTGTTTTAGAAGAAACGTACGAAGACAGAAATGAGAGACTCTGAACATCTCAGTTGTCAGTGCTCAATACCCAGCTGGGTATTCAGAGTAACCTGTCTCTGTAGCTTCAGGGCTGGAGAGATGAAAAGGTATTTGCAGAAACTTTTACTCTCATACTCCAGACTAAGAAAGCAAAGAACAAGAGGCAAGATATCAATAGAAACATAGATTTCCAACAGTTAAACACTAAAATGAGAACTAGTGAAAAGACAAACCTTAAAAGAAAGTAGACACACTTGAAGTGTTACAATGAAAAAATAACTGGTTTAGAATCCATTTTGAGAAACAGTTATGCAGTGCCTGACTGCCATTCTTCTCTACGCTCTGTTACTCCTCTTCTGTCTCTTCCAGAGTTGTTTTCCTCCACTTTACCCAAGAGGGGAAGCAGATCTTGAAACTAAATTTCGATTTCCTATGTCATTCTCTCTAATGTATTCCTGAACTATTACTACTACTACTAAACTGCCTGGCCTATTTGCATGCTGCTGAGATGTGCAATCATTACCATAAAGCACCTAAAGCCAATAGGTTTAATTAAATAGAGTTTAAAAATGTAATTCTATTTGAATAGATGGACCACATTATCTTGTTTGAGAGCTTCCAAGTATTTGACATTGTTATATAAATTATTTCCATTCACATGCTATATTATTAATGAATATTCTGTGGGTCCACTTAGTTTGGATTCTAACAGCTGAGCTCCAACAAAACTTCCTGCAGCAAATAAAGATGCCACTGCTACCAGTTATCTTTAAGAGAGGCAGGGAAGGACCTGTGCACGAACAGAACTAGAAGGGAAGGGATGATCCAGTCCCAGCCTCTGTACATGACAGTACTTTCCATTTCCTTGCTTAAGCAATCCAAATGAAACTGGGCGTACTGGCATTAAAGAGGATATCCTGCAATATTCATATCAAGTACTTCTTTTACAGAAACAATGAATCTTATCTGAAAAAAAATAAAAATATTTTTCCCCTCTCCTTGCCACAACTCATGTGGAATTTGAATGTTCTTGTTCTAGACCACGATAAAAATCCTCAACTCACACACCTGAACACCCTGCAACAAAATAAAAGGAGGCCATCAAGCAGCAACGGAAGAGCAGAAGTAAAGCACAGGAGAACTCTGAAACCGATCTACTCATATTCTGCCATCCTGGTTATGTCAAACAGAAAACCAGACACCTTTAAAACCTGTACATTCATTTAATAGTCACTCTCTACTGACAGGTCTTACCCAAATCATTATTTTTGGTGATAGCTGCAGCTGCCCTGGCTCGAGGTCCCTGTTGCGTGAAGTGGTATCCAAATTTGAGGATCTTGGTGTTTTCTTCAAGCATCTTGGCAATTTCTACTTCTGCAACAGTGCCCAGCTGCTGCCTCTGTTAAAATGAAAGGTACAGAAATACAACAGAGCTTATGTGTATTCACCCTAAAAAAGATCAGAACACTTCCATCACATTAGTCAATAAACACTTTGCTTCGCTTTGATTAATCTAAAAGGCAGAAGGCCATAAAATACATTTGTGCACTTAAAAGCACAAACAAGCACAGAAGTGACTAGGAATCCATTTCAACAGAATGCTTCTGAGAATCTTAAGGACAATCATTCATAGGGTTAAGATAGTTAAAAATAAAATATTTTTGAAAGTTTATTACAAGCTGCCTTCTAAAAATATTCCATCAACTAGGATAGACTGATTTTAATTATGATATTACCACCACCTCACTTACCTGATTATCAATTTTGATCTCTGTCAATGTTTCATTGTCTTTCAGTGCATCGACCAGTGCCAGAATTCCAACTCCAGTGATGAAGTTTGATTCTATATTTAAACTTTTTAATTTTTTGTTTACTCTCAGCATATCTGCAAGAGCCTTTGAATGCAAGAAAGCATCGTTAAACTTTTGAATTTTGCTACAGTACATCACAGGACACAGTGATAACCATTTCCACTTACTAGTTCAATAGGAGCAACAAGTTCACAGATGCACGGTGTAACTTTGCAGGTTTTCATTTATTGTTTGACAGTGAAGTGACTCTTCAACCAGGCATTATCTATATTCCTCTTTTTAATAGCATTTAGACAAGAAAAGGCCTGCCTTTCTCTTGTTACAAACTAAAAGCTACACAGAATATAAATTATCTGAAATTAGCATACTGGACCAATTCCATTTTGTAAGCCTTCACAGCATACAATGAGTAATGCAAGCTGCTAAGTAAAGGCCAAAGAAAGGGTGTTAAGTCAGCTGAATGGAGAATTAGGTACGGTTAATTTGTAAACAGGAGATCTGACTTTCAAAATGCTTGTGACTACAGATTTGGTAGGAAGAAGTAAAATGCAAAGCTCTAAGCACAGTACCAGCACGTAGCTAAAAGCACTCATGGAAATGGCATATACCTGATCTTATTTTGGAGAAAATAAGAAACTGAGAATAGGCAACTGCTGAGTTTTACTGTCATAAAAATCACAACCGTTACATTTATTTTTTTTATCAAGTCACAATGCAAAATCCAAAGCAAGCCACACCCAAGAAAAGAAGCCTTTAGAGATTTTTATTACAAGAGTTTCAGTTCTACTGAACAGGAACTTTTTAATTGACCCAAAACAAAGCTTTCAAATGTTCATTTAATGGAGTCTTTCAAACAAGTTTTCTTTGCAATTTGAAATTAAAACAAATTCAAAGTATTGTCCCAGAAAAACAGTTAGCATTGTCCTCTTACCTCTATATTTGCAAATAAAAAAGTTATGCTTTTGATTCAACATAAGAAAAACAGAACCAGAAGATAAATACTTCAGTTTCAGTCATGTCAAACTAGATACCTGGTCTAATATTATGCTTTATACGCCAATGCTTTAAGTCAATCTTTGGCAGCAAGGAGGTCAGAGAAGCAATTATTCTACAACTTTCTTCAATTAAAACTCTGAAAACTCTTGAAAAAGATTATGAGCTTTTTCAGTCCTCCAGTGTGCTTCTTTTACTGTTAATTTTGAATATACTATTGGCTTGTGGAATGAACATCAGAAACCATACACTTAGGAAAAACAGAAAAACAGGAAGGAGGTTAGCAAAATGAAAAATAGGGGGAAGGGATTGGGAAAAAAGAATTCTCACTCTTCTCATGCTCATTCATCTGATGCATTGCTGCATATTAATCAGCTTGTAATCATTTACCGACTTTGATACAACAGAGGTTTGTTGAAGAAAACATACTTTGCAGTGTAATGGAATTTAATTGTTTTAATCTCCAAATATTTAAACAGGATTCAATTAAATTCCTTACCATTGTCCTCCCATCCTCACCTCCCTTGTACCTCCACTTAAACACGTTAGCAGGAGTACTTACAACAGCGACAGGATCATTGCTTCGGGTGGCTGCAAGGCTAAAATTCTTCACATGTGTGTTGGTTTCTAGGGCTTTTGCAAATTCTTTCAGCGTTGGAATTGGTATGTTCTTGAATTAAAAATAGCATTTCACTCTCTTGAGATACACAAATTTATCCCCTCCCTCCCAACTTGTTTCATTACCTTATTCTCTTTACAGTAAAACGTAGCATAATATTAACTGGTCTCTAATAATATTGCTGGTCTCTAGCAGTATCACAGTAAAGGCCTACACGTATAGCAAAGCTATACGTTAAGAGGCAATGGCTATTAAGAGTCACCAGCTCTATAAAGCGAAGTCATCTTTTCTACATTGATGCCATTGCCACAATAGAAGTGTTAAAAATATATATTTCGCTATCTTGGAACTGTTACTGAGCAACATCTACATGAACTGAATATTCTGTTATCAACATCAAATTGACCTCTTACAGATAGGAAAAGATTTAGAGCTTTAGACTGGCATTTCATTCAGTGTGTCCTATTCCAGAATGTGCCAATTTATAGTTTGGTGATTTTTACAGTGTAGTAGCAACCAAGGAATAGTTTTAGATACATTAATTATGGTAGCAAATTCCTCAGTTTATTATATAAAAAAATTTGTTCTCTTGCCTTTTTAGGCATTTCTCTTGGCTAGCATTTCTCTATTGTACAATATTCTTAAACCATGTATTTTATTTTCTTCCTTTAGTAAGGGCCACCAATAGCCTAGGCTGCTAGAGAGGCTGCAGCTAGCAGCCGGCACTGCCGTCTGCGCTCTAAGTCAGAAGTGCTCTAGTTGTGTGTTCTTTCACTCATATATACTTAAAAGCACAACTGTTACACTTAGGAGCAGAAGTGGCCCCAACTGCTGACAGCTCTTTTGTAAGAGAATTAGAAGGATGTCAGGTACAAATATCACTTTGTTTGCAACAGCAGTAAGTGAGAGCACGTTGCTTCATCGAGGACAAAGGATTCCAAGTAGTAGTTAACTCCAGGACGGTGAACTGCTGGAACTGTTGCCAACTTGGCAGAAACAGAAAGCTGGGCTGGCAGTAAGAAAATCTAAGACTTTTTAAGTACACATTTGGCAAAAGAAACCAAGATGGCTTATCGGTTTAGCTCCAGGTTTCTGAGATTACACACACCACAGCATTTAGCAGAAAGGCTGCTGTACTTAAAATAAGCCTATCATGCTCTTATATATTGTTTTGCAGCTTAAAGTGTCTTCTACTAAGAAAAAGCAACATATTTACTGCAGTCTTCAGCTAATTACCTTAATGTTATTTAGATTAACTTCAACAAGACGTGAATCATTATCTTTAATCCTTTGCAGTGTCTCCTCCACATTTGTGGGATTTGGCGGTTCATCAAAAACAGGCAACATTTTTTCACCTTTTACTATATCTGAAAAGACATTTAATTGTAATCACACAGGTCACATACATTCACTGTGAATAAATGATACACATACTAAATAGTTACTGTATTTAAAGACCATTTCATCAGTTTTTACATCTCTCCTGCACCTAAAAAGCATACCATCCTCCCCTGACCCTATTTTCACAAAGTTCAATTCTTTTCCAAACGTCCTCACAGCCTTTCTGCTTTTCTTGCGTACCAGCTTTTTTCAGAAAGCCCATAGGAGTTGAATTACAAACACAAACATGAAACCTAGACACCAACACACCCAAATGCATGTTTATGCCTACTTTTATCCCCTAAAACATGACTTAACAGCAGGACAGATTGCAGCGTACATATATTTTAATTCTACCCTTGCCAGAACTCAGCAATGCTATAGACACGCACATTTCCAACTCAAGACTGAACAGTCTATAAAGAATGCTAGTGCAACATGAAATAGTTAATGCTATAGTACAGCATGCAGTACAAAACCCATTTATCTAGCACTTGCGTACACACTTACTTGAGAAGCTGTCTTTGTCAACCCCATTACTGCTTCCTACTACATCACAGAACTGATTGTTTGTTATCAAGTTAGACATTCCCAGTATAGCTGTAAAAAGAAAAAAAGAAAAAGCAAAAAACCAATTTGTTCCTAATTCAGCTCAGATGCAGAGATCCTTTAAATAATAATTTTTTTGTAAAACCCCCAGGTTACCAGTACAGTAAGCCATTCAATCTCTTAATAACTTCAGTAAATGTAGAAAAAAAATAATTAATTATAGACTTTTTAGTTGGCTTTCACATTTTTGAAAGATTTGATCTCACCAGATTCAAGCATTAAAGTTAAAGGTGCGGCTCAGTCACAAAATTCTTGACTGAAGCTTTAGGAATACAGGCAGATAGCAACATTCTTATATGCAAGGAAAAGTGAAGCACACCTCAAAGATCAGCCAGTCTGAGGAATCAGTGTAAAGGTTTTGAGTTTGAAAATCAGATATTTTTTGCAGGCCAAAATAATCTACCTTCCTATAAATGATCATAAATCAACAAAGTTGATATACTACAAGCAAACTGGCATATAACGTGATCTAGTTTCTATCACAACTACAACTTCCTATAGTCACATTTCAGCCAGCAAATACATTACCACATTAATTATAGATCTTTCTTGTCTAAATACGCACAATACATTCAAACTTCAAAAAACACTAACCTGCGAGGTCACCTAATTCTGTGTCTGTGGCACTAGTCAAGGCTTCCTCCAGTTCTGGATCCAGAGAAAATTTTTCTTCTGTGTAAGACTGTACAGGCTTTTGCTTGGGGATAAATATTTTCCCTGGCATAAAGAAAAAGAAAAGTCTGATGTTACTTTGTCTTATATAGCTACTTATCTTTAAACTTTGCTATACTTAAGAAATACATATTACATTTAGTAAATCCTGAGAAGCGCACCAAGGACAGCATAGAAGAATGAGGTTTATTCTGTTTGCTCTTTCAAGTCAGAGATGAGGAAAGACCATAAGCAGTTGTATAACCTTACCAGAGATTTTCAGGTGTCTATAAATCTTATATTATATAAGCCTCCATTATACATTTTAAACAGCATAGAAAAAACACCTGTAAGGAAAATTTAGTATCACCAGAGAATGGTGACTGGTGTCTTCTCAAGGGAGAAAGAGACCCAGACAGAACTGTAATCTGTATGTGTCAGAGAAATAGAGTACCAAAGAATCATC
Organism: Falco rusticolus; assembly: GCF_015220075.1. NCBI lineage: Eukaryota > Metazoa > Chordata > Aves > Falconiformes > Falconidae > Falco > Falco rusticolus. The sequence continues at coordinate 16,590,907 of NC_051193.1, read as the reverse complement.
TGAAATCATGGACGGGAGCATTCACTGCAGTTTTACAGCATACACAATATTTCTGATTTCAGATGTTAACCCAGTTTTAAAGTCAAAAAGGAGATGCCTGGGCTACTTGAGAAAGCCATGGTTTGTGAACAGCAGAACCCAGGAGAACAGATTTCTCTAACGTAGAAAGGTCACAGACAACTCAATGGCAAAAGGAGCAGAACTAATACCGTATCCTGCACCGACTTTTTAGTCGTTACAGACAGGTAATGGGAAAAGTTATTTTAGGAGACATGCATTATAAATAGAGGTCTGTGTAGTCAGCAAAATTCCTGCATGTATCTTCAGCTGAAAAGTGAGGGTAAGAAACCAGAATATGAAAAAGCTATTCTAACAGTTATTCAGAAAACAGTTCAGATTTGAATGATTTAGAATTGGCCTTTTGAAACAAGTAAGTCTACCACTGGCTAAGAACCCAGGAGAGGTAAGGGGTGCTTAGGTTCAGGACAAATTAACGCGGTAAATAAAAGCGCCAGTACGGTATGAGAGAACAAAACTGATGCATTTGATAGAAGTAATTCACAACTAGAAAACTGTAAATGTAATCTCAACAGTTACTCAAAGTTTTTCAAACTTTCCAAGTCACCTGAGCTATCAGCAGAGCGAGCTGTGGGAAAGGGGTTCCAACTTCCTTCAGTTATTTCCTGGGGTAGGAAGCAGCACTAAATTCTCCTATGGAGTCTCAGTGCTAATTCAGGAACACACCCTCTTCCATACTCATAGCTAAAAAACATTTCCACACATGAATCACCGTAGCTCATCCCAATTACATGATGAAAACCCATGACGCACAAGAATCAGACCGGCTGGGCAGAAGCCAGAAGCCCAAGATATTTTTCCTCGGACTACATACATATGCATCGTTACATGTTTGGACCAAGTCTAAGTTTAGCATTTTTAAATATCTCCCAATGACAAGAAGCTTTATAGGGATGTTTCAGTTTTATTTCTAGGAAATTCCAACAAAGCAGGATTTTGCTTTCCACCACGGGAAGCAATGCCCGAAGTCAGCTCCTGTGCCCCACAGCAGACACAGGCATAACAAAACACATCCACCTTTTCTCTCTCTCTCCAAATTCCCATCCCAGATTACAATAGTTTGTGGTTCATTTTCTTTTTAAAGGAACTTAATGCATTACCACTAGCACAGGCTAGCAAAGAAGCGTATCGGGTTTTTCTCTGACAACAAAGTCTGATGATCAAGATCTGCTGCTAGCAACACAGTATTTTTGTTCCTGGGTTGCTATCTCTTTGGAAAGTTGTATAAATGGTCATTATCCATATTTAGAAGCAGAAAATAAATCTCCTTACATAACTGTACTGACTACAAACAGTAGCTGAAAGCAGCTGACAGGCATTACCACCCATACCTCAGGACTGATGGACAGTGCAAAAGGAACTACGTTTGTGGTGCTTCAGGATCTAAAGAAAACCTTCATGAACTGAAGGCTTAGGTAGCAAACGTTTCAGGTTATTTTGCTATAACTGATACAGTACATTTCTACCCCCATTTTCTTTTACCAGCATCACCTGCTGGGGAGAGAATGTCATCCTATTTACGGCATCATTTATGTCATCCTATGTACAACATCAGTGCAGGAGGCAGCAGGCACTGGAAAGAAACTCATCTCAATTAAAAGCAACTTTCTTAAAACATGCTTCAACCCAGATCAGCCTCCTGTCTGGTTCATTACACAGTACTCACAAAAAAGAACTACTTTTTCTGATGTTACTTTAATTCTTAAATTCATAGGTTAGGAGCTTCTGGTTCTAAACATTTGCTTCCTAAGAGTGAGACTAGATTTATCTTTAAATGCCTGACTCTTAAGATAACCTGAAGAGAGAGAGAAATATATTCAGTTTTTATTAAAGCAAACATGTTAAAAGCCACTCCCCTCCAGAAATATTCATTGCAGCCAACTCCAGTCAAATGAACCAGGTCAGGAGCAGTTTTTGTTATAGAACAGGTCACACCCTTGTGTATATAATCTCTCATCCATTGGCTTCATCTCGTTCTAGCCCAGAGTTCAGAGGTTTATAATGCACGTACCAAAGCAGGTCTTTCCCTATTCCCTACTGCTGTTAACAAACTTACTTCAAAAACTGTAAGACCCCTGTGTCTCTGGGGACAATGACCTAACTCAAGGCCTGCTGCCAGGACAGTTTGGCAATTCCCTTCCCTCTCTTACTAATGTAAGCTTGGGAAAAAAAGTTTAAAAAAAACGAAAACCACTACACATCTGTGCAGCCCATGAGATTAATAGCTTTCTGGGCCCTCAGGTGGAACATTTCCAATAGCAGGGATCTGATTGCATGAAGGAACATGACATCCTCCTTTTCACCAACAAAGACGCTGCAAAGATTAAGCAATACAACATGAAGAGGCAAATTTCAGAGATGTTCAGAGATGTCACATAATTTCTGTAATAATTATATATTCAGGTCTTCTGTGCCTTTAGCTAACATGTTAAATGACGCACGTCCCAGGATTAATTTACAAGCTTTTTGCTACAGAATGAACCTCCAGTTCCAAGTTCCACACAGTCGCATTGCTCAACAGGCAAAAACGCTGCACGATGGCTATTGAAGTGCCCCAGACATTCAGGAACAGACTCACAGCATCTAAGGTGGGACTGAAAATCTTGCAGGAATCGGGTCTGTTCAGTGTGCCCGTGCACTGCACGTTGCTGGTACTGTCCTCACATATCCCACAGTCCCACACCCATGCTAGTAGGCAGCGGACGGCCACAACGTGCCGATCAGGAGAAAGTCTAAAATCCACTTTGCGGTACTCTGCAGAGAAGGAATCAAGTGTCACCTGAGGACATCCAAATACAAGCTCGTCTTGTCAGTGACTTCATGAAGAAAAGTGAGCAACATCTGAGGTACCCCTTGTATCTTATGTTCCTTAAAGTTTCATCAACCTAGAAATTGATGCAATCTACAATTCATCAATCACTAATTCTTACCACGTGACAGACTTAGGTTCATCAACTGACTTGTAAGCAAATTTTAATACAATTTAATTTTTTAAATTCAGCTTACAAGTGACTTAGTGTCTTACTGTAGAAACAGTACTGTTATTCATTATCTGATTACAGGCCACATAGCAGTGAGTTAGAAAACTGTTTTACATTAATGCTAGAGTATCACATGTTATTTTGTTCTAGTGGTCTTGTATGGGGAATGTCAATTTGACAACTTGTTTCTCCAAAGCTCCTACAGGATATTAGCTTCATTTTACAACATGTAATACACATCCTTTAAAGACCAGTGACTGAAAGGCAAACAGAGAGCACGGCGTACACAACGTCCCAAATCCTGCTGCAACAAACACAAATGGCAATCTAGAGCAACAACTGAGCAGGGCAGCGACAAAAGAGCTCTAGTCACCTGGCTAGAGTTTCAGCCTAGCAATATTTTCTGGATGACAGAGCAGGGATAAAAACCCAGCCAAACCAACATTAAAGCAGAAGTTACACGAAATGCAAATCTACACAGAACAAATATACCCTGGCAGGAATGTAGAGGGAAAGCTGGAAGAGGGCATCACAATAGGAGAGTGCAAAGGGTAGAAATGCAAAGCTTAGTTTACGTAATAATTTGCTAACGCCTTGCACTATACAGCACAAAGTACATTACTGACGTTAGATGTGTTTTTATCTCAAGTGCAATAATTCTCGTCTTTTGCTGTTCCAAGAGAAGTGAGAAGCATGGATCTAACTTGGTCAGATGCGTGGAACACACTTGAGGGCAACAGCCTGCAGCCTCGCTTCACTGTTCGGATGAGAGATCCTTCTCCTTGCAGTACGCCTTGTAAAATCTTTATGACATACTTACGTACACAGATTGAGACAAAGCTAGTTTTGTTGAAATTATTACCACATTGCTCTCATGAATCTCTTGAACAATGGTTTACTGTATGGTTCAACACTTAATTGGAACAGAATGTGACTTAAGTCATTAAATCATGTTTAAAACAAAGTATGTTTTTAAGAATGCTTTTAGAAACAAAATCAGGCACTGGAAAAATGCAACAGAATATGATATAGGGATTGTTAAGCTTCGCATTTCTTTAGTGCTGTTCATCTCACCACATCAGGGCACTTAACATTTTCTCAGATCTTCCACATTTCATAGCACACAGCAAAAAAAGGTTCCAAAGACTTGGAGAAATCACATCATCTATCATAACAGCATGTTACCCCGAAATGAGGTACTTGGGACAAACGGAAGAGAGGATATTCCTGCACGCTGTAATAGGGAAACAAGGTTACCAGGAACCAGTAGCAAGCCTGGATGCTTATTAAATTAACCTAGGGTAAGTTTCTCTGATAAACCTGCAGGCCAAATTGCCATGCAGACATTAGTTCTACTAAAACAGGAAAAGGAAAGAGAAAGAGGAGGATGCATTTTCCCCTGCTTACTCCATGAAATAAAAAATTAGACCAAGTTAAAGCAAGGAGACCAGCTAGGCACACAGAATTATTTTAGCAAAGCCTGACACACAAAAACAGCACCAAGAAAATAGCTGCAACTCTAATCCACCTGTCTCCCCAAAAACCCTCTAGATCTGAAGGTCACGATTGTCAGTTTTCTTCTGAAGTAACAGGATAATGAAGTGAGATTTTCACCTACCCCATTCCACAATTTGTTAGCATTTCTCCAGAAATACATTCACCTAACCAAACATAAAAATCATAAGCCAGTTTAGTTGTTTGTTTGTTTTAATATTAAAGAAAAGCACATGAGGATAAAAGCTCCCTCTAGATAAAAAACATCCTACACAAGTATTAAGTTTTGCTCTACTCCCTTCCCAAGTTTTACATCTAGATAAAGATCATGATTTCTTGATTTAAAGGATTAAGTTGCATAGGTTTGCCACTTTGTGCAAAATGGCTACAAACATTAGCAGCAAGTCAAAGCTGAGCCATGATATATTCATAAGGGGAAAAGAAAAGGTTATCCCTCACCTATTACAAAATTAGCTTAGCCTTCTTCCCTCCTCCTGCCCATCTAAGAGCATGAATTTCCTTAGTAAACATTTGTTCCCACATTTTTAGTTTTAATGAAAGTAAGCTACATTTCATTTTTCATATTATTTTCTCTTCTTCTACAGTACTAAAATAAATGGTAGAAAAAGTTATTAAATAGCAAGTTTAGTGTTTGGGTTTTTTTAAAAGAGATACGGGAAATTTTACTAACTAAACTGGTATGACATATTGCAACATCCAGACAGACTGCTACTTAGTAATGCTTTATTACATAAAGGACATGACGTCTTTCTTAACCAAGATCTGCGTTACAGCTGGACCCTTCTGTTTTTCTGCATGATTCTCACAGATTTTATCTACCCAAACAAATAGTTTTGCCATGTGCCGCTTATGTGAATGAAGCACTGATACTCAGCAGAAGTGCTACTAACTAGAGCCAATCCTCCACGCCCAGCCTCACATCCTGAAGGGGCTGTGCACAAACTAGCAGGGCTGCAAGGGATTCCCCAAACTAGCTACGAGGCCTGAATATACTTGAACTCAATCACAAAACCCAACATACACTAGCAAATGTCAGGCAAGAAGCAGAACGCGGGAGGAAGCAGCAGCACACTACACAGCCCAACAGGGCACCAGCAGGTACTTCCCAGCAGCAGAGGTACCACGAGGGCCGTGCTGCTATAGGTACCTTTGCCTTCTACATCCAATACATCACGTTATCCTTAACTCTGTTAGTCTTACTGATTCAGGCAGCAAACTCCCATTCCTTTATCAGCAAAGGAGTATCACAGTTACCATCTCGCAATGGAAGTGGTGCTAAACTACACAAATAAGGCAGAACACGGTGTATTAAGGAGGTAGTACGTCATATACAGTGCATACATTATAAAGTCTCTCTATTACTTCAAGGAAAAGAAAAAGAGACCAATGCTGTCAAGTAACAGCTACTGGTACAGGCAGAAAAAATACAAATACCCGCAATAAAATTTTCACTGAATATACACCACAATCACAATCATACATACAAACCCAGCAGATGAATGAAGACTCAAGTCTGAAAAAAGCAATGATTCACACCAGAAAATTAAGTAGAATTCAAGAGTTTCAAACCCTTAAGAAGAAAGGAACATCTCTGGCAGCTGGATTACAACTTACCAAACAATTTACTGAAGTCTTACTACAGCAGCTCTGCTGTGACGCTGGGGAAGGTTTAGGCAAGCTACGATCACAAGCAGTACACAAACACTGCGTCGACAGCTAAAAACCTGTGCATATGTGCCCAACACAGGGGTGGAAGTTTCTGTCCCTACCAATAATGCTTAGTAAGGCACAACAAACCTGGGAACTCTTGTTTTGGCGGGGAAATAAATTCATGCACATTCTTTTTTAATTTTCTCCTGAAAAAGGAAATGCTTCCCATCAAGTCAAGGAGAAGACTCAATCCAAAACAAAGATTTAAAACCTCAGGCTTTAGTAATGCGTCCACTCATTAGGTCAATGCCTCCATGGTTTTTAGAACACAAACCACTGCCAGGTTTCAAAACTTCTTGTGATGTTAGCTATGTAATTGGTTAATAATAACTATGCAATCTTATTAAACCTCCCAGCAAGGATAACAGAAAGACAACATGACTGCATACACCACTTGCCTGGCCTTGTCATTCTACATCTTTGAACATTATTGAGTATCTACTATGACATCATTCTACTGCTATTTTTAAAATTCAGCTTAGCATTACAAACATCGCTATCTGTACTCAGCACTACAGGGCATAAGCCACAGGCGCCACAACAGGATTTGTTACTATTGACACAAATCAGGAGTAGCTCTTACTTCCAGGATACCATCCCTATCAGAACTTTGCAATCTTTGATAATATCTTTGAGTCTTATTTCCATCCTGCGCTACATGCAAACAGCACACCAGGCCCAATGCCACAAAATGCTCGAACAGGAAGCATCCCACCCCTGCACAGTAGCACTCATTTGGAAAGACTGTGAGCTAAAAAAGCATTAGAGCTGCCAGTGCTTCAATAAACGGGTTCACAGCTGTTCTGGCTAGCCCTCTTCAGAGATTTCATAACCACCTGCACCGGAAAGGGTGGCGTTACCTTTCTTTTCTCTTGTAAAAGGCACATAGTCTTCCCTGTCTTTGTGCTCAAGAGCCTGCTTCTCTAAATATGCCAGGAGTCGTTCTCTGTCGAAGGGACCTGAAGCCTTTTTAGCAGTCTGGTCTTTCTGGCGGAAGCCTGCAGGCAGAAGTGCATTCTGCAAAACAAAACGGAGCAAATAAGTACAGCTTTAAAAGTCTGAGTGAACACCCATTTAGTTTCATTTCCCTCTTCCTTCTCCCTCTCTCCCCAAGGTTCAAACCTGATACACCATACTTTTTAGGCAATCTTTGATCCCTTGCCAACGTCCTTTTTTTGGGGCAGGGGAGGATACAAGATAATCTATTCTTTATACACCAAGAATACAATTAAAAACAGAGCACCCTGCACTCTGAATAGGACTGAAGCAATTCTTTAAGTACAATAGCTCCCAGCACTAGACTCACTAGTTACTTTGCATTTATTTTCTAGAATGAACACTGTTTAATGAGTAGTAGTAAATACAGCTCAGCTATTTACAGTTTAGACATTCAGCAAGAGACTGCTTCCTCCAACACTTACATCCATATGTTTCTAGGTTTTTAAGACAACTGCCTCTACTATCGTCCAGCCTTTAACATACAGTATTTCTACTTTTGGCCTTGACTCAAGATGGGGTGGTTTTTGTGATCATCAACATATTTCAGCTAAAGAAAAAACAAAACTGAACACACACACACACAAGGATACTAGCATGGAAAGAACAGAGCTTACAGAAACTCAGGCTGTCATAAAAGACAGCCAATCACTTTTGCCAGTTCTCCTCTGTTAAAATGTCTATAAAAGCCAAAGCCAACTAAAATATCAGGAATAGCTTGCACTGCCACAAAATAGATGATCACAGTATTCTTAAGTGACGTCTGAACAGCAGGATTAAACTTAATCCTAGTACTATTAAAGCAAGAACAGAGAATCAGGAGGTGAAAACAGAAGTCCTGGACTCTGACGTTAGCTGCAGTAGAGGACACAATTCAGCTCTTTATAACAGAAACCTAAAGTAGTCCTTATTCAATACCGCAAGCTGACAATCATTCAGGAGCCGAGTAATTACTTGCCTCCTCTTGGCAAAGTCAGCACAAGGACAGGAATAGGTATAGGCTACCAGATACAGGACCAGGATTCTTTAGAAGGGGTCAGTACCTTACCTCTCCCATCAAACTCCAATGGTTGAAGCAAAAACTAAAACTGGATGCAAAAGGGCTGGTTACCTGATGACACTGGAAACAGGGAATTTAAACAGGCCTTTCTAAATAAACTTTCTTTTTAAGAACATGACTAGAACCAATTTTTATTTATAAATAAATCCCAGAAGGCTCCTCCTAACAATCACTTCTTCCATTTTCCTCTATTACAGTTGCAGTCACGTTGCAAACAGGAAATAAACAGTTGAAACATTATATACACATATATATATGTAAATAAAATCATTAGCAGACTATGAAAAAACTGTCCAAAAATATATTGTACAAGTAAAAAAATCAGTCTCAGTTTATTTCAGATTAGTTTCTGAACAAATGAAAAAATAAAATTTCTTTTGGCTAATACCTACCTCAGGGTCAAGATCATCCAAAACAGTTTCAAGTTGTTTCAGTTCTTCTTCTGAAAGTTTGCCAAGAATTTCATCCTCATCAAGATCTTTGTACTTGTCCAAGTCCTTTCGAAATGGGAGTGTCATGACTTGGGCAGTAGCAAGTTGCTCAAACCCTTCAAAACCCAATTCTTATTCTCACCCAAATCTATAAAAAAAGGTTTTAAAAAGAAATAACCATTGTTAAGGTAAATATCCCAACTACAAAGCACCCTCAACCTCCAAATACATCCCTGAAAGGAAGGCTTTTTCATCCAGTATCCATATCTCCCTGTTACTCTTGGTTACAGCCCATGGAAGCTGTCTACACCTTGCTTCTCCACTGACAAGAATCCTGTGCTGCCATGCCCTTTTCCATCAGTAACTAAGCTACATGTATGAGTCCATCTTAATGCCATTGGTTTTTACAGATATTGCAGTCAAAAGAAGAGTTAAGATGCTTTACATTTATTGTTGCTGCTGCTGTTCGAGGGCGGTGCAGGAAAACTTCACTACAAACAAGTTAATTGGTTATTACTGACTCATATCCCTGCCTATTACGTACAGAGGGAACAAAGGAAGTTTGCCTCTGAGTTAATTATAGCACTACCACTGAAGTAACATTCTGTTCTGAGGAAAATCAAAATACCTTGAAGAAAGGCTTACAGAATACAGCTCCTAAGTAGCAGCACTCCAGTCAATCCTACTACCAAAAAAAACCCAAACAAAACCCCCAAACCAGAACAGACTGTGTAACTGCTCACTAAATATTATACTTAGAGGAAACTGGGGTCCTTCAGAAGATGTGCAGTCTATATAGTACTTCTCATGGACAAGGACAGCACAAGGAACCTTTTTTTCTAGCAGTCACAATTTTTGAGCGTTTGGCTTGGACAAAACAAACAGCTAATCACAACAGGGTTGAAGCAGACAAGTTGGTTTCTCTCATTTTTCTGTAAGAAGTTCTCGGATTCTCCTTTTGTTCAGCTTCAAGTTGAGCAGACACAAAAAGGTGACTTGAGTGACCCTGTAAGTAAGCGAGAGTGTCCACCATGTACTTGGGGAGCAAAAACTAGATCCATATGTTCAGGCTCATGAGCCTCCCCAACCCCTTGCTCAGCTCTATACACACGCTCAACACAGATCAGACGTACAGCAAACGTTTTTTGTTCTCTAGTAACCCACACTTCAGCGCAGATGCTCACACCACGTATACCAACTGTATTACCTCAAACCTGCACTTAAGACTGTACTTCAAAACGAGATCAATTTAAATCTTTTCCTTCGACTCAAGAGGCAACAGAAGGGCTGTATATACACACTACAACACGGAACCCTGCTTACAGGATTCCTTCACCTCAGATGCTTACATCAAGAAAGGTCTCCCTGGCTGTCAGTTACACACAGATATTATAACTCAGGGACACTGAACAGACGTGAGCATAAAGGTTCACCCACACCATTCTGTCAGGTTTACCTGTGAAGTAAATCTGGTTTTAACAATCGCCTTCGCAAGAACGGTAAATTTTCAGTTCCTAACAATATCTATACCTAAATGAGGAATACATTTACAGCTATTTTCAGCATGTCTGCTTTTAAAAAATATTACTGATATAAACACTAGAGCTCACTTCTAAACCACAGCTGACATTGATAGGACATAATTCCAAAGCTGAACTACCAACTTAGGTAAAGTTTTCTCAAACATAACAAAAAATAGAAGAAACTCTCAATTTCACGGCAAACTACATCAGAAGAACACGCCTGGCTTCCTCTGAACTAAACCCAAGCATATTGGAAGAGCTTGAACCTTTTGCAAGAGGCTACAGATCTGAGAACATCCAGGTTTAATGGCTGCAGAAAATGCAGAGGGTAGCACACCCATGGTTTTTCAAAGCTGTGTTCCAAAAGTAACTGAAGGAGTGTCTCTGTGGCCTGGCACGCCACCTCAACAGTTTTCACAGTCTCATGGCATTTGTTTCTTCAGGTGCACAACAGCTGAAGGACAATTAGCTGATAGCTGCAGCAGAAGCTACACAATCTGCATGCAAACTTCTCATTCCAGGAGCCTTAATGTTTTGCTCTTCCTTACAGTTTAAGCCATTACACACTATCATAAGGGAAAAACATTTCCTGCAGCTGATTACACTGCAATGCTTGTGACCAGGCTGCACCATCTGTATCCTACATCAAGACACTGCTATTTACCACATTTCTGCATGTCCATTTGCATTCAAATGTTAAAAGGTGTAGTTTTAACAGGTAATTATATGGAGCAGAATAGATGGCATACTGCAGAATAATGCTCCCCTTGCTCTGATACAGAGTAGCGCTGCATAACCATACATTACATTCATGTAGGCTGCATCTCCTCTCCATGTATTGCTGTACAATGCTGTCACCCAAAGTTAACTACCTTTCATTTACTGCATTGCTATGTTTTACATTGGAAAACTACTCATCCTTTATAATACATTAATTAATGTTCAGGTCAAAGCTGTCACCCAGAATTAACTGCCTTTTATTCACTGCATGGGTATGTTTTAGTTTTACATTGGAAAACTACTCATCCTTTACAATACATTAATTAACGTTCAGGTCATAGCCCTATAGTCCATAGTCTCACTTGTTTCTATAATATGATAAAAGTAGCCATTTCAAATCCTGAGCTACAGTGTTCAGACACCAAAAAAAAAAAAAAAAAAAAGACAAAAAAGATAAAAAATGTGTAAATAAAGCAGCAGAGCAGAAAACCCCACTATTTCTGTAACTGAGTCTTCACTTCAGCAAGAGGAAGAGAAGCACATGTAGCCTGGCAAATTTAAATGTAAAGAGTTTTCAACACATTTTCTAATACATGTCAATCAAAAGTACTTTTTAAAATACAAAAGCATACTTAATATGAAGCACCCTTAAAAAGCTACGATGGTAGCACTGGTTAGCATATCTGTACTGCACAGAGATTGCTTGGTAACAACTTTCGAAAACATTCCCTACAAAAAACACAGCATATATGACACTCGTACGTAACGTGCTAAAAGTCAGGTTTTAGAACACGGTGTCAAGAAATCTCATTGCCTAAAAAGGGCACAAAGGCCAGCTGAAGCCCTAATCTAATCAAACAAGCCCCTTCACCTCCCATTAAACACATTTGGTACTGTATTTGCTTTCCCTCACTCACTGTAGCAGTGCAGCATGCAGAAAGGTAATTTGTAATGTAAGTGCATTACAAATTACAAGGTTTAGAAGAAGCAGTTACTTAGACTGTGAATATTTGTGGCACATCTTACTGCGAAATTGTAGGCAAAACTGTAACCATCAATTTTGGCTTTGCAAATACTTTGCACTTTTCTCATAGGCAGAGCTAGTTTTCTTCTAAAGTTTCCTTCTTAGCATCCCTGTGAAAACATGACATGCATTAAAAGTCAAAAGGGCTAGTATTCTTTTCTCAGATATATAACCATAAGGTAAAGCAAGTTCCTCACTGTAGCAACTCCACAGTCACATAAGAGATTAGAAGACGGCAATAACCTTACTTCAGGCCGTTTTATAATTACCTGAATAATCCCGTGAAAGACTGTCAAGCAACTTTCACACACGTCTTACCTAAAAGTTGTAATTTTTTTGATTTTCTCCTCTCCAAAAATATTTTTTTAAAAACCAAGAGATACTAAAAATAGCTAGCTTCCAATTTTCTTTCAAAAATTCACTCCCTAGAAATTTCTATTATATTTAAGAACAAAATTTCTTGGGACCCTAACAGGATCTTTAGAAATATCTTGCACACAGGAAACTACAGTCTTGTTAAAGTCCACTGTAAATGGTTTCCGTAACTTGGATTTTAAAATGGAAGTGACATCATGAAAAACAAACCCAGCCGGTTTTGGCCAGCACGTTCGCGGAGTTCACTTTAATCTCATGTGTTCCTTTGGAGCCTCCTTCCACCCAGCCTCTGGGTGACCCTGACCTGGAGCAGGGGGGTCCGGAGCAGGCGGGTCCGCGGGGCTGTCAGCATTCCTGCACAGTCAGGGCCCCAGACCATCCCAGCTGCTTGGAGAAGCCTAATCCGAGCGTTTCCCCCGGGAACCCCTAAGATGGCAACAATTTTATTTTCCACTGTGCAAGACTATACAGAACTGTTTAGGAAGAATGTGCTGCACTTAAAAGAGCTATCTTTATTTACCAAGGCTAGGACATTTAAAAAAAAAAAAAAAAAGAGTAAATATAAATATTAACATAATCCCAGCAGGTTGCTTAGGGTGTTTTTGTAACGCCTTACGATAACTCTGCTGAACAGCCCAATGCTGCTTTTCTTGGCAGAAAGCTCTCAAAACCCCACCCGAGCCCTCCAAACCTCCAGCCTGGGCTAGAGTACGCCAACCAGGCTCAATGCCCAGGGGACCGACCAGCGACATCCCCCAGCCCGCAGCTTTACGGAGCCAGCAGGTGGCAGCTCAACTTTGCCTAAGCTTTTTGTCAGCTTAGGCAAATTGTGTTTTCCAGGCAGTAAGGAACAGCTGTTCTGGGCTGATTTCCTACAAAAGCAAGCCCGAGGCTTCATTCTGGTCAAAGAAACAATTCATCAAGTTTTATACCCGGCAAAGTGAGCTTCTCCAACTTCACGTTTGTCCGTTCAATGACCCTGGGGAGTGGAGGGGGGACTGACAGCTACTGCAGAGTAACTACACGAACCACGAATATTCTTCCTTGATAAAATCAGAAGACACCCGTATTTCCAGTTCCTGACAGCCTCTCCTCTGTATCAGAGGGCACCTGGAACCAGACAAAGCCCACTTTGCTCTGTTATGTGTCCTGTATACAACTACACACAACTAGGACACAGCTACCTTGCAGACGGGGTGCTCCGAGTGACAGCTAAGCTGCCAAGTTGGCACTGTCCCATACAACCTTATTCCTGCGTGCCTGTTGCTGAAAACCAGTCACCCACGCTGCAGGGTCATACGGACATACCCATCCACCAGGCAATAGCAGGGTGACAGTGCCAGGAGCTCTGAAGCGCGTGTTCGGCAAGCGGCACAGGGCACGGAAGCGGCAGCTTCAGCGGCACGAGGCAGCACTTCATCGCACCTATCTCCATGACACTTCCAGGCATGCTCATCAGACTAGCTGCAGGGCAGGTGTTACGATCCCAAATAAATACATGGCCGGGGTAAGCCAAAACCCCCAGGTGCCACGGGTACCGCCCGCCCTGAGAAACTCCTCTGGCAGAGATGCTGGTCCAGCTGCCCGTTCCCTCTCTGCATTGGGAGCTGCTCTCCGGCCAGGATGAGGGATGCTTTGGCACCTTTTTTTTTCCTGACAATACCTGGATTTTTGTCAATAGAGCCTGACTGCCTGTGGACACTGACACACGGTCTCTCCTCCCAGAGGAACTGCCTACAGGCGTTCCATTCAGAAAGAAACATCGGATGCAAGCTATATATATACATTCTGTAAACCTGAATGTTTATAGAAATGTTCGGATATTTGTTGCCATTACAGAAAAGCGGCAAAACTTCCAGGCCTTGATCAGGACAGCAGAAGAAATTCACTTTATTCCCATGATGTTACTTAGGGAAAGCTTCTGGGTGGTAGGCAGCTTCTGGGTCTCCCTTACATCACAGGCCACCCCTCAAGCTCCGTACACCTGACACAGTAGCAAAACATGAGTCCTAAGGATACGTACAATATATATTATGGCAAATTTAAAGCATACAGCAACCTGCCTAGAACAGCACTTATTTTCAGCCCAACTTGCGCCTACCTGCCAAGAAACGGGCAGACAGCTTCCAGAGACTTACACTGGGAGTCTGTGTGCCAGATTCCCAGGGAACACGGGACAGTGGGTGCGCAGCCCGGCGCGGGGGGCTCCCGGGCCTCGGCCGCAGCCCCTGGCTGCCCCTGCGGGCCCTGCCCGGCACCGCGCCGGCGGGGGAGCGGGGGGCGGGGGGAAGCGGCCTCCCCTCGCCCGGCGCCGCACGCAGCAAGCAGCAAGTTACGTGAACCAAACCCACGGGCGAGGTCTGTGACCAGTCTTCGGGTTTCACAGCAACGCGGGGTGCTGGTGCCGCTGCGCTGTACCCCGGCGCCCAGCCGCGAACGCCCGCCCAGCGCCCCGCAGCCCGCCCATCCTCCCTCAGCCCGCCGTAGCATCCCCCGGCGCCCCGCAGCCCCCCAGCCCGCCCACCCTCCCTCAGCCCGCCGTAGCATCCCCCCAGCCCCGCAGCCCCCCAGCCCGCCCATCCTCCCTCAGCCCGCCGTAGCATCCCCCCAGCCCCGCAGCCCCCCAGCCCCCCGCCCGCCTATTCCCCGGTGCGCGGAGCAAACCCCGCCCCGCGCGCTCTGCTAAGGGAGCCCGCACCCCCCGCTGCGGGAAGGCAGCCCCGGCGCCGGGTGCCCCCGCTCAGCCGCAGGACACCGGGGCGGGCAGCCGCCGGCCCAGCCCCTGCTGCTGCTTCTTCCTCTCCTTCCTCCTCCCGCCGCCGGCGCGGCCCCTCCCGCCGGGCTCCCGCCGCGCTAAGGCAGCGGGCAGAGAGCTGCGCCCGCCGCCGCCTGCCCCGGCACCCCCGTCGGGACCGCCCGGCACGGCACGGCACGGCGCGGCCGCTGCCCAGCCTCAGCCCCGTCCCCCGACCGGCCGCTCCCCACTCACCCGGGCGGCGGCAGCGACCCAGCTCCCTCAGCCGCGACCAGCAGCCCCGCGCCGCCCCCGAGCACGACGGGAGCCGTAGTCCGGCGGCGGGGCGGTGCGCCCGGGCCTGCGCCTGCGCCGGCGGGCCGGGGCGGGCCGGGGCGGGCCGGGGCGGGCCGGGGCGGGCCGGGGCGGGCCGGGGCGGGCCGGGGCGGGCCGGGGCGGGCCGGGGCGGGCCGGGGTGGGCCGGGGCGGGCCGGGGCGGGCCGAGTGGGGCGGCGGGAGGGGCCCGGGCGCAGCCGCGGAGCGGGGCGAAGCGTGGCGGCTGCCGCCCCCCGGCCCCGCGGCGCTGCGGGAGGGCTGGGTCTGCCGGGCGGGGGGCGGCGGGGGACGCGCCGGGCGGGGAAGGAGCAGGACGGCGCACGGCGGGTCACGGCGGCCGGGCCGCGCTCGCCCTGGCAGCCCAGGGCCGCCCGTGGGGCTGCCGTGCGCCTTCCCCGCGCCCCCCCGCGGGTCTCTTGCAGCCGCTGCCTTGGGCCTCTCCAGCGGCTGCACCTCCGCCTGCGGTCTGCGCGGCTGCCCCGGGCGGCGGGGCCCTTGCGAGTGCCTTGGGCGCCCTGACCCAGCGGCAGCGCAGGGCGGGGGGACTGGCGGGGCAGGGGCGGGGGCAGGGGTAGCGGCAGGGGTAGTGGCAGAGGCAGGGGCGGGGGCAGGGGTAGTGTCAGAGGCAGGAGCAGAGGCAGCAGCAGGGGCAGTGCCCGCCCTGCGCTCAGCACCCAGGCTGTGCCTGCCCGCCCCGGTGCTGGGCTGGCATGTGCTCCCTGCACACTGATTTCTTGCCGTGTCATGCCATGTACTAGTAAACACCTTGTGCCAGTAAAACATCAGCTATGCACAATTTTTTAAAGGTTTATAACGTGAAAGTGATCTGGACAGATAGTGTTGAAAACGGTGGAAGATCTTACTTGATTTAGCTGGTTCTGTACCACATTTCTGTGTATGTGAAAGCTGGAGCTGCTTAAAGACGGCAGTCTGCAGAGGCTTGGATCTTTCACCGTGGGTTTACTTTCTTCTTATCTTGATGCTGGAAACACGTAAACTTCCCACACCTCAAAATAAAAATACAAAACTCAATTAAAATTAAGGCTGGCGTGTGCCATTTGAGTGCCTACATTCTGGCAACGTAAAGGAAAATAGCATTTTACAGTCAAAACCATTGAGGAGCCTTCCTTGTAGACACTGCCATTCCTGCCTTCAGGATAAGGCATTTGTAGCATGAAAATAATAACCAATAATCGTCAGCATGGCTATAGCTGTTTGAGCCTGTGTTTTCCACATATCAAGGGCCCTACAACACTGCTGTGACCTGGAGAAGAATGGTGCCCAGGCTTACATGGTAGGTAATACTGAGACACTGATTTGTTCAGAGACTCACTGGAAACTCTTGGCAAATTTGGGAAAAGAAACTGGTGGTGAAATGTTGGCCCCTCTGGTGTCAGCGTGAGCTCTGCCACCTGCTTCAATAGTGCCAAGGTTTCCTTTCCATAAGATACATAAAGTGTAAGGTATAATACATAATCTTATTTAATAGGGAGTTTGTTTAAAATATTTTAAATTCTAGTAACTTATGACTAATACATTAATTAAAGATATTTTGCAAAGTCCTGGCTGTGCTGAAGTCACTATTGAGGCTCTTACTATTATTAATAGGAACAGAAATCCATTTGACAAATGATATTAACTTCAGAACTGTGCAGTCCCATGTGTTGGGCTGAACCATCTAGGCACGCTCCGCTGCAAAGGAAGAAACTCCCAGTGCGTGCCGAGGAGGCTGCGAGTGGTCAGCAGGGGATGGAGCTGGGCTTTCGTGTGAGAGTCTCACTTGTTCGGTGCTGGAGGCAAGAGACCCACAAAGCCATGCTGAGGCTTTCTGGCACCGAGCCCGCGGGTGAATGAAGAGATGCTTTTATAACCACAAGAGCACTTCTGCAAATGCTCAGCAATAGATTCATAATCCTCCAGTCATTAGAAGGCTGGCATTTTCCGAGCTGACAGACCAATGCATCTATCAGAGGGCAAACATAATGTTCTCAAAAGGATTAGTAGAGGGATTTCTTTTTCAAAGGCTGTGATATAATTTATGACAATCATACATGGGCGAGGGAAGTATTGCAAATATGAAACCTCAAAGGACATAGGAAACTTGGACAGCAGCGGAACTGCCACGAGTGCTGAAAGGATGCACATGCAAAGCAAGAGCAGATACAGCATGAGGCATCCTTGCTGCCGTTCACTGAGCTCTGCTGCGCATGGCAGGGAAGGAACATCCAAAGCCTCAGACATAATCCTAAACTGATTAAATTGTAATATATCTACTTTCCACAATGCTGATGTACAAATGGAGAACATGGGTTCAGTGTATATGGTTTGAGACAGAAATATCTTCCTGGCTGGGGAATTCACTCAGGATATAGACAGGAAAGATATTGTCAGTCAACTAGTTGATAATAAAAAGTGATGCCTAGATCCTCTATCCTATGTAATCCTATACAATGAGAGCGGCCAATCTCAGATTGAAACAAATCATGAGCGAGGAAATCATATTCCTTCCAGTGGCAGCAAAGAAGGCCATGGTTTAGTCCTTGAGTCTCTCTTGAGACACAGCCCTCATGCTTTGAGGATTTTGTGCTCTGACATGAAGGGTTAAGAGGAGCACATTCCCATGAGCGGGCTGGCTTACACAGCCTTTGGTAGGAGGCCACAGGGGTAGCTACCTACATGCGTTTTGGAATTTTTTCCTCCCCGTGCAGATGGCTGCCTTGCAGCCAGCCCCGGGGCCAGCCTGCCGAGGCGTGTCTGGAGACAAGCTCAAGCACCGACTGTCAGACCTGCAGCATTCCCAGCCCTACCTGCAGGAGCCCACATGCTCCCTGATGTGCTCCCTGCCCAGCACCTGCAACCACGCTGCACGGGGCTTTGTTTGTTGGGTGCACCATTAAGACAGTTTAGACATATCCAGAATGATTGAGTTCACTGTGAATTGGCTGTATAAGAGAAACGTGCTAAGAGAAACATCCCCAGTGCATACTGGTCAGCTGCAGAGGCCCCTTGTCTGACCGAGGGCCTCAGGCTCTTTAGGTAAGGAAGAAAATCCAAGAAAATCCAAGAAAATCCACCGCTGAACAAGGTGTCCTGCAGATCCGTTTGGAGAGAAAAAGATGGAGCAGAAAATCTTTACCATTAGCAGACCCTTTAAAGAGAGGACAGTACCCGTTAACTCCTGCTCTGAGGAGCAAACCACTTTAAACAGGACAGTTTAAAGGAAGTGGGCAGTTGGTCTGGACCTCCAGAGCCTCCTCCTTCTCCTGCCAGCACAGGCGGCAGAGCTGGGGCGGGTGGCAGAGTAACTGTGTGGATGGAGCAGAACATGTGGCTGGCTGCGGGGAAGTGCAAGCCAACCCGAGGCACACTTTTGGACGTGCTGCCTGGAGCGGAGCGGTGCTGTGTAGCTCTCCCAAATGGGGCACAGAGGATGCTGAGCTGCCAGGGCCAGTCCCAGGGTCAGCAGTGGTCATCTTATGTCCTGGGGTGATTCCTTCCACCTTTCAGCCTTCCGGAGTCCCGTGTTCCCATCCCTGATGGCATACCCACTGAGTGGCCCTGGGCTTAAAATAACCATCTGGTCTGTGCCTCGCTTCCCACACCTGCGCAATGGAGATGGTGATTCAATTTGAGATCTACTGCTGCAAATTAATTGGTACAGATGAGGTATTTATTATTGCTGTTACTACTACGGCAAGTGCAGTGACCAAATCTAAACGTATTTTATTGGGATTTAGAGTACTATGGATATAGAAGGGTTCACAGAAATCAAGTTTGGGTGAAATAACAGATGACTTGACTTTAGTGTTATTTAATGTATTGCTGTACTCTGCCTTATAAAACAGTCCAAGAAAATTCTATTATTTGTCAAGCCAATGCAATTAAAAAATTCCTGCCTAAATATAGATGGGGGTTTGACCACTTGAGATGCTGCTGGCCAGCATTTTAAGGGCTGAATCACCAGGCTCTTACGAATTAGGGCTGGCTACGTACTTGAGTTCTCTTTCAAAGCCGTTTCAGCAGTGTCACCGCAAGTCAGTCATTTTTACACGTGAGCAAGAGCCAAATTTTATCTCTACCCTAGGTCCGAGATTTGCTGATCAGGCATTGAACCAAGGTTTTTCACATACAGGTCACTGAATTTGATCAACAGCTGGTTTTTAGGGAAGAGATCAAAACATGCACAACACAGTAATCAAGTCCAGATGCTTGTCTAGAAGACAAGCTCCAGCTCAAGCAGGAATTAATTAAGCAAAGTCTTACAAGCTGTGTTATAAGGAAAACAGATGAAAAGATCACAACAGCCCCTCTGCTTTTTGTATTGAAAAAATGTGACAAACATTTTAAAACAACGGACCGCATTTTGGCTACAAATAGTTCAGTGAAATAAAACTTGCTTTTGGGTGCCCCAGCTCAGTTTAGGCAGCATTGGAAAAATGCTGGACCTCTACGCTGCATTCACCATGCAGCAGCTCCGAACCGAAGTGTCAGTGCTCAAAGGGAAGGCAGAGCCAGGAAAGATGTTTTGGGGTCCAGAGGACCGCCAGCTCTTGAAGGCTTTTCCAGGAGGAGCTTTTTTCTGGAGTACTTGTCCCCACAGCTGTTGTATCCTTTGGGTGTTAACTCTGCCACTGCGCTTTCAACAAGTCAAGTACATAAATGCACTAAAAGCCTAGGTGGGCAAAATGTTAAGCAAAGATTCCTACCGGGGGAAAAAGGACTGTGTGGGAGCCCTGCCCTGCAGTTTTAGATGTCCTCTCAGCGTGCTGGTCTGTGAAGTCCCACACATGGGAAATATGGTCAGCCCAGGTGCCCACAGTCATTTGGTGTAAATGTATCATAGCAGGTATAGCCCATACATGGGATGTAGTGTAGCCTGTATGTGGGGTGTAGCTCAGATTTGTGAATTGTATTGAACACTTCTGTCTTTTTAGTTTGTGGCCTGGGAAGAATGACAAATTATTTAAAACACCCACCCTGTATATGAGACTGAATTGTGATATGGTTTACTTTGTATGCTGTGATTTTAAGGAGAATGTTATCCCTATACTTTTAAGTATACTGTTGTGTACATCTGCATTTAACACATTTTCCACGTATGTTTTTGTCTGTATGTCTCACGAATGCAGGAAGACTGATCACATTTCTAATTTTTTGGTTGCAAATACTATGCATGAGGTAAAAGGAAGAAAGAAACATGAAACCACAGCCAAAGAAAAGAAAAACCTTGACTCCAGCCAAACTCTGTGCTCCTGGCAGAGGTCTTAAGTTGTTACTTTTCTAACACAAACTAATGAGAAGTGAATTTGTCAGCAGATACACGGCAACTGCAAACAGAAAAGTCAGTGGGAAGAGTTCTTCCCTTTGTATCGACTGAGAAAGACTTTCAACTTAACAAATGTATTTCTAAGGCGTGACAGGAAAATCTGAGTGAAAATTTTGCACAAGTTTATCGAAAAGCAAACACTCCAAAGTTAACTTCCACTCTTTGATGGTCACACACATTTCCCTCTCAGTATTTGTATAATTATGAGTAATTCAAGCCCCGATTCTACAGACCAAGATTAAACCCCAAAAGAGGGTTTAATCCGTGTTAAGAATTAAATCCACATTTCTCTGCCTCATGTCTGAATGAGGCCTGTTTGCAGTGGAAGCTTCCACCCCAACACCGAACCAACAGAATCACCTTCAGCCTGAGCCACCCGGTTACAGAGCAGCAGATCTCAAAGCAATTCGATCCAGCTTCCCTGACACTTCTGGTACTGAACAAGCAAAACCATGGATGCAAACTCTGTATTCTCGGAATGCTGCAAGACACAGAGACAGAGAGAGAGAGAGAGAAGACTGTGGAATAAATGGATCTGTTTCTTTTTCATTTCTGCTAATGTAATAACATTTTGGACGTTTAGCAAAAGCTTTGTTAACTTGTGGCTGAATATCCCATTTCATAAGAAGTTTGGGGCAAGGAGGCTGCAAGCGGAGAATTGCAGCTTTGGAGCATCTTTGTGCACTCTGCACATTGTTGTGGATACAGGTGTTTTCCTGAGCAGCGGTGGCAAAATGCCCAAGGTGACCCTTCAGTCCCTGACACTAGTCTGAGTTTTCTGCCATAGGTCTTGCTATAGGTGCCCGAGGTGTGTGGCAGGGTATGGAGTGAAGCCGAAGGCGTTGTTTATCCTAGTTGTGCTTCTTTTTCCATAAGAAAATTCATCTGTGGTGTGGCATCTGCTTCTTAACAAGGCAATGTCTTGTTTTCCTGCCAACACATCATGAAACTTAAAGACATTTTAATCACGGGAATAGCTCTTCTGCTGCTAGTGACTCATCGTTTGGTGCTTAGAACCAAGGGCCTGGGTTCAGCTAAAACACAGTACCCAGTGAAGGCAATCGGGTAAATTAAATTCTGGACATACTTGATTACAGGGGCTACATTCCAATTGTATTACCTATTATATAAAATTTCAGCTAACAGTTAACTTTCGTATAGAATAAAAGCACAAGTATAAATTGAATTGTTGAAATGAATTAAGAGAAGAGCGGAAGAACAGCAAAACAGTCTCGGCGGTCAGCTCCCTCCGCCCCAGAGCTGGCTCCCTGGAGCGGCACATCTGGGTGCAGGGCGAGGGCCCTGGGGCTCCTGCCGCAGGACCTGTTTGGCCGGGTCCGTTTGCAGAGGGTGTGAGAGGAGCAAACCTTGTCCGTAGGGCTGGCCGCCTCCACGTGTGCCCAGAAGCGCCCAGCACACCTGCTGAGGCCATCAGCCCACGCGTGGCAAGTGCGTGGGTGAGCGCCCAGGGCCGTGCACGGGGCAGGGGCGACGGCGGCGGCGGGCAGAGCAGGCAAGCTGCAGGCAGCCTGTTTGCAGGCTCCCACCCAGGGGGGCACACGGGGCAGGGGTAAGGCTGAAACCATGGCTTGCCGAGTCAGGCGGGGGGGGGGATCCACCTGCTCTGCACATGGCTGAGGGGCCACCTCGCCTGCAGGTGAGGCAGAAAGCGATGGAAAGAGGTGAGGGGGGAAAGGGGGAGCACGGGGGTGGCCCGGCCAGGGGAGGGCGGGCGTGCTGCTGCTGCTGCTGGTGCTGCTGCTGCTGGTGCTGCTGCTGCTGGTGCTGCTGCTGCTGGGGGGGGTGGCTGGGGCTGCCGGTGCCGCCACTCGCGGACCCCGCGGCGGCTGCTGCCGGCCGCCGGACTACGAGTCCCAGCGTGCCCGGCAGGGCAGGGGCCGCGGTGCGCAGCCGCCGCGCCGGGCACCCACCTGCCGCCGCCGGCGCTGGGCTCGGGGCGCGGAGGGGCGCGCAGGCGGCGGGCGGCGCTGGGCTCGGGCGCGGAGGGGCGCGCAGGCGGCGGGCGGCGAGGGCCGGCCCCACAGCGGGGTAAGGCGCCGGGGCCGGGGCCGGGGCGGGGACTGGGGCCGGGCGGGCCGCCGGGGCATCGCCCGCGGGCCCGGGGCGGCGGCTCCGCGGGGCGCCGCGCACTGCGGTGCGGTGCGGAGCGGGGCGGGGGGCGCGGAGGTGCGGCGGCGGCGGAGCATCCCCGGCGCGGAGCATCCCCGGCGGGGGGCGCGGGGCTCCGGCCCCACCCCGGCGGCCGCTGGAGCCGGTCCGCGGCGGGCAGGACCCGGCGGGGCTCGCCCCGGCGGCCCGCGGTGCCCGAGGCTCCCGCAGGGTGCGGAGCGCCCTTCCCCTTTCGCCTTCTGGTTTTAAGTAGCGCCTGTTCAGGGGGACGCGCGTGTTTATCGCGAGGTGCTCGCGTCCTTTATGGCAGGCGATAAACGACAAAGATTAGATGCAGCAGCGGAATAAAATACGGAAAGAAGGTATTTTTGCGATGAAGATGAGCTGTCTCTCCTCGGAGACCTGGTGCCTTTTGTGTGTCAGAAATACAGCAGGACCGATGGCGGGTGGTTACCCGGAGAGGGTCGGGATAAACGTACCAGTGACAGGTTCGGGATCAGGATGTGGATTTGGTAACATTCAGGGATATTTCCAAGCTCCTGATGAGCAAAACGTGTCCTCAAAACCTGCACATTGGCATTAGATAGCACACATGCTCTATTTTGTCATCTGACTGCAGCATTATCAGGGTGGCCCTCTGCTAATTCAAGGGGGTTTGCTTTGATGGAAGCCTGGGGGGAGTTTCTTTTGCCAGAGTAAAAATCCACAGCTGATCAGTGGGAAACATGTAGAGAAATCTGAGGACTGTAACACTGAAAAATAAACGAAAACTGGTTTGATTTGTGTGACCACCCTGAGCTTAGGAGAAACATAAACTTACGAAAAAACCATTGTAAATCATTAATGATGAAAAAAAATCAGAAATGCATCAATATCAAATATCAATTTAAAAATAAGTGGAAGAAGTAATAATATTTTTATACCATGTATGATACACTGTGTAGATCTTTTGAAAACTTATCATTTGAAAACTTTATCAAAAAGCTTTTCTTTAACTGGTTATTCTCAGAAATTGTCCTTGAACTTCCTCTGTTCTGCCCTATACTTTTGGAGGCAGGAACATGTAATGGGAAAGAAACACCTGGGACCAACTGGCCTAGTACTGCAGGCATTGCATCCTCCAGTGCCTTGCAAGGGATGCCATTACTAGAAAAATCAACCCAAACTCAGGGGTGTATGGAGGTGTCTCGCGCAATTATACTAACGATATTACGATCTTTTCCGTGGTATTCTGCGCCCATTCGCTATCTAATAGACTGTCTGCCTTTGCTGTAGTGCTGTATGCCATGCAGTTCTTAACTGGCTTCCACTATATATATATATGTATATAAATTTTTAGCTCTATGTAGAATGTGAAGGTTATTTGAATCATTTTAGTGACTTTGCCGACTTAAATTCTTTAGGCATCTTTTCTCCCATTCATCTAGCTTGGTTGGATTTGTCTGAACTTAGCCTCTCTCATCTTGACAATCTAAATAATTTTGTTTGAAATGGTGCGCTTTATTGCATAACTTTTCTTCCTTCCCCAAATCATTATTATTTCCAGTATTTTACAACTTCTGGCAAGCAATGCTGATGCATTTTTGCTGTTATTAATCTGCTCTAGGGTTTTTTTGTAGCATTCCTAAGTTATTGACTCTCATAGTTTGATGTCTTCCTATGACTGAGTATCCTTTTGACCGAGGCGTTGGTAGCTGTGCAGGGTTTTGCATTGAGAGGCACCAGACAGGATCCTGTAGCCACGTGCATTTGCACATGGTAGGTTAATAGCAGGGTAAACGTGTAAGTTCTGTTTACTGACCACAGCACACAAGTGTAGCAGTGTTTCTGTTTAATGGTGGAGTTTGGTCATCATTATTTGGTGCCACAGAAATCTGTAAACTTGTTTTTTAAATCCTTCTTTATCAGGATTATTTCAAGGAACAGCTGGGCCTGCAGGTCCAGCTGCTAGTCTAAAATAGGGAAACCTGAGAAGAGCAGTGACAAAAAGGTGGCACACCATTCCCTATCTGTTGGCAGCACAGGTGGAACCCAGTGTCCTTTTTTCCTGTTGATGCTTCCCACATGTGAAAAACAAACACTAGTGTTGTCTTTTCCAGGGCTGGTCTGATCTCTTTTGTTGTGTAAATAAAAAGTCTATTTCCCGGTACAATTCTTTCTCCTGTTTATTGTTTCAGCTATCAGGATGTGCACATCACAGATGGTTTCTGGCTTTGGTTTACAGCTAAAATGCAAAAAACGTAGGTAGTTACGCTGGCTCTGTACATCGGAAGGAGACAAAACAGCTCAGAAAAGATGCAAAAAGAGATTTTTTTCGAAGTTACCTAACAGTGACCATTATTAAGGGTCTAGTCCTGCAGTCGGTAGTGTATGCTCATAACCCAGCCTGTGGTTCCATCTCTGCTGTGTTTTCACTTGGTGTATATTGTTCATTTAAAAGATCAACTTAAATGAACAAGACAGGCCATGGAAGCAGGGACCCACAGCCAAAAGAAAAGCTGACCAATGCTTGATATTTGGAAGATGGTTCAACTCCTTGTCTTGCCACAGACTTTCTGTTTGACCTCGAACAAGGTGTTTCTTTCCTCCAATAGAACAGTGAAGTGGAGAAGCTCTCATGTGGCTGATGGTGTTTAAAGTACCACAACAGTTGGCTCCATGTAAACATGATCCATCAGTGAGGGTGCCAGAACCCGGCCTTTGGTTTCCTGAGGATGCCTTTTTACAAAGCTGCAGATAATTCATACCCCAGCGTGTGCTTTGCTTTGCACTCATGGTAGGCGTGCTGATGACATGAAGTACAATTCTTTACACAACGGAAAATCTGGGGCACTGAACTGGGTGAAGACACCATCTGGTAAACATCACAGCTATTACTGTAATGTGCATGGTGCAGGAACCGATTAATCCGTGTTCATCTAGGGGCCACAGAGCCATGGGCTGCTGTGTCACAGGACTGGGAGCATGTATGTCCCAGGGTGCTGCTGGCCAGGGGAGGTACAACCTCTTGTTCCACGGTAAACCAACACCTGTCTGCAGCAGAATCAAACCTGCAGGGTCTGGTAGTTATCCAAAGAGGCCAAAATATCGTTGGTGCCTCACAGAAAATAATGAGGCTGTTTTCTTCCAGTTGCTATCAGATGGGCACTCCTACTGTCACTTATAACTGATCAATATCATCACTGATAGTCTTAGTTGGTTGTGATGTTAAGTCTTGTCCGAGGAACCGTCAGTCAACCACCACCAGTACAGCTTGGCACAGGGTGTTTCTGTTCACGTTGGAGCTGAAGCTTACAGGTGACAAATTGTGGGTTAAACTGCCATTTCATAGTCCATTTTGTCTGTATAAAAAGACTTTGCTCCCCAGGATTTTCAGCCTAGCACTTCAAACTGCCTTCAGTTTCAGACAGTAACTATGTTACGGTTTTATTTTAGAAAAGGTAATTAACCTTGCATGGATTTTCAAATAATCAACTTAAGTTCTAAAGATGGAAGAAACCTACCTTCCAGTTCTAAAGTTACCAGTTGCAATGAGCACAATAGCAGATAGTTGCTTCATTATTTTAGAACTGAACTTTACCCCTCTAAAAGCAAGGGGGACTCTCTCCCTGCAGGGGACACAACAGACTGACAGGTCTCTCTGGGCTTTTCTGTTTCCCATACTTGACGCATCACTGGAGTGCCAGAGCACTGTACACAATCCCAGTATTATCTCTAACACTTAAGTTTCTTCTGTCATCCTCTTCCTGTAGGTAGGAATTGAGTGATTTAAAGGTGTTTTTTTCATGTAAGACTGGCCTAAATCATCATATGGTCACTGTATAACTAGTCAGTTTTTGTGTGGAAAAAATTCTAGTGGCTATGATTTAAAAATATGACAATACCCAGAGAAGCAGGTTATAAATTCATCAGGCATTGTAAAGAAATATACTTCCTTCACAGGACTTAGTTTCCTGTTTTGAATGGTTATGAATAACACCACTGATATTATTTTAGAAATAATCTGAAATTAGTTACTATATAGCTTTATTCTGCATCAGTGGGAGAAGCATTAATATGTCATCTTTCTTTAATTGCCAGTGAAAAACCCTTCATGTTATCTGAATCAAAGGGAATACATCCCTTTATATCTTCTATAAATAACAGTACAATGGATAATTTTGCAACATACATGATGGTTTTCTTATAAAAGGCATGACTGAACTCCCATTAAAGTGAATTGATGCCTCACACTTCATTTGCATAGGAGTTGTCAGTCCCTTAGAAGAGAAGCCAACTGTAATGCAAACTGCGGAGTGGCATAAGCGTTACCGGGGTTTGGAAAGGCTCATCCAATTATGAAGTGGAGTTTCTGATCACTGAATGATTATCCTAAACGTGCAGGCCTAGTCGAATATTAGGACAACGTAATTGTTAATTATTTACCAGTCTCTATACAGTACTACGCCAGTTGCTAGGAACAGAATGTGAAATAACCCTGTGTTAGCCCTGGAGAAAAAAAGCGTTTTAAATATACAGGGATTTTTAGGGATTCTTTGCTACAATATGGCAAAAGATGGCAAACTGGGCTGGAATAGAAGAGGTTTGGTCACGTTGTGACTTGCTGAGAGCTAGTCCTGAGCTCAGTGCCATGTGCAGCTGGATGTGCTCCCCCGCCAGCCCCAGAGACACCCTCGCGAGGGACCCAGTTCTACAAATCCTGAAACAGGTTATTCGCTTTGATCCACCTGATCATGCTGTGCCCTGGATGGAAAGGGTTAGACAAGGAACAGTTCAGTGCTCCTTATGTCGTGAGTTCTTCAGAAGGCTTTTTTGGGAAACGGGTGGAAAAGTTGAGGGATTCTAGAAGACCAAATCCTTTCCTACTGAGCTCCCTTCCATTTTTTACCTATGCAAGTTTCCTTCATGTGTCTACTGTCTCGATCTACAACAGCACCTGTAGCTAATACCATTTTCATCATACACAAAAACCCCCAGTTTCATAATACTTCACTGTATGTTCCTATCATACTTCTGTGCTGTGCTGGCCCTAACACTTCCTTTCTATCTTTTCTGAGATTTCTGAACCTCCTAGTTCAAAACAAAGAAGAAATTTTGCACCACAAAATGGGAACTCTGAGTATACATCTCCTATATGTTTGTGCTTAGAAAGTACATATTAGTCTTGTTTTTTAAGTATAAAAATAAAAAAGGAACCTTATTTATATGTTCAATAATTGAGTATTTATCAATTTTTAAAATTTTTATTTAATTATTTTTAAGTTTGGGCTTTCAATAGCACAGCCTTATTTTTCAGAGCAGTTCCTGGACAGCAGAGCGGTCCCCTGTGTGGCGCTGAATTAAGCGTAGGTGGGAGCACTCCACTGTCTGGATGGTGCAGAACAAGCACCTCCTTCAACTGAGCAGCTGCCAGTGTTGCACAAACGCTGCTCTTAATCATAATGGCCCCAATCCTATTTATTTGGTCCAGTATCATTTTAACTTGAGATTTATTCCACCTGTTTCTTATTTTCATGCTTAGCTACTTAAGACTATTTAGAGAAAGGGAAGAATGTTTCCACATTTACCGATCAGTTTCACAACTATTTTTCAAAGCACAAATATCCAGCACTGTGGATACAGAGATAGTTTAAAACAGATCATACATCAAGAATTCCTTTCTAAACACCAGTTGCCATGATTTGGAAAAGTGAGAACAATTTCTCAAATATGATTATAAGAACATTCTTTTTTCCTATATAAATGAAAATAACTGTTGGGGTTTTTTTCCCATTCAGCCCATCTCTTTTCATATATAATAATAATAAATGCACATTGCCATGCAGCTTCATTCTTCACTTGTACACACTATCAAAAGCTAGAAATTCCCATTGTTTGTATCATGGTGTTCTCATCTCTACAGGATCCCAGAGACAGTATGTTTTTCTAGGTATGTAGCCTGTGTTTTAGACAGCTTGAGTGACCTGATGTGCCATTGTAGCTGCTGGTCAATAGAAGGTTCTATAGTTCTAACTATAGTTCTAAGGTTCCAACTCATCTCAAGGGATCCAAGCAATGTGAGTGGGACCTCTCTGACATCTAACTTTAATTCAGCAGAGGACTGATTCCCTCTCGAAAGAACTATCGGTGTCAGTGGTAGAGCATTATGACAGTATTATGGTATCAGCAGAAACTACAGCTTAGCTACCCTAGAAAGAAAGCCCTTTCAGTGTATAAGGATTATACCCAAAAAGTACCTACAGAACACAGCAAAGTGTAGAGGAGTTTTGTCACAGCAGGTGTTGACTACATAGAGCAATAATGTTGTTATGCAGGCTGACTAACGACACTCTTTTTGTCTTTGAAAACATTATTTTGAATTCTGGTGTTGACAGGCATGGCTGAAAAAGCTGCCCCAAATAAAACAGAAGTATGCATTTCTTTCTTTAGAAGGAATCAAAGATAAAAATATAGCAATGGAGTCTTTGAAGCTCACCAAGAAACATCTGCGCTCTACAAAGATTTAAAAGTAGCACGTGGTCAGCAGAAATGCTACCTCTTAGAGTTGTGTACTACCCTGAATCAGCATAGATTTCACGTGCTGGGCATCCAGCAGCATGCTGTGCTGTTTAACGGTGGGTATTTGAGCCCATGGGAAACTGTAGTGCTCCTTATTGAAACTGAACGGGGGGTGGGGGGGTGGGGAAAGGGGACTTGTGCCACTCCATTCCTTACTCTCCTTGTTCACTCTTCCCAGTAAGTCTGAAGGGAAACTCCGTAGTCTTAACCCGTGGTCCCTCATTCTGCTTCCCTCAGTGTCCCTAATGCAGCGACCATTCAACAGTATATCCCCTCTGCAATTAGATTGAACATCTCCTTTCTACTGTGTGACATCTGATCTGCTATTGTATGCTCAAAATAACAGTAGTTGGGAGGTTAGTTAGGATTGCTTTTTTAACGGATTAAAGTTTTCATAGAGTAATCATAACAAAGAAAACCCAGTGGATATAATCTGCAAAAAGTAAACAGTATGTGCACACTCCAGAAAGTCAAGCCACAATAAGAAGCAGCACAGACAGCATATGGTCCTGTTTACATACACAAAATTAACAGTATGAAATCCTATTAGGAAGGTGGAGATCGTAATCATCACATTAGACAGCAATTTCCAGAGTACGTGAACTCGAGACTTCAGCATTTCCTTCCTAGACTGAATGATGCTGAGTTGTTAGATTCACCTCGTTCCCTTGGTTTCCAACAGTGTGATTGTGGTGAAAGGTCAGTAGAGAGCACAAAGGCATGACACGAACGGTAAGCGTTTCAGCAGAGCTTTCAGTAGGCTGTACAGTGGGGTGCAGGCTCCAGAAAAGCTTTACTACTTACTGGGATTGTAGACAAAGAAGTTCCCTAAGCAGTGTCTTCTGCTTTTGTTGAGCCACAAAAGCGTAGGATTCAGTTGTGAAAGGGAAAACATAAAAGGAGTTTCTGTTGCAAATGTATGCATGCATGAAAAGCATGATTTTAAGCTCTTCCATGCACACTAATCTAACAAGGGTTATCCAACGTAGTGCTTCATGCCATGAGGGAAGTTAGACTGATACATCTTTAATATCTGGGTTTATATTTCTTTTTGGGTATCCCTGCTGCACGTGGTCAAATGCCTTCCCTTCCAAAAGTAAGAGGAAGCAGTTACAACATTGAAAACCCTCACCTGTTGCAAAGTGTCTCCTGGCACATCTCCCTGTTATGGCCAAGCACTTGGGTAACTCACAAAGAAATCAGAAATGTCTGGTACACACAGTCCATACTCTGCAGTAATTACCCGTTAGCACCCGGATTCAACTTCGCAAACCTTTTCACAGAAGCCATTGTTTTGCTGATATCGGTAGAACAATCCTTAGTTGCACTCCTGGATGGAATTGTGCGGGTACCGCGGGGGGAGGGGTGCTGGGACCAGGCCCCCTGCACAGCGCGAGTGCTCAACCTCAGCCAGGGACACTGTTACATACTCTTAGCAGTTGCTTTTCCAACAATATTTAATTAACCTAACCATGGGATTACATTTCTGTCTTTTCCAGGGATGCGATTAAACTCTAATAAAATAATCATTTAAACTGTTAAAGAGAGTTTAAAGAGGTCTAATCCCCTCAAAGAAATTTTTCAGCCCAGTTAATGGCTGCTAGCTGAAATGTTACTTTTTAATGAGTTTATCCAAAGAAACTTAGAGAAGGCATCTGATGCCTTAGCACAGAAATGTTGTACTGCAGCTGAATTTGTTTTTACAATCTAAACAAATACACTTACCGCTTTTAAATAGTATGCTTTCATTATTTAACAAGTAGTTTTGGTAACAAACTGTATCAGTTAAGTGTATGTAGAACTAGTGTTCTCTTTAAGCACCAAATACACAAAAACGTTAGCTCTTTTGGACTTCTTTTTTGCAAAAATATCTCTCATACTCACTGCATATGATAGAATTTTGGTAATATAAGATTTTTTTAACAACTGCTGTAGCTTTGTGAAACATTAGATGCTGACTAACTTCCTAAAATAAATTTTCAATTTAAAGAACAGTTGAATTCTACCATGACGTTTGGAACAGCCTGACAACGATGTTAGGCTATGAAAGCAGGGACAACAAGTAGAGCAGTAGTAAGGAAAAAATGAAAATGTAGGGGAAATAATGCTTTTTCTTAGAATAGAATGTTTAAGTGTTTGAAGTCAAGGCTTGCCATGCCTTGCAGTATTCATAGAACTCCAGATTTTTCAAATTTCTAATTCTACTAATCATTATTTTCTCTTTCTATAGGTTGCTGATTTCTAGTTTTCTCAATAAACAGAAAATTGAGATATGTTTTGATATTTAGTATTTTAATAGTGAAACTCTAAGGAAATGCAACATTTTCACTTGGATTTTGAATAGAATAAAAATAAAGATCAGGCTTCCAGCTCTTATGAAGAGCAACAGAACCTGCATGGCTTTTGTTAACTTACGACAATTAAAGATTTGGCCAAAGGAAATTGGAGTTTGGTTTGATACATAAGCCAGATGTAGGTGCCAGCTGGCTGCTTTCCATATCAACCATAACACTGAAATTTGTGAATGCAAAACCTTAGCTGTAAAACTGCACGGCTAGCTGTGTGATTTGGAGAGCTCTGGTGCTGATGTGGGAAACTGGGCAGACTTGGGACGGCCTGGAACACAGTTAAAGTCCCCAGGTGATGCTGTGTCTGGTCATAGATAATTCTTTTCCGCTCCTTTCATTTAGAGGCACATTCTGGCTCTAGAATTGGTTCTGGACAGGAGAAAAAGAGCAAGTGAAGACAGAGAGTCATAGAATGGGTTGGGTCGGAAGGGACCTTAAAGACCATCTAGTTCCAACCCCCCACCAGGGGCAGGGACCCCTCCCACCAGCCCAGGTTGCTCCCAGCCCCATCCAGCCTGGCCTTGGGCACTGCCAGGGATGGGGCATCCACAGCCGCTCTGGGCAGCCTGGGACAGCACCTCGCCACCTTCATAGCACTTTGTCATATAACAAATTATATGGCATTGATGATTTTGGCCATGCAGATGACACTTGTTACTGATCAGTTGGGATCATCCAACAGGGGTTTGTGAAATACTAAGTCCATATCTTTTTCATGACTGTGTTTTGAACACCTGCAGGTGCCCCATGCAGCAGACTAATTTACAGATGATCTTTTGAGCTAAGTAGCATATCCTCACTGCAAGGATTATTTTGATCATGTGCTGTCATTCGTAGCCAAACATTTTGAAATAAGACTACCGACCAGCATACTTTAAAGTTGCTTCAGTAACCAGAATGTACCAAAAAGCCAGCCAAGATTATGTGGGTAAACTTTCAGCCACTGGCAAAGCTGGGATAGGAGAGAACACCTCAAAGGATAACAATTTGCTTCTCGTTTGTCAGCGTTGGACTGCTTTCTGTGACTGTGCCGCTTCCCTCTGCCTTTAGCAAAAAGAGCAAGCAGATACTGCTTTTTTTCTAAGTAAATTAAATAAAACAGATTCATCTCTATGGAAAAGATAACTTCCCAGTGTTTTTTTTCTTATCTACCTCTCAAAGCTTCTCTTCGCCACTGCGCTCATGAGGTTCCCAAGCATACTGCAGCCCTCCTTGCTCTTTGGCTACTGCTGCACAGGCAGCCCCAGCGCTTCCCGCACCCCCTCTGCTGAGCCAGGACATCTTGCTGCTTTGTTTTCACTAATAAAGTGTAAATGTGACTCTCGGCATGGCTTATTAGGGCTTATTAGGATTACATCAGCTAAATAGACATACTCATAATGCTTTATTGTTAACAGTGAGTGAAGTCGCAAGAAGCTCAGTACTCCTGGATGGTTGAAATCTTGGCAAGCATCATCAATCTAGCCGTGCAGCGAAAGCCATGTCTCTGCCCTTCCGAAAAGAGTTGGAGAAATATAAGAATATCAACGAAGATGAAATACTCAGCAAACTCTCAGAGGACGAACTGAAACAGCTAGAGCATGTTCTCGATGACCTTGACCCTGAGGTTAGTGATGGTGGCCAGGGGAATCATAGTTCAAAAGCTGCCTATTGTAAATGTCACATACTGCAGCATTTTATATTTGTATTCTGTTCCAGCAGAGGCAACGTACCCTAAAGTATGAGCAGCTTGGCTAGGGACATGTTGATTTTATTCCTGCTGTGATGTGCTACTTGCTGTTGTACAAGTCACTGTGCCCTTTCTCTATCCCTTGCCTATTTAGTCGTGAGCTTGTGTGCAATCTAAATCTTTAATCATGTTTGTACACTGCAGCATGATGAGAAGCTTTTTATGGCTGCTATTTCTGAGCCCAGCAATAAACAAACAAACATAATGTGTGTTTGTGAAGATCGGATCTTTTGAACTTCTGAAATGGATTGACTATGTCATTCGCAGATATTTTTAACTGAAGAGAATATATTTAGGCATGATTAAGAAAAATAAGGTTCAGCTACACAACTGTGATTTTCTAGACAGCAAGGATGATTTGAGTATTTGAAGACACTTTCACAAAGAGTTTAAAGATCTCTGCCTTGGGAACCACTTAGTCCTACAATAATGAGGTTAGTCACAAGTGTACTAGATGGGAATTCTGACTGTACCTACCCCAAAACCTTCCAAACTGATGTAGGAATTTGAAAACTGGCAAGTAAAGTGGCAGATAAAATCCATTCACTCTGGAAACAAAATCAATTCGAAACAACACAATAGATATATAGCTTCTAGTTCTATAGCAGAAATTTACCTGGAAATTAAGGGTGGGCTTTACTGTTCTCTCCCTCCATGTTGCCACTTCTCTCGCTACTATCACTTCTCCAATGGAGACACGAAACATTAAAAAAAAACCCCACAACAAACAAAACAGGCCATAGTGCATTTGTAGTCAGGCTACATATGTGCAGTAAATTTGTAACGCTCTGGACATGCTTGTGCACTCCCAGGTAAGATGTCTAGTGGCTTGAGTTCACTGGATGTGCTCAGAATTCCCTAGATATTTGCCATGGATCAGATTTACTGTGCATGTTGTCGCCAGTGATGAAGTGTTTCTGCAGTACTCTGGAGCATCTTCAACATGTTGGCTTTACTGCACACATGCTACAAATTCCATGTACCTGTATTCCTTTCTGGGGTTTTCTGGACTGAAATGTGTGAGCCTTAGGCATTTTCCTGTATTATGGGGATGCAGATGCAATCACATGGTCACACAGCTACATATTTAAAGTTGGGTTTCATCTGCTTGCTTCCTGCATACTCTAAATAGGTGAAATCCACATCATTCACTAATTACTTTCTGTGCATGCATTCATTTCTGAAGTCCAAGAGACAGCTGCATTAGAACGAAAGGAATTTCTGAAAAAATGAGAGAGAGAAAAATGAGGAGAGAGAAGAGTAAATGAAGAGAAGAAAATTTATAGAAAACTTATCTTAGTCTATTTACCTGGACTGCAAACTCTGGTTATAATAAGGATAACACAAAGAGCTCTGATCTTGCTTAGTCCTTTGGTACTGTGATTGTAAATATGGTTAATAAAAATATTAATAGGTGGTACAATCAGAAGCCTGACAGATACACTGGTTTTAATGGTTACATTTAGGTAATGCGTGTTATTGTTTTCACCAAAGAGCATTATGTGAAATAACACACAAAGAATGATTTAACTTAGAAAACAGCATTGAAATGAAATTTGGAATGCTATATGACATTGCCTCATCTCCTTTACATGCCTCTCTTTCACAGAATGCCTTGCTTCCCGCGGGATTTCGGCAAAAGGATCAGACCACTAAACCTGCCACGGGCCCTTTTGACAGAGAGCGCCTGCTCTCATACTTGGAGAAGCAAGCACTTGAGCACAAAGACAGAGAAGACTTTGTGCCATTTACAGGGGAAAAGAAAGGTACCATCCATCCTCGTGTCGGTGCTGAGTAATGGACTGCTTGGGCACAGGCGTCCAGCGCTGCCTGGCCTGCTTGTGCAATGCACTGGGGCAAAGAGGTGGAGGCTGTTCCTGTGCAGGGTGAGGCTCAGGAGTCAGATCCAGAGCGGTGGTAGCAGAGGAAGAAGTGGTGCTGTTACCTGCCACGTCGTGCTCTGCCGTGCTACTCTGGAGTTACAAAGGCGGGTTTAATCAGGCTTTGTGACGAGGAACACACAAACGCCAGCCCAGCAAGGGCTCCATCAGCAGCTCCCAGACCAGCAAACGCCTCCGTTTGCAGTCAAGCATGGACAAGGTGGCCTCGCTGACCTCGCTGGGGCCATTCCCGTGTTCAGCATTAGGCCCGTGCAGGGGTACTGTAGTGGGGGAGGTGCTTAGGAGGAAACGTGTAAATGCCTTTCTGAGTAAGTATTGCCTACAATTGCTGTAAGTAATAGCTCAGGGAATATGCTTACAAAAAATAAGTACTTTTCCACTTGTTTACTACACATCTGGCAATGCTATTCATGCAGACAGTTTCTCTGTTTCCCCTTTCCTACAGCTACAGGAAAAAAAGGGAAAAACAGGAAAACCTAATTCTAATCATTCAAACATTGGTAGGATAACCTTAGGGCAGGAACAGTCATACTTTTAAGCAATGTTCCTTTAGCACCATTATGTCCTTTTTGTCATTTCTGTAAAGTGGGTTAAAATGCCTGCCTTGGGCTACCCCTTCATTCAAGAAGGAACTTACTATGCCTGGGTCCATTTCTGGCCATCTAATGTATTTGCCGTTATTTCAGTGGGATCTGCTTAAGAGAAAGCAGATATTTCCAGAAAGTCAAAGGCAGTATTTTTTACTTTATGTATCATTACCGAAGATAAAAAATGTTATTTGCAGGTCAAGAGTTGTTGCTATCATTACATTGTGCTCTCAGTCTTTGAAACAATGGTTTTAGACAAATGAGACATTTTTCAGCTAGATCTGATTGATGTGTCATTTTATCACGCAGCATATCCTTTAACCTACTTTTCCTTCCATCATAACTTGTGCCTACTGCTGTTCACGGGGTTGATTCTGACCCACTGAAATGCAGTGACACTGCAGTGATCCTGCTGGTAGCCGGAGTGATCAAGTACATACGCAGAAAAGAAAATGGTTTATTGTAGTATGGACTTATGGCCAGTTGTTTCCAGTCTCCTACACACCGCTGTGTTAGAGCAGCACAAGTTACCACTTGCAGGTCTCTGCATATTTATACCAACATCTTCAGCCAGGTCTCATCTTACTGATACTTGCTGGCTTAGGGCTAAGACTTTGCATTTTGCACTGTAGTCATGCCTGAGATCTCCAAACGCGCCTGAAACAAGCACACAAAACCCTGGTGGTGCGTGGAATCCCATATACCCACAGGACTGGCACTTGATCTGTACAAAACCGGTGCCTGTATTGTCCCTGACGGTGCTATTGTATATACTGGCCTGTTTGTTCTATTTCAGTTGGCTTTTGATGAGGCTGAAGCAATATTGTTCCTACATTTGCTTCCACATTCCCTTAAAGTGCTTATTAGTGCTGCTTCTTAATTCCTGGTGTCTCTGGTGTGGAAATACCACTGCTTTACAAACACAAGTAACTACACATTGTGCTCAGCACAGAGTGGATTCAGCCATGTTAGCATTTAAAGCTATTCTTATTTTGGCTTTTGATTCAATGGTGATAATTTACGTCAAAATCACAATTTTAGGAATTATCACGATTATGAGGTTATGACAGCAATTTAGGCTAAGGAAGTTATTCCCTTAATTTCTCCTGTGCCTTGTACAACATTGACAAAATCCTTAGTATTTAAGAGATTAAGTCAGATGAAGACAACCACATTCTGTGATTTCTGCAGTCATTTTAGAATTATAATCTAAACAGAAAGAACTCTACTAAATTTGCTTTGAAACCAAAGGCCAAATGCCATGAAAATACCCTTTGTTTCTTTATTAATATTAGAAATAACTAAATTAGTCTGAGATCTGGTGAGGTTCTGTACCTTGTCAATTGAGAACTGGATGGACCGCTCAGTGGTGTTTTCCTGCTGCTTTAAGGGAACTGGCTTTGAGGAAGAATCTGCTTATTTTGAGCTTGGCACATCCCATATTGGTACTTGAGTATCTCTTCTGCTGCCCCCAGCTTGCTTGGCAGGAGGTGTCCTACAGAAAGACCACCAGGCTTGTGGTCTTCACTGCCTCCTTTTCTTATTCTCCTTCCCCCCTGCTCTGCACTGCAAAGACTTCATGTAGAATCTGAGCCTTATAAAGCATGACTGAAGTCTCCATCTGCCAAATGTACTGAAACCTTCCCACGAATTGTATGATAATCCTGCTAATTGGGTGAACCTGGTAAAATGTGATGGATATTGCACAAAGGCCATGTGTGGCTGGCTCTGGATCTTAGAATCCATGCTTGTAACTGCAGCATTACTTGTTTTGAGACTCTCAATTGAAAAAATACAACGTCTGTATTAAAATATTAATTACTTGATTTGCATTTATAAGTTATTTTCTGTGCAAGGACACAAAGCAATCCTGCAAAGACATTTCCAAGATGTGACACTACATGCTAGATTTAAAATCACTTTAATTAAAAAATAATTAGTATTCTTCCAAAACTGAGTAATTAGTTCAGGATAAATAATTTACGTTTCTAAAAATGTGCCCTCAAAAGCAACTGAAGAAGGATATCTCTTGATAAAAAGCTTATTCCTTACCTGCATGTTGATGGTCTCTTAAGTTATATTTACAAATTCATAAATATTTATATGATTATATTATATATATACCTGTTAAATGATTTCTTTACATGTAATGTAGCCATACTGCAAATAGCCCCAAATTAATTTTACACTAATTCTGCTAGGTAAAAATTAAGTTCTGGAGCAGCTCTAAAATGCATCCAGTTGCGTATAATTACAAATGGGAGGTGTTGATGCCACTGCACCGTTTGGCACTATTTACCACCTGAGAATATTTGTGTATCAGTAAGATTAGAATATGTCAGGTGCTGTTTAAGCTTTTGTCAGTGTTTTGTACTGTGGTGTTTGTCTGCCACTGGGAAAGTATCTGTTTTTTCAAATTTAGGAAGTGGGATGCTTCTACCAAACGTTAAGTGACATTTCTACCAGTTCCTGCATTTATTATGCAAAGCTGATACTGACTTGAAAATTCAGTGATGAGCCAAAAAGAGGGTGGCATTTAAAATATCCTCCTTTCAGAACAGTCAGTGATAAATCATTATTTTTAATCTACTGTCTCTGCCTTCCTTTTTTTTGTTGTGAATGTTTTATTAGAGAGTTCTTGACCAAAAGGCAATACCAAGCAGCTGCTGAAAGACAAAATTCAGTTGCCGACATTGGTCTCTATCTGCTGAACATGACCATAAGGTTTTGATTGTGCTAGAAAACAAGCCAAAACAAATTCCAGAGCTGACAGGGGTATTCAGGGTGGTTAAAGCACAGGAAGTGTTAAATATGAGCTCAAGAGGGGGGGCTGATTGTGCAGGGAATTGCCTTGTTTTTGACTGTAATCATGGTTTGGAA
The DNA here is from genome assembly GCF_015220075.1 of Falco rusticolus. Lineage (NCBI taxonomy): Eukaryota > Metazoa > Chordata > Aves > Falconiformes > Falconidae > Falco > Falco rusticolus. The sequence goes on along the minus strand of NC_051193.1, from coordinate 16,551,965 downwards.
AGGCTGGAAACTTTTTTTTGCCAAAAAAAAAAAAATCGAATGTATGGCATGCATTAGGGTTTTGGCCCTCTGCTGTATTCCAGCTTGTTAACGTACTATGTTAATTGCTGTACAAAGAGAAAGTTTTAAGCCTGTATGGGATAGCTCTCAAATTTCAAGGAAAACCCGTTTTGAGATGAACCAGGGCCAGAATGGTCACAGCCTGAAAGGCACACACCCAAACTGGCCACCAAGCAATTTTTTCGGACCACCTTAGCCCTCATCCTCCCTAACACAAGTATGGGGTGGGGACTTCATTTGGAAGTTCCCATGGTGAGCGTTTGCTGCCATAGTTGTGTGCAAACAATCCGATCTGGTGGCTTTCAGGACTGTTGTGCAGCACGGCTATTAATCAGCCATTCCACAGAGAGTTCCTTGTTAATGAGTGATGGAGGTATAGGGAGTTAGGGCTGGTAACTGTAGCGATGGCCAGTTTGTGTTTATTTTATGTATTTTTGGATTAGTTCCTACCTAGGATATTCTAGGAATCCTTACATAGGACCTGATGAACTACAGAAGTTACTCAGACTAACCCACTGCATTTAACACATAACAGCTGGTTAGCACACTTTGATCACTGTGAAGCCTTTTCTGTATCATTTTCAAGTTCATGAAAGGTCCAGGAATAAAAAGAAAAGGTGGAGAAAGCAAGGGGCAGTGCAGGCACAAAATATCAGAGCAATGTCAATGCTGCGTGTTTGCTCTTACTGAATGCGGCGTGTGCATCTGATCTCAGTTAAGATCTGAACACCACTGTAATCCAAACATAAACTATTAACTGCATTTCTGTTTCTGCTTTGTTGCAGTGGTCCTCTTAAGGACATGATTCTAACGAAACATAATTGAAAAAAGTTCTGTTGTTGGGAAGTATCATTAGATATGAAAAGTTGGCTGTGCCATTTTAAATTGCTGTAAGGATTGCTGTTTCAGCCCTTCACCACTATCCCTGTTTTCTACAAGGTCTCCCACTCCTTGCCAAACCATTTCATTTTGGATCTGATCCAGTTCTCATCAAAGTCATGGAAAAACTCCAGTGGATTGGGCTATTATTATTTGTGGCTGGAAAGGGAAAGGAAACATGTTTGTATGTGATTAAATGCTATAATTTTTAGCCAACTGATAAAAGGGAAAAGGAAGAAAATAAGGATGATTAAACCAGAGAACTTTTGGCTAAACCCCTGTTTTCAGTTGCTCTGGCAGAGACCATCTATCTTGCATGTTGTGCTGTGCCAAGCAGAGTATCAATACACAGCACTAGTAATAATGACAGTCATTTTCAGAAGGTCAAGGTATTAGAGTAGATGCTAATGAGTTCCCATCCCAGTTTCTCTTAACAGACTCTAGATAAAAATTTAGGGTTTAGTTTAGAGACATGGTATCTTTCTTGGATTGACAAAGGCAGTCTTTTCACCCCCAATGCTGAAATGGTTTATTTACATTTTTGCCACCTTCTTCCTGTTCTTCAAGGCTGAAATTTACAACTGATGTTTGTCTCTTAAAGCATTGAAAGTGCTGCAGCTGCTGACAGTAATGCCTCTGGCCAGTGCCTTTCACTGCTTGCTTTTGTAAGACCTTGCTTTAGTTGCTCGTGACTTTGCCAAACTCACACAGTTCAAGCTGAAATTTCCCATGCTGCGAGTCTGCCTCAGGGTGAATTTTTGGAAAGTGTCAGCAAAAAGGACTTTGCTGTTTCCAAGAACAAGATTAGGAGAAAACATATTGTTTCAGCCATCTCAAGTAAATTTTTCCAGCTGTTTTTTCATGAGCTGCAGTGCCTCCATGCTTTGAAGAGCGGACTTGAAATGTATGCCTTTTGCAATCCCCCGGGAAATACACTTGAATTTGGCATCTTCAAAATACTGGACTTTCTTGCACATCCCATTTGTTGTTGCGTTCTCAAATATTTCCCCTGCAGTGAGTATTAGTCATGTCCTCAGAGCTTCTGCCTGCATGTGCAGACAGCACGTGGGACAGCCTAGGAGGGCCCGGCGAGACCTGCGTGGCCGGATGGAGGGTGCGGGATGCTCTTGGAAACTGCTTGTCTGATGGGCACTGTCCCACCACAGCCATGGGCCGGGGGGCTCTCTCCTGCTCTGACAGTGCTCCTCTCACTTTGAAAGGGCACCGTAAAGGAGAAAAAATGAGTAAAGAGCCAGCGGAGAGGCACGTGCAGAGAGGTGGAGGGACTGGCTTTCAAGGAGCTGTGTGAATATGTTTAAGATGAAGGACTAGATGGGGAAAGGAGCTGCAGAAGAGAGCAATGGTAAGGAAGAGAGGGCAGAGGGAAAGGAAGTGCTGGGAAAGGTCAGGATTCAAAGATGTGCAAAACCATGAGACCCAGGGGATAGGGAAGGCACAGGGGACAACAAGGAAAGGTACAGAGAAGAAGGATGTGCGGGATGGGAGAAAGGAGGCCAGAGGGGAACATCCCTAGTGTGGCATCTGGCTCTGCCCAAGTTTCAGCCTTCTGTGATGTCCCTGAGAACCTGAAGCCCAGCGGCACAGCTTGGCTCTCTTCCTCCTCTGCTGCCATTCCACATCAGGCACAAGAGCTCTCTGCTCTGTTGGTGAAGCAGATTAATCCAGGTGGCAATCCAGAGGACTGCTGTGGACCACAGGGATCCTGACTGTTGTGATAATCCACATGAGGGTCTGATGAAATTTTGGGCTTTCTTGTTTTAAAGATGATAGGTTGGCTTTTTGTTATTTTTATTTGAGAAAGTATACTTTTCAGAAGTATTCTTTAAAGGGTATCACTAAAGTGGCAGAATCAAAGCGTGCTGATCAGAGTCAAAGATGCTGGTACAATTTAAATTTTCTCCTTGTGCATATGCACAATAGATTTCATAACTTTGGAAAGCTTACCTTTGCAGCCTTCCTCTTCCATTACCATAATTTTTAAGGCACAGAATATGCAGATACTAATCCAAGAGTAACGGTGCAGCAGCAATTATGATACTGCCTTTTAACTACTACTAGCTTTCAGCTTCACACTTACTTGAACTTGGCCTGTTTTCTTCTTCATAATACAAATTGATTCCTGGTAAGAACTAATTTAGCTCAATTTTCATAGAATATTTGTAGGGAGGAGTTTAAACAAGCCTCAATAGAAAAGAACAGTGCAAAATGGAAAAAGTGAATCAGGTGCCTGTGATTTATGCAAGGCAGATTTCCAAGATTATTGCATTTCACTTCTAAGGTCAGTGTAGTATTCTGTAATTGAGAATAAACAGGCACTCGCTGTAGTCAGTGATTCATTGAAAAGTATGAAGTGATAAGTGTAACCAGATATTTTCTTGAAAGTACAATAATCTGAACTACAGTTTATAGGAAAAGAAGGGACATTATTGTTTTACAATTATAGCAGAAAATGCATTTGTATTATAAAATTAAGTAACTATCCTTAATAAAATGGATGTTAAATAAAAGGATATTTTTACAGATAGTATAATGGGCTTACTTCCCACCTGTGCTTTGTTGAATTCTGGTTTGTATAAGGTGGGAATAAATCCTAAGTATTTATACTAAATAAAAATGGTGGCAATCTATATTTATTCACAAAAGTCTAATGACGTAAGAAGGAAGGCAGAGAGAAGACATACCAGAAATGATGTTCCAAATGCTGTAAACTATAAATGAAGATGAAATCCTCAAAATGTTTCTTAGATTGGACACACTGGTAAAATACTAGCAACTATGCTATTTGAATTCCCCCCTTTTCCCTCCTTATATAGCAATAAACAAACAAACACTTCAGGAAAACATACTTTAAGTAGTTCTCTGTGCAGTTAATACATTTTCCTATAGATGTGCGTATGTGGTTATGTACTTTATTATTGTATAAGGAAATAAAGTTAGGGATGCATCTCATTTCCTTGCTTTACTTTGACAATGCGTTCATGGAGACATTTGTAAAATGCAGGAAATCAGAGCTTGCTGAAACCAAGTAGCAACGTTACACCTATGTCTTTATGACTGTACCCACTGCATTTCTTTTTCTCCATAGAATTTGTTTTCCTTTTATCTCCCTCTGCATTTCTGTGTCTCTCTGTAGTGCTTTTTACTGAATCCTTCTTCTCTTTGGTTTTCAATGGATTTTTTCCCCTGAGCCTCTTTGGAGTAAAACATGAACCTTATCATATTTCAATTTGAATAGAAGTTTTGCAGTGTGAAAAGGGATAGGTCTGCTGTTAGACTGAGCCAGGACAAATCTCAACTCACTGCACTCATAGTCAGAGAGTCCCTGTCGTATAATAAGCCGCCTCAGTTGTCATCCAGGTCACCCCAGGCACTTATCCTAGTTTGACAGAAAGAAGGGAATACTGATGTGCAGTTAAAATTTCATGTAAAAAAACCCCAACACTTTGGATGCTAGACATTTGGAGTTTCTATGCATACGTAAAAATAAAATGATATTTTAATGCCTTTTTTTTTTTTTACTGGAATTTTATCTTGTTTTGCAGTTAAACACAAGAATATATTATTTTTGCACATAAATGTGGTTATCTTTGTGTTGGTAATGCTGATGTAGCTCAAGTAAAAACTTGACTGACATAACTTTTGTCACTGATTTTCCTAGGTAGAAAAACAAGCTATTACTATTAAGACTTATCACAGAACATCAGCATATTCTGGAGGCAAAATGTAACACTACCAAAATTAATTACACCACATGGAGTGTTACAGTAATGTATCTTCTAAAATACAGTGTGAATATAAACAGCACAAAGAGCAGCAGCCTTTGTCTATAAATCTCACTTTAAAATAATGAAACATCACTATTTTTCCAAGGCTTCTTCCAAATAATATATTTTAAATTTAAGCTGGGCCATTGAAACAAGCAAGCCACAATCCATATTTTATTTTGTCAGTGAATTCCATGATGGCAGTATATAATGAATTTGCAAGGTACAGATGTGGCACTAAGAGGGACCTCCTGAATCTTTAAACTCTGTCCTTAAAAAAATGAAGGAAACCTCGTTCACAGCTGTCTATAAAGACAGACACAGTTTTGCTGTTGGTGGACAGGTAATGAATTCCTAATAACGTGCTAAATGTATAAGCTCTTCTAACCTCTGTCTGCCATGCTACAGCATCTCTTCACAGTGGGATAATACAAAAGAATGTTCTTATCTAGACAGCAGAAAAAAGAATATTTTTAAAACACCAGTGGACGCCAGCAAGGCCCACATACATTAAAGATATGTATTACTATCTTTGACATGACCTTGCCCCTTTAAATATTTCATATAACCAATAATAGAATTTTTTAAAAACATTTGCCAAGAATGCTTTAAATGAAACTATCATTGGGAGTCAGATACACATTTAAAAAGATTCGGGCTGCCGTCCAAGAATGACATATGCCTGAAACAAATGCTTAAAAAAATTATTCCTATATATGTGAACTGCACAGAAAAAGTATGAGTGTGAACTGGTTTCCATTACCCCTGGATTTCTTGCTACACAAGATACTTGGCCTACTCTGATCCAAAGTCCATAGAGAAGGACCAACTGTATATTACTTACTGTGCCCAGTTTACACCAGACTCGAGGTCCTGTGTCCTTTTAAAATGTTATGTGTGAAAGTATAGATGTCCGTCAGCATTTGGTAATGGTGTGGCTGGGGAGTGAGTGTGAAAAATCACGTGTTGTCTGATGGAAATGTTTCATGCAAGGTATGTCTCTGTGAAGTATAGCTGTTAGGGGATACTGTCATCAGGCGGGATAAAGATAAGGAGGATTGCCTCAAGATCTCAAATGACCTAGTGATTACTTGAAACTCATGTGGAACCACCAGTGATCTGAGAGGAAAATATTTTACGGACAGTACTCCTTACTATCGGTTTTTTACTCAGATATTCTGATTAATTTTGGCCTTCTGGCTTCCAACATAGTAATGAATTTTTTGCTTTATATGTTAACCTTACCAGTCGAATGGGCATCAAGTTAAGTCTTGGTCAGTGGTCTCTGGAAGCTGCTATCCAATACTTCAGATTAGGTGGTAGTTCAGAGGGAGTCTGAAATCATAGCACCTGTGCTGTTATGAAACCTGGAGGGCATGACTAATCTGTTTCCACAGAGTATTTCTCACCCCAAATTTCCACTTGACTTTTGTTTGATGATGCTGGGTTGGCTATCTCTGATTCATATAACCCAGTGCATGGTGAAAGTTAAAATGATTCTTATCTTTGGCCCAAAAAGGCTTTTATCTTCTAGAAGACTCTTCTTAAAAAATGACTTAAAATACCACATGAAAATTAAATCATACTACTTTGTCTTTCTACATAACCTTCTGTCCAGTTTTGTACTCAGAAATTATTTAGCCTTGGTACAAATCTCTCTAGGGTAAATAATTCAAATCCTGCACCAGTAAACCTTGCCAGAGTTTCAGAAATTTCCATTTTTTCTGACCTTACTCGGTGACTGCAGTCATGGAAGCTGACAGTATAGAAATTGCTGTAGACAAGCCTGTATGAAAGAGAGAAATGAACTGGGTATTATCTACATGAAAATGATACTTTGGACCATAATGGGCCAAAATTAAGCCACAAAAGGATGGCAATGTTGAAAAAACAGAGGCAAAGCATCTGTATTTCAACACTAAGTATCAGAACTGCATTTATTAATGGTAACAAAATAGTATCACTAAGACAGTTAAAATTAAACTATTTCAGAAACTTTTCAGAAACCCACAGGATATGCTTCAAGCACTATATCTAGAGCGTACAAAGCTGCACAAAATGGCATTTTAAAGTTGACAGCGGGCCAAAGCCACCTGCATCCAAAGAGCATCACAGCTTCATTCTAATGGCATTAACTAAAGTCTGCTTGAGCAGTATTTGTCAGGGACAAGGTAAGGGGAGCTGCTTCGCAGTGGAGAGCAGAAGATGGGAATTCACAGAATTATCAGAGCGATGACACCGTCTGTTGCATGTGGCATCATCTAATGCATCACTGACTGTATGGGTTTGGTACAGGAAAGTCCTGAGTGGGAGAGAAGCCCCAGCAGCGCTGGTGACTGAAGTGCAGCCCAAGCTCTGATTTAAAGGGCCTTGCTCCAAGCGTTGGCAGTTACATCATCGCGTTGCGGAGGTTAACTGTAATAGCAGGCTACAGGAGAGTCAGGCTTGTTGTGTTGTTTCTGGATTTATCCCCCAGTTTTCTCATTTCAGCAAAAGGGCCGATGATCTCGGTCTGGGGGGAATGTCGCATGGAAACACACACTGGTAACGCCAACGTAACAGCAGGCAAGTAGGTCAGGAGTCTTTCTTGGGGAACATGTGGTTCAGTTCAGACTTTCCAGGCCTGCACAGATGATCAGGATAAGGCTATTTATGTGAATGATTGTCAGGAGACGCAGAGGGGAACTACTCATGGAGAGGCTGGGAATTAAGCTGAGTTACTGGAAGAGAACAGGTTTGCTGAGCTTTGAGGCTCTTGTATGGAATGTGGTAAACTGAAACGTTCTTGCAGTAGGATGGTTTTAACTGTTTCTGGTGCCTCATTTAAACATAATGGCCACAGGAACTTTAGAAAAATCCCAGCTGTGACTGCTCCTGGGGATTTATTTTAGGACATTTGCTTTCACATTAACAATCACCAACACAAAACAGAAGTCTGCACCTTTTGATTTTAGACTCTTGTTAAGATCCTGGTGTGGAGGATAGCATCAAGTAAGAAAAAGGAAGACATGTACCTGATAATATTTCCAAGCGTTTCCCCTGTCTCAGACCTATTCCCCTTCACTGCCAGCCGGCAGAGGAGTTGTTCCAATAATTCATTACTCACTCTGGGTTTTTTTTCTTCTCTTAGGAAAAATATTTATCCCTAAAGAAAAGCCCATAGAAACTCGTACAGAAGAGAAAGTGACCCTGGATCCGGAACTAGAAGAAGCCCTGGCCAGCGCTTCAGATACCGAGCTCTATGACCTTGCAGGTTAGATAATTTATAGGCGTGATCCTCCTACACGTCCAGTTCTTCTCTGCCTAGACCTGCCACCAGGAGACATCCATCAGGAGTGTCTCATGACCAGCTCTCAAATACCTGCTGTTCCGCTATACAGACAGGTAGCCAACCTGTGGGCCATGCGTTGCCCATGATGACTTCAAGCATGACTCAATAGCTGCTGTATTTTAGACTTCTCTCATCTACTTATAACTGATGTGTCAGGCAAGGCGAGAAGATGAGCCAACTAACATGATTTGGGGAAAGGAAGGGTAGATGGTGAACTGCAGGCTGGGTTGCTTGCATTGCAGTGCAAACCACTGATCTTACTACATCCACATTGTTTGTAGCATACTTCTGCTACCTCCTCTTTATTCTGACATCCCAAATGGCAGGATGAACTTGTTAGAGGATTCAGTAGATGAGGGAATGCATCCAGGAAGAAATTTGGAACCTAATCCCTTGAATCAGAAAATTGGTTGTCAGCCGATTAGTCCTGGGTATCTTCACCACTTCTAATTCTTTTCCTTTAATGTGGACTATAACCTCATGTTCTAGAGTGTGCACAAAGGAAATAATTCTGAAGTGTATCCACTTGCACGAATGCATGAACATTTGAACCTACAGCATAACAAAAGCCAATCTGTAGTTCTTGAGCCGCCTGTGACTTTCAAGCAGTTTGTATCATGGGTATGTTGTGTGTTTATGCTAGCAGAAGAGCATCATCTGAATCCATAATTTAGGAAGAAGCAAACCAGCTAAAGCTGGTGAGATTAATGACAATGGGTCATCCTAAAATCCTGCTCAACCCAGTGTTGAGACCTTCCTATGGAACCACTGACATCTCCTGCCCTGTCTACACAGTTCAGAGTGGATCCTGTCCTTCCCTGGGCTCTCTGAGGTCCATAGTCTACATTTTTTGGGGCCCTAGTCTATACAGAAATTTTGGTGGGAGAATTGCAACCCTGTTGACAATTATTTTGGTTTTCTTAGGAAAATCTAAATGAAATATTTCAGCATATTAGATTAGTGTGAATCTGGGTTAGATCAAGACTAAACTCAAAACTCTTGTAGCTACCATATTGTCCTATGGAAGGATGTAATCTTGCCATTATCTTTGTAATTCTTGGCTACACCACCGATTTCTGGATGCATTAGTCTTGGCTCTGACTGAAATATGAAGTATCACAGGAACCACAGGTTTATAATGCAGCTGGCATTTCTCAGGTCTGAAGTCTGAGGTTCATGGAATGAAGTTCCAAGTTGTGCTTAGCATCCGGCAATTCACAACAGAATTGTAGGTGTCAAGGTCTAATGAAAAACAGTGAGTAGCACACACCTACTGCTGAGAGTTCTGAAAGTGTCCTGTAACAGCAACTGAAGAGTCATTTGCTTACAGAACAGAGTATGTTCCCTAAGAAAAAACTCATGATAATGTAAAAACCTACATCAATTTCAATAACTTTTAATTAATGCATGAATCTGTAGAATAAAGTCCAACTAGATAATTTATGGGAGAAGTATCAAAATATCAGCAAACACACCACAATTTATTCTCTGGCACTGTGGAAGCTCATCTCCACAAAAGGTAACTTTGCAGCTTTTATGGAGTTTTGGTTTCTCTTGTCATTTCTGTCATAATAATTCGTATCCTCACTACTTATTTTAAAGTCCTGGAATAGATTCTTTTTTTTCCCCAAGCATGTTAGCATCCATGTGCTTCTATAAGAAACCCCAGCGTGAATGCCAATTCATTAAGCTAACCACACGTACAGTCAAATTCTCCTCTGATATGCCAAACAATACAACAAAGCAATAAGTGGTGCAGGTTGTATAGTAGGGAAAAGAAATGATTAGGAATGTAGCACTGAAACAAGTTACCCAGCGAGACTGTGGGATTTCCATCCCTGGATGTTTTCAGGATCCAGCTAGACAAAGCCATGGCTGACCTGGTTAATGTTGGCAACACTCCTGCTAGAGAGGGAGGCTGGACAAGATGACCCACAGTGTTTCTTTCCAGCTGGCATTTCTGCGATATGCATACTACATTGATTCAGTTGTTCAAAAAGTCCATATCTCCAGTATTTAGACCCCTAAATACTCTCCCTACAAGCAAGCATGACTCAGAGAGTTAATATTTTATAAAGGGAGTTTTGTTTGGGGAACTAAACTAGAATTTGTAGCAGATATTTTTCTGCAGGTTTTGTTTCTGCCATTAATATTGTATCCTGTTGCTGGTATTTCCACATTTTAGCTGTTCTTGGAGTGCACAACATGGTCAACAACCCAAAATTTGATGAAGGAGGAGCCCGCAGTAAAGATGGAAAAGGAACCGTGAGAAGTAAGCAAGCAGATTTATCTTGTGGACTATATGTCATCCTTAGGCACTTCTACACCTATAGGTTGGGTGCATTGGTCTGATTTAGTGTAATGTAACTGGGCCTTACCTTGATTGATCTAATTAATGTGAGGCATAGCTCTTTAAAGTAAATGCAACCTTAAAATTCATTATCTATAATGACAAACTACTACGCAAATAAATCCTTCCAAAGGAGCTTTGTTTTCCTAGAGAGCAATATATGGCTCTGCAGAGGTGCTTGAAAGTATAGGAGTATTTAAGAAGCCAAGACATACATATTTTCATTCCACTTCAGTCTAGGCAGCAGGCAGAAAACATAGCGAGCTGTAGCTAAGAGGTGGCCACAGCACAGACCAGGCCATCTCACCCCAAGTACTTACATTTATGCAGCTGAAAAACCACTTGTAACTATGGGGCTCAAACGTGGCAGAATCCCTGGCAGGGTCACATCTCTGCCCAGAGTCGCATCAAGCTGCATTCCCAGGGAGGCAAAGACCACAGGGATCTGCTCCTGCCCCTGCTGCTCTCTCCAACCTACCACCTCCCCCTTAGTCCTGTGGCTGTGTGTTTAAACATTGCCCGTTACCCGGTGCCGTAGGTACGCGGGAAGCATAATCGTGCAGGAAATCCCCCAACAGAAACAGCTAGAGTTACTAAAACCAAATCCAGACATGTTTGTACTAACAGAACAGAACTTTGGTGAATCAGATCTTAGCTCAGCAGCAAACAGAAGGCTGGACAGGGGGGAGAATTGGGTATGTCTGAATTCCAAGTTTTTCTTGAGAGCTGCCAGGCCTCGAGTCAGAATTCATCACCTCCAAGCTCTGGGATATCCAGTGGGCTGAACTTCACTTTTTAAGACAAAGTTGTGCAATACCCTCTTCTAGGGAAACAGTACTCAAAAAATGTTTTCTTCTGCTAAGGCCACAAGAACAACAACTCTCTTTACCAAGGACTTTCATTTCCATCCTTCATTACTAAAGGGGAGGTAGGAGAGTAGACAGGACACTCTCACTTCATTTTTCTCAGGATTAAGGCTGCTCTGCAAGCCTCCCCAGTGGGCCCCTGTGTGAGCTGCCGTCTATCTCAAAGCAGGCAACCGCCTGCATTACTAATCCACATAGATTTCAGAATATTTTTGTTGTACTGAGTCAAAATGTCAGCTATGTGAGTCAGCTAAACTATGCTCCAATCACAAACTTAAGAACCAGAAAATCACTGTCACATCACTGTACTCTTTGGTCCAAAAGCAATACCTTTCCTTAGCCAAGTGAAATGCTTCAGTAAAAGAGGGAGACATCTCAGAAGTTGCCTATCAATGTGGCAAAACAGCACCATGATTAGAGAAACAAGATAAAACTCATGGGAAGAAACAAGAAGTAGAAAACCAAAAATACTGCTAACTCTAGACTGAGTATTCTGCGATGTCTAACCTGAGGACAGGGTGCAGGTCTCTCCCTAGCTCCCAGCTTGGCAGGGTGTTGCCATAAGCCCAAAAAATGGTTTGCTGTTTTTTGTTTACTTTCCACTCTGGAATCCAAGGTGAATTTTCTATATGCATTTTACCAGTAGTTTTCAATTCCCTACTGCTTAGGAAGGCTGGAGTGTTATTCAGGGATATGTGAGGTCTCTTAGGGAATTAGTTAAAAAAAATAAAAGTACAGGGTGAAAGGGAGCAGAATGAAAACCAGCTCATTTGTGTATGATTTCATCTCTACTAAGAGTGCGAGTTCTAAAAAAATATTTGGTTTTCTTTTGGCCCATGACATGACATGAGCTATACCCATTGCACTGAACAGCAATGCATAGTACATTGAGACTTGAGCATGAGCCTCCAAAATTGCACACTGCCTGCAACATAAATTAAAAGGGTTTAAACATACTTGTGGTCAGTGACATATTCCTGTCTTGCCTCTAGTGGCTTAGGTGGTCAGGGCTTATAAATTAATCTCCACAACTACATGCGTGGGAATTAGAAGTACTAACTGTGTGCAAAGCTATGATTTTTATGCATCTCAATATTTATAGCTCATAGGTTCCAGCATTAAAAATCGTATCTCATTGGCGCATGAGTACTCAAAGACTTCATAAATCTTGGTCCTGGCAGACAGACTTGCTTTTCATGCTTTGATAGTTTTATTATTTAGAAAGTGCAGATGTTGCAATTTTATGAGGGCTAATTGAATTTATAGTAAGACTGATAGCATCAGCCCAGAGAAGGAAACTGAGGGGCCTCCTGATGGTGTTCCTTTATGTTAGCACAGCCTACTCATAGGTGCAGGGACATTTTCTCACTAATGTAATGGGCGAGTTCTGAGCACACCTTCCTTGACAGATACTAGACAAAGAACAAAGCAGCCCGTGCAGTATATTACAATACTATACATCCTATACAATAGTCTTTAAAGCTGCTATTAATTGTACTGGAACTTTTGTGCATAAAAGGAATTTGTCTGTGACAATACTGCCCAGCCTCTGTGTCTGCAGGCTCTAATGACATGCTTCAGGGGGCACAGAAGGTACAAAGGGCTTGGCAGGGGTAGTGGGGCTTATACTCCTGTTTCCAAGTTTTGTGGTTCATATAAACCCTTTTGTGAATGCTACAGTACAAACCTAAACGGGAATTGAAAAGCCAGACTGTTACTGATGATGCCTGTTCCTCACGACAACATTTTATGAGATCTTGTGTTGCAGATGTGGTGAAAGGTGAAAAGGTCAAGCCCATCTTTGAGGAGCCACCTAATCCAACCAACGTGGAAGCAAGTTTACAAAGGATAAAAGCAAATGATCCTAATCTCATAGAAATTAATCTCAACAACATAAAGGTAGATGCTGTGGTTTCATTTATGTCACCATTATTCAAATATTTCCAAAGCCCATGCCTTTTATCTTCAAATTTTGTCTTTTACTGTTCAGAAAAAGCAGGACACAGAGGAAAAGGGTGTGGAGGGAACTGTTGTAGAGGCTCCACGGTCATCAATGCCCAATATTGAATTAGATGCCAATTAAAAGCCCAAGGGGTTACTCCCTCTGGCTGCTTTTCTTCAGCAGATTGTAAGGCAAGATATCTCATGGGCACTGTATAATCATCACCGGCCAAATTCAATTAGCCCAGACATACAAATGAAGGAGAAGCTGGCAGGCAGAGACAGAACAACCAGCAGGAAAATAGGAAAGTAGCTCTGAGATGTGTCACGTGCTTGTGTTGGCCTGACCCAGTTCAAGGCAATGCTGACATCACGTCCTAGCACAAGGTCCCCATGGCTCCCAGAAGGCCACTACAAGCAGAGGATGCTTTGTCCATTCTGAGATACTCTTAAAAGCATTGGAGATGTTTAAATTGTGTAGACTGTGGCAATTAATCAATCAGCTTGATAATAATTAAAATCAGTGTCTAGCAATGTGACTGGCTTTCCTAATTACTGGATTTATCTTATTACTGTAGAATATTCCTATTCCAACACTGAAAGAATTTGCAAAAGCTTTGGAAAGCAACACGCATGTGAAGACATTCAGCCTTGCAGCTACTCGAAGCAATGACCCTGTAGCTATTGTAAGTTTAAACACTGCTTGGAAAAAAAAACCCCAACAATTTTTAAGTAGGTCTGTGTCTGCTTTAGGATGCATTCTTTATTGTCCCTCACAGAATTTCCCTGTGACTATGCAAAGTAGAAGCATAATCTCTTCTGATCGACCTGTATGTTCTTTCAAGCCTATTTATGCTTGAAATTTACCTATTTACGTAGGTAATAAGCTATGTTTTGCAGATTCCCTGAATCTTTCAAGACATTATCTCATATTCCCTCTTTTTGACCCCTCAGGCATTTGCAGATATGTTGAAAGTGAACAAAACACTGAAGAGTCTGAATGTAGAATCAAACTTCATCACTGGGACGGGTATTTTGGCACTGATTGATGCACTGAAAGAGAATGAATCCCTGACAGAGATTAAAATTGACAACCAGGTAAAGACAGAGCATTGAGTGAGTCCCCTTTTGTTTGCCTTCTACATGGATTCCCAGAGCATTCTCCTAGAGGGCTCTAGCAAAGTCAAGGCAGCCTCTGTGGCTCAGTCTTTCTGCAGCTCGTGTCCCATGCCCATACAACCAAACAGTGGAAAACTTCTAAATAAAACTGGTTTCAAAGCCAAATATAAAACCCAGAGCAAAATCCTCAGGGGCAGGATTCTCTTTGTAGTTTGCAGCACAGTTCTGAACTGTAACCACTTATTTCTCTCTCATATGAAAACAAGTATTTTATTTTCTTTTGGGGACATTTCACCACATCACCAACAGAGGCAGCAGCTGGGGACAGCTGTAGAGATGGAGATTGCCAAAATGCTGGAGGAGAACTCCAAGATTCTCAAGTTTGGATACCAGTTCACAAAGCAAGGTCCAAGAACCAGGGTAGCAGCAGCTATCACTAAAAACAACGATCTGGGTAAGGCGCTACTACATCTACTCATCACTTCCTTATGTAGGCCAAACCCTGACCTTCCTTGACACAACTCTTCCTGTCTATACCTAAGATTGAATTTTAACTCTACAACATTTGGTCTGCTATATGTGAGGGTTGATGCATAGCTGCATGGACTCTAGAGTAAACAACAGAGCAGAGATCTTACTGTGATTAGGAGCCACTGTTCTTTTCCTTCTCCTACTCCTTCTGGGAAGAGGAGTTACTTCAGCCTTTTCCATGGAGCACCCTGGACTTCCAGCTCCCCTGTCAGCTCTTCTGACCAGTATGTAGAGTGCCAAACCCATCCTGTTTATTCAGTGGACGCAGAAGTCCTCACTTTGTCCTGCCCATGACAGACCAAGCCTGCCCAACCAAGGGAACAAAAAAGACTTGCCTGCCTGCCCAAGCACAAGCAAAGACAACAAAGCTTTGCAAGTTTTGCCTGAGCGTGACTTGCTCTGCCCTGTGTGCTCAACACAAAGAGTAAGAGGGAGATGACTAGGCAAGAATAGTTTAGAGTAAGAAGGGGGGAAAAATGAATTAACTATGTGTTTCTAATCAATTCTGCTTCAAATTAAAGTGTCAAGCCCTGATGCCTTTGCTGGCTTCAGCTTGGGTTTCTCTCTGTGAGAACAAGAGAAAAGTTGAGCTAGAACCTGTTTCTTTCACAGATACTTCTGGTTTTTTTCAGTTTTAATTTTTAGCAGTACCTATGCATTCCAATCATACACTGTTGGTCCTGAAACTGTTAGTGTCCCAAAATGGTATTTGAAACATTCCACCAAAGAGAGGAAGACCTTTTTTTCCACTTTTTAACCAGTTGCCATGAGATATATGTCCTGCACCTAACCTTCATTTTCCTGCTTTTGTATTGTATGGTTTTGTTCAAGATTTAGTAGGACAGAATACCTACAAGAATTTAATAAAAGAAATGAAGCAATGAAACACTGAAAGCACACACAAATGACTGATGTTACACTGTAGGCTTTGGAATCATGCAATCTGTTTGCCAAGAAAGCATGATGAAATAAACCTCCTGATAGTAAAGTAATGGGATGTTTGTAGTAATATATTGTTGTTATTGACTTTCTGTAGCAAGAAGTGTTCATTCATTCAGTTTTATGGCTTTTGTTCTGTACTTTAGGAGTTCAATATCAGAAACAGGACATGACAGTTTGATGCAACACCAAATTTTGTTTCATACAAACAGAAGAACCTCACTAATCTTAGCTGGCCAAGTCAGAGAAGACTCAATACATTTTTATCAGGGTATGGAGCAGCATACTCACTGATACCAAATTACTTTCTAAAGTAAAATTCAAATTACTTTATAAAAGCGTATGATTATTACTTACCTATAGTATATACTTGTGCAATTACAAAAGTTCTTAATTTTTGATGACTAATGCTTAAATAATCCAGAGTACTGCCACGCAGACTAGAGCAGACCAGTATCCACTTACCTGGAACACAGTGGCTTTTAAAAGAGCAATAAAACTGTAACAAAAATCTAAATGAAGCCATTGGGAGGAAGCACTGGAAATGGTGATCTCTTCATCATCTAATACCTTTAGCTCAGAATCTGATTTTTACTGAGTATGTATTGATATGAACACTTGGTGAAATTCTACAGTCTGCAATATAGAAAAATGCAGTTTAGATAAAATTGTTTTGTGTAGCATTAAAATCTGTTAATTGCTCCTGCTGAATATTTCTTGGAAACTCCTTCCTTCCTATTACTGGGAAGGAAGTGTGTCAGTGAGAAAATTCCTTAGGCTCTCAGGAAAGCAATAATAACTGCTCTTCTCTTGTTTTCTTGGTCTAGTTCGTAAAAAGCGGGTGGAAGGAGAGCGGCAGTAGCTACACCATAGAGGATGCAAGGCAAGGTTGGAGGCCACCAACAACTGCAATCTCAGAGTGCTCACTGGTCAGAAGGGAAGGCACTGGAAAATCATTACAATGGGAGTTGCTCATTTCTGTTAATGTCTCCTTTTAATCTCAAAAACACAGCCTGTTCATTGTTAATGTTCACAGTTAATTTAATTTTCATGAGAAAGATTCACAGCTGGTTTAATTTTAATGAAAAATAAGTTTTGCAATATCTAAAGCCAATATGCAGAATCTTAACTGTGTTACTAAGCATAATATATAGTGATTCTAACTCTTATTTTAGACACTTTTTGATGTGTTAAAATATGATCTTATCTATGGATAAGGGATTCTCTGCTGAAAATAGAAATTTTAGGGCCAAGTTCTGCAATGCCTTATGTTTGTGAATAATCCTTACTTACATGTGTATAGTTCTGCCGAACTGAGTCCTGCAATGGGATGCTCCCAGGAGTAGAACTAGTAATGCCAGTACAGGTTTGCAGGATCGCACCCTTGAGCCTCTCTCCTGCAGTGGGATCTGGGCAGCTGGAACCACACTGGAACAGTGCCCTTCTACCTTCTTGGGTCTCCACCTGTCCAGGTCCAAATGCAGGATCACGCCTAGATGTATAAATATCATCAAAGCCTACTTGTTTACATAAGCTTAGGTTAGGTGGATCATTTTGCAATGTTACACTGGTATTTGTTATTGTTACTTCACATTGTAAAGTAATATTAGTGCTGCCAATCCTATAGACTTCAAATGCTCTGGGTTTTTTTTCTAGGCCAACCGTTTTTTATTTGCTACTAGAATGCACAGTTTACAGCTGTTAATCTGAACAAGTATTCTGAGCAATATTTGTTTTGCTTTGAGCCATGCATTTGACTACTTTTTTTTTTTTTTTTAGTTCTGGTATTTATGTACATTTGTTAGTATTATAGAACTGTTCTCAGGACCTTTTAGATGAAAAGTAATTAAATAGTTAATCCAGGTGAGCAACTGTGCTACCAGGGAAAAAAAAAACATTAAAAGGGTAGTTGTGACAGCTACATAACTTAGATCTATAGGCTTCAGTTCAGGTTTGTCCCTGTATCACAAGGCACTTAGGTGTTTGCATCAGTATTTAGCTGAATAAGGGCAGATTTAAGCATATGCACAAATGCTTTGCTAAATCAGAGCCTTAACTCAGATACTGGACATAATCTTAACCCAGTGGAAAGCACTCGGGAAGCAGCAGCTAACCCCAATGCTCAACTGCATCAAAATTTTAGTAAGAATTCAGTCTGATCCATTTTGTGTATTTTACAGTTTAAAACTGTTCTCTACCACTGTTTTATCACTGCCAACAGTTGTCTCTGACTAATAGCCAGAGGTTTGCTTTGGGTGCACATACCTATGCTGTAAGAGCTAAGGGAGGCTCGGATTCGGTGTGGCACACATGCCAATGCTTTCAGAAAGCTGCAGAAACACACATGGGGCTAGCGCTGCGACCCGGGAAACACTGGCCTCTCCTCCGAGAGCTCCTTCGGGACACCAGGAATGAAGTGCTGCTTCCTTCACCTCGGTGCCGGCACAGTGCTGGAGGTCATGGTCACTGCAGGGTCCCCCTGACCCAGGGAGGAGAGCTGTGAGCCACCGTGCGGCTGGGCAGCCAGGGATCAGAAACCGCAGGAGCCCCAGGAGCAGTTGGTACATGTCTGACATGCTTCCCTGACTGATGTTTTGATGACCAGAGTTGGAGTGCAAGCTAACAGGATGAACCCTCCCTCCGTGCCTTCTGTAATGGAAATGAGTAGGTCCAAGGCAATACTTCCCATTGGATACTGGTCTTCATACTGGGGTCCAAACTGAATAACATACACTTAAATCCCACTTAAAATACTTTGCTAAAGTGGTTTGCTGAGCTGGGATGTAAAGTGCAGTATGCACAGTTCCTTCCCTTCCTCAGAACAAGGCTGAACCCTTTGCTTTGCAAGTGAAAAACATAACACACAGGGGAGTCTTGCTGAGATTTTTCCTGGATCCATGCAGGATTTGCTGTGAAAAACTTTGGTATCCCATTTAAAAATAAAAAAAAAAAAGACAAGTTCTGTAACACAGTCATAACTTTGCATGGGTTTAAACAAACAGTCCTTAAAAATAACCGGATTACCAGGGGAATACTAGGCTTTACAGCATCAAGTCTCATGGGTAGGAAGAATCCTCATCCCCAAAATCTAAAGATTATGGTACTGACAAACTTCAGTGATTAGAATTATACTGACCCTATTTTCTTCTTTTCCTTTGATCCAATCAAGGGAATCCCAACTATCAATTAGGGTTTTTTAATGTATTTTGAAGATATTTTCCTTTATGGCTACTTTTTTTTTTTAGGGGTGGTACATATATGTGTTTAAGGGAAACAAGTGCAATCCATTTCTAGTCTTAATTGCCATTTGAAGTGTTGGTATTTGCATGCAGCAGTTTTACAAGGATGGATTGGACTGACCGCTTCATGATGTCTGCAGCATGTCATCCTGTATAGCTTCGCTCAGAGCCACACAAGTGGTTATATAGTCAGGTGGCTCCATCCGTGTCAGCTACAGTTTGCATCAAGGACCAAGATACTTAGCTGGGGAAGTCTCTCTGGGCTCTCCATCCCTTCGTCTGCCATGCTTTTTGCACAGGCATGTTTCCTCTGAAGGGAGGATTCTTCAGGCACTTGAAGTTATAATCTCAAACACCAGCCCCACCATGCACTAGCAGCCAGTGCCTGGAGCTGTGCACCCCACGGCGAGGCATCTGGGAAGTCTGGCTCCTTCCAGTACGTGAGGAGAGCTCCTAATCCCTGGCCATTTTCTCCAGGCAGCTGCTGCCAGTGCCTGCCAGGGAGCTGGGTGACCAGGGATATCTCTGTCCTGCCTCTTCTGTGTGCTCCATGCAAGGGCTTTGTCGTCACTTGGCCTTGAGCATCACAAGTCAAACATTGCACCAATATAAAGATCTATTCAATACAACAACAACACACAATGGTGATGCTTGAAGGCAGATTTTCATATTAATATAGGCTTATTTAGCTGGTTAAAAATCTCTGCAACTAACACAAACGGGGTCAGGATATGACTAGCCATTTTAAATTCTGCTTTCAAGCAACATCTGGCATACTCAATGCTGAATGGGGAACAGGGACAGAAGAGTCCTTTTTTCTTAGGCAAACATTCAGGAGTAACTGTGTCTATTTTGCACGTTGCTTCTCGTGTTGACAGCTTCAGTTTGGTTTGTATTTTTTATACAGTTTTTTCATGGAAAAGCTCAACTTTGTGCGTGTCCTAACATATGTGTGAACTGTAGCGTGCACTAAGGACCGTATGTGTACATGTATAACTCTAGATGAAGACGTTATCTCTGGACAAAAGTAACTGCATGCGCACAGTGTGGTGCATATTACTCAAGAGGAAGAGAATTACCACGCTATGTAACAGTGACTCCCTAGCATTGTGGTTTTTCTAAATAAATCTTCATAAAGGATTTGGCTTTTGCAATTTCTTGTGGTTTTGTGCCTTGAATCAAGCCTCCCCTGACACTCTGACATCAGATTAAACAGTTTTCTCCACTGTGGCTCTTGCAGCTTTCACTCATCTGCATCATCTGCTAGGTTTCACCTTCTCTTCCCTCCACATTACATGCACTGGGCTGGATGCAACCATCATTCATTTGTGAATGATGGTTGGGTGCTCAGAACCAGGGCTGGGAGCAAAGCAACCTGCATTCTCCTCCCAGGTTTAACAGACTTCCTGGATTTACATACATAAGTCTGTGGGGCCTGACAAGATGCATCCCAGCGTCCTGAGGGAATTGGCTGATGTAGGAAGATCATGGAACAGATCCTCCTGGAAGCTATGCTAAGGCACATGGAGGACAGGGATGTGATTCAAGAAAGCCAGCACAGCTTCACCAAGGGCAAGTCCTGCCTGACCAACCTGGTGGCCTTCTAGATGGAGTGACTACATCAATGAGCAAGGGAAGAGCTATGGATGTCATCTGTCTGGACTTCTGTCCAGATGGATGGTGGACAGAGTCCACCACAACATCCTTCTCTCTAAATTGGAGAGATACGGATATGACGGGTGGGCTGTTTGGTGGATGAGGAATTGGTTGGATGGTTGCACCCAGAGGGTAGCGGTCAACGGCTCAATGTCCAGATGGAAATCAAATCAGGTGTCCCTCAGGGGTCTGTATTGGGACCAGTACTGTTTAATGTCTTCATCAATGACATAGTGAGATCAAGGGCACCCTCAGCAAGTTTTCAGATGTCACCAAGCTGAGTGGTGCAGTTGACACACCTGAGGGATGGGATGCCATCCAGAGGGACCTGGACAAGCTTGAGAAGTGGGTCCATGTGAACCTCTTAAGGTTCAACAAGGCCAAGTGCAGGGTCCTGCCCCTGGGTCTTGGCAACCCCTGGTGTCAGTACAGGCTGGACGATGAAGGGATTGAGAGCAGCCCTGCCCAGAAGGACTTGGGAGTACTCGTATATGAAAAAGCTGGACGTGCGCCAGCAATGTGCTCTGCAATTATGTGACAAAGCAATAATAGATCTCTGCAGGCTGCTGTTCTTTTTTTGAAGTAAAAAATGAATGCAATTTATAAAAGGTCGATGCCATTGGAACTCCAAAGACTAAATCTCATGTCTTCTTCATTACTAACTCAGGGAAGATAGAGATTTCACTGTTTTGCAGAATTTAGAATCCAATTAAACCATGTGCAGTTGTATGCGTAAAATCACTGTTGTCTGATCAGGATCTTGCATCCGAAACACAGCAGATACACTGTATCACATTATACCTCCTCAGCTAGCTTCTACTCAGAAAGCTGCCAAATGGGCTTTCTGTGAGCATCAGGCAAAGACACACATATTTCCTGCCCTCTCTTCACACAGTCTCTTCGCAGTTTTCCGTATGGTGCTTCATTAGAATTTGACACCAGGAACACTGATTTCTTCCAGGGTATACACAGCTTTAAGCTTCAAGAGAATCAAGCACATTGTAGAGCACCTAAAGGCATAGACCAAGTTAATGAAATGGCTAAGAGGACCCTTGGAACCTATGCGGCATGTTAAAAGACACTGCAAAATACACATAATTGCATGTGCCTAAGGACATCACCCCACAGACAACGTGCTTTCTGCAATCCCATAGAAGTTTACAGTTTATCCGAAGAGAAACAGAATGTCTTCCCTACCCATTTAAAGACCACCTTTACTTACATCAATACTTTTAACTCTGAAATCTTGCAGTATCTTTCTTTCTTGCATGCCAAAAAATTGATGAGACTTTTCAAGAAAATGAGGAAAAATAATAGTGAAAGAAGAGGAGGTATCTGTGTCCCAGTATGTGGTTCTGCTGGGATTTGCAAAGCCTAACGTCGGAGATAGTGCTCATGGGAACTTTGCAGCACAATTCCCAGATCCTCAGTTGTCAGGGCACCAGAGAATACAGCTGCAGAGAAGCTCATGAGGTCACACACTCCATTTCCTATCTCCAAGATAGTGTTTTATTCCTACATACTTCATAGCTTTTGCAAAAAGACTGGGTTTGGTCCTGCATCCCTTTCATTACAGGGGTCGTGTTGAAGTCCCTTGGGATTTTGACTACATATGCAACAGATACTGTATCTTATCTTCTCCCTCTGAATCTTTTTTTAGGGATCAGCTTCTTCCCTTGCACTCATTTCTTTTCTTTTAAGTACAGTTGAAAAATAACTCAATTACACAAAGAGGATTGATGCTATTCTTACACCCTCCGAGCACACATCTTCATATCTTCCTATTCCAATCTGTTCACTCCTCTCCCAAGCCTGGGCAACAGCAGTGCAAACCCCAGGTGCTTCATTTTCTACAAGGAGTGCTGGGTCACTCTCCCAGTGAATGTGATACGGAGTGACAGCCTGAGCTGCAGCAAGCTGCATTTACTGCCCCATCCCCCTCCTGCTGCTGCCATGCAAAAAGTCCCTTGTTTGTGTTCTTTCGATGCATCTACCCCAAAGTAAAATCTTCTCAATTTGGACTGATACAGAGACTCTAGGGAGTTTTAATACATCAAAGAAAGAGGTGCAAGTTGGGTAACTCTTCTGCCACACTGCAGTAGCTCCAACCTGTCTGTGCGTCTCTCCAGCCGCAGCCAGGAGCTCTGCACTCTGTGCCCAGTGTCAAGCTGCTGCCAAACCTGCAGAAGGTTGGCATCCAAATGCAGCTTGTGGAGAGCACTGACTGCTAGGGAGAGAAACCACAGGGCAATGAGGATGTTGGACAGAAACCACTAAACCATGCAGCTCTCAAAAAAATTTTTAAGGTATTTTAATAGGACAGCATTTGCACATTGAAACCAACAACCACCAAGGAATCTCTGCCATTCTAATGTTTCAGTTATAGCAAATGTTTGTCTGAATGAAGCAGAATGGTCAATGGCATTGAGTTTCCTTTTTGAGGAAGAGGAAGAGGGGGAAAAACCAGCAGAATTGTTTTCAGCTGGTTCCCAGCCACACCAAAGTGCTTTAAATATTCATGCTTTTCTGATGCATTCCAGTAAAGCAGATGAACAAAAACAAAAGCAGCATGAGGGGCCTCCCTTAATAAGGGTCTGTTTATTTCTTATAGCCAGCTGCCTGACTTTATTGAGTCTGACATTAGGTAGTTCAATGAGCAAAGGAGGAGAAAACAAGGCTGTCAGACAAAGCTACTGCATGCATTGTTTCACTCTCAATCTTTTCTGATAATGACTGCATTGAGACTATATTGAACAGAATCTGGAAACAAGATTTGATACTTGCAAATTTTTTATTTCGCAGTTGTCACTACAGATGCAGATCACCTACAAGCCACACAGACTCTCAATCTGTGTTGGTGAACCCTATATATAAAGAATTCCCCAAACCTGATATTCTTGCATTAATTCTGCCACTTGTATGTGAAAAGTTATATACTCATTATATGTTTAAATCAGCATTAAAAGCTTTCAGATTATGATGATGGAGAAGGAGTTCACTGTGTACAAGTGTCTGATGAACCAGGGTGTTGGCATTCTTGATTAATTTGTAGCCCAGCAGTGTTGGCCCGCTGTACACACTGGTGTTCGTCATCCACATTAAGTAGGTTATACAGAGGTCGAATATATTTTCTCATCATTGTAACAGTTCATCTAACTGCATTCAGGAACAGAAAAAACAAGATATAGCAGGAACCAGTAGCCAGGCATGCCCCTCCACTGGCCACAAGACCGGGTGGCACAGTCACTGTGTGCCCTTCTTGTATTTTTTCCTGCATGCTTTTAGGCTGCTTGGGGATTGGGGCGTAGTGTCATTAGCTGTGTGAAGCTCGCTAGAAAATAAGGATAGCCCCTCAAAATAATTTACTTTAAATTCTGGTCTTCAGAACTGATTGCTCTGTGGCTGCCAATTAAATCTCCAGTTAAGCTCTCTCTGCCTTTACAGTCCAAATGCGCTGGTTGATCCAGGTTAACTACTGTGACATCTTCTTAAATGCACTGCAGGGAAGTTTATGGCATCTTTTCTGAGCCTGGAATAAGGTCAAGAGCACTTCTTATGAAGCTGGACTCAGTTACCTCACATTTAAGTTGCTCCCCTTGCCATGCTTTTTTTGCAGGGTACTGACCTCATACATATTTGGGGAAAAAAACACAAGTGCTTGACAGAAGGGAAATGGAAGTTCGATTGTTGTAAGTGGACAGAAATGTTCAGCAGCTGTGACAAACCCATCCAGCAGAGACATAAGTGGCTATGCCACCTGCCAAGAGCTGGAGTCCCTTCCAGCATTAGAGATTCAGAGTTTGAAAGATCATTGCCATGATGAGAAAGACTGAAGGTTTAAACAAAGATATGTGATGACATTTAAATAAAACTGCATTTGCTTCCACTTGGTATACATTTTTTCATTAAAATGAGATCATTTATTTAATATCTTCTAGTTATTTCCTATTCTACTTTTGTACCAGTGAGAAAATCCAATTAAAAATATGATTTCCCTTCACTCTTCTGAAGCTGTCAAACTGATTCCATAATTAAATGAACAAGTCAGAACAAGTTACTTTTAATATTTGTATAATGGAAAACACACTGTTTCCAAGGAGAAGGGTCATGATCCTGCATGCCCTGAAGTCAGCTGAGACTCAAACCTGCACACAGCCAGTGCAGAGCAGCAATTCCCGGCTGAAGACACTGGCTGAGGTCCTTGCTAGTGCTGTGAAGGACTCACTGGGCTGTCTTGCTAGCTTGGAGTCAGAATGAATCACTGCAAGAATATCCAGGGAGATCTGGATGCTGAGGAGGAGACCTGCAAAAGGTTTTGCTTATTGTTTTTCCACTGATGCACACAGTCATTGTAGCATCCAAGCTATGCCTTTCATAGCAATGTCAGAGAAGCCATGGCAGAGGCCACGTGTGTACTCAATCAACCTGGTGGTACAGGTCACAGCTTTGCCCATGAATTACTGCCAGCTCCTGCTGCTTTGAAATCACTTGTTGCTTTATAATAATGGTCCTATTGGGTCTCATTTGTCCGTAAAAGGGACTGTGGGGTCACCTAGCCTGACCTCTGATACCCTTAAATTGCATGTCAGTACCCAGCCCATAATTTAATGAGGCCAAACACGTACTTCATTTAGAATAAAAGAAAAAAGTTGTCAGTAGGACTGCGTTCCAGCAAACAAGTGATGCAATGGCAGGACCGAATTAGGTACAACATGCAGATATTTCCATGTGCTGAAAGTAAAATCCACCTGCTACAGAGGAAGTGAAAAGCTTAAGGTTTCTCAGCTCAGCTGCTGGGGTAGAGGGATATCAGCTCTGAGCTGGTGATTAAGTTTACCTCTGGACACATGAGCAGTTTGGCACACAAGATCTGCCAGAGATACTAAAAAAGCATTGGCACCAGCCTTCTGGATCCTTTTCCGGATGTTCACATTGAGCCCAATCATTCACTCTGCTTGGAACTTAACAAAGGAGACTACAGCAGGCTAATTTACTTGAAAATGTTTAAACCAGGGCCAAGATAATCAGCCCTCTGGATGACCCTTTGAATCTCCTACCCTGAATAAAGCTGCTCTAAACTTAAAGAGAAATTTACCCATGAAAGAATTGAGATACTACGAAGGGTACAGCCAGTAAAACTCCCATCCTGGCTCTGAGGGATCTGGCACTGCACAACCAGAGTTCAACTTCATCCACTGAGGTTAGCAAGTGCCTTTCACCTGCTTTCCCTCAGCCCATGCCCAGCACCTGCAGTAATCATCAGCGCACTGACGGTGCCTAAGCAGGCTGCATCTATCCTGTAGGAGTTTAGAATAAGCGCTGCTGCTAGGCTGAGCTATATTTGGAAATCCTCTCTTATCTGCTGCACAGGACACGAACAGTATTCCTACACTGTGAAGGAAAGCCTAAGCAAGCAGCGAATTACTGCTCCTCCTTGCCTGCTCATTGTCACAAAACAGGGTTTAGTTCATTGGGCTTTACCAGGGAACACACACGTACTGCGCTGGAAACGCCACACTACTACTAAAATCAACTTACTGCAAAGGCTAATGATGACTACCCTCAGCAAGTTTTACAAGCAGCAGGA
Organism: Falco rusticolus; assembly: GCF_015220075.1. Lineage (NCBI taxonomy): Eukaryota > Metazoa > Chordata > Aves > Falconiformes > Falconidae > Falco > Falco rusticolus. Next base: position 16,525,682 of record NC_051193.1, on the reverse strand, counting down.
ACGAGAAAGTGAGTTCTGAAACAAGTGCTGGCATTCAGTGGAGTGCCCCCTGCACCGTGCAGCTCCCCACCGGCCCGCAGCGGCGTTGGGTAGGTTGGTACTGGCAGCTGCTCTGCCAGGGACACAGGCTGCAGCAGGTTTGCCTCCAGCAACACAGAAGGCACAGGCTGACAAGTTACTTAGGGTGAACTGAAGAGGGAGGGGAGGCAAGAAGAGATTTGGGCTGAACATGTGGGTCTCACTGTAAATGCACTGAGATTTTTGCAAAGCTGAAGAATACACAAAGCTCATTAAAAAAATAATTTTTAGCATGATGCATCTTTATACCTTTCTCTAAACTAAGCATCAGCGGTTACCTCTCAGGTTACTGATCCACAGAACATCCCATCCAATGTCAACTTGACACTTAATAAACCAAACCTTTTATAATACCTATTTTAGAAGGGGTGGCTATCAGTTGCACTCTCCCTTTGACGGGTAAAGGTGACATTTAAGTTTTTGGAACATCTTCAAACCATTAATAAATCATAGTTTGCTGCATTTTGTCAAACAGTTTTGCTGCAAACATTTAAAAGTACCCAAACTATGAGTACTTATGTATCTTTCACACACTACGGAGGTGGAAACAGAGGCACAGATACATTCAATACCATTCACCCAACAAAATGTTAAAAATAGAAGTCCCCTTGATGTTTTCTGTAGCAGTTCCTACAGAGTCTGATGCTAATGATTTATCCACTAGTCATGCATTTGTTTTCCAGTGGAGCTCATTGGGGCTGCATTAATACTTCACCTTCCCCTCTGATCTCTGCTGTGAGTCACTGAAGCCTTTGCTCACTGTCTGGGTAGGGGTGAGAGCAGTGTCACCCTCTCTGCACACCCACAGCTGGGCACCCCTGCAGCAGAGGAGAGCAGGAGGCTGGAGGAGCAGTGACTCAGGCTGGAGCATCCAGGGGAAGTGCTGCTATGGCAACTGTGCTTTAACCACTGAATTACTCAGACTAGGCAGCTTTTAATTAATGGCTTGGTTCTTACCCCTTCCTTTCTTCCACAGCTCTAATATTTACTGCACTCCCTAGGCAAACCACTGGAAGACTTTAAACAGACAGCAAACAGCAGAGACTACAGACTGTCCAAATAGCACATGGGAGAAAGCCCTGTGTTTCACCGAGTGCTGATGAAGTAGGGCTGGGTACAGCTGCTGGTGTGACCGCTGCCTCAGGGAAGAGTAGCATCAAGGTGATGGACACCAAGTAAATCTGCCCAGTGCTCATCACTAAAAGACCTGAGATTCACTGCCAGCACCTGTCAGTCTCTAACATTTAGAAAGTCCCTTCAGCATCACGGCATGGAAGGAAAAGATATACTTGGAATCAGAAGCTCCCAGGCATGCCCCTGGTTGTATTGTTGGTCAGGGAGGAAGAGGTCAGGATTTGTCCACTCTCCTCCCAGTGGGATGACCGAGACCTACCACAAGAAAGTTTATGTCTTCTGGTAGATGGACAGTAGGCCACTAACCTTCAGGAATCCAAAGATCATAGGCTAGAAATTGCTATAATACAGAGTTCAAAACTGAAGACAGTTGGAAATGTTAGGGTTTTTTGCTGTTTCAATATTAGGTAAAAATCTGTACAAACAATCATTCATGAAAAAAGAGATGCAAAAACCAAAGAAAACAAGAAAGGCTGACACTCTACATGCTCGTAATTTTCAGCAATGACACTTTTGTTACAATGTATACCAAAGGAAACTCTAGCCACAGCATGCACTATGGGAATACATGAATCCAGAGTGGACGCTAAAAGTAATTTTTTAATAAAGAAAAATGAACTTGGGACAAGGTATACAACAGGTACTGTTAAGATCCACTTTTAATAATAAGGAACTGAAATTCACAGCCTGGAGTAACAGATCAGCCTGTGAGTTCTATAAACTAAATCACTATGTGCAAGGAAGACAAGAAAATACTCAGAAAAAATAAAATTTAAACGTGAAGCAATTTGCTTTTTCAGATGTGAAAACCTGAATTCTCACAGGCCTGATTTAAGCATTTTTAAACTCATCCCTGAATCACTGCATAGCCTGAATAGCACATACCCATTGTAAGTATGCAGCTGTACCCTGTTCTTCCAGTTGAGCTGAATGGAGCAACACGACCGTTCCCTGAGTACGTGACCTTTGTACAGTTACCATTACAGGATTTTAGGATTGGGTCCTCAGTGATGACCATTTCTAACAGCTGAAAGATGGATCCATCTGTTCTTAATCACCAGGTCATCACATACACCACAACTATATGCATATGGTCACTGATGCTCATCCCACCTTCAGATGCATCACCAAAAGAAGTCTTTAGTCATATTACAGAGCCCAGATCTCCTCGCTAACACTTTGCACTACCTTTCCAGGTAATACCTGCTGCTCCCAACCATTTTTATGCTGCTAGGGAAAGGGCTGCAGATAGCAGCAGTAAATGGCACTGCATTGGGAACCTCCATTTGCTATTTAAACCAAAAGCACTCAAATGGATTACTATACGTTTAAAATAGGTTTAAAAATAAATGGTACTGCTAATGCATATGAGGTATGCAATAGGAAGCAGGAGAACAAGACCAGCATTGTCCCCCTAATTGCCTGATGCCCACAGCAAAAAAGGATCAGCAGTGTGGGTGATATAGCCACAGCTGTTTCAGGACTTTGCAATCTGACCTCAAGGTTCAAAGTCTGAAGTGCTTTTCCCTTAATTCAGATAGCACAAGAGACTCCTCCAGCTAAAGGCTTAGTTGTATCTAAAAAGCTGTGACTCGTGAAGAGCTCCCTATTTTAATCTCAACACCGAGTGATGTAAATCAGCATCTAGACTTCTCCCCCTACCCCACTCCTCAGATGCCATCAACTGCCTCCCAGAAAACACTTGCCCAAGGTTCAGGGCTCCTGCTGAACTTGCTTTATGGGCCACATGACTAAACCACCCAGACAAAATTCCTGAGGATAGTCTAAAGAGCTGAGGACTTACTTTGTCTCAGGGAGGAGGAGGGACACATTCTTTCTGCAGAACATCACTTTCTCTTAAATGACTTCTAGAGAAAAACCTGTCTGGGTGCAGATGAAACAAGATTAACAAAATGTTCCCTCCAATGACAGGACATTATGTTGTCCTGCACTTCAGTGTCCTGAGACACAGGGTCTGATGTTAACGAGGCAGAACTAGCCTATTTACAAGTATTATTGCCAGGATGACACAGGGAAGATCAAACTTATTTTTCAGAATGACCAGTCCAGTTGTAACAAAGAACATTGAGCTTTTGCTGGTTTGATCTTATGCCATTTACATAAGCAAACTGGGAGAAGAATCTTGATTTTAATTTGAACCCAGTTCAGAGTGACTTGAAAGATTTGTTAAATGTCACACCACAGACTAACCAGAGCTCATGCTCTTGTTAGGAGACAAAATCTGAACAGAAGTAGAAACTAATGCCATTCATAGTGTTAGCCTGGCCTAAGTCTCCTGAAATTCAGCATAAATGGTAACTGCCATCCAGCTACAAGGAGCAACTATGCTGCTCTGTGTAATGGCACAGCTGAAATAGCAGCCTCAGCCCCAAACCAGATGTAAGCACCCAAAACAAAGCCACACTAGGGAAGATTGAGGGAGGCAGAGGTCACTATAAGAGAATGCTGCTGCTCTGCCAAGATCTGGGTTTATGAGGACTAGTGAGCCTGTGAGAATACAGGCAACATGGAAGACCAACGTGGATATACCAATGTAAGAGCTGATACCTTAAAATGAAACTTTATGGACTGTCAGTGAAGCTAAGGCAGATTTTGTGCACAGATGATATGTTGGCAATAGAGGTGATGAGCAGAAATCCTTGCAAGCAAAAGCATTTGCTAAGAGAACTCCTATTTAGCGAACGCAATTAGAAAAGTGATTGAATTACCAGTATGGCACAATGTTGTCCACTGCAGAGAAATCTGTTTTAGTGTAATCACTTCTGGAACAATAAATTCAACCTTAGTCTAATCCTTGTAGGCTTCACCTTTGAAATGTCAGCTCTGAGTACATATTCTACTTGACTGACTTGTTTGCCAGATCTATCATTCAACAACAGAAGCCTGCCTGTTTACAGAGCCAGGTCAGGAGTTGGTGACGAAGAAACAGAACAACAGGGTGTTACAAAATGGACCTAGGGATACACTCCAAGTGAGGATGAGTAATGGTACCTACTTCTTCATATGTGCATCAAAACTAACCATCATTAAGAGGTTTGGACTATTAATCTCAAGATTTGCAATGCTGTTAGATTTTAAGTTATTCAAGGACAGAAAGAGTTATGATTCATAAAGAGGCTTTTAAGAAGATGAGTCTAAGCCCTGCACTGGAACAGCTCAGGTAGTGCTCTCACTGTAGCTTAGATAATCACTCAGGTCAATTAAAAGCTACAGAACTAGCTCTAAGGATTGCATGTGCATCCATAACAGCTATTTATATTTTATGGGGCCTAGCAGCGTCAGCTGAATGGGAGGTCCCAGTGTGCCATGCAGAATCCAAATATCTAGCAAAAGCCTAGTTACCATTGCAAAAAGATTAGAAACTAAACAAGCTGATTTATTAGTTCTATTTTAGAGTTCAAAATTACAAACGCATGTCTCACTCCATTGCACCTAATGTATGGAATAATGTATAGAAAGTCAGCTGCATTTACCTTCATGTATTCTGCTCTCTCCAGTGACCTCCAGCCCAGGTACCTCTTAAAGCACCAGCAGTCAGACAGGACCAGCCCAGGCATGACTGACTGCCCAGGGACCTCACTTGGCCTCTGCAGCAGAATGAGGACTCCTCACCTCCTGGCCTTCACCCACTGCTCTCCACAGAAACCCTTTGTTAGCAGGTGCTTTCCCCACAGAAACTCCATACAGGTGACCAGTACCACCACAGCCACTGAGCAACAACTCATAAGCAGCTGCAGTCCTACTGGGGAGAGAGTTCTGTCTGGAAGAAATTGGGTTTCTTGTTTCCACTAATGTAAATACTAAACTGAAACATAAGTACTTTTAGTCAAGAAAAAAAGTTTACAGGTTTATAAACAAAAGCTGAAAACTGCTGGTTTTTTCAGGACACTGAGGTACTACAGAATATCACTTGTATTTATGGTGTGAATTATACAAAGAATTCAAAAATCAGTAACTGGAAAGTAGCATTTCTTTAATTCAACTGTTATTTTTTGGACAGAAACATTTAGACTATTTCCAACAGGTCCACTACTGAAAGTGCTTTCCAGCTCCTACTTTGAAGCAAGCTAATAGCTGCAAACACCACGGATTTAAAAGGTCACTGCATAATCCAATCTCATTGATTAACATTTTCCTTTGTAGTTATGACTATACTAAAATAATGATCCCAATTCACAGGATGATTAAACACATTATTAATTTTACTTCAGTAAAACAGGCTGAAGAATCGCTGTATAACCAAGTTAGATGAAGCGCATTTCACAAGGCCTTTCCCTTTTAGGAAGTTAATTTTGCCAGTTAAAACAAAAAAACCCCTATAGTTCTTGTTCCAACCAGCTTTTTCCTATTCAAAGCTGTAAAATAAGGTTCCAATTTTTGTGTGTAATTTAGAGCCAGCATCTCAGCACTACTGCTGAACATTATCCTTCTGCCTGCTAATTTTAAGGCACTCACTATTGCCCTAGTAGGCATGTAATAATTTACTATAAGAGTTCCTGCACTTTTTGGGCCATTTGTACAAATATTCACTGAGATTAGTAAGTGCACTTGACAAGAGGTGAAAACCCCTGCAAATCACAAAAATTTTTCCCTCAGAGCCACTCGATATCCAGTCATATCTTTCTGTGAGAAACGTGATTTTAGCAGACCTCCGTTAGATTTCACGTATTTCTCAGTACTAACTTGGAGTGATTGCATGAACAGACCCCTCCTTCAACCAGAAGAGCAATTAATATGTAACATTTTACTTTTTAAAAGTTCTTTCTTTCTTGCATATTTTGTACTCAATTTGTTTCATACTAATCAGTCATATGAGTGAACAGAAATATACTGATAGTATGAAACACGACTTTTAACGAAGGGAGATTAACCTCTTACCCTGACAATTAAAACAGTAATTAATAAAAGCAGATGGCAACTAGGTCACAACACTTAAGAGATTAATATATTCAGTACTTCTTGTTTCTCAATTCAGGCATTAAATACTGGCAGTCAGCTCGCCAGGTTTAATCTGTATGACTAAATACATGGAAGTGGGGTGAGGAGAAAAAGTCTAGTCAGCTTTTTTTGCAGAGTCACTGTATCTCATGTCATGCTGCAGAAGAGGACAGAGGCAACAAAAGGACCTGAATACCCATCCCACAATGCCAGCCTAATTCTCAGGATCCATGCAAGGTGAGGACCAAATCATGACAATAACCATTAATTTTTTTTTTCCTACAAAGTCAATGGAGGGGCACAGAAACAGCTTTACAGAGACTTTGGCTCCAGAGGGCTGCTCTGACTCTACTCCTGGCATGTGCATGAAAACTTTAAGTTTTCATTCCCAGCTATGGAGATGCAGCGGTGAGCTCCGTGGTTTGTACATATGAGGTCAAGACACAGCTCCTGACCCCTTTGCTCTTCTGATTTCCTTGACCCCTTGTTTTGTCTCCTTCACTTTCTCTTTCCTTTTCCATGTGGCATGCTCTTCTAGAAACAAGATACTGAGCAATAAATAAACAAAGGCATCACTTAGTGGTGCCACATTAGTGATCAAACTGCATTTTTTGATGGAGAAATGCAACCTGGTGGCCCTAACTGATGTAACAAACAAGTATGCCTCAAGGGGTTTATATAACTTTACAAGAAAGTCAACCTTGATACTAAATGCTAGTGAATTTCATGAATACTTCCAAATGAAACAAACCTGCCAGGGATGCTTACCAGGAAGCAGCAGAAGACTGATTCTGAGAAACTGAAGATACCTTTTCAGGCTCTTCACGTGACATGGAGTTAGGAGATGATTCAGAGTAGATTGAAAGAATTGCTTAACAGGACAGAAGATGTGACACAAGTTCCAGCAAATTTGTATGACTAAGAACAGCACAGGTATTTGCATAAAATGTTTGGGCTCTTTCAGGTAATTCCCCCCCCACTGGCTCACTTGCCATCTTGATCTTATTTGTCCAGCTGCTGCAAATGACAGGACACTCACAGGACAAGGTAGGTCTCACGCACCGCTCTGTTCAGGTGAATCAGCTGATGGCAGCAGTTTGTTCTGCAATTCTTCCACTCCATCAGGTTGATGGCCAGCAGTGGAGTTCATATCAGGAAAATGAAAGTCCCTGGTGCCAAAGAATAAAGTGACAGATTGGAACGGTCTATTTTAGAAAAGAGCTGCCACGTCTAGTTAGTATCATACACAGATTCACTGCACAGTAACAAATGGATGCTGGACTGAGCCCGGAAACTAAAGCCAAAAGTATATTGAGGATTTCAGCCAAGAAAGGGAAGGAAAAATGCTTTTCTGTGTTGAATTGCAGGCAGCAAGTGTTCTCCATTTTGCTCGCTTTGTTTTCTTTCAAGTTATCTTTTTAAGGACAGAAGACACAAGCATTGATGATGCTATGCATAACCAAATTTGACATTCAAGGAAGGCAAAGATTATTTGATGTAAGCAGCAAGCAGATCAATAGGTCCCTATTCCAGTTCAGGTTTCACCATCTCACATAATCTTCTGCCACCATACTGCATCCAAACTCTGCAGAAGAGAGCAATCACTAAGAAAGCTTTCAAACAAAAATCCCCAATTCACCCCACCCACCAAGCAAAACATTTTCTTTGATCTCTTTTTTTTTTTCCCACAGAAGAATCAGGTGACTTAAATATGAATCTTAGCAATGAAACTACTAATAGTCTATTTATTTCTGACTGATGATATTAATCTCTTGTTCCTATTTATTATTCTATGCCAACGTATATTTTACTGCATATGTTTGTGCCCATTGTTTTTGTGTAAAAAATCCCCAATTTGGTATAGTCATGGGTGTTTAGTCACAAATCCAGCATTGTTATACTCTAAGGTTATGGCATTATGTAGACACCAAAACACATTTGTGAGCAGATATAACTGAAAGCTGTAGAGTGACAGCATGCTATTACAGCTTCTGATAGAAACAAGCAGGGCTTCTTTCAGTTTTCACATCGTGATAGTAAATTATTTTCTTTAACGTATTTTTGTTTCATACATTGGCTTTCCATTTTGATACATTTAATTTATTCCCATTTATTGTCAATTGTTAATGTAGCAAAATTATATGCATTGAATTAAAAGAATGGATTAAATGTATCAAAATATATTCACATTTATTATAAGTAAATGTGAAATCTAATGTAACTAGTACAGTCTAACTGAAAGAGAATCTGCCTCCTCTTGTTGCAGCTCTGGCCAGCTAACTAGCTTTATTTGCAAGTCAAGTGAAAAGTAACTGCTTCCAGGAACACCATTGTCCAAGCCTCCATATACATACAGCTTAGCCATTGCCATTTAGAATCTCACCTTATCACTGGTTTAATATTAGAGATAACCACTGCTTCAAGCACTCCAACTAATTTACTCCTGCTCTAGAATTAGCTGTCTGTAACATCTCCTTGCAAGTCTGCCATTCACACTTGCAAATTCAGAGCATAAATTAGTATGTACCTGGTTTACTGCTGTAATATTCTGGACATTTCCTTTCTATATTCTTGCCTGTGGTAATAATGCCCCAGACAGTCTTCCCATACTTTACTCTGTTTTGATGGGATTTCAGTGAGTGCTGGGTAAAAGCACATGAAGTGCCAATGCAATCATTTGGAGAAAGAAAAAATAAAAACCCCCATATTGTATGCCCAGTACTAGAGTCTTAATTAAGGAGCTCTCAGAAACTAGAAATAGAGATGTAAATAACTTCTGATAGAGCTCTTCAGTACAGGCAGTCTTCAGCTGAGCCAAATCATCAAGGAAATAATTTTACTGGCAATATTGGACATAGATGCTTCACACAGAGGCTCTCAGCAGCTTTCATATACACGCCACATTCATACACACATAGGCACAACAAGGCTAATCACCCAAAGGATGATGAACAAGAATTAGCTGGTCATTGCAGCAACTACTTTACAGGATGAGGGCTGAGCAGTGATGGGGCAGCTAGCTGGGGTGTCTGCAAAATCAAACTGGCACCTAAAGAGATTCCAAAGGAATAGGGAAGTAGGGATGACTCAGGCACTTAAACAACTAGTCCTGAACGACTCCCTGAAAGGTACTCTGCAGCTGAAATTCTTTGAGAAGGAAGAAGCTATTTTAATTATAGTGCCCTTATATACTTATATCTGACTCCACAAACCATACTGGTGCTTGAACAAACAAGACTATCCCTAATTAAATGAGTTAATGCAGAAAGAAAGTATGGTATTTGCACATTGTACAGGATGATAGAAGCTTAAAGTACATAAGAAAAGCACTATCCCCTGTCTTTATGAAAAGATGAGAACATGAGAATATTCCCAATAGGACACACACTTGTTACTTGCCAGAAGAGTTAATAACATACAGGTAGGATTATATTTCCCTTTGGACAGTTGGTCTACAACGAAGCATGGAAACACGAAGCATTCTTTCAACACCCTGGGAATGCTAAAAACTAAGTCTTCTCAAAAGACATAGCTCCCTTCACATAAAAACCCTTCCTCATTTTTGCTTTTGATTTTTAACTTGCAAGCAAAACAAGTCACATACTGACATACTTTTCAGTGGCCCAGAAAAACAAGCATCTCCAAATTAAACCAGTACACTGAGCTATGACTTGGAGGTGGAGAAGCCAGTGTCCTTATGCTTCTAGTAACACTGATGTAAAGACTGTAACCTCTGGCATAGAGGCATAGTATAAAACCAAAAGCACTAATGCCTCAAGTTGCTTTCCCACAAGCCACCTTTAGCCCTTTATTAACTCTTCATCTTGTGTTCTGACTTAATAAACTGCTGGAGTGCTCTGGAGCTCATTCAGAGGCTACCTTCATACAGGACCTTTGGTACATGACATTATCTCTGTAAGTGTGACATTGGCAGAGACTAACCCCAAGCCTGCTCAGAGTTTAACAGAAAGGAAGTTACAAAATACTGTGGGGAGACCCAGAGAGCACAGTGGAGGTACCGCTTAGACAAGCTCAGGGATCTGTACCCCGCCACAGAAAAGCACTCTTCTACAAAGTTCTGTTTCTATGCTAAAACCATGAACTATAGCCGAGAAACAGTGCGACAGATGGAGTTATTGGAAGAAACATTCACATAAATTAAATTTAGAGGGCTTGTGGTCAGGATAGCATCTCCAATCATTACATTTCTTTCAGAATTACAGTCCTTTTTCTTGTAAAAGCTGGGGACGCTTCCTGCCAGAGAGCTCAAGCTGTGCTGTAACATCGCTTGGGACCGTCGGAGCAGCCCCTGCACCGAGCAGCCTGCCTGGCTGGCCTCAGCCGAACGCTGGCGCGGGGTCCTGCCCGGGCACCGGGACCCTTACCCCCCAACGGGGCACGCTGGGCACAGTAACAGCTCCATCTCCAGTTGAAATCAGTCAGTTGGCTGCCACTCGAGGGCAGCATTTCAGTAAAAAAAAACATGGGAACAGAAATGAAGGACACCAGACCGCGGTATTGTTTTAGCACACCATGAGAATTTTGTTTGCAGGTTGATCTCCAGGCTTTCTGTATCTACAAAACCAAGGTGGAAATATAAGCAGAGTACTGAAGTGTAAGCAATGAAGGAATAAGAAGTCGACACCAGACGAGTAACAGCAGAGACTGGAAAGCCACTTCAATTTCCATATGCCTTAGCTATCAGAAGGCAAAGCAGATGCACGCATCCCCTAGTCTCCCACCCTCCTCCTCAGTGGAAACAATTTCCCTGAGGGATGGAAAAAATCAGCTTTCACTCAGATCAGCCAACTGTCTGCTAACAGGTCACAAACTTGTTGTACAATTGTGACTTTAAAAGCTAAGGAACAGCACCCAGAAACTGTGAGGATAGCAAACAATGAGCCACTTGGCCCATCACCACCTCCTCCCTTCCAGTAATGCCACTGGAATACTTCTAAGGCCAACTGCCCAAAGTGAGAAGCCTGCATTAAAAAGCATGAATGCTGCAGGTTTAGTGCCCTATTTACACCACCTAAAAATAGTCATAGGCCAAAAACATACTCCAGTTTTAGACACTGACTGACAACATGAGCTACAAGGCCAATTAGGCCAAATTAAAATATCCCCACAGCAAGAAAATATACACTAGTAAACATCCTGGAAGGTCAAAAGACCTCTTGGAATAGAAACCTGCTACACAGCTTTAAATGCACCCTGGTCACTGTTTTGTCTTCTTAGGAAAAGAGTAGCTTTCCTTCTTACCACTTACAGGAGCATCCCAAGAGCTACCACCTCCAGGCCTGGGGAAGCTGTAATCAGAGGCATCCTCTGCAGTCAGTGAGGACAGGTAATTTCAGAAGCGAGTTCCCTCCCCCTGATTTTCAACTGCTGCTCTTTCTAAGCTTTTTTTCCTCCAGAAACACGTATACCCTGCAAGCATACATCACAAAAGCAAGCATCTGTATGCTTCTCCTAGCTCTTTCAAGTGGGCAGGGGACTGCTGGGTTATCTGCAGGCAGCTGAACATTTATAGTTTGAATTGCAAAATTACACTCTTAATGACCAAAGGGACTCCACAGATGAAGCAAACTGGAGTCTAGAGGACAGAGAGAGACTACTGGCAGCTCAGATTCTGTCTTAGACTACTTCAGCTCCATAGCTGAGGCCAGATCCAACCTGAAGAAGGAGAAATGGCAACAAGAAGATCGAAAGGTAGGATGAGGATGGACAGGTAAGAGAAATAGGATCAATGAGCAGGCACAAGGGAAAATAAGTCTAGTTTAGTAGGTAGCACATGGAGACCAAAATCTTGATATTCTGATCTGGATTCTTGCATGTCTTCTGACTTCATTCCTGTTCTTGGGGGTTTTCTGGACAGTTTCTTTGGATTCCCTGATGAAGCAGTCTGAGATACACTTTGACAAAAGAAAGACCTTGAAATCACTAGTTGCTACTGTACTGAACCCTAAGATTCAGGGAAGGGTTAAAAGGTTTTTATTATTCCTCTTTTAAGTCTTCCTGAACTATAACAAATATAAAAGCATGTATAAAATAAACAAGTTATTCTTGACCTGTTAGAACAGGTTATACAAAACTGTTAGTAAAAATAAGCTTAAAAAAGGATGTGTTATAACATATAAATAAAGCAGTCTTTTACCCTGTGGTTCTTCACTTAATCAGGAAAATTCCCTTTGGCTCTAGACAGTGATGTGACTGGAACTACTTTAGCAAAGTGAGGTGCATAATCACATTTTAAAGAAAAAACACCCACTGACAAGTGAATATTGGAATGATATATTTTTAAAATATTTTTAATGTATGAATAAACCATTTCTAGTGGTGAATCACCTGTTTACAGGTTTTCCAGTAAAATATTCTCCAACCAAAAATGTTGAGAGTGAAAAAGCCACTCACAGAGAATTAATGGGGTAAAGACAAGACACTTCCTTATTACCATCCCTGTGGCTATTTTGCACAGCTCTCCTGCATGCCAGAGCTGTCCTTATGCTCACTGTTGGGTTTACATATCAGTGGAGGTGCCATTAACTATCATATTGCATCCAGATTTATTGCATTCATTGCTTTTTTTAATTAAAAGAGGCTAAACCAGGGGTTAATTGCATTGAATTTGAATTCAGCAGGGAAAGGAAGACATTATTATTGTTAACTTGGCACCAGAAGTTGACAGAGCAGTTTAGTATTGAGGACCCTGCATACAGAGGCCTTAGCTGGGGTTCAAGTGCATGTGAACAGAGGAAGCTTATGGGAAGGAGCAGTTAGCACAGACAAGTGAGGCAGCATGAATAGAAACACACAGAAGCTAAATTATAAACATGTTTAAACTCAGAAGTATTCTGCAATGACTAATATTCCAATGCAATATGCAAGAACTGATTTTGACATTAATTTCACTCTGGAAATTGAAATCAAATACGGTGTCATGAGGTCCAGCGATAAAGGAATCTCCACAAAAGTTGTCTGTTCTTCACTCCTCTTTACCTCCATGTTTTCAGCACACTATTTGTGGCATCCCTCCGTGCATTCCTCCCTTTTCAAAATGAGCATGATGTGCTGCCATCACCTTGCAGCAGAGTTTACATGGACAACAACAGATATGCAACACAAGGCATTGCCACCTGCAAATCTATAAGCGATCTTGGGAGGTAAAGGGTATGTTGCCAGTATCTCCTGTCACTAATATGCTGGCTAAACAATGCAAAAAGGACCATGCTCTTGACATATTATGAAGTTAGTCAACACGTATCCATCTGCTACACATAATCTGAGGTCGCATACATCATTAGCAAGGCATGAATTTAAGCAAGGCTATAGCCCAACATTTTAGTTGCAAACTGAATATTTAACCCAGGGGTCATTGAAGGACAGCAGATACTGTCCCAGGGCACCTTCCTAACAATGGCTTCTTAGTGTAGAACGGCATTTTATGTAGTTTATGATGTTAATGGCTATATATGCCGCTGCTCCAAATGTTTCCCCCTTCTGTACTGTCGACTTCACTGCCTGAAAACTTATTAACCAGAGATGTAAACAGCTTGATATCAAGGATTATGACTTAAAGGAAAAATTGACAAACAATAAAAAGGCTAAAAGGATCTATGCAAAAAAAAAAAGAGACCCTGAAGGCCAGAGGCTGTCCCTGAAGAGCCACTGGACAGCTTGTCCCACCTCCTCCAAGGCAGTGTCAGCCGCACTGCCCTGCCTGCCAAGTCCCCTGTGCTGTGCTGGGTGCTGCCTGCTGACCCCATGACCCAAGGGCTAATACAGCCGTGGATGCCCCTCTCTCGGATGCAGATGTACAGAACACGGTGATTCCATCTTGCGTGCTCAGCCCACCTATTTTCAGTAGAAATAACTATGAACTGCCCAAGAACTGCCTGCCCTTTCAACACGTACAGGTAGAAAACAAGTATCAGTCAAAAGATGTAGTTAGGAGGAAGAGGCTGACTGGTATCACCGGTCTCCAGCAGATAACGTGAAAAAACACACGGTTGGAGGAAACCGAATACATCTGTGGTAGCACAAGCCAGCCCTCACCAAATGGTAGGGAAGGAGAATAAATAAAACTTCAATGGCACTTTATAAAAACCCAAAAAAGCTCTGAGAATGCAAATCTACAGCACATGATATGGCAACATTGTCTTGTAACCTTATTACAGAAACCCATAGTAACCCTTGCTAAGAGCATTAAATATTAATAACAGCTCACAGCTGCTACTGCTACATAATGGCCTTATTTTGATGAGGAATATGTGCACAAAAGTAATGTGCATCAGTTCAGATGAACCTACTTTCCTTTATGAAATTTATGCAAGACCCTCTCCTTGCTGCAATTAATTGCAGAACCCAGGGCTATTATTCTTGAAAGGCAGGATTTGTCTCTGATCTTTGTCCTACATTACATCTTTTTTTGTCAGAGGTTGCAACTTGAGCAGAGGCGGACAGTATAGCTTGATACACCAATCATTACCAGGGGGTAGCCTTCTTTTTTCTATTCTGTCCTAATTACTGTGATTCTGCCCACACATATAACCCACAAGGATGTTTTTTTATTGTTCCTGAAATTAAAACATCCCTGTCCTACATCTGTACAACTATTATAAACAGTAATGTCCCAGGCTTCCATCATCATAAACATCAAAGTTAGGAAATGCTCACTGTTTCATTTAATTCTTTACTAAGTAAATTTGGGTTCCTTTACTGACAAAGTAGCTGATGAATATCTGATCATTAACAGAATGATTACCTAGCTAGAGAGCATTCTCTTCTCTACTTACTTTGCCGCTAAATTGTATGGCCACCTTAACTAGGTTCCATTGATACTGATCTCTTTTAGCCTGATCATCTACATATAATTTAAAATAAATCAAGACCACTGTGCACCTACTGATCTAGATATGGATGATTTTCAATGATAAAATGGCAGCTAAGTATCTAATACTAACTGGAAGTCAAGGGACTGAATAGACTTAAATACTGTTATTTAGAAAATTCATCATGACGCTCTATTGAAAAGAAAACTCTTATCCTCAGAACAAATTCAGAAATACAGAAGAGGCAGTGAGAGTTCCTAAACTGAATGATTCATTAGAATTACCTTAACTACTGCTGCATGAGTAAATATTGTAATATTAGCTCCCATACATCTTTTTTGTCCTTATCCAATTCCTGTACAAGAATCTTACGTAAGAATGTAAAGCCAGTATTATCTAGGTCTGAAGATGTCCTGGGGCAAGGGGGCAAGGGGGCAGGCAGAAATGCAGAAAGGGGTTTCCACTTCTTCAGACTCAGCTCTAAGCAGCCTTTATGTCAGGCAGACACTCTACAATGCCTAGTTGAGCTCTCTGAAATGAAAGCTTTGATTTTTGGAAGTATGTTTCTAGCTGCTGTATTTGCAGAAATAACCTGCCAAACATGAAATGAGTAATAGATGTCTGCAGCCAGCCTTAGAACAATGACTCAGAGGAGTGAACTCTTCTGTCCCATATAAATCTGATGAGAGTGTCAAATCCAATCCCCAGTTATGTGACTTCAATGCCAGCGTTACCTAAAAAATTACTGATTTTAATGCAAGAAACAGGTTTGGGCAAGTACAGCTTCTTGGAACTGGATGCTACAGTGGGGAAAGAAATCACAGAAGCAGTAATGAGGAAAGACAGAAGAGAACAAGGAGGAAGGACAGGGAGCCAGCAGTGCCAAGAGACTCCCTTGCTGAACAGAGAATGTCACAATTGGGCAGTAAACCAATACATTAAAACTAATTGCCATATAGCCCCTGCCCATCAGGAAATACCCATGTATGTCAATAAGCTGCTGATTCAGAGATCAGAGGGAGACTATTGCTATGGGGAAATGAGAATCCCAAAGCTATAGCAGGGACTCTGATGTGGCAAGATTGATGTTCCTCCATTGAATGCTTGCACCTTGAGGTGATCAGCACAAACCATTCTGCTAGAGGAGCTCGTTCGCTTGTCTGGAGTCAGATACAGGGCAACCCAACAAGCAGGCAGTGCAGGCACAAGGCCAGCTGGCACTACAGTGCCAACTCAAACCCCAGGTAGTATGACATTGTGACACAAGTGAGCTCCAACTTCTACCAAGGTCAAACATGGACCTGACTACTAACAATCTCTCAGGGCTTCTCATCTTAAACTTCAAGCCAAGAAACCCTAGGCAAGCTAGTATTTCCCTTAGCTTTCACAAGATCATAGACCACTCCGTGAAGATATTTCAGCAGCATGGACACAACATTCTCACTGCTAACACAATTTTCTTTCTCAGACATGAAGTCTTGTTAGCAACACGCTTCTATCTGCTTCTGTAACTCATTTTGAATGCATATTAAAAACATAGGTAAAAATGGGTTACCCAGTTTAAACTCTGGCTCAAATTAACACAATTTTTGGTTTAGAGGGTATTTACTTTATGCAGACAGCTAATCAGATCGAGCATCTTGGCAACATCCCAGATCCAGATGTTCCTCTGGCTATAAAATGGACTTTGGGGTAAGAAACAAACATCTCCACAAACTGCAGATGCAAACAAAAGACAATCCAGCAACTCCAGAAGAATCAAGTTTTCAACATTAGAACACCCATGGCACCTTTATACTAATGCAAGGGATGCTTCTGCTGTTCTCAGAGTTGTGACAGATGACTTAAAGTGTATTGCACACATTCTGCATATAAATAGAGTTTAAGATAACATTAGAGGGAATAATACCGTCTAATATTAGTGCAGCTGTCAACCACATTTTCAAACTAATTGATATTGCATGTTCTGCTCATTGTATCAGTAATATTAAACAGCACTTCCATCTTATTGAACTGAAGCTCCCCTTTAGTAAAAGCCACTTTAGCTGAAGTAAATGGTCTGAGTAATTCCAGCTCTAGGAAAGCATTCAGATGTTTGTAATTTCCATTGATCACCCTTAAGAGGCTGAAGCTGACCCATGACTCCACACCGCACACACAGTAGACACTTTAAATAAATGCTGACCTGCAGTTAGCTCTTCTGCTAGGTGGGTCACAGCTGAATTGCTTATGCAGCTCAGCAGATCAAATTATTTCACAAAGAATTGAAAGCACAGAGGTGTCACAATTTGATGCTCTCTTTCTACAGCTGGTATAAACTCAATTGGACATCCCCAGGGGAGCCTCCAACTTCCCAAATATCTTGAAGGCTGCAGAAAACTTAAAGTGAACCTTTTCTTGCCGTCAATTTACATAATCTCTTATACTGCCCTGATCTATCTATGCATCGCCTACAGCTCCTCTGTTTGGACGCTCTAGGATTGTCACATAGGCTTCTCTCATGTGATGGTGGGGTGCTGATGTGTCATGCCTTATCAGTAACTCATGCATATTGCAGGGCAGCTTTTATATTTTCCTAACTTATGTCTGGAAACTTGTAGCCAAATTAGCAACATTTGCCAGAGCTGCCTTGCTTTTTGTACTGTGTTCCTTAGAGACTCCATGAGCTGCCCCGCTGAACATAATCTAAACCCCACAGTTAGGTATTATGTCAGTTGATGCATTTTCTTTTTCTAAATAATTACATGACTGCATACCGGGCTGAGGAATGCTGAGGTTATCACATGCATGTCTTTTTTTGCTTGAGCCGGAGGCCTGTCTTTCTAAGACTTCCCAGGAAAGAAAATTATTATACTGGGCTACGTGTTTGTTAGGCATACACTACTTCCCAGAATCCCAGCGTGGCTGAGGTTGGAAGTGACCTTTGGGAAGCATCTTGCCCAATACCCCTGCTCAAGCAGAGCCACCTAGAGCAGGTTGCTTCTTGGTATTTTGGTACATACTGTGCCGGTACAGGACGCATGCATGTGCACCACTCACAGTTACCACACAGTTTTTGTTTGAAAGCTCCAGTTCAGTCATCATGGATCCGTTGCCAAAGCAAGCCTGGACACAGGTTCCTTGGCAAAGTACTCACATAAAAATAGTTACTGTATTTGCTTTACAAGAACATGAATATTTTAAATTTTTCCTCAAACTAATTTCGCCACCTGTTACTGTTCTAATAACACTGGTGTAATTACACTGCTTTTGTATTTGTGCACTTATGCCCAAAGTTGTTCTTTTTTTACATTCTTTTTCACACTCCTTGCTGCCCGGTTCCAGCGATCAGCTGCGCGCTGCCGGGACGCCGACCAGCAGCCAGCAGGCCCCATGCTCGCTCCGCCGGAGCCGCTGGAGGAGCCGTGGCTGTTCCCGCTACAGCGACACAGGCTCCGGGACCCCGCACAAAGGGACGGGTGGCCGGGCCTTGCCGAGCGCCGGTAAGTCCCCACGGCCAGCCGACTCCCCCCGGCAGCCAGGGCCCGGGGCCCCGCCACCGCCACGGCGAAAGAACAGTCACGGGCGGAAAGGGAGAACGGCAGCGCCTCACCATTTCTCCCAGGAAAACGCCGCCCCACTCCCTGCCCGGCCCGCCACCCTGCCATTCGCCCTGCCCCCGCGCATGCGGCCTCCCCCGCTGCCGCCGGCGGCGCATGCGCGGCGGGCCTGCCCCAGCCGGGCCGAGCCGGGCCCAGCCGAGCCGGGGCCTCCGCTGCTGCCGCGGCCGCCGGGCGGGCAGTGCCTGAGGGGGCGGGGAGCCATGCCCGGAGCGGCGGCGGCCGCGGAGCCGGCACGAAGCCGCGGTCGCTGAGGCGCGGCGGGAGCATGGCCGAGTCCCTGCGGGAGGAGCCGCCGGGCGGGCCGGAGTCGGAGGCCGAGCTGTCGCAGCGGCTGGCCCGCACCAAGGCCCGCTCGTACGGCAGCACGGCCAGCGTGGCGGCGCCGCTGGCCGAGCGCTACGTGGAGCACCGGCTCAGCGCCGGGGACACGCTGCAGGGCATCGCCCTCAAGTACGGCGTCACGGTAAGGCGAGCGCCGGCGGGACGGCCTGCCGGCCGGGCAGAACTCAGATCGCGGATGCGGGGCCGGCGGCGGCGCCCGGCTCCCGGGAGGGCGGTGCGCGGTTGTCAGGCCCGGAAAGTAACGGGGCCCAAGGGGGAGCGGCGCGGGAGTGGGAAGCAGCCGGGAGGCCGCAGCGCCGAGCTGTCCCGTAAGCGTTGCCTGCCCGCAGCGGGCTCACGGGCTCGGTTCGGCCCGCGGACACGGTGCGAGTGTTGGTTTCAGCGCCGGAGCTGGTGTCACCTGCCCGCACGCCGCCCGGCCCAGTCCCCAGCAGGGCACCGGGCTTCACCGGCACCGGGCTGAAGCAGGCGGGTGCTGGGCAGGCCAGGCCGCCGTGGGGAAAGGGGGTGCCCTGCCGCCCACCCAGTAAACCTCTGCACCCCTGATAGTTCTCCGCTACCCTCGCTTCAGATTACAAAACACTCCAACGTAACTAAACTTATCCTGAAGAGAGTAATTATTTCGAGGTTTGCACACAGGCTGTGACAAGAACAAATAATTCATTCTAGGACCTTCAGCACTAGGAATCCTTCTGTTGTCATCTACCAGCCTAGAATTGATTTACCACTGATTTGAAAGCATTGCTGCTTTTCTCTTCCTTTTCCTTCTGTGGATAACGTTCACAGTCACAAGCCTTTGAAGTTCAAAGGCATAAGCCAGCCTAAGACACGCAGAGTCCGACCAGGAGTACCAGCAGGCCCTAACCCTGCCATTCCCTGCAGAGCAGCGCTCACCTGCCCTGCCTTCATTCCAGCTTATTTGGAGCCCAGTGGGCTACCAACTGACATGCCTGTGTGCAGTTTCAGTAGTCCCACATGCAAAACTGCTTGGCGCCAAGCAGCTGATGGGCAGTCAGTGTCACTTCCACACCTGCTGGGAAGAGCACCTTCCAGTTGGGCTCTTTCTAGAAGATGTACAGTGCAGTCCCAACTTAATAGGTTCTGTGTGGAATTGGTTTCTTTTCCTTCTCTCGTTCTGAAAGATCTGCCAAAGCCTTCCAGCAACTTCAACAGCATTCAGCCTTTGTTGTGAGAAGGGTTAAAAATCTGTTTCTCTTCCCTTAAAAAAGATTAAGCCACTTTTGACCAAATCTTGTTGGCAACAGAGTTAATGGCATTTTGGATTTACACTGGTCCTCATTAAAACAAAGTTTTGCACGCTACAGGAGCAAAGCAAAGTGGTCTGAGCTGCTCATTTGATTTGTTTGAATCTTTAATTTTGGCAGTATTTCCCATAATAGATAAAAGTCTCAGGTCTAAATGATGTAGCTATATTGTTCTTCATTCAGAAGTGTATTTGCTCACTGCAGTAAGTGAAAAATATAAACATATTCCTAAAATAGTAGTCTTCTAGAAAAGAGGCATTTCTAAACACTTTACAACTCCCTTTCAGCTAAATGAAGCTATGGATCAAACCTGTACAGTCTGAAAAAAAGGTTTAACTTACAAACCGTAAACTTTGTTCATAGTCTGAGTTGAAGCTTTTGCTGTGCTAATGATGCATTTAAAGTATATAAATGCTGGTTTTTTTAAACAAATAATTTATTTAATGTTGCTAGTATTCTGCTTAAGAAACTGGAGCTGCATCGTTATAGGCTTCAGTTGAGAAAGGGACATTTTGTGTCAGTTTAAACTAAGAGCAATGCCAAGTTAGCCAAAGTCAGCCATTGTGTTTCTGCTTTGTTGGGTTTTGGCCCAGAATAAGGAATATATGCAAACATGTTTACTTTTAGCAAAATGAGGAATCTTATGCGTTCACACAATGACAAGGAGGGACTTCCTCTAAAGAGTATTTGCTTCCTGCATCTCCTGTACTTGGCTAGAAGTGAGAGTTGCTGTGATGGGAACATCAGCATTATCTTTGGCTGCCATTACCTTCAGTATTACTGTTTTCCCAAGTTTCCCCCCTTGGGTTTCCTCACTGGGAGTTACTTTGTAGCAGGAGACCTCCAGTCCAGTGCCTGCCTTGGCCTGAGGTAGCATGGGCAGTTTAAGGGGGGATGAAAATACGATGTTGAGGGAGAGAGATCTGTGTCCTTTGTTTGGCCCTCATCCGCTGCCCTTCACCCCTCTCCCCAGATGCTGTCTGTTAATCTTGTATGGCTTGCATTCATTAGACCTTCCTTTGAACACTGTTGAGTAAATTAACACTGGGACTTAATGTTTAGTGCTGTATATATGGTTCAGCTGGAGTTCTGTTTTCCATCATACAAAGGTATCTGTTTAGAAGAGAGAAGGAAGAGGACTATTATCAGTAGAAGCTGGTTTGGTGGATTAGTTCAGCACCAGTTTATGCATTAGTGCAGCTTCACTTAAAGTATTAACAGGAAAGGCTTTAGCACACGCTTTCACTGTTAGAGGTCTGAGCTAACAAATCATTCAAGTTCTCCTAGCACTAAAAAAAACCCTATTAAGTCCTGCACTCCACACACCTATGAATGTATAGTGTCATTAAGTTGTAGGAGGAGTATATACTGCATATATCAAGTAACCTGCTCAAGCCTGAGGTGGTTCTTTTTAGAACTAAACATTTCCCATTTCATTGTTACTCAGTGCAAAGATACACAGCCTCCCAGATGCCACAAGATTGTATTTGAAAGGTATTTTAGGAAGAAATAGCTGGAGGTAGAGTTACAATGAAGTAGGATGGAGAATAGCAGTACAGTGCATTATTTATCAGCTATTGAAGCATCACCTTCCAACTATCCTGTAGCAGAGATCTGTTTTCAGCTTTTGTATTGTATTTTTAGAGAAGAGCTCCAGCTGGCAATTTAAACTTTTTTATATCCATCAAAACAGACAACTTTTAGACATTTTAACAATTGACATTTACACTAGCATCCGATGGCCATTATAGGTTTCGTTAAGTCAAGTGAACCTTCCTTTATGCCTTTCAGATGGTACTCATCTTGGGAGAGAATTTACACCCTATACTGTGTAAGGCTAACTAAAAATAGTTTCCAGGCTTCAGGAGCTGGAAGAGTAGTGAGCTTCTCTTATTTGTAGTAACTTACTGTCTGACACTGGATGTTAGTTACTTAGGTTTTGAAAGGGGTTTTTAAATCTAATAATTTCATCTTTTTAGCCATCTGCATCAACAGGTTAGCATTGTCTTTAAGAGTACCATTTTGTATATTTAATGGGTAGAAATAGCTTACTGCTGAACTTAACTGCACTGTTTTTACTACTCTCCCATACACCTAGCCTTTCTAGAGAGAATCTCCTATTTATTTTTAGGGAGAACGATTTCATCAGGCTTCCAGGACCCAAGTAAATGCACCTGTACATGACACCAGATCTATAATGCCCCTACAGCAGATACTCTCACTACACAGTACAGGTGTAGCTTACATGCAATAGTTTATTCCAGTTCTGCAAGTGGCCACGCAGTCTTGCATCTGCAGAGAGGAAAGACTAACATCTCCACTGCTTTCCCTTGGTTTTAGACAGCTTCCCCTCCTAGCATGTTCAGTGTAAGAAACACACAGGCATGTTAACCCAGTTACCTGTTAACAACGGTCTTTTCTTTTGTAGTTGGGAAGGACTCCAAGTAGTGGCAAAGTTTAGAAGAGTTTAAGAGTGACAAGGATAAGATGGTAGAGCAATTTTTTCATTATCTGACCACTGAACTCAAGATACTTCGGACTTTGAAGTACTGAGTGGCTAGTGCTTCAAGCACTCAGCTTTTTCTGGGCTATTGTACTAGCAGTAAGACTGCTATTATTACAAGACTTAGAGCCTTTATTCTTACTCAGTTTAGCTCCATTTAGTTTAATAAAACTGAATAACACCTCTAATGCAGGCAAGAGGTATTTTCAGTTCTCTTTATACTTGTTTTCAAGCAGGTTTTGCTTAGAGTGCATTTATCACTGCAGTATTGCAGTGATTAGGGATTTCTGCTTATTGCAATCCCCAAGGAACTAGAATGATCGTTTTTCTTTCACTTAAGATTTTTCCTAATGAAGTCGTGAGGTTATAACTAAAGCTTGAAGTCACATAATCATGGATACCGATTTCTATGCGTTTTTTAAAAGCTAGCAGTTGAGAAATACAAAGCTAGTTTATTTGTTGTTGACTTGGAAGGGAAATCATGGTAAGAAGTTAAACAACATTCTTAGTAGCAAGGGTAATATAAAGAAAACAGGAGGTTTTCTTTACCTGTAAAGCAATGGAATTTATAATGGATTCTCAGGTTAAATATAGAACAAGTAGTGTGTTATGTATTAGTACACTGAGAAAGAAGATATCTTCTTGCTTCTGTCAGTAGATTGTACTGATGAATAGGTTGTCAGTAGTACTTTGGGTAAAAGTTCCATAAAAAGTAGTAGTACTTTGGGTAAAAGTTGCGTAAAAAGTATTTCCGCCGTTATGTGGTCACCTTACCATGCATTATTACATACATGAGGTTGCTGTTGAACATGCTGTAGGTCCAGTTTACTGGACAAATGCAGCCACTAGTTGATGTATCTGCATTACAAAGTGGTTAAGAGTCCCCCCCCTTCTGTTTACTGCCTGATTTCTCACTCAAAATCAGAACTTCACCTGAAGTCTGAAGTTGTTTCATCAGCTGGGGGAAAGTACTATGGAGGAGGCATATACTGCTCTTCCAAGACTTGGGGTGCTCACTGTTCGTAACTAACATGTGCTAGCTAGAATGCTCAAGGTAACTTTATCATTTATCACCCCTTGTTTGTATTATGCATGCTTTTTACCAGAGTTCACCTGCAGCAGCTGCTAGCAGTTCTGAGTCTTACTCCAAAGCAAATTCAAATCAGCAGCACTTTTGCAATACTTTTTGTTCTTTGGCAAGTTGTTCATGTGAGCCTGTATAGAGATTGGAAGACTGTTCAAGAAGAGCATCTTTAGGTAGCGCGAGACTTTGGAAAGACCAATATTTTGGAGTCAAGTATACATAAAAGGAAGAACCTAGGGTGTTAACAAGGCTAAGACAGAACATACATTCTGAAATCACTCTGAATGCAAAAAAATCCTTTCCTGAAGTCATTGCTGCTGTAAAGAAAGTATAGATTTATTGTAACTAAAAGTTACTGTACTACTTCAGAAAGTTAGTACTTTATACTTTGCCAAAACCTAATAACTTACCTTTTTCCTGTCTTTTTCAGATGGAACAAATAAAGAGGGCAAATAAACTGTTCACTAATGACTGTATATTTCTGAGGAAAACCCTGAGTATTCCTGTTATATCAGAGAAACCATTACTGTTCAATGGACTTAATTCACTGGAGTCTCCTGAGAATGAAACTGTTGACAGCTCCCCTTCTTGTGATGAAGGACTAGTGACAGTTCAGGAAGAAAGTAGTTCTTCTCCCAGTCCTCAAGAGCCTGACAATCAGCCCACTGCACCAGAAGAACTATCTGCCAAAGATTTCCTACAGAGATTGGACTTGCAGATTAAGTTATCCAAACAAGCAGCCAGGAAACTAAAAGATGACAATGTCAGGTAAATGCCGCTTTTAGAATTAAGCATCTTAATCTCATCTTGAAGGGTTTTTAGTCTAAGCTGAACCCACTTTGTGAGCTCCCTCAGACAGCATCTATAGTTTCAATTTGTCAACAGTAAGTGTATGCTATTATCATGCACCAGATACATTCAGAGCACACCATCAGCAGATGCCTTGATACAGCAGTTATAAAGGCTGCCTCACAACACATTGTTTATAGAACAGCAATAATCTGTGAGAGCTAGAAGCCCAACATTCTGCGAGATGTCTTGCTGTGTAAATGGGCGTAGTTTTCAGTAGAGTCCTAAGTCAAAGTCTATGTGGAAACTAATTGCATTTTTCTTCTGTCCCAAATTGCCTCATAATTGTGTAAATATTCTTCATGTTGCCGTTTCAGTTATCTCCTTTCCCTATGCAGTCCCTTTGTGGGTCCACCTATGTAGACTTCTCTATCTTTTCTTCAGTATTCGTTGTGCATCCAGGAGTTCCCACACACTTTTCTCATAAAAAAAGCAGTACCCTTTGACTTCTCAGCCACAGTGACGATCCCCTCACATGTGTGTGCACCCTGTAGAGAGTACAGAAAGACTTAGAGCAAGAATGGACTTGAGTAGCATTTGTTTTCCTGTGTCCTTGGGAGAAGCTTCCTCATCTTGTTCACAAGCAGTCTCTTAGGCTGACTGTTTGGCCTGTTCATTCTCTGCAGAAATTGCCTTGGTGGGTGATGCCAAGGTGGCCTTTCTCATGACAGTAAAAGGTGCGACTGCAGGGGACTGGCATTGTTCCTCTTGGCAGAGAGCTGGAGGGAGGTTATGCCTGCAGATATGTACTTTGCTTTTGCAAATCTGTTTAATGCAAAACTTCTTCCATTGTCCTGGTTCATTTCACATATTCTTGATTTTGAGTGCAAGCAACATACTTTTCATGTTAAGAAGAAAGTAACCTTTCAGGACCAAAGCATTTATTAAGCATCATTTCTGTAAGAAGTTAGGGATTATTTCAGCAACTTAAAAACTTTGTTCAATAGACAAAAATTGGAGAGGGAGTGTATTGCATTTAGCAATTGGACAAGCCTCGTTTGGAGAAATATCCCCTAAGACATCTTAATTCATTACCTATTGCACTCCATATTCAACTCTCTGTTGCCAAGGTTTAGAGTTACAGTCTCAGGAAGGCTGGAATGGTTTCACATCTTGTTAACACACTTGTCAGTTACTTTCTTTTGAATTGACTGCATGAAAGAGGAAAAATAGCTGTTGGAATTCAGACTCTTCTCTATTCAAACTCAATTCACGTGTGTTGTTACATTTACAACAGTGTAGAGGATCTATTTAAATGGGCCGCTGTGACTCTCAGATCATTAAACATACCTATCTAACAGATTAGATTAGTTGTTGACCCAGCAGTTAAGCTGGGTGGCAGGAAACCCCAGTCCCTGCCAGAGGAAGGCAATTATTTTAACATCCCTTCAACAAAATAACATGCTAATTTACAAAAGGAAATTCACATGGACCTTGCTGCACCATGACCAGAGCCAATACAGCAAGAGTGACACCACACAAGTAGTAAACTGCTACTACCAATATCCATTTCCTATATTAAGTTACAACTTGGGAAACTAGGGCCTGCTACCAGATTTCCTTCCAAAGAATAATGGATAGAGGAAGATAAGTTCCTTTACCACATCCTGTTTGGATTTAGCAGGTAATTTTGTTAATTATGCATAGAGCACAGATTTTTATTTGTCATGATGCTACAGGAGGCATGAAGTACAGAGCTGCAGGCTGTCTGCTGAGCAGGGTGTTACCTAAAGCTTCTCAAGTGAAAAAGCTTCCTGTATGTCTGATGAAGTCCTCATCACATCACCTTCCACCCCATCACCTCTGGCTTTCAGTCATGGCTCCCAAAAGCCATCCTTGCCTGATCTTTTCCAGCTGTGTTCACCTCTTTACAGCGGGCAGGAAGTGCCAAAGAACCAGTGAACGCTTACTCCATGCAGAGCAGAAGTAGAGAGAGGCAGCTGCCGAAAGCCCTGGGGATAACTTCTCAGCTGTGTACCATCAATGGCATTTCTGGGCCCAGACAGGAAGGTGGCTACATGCCTTCCTTGGCTCCAGCAGCTCCCCAGGAGGCACCTATTCTCCCTCCTGCCTGTACCTTGTCCCATGCTTGGAGCAGGCAGCTGTGAAAATTGGACAGCCATCATGATAGTAAACCAGCTTCACAAGTATGCAAATTCTCAGTTCTTAGCAAAAGCCATTTAGGAAATTGAGTGCTGTTTCCAGCTACTCTGGCCTTCTGTATTCAGATTGCCTTCTCAAGGCCTGTTTAGAACGTGATATGCACCAGCACTGCGGTAAGAGAGTAAGAAAGAGCACCAGGAGTTAGATCTGCCACCACCAAAAGGAACATTGGAACTAAAAGAACTGCAGGCAGAAGCAGATCTGTCAGTTCCAAAACCTGAAGAGTCATAGCTTCACCATACTTGTGAGCTTGATTTGACAGATGGAGAGAATCACGACATCTCTTAAATTGCTCTTTACTTTGGTGTCCCTTAAAGTTGGCAAGAACACATGCACATACATGCACTGATTCTGATCAAACTGTACAGGCATTTTCATAGTCAGAAACAGGCTTGTGCTACAAAGACAGCTTATGGTGAATTACATTGTTTAATCGTAACTCTTGAGGTCGCCCTTTTAAGTGCTCTCAAAAGGAATGAAGTATATTAATCTCTAAAGTCAGCTTCTTCCCAGCTAAAGCCTCTTGCTTTTAGGTAGAAAAATTATACACGAAAAAGGACACATAGGTGCACTTTTAGACCAGCTATTGAAGTTTAATACCCGTGCAATTAGATGAGCATTAAAGATTCTGTGATGTGATCTACTCACTTTGTACCACTCTTAGAGTTTAAGCGTATGGCTAGATCTGCCTGTAATACTACTTTTACTAGAGAGTTTCATTGAGCAAGAGATCACTGGTTAATGAATCCCCCATTCAGCTACATTTACCCAAGATGTAGCTCAAGGCATTAAGACCTGTTTGTTCTGAGCAATATTTTTAGTAGACCAAAAGAAATGCAAAAGGATAACATGGTGGTTTGTAGCATATGTTACCAACACATAGATTTGCATATTAGGGAAGAATGCCCATTATTAGTTTATACACACATGCAAGAAAAGCAACTTGTAATAGTTTAAGAAAATAAGGTAGTGCTTCATATTGCCCAGAATGCTGTTATGCATGTTTCAGGATGCTGAAACTGAAATTATGTTCAGTGATGCTTTTTCTGTCAGCTAGTTGAACACCAGAGGTCTAATGCAAGCTCTTTACAGAGTCCTTAAGATTTTAGGGTGGTACTGTGGTAGACTGGAATGCTAAGGCCGTATACTGAGCTTCTGGGACAGGTCATATCTTTCTGCATTTGCCTTGTGGTGTCTCATCTTGAAAACCTTGTAATTGAATAGAGCCACTCTAATCACTATTGGTTGTATGAGCCAGTATAACTGGTGTGCAGCACAGGAGCAGAACCATATATTGTCATCTGCTCAGTTGCCTCGACCTGAACCTATGAAAAGGCAGGGTGTTGAACCATTTGAAACTGATAACTAATTGAGTTAATTTGCCCAATAATTTTTCACCATCATTGGCTATCAGCTAAGAAAACAGATACCTCAATAAAGGAGGCTGCCTGTGGAGGAGAATCTTTTTGGGCTTCCAAAAGTGATTAACTCACAAACTCAGATTGCTGCCTTGTTTAATAGTGGATTCTAGAAGCATCCAAGCATTGGATTAGAGTTTACATGTTCACACTTAGGTGCACTTGGTCTTACAGAGGTGGTTATTAGCATTTTTATTGTAGCCTGATGCATAGAATAGCTTGCAGTAGATGTCTTCCAGCTCCTGTAACCTACTGGGCAAAGCTGCAACAGCAAACAGGAAGAGACAGCACTACAAAGCATTGTAATGCTGTGCTGTTCCTTTCCCTTTGCCTGAAGGAGAATGTTGTAGTGACTTACCACTTTGCTATTTTAAGCATCTTAAAAGTGAAGAAAATCGTTTGGTCATTAAACATGCACAAACTGCCATGTTTGCGCTTGTGGGCCATGGGCTGGAGCTACTACTATGTAATTTCATTTCACATAAAGCTTGGCTTGTTTGTAGGCCATTGGAACAGACTTGTACTTGCTATGTACGCTTCTGAAGTTCTACAATAGTAATATTACCTGGCCATTACGTTGGCTGGGAGTACTGTGTTGTAGACCTCATCATGTAGCCTAGTCCTGCAGCCTGGGCCAGAAGGTTAGAAGCTGTTCTTGCCAACCCTTACTGCCAGTTACAGCATGCCCGAGCCTTGGTCAGAAATTTATTTTGAGCATTATAAGCAGTCACTGCTTTGCTTAGGTTCAAGCAGAACGACTACTGCCTGGTTCTCATGTCCTGGCCGTGTACACAAACCCTGCAAAGCTAGCTGGAACCCAAGGGCCAGTCTTGTGCCCTCTACAAGACAGCTTGTCAAGTCAGACCCCATAGCCCAGGTGTGTATTTCACGTGGGAAGCGAAGACAAAACAGCCTCGACTGGCCGTTTTGTTATTTTGATGTCTGAAGACCTGCTAACATCACTATTTCAACCCTTCAGTTCTCTGTATTCATCCCTACTCTCCACCATAATCAACTGCAGCTAATTTTGGTCCAGTGTTTGGCTGTTGCTGTGTCATGATGGATGTTATTCCTATATTAAGGCTTTCAGGAAGAACAACAGAAAGGCCAATTCTGGCAGCCTCTGATTAGAGGGAAGGTCTTTCAGCTGTAACCCTGCCACATTTTACTCTCCTAAAAGGGGAAATAACAAAACTAAGTAGTACAATGTAATTTTCAGCGTACAGCATAGAAAGTGAGTTTCACCCTTACTGGGCAGCCTAGGGGCTGAAATAACAGTTACCCTACATCCTCACAAACTAGCAGGAGATTGCATTTTGCAGCTATGTTCTGAGCATGTGGGTAGAAACCCATTGCCCCAGAAGAGCTTCAGAATACACTTCTGGAAATAATTAGCTTCAGCCAAGTAGTTGTGGTTGAATTTTACAGTCCTGCAGTCCAATCTTACAAGCTTGGTATGTTGATAGGTTTCACTTCTGAAAAACGTTTTAAATTGTATTGTCTTGAGACAATTTATAGATCAAAAGTGCTTTGGTGTTTATTCAGCTAAAAAGGAATTGCTTGCTTCCTTACTTTACTGTCATGCTAAGGTATTATGAACAGCATCTGCAAATTGTAGTATTCCATGGCAGTTTTGAATGCAGAATTGATGATACAAGATACTACTTAAATATACACAGATCATCGGTATCTTAAAGAGTCGTGCTTGATACTGGGTCTGTAGTGTCACTAAAAAATCTGTTCTCACTACTACTGTAACCACACATCCTGCAGTAATTACCACGTTCATCCAAAAGCTTTTTCTTTGGGTTTGTTTTTTTTTTTGAGGTTTCATTTTTTGACAAGACTGTTTCAAGGCAAAAGAAATACCAAGTCTTTGGCTTAAGATGATAATTTTGCTGGACTACCCAACAGGGAAGGGCTGGGAAGATGAGTGCAAGTTACTCAGCAGCTTGATTAGTTTGTAGGGTTCCTTCCTCTGATTCTGTTCAGGGGAGGATAAATGAAATTTAAATTGTAGAAAAATGATCATCTTTAGTAGTTCACAGGGAAATGTCTGCATCATTACAGTCTGGAATATACAGGTTTTGCTTTATACCATTACTGGACTGTTTGAATAACCTTACCTTTGTATGGAGGCATGTACAGTATTAAAAGTAACTGGAAATTCTTTGAAGCTCACGGAGTAGCAACTGCTAAGTCTTTCTGTTCTCACCAAAACACTAAAATTGGCAGCAGCTTTAAGAATAGGCTCTCAAGAACATAATTTTGAAGTACAATAGTAGAAAACAATGCGGGATGCCACACTGCAATAGGTTTACATAACCACCTTTTTCTAAAGGCTATATTGTCAAGTAAACAGTAGACAGATACTTTCCCTCAGATTTTCTGAATAGCAACACTACTTTGGTTTATCCAGTCATTACATTAACAGTAGCACTTGGGAGCAACTGTTTTCTCCTAAGAAAATCTAAGAGGTCAGTCTCGATATTGATTGATACATAGGAAATAACATGTCGAGGAGCCCACTCAAGGAATATCCTTGCAGCATCAAGACACAGATCCAGCTAGAACTATGATGGACTGCTCCTGTTCTTGCTTCATTTGGTCCATCTGTATCCCCTGCCAATCAAAAGGCTGAAAGAAACCTAAAAGTAAGCTTGCTTTTAAAAAAAAAAGAAATTGAAAGCAACAGTACTGGAACTCCAGCATGCCCTCCACTTGTTTATCCTTTACGATATTTCTTACTGATTTGGCACTTAAGTGTCAAGAATAATTCATTAAACTCTAGATAACGTTCTAATGTTGTTGAACTTACACAGCTTTGTTTTCAGCATTCTGTTCTTGAAACAACATAATTGAGAACTCCAGAGATCATACTGAACAGTAGTATACTGCAAGTAATATTCCTGTTAGGCAATGCCAGTCTTAACCGGTTTTCATAATGGATCAAAATAGATATCTTCGTTTGCATTACAGTTTTGCTGTTGAGACATGATATGCTCCTGATCTGATGATTATGATCATTTTCTTTCTAGAGAGGAGGAGGATGAGGAAGGTCCCTATGCAACTTCTTCATATCACCAGTAGAAGACAAATGTGATGGCCTGGAAACTTTCCATGAAATCAGTTCTTAAAGAACTAAACGGTCAATAGTTCAAAACCCAAGTCTTTTGGACTCATCGTCTTGATATACTTAAAACAAGTCATGAATGGGTAATTGCACTGAAATTACGACCTCTTCTGCCTTCCATAGGTTAATGTCCTTTATGCTATATCAACAAAGGGTTTAAGCCTTCCAAAACTAGCAATGGCCTTTATACCCCTTCTGTGCAAACTGTAGCATGGTAGCAATGATGTATCCTTGAGGTCACCTTTATGCAGGATGTTGATCTTTAGTAAAGATTTTGTAAATACTTGTTAAAGTGAAATTTGTTTTAAGTATTTAAAAATATTAAAGTTTGCTTGTAAATGACAAACTACGAAAATAATAGGAATTTAATTATTCTGCAAACACATGCAAGTTTGCTGTGGAAGTTTTGTCTACTTCAGGGCTGCAGAACTTGCCTTGGAACTCTGTGTGTGTGTCTGTGTGTGGTTATGGTGTATTCCTAGAAAGGGGAATTCAGCTTGTTTTGATTAGTTAAAGCCTTTATGGTTAAACAACTGTTTGCATATTGGATTTCTGCTAATAAAAGGGAAGAGTTACAGCAAGAGATTTTTCTTTGTGAGATATGACATTGAAATATCAGATGTGTGTTCTTGTGTGCAGTTATATTTTGTGTGGTTTTAATTTAATAAATACAAAAATACCAATGTGTCTGTTCATAGTGAAGTCAGCTTGGTTCTAGTCTGGTTTCTGTGAAGAATGGTTTGTATAGTTACATGAGCTATTAGATGCTAATTTCAGGGCAAGTTATGTCCTTCACCCTATAGCTCACCCTCCTGAATGGGACCTGTAAGATCTAGTTGTGCAGTCAAGAAAACTGCATTAAGGTCAATAAGAGCCATACAGGTAAGCCTTCGCTGCTCTGAGAAGAAATGCTGGTATTCAAGTCTGCAGTGGACCTCATCTGAAGCTCAGGAAGGCAGAGTGCAGATGGCATTCACCCTTTGCCCTGGCGTTAATCTGTTAGCAACTTCTTGTTACGCATCCTGCAAATTTTCCTCAAGTACTGAATAGGCTTCACAAAACTCTTTTCAGTAAAGAACTGCTAGATCCCCACTGTGATAAATGCTGATTCCTATCTTTCAGCTCATTTATACAGCTTATTGCTTCCTCCAAGCAAAGACTTTCTGCAGTATGTTAAGATGAAAGCTGTATGGAAAGTTACTAAAAACTAGAAGTAAAAATTCTAAGCTAGGCAAGAATGGGTATTTCCCTAGAGCTTGCAGGAGCTCACACCCAGCAGGCTTATTCAAATCATCTCTACCTCTGGTCCTAAAAAGGAGGTCTGTGGTGGCGCACAAATTAACAAGAACAGGGAAAGCTTAGAGCATGTAAAAGGAAGTCAGAGTGCAGATGGCATTCACCCTTTGCTTTTTCTTGAAGAAACTGGTGAATTAGTTTTAGCTCTTGTGTCTTTCTTAAACTGGGTTTTGTATCTATTCCTTACAAAACAGTAATTTCTATTGTCAGTTAATTTCAGTAAGACATTACCAGAGCGAGAATAAAGTACTTTTCCAAAGGCAACCCAGCTTCAAGCCCAGTTATATTTTATAATTCTACAGAAAAATTTAATCCTTTTCTACCAAAGACCTGCTACTGTACCAGCCTCACCTACCCAGCACGCCCAGGACCGGGGCTGCCTTGCTGAGTGGGCCAGAAGCACAGCTTTCCTCACATGGCGGGCATGGGGCTGACCGAGCCCCTGGCACCTCGTTCCATCCTTCCCGAGGGCACTGATGTGCTCGTGGGCTGGTGGGCCTTCAGGACAAGTGATGGAAGATCAGTCACACCACTTACACCCGTTTTTCCTGACGTGAGAAAGCCATACAGAAGCGCAGGTGGAGAAGCAGCTATGCCGGCCTGAACATGGCAGAGACGAAGGCAGACCCGTGACCGCACAGTCCTCTCCTCAGGTGGCGGCAGCCACACCAGCACCTCTCAGGCCTGCAGCACCCCAGTCAGCCCATGGCACCTCTCCTTGCCGGAGCCCCCAGCCCCAGCACCTAGCATGGCACCTGTTGCAAAACCACGACCGTAACCCAGCAGACACCCCTAACCTGTTCGTTCTGCACAGGCATCTTCCCAGAGGGAGGGTGTCAGGGCTGCCATTCACCACACAGAGGCTGCCTGCAAGAGGCCCTACCTTGCCCACCGCAGGTCTCCGCTCCTCGCCCGCTGCGCAGACACATCATGGCGCCCCAGGGGCTCGGTGCCAGGCCAGAGCAGGCCGAGGCTTCGCTTCCACTCCATCTCCTTCAGCTCTTCCAGGCCTGTTCCGCACAGCCCGCGGCAGCCTCCACCCAGCCTGGGGCAGGGAAGGTGCCCTTCATGGTGCAGGGCCTCCCAGCCGGCCCTGACAAGCCCTCGGGGGACAGCTGGGCCCTGATGTGCCCTGAGGGGGCAGCTGGGCCCTGACAAGCCCTCGGGGGGGCAGCTGGGCCCTGATGTGCCCTGAGGGGACAGCTGGGCCCTGACAAGCCCTCGGGGGGCAGCTGGGCCCTGACAAGCCCTCGGGGGACAGCTGGGCCCTGATGTGCCCTGAGGGGGCAGCTGGGCCCTGACAAGCCCTCGGGGGGGGGGGGGGGGGGGGGGGGGGGGGGGAGGGGCAGCTGGGCCCTGATGTGCCCTGAGGGGACAGCTGGGCCCTGACAAGCCCTCGGGGGGGGGGGGGTGGTAGCTGGGCCCTGACAAGTCCTGAGGGGACAGCTGGGCCCTGGTGAGACCTCAGGGGTGGGCCCCAGGGGGCAGCTGGGCCCTGCTGAGCCCCCCTGAGGGGCAGCAGCAGGCACCCCTGCCTTTTGCCTCAGCTCTCATTACATGGGCTTCCCTTTGCCCTGGCAGCCCAGTTCCAACGCAGGCGAAAATTTAAATTTCACTGTGTTTGTTTAATGCCCATTCCTGGTTTTCAGGTAGGTAGATGTGGTGTTTCATAATCCTTATGGCAAATCCAGGGACTGAATACCCTTTTTTTTTTTAAGGTATGGGTAAAATACTTTGAGAAATTGCTTTACTATGGCTCTGGAAGTTTCTCAGCCTCCTTCGCTGGCCAGCGGTGCCGCCCTGCCCCATGGCACAGGGTGTTGGGTCACACGTGCCCCCCAGCCAGGCACCCCATGGCCCCGCATCTGCAAAGCCCAGGGGGGGCTGGGCAGGTGGGAGGAAACGGTGCCTGGAAATACTCTGTGATATATTCGGAGTAATTCAAGATGGAGTTCTCCTACCCTGTAAAAAAGGAATCTTAGGACTCTAAAATAACTAATGTTTTAGTATCTTAATCCCTGTTGTCATATTATTACTCAATAAAATGACATTTTTTTCCTGTATGTTTTATATCTTTTTATACATTATCCTGGATGTTTTGCTTCCCTGCCTTTATTCTTCCTACATTGTAACTTCATTGTTTATATATTTCTACCAGTCCTACAAGGTGTGGTTTAAGGCTGGACTAGGGCAATTTCAGGCAGAAGTGAAACACACAGTGCAGGTAAAATTCCATGTTTTGCAGCTATTTGGTAGTGGGCAACCTGCATGTTTGTAGTTTTGTCTTTACGTATGTCTTCAGTCAAAGCCTGAAAAGTCAAAACCTGGGCAGGCTTTGACTAGGACCTTTTAAAATTAAATATGTGGGATAAACTGATAAATAGTTTTCATTTGGGACTCAGTTGTAATGTGTCTGGAGGCTACTAAACCCCTGTAAATCCAGCTAACTCAGCCTTCAGGTGCTGTAGTTGCATCTAACATTCTCAGAGGGACATGTCGATGAACTCTTAAATGTTCTGTGGTTCAGGATGTCCTCAAAAAAGCTGGGTAGTGCATAGAGAAGATGCATTCTCTTTAACACACAAAAGCAGCCTTGTATTACTTGTGGTTTAACTCCAGCCAGCAACTCAGCCGCTTGCTCACTCCCTGCCAGTGGGATGGGGAAGAGAATCAGAAGAGTAAAAGTGAGAAAACTTGTGGGTTGAGATAAAGGCAGTTTAATAGGTAAAGCAAAAGCTGCACATGCAAGCAAAGCAAAACAAGGAATTCATTCAACGCTTCCCAGCGGCAGGCGGGTGTTCAGCCATCCCCAGGACAGCAGGGCTCCTCATGCATAACAGTTACTTTGGAAGACAAATGCCATCACCCCAAACGTCCCCCCCTTCCTTCTCCTTCCCCCAGCTTTATGTGCTGAGCATGATGTTCCATGGCCTGGAACACCCCTTGGCTCAGCTGGGGTCAGCTGTCCCGGCTGTGTCCCCTCCCAGCTTCTTGTGCCCCCCAGGCTGCTCGCTGGTGGGGGTGTGAGAGGCAGAAAGGCCTTGGCTCTGTGTCGGCACTGCTCAGCAGGAACTGCAACATCCCTCTGTTATCAACGCTGTTCCTAGCACAAATCCAGAAAATAGCCCCGTACCAGCTACTATGAAGAAAATTAACTCTGTCCCAGACAAAACCAGCACACTGTTGTAGCTTGTGGTAAAGTGTTTAATAAAGTACAGTATCAGAATAGTCTAATAGAAAAGCTCAAAAGGTGAATACCAGATACATTGTACTTGTTACATTTTCAGTGATAATTTAGGGACTGAGGATTTCTGAAGGATCCAGCAGAGGTACAAACAACACAGAAACTGGGTTTTTTTCAATTTAGAACCAGAGATGTGCAGGTCTTGAATATACCTTTCTCACCAGGAAAACACTGACAGAATATGATTTACTAACTGTGTACTTAACACACTAGCAGCAGATGTCCACTGCTAATGTGCTCCAAGTGTTCCCTTCAAAATAAGGACTGATCTGTAGTGCAGGCTGGAACTTGCGTCACTCGGTTTGATTTTATTTAGTGTAAGTCATAGCCTTTTAGAAATGCAGGGTGATTCATCAGGCTGGCTGTGTTTTTACTGTCTAGTTCTGAAAGGTGTGATATACTGATAGATGTTCATTTGGTGTACCAGCAATGAAACCAGTATTTGAGGCATTCAAACAACGAATTTAATGGGCTTGGGCGGGATGGGAAGTGAATCTGGTTTAAAGAACCGTAGCTGAGATTGCTCATGCTTGCTCTGTTCTCAGCTAGTCATCAGGTTGGTTGAATTTGTCTGTGTATGTACCCCAAGTGATGCACAGCAGCAGGGTAAGTACAGAACAGGTCCAAGAACGTGCATACTCTGACCTATAATCAGGTCATACCCATTGTTTGGACTTTTCCCCCCCGAAATTATGTAATCTATGCTTTGTTGAGGTCATAAGATTTGCAAAACAGAGGTTAAAAAATACTGCACCAGCCTTTCTGTGGACACATACTGTTCATAATCACAGGTTGCTAGATGATGACATCTTTCCATTAGTACCAGACTCCTGAGAGGCCAAAGTAAGAACCTAACTTCCAATGAAAATTACAAATACTATTATACTACTTATTATATTGACAGGAGAAGAAAGTTTTTGGTTTTGTTTTTTTTTTTAAGTAGCCATTGGGGAAGAAAAGTTTGTCCTTTTTGTTTTTTTAAGTGCAGATCCTAGATCACTACCACTTCCCCAGCTGTAAAGGTCTATGGTTAGCTACCTTTCTACCAATTTCTTTCATAAATCGAAATTTGGGAAGCAGTCCACTTTTCCAGTGTGATAGTCACATAAGAAAGTAAGTCACAAGCTGTTGTAGGAAACAAACTGATCTATAGGGACAAGAAGAAATCGTGATCTTTGGGAACACTGACAAATACTAATTAAAAAAATTAGAGGGTTTAGATGAGAACAAATACACTGATTCAAAATAACAGAAATTCTGGTTTCTTAATGATTTTCTCTAGTGTTTCTATGGGACTGTTTTTCAAACAGGAAGGTTACATTGGCTACATTTCTAGAAAGAGTTTTTACCTTAAAAACAAAAAAAATCACCATTAGTGACTGATCCTGCAATTCAGTGATCCATATCAGGATGTGTATGAGTGGGCAGCAACATCCTTTTTGATGCTAGAAAGCATTCATTGGCTTCAATGAATCATTCCGTTTTCAAACAGATATGCTGTTACACCTCATTGCTATCATAGTCATTTAATATTTGTTACCAATAATGTTGTTGATAACGTTCAGTTGATAATTTCTGTTTTGGGGAGATTCCAAAGTTTACTTCAGTTGGCTGAGAAACATTGCTCAAATCTCCTCTGCAATCTCCAACTGTGATGAGAAAATGAGGAAAGAAATGCCTTAAGGAAATGATTCAGCATTTACAGAACTTTGTGCTGTGCAGGCAGTGGTGTAAGTCAGCATCTTCCTTCATTGGCAGGCACCAACCTCTGCATCAGCTAACATTTTTTGACTGTATCAATCTCAGAAGTATCAAGAGGGTTTTTTTTTAGAAAAGCAGAGGAGGGATAACCTCAAGTATACATGAAGAATCTGTAAGTAAAGAGAACGGGTCTTTCCTGGAGTTCATTTAGACAAATGACTGCTGCAGGGGTAAGTCTCAGGATTTACATCTTCTGGAATTCAGTTTAAAATTTACTTTTCTAAAAACTTTTTTACCTTTGATCTTGCTTCATGAGTTCTTCACACACAAAATTATCCATTCACTTAAATATAAAAGATCTCATAAACCATTCTTTCTTTAAAAACTATGTAAGTTAAGGAAAAAGAATGAGGGTGACATTTTTGTTTTCCCATTTCATTGTTGGGAAGTATAAAATTACTGGCTAATGATAGCATATATATGAAAAAAAAAATAAAGTTTTCCAATGTAATACTGCTCAACACAAATCAGAAGGCAGTAAATAGACCACAGCCTTGATATTCAGAAATTCTGCGATATAATAGGTTAAGTTAGGTCTTTCTGGAAAGTGGGGCCAATATTCCTAAAAACACCTCTAGTTGCAAACTCCCCTTCCCATGCAAAATTACTTTAATTCCTCCCCCCCCCCCCCTTTTTTTTTAAAGAAAGTAATGGCTATTTACACTTGTTATCACATCAGAAATTCAACTAATTATGCATGCGCAATCATCAAATGGTGCACCAAAGAATGTTTATACATGCTGAATGAAACAACAACAGGGAGAATACAGCTCTGCAATATGAAAGGCAGTTGTAGTGTCAAAGATTTATCAGATAGCTAAGGACACTATAGTCCAAGTTATAGAATG
The DNA here is from genome assembly GCF_015220075.1 of Falco rusticolus. NCBI lineage: Eukaryota > Metazoa > Chordata > Aves > Falconiformes > Falconidae > Falco > Falco rusticolus. Next base: position 16,487,172 of record NC_051193.1, on the reverse strand, counting down.
CTACATAAAGAAATGAAAAAGGGTCAAGAAAAAAGAAAGTATTAGGATTTAAAAACAAGATTTCTGGATATAAAATCATATTAAGATTAATAAAAACTTTGATAGGTAAATTATTTTCAAATACTTTATTTAGAGAACTATGAACTATTTTCTAATAATGCCCTTTACATAGTTGCATCTATAGAAAGCTAGTGGAGTGAGAGCAAGAAGATGTAGCATTAAAAGAACTTTCCATCAGAAACAACTGGTTTATCTACAAAAGTAAACCAAACACAAAAAGTAAATCAAAGAGAACTTTACATAACTGTTTATCCTATCAAATAGAGATTCAGTGTCAGAATTTGGCGTTTAGGATTGATTTGTGAGTGTAGGAAAATACAGTATGTAGTCAGTGTACGGAGCACTATAGCTCTTCATTTCTGTCTAGAAAGTTGTCAGTACAATGTAAACAGAGCACTTCTAATGATATCTTCAAATTAACAGGTCATTAGTCATTGAGCCAGAAGTGGGGGAAACTATACTAGTTTTCTACATCTTTGGCAGCCACTAGCTTTTTACAGGCTGCCATATATGCGTTTAATTACATCTGCCTCTTCCTTGTCCAGGATGCCCTTGTCCACATAAGCATCAGCTTGCTGATCAATGAAATCTCTCAGCTTTGAAAGATCATAGTCTGAAAAATAAGAATTCATTTGCACAATGAGTCATTGGCATTATACTGCTTCACCTAAGAAACAATGTCATTGTAAAATTTATCCAACAAATGCACTTCACCCAACATGAAGAGAATTCACTACAAGTGCAACTTGTGAAAGAAAATTTTACAAAACCCAACACCTGCACAAAGTCTTTTCATGCATCATGGTGCTTTTAGTATTCAAGAGGAATAATCATCTCTTGCTTTTGATTGATTGCTGGCAAATGCTAAAGTAAGAATATGTTCTGGTCCAGAGATTTGACATCCTAGTCTGCATGGCAAAAGCTGTTGTTAAAGCCCTGTTATTTTCACAACTGTCGTGGATTCAAAAGTAAGTATTGAATTAAGTGTTTCCTATTGAAATCCCAGTAAAAATCTCACTTGCTATAAACACCTATAGTGAAAATTCAAGAAAGCAGCTTCCTGAAAATACATTAAAACAATACATTTATTTACCTTGATACAGAACATAACATCTGACATGAAAAATACTGCAGTGAGTAGTCTTTATGATAGTGTTAGTGTCATAGTTGTCTTTGACAGTCTTTGTATATCAATCTGCAATACAGTGCTGAAAGATCCTTCCTCCTTTTCTGATAGATGGGTGCATCTATGTGTCGTGATTCACACCATATGCATTAAATAGACTTTTCCTATGCTGGAAAATATCACTATTTTCCATGAAAAAAATTCTACTGTAGAGCAATCTTTCAAATAACAGAAAAAGGTAACCTACTGTTACATAACTCTGGCAACAGATCCACTATGTCCACACATTAACGCAATGCACATTTCAGTTACATAATTTACTGCATAAAATGTAAAGCCTAATTTGTTAGAATCAAAAGTTAGTAGTCTGGAAAACATCAATGTCTTAAGGGTTCATACTAAGTTAAGTTAAATTAGTATCTTTCACAAAAACAGATAACATCCTGAATTTTTTCTGTATACATGTTCTTACTCCACAGACAGAACCTTCAGAAGGTATAAATACTCATTTTGTAATGTAGTCCAATGTATACCATCATACAGCAATAAGTGGAAGGACCTCCTTAACAAAACAGACAATAATGCCTTTCTGTCCTTTTATGGCTGAGTGACCAAAACTGGATAGAAATAGAAAGCCATTAAGAAGCAAATTAATGCTTGCCGTAATTTTTGTAACAGTACAAGGCAATTTCAAATGAGTAATACAGAAAATTGATATTCAAAACTCCCCACTCCTGCGGAGGTGTCCTCTCCTTATCTGAGTTAATAGGAATTTTGGCATTTGCTGTACTGAGGCCAGGATTTCATGGCTGGTCCGTTACCAGCGTTACTTAAAAGAATGTAAACCTGTTTGTTTCTCCGTCCTGCCCGAGCAATAGGGACAAAGAGTACCTAGCAATTTAATAAGGTTGTGAGATTTCCATTCATGTTGACAGAATGAGAGTTTCCAGTCAAAGATACCAAGGAATGGAAATGAACAGAAGAACAAATACTAAATTAATATAATATCCATGTTATTCACATCAAAATTCCTGGGTTTATTTTTCTTCTAGAATAGTATTTACAACTCTAAGATCATTATGTGGAGATGTGAAGGTTTAATTACTAAACATTCTGTATGAGATTACAACCATTAAGACATTATCCCATTCTGGCTAATTTGTATATCTCATAGCAATCTAATTTGTTGGGGTTTTTTTCCTAGAAATTGATAACTGTTAATTTCCAATACTTATTTACAACCTATTAATTTGGACAAGTAATTAGAAAAATCATCTTCGGTTTATATTCACCACAACAGCTGCAGCATTACATTGAGCTGTGAAACTGCTACAGTAAATTAAGTGGGGGCTTATTTGCATATTCAAATCAAGCTATTTGCCATTGCAATTAATTATAGAATTTACTTTAATTCCTAAATGGCTACTGTTAGTGTTATGAAACTATAAGCTACCTAAGGATTTTGTGAAAAATCCGAACATGCTATTTGCATGTATTAGTCAAATGACTCACTGTTATGTTCTTTGGAGACTAACTGCAATAGAACACCCAGCAGCTGAGGTCTGATGGTGGGAGTGATGCTAATTGACACAGGAGAGGAGCTGGTCTTAAAAAGCATTGGTTTCAAAGATCAAGCCAGGTCTGGGAGATACTAAGGATAGGCCCTCAGAATCTACAGATTGTATATATGAAAACCAACCTTTGGATACAAAAGTCAATCACAAAATCTAAGCTTTTGACACGTTTCTTTAAATCATCCAGATTGCTCAGGTTTACCTGCCTCCTTAATAGGCAATTGATATTTTTAAACTGGGAAAATGCAAACTAATATTTCTAGGGTAATTAGTTACTGAATAAATAATAATTTCTACTGAAATTCATACAAAGATAAGGATCTACAGACATTTCCCTGAAGAAACCTAAACCTCTTCAAGTATATTCAGTGAGTAAACCAATCCATGAACAGGGGTGGAAAAGACTGGCCATCTTAATACGCAAATTGCTTTGCGAACCACTTTTCCGCTAGCTCCCAGGTGCTAGCTGGAAGTGGAGAAATGATTGATGAGCACATCAATACCCCCTAATCTTGTATGAGGAAACACAGTGCAATGCATTCACGCTTAGATAAGCTTACCCTGACTGCACTTCCTTTAACGTCATCCCTGGAGAACTGAATTAGTATTCTACAAAAAAAAAACCAAACCACACACACACCCCCAAAAAACCCCAAACCAACAAACTATGGAAAGGCACAATAACAAATGTATTGGAAGGGTAAGAACACTATTGCAATTCTGTCTTAACTTACTCTCACTTTTAAGGCCCATTTCCATTGCCAGAGGACAATAAAGGTATTTTAGTGCAAATGAAAATCCATCTATACAGAAAGTGTGTATCTTAATACATTCACAGACAGATAAAATGCTATTGTTCTGCAATCACAGCCATTTTCAGACTGCAGCAGTGCAGAGGAAAGGCTACTGTGAAGAGGAGTAAGGGGCTGCCCAGTCAGTATGTGTGATATGGAGAATTAATCACACATGACTGAGATCTAATTACTATAATGAGTATGTTGATAAACAGAAACATTTATTAGAACTGGCAGGAATACTTGAGCAAATATGTACACCTGCTGCTAACTGCCATCATTGCCATTGTGCGGAAATTATTTTAGAGATGGAAAAAATTGTTTTAAAAGTCCTTCCTACTATGGAGTTTCTGTATAGGAAAATGAATGTTTTGGGCTGTAGGCATGCTTCCATAATCTCTGAAATGCAATTCATACGCAATTCAACTCATACAGAGGGTGGCTGGGTTACCCAGGGCTAATCTCATCTCAGATCTCCCTCTGCTTGGCTGGTGCAAGAAGGATCCTTCCCACCAGGCGCCAGTCATACACCAGGGATGGATCCCTTGGCTAGGAGCCTTCATTTACAGAGTGGGTGATGGCAGAAGGCACAATGGCAGAGAGGAGGGATAAGAGGCTGGTTTTACGTAAGATCTTGAGGGCAAAAAATGGTGTGGATAAATAAAGATCTGTGAAAAATACGCTAGAAATCCTGCTGCTGTTAGCTCCCTCCCTCCAGCTCTCACACAGCCCTGCCTCTGGGGAAGAGTCAAATGGTGGGGCAGCTGGGGAGCATACCCTGTGCAGCTGCTTCAGTCACTGCTCCCCTTCTACACAGCTTTGCGTGTGAGAGCTACAAGTCATTAGAGTTGATTTGGGCTGTAATCCAGTATATCACAGTGCTAGTGACATAAGTTTGTATCTTAACTATTTATGGTTATGAAACAAACCTCACTGCTATTTGGGATGGCATGCACAGTGCTAGCCAGATGCACTGAGCTTCTTTAGACACACCCAGACATTTTAAATACCTTTACCTCATGTACAATATCATAATTAAAAGACATGTTGAATTAAGAAATGAAGCACTAGACAAAACTGACATACTGTTACCCGGTGACAGGCATGACTATCTGGACAGCGCATGACTAACTTGTAGCTGGTTAGTCACTGTGTGTTTCGTGGCCCATGGCTGTTCGAGCCAGTTTACATGAATTTGTCTTAGTTTACTATTTTCCTTCAATGATATAACTTTTACATGACCTGTATTATTTAACTCTAACACCAGTAATTATCACTATAATCTAGACAAGTACAGTTTCACATTACTATTATTTAACTTATAATGCTAAGTTATACAACACAATTGAAATTGCATGCTTTGTAATGTATATTGCCCACCCCAATGTCAAGGCTTTTTACTGCATACCTTCTTTGTTACCTTTGTTGTGTTTTTTTAGCCATTCTATATTCTTCCTGATTGCTTCCAAATATGCCTCAGCTTTCCCTAGAGGAAAGGATGAGAGAGAAATCAGGCATTTCCATCAGTGATTGATGCAGCTTGCTTAACTGGGTGAAGTTGGTCACAGCAAAGGCAGATTAAAACTATTCTTAGTTTCTGTTTAAAAGCTGAGTCCTGTCAACCTTAGTCAGACAAAACTCCCAGAGATGGCTAGCAGGTTTTGTCTGTGCAAGATCAGCGATCCACAAACTTAAAAGCATGGCTTTTTTGATCTTTACATATAACCTTTTGGTGGTGTCCACAGATGCTGCATATGTGGATTAAAGGCAACCTGTAGCTTTTTGATCATAATAATTGTTCCACAAAGATGAAGCTGTTAAGACAGCAAGGGCTGACTTAAATAAGACCGAGAGCTTTGAGTATCTGCTTATATACAAAGTGTCAGAAAACTCCTCCATACAGTAGTGCTAACAGCATACAGCAAATCTAAGATCATGATATTTTCAAAAGACAAGTTGAAATACAGCTACTTGTATTTACTGAGAAAATGAATGTATTAAAATTAGATGATAACTCCTTGTTATGGCTGAATTTTCAAAGTGATGGCTATTTTTGGACCAGAAAGCACACAGGACAGAATTAGTTCAAGGATTACCTAACAAGGCCCCTAAGGAAATATTCCAGCTAATGGATTTTGAATTCTTAACTTGGCTGGAGCTTTATTGATGTAATGTTCTTACATTTGTCAGGAAAAAAACCACCTAGTGTGATTACCATGTAGAAGGCTACTACTGCCAACTATGCATGTCTGGCCCCATTAGTAAGTGGATACAGTATTAGATATATGGTAATTTTTGAGCTGGGAGTAGAGTCAGCTTTATAGTAAGTTACTCTGTGAAAGAGCAAAGGGTATTGCATAATAATAGACAAAGAACTAAATACTGAACCAATCTAAATTTCTAAAAAGCTATTGAGCTTTTTTTTTTTTTTTTAACCGACTACAAAACATAGATGCCTATGCTGGATCCTGAGCAATAAGAACTCACTGAAAGGTTTCTGCACCAATAAACATCCCCCTTCAAAAGTTCAGCACTGTAAGGAGGCACACCATTCCCTGCAGATTAGTTTTGAGATATAGCAGCTGATTTGCACTGCAGGGACAAGAGTAACTTCAGCTAGTACAGTCTAACGTAACATGGCATGTGGCATTATGTGTCATGCTGAGGCAACTAGGATAATAAAAATACTACTGTGCTAAGTTTGCTTTGTGAGACACAAACTTACTATAATAATGTAAAACAGGTGAACTGCTTAACCTCTGGCAGTGAGTAATGCTAATTGTGTCACTTGGCAGAACTTCTCAGTACCAGCTTGTTCTAACACAAGCTAGAGAAATCAATGGGCTCACTCAGAAGATTGAATGTCGCGATGATCTGATTTCATGGAAAAGCCACTGATGCAGACAAGCAAAATCTCTCTGCACTACTGTGTCAAAATGCATGTCATATTGCTCTCAAAATGGGCTACAAATTCTGTGAAAGACTATGGTCTTACTCAGCAAGGAATATAGTTTCCTATATTTAAAAGCAAGCAGATAAGTACACTTCCGAATCAAGCTGTTGTGTGCTGGCTATCAGTAATTATAAACTGAAGATACTTAAGCTAACACAATGGAAAAACAATACCAAAGATAAGAAAAGATTTCAATCACTTGGAGTGTACATATGTAGAAAAGCGATCACTATTTCGCACCTCCGGGCTCTTCACTGTTTCCTGCTGCATTTTGTTCTTCATTTTTTGTAGAATCCTTTGAAATTTCATATTCCTTTTCCATTTTAGCTGCTTCTTCCTTTGTACTGTCTGCTTCTTCACTATTCTTGTCTAAAGAAATAACAATAAGAGCAATTTTGTATCAAACGTACTAAAAGCATTTCTAAATCATATCAATACGATCTTTACAAAGTAAAACATTTTAACTGATGACTGAGGAAGAACCTCATGGGAATCTGGCTCAAAGTGTCTTCTACAGGTCACCTCTACCCTAGACCTCTGGAAACATGAATAACTGTTTCTGGTCTTACAAACATTAGCTGAATACAGGTGACTACAATGCAATAATATGTAGTTCGTAAAAGCACATTCCTTTGCGCAGAGGAAAATGTTAGGAAATTTGCATTCCCTAGATCCAAATTTGACAAAGAATGGTTTTTTTAATTATTGAAGTGTTAAAAAGCATTGATACAACTTCCTCTGGTATATGTGTAATGTCTGGACTCCACTGAAGAAAAGGACAGTGAATATACTTCTCAAAGATTGGACAATTAGGTAAAAATTTCTCTCTTGTCATGTGTTTAGACATCCAAGCTGTGACTACAGGTCCTTGAGGGACTATATTTTTAGCTAGCAGTCTGGCTTCTACAGCAATTAGCATGCTTTTAAATCAATAGATTTTAAAAAAATGTGTTATTCCAGGAGAGAAAACTGTAGAATAAGTACCTGCTGGTAGCTTTTTTCTCGTTTTAGTGGAAGGGTTCTCAAGCTTCTTCTTTGTCTGCTCAGCTATCATTGTATCTAAGTTTTCTAGAAATCAAGACAAAACAAAAGCAAAGCCATTATTCTTCAATGGATATAATGCACAATCTAAATTATATTCTCTGCAACACCAGTTTGAATAGTAAGTAGAAATCTAAAAGAACAGTCTTCATCTTTGCCTATGAGGAATTAATGCAGAGCCAACACTAAAAGAACAGACAAATAATCACATGGAACTTTGACCAATCTTACTAAAAAAACTTATCAACTAAATCATGACAATAGGTGTATACCAAATAGAGCCAATGTTAATAAAGACAGCAAATGTGTGCATATATATTCCAATTATTTAAGTCACAGAAGTCACAGAATATAGATAACAGTATCTGTAGCGATTTATTCTGATGAAAGCAATGAAAGGGTTTAATTAACTTCACAAAGTATACAAGACTATGAAATATGTGCTTCATCCTGGTGGGAAAATATTATCCCAAACTACTTATCTGTCTGGATTCTGTATGGTTTAATTGGAGAAGAAGTCTAATACAAGGTTTAAAAATATATATAAGTGAAATAAATATGTAAATTGAACTGATTAAACCAAATATTTTTTTTAAGTTACTGAAGTCAAGCATTTACCTGAAAAACCAGTAGACAGCCATGGCCATGTATACAGCTCCAGAAGTCTAGAAATTGTTTTTCTATGCAAATTTCAGAGCTGAACTCATCTAATTTGAAATTAAAGGCAACTTTTCATCAAGCTGGACTTTTCAGATACAAACATTGTATGTTTATGTGGAAAAAAAAAAGTCCTTGTGATACAACACTTCATAGATATTCACAAATACAGATCATCATACAATTTGGCATTTTTCCTCAGTCATATTATGGACATGGTGTAGAATTTTCTTTCCCTTTACCAGCTTTTTTAAAGGTTGAGTTAAACATGGAACCAAAAATTGATAGATATCAGCTAGTTGGTGAGGTATTTTTGGGAGACTTGGTTTTGAATTGTCAATATACCCTTTACATAAACAGCTAAAATATCCAGTATGTGATGTGGTAACTGTGGCAGAATAGGTATTACAGGGCTAGTAAATATTTTAGATCATATCTTCTGCGTAAGGCTAACATTTTATCCATCAGCTGGAAGCATCTTTTTCTACCAAAAAGATACTCAGCACTGAAGTCTAAAGATTAGGTTTTTTAGCAAGCATACTTCTCTTCATGGTAAATTACCATAAGCAATTTTGCCTGCCATCTGATGAGAAATCGCATAATCCTGTCTGAGTCCTCTATATTTTCCTATTTACATAAAATTAAAATCTAAGCAGTTTTTGTTGGCACCCTGCCTGATTGCAGCCTGTCAGTTCTACATCATATTAGAGTTTTTGTGTGAAAACTATTTTCATTTGGTACGTATCCTTTTAATGTGATTTCCAACCTTGCATATGCCCTAAACTAAACAGGTCTGAGCTGGGTTACAAGCTGGATCAGACATACTCATGAAGAAAAAAACCAAGCTAGAATTATAGTGGTGGTATTGATGCCTCACTAATCACTTGATCCAAAGCTTATTGAAAGGACTGTAAACATTCGTTTCAGCTGAGCTTAAGATACTATTTTTTATCCTGAATCAGTACATACCAGTATTCCAGCACAAATATAAGGACTTCTCTGTTGCAAGAGGCACAGTTTTTAGGATGATGCAGCTATGAACCTAAAAACCTTTTGTAAGTACAAGTGAATAGATTATTCTCCTTCGCTAATTCATGCAAATGCAAAAATGTCACTGATTCTAGACCTTAATCCAGCCAAATCTATTAAATTAGGCTTAATTTTAAATGTAAACATAGTATTTTAATATAAATAGGAGTATTTAAATGTTTAAAATGCCACACATGGAAGTGCATTGATTCATAAGTACCTTTCATGTTCTGGCTTAAGTGTCTGCATTTAGCCACTGCTGCAGTAAGCTTGTATTAGAAAACACAAAGACTCCACTGCAGAACGGATTTATAACCCACTTAGACATCTTTAGATTTAAATGTTTGCATACTGATAGTATTTCCAAATGTTTATGTTATGTTGATAGATTGTAGTGTTTAAAAGTTGTACGCATATCCACATACAGCATGTGCTACTGAAGGCAACAGGATTCATACTCCTCCATTATTCAGTTACTTCTATAATTCCCATTAGGAATTCTACAGTTTCTCTGAGTCTTTCAATTTGGCTAACAATTTCATTTGAGTTCAATATGTGAGTAATAAACAATATTTATTGCTACTTTGTCAGTTACAGTAACATGGTAATATGCATTGTTTTCCAGCCATATGCACTGAACAGCTACATCTGTTATATCAAGTATTATATGGCAATGTTGACCACTAATGATCCGAGCTTTACCACTAAAGCTAGACTTCTAATATGATAACAACTATATCCCATTTTCAAAGCTTTATTTTGGCAGTAAAGATATGGACAGGTTTATATAACAGGCCTTTTAATAAGGACTAGATTTTACAGGAGAAATAGTGAAGCTATCTTGCTAGCTGGATGGCACGTCAACAGGAATCCCAAGATTTCATAAGCAGCTGTATTTTCTGTGTGACAGAGAGGAATTAACTAAGCAAGCCTATTCATGTTTGTGGGGAGCATCTGGTGCACCTACATATATGTCACAGAGAGAATCCCAGTTCTTCTCCAACAGGATTTATTGCCCTTTTTCCCCCCTTCAGAATGAATGTCTTTAACAGCTGGTATTGTTTCAAAACATGTTTGTACTTGTCATACGTAGCTAGGCCAGAGATGAACAATGTTTGCTCTGAGTTACGTGGATGGAGTGAGTCATCTTCTCAACCAAGATGTGCCGGGCCAGCAGCTAAGCAACTGCATATTGTATTTGGAGGTCTAACGTGAACTGATTACTTTTCTGGTATCGTTTCCCTAGCAACATAATCTTTATAGAGGAAGAGTTTAGAAAGGTACTGACCTTTCCACAGAGCTGGCCACTTATTTGAAATGGCACTAATTAAACCAACAGAACAGTAACTACTGAGCTAATGGAAGTGACTTGCGTTGGTAAAATAGGTCACTCATCTGGCGGCCGGCTTTCCGCGGAGCGGTATAATCTCATCACTCGAACCAGACACCAGGAGTCAGACAATCCGGTTTCTGCCTTGCTTCACTTTCTAACTTGCTCTTTGATCTGGCATGACTCACTGAAGCATTCATGCTGCAGGAGGGCTCCTATTTTGAGTAGGAATTTTGAGACATCCTAGGCCCACTTTCTACAGGCACTACACACCAGTAGATCCTATTAATTGCATCTGAAAATGCAAAATTCCCAGCGCTTTTGAAACTGAAGTCCTTTGACTTGGACATCCAAAAATCTGAATTGCATAGAAGCAGAATGCTTATCTTTACTCTGGGAGAATGCACTTCAGTAACACCCTTTAAATCAATGGATGGAGATACTATGAGAAAAAATATTACAAACTAAATTACTTTGTTCTTGTTAGAGAGGTAAAACCCAATATATCCATCTCAGTATTTAATGGAATTGGTAACAGAACCCTGAAATGGACCCTCCTCTATAGACAGACAGATTCATGGTGGTTTTTGGACTCTTGCAAATTTTCCTGCAAAGGGTTTTTCCCTCTGCATAGTTGCCTTGCACCCAGGAGGCAGTTTCACATTCTAACCTCATCGAATTGACTGAAGCTGAAATTTCATGTCATTAAACTTCTGCAGAAAGACCTGCTTTGCTGTTCTGTTTTCATACAGCATAGAAAGGCTGTGTTAAAGGAGAAAAAGGGATGATCATGGTACCTGAGATCAATCTTAACGATAGCTAAAAAATTAGTATACTTAATGAGGTCTTACACTACAGCAGCTCCAGCAGGAAAGCTTTGTGCTGATGACTGCTTGTATAAGATGCACATATTTCAGGCATTAAAAAAGCACAGGTCTCCCAGGGCTCTTCTGCCTCCTGCAGCAGATGATTTGAGAGTTTGTAAGGTCTTTTTCCATCTGTGACAAAACTCAGGACATGTCAGTATTTGCTCATGACTGTTCTGTGGGGAACAGCGTGCCGGATTAATTCTTTGGCCAAATGCTCCTTTTAGTTTACATAAATGCAGGTCCAAGAACTGTCAATATCCACCAGATTTTCACCAATGTAGCCGAAAGCAGAGGCTGATCTTTAGTCGGCTCATACATATATCATGCATATGTCACATAAACTGCTTAAACTGTGACAAACGAGAAATCCCTCCACATATGGGCCTCAGCCTTGCAGATCTCCTGTTCCCTTCCAACTCCCTGCCTTATGTGGCATTTTCTTTCTGAATCTTCCTGTTTGACTCATTTGTCATGATGGTGTGTCTGAAGCCTAATGCTGCTATAAGGAATGGTGTGTCAGGTGACAACCCCCAGGTAGTGGCATTACTTGTAAATGGATTACAGGCAATATGGCCAGAGGGATTTGAAATAACAGCAGCAGTATCATTTGGGAATCAGATTTAAAGCAACTGGAAAAGTAAACCAAAATGAAAGAGATGTGTGTTGAGGTGAACCAAGCTCTGACCAAGCCTCCTTTATTGTCCTTATTAAATTCCCCACCTCATGGACTATTTCTCATATTTATCCTTTTCAGTATTCTACAGGCATTTCTTCGCATTACTCCAGGTTTCCTAGAGCTGTGTGGTGCAGTCCTTTCCTAATCCTTTCCCAATCCTTTCCCATCCTGACACTGCTTCATGGCCTGTGCACACATTTTAAGTATTTTGATAGCATGCACTTCATAAGCATGACGGTTTGGGACTGAAGCAGCACACAACCGCCTCTACTGCAGGAGTGGGATGTAGCTTAGTTTTGAAAGTTCAGTGACACCCTCTTTATCCCACACCCACATCCATCATCTCAAATCATAACTTATGGTCTTCAGTGCTCAGTTGTCAACAGAGAGATACTGAATTCAGAAACCAAGGGGGTTTTATGCAGCTACTAAATACAGTGAGAAAAATAAAAGTATCACTCTTCTTTCTTTAGAAACAAATGGCTTGGTAGGATGCAAAACCTAGATTTTCAGGAACTAAGCAATATAGTTGCCAAAAGAGACACTACCAGGAGATGGAGATTTCTTACAAAGTATCCAGCTGGGAAAGCATAGAGGAGGCAGTGAAGGGAAACAGAAGAGGCAATATATTTGCAAGAGGGATGCAAATTTAAAGGTAGATATTGATAAGCAAAGCAATTAATTGTAATATATTCATTTTGGGGTTTATACGTGTGATTTGATGGTCATGCAATGTGGTGGGAAAAAAGAACACTAAAACTACTGGATCTCTCCCAAAAAGGTATCTTGAGAAAATTTAGATCCTATGGATACTGGAAATACTATGCTCTTGCACATATTGTCAGCCTCAGGTGATGCTCATTTTACTGTAGAGTGTAGCAGCAGTCCTGTTTTTTAAGAACTGTGAAATTAGCTGTCACAGACTTTTCACACCACAGCTACCCATTCTTTTTCTATGTAGCGAGTCTGAATGGAGGGAAATAGGAGATAAGATCTAAGCAGTGGGGGCACAAAAACATGTATGTGTTTGTGCAAATGCAGAAGTAGCTTGGGACAGACATGGATGAGGCATGGAATGACGCTACAGAAAGAAAAACTACAAGTTTGTAGAGGGGTCTGCGATCAACATACTGCCTAGATTCTGGTCTTGTCTGGGGCCTTTGCACACTCTCTGTCCCCACATCCTTTTATCTTACCTCCCTGCAAATTCATCTTGGTTTTAACTAATTTACACTTACTTTACACCATCACTGCTGCTTCTCAGTATTCAGCCTCCATCTGAGATGCTCCTGATTTCTACTTTTCAGATATGTAAGAGTCCTTGAACAGTACAGTATACTGGCATCTGTGTCACCTTAGTTCATCAGATACAAAACAAAGAGCAGGGAAAAGAGAACTGCCTGAGATTAAATAACTCCCACTGGTAGCTGTATGCATCAGTCATATGATAAAGTAATACTGGGCAAGGAAAATCATCAGAGGGAAATTCAGATAGGGAAAATCGATTAAAGGTTTTAATGCTTATGAAGAAAACCCACAGTAGCAACAAAGAGCCCTTTTAAAAAAAGGACATTAACAAATAAAAAGAAGGTATTATGCATGAACAGTTCTCTGTATGAAATACTGTCAGGGCCCTTCATCTCCCAGTCAAAATGAAGGAATGAACAAAAGGTCCACGTGACACTGACCATATATCACTTGCAGCCTCTGGCACTGGTTTAGCCACACCTTCCCTCACCCCTTTGAAATCACACAGTCTGCATCAGGGAGCATCTGCTTCTGGAGACAGTGAGTAGGGGAAAGATGATGGCAGTCTGTGCTGTGATCTGCTCTCTGCCTCACACTCTTGGCTCTGTGCCTGTTCTTGCCTAACGAAACAAATATCAGGACCAGACCTTTGGCCTGCAGCATCTGTGCTGATGAGAACTTCAAGGATTAGTCACAGTATTCAAACGAGTCCTCCTCCCCCAGGAAAAGGCCAGATTGTGTCTACTATGCACTGGCCTATGCTGGGGAAATTGCAGAGCTTTGCCTTCATCAGAAGTGGAGCTGCAGGGGGATTCAAGCATGAATGTGAGAAGCAGAACGGCTATTCCATGTTCCACAGCGTGGAACATAGCAGGGACATGTTAAAAATCAACATAGGGGCCTTTCTGCCTCTTCTGTTTCCCCTGGATTTTTTTTTCATGCAACCTCGATCTGTCTAGAAGAGAGTACAACAACATCCCAACAGTAACTTTCATAGAATGGGTTGGGCTGGGAAGGGACCTTAAAGATCATCTAATTCCAACCCCCCGCCATGGGCACGGACCCCTCCCACCAGCCCAGGTTGCTCCCAGCCCCGTCCAGCCTGGCCTTGGGCACGGCCAGGGATGGGGCATCCACAGCTGCTCTGGGCAGCCTGGGACAGTGCCTCACCGCCCTCACAGGGAAGGAATTCTTTCTAATACCTAATCTAAATCTACTCTCTTTATAAAAACTTTAGAAACTTTAGAACTAATGAGTGTACATATACCTCAGCTACAGTCCACCAATGAACTATCCATTTCCCTATTGCTAGTGCATCCTGCAGTTTGATCATCTTTCCAATTGTCCATAAAGAACAAATGATGAGGGGGTAGAAGAGATAAACAGAGACATCTGGTCATGCCCATTTCTAACCAACACAATCTCCTACTCAGTCACGGGGGAGAGTGTAGATTCTGACAGTGAGTCAGAGCCAAAGGGAGGCGGTTTGAGAGGTGGCTTTGGTTTGGTCTATGGAGATGGGCAGCTGTGACTCAAACACTGCATACTGATGAGCTAGAGCAATTTCTCTATTTCCCTCCTAATTAAAGTTGGGTTTGCTCCCCAGCCAGTCTGCTGTGGGCTGTGTGTTGTACACTGTAGCTCCAGTAAGCTAAATGCTTTACTACAAGGAGGTGAAAAGTAGGATCCCCCTCAGAAAGAGCAAAGCTACAGAGTGCTTATACTTAATTTTCTTCCCACTCCTTTGCCTCCTTCTCTTCTCCAGCATTGTTCAGTTGTGGAAGATACAGAAGCCCCAATTTAGAAACTGAAAACAAAATGACCAACCTCAATCATAAGATGTGATAAAATACGCATTATATGCCATGTCACAGTGAAGTTTCTATATATCTGTGAGACAAAGAAGTACGGATGGCAAAAGTTTGTGCTACAAGTACTAGTCAATACAGGAGAATTCCACACAAGAATACAATGTGCACATAACTAATTTAAATTTCTAGGGTAATAGTTCATTGGATAACACAACTTCTATTTGGTTGGGGTGGCAGTGGATAAACTTGCTACAAATCTACTCTTGTAAGCAGTGTACAGCAGGATAATATAATCAATGTGCTGTGTAAAAAGAATTCATACATACACAGTGGTGCCTCATAAGAATTTGTCTATCATCTCTGAAAACTCTATTTTTGTTATGGTCCACCAGGTTCTAATTACAAATATTTCCTAGAATGGTTCTAAAAATCACTCAATATTTTGGTCTTCTTAGTGGGAGATGATTTATGAATGTTTCTGAAAAAACTGGCAGAAACCATTTGTTAGTGCTTCTAAGCTGAAAACAATATTATTAAAATAAATGTATTACAAAACTATAGTTTAATCTACGTAATTACTATAAATAGAGCTTCTACCAGGATGGTAGTGGACTGATATGCTTTCATTTTAAAATTAGCCACATAGCCTGGTATATGCAGGAAAAGTCACTCAGCACACAAAAAATTCCTCTTCTTTATGTGGTGTAGATGAAGCTTTTCCTTAATACTTATCTGGTCTGTGATAGATGGCCCTGAGAGAAAAGCTATCAGAGTGAATCTGCACCATGACACTACTCAACAGACAGAAGAAAAATGAAAGAAAGTATGATATTAATCCCTAATATTCAAACAGTACAAATATCTATGCAATGCACTCCTTATTCTGCTCGGCTAAAATCAAAGTGAGTTTTGCTATTGGCTTGAACAGCACTTTTTCTCTTGAAGTACTCAGCACCATGAAGGATACAGTACTTTCAGTTCTGCATGGAAAATACAGGATCAGCTACTTATGCAACAGAAACAGTATGAATTCCATGAATAATGAAATATTTTATGCTGAATCAGTCAGAACTCTGAAAGCTTCTTGCTGCTTTCCACTGGTCATTATGTGGAGAGATTCCAACTCCTTCATTCCACCCTTTCACTGCACCCTTGCCAACAGCAATCACTGTTTCAGTAACTGTAGCATGTCCCTCCCAGTGCTCAGCCCATTCAGTGGTAACAGCCTGTACCTCTAGCATGTTGGGGCAAGCACAGAGAGTTCAGCTGTTCGGGTAGCATTTGCTGGATGCTGACAACCAACCCATAGGTGGATAAGTTGATACCACAGCTGGATCTAATTCACAAGCTACCTGTGTAATGGTGAGCCATGTCATATGATTAATTATTTTATGCTTTTTGTACCAATGTTTGTCCATTCTGTTAATTGCAAAGATTAATTTAAAGCAGCTTTCAATCTTCACAGGGCAGAGAGGCTTTCTAGAAAGATTTCTGAAAGCCTTTGAACAAGCTAGAAATGTATCATGAGGCTTTCACTCCACAGAAGATTTTGCTCCCAGTACATCAAAATACAGTATTCATAGTTCAGAAAGAGTGATAGAAGATAGTGGCATTTTGCCACCAGCCTGGCAATTATCAACAATGATGCATTTCAGCTGAATGCATATTTTATATTAGTTTGTTACAGCCTCTCTTCAATGCTTCCAGAGCGATACTTTCTGAATACATACTGTAAAAGGTAGGCAGTACCTTTCGACCTCTTTCATATATATGAATACGTTTGGTTTGGCTTTCTGGGTTCTGTGTTACAGATTATATTTGGCATATGGAAAGCTTTTAAATATGTATTACATAATATTGAATATATGTATTAAAACATGAATTCCTCTTCCTTGCATTTGTATGTGTGTGCATGTGTGTTTTTCTTGCACCACACTGCAGCTAGATCCTTTGTAACTTAAAGCTAAACCTAATAACATCATTCACTGCAGCAGCAAGACGCTTTCCCCTAGAGTAGGACGCAATGATGATGACATAATGCTGTGGTTTCCAAATCCCAAACCAGCTGTTACTGGTATATGCATTCAAATTCACCACCTCTGCATCCATGTGAGAGGCACAAAAGCTTGGGACTTGATTCAGTAAATGATCTATTATTTTGGATATAATTCAGGGACATAGCTTATGCATGGCTTCAGTCACAGAGTGGGGGAAAGTAATTCAGGCAGTTTCCCACTGTAATAAAACAGAGAAAGGATATAATCCATCTGCACAGACCCAGTAGGTATTTTCCACCAACTAGCATGGGATCTGCTCACTGGTTTTGGACTGAGCAAATGACTAAAAGCTGCCAATGTTTAAACTGTTTCTTCTCTCTGACGAACATTCATACTAATTCCTTTGTCTGCTATAAATAAACACAGATGAGCATTAACCCCCTAACTCAAACTGCACCAAGAAACACAGTACCTATTCAAGTATTACTGGGTATCTTACGTTGTAACTTTTAGCTAAATGAGGGTGGCAATAAAACTGCCATGTTTATGGATGCTGCAAGAAGCTACGATTCTCCTGTGCTTGCTGCTCTTGAATATTTGAGAATATTAGCTCAATACATGAAGGTCAGCTTTAAAGTCGTTTCTCAACAGCAAGTCTAAAAAAAGAATACCACAGAAGCAACCTGACACCTATAAGAAAGCTTTTTCCACTACAGTAAGTTGCTTTGATGGAGTACAAAATCCATCTTTACATAAACCACTCATTTGCAAGGCAGAGTCTAGATACATCAGTTGATAGTCTTACCTTAAATCCAGACTAAATCAGACCTCTGAAACTCTTAACTTAATCCATGCCCTCTGTACTATGTCATCATGGCAATTTGTTTCTAGGGTTACAGTATTTATTTACTCAAAGTAAAGCCAATGTGAACAACTGCCCTGAATTTTAGTAGGAAAAATGCATCCCTAGTGTAATTGCATTATCTGAGTGGTCTTGCGTCAGGGATGAATTTAACCTATTAAATTTTGGCACAACACTATCAGTGAGGGTAGTATCTGCTCAAGCCATATTATCTTCATTTGCAGAATGACACTGAAATCACTATGCTTGTAATGAACCATTTATGTGCATCTTTCTTTAAATGCACAAGCAGCCAGAGAAATAAAGGGCTGAACTGTGGTGTAATTTGTTCAAATATTCCAAATTTAAAGGACTTCACACAGTAAATAAAGAGATAATCTTGGTCAGAGATATAATGAATTCTTTAGGGAGGAGGTGCAATCATGCACTGAATGTGAATCATGGGTTTTTTTGTAGCTAAGTAATTGATAATCAATCTGTACAGTTACAGTTGCATCGATCAATCTTGTATCTGCAATGGCCCATATCAAACAAGCCAGCATAAGTCATAAAAGATCATTGCCAAGTCCTATCTCTGTGACAGGCTGATCTATTAAGATGAGAAATTGCCCTGAGGTAAACAACAACTTTTTAGGCTAACCCAGACCAGGAATATTTCAGAAAAATGAAAGGGTTGTGCAGAGCTTATGTACATAAGCCCTTCTTCTGTAGCTCTGCTTGCTTAACTAGAAAGGCTACCAACAGTTAATATAAAGGGGTTTGTAAAAGCCAGAAGAGATGTGTGAGAAAAGAAAACCAAACCAAACCAAACCAAACCAAACCAAACCAAACCAGGCTGTTCCAAAATCCCTCTTTGGGGAAATAACAATTTCACAAAATCTGCACAGCCACAGACTCTAAAATGGATCCAGGAAAGAGTGCTTCAAAAACTTCTGTGCCAAGACGTAACACTTTTCATAGGTGAAAGGAGTTTTGCTTGGTAGAAGACCACAGCATTAGGTCCTGTCTACTCCAGCTACTTACAGATGACAGGTTAAAAGTGCTGAAATGCTGGTTTCTTTTCAGAGAATGCAGGTACCTAATCCACCTCAAGATAACTAAGCAAAACACTGATCTTCCACTGACATAAAGCCACTGAAATAAAGTGCACTTCACAGGTGTGAAAGTGGAATAATCCTCTAAATACATATCTGGTAAATAACCTTTCCTTCATTAGATGGAACTACTAAAGCAGTATGGAATTCAACATTCTATAATGAATAATGAATCATTTAGAGGTACAGCTTTAACACTTTGAATGAGCAAGTCTGGAACAGGACTCATACGAGCAAGGAAGATGAGAAAATAATTACTACTGTTGGTAGAGTAAGAACATAGCATTAATAACACTGTTGCATAAAGTATGTACTCTCACCCAGATAGGAAACTCCTTCTTCTGGTGTGATTGTTCCATATTTAACCATCATCTTCACAAAATCAATCAGGGTTTTCATGATAGTTATCAAGGTCTCTTTCTCTTTTGCCTCTGTCTCTGTGTGAGGGGATAAAGCAAAACTAGTCAAAGACTTCAGGCAACTCAGAAAAACTCAGTTCTGCAAACTCTGCATAAACTTCATGCATAAAAAATGACCTACTCACTAAAAAGAAAATGCTGTGCTGGATTAGCAAATAGAACTCCTATATATATCTCCTTTGAAACTGCTTCTGGAAAGTACAGCTGAATATACTTTACAACCTCAGGGTCTGGCTCTTCTTTATAGCTTTTTGTCTTAAAGATCTATGTTACGGAAGGCAAATGGTATTAATTCAGTTTTACAGATAAGAACACTAAACACACTGAGATGAAGAGACTTGACAGAGTTCAAATTGCTGGTCAAAGGGCAGATATAGCCAGACTTTACTACAGCCTCTGTCTTTTATTTGTCTGTGAACTACTTAGTAGGCCAGTCTGTATGAGAAAGACAGCTCAGAAATCCTTTCTCCTACAAGATCATTGAAAGAAATAAAAAGTCTCTCAAATGAGATTGTTACCATGCACAAGACCATGACTCAGGTACTGGGAAAACATAATATTAGATGGTTGGGAGCATCACGACTCCAGAATAGGATACAATGATTTTTTATTATAGAGTTATTCTTTCTTGCCCATACATACTGACTACCTTCATGATCACTGCTTCTTAGCTTTCTTCTTCCACTGTATTTATCAGCTGAACAATATAACTGCTATTTCTGCATGAAACTTCCCCATCACACAGTTACCTGATCTCTTTCCACACCCCAGGTTGTCACTGAAGGACCCAACAGAGCCAGGGGCACTGTCAGACAGGAACACTCAGAAACACACTCCCAGCCCATGCCGAAGGCCAGCCCCTTTGGAGAGATGCTGAACAGGTTTTTTATTGCTGCCTGCAATTTAACACACCTCTGTAGGATGCAACTGAATCCCCACTCCTCCAGCTTGGTACAAGCTGGCAGGTGGACAGCATAAAGCAGGAGACAAGGCAGAGATGTCAGCCAGCGGGACCCGTTTCTATTTGCTTGATAATCTGTTAAACCCAACATGCCTTTCTGCCTTGTGAGTAGAAAAAGGAGAACAACTATCAAGCAAAACCACCATGGGAAAATGAAAAGAACAAGAAAAAGAATATGAAGTTTGTAGATTGGACTTGAGCAAAATATGCCCTCGGGTTTTTCATTCTAGCTCTCCACTCATGTGTTCATAGGAACAGTTTGAAAGATTAAGGCTCCTGCAAGACAAGGAATATGCAGAATAAATTGTTGCTGACTATGCTGGAGAGAGCGGAAGACATCCTGGCTGCAGATAGTGAGAGTGGGCGTGTGGTAAAGCGTGCTGACAAAGGGGCTGTGGCGAGGTGCCACAATCTCGCCTGCAATAACTGAAAGACCATGATGTCTAGCACCGGAATAGGAAGAGACATGCAGAGCTTTCATTGCAATAAACAGCAGACCTGTGGTTTGTGAAAAGGCTGGGAGGCTCAGACTCATTTACTGGTACCATCACTGCGAGGATTCTACTGTGGCTTACTTGTACCTCTGTTTGCTTAGAAGACACGGGTGTTACTGGAAAGGTCTCTGGAGAAAACTATTTGCCAGTTTTTCATCATGCCTTTACGGGAATGAAAAAAATTCAGGACTCCTGAATCATACAGAACAAGATGGGAAGGGCTACCTAGGTCACACAGTCTGCAACTCTGAGTGCTGTTCCTCCCAATGTTTTGCCATACTCACTAATCAAATTAGCTTCTGCCATGTATCTTAGAGACCATTTTTAAAGCACATGGTCTCTTGCAGCTGGGGAAGCTGTGGAGAAGGGAAGGGATAGGAGTAGGAGAAAACAGCAATAATCTTAATATTCTGATTTTTGTCCTATATATTCCTGTGAACACGTGATGAGCTTACCTGAGTTAAGACTTTTTAATAGTGCGTAAAAGTTTGGAAAATATTGGAGGTCTTCAAAATTATCTTCAGAAGGCAGCTCATTTCTTCTTTCCAAGATATTAGATGATGACCATGTGTTATCCAGTGTATCATCAATTTCTCCGTTAATGAAACTGTCCTGATCAGCTTTGCTTGACGTCTCCACAAAAGACACAAAAAGTAGTATCTATAAGCCCATTGCTTTTGGTGATAAAGTTAACAGAGCAATAAATAGCATCATAATCTTATGCCAACATTTCCTGAATTACGAGGTGAAGACTACACTATTTTCTCAAAGTTATTTCAATTTGACATCTGGCTTAAACCTCAAAGTAACTCACAATTCATTTTTCTATCTGATAGAACTTCTTTAAGAATACCTTTAGTTTCCAGATTGAACTAATTACTTCCTAAAGCAAAGCAGTGTTTTGGTCTATTTCTACCGTTCAGCAAGTGAGTCAAAATGATTAGCAAAGAAATTACCATTCTTTCCTGTTGTTTTTCTTTTGTATCACTGTCTCCTCTGCTTGGGTAATCAAAATCTTCAGATTCCTTCTCACGATCCTTTGCTTCATTTGCAATTAGCTGTTGTAAAACCTCTGCCACTTCATCTTCCAGGGTATAGGCTTGACTCTCTGTGATCTGTTAAAATATTTGTGCAGAGTAATTACAAAATATTGTGGTTTTCCTAGATTAAATATCAATATGAAACTTGTGTTGTAAATGGTTGCTTTAAATATGTTTGCTTCAAAGCTGAGCACTGCCAAATTAGGTGTAGTACCTTCAGATGTGTGTGTTCTATATAAACGTATACATACAGACATATGCATATGTCTTTATTTATATAAATGTCTACATATACACACACATAGAAATACACATCAAATATGTGTGTATACATAAAAACCAGCCACCCACACATACAGTCTCCAATAGGAAAACAAACCCCTATAGGGGTTAACACAGTGGAGTCCAGCTTGAAAGATGGAGCTGCAAGTGCAGTATACCTACGTGTGTATGTGCATATATAAATGTATATGTTCTGTAACATACCTACGTAGAATTGAATAACTACAACAGAATACAGTAATACAGAAAGGGAAAAAGCAAATAGCTTTCTACAGCATCATCAAAATGTTTCCTCTTTGCTTCCTAACAGCCATTACCTGAACAAGAACTGTACCATGGAGCTGTCCCACAGCTCCCTTTGTCATCAGTGACAATCAGTATGCAACAGCTAATAGCAAAATCTAGTGCAGACAAGATAAGGTTAGTATTTTAAAAATATAAGGACCCCCTATCGCAATGGCTAAAACCATTGAGACATCCAAAGGTCAGAGAGAAATCCAGTCTTGCTAAAGATCAGTAACAACGAGAAATGTATCCTCAATTAAGCAGCGTCATTGTATGTCCGCTGATGACAATAATGCATAGGTGGATAGGAATGGGCTCAGACCTGTCCCAATAAACATCCAAAAGAAACTGATAATACAAAAGAACTAATGAGCAGGAGAAGAGAAATTAAAGGGAAAATGAGGGCAGGCATGGGAGGAGTACAATCAGTGAATGTCTTCTCAACATCAAAAACATTCTGCAGCTTGGCCTATTTTGTTGCAAAGCCATCGCAGAACAACAACATTATTGCAGAACTAAACCAGTGTGCCCGACTGAGTCAAGAAGCTTGCCTAGAGCCTGAATCCCACTCATTTTTACTCAGGTCAGCATTATTAGCTGGACACAGCTAATAACATCCAAATTGTTTTTTGAAAGAGCATTAAACCACCCCACAAAACAGCTAAATGAGGTTTTAACAAGATACTTACTAGACCCAGATTTAGAAGTTTTGAAACGATCTTGTCAAACACTCCTCTATCATTTTCCTCATAAATTCTTGCAGCAATTTTTTGAACAATGTCTTCAGCAGTCAAAGGAGTGCCATCTAATTGATGGAGGCCATCTGGATCATCTAAAAGGATTACAGTTTAACTGTGTGTTGACTGTCCTAACTCTGTTGGATTAGACATCTTGTAAAAAATATCTGCCCACATCTTTTTCTCTTCAGAACAAAGCTGCATTTTCTAGACACATTAGGAATATACTTTGATACACACTTTGGAATCCATTACATCAGTCCCAGTGAAAAGTTCTTTGTGTCCATTTTCCACATCTGAAAAATTTCTTTCTGACTGGCACTTTTGAAAGAGCAGAGATTAATATCAGGAGCATACTCCCCTGTTTATAGAAAAAAATGTAAGAATGAGAGAACACTGCTCACATATCTGCTTATATGCGTCTTCCTGGAATCTACTTTCATTGTATGGCCACTTAGATCAAAACAGATCATGACAAACAGCATACTATCCTCTTGTCCGGATTTCAGCAGATGAAGTTTTATTTATGTAATTGCTACTTATGGCAAACAATATCATCATGACCAATGGGAAAGCAAATATGATGAGTAAGCTTTGGTCTGTGATCAGCACACTTTGATATAATTAAAAATATCCTGAGCTAAATGCTGCTCACAACCCTCAGAGGACTCACTTAAATTACAAGTCAATTAATGACTCCAGTAGTAAAGGCAAGTATTCTTTGGCCTTCAGTAACTTCTATTAGCTTTGTGATGGGGAGGATTATCTGTCATTGCATGTAACACTTGGAACAAATATATGTGATTTAGCTCTATATAAAAGTGCTTTTTCCTTTCAAACCAGAATAAATATATTTTCATTTGAAAACATGTCCCATTTTCCTTCCATCAAATCTAAATTGCTAAAAAACATAATGCAAATCACACAGTTGGATTTTCTTCCACAGAAGACGACTGTGAAAATCAACAGCAATTCTTTTGTACTGTGTTTCAAAACCTAGCTGTAATATGACAAGCTTCCACAACTGGAATTAATTGAAACTGCACTCCAGTAACAAAAAGAGCTCGTGTTTAGTGGTACAACATTCATGATTGCAATCAGTTTGCAAGAGAAGTCTAACCTAAAAGTCACTGAAAGATGATTATAGAATACCTTGGAATTTATAATCCAGCCCACTTTTAGTGGAGTCATAGTCATCCACAAGTCTGCGGTTCTTGGTGGAGTCTGCATCATCAATGGCCAGTTGCTGTTCATACAAAGAGCTTCTAATTGACTCCCTCTCTTTTTCATTCCTCTCTCTTTCTGCTATTGATTTTAGCAGGTTCAGATCATCAACAAAGGAATAATTCCTGAACTCTGGCTTATTTTCTGGAAAATATATCAATGCACACATGACATAAAATCTTAAACCTCTTTGAATACCGTTATGAATATTGCTATAAAACCACAAAAGGTGTTTTACCTGTGGGAACTATTTTCCTATTCTTGTCTGCCTCAGCTTCAGCAATCTGATACAAAAAAATAACACAAACAAACAAAACAACAAACAGGCAGAAGGAATTAATACACTAAAACGCGTGAGCTCTTAATTTATCAGTATCAGCAGAAGCCTTAATGCCTGATCTCCACTCTTAGTAAGAAGTTTTCCTTAATAAGTAGAACATGATTAAGCGCTTGGCACTTTTTGTCAGTACCACCACATTCTCTGATCAGAATTGGACATTACGAGGAGCTGCGATAGACTTTTCATTTTAAGAGAAATGCCAGTTACATTTTCCTTCTTCAGTCCAAGCTCCCAATATATTCCTGTAGGATGTCAATACAGAGGGCTGACACACCTGTGAACTGCTGGAGCTAACAACCTGCTTTTGGAATGCTGGACAGTAAAACCCTACATACCAATTCTTAAAAATTATTTGAACTCTATTTTGTACCCAACCCCGTCATCAATATTTACTTTACTGACAAATCCACTTTTAACTCATTTCTTAAGCCATTAGGATATTCACGTATCTGGTACCTGAAGGCTCAAAATATTATGGGAATACTAAAACTAAAAAACATTGTAAATATTTTTTATTTCACTTACCTGTTCCTCCAAAGGTCTTTCTACACTTAATTGTCTGTTGTGTATAGCTTTATCTAGAATAAACAAACACACACATATATACTCAGCTATAGGATGCATGTGACAAAAGGTCAGCACATTTTTTCTTAATTTGCAGTTTTCTCCCATAAAACATGGTATCTTAAATATGATGCCAACCACTAGTTCTTGTAAAAAAACTCAGTGTTCCAAGAAGAATGAGATAACAGTAACAAAGTCAAACATTTAAACAAAGTGTGTTTGTTTGGGGCAGAGGGAGAGGTTCTTCACAAGATGTGATAGAAATAAAGATACAGCTAGACTCAGCACCCCTTTCTGATGTGAAAAGTCATAAACAAATTGGGGGGGAAATGCTGTAAGAGTGTGACTAAAATAGCAATAATCGGATTGGCACAACGAAGAGATTAAAAATCTCTTACATCCAGAATACCAGGGGAGACAGGGAGCGGGAGAGACAGGTTTGTGCAGAAACTGCTGTAGAACGGGTGATAACATTGCTCGGAAAAGCCTGCAAAAATCCAGCTTTTCCCTCTACCAGCACCTACATCCTCAGTATTAGACTGCAACTTCAGCGATCCAGCGTCTTGCACCAGGAATATTGTTTCTTTAGGATCTAATTGCTTTTAGCCAAGTGGAAGGAAAGTTTTTACTTCCCTCCCTCCGTACCCTGCCAAACTTTCCCCACCTCGGAGAAAACAGACAGCGCGTTAAGGAAGGCGCTTACCTTTGCCCCCCGGTTTCGGGAAGCCGTGCACCCGGCTTGCCAGCAGCGACAGCACCTGCACCACGACCGCCAGCTTGAGGAACATCGCGCCGCTGCCCAGCGCCCTCGGCGGGCGAGCCCGGCGCAGGGACGGGGCCGCTGCCTCGGGGTCGCCGCCCGCGCTGCCCTGCGCGGCCCCGGCCCGGCGGGCGCTCAGCGGCGCGGAGCCGCCGCCCGGCGGGCGCTGTCCAGCGGCGCGGTGCTGAAGCCGCCGCGCAGAGCCGGCCGCGGCGCTGAGAAAGCCTCGGCCCCGCGGCCCCGCGCCCGCAGAAATGGTCGAGCCCGTCCCCGCGGCGCCGGGCGGGGGGAGGAGACGGGGGAGGGCCCCGGCCGGCGGAGCATGCGCGCCCCGCTGCGCTCCCGCGGGCCCGGCAGCCGCACCTCCTTGCCTCCCGCTCCCGGGGGAATGGGACCCGCCGCCCCGGGGGGGGGGGGGGCCGAGGGGGGGCTTCAGGCGTGGGGGTGGCCCGGCCGCCTCGCAGGGCGCCGCCCGGGCAGCGGAGCGGCAAGGCGAGCTCGGGAGAGCCCCGAGCATGCGGGGAAGCGGTGCCTGGGGGGCAGCTCGGCACGGCGGGGCCGCGCACGCTTTGCCAGCCACGGGAGTGCAGCTGGGCCCCGCGGAGGGCGGTGAATCACCGCCGCCTGCCCGAGCCCTTTCCGCGGGGCTGAGTCACGCAGCGACGCCACGGCCATCGGTGACTCCTCTGCTGCAAAGAGGGGACATCAAAACTTCCATCACAGCACACCCTGCGCTTTAAAATTTACAATTGCCACAAAGCAGTAGCACAAGCACGTAAGCTCATGCTGAACGTTTTCATAAATTAAAGTTTAGCCCTTGCAGACCTGTGCCTGCATCAGCAAATCCCTAGGGGTCGGAGGAAGACATTTCCGCCGTTTTATGGCAGAACAAAGGATCGCAGCCGTAGGTCTTTCCAGAACTATAGGATCTGCTCCCAAAATGGGAGATAAATCACAGTGCTGCTTCTTCAAAGAAGACCTCGTCGTTTTGTAGTCATAAATGCACACATGCAGGGCTCAGCTGAAAACACTTGAATGTTAGAAATCTCGATACTTGCTAACTGCTAAAAATTAAAAAAGCTAAAAGCTGTTTGAAGAAATGAAAAGGATCAGTGCTTTTACAATGGAAAATCAGGAACATAGTGGAACTGTTCAATCCCTTGTCAATGTATAATATTATTGCAGTATAAGCTGGAAAGAACACAAAAGAGTGAGAGAATGATAATTGGACCACAAGCACAAAAAAAATTGTAATTTCTTCACACACACACACCCGCCATCAGCAACCACTGAATTTAATCCTCAAGCCTTTGCATACAATTAAGTTGAAATAGTGATAAAATCTGATGCTCTGGTTTACATCAGACTCACTTCTATAAATTAATCTGTCTGTGATCCACACTTCAAGAGCAATGACAATAACTTTCAGAAATACACTGATAACTCCAGAAGCCTTGCCTATAGTCAGGTTCCTATTCTTAGAGCTGTACCAGAGCTAGGAATTAGATATTTTGGATAAAAACCTTTCAAGCACAGTTGTATGTAAGAACAAAATAGCCTTATTTACACATTGCCTGGTAATCTACAAGGGAAACTACTATACTGAACAGAATCCTCCCTCACTTTAGCAGCACAGAAGACAAGCAGCTTCCATGAGAAAATGTAAAGTAACCTCTGCCCCGCCATCTTTAGCTTATATATATATATATATATATATATATATGTACATACACACACACCCCCCAACAGGAATCTCAAAACTACTTAATACTACTGATACAGAAGAAAAAAAATCATTTGTTACTTCAACGTGGCTTGATATTCTACCCCAGTTTTGTATTAATTCCACAGTTCATTGCCTAGCTCATGTTCTCAGTGTTCCAAAAATGTGTACTTTCTCTGTGTTTACCCTTCCTGATATTTACTTCTATACCACTTGAACACTTCCTGCAATGCATTATAAACATGCATCCATTTATAGGACTCTACACATTTAGTCATTCAGACAAAAGTCACCATACAATGCAAAAGCAGTAAATGTATTTTAAATATGCTGAAATTAAGATAGCTGTAAAGCAGTGAAATCAGAAAAGGAACTCTCATTGGTGACAACAGTGCAAAGACGTTGCCGTTTAAAATACACCTATTTACATGATACATCTACATATGGCTTGTTGTGTATAATGCTATAAAATGCTCTTTCTGCGTTCAAATGTGTTTATTTTACACGATGTGCTTCTGTTTATGGGATAAATGTTTCTATGTATGGGAAATCTTTTCTATACTATTTCCCAATTCCATATGGTTTGTTATTTCCCTAAATTGCCTCCTGCTTTGCCATGCCTCTCTAACAAGAATTCATGCAGAAGGACTCTGTAGAGGCTGGGACTAATGGTGGGGAGAGAAAAGATTTCAAAACCTGCCATCATCAAGAGGGTATGACTGCAACAGCCACTCTCATTCTTGAAATTTCAAGCAAAAAGTCATGCCAGGAAAGCCAAGACTAACACTTCAGACACAAGCCATTTCCCTGTTCAATTACGACTCCACATAGAGGCAACGCACTCACAGATGCTGCAACGGGCAAGCACAGAGCATAGCTGCAATGCCATGCTCTGGTTTTGCACGCTTGGCCCAGTACTCCTTGCTAGTGCACTGGTAAGCTTGAATACATAATCTCTGTTAATTATGACAAAATATGTTTAATCATCATGAAAAAATGACTGGATAAAGTACTGCCTTTGTTTCTCACTACATCTCTGTTTTCATTTGGCATCATTTACATCATCTACTACTATACACTCCTCTTCCAAGTGCAGAGACAATACGGTGAAGAGCATAAGCTCTTCTATTTTGGATTCTATTTTGGCTTATACACAATCAAACCATTTTATATTCTAGCACTATTTATTTCCAGTGATGATTCATGAGCCAGAAAGAATACCACTTGCCTATCAGATGCCAAGGAGAACTTACAGGAATGGCAATTAGAAGTTGTTTGGGTTTTTTTTATTGTAGTGAGTGCAGTTGATATGGAGCCTAGAGAAATAACTGAAATGGGGCCTTTCAGTGCTATTTTTGCAGTTGTTTTATAACTACACTTCAAGGTTTTTCATCTAGCTGATGAAAACAGAAGGCAGATGAAAGCAGAAAAAAACCCCAAACAACCCAACAACCCACCTTGCCAAGTTTATGCCTAGATGGTAAATATTCCTTATTTTAGTGGATTTGCTTTTTCTACTTTATCTCATATTATACTAAATGATATACTAAATATTCTAGTGCTTAAAAGGAAAAAAAATATTGGAACAGTTACTGGTGATCTTTATGCAAGGCATCAGATGCATCTATAATCATCTGACAATAAGTCACATACTTTGCACATAAGTGTGCACTATGAATAGCCCTCTCTATTTCAATGCAATCATCAACAGTATGAAAAATTAATCATGCACAAGCCTGAGGGATTGTACTCTAGAAGTCATTTCACATATAGCATTTACTTGTACACCACCTAAGGCAAAGAGAAGGACTTAAGACCCTAGAATTAATAAAAATAAAAGAAAAAAGTCAAAGGTATTGATATTTCAGCATTCATTCACATTCCATCAGTTTTAACAGCAGCTTTTCCTATGCTTATTGAATTCACATTTTTGGTCAGCAAAGCCTAAAAATCTTTTCTATCTTCTACAACATAGTATTGTGTCTTCACATGAGCAATTCTTAGCTGAGATATACTTAACCAATTCATTTTGTAAAATGAACTTTAAAAAATAACAATCCAAATCTTTAAATGTAGCTTCAAGGAAATGCCAACTTTTAACACTTTTAAAACTGCTAACCTCAGTTTGTTCCTCTTTGGCTTTTTTTTCTGGTGTCAATTTATAGCTTCAGACTTCAGCATGATTTTCTGACCAGAGGTATGTTGGAGATGGGAGGATACTTTTTCCTTGGCAAAGCTCAGAAGAGTTTACTTCAGTTTCTTCCCCACCTTTTCTAGAAATAAAACCCAACCACCTTTAACTAAAATATAAACCAGAAAATGTCATATAGTTTGTTTCAAAAAAATATGTAACTGGAAGGCATACGAGGGTTTCTAAAATGGAATTAAGCATCCAAAACTACACAGATACAGTATTATTTTAGTCTGCTGTCTTTGGCAAGACGATTGACTCACATATTTAAGTGGCACTATGCTTTTTCCTTGTTCACAGGAAAAACAGTGAGAGAAAACTCTTAAAAAATACAGTGAAGACTATCTGAATATATCTTGTTGCAATTGGCTGAAGGTGTCATGACACAAATTGGAAAGGCATATCCTAACAGATCAGGTAAACCTGATCTGGTTAGATGCACTTTTTTCCTTTTAGTGTGAAATACCTTATGGAAATTATCTGGCACCCTTCTTTCACGTGTTCATTTCATTGCTTTGCCAGTGAACACCCAGTTCCATCCCAGGTGCACAGTCGTGCGGCAGCCAGGTAGGGACCAGGTGGTGTGCCACGGGGGTTCAGAGCACAGCTGGGATATGGCCTGCCCCTGACAGAGGAGCTTTTTCTGTCAGTTGAAGTCACTTCTCTGGGTACTAAACGAGCACAAGTAACAAGGCTCCTGTTCGTTTAGCATCTGCAACTACTCCCAGACAGGAAACTAACCTTAACCTGAAAGGCACAGTGTTACAAAATGGCAAAAATGGTTACCTAGAGAGTCAGAAAAAATAGTACTCTTTAACCTTATACATTCACACCTTACTTTTCATGGGTAAGAAACCTTTTGTTTCCTTTGCAAGAGCAGTGCATGCAGAGGTAGATCCCAGGAGCTACATGGTGAAAACCTTCCCAAGATGCCAAACCCCTGTGGGAATCACCTCAGGAACAGCTCCTCAGGGAGCCTCTCGGCCAAGAGCAACCTCTCCGTGTTCCCACCTACGCTTTAAGCATATTTCTCACAAGCATCTACCTGCTGTCTTTCCAAAGCCACCTACAAATACCTTGCTCCACTTTTCAGGCATGCCCCATTGCTGCAGAAAGTGGTACAAGTGGCTGAAATGGTTGGGAATGGTCCCATGCTTCCCTGGCCACTGGTGCCAGGCATCTTCTGGGTGGAAGGACGACACATTCCTCAAACCTCAGCTTGCATTTGCTGTGGTTCAAAGGGCATCTCCTATTTTAGCCGGTTCGTTCGGCTGATTCGCTCAGTAGTTTTATTCCTGGCTCCCTTGTCTTTGCCTGGACCCACTGAGGACACCGGGTGGCAATGGGAGAGCTCTCTGCTCACCGGGGCCGGTGCGATGGTGATATAAAAAGACCAGCGGTGGGCGGGAGGGCGGCAAGGCCGCCCCTGCCCCTGCCTCAGCCCCCAGCCCCAGGGGCCGCCCGCTCCCGCCCCGGTGCGGCCCGCGCCCGGCCCAGAGCCCCGGGGGCAGGTAGTACCGCCCCCGCCGGGCCGCCCTGCTCGGCACGCCGTGCTTCAGCTCCACCTCCCGGCTCGGCTCGCCGGCGGGGCCCTCTGCCCGCCTGGGAGGAGCGCTGCGGCGGGCAGGCGGAGCCGGGGACCGAGGGAGCTCCGGTGGCACAGCCGCGGCCCCCGCCGAGCTCCCCGCTCGCCCGCCCTCAGGGTGCGGCGCCGCCCGCCCGCGGCCCCGGCCCGCCCCGCAGCGCCCCCTGCCGCCGGGCGGTCGCGTTACGCTACGGGGGCGGTCCCGGAAGTGCGCGGCGGGGCCGGCGGGGCCGTGGCCCGGCAGGGCCCAACCCTTCCGGGCGGCGGCGGGCCGCGGCGGAGGCCGCCATGAGCGACGTGGTGGAGCGGACGCTGAGCGTGCTGCCCGGGCTGCTGGGGCAGCACGACCCGGGCGCCGGGCCGGCGGGAGCCGGCGGCCATGGCAGGGTTTCGTCCACCTCCCGCCTCGGGAGTCTCATCCGGAGCATCACGGCGCTCACCTCCAAGCATGTACGGGCGGGGGCCGGGGCGGGGGCCGGCCCTTCCTCCTCTCCCTTCCCGCCTCCCTGAGGTGGCGGCGCGGCCCGCTGAGTTGCGGGGGGCGGGCTGGGCGCTGTGGCCCCGTGCGCGGCGGCGGGGCGCCGGCGTCTCCCCTGAGGAGCCCGGGGAGGCACCTGACGGTACTGCGTGTCGGCGGGCGGCGGTGCTGCGCGGTGCTGCGCGGGGACGCGGACGGGGGCAGGCGCGGCCCTGCCTGCATGGGGCTGGCAGCCTCTGTCAGCACCGTGCGGCATGTACCGGCGGGCGTTGAGAAGTCTCTGGAACGCTGGTAAATTGAGGTGTCTTCTTTGACTTTTGCTTCATCTTTCGCCGCCAGAATTTAAGTGAGGTTGAAATAAGAAGTTTTAATTTTTTCTAGGAAGAAGAAAAATTAATCCAGCAGGAGCTAACCAGTTTGAAGGCAACGGTGTCAGCCCCCACCACAACGCTGGTAAGTTTTGCTAGTGGTTGCAGGCTGTGGGAACAGCAGGCCGAAGGGGAGGAAAAGCGGTGTTCTCCTGCTTTTTGCCAGGTGGAGCATACAGGTTATCTGTGTTACAGATACTTAATTGGTATTAAAAGGTTTTGAGGATCCTGTGGTTTTGCAGCACAGATGAAATAGTAAGGATACTGTGGTTCTGTCTGATGGGAATAAACTGTGGCCATGTGGCACCCAGAGTCTGTCATTCGGTAGTTTCTGAAATAACACAGGCAAAAAAGCTAGCTCTTCCATCAAATAATCTTTGCAGGCTAATGCTGTTCTTATAATGAATTTGTCCTGTATAAGAAGCTGTTGCAAGTGTCCGAGTTGCAGGGGTTGACATAGTCTGGTTCGATGTACTTAATGCATATCTTGGTCCCTTGAGTGAGAATTTTTGAAGGGAAGAATAAAATTTTACCTCATACATAGTGAAAACATGTCCTGGGTCAGCGTAGTGACTGGTGAAAAATAATTTGCATTAGCAGTGGGATCATCTAATACTTAAGGTAATTCATGTTTTTTATGTTAGTCATAATTGATCTACAGTTGATCACATGCATCGGAATCAAAACAAGATAACATCTTTAAGGGTAGAATATGGGGGGTTCTGTTCTTACAGTCGGAAAACTGATTTACAGAAGAGGTTCATAGCAAAGGAAAAATTACAAGTACCCTGATTTTAGAAGACTTGTGTGAATACACTTATGTTTAGATCAGATAAAGTCCTCTGCTTCATTAGAGCAGTGAAAAGAGCATAAAGTATGGCTGACTTAAAATTAATAATTTTTTTTTGGTATTTCAGAGACTGATGAAAGAATGTATGGTTAGACTCATCTATTGTGAAATGCTGGGGTATGAGTCTTCCTTTGGATATATCCATGCAATCAAGCTTGCGCAGCAAGGAAATCTTTTGGAGAAAAGAGTTGGTATGTTGCATGGTGCTATAGCCTTTATAATATTCTCAGACTTCTAAAAAAGTTTCTTAAGATTTATAATTCATGTAAAAATACAACTTACTTGAAATGTTCCTCTGCTTTCTCTAGTTTGTGAGCTGCTCTGTATCTGCTTCTAGAACAGAAGGCAGGGTAAATTAATGAATTTTAAACTGTCAGCTGTTCCTTGTTTCTTGGTGCCACAATTCAAAAAAATTAAGTAATTCATGAGAAAACTTGTTAAAAAACACATCAAGCTGAAAATTAGTTTCAGTCAGGATCTGGTTTCTTTTGCAAGTAGTGTAGTACAAGATTAGAGAAAGAAGTTAATGTCAGGCATTTGTCAGAAATATTTTTCTGTTGCTTGTGGGATTTTTTTTTTTTAGTTTAGAAACAGTTATAGGAAATGAGGCAAACAGGGAGCTCTTAAGAGCATAGATGCAGAAGTTCTTGAGGAAATTAATTTGAAAGGCTAGTTCAGATTTCTTTGAAATTTCATGCCATTGTGATTTCCCTGCCTGCCAGTGTGGCTATTAACTTGATTCCAGTAGATTTGGTTTGAAATAGGTGTCAGCGTGTCTTGTCTGGAGAATTTTTTTGCAGTTGCTGATTCAGCTGCCTAGTGAAGACATTTCTTCTTGTTTTCAGAGGAAATGGTTTAACTCCAAGCAATACTATGTCTGCATACACAGAAGGAAGGCAGTGTCTTGTGGGATAGCTTGTTTGATATCCTGTGTTTAAATTTCATCTGGATCATCCACTCAAGTATTGGAGTTTCTGAGAGAATGTGTTACAAGTGATGATTTAAAGTTACTTTATGCCTGAGTAATGAAAACCAGTTTGCAGATGCTCTGGTAGGGATTAAAAAAACCTCTATCTTCGCCAAACCTGAGAGGGCGGGTGGTAAGCTGTTTTGAAGACAACTTTATGACCTCTGTAAGTGTCAAGACCCAATGTGTTTTATTAACTGGTTTGAGACCTTTCTATACTAGGATTCTTTTTGAGAAGGCTTTGGTGAGGCAGCATATATTTATTATTTTTATTTTTAAATGTAGGTGGCTTAGAGTTCTCTGGACACAAGCACCTGCTTTGATCTGGTAAAAGGATGTTATCAAGAGTATGTGTGTGTGGTTTTCTTTTTGTTGTTGTTCTGCAGGTGTATGTGATACATGAAGATGACCTTGTCTGTTCTCGGTGCAGTATGCCAAAGTTTGTATTAAGGAATTTGTTGTCAGTTGATCCAGTCGAGATGGGTTACCCTTTTACCCAGCGTGAGCCTCAATAAATGAGAGCAAACTGCATGTTTGCAGGTGTGCTAAGCTGATCAAGTCTATAGTTTCGCAAGCAGCTAAGTCAGTCTAATAGCCCAGACAATAAATACTGTTACTTGTATTTAAGTTGTTCATTTTGATCCCTAAGCCCTGAATGAACCAATCTTTTTGAAGATCCATCTCTGTAATACAGAGATTGTCATGAGTTGTGGCACACCCTCCCCACCGCCCTAATTTAAGTTCCTTGTTTTAAAAGGAAGAGGAGTCTTGAAGAAAAGGTTTCTGGCAGGTTTCTTTTCTGGGATTCTGGAATTGTTCCCCTCTTGTTAAGATATAATGAGGGGGTTTTGGGCGTAGGATGGTGATTTTTACTCTTCCAAGCTGAATATAGAATCTATTTGAAATGAAACTTTATTTTGTGGAAAAGAGAAGCATATATAAGGAAGTGCGTTTGCGTTACATAGTCAAAGTAATATACTTTTCTTTTTGCAGAAAAGATTGTAGTTTTCCAGGAAGTGATTTTTCATGGTGCTTTTGGCAGCTCTTTAGCTGTAACAGTATTGTGATGTCTCTTATTTCTCACAGCTTACGAATTCTTAGCTCTTACTTGTTGAGCTTTACTGCAACTTAAATATAACTGTTTTGCCTGATAATAAAATAAAGTCTTGATATTTAAAACATGAACAACTGTCATCCAACAGTGGGTTTTGGTAATTGTTTGAGTTAACTCTTCTTGTATTACAGACGGTCTGAAGTTTTCTATCTTGAAGTTGCTTATTGCTTGAAAGTAGTAATGGAGGCTGCTTTCTTTTATAGGTTACTTGGCAGTTTCTTTATTTCTACATGAAAATCATGAACTGCTACTTCTACTTGTGAACACAGTTGTGAAGGTACAGTGGTTTTGGAGGTCTGGAGGTAAAAAAGAGAAGTAAAATCTTAAAGGTGCAGGAGCATGCTGTCCCCATGTGCCAAAAGTCGAGCTGGTGGGGAAGCAGACCAGCCTGGATGAACAGAGAGCTTTGGCTGGAACTTGGGAGGGGGGTGGGGGAGGGGAGTTTATAACCTTTGGAAGAAGGGGCAGGCAGCTCAGGAGGACTACAAGGATGTTGTGAGGTTATGCAGGGATAAAATCCGAAGGGCCAAAGCCCAGCTAGAACTTAATCTGGATAGTGTTGTAAAACCAATAAAAAATGTTTGTATAAATATATTAGCAACAAAAGGAGGGGTAAGGAGAATCTCCATCTTTTATCGGATGCAGGGGGAAACATCGTGGCAAAGGCTGAGGTACTTAATGCCTTCTTTGCCTCAGTCTTTAATAGTAAGACCAGTTGTTCTCCAGGTACCAGGCCCCCGAGTTGAAAGATGGATGGGGAGCAGAATGAAGCCCCCATAATCCAAGGGGAAATGGTCACAGGCCTGCTGTACCGCTTAGACACAGAGTCCATGGGGCCAGATGGGATCCACTCAAGGGTACTGAGGGAGCTGGTGGAAATCACCGAGCCACTTTCCATCATTTATCAGCAGTCCTGGCTAATTGGGAAGGTCCCAGCTGACTGGAAGTTAGCAAAATGCCTGTCTGCGAGGGCCAGAAAGAAGGTCTGGGGAACTGCAGGCCTGTCAGTCTGACCTCGGTGCCAGGGAAGGTGATGGAGCAGGTCATCATGAGTGCCATCACATGGCATGTACGGGAGAACCAGGTGATCAGGCCCAGCCAACATGGGGTTATGAAAGACAGGTCCTGCTTGACGAACCTGATCTCCTTCTGTGAGAAGGTGACCTGCTTGGTGGATGAGGGAAGGGCTGTGGATGGTGTCTACCTAGACTTCGTAAAGCCTTTGACACAGTTTCCCACAGCATTCAACTGGAGAAACTGGCTGCTCATGGCTTGCATGGGCATACTCTTTGCTGGGTAAAAAGCTGGTTGGACGGCCAAGCCCAAATAGTGGTGAATGGAGTTCCATCCCGCAGGTGGCCAGTCACAAGTGGTGCTCCCCAGGGCTCAGTGTTGGGGCCGGTTCTGTTTTATATCTGTATTGATGATCTGGATGCAGGGATGGAGTGCACTCTCAGTGAGTTTGCAGGCACCAAGTTGGGGAGGAGTGTTGATCTGCTGGAGGGCAGCAAGCTCTGCAGAGGGACCTGGACAGGCTGGACAGATGGGCCAAGGCCAATTGTGTGAGGTTCAACAAGGCTCGGTGCCGGGTCTTACCCATGGGTCACAACAGCCCCATGCAATGCTACAAGCATGAGGAAGAGCCGCTGGAAGGCTGCCTGGGGGAAAAGGTCAACAGCTAGCAGTGTGCCCAGGTGGCCAAGAAGGCCAACAGCATCCTGGCTTGTATCAGATGTAGTGTGGCCAGCAGGACAAGGGAAGTGATTGTCCTCTTGTGCTTGGCACTGGTGAGGCTGCATCCCGAATCCTGTGTTCAGTGTTGGGCCCCTCACTGCAAGAGGGACATTGAGGCGCTGGAGCGTGTCCAAAGAAGGACGGTGAAGCTGGGGAAGGAGCTGGAGCACAAGTCTTATGAGGAGCAGCTGAGGGAACTGAGGGTGTTTAGTCTGGAGAAAAGGAGGCTTGGGGGGGGACACATGACCTTATCGCTCCCTACAACTACTTGAAAGGGGGTTGTAGGCAGGTGGGGGTAACAAGTGACAGGACAAGAGGAAGTGGCCTCAAGGTGCACCAGGGGAGGTTTAGATTGGATGTTAGGAAAAATTCACTGGAAGGGTTGTCAGGCACTGGCACAGGCTGCCCAGGGAGGTGGTGGAGTTACCATCCCTGAAGGTGTTTAAAAAATGTGTATATGTGGGGCTTAGGGACATGGGTTAGTGGTGGGCTTGGCAGTGCTACGTTAACGGTTGGACTCAATAATTTTAAATGTCTTTTCCGAAACAATTCTAAGATTCTATAAACTAAACTTGGACCAATTCTTCCCATTTTGTATCACAGAACATCTAAGCTATGTACTTAGAACTTCTATCTTGCTTTCTTAAAGCTGCTGTTTCTTGGGTTAATGATGAAAATTTGAAATGGCTTTCCCTGGCTTTTTAATTTAATCTTGGCATCCCTGCTGTTGAAGCCGTATTTTAAAGTTTTTTTTCAAAGGAGATGCACCATAATTTCTTTTATAAAATGTACAAATTGTGTACATTCTCAACTCCAGGAGGAGCCATACATGCATATTTCTATGTAAACTTTTGCTTTTAGCTGACATCAAGTATCTGTTGGCTTCTTTGAGTCCTTTTGATAGTTTTGATAGAAAATGGAAATATGCTTTGGAGTGACACTGAAAATCTATTACCTAATAATATTTCGTAGGTCTCATCTTCTGTATTACTGCCTCTTACATGGAGCAATTGTGACTTGTGATAAGAGTGTAATGATTACTTTTGTGTTACAGTATCACATAAATTATAGACTGAAAGTGATACTCCTTACATTGTTGTGATTGAAAACTGTTTTATAATCTTTAAAAATCTGACTTGAAACTAGTAGGAATACAGAAAGAACTGAAAAATGAAGAGTCCACAAAGAACTAAACGAAGATGAGGATTAAAACCTATCTGGGACAAATGGCCAGAGAAAATAATGTCACCTGGAAATCTTTAACATGTTTAATTTGTTTTGAAAAATAATGCTGCTCTTGTATTTCATCCATCCTTTTTTGGTTCAAGATTACAGTGAGCTAGATCTACTATTTTTCAGTTGTATTTGGGGCAGACTGAATTTTTGTTCTTTCTTTTGTAGGATGTTATGTGTAATTTGCATTCACTTCTTAGGTAGTAAGTAGTGTCTTATTTTGGTGCACAAATATGTGATTGGCAGTACTATTGAGCTTGCTCTTTTGTGTGTGTGGGGGGTTTTTGTGTTGTTTTTTAATACTTTGGGCTAGATCAAAGGCACTGGAGAGAATACTGTTGAATTCTGTGAGAACTGACTCATTCCACTGATCTAGTTGGAGACTCGGCATAGTTTTGAATCATCAAACTATTTCAGTAAACAAACATTGGTTGTAGCTCTATGGTTTAATCACACATATGTTTAAAATACAAATGTAGCTCTAACACAAGTGTGAGGAGCTGCTTGCTCCTTCTTCCTGTATAAGAGAAGAACTCAATTAGCTCGGTGAGAGCTGACACTTCCCAGATTTGAGCAGACAACAGGATGGCTGGCAGCGGGATGCTTGCTGTAGGTGGGCTGTGTAGGTGGGTTAGATACAGCCTGCTTGTGAAAGATTTGGGGTATGTCTCTGCAGAATTTGAAAGTCTAAATAAAAAATTACTGTCTTATTTCAATGATTGTAACAGGACTTACAGAGCACTAATCTAGTAGAGGTGTGCATGGCATTAACTGTTGTCAGCCAGATCTTTCCACGGGAGATGATTCCAGCTGTTCTTCCCCTAATAGAAGACAAGCTCCAGCATTCTAAGTACGTATGCATTTACAGAATTTTAAGTGGCCTTGTACAGTTGAATGACTAAATTTTGTAGGTAATTATAGTAAACTGGTGTATTTTCTCTGAGTAGGTCTTTCTAATCATTACCTTCAGAAATTGTTACTCTTCTAGTTTTTCTCTTGAATTCTTGTCTCGTTTATTTGCAGTCTTGACTGAGTACTGGATAGGTATTAATTTTTTTTCCTAACCAGTTTTGATAGGTAAATGTAGTTGAATTTACCTGCTGGAGTCCTTTTGACAAATATGTGGATGAAGAAGTGTTTTGTAGAGTAAGTGGAGAAACAGAATTAGGATCCTTGAAGGTCTTCACTGATACTTTTTTTTAATAAAGCTCTTTATAGAAACTTCGTTGATAAAAGTTTGTTTGCAGATAGACCCTTGAATTGTTAGATTCTTAATTTATAACATCCCCTACACAGAGGATACTATTGTAAGTGTTGTGTTGATTAAAACGGAAACTGTAGAATCAACTGACTTAGTAACTTCTAGACAGGTATTTTTTTGGAGCTGCACATGTGACCACTGCAGATTAGCAGTGGCCAATTTCATTGTTTATTTGGTGTCTATTCTTTTGAATTGTTAATCTGACATTAAGCTTTACTATGCTTTTGTGTTTGCTTTGTTAATTCCTCATGTAGGTGATATTTGCAAAGTAATTTGTTATCAGATCTTTAAAACATGGATTCTCATCTCTCTCAAATCATGACGTCCTGATGGCTTGTCACATAATTTTACGTTGCTGTAGGAATAACACATGCAAGTTGTTTTGTTAAGTACTTAAAACATACAAGCAGCTTCATTTTGTTTTGTGTTATTCTTGTTTCTCTTCAGGGAAATTATCCGAAGAAAAGCTGTTCAAGCTTTATACAAATTCTATGTCATCGCTCCTAACCAAGTTCAGCATATTCATGATAAGTTTCGGAAAGCCTTATGTGACAGGGATGCTGGAGTCATGGCTGCTTCTTTGCATATATATCTTCAAATGATTAAGGTAGGCAAAGAATTAGAAGCACAACTGAACTTAGGAACTATTTTTATGTATTTATCTTTTATTTTAAATGTACAGCGTACTGTGCAGATGTATTGCAGAAAAAACTTATTTGTAATCATTAGAAAAGTTAATTTGTGTGATTGTGGATGTTTGCAAGATGTTTGTGTTAGCTCTCCATTTAGTTTGACAGATCAGCTTCTTCCGTTATCTGAATGCTCAACATCACTGGCATCCTTAGAGGATCTAACTTCTACACTGTGTTAAAGAGTTTGCTGAAACTTGATTGTAATTTTTTTTTTTTTACTGTTGCCTTCAAGCTACATTCAATCCCTTTGAAAATCAGGAGAAAATAGCATAGGTTTAAAGTGAAGAGCTTACAGGTGTTGGGGAATGAGAGTAGAAGTTTGATTTAAAGAAATGAAACCATCAGCACAGGTATTTTGATCTTACTGAAGTTGTGGATTATTTTCACTTTTGAGGTGCTGTATCAAAATATTTGAATTGTATTTCTTTTTCATTATATAGGAAAACTCATCTGAATACAAGGACTTGACTGGGAGTTTTGTAACCATCCTAAAGCAGGTAGTGGGAGGAAAGCTCCCTGTTGACTTCAACTATCACAGCGTGCCAGCACCATGGTTACAAATCCAGCTTTTAAGAATATTGGGGCTGTTAGGAAAAGATGATCAAAGGTAACCAGATCTTTCTCTGTAATTAATATTTTGAAGGTACAAAGAATACAGTCATAGACAGCTTTCTGTTTTGTGTTTTTTATAAGAGGATTTCAGTGTTGAACTTCTTACACCTTCATTATTAACCAATACGGTGAGCAGATACTTACTGAAGTGCAAAATTAGTTTCTTAGCTTCTGGATTGGCTAAACAATTTACTGTTGTGGAATATGCTTGAAATAATTTTTACTGAGACTTCTATTATCAGGTTACCAAACAACTGTGTGAAAATCCAGAGTGAAGATATTTTTAAAAGTGGTGTCATTTTGTGAGGACCTGGTTGTCTGTAATCCTTTTCCTATTGGTGTTTTATTTTTTATACAAGTAGCAAGGGAAGTGTTTTTATTCTTGTGATATGGTAAACATTTACAGCTTTCAAAAGAAACATCTTGTTAGGTGCGATTTAGAAACGTGCTATAGAGCTCTTCCATGTTAAAGTGGATCTGTGAATATGAATAATTTGGGTTACAGATTTCGGTACTATTGAGCTGTTTGGTAGAATAAGACTACATGCTTGTTAGTGCTGCAAATAATTTAAATTATTTTTTTTTTCTTGTTAAACAGGACAAGTGAATTGATGTATGATGTTCTAGATGAATCTTTAAGAAGAGCAGAGATAAATCATAATATTACATATGGTGGGTGAGGGTTTTTTTGTAATTATCACTGTTTGTAAAGATTGAAAATGTGAGTAGTTAATCATGCTAAAATACTAATGCAGTACTTTTGAAAAACTAACTATATTGTTAATAACTGTATTCTTAACTTTCCAACTAGTAAATTATAAAACAAGTGATTCACTGCTGTACAGCACATTTTTTTTATTACTGAAGTAAAATGTGTTTATGTACTGGGAATTCATCTTGACTTAAAAGCCTCTCTCCTATGTTTGCACTGTCCTTGCCCTTAGTTACAGAAAGTAATCTTCATGTAAGCTCGTATTGGATATTGCTTAAGTTGAAATGAAGGAAAGAAAAATTCTAGTTGATACAGCTCTGTTTATTAAAAATGCTTAGATCTTCTTTTTACTGCCCTGAGAAAGACAATAAAAAGTGTGCAAGTGTTAGGGCATCAGTCCTTCACAGCTCTGTAGGACTTGTCCTCTAGCCACAGTTAATAAAAATTACACTTGCAGAGTTCAGTGACAGTGGTGCCTGTGAAAATGTTTTTGGCACACATCTCAGTTTAAAATTTCTAGAATGTAGTAGAAGGCTATGTTAATTTCATTATCTTCTCAGTAAGAAAGCTGTATTTGTTGCTGGAACAAAGCAAAAGGAATAATTGCAGTGTTAAGTTTTTGTTGTGGTTTTTTTTTTTTAATAAAATTTGAGCAATGTAGTTGGATTTTTCTTTGCTTTCTCCTCCTCAGATCTTAATATCTCCCCAAACACCTAGACTTGATCTTCTGGAACCCTCCATTAGGAGCTGTGTCGCTATTAAAAAAAGCCTAAGCCCTCCATTATTTTATGGTTACAGCCCCATAGATGTTGCCAAAGTACCTGTGCTAATGGAATGGAATGAAAATTGAGACTTCTTTTAAAACAACCCTGAGGGAAAACAAAAAAGGAACATGGCCCAAAGCTCTAGATGTCTAATGCCCACTTGATACGTGCTTTGTAAAGCGTTGTGTAAGCTTCACTTCCACTAAAAGGGGAGATTTG
The DNA here is from genome assembly GCF_015220075.1 of Falco rusticolus. Taxonomy (NCBI): domain Eukaryota; kingdom Metazoa; phylum Chordata; class Aves; order Falconiformes; family Falconidae; genus Falco; species Falco rusticolus. The sequence continues at coordinate 16,444,442 of NC_051193.1, read as the reverse complement.
GGGAAGCACTCTCTTTTAGTAAATAATAAATGAGGAAGTGCCTGTCAGATGTTTAGTGTATTCAGTTTATTACTTCCGTTCTTTTAGGCAAGATTGTACAAGATACTGGGAGGTGTGTTGCCTTATAATGCAAACAATTTGCACTTGCTAAGAGTTAAGCATTAAATTGTAAGCATTTAAGGGACCAGAGTGGGCAGTTTATTAGGTTTTATACAAGGACATAGAATTTAAGTATGCAGGCTTTGTTCACATATGATAAACTTTTTATAAAAACTTTAGGTGGTGATCTCAGACAAAAAGAAAATGTAATTCTGGGTAGTTGCACTTTCTTATACAAAGTCCTTGGTTATTGCATGTTTTTTGCTTCTTCTAGGTAATTGAGTTGTTAATATGCTAGTCTTTCTCTGATTTAGTTTTGTAAAGCCAGAGAAGAGTAGGTGGTTGTCTGGTGGACGGTTCAGTTAGAGGCTGAATTGCAAGAACTGAAAATTACATCATGATTTTTAAATGCTGGTTAACTCGGGGAGAGTAACTTGGTCTAAGTCTTTGCCTGAATTGCTGCCACAAAGGATTAATTACTTTGTGTGTTGTGCAGTTTACTTCCAGCTTTTTCTCAAACAATTGTACAAAGTTAATTGTTTGGGGTTTTTTTTAATAAGAATGTTCTTGGCATAATTTTGGCCGTTGGTAGTAGCTAAGAAATCATATGAATTCTTGAAGAAGTATTTTGTCTCAAATCCTTTATAGCTGCCCATTGGCTTTCTAAAGCCCATCCCAGTTCAGTCCCTTGAGTGACTATAGGAGACTTCAAATTTGGAAGAACTTCATGGACAGGAAATTGTAGACACAATGGCAAAGGCTAATAAAAAAATGTGTATACTAAAGGAGATAAGTCTTTCATCCTGTTTCTACTTAGGCCAGTAGGTATTCTGCAGTTAGGTTCAGCGGGGGTGGGACAACATTGCAATTCCTTGATACTGTCAATGAGCTTGCTTGCTTGTTAAAAATTTTTGCATTATAGAAGTATTTAACACACATTAATTATGTACCTTTTTTTGCCCCTGCCCACAGCCATCCTGTTTGAATGTGTCCAAACAATTTATACAATTTATCCCAAATCTGAACTACTTGAAAAAGCTGCCAAGTGCATTGGAAAATTTGTTTTATCACCCAAAATTAATCTGAAATATTTAGGTAAGGATATCTGGTTTAATTAAGATGTTTTTAATTTGGTCATGGCAGTATACATTCTCATATATCACTTCTTATCGCTTATATTCTAGGTTTAAAGGCTCTAACTTATGTTATTCAGCAGGATCCTAATCTGGCACTTCAGCACCAGATGACAATAATTGAATGTCTGGACCATCCAGATCCCATTATTAAAAGGGAGGTCAGTAAATTTTTAAACATAAAAAATTAAGTTAATTTTTACAATGGGTGATAGATTTTTCTAAAATAAGAAAAATTAAAAGGTGTATTGTCTCAGTTACTGTCAGAGAGCAGTTACAAACAATATTAATGTGACAAGCGGTATAGGTAAGCAGTGTATTTCATTTAAGACTTGCCAAATACTTACTAAAGAAATTTACCTGCTTCCTTTTTTGCATCATCAGAGCCAATTAAATATATTTTTTGCTTTCTCTTTCAGACTTTAGAGCTTCTCTATAGAATTACAAATGGACAGAATGTAATTGTCATAGTTCAGAAGATGCTTGACTACTTGAGAGAAAGCAAAGAGGAATATGCTATCATCAACTTAGCTGGAAAAATAGCAGAACTAGCTGAGAAATATCCTTTTGTTTTTCTGAAATTTTGGGGTCAGAGCTCAGGCAAATGAAATGTAGCATTTGTAGCTTTCAAAGCATCTGTCATGATCTTTTGAAGTAGGAAGTATTAACAGCTGTGTTTTTTGCTCTTTCAAATGTGAGAAAAAATACGTGAAAGAAAATGTGTAGAGAAATGACTACAGTGTTTCTTGTATTTCACTGAGGGAAAATAATGGCACTCAAAATACTTTATTTTGGCTTTGGAGTTTAGCATTAAAACCTTGTGGGTTTGCAATTAAAACTCTGAAGTCTTACACCCCTGGATGGAGAGGGATGACTCGGTGCTACACAGAGTACTCTTCCATAACTGTCAGAGTGATCTTCCTATTAGAGAACTTGTTGTTGGTGTATGGATTTTAAGAATAGCACACTTTCATAGTAATGAAGAAAAGATTATCTGTGCCAAAATCATGGAAGTGATGATTAGGGATTTGGCACATGGTGAATGCTGCTGTTAGACCTGCCATTGCCTGATTTTCTGTATGTATTCTTGTCTGATAATTTGAATTGTAAATTCTTTATAACTGAGAGCTATCTTACCATCGTATTTGTATGCTGCTTGGCACTGAGAATAGTGTGGGGGAAAAAAAAAAAGCTTGTTGTCTTGCAATATGCAAAAACGAGACAATAAAATGAATTTTTCTGTACTGTTGAAAATTTCCATTCAGTGAATGTGCGTTTTCAGGGTTTTGTTTGAGGGAAGGCAGAAGCTAACTTCCAAAGTTAGCAAAGGCTGATCAAATTTTAAATACATGAAAAAACCAATGTTGCTTTCTGTGAAGTACTTCAGAGTGTTTGTTGTTTTTCAGTAAATCGACAGCAAAACACTGCTGAAAAGAACGTAATCTGTCAACATAATCTATCATTGATAAGTGATCCTGGGCAAACAAACTCAAAAGATGCTGCTGGAAAGCTAGCATGAAACAAGTGTGAACTTAAAATACAGTAGGACAGGTTTCCAGAGCTAAATCCTTGAACATGTCTGTTTCTACTCTGTGAAGTCTACTGAAATTCTTATTTTTCATTCTGACATTTATTTGTGCACAACTTAAGACAATCACTGATGCATTGACTGACAAGCTGGCATATTGCACATAATGGATAGCTGTTAAGGCACAGACCTTATCAACAGGGCAGTAGCTTAAGACTTCTCTACTTGACTGCCGGTTTTCATGAAGTTTACAGGAAACACTTTATAAAAGATGCAGGAATATTTCCTCTTCAATTAGTTTGAGCTGATATTTGACCATCAGGCCCCCAGCTTACTGGGGAAAGCAGGATGGGTAGCTTGTTTGTAGAAAATTTGTTTCCTTATGAAACAAACTAAAAAAAGTTATACCTTAGCGCTTCATTCCTTAACATCTAGACACGTATGCCCCTGACAATGAGTGGTTCATCCAAACAATGAATTCTGTGTTTTCAGTTGGAGGTGATGTTGTGCATCCTGATATCCCAAACAACTTTCTGAGGCTTTTGGCTGAAGGTAACTCCTCAAATACTCTGAAGAATTAAATGCATTCCTTAATCTGGCTTTTTTTCTTAAAATGCACTTTGAAATATTTGATGGGAGGTGTTGTTTGCGTTTCAGGCAAAGTATGTATTGTTTTCTATCTAGGATTTGATGATGGAAAAGAAGATAATCAGCTACGGATGTATGCAGTGCAGTCTTATTTAACATTGCTTGAAGAGGAAGATGCATTATATCCACAGAAATTCCTTCAAGTTATGAGTTGGGTAAGGAAGATGTGTGGTCAAAACTGAATACACAGATATGAGGAAACTGTCAAAGGGAGTGATGGGTTTTAATAGGTATTTTTAACTTTTATTTTTAGTCATGAATATTCTGGTTTTACTTGAAGTCAAGGTAATATGCTGAAATCTTGTTTTGGTGACACCTCTTTTGGTGCCTGAGGGCTACTTAGGTTGTCATAGTTTGGGGAAAAGCTGGCTTGCTCCCTTTAAGGCATGTGACTGTTGGAATGGCCTAGCAGCCACAGGAATCTGACTGCATCCTAAGAGCCTTTCTGTCTTCATCAGAATTAGGCCAGATGTGGTTGTGAAACGCATTTTTAGCCTTGCAGGTGACTGGCCAAGTGCTATGCAAGTATTGTCTGGTACCTGGGTACGCTTCAGCTTCCGCTCCAGGAGGAGGCTGCAGTGTGAGCAAATCCGATTTTGTTAGGGCCTGATAACTATGTTCGCTGTGTTTAGCTTTCTTTTCAAGACAGCTGTTTGATTTTTACAAAGCTAAAAGTGGAAGATCATTGCAAGCCTTTGACATTGAAATCACAGAATGGTAAAGAAATAACTTGGAACATTTTTAAATAATAGCTTGTTGAATGTGAGATTAATTTTGTTGTGGTGTTTAGCACTACATTCTGATTTCAAAACTGAAAGTGCTGCTTTATGTGACTAAATGCATGTTATGTCTGTTTTTTGTGCATAGGTGTTGGGAGAATATTCCAGCCTTGTTACGAATGTTGATCCAGAAGTTATTTTGACAAAGCTACACAGCCTGCTGAAGAAGACGTTCGTTACTTCTGAAACGAAAGCATGGATAATGGCTGCGGTCACTAAGATAGCATCACATACCTCATGTTCGAAAACAGTTGACAAACTGATTCAAGAATTCAGCAACTCTCTAGATACCTGCGTGAGACAACATGCCTTTGAACTGAAGCATTTGTGTGAAGACAAAGCACTGATGAAAAACTTGCTTCCGTTTGATGCTAGTTGCAATGACATGGTGGTAAGACTGCTGCAGTGTGTGTTTGTTCTTCATGAACCTTTAGTTCAGGGAGTTGAATATTTTGGTAGAAAAGTATTTTCAAAAGGAACGGTATTTGACAGTTCTGACTGATGCCAGTCATTGGTTTGCTTAAAGTGAGTTTTCAGAAGCATGCTTTTTCAGGCATACAGGATGAATCGTCATGTTCTATACTGAAAGATAAAGAACCATGGTATTTAGTTAGTAAGCTGGAGTAGCTTTAAAACAAAATTGTGATTTCATGTGCTGCTTTATTTTTTTGTTGTCTTGTTTTTAAATGCAAGTTAGGCCTGCTTTACTGATAACGGTAATGTTTTTCACTTTGAAGGCTTTGCCTCCTGTTTAGAAACTACTGATTTTGACACTGAAATGTCCATAATAAATGATGAAAAATAGTATTGATATTGCTGAGGTTTTGGAGTTTTGTTTTTTTTTTTTAATTCAGTGTTTTCATATAATGGTAGGATCAATAGTTTTGGGAAAACTCCACTCTGCTTTTTTCTTTCTTTTTTTCTCGTTTAGACAGCAGAATCAATAGTGGAGGAATTATTTTAACTTACAAATCTCTAGCTCAAAGTCTGTTTCGACAGACTTAATTTCTGTTAATACAGCAGCTTTACTGGTAGATACAGGAGATGTGAGACAGAGGATCCTGATTTGCTGATAAGACACAATAGTCTTGTGGCAACATCAGGCTCATATAGATAAAATATTTTCATTGCTTTCTCACTTTTGTTAATTCTGTGTAGGTAGATGCTTCTTTATCTTTTCTGGATGAATTTGTGGCTGAGGGACTTGGTCGTGGTGCAGCACCATATAAACCTCATCACCAGAGACAAGAGGAGAAACTTTCTCAGGAAAAAGGTGTTTCCCGGTTTACTGCTTTATTAAATAGCTGGTAAATTACCTGATAGGTATTAACAAACAGTCAGTTAATATTATTTCTTAATGTTATCTTAATGTGTCTCTTTATAGACTTAGCTAAGTTCAACTTAGAATTTAACAGTTATCTGAGGTAATTATAAATTGAGAATATTACATCTATACTCTCCACTTCAAACCTCCTTGAAAATTCACAATTTTGGTGGAGAAATACTGAACAAGGTCAAATATGTTGCAACTGAATGTTCTATACTGTTTTCCATGCATGTAAAGCCGAATGAGGGATACGATTTACTGTATGTCAGATTGAGCTCATGATAATGCTTTGTACCGAGGTGTTGAGAATGAAATTAGTGGTCTTTACTGCTGCAGAGCATCAGTTTAGCACTCTGGTGTTTGCAGTGTTCTTAGAATTTTGCAGGGAAGCCATTGGAGGAACCGGATTATGAATTGCTGTTTTTTCTCAGTAATCGTAAGTATTGATTAGCATCTTCCATTGGTTCATAAATATTCTAGGAGGTGAGATATAGGTGAAGTAGAATATTCAACAATATTCTAGAAGGGGAGTCCACGGAGCTTATTGAAGTTCGTTTTTTTTTTTTTTAATCGATAACTAAATGTATGGGTTGGTAGAGTTTGAATATCTTTATGCAGATGCTTTTTATCACAAAGCCCCTTGGATCTGTTCCTTCTTGCTTCTTTGTGGGACAGGACATTTCCTTAGTGCTGCCTCCTCTTTTATTAGGGGACTTCTCTCATCCCACATGCCCAGCAACTTTGCCCTGCTGCTTCACTTTGCAGGGAAGAGGAAAGTGTAAGGCTGGGGCGGAGATGAGGGAAAGGGGCTGTACTCCTTAGCAGTTCCAGGGCTGCAGAGGAGAGTCTGTGCTCTGCTTCCTCGGTAACAACGGCTGTTTATGTTATAGTCCAAAGCAATTCTTACAAGCTATTCAAACTGCATTTCCATTCATAAAGCATGGCCAAGATATGGCTGGTTCCGAATCCTGATTTGGTTCTTACGGTCTTAGTCTTAGTCTTGGCGAAGATGATTTATAACCCAGGGTGTTAAGTATGTTTGCAAAGCAGATGGTGATACATGGATGTAACGCTGTGGACTCAATGTTATTTAGGCTTGTGAACAAATGGAAAAAGCTCACTTACATAGATCCGATATGGTACTTCTATCTACAAATACTGCACTGGCAGATGTTTTAGTGATAGGATTTAAAGTCACTATTTCTGTTTAATTTTGGTATTTAAGACCAAATATCAAACGATTACATGTTTTAAATAAATCCTCTGTGTGTTTAAAAAACTTGAAACAGAAACATCCATTTTGAATGAGGATAGGATCCTGAATGAGAAGCCTGAGAAGTGCAGTTTAATGAGGATAGGATCCTGAATGGGAAGCCTGAGAAGTGCAGTTTAATGAGGATAGGATCCTGAATGGGAAGCCTGAGAAGTGCAGCAGTACAGCATGTCTTTTTTCAGAAAATAGGGGTTTTTTTCTTACCTTTTGATGCCACATTGTAATTTTAAGTTTCTGTTTGTCTTGCAGCTCTGAATTTTGAACCTTATGGATTGTCATTTGCTTCAAGTGTGTCCTCATGTGGTGTCACTGGCAGGCAGTCCCCCACTGGTTTATCTTTTGGTTCTGATATGTCTGGTAATAGTGCTGAGACGGGACATAAAGAGTGAGTTAATTTGGGTTTGATATGAACTACATTTAAGCTTCTGTTCCTGTCAGTATCACATGTCTTTGCTTCTTCATTCTGTGGAATTAAAAAGCATACAATTGAAATTGGAAAATTCTATCATGTAAGAAGAAATTGAGACAGCATCTTTGAAATAACCAGGAAAAAAGCTAATGCAGTTAAGACTGGCTTTCCACTTTTTCACAAACTACAAATTAAGTGATCGTTAATGCATCAAAATTGGGACAGGATTACATGATTAAGTACTTCTGTCTGGCTTCTTTCTTTCTCTTGCAGGCTATGCTTACTTTTTATGGGCTTATAATAATGTGCCTTTTAAGGAAACTTTTTTTTTAGATAAAAGTGAGGCTAAGATCCCCCTTAACTTTTAGAACACTGCAAATAAATGCCATATCCATAGTTTCATACAAATTAATAACTTCGTTTATACTCTGGTAAATTGGTATTGAGGAAAACTTGGAAGACTTTTCAGATTCTTTAACCATTTTGTAAAAAAATGTAAGCGAGGATTTTAGGTGTAGGAGTTGTAGCATTTAGCCTATGTCTGTTGAGCTAACTTTGCTAGTATTCAGGGTGTCTGAGAACACAAACTTTTCGTAAGAAGTAAAAATACGTTCTAGGTCTCTTCTAATTTTCGGTCTCTTACATTAACTTAAATTATTTTTTAAGGAATCAGCAATAGGACCACTTAAGTATACTTAGAGATTCCCAGAGTCTTTCTCCTGAGGAAGATAGATACCATGTTGCTTATATTTACTCTTAAAAAAATTATTCAAATATATTACAAATGTAATCTGAAATTCTGGATGGAGCTGGCAGACACAGTCTATTACTGACTGCAGGTGTCTTAATGCTGACTTAGTGTAGGTCTGTACTTAAGACTATGTGGACTAGTCCAAGTTTGCATTTGCAGGGTGTTTTAAAAGTAATGGGTGACATTTCTAACATAGAACATGCAAATGCAAAAGTGTGCATTTGTATTCCGCTACTCACTGTGTATATCAAAGTATCGAAGTTGTGAATGGTGTTTGAAGGAGAGCGTTGGCATGTTTTTGAGTGTGATGTTCATATGGTTGATCCTGCTTTGTTTTGTTTCCCTTTTTAGGACAAATACTCTGAAACTGGAGGGAGTACGCAAGCTGTGGGGAAAAGAAGGCTATCTTCCAAAGAAAGAAAACAAAGTAGGGAAAGAAAATGAGCCACAAACTGTTTCTTGTGGCGGCTTGTTAGCGGTACAGGTGGGTGATCCTCCTGCCTCGCAGTCTGACCAAGTTGCCAGCCTCTCTGAGGAAGACAAAGAGAAGCAGCAGTTAGCGTCAACTTTGTTTATTGGGCTGGGATCAAATGCTGGTGTCAGTCTGGTAAGTGGTTCTTTTGAGACATACCAGTTTAAAATTTATATATAGCCTTAGTTACATATATATATATGTATATGTATGTAAATATATGTAAATATATGTCAAATTACTGTTGTGGTAAAATGAGGCAAAACCCCGAGTCATTGAAAAACTGTTGAAAATTACTTTTGTCATCTGATAATTTGTTAAGAACCTGAAACAGGTAGGGTATTACTTGATGGAGCAGCCTCTGGAGCAGATGTGATTCAGTAACTAGAAGTTCCATCTGCTTATGTGTTGTGCTTCAAGTTTTAGACTGTTTTCCCTAACAGCTCTTCCTTTACCCAGCTTTGCAGAGCTGTTGGCATTCGTTTGGCAGTAAGGCAGTAAGTTTGATGCCCTATGTCAAGACCCTTTTTAATTTATGTATGGTAATATGTGGAACATGAAAGAAGTCACCATTAGGTAATCTTTTTAAGACTGGCATTATTGTATTAGCCAGCTCAAATTTTGGCATTTATTACTGATTTAACCAGAAAATGTTTATCTGTGCTTGCTTTTTAATAGGAGCTTTTAGTTTGTTTTACAGAACCTAGTCATTCTTGTGTTATAGGCTAATTCAATACCCTTTAAGAAATACAACAAAAGCCTGTTACTGAATCCATTAAAATGTTTGGAATCTATCTGTATTTGTCATCTGAATTGATTCCTTGGTCATTATTTGTCCTTGCTCACAGCTTCATGCTGTTAACAGTAATGCAGCTGGTTGCTAGAACTTCTCCACTCCTTTTTTTTGGTCTTTTTCCTTTTCAGATGGGGAAAGCAGACACAGCTACTCAGAAGTTCAAAAGAAAATCAAAGATAAATGAAACTCAAAATAGCGAGGAAGCAACAGACTTCCAAGATAGTGCTGCTTCTGATTTTGGTCCCTTACTTGATACAATACCTATTAACGTGGAAGACTGTGAAGGAAATATAGACACAGGGTTAAGAAAAGCCTCCCTGCATTCTTCAGATATTGTAGAAGATAATTTAGCATTTGAAACACCTCAGTCCCTCAGAAAATCTGGGCTGAATGACAGGCTTTCAGGTAGTACGCTGTCACAGTCATCCTTGTTTGCTGATAGCAATATTGAAATTTTTCAGCCTTCTCCAAGTGCTCACTGTGAAAGTGCCAGTAAAATGCTGTTGGCCCCATCCTTACCAGAAGAGCTGGAAGACCTCCCTCACTCTGAAGTTGTGGAACTGTGTCAGAGTGATGCCTTAGCCCTGTATTCATGTAAGGTGTGGACAGATGACTCTCTGTTGCTCACTGTTTTTGTTTCAAACAAAACCACTTCTGCACTTAACGCTGTGAACTTGGTGTTCGAAGAAGCAGAACATTTCCAGGTGAGAAACTTTGTTTCCATTCTATTTCAAATTCACTTGGAACTTCTTGCCTTTCACTTGCACTGAAGTGTGCAATGTTTGGTTTGATGTAATAGCCATGCCTTTTTTCCCCAAGCATTTCCTTAAAACCTGTAGTATGGCAATTACACACATCCTAAAGGGTAGTGTAAGAAATTTCAATACTAAACTTAGTGTCATTTGGTATGACAGTTAGTATCTCACTTATTTAGTTCACCTTGATTTTGTTTCCTACTGCTTGCCTCTGTGTAACAAATACGTATGATTTCCCAGTTCTGAATTCAGCTTCTTCGTGGTGTTTAAGGCTGAATGCGAACCTAACCAGTCATGCTCAGAATGGTACGACTTGAGCTGTCAACGAAATCGCTGTGTAACTTTTTTTCTCTGGTTGTACCGGCGGGCTTGTGCATTCATTGGTATTTATCTGATAGGTAGACATGGTGCGGTTTCTTCCTTGACGGAATATTTGTGAAAGCTTGCTAGTTTGCTGCAGGTTTTGGGGGTTTTTTTGTTTGGTGGTTTTGTGTTTTCTGGTGTGGTTTTTTTTGTCATTTTGGTTTGTTTTGTGGTTTTGTTTGTTTGTTTGTTTTCCAAAGACATCATTGGTTTTATTCTTGTTCTCATGCCTTCAGCTGATGGTGGAGAGGAGTCTATGTCAGTATATTTTTTGACATTGACTATATCTGAGATTTAACTGGTTGGTAAAAGTATGTGATAGTCTTGATTGAAACTTCTCTTGAATAGTTGGAAAGCTATTTAGGAATTGCTTATCGACATGACTATCCGTGCATTTTGCTGAAAGGAGCACAGAATTTTGAAACCTTGGAGACACTAAGAGAGTGATAACTGGATAAAGAGAATTAAGCAGAGTGTTTCTTTTAGAATTGACTTAATCAAGGAACTGCTGATCGGTTATGAAGTCTTCTTCCTTCCCATTTCTGGCTCGAATCAAACCTGTCACGGCATTGATAGAAAGTGGGCATCGCATGTCTAGTTTTCCCTTGTATTTCACGGAAGTTTCCATACAGGCCACTACCACAGATGGATTCTGTGTGACTAGTTTGTTTGGAGAGGCCAGGAACTGCTGAGTAATCTTGAAGCTGTATTGTTATTAGGGATGACTTCTTAACCTCTTGCTTTTAGCATATAGCTTGGAGTATGTTGCTTGCTCTTGGATATTATCTGTGGGACTGAACTAAAGAATTCAGGTTCCTGGTCATCAGTTCTTGGCCTCTCTGAGCAATCATTTCGGTGGGCAGGGGGAGGAGGCCATTTGGCAGAAGGAGGTTAATTTCTCCAGTGTTTTAGTTCTCATAGAACTTATGTAGATGTTAATGATTGATTTATCCTCGATCAGAGCTGAGGAATGGTAACTCTGTTCACTTGCCAAACAGTCCATGAAAAATCATTTGGAATAAAAGGTACTTACATAATTTTATAGATGTATCTTAGCCACTTACACAGCTTGACAGCAAGACTTATATTCTGTATTCCTTTCAAAAAATTATATAGATTTTGGAGAGTCCCACCTACCAGTTTCCTGTAATTGAAGCTCAAAGTGTGGAACATTGTCAGAAATGTGTGTGGATGCACAAAATCTGTACACAGGGAGTTCTTTCTGGCTCCGTTAATTACCAGTCAGAGATGGAATCTCACTTTGAATTTTCAATAACTTTATCATTGATGGACTTCATCAGGTAAATAAAATAAGCTGTCGTTTCTAAAAACGCATGTACTCAAATAAGTATTGGACAAGGGCAGAATGATTTGGTTATTGATTATGAAAATACAAGGCTTCATCGTGAGCAGATTTTAATCTAATTGAGATGAATGTTAGAGATCATATCTGGGTATTTATACACTCACAAAAAGGGACAAATTTCCAGGAAGAAATACAAATCCCGTGAGAATATTGATGATAGTTACAGGTGAGAAGAGTCTTGAATTACAGAATACATTTTTGAGGAGGCTAATAGAACTGAGTGAACAGAAGGGCATGCCGTATTAAAATATGGCATAATATAAACATGTCAAACTGAAATAAGTTATTTGAGTACAGAGGGCCATTCATTATATGAAAAGGCTGACAACTTTTGCAGGGGAAGAGGAAAGCTTTCTTCTTGTTTTTGAATACTGCATTTATTTTGGGAGTAGAAAAAGCAAGTGTTCTTTTTCCAGTAGACTTTTCTGTTTCATAGTGAAATGCACCTTGTTTTCCGTAATAAAATCCACCTGTCATTGAACCAGTTTAGACTGTTTCAATGGGCAAATATCTCAACGCCATTCACTCTAGTCTTCCATTTGCATAGAACAATGTATTTTTTTAGAATTTAGAAAACTAAACCAAGGAACAGAAACTTTTAAAAATATTAAGCAGGGAAGGGGAGCAGCTTGTTTAAATTAATCTGTATTTTGCTTATTGTGTGCTCTGTTGTCCTGTTGCTTCCAGATAGGATTTTTTGGGAGACCAAGTATATTCTGAGTAATGTATTTTGGCTTGCTGAGATATGTGGTGAACTTATTTTTAGGCCAATGGAAATGACTACAGAAGACTTTGGGAAGCTGTGGTTGTCCCTTTCCAATGATGTGAAACAGAATATAAAAATGTCATCTTCTGAAGGCTCCCTTTCAGCAGCTCTGAATACACTGCAACAGAAGCTGAAACTCCATATAGTTGACGTTATAGGTGAGTGAAAGCGTACTGTAATGCTGCTTACGGCCTGTAATTTGGCTCGGGAAAGTAAGTGCATGGAAGCAGGTATCTTAGAGTTCAAGACGGGGAACGTTTAGGAGCACAGTAAACACAGGAGCGTTATCCTATGGACTTTATTTGCCTTACGCAGGGATCTATGTGAAGACCGATGTAAGAGGTACAAGTGTACAGTACATTTTCCAAGGAAGCAAACTTGCCCCGTGCAGATTTTGGACAGGACAAAAAAAATTGAAATTAATCTGTATGACAGATAAAAAGTGGGGATTGCATGCAGGAGGCATGATTTTTGTTGATGTGTTAGGAGTAGGGGTGAGAGCAGAAGAGAACAGGAGAAATGGAGTTTGAGAGAGAAAGATAATGTTTTTTTGTGAACTATACTATAGCTGTTGTTAATTGTTACTTCATTTTTTCCTGTGGTCTCTGTTTTAAGGTAATGAGGGAATACTGGCTTGCCAGTTACTTCCGTCTGTGCCCTGTCTGCTGCACTGTCGTACTCACTCAGGGATGCTGGCTTTGTGGTTCAGATCGCCTTGTTCTGCTCTTCCGGATGGTTTGCTTTATCAGTGTCAAAAGGTGATGGAGGAATCCTAATAACAATAATGCCTGCCTTAATCTATTTGGTGTGTGAAAAGCAAAGCAAAGATTTATACAGTTGCACAGATAATTACCAAAGCTAAATTAAGATGCTGCTTCTCAGAAGTATTAGAAGTTTTCTTCCAGCTGGCATGTCATGTGGACTTGTGGGGGAAGAATGATGTCCTAAATCTTGCCTGCAAAAACATGCTCAGGACTGTACAGTAACTAACAAGTAATCCATTAAAGTATTGTTACCTGTTTTAAGTGAAATGTATATTTAAGTTTGTTGTAAATGACTGAAAGTATTTATTTTTATTATGCAGCTTTTATAGATGCCAACACTTATTCCCTGTAGCAACTACTTAAATATTATTTTAAAGAAAACATATCTCCATTATGAGGCCAGACCTGATCAGTTATCAGGATAATCTAATTTTACTTTGATAATTTTTCTAAGGCTATTTTTAAGCACTGCTGGCAACAAGACATGTATTGGTGGTTGTATAAAGTAACTTATGTAGCAACAAACGTGTTTTGGAGACAGTTAAAAGATTTCAGCGAGTGCCACACTTCCCGACAGGAGGCAGGCATGTGAAGTTGTATGGAAGCGTCTCCTGGGGGATTATCTAAGGCCTTTCAGGTTAGTTCCTGTCTGCAGCTCTTCCTGCCACATGTTGCAGTCACGTTCCCTTTCCTTAGGGGTCTGTGCCAGCCCTGAATAGTTGTGCATGTCTGAAGAGAAGTTACCTGGATGGAGTCTGAGATGGCTGAGCTGGGAGTAGTTGGTCGTGGACATGTTGACAAGTTGGTAGTTGCCTAGTGGGCGTGTTCATTGCTCTCCAGTCAGTCCTGCGAATTTCATCTCGCTGATATCTCTGTCCGTGAAAGTTCACATGGAGGAAATCTGCCACTTATTTTTACTTAATTATTTATAGGCTCAGTTTGACTCTTTGAACCTTTGACTTACACAGATGTGGCTGTATTGTGTGTGCATGGCTAGGAACTGCAGTAAGGCATGGAAGATCTAAATTGGAGCAGCATACGTGATAAATGTCTGTCTAGGCTGTCTCCTTTTCTTCCTGAAATAGTCTCACAGTCTTGGAGATCCAGCAATCTTAATTTATTTAGATGTTAAATGAGAAGTTTATAACCGGTCATGTTTTTTATTTAAAAACATCAGAGATTGTACACATGGTTCAGACATGGTATAAATGGGTTTTACAGTGGAATTCTCTCCTTTGTGTGTCTAATATTAAACAAGGAAATTTTGTTATATTTCAGTGTTACTGATTTTTACCTGATAAGCACTGGTTGTACAAGAAAATAAAGGATTCTGTTTCTTTGCTAATGTTTTGGTGAATGTTCATGGAATCATCATAAGAATGTTAATGTGCTGATAGTTGGGTTTTTTTTTTTAAATCAAGCCGCTTGTGTTATCCCAAGTATAATCATATAAGCAAAGCTTTTTTTTTTTAATTGCTGTTTCCATATCCTCTTACTGAGGAATATCAAGTGCACTGAACCTGTAAATATACTGAATGTTCTGCGTACTTTAATGTTTACTTCGAGACAGTTTCTATAAATGAAAATTGGTTTATAGTGGAATAATTTCCAGGAACCACTTTTCCTCCTGGTGAATCAGACTTGTGTTATGCAACTGGACATTTGTAATCATATGAACTATAATAGAGGTATGTGTTTGTGGCCTATGCATTTAAATCATTTCAGCAATGAGATGTTCAATGTCCTAGTGTTTAAAAAGAACAGCAAAAGACAATAATGCCTTCTGTTGTTCATGGAATGTTCTTTATAATCTCTTTCACTGTATGAATAGTGTATGTTAAGCTGTCTGTATGCAGATTTGAGGAGCTTTATGGTAACGTGACATAAAGGAGTTGGAAGGGAATTGGACCAGTGTCAGTATTTTTTTTTTGATTGCCCAGCAAATATTTTTCTTAATCTGTCACCATTTTTGCATTTCTTGCAGTTTAATAAAACTCAATTTCATTTTAAAAAAATTGGCTTGATACTTCTTAAATATTGTTTTGCTACCACATCTGGCAGTGTTTCTGCATGTTAAGAACTAGGTTCTATTTTAATTGTTTCTCTTTGCATCTGAACAGCGATGGAGAATGTAATACTGCAGAAGTCTTGAATCCGTTGGTGATTTAAATGTCCTGCGTTTCAGCTGGAGGTGTGAAAGAGTACACTTCAGATCTTTTGAACAGCGTTCTGTGTGCCAGCTTGCATTATCCTTTTTTGAATACTACCAGATTTTGTTGTTTGTTTCTAGGCATCACAGGAGACTCAAGAGTCTGTTGTTGTTCATGGTTTACAGCAACACCTTTCTCTTAAGTCCAGTGCTAACAGAACACACCGTTTGCTACAGTATTGAGAAGTAGTTGGGAAGTTCGACATAACTGCTGAATTGAAGGTGGCTGCAGCCCTGAACTAAGTCATGAGGCTGTTTGATATAGCGTGGTTGTCGGTGTGTAGCACAAGTGCGTGCTACGCTGCACTTCTGGCTGATGTGGGGAGCTTAGGCCCCTGAGAACATCAGCAATTCAGTGCTGGGAATCCCTCTGATCTTCATCCATCATCCACCGTCTCCACTTATGCAGCTGTATTTCATTTTATACATTTCAATTATACAAAGGAATATTCTTTCATCTAGTTCTATACTGAAACCCCTTTATGAGTATCTTCCATTTCTGTGGTGTTCTCGTTTTACTTTTCTCTGTGACATACTAGACCTTGAAGGATTAACCTGTTTTCAGGGAAGGGGAAATAAGGTGCCTGGAAGTAGGCTAGAAGGAAGAAGACAGCACATAATCTCATCAGCATGAAGAAGTTTACTTTCAAGAGGCCATTGGAGGCCAGTGGGAATATATACTGATCTTCCTGAGCTGGCAGGTTAACAGCGCTTGGGACCAAAGCCCTGGGTACCAGGAGCTGGCACTGTTCTGTTGCTCTGTGCCGTGGGCAAACTGGCGTTGTGGAGTCAACAGAGAAGTTATTGCACTGGATCCATATTTCAACTGTGTTGTCAGGTCCTCCCCCACCTTACCCCAAGTATTTTTTAGGTATTTTTAATGAAACAAATACATTGGTAGGAAGATTGGCAGAAGCGTGACATGGTACTATGGTGCAGTATGTTTTCCTAAACGTAGATGAAATCTCCCGTTGTGTTGTGTTACTTTCTGCTAGGTGCTCCCAACCCCTCCTCATCCTGTGAGGAGCCCGGAGAACAAAACCGTGAATTGGGTGGCACTGTCTGGAGTTACCCTGTACTCGCAAGGAGCTCATAAATGACATTGCCTGGTGGTTTCTAAATATGGGAAAGGTAGTTCTCTCCTCGAGTCCCATGAGTAGTTTTCCAGTATAAAAAGCTCCATCGGCATTTCTGTGTGGTTAAGACTGCATTGTGTTTTTCTGGTGTTGAGGTATGTAAAGATGGAAGTAGACCTGCTTGAGTCATCCAGTTAAAACTTGTTTTTTGCATTTCTGTTGCTGTGATAAGAGTCAGTTGTGCTTTACCTCTTGGTTCTCTTCAGGGGCAGCTATTTATATTCCTTTCTGTGAGAACATTTCTCTGAGTAAGTTTACATGTTCAGCACGATGTACTGTTCTGTGGCACATGTACAGTTTCATTAGGATGCCAGAAGTGGTCGCTCCCTTGAGAGTTTCTTGAACATTAACATTTTTCTCTTTAACTTCATGCAATAAAGTTGGCAGTGATGCAGCAAGGAATATTGTGTCCTGCCATGATATGATTCATAAAATTAACCTGACAGCAGTGTTTTATCAGCAGCATGTCTTGAAACACCACTTACACGGATTGTTTTAAACTTTTATTTTAAGGTACTTGGCAGTTTTTTCTTTGTGCCAATCTTTAATTGCTTCCAGTATAATTGCCATGTGAGGAGTTTGCAAATCCCGAGCTCTTTCAGCCAAAACGGTTTGCCTTTTCCAGGACTAAGGATAGGAGAATATATGCTTGCTGTTAAACGTTCTGGTAGGTTCTAGTATCTCCATGTTTAGGGCAGGGATTAAAAATCTGTCGGGGATGTCTTCTGTCTCACTTAGCTCAGCTTAGCTAAATGTGATTTAAATACATTGCTGGAAAACTTGCAAAGGTGCTCGGTAGAGAGCTGGATGTTAGTATGTGATCGGCCCTGGCCCTGGCCCGGGCTGGTACCTGAAGGCAAGAAGCTTGTGCCATTTCCTCCACCTGGCTTGTGGTGGAGGGACCTTCTCAGCCTGGTGGCTGAACCACGCTACTGAACGCATCGAGTCAGCATCGGGGACTTTTTACAAGGGCATGTGGTGATAGGAGAGGGGGGAATGGCTGTCAGCTGAAAGAGGGGAGATTTAGATTAGGTATTAGGAAGAAATTCTTCACTGTGAGGGCAGGAACAGGCTGCCCAGCGCAGCTGTGGGTGCCCCATCCCTGGCAGTGCCCAAGGCCAGGCTGGACGGGGCTGGGAGCGACCTGGGCTGGTGGGAGGGGTCCCTGCCCGGGGCTGGAGCTTGGTGATCTGTAAGGTCCTTCCCCACTCAAACCTTTTTGTGCTTTGTTAGCTCAGGTGCTTGAAAACTTTGCGGAAAAACAGAAACTTCATTTGCTGCGGAGGCACGTTTGTGTTGTGCGTGTGTGATGGGACGGAAACGTGGCTTTCCCGTTTTCTTTTGAACCCTTAAACTGCCCCATCTCCCTGCCTCCTACCTGTGAGATCCGGTCATCAGAGAGCAAGTTGGCGGTGGCAAAACTTAGATTACATGAATCCCCTCCTCTTACTGCTTAATTTCAGTTTGCATTGGATAAATACATCCAAAGGACACAAAGGGCAGTAATCACACATTTTTAATCCACAAATATGATAATACATCATATACTGAAGGTGACCTGAACATTGCCCATATTTTAGCAATGTTATTACATACCAAGCTACAAGTACAAAAGTAAACAATGAATATACAGGATATGCAAGTATGAGAAATACTTGAAAACATCTTTCCTTAAGGCTACTCAGATTTATAAATAAAACAACAGATGTTCAAGCTGGTGTGTCTAAAATACCAGAATCTGAATATTGATACTTGCAACACACAAAAAGAAGGTCGCAGCTAGAGGATATCCCTTTCCTTTGGACATCTTGAGTGTTGAATACATCTCCCTTTTTCTGGCTTTAGAAAAAGAATTTGTTTGCCACAAGTGAAACAAACACGCAGAATCTGATGTGTGCACTGGGACAGGAGTGTTGGATACAATAAATACTGTTCAAAAGCATCAACTGACAAGTACGTGCTTGGAAAAAATGCAGCTACTGGTGCATGTAAATATGGCTCTGCGAATGGCTGAACTTGCAACCCCGAGCGCTGGTATTTCGTTACTGTGCTGTGTTGCAAAGGAATTGTCCACCTTCGTTGCTACTAAATAGTCTTTTTATGGTTAAGGGAAATACATGGGGGACATTTACTTTGTTATAAACCGCTCTGCTAATGTGCTGCCTTTTTTACTGTGTTGCAAAATGGGTTCTCCTCCGAGCAGATACAAATGCATCCAGCACAACCCTCTCATCTGAGTATGTGTATGCAGAAAGGTGTGACAGTCAAACTATAGTTATTCTGGGGTGAGGAAAGAGCAAAGAATAATAAAATTGTGAAGAGTTTTCTCTGCCACCATAGTGTTTAAGCATTTAAATGAGAAATGTACTTTTTTTTTTTTTTTTTTAAACCTAAAGTAATGAGTGGTCAACACTGGAGATTTTCCTTGGGGAGGAATGGCTTTCAAATATATTTCCTTCTGTCAATTTTCAAGTACGTGCTTTTCTGCATTATAATATACGTGATATGGAGGGTGTTACCTCCAGATAATGGGATTGTGTGCTCTCTGTGTCGGCTAAAAGGAAACGGTACGTGACACTAAAGTGTCAGTGGAGAGAGGTGAGCCTGGAGGATAAGATGTAGAGGACAAGGAGAGGAGAGACTTCCAAACGTGCTTCCTTCGCTCAGGGGCCAGTCAACACCTACCCAGCTGCAAGATCCTGCAAGTGGCAAGCTGGTGTAACTGCTCTGCTCCCCTTCTCCCTTACTCCTAACAAAGCTGTACAGGAACCAGTATTCCTTTGCAAAATGTTTTTAGTTTTAAGACATGGGTATATTTGGTTTAAAAAAAGAAAAACTAAGTCACTGAAAACATTCTGAACAAAAAATCATTCGTGAAGCTCCCCAGAGTCACTAAGACTGTTCTTCTCTTAAGGCTACTGTGGATATAGCTCACTTGGATGGCACTACAAGCGTTGTGGATGGGGTTCCTTTTTTATCACACCTCTAGGCACGAATTAACGACAGGGATGTGTTAAACGGAGAGTTTTATCTAGGCTGAGTATTTTGAGGATAGGGGATGTAAGTGTTGCTTTCTCGCTCCCTTGCTATCTTAGTCGTGCTCCTCTTCACAACTGTAATGTCAAAACCTTCACCAAGTGTTTTGTTCCGTCAGGCAAAACAGTAAGGGCACGAAGAGCAGCACAGCCTTCAGCCTAGATTTGTCTGATGTTGCCAAATACACAAACCCTGCGAGTGGGGAAGCTGATGCACTACTTTGTCTAGTTTTCTGGTTACCTTTGAGCTTGAACCGCTGAGCTGCTTTTCCAAATTAAAATGAAACCTCCTCTCTGTTACAGCAGGTATGAAACAAAACTCTCTAGTGAAAATATTGCTTCATAGAGCAGTCCTTTACATTTTCTCCCACTTCTACTAGGTTTGTATTACTTGTTATTCCTCTGTTAGACTTAAATACCATGTAAAATCAGAGATGCCTTCTCACAGTGATTCCTGATCCTTTTGAAAGGAGTGAGCTTAATCCATCAGAGCCCTGCTTTCTGTCTAAGCTTTTTCAGTTAGCATAGAAATAATAAAAACATACGCACCGAGGGCCTGGGGGTAAATTCCATGCATTGCTCTTTTGCCTTCACCTGTCTATTTTTACATAGCCACGCGTTTGCTTTCTTTTCAGATGTTCAGCCTTGAACACAAAGCTAGTAAGATCATGGTGTACAGCAGTCTGTTTCTGAACGATAGATACCATCAGCCTTGTTCACTCTGCTCCTTGGAAAAGACTGAATTATCTGAACAAAACGTGAAAATTGATAGCTTTCTGATTTAAGTTTTCCATTTCATCATGAGCCTGGTGAGCACATCCTGGCCCCTGCTTGAGACTGTAGTAAGAGACTGGTGGGAAGGACGCTCGCTTGCTCACCATGGCTCATGAAGGGTGGCCAGTTCTAGAGAGAAGTTTTTGGTTGGTTTCTTGTTTCTGAGTGTAGTTTCAAAGGACCTTCTCATCCAGCAGTTTGTTGATGCCGTCACAGATCTTTTTGAGGTACGGCCGACAATCCCCATCAAGACTGTACAGGGCAGTTAGAAATTCCACATCTGCAAAGTGATTGAAGACGTGGTTGATGCGCCCGTGGGATCTCGGTGTCAGGTGTCGATCTACTAGTTCGTGCACAAGGTCTTTACATTCATTCAGAAGTTCTGCAAGAACATTTCTGTCAAAAGTGTATTCTACCTCATAGAAACTGACAATCGTCATGGCAGTTTGGTTCAGCTTCTTCCTGAACTTGTCTACGATTTCTAGCTCGTCTTGGTTGAACTGGTTATTTCGATAGAGGATCCCGATCTTTATTGCCACTTTAATCAGGTCTTTCATAATTTTATGGGCTTCTTTTTTGTTTCTTGTGTGTTCCTTTGTTACTTTGTACAGCTCGTCGAAGATTTCACTGCTTGTATCATCAATTAGCATGTTAGCCATGGTTTTGGTTGCCATTTTACTCAGGATCTTTTTCTGGGCTTGCAGTGCAAGATTCTTGGAACTGAAACAATCGGGACCTGTTTTGGAACAGCAGAGAAAAAGGGAAAATGTTAACTTTATTTGGTGAATAATTTTCACAATTAGTTAAGAAAAGTAGTACCTCTGTGCTTAACTGAGACATTCTGTGCATCACGCATCGTTACGTATAGTCACGATTGCAGTAACAGCAACACTTCCAACACTATTTCTAGGTATCCTTGGGGTCTCAGACATCCATGTTTCAGGTCTTGCTGTCACCAAGGGGTTTTTTGCTTATAAATTTGCTTACAAATACAAAAAAGAGTATTCTGACAGGGGATATCTCTTCTGGTTCTTTAATTTTGAAGTTCAGTATTAAAGTTTTCTTGGCAGAGAGATCTGTTGAGATGTTGCGGTTGAAATATGCAATCGGAGACCAGCAAAATGAGATACTGACAAATAATTTAATACATAACCTGAAAGAGTTGTACTTTTGGTCATGGGGAGGCACTGTTGTTCCACTGTTACACTGAGCAGCATCTCCAATAAGGGCTAATAAAGCAGATTCCTAAATGTGGATTTATTTTGCTTTAATCTCTAGTAACGATGCCTTTCCCATTTGTTACCAATTTGCAAAACTATAGAATGTGATTTTTGTCAAATGCTGGTGCTTCAAGTGCATGCGGTTCCTGCCAGATGAAAATACCTGAGCTATTTTCTCTACGTTTATCAAATAATATCTTGGATTTTTTATCTTTTACCTATCTGTGCAAGTTTCAGTCAGCAAAGCACCTGAGCGTGTGGCCACTCCTGCTGGACTTTATCCTATGAGCTTCTATAATTATTGGTCGAGATGAATTTGGCCTTCCTCTGTTTTTCACGTTAATGTTGGTTTTTAGGTGACCCTATATAGACAAAGTAAAGGAAAAGATTTCGTATGGAATAATCATCCAGTGTAATGCCAGGGGAGCGAAGTCTCTCTTGGATGAAAGGGTGTCTCAGCGTGTAGAGAAACGGGGCTGAGCATGGGTGTACTTGGGCTTACAGCCGGTGAGGCGAGTGCCGAACGCCAGCAGAGTGGCCTCTCTGGTACGTGCTCAGCAGAGGAGATGCCCATCGTGCCCTGCCAGCTGGGGACCTCACTGCTCATGAGGAGACCAGAGCCTTGGCTGGTACCGGGGGGGTGGAGGTAGCCACGTCCTCCACCAGCTGCTGGGAAATCAAACCACCAGGAGATTAAAAATAACAATAGAAATCAAAGCTTCCAGCGCTGATCTGATGCTGGAGCCCGAGTGGGTCCTAGGCTGGTTGGGTCTGGGGGCCCTCGGCACACGAAGCCATCACCCCCCTGCGCAGCCGGCGTCCGCGGTGCGGGCTGACCCGCAGCCTTGCCTTTCCCGCGCTCCCTACAGCCTCACCCCAGGAAAAAGGGGTGCTGGGTGCCAGCGCTCACTTCAGGCAGGTAACACTCTGAATTTAAACTCATCTGTTCAAATTCTGTTTTTCAAGTTCGCTAGAATATTAAAGTTGTCATCTTTCTTTGTGCGCTACAGCCGTACTACTGAGCAGTGTGAAAGAGTAACATTTAATTTCAACTGAACCACCACCTGGAAAAAAAATAAAATTCAATGTGCTTAAAAGAATTGCCTGTCATTTGGAGAGAAAACTGTGGGGCTGAGCTGCTGACTAGAGGAAATAGAGAAACTATGATTTAATCTAGAAATGATAAAACCAGGATGAAAGCATTCTTTCACTTAGCAGTACGTAGGTATATAAATAGTATCTGTGATGACTAATTATGTGCATTTGACACAGTAAAATGGAAGATTAATATTAGCATCTCTTTCTGTAGTAAGTGTGTGCTATTAATCAAGTGGATGCAGTTGTTCAGTATCTGTTTTGATCAAAACCTGAAAGTAATTGCAGTAAATCTTTAGAATATTAATTTTACTAATATTTATGGCATCTCAGCTTCTGTGCCGTTTTCACCAGCTGAGGGCCCAGTGGGCTCCCACCGTGCTCAGCCCCGCTGCAGGGAGAACTTTGCAGAGCTGTTGCAATTCTGTGGCTCGCAGCAAAACCAGCGGTTGCGGCACACAGGAGGTGGCTTGCAAAGTCCTGTGTCCCCCACCGCACGCCCTGCATCTTTGGTACACTAGTGCGTCTGTGCGGGAGCCAGGACTGGCACAACCACCACCAGCATGTTCTCATGCATGCCGTTGCCCTCTGTCTGTGTGATTTCTGAGGGACAAAATTCGATGCTAAATTAGCACATAAAAGCTTCTAATAAACTTATTAGAAGTGAAGTTTGGCACAAAAAAAGTTGTTCCAAGGTCTGTTCCTGTATTCGAAGTCCTGGCCGTCATCCACACAAGCGAACAGTGTGTGATGTTCACAGGTGGGTTTCTTCCCCTGTGACATCCCTGGGTTTGGTGCCTCAAATGACAATAACCAGCTCCCAGTGGAAGGTGCGAGCTATGAAACGGGCAGCGCAGCCAGACAGCATTGGGCCGAGTTTAACTGAATGTTCAGGCTGGAGTGTATTTTTCCATGCCAAGTCCCGAGGGTGGGATCTGCTGTTTAACAGCAGGAGACTGAGCTCTTTCTCATATTTCTAAAACCGAACTAAAGAAACCTGTTATTACATTGGGGCTGATAACGTCTCTCGAGAAGCTGTGTTCCCCTCTCTTGCATCGTTTCCTTTCCCAGTTCCCAGTGCTATATCCTCCCCCTCCTCTCTATCTCCTGCGCTCTGCTCCAGCTGCCTCCTGGCCCTGCTGTGGCCCCTTCGCCACTCCGTGCTGCTCCCTCCAGCCTGTCCCACCGTGGCATCTCTGGCCCCTAAGCCCTGCCAGCCACGAGGGCTCAGAGCTCTCCGGGACCAGGCAGATCCCAACAGTTGGTGCACGCTCCCTTCCTCTGCCTCTCACCATGATTTGTGCCGTTCTGTGTATTGTCAAATCTGTAACACCTGGTAATTGGTTCCACCACCATCACTGCCACGCGCTTTCTCCCCGCCAACTGTACCAAGCAGTCAAGGTCCCGCGGTGGAGAAGGACAGTGCTTGGTGGGGACGCCGGACAAGCTTGTGCATCTGTAGCATGCTGTGGCGCTCTGGTAAATGCAGAAGCTGGAGCTGCTGCCAACGGTCCCTCCACTGTGTCAGGGAACTGCTGAGAAGCTCGGGGAGGAGGACAACTGGTGCATCCCAGCTGCACTAGCAAGCTGCCAACTGGGACGCTGGGACTGGCACGCCGCAGAGCCTCAGCCCGTGGTCTCCAGCTGCCCAAGCGCCTGCTGGTGGGGTCAGACAACGTGCGTGCGATGAGGAGGTGGCAGACAACAGTCATCAGCCCGTTTGTGCAGCCTCGACAACGGCATGGGGGCTGTTTGCAAAGGACTGTGCTCAGCTGCGCTTAAATTCAGGGTGTGCGCAGTTTTGCAGCAGTGTGTGCTGGAGGGAGCAAGGAGGGCTGTTTGGATTGATTGTTTGAATTCCTGCCTCCAAAACCACATCGTGCTCAGACACCAAGGTGCTGCCTTGCCTTTCAAAGATCACAAGTGGTTAGCCACATGATTACATTCAGGCGTTCATGGGGACTGCAGGTTTACTGTGGCAGTCTTTTCTTCCTGCAGCATATTGCTCATTACACAAAATCCATCTTTGCCTCCTACATACAGCAATTCTATTTTCTGCTTTCTTTCATACAGCAAAACAAATCGGCAACAACATTCTCGATGCTATTAGCTTTCAGGAACATTACACCAAAGCTAAAAATGAAAAACCAACCTCCGAGCACACTGCTTTGCTGGGTCATGATTAGCTTCCATTATAGAAAGTCTGACATCTTAGTTTTTACGAAAGGAAGGACCAGTTCTGCCTTCAGGTCTGCTCTCCGTCATCTGGAGAGCTGTGCATGATAAAAGCTATTAAAAAAGCCCCTTGTGATGGGAATGCTGCCACAGCAATCTTCCATCCTTCGAAAAGTGCAGCTCTTCAGACCTGTGTTTGCACAGCTGTGGTACCCGAAGAGGGAACGCCGCCCGCCCAGCTGCAGGAGAGGCTCCCCGTGCCCGGCCGGTCCCGCGGTCAGCGTGCTACACCACTCCCCACCAGTGATGGCCCAGCTTTGGCACACCCTGCTGAACATAACAAAGATGTCTCACATCCACTAAACTTAATAACAGGATTGCTTAATAACAGAGTTGCTTAATAACAGAAATGTGGAAAAAGTTTGGCAACTCTAGAGAGTGGATGTTAGAGTTCTAAGAGTTTTTCAGACCAAAATGCAAGAGCATCTGTAATATTCTCGAAACATTTTGATTCCAGATGGCTGTACCAAGTGCAAAATGGTTGGAACTAAATGCTCAGCAATACTATTTTCATGTAAATACCCATTCAGCCCCTCTGGACAAAACGCATGGCAGAACCAGTGAACCAGAATATGCCCACGAGAGAGCACGGTCCACATTTTCTGAAAGCAATTACATGGACATGGAAACAACCCCCCTGAACACATGAATCCATTTCCCTCCCGGTTAGCCACATCTTAGTCAAAGCCTTAATAAAGTTTTGCAGCCAGGATATTTTCTCCCCTGGCAAATGGCTAGCAGACGCGTTGAAGTGAGCTCTGGAGGGAGTGCTGCTCCACAGGTGAAAATGGAGAGAGTAGGAGTTCACCTGAAAAGCTGCTGTGGAGTCTGCCCAGTGTATTTTTAATTTTATTAGCAGGCTTGTTGTAAGAGAAAGGATACAAAGCCGTTTCTTTGGTTTACGTTGCACCTGTGGGGTTCTGTCTGACACTGGGAGTCGTTACTGTAGTGCCTGCTGCAGCTTGTACTAGTTAATTACCCCAACCCGTTGACTTCACCAGGTCTGAAGTGAATCACGCTTGGAGCTGTGTGCTTACCTCCCACTGCCGCCGTGAGCGTAACCCCGGCTCCCAGCAGCTGGTGGTGGGCTGTGTTTTCAAGCCGCTGCCAAGTGGTGTATGTGGGGGGGGGCACCGAGTTAGCTTGAGAGCACTCTGGAGAGGTGAGGTGAGCTGTGGTGAATCTAAAGGACTGAGATAAAAATAAGAAGCGGCTGCAGGACTGTGGTGGGCTCCTGCAGCCTGGCGGGAGTGGGAGGTGGTGGGAATCGGGAAAGGTCCCTGTATCTCTGCTCCAGCTGTACTGTGAGCAAGCAGAGGGCTGAATCTTAACAACCAGCAAAATACACAGGAAAATAAAGATGATGAAGAGGCCGAAATATTTTTAATACCCCTGAATCCTCAATTTTCAAATGTAGTGCAGCCTCTGCAGCAAAAGAGAGGCTTTGAGGAGTCAGCGACGCTGCTGGAAGTGTGGGCATCCCTCCAGCTGCTAGCAGTTGCTCAGGCTTGTGGGAGACGGACTAAGCCAAGGACAGGCACACTCTCAGTCTGCTACAGTACGAGATGGTCGAGTTGTGAAAATTGTTGAAGGAATGCGCTGGTTTAATGATTTGCGTGACCCGGTTTGAATGCATCTGTGTATTTTAACCTAGTAACATACCTGTCCCTGAGCATGGAGAGCCTGGGAGTGCCAGCCAGGAGGAATGAGGCACCTGTATCCTAAAGATTTAACTCTTGCAGAGAGTTAAATGAGCAGCAGATACCTGAACTGTTCATCCAGCGTTGCTGCTGGTGTTGGTAATTTACTGGGCTGGCAGCTTGTTTCATTATAATCTGGAGTTACCTGTAATGTGGCTTTTTCTTTACATAGTTAAGAAAGCATTAAATAAATAAATAATTTTCTTTGAGGAAAATAAGAGCAGGGAATTTTATTAGGCTGTCATGTAAATCTACAAGGACAAGAAAAAGCTAGTGCAGATTTGGAAAGGAGCACGTAGAAAAACAACCTAAAAAATCTAGTTGCTTAATCTGCAGCATTCAGGCACAATGTTCGGAGGCAACGAGTTGCAAACTTGTGTGGTTTATTTATCCTTTTAAGTATCCTTATAGATAGAAGATCACAATATCTAGATAGATATATCTATCTTATAGATAGAAGCTCACAAATATCTAGAAGGCTAGAAGATTGATTAGAATAGTGAACTGCAGAACTCAGGATTTCAAGATAGCTCTCAAAGCAGCCCGGGGAAAAAAGTGTCCCTCCCACAGTACTTTGGTACTGAGCGGCCAGGGAGCTAGCTGTAAGTGTGCCTATTGCTCTTGGACAGCTACAGGATCACTGCAGAAGAGACATTCAGTGTTTCCAGTAACTTTAAGCCAAGAAAGCCAATAGACCAGATGGAATATATCAGCTTTCAGGGAGGGCCAATTTAAACACGTGTAAGCACCAGGGGCCCGGTGCTCAAACTTTTAACACTTCTAAATTGTTACCATGAACATAAAAGGCTTGCTCATTTCCGCGGTGGAACAGGAGATTACAGACTGATAATTGTATGGTCCTGAGAGAACGTACCGGTATCCGAACGTCTGAAGGCAAAACGTGGGCATGCTGGAAATAGCAGCAAAAGCCCTGTACAGAGGGAACATGACTGAATGGAAAAAAGAGTCTTTTTTAAGACCGTTTTTCCTTTCAGTGCTTTATGTGAGCAGCAATCATGCTGCAAAAAAAGCACTGTCTGGGAATCTAGCGACTGGAGGTTCCTAATGATAGTCTTAATTCAGCAGCTGGCTTGCATTAGCATTTACTTTGCTAATAATATATCATTGCTACATAGTGGAGTGTGCTTTTCGATACCTGCCAGAGGTGGTGGTAGGCTGGGGGAGCCCCTTCTGTAAGGAGATGAGGAGCAACGCAGAATGAGTGGTTACGCTGTTGTCCTGGTCTGGGTAATGCCTCCAGAGATAATATCCATGGGGAGAGATGCTCAGCTGCAGTTTCCATCAGCTCTGCTAGGGCTGCCAAGAGAGGGGCTGGCTAAGCTTTCCTCCTGCTACCCCCAGCAGCTGGCTGGGAATCGACCTGTACCGCTGTGTTCTTCTCCTGTGTCTAAAAGTGGTAGCTGGCAAGTGGTGTCTGGGCAACAGCCCTGTCCTGTGGCTGAAACTGGCCCACGGCGTGGAAACCTTCCTAAGAGCTGCCGTGATGATACGGCACAGCTGACACGGTGCCGCGATGCTGTATGGCTGCTGCCTGATGTTACAAAGGGGACGTTACGCTCGGTCGTATCCTGAAAGCTGGCATCCAGCTGTGAGAGAGGAAACCGCTCCCTGGCAAAAAGGCTCAGTGAGGATCATCTCCACGCGCTGTGTCCCTGCCCACAGACCCCACGGCACTACCAGGCACCAACTGCTTCGCCAGTGACCCAGCCCTCGCGTCCAGCCTGCCAAGTACGAGCCTGGCACCTGCAAGCAGCCAAATCACCTCTCTGAAAGGGGCTACTAAAGCTCTTAATTTTTTTTTAACCTTGTAACCTGTACCAGAACCAAAAGCTCGATCAGGCTGCAGCACAGGGAATGGTATCTGTCAAGAGCGACTTTCAAGTGTTCGGTCCAAACCCTGCACCTCCTGTTTTGCAGCATGCAGGGAAGCTCTGCCAAGGCAGCAAACACATCTGGCTAACTTTTGGCAATTGGTGGCGAGTGTAAACAATGCTGAGCTTGCTCCACGGCACCCCAAGGTACACACACGGAGTACGAACAAGGCTTCGTTCTTATCTGAAAGGTGTTACAGGAATGATTAAGTCTGTCTGCCAGGAGTGATAGTAAAATACCGTGTGTTTGGGTTTTTTTAAGCTTAACTATACAACTACAAGAGGTCTTGATACACTGACCGCTGAATTTTGTAAACAGGTTTGAAGTCTTTCAATGACAGCTCATTATGTTGACAGCAAGTGCAAAATACATTGAAAAGACTGAACACTCCTACCCAGAAAATGCTGTTGTAACTGCCTGATGCTGCAAGGCAAAACACTTGCACGCCGGCAGCAAAGGCTGGACGAGGGAGGTATTTCCAATAGATTGAGCCATAACAAACCGAGGCATTGACCGGGCTGATCTTTAGAAAACGGGAATGCAGGAGGAGGTTACTACCTGTTGCAATGACCCATTGATCCTGTTCCTGTATTCTGAGACAGATATTTATGATTATATTAGTGTTTTTTTCTTTAAATGCTAGCTTGATCAAAAAAAGTCTTTTAGAGTGGCGAGGGCATGCTGACATATCCAGAACACTACAGCAGGATCTTAGGTAAGCATGGATAGCTCACAAACCCCAGCAGACAGCCACCAAAGCAGTAAGGGTCATCTTGAATTGGTTAAGATTTTTTGGCCTTCGAACTGTCAGTGATTCCCACCCCTGTCCCAATATATGCTACTTTAAAAATCCTGGGCAGTATCTATCAAAGAGTTTAACTTCACTGTCTGAAGCATTTTGTGTCTAATCTCCTTTGTTTTCTCCAAAATTGTTCTCACCACATTTCTTACACCTTCCTTCTAAAGACATTGCATTTAAAAATAAGGTATCATGATGATTCTGTAGCAAAAGTATCTAATTACATGAATATTATTACTGCTATAGGAAAATTATGATTAATGTCCAGCCATGTAACTGTCACAACAGGACTGTAACAAGTTCTTTGATATGTGCTAAGGAACTTTTATTGCTAAGATAGGACAGAGTCTCGGGGGGAGCATCAGGCATATAATGCATGATAAACCAATTATCTTGTTAAGGTAAAACCGCATCATCTTCTTTAAAAGGACTCAACTATCACATTCTTCCACACAAAAGTAACAATTATCTAGAAAAGAAAGTATTTTCTTGTCAAAGTATTATTTGCCACTGAGACTCTTAAAAGCCATGAGAAATGTTTCAAGATCTTGCAGCTATCCTTTTTTTATCCAGATGTAATTATTGTAGCAACTTCTCTTTCTAGATGATCTGTAGAATTTGCTTGCAGTGTTACTTTAGGGTCAGTTTCCACACTGGTAAATTCTGGTTTGAGCAAAAACTTGAAGAGAAAAAAAAAAATAAATTGCAAGCACCGAATAATAGAAAATCCAGCCTGTGTTATCTAAGCGTGGGGGATACAGCTCTGCATCCTGGAATCCAGCAGCTGGAATCACCTTGCTTCAAGCTGCTGAGGCTTTCTGTTCCCAGTACGTACAATCTTTCCTGCTCTGGGAGTGTAGTAACGAGTCAGTCTCTCCCCTTGCCTCTCTAAAACAAACAACCCCCCCTGCAAAACCACGCACGCAGAACGCAGAGCCAGGACGGAGTGTACAACTGGGTGCTTACCGCCTGCTTTATCTGTGCGCTGGAACTCACTTGCAGCGGCCCAGAAGCCAACCTCCTGGCCCAGCCTCTGGCTGTTTCCCTGGTGTAGACGGGGGCTTTGGTGCCCGGGAGCACTGTGCCGTTTTTCTGACGTTTGAACATCTGGACACTGTGACACTTGCAACACGTCTCGGGGGGGATTTGAGTCCCATTTTGTTAATTACTTGGATTCTGGATCAGAATGCATAAGCTTTTCTGCGTATTCTTTCATACCCTCCCCCTGGTGAGGAGAAGAGGGCGGCTACGGAGGCATTTGTGCTTCTGTGGGCTTGGTGCTTGGCAGCCGCTGCAGCCATCGCTCCTGGTTAGCAGGAGGTGCAGGTTTCCCTGTGCTTCTGTAGCTCAAATGCTTTCTGTTCCTTCCACAGAAGTCTCTTTAGCATGCAGGACCCAGTTGTTCCCAGCAGGAACACCGTAATATGCTGTTAGTAAAGCAAGGCCTGGCAATATCAGCCTTAAATATTAAAAAAGGCCTCTGTGCCATATACGTGCTTTGAATAGATAAAGTGCAGCTAAGGAATAGGCTGCTAGGTACTGGTTCACCAATTTCATCTCCACCCCATTTCTCATCCCCTCAGTAAGAAATTTCTGAGGATTTATTTTTATGCTTTGAGGTTGCTTGTTGTTGCAGTACACTGCTCTTTCTCCAGAGATATAACATCCTTGCCTTTTACATAGAGTAATTCTATTTTTTACTCTAATATATTAAGAGTGGCATGAAAAATAACCACATCTATGCTCTAGGGATGTACAAAATTCCGTGAGAAAGCAAGCAGTCGGGATGCCAAGGGTAGCTGGTCCGGAGATGCTGTGAAACTCCAAGATGGCACTTCTCTGTGGCTTAATATAAGACTGCAAGACAATGGAAGGGAAAAGTATTTCTACTAAATGAGGTCAAGGTGAATAAACTTCCAAAAAACCCCGCAATAAGCTGCAGCTGCAGGAGGTGTCAAGCTGCTGCTGACCCAGCAGGCTCCTCAGCTGCACCAGCTTGAGCTCGGCCATGTCCAGAGGCTGGGGACTGGCAGCTCCAGCACCACATCCCTGCGGAGATACACCTGCACCAGCGGAGCAAACGGGTCTGTTCACCATCCTCCGGCACCCTGTTCAGGTACAGCCAAAACAGCCCACCTTGTCCCACAGGGGGGGAGCAGCTGGAAGCAAAATAGAATTCACTCTTGTGTGTGTTTGCCTTGTTTTTTTAAAAAGCCCAACCCCACTGACAATACTAGTTAGCTGCCTTTGCTTGAGATGCTTTGAGTGCACTGATGCAGGGTGAGTGCCGGACGCGCAGGGCAACACTGAACTGTGTGTGTAAATGAGAAGAAGCCAAGGCAGGGCAAGGGTTGCAGGGGAAGGGCAGGTTGTTTAAGCTTGGAATTGATTTAAGTTAATTGCATCTGTGTATCTGGCAAATGAGGGAGATTTTTGTAATGAACACCATGTGCTGTTGTTTTACTACCTTGGTATTTGGTTGCTTGACCACTAGTTTTGAATTAAGAAGGTGATTGATAGAAGGGGAATAGAACAGTGGCAGAGATCAGGCACATCTGGAAAACTGTACTGTGGGTCCCTAAATAAAACACCAGAGGAGCTGTTAATTTTCCCAATTAACTCCAGCCATGCTTCCAAACTCCGTTTAAACCAGAGAAGAAAGTCAGATGAGGGGAAGAGGACAAGAGTGGCAAGAAGGTTCTGACAGCAGTTCACTTTCCCCAGTCAGTAGCAGACACTCTAGACTGATCACAACATTTGTAAAACTGTTAAGAAAACAAAGTTTAATTAACCCTATGCATAAACTGTTTATTCTCTCATCTTTATTCTTTGCTTATGTGCTTTGGGGGAAGTGAATTAAAAGAAAAAATATTTTGAGGATGGTGATAAGTGCTTACAAATCAGCTACTAAGTCACAGGGCTGTGGAAGATGAGGGCTTATAGGTTACAACACATTCAGACCTGTTGTTTGGCACAAATAGGCACAGCTACCGCTGTAATGCAGCTGGAACACTAGGACCATGATGTGACTATCACTAAAGAAACCAGAGGATGTCAAACCTGCTGCGACATGAGGGCTTGATAGGGGCATAAGGGAGTTTGAAGTGTGGCTTATCGTGTGACCGACTGATGTTCTTAAACCAAATGAACCAACCAACCATTCCCCCCAACCCCAACAAAACCAAAAACAAACAAGCAAACGCCACCACCCCCCTAATAAAAACCAAACAAAACCTATTGATAGAAGAGATTCTGCAGGCGTGTAAGTCAATTACTAAAGAAATATTTCTGAACCCTCATCTTGAGTCATGCCTAGTTACAATATTTTGTATGTCACAGCATCATTACTTACAAGGTACGTGGGTGCTACCTATGTCCTCATCGTGTGACTGACTGATGTTCTTAAACCAAACCATGCCATTCAACATTTGAACTGTTACACTTCGCTTACCATAACAGGGTACAGGATACAGGTCCGTGCTGTGCCCGCACAAACAGGGCAGTGAGAATTTCATTGCCATTTGAAGCAGCCAGGCCTGTTTTGCCCAGCTCCAATTAGCTGATGCTTAGTGCTGCAGCTTCACAGCACAGGCGCGACACCAGATGGGGATGTCGCTTGTGCAAGTCCATAAAAGACCTGAGGGCATCCTCCTTTGCTAAGGAAGAGCTGCTGATGGTATCAGTGTCTGAGTGGTGCCTGCTGTGGTTTTTTTTAACTCATACGAAGTAGGTTCCCCCCCCAAAAAAAGTATGATGATTTTTTTTAGAGACTTCTAACAAATTCACTAAGGCCTTGCTGAAACAACACCTGTTTGCTGGTCGATTACAACCATCAGAATTAATATTGTAGAATCCATCTTCAATGAGTTAGTTCAATGGTATAGTTATAAATGAACCAATGGTGTTACAAGTTTAAATTTTTTTTAAAAGAAAATATAATCTGCTTCTCCTGGTTGACAAGCAAATGCATAAATTCATTTTCCTTGTAGTTTAGGGGTTATTTTCCCTTCTTCAACAGAGAACACATTAAGCATGTGCTATACAGAAACAGTTGCCCACACACAAACACTGGCAATCTGCATACCTTTACAAGAAAGATCTAAACCGAAGGCATCGATACTGGTGATCCAGGGTGAAACCAATGTCTTGTTTTCAGTCTGACAGTGCTAGAAAAGTATTTCTTAACAACAGCAAAGCTGAAGCTGAAAAGGCAAACCCCATGGAGTACTTAAAAAGTCTGCTTAGGCCTATTCACTGTTGTTCCCAAAAGAAGACAACAAAACTAGAAGAGTCTCCATTTACTTATTGTTTTAAACAATGCTTCACTGTTTGCTCGGCTATTTAAAAGAAAAAAAAGTAGATTTTCACAGTTGCAGAATATTAGGCTGTGTGGAATTCTTGATTATTTTTTTTTTCCTTCCCCCCTGCCTCTAGAGAAGGATTAGCTGCTGGGGAGATGGCCAACCCAGATTCTAAATGGAAAACTGACCAAAGGAAAAATTAACGCTGGTCAATGCAGCTGGGATTCATCACACTCTCCATCTCTTACAAGTTTTTGTGCATCTGATTGGGGATTTATTGGTAGGAAGAAAGCACACGTTGCCTCATGCCTCAGATGTGATCTACAACCCTGTTTTCCTTTAAGATGAAGCCTGATTTGGACTTCAACGTATCCTTTGGGTGATCCTGTCTGCACTGTTCCTCTGCTGTGTGAGGTCAAGCATCCGATCAAGATGCACAAAACACTAAGAACGGAATATGTGATGGCTTCCAGCCTGTGAAAAAAAGCCAGACTAAAACGTAACTGTCTATCCCCCAGGAACTAGACCACCTGCTGTATTCTCCATACTTGTTCTCTGCAATCCTGTCATAAAGAATGACCACTCTTTATGCAGCATTTTCTTTAATGAAAAGGAGTAATTTTTAAACTATGAAAACCTTAGTATAGCCTAATGAAAATATAAGCTGAGTCTTACAGTAAGAGCAAACGTGATTTCCTGTGGAAGGACACAAAACTCAGTACGGTGGATTTGCAGGTCAATTCTGTTCCTTCTCGGTTCAAGATCTGCATGAATAGTATCTGCCAAAATTTAAAGTGTCTTGCTGTCTTACACCAATGACAGAAAAAATCCTGAGGTTATACTGGAAAAAAGGGAGGAGAAACTAGGCTACATATAATGTTTTCCTTGTTATGGGTTTAATCTAAAGTGCTAAGCGTGGTGTCGGTACTTTCACAGCGATGTAAGGACCCAAGTAGCATAAATAATATCTTAGAGTCAAAGCTCCTGTTGAGGATTAATGCTAATGAAGATTATCTGGTTTTGTACTTTTATCTTGTTCATTGTGTGTATACATATTGCAAAACATATGCCAGGAGGAGTACCCCGATATCAGGGACCCTTTCTGTCATCAGGGAGTCTCTAATAACAATTTAGCAGCAGTAGCTGTAACCACCCGTGGTGTAGTTCACTCTAAGTGCAACTCTTGACCGCAGGAAAGCTGAAATGGAGATGATGCTGGAAAAGTACTGAAATGGTCAAGACAGTTCTGGGGAGGTCTGTTTCGTTTTTCTGAGGCATGTGAGTAACAGCAGTATGTTGTGGGTTTTTTAAAATATATATATATATATGTATGTATGTATGTACCCTCATTAGATGATATTGCAGCTATATAGAGTCATGATTGAATTTGCAGGAGAAAAATAAAAAAAAATCACTGCCTTTATGCTACCTAAAGAAAACCCTGAAAGGACAAGCCTCAATGATAAACACAGATAAGTAGAATGTGCCATCCCTCATGAGGTTTCAGTTCTGTGAAATCTCTGGATACATATGTACCGAGTTTATTTCTGGTGATACCTACACATGTACTGAAAGCATCCAGCTGAATATTCAGGAGAACGCAGAAACACTGCCTCTGAATACAGCAGTAACAACAGTCTCCAGAGAGACTGTACATGAATTGAATCAGGCCCAGCCAGATTTTAAGAGAAAGAAATGTAGCGCGGCCCACGTGCTGTTATCATCTCGCTCTTTCAGATGCCAGCAGAACTGCTGCCTTTATATCTGGTTAATGGGAACAGAATAATAGACAATTCCACAGTTCTGCTAAAAAATTGTGCTTAGGAACAAAACCTCATTCCACCAAAACAACTGCTACTTCTGAAGGTAATTTGATGAATTTTGCCCTTTCTTAATGTTGGGCGTGCATTTTTAGAGCGTCTGCAGTACATGCTGAAGAAACAGAGCCACTGGCGTGCTGCGTTTCCCAACAGAGCCATTCAAAGCACAGAAGCTTCTTGAGGCTGATCAAGAGTTTCCAAAGGTGAGCTTAGCCCAATCTCAGCTCTCCTGGATTTGACACAGTATTCAAAGAATGAACACCCGTGGAGCTTCCTCAGATAGTCTAGCAGTTGCCTGAAGGGAAATACTGCTCAGTTTCCTCTTACTGCTTGTTAGGACTTGGTAAATCTTTCTTTCCTAGAGACCTGGTCTTCCATTTCTTAGTCCTGCCCTAAGGCTCTGCTGGCCTCAGTGGTCCTCCTGCCTGAAGCAGCATGACAAAATCCACTCCTTGCTCGGCTCTCATGAGTCCCAGAGGAACAAACTGCATTCTGCCCATCTCATGTTTCCCATCCTGTATTTTCTACAAAGAAGAAAAACATTAATTCCTTTCTTGAAGAACAGTCCTGGTCTGCACAGCTGTGTGCAGGAATCCACCAGAGAGCACTGTTGGGTGAGGATGGGCCAGACCACCCCGACCCCAATTCCAACAACTGGTCCGACTCCCTTTAGCAGGAGGGTCTAACAATCCCTATCACATGCTTGTCTAGAGAAACAAGACTGCTGTGCTCATGTGTTTTGTAGGGTTCCTCTTTTCCTGAAACAACCTCTATCCGTAGCTCCTGCTCTGAGCTCCTGCAGTTGCCGTAGCAAACCCAGGGACATGCACATCTAATTACATCCGCCACCAGCAGAAAGCAGTCCTGGCTGCAGAGAGCCTTCCCTCAAATGGTATGTTCATGCGCTTTTAAATGGAGACTGGAGCGGTAAAAAGCAATGACTGTGGACCTGTCATTCGTTACTGTTATTTCATACACCAAAATGATCTCAGGAGTTTCCTACGGGTTTGTACCACAAAGCCCAGGGAATGATAATCCAGCGTTTGTGTACAGGTATTGCTATATTGCTCACAGGGAATACACCGCCAGCAGGAACACTTAAATAAACTGCATCATCAAGTTGAACAATACTCTAAAATAAATCACATTTTACTAATTCCTTATTAATTTAATGAAACTTCCCAGGATAATTTAAGC
The DNA here is from genome assembly GCF_015220075.1 of Falco rusticolus. Classification (NCBI taxonomy): domain Eukaryota; kingdom Metazoa; phylum Chordata; class Aves; order Falconiformes; family Falconidae; genus Falco; species Falco rusticolus. The sequence goes on along the minus strand of NC_051193.1, from coordinate 16,407,799 downwards.
CAAATGAGAGAAAGTTCGCAGTCCTCCCCATAGAGACGTAGCACATTACATATTCAACATGAAAGGTCTGGAAGAGGAGCTCTTTTGTCTGTTCTTACTTCATTTTAATTAATGCTAATTTGAGCTGCTAGTGTTATACTATTAAGCCCTACACTATAATATATTTGAAGCTTCCCTTGGCAAATAACTGAGCAGAAATTGCTGACCTCACCTTAGTGGAGCCGATTTTGCTGCCAAACTCGAGAGCTGGCACGCTTTTTTTTTCTTTCTTTCTTTTTTCCTTTTTCCCACCCAAGTCTATTCAAATGGTTTCTTTTGTAGCAATCTGTTCTCTTCCTCTGGGCCCGATGGCGTTGCTGAGGACCCCTTGGCACAGTGCGAACTATTCAGGCTTTGCCTTTGGGGTGAACTTGCTCACCTGCATTTCTCCAGCCACTGGCAGAATTGGGCCCTCCCTGGCCACAGGTCTCGAGGTTTGTTGTAGGAGCGATGCTACCAGCATCTTCCCCTCAGTCAGCTGCCTGACTGTCCTTTCTTCGAGCCTAAAGCCTGCAGGTGATTTACCACTTGCTGCTTTTCAATATTCTCTCCCCAAATACTAAATACTTATGCCCAGACAAAACACATGCAGAAACGTTACTTTTCCAGCATCCTTAACAGCCATCCCTCCAATGCAAAATACACTCGTGATAAAATTGCGTTTTCTTACAGCAAACAGGCATCCCGGTGAGCCTCTCAGACTGGCTTCCCACTATGGGAGCTCTCATTAAGTGCAGTCCAGTGATACTGTGTGATATCGCATCGGTGGACACTTATTTCCCTTTAATATACACAGAAATCACTTGCGGAAAGCTTTTCTCAGAGATACAAAACTCCAAATGCCAGAACCCTGTCTCTTACATAGTTAGAGACTTCTTAGAAATCCAAGCACCATGTTATAGCTTGCAGGATTTCTGACAAATGGAAACAGTGGGTAAAAAAAAAAAAAAAGAAAAAAAAAAGTCAATTGTTATTGTCTACATTTTGGTCCCATCTTCATGCTCGTCGTTGGCTGATGCATTTTCTTCCTGGAACTCACACAAAGAATACATCCTAAGACAGTAACTGAGGAGAGATTTGTATCCGGTGACTTTTGGTTAAGTGAGATTATTAATGCTATAAATACAAGTCTGTAAATTTGATGATACGCCACAAGAATTTATTCAGGGCAGCACTGATTTTCTTAATCTAGATAGTTGTAATAATTATAGTACTTTGTAAACTGGTCAAATGGAAGCTGATAAATCTCTTTAACATTGTGATGGGTATGTTCTGTAAAATTCTACAGATGCTTGACAAATCTACAGCTATCTGCTTTATTCCAGAATAAAAACCAGAACAACACCATAAAAGCAACGTTATCATATTTCAATATTTAAAAAGTGTAGACTTGAACGTCTTCATTTGGATATGCCTGTAATGGCTTCTTCTAGTGCCATTTAATTACTTTCTCACTTTACATTTACATATAGAAGTTCTTTATTTTAAAAAGCAAACATTACCCAACCTATGTATTGATAGATCAATCAATGAAATTATATGCGTTTGCAGGCAGCTCTCTCCTTCATTTTCTTTCAACACAGAAATTTACAAAAATTGAAATAAATGGCCAAGGTGTTGTGATAAGAAAAAGTTACCTAGGTATCTAGATAACAGAAAACAAAATATTTAAAGAAAATACTTGCCCTTTTTTTATTTTCAAAGGTAAGAAAATGCTACCTTGTGGAGAAGCATTTGCTATACGAGGATCTGCCTCTGAAATACCTGTAGATCCTAAGGCTGCATGTCAGTAAGGAGATTTAAGTCACGGTTCTACCTCCTTTTGCATAGATCAGAATTCTTTTGCTATATTCAGTGATCCATGAAAGAAAGTCTTTACTGATATCGGTGATAATGGCCTAAATGGGCCACGTAAAATTACGATGTCATGGATGATAGGGAGATTATTTTGCCAAAGATGCTTTCCTGCTTTCCATGACATACATAGGTTTGTTTCTAAGCATTTCTCATCCAAGATGGACTTAATATGCATCAGGTGATCTTTCGTAATTCTTTTAGAGGGAACCTGCTATTTAAAGGGGACAGATGTATCCCAAGCAACCATATTTTTTTTGTGATTCTGTGCATCATGTTTCTCAGACTGTACTGTCTCTGTACAGAATGCCTGGTGTTACCATTCTAATTTCCCACTGCTACCAAAGGATAACCATGCATTGCATGATGACCACTGCTTGAATTAATGTCCCAAATTCAAAAAGTTTGTCTTTCTCATACTTAGGCTCTCATCCTCCAGACTGAGGACTGGATCAGTAAATGCAGAAGACTATTTTCTGATTTCTTTCAGTTATGTTTATTTTTCACTATGGCAACTTCTCAAACAGAGAAGCTGAAATCTTACTGTGTCTGTTCTTGCCTCATTCCTCCTTTTTATTTTCATAAAATAATTATGCAATTCATCTGGAATATGGGAATATAAATTACTTGTGTCAATGCCTAGATTTAGGAGTGACTTTTAATGGCATTATCTTCGCTTTAGCTTCAGAAGTAAAGAGATAAAAGGCACAGGTCATCAAAGCAGCAAATGAAAAAACAATTTCAGAGATAGGAGTGGAGAAATGTGTGCAGTAGATGATCAAAAAAGCTCAGAGTTTTGAAATATCATAGGCTAATTCTACCAGGCTCTCATGATTTATAAGATCTCTGGAACTCTTAGTTCTGTGTTACTTCTTGGCTGTCATTCTTATCACATATGCTAGTTAATGTGTTTTGGTTAAATATGGGCAACTATAATCACACTCTGTTCTTCAAGTCCTGCTTGTGTAATTTTTCCCCTGTTCTTTGTCATACAAGAAAAATGGACTTTAATCTTCAAATAAAAACCTGTGCCAAAGCCAGTTTACACCTCTGACAATGTCTATTATGGTCTAAATGGTAAGGGTATATTTCTTTTTAGGGTATATTTTGATTTATTTATTTCCCCAGTTGTTTGCAGGTATTCATTTGACCTGGAAAATCTACCACATATCTCTACTTGGGTGAGGAAAGATTAGATGGGGAGTGTTGAACAACACTGAGTGCATTAAGTTGCTCTTTGCTGTTTAATAGACATTTTGTGTTGCATTAATAGCAGCAGCTCCTGTTTTGTTCATCCCCTTCACAAAACACACCTGGTTTATTTTCTTTAGTGGCAAAGGTGCAAGCTAAATGGACTCTTCCTTCCTCCCTTATTTCTACAAAATAAAGTCCTCTCGGATATCTTGTTTTATAGTACTCATTCAGTAGACACACAAATACTCCCCGGCTCTCCTCCCTGCTTCGGAATAGGTTTATCTGCGTGCCGCTCAGTGTGCTAGCAGTAATGCCAGAGAGGTGGAAACTATTCACCAAACACAGGGCTACAGTTATGACACTGTGGCTTCAGCTCCTCTCGCTGCAGGAATAAGCTGTGCTGTCACTCTAGGGGCCAACGAAAATTGACATGGCCAGGGACTGCTTTGGGTAATACATGTTTAGCAGGTAAGTACAGGGCAGTATGAGGTTTCTCAGTAAGGTAGCTTTCATGAGGACCTCCTTATGTCCTTTAAGGACCACCTTCTGGGTTGCGTCAGATAAGATACAATGCCTGCGCAAAATCGAAAGAATGGGGCATTCTCTGCACGTCTGTACCTCTGGAGTGCTGACACAGCAAAGGAGCCGTTTGTTTTACTGGTAAGTAATCCCTACAGAAATGTTAGCATGGCAAACGCTCGCAGATGCAACCCTCGGGATAACACAGAAGTAAGGCACAGAATTCAGAAGGGTCATCGCTTCCCTTTCACAACTACATTTTTCTTTCTCATGCAATACAGAATGTGATACTCGCCATCAAAAGTGCTTTGTAATTCTAGCAATTCCCAAAGTGTCCTTCTAATTGCTGCCTTCAGCTGTATTTTTGGACTTGCAGCTTAAGATGGCTACAGTTGGCGTAATGTTGCAGACTTCGTGTTTACTTGGGGCTGGGAAAATGCTTAGCTAAATGTCATGGTAACAGACAGGTTTAGGTGGACACTTCAAAAGATTCTGTGGTAAAAGTTTCCTCTGATTCCTTGCAGAATTTGCAATATTACATCGCAGCACAGTTCATGAATGAGTTCCAGTGAGTAAAGCTGTTTGGTCTGCTTTCCCTAATTGAGATGCACAAAAATGAACTGAATTATCTAAGTGGTAAGTGGAACAAAGTAACGCCTTTGAAGTCCTAACCAACTGTGAGAGGTTAGTAACACCACCAAAGCCACCTCCACATAAAAATATAAAATCCTTACCCTTTGAGCAGTTACAATAATGAGCCTATTCTACTCGGTTAGTCCTGACTAACCCACTGAAGTGGGAAGAAAATGAATGAAAAGCCGTTTCTTTCTGCATTGCCAGAGAACAGCTCTCAAAACAGCGCTTTTCAGCGGTACCCTGATTAGAATGGCTGGCGGCTCAGGGGACTCCCAGTTGCCAGCCTTGGCACCTCGCTGATTTTCAGCACTATTTGTTACTTTTTTTAAACCCAAAGCAAGTTGAAACTAATCAAAACAGGCTTCTTTAACAGCCAGGGATTTCACAGCCAAGCCCTGCTTAAACTTATTCATGTAAATTGCTTTGTCATTTTATAGGGTCTGTTCTGAGTACCATGAACAGAACTTCGTGTGAAACTGAATTTAAAATCTTGATCCCTCCTCCCCGCTGTACCTTTCCAAATATGTCCTAAATTTTTGCCCGTGCTAAGGTAACCCTGCTCATGCAATCTAATATTTAATAGCCAGGTTGAGTAATATCCCAAAGATGAGTCAGAGCATTGCTAAAATTTGCACTGAAGTCATAGAAAAACATAACGCCTGAATCAAAAAGGATTTGTGGTCTTTCCTGTATCTCCTGTCCCAAGGTACAGATCCAGCCTCTGAAAGTATTTGCTCTTCTTTTCTTTTGAAGAAGCTAAATCCTCTGGTGCACATTGGCATAATGCCACCTGCACTGATAAACCAGTACAGTTCTATACCAGTTTATCAAGCAAGGGAGCACTCCCCTCATCAGATTTATTTTTAATAGGTTGACTGAAGAACAACAATCACTCTGGACCTAAAGAGACTTACAACTGGACAGATACTATGGCTGTATCTACTTAGGAATTGAGAACAGGGAAATTCATAAATTATGGGCTATCCCTAGCATTAAGATAAGCTGGAAGTGTTATTATTAAGCTGTTCTCATGAAAAATGCTGACTGGTTGAAATACTGTTAGAAATACATGTATTTTTTACAAAATTCCATATGATTTCCTGTTGATCTCCCATGTTGTCAGACAGACTTTTCTTTGTCTGTCTGCCATTAGCTTTGCTGCATAGATTTTCCCTGAAAAGGTGAGTTGTTTCTTCTGTGCAATAGGGAATCCAGCTCTCTGCTCCTCTTCACACTAACAGAGCTGATAATTGACCTTGGTCTTGTAGCCTCAGTGTCCTTTTGGGAAAAAAAAACCAAAACACCACCAAACCCCTCTGTATATATATGCACAAATATGTATATACATACATATATTTTTAAATTTGCTCAGGAAATTTTTCATTCTTAATGACAACAGAGCACCGCTTGATTTTCTAGTCTTTCAGCAGCGTGAAGACTGCCTTTTAATCAGCTCTAGTCTTGCATAAACTTATGTAGATTTCTCTAATGATGTTGTAATTTCATCTCTGTGGCACCACAGGACTGACTACCAACTGTTTCAGCATTTGTGATTACCTACCGTCCAAAGCCTTTGTCATTTCATAGAATACCAAATGCATTTATTGGGATACCCTGTTTCCAAAATATAAACAACAGGAAAAGTTATTGTTGTCATAAAATGTTCTAAATGTATGAAGCACAAAACCAATCCTATTTCTCATAAACTCTGCATGATTAAATCACACACTTTGGAGTGCTGTTATTAAGAAATTATTTATGAGTTGAATTATATCACTTCTAAATATATAAAGAGTCGGGATGGCTTCCAACAATTACTAAAGCAGCCAGCCGAGTGATGCTTTCCAATTAAATCAGGCTGACTTTTTTTTTTTTTTTTAAACTTCTCAGTGCCCTGTGTTCTTTTTCTGTTTGTTTCATGATTCAAGTAGATAACGTATTAACCTCGTGCAACTGAAGTCTCACACGTCTCCTCTGTGGTATCCTTTCATGTGGTGGTGATCAGTAGGAGTCTCTCTGTGGGTACTCACTACATGAAAGGTTTCTTTCTTGTCCATGTAACTGCTGCTGCTGGTGCTTAAGTTCTTGCTTTTATTTAGGACCAGTTGTTATACAGAGCTTCAAAGCTTATAACTTCTGATGGCTTATTTATATTTGTATTGTTCATTCTTTGATAACAACCATGTTAAAAAGCCTGCACAGAAAACACTGACTTCTGTGGTACTGCCTATGCTGTCCAACTTATGCAAGGAGACAGATGTAATTCCGTGATCCCATTTATTAGCAGGGGAACAAAGATTAATTAAAAATAAAAAATGCTGAATAAAAAAATCCTCTAAATCACAAAGCATTCCCTTTCCTACTTGTATTGGATGAAACTCAGAAGTTTACACAGAGGTTATGCACTACTGTTCATGTGCTATGTAACACCTGCACCAGCTCTCTACAGAGCAAAAATGTCACAGCTCTCCGCAGAGGTTTCAGTTTATTTCCTGGGTGAAGTGTGTTATGGAAAGTTCCTTATCTAGGCTGAGTCCTAGGCTGCAGACCTGAGTGGACATACCCAGACCAGAGCAGCCCATGAACTTTTTCCAAGATGTCATTGAAAAAGGTAAGTAAGAAAACACAGTCAATTAACTGTAAGCTTAGATTTGCTATATAAGCAGTCCCATCCAAAGAAAAGTTAAGTAATCTGCAAAATGAAACAAAACCTTGAAAATCCCTGCAGTAGTCTCTTGAGTGCTTAGTCCTTGGCAGATCAGCCTTCCCATAGCTGGCTATAGTCACCGCTGCTGGAGAGTTCATTTTGTTCTGTGCTGAAGGGGTATGTCTGCTCCAGAGTACATAGGGCCTGCCTTTATTGCTGGGCTTGGAAGTTTGCCACTCAATCAGAATTATTTATTTTTTCCAGCACTTTGGAGTAGATAGTAAGCTGGTTTGGGTCTCTACCGTATTTATTTAGCTCTGTTACAGGTGCATCTAGTTTCCAATGATCGTTACAAGATTTAAATAATGGTTTCTCCTCCATTAGTGCTGGAAAATGAAACCAGACTGTGTTACTTGGAAAAATGATTTAAAATGATGGAAATTATTCTTGTCCGAGGAAGACAGAAATAGCCCAACAGAAGTGCCAGTTGAAACAGCAGCCTATTTTGTGCTACGCCTTTCACCGATTCACTTCTAGGGTTGTTCTCTAAAAAGAATCTACAGTTAGTGGGTCTGAACTGCTGCTTTCTGTCAAGTGGAAACTGAGTGGCTATTCCATAGCCTTTTTCCAAAAGCTCCTTTTGAAAGCTGAAACAGTGGAGCACAGAGGTCTGCCAGAGCACACCACTGGGAACGCAGGAATGCAGCCCTTGCCCAGCGCCTGTGCGGCCGGCCAGCTCCTCCCTTTCTGCGGCGACAATTCCTATGTTCTCAGAGGGGCCGTCGCCACTCATGCCGTACATAGTTTTAGCCAGAGGATTTATGAAGCCAAAGCCATTTGTTATATGTCCGCATCTCCAACAGCCTTTACAAGAACCTCCCTGAAACAACGTTCAACAGCACCCGGACTTGCAGGCAGGGCGCGGTTCGACACCCACCGCTTTCCTTGGGGCATGGTGGAATCGCCCTGCCACACTGCTCCGTACGCTGAGGAGTCGGCGCCTTCAGAACTAGCTACTGTTTTCAGTAAAGGCTTCTTTAGGCTGGGTTCAGGACCTCACGTTTTCTGGGCACAGAACTAACATCTAAATTGATTGCTTTTAAGACAGTGCACCCCTCTCTGCGTGGCAAGCAATACATTGGTAGTTCTTGCTGAGACTAATAGAATTAAGGCAGTGAATGACACAGCTTGGGTAGAGGGGGGACAGCTTCTGAGTCTGTGTAGAATAGCTCTGGTTTTCCCTTATATTGTATATGGGCAGTCAGAACCCTGGCTACTCCTGGTGAGTGCAGTTCTTACTCAGTCCTTAAACAGAGGTAGTCTGGGAGGTATTACCCAAAGAGCACTCACAAGACGGTGGATGAGCCTGTGATTATTATAGCGGAGCTACTCCAACTCATGGTTAGTTTTACTCACAGATAAATCCCATAAAAGATAATTTAAAGCCACTGTGCCAGGCTCAGAAAGGGCTGTCAGCCCCTCCGGTAACATTCCTTACAATCAAACGATGCATTAAATTTGGGCATCAGCAACAAAACTTGCCATTTCATTGAATGATACCATACCTCACTACATTTTCACAATGACATTCACAGGGCAATGGCACACTAAAATATATATTTATGTACTTTAAACACATGCCCTTAAACAGATTTTTGTGGAACATCCACTGTGCTTTTTAAAACTGCATTCTCACGAGCCAGCAAGCTTCTGTAAAACTCTTACCAATCACAATCAACCATGGATGGCCATTTATGGCTAGAATTGAAGATTTTTCTTCAGTATAAAATATTAACTGCGGGTAAGACCAACATAAGCTCTTACTGGTATACGGACCTTGGGTCCTTATTGAAGCGTACCTTACAGACATCTTTTTTACCCATACGAATTTTGCAGTCAGAACTGGGATGGACAGAGGAAGGAATGGGAGAAGGGAAAGCCTTATCTCCCTTTCACCCCCAGTTCTGCTCAATTAATTCATTTCATTATGTGCTTGTCATTGTGCAATGTATCTGCCTCTCCCAGGTCAGAGCTGCAGCCATCCCCGCTGACTGCACGCTTTAAACCTTCTTCTGCCCCTCTGGCAACAGCTAGTTGTTCAGCTCACTTCCAAAACAGCACTTAGCCGCTTCAAAAATGAGCATAGCTCCTCTTTTTGGGTCACAGCCATTGCGCCCTCTGTCAAACTGTTTATTTACAATACACCTTAAAAGCCCTCTCCCATCCCAATCAGTAGTACAATGAAATAATTATTGATTTCTTACAAGACGTATCAATCTTTATACCATTATGGAGGGGAAGGAAAATAGAGGTTTGAGAGATAATCAGAGTAATAACTTTTGAATTTCAGTCTGGAAATAGCAACACACACACACAAATACACACATATTTAACCAATAAGGATTTAAAACATATTGTCTACATTTTTATAATTTGAAAGCTCTCAAAGCATATGAACACAAGTATCTTTCGGGTTTTGGTTGCAGAGTATATCCTGCTTAATAAACCATCACCACACAGCACGCTGGCTCTTACAGATAACTCCTGAAATGAAGGCTGTCTAGCAGTGCAGATCTAGCTGGTTACTGATGTCAGCACTCAGCACCTAGCTACTCTGAGAGTCTCTGCCCTGTGAGAACTGGGAAGTCCGTCACTTGTGTTAGAAAGGACTTTCTGGAACATCCCTATTTGGAAAAGAAAAAGGAAAAGACACTGAAGCAACTTTTTCTTTTCTTCTCCAAGTAGAAGTTACGAAAATCCTCCCCAAATAAAATTTACAGAAAAAAAAAAGGCTTTTCATAGCGACCAGTTTCTGAGATACTTAAAATTCCCTTACTTGACTTAGTTAAAAGGTAGTATTGCTGCCACCACAAATTTACTAGAAATGTCCTGAGCTTCAAACAGCAGGCACTTGTTCATTGTTCTTTAATAATGAAATACCGAATTTGCAGTCATGTTTGGAAATCAAAATAACAAAATCCCTTGACTACAGCTATGTACAATGAAAGCACTAATCAGAAAATTTCCTAGCAAATGACAAAGTCAAGACTTATTTCTGTTCAAGACCATGATGTTTAAACTTATTCAGATAAATAAGAAATGCAGATGAACAAGGGTAATTGGATATATTTGTGTGACCTAAACATTTTTATTATCAAATAATTTGTACAAGATTCTTTCATTTCCACATAAGAAGCATACCTTCAAATGGCCTAAAACAAACCCCAGCAGCATCTTTTACTTCCCTCCTTCTCCTGAGTTGTAATCCTCTTCCTGCTGTATACGCTATACATGTCAGAGAACAAATCCCTTTTGTTTGTAAAATTTTTCCAATCACATCACCTTTGTCTTTGTACCCATCAGATTTCACACTCAAGCTGAGAATTTTCATTAAGGTCTGCAAAAGGCAAGATTTTGGGACAGAGCTAATCATGATTCCTTTATTTTACCCAAGCACTATAAAACATTCTGGGAAATTTAAACTTTCCAAAGCTTTTTGCCATTTGAACATTTTGATTTAGAATGAATCATCAGTTCTTCAATTGTATTGGTTTGTGCATTTAAACATAAACTTTCTCTCTTGCTTCTCATGCTAGGAATCCCATTTCACACATCAGCTAATTAACTACAATTTAGAATGGAGTAGGGATGATTACTCTATGTAATGCTGCTGTTCCTTAGCAACCATGAAAGATAGGGTGAAGGATGTAAAAGAGACCCAAATAACATCATTTTCAGTTTGAGAACTTCCACCTAGAGTAACCTGCTAGTGGGATAGTAAATTAATTTTAAATTTCCATTTGCCTACTTCAGTGCTATGTCCCTCGCAGGCTCTAACAGTGTGATTTTCACAGTCCAAGACGGCACTTAAGCATGTAATTTCCACAGAGCTGATAATACCTGCTAGCTACTGCAAAAAAATTGTAAAATTTCCTTAGAAAAATATTTTCCTGCTTCCTTCTCACATAACGACTTATGTCTAACACTAACTCCTCACTTGATGGGAGTGTTACCAAAGTAAAACTGCAAGGTTAGGCTTTGCTTCAGGGTTACAAAATAAACAAAATGTATTAATATTATTAATAGCAAAATTGGTAATTGTTTTTCTGCATAATGCTAATAAAGTATTCCGAGCATTTAAATTGCTTCACTGTACTCTGAAGATAACTTATTTTATGTATTAACCAATTTTACACTGCAAGACAAACAATGCTGTCACTGACTTTTAAATATATTGATGGAATTTAAAAACCAGTCTGACAGCTCAAAGTCCAATTAAAAATCAAATTCCTTTAATATTTGCAGAACCTTTTTATGCCTTGCTGCGTAGCCCTACTCTGCAATTGCTACTTGCATATGACATATGCAAGTAGCATATGCAAATCAATACTGCAGATGTAATTTTTATTCTGGAAGGGATGGAAGATTGGTCTCTGCGATCCTATTTATATTTTGCTTTTTGAGCATGGGAACATCTGAAACAGAAAACCAGAGAACAGACTTCAAAGTACCAAAGTGAGGTTAAAAATTTATTCATGGCTCAAAACAACATGAGCCACATATTCAGATTTTGGTCTATGCATGAGACACACAAAACATGCAGTCACAAGAGATATGTGTGGTCATACTGCTGCTGCTTACAGCCTCTGGAAACTGAGGAAGCCCCAGCTGGAAGGGATGGAGGTCCAGCTAAGTACTGATAGGCTCATGGCTAACATGAGGATCACCACCCCTACCAGGATGCAGGACCCCCATGTGTGTAAGACAGTGCTGCAGCCTGCCATGGAACATTCACCTGGCACAGAGCGAGGGAAGAACAGCAGTGCCAGGATGCAATGGGGGAATCCACCAGCCTTACTGAAGCAAGACCTTCCCAGGATAGAGCCAAGGCCTCAGCGTGTTGCTGTTGCTGTCTCACCCATAGCACAAGGTGCTCCTCATCACCAAATCAAGGGCTCCACTGACCAGCTGCACCTGGTGCTTGAAATATAAGAGAGGCATGGGGTGGAGGCCCTCTCCATCATGAGGGAGCACAGAGAAGGTGGTTGTAGAAGACTGAAATACAGGACACACAAGTTGCAAGGTGGGTGTGTAACTCCTTGGTACTGCTGCTAGGTCTTCCAACTTGGGAGATTTTGGGGCTGTTGATTGTTGGGGGGCTGTGAGAAACTTTTTTGCTGGTATTGCAATGTACTTTGTTCTTGTCTGGCTATTTGCCGCAGCAAGTGGTTGTGCACTGGGCTGCAAGGAGCCTTGGTCTAGCTTGGTGGCCATTCTGTGGAGCCTACAACAGTATTCTGTGCCTGCATGGAAAATCCCTGCAGGAGACAGCAGCTTTCCCACAGCGCTGGGGGGTGGGTACAGGGCAGGGCTGTCCTGGTCCTTCTGTGCTGCTCTAGCAGCAAGCACAGGTGGAACCAGGGCTTGCTTGGGTGTTCACTACAGTTGTGTTTCATTATCTCATAAAACTGAGAATGGATCCAACTGCTTGTGTAAGTTGCTTTAAAAAACAAAAAAAACTTTTTTGAAAGAAGCCAATCTAAACATATAAAGATTTGAAGCTGTAATTCTTCAGTCATAAACTTATAGTGGTGTCTGGCAGGACATTCCACAAAGTTCTGCATGAGCCAAGGAGCCGACTCTGCTGGCACTACGTGTGGTAGCATGTCCGCTGATCTGCCTGACCGTGTATTTAAGACTCCTGCTTACTCTGTGATTTTAATATTTAGGTTAGATTGGCAGCATTTGAATTTTTGCTTGTTTAGGCTGTGTGGCTTTCTGGGTTGGTTTGTTGGTTGTTTATTTTTTAAAGCAGAGATACTCTTTAGTAATCTGAAAAAAAGAGAGAAAACTGTTGGGTTAACCAGCATAAAAGCAAGTGTGTGCTCCACACTCAAGTGGTGTTAACAGAAATGTTTTCTTACGGTGTAAGCTCACGTGGTCCCTGGGAATACCATTTTTTTATATTTTAACTGCTTTCTGTTGAGGTATTTTGTCTTCATCTAAGAGACAGATGAACATTTAACTCCTTTAATACTCAAATAAATATCATCAAGGCTTGATTAGTTCATTTCTGGGAACAGAATAGCTGAATATTGTGCTAATTGCTTTCTGTAGTAGTCTTGCTCAAGTATTCCATTTCAGTAAGTTTGGTCTGATTTGCTTTCCTTGCATAACCCAGAGTGACTCTGTAGCACACTCTTCCAGAGGAAAAATGACTTTTCCCCTGTCTCCCCGGTATGATAAATCTGAAGAAAACACTTGTGTTTACAAATTTCAAACTTGCCACTCCCAGAGGCTGGCTTGCAGGTAAATGGAAGGCAAGACCATACTTTAGAGTCCTGTCTCCATAAGGCAGCCTGCATCTTTCTCCTTCTGTAGTCTGGAGACGAAGACTGGTTTCTTAGCCTTGCCATATTCTGAATTCATAAAAACCGAATGAAAGATTTGGTGTTCCTGGCTACAGACTCAGCAGAGCAACTTGGGACCTGTTCCAGTGTTCAGCTGAGTGACCTGAAGGCATCCTGCTCCCCCTTGCATGGCAGCCAAAGCCCCTGGGAGGTGACTCAAGCCTTTTCCTTATGGCTTAGGATGAGGCTGGAATTCACAACAGGACTCTGGAGTTCTCCAGCTGTGAAGATGTAACCTATAACCTACCAAACTTTGTTTCTTTCATCTCTTGCAGGTGAGAAAGTCTTCCTCCCTGCCCCCACGTCAGCTTGTTTAGATTTTTCCAAGGGAAAGTTATAGCACTATGAAGAAAGGAGTAAAGCTAACTATAATTCATAGGTTCTAACACTCCTTTCTTATTTCTAGTTAAAAATCAGATTTCTAAGATAGATGGTGTGTTTAGTCTATCTTAGGCCACTTCAGGAACAGTTCTACTTTTGTAAAGAGTTTTTTTCCCCCCTTCATTTCTTTGCTGCTATATATGGCTTTGTTATAATGACATTATACATTAAACATCTGGGGGTTTTATTTTAAAATTGCACTGTCAGTTTTTCCAGGAAGCATATATGCTCCTCAGCAACTACGCTTGGCATTAATTTGCCTCCTGGCCTCACTGTGCTGTTAAGCTGTAAAGCAACATGAAATCAGTCTGCAGGCTGGGAGTAAACGGTCTATTTTTAATTGAGCAGAAGTCGACCTTCCTTTTTTCCAGGTGTAATTTACACCCACAGAGTGCCTAGTGGGCATTAGGCAAGTTGCATCTACAACTATCTACAGGAGATAGTTATATTTTACTATTAGTTAAGGGGGGGGGAAGCCTGCCAGTAGGTGTCAATAATGGCTATACGATATGTAAATATGAGATATTATTGACAGATCTCCAGGTAGTTTGCTCATGACTTAGACTGGCTCTTTTTCTGCTTTCAAAGCCAGCTGGCACAGAAGGTGGCTGCACCTGGCTTCTGCGGGTACATTGGCTTCCGCGGAGGTGAACGCAGGCCAGAGTTTATAGGGCAGTGCCTGCTGTAGCAATTAAGGATCAGTAATACCCGAGGTGATGCTGGGAGGGATTAATCTGAATTAAATCTAGGGAGATGAGAACGGATTGTGAATGTGATATGATAGCATGAGATACACAGAAGTGGTGCACCCTGATCTCACAGTTGAATGCAGTCCGTGGTTTTCCAGCTTGCTGCAGACAAGGAAGGATAAGAATAATCAAGTGGCTTGCTTTAATTTTTTCAGCTGTGTCTTTTTATGAGCCTCTGAAACTGACCTGTCTGCATTTATGCTTTGGAAATCAATGTTTATATTAAAAATCACCTGCAACTTGGTGATAAGTAGCTGATGAATGAACAAGGCTCAAGTTGCAGCCAGCAGGGGTTGTTTGGCTAACATTAGGATCGGTGAGCTCTCTCTACACAGGTATCAACTGAAGTAATGACGCTCTCTACAAAGATTGGAGGTTGTATCCAAAAGACTATTGGTGTTGAAAATGAGATGGACTTAAGGACAGATTTTTGGCAAGGGTCATTCTATCTGCTCACATGGAAAGCAAGGTCAGGATAACTATCTGGTTTGGTGTAGAAAATTGTTTACATCACCAAACTAAGCTTTGAATTGCTGTGTATTGTTTCAGTATCATAGAAACATGAGGTTGAAGGAATGAACTTGTTATAATCTGATCCATTCCCTTCTCTGAGATAAGACCAGCAGGCTGGAAGACAAACTTGTCTAATCTGTTCAAGACCAACAGCCCTTCAGAGCTTAATGCAGTGCTTGTAACTCCTGCAGCTAGGAAGGTTTTCCTAATGTCAGACTAAATCTCCCTGGCTTGCAAATATGCTGAGTGCTTCTTGTTCTGTCTCCAGCAGACATTGATCCCTGTGTGCATTAACTTTAGCAATTTTCCAGTACATGTGTGTGGGGAAAATGTCCTGTAGTGATCTCAATTCTAGATTAAATAAACTGAGCTTGATAAGGGAGAGAAGGAAAATAGACTATCCACTACAGCTGTTTACTAGTAAATCTTCAACCTGTGTTTCTACAGGCAAGATTACTGTCGGAGTAATTAATAAAAAGACCTGATTTTGGAGTTCATTATATTTCAGGACAGGTTTCGTCTGGCTCTCCAGAATTTGAGATTTAGGGCCAGGTTACCAGTTCTTGTCACCTTAGAACTGGATTTGTTATTCCTTCCACTAAGGTATTGCCTGAGATGAAGCACCAGAGGGCAGATGGTTTTAAAGCACAAATTCACACCCTAGAAAGCCAGCTTCCTGCAGAAAAGTCTTAACAGACAGGATTGGAAAAATGTCCATATTCCTTGGCCTGTACACAAGTGAGCTTGGCAGCGAGCATCTTCTCGAAGGTTACAGTGTAGGTGGGTTATATATGTAAAGTCCACACAAACTGCTTTATGTAGAAGAACTGAAACTCCGGTTATGAAGAACATAGAGTGACTCTGCATGCTGTGGGGAATACTTTTCACTCAGTGGGTTTCTCGGGGAGACTGTGGTCTTACATTCACCACAGTCACAGCCATGGAAGAAAGCCCGTGTCCTATCCTTAATCAGGAGCTCTTTTTATGCTTGATCCCAACCTATATTTTGAAAGACTTGTATCAGAAGATATGCCAGCAGTCACGAGCATGTTAATTCTGCTGAACTTTTGTTCTGGTAAATTCTTTGGGTGAAAGGCTTTCCTCACTTCAGTAAGAGGTTCATGTATTAAAGGGAGAAGCAAAACAAAGCAATGCATGACAGTTTCAAATTGTGGGTTCTGTTTTTATTCCAAACATGGTTTCATTGCCAGAGACCTAGGCAGTTAGAATTGGAAGCAAATGGAAAAAAAATGGGCTAAAAATCCTAAGTGTGTTCTTTAGTTGAGTTGCTAAAAAATATGAATTTTCTACTTCTGTTTGTACCATTCCTTTATTGTCTTATGATGTGCAGTAGCACTGCTTATTGAAAAAAGTAATTGCAGTCATCTGTTTAATATGACAAGAAGTCAAGTGTGGTTAAGATAAATTAGTGCTTCAACTGCAGCCTTTTATGAAAGATTTCTGAAAAACTATATTGAATGCATATGTATCTTTCATATTTAAGATGACTCGTTAACTGCAGAGATGCAGCTTCTATCTCTAGGATGGAAGTTCTCTCATAAATACCTATAAAAATATCCGCAGTGTCCGCACACTGCATTGATATTAGTATTTACTAGCTTTTACTATAACATCTTGGGATTCTTGCTGCACAAACTTAGAATGAAAGATGATCCTGACCTAAAAATAGTAAAGATAAACAGACAAAGCAGACCAGGAAGGGGAGGACAAATACAACTGAAATACTTGCTTAAGGCTGTGATTAAAACCCTGCTGTCAGTCCAGTACTTCATCCGTCACATTTTGAAAGGGTATCGTATGGGAGGCTGCACAAAGAAATTAGACTGGTATCTTTACAATGTCCTTAAATCTCAAATCCTATTGGCTTTGAAATTCAGGAAGGTGTTACTTAACAGAAATGGAAAGTGGCAAAGTTTTGTTTTAAAAGATATACAAATGACAAATACCTTTTACAGTTTATTAAATTGGTGAACAAATTACTAATGTGGAAGTCCGGGCTTGATATGAACACAGTATTACTAGTACACATACCTGCTGGGATGTTATATGAAGAAAGAAATCCTGCCACTGTTTGTTTTGCTTTTTTAATGATGTAAAAACTGAAAAAAGAAAAACCTGGAAAACCTTAGTCGCATATTTTCTTTCCATCTTTTTCCAAATGAGCATGTGGAAACATGGTGAAGCTTCTTAAATACTGCCATTTTCTGTCACTCTGCATGTATCTATCCCTGTGTGCTCTTAGAAACAGCTTTGAATTACATAACCCCCAAATCAGCATTCCATCTGCTCAAATCTGACATATCTTGGCATATCACAGTAGCATCCTCCCTATAACATTTAAATGTAGCCATCTAACATTTCCTCTGTGATGTCTGCTCTACCTGAGTAGCTGCGCTGTGGAGAACTGGTCACCCTGCTTTTCCTGGCTCAGGTAGTACCATCCTGAGATTAATTTTTACTTGCTATTTCACTGTAAATGGTTTGGTTTAAGCAAGCTAACCTCCATTTTCCCCCGCACCATCACAAAATGGGCACGTGTGTCTGTATATATAAGCCCAGGTGAAAGTAACTTTAGATACCAATCTTATGTGTGTCTACATATATAAACATTTTGGAGTGGGGCTTTTTTGGTGGATCCGCTAAAAAGAAAACAGGAAAACCCCCAACAAGAGAATCTACTGCAGCTCCTAGCACAATCCAGGTGTGCTACCCTCAAGGCCTGAGAAAGAGGTGAAAATGGTCAAGATGCAGGGTTTTTTCCAGCATAGCAGCAGCACTGTGTACAGTTCTCCCTTGGGAGGCAGCTTCCCAATCACCGTGCTCCTGGGGTGGGGGGTGGGGGCGGGAATGTGTGTGTGTTGGGGGGGGGGGGGGAGAGGGGTGGTGACTATGGCAAGGTAGAGATATCCCTAATAACAGTTTGCAATTTTGATGGCACAAAAATGCCCCATAGCATTCTCTTCTTCCCCAGAGCTGTTATTCCACGCTGTACTTCTCAAGAGTTGCAGAGCCTATACCTTCTGTGACATAGTCAAGTCTTGACACTTGTTAAAAATTTAAAATTTAGCTTTAAAGTCTTACTGATGTGTGTATACACCTCACTCATGGTAATGGGGCATGATCATTACTAGAGTGAAAAAGTGAACCAGTGGGATAATGAATTCCTTTCTGCAAAATGCTGTCCTCTTTACTAAGCTGTTTCTGATGTTCTGTGTGTTCCTACAAAGGAAGCTGCCTTTATATTGTTTGTTGTATTTCTGCCTCTTTTGGGATGATGTCAAAAAACATACTGAAGTCTAGACTTGAAAGTATTTAGCTTTTCTATACACAGCATTTCCATTTCCTTACTCTAGGAAAATTACTTTCATCCAGTTTACATATAAATATAAAAGTTATATTCAGTCACATGCTGTTTGTATTTTAAAAGTTTTCAGCTCAAAAAAAGTTAGACCAAGGCAAGTTTCAAACAAAATGAATTCAAGTAGATAGCTGTAAAATTGTCAGCAATAAAATTGCTGTGGGTTTTATAAGCTGTATGATGTCATGTGTATTTTTATCGCTTTTATCATGGTAAAGAAGCCACATTGCTTTAAAAACAAACTAAGTACTTATTTAAAGATTTGTCTTCAATCTCTTTAATAACATATGACCTGTAGAGCAGACAGACTCTGTATTTTAGTCATTGATGAAGTGACTAAGCACAGGCATCAACTGTCCCTAAATTATAATCCCTATTAAGAAGAATAACTACTGCTTTAATATCTGTAAAAAATGAGGAAAGAAATGAAATATTCTGGAGTTAGTTGTTTAACATAATAGCACACATGCTATTAGAGTTGCCATCAAATGTAGTTATGAGGAAAAAAGGAACTCTACAAATACAGAAAAGCTGTTTCAGTAACAAGTATATAATTTAAAAATCTCTCGCAGTCTGTGGCTGCCTGCATTGGTTTTTTGGTATGTCTAATCATGCTTTATTTGAGGGCACATCCAGAGGTATTTCACATGCATCTTTCTACCTGCCTGTCATTGACTGCAAGGAAATTAAATTCTGTTACATGAAAATATGGAAAACATTGAATAATGGTTCCCCCTACCATCACCCTAAATTCTCTTCCTACACATCACTCGTCTCAGTCTTAATAGTGCTCAGCTATTGACAAGCCAGTATTTTCCTAGAGAAGTTTTAGAAGGTAAATACACAGAGCTCTAAGCAGTAAAAGAGCAACTGTTACTCATCTTCTGTACATGGATGGGCAAGCATAGACATAGCTTTTGGGAATTTGAAAGCTGCACAGACATCTTGGCTGCAAAACCATGTAATGTGAGCACATCTCTCCTGCTGTGCCATACCAAGCAAGCAGGGAAGGGCTGCACCAGAGCAGAGCTATGCTCTCCCTGTCTCCCTCCCTCTCTGCTGGGCAGGATGATGTGTCCTCTTGAGTTCTGGCCAGTCACACACAAGATGCTGCAGACTGAGGATGAACGAGGTGGGTCTGGCATGTAGAGTTAGTGATCAGAGAGATGCTGTGGTGGAAAATGGGGACCCTGTTTCTATCCACCCTGGTGATGGAAGAAATCTAGATGTCGGTGCAGCTGCTTGCCCTGCACGGGGCAGGCTCAGCTCTGATTTGAGTTTGATTCAGCTCCGCTAGGTCCGTGGTAGAGTGGAAAGGTGGATGTAGCTGCTGTGTTGGTGTTCTGGTGAACCTACACCTTTTTGTCAATTCCTCGACTTCAAGTCCTTTTCCTAAAGCCTCCCTTGTGTATTTCTGTGCTCTCATCCTTGTCTCGTTAGCAGCAGAACACTGAAAGAGGCATTCTTCTCCTAAGTGAGAGTTTAGTTTCTAGAAGTATCTCTTGCCTTCACAGCTGTTCAAAGCTTCTGCTTGCTTTCTAGAGGCAACCTCTGAGAGTTCTCTTGCAATATCTTTTAATGAAACATTAGAACTTTTAAGAAAATACATTGGCATACAGCTCTACCCCGCCCAAGTTTACCATGGTTCATCACAATACACTGCAAAAGGCCTAGGTTCTGTTTTCCTTTATTCCTTGTAATTAAGATATGTCACTAGAAAGCAGCATCCTCCTCTGACCCGATTTGATCAGTGACAGTTACAGGCTGCTGTACTTGGAGAGAAATGCAATTCTCCCCTGGACCTACTATTCACGCCCAGTGATATGATCTTACACGGGTGAGGATATACTGTTTCTCCAAGTAACTTTGTTCAGGAATGCACTCGAAATAATGGGGAAGCTTTTGTTACCTGTGGAGCCACTATTCTATTCTCACTTTTTGGCAAATATTGCATCTACCAGTTTCAGTATTTCAAGATAAAATTAACTTTCCTGTTCTCAGCATGCTTTACTAATCAAGATGACATCAATTTCATTTGCAAGCCCACTGTCTATATTGTTTGTTTGCCAGAGGAGGCAGGTTAGTTCCTCTCGCAAGGCAAATCTGTTTCTAATACCTCTAATTACAAAGACAAGGCAATATCTTACTCCCATCAGTTTTCCCTTTCATGAAATGTAACCTGATAGCAGTTACTCCTTTTCATAGTGGCAGAAATTATAAACCCAAGAATATTTGAGAAATGAGTTAAGACAGAAGAATCAGATCAATACTGGAAGAACTGAGGCTTGCAAAAGAATAGTGTATTGGCTGAGGCATGGGGAAATGCGAGATCAGTTATAGTCACATTGTTCTAGGTTATCTGGAGAAGGAATGCAAATTGCTAGTGTAAAAGGTGAGGATGGGTGGAAAGAGAAAGAATTGAAAAAGATTCTGGAGGTCTGAAGATGGAAAATATAGTCAAAATCTCTGCACCTGCATTCCTGCTGCTCTCTGGTAGCATGTGGCAGTCAAAGGGAGGGTGCAGTGAGGCTTTTGACCTTCCTTGTCTTCTGTGTGCCACAGTACACTGCAGGTTCTGGGCCTTATTTCAAAGCATGAGGCATTTCTGCATGTCCTTCCAGGATGCCGTTCCACTCGCTGTTCTTGATGTAGTCCTGACATCCAGTTTTACTGGCACAAGCTGTTGCATGTAGCAACATAACATTGAAAGCAGCTATTTCCTGGCTCTACATAACTATGCTTTTAAACAGCCAGCACTGAGTAAAATCAGCACAACTTTCTCTTGAACTTTTAAGTGAATGATACAAACTAGTTAAAAAGAACCCTAGGTCACAGTTTGGAATGCAGGCTCAAAACTACAGGAATATTCTGGTCTGGAAGATAAACAGGTACCAGTTGATTAACAACTAAGTACTGGGACTGTTCGAAGGCATCTGATTTAATCCAAACTGTAAAGTTAAATTATGGAATTACAGAGAACGCTGGTATTATCTGTCCTTAAGATGATTTGTTCTTGGCTTTCCATCAATTCATAAGATTTCTGTAAGGGGAAGTGTTTTGTGGAAAAATGTCAGTGGTGACTGTTTTGGATGAATATACCGGTCTGGGGTGTTTTGGTTTTTGTGGGGGCTTTTGGGGGTTTTTTTGGGGGGTGTGTGCAGGCAAGAGTGAAATCTCATCCATATTTGCTCCAAGAATACAAAGTGTGATGTTATTCCTTCTTATGAAATGGAAATACTCTTAAAAACAAACACAGGTAAGAGAGAAACCAGAGAGGCCTCATAGCTGAGGTTGGGCTAAATCTATATGATAGAAGCTGGTTTCTGATAAAGGTGATGTTTAATCACTGAACAAAAACTTCTGCTTTTGGTCATATAGGTCCTGGTATAGTTAAAGGGCAACAGTTAGTCCAAGCTGGTCAGAATGGTGTGTCCTGGCACTCTAGAAAGTTTGTGGAAGTGGTCTTTACATATACCTAGGCCTGAACTTTTTACCCCGTTCCTAAATCTGTAATCCAAGTCAGCAGTTCTCCTTGTTGATTCTTTAGTATTTTCTAAGAAATCCAGTAGTTGTCGTCATAGTGACTGTACTGATGATTTTTGCACCTGCTACTGATACTGATGAGTATCAAAATAGTAAGGCACAAACTTGCTTTGAGGTGGACATGAAGGTCACTCCTCTGAACCTACTTCCCTCTGACTTCTGAGAGTTAAAGGGAAACAATGCACAAATACACAAAGTTAAAATGAAATGCAAGTAAACAACAGCCATAGACATTCACCTGACATAACAGTATAAACCACAGAAGTTTTGTTGGGAGAAATTATGAGAGATGGTTATCTTCATTTAAAAAAAAAAATACTCAAACCCCCCTCACTCTGGAAAGTCTAAGAAACTTGTATTTGTTTGATCTGCACCTGTCAGTGATTTGACCATGTAAACTATGTGCTCTAAAAGTAAACAGAAAACTGTTTGGAAAGGAAATGCTAACATAACAGTGTTAAGACATTTCTTCAAAGAGAAAGAGAGAAAATGCAGCTTGTGTTACAGGAAAAACTACTTGAATAAAGTTAATGCCAGAAATGAGATGCTTGTCGGTAGTAGTGAGGTATTCTTCTGCTAATTTTTACTATTTGTGTTTCAGAAGATTAGCCTTTATATTAAACTAGCACCAGTAAGATCGGAGGGAATGTCTTAATGGTGAAGTTTTTTTTTCGTATCAGAAATGGAAATAATCTTCCTGCTCTATTTTCTGTTGCTACATCAAAAGATGTTAGCCAAAACCCACATCTGTACAGACAGACTGATCACTCTGTTCCTCTGGAGGAAGGCTAGACAAAACCAACCGATAAAACTTGATTTAAAATAGAATCTCTACAGACGAGGGACTAGTGACCACTGGAGAAGACAGCAAAGTGACTTCTGCTCTCTCAGACGTTTTCATTAAAGATGCCTGCCTTAGCACAGAAAAATCACTGGCTACCAGCCAGTGTCTGAGCTCAGCTTGGCTTACCTAGAAGATGTTTGAGTCTTGGGTATAAAGTCATGATTATAGCAACAGGTTAGTCTCAGTTTCCCATAAATCTCCTTCAACTGGACTTCTCAGTCTGTAGGATGCCCTCCTGTAATCTAACGGGTAGAGGTATTTCTGCGGTAAAAGAGCAAATAACATGCTTTTAATTGGGAACGGCTTCAAGCCCAGGCCTCGGCCCAAGGCAGCTGCCCTGAGAGAGGTCCACAAGCAGTCCAACAGCCTGGACAGCCTTGAGCTGTGCACCAGAAGTCATGGTAATAGTGCAGAATTTCTGTGCCCTGCTCTGACCACATGGTCTATCTCTGTAAGTAAACTGGGACAGAACCTGTTGTACATGCATCATACTGCCATCTGAATGCAAGCTAAATTTTTTCCCACACTCCAAATGTTGTTTAATTCATACTGGCCACTGCTATCTTCTGTCTCATGCCAGGACATTTTGTGGGAGGCTATCTGGCATGGGCTGAAACAGGGCCAGGAAGTATATTAATAGATAAACAGTTTAAAGGATTGTGTACCGCTGCTTGGGCTCACAGCCAGGTCCTGCTTAGTTTACTAGAAAAGATAGTGAGCGGTCTTGGAAAGTTACAGGGTTTTCCTGCTTTCCTGGGACCTGGAAATGCCTGTCAACCCAAGGCTGATGCTGTGAGCAAAATGCAAATACCAAAGGCTTCTCAGGTGGCCAGGTCTTCAGGAACTTTCTCATCTATCTGGCTTACTGTTTTCCTTTTTTCTAGGGTTTATAGCTTTGTTCTTCTGTTATCAACAAAATCAGGTGACTTCACCTTCCCATGATGTCGTCTTAGTCTTTAGTGTAGATGAGAAGAAAGGATAAAAGATTTAGTTCCTCAAATGGGAAGTGTGAGGGTTTTGAGGAGATGCATTCATTGCTTTGTACAGGTCATCCACTACTGCCAAAATATCACATCATATGAAACCCACTCTCACCCCAGGCCTTTGGCACGGCAGACAGGAATGGTTCATGATTGCTCTGTGGCAGGATATTGCTTCATATTCCTATCTATGAACTTCATCTGGCATCATAAATTCCTGCACCAAGGCTTGTCCATATCCATATACTGGGAAAAGTAGAGGCTTTCTGTTCACTGACTGCTAGCAGCATCATAGTTTCAGGTGGGAGCAGCTCAGTTTGGCACTAGGGAGAGCCCCTTACAGCCAGTATTCACTTAAGTATAAAATCAACCCTCCCTGCCTAAGAAACAGGCTATCTCTGACGTGGCAAAGTTGTGGCTGGCTTCTGCATGGTATTTGTGTGTCTGGGGGGCACCAGCATACCCTGTCCTGAAAGTGAGTAGTTTGGATCAAGAATATCAAACATTTATGCACTAAAATAACTTGTTTCATGTGCCTACTGTCCCTACCTGGGAATTGGATTCTGCTTCACCCATGATGACAAGTTCTTTTGAGGCTACATATTTTCATATGCCATCCTCTCAAAAGCAGGATAAATTATCAAAGCTATTGAAAAGAATGTTACCTCATACGCTATTAGCTATTGCTGCTTAGCAGTCTTATCCACAGATGTTGCTACTGCACAAGCAGGTGAGCTTGGGCTTCCATCAGTGCTTCATGAAGTTCATATTTCCACTTGATTTTTAAAAACCCGAACTCTAAAGAAATTGACCTGTTCAACTAAACTATCTATTTTGCTTGTCCAAGTTCTAGTCGACCTAAGTGGGATTATATATGATCTTCACTAACATTACAGTGTGATTAATTTTTTTTTTGCCTTTCAAAGTTTCTTTTTTTTTTCGGTTGGACAAGGCTCCTAATCTGACAGTCACTATGCTAAAGAGGGGTCTGTATGTAAGTCAGCAGCCCAGATGTTTTCTGGAGGGTACAGTAAAGAGATTTAAAAAAAAAATTCTCCCAACCAGGCTCTTGGCTCATGTGCCTGCCCTAGCTGCTGCTCTTAGACAGCTGCTGCCTGCTCATCCTTAAGTGTCTTTTGCCCACTGTGTCTATGCAGAGAAACTTGGACACATGCTTGCCTCAGTTTGCAGTGTGGCCCAAAAAGCCCTGCAAGACAGTCCGCAGCATGGGTTCCCATGACATGCTAGTTCAGGTTTGTTGCCTGCCCATCTTTCTTCAGCTAGCTTTGTGCTTTGTTTCCCAGCAGAACGGAGGGGAGAGCCCTTTATTAGAGAGGTGCTAGAAAGTATTTTGTAACAAAAGCATCCACTAGAGTCTGCACCTTTAACTCAAAATAGTTTTTTTGGGGGTTGTTTGGGGTTTTTTGTGTTACCCCTAGCTTCCACACTTACAACATGCTGTTATTTACCACTTCTGCTGACTCATCTAAAGTCAATAAATATTATTGCATATCTGACTTGGAACTGTCTGTGTAGAATCAAAACAAGGCTTTGTTAAATAAAAATCCTCCTTGTTCAAACACACACGCATTCCCTGGGGCAAAGTATACCTTTTGTCATGATAAACATTGTTCAAATGTTCAGTGTTACATTGCAAAAAGTTACAAAAGTCCTACTCGCACATTGTATCACATAAGTATGTTACTGATGCCTCAAATAATTGTGCTAAATATCTTACGGCATGCTTTCCAATTAATTTTATATTTACAAGAATATATTAGCTCTTGAACGGCATTTTAACTCTGTAAAACAGTGATTAAAATATGTAACAGGCTTAAAAGATTAATATCACAAAAGTACAGGCAGTTCATGTAGCATGATAAATTATCTGCAGGAAAAATTATTTGCTAAGCATTGCAAATCAAATAATATTACAGCTCTAGAAAAATTATTTGTGTCTGGGGATGGTTTACAACAGTAAATGTTTAAACCTATTGTTGTTTTTACTATGTATTTATTGTCCAGGGAGAGTTCAGATAACGCATTTAGAATTATTTCATAAATTAATATTTTTGTGCCAAGAGTTGCAGGGTAAGCTCTTGGCCCTATGGAAGACAATAGTAAGACTCCCACTGCCTCTATGGATGTAAGCCTGGTGGTAAGGTTGTCTTTGTTTTGTTACCCCTGGCACCACACAAAGTTGTAGGCTCCACAGTGTTAATGTTTAAAAATAAAATAAATTCAAAATCTTGTCACCAGTTTACAGCTCTACTTGGAGAGCAAGCTGCTCTTTCCTAGGCCAAATGTCTTTTGCCTTCAGTGGGAGTAAAGCCAGAGAAGGGACCCGCAACAGTTTACTCTCCAGGATATGTTAAACTTCATAAAATTAATGAATTGTTTCAAAGAGCATACAGGCAATTTAGTCTCTAGTTATCACATGTTTATAGTGTAACACAACAGTTCCATTAAAATAGACATGGAAATCTATGTTCTGACTTAATAGCTTGTAGAAAGGATTAAATCAAAGTCACTTAACAGCTTATATGGCCAAATTCCTGCCCATTTCAGCCAGGTGACCTGGGACAAGGCACACGAAACGAAGGTCTGCTGCCATCTTTCTCTTGCATGGGGGATCTCTAGATCCCCTGCAGAATCATTGATGTTGGTGATGACCTGGATTTTGGCAAAATGCTACTCTGAAAGGTGGCACAGAGGATCATACTTTCATGTGGCAGGCTGCCTGTGAAAGAGCTGGGGAAAAGCAGTCCATAGCTCTACTGAATTTTTCTAAAAAACCAACCTCTCAATAGGTGGACACTAAAAAATGAGAACAATGTTCTATTTTAAGATCACCTGTTCAGTTCTCAAAGGCTTATCTGTAGGACAAGGAAGGAAATATGACTAGTTGCATGTACAGTAAAATCCAAGAAATTTCACTGAGGGTAGGTGTAGTAAGCATGTAACTTTGTTTGCATTACAACATAATTTTTTTCAGAGTTGTGAAGACCTAAGCAGCTTAGTGCTCTTAATAGAAGTCTGTCTCATGAGTCACTTTTTGGAAAAAAAACAAACAAACACCAACCAAAAATTTTTGACTATATAGAGAACTCAAATATGAAGCAGTAATGGATGGGTGTGAGGACTTGTGGAAGCCAAGGCTGTGGAGCTGGATGTTCTTGTATGCAGAGGTGTGGTGCTTTTTGTTGTTTTGAAGTATAGCTAATACTACTTGAGTATAAGGAGCTTTTTGTTTGCACCAAAGACATATGAAGATGCTATCATGACAACATGTTCAGAATAAATACAGAAAAAATACTTCTGCCTCCTTGGAGACTCAGCTTTAAGTGGGCTATTAAAGGAAATGAGGCTGCTGGGATCTCAGAGTAAGACTCCAGCTGGCTCTTGGAAGCCAAGCATGTGTGGCAGATGGTGGGGGCATACAAGGTGGCCTCCTGTCCTGTGCACACCCATGTGAGCCCCAGGAATGGTAGGGGTGCTGTTCCACTGGGACAGAGCAAAAGACTGAGTAAGTATTGCATGAGCAGTACAAACCCTTAAATGGGGTATATTTTTAGACATCTGTATTGCATTAGCATCACGGAGCCCTAGTGAGAAATTTTATCATGCTGGACTTGAACAGTTGCACAACCGAAGTGGGCAGTGTCTACAAGGAGTTTTATCTGTGTAAGCTGAAGTCACTGCTTTACCAACTTGGTAGTGCAAAGACTGGTAACGAAGAGAGGAAGCTAAACCTTCGAGTTGGTCTTGCTTTTAGTACAAAATCCTAGTTGTTCTAAAATCAATGGCCAAAATTGAGCCATTACTAGGACTTCATCCCAAATACTCCTCTGAGGCACTCTGCTTGCCCTATAAACTGCAGGAAGAATGTCTGTGGTCACTGGGATCGGTGGGGTGCGGCACCTCCCTGAACAGGGGGGTGACTGAAACACACACTATAACCCCTGAGCTTCTGTGCCTGCAACAGTGACTGACAGCATGACTACTGAACACCCACATAGAGAGAGATACTGCACTGTACATATGGCAGAGTAGAGAAAAAAAAGAACAAATGAAATCCAGCAAAAATGCATTTTTCGGAAGAGGATGGGGGATACAAACAGTAAGTAATTCTTTAGTGCAGAAAAAATGATTGCCAGTGGTTAAGACAAAAATGCCAAGTTTTTGCTGTATTCCAGTTTTATTCTACTGCATAGGCATCTGCCACATATGGTCAAAATACCAGATTTTTCTTCTTTTAGATAGTACAAAGAAGGAATAGAAAAGAGGAGAGGAGACTGAGCATCAACACTTGGCAGATAGCAAGTGATGACATAAAAACCACTTATGGCAATCTCCAAGTGTAGTTATTTTTAATTTATTTAAAATCCTATTCAGGAGTCAGTTGTTGGCAGGAGCTGATTACATTCATTCGTCTACAAATGTAATGTTTGTAACTTGTGCTTCATGCGCTGATCTGAATATTTGGATGAAAAAGTATAGCTGTTGGTGGTCTTTGTTGCTAAGTTCAGCCTAATGGAGCTTTTTTGAATATAAGGAGCTTTATTGACCTGTTAGCCTTATTTCAGTCTTTAGGTCTCAAGTAAGAAAACACAAAGCACGGTATCAGTGTAAATACCCCTGATATTTAAAGCTGAATTGGGTTTGTCTATGCTATAAAAATGTCTTCTGCTGGAAGACTAGACAAGGTAACACCTATTTTGACTTAATCACTGCTGTATTACTAAGACAGTTAAAGTATTTCACAAAATATCTGGGTGGGTTTTTTTCCTGTTGCAGTTAGAACAGTTTGGTGTGGAAACCTCTGGTTTTGGGGGTGGGTGGAGGTGCCAGCTGGGATAAAGGACACATCTAAACTGGACAGGTCATGGTGAAAAGATTTTTCTCAAAGATCTCTTAATGTAACATGGTAACTTTCTATTTGGATCTATAATGGAAATATAGGGTTATTTCAGACATCATTCCAACTGCGCTTACTTCTGCCAGATGCCAGTTAAATGGCTTCAGAGAAGGTGCCTGTGACTTCCATCCTGGGAAGCTGGAGGTCGAACAGGTCCCTTCTTGTACCCGTTGTCCGTGATGGCCCAGCACCTGCTGGGTGCCAGCTGTGAGTGTGGCACTGCCGCAGCCTGCCCTGCCGCTGGCTGGGTGACACTGCCGCTGGCTGAAGAGCCAGGGACCCTGGGGTGTGTGCGGGGACAGCGGGTGGCCTTGAGCTGCCGGCGGTTCTCTGTGGCACGCCTGCTGTGCCAGTAGAGCAAACCAGCCCCTAGGCACGATGGATTTCATACGAGTTTATTGTCCCTGCTTACTGTTTGTGCAGAACAGCCTTTGCTTATGGCCCAGCAGCAGTGGCTTGGTTTCTGTAGGACAGGGGAATGTGGAGACTTGGAAATGGCAGGAGAGATCATTTCCCCCCCCCCCCCCCCTTCTGTCTCATCTAAGAACTATGCAGGCTGCAGCAGCTAGACAGCAGCATTTTTATGTTGTTTTGGTGACAAGTTAGGACTTGAAAACAAAAGCCGAGCAGCCGGCGGGCCTCTGAGGGGGGAGCCTCCCCCTCTGCGCCTGGGCTAACTGCTGCGGGCTGGGGTGACAGCAGAGCGCCCCTAACCAAGCCCAACAAAACTTTGCAGCCTCTGGATGTAAAGCACAACGCATCACACTCACGCCAGCACCGCTAATGCAACCGGCTGTCGCGTCCCGGCCGAAGGCAACTCTTCGGGGCAGCCGCTCCCCTGCGCGGGGCCCGGGCCGGGCCCCCCCATCTGCCCGCAGCCGCCGCAGCGCCTGAGGGGCGGCCGGGCGGGGGGCGGCTTCCCGCCCCGCCAGCGCCTGCCCTGCCGCCGGGCCGCCTCTCCGCGGGGCGCCGGGGACCCGTGGGAGGGCGGCGGTGCCTGCCCAGCGCCCAGCCGCGCAGCCCTGCCCCGGAGCTGCCTCAGAGCAGCGCGCAGGAGGCACCCTCACCCCCTTCGCGCGGCCGCCCCCAGCCCC
Organism: Falco rusticolus; assembly: GCF_015220075.1. Taxonomy (NCBI): domain Eukaryota; kingdom Metazoa; phylum Chordata; class Aves; order Falconiformes; family Falconidae; genus Falco; species Falco rusticolus. The sequence goes on along the minus strand of NC_051193.1, from coordinate 16,378,099 downwards.
AGCGGGGCGCGGCGGTACCGGTCCGTCAGGCGGCAGCCCCCTTACCTGCGGGTGAGACCAGCTCGCCTTCGCTCAGCTCTCCGGAGTCCGAGTCCATGCTGCGGGTACCGGCGGGGCGAGGGGCGGCTGGGGGCGGGCAGCGTGCGGCTGGCGCCCGCTGGCAGGAGCTCCCGGGGAGCGGGAGACGGGAGCGAGCGGCGAGCAGCTCCTGCTGCCTCCTCCTCTCCTCCCAGCCCGGGCGCTGGGTCCGCGCCACCACATGCAGCCACCTCGCCTAGTGCCATTGGCTGCAAAGGAGGAGCGGAGACGGGCGGGCTCCGGCGAGGGGAGGAGGGAGCGGGGGCGCGGCCGAGGATCGGCTTCTTCCCCCAGCCTGTTACACAAGTTCGTCTCGCAGGCGGCTGCGGCGGGGAAATGGGGGGGGGGGTGCCCGGCGGTGGCTGAGGGGTGCCCGGCGGGCCCCGCGGCGGGAGAGCTGAGGGGCCTCCCTCCTCTGCCGAGAGCTCCAGGCCACTTCTGAGGCAAAACTTAGAAGAATATTTTTATTTTTTTTTTTACCTTGGCTGTCATCGTGTCTCCTGTTCACTTTGTCTTTTCCTTTCCTTATGGGAATCTCCACCGATCTTTAGTTGTCACCACGTCCCTCTTCACCAGCTCCTCAAAGTATTTGCTATTAGAACAGTGGAGGCCAACAGGGAAGTGTCAGCTCCCGTTGGGTTTCAGTGCCCAGAAGGATAGTGAAGGAGTGAATTCTGCTGCTGCCTGTTTGCACGTTACCCACAGGCCAAGGGAGAGGAGACAGTGTAGTAATCTGGTAAATGAAGGCTATGTCAGAAGTTGGGTTTGAACTCTGAGTGTGAAAACTTTATAGCTGGAATTCTGCAGGCTTTGCTTGCGTCCCACAGGCTACAGCAGTCCTGAGACAGCGCTTAATTCAGACGGTTGAGACGAATTGTTCAGCTCTGAGGTTTGGCAGATCTTTCTTTTCATTTGCTTTTATGCCTTTCTACCTTTCCTTGCTGTTATAGGTCAAAGATCACTTCAATTCTAGCACCAAAATCCTGGGAAAGTAGTAGCAAGAGTACTTTTCTAACTGGGCGCCAAACGTCATCCTGAAAGAGACCTCATAGATCTAACCGATCCATAGATACGTTCATCCTAAAAGCTAGCCGGTGCCTTGAATGCTTACCTGTGGGTTACAGTAGTCTCAAGACAGAGGCTTATGCCTGTAGCTGTAGACCACAGGTATCTCTTTCTTTACTCTGTAACTCTCCCCCCAAAACCATGCAGATCCTCGTTGCCAGAGAAAGCAATGCCTGGATGCTGCTTCGAAGTTGCATGTATGAAGTTATCTATTGCCATCAGACTATGCCCAGCACTCTTGGCAAATGCAAAGACTCTCTCTGTTAGCATATAGTGGAACATAAAAAAATAAGGAAAAAGGGCTCCCTTTAAACTCAAAGGGCTGTTGTCAAATTCTTTTCAGTGTTGGCTTGTGAAATGTTGAGCGTAAGAACTAGAACTATCATAATAAAAATGAAGCCAAAGTTTGCCTTATGTTCTAGGCTGAATCCTACCACGCTTCCCTGCCTTCAAATCAGGTTGAGCCTGAAGCAATAGAAGACCTCAAGCTTTCTAGCCCTGTAATACACACGTTGTTGGTATGTTGAATTTAGACCCACAAATCTTTGATCTCTGGAGTGAAAAGTTAGTTGTTAAGTAATTTGGAACGTTGCTGTCGTACCCTGGGCTTGTAGTGTTATGACACTTTCAGGTTTTATTCCATGAAAACAAATTCTGACTTTTGTTTGTAACTGCTTTCATTAAAATTAACATGACATTCAAAATACTGCTGATTATAACTTCATAAATTAGTATTGTATAAGTAAAAATATCTAAATTTAAGTGACCCTAGGATTGTGTTGTGAAAAATCTGGATGCAGATGTGGGTGATATAAACGACAAAGCAACAGAAAAATGCCAAGATTAAGTCATGAACTATAATCCCGGATACCACATCAAGAACAGAATCTGAGAGCTGGAAAGAGTTCAGGGGGTTTTTTTTGTCTTGTGTTTTTGTTTGCTTTTTACCAGCATAAATGCAACCTAAAAACCTCCCCAATAAGATTATAACAGTTTAAGTCTAATATGAAGAATAAGTTTCTATTTGAGTGCAATTAATTCATCTTCTGGCCTGTCTTTAATTGCATGAAACTCTAATAGTAACTTCTAACCTGCACAAATTCTGACTTTGTAATGAGAATGACTGTAATTAGTAAAGCAAAACAAACTTTTTTGCAGGGACGTATGTACAGTAAAACCCTTCCTGCTGCCCCAGTGGCAAAGGGGACTCCCTGGTACAGTGTGTTCTGGGTCATGTCATGAGCTGATACAAAGCAGCTGTGTATGCGCTTCCCAGGTATTCTAGGCACTGGCCTTACCCTGTTTTTATGTGCTTTTTTTTTCTTTTTCCTGAGTACTGAACCTATGCTATAATTGCAATTAAATGTGAAACTCTGACTAGCCACACTTCTCTGCCATTGATCGTAGTTCTGTTGGTAAAAGGACAGATTATTTTTCATAACCCTCCAAAAGACAGAAGTCTTGGCATGGAATAAGTGAAAACCGAATCCCACTTATTTTAATTCTTGTCAGTTTTTTAAATCTTTGTATAACCACGCTAATAAATATTACAATGGAAATGGTATAACTTAATCAGTATTGTATTTCGTCAGACTTGTGATATATACATTGGGCATTCTCATTACTTTTGCTGTAATTACTTTCTATTCCACAGTAAATGCTGTTTCAAGATTACTGTGCCTCTTTATTGCTGCTAACTGTAAAGCAGTTATTAACGTTTTCAGCTGTAACAGAATAAGCATATTGTTTCATTTCAAAACATATGGTTAGAATTCAAGGGTTTTTTCCTCCTTAATGTTCTCTGCCCAGCAGAGTCCAGCACTTGGTTTAACATGTGACCTGGAAAATTCCATATGCTTAGAGCTCTGAACTTCATAGTTTCCACTCATTACAATACTGGTGCAGAAAAAAGCACTAGAGGTTTATTAACAGCAATATATGTACTAGCTAGATGCATGTTAAATGAAACTCCACATGGAGAAAGTTAACATTTCATGACTTATTTTTTGTTTAGTACAAATAGTGCAATTACATATTCATTGTTATATGCTAAAGCTCTGACTATAGCTCTGTGTCTGTTTCCTTTGTTACTAGGTAGACCTAAAGATTCTTGCAATATTTAGAAACTGGAATGTTTCAAGGCTCAGTTAATACTTTTGCCTGCAAATCTCACAAACATGACTTAGCAGGGGAGCTGGTAACACAGCCGATTGGAACTGCCCCATGTGTTGCGTGTATTCCCAGTTACATGATGCTGTCTGTAGCAGCTACATCGCTGTATGGCTCCTCCATTCACATTTCAGCTGCATCTGGTCTTGATCTTCATTCCATATGGAACTTAGCTGAAATCCTCCTCTGTCTACTCATTGTATCTGAGTGCTGGAGATCTGCCTGAGAGCGCTTTTAGGATTCATGCTTTTTCACTGTCCTAGCTGCAAATTGCGCTTGCATGTTTGCACAAATATAGTTTCATCATATTCTAAATAGTTAAGTAGCTCAGCTACCATAGCATCTCTCTAGTATATTTATCCTTACAGGACTATTGTGAAATAAGTATAACAGTATTTTTCTCTTTCAGAGATAGGGAAATGAGGTACTGAGAAGCTGTGATTGAGAGTCAAATGCAGAGCACAGATTTCCACCTGTATCTCTTGAGCCATACCTGAACTGTTAGGTTATCTATTTCTGCTAAATAAAAGATTGGCGAACTACCCTTGTGTTTGTGACTCAAGCTTTCCTCCTTCAAACTGAGCCTTAAGACCTATCCCAGGGAGCAGTCTCTTTTCTTTCCATTATTAAATCTAACAGAACCCCCTCTGCACTACCAAAGGTGGGGTTTGGCTTGTCTGGTTTAGATTGCAAAGGCACATGGGTAGGATTACATCTTCTTTTTGTTTCTAAATGTAAAAATGTAAGATTATATTTTTTCTCACAAATAATTTAATGTTATTTAAATAAGGTCTACCCTAGGATGGGACGTACTGTTTCTAATTTTGTGGACTAATATTTTGCTTCAGAGTGTATGGTGCCATATCTTTCATATCCAAGTGCCATTGCTTCTGAATGTATTAAACAGAGAAGCATCTCCCACAGGCTGATATACTCATGAAATGTACTGTAGCAGATTTAAGATATCCACACACCCCCCCAGTTTCTCTGTGGTATCAGTGTATATGTATAGATTTCATTAAAAAACCCACCTATCTGCACCATTATTGGCAAAGCATGGATAACTAGTATCAAGAATCAGCACATTCTCTGTGTCATGCCAAGAGCTTCTATGGATGTCTGTCTGGAAGCTAGTCAGCATGCATAAACATGTATGTTTTGCATGCATTTTTAATAAATTTTTGTTGCAATAATGCCTCTCTTGGTGATTTGCCAACACTTTTCGTATTTGATTTAGAATTCAAATAATGAACAAGATATCTGCATTACTTTAACACTTACTCATGTGCTAGTACATGTCCAAAGATCTAGATTTTTATAATATCCAATTTAGGCAGTGCATGTACATCCTATGTTGGGAGGGTAAATATGGAAGACTGTAATCTTTTTAAGTTATTCTAAGAGATGTAGGGCATCAGCTCTGAATACCTACCATAGTATGGACATATTTTTAGCCATTGGACTTGCTGAATTGTGTTCTGGCTTTGTCTGTTGTTGACGTTTCCTAAAAAAAAGCTGAGGAAGCTGTTCCAGACTGAGACTGCAGCCTCGTACTGGTGCTAACCTATGCTATGATGTTTTTGGAATATCAGATTTAAAGCTAGGACTGAAATTTAGCTTCAGTTGCCTCAATGCCTTGTACGATGCTCTTACAAGATTTTAATCCCAAATGAAATAAAGTAGAATAGAAAAATATTGGGCTCCTGTGCAACTTACATCATGCTGAACTGCATTACTCTTGGTTAGTAATCAAAAAGGATAATTTTGTCAGAAATTGATATTTTCACCTGCTTAAGTAGGCTGGGACTGTGGGTTGAATAGCACAGGAAAAGTTTAATAACAGTAAGTAATTGGTCTGATCCAAATTCTGACTGCTCATACTAAGAAAGGAAGAAGGAACAGTATCTTTTTCCTTAAGTTGGTGCAACGCTGAACAAAGGCAGCAGCTTTTAAAGAAGGAGCAGTTAAACTGGGAGGCAAGCTTGCTAATGTCTATGCTTATAGACACAGAAAAAGAGCACAGCCATAGTGTGTGCTTTTTCTGTCTTGGATTTTGTCGGGGTTTTGTTTTTTTTTTTTCTTCGCCCCCCCCAGCAGTAACTTGTCCTGTTTCCTCTTACCTTATAGTAACAAGACTGCAATGAAAACAGAGCAGCATAAACATATTCATGTCTGTTTTTTGGCCACAAGGATGTTGTTACTTTTCTGTTCGCTTAGAGTAGGATTTTGCTCATAGAATGAGGTTTTCCGTATTAAATTGTAATTTGAGTTGCCTGGCTGTTTCGTATTTTTGTACTATTTTAGTGATATTTGTCTTTATTTTCTTAAAGATTCTTTATCACTCTTTTGTGGGATGATGATCTGTGCTTAGAAGGGTGCCCATCTTGCAAGTTATGTATGCAGTTTGCTGTAGACTGGCAAACTCTTGCATTCATAACCTTCCATTCTAAGAAATTAAAGAAATGTACCTTCCCAAATTGAAAATGTAACTGTTAATTCTGTTTGGTGGAAATTTTCTTTTGAGGAAATTGTGTGGAAATTTTACTGGTTAGGCCATGAACCTCACATGTTTTTATGAGCAGGGAGTCAGGCCTTATTATTTTAAAGCCCTTATAAATGATATACTTATTTTACTTACAATTTTAGATCTCATTACAGGTAGGATACTACTAATAATAAAAGATAAGACTGATCAGCCAAAACATGAACTTTGTTTCTGCTTTCTCTGTTCTGGTGTTGGGAAAGTAAACTTCAAAGATTTTTTTTCTCTTTGGAATTGCTGTAAAATACAGGATCAAGCAGGGGATTTTGTTTTGTCCCCTTTCTAATGCTGTCTAGAGAAAACTAGGAGGCAGCTGCCAGTCAAAACCATTTTCCTGTTTGACACTATGTTTTGGAATTATTTTTAATTCTTGTGGTGGTCACTGAAGTTATTTTAAAATATGTCACATTCCTTACTTTCCGCGTGTTGTTTATCTTCTTCATTATGAGGGCTGATGATCTGATGGCTACATTGAAGCCTTTGACCATGTCTAAGATGTGAGTAAAATAACAGTTAAACGAACAGATGCTGCTTGTTACTGAGCTGTGTTTCAGCAAGGTTGGAAACAGTTTTCTGCTTCTAGTCTGGAAGATGGGTCATCCTTGTTTTCATCCCTGATTTCAAATTATGTGTAGGAGGATTCCACAACTTCATGATACTCTGAGAAAGCAGAGAAAAATTTGTTGCTAGGAAACTATAGAGGACCTATATTGTACCGTATTTTCCAGAAGGTTTTATAGTTAGCATCAGTTATTTCATTAACTTTTCTAATCCTGTTCTTTATGCAAACATCCACATTTTTTCCTATGGTCACGATGTTTGTTACACACTTATATAGACTAGAAAATACATTCTTTTTGTAGTTATTTCTGTATTGCTCTCTTGTATTCTTCAACACACGAAAAACAACCCACCAAACATTTCAGATTATGGTGTGTTTTGAAGGCTGATATTTATTCACATGATGATGTTGCCTAGACATCCTGAATTATTAGGATACGGTAGATCGTGCTGTCCCACAAAAGACAAATGTGAGATCCAGTGTTGCACATTTTACCTGGAAACTTAAGAGCATTTTCCAAATTGGATGTTACATCATGTAAAAATACAGTATTTTGCAGCTGACTAGGTCTGGTTGCTCCTTTATGCTGGATCCTGTGACTCCCATTTTACATTCATAAGATATATCTGCATATTGGAAAGTGACTGAAGCAAAGCTGTGGATTTCAGTCCAGGAGTGGTGCACCTGTGACTGAAATAGTGATGCAACAGCTGAGACTAGTCTTGGTATAGAGCTTGTACTAAAAAGTGTAGCACCCTTTGAACTAAGGGGAACCATAATCTCTGAGAGGCAATCATAGAGACGGTAAACAATTTTTTTGTGGAGCAATTCACTAACATCCACAGACTTTGCTAAAATGGCAGAGTATTAATACACTCATTTGTGGTTCTGTAGAGCTTGATGTGACTTTTAGAACAGTACGGAAACATCATCTTCATCTGACAGTGTGTGGGCATTACTTCATGACCATTTCTAAGAGCGTGGCAAAAGGCACTCTGCTACCCACCTGCCTATAAATAACTAAATGTAATCAACCCAGACATAAAATTGCGTTTTATGGGTAGTCTTAGGAACATGTAACATAGGCAATTAGATAACATGTAGTCCTATAAGAGTCCCGGTAAAGAGAATGAAATTACTTAGAAACTTGCTGTCCAGACCACTTTCAGGTGAATTATTTCTCTTGCACACACCAAGAGACTTGGAGTACTGTTAAATAAAATATATGAATGACTTGAATTTGACTTGGACAATACGAATTCTTCTGTAGATGGGTAGATCTAAGACCTTTTGTATGACTGATTTTTTTTTTTATTATAGGTCTTGGATTCTCTTTGCAGCTAAGGTAGCTGGAAGGGCTAGAGAACACATATACAAAGGCTCTTTTTAATACTGGTAGAATTCTGAAGGAAACGCAAAATGTAAAGGACCCTGACAACTTGCTGCAGTCCTTCAGCCAGCTCTGCAGACTACTTGCTATTGGCAACTGCTAAGGGAAGCTAATCCTAGTACAAGATGTGACCTTCAAGCCATGATTTTTTGAAATAAAGCCCCTCCCGCAATCCTGATGGCTGCATGTCTTTAGGCAGAATCCTTTGTTCAGCTGGCAACTCCTGTATTTTCCCAAAAAGAAGAATTCGTGGAAAAACTTGAATAAGAATCTTACTAGTTCCATCTTCCCTTCTCTGCCCCTCTCCCTCCCTTCTTCGGGGAAAAACTCTGTAGATAAGCAACCCTTTCATTAAGCATTAGAGGTCTTGTAGTCATTATCAATGTTCTGCAGGAGTGGGGAGGAAGGTACTCTCTGGTTGAAAAGGTTTTTAAGGTTTGGGACTGGGGAAAAAGGGAACACAAGGAAGTTGCAGTCATAAATTACTTTTTAGTACCTTTCTATTGAATCTGGAGAAACACAGGTTCACAGTCCTCATTTGCCTGATTGAAAAGAAAGACTTGAACCTATCTGTTTATTGTACATCATGGGTTGTTCTGATTCACTGCATGTATATATAGTTATTCAAAGTGAATAGCTCTAGCAAGAGTGGTTCAAGCTGGCCTGCAGATGTAAATCAGTGGCTGTCTTCATAAACAGTACAGGCACCATCTTCCTTTAACATTGCTGAGGTTAGCACTGTAGGACGTGCCTGCTTAATGATGTCTACTCAACAATTTTATGTAAATTCTACCAATTTCCAGCCTATACAGAGGAAGAGTAATGTTGAGAAGCAAAAAACCAGGTAGCAAGTAAAGCATACCAAAGGGCTAAGAAGGAAAAATGCTTACTAACACACCTGGTATTGTGTGATTTGGAATGAAAGTGCTTGGGTGCAGTGCTTTTTGTGAAAAGTTGTTCATGCCTGGGTGTTGGTACGCTGATACAGAAATAACTGTGGCTGGCAAGTCAGAGAGCAGATGTACTTCTGTCCTTGGAGGTATAGATTTCAGAATTATGAGGAAATATGTTGGAAGGTATAGCAGGAGTATTGCATTAAAGTGTCTTTGGTTTTAGCTTTGTTAAGAAAATAAGTTCAGGCTGTCTGTCTTTGCCTGAAGAACTTTTAATACAACTAGCCAGTTTCAGAAAGTCAGAAGAGGAAAGTGTGCCTCAACAACAATTCAGTTTGAACAAATGCTGAAAATTGGGTCCCCTTCCTTTGCTTGGCAACCTAACTGCTGTCCGTGCTAAAGGAAAAGCAGGGAAAACTCATTGGTTGTTTGTCTGGCAGAAACTAGCTAGACGGTTGTCATGCATTAATTCAGATTTAGTTAGTGTGTCACGTGATGTCCTTTCTTGGTAGGTCTTTTGGATGGTAAATTGTAACTGACTGTGGTATGGGGAAGAAAACAGGCATGATTTAAGTGCTGAAGGATCCACATCTGCAGGAGAGAAGGTATGTTACTTTCTATGCGTGTGTAACAGCATGTTTGAAAGTGAAATTACAGTTGTACTAGAGCAGAAAATCACTGTTGTGATTCATTATGATCTATTCAATTTTTATTTTGACCAGGAGGCAGTTGGTTGAAAATAAAAAAAAATATACCAGAAGAAATCCATAATGATAGAATTGTAGTGAGATAAAATAGTAATATGCTTCAATCATTAAACTGGAGTGTTTAGGCAGATCAAGAGTACAACATGGAGGCAATCTAAAAATCATGGTGAGTGTGACTAAATAAAATCTCTGATCTTCAAGATTATTGATTTTGTTGTTGGTTTGCATTAGAAAGACAAGTTATGAAGTGGTACAAGGCACCTGGGGCTCCTCAGCTCTGAAGAAGGGCCTGTTGTCAGCTGGTATGTGAAATTAATGATATGAGGATCAGGAGGAAGGAAGGTGGTCAGATTTTTCAAGGCAACGTAATATTAATTCAGCTGAAGCTTGAACTAGTGCAGATATCATAGAGGATGAAAATAGTACATGAGTATGCATATTCCGTGGCATATTTACCTAATGGCAATGGATGGTATACTTTCAAGCCTTGCTATGTGAGGTTTAAAAGCCAAGCAGAAACTACTCTAGTTTTTTTTGAGGATTGCTTTTTGTATATCTTGTAAAAAACAGTAGTGTTCCTAAACTGTAGTGATAAATTATGATAAGGTTATTTTTTAAAGAAAAATGAGTTCTGAAAGTGTAGAAGACATTGAAAGACAAACGTAAAGTCTATGCTGTAATGAGGATTGAATATAAAAAAATACATTTTTCTATCAAACTAAAGCAAACCTTTAGAGCCTCTCAGCATACAGTGGATCTTATGGGTGAAATTCTGATATCTAAAGTCAGTGGAAATTTTGAGAGTTCAGTAAGGCCTCCATTTCATTTCAGAGGTCTAAAAGTGACACCAGGATGACTTTGTTTTGTCTCAATAGGACAAGTGAAGTCCATTTCCTCACACTTCATGTGTTATTCTGTGGAAGCACTGTGAGAGATGATCTCTTAGCTTTCATGAATCTGATCAGCTGAGATAAAAAGGAATGGTCTGCTGGGTTGCGTCACATCATCTTGGTCAGTGGTGATGAAGCAATAGGGGAGGTCTCATGGGAATTTGCTTTGTATCAAGGCTTGTTCGAGTATAGAACTTGGTTGCGAAGCCCTCAGTCTGGGAGAAACACTGCACTCATGCATTGGCCCCTTCTTTGCAGTTACCGGCTGCGTCTGCTTTACAAATTCTGGAAGAGCAGGCAGATTGAGTTGCATGCATGTGTAATTCACTGGACTCCACTCCCAGTGCATTTTGCAGAAAGTGGTATCTGGGCAGGCAGTCAAGCTCACTCATCTGCACATCCTAGGGAGTGGTATTTGGTTAAAACTCAGTGACTTCTCACAGCTTTGCTAGGTGAGACTACTCTTGGGAGGCAGGTGTAAGATTAGTATTTGCTTATGAAAGTAGAAGAACAGCTGTATTGATCACGTACTTGGACAGAGCAGTCTTGACTGTTGAACATTTCTTGGGGAATTCTCCTGATGTCTGTGTGGGGTGGGGAAAGGAGAGATACTTGTGTGTGTTTGAGGGAAGGAAGAAATCATAATTACTGTTTCTGCTACTTCAAGAAAAAGAAATCCTAATGTGCTTCCTGAAGGGAAGGAAAACTGCCCTGAATTTCTGCCTTTCATCACTGCTGCGTGCCAAAGACCTAGTGCAGGACAGAGCTGCAGTGGGAAAACTTCACGCTGATATGCTTGAAGTCTCAAATTGCTTTCATTGCACCGTGGACTCTCTTTACCCTTCCACTGCTTTATTTGTGAAAGATTTACAAAGAGAAGGACCTGGAAAAACCAAGATTATACAATACATAATACAACAGTGCTGCATTTAGCTAGTATATTATTTATGGCTGGCAATCAGTCTGAGCAGGCTGTAATAGGAAAAGTACTTGGGTTGTAAGATAATTCAGGTTGGAAGGAGTCTCAAGAAGTTGACCAGTCAGACCTCCTGCTTAACCTTTAACTCTGTGAAAGGTTTTGTTTAAGACAGAGGATATAACATTTGTCAGTGGGGGTACCTTCTCTCTTGGTTTGCTATGCCTCTGTAAAATAAATAAATTTTTAAAAATTAGACCAGAATTTGTGGGCAGGGAGAATCAGATCCTGTATCTGCAAGGCAATTTAGAGTCAAAGATGACAACGTAGCCATTACTGTTAACGACTATTTCTAACAAGTATCTTGTGAGATCAGTGGATTTGAAAAGAATGCCAAGTAAAGCTCCAGTCACAGGAGGGGCTGAGCATTTCCCATTTTCAGACAAGCAGGTAGAAGTGGAGGCTCAGCATGTCACAGAAAGCACTGGGTACGGCAAGGGGATTGGACTTTGACAGGGGAGCTGAGTGCTGATGTGAAGGGTGCTAGTGTTGGATGATTTGATCAGCAGCATGTGGAGCAAAACCTGAAGAAGAAACACTGTGTTTCAGAACGTGAGGATCTAAGCTGCCTTTCTCTGTGCATGGCTAAGAAGCCCAGTTCATTACTGAAAACAAAACTAAATCAACAGATTTTGGATAGTATCCATGGGTTGCTTATATAACAACACTTTCAGCTCTGTATCAACGGTTACAATGAATAGCAAGCTGAGTCACTGCAGAGATTCATCATGGATATCACAAGCCTAGGGGCAGATCAACTGCTGCAGCAGGTGTTATAATGAAAGAATCTGAGGAATGATAGAAAGCCATCACAAAGTCTACAAACTGAAGTGCTGCAGAACATCAGGGTACTAAAGCAAGCATGCTATTTCATTAGATAAGGAAATGAGATAAGTTTCCCATCATTTTGAAGGACAGTAAACTGTGACTGTACCCCATAATTAACAAAAAATCATGCACAACAAACACCAATCCTATTAATGAGACCACATGTCCCTGAACAGTGTGTTCAGACCTTTGTTAAAGTCAGCCAGTTACCATGAAGTTCTAACAGCATATTGAGAATTTCCAGAGGAGGATCTAAAGTAGTTAGTAGCTGATGTCATTCTGGAGATAAAAAATATCTTATCTGAGGTAAAACTGGGCCTGGCTACTCATAGTTTTACTGAAGGACAGTATTCTTTGCTCAAATGAGTTCTAGGAGTTTGAGTTCTAATGAACAATGTTCAACGCTGTGAAGGAGGCATGGACCCTGTGGTGTTGCTGTCAGCTCCTCACAGCATCATACGTTAGGAATGAGGACTGATTCAAATATTCACAGTTGAGGCACCATTGCAATTAAGTTTTGATGTGAACTACTGGAACTGTTAGGAGAGGTGATCCTTAGTTAACTGATTATGTAACTTTTTAAAACTTCCAAGTTAAGGATATTAAGAGATAGAAATGAAAATTTTAAAAGTGCAAGGACATGTACAATAAGCACTACAGACCATACAGTGTCACACTGAACACTAGTCAAAGGTGCTTTGGGATAACAAGTTCAGTTTCAGAAATGGACTTTTGTTTGAAGTGAGATGCTCTTGATACTGAAAAATACTATATGAAAAGGCAACCTTATAAAGCATTGGACATAGCATATGTGGGCTGGATTTAAGCAGTCCATTTGTTGTATCCCTCTCACATGCTATGATAAAATAAATCCTGAAATACCTTGTGTAATGACTCATCTGATATTAAGATGTGTCAGTGTTCATAAACAATGCTGTTCATCTTCTGTGTGTATGTGCATGTGTAAGAGGTGTAGGTGGAAGCTGAAGTTTTAGTTGTGATGACTCAGCCTTTATTCACTGTTTCTTTTATTTCTGCTTTATGAAGAAATTCTCTTCTTTGCTGTGCATTCAGATAGGTGAAGTTCCAGGGCTCAGTGAGGAATGTTTCCTGGAACAATCCTGAGATTTTTGTGTCTCAGATGTTTGCCTGTTAAAAATTCAACCTCCTGTCACAGGCAGTGATCTAGTTTTTTGGCCCTCATTTCTTCACTCCCTGTCTTGGTAGTCTATTCAGGCTGATGGGGAAATTTTACCTACCCTCTCCTGTTAGGTTTTACATGTTATTATTAAAGTGCTTTTATAGGTAAAGCTTGTTGAGAGAAATATGCCTTTTATAAATTTAATATCTTCAAAGTAAGTATTCTCATTTTTTGTCTTGCCAGGGTATGTGATAAGTCTGTGACCAATTCAGATATAATGCAGAATTATTATGCAAAAATTATAGGGGAAAGAACAAATTGTTTTGACAGCGATCTAGGTCTTGATTGGTAAATAGGTTAGTCTATTCAACTTTCCAGCGTGTTTTTTTTCTTATGAAGGTTTGTATCATTATATATTTTAGATTCTATAATCTAAAATTATAATCTATGTATATTATAAATGTATAATCAATAATCTGATAAAATCTCCTTGAATTAAGTGTGAAAAAGGTGACTTTTCTTGTAATAGGAGGAAGTTAGACAGAGTTCCCACTTAAATGTTGTGTGACCTGCAAGCCGCATACACTAAGTGTAGCCAGCAGATGGAGGGCTGTACTAACTGCTTAAAATTGTAGTTGTCGGGCTACCCGTGGCAGACACATTACTAACTGTCTGAAAGCTGTCACAGTTTTGATGCTTCATAGTTCCTATAAAGAAAGAACATATGTTTTAAAAGATACACCGTGTTATAATTATTTGAACTATCTTTTATTCACAATGATGTATAGCTTCATTTTTGACTTTTAAACCTTTGTGGATGGTGATGGCACTTAAAAACCAGATGATTGCTGCAAAGCCAGGGCATACACTCATATGTTAAGATATATATATATGTGGGAGTGGGGGGAGGTCGACTGCATTTCTTTTTAACTTCATGAAAACTCAAAGGTCCATAATAGAAATATACCTGCCAGTCTTGATACACTTGCAGTGGTATGTGGGCTTTTTTGCTTCCTTGGTTATGGTAAATGTTGACCAGTGTGATTTACCACACTAGATGAGGTTTCCGTATACAGCACATTGGGATATGGCTTGGTACCAGAGCGAAGCTGACCTCTTGTCACTTGAAAAGGGCAGGCCTGCTTCTCCTCTCCTCTCCCCCTCTGTAAATGCTGGCACTCTACTTTTGCCATTACTGTCACAATGTTGTCCAGCTTACTTGCTGTCTCCTCCTGAGAGCCAGTAAAGAGACTTAAACTGGCAGAAAAATAGCTTGCCAATATAAAAGTGAATAGGTTTCTACTGATTTAGTTCCTTGAGAAACTGAAACTGAAGTTACACAAGTGTCAGAGAGAAAGGGGCAGACATTTGTGATCAGGGGGAGGAAAAGGAAAACAGGACCTCCTGTTTTAGTTTTCCGTATGCATAAAAGGTGCCATCAGCATAGCTCAGAATTAATGGTACTTTATGAAAGTTGCAGGAGCAATGTAAGTATGTAAATATACACTAGTAGTTGTAGTTCTCTCATAATGAAGGTTAATTGTTGACTACACGCATCGTTCTGGAACTTCTGAAGAACATTGTTACACCTGGTCAAATCCACACAATACTTGTTGATATGGCAATCCCTTCTTTTAAGGCATGCTGAGCCTGGGACTTTCTCTTATGTTTTATTTTGTTACCTGCTTACTCCTTGAATAGCTAAAGCAACTTCAGTACAAAAACTTACGGAAACTGTGGCAGCCTAAGCAGTGACACTGGCAGAGAGGAAAGAGGCAGTTGTGCCAAGCACTGTTGGTATGTGAATTGACCAAGGCTGCCATTTTCTTTGCCAATTTCCACTTTGTTCTGACCCCTTGCCCTTTGGGGAATAGGGGTAGCTGCAACAGAAGCAAGCTGTGTGTGATCCTCCCCTCCCCACGTTTTCCCCTTGTCTCTTCCACAATGGGTCTGCTGGACCATCTCCCTCTGTTTCTTTTTAGCTGGTCATCCAACCCAGCATGACTTTTCCCAGGCTGCCTACCATCTGCCTGGAGACTCTCTTCCCCTTTTGTTCCTCTTTAAAAGCTTACTCCTGTGATGCACCAAGAGTATGCAGTGCAATGCTAAACATGCACATTTCCTACTGATGTTTAGGACAAATGATTGCTCAGGATCAATTAAGAGAGTTAGCGTCTAGAGATAAGGTGTAATGACTTGTAAAATGGACACACCAGCAATGGTAGCTCAGTTTGAGCCATGTTTTTCATAGCTTCGTAATGATGTCCTAATGAATATTTATCATTATTTGTAAGACCCTATTTTCAGCAGTTGTGTATTATAGTAACAGCTGACAAAATGTTCATTTTGGTTTGTAATGAAATTGTCTCTGTTTTAGCTGTTTATTATGGTGGGGATGTCACTCCCATACCATTGTGTCTGCCATTGTAACACAGCTGGCTAGCAAGTTTAAAGGCATATCTGATTAGTTTGTTTCTTGTCCGAATGAGGGTCTCTGAGTGGAAATGTTAACTCTTTGCACAGTGCATTTATCTTGTAGCAGAGAACAAAATCCAGTCAGGTGTGACAGTCTTTTTTTAGCATGAGAACTCTTCCAAAACTTTCCAAACTTTTGTTTTTAGTGGGAGTCACTAAAATAAAACTCCTTCAGTAAGAAGCAGTATGGAAGTGTGTTCAGTGCTAAAGTAAATCCAATTGAACTAAACTTTTATCAACTTGAAATCAGTTGGAATAAACTATAATGTAAGTACTGGAGTAAGCAGTGCTTGTTAGGTATGGGCCACAAGAAAGCTGTGTGTGCGCTGTTCAGCAAGGTGTAATTTAGTAGTACTTTATTTTGAATAGTAACCAAGCCCTTGGCTCATGTGTCAGACTTTTGTACTTCACCTTTCCTGTATCCTTGCTACAACTGATTAACACAGAGATGTTAGTGATGTGTGTTACTCCTGTGATGGAGAGGATTAGTGCTCATTCTGTACATACGTGGTCCAAAGTTCTCAGTTGTCTCGTACTCTTCTTTCAATCGTATCAGACTTAAGAAAAAAGAACAACCTAATTTTGAGTAAATCTCTCTTACATCAAAAGAAGTATCCATAGAGATTGT
Organism: Falco rusticolus; assembly: GCF_015220075.1. NCBI lineage: Eukaryota > Metazoa > Chordata > Aves > Falconiformes > Falconidae > Falco > Falco rusticolus. The sequence continues at coordinate 16,361,755 of NC_051193.1, read as the reverse complement.
TCATTAGTAATAGCTATTGTGCTTTAGAGCCATACCCACTTTAAGCCAACATATTGCGTTGGCTTTGCTGCCACTTATTTTATCATATCTGACATAATAGTATAAAGGTACGTCTTTAGCATTTGGGGGACTGCTGATAGTGGCTTGAGGCTTTACAATACATAAAACACGGCCTGACTCCTCTGCCAAAAAGCTGGCAATCTTATTCAGTGGAATATTGGACAATTCTGCAATCAGTTTTCTGAAGAAAAGAAGGAAAAAAAAAACCACCCCAAACTTTAAGATGTAATGGTGTCTGTTCTCCTGTAGCTATTGATTCTTTTGGCCTGACTGTAAGACAAAAGTTAATCAGAAGGTAAAATCTGAAATAATATTGCTTGCCTTATTACTCAAAGTAACAGAGATGGCAAATAATTTGTTGCTTGGTACCAAATCTGTTTCAAAAAGCACTGCTACTCATTATTTTTGGTGCCAGTCCAGAGTTCTTTTGGTGCCTAAGTTGGAATGAGTGGCAATAGTTCAGCGCAACCACTTGAAGTGTTTGTCAGGTTTCTTCTAAAAACCACAATGACTCTTTGGGTGAAAACAGCAGGAGGAGCTTCTGGTGGAGCTGCTCCTGGAACTCAGGACTTGTTTGAAATATTGGTCTGGGAGAAAGGTGGAAAGATTGTGACCTGATGGAGGTCCAAAAGCAGTTGAAAGCCTTCTAGATCTCTCACTAGCTACTGTTGAAGCTCAGAGCCAAAGAAGAATTTGTAAACAGCAGTGGCATACTGTGGGAGAAGCTGTAGGGGAGCAGTGGAGGTGAGGGGTAAGTGGAGTGGTTGGGCAGCTTTAACTGGAACCTTAAGATTGCTCCTGTCAGGAAACCAGATGGGGGTGACCCTCTGATGTAGCAGTCACTTGGGCATGGTGTGTATATGTAGGACTGTGCTCTGCCTGCCCCTCTGCAGGGACACCAATCATTCAGCAGATGACAAAAATAGAGTAACTAGCTAAGTCTGGCGCTAGGGATTGGGGCACTGTAGTGGTGGTATATGATGAGCAACCAGGGGATTAAGCTGTAGCATGAGTAACCAGGGACGTGAGTATCACAGCATGAAGGAGTGAGTCATCAAGGGAGATTGTGGGAATGATGGTGGTGTAGGGGGAGAAAGGGATCAGGTCTGGACCTAGAAAGAGGCTGAGGAAAGCAGACTGGAGAGCATGTTCCCTGCTGCATGGGACGGCATGGCACGTGTCATGGTTTTAACGTAGTTTGTTGGTTTGTTTCAGTTCTAAAACATACAATCACATTTGTATTCATGACCTCCTTATTATTAGGCAAACACAGTAATCCAGAGCCTGTTTCCTATAACATGGACAATGCAGGCATATCTATGTTTTCACGTGTAGGATCCTTTTTTCGCTGCATAAGCAAGTTGACACAGAAGATACGTATCTAAGGAATTCAAAGAAAGATGTTTTGGAAACTAGGACTTTTATTTTCTTTTCTGCCCTGGCCCCTTGACCTGATGGATTTGGTGATGCATCTGTAATAAACCCTGAACCTATTTAATCTGGCACATAGCCTTGAGTTTCAGCTACCAATGCCATTATTCTAGATCTCATCAGTGAAAGACACTTGCAATCTTACACTGACATTTAGGAATGTGGTCAAAATGTTTTGTCATTGTTTTCTCAGACAAGTTTTAGCACAATCCATGTTAGTCTGGAAACCTTTTTTACACTGTCTTTTTTTTTTTTTTAAACTATGGAACAAAAGAGCGTGGAAATGCTGTTCAGAGACTTCAATCTAAGTTTCTGCCAACAGAGAGAAAAGCTTTAAATAAACCAATCTTACTTTTGGGATTACTGTCTCCCTTCTCTCAAATAATGCTGCTGTTCTGAGGATGCTCGGTTTCAGGAAATGATATTTTCAGATACAAAGATACTTATTAGAAATTGAGAAGCAGCTCTAACTTAATGCTGTATGATGGGTTAAACCATAAGGTTGTTGCTGCAGTGTTAATTTTGAAGCTTCAGACAAAAACTGGTTTGGGTTCAGCCTCAGTTATATAAAGAAGTTCATTGACATTTGAGTGAAAAAGGAATCTAGATGATTGATTCTGCCTTTGGCCAATCTCCCTTTCAGTAGAAATTGAGGAGAAATGTATGCTGCAGTTGGGTTTTGGAGTTTGGCTCTTGAAAAAGAACCTTAAATGGGATCCAGCTCAAAATAATTCGTTGTTCAGAAATACCAAGGACTTAGCAGGGAGAAAGTATCTCTTATTTGTTCTTTATAACACAGACCATTAAGTACCTAAGTGTGTCACTGCAGTGCATATTGTACTGCATCTGGTTTCTTCTTACATCCTCAATTTAGAAATAGAAATTCAGCTGTTACCATAATGAGAGCACTGTGCTGGCATTTTAATTTTTTAAAAGCACATTCTAGAATACTTAAGTTAAAGCAGTAACATTCATTCAAAATTATTGTCCATGTTCCTGTAAAAGTATGTAGAAAGTGTTAATAATATAACACAGCACACAAGAACAGATGTCCCATGGCAAAGTTTAAATAAAATTGGAAGAAATTAACACCCAGTTTGCTAATGCACAGCAATGGAAACTTTGTTCTACATATGGGGGCTCAAGCCTGGACGCCTACATCCCCTCCCCTTCATTACTGAACAAAGAGGAAAACAGGAACACAATAAAAATAGAAACTGGTAAAAAAAGCTCAATCGATGCATTCATTTTTATCCTGTAGCAGTTTCATTTGCTGATTTGTTTTCTTTGCCTAATTGCTGATGAATTGAGCTCACCTTTAATCTCCAAAGCACAACTCTTAATTGTATAAATGCAATATATAAAGGCATGCAACATAATCCCAGTTCCAGAACATTGTTACTTTGTTCTTTCCCTGAGCCATTATCTCATTAAATTTTCATTTCTGTGAAATTGTTTGAACTCGACAGAACTTGGAAAATTTGGAAGTTTAGATAAATGAATTCAGGTTTGGCCTGTCCTGTTTCAATTAGAGATGAGGAAAAATCAGTATCAGATCGAATGAAACCCACTGTGTACCCAGTTCTTGAAAACTTGTGAGTAATTTTATGCATGCTAGCTGTGTAAATGTACAGGTCACAGTTCAGAAGTAAACTTGTATACATATTTAGCATCCAAATCTCCTCTTCCTTATTTAATATTGAACTCTCAGGTCAACAATAATCACAGCAGAGCGCTCAAGGAGGAGATGCCACAAAAAGCCCTTTTTAATGTGTAGATCTTTGCTACCTTGTTGGGGGTTTTGTTTTCACATTGTGTGTCATTCTGAAGAGACAATGATCCAAAGACCACTCACAAGTGAGGGCTGTCTTCAAAATGCATGAAAACTCTGTCATGCAGGTTATTCTTTCATGTGAATGAACAAAAAAGATATTGCTAAATTGTTCCCAACTGAGCAATTACTTTGTGCCCAGAAAGGAATGATAGTTGAATAATTATTTTTGGCTTCTTTATCAATGTGATTTTTGAATATCAATCCTTTTTAAGACTTGTGGAGTCAAGGACATTAGATTAATTTTGCTCATCAGAATAAACTTATTTACCTATAACAGCCCAGGATATCAGAATTTGACAGCTTGATCTATGCTTTATGGGTTGTCTAACTATACATTAGTCTGAGAAGTTGGCATGTCTATTCTTGGTAGGTAGGAAAATGCTGTGTTAACTGTTGCGATGACTGACCAACAAGGAAAATCATTTAAGCAGATTATTCACAATGCAAGGTAAAGCTTTTTTTTCTCTTTATTTTTTCAATCTGTTCTAGAAACACTTAGTTCTCTTAGCAAGGTTTATTGGAGTCTTATGCTTCAGTCTCAAAAATTATCATTCCTTTTCTAAGTGCCAAGCTTTAGCTATTGTTCTTTCTCATCCATAAAACAACAGATCAATCTAATCAATTTAATCCTATGTCTCTTCTCCATTTCTAATGAAACTTAATTATCAAAAGATGCAATACTCCTTTGATATAGCAGTTGCATTAATTAGACCTTCTCCTGGATATAATCATTCTGAGCACTTCAGTGCTTTCAGTTTGATAATTCATTACATTCAAGCAGATATTGTGGACTTGTGTTAGCATAGTTATGCACATTTTACCTTGTCACGTAGAAGTTTCAAATTTTACCCTTTCAGCACTTTTGAACATCTGCCTGAAAAAAAAAGAATTAGGAAGTTTGACATGTTGAGTTTTTGGATTATCTGGTCTTTGTCCAGAGACTATCTGAAAATTTCCATTTCTGTGCCTGGTTGCAAGAAATTAATTAAAGTCCCTCCTTTCATTATGTCTGAGTGTTGGGGAAGCCCTGTTGAATAGGGCTTGGGAAAGGACAGATTCAGGCCACCTAAAAGACAGTTATTGCAGAAATATATCCCCATGTGATTTACACCTTGAGTCTTTGGGGGACAGCGGTACTTGTGGCCATCAGGAAGTGGTATCTGTGATACTTCTGTACCTTCTACCATATATCCAAAATACTACTTGGGTTGGGTTTTTTTTTTTCATTTTTTTTCTCTCCGATGACTACAAGAACTTAGCTCAGAGGTGGGTTCATTGTGGAGCTATGAAATTGCACAATTCCATTTCAGAACCATGGACAAAACATGCTCACACCTTCCTTCCAAATATCTTGTAGATATTAATGTAACGAATAGGCAGTTAAGTTTAAAGGTTTTCACCCAGTAATTTAGTGACATGAACCACAAGTCTAGAATAACGACCTGCTATATAATTTATACTAATGTTTTAAGTCCTATTCATTATTATTTTTTACTGACTTTATAGATTAATTTATAAGAAAAGGATTTGAATATGAATGTGCATTAGGCTAGAACCTGGACGAGGAAAATCCTTCCCTTTTTACTTCTAGAAGGACTCCTACTAAAATATTAGTCTGCTCAGGGTATTGTATACAAATGTCATTTGCACTGAATATGGCTGCAATATTTTGCCACTTATGAAGCATCGGAAATACAACAGGCAACTAAGCATGTATTGATCCACTGCCTAACCTTTAGAGACAACCTTAATATAAGCATAAAATGGCTTAAAGCATAATACAATTGTCAGCTTGTTTTTCTCAAAGTGCTGAAGCATTATGAAGTAGTACATATATGGAGTTCTGGGAAGAAAAGAGCTGTAGTTAATATAACCTTTAACTGTGATAATAGGTACACTTGATACTGTTCTATAGGAGAACAATAGAAAAGAAATATAAATTAGCCTGTAGTTCTTCACAACTGCAAGAGTTTTGAATGCTTAGTGTCCTATTTTCCAAGAATAACTAGAATGTGGTTAAAAAATTAAAAACTTCGCTATCATTTGGTAATATAGTGCAGGAGTTTTGAAAGAAACATTAAAAAAAACCCAATGCATCAAACTCCCAGTAAAAATTCAATACCATTTCAATAACCCTTTGATTTCAATGAAACTGCACTGGACTCTAATGGTTCAGTTCCTCGTGATCAGTACAACTTGGTGAATTTACAAAAGTAAGTTTTAGTGTTTGTCACTTATGAAAAAAATGCAGTGTTTAGTATTTGATGACAGGTTTATATTCCCCATTATGGAAATTGTCTTTGACTTTAGGTTAAAATACTTCTATATTATGACAGAATTACATTGACGCAGGTGGCAGAGAGAGGGAACTATTGATTGCTATATACTTGTTTCAGCAAGATTTTCTGAGGTCTAATAAATCAATTTTACATAATTTACTGGTCTTGTCTACTGGGTTGCATAGAATTTTACATCTAGTTTGTGACCCACACCTGACAATTATGTGAAATATCACTTATTACAGGAGCTGCTGTGATGGGACAAGTGTCTGAGGTTTGATGTGAGACAAAAAGATCTTTGAACTATCAAACAGCAGCTTTGATGAAAAGCATGGGGAAGGATTAGAGTCTGTGAAAACTTTTCATCAAAAGACAGACTAGGACCAGACAGTCAGGAGCAAAAGGATTTTTTATTTTTTTTTAGAGACATTGTTCCAATAGGACTCAAGGGATGTCTTTAATAATTTTGATAAAAGAACCTTTCACAACTTGCTGTGGTGATATAATGGCTCTGAGTGCCATCAGACTTTGAGATCTGTACAATATGTCCTATACAATACCAAGGTTTAAGAACAACCAGTGTCTGAAATGTCTAAGTAGCAAAAGGGAGAACTTTGATAAGACAGGAAAGAACACTCCACAAGATTTCCTAGTACTGTTGAAAGGCAGCCATTGTCTGCCAGCTGCTAGCTGACTTGAACAAAGCAAAATAATACATTATCTCCCAGCTACAGGCCCTCAGGTTTCTGTGTGTCAACACTATGTGTTAAATAGGAAAAGATCCTGGTTTCTGAGACTGTAGGCAGAGAAGAGAGGTGCACGCTTTCATGAAGAAAGGCAAGGACACCCTTATGAGACTTTTTGATAACAAAGTGTAAGTTACTACTGATTGATTCTTCAGCTGTCCACTATGGTGGAACCGATCTCATTTGATTAAGATAATAGTTCTGTTCTCTGTCATTGGCAGGCATGGTAAAGCTGTTAAAGAAATTTAGAATAAACCCATACTATTTCCAAAGCATATTATTAAAACTATCGATTTGACATTGGCATGGCTTGTGAGGAGGGCCCGTGTGTCCTAGTTATCCAGAGAACAATGCCCTGACCATGTTATAACCCTAAGTAAGGGTCTGCCACAGACAAATCAACAACTAGAGACGAGATGAAAATTAGACTGCTGGCTGTCAAAACTAACAGCTGAGCAACAGGTGAGCAACCCATTCCTGGAAAATGCTACGTTATGATATCTGCTCCTGCAAGCAACTTGGTAGTTATAGTGGAGCCTTGTTCAGGCTTTTCAAGGAGCATTTGGCAGTGCAGGAGATGCCTGCAATCTATCTGATGCTTTTCCGTTGTTCCTTCACCCGGTCGCTCATCACTGCTCTTATTATTATAAAACACACAGCGCTTGAGTTAAAGTGTGCAAAAGGAAAAGTTTCTTGTGCCTTAAGCAAGCTTCATGCAACCCCTGTTGTGAACAGTATTTGATTATTAAGAACAAGGATCATTAGAGATAGAATTTATGATCTCTGGTTGTTCTAGTAAAGATATTTTCTAGTAAGCTTTTGCTTTTTTTCAAGGGTGTTTCACATTTTTTCTGTTTTCAGCTGAAGAGGATAGCTAATGCTTATGTCTCTGCTGTGAACATGCTGTGCTCAAGTAGGCATGGAGATGAAACATTAATTTGCAGAAGAATTTTATGAAGTGGTCACTTTTTCCATGGAAGCATTTTCAATTTTGTTTTGTAAAATTTAAAAGCAATTTTTTTTCCCCCCTGAATTGTAAACATTTTGGAAAGCAGGAACATGGCATACTGCTCTACTACTGAATGGCTTTCAGTTGTCATGTTTCGTGCATTCTATGCATCGTAACAGTGAAAGGCGAGAAAACATTGATATCTGCTGATGTTACTACATCTGATCTCTAGTTTGGAAAGTTTCTCAAAAGCTTTAATGGCTTTAGAATCTCTTGTGGATTTATGCTAGACCATAGCAGTAGAACTATGTATGTAAATCTGGCTTCTATAAAGATGAGGATAAGATTATCCTTTTCTAATGTTGTTTTGAAGCATCTGTTGCTACTAATCAGCCTGTCAGGATGCAGAGTGACTGAAAGACAGTAATTAAAAAATGTGATTCTGAATATTAGCATGCAAAAAAAAAATAATGAATGTATTTATCTCTAATGGCATTACCAGGCAGACCAGATAAAGTAAAATAAACAAAATATGTCATGTACTTCACAGTACAACACATTAATGCTGGGGGCAAATGAGCTTTGATGCAGAAAATATTGCTGTGGTATATTGTCGCTTTCCTAGCCAACAAAAAATAGGAGACTAATTCAAGATCCTATGGGAGTCTAATAAGCATCAGGAATCTTCTCATATCCATTCCAGATGGTTTAGACTTTCCTTGGAACTGAATGTCCCATGTAAACTTAGCTCCCTGTTTATTTTCAGTTAATAACAGTTGCAAAGGTGAAAAGAAGATTAATCTAGCAGAAAAAGCATGAGGACAAGATGTCTGTCTTGTAGAACAGTTAATACTGAAAGATACAATTCCAGTGTATGAGCATAAGGGATATGACTACAAATAAGAGTTTGATTTACTGCGTGTATTCAAACATGTGATGGCATGCAAAGAAAAAGAATCTTTCCTGGTAAGAAAAGGCTTGGTTTCCTTTCAAAAGGTGGGGAAAACAAATAATAATTAAAATATACATATATACATTTTTTTTCCTGACTAAAAGGAAAAATCCTGACTGGACTTCAGAACTTTGTTCCATATTTTTTCCAGTTCTTGATCTCAAATAGATCTTTCATCTTTCACTCCAAGACCTTTATGAACAGAGTTTGATAATCACGTGGATTTTTTTTTTGTCGTAACTGCTAGTAATTGAGATTTAGGATGAAATCATTGAACTTAACATAGCAGGCAATACTAGACATTATGTACCAGTAAAGAAATGCGGTACCAATAAAGAAACTTTATACCATCCTTACAGGTGAAAAAGGGATCTTATCTATGTTTTCCTGCACACTGTGCCTATGGTAAATGTGGTCTAATGTTACTTTTTTCTTTTACGACGAGTATGCCTTTTTTCTTCAATAATCCATCTCAACACATGATTCAAAGTATGTTCTACTGTTGGTTATATCTATGGGTCTGAGTTTGCATAACTCCTTTTACAACAATGTGTCTTGTCCATAGGCTAGCTGAACTTTTGCTGCACAAAACCCCCATCAAACAACAGAAGAACTACCAAAACAACCACAACACAAGTCCTTAATTTCACACAGTCATTCTCTTTATCCTGTTCAAGGTTTCCCTTCCTCTGACAGAGCAGCAACTGGAACTGAATGAGGTACAGCATGCCATATTACTGCATTGGAGCAATGCCAAATGTGTCATCTTCTCCGTTTTCTTCCTCTTCCCTCTCAAATATTAGGCATCAAAACGTTTAAAACTTCATATGAAACATTGTTACTTGTTTTGAGTTCTCTATATCCATCTCACTTTTCCTTCAATTACATTTTTAAGGAAGAGTAAAAACCTGTCTTTCTGAGTATTTTGGGTTTTGTTGGGTTTTGGGGTTGGGGGGTTTTTTCGTGCCTTTATGAATTTATTTAAACACTGCTGGCAATGTTACTTATTTACACCACTAGATATCAAGTGAAAATTCCAAAGTTTGAAAGCTGATGATGAATAAAAGATACTATCAATTATGGCTAAATATTGGAATTAAAGATACATTTTCTTTTTGCATGAGTAAATAAGGCCTCGTTTGGTTCAGGTACAATTATAGCTTCCTCAATATTTTTTCCCAAAGGCTTAAAACTGCAGATTTAGAGCAAATAAATGGAGAGTTGCATTCAGCTTCAATTCTAGCTATGAAAATATCAAAAAGGCACTTCACTGGTGTGAAGGAGAGGTCTATAGGAAGATGTACTTCCCTAATATCATGGATATTGTGAGAAAATATTGCCGCAGAGTTGAGTGAGAACATAAGGCTTTCCTGTTGCAAAAGTAAGCACATCATATCCTTAATAAAGGTACTGGAAAAACCTGTTTTGGTTAAAATAGGAGCAAGATAAAATCTGGTTAGAATTTTGTATTGCTTTTTACTTTCTTTTTAAAATTAAATACTGTCAAGATGTCTTAGTCTAGTTTGACAGCCTATTGTGAGGCAAAAACCTTACTGCATTTTTAAAAACATTTTTGAGACCTTGTGGGGGTTTTTTCCCCAGTGTTTTGTGCAAAATTGAGTGGGAAAGTTTTGTTCTCCAAGAAGTATTTTTGTTGTAATTGTCCTGAGAAGCATCCAGTGAAGTCTGACAGGGTTTTGCTGTTGACTGCACTTAATATAATCGCCACCCCATAATAATCAGTCCTTTGATATTCTTTAATAATAACCTAACAGTATAGTTGTTGTGGACAACTCTGTTGCTTACCAGCTCTGTGTCTTGTGCACAAGCATCAGTCTACACAAAAATAATTATTTTAGTGAGTCATTGTTTTAGGCCCAAAGATATTATGCCCACTTGGCAAAAACATATTGCTATTAATACGTGAAACCTGGGCTGAAATATGATTTAAGCCAGTTTGCAATGATTGTTTTGTTCTTCTTGTTTGTCTTTAAAAGGAATTTAATTCTAAAGAGGTATTGGAGGCTGGGGATTTAAAATAGAACTGGAAGAACTTGTTCCCTAATTAATTTTAAAAAGTCCTGATGTAGCTTCTTTTGTACAGTTAATTTTGAATGCACAATTGGCCCTACTTTACAGTCTGGATTTATTACCTGGTATTTTCACTACTGAGGGATTATTAAACTGAAGATTGTTTGGGAAGTGTGTTGTCTAAGCATGACTCTTGATGGCTGTATTTGATCCACATGGTGCTCCGTCATCTTGTAAGAGATAATAGGTGGGTTCAAGTGTCTATCCAGTTTGTTCTCAATAGAAGCAATTCCTTTTGTTCAGTGGTTTAGATCTAGCTATCCCAGTTTTGTCTTTGCTGCTGTTTGGGGTTTACAAAGGCAGTTTCTCTCCATGGTATGTGAACCTTAAGAGCTGCAAGGAAGACACAAAAATTCTATTTGGTGAAACCAAAGAGAGAGTTCTGTGGCACCAGAACTAGGAAAGTCAGATTTATTTCTTGACCTTTCTTGTGTTTCATGAACTGTGAGCAAGTTGGATTTATGTAAGGAGGCTTCATCACATGTTCATTAGACATGTTCCGATGTCTAATAAGTTAGAGTGGTTTGTGGGGTTCTTTTTCAGTTACAGCATTTCTGTCTTCTATCTTGCTGCATGTTTTAGAAAACTTGTAGGACTGAAAATATTTTTAAAATTTTCTTCCCTTTCTCTCTTGATTCTTTTTTTTTAGTGCAAAATTACTTGAGAAGAAAGCACACAAATAAAAATGTGTGACTGTATAATCCTTATTTCTGGAGTAAATGGCATTAGCAATGTATGTGCCATTCTTTGATTTCCACACTTACCTATGCATGTACTAGGTAAAACTATCAATGTTTCTCCATTTCAGTATCCTACTTGGTTACATAGAAAAGATGCGATGCATCAATTTTCTTCTAATAACCTAGCAGAATCGTGATTATTAAAGGGAAGGCAATTGTTTCTCTTCATTAAACTTCTAAGTGCTTACTTTAAAGTAATCAGGAGACCATATGCTTTATAGTCTTGCATAGCTAATGCATAACCATTTCTGCATTTTCTGTAACGTCAAAGCTCAAAATTATACTGAAGGGTTAGAACATATCTGTGGTCATATGGTGACTTCAGAAATGGCTGTTAAGGAGCTGTTAATTAAATTCTTAGTTTTGCTAGAGCCAAGTTTTAAACTTTAAACAGAGGTTAATGTAGATGTCTGGCTACTACAAGAACCTGTAAAAAATACATCACTGAACGTAACCTGAAGTTAAATCTCAGAGCTGAAAAGTTTTAAATATTCTTTTACGTTTCTTTTATCCACTGGAAATGGATTTGAAGCCAGTAACAGCTATGAGTGTCTTTTTCTCAAAGGGAGTTCAGAATGTGAACCTCTTTTACTTGCTAGTCTGAAAATCTTCTTTCTAATTTCAACCAAAACTAAAGAAAACTATCTAGGCTTATATAGAAAGGCTTCGGGTTTATTGGGTTTTATTTCTTTTCTCAGAAAGCCATTTAAAGTAATTCAGTAGAGGGGGGGAAAAAGATACTATTGTGAATTCAACTGGAAATGGACTTCGTTCCTAAGGGTAACAAAAAACCTTTTGTATTTATTTGTGTGTTTATTTCTTTGTGTTTCTATTAATTATTTGTGTATTTATTTCTTATCACACCTTATTTATTAAAGTATTTTATTTCTTATCACATGTTCTTCCTGATGAATTTTATGGTTTCTTCCATTCACAATGCATGATAATGACTGAATGTTTGGCAATGTTTTCTTGTGCATCAGTAACTCCCTGATTTTAGGAACTGTCTGCTGCTAAGGGAGAGGACTAAGGAATTAACTTGAGCATGAGACTTCTTGATTGCCTGTGCTGTAGTAATGTTAGTCTGTCCCTTGGCTTTGTTTTGGAAAGCTTCGTCCAGGACAGAGGGATAGTGTGATAAATAAATGTCCTCCAGAATCCAAGCCTTGTTTTCTCTATTATGCCAACAGTTTTTACATCTTTCACGTGTTCTTATATTTGTTTCAAAGCATGCATTAAACCCTTTAGTTTTGTGTAGTTTTATGCATAAGAACATACTGTTTTGAAGGCTCCAGTACAGCACTTACATTGCTTCATACATTCATAAGTGGAAAAAAAAGATCAGAGACTAATTACCATGTAGTATGTGGCCAAAGTCTCTGCTTTGGACAGTTTCTGCCTTGATAAATCAGTTAAGCTGTTGTAGCTACATTTTGTCATGTTACTGCAAAATGGATGGCTGAGTAAATGAAAGGGTTTGGAATGCTGTAGAAAAATTATTAGTTTAATGAAATAGCACGATGAAACTGCAAATAGGAAGTAGTTATAGTGAAATATGTATTGCAATGGAATGACCAGTGCAAAAAGAATAGAAAACGATTGGACTTGGTGGATAAAACCAGATTGTGGCACAAACTACAGCCTTAGTTTTCACAGTATTTTAATTCTGAAATATTAATAATGGCAATGCTTTGCAGATGAGGTGAAGCATAAAATATCTCATATGACAGGCTGAAGGAAGACTGTTACTCTAGGATTCACGTTGTACATAGGTACTACTATTTATTGCTAATCAATTAGAATAACATGTGTTTGCTATTAATTCTAAAATATGTTTAGAATTTTTCCTTGCTCTCAGGAGCAATCATAACACTTCTAAATCCCACTGAATTTACGTGATATTTCATTAGACTTGCTCAGAATACTGAAATGAACCCCTGTAAGCCACACATTGTAAGTTCTAAAAAGGCTTGGTGAATAAATGTCACACTTCAGTTTATTTTTTAACTTTTCAAACTGTGGACTAATATATAAATAGTCATTGGACTCGCAAAGGCTCCACTGCGGTAATATTCATTAAGGGTTTTTACTCTGATCCAAGTCAAGTCTGTGGTATTTTGTTTGAAAGACTATGGTGTCACAGAAACACCATGCTAATTAATCAGCCTCTTCAGAAGCCAAATACTGAAGCAACGTTTTGGATTGGTTTAATCTCCTGTTGCTCTATTCATGCTGTGTCCCTGTGCTCATTTCTACAGAGAACTCCTTGAATTCTCAGAGGAGAATTGGGAATTTAATAATTTAATAATAATAAAAAAAATACAGAAACAGATTCTTGTTAGCAGATTTCAAACAGAAAACTCAATAAATGGTTTGAAAAGTAAGTAGGTCCAATGTTATGCTTTAAGCTGCTCACAAATTGATGATCTATAGCTTGACAACTTTAAAGAACATCGCAAGCTTGGGCTTTCAATAGTTTATAATACTTGGAGACTATTCCTGCATGTCAATACTGCATACTGCGTCATTGCCCTTTTTCAAAAAAAATGATGGGCTGGGATTGGTGTGTTTGTTTCTTTGTTTGTCTTATTTTTTAACAATTACATGCACTCAGATCCTGTTGTTAGCAGTAGTAGCTAAATTGCAGAGCCTTGACAGCCTTAAACTCGAGCTCTTCCGTAGGTCTTTTGAGGATAAGCACAGTTTCCAAAGAGCACAGAGAGCCCAGAAGAAAATACTCACTAGGGAGTATGTCATCTTTGTGTAGTCTGCCTAAACTTCCTTGTCCTGTGAATTGCAAGCCTCACTAGCTCATGCCAATGTTTTGTACTACCATGCTGTATGAAAACCTTTTAACCCTGTAAAGATGTAGTTCTCCAAAACAATTTATCTTTTGTTGGGTTGTGATACAGTTCCCATGGCACTTCTCAGAAATGATTGATGATAAGTGACTGTGGTGGGTTGACCTTGGCTGGGTGCCAGGTGCCCACCAAGCTGCTCTATCACTCCCCTCCTCAGCAGAACAGGTTGGGGGGAGAACATAAGATAGGGAAAAAAACTTGTGAGTCAAGATGAAGGCACTTTAATGAAGTAATAGCAAAAGTGATGCCTCTGTAAGAACAGGAAAACAAAAAGATGTTATTCCTCACTTCCCATCAGCAGGTGACAGTTGGCCACTTCCCGGGAGCAGGGCTTGAGTACATCTAGTGGTTGCTCTGGAAGACAGATGTTGTAAATAACAAGTGCCCCCCTTCCTCCTCCTTTCTCTTAGCTCTTATGTCTGAGCAGACGTCATGTGGAATGGAATACCCCTTTGGTCAGCGTGGGTCAGCTGTCCCGGCTGTGTCCCCTCCCAAGATCCTGTCCACCCCCAGCCTATGTGGGGGTGGTGGTGGGAATGCTGGAGAGGCAGCCTTGGTGCTGGGCCGGCGCTGCTCAGCAGCAGCAACACACTGGTGTGTTCCCACCACCCTTCTGGCTACCAACACAAAGCACAGGGCTACAGGGGCTGCTGTGGGGCTCAGCCAGACCCAGTACAATGACTCTTAAATTTAAGACTTTCAACAGGCTTTTGTATTTGCTAGGTGACGTTCTCCTGTTATGACAAAAAGTTCTAGTGTGTAGCTGGAACTGAGAATAAGGAGCTGTCATTCCTTGATACAGTTTTAAGTGGCTGTTAAAAAAACCCAACCAATCAAAAAAATGTTGAGATTCTTACACTTGTTATTTTAAACAGGATGCTTACCAGCCATGAAGGAAAACACATGGTATAGTCAATAATTTACTGGCGACCTGGTTAATAACAGTAAGCAAGCAATAATAAACCACAGCCAGTATATTTTAGGAACCTGTATATATCCCTCTTGAAGTGGTCTCCTTGTATGATTTACATAGTGTTAGAGAAATATTTTCTGTATACATAATCTTATTTACTCACACCATGCATACCTCCTCATAGATGCAGACTCTGGCCATATATCCCAGCATCTAAGCAAAGGTGTTTTAACTGGATTATGGTCCCAGCGTCTTGGGGGTTTGACCAAGGATTGCCCTATGAGTGAAGGGGCCCTCAGAAAAATAGTTCCTGAGCTACGCAGTAAACTGTTTTTTACTGTAACCTTTCTCTGGGGCGTGGGTTTAGCAGGTGAGCTCTGTTTCAAAAACTTAAGGATCTCAAAGCATGTTATAAGTATCAATTAGGTGAAGTAATGGATTGATAAAACTTCTGTAGTATGAATTTGTCTTCTTTGCATTATTCATGTAAGAAGGAAGACAAGACCAGTGAATATAGTTTCATTTGTATTTATACATCTGAGCTGGTGAAACTTCATTTGAAAACATTTCACTTCACATCAAACAGAAAAAGATCTATTTGCAGCTGCTTTAGTATTCATTCAGTAGCTGGATCTAATCCTTTTGCAAAATTTAATTATGTACTTTCTGAAATGGAAGTAAGTGGCAATTTTCTTAATGGAGTTAGCACCATACTTAATATTATAATAATGTTGATTTATACTCTTCTCATGTCTCTCTTGAACTATTGTTTAACACTGAAAAATATCTTCTAACACTTGCTGGAATGAAAAATCACGAATATAAATACAAATATGCACATAGGTGTTAGAAGGTGCAGTTTCTGAATAGCTATTTTGGTCTGTAATTACTTGCCAAGTGTCTTTCAGTGGCTGCTAAATGGAGAATGAAATTCAACTCCATCTACATGTCATTACAAGGTAAGGATAAGTTTATAAAGCATTGAGTGAGATGCTAATCAGCTCTTCTAAAACTGAAGAGGAATTAAATGATTGAAATCCAATGGGAGGTATTTTCAGCTCTAATCAGGCAGTTTAATGGAGTTGTGCACATTGTGCCAAATGTACCCTTTTTTGCAGCTGAGTTGACTCATCTTGATTTTGACCAGCAATCATTTAAAGAATAAAGAGTTGTTATGAAGACCTTTTCAATTCTTGGACGATTAAGTTCGTAACTACTCTAGCGGTATGCTGAGGCTGCATGAAGTATTGGAACTTGCATTACTCATTGAAGGATCAATATGCAAACATTAACTGTCCTTCAAAGACTAATGTTTCATTAGAGATTCCTGTTCTACTGTAGACTATGGAAGAATGCCATAAAGGCACTAAATTAAATTAACCGAGCAACAGGGTAAAAATATCATTTAAAAATACTATATTAAGAGAAAGTGAGTTAGTATCAATGCATCAAATTAATTGTTAAGCTGAATTATACTTAAAATACCAGCAGAGACTTACAGTTTCTCAGAAATCATTTTGAAACTTACTAAGCAGGGTTCTATCAATCTTGATGCCAAATGATACGTACAGATTCCACTCAAGTAGACTTGGAGAAAGCTTTTAGTAAAAGGTGGTACTTGAAAAAAAGTCCTAATGGCAGTATTAATTGGAATAACGCCAATAATTTCTGCCCACACAATTGGTGGTTAATTTTCTCTCCACCTCTATGCTTTCAATGGCTCTAGAACGACTCCACCTCTTCCTAAAGCAGTGTTTAATAACTGAGTAAGACCATAGGAGTCTATTGGCTTTTAGCTTTTGTATAGCACCAGGGTCTTCCATAATACATAAGCTGTTCTTTGTGCATGAATAAATTTTCTGTGTGTGCCATCTGCTGGATCCTGCACAGAGTGCAGTGTTAAAGATCTTTTCAGTTATGTTTGTACCTAAAGTTATCTGTAACTAAAGAGATGATAGCGAAAATATGAACAGCACAACATCATCTCACTTCATGAAAGCAGTAGATTCTTTTTGAGTGACTGTAGTTCACAATATGTAATTCTGTAAAAGAGAATTCTGGATTATTTTTTTTAATGCATTGATGCATTGGAATGGAATTATTGTTACGGCAGTGTAGATTTGTGGAACTGAATGTTTATATTGTAAAATTAAAGATCTGTGTTTGAAAACATTGAACGTACAGCACTATGCAAAACCAGCATTTATATAAATAGATATCATAAAGTTTAAGGCTTACAATAATGGCAGATAGGTAAAGTTGTTTTGAGCCCTAACAATCTTAGCCTCTCAAGTCCTGAGTAACTGCCACTTTAAAATGAGTAAGTCAGCAGCAAATTCCAATCTTAGATAAGCGAACAATTTATTTCACTATAGATCAGAGCAGATTTGGCCCAACATATTAACTGTTTTCCTCTATCCAAGAGTAATATATTTCTTTCTGCTATAAACTTTCAATTGGGATTTTCTTTCAAAGTTAAAAATTAAGTTTAATGAGATATTAACTGAGGCTGTAACACTGGATTGTTTTGGAGAATGCAGAAAGCGAATAATCTAATAAAGTGAGAATTGTTTATTAATGTTTAAAAATTACTACTAAAGCTTGTAAAATTCTAGGAAAAATGTTTTCACTGTCTTATGTAATGAAACTCAGGTGTCTCGTGATCAGGTTGCTGTCTGAAAAATCTATCCATTTGCAGCTGTGTTAGAGAGCTCTTGTGATTTGTTGTTTTTTTGTGTGCGTGCCACTTACTACCATCCAATTTTCTGTCAGCCAAATTCAAGGATTATCACTCTGAAGGCTTTCATTTGAAAGTGAAGTTAAATTAGTTATACATTACACATTAGTTATATATGTATATATAAATATACAAACTGAATTTGTCATGCCATCATGATATGAGTAGGAAGAGAGATGAAATTTACTTTGAACTATGTAGATTATTTCTTTGCTTTGTTTCATGTGTTACTTAGGTACTTTTCTCACAGATAGCTGAGCCCTTTGTGCCATCAAGCCAAGCTTTTTTGTTACGTTCACAAATCCCTGGTGTCCTAAGAATCACCAAAACCTACTTCTTCTCCCTTCTTAAGCAGCTTCGATAAAATGCATTCCTAGGCAAGCAGTCTTGTATGAACTTATATTACTTAATCTATTTCTGCTTCTTCTATTATTAAAAATATATTTGCAATCGTATATCCTCCAAAATCAGTGGGAAATTTGATTTTAGAACTTTCCAAATTTCCTCTAATACTTTAATCAGTTCATGCATGCATACACATTCATATGTTTAAATGCTTTTCTGTGATTCTTATACTGGGGAGACATGATGAAACATGATTTAAAACTTGGTTTTGTGCATACAACTTTTATTTGATGATTATTTTCTAACAACATCCCATAATCACAGTGACTTATAGAACATAGTCAAGCTTGGTCTATGTTGATGTATTGAGCATTAATGGAATAGTCACTTGATGACAGTAGACTTGATGTGGTTTTAAAAGTCACTTAAATTTTTACAGTACCTGGTAATAAAACCATTTAAAACTAGAGCTCTGTTTTGTACAGTGGCATGTATACACTGGAAAGATCTGAACTGTATATATCAGCATGCCAAGCTTTGAAACAATGCTTCACCAACTGCATTTCTCAAACATATGAAATGGACCTTATCGTGCAGATATTCATGCAAATAGACCACTGCATAACAGCTATAATAAAGATACAAAAAATGGGGCTCAGATTAGATAATAGCTCAGATTAATTTACAGGTCTGTTGTCCAAAAGTGGAAAAAACTAAGTACTGTAGAAATTTGAGGACTGGAAACACTGTGCAAAGTATGTCAGAAAGAATATTATTAAAATACAATGGGAAATAATTCTGCAGGTTTGCTTACAAAAAGTAAAAAATTTAAACTGCTTCATTTCTTCCATAGAATAATTATAGTAATCAAGTTTCTGAAATCCCAGCCTACAAACTCAATAATATGTAATACATTACAGAAATCAGAGCAGCATGCATTTTTATATATGTACATGATTTCATACAATTATTTCAAAATTTGAATGATAAAAATAATTTATTAATTCCATCCTTGTGAAAAATTTTACTTGGGGAGAGACCTATAATTACGAGATGGAAAGTCGTGGAGTAAAATATCCCTATAAAAATGTTTTTGTGTGTGAAATAAGTGAAGATGCATACCCTGTATAAAATAGTAGCTTATTCCCAAGAAAAAAAGACCCTTCAGGGGATTTCTTAAAGTTCTTATACAAATGTGAAATGCTTGTCCACTGAAACACCCTTTTTGGTGGTTTATGATACAGAATGAGTAAGAATGGAATTTAGTCAAGTTTTTTTTGGGGTGGTGGTGTTTTTTTCTTCGTTGTCCCAAGAGCTCTAACAATTTTCTAGCTTAAAGGCTATGGATGATGTAGGAACAGAGGTTACATTAGGTATTCCAAAGATTCATAGCACTGTTTCACTTCATGACTTAAAAAACAGAAGTCCTAGAATCATAGAATCACTTAGGTTGGAAAAGAATGTTAAGATCACTGAGTCTAACCGTTAAATCCTATTTCTACATATCTTAAAATGCCCAGTTTTGTCTGTGTTTAGACGTATTACAGGATTGTACTTCACTATTGTCATTTTTGGGTACCATGCAAATGTTATGGAGAAAGCATTAAAAGTAACCTAGCTACAACAAATCATTCTGCTTTCAAATTTGATTTTTCTTTTTTTTTTAAAAAAATTAGTTTAGAAAATTTACATGCTATTTTGTGAAATGATCTAAATGTGCATCTCTTCATTACCAGTCCCACCCCGACCTAATTGATTACCTTTGGCTGGAACATGTATTTATTTGTTGAGTTTATGCAGGGTTTTTTTTCTATCTTCCTTTGCTGGACCTTGAGAGCAGTGTCTTAGGGAACAGATTAATTAAATAATTTTAATTAGATTTTCTAAGGACATAGACAATTTTTTCTTATAGTTTAACTGACTTGCAAGAAAAAGGTTAATAGAAAGCCTCTTGTACAGTGGCTTTTTGGCTGTATCAAGGCTCTTATATCCAGAAAACTTTGGGTTACACAGTATGAAAACTCAAGCATACTGAAAATGGGAAGTCTCTGTCAAGGAACGTTGTCATTAGGCCAGGAAGATCTTTTTGTTCTTGATCGAACTAACAACTCATTAGGCTAGTAGTGTTATTCATGAATGTCGAGATTCTACAGATTGCAAGACAGGTCCATTTTCAACAAGAAACGTTGGGTAGTTACGTTGCTTTCCTGTAAAGGACTAAATATAAAATTAAGCCTAATTTATAATTAAAATAAAAATCCATGTATGCAAAAACCCTTTAAAAAATGTTTTATAGAAATCTGCTTGTTAGTTCAGAACTTTTCTTCTTTACCACTACAAAAATGAGCATTTACCCAATGAAACTTATATCTTACCTTGAGTAGATGAGAAAAGCCCATTTTACTTTTGAATAATAATTAAAAAAAGGTTTACCTCTTGCATCAATGTTTTTCTTCTTATGCTACTATCTTTAAATCAGGGTGTGCAGCAAGATGCTTGGAGAGCAGGATACAGCCCAGTGCTCTTTCAAGACAAGCAGTAAGTCCTATGTGCAAAATCAGGGAGGGACTTTCTCCTGTGGTGTGGGAACATGGGCAACAACTCTGTATCTTAGTCTCTGAAGCAGAATTGAGCAATTAAAATGGGATTGAAACAGGACTTGGTTAGGCAGCCTAGAGAGAATTTGAATTCTTCACCAAACAGGTGAGGTGGGAAAGTTCTACAGTTAACCAGTTGAGGTGGAGCTGAGTGTTGCTCCACACCCCCTGTATATTACTAGCGGTAACATTTCATGTTCATTACTTTATTCTCAGGTGGTCTTTACTAAGATGTTTACATATCCTCTGTAACATACTCTGTATCAGGACTCTGGGTTTTAAAAACATAGAACAGTTATCTCAACTTTTATTACTACCTGTTATTAGTACTCTAAAAATTACTACCATCAGTAAAATCTGACACTGTAAGTCTTTGGTATCTGTTTCATATGACAACAAAACAAAGTAAAGAAAAACGTTTGAATGACTTCTTCTACAAACATTTTGTATAACTTATGTATGTCCTAAACTTTTTCATTTCCATAGTCTTAAAATCACCTTTAATATTATTCATTGAGGTGTTTTCAAAACCAGATAATTTTGCAGTATTTAAATACTTTTGCAGTAGTTAAATACTGCTAGGTTCAGCTTCGGGGAGGTGGGGGGAAGGGGGACACCTGTAGTCCTGGAATTAAACATGTTAGGCATGTCCTTTTGCAACCCTCAAACCTCTGAACTTGCACTCTTTGAAAAACAAGGTTTAACTTCATCTAAACTTAATGGTTTTTAAAAGTAGCTGGGAACCCTGAGTGTAATGTGGCATCACCTAGCAACAGGGCTATTTTGTAATTTTAGTCTTTCTTTTATTACATTGAAGCTGTGGCCAGAACCTGGTTGAACAAGTTGGCATCTGAAGCTGTAATCATGTAGAGGCAACAAAATGTTTTTACATAAATGTCTTTATGGAGGAGTGATGGGTATTTCTTGGTGGCGGTGGCTGTGGCTGAGAAAGCCCTGTAACTTTAACGCTGACGCTGATCCATTTTAGTTACCCTGACTATTGTTTGTGTTTCTTCTTGGTGTGAAAACCATCTCCAGCTGAGGCTGCCTTTCTATTGGGTGCATGGATAAGTCATTGTTTTTCTGGATGTTGTTAAGGCCTTTTCCTTTCATTGTCTGTACTCTGCACCGTCTCAGAAGAGTCACCAGAATTGCTTTCATCATTACCATGGCAATAAACTTTCCTACACAGCCCCGAGGGCCGAATCCAAATGGTTGGAAATAGCGTGAAGGAACCTGCACAGAATAACATAAGGAATAAACTTTAAGACAAATTCTTCTTCATAAAAGTAGCCAAAATGATGATGGAAATTGGTAGCAGTTATACTCTGAAAAAACTTGCAGAAATAATCTCTTGGGATCGATGTTCATTTACTCCGAACAGAACCTCCCACCCAAGTCAGCTGCAATACAGAGACGCCTACAGAAGGTATGCCATTTGGAAGGCAGGGATTATAAAGTTAGCCAGCTGAATTCTGCCCATGTATTTCAGCCTGTTCATCCTGTCAGCTACAGGGATTTTACCACAAGCTGTGAAATGGAATGAAGCTTTTGCTCTTCAATATGCATTAAAGTTTATTAAAAACTTCTTCAGAAAATGTTCGTTGCAGAGGTTATAAATGTCTGAGGTAAAGGCTGATGCCTTGTCTAAAGATAATCATAAAGCCATACACCTACAATTATAATTAAAAAGCTAGCGTTCCTGAGAATTAATTTGGCATAAAACGTAATGTTGAAAATTTGATTTGATATCTGATAGAGAGATAACACATAAAAATTATTATCCCTGTCCTATCAACTAAAATGTGAAATGCAGGATTCCCAGAACTGTTGAAGAATGCATCGCTAGTTTCTGCTGCTTTTATTGACAGTCCCAACAGCATGAGTAGTTCTGCTAACGAGCTACAAAGGTACTTGTTATGAGTAAGAAGCAGCAAGTCTAGCTACCAGTAAATTATTTTTCTTCATCTGTGTAGCTTCCTTTTAAAAAAGTAAGGTATTTGCTGTGTTCTGACTTCTTATTTAACCCAAGAAAAGTAGAAAAGGTAACTTTATATCAAATTACCTAGAAAAAGTTGTCTTTTTGTCTCATTTTCATATTGAGAAAAATGTTTTCTGTTTAAATTCTTTTGAGAAATGATAGGTAAATGCAAGTGTTTATAATACAGAGCAAGTACAGCAGCTGGCAGTACAGCACAATGGCAAACGCGCAGCCTGGGAAAATGGAAAAATGTTTAGATTCTAACAATACCATCATATCTTAAATAATGGCGTGGATTGCCCTTCACTTAGAGAACTGTGTGAAAATTGTGCCTGCTAGAATAATTATGTGGGAAACAGAATGCATCAAGTCAGATAGAAAATGTGTGGTTAAATATTTGGTCAAGGGGAAATGTTTTTAGTAGCAAAGTGTACTTACAAAATAAGCAAGAAATTCATTTTGATAGAAATACTTAGAATGAAAATAATGAGTGGCAAAACAGAAACTATTCTCAGTGAATAGTTATTTCAATAAACTTAATCACTTACACTCTTCTTGAAGTTTCTACAGTTACTTTTTTCTTGATCTGTTGTTTATAATACCATGTGCAGAATTTGCTATGGGTGATCGAACAGCAGTTTAGAGATGTTAACCAGGTTGTTTAGCACTTATTTGTGTGGCATACATGGTACTCCTAGATTTTTTTTTTTAATAGGAAAAATGTAAAACTTAGAGGTGTGTTTCTGGCTTGAACATTCATATCTTTTTCTTCTTTATTTTCATAGTTATTTCTTCAGGTGTTTTTACTAGTAAGTCCACTTTTAGTGGTTCAAAGTGGATCATCTATTTAAATCTGAAATGACTGGACACTTATGTGCACAGCTTCTAATATCTCTAATATCTCAAAAGAAAAAATCTTGGCAGGTAATAAAATTATTTTGTTACTTTTTTAATTAGATAAAATGAGAAGTATGACAGCTGTAGAAAGCACTAAGCCTTTAGCTTCAACCCCATTCAAGCTTAATATTTCACAAGCCACCAGAAAATGTAGGCAAAGGTTCGCATACCAGGAAAATGGGTGCATCTGTGATAGCAAGGCTAATGTTCTGCAGTTGAGATTCCATTCATAGAACTAAGTTGATTATACCCTCGGCTCTTGCATGACTGTTTATTCTGGAGATTTAATTCCCTCACAGGAGTGCTAACCTGACCTTAGCATTTCATATTTTGTGTTATCACATGGGTAGCAGTATCTTCTGCTTCCATCTGCACTGGTTAACAGTCAAAAACAATGAGTCAAACGTGCCATAGCATCAGTCTGTTTTCTTTCAGTACAGTCTTAATCTCTCCAGATGATTATTCCTGAACAACAGTTTTGCAAAATAACTTGTTTAATCAGTAATCAGAAGAGTGGGAGTCTAAATGAAACTAAATGATCTGAAGGATGATTTACAATAGTAGGGAATTACAAGTAGGAAAAAAAAATCACATGTTGCTTTTGATATAGGAATCTATAATTCAGACTAAAGAAAATTCTAGTTCTTTTAGGAGTTAGTATATAATTTGAAATGCTGAGCTGAGACTGAATTGCTCAACATCTGCAGTACTGAGTTGGTTGAAACTTAGGATTTCCGTTTTGGTCTATAAAATGTTTATTTTTTTAAATTTTAAATTTAATTAAAAATTAAACCAAACCAACAAAAAAAGACTAAAATGTCTCCTAATTTTCAGTCTCTTAGGGGTTACTGTACGGCTTCACCTCTCCAGAAAATCCTCAGGTGGCCTCAGCTCTGTGTGGTACTGCTTGTGTGGCTTTAGCTCCCTAAAGGCTCTTTATTTTGTCCTCTGTCAGGGTTTATAATGGGAACTATGTGTGTCTGACAAATTTAATCAGAAATCTTTAATCAAAATTAAGATGTCTGGGAAAACTTTGTTTCAATATTGTAATAAATTTTTAATTAAAAAGCACTTTGACAGGGAAATATCTGCCTGGCTTTAAT
This sequence comes from Falco rusticolus, assembly GCF_015220075.1. NCBI lineage: Eukaryota > Metazoa > Chordata > Aves > Falconiformes > Falconidae > Falco > Falco rusticolus. Next base: position 16,337,239 of record NC_051193.1, on the reverse strand, counting down.
AATAATAATAATAGTAATAAGCAGGATGTATAGCTAACTAGGTACTTAGGCAAAGGTAAAACAGCCTTATGGTCACAATGTTCTTGATCAAAGGAAGAGATACTGCCAATAAATAATACCCGATTTCCTGTAAGAAAGAAGATAGAAAACTTACATTTTTCTCAAAATTTTCAAGAGAAAACTCATTCGGCTTTGGGAAGAATTCAAGCTTATGCATACGTCCAATATTGAGAATAATGTTTGTCCCCTTTTTCACAGGGTAGCCATCAATTACATCATCTTGTAAAGCTTTTCGCATGATCAAGTCCACAACCGGCTGGTATCTCATGCTTTCATAAATAAAATTCTCCACAATCTTTAAGTTTGGCATGTCATCACTCTGTATGTCTCTGTCACCTTGTGGAATAAAACAGATGGTGAAGAAGTTGGTTATGACTTCCATAGCTTCATTGTACAAATACCAAAACATTTTGGAAAGTTCTCAGGTCCTGAAATAGCAGGAAGGGTCCAACAGCTTCTAAGGAGTTTTATGTAGCCTTACATATTTGGGGAATCCGGTATGTTATTCATCAGCATAAACCCTGGTTTATCAATTTATGATCTCACCTTGTTCTTAATACATTTTGAGTCTTTGTTCTGCTTTCTTGTCAATGAAAAAACTCTGGAAATCCTTTCCTGACTTCTCTATGACTGAAAGCAACAAGACCCAATGAATAAATCCTCTGAGAGGTGACACCAAATGCAATCTGGGAATAGGCTGCAGATGGGAGATAACTTTGTAGGGACCTTAACTTTTCACGATGTGATTGGGTTTGGCTGGGTCTACCGCTAGGTCTTGCTGTGGCCTGACTATTTCCATTACCATGAGTAACTTCCTCCCAGCTTGATTCCATCAGCAGTGGTATCAGCGCCATGATGTACTGCCAGTGGGAGCCTTACTTTAATTTTCAAGCCACAAGCAGTTCAAGAAACTACAGGCTGACAGCTGCAGTGGCAGGATTTTAAGATAAAAGGCAGCTTTGCTACCCCAGTTGGTCATTTGCTTAAGGAAAAGGCAACAACATTCTACTGCCTTAGAAATCAAGGCTATCCAAAAGAAACAGGGCAGATGAGAGTACTCAATTCTCATGAGGACAATAAGATAAAGTTTATTATTAGAAAAAGACTAAAGCACCTGCTATACATTTTCCAGTGTTAAACTGACCAGAAGGAACTCTTGAATAAGAGTGGATGAAATTACTTTCTACAGTAGTTCAGTATCAAGTTTTGAATGAAGTCTTGATGAAGGGAAGAATACAAATTTGAAATATCTTGATTGTATTTTGAATACTTAAAGGGGAGACCAGTTTGATATCAAAATGGATGACAGCAGAATATAATTATGATTTTCTCTAATCTTTCCCTTCTGCAGTCATAGTGAAACTTAATTTCTGCATATACACAGAGAAATATTGGTGATTAGAAGTATTTGAAATTAGTGTCCCTTTTTGCTATTTCAAAGTAAAAGGAAAATAATTTCAATGGAACTTATGAGGCGAGTGCTGATCCCTACTGCTGTTGCTGAGGAGTGAATATAGCACATTCTTTCTAATAGATAGTAAATTCTGATGATTCCTATTTGCATTTATCTTACAAATCCCTCATCTTCTTTCTTCTGACCTTGAATAAAATCTTTTACATATAATGGTGTTTCATATATTTTACAGCAAATGCCTCTGTTAGAAGAAAGCACTTACAATTTTCAGCCTTTCAGTTTTAAGAGTGAAATTAGATCAGTGCTGAAGCAAAATTATATTCCTGCATCACTGGCTTTGCAGCTCCTGCTTACCCATAACAGTTTCAATTTCTCTCATCATCTCCTCTTCCACTGTGGGGTGCTCTGCAATCAGTATTAGCATAAAGAAGAGAGTCACAGACAGAGTATCAGGAGCAGCAATCATCATCTCCAGCACACACTGGTTTACATTCTCAGCAGTCAGATCCCCTCTGTTCTGAAAAAAAATTGGAAATTTGGGGAAAAATGTTGATCGCTGACCTCCGGTGGCAGCAAAGGTCCTATAGCAGTAGGATGGGACAGACCTAGAATATCTGCTTTAAAGAAAAGTCAAAATCTTGTCAGTCTATCTTATATGCTAAATAGCATTTATTTTTTTGTCTTTCGGACAAAACCAGAAAACTTGTTTTGATGGGTGTGTATTATCTTACAGAAAAGCAAGAGGTTGTTCTTAGCTCAGATTCTTACTGATTTAGTGCCTTTCCAAACAGAGTTTGTGAGCTGTCAGAAGGTATACAAGATAGGATTTATATAGCGTTTGAAGCCTTTGCAAACAAAAGGCAATACATCAAGATAAAATACAGGGGTTAGGGAAAAACTGAAGGACATTAAGGGTTAGATGGAAGAGTTTTAAGGATGTTTAAGCCATGAAAAACATCAGATATGCAACTATTCCAGAAAATGCAACTACTGAATGTTTGAAATACCATTAGGGACTCCACAGAACCCACTAATTTGTACCACGTTACTATGACATGACTTTTAGATAGACATGTGAAGTTTAAGTTGCAAAGCCTGTGGTGTTAGTGACAGGAGAATGTCAGAAAAATTAAAGTTATTTAATTTAAAAAAAGCCATATTTTGAGTACATTGCCAATACCTGTGCAAAAATCAACTGGGATGCAAAATCCATATGTTCATCCAACTTTTCAACAGTGGAAAGCTTTTGTCGTTTCTGTTCTATTAAGATTTCCATTGCTTCTTTCAAATCCTTGCTGAAAACAGATTAAACCCAACGTATTGAGAAATATCTGCAGACTTGTAGGATACGCTAGAATATGACTAAAAGCATAGAGGTTATACCAATAAAAACATAAAAGAATGGCAGAAATTAAGTATTCCTAAGAGTAGTTACATGGTTCTCTGCAAAAGTAGTAATACCATGGAAGGTGTATTTTATTAAATAATTCCTTGTTAGTTTGGACTGCAATCTTACTCTCTTCTTATAAGGGAGACTGAAAAAGATGAAAATAAGTTTGTATATCCTGTTGATGAATAGAGGTTTTAAAGATTTGTTAATGTTTTGAAAGAATTTGTGTACTTCCTTCTATTTTATACTGTATTTTATCAGTGAATGAAACGAACTTAGAGAACGTGAGGGTTAATTGTTAGAAAAATATAGATAAATGTTAGAAAAATTGTACTGTCTTGAAGGTAGAATTGATCTAAAGTTTTCATATTTAAATAGTAATATGTGTCAACAGTTTGTATTTCAGTGGTGAAAAAAAGCAACATAAACCAGTTTTTATAATTTTTTTTTGAATTTTGAATAAGCTATAGATTTCAGGGCAATTAGTTTAAAAAATATTTTGAAAAGTTTTTGAATAAAATCCTCAGGCTATCCATTTGTGTTTGTTATTGTTGGGAAAGAAAATCTGACTGGCTTTGTAGGGGTAAATGCATTTAAAACTTCAAACCTGGTAAAGCTTTCATTATTTATAACATCTTTTATGTATTAGAAATAGCAAAAGGTTCTTTTTGCCAACTTTTATCAGGAGAATATTGGAAGTCGTCATATCCTGTAGTCGTTCTTTGCATTGCTTTAAGTCCATCAATCTTTTTTTATTTTTTTTTCTTTTCCAGTAGAAATTTATGAATAAGTCCATTTTAATGGGATTGCTTTTGAAACATCTGTATTTGCCTGCAGGGGCTTTCTAGTAATTGTGCCACTGCATTTAGCTATTATTAGAATCGCAGAATAAAGCACTAATCAGTGGCATAATAATAACCAGGAAGCACATATTAGGGAAGGTAAGTCTTGTGTCTAGTTCATAAGAGTTCTCAATTACTTTAGATGAACCTTCATCTTTTCTTTAAAGCCTATACGTTATATAGCACTATCAAAACAATTTATTACATATGCTTCATGAGTAGGAGTTACTCTCACTAGATGGATTCCAAATCCAAAATTAACAAACTCATTACTGATTCTTTTTATAGCCAGACCTCTTTTGGCAAAAGATGGCAAACCAGATTATAAAAATAGAAAAGGCGTTTTGTACTTTTGCAAAGAGGAAGATGGCAAAACATATTTGTTCCTTAGGATAAAAAACCCTTGAAATGGATTATCGTGCTAAGCACCAAGTTTTAATTAAAAAATTACTGTTGACTCAAAAATGCGCATTGAAGGAACCAAAAAATAGGATTATGCTTGGGGGTTAACTCTTCTGGGACAGTGCCATGAATGCAGATGAGTTTTCTTGTTTTGATGAAGTGTAGCCTAATGTTTGACTGTCCTCAACTAGATAGCACATATAACTTCACCACATGTTATGGCTTTTCTTTGTCTGTTTGAACTGAACCAGTGATTTCAATTTAGTGTCGCATTTGAGCTGGCATTAACTAATATTTTGGTGAGTAAACTAGGACTGAATAGACAAGCGCCTTAAATCGCCCCTGAGATCAGCCACATGTAACATCAGTGGCAAATCTTGTTCTGTTGCTATCTTGGGTCTGCAGATGGGGACTTCAGCCACGCAGCTTTGCAAGTTTCACAATTTATTTTCTAAAAGGCAAGGAAGATACCCTTCCCAGAAAAAGAATCTTATCCAAATGATGTATAAAACTGTTGATACTTACACTGCCTCTTCATATTTCTTGCACAGCCAAGAAATCTTAAAAAAGATGTCAGGCTTTAATAAAAGTGCTTGCCAAGCATCAAAGTAGTTTTGAATCTTAAGTACAATGGCATGTTCTGAAAATAAACATTAACAAAAAGTAAGAAATATAAACCTTAATAGTCAAGTAACACAAATTAATAATACTCCAACAAGGTTCACAGGAATTTGATAAACGACTGGTCTTAGTGATGGTAAGATAACATTATGAAAAATTTGTAGCACACTGTAGAAAAGGTATAGATCTTTGTGAAAACTCTCAGCTAGCTAAAAGGGGAGATAGTGGTGTTTCGACCAGAGCCAAATAGTCTCCCACAGGAGAGCAGAAGCAGAACTCTTACAGCATATTGAAATGGTGTAATTTAGACATCACGGTATGTTATTTCTGTCATAGTTTTGAGGATGAAGAAATCACAGAAGACTTAAATTGTCAGGTGAACTTTTCAAGGCAATCACTTAATTTTGAGGAAAAAATTCTGATTAAGTGCATATAATATTGGGATTGTACCAACTCAGTGCATAAAAACCTCTTTAAATGGTACTATTTATTAAGGTGGGTGTGACAAGCTAGTGTATATTTGTGGTCATATAATATTCTGCATTCAAACTAAAATCACTTATAAATCAATTTCAATTAATTATCTGGTGATATAGGAGTCTGTTCTTGCACTGTTTTCTGAAACAAAACTGCTGAGCGATGTCAGTGAGTTTTCCTTGGATATACACTTTAGGTCCATCATAAGGGGTAAAAATAAAGCTGTTCGTACCATCCAAAGGGATCCCAAGAAAAAGCTTATTAGATGTGTCAAGCATGATCCGTCTCATAAGATTCAACACATTGATGTTTCCTGCGTCAGTGGTTACCTCCTCTAGTTTGTCCAGGTGATCAATTGTTGATTCAACACAAATCGCTATCATACGCACCAGACCAGGACCAGACAGAGCTGAGATACATGTGCAAAATGATCAGAAGGTTGGTTAGCTTTTGTAACTTAGGTATTGATTGGAGATAACGGTGTCAACAAAATGTAAAACATTGTCCTGTGAGCGACTAGAATAAAACAATTCTGAAACTTAGGGACTTAACATCTTTTGAAAGAAAAAACGTAAACATTGGAGTTAAAATGGCAATGAACTCAAAGCCCAAGCTTTCTTTGCATCCAGCCGCTTTGTATGTTAGATACAGATTTTGTCCCGGGTTCGTACAGTGTTAAGGAAAGATAATTGACATTGTTTGTGCTGCCTTTCTGTGTGGGAGGGTGTCCATGCCCCCTGCTGCACTGCATGCCCTGTGGGTGTCCTGTCACATTTGCTTGTAGTGACACTGAGCAGGGAAGGTAGCTTGGGGATTTGGTGGGGGAGGATGATGGGCATTTCTGAAAACATAATTCCTGGGCGCTCTTAAAGAGCATGGTAGCTTTGCAGTAAGGTACTGGCGACCTGTAGTGTCTGTGTGGACCTACAGAAGCCTAGCCTGGCAGTAGTCTATCCACCTATGAAGAGTGGAGATAGTGTCATGACAGATTTATTGCATTTTAAGAATGCCAAAGCCACCAAAAGCAGTGGTCAGATCCGTTGTGATGTAATTCAGCAGGATTTTGACTGGCTCCAGCTGAAATGGATTCAGATAACTTTTGAATTACTTTGGAGACCTTGCCCTAAGTACTTTATTTATTGCTGTAATTGCCTCAAGGACATTATTTTGTCAAATATGTGTTGAGAGGGATTGTGTGTTTGTAATTCAGAGTTGGCCTGTTTTGTAAATAGAGAGAACTGGTAGTTGTAGGGATAGCTAGTAAAATAAAAATATTTTTTCCTGCCATCTTCAACCATTACAAAGTTGCTGACGTTTTTCGGTAGCAAAATCATGTAGGAAGGGTCCTAGTGTTATACAGGAGCACAGCTGCATCACCAAAATAATAACAGAAAATTTAAACTAACAGATAAACAATTTATTTTAGGTGCTCTTTTACTTTCATTACTAGAATCACTGTCGTTAACTGCTGCAGTCTCAGCTGGTAAGAATCTTTTCGGAACTGTAGAACTTGCAGAACAAGTGTGGCAGTTTTGTTAGCAAGGCTGTAAGATCATTGGAAGTAGCCAATTCTAATGATATGCAAATACTGAAGATTTTCAGTTCATGGAAAGAAGGTGAATCAAAAAATTGCAGACTCATGAAATGGTGACAGTTGGAGTTTCTGTAATTTTCTATTTGATTTCAACGTAGTGATGTAAATTACTTCAGTCTTTTTCTCTCTTACTACATTGATTCCATGTATATCAGAGGGATTAAGAAACAGTTCTGCTGTGTTTATCTTAATTTTGAAACTAAAGTACACCCCCCACCCTCCCCCTTTAGAACAAGGCAGAAAAGTCTTTGAATTTAGTGGAGGCTGGGATAGGAATATCCAACTACATTTATGGAAGTGCCAGTTGAGCTAATGTAAATGTTGGACTTGAAACATAAAAGCATTTAAAAACTTGGCTTGTGGGCATAATTTACTTTTGTTTTAATTGGATGAGATTAAGAATCTGCAGAACTACTTCAGAACCATTTCAAATAGCATACTTAAAAGATAAATGTGAAAGAACACGTGCAATAATGTATTTCTACGGGATGTATAGAGAGTACAGTTTTCTGTAAGTATGCAGAGGACATACAGCATTTCAGAAAAGACAGATGGTGTGCTACAGTGACGCAGTGTCTTAATGTACACTGATTTACCTTTGGTGAAAAAGGGACGGATTTCTTTCCAGTGTGCTGGGTTGTTATTAAATATGATCCCGTTTTCGTACATGCCAATGCACTGTAATCCAAGCTTGCTCCCAAATCGAGAAACGTAATGCCAGTGTTTCATTACGTGGAATACACTTGAGGATCTGTGAAAGAAACAGGGGGAGAGGAAAGCTCAAAACAAAAATACTATTTATAGATTGTACACAGAATTTTTATTCTGACGATCTGTAGTTGAAGTGGTGACTTGCATTCCGAATTTAGCAGGAAGCACGATGCTTGACATTAAATGTTGTTCCTTTTACATAATTAAAAAATCTCAATGATATATACCTTCAGAATGTACATTAGAGCAAGAACATATTCTGCTTAGATTTAAAATTGTTTTTCAGTACCCCCCCCCACATAGATTCTAATTTGAATATTTTGTGTAGATAGAAACATGTAGATATATGATAAACTCAGGCAATGACCAGTGTCAGATATTTCAGAAGATGAGGTGAAAAATATTTTGACAGTTGATAATTACATCATGATGTGCATTAAATTGCAGCTATACTTTTGTAGCTGTTTGGTCACTCCCCGACACATATAGAAAGCAAAAATATACATGCATCATTTAAATATGCAACTTCATAATGTGATGTATGTGTGGGATAACTATCCCTAAATAGACGTGTTAGGGAAATCCATGATATGTGTAATTCTTTTTACAGTTGACAAGGTTTATTTACACATGCTGGCAAACAGGTTGTGACCAGCATTATTGCCTTGGGGTATAAATTCCTTTAGAGGGAGCTAGTATTTTAGAAATGTTGATTTAAAAATGTTAGAAAAGTGATGAAAACCTGATCAAATTAAATCCAACAAAGGCAAGGAAATTCAGAACAGAGATTGAAATGAAACAATATGCTACTTTACCATGTAGCATACTCTGTGGGCCAAATCCCAGAGTTCTTACATGGGTTTAGTTTATTTTTTCCCCTCAGGCAAAGTAAATGGGACTCTGCTATTGACTTCGGCAGCGCTGGGTTTTCACTATAGATTTGCATGACCCGAGGTAAAGTTAGCAGTGAGATGCCATATGGTACAAATAGACAAACATGGACTAAGGATCGGAGTAAAGACAGGGAGGATTGTCTGCAGGTCCAAACTTCTAAGGAACTCAGGACATTCTCTCTTCCCTACACTTCCCCACATGTGCTCTCTTTTCTAATTCCCTAGAAAGTTTTTTACATGTCGAAGGTCATCATCCGTATTTTCATAAGCATGAAAAGATGGTGTTGGAGTATGACAGCTGTCCCCAGGAATGCAAAGGTGCAGGAGGCTCATTGTGCTTCCTTTTATTCCACACATCAACATAGGAGACGCATAATACTGTTTTAAGGAAGGATTTTGACATAAAACCTTGTATAAGCAGATTTTCCTTATGAAACTATTTGAAGTCCTCCAAAAGATAACTGTTGTAACAAAGACTGCAAGTCCTCGTCTCTGTGCGTTAGCGCCTCAGTATGATTAGGTTTGATGGTAAAAAGTCAGATGACATTGGAAATAGTATACTTTTACAAAATTCAGGTTATGTTTAGTTTTGCAGTGAATTTATGATCCACTGAAAACTTTATTCTGCATTTTTTTTAAGTTAAATACTAGTTCTCTGTGTACAGTCAATGCTTTTAACCAAAAAATGTCTAAGAAAAGAGACAACACCTATGTAGGATAGGAATGTAAATAGTTTTGCTGTCACATTATCTCTTTTTACAGAGGTAAAAATAAGCAGAGATGAAGCTGACTTGCTTTGAATGGCAAGTCCTGTGATAGTCCTCTATGCTACATTGTCTTTGAAAAGCTTCTACATAATGAAAACTGAGTATGAATTGATTGATATTGCTAATAAAAAGGCTGTGATTCTTTATCAATTACATATGGTAAAACTTTACTGCTGTGTTGGTTTATTTTTCTTTCATGGCATAACTCATAAGCATCCAGAAGATACAATGTAAAAAGAAAGCAACCATCCACTGGAGCTAATAAAATGATGGTCTGAGGTTTAGCATTATGTTTAATACTGTGTATATTTGAAGTCTATGAGTAATCCCATTAATTGGAGTGGAATTACTCATAATCCTATAACATTGCATTTGCTTAATTAATTTGCTGAATTGGAGCCGTAATCTTCAAGCGTTACTCCCATTTTAAGGAGATACTTAAGAACACAGGAAAATAAAATTTGGCTTAATTTTGCTTCGCAGTCTAGGTTCCTGTATAGCATGTAATCTTAATATTAAATGAAATAGTAAGAGACAGTAAACATTTTTTAAGATTGACCCACAGTGCTTGACCTTCCTTTCCATGAAGAAAATGAGAGAATTCAAATGTATTTCAATAGTAGAGTCTTTAAAGAAACAAGATATTAGAAAACGGTCTGTGAACAGCAGAAAGAAAAAGGTGTATGTTAGGATAAATTTTGAACATAATAACTTCAATTCTACTTTAGGAAAAAAGCAGCAAAGAGGTGGTAAAAATGTGGAAAAAGCTCTTCATATTATTAAGGATAGAAGATAAGAATTTACTTGCTAATTATAAATGTTTCTTCACCGCTGATCCAAACTCTCACAAATTCTCCATATGTCTTATTGTAGTAGTTGCAGGCGCTACCTACTCCCATCCAGAGAAATCTTCCGTGTGAAATGAGGGGACCGATTCCCATACAGTATCCTGGCCCTAAGAAACAGAGCAAGGAAAGTTTTGTCTGAGCAGTGCTCACTGACAAAAACATACCTCTGAGCATCACCCTTTTGAAAGGAGCTTTTTAACATGATAATCAAAGTCTGCATTGGGCACTTCACATGTAACAACCCTGTCCTGAAGCTCTGTCTTAGAGAAACTTGCATCTACATTGTTGAAGCCTCCTTAGTATCTACGGAAGCCTAAAGTTCTTTCAATGTACATACAACTAATGACACTCATTACTACTTTGCACAATTTCAGACTGCTGCTTTGAGATTGCTTACATGTTGAGGGACAATGGCTAGATACTAGAAAGAAGACATGATCTAGAAAAAATACATATGGTTTATTAATTTGTGATTTTAACAAATCCTTTGAGTGACCTTGGCTGAGTTTGTGTTGAAGTGTCATAGTAACATCTACAAAAGTCGATATCCTTTTGATGTAAGTACATGTAATTAATTACATTTATTTTAAAGTCATTAATACTAGAGTGAGTAAACAGATATTTAAGGCGAAAAGTACTTTACTGCTGTAAACTTATGAAAACATACTTCAGTAGGAGTTAAGAATGGATTAATAAGCATTTAGTCAACAAAGTTCTCAACCAAATCCTTTAATTCGCAGATTTTCCTCTTACAACAAAAAGGAGAAAGCCGAGACAGCCGGAGAGAATTTGCCAATAACTACCTCTTTTAAAAGGAAGTTTCCTTCATCAGGGAAAGCTAAATTTGCCCCTTTTGTTTGTAAAGCATAAATCTAACTCCATACAACTAAGTACTCAGAAAACTTTTGTATACTGTTTAATAACTTAGAAGTTGCATATGGCTCAACATACATTCCACTGCTAGGAACTGCAAGACCCCAGATTATTTAAATACCTGTAAATCTAAAGATTATTAATTTAGTTCTGTCTTGTTATTGATCCGATCAAGTATTCAAATAGAATACATAACCTTCTGTGAATACTTTCCCCTGTTCTCTGACTTTCAAAGAGTTTTAGCATATTGCAGGATACTTGGCAAGGATCTTTTCTCATAATTTCATTTAGGTGCCACTGCATTAGTTTAGGATTATTCTGTAGGTTTAGGATTATTCCTGTAGTCAAACACCTTTGTGAGATGTATACACCAGTCTCATTCGTGTGGTAGGTCATTGCATTGCATCTAATGAAAAATAGCCTGAATCAGGAACATCTACCATAAGCCCTCAAAACATTACAGAAGGGGCCCTCTAAAAGGGAAGTAATTTGATGTTGTTTTGTTCTGTAGGGTCTTCAGTGTCAAACACGGAGAGAAAAATTGATAATCTACTTAAAATCTGAAGAATTTTTAATAACAGTAATAAAAATAATAATGGTTTGTTTCTAGTAAAGACAATTTAGGAAGCTTTAAAATTAAAACATGTAAAAAGTAGTTTATAATGCACGTGAAAATGTGAACAACTAGAGTTTGTAAAATGGTGTTACATCTTTCTAGCATATACATAATACAGTGGAAAACTAAGCGTCATATATTTATATAGTCAAGCCAGGTTTATTATGGAAGTTCTGAGGTTAGAGCAAGCCTGATTGCTTTTTTATCAGTTATTTAAAAAAAATGGTATTATTTAAACTGACTCTTAGTAAACTTTCTTTGCATACAATCATTATTCAGCATTGCTTTTGCACTTACTTTTGAAAACAAACCAAAAAAACCCCATGCTGTGACAGCTTTTACGTGATACTATAGCTAAAGTTAATTTACCTGGTATTGATGAGGTTTCTTCATGATTCCGTATTAGAAACAGAAAGCACATGAGAATGAGTATGGGCACTGTGGCCACTGGCACGGTGTCCGGTATGAGGCCGGTGATGTTGTAGTGCATTGGATTCAGAGTTTCCAGCACCATCTTTTCCAAGAGATTCTGCGTGGATTTAGAGAGAAAGGGGAAAGATGCAGAGATTTCAAAGCTCAAAGATCTACTCAGCTTTAGCTGGTACCTCTCAACCCCTTTGCAAGCCCTGTAAATGAGCAAATTAGCTCCTGAGGTAGCTTTATTTTATAATGAGTGACTGCCTGGACTGCTTGCCAGGACAAGCTACATCACAAGCTGAAACAGGCATGCAGCAGATGCACTTTTTGTTTGGAAATAACAAAGCTTTTCTGACCTTGATGTTGAAGCATAGTTTTGGATACTTTGGCTGACAGACCTCTTATCTCTGATATTGACTTGGCTGGCCAATACTGAGGTTTACTCCTTGCAAATTTCTAACCAAAACACAAGAAATTAAACTTTCAGCACATGTGGAAGCACTGACTGAGTTCACTTGCAACCTTTTGTCTCTGTTCCTTAGCCTTTTTCCTTCCTGCATGCCTGTGGTGCCAGAGTCCTTGAATTTCCAGAATAACTGCATTAATTTTTCATTATGCAGATAGAGCATACCCCAGGGTTTTGTTTGAAATAATGTATTATGAGCTTTTTATTGTCCGCCTTTGAGTATGATATAATGTATTGCATTTCTTTAAGTTCTTCTGCTAAATACTTGGAAAAATATAGTGTATGAATGAGAACTCACATACCCACAGAAAGATACTGCTTGCATCTGCCCAGTAATTTCTTAGCAAAATAATTTCTTAATTTTGCTCTGACAATAATTAAGAATAGATTTGCTTTGTTCCTTCCTGCAACTATTTCATAATTGAGGGATGTATTTACTTAATAGGAAACTCTTTGTTGCAGTTTACTTTCAGCAAGTGCTTTCTTGTTTATCTTCTGCTTTGGTCTCACATTGCAGTAGTACAGCTTTCTTTGCAACTGTCAGTAACCGTCAGTGCTGTAATTATATTAAACTAAGCCAAGAATGTGATAGATGCTTTCTAAATAGTAAGAAGATTGGTATTTATGGTCGAAGTAGAAAATGTACAGAGTACAGAGAAAACTCTGGGGAAGGGAGCAAGCAGTGGCTCAGAGTATTGTAGGTGCGTGCAATGCTCCGCTATTTTGGATGATTGCTATGCAAGGCTCCTGGTATGGTGGTGATCCAACATGACCATGACACAATATGCCAGGTGACCTTTTATAAACATGCATGCTATTCCAAAAGCTAGCGCTTCTGGAAGTGTCTGTGTACATATCACATCTTGTGTATGCTGTACTGACTTGCATGTTGTGAAATGTTTTTGTAATCACAGGCATTTATTTATTGTGTAATGCTATTTATTAGTTTCACTAATATACTGCTGCACACTACTTATATTTGTTCAGTACAAGTAAAAATGCTAGCTTTAGATTTCCTTGAATACTATTTGTTACCACAATAAAAGCATGCCTGTGTGTATATGTAAGTACTTTTATTATTTTCAGTCCCTTCTGCTATATGCGCTTACGGTGTTATAGAAGGAGATAACTACACTTAGGGCATATAGTTTCACTTTTCTGTTGCTTTCTCTCTGGATCTGGATGAACTTCATCTTTGTACTCCATTGCCACAGGTTGACTCTGACTTTCATTATTTTTTGTTGTTTGTCTCGTCTTCAAGACGTTCGGGTGTGTCTGTACAGTAGTTTTTCTGCCTCATATCCCCTACAAAGAGAATTATGTAGGTGGTTATGCATTTGGGTGGTATGAAATACACACACCTTTACGTACAAACGTGTATCTGTCTATGAATATTGTATCTGTAGGTTAAGCCCTGCTACGAGTTCAAGATGCTGATATGTTTCATGGTGTACTTTGCCAGCATGAGTCTGCCCCTTTTCGTTTCTAAAATTCGACCCTGAGTTTTGATCTTGCTCAGTTATTAGTTATTCACAGCTAAAGCTTATCTTTGTTTTGACAGAGAAATGGAGGCAGGTGTCTTCCTTTTCAAAATACGCAGATTGTAATGGATTGGGTTTTCAGTTCTAGATTACCCCAACTTCTTAATTTTATAATCTTTTAGTAAAAGAATAAAATCTCTTTTGCTGTGGTATGATACCCAATATATCAGTGTGAACTTTGCTGTTAGATCTGTAATTTTTATATGCTGGATTATGTTTTCGTGTGGATAAGAGGCACTATATTAATTTGAATCATTTTTACACTCTTGAACTGATCTGAAACAGTCTTGGTTTTAGTTAAAGTGGCTCCTAAAGCTCTTAAAACAAACAATTGACATTTCTTGTATTGAGAAGTTTGCCTTATTTCAATGAGTATGATCCAAGCAGACCTTCAGAGTTTGCTTTTCTGATGTTTTTTTAATTGCAAAAGGCAACTAGACCATGAAAAATTCACTTTAAAAATAATTCAACTGAACTGCTCGTCCTGCTTGTACCCATTGTATTTTGGAAGAATTGTCCATGAGGTAAATCACTTCTAATAAAAACTCAGCCAAGTAAATTTTGATAGTAAGTAGTCACTGAATAGACTGCAGAAGTTTAGAAATGGAACAAAGCTAGAGTACCCATTGTGTGTGAAAGAAACTTTCACTATTCTTGCTCATTTTGTCTTGAAATCTTCTATATGTAATTTTCCTTTTCCTTGCAGCTGGTTGAGGCAGGTGCCTGATCAGAGGGGTTTGTTGGTTCTGATTGTTACTTATATGGCAGAGGGGGGACGAAGCTGAGGCAAAATATATTTCAAAATCAAAGAGTGGGAGGAAATAGATTTATAATAAGGAAATGCTTTTGCGACAAAAAAGAGGAATGTGCACAGGCTGCCTGATCCGACACTTGTGGATTTTAACAGCTGGGAAGGCATCTGCCAACAGAGGGCCCTTCAGGCTTTAGGCCTTGACTAAAGCAGTGTGAGCAATTTCTAGGTTCAGTTTAACCTTTTCTTGCAAAAGGTGGTCTGACGAATGACGACAGGATCCACAGTAAAGAAAAAAGTCCATATATCTAAAGGACTACTCTGTTGAACCCTTTTACTCCAGTTAAAGCTTTGTACTTAATGACTGTGTCAGTAAAAGAGCAAGTTATGCATCGTGTTGTAGAATTGGAGCTAAAATTTTCTGATAATGTTGACAAGGAGCTCATAAAACTGCTTGAAAACTCTTGAAGATCTATTTCTGAGTGCTGGAATTATTTCCTCAGTAGTAGTACATCTTTCAGGAGAGACATGAAGGGAAAAATATCTTCTACTTGTTATAAATCCCCAAATGTTAGTGACCAGTATTAGCAGCATCTGAAGCAACTGACCGGTTTTAACTAAATGGTTTGAGTAACTAAAATTTCAAATAGACTGATTTAATACAGAAATAAATCTATTGGCTTATGTAAGCCCAGTAAGTCTTTATTTTCTCAGACAAAGCATGTCAGATCCCTTTAATAGAGCTAGCAACATACAAGTATTTTAACGTTATTTTATGTATTAACATTTAATGGCAGATCCGACAAAATCATTTCTTTCTTGAAAATGATTCTATATATTGCCTGTTTTCACTCAGTTCTGGTTGATGGTTTCACGCAGACTGTAAAGGTTCAGTTTTCTCTGTGACAGTATGTAGGTAGCTTTTGCTGTGTGTTTCACAACCGAGCAGGCTAATGCCCAGCTAGGTACAGCGTAAGTTTCTTGGATTTGTTCTGTGGGTGCTGCCTGAACGTGCAGAAGCCCGGAAGGATGGTGGCTCATGATGTCTGTACCAGGGTTTTAGTTTGTATCAGGGGCATGCTTTGATAGCAAACCTTCAGATTAATCCTATTCCCATGCTTCAGTACATGTTACAGAGCAATCTCAGAGCATGCAAACTAAAAATAAAATAAATCAGGTAATGTACTCCAAAGCTGTCTCATGCACACCAGTTTTTAATGGGGATGCAAATGACAAAACCAGTTTAGATCTACATTGAAGCGAACTCCCAGGAAATGTGTATAGTGTAGGGAGTAGATCATTGCCATCTGTTTTATTTTACAGATCTGCTCCCATTTGCCGATGTTGATGTAGCCTAAAAGGAACACAGTACCTTCTGACAAATAGTTGTTTTTAATTAGGTTTAGGCATGTAACAATCTTATTGTATTGGGATTACAGCACTTAACATAGGATGAGAACTGTCAGAGTCTTAACGGCATGCCAGATCCCTTTAATAGAACTAGTGCTGAAGGAGTACCATGCAAGTATTTTAATATTACCTTTAAATTGTGGATTTTATTGCAAAGTCAGAAATTCTTTTCCCAGCTGTTGAATAAGACGACATATGTGGAACTACTGTAAAAGCAGTTGTACTTGCATGGAACCTATTGTAAGAACCACTAAAAGGAATCTACATTTTTGTTACATGGCTACATTCCTTTTGAAAAATTAACTAATTTGAAGTGGATGATCATCACCAAGTGTCACATAAGCCTCGATACAGGGATTGTCTTGTTCCCTTGAAAGTCTGTGGGCTTTAAATTTGAGAACGCATCAAAATACTTCTTTAAACTTGAGAGCGATTACCATTCCTTGTAAACTGAGCTGTACAATTATTCTTGTAAACATCAGGTTGTGTGTTTATTTATGTCACCCTGGAAATTGCTCTCTGCTATTCTGTGGTCTCTTCTAATGCCAATTCTCTCAGGATGCAATGGGGATGCCACTGAGAGATTTCCATCACAATTTATTGGTCATCTGATACTGTGTTACTCTTGTTGTGACATTCTTTGATTTTAGTATTTTTTTTCTCTTATTCATTTCTCACTTGCTCTGAATCTGTGCTTTAGCAGTCTGATCCTGTGCTCCAGAGCCGTTATAAATGGTTCCGTTTGCAATTGCAATGTGCAGAACAGCCTTTTTAAAGTTAATGTTTTTATTAATCCACTTTTGAAAGCACTTTGGCTTGTTTAGATCTGTTTTCTATTTTAATTCAATCCTCTGCAACTTAAAAGAAAGATAATTATGGTAAAATGTGAACATTAGGGAATGAATGTACGGCATTTAGTTGCCTTTTTCAGCCATTTCTAGAGTTCGAGTCAGTGGGCTAGAATCTGTATAGTTGCAGAGGTCTATCACAACTAATTACTATGGAAATGTGTTCTAGCAACGTTGAATGGTCATTGTAGCGTTGTAGAGTAATCTGGTACTACTTGCTTATTATGAAGTCTGGTCTAAAGGGCACTTATAAAAATTTCTGTTGTTTAGGTTAGAGGAAGAGGGAAGGAAGAGGGGACAGCTTTCAGCAGAAGCTTGGAAGTGGGAATTTAATAACAATCCTCCTGGCAATCTAAAGGGTCTCTTGACAAGTGAAGGAGGAGGTGGGAGCCTAATGTGCCAGAGGGCAAGTGAGACAGAAATGCGGAACATATCCATGGTTTCATGGTGTTGAAAAAATGTCTGTACTGTGAGATAAGGAAGATTGTTACATTAGATGGCTCTGCTATTATTTGGAATAGTGGTTTTCTTAATTTTAGTGAGCCTTCTTATGATAGTGCTACCTTGTTTCACAGCTGAATAGGCTTTATCCCTAGAGCATGTTTCTCTGCATTTTTAAGTTCTGTCAGCCTTCAGTATCACGTCTAAAATGCTACCGTATGTTTGTTGTATGTTAGTGGTGGCCACCAGTGGCTCATACACACTGTAAATGATACTTGGCTTTTCTCACCTGCCCCAGTGGCCACTGAAGTTGATTTCTTTTCAGCCCTCCTACTCAAAATGTACTGTAAGTTTGTAAGGCGCAGAGAAGTTGGAGTTGCAGTGCTGTTGTAAATGCTGCAGACATTCCTGTTGTTTGGAGTCTGTTTGGTCAGTTAGTTTCCTGAGCACCAGCTAGTACTAGCGTGTCTGAGACTTAACTGGTCAATGGAGATTGAGCCCATTGACAGGGAAACAAATACATTAAAGATATCTTCTATGAATCTAGGACTCTACATTGCATATTATTATTTGTTTGGGTAACTGCAGTAAAGGCAATGCCTCTTCTCTATGCCTTTACATGATGGTTGCAACCTTCATCTTGTGAACTTACCATCTTTGTGCCAGTCATTCCAGATCATCTACTGAGATATCTTTGGGGTTAAATCAGAAGTTGCTATCTATCAAAAAGGGAGTCATTTACATACACATTAGGGTATCATGGATAAGCCATTTGAAGCCACTGTAACGAGCTTGGAGCTGTAATTTCTGCAAGTGATAGTCAAATAGGTATCCTACAGGCTGCTCTTCTCCTTGTGATTTATGCAAATGGGTTTTCTGGTGCAATGGAGCTATAAGTCCTGCCTGTAAACATTCCAAAGAGGTTACTGGGTTCTTTTAGTGTTCCCTAATGCCAAAGATCTGATGTTGCTGACATAACCAAGTACCGACCAAGATGATAAATTATCAATGAAATGGCTAAATAAGCTTTTCATGTTGCTATTGATCATGGAACTTAGTGAGCTTCCAAAATAAAGTATTTATAGTATACTGTCAGGTTGGTTGGATTGTTGTCTTTGGGGCTAGCTAGTGAGAGTTCTGTCATTCAGAAAGTCTTGATTCACACGTATCCTTCTAGAAATTGCTAGTTACTTTAGATGTCTAAATTGATCTTCAGAGGATGAATATTCACACCCTGAAAAATCACGCTCTACTGGAATGTTAAGCCTTCAAAATAACTAGCCAGTCGTACAACCACGATTGCCTGTAGCAAGCAAGACTTGGAGTGGTAACCTGCTCTGTGTAACTCAAAATTCGGTAGTCATCTCTTTCCTTTCTGGCTAGTGTCCATACTACTTTCTTGTAGCTATTTATACAGCATGGATGTGCGAGGCAAGGTACACTATGTGCTTCCCAAATGACTGTACAATAAGGGTTTCTGCTTTCTGAACAACCTAATTATATGGTGAATTTTCTTTCAGAAGAATAATGATCTGAAATTAGAATTTGGACTATGTCCTCTTCTGAGGTTTTAATTGCAGTCTGATGTATGATTTTGAAAAATAACTTGCCAATTTTAGTACCTTTCACAAAAGGTCCCATTGTTGCTTAGGAACCAACATGATGTCCATGAAAAGTACTAGCCCCGTTAGATGGTAAAAGGGTTTAATCTGAAACATACATCTCCTGAAGCAGAATAGGTATGTCAGTGCTTGTAAGCCATCAAAAAGAGCTATGGAGATACGCAAACTTCTGCAGTGTCGGTAAGAATACATTTTACTGCCTGTCTACCTCAAAGTTTCCTCAAAACAACATAAACCTCAATTAACTCAAAACTAACTAGAAAATGAGTTGTGGGATAGACAACTGAGATTCCTTTCTAACATGTTTTTTATGGTTTGCTATTGCCACTGGGTGAGTGGGTTTGTTTCTAATTTGGCAGATAGAAGGCAGCGCACTCTGCCATAATTATGACTCTGCTGTAGTACTTTTATTGCTAGCAAATACTTTGACCAACTTAAGCAAAAGTTAGTTGACACAGAAGGGAACAGTCTGTAAGAAATGTAAATTAAATTTTTCTGACCTTTTTTTTGGCTATAAATTCCAAGTATTCTATCAGAGTATGTAAATGAATCCTGCAGAAAATTTATCTGGGTATTTGAAAAAAGAAGACTAAGGAATAATGCATGACTGTTCTTAAACTATTCTTCCTGCAAATGACTTTATCAATCAGAAATAATCATTAACTAAGATGTAGTAGCTTAAAGAAAAACAGCACTTTTCCACAACAAGGCACCAACTGAGAGAGATCAAGCTATGACAGAGTAAACAAATTCTCTGGGTCCGTTCCAGACTTGTTCTACCTGATGACCTTTTGTTAACCTCACTCATAATACATTTTTTGCTGCTGTTACCATGATGCTTGGAAATGTTGTATTGTCCAAATTCACTCACTTTCCAAGTAATTCTACATTGCTGTACATCGTCAACAATTGGCAGTGTCCAAGCTGTGCTATGTATTCTAAATTAACTTTGTCATGGTACACATCTTTGCATGAAAAGTAGTGATTAGAACAAAATCCACTTCAAAGTAGATAGAATGAAATCAGAAACCACAGAAACAGTGAACAGGTTTGATTTTTTTAATTGGTGGAGCCTGTACCTATAAAACTTAAGAAGTTTTAGTATTTCTTGATGCAATAGAAACAGTTTGAAAGGTTGAACGAAGTGAATACTTTCTAAGGATGAATATTCTGCAAGAACATTATGGCATCTTTTTAAAAAGAAACTTTGTAGAATATTTACAAAATATATAACATGTTATTGTTGTTTTAATACCAAGAATTTGGTTTAAGACCTGCAGATTTTCTACTAAAATAGAATATCTCTATTTAGATCGTGACAACATAAAATTTACACAAAATTAATTACAGTAACTCAGATCAAAGCAGCTCCAGAAGGCATACTTCCCACTTAAAAGCAAAATAAAAAACATTTCTGTAATGTCCTACTCACACTGTTTGAAGAAAAATGCTAGAATATTAATTAAAAATTTACCTGTGTCCCCTTGTTACTTCTTGATTTTTACTGAAGAGTGCTATCTTTGTTACTGATGTGCTCCTTTTAAAGATCTGAGTAGGTTTTCTGGTGATCACTGTCAGTGGCATCTTTTATGCAGGTGCTTCTTGTTGCTAAGAGATCAGTTGCTTAGAGATGGAAGTTTGTTTTTTGTAATAGATCAGGGGCCATTGCTATTGAAAAGAAAATTTTGTAATTTTACCTTTACAGCTCGACATATCTGCTGCAAAACAGCCAATGATAGAGATACACATGCCTAATGGTGATTAGAATTGTAACTGGAGAGTAAAACACAAAAGTAAACAAAGTTTTGATGGCTCTGAGTATCAAGGAAAGACATCTGTTATTTAACTGGAGGTGCAAGTAGAAGAAATGATATTAATTCTTTGCTTAGCACATCTAAATGTAATTTTAATTTCCAACAGAGAGGAAGAAAAGTCTAAAAGTTTTATGCTAAAATTAGGGTGCACAAAGTTTTCAATAAGCTTTTGTGAGATACAATCCTGCGCTGACATCGGAAAAGTCTTACTGACTATCCTATATATTTTTGTATTTACTGTTTCCTTTATATTCCCAGTTGGTTTGATAAATCTTCGGAGTTACTATACAAACTAAAGGCTGGTTTCTCTGCTTTGTGATGTTCCTCTTTTTTTTTGCTGTAGCTTTGGGTAACTTGAACAAACTTAACTTACCTAAAAATGAAAATGTTTTCAAGAACTGCATTAAGCAATTACAGGAAACATTAAAATAATGACCAAAGATCTATAGGAAAAGGTAATTATGTTATTAAAAGATGAGACTAACACAGGAGTATGAGTAAGGCACTTGTGCCTGTTACCTGCTGTTTTGAAACACCAGAAGTAGTCTGAATTTTCCCAATTTCTGCTATGGGAAATCCTTAGCTGACCCAGCTGCCTATTCCAGAAATTTACCCCTGTGAGTCCAAATAGACGGTTTTGTGAAATAGGTCAAAATCATCTTTTTTTGCTTAGTGCTCTCAAGTTTAGAAAATGCAGTCACTCAAGTCTGTTTTCAGCAAGGGCGTGTTATGTCCTCTGGCAGTAAGACTCTGTGCATCCTTGTCTTTCACTGCCATGCCACAAATGTAAAAAATTCCCATAAAATGTTTTCATTCTTCTTTTTCTGAATTCACTCAAGGCATTAGCATTTAGAGCACTTTTAATAAGAAAACCCATCTAATGGGTAAAAGGGTCTTATATCTAAAGGACTATGATCTCACTTGGAACAAAAGGTGTTTAAGAGTTATGTACAATAGCTCTAGTGATAGAATATTTTTAACTCAGGGAAGGATGGAAGAGGCCTAGAATTTTATTGAATGTGAAATCTCTTTTAAGAAGCCTTTCTTTAAGTGAGTAAGTAAGTAAATAAAGAACACAGACAGTTTGAGGAGAATAAGGGCTGAATTCACCCAGAAATGCTTCCGGCGTTACTGCAACCTCATTGAAGATACACAGCTTACACAATCAGAAGCCAACAGTTTCATTCTGAGAACTGAACTCTTGTTTTTAGTCCACGTGCACGCGCTCTTCCTTATCTGTTTATTATGCAGAGACGTGTTTACAGTACAAGCAGAAATGGGAAGAACTTCAGTGAACAATTCTTTTGTGTCCTGTATTTAGAGCTGGTCACAATAAGGGTTAAAACCTGTTGCATAGTATCCAATGTTCTGACAGTGTTAAAATTATATTATTTCAAAAAGAGATGATAGGTGGCTTTAATTTTTAAACCTACCTAAAAGTTTTTTGGGGAAGTCATGCATTAATATTTTTTGTTTTAACAAGCCAGCTGTATGTTTTTATTGCTTGTAGATTGGGGATATTTACATTCTGGAGGAGCTAGATTTTGAGACTGGTTTTGGTCTAATTCATGGCATATTTCTTATATGCTGTTAATGTGGACAAACTAATATGAATGATCAGTTCTGAAGTAGGTGGATGTTTCATGGATACCAAATTAAGAAAGCTTGATGTAGCCGTACAAGAAAGTTACCATAGAACGTTTCCAGCTCTTTTCCATGATTAGAAACAGGTTTACTGCATTTAGTGTTGCTTTGATTTCAGCTGCTGGGAAGAGTAAATTTGTGTTGAACTTTGGTTGCTAGCTGCCTTGTGTTTTATTTTGAATTCCCCATATATTTTAATCAAAAGTCAAACTCAGTATTTGTTGCCACTGCACATACATCTTTGCTTTTGTGTTCTGTCTAGGATATAAAGGGAAATTATGATACCTCAAACCCTTATGTGATTGCAGCTGTCACTCACTGACCAGAAATGGTGTATTGTTTGATAGTTGTTGGGTCAGGCTGTAGCATTAAAGAATAACATGGGTATTGGAAAAAGAGCCTTTTCATTATTACTGAATTATTTTATTTATTAAAACAAAAGTTAGCTTAATTTGAAAGGACCTATATCCTTAGATATTCTTTATTATACATGCAAATGGCAAGAATAAATTACTTGTATTATTTTTAAAATCCTCAGAATGAGGAGTTTGGTAAAATAAGAAGTTAATACAAGGAATGCAAAACCAATAAAATTTCATTCTTTGTCAGTATGTGTTGCTTGAGGTTTAGGGGAGTCCAAGAATCACCTGGCCAGTTTACAACACAAACATGTTTTGATTCCTTGTTCCATGATCATTTATTTAGTCAAAAGCACTGATTTCTAAAAATGAAAAATCTGATGAAGTTTTGTTGGAGCTCCTTCTCCTGTCAGTGCTATGTTTCTACTTACTGGTGTAAAGAATTTGTGCATGAATCGTAATTCAGAGGCAAGAAGCCAGTTGAGCTGGTCATGAAGAAGTCACAAATGGAGTTAAATAATGTGAAAATACTTGTTTATAGTTAAAATACATTTTGTCAAGACTGGCTTCTGTGGGATATATCTTTAAATAAAATATTATTTCTATATAACCAGAGAAAATGTGCCTAAGTTCTTCCATGCCAAAGAATTCCTGGAACTTTGTATAATGCAGCCAGAATGATTGGACTTGTTGTTCATTACAAAGATCTATGGTTGAATACTACAAATTCTTCGGAGCCTGAGTAGGCATTCACTGAATTAACAAAGTTCTTTTTTATACCATTAAAAAGAAGGCAGGGGGTTTTTTTTTCCTAAATATTTTACAATAGACTTTTGAGGAAAAAGGATGTAAAATGCTCTTCATAGTTGAGCAGAAGGGTACACAACCCTGTGGGGACCCTGTGGCTCATATGGTAAAATTTATTAGAGTTCTCTTTTAGTAATAAGGGCTTGAATCTGATCAAGAAACTGTGTAGAAATGAAATAATTCCAATTAAATCAGTGGAAATTAAATAATTTCCATATCATACTATAAGAATCCGTGTTGTGAAACTAGAAGGATGGGATCAGGCTCAGATCTTAATTCTTTTTATGTCCTGATGGTTTCACCGCAGTCATTAGCCTATGAGATAAATGCTCACCTTACCCCAAGGATGGATAGCCACTGATAAATCTGTCCCCAGGATACTCCATGCTGTTCTAGGATAAAAGGAAATGAAGGCATCTGTATGAACAACAGACTGTCAGCACAAGGTCATGCTAAAAATCCATCTAGCCCAGTGCTCCATCTCAGATATCGGCCAAAACCAGCTGCCCAGTGGGAGAGTATAAGCATTGGGCAAATATATATACTTTCCTCTTCCTAGCTTCCCTCTACTGTTTAAGGAGAATGGAATTTAAAGTGACAGTCTTAGCCACCCCTATGTTTGCAATAATGGCTACCTGTGTTTTCTAGGAACTTCAAGAAAGACATTGTAGTAATTTAACCAGGCATTTTACTCCTACCTTTTCTCTTACCTTCCCACATGTACTCTTTTCCTGTTATCCTAAACAAGTCAGTTGTCAAGTACTAAGAAAGCTGAGACTGCTGCAAGTATCTGTATTCAAATACTTCCTGTGCTACTTTATAATTTAGAAGTGTGTATCAGCCATGGGAATAGCTAATATTAAAACTGTCAGGTTCTCTCACTGGCGAGGAAAATAGTTCAATGAAACGTACACTGGGTGTGTCAAAGCGTATAATGCCCTTAAAATTGTACTGGGTGAACTGCTTGAAATTTTTGTTTTGATTCTCTTTCAGTCCACTGTTAAAGTAATAAATGTTAGTAAAGCGCAAAGTACAGGTGAATGTTTGCAGGCAATCTGCTTTTATCCATGGTTTTCATTTCCAGTCAAGAGTTGCAGCGCTGCCTTGCTAGGTGCCTGAGTGCTTCTGAGCAGCTCCTTCATTTGGCTGGCATCTACTGCACTCTGAAACATGTTTATCTCTCTTCCCTCGGTGTTTCTGTGAGTTACTCTTCCATCTTTTTACAATAACGTATCTATTCACTGTCATAAATTCACCCTTTCGAAGAACAGTGTGTACCTATGCAGATGTATTTTGAGGGAGTTAGTAGCACACAATAGTGGAAATCGTTACTTTGACACTTTGTGCATGAATTTTTCTTACTGAGTGTCTTGGAATGAGCTGGTCTATTTGGCTGTTCTGACACTACGCTCAGTGCAGAGGTGATCTTCTGTTTTGCCTCCCCAGCAAAGTTTTCTTAATAGAGTTGGGCTTCTCTAGCTAATGCCATCTTAAAAAGATCACCTAAGGACCCTTATAACACAGGATTGGCTGAAATCCATTTATACTGCCCACAGTTTTTCTTTAATGCCCCGCTTTAGAAGGATCTATATTGTTTGCAATTCTAAAATGAGGCTGATTTGGCAATTCTGTTTCTCAGATCTTTGTAATTCGTTTTTTACCTTATCTTCCTAAACCTTCAAATTTTAGAGGGTGTGGGAAAGTGGGGTGTGTGGATGTTCAACATCTACAGTGGCACGTTGGGCTCCCTGTTTCAGTAAAGTACATTACCTGTTGTTCTGGATATTGGATACTAGGAATTGAATATTTTTAAATTATTATTTTTTTTAGTGCCGGGTGAACAGACTAATAATGGCAGAAAATACACATACTTTAAAGCAAAATGTAGTTGTGTAAGGAATTCCATTTCTCCCAGTAAACTCTAAAATCCCTATCTGGGGGTCTGCTAAAAAGAATTAGGATCTTTGAGTCCAGGCCTGGTCGTGTGGTCGTTTACTATTGATCAGGAAATTATATCACTTCACTTTGACCCACAAGATCAATTCCTGAGAAGGAGAGCAGGTGATATGTTGGGAAGCCAGAATAGTTCCTCTTGTTTTGTCAGACTTTATGCAAATCAAACCATCTGCTGTAATGTTGACAGAGAAATTCTACTGGAAAACACTCTTGGTGGAATTTCTCTGCCTGGCTTACTAAACTAGCTGTGAGTCACTCGTACTCACCTCCTATCTGGCCCTCTGGGCAAATAAGCTTTCTGGTGGGAATGCAGAAAGTGAGCTTTTTATAGAATTTAATTAAGAAAAAAATCACAGGTGGGTAACTTAGACTTGTCATTTGGTCTGTCTACACTATACACAATGGATTTGTTGCGTGTGGTGACTGCTAGCCAGGTTTATACACTCTGTCAATTGTAATAAAAGTAGTCTATCCTGTAAATTAGATCAACAAAGAACGGGCTAGATGCACGCCATAAAGGCACTTGTTTCTGCTCTTTCCGTGGAGGTCTAGTATTTTCCATAACATGTAAGCCCAAACTGCTTTCTGCCTTTTAAGTTTCTATTTCGCATTTAAACAGGTTAGAAAAAAGTCCAATCAGCCAAAAAAGTCATATAATATGTATCTTCATCTCCCCTTGAAGAATAATAAATAACAGAAGAAACAATCCTAGTTTTCCCTGCGGCTCCCCAGGTAATTTGCATCCACTATGGCATGGAAAGACCACCATAGTGGAACAAGAAGGCAATCCAGAATCTGTTGCTTTTCGCTTCCCGACCTGATGAAGTCACTCTATGCAGTGGTGGGTTCTGCGAAGCGAACACTTCTCCGTGTCAAATCATCCTAGATTGACCAACCTTTTCCTCTGATAATAGCTGCCCCTGAGTTAAGCAGGAGGCTGGGCTAGAGGAAGGACCTCCTGAGGTCCATTTCAACCTTAATTTTTTTGTGGCCCTATTCATCTGAGTTTTTCCCAGCAGCTTCTCTTGTCTCAGTCCAACAACCTGTTTAAACCTTATACCAGTGGCTTAGAGATGGAGAGGTTTTTATATCCCATTTTTCTGTCATCCATAATTCAGCACTTGACTCTGCCAAGACTTTTGACTACCGTCTCCTACTCTGTAACTGACAAAGAGAAAATTTCTGCATAAGCTTGATGTAACACTGCTGTATGTGGCAGCTAAATATTTGTGCTGGCTGCTACTCTGTTAATATATTGCATGTAAAAATCAAAATATCTGTGTGTTCAGTGCAGTGTTCTTAAGCAGGCCTTCCACATCGTTCCACTAGCTACAGGATGCTTCCCCAGAATCTCTCCTGCTGAAAAATCTTTAGAGATGTTTAAAGAGTACCAAAAGAAAGAAAAGCTTTGGGAGAAGTCATTATACTGTCAGGTATAAAACAGTAAGTGCCTCTTGAAATCCTTTCTGCCTGTACTGCCTGGAGGATAGGTACAAATCATCAGAGATTATTATCTTTGGGGACTTGGAGTTTTGTTGTTAATATTTTTGTTGGGCTTTTTGGTTGCTTCTGTTGTTGATGAAAAGGGCTTTATAAAAGAAGTTCTACGTGGGCGTGAACACTCGAAAAGATTTCTTCAGTAATTTCTTTTATCTGGAACAGATGCAGGAAAAACTGTAGGTGGTATGGCTGAACGCAGCTTCTTTAGGAGCCATTTGTGTACAAGTTATTTTCTTAAGAATGGCTCTCACTTGGTGTTCGGGTGCTCTGTGCTTCATTACAACCATTGTTTCCCCAAGTAATATGCCTGTGTGTAGCTGCACAGGAGCCAGCGGGCTAATTTGCCTATTCGTTTGAGGGACATTTTCACCCCAAACCTACATCACATAGCTTGAAGGAGGAGTTGCACACACCACATGGCGGTTTTGGTGAATAGGTATTTTAGTTACTGATAAAAAAAAAATAAATACATAATTCACTGTGGCATGGTATTAATATCAGAATGTTAGCTGTTACTTGAGAATTGTCTCTCTCAACCACTACTACATGAACAGATTACTGTTTTGGACTGTACTTTGGAATATTTTGACTAGATTTAAAAAAATATTTAAACATTTAACAGCCCTTCTGTGAAGGGGCTAGTAATGGCATTCATTGTGAAGTGAAAATACTTCACTGAAATACTTACGAAGAAATCCATCTCTTTGCTTGGTAATAATCATACTAATTCATGGTTATCTAGTTGTTTGTAGGAGGTGGTGATCGTCAGGTCTCCCAAAACATGAAAACCTTTCTGAAGCTACAGTATAACGGTATGGAAGTGGTGGGCTGTTTCCTCAGTGTTTGATCAGGACAAGTTGCTAGTCGATACAAAACCACCAGATTCTGACCTATGAAGGTTGTATTGGTGTGTACTGTTTGACTATCAGATTAATGGATCCTTTTCTCTTTTGTTTAATGAATGAGATAATTTTGACTTTTCTTCACGCTTTCGAGAGCTTGACTAATGGGTAACTGTTAATAGTGTTTTGTTATATTTCTCATGCTTCTGGCGGTTAACAGCAGAATAGCTTTTTATTAACACTAAAAATACATTGTTTTAGAATAGGCTGATAAATTAATGGAAAGCTTTTGAGGAGAAATGGTATGGTAGGAAAGAAGGAGAGGATGGGTAAAGGAAAGATTATGAATTTGTGTGTGCTGTGGTCCCTGTCTGCCATTTTTAAAGCATTTTGCTGCAGCACTCACACAAAACGTATGACTAAAGTATGTGGTAAAAACTCTCTGCTGGGGAGATGCTGTTCGCCCTGTAGTTACAGTTTTCCCTATACTGAATATAAAAGGCTGTATACTCAATGGAGCACTAAAAAGACAGTAAAGTTCAATGGAGTTTCCACTCGAAATGATGGGATTTTCGTCCTAACTTCAGTGGGAATAGGATAAGGTGTCTTTTAAAGTATATGAAGGGATGATAAGGTTCCAGGAAATGGATTTTGAAGTTTGATTGTTAAGGCTTGACTTATCTCTGCCTATTTTTACCTCAAAATCTTCTCTCAGAAATAAAGCATGCGCTAGTGGCATGTGTTAATTTATAATTCATACTAATTCATGGTTATATAGAAAACAATATCTCTTATCTGCCATGTTTTCCAAATACATCTAATAAGGTTAGTATTTTTTTTCTAATGATCAAAAGGGGTCCTAGGGCTGAATGGATGTACTGGGCTTTGAGTTCCTTGAAGAAGGAAAAAAAAAAAAAGAAAAAAAAAAAGGGGTTGTTGCAGGCTTGTGTTGCTACTGTCTTCTGCAGCAGGCATTAGATATCTGTTATTCAGCACTCTGCTTGCTGGATTTAAACCTTGTAATAAAATTAAGCTGTATTTTCTTGGTGACTCCCAGTCACTCTTCTCATTCTGTCCACATCAGGTTGGTAGAACAGCATTAAAAAAGTCAAAGTAGAAAGAGTTAACAATATGGATGTTTTTCTGCTATTAGTCTGCCTGCATATAAGTTCAGATCTTCAGACTATGGTAGACTACACTTGTTAATTCAAGAAGTACTGCTTATTTTGAAGATGGGGACAGTGTGTTCTTGTCACAGACAGAAGCAGCTGTAATGAAGTATTACAGGAACAGGTCAGGCATATGCTATCTAAAACTAACTCTGTATTAAGTGTCTGGGCATCTACGGTTTCAGCTTGTTAGCTGTTCAACTTGTTTATGTTTTTTTTCCTTCTCCTGAATTGGTATTGCAGCTGGCAAGAAAAAGGAAGAGGTGTGTGAAGACTACTCTGTCCTTGATGTGCAGGAACTAGTGAGGACTATCTCAGATTTTCTCTTTGTCCATGGATATAAGACTAATTTGAGAGCAGCTCTTTGGGTGTCGGGAAAGGTGCTTTGACAGACAATTTATTCCCTTGTTATGGAAAAATGCGCAGGCTATTCAAAGTAATTTAGGATGAATCTTCAGATTGCTACAGGCTGCTTTGACCGCTAAATACTCTTGGGTTTTGGGGTTTTTGATATTTTTTTTTTGAGTAAGCTCTGCTGCCACAGTTGAGTTACTACCTCTGCAAGTCTTGTGCAGCATTCTCTTATGTGATGACTGCAATAAAAGTGATTACAGAACTTGTACTTGAATGTGCAGCCACAGAGGCAGAGTACATTCTATTGAACTTCTAAACCACTTCTGCCTTTTTATTCCATTTTATTTTCTTTAAAGTAATATGTGTGCTGTACAAGTATTTCTTATTATAGTGTGTAAGAACCTGATTTACTCAGGGTTTTATCACACTCATGCAATGTTAATATTATCTACTTTACATTGCAACTGCTTGAATGCCTGAGCAGTTCATGCCAGTAAATTTGTTTCCTCTTTTGCACATGATGTTTAAAATGATTCTTCATCAGAAAGCTGGAAAATGTAAGAGTTGAAAAATCTTTTCTTAGAACTTTCATTCCTTTATAGTCAACTTTTTCATTTATAGAAAGGTATGTGTATATGTGAGAACGTATATGTTTAAAAGCTTGTTTGTGATACATTAATATAACTAAGCGTATATGTGTGGGCCCACTGCAATGGCTGGAGCTTCTTTTTCTATAATATGTAGTTTGAGCATATTTTTCTCAGCCTGTTGGCAGGATTCAGGTTCTTCTGTCTTTCTTTTGGGGGAAGTTCCTGAAGAGATAGTATGCAGTGCTGGTAGGCACGTCTGTCTTCCATTTTTAAGATTTTTCCTGATTTCTGGATCTTGTCTGTTGCTGCTTGTCTCTTCAAAAGTTTAAATTGCTAGGCACGCTTCATGTTGCCCTAATTATACCTACCTGGTGGACTTGTGAACAAACCTCCCTCCCCTAACTCCTATCAGTTTTATCCTGTAGAAAACTAGGGAAGGTTGGGAGTGTCTGCCACTGAGCATTCTTTACATTGTAATTCCAATTTTTTGACCTGTTTTTAAAAGGGAAGGATAGGATTGCAGACTCGAAGGAAGACTGAAGTGTAGTTTCTTGCTGTTTGGCCAGATAATTGCTGTGTATTGGCCAGGTGCTGGCCCTACCCTCCTACTCCTTGTGATCATTCCAGGTATGGTAGGAGGCAATGGATCCACTAGAGGCCACTGGCCTTTAATGTTCTTGTGGGGATGACTTCAGCAGCTTGAATACACTTGCTGTCTATTGCTGCCACTTTTAGAGAAATGCTCCAGTACCCCCTTAGTGTTCCCAAGCAAATTTCTGTTATTTGGCCACTATAGGGGGAACAGAAGTTTTTTTGTTCTATCACGTAGAATTCTTTCTACGGGTCACTTGGATATATTGTGGGATGTTTCAGGCATTTTTTTTAACAAATAGGGATGCTTTCCACCAATGGTCAAACCAAAAATGTTAATTTTTTGCTAAAAGGAAAGTATAGCCAAACCTTTAGTGCATATAATCTCAACCAGTCAAAGCAGTCATTGTAAGAGTGCTTACAGAGCAGAACTTTTTCAGTGCTAAAGGTGCTGGAGGCATTGCCTCAGTAGAATTAAAACAATCAGTACAATACTCATGTTTTGCTTGGAAAGAAGGTATGCAATAATCAAAGGAATGTGCTGCCAACCACTCTTAGTTGTTCTGAATCCTCTAAATTGCTTCTTCAAGTGCCGTGGGTTGTTTCGCTAATGGTACTGATTTCTCTGTCAAGGCAGCCTTGGCTGCACAAGCTGAAGTGGAGAGGGTTCAGAGAAGCCCCTACACCCGCTTTCTAACCATTGCGCTGCTTGAAGTCATAGCAGGTTTGCAAAAACATTTTCTGCAGACAGGAATTACTGCTTATGTAAGAGGGGTTTCAGTAAGTAGTTTTTACTGTTATATAAATGCCTGTACATCAGTCCAAGTTATAAAGTATTTTGTGACTGATCAGCTTCTCATAAAGTGCTAGGTTTTTTCCATTTGTGCTGTTTTAGTGACTACAAGAAGCAGATGTTTTGAAATGGTCTATGGAGAGATAAAAAACCCCATAAACATTAATGAATTTCAGGTTGCAAATGCTCCTTTAAATTAATTCCCTCTGTGTTGAAATATATTGTTCAGAGGTTCAGTATTACCTTTACCTCGTAAAGGCTGAAAGTCAGCTTTGCCAAAACACATGTTGTGTATTTAGGCCCTCTCATATAAGTGTTTAATGGACTATTACAACTTCATGCTATACAACACAGTGCAATAATTGCAATTTTTGGCAGAAGCAGCTGATGGCAAAACCAAAATAGTTAGATGTGATTATCAAAACAACCAAAATTGCCCTTTGGCACAGAATTCACAAGCTCTGAGGGAATACTTTTGTTTGTGACCCAGAATATATCCCAAACGCTGTGATCTGTAGAATTGTTTACTAAGGCAAGTATGCTTCATCTGGTCCTTTCTGACAGGGTATGAAATGCAAACAAAGCAGGATTTATTGCAGCCTGCACAGGTATGACTTCTGAATCTCCTGGAACTGTGTTGATCAGCTAGTCCTACAACGAACGTTAACCTGTCCATTACAAAAGTGCTCACAATTAGTGGTGTGTGTACAGAAGTAAAATGCAACGTATTTTCTAAAAACCTAGTTATAACAAGCTGAACCCAAATTGAAGAAGCAATACTAAAACTTATTCACCTGAAGAGACATGTTTGCTGAGAATTATTTCTAAGCAGCATAACGGAAACAGTGCGAAATCCTCTCTGCAGAGTGTTTGCTGGAATCTAGTCAATTTGAATACCTGAAACACTCAGGATTTTTAGCAGTTCTAAATGAAGCTTTTGTAAATGGTCTCACGACATCACTGCACAGTGCAGTACTGCACAGTAAGAATCAGGCAATACTTTGGCAGCTGCTAGGAGAGTCACCGTGTTAGTTGGGTGCTCTCTGCCTGTGATGGGTCTTCTCCTTGGTAAACATTCTTAGGTGGAAGTTTCTCTGCTGCGGTTCGATGGCTGAAACTACTGGCTTTGCCGTTCCAGATGTAATGGCTGGTATATGTAATCAAGAGGAAGTCTGGTCTGTATATTTCTTAATGATTTAGGTTATATATTTAGGTGGAGGAGATGCCAGGTCCAGTAGATCTTCTATAAAAACCAAGTAAATAAGTGGTCAAAGACTTGCGTGATAAGCAGGAAAATCAGGTTAGAGTGTCCAGATTATGAATGTTCTTTCTTAGTGAGTAACCAAACCTGTCATTGTGGCTTTGCTTCATATAAAAATTTATACATTCAGTAATCCCCATCTTTGCTTGTCAGCAGGCTCCCTACATACCTGTAATAGACGCTGAGCTAATTTGATAAGATATAAATGATAATCACTTATGCATAAGAGCATGAATTTTAAAATTGGTATCTGATAGACCCAGACAGCTTTTCGTAGTCACTTAGGTATGCAAAAACAATCATCAGCCTCCAAATTGTATCAAAAAATCAATATTTAAATAATAATAATAAATCCCAGGATTAGCCCACAATCGGGCTGCATCTGATCTCTGCTGGAAGAGTAATGTATTGTAGTGAATCACTCTAGAACTGTCAATTTTTTAATTTTTTTTTAATGTAGGTGATTTGGCTGGGGAGGTGCTACATTTCTTCCTTACTGCTATATTTCCTTTACCTAGTAACTTAAGTACTAATATCCAGCTTTCCCACCTGAAGGAACTGTATAATAATGTTTAATTGCATTGATATTAAACCTGCCCTAACATTAGTTGTAAAATCTGTATTTACATACAGATAAGAAATACACTAAATACACTAAATTTTGTGATCATTTCTGTTATGGAGGAGAAGCGAAAACTTTTTTAAAGGAAATGCAGTGATTTTCTTCTTTTTTTCTACTTTGATCTGTGTGTGTAAGAAGTGACAAGTAGAACATAATCCAAAACCGAGTGAAAAATAGTAATAGAAAACAGAGTGCAATCTTTCTGATTTGTTTTACTTGTTTAGAAATATTTTTTTTTTGAGTCACAGTTTGTGGCATTTTGTATCCTTTTGTGGTATCTTCAGATCTTTTAATGTGGAGACAAGGAAGATAAATTCAGACAGTGCAATCTGAGGGGGTTCTTCCCAGACACGGAATGTGCCAAATTGCTTGCTTGTTTACGTGGGCTGTAGCTACAATGCCTGTAAAGGAACTAAGTATTCTGCCAGAGTGCCCCCTCCATCGTGTATTCCCAGAACAGTTTGAATGTTGTGTCATAGCCATGTGCCATTTTGACATCTGCACAGACTTGCACTTTTTCTGCTCTGCAAATTAAGACACACAGCTCTGAAACAAAGGTGTTTGGGAGAAGAGGAGGGAGTATGTCCCTTCTTCCACCTGGAAAAACCTCAGTGCCTTCCACACTTTTCCCCTCAATAGGGCGAAATACTCAAAATACAGTTTTATGTGTTTACATTCTATTATTGACTTATATGTGCAGCTTTCCTGAAAATTGTGCATCTAGATAACTTACATAAAAACACCTACTTAAGTTTAAAGTCTAATCTAATAATACAAATCTAGTATATAAGGACTCCATCTCCCTTCCTTGCTTGGTACCCATTTGGGTTGTGTCATGCCTTAAGATTATAAAATCTTTGAAGATAGAGACAATCTTCTAGGAAATGTGTCTGAATAAGGTCTTAGTACCCCATTTTCCCAGAGTGGCAATACTGCTGTGGAAACAATTAATTTTCCTTAACTTAAGACATGTTTATCTAAATTTGCCTTCTGGACTTGCTTTGTTAGCAGTAGAGGAACAGCAATCATTTTTAGGATGTGATTAATCTTGTTCTCAGGTAGAAGTCTGTGAAGTCTGCGTGGTCACTTGGTTTCATGCCTGTAAGAGGCACTGAGGTGCAATGGGTAAGTTTCTTTAAGGTTCCTCTTTAGTTAATCCAGTGTATGTGATTTTTATTCTGATTACGGGTGAACAGGTGATTATTTGGTTACTGGTGGAAACTATAACTCTTCTGACTGAAGAAGATTCAGTTCTAGATTATCAGTAGACTTTAAGATGAAAATGGCAGATGCGTTTAAATTGTTTTAATATATTTGTTTTTAATGACATTCTAATGCATGATTTTACTGCTGTCTTTAATAGTCTTTCAGCTACCTTTCAGTTATCCCGCTGTGTATTTAAAATTGCAATGTATTTTACTATCAGGACCTCAAAGAATATGTTCTGTGGTTTTGACTTGAGTTGATAGATAGTGCCTCTAATAATCTACTTAATATGGCTAACAGTTCTGTTTTTCATGTGAATGTTCTGAGATCATGTTGCCATCTTCTCCATTTATAAATTTTCCCTGTGCAGTTGGTGCATCTTTTGCAGCTGTCTTTGTGGCTATTGTGTTCGGTTTTCTCAAAGTCATAGATACCTGCAGTAAATTCATTATTTGAAATTTCTTCTGTATGATCTGTTAAAAAGATTATATAGTGTGGTTTCTTTCTCTTGGCTTTCTAAATAGTCTTACCATGTATATTTATGATGTATATAGTGATATGTCAAATTAGTATGTTAATAGTGCTCAAACGGGCAAAAATAGTTTTAATTCCCTGTGAATCACAATGGTAAATAAAATGAATGACGGAAAGCTGAGGGGAAGCAGGCTTGGAATACTGATTGTATTCCGTACTTTCTGATTGAAAATTACTAAGGGATACAGATAGCATCAATAAGCTCTTTGTTAGATTGCACTACATGCAGCACTAGCTGTAAGAGGGATGGATGCAACGTACACCTGATATAATGCAGAGAGTAGGAGAATTTCTGAAGTAGAGGCAACCTTAATGCTCCTCTACTTTATATCCAGCTATTTTACTTTTTCTGGCCTGGTATCCTTGGGCCACACAGGTATCCACACTTCCTCCTTGGAAAGAATGCTGGACAGTGAATGATGCAAGAGAGTTCCCATAGTATACAAACTCCAAATTTTCCTTCTGTTGTTGGAATACCTTTATAAAAAAAAAATAATTCTGTTTGTGTGCCACTCTCAATATAGAGACAATTAGGTTTGATAATTTTTTTTAATAATGAAAATTCAGTATTTAATCCCTGGGTGGGTTCATAGATGGCTGAGGAGTGTCCTCTTCTTCCTTTGGCTCCTTACTGAATGGCAGGATCCTTTGCAAAAAGCAAGGACTGTTCTTCAAGGGTAGCTATCTGTGGATTTCTCTAGTCCTGTTCACTGTTTTCAGATTCCAGTAGTGTTATAAAGTTGTGATAGATGTGGATAGATGTGATAGAGCCACTTACCGTTTGTCATGTGTTTTGATCAGTTGCTTTTATTCCCAGAGTTTAAATTACGAATGGGTGGTTGTAGCCATGGTGTTTGAATCGTTCTGTTTGACTTTGTTCCTTGAGTCATCTTTCTCTGTGATTCAGCTCTGATTTTTTTTTTCTGACGTGTGTTGGAGGAATTCTGAGCAGTTTTCTGGGAAAATAGTCTTTAGCTGCCAGTGCCCTAATGATGCATCTCTAAGGCATCTTCCTCCAAGACTACTGAATGTTCATTCAAAGACAATGAAACATTCTGCTGGCGCCATTGAATAGTACTCTTTGTGCTGCACTACTTGCAGATATTTATGGGGTTTCTTTTGAATTTTAAATGCCAGCTTGGCTTACCTAGTAAGAAATTGTTTTGCATTGGTTTTTAATTTATGATTTATCATCAAGACTGGATATTCCAAAATAACAGCTGGGACATCATTTGCTCTGCATAAATTTATTAATTCTTGCAACTCTATATTAAGTAGGAATTTCCTGAAATCATACGTGGTACTTAAAGTATATGTTGCTTATTCTGTAAGGAGCTTTGTATCTTTGTGCCGCTGAAATACACAATGGAAGCTTAAAAGGGTTGGGGTATAGCTCCAGCTTTTTCAGGTAGGAATTTGTTAAGCATTATCTAGCAATTCCAATTCTTTCTATGCAGACTTTTTATTTGTCTGCAAAATATTGCTTGAAAGGATCTAATTAAATATTCCTATAATTAATTTCACTTATTCCAGTGCTGTTCAATCTGTAACTTTTTTTTTTTTTTAGTTGGCTGCTCTTTTGGTAATACTACACATTTGTTTAGGGCCCATCCATTTGCTGGAACTGAATAAACGATTAAGCCTTCCTGCCAAAGTATCGCAATGAAGAAGTAATTCCACATATCTTTCTTCCTATTAATACCTTTCACCCCAGGTTGATATACAAAACTAATTCTATTAACATTTCTGCAGTATTCTAGAGGAGCATCCAAGGCTGCTTCTGTGAAAAAAACCACCTCCTCTGGTATAAAATGATCAGAACTATACTGTTTTCTGTATGTTTTATTTTCCTCTAATTCTTAGAAATGTGTTTGGGTTTTTTTTCCTTGAAAAGCAAGCCTTTATATACCATATCCAACACGGTATAATCTGTGTGGAATGTATGTGCAGAAATGGAGTGGGTTGCATTCTGGTGTCTGTCACTGATACAAGCCTGAAGTAATGCTGTGGGGTGAGGTTAATCATGGAGCTTAGTGTCGTAAGTCTGCTATTGTGGCTGGCCCTACAGTTACTGTAAAGACATTTCAAACCTACGTATTCCATTTTTTTCTGAACTTGAATAGCCTAGGACCTAATATGAATTTCAAAATCAAGCCTTTCTTTTTGCATGCGGTCAGAAGCCTTTTAACATTTTAAAGCTAAGCTTTTGCTATAGAAACAATGTTGGTTTCGGTGCCAATATTGCATTGGAACTGTGATTTGGATGGAGGAACTCTGCAGCTGCTGGGCTGCCAGCATGTCACATGGTTTGAGCAGTGATAACAGAGAAGAAGAGAAGGGGCATTTATAACTCTCGTTGTGGCTTGCCTTCCTGGGTACATCCGTGCTGAAGATATAGTTGCAACAGGTACCAGTATCAACTGTTTCAAAGGAAAACACCAGAAGCTGACTGAAAAACATGAACTGTTAATCAGTTTGAGAGTCCAAAGAATGATCTTCCCCTTCCACTTTCTAGGTTTGGAGAGTAGAGTAGATTTGGAATCCTAAACCAATTATCTTAAACCTCTATCATATTTCCCGAGAAGAAAGGGATTCAATAAAATCTGTCAGTTTTATAAGCTTTATAAGACCTTTTTTTCACTTTAACTAGTTCAGGAAAAATTACATTATTTCTAACAGCAGTCATAAAGATTACAATCTGTACAATCTTGTAATGGCATCATCAGAGGAAGTTTGGTTATCTATCTTAGAAGAGCGTTGCCCTCAGCAGCCCAGTCCATCTTTCAGCATTAGCTCTCCAAGTGAAAATAACGTACCAGTCTCCAATGTGCTTTATTACTGGGACAGCTGTCTAAGTAGATGAGAATTCAGTAATAAGGATTTTCATAAAGTAAAACATCAGTGGGAGCATTAGCTAAGTGTGACACCATCTGAATACATTCTCGGCCTCAGGATAATCAAGTGATATTCTTTATTATACACAGTGTGTAATTTGGATACAAAAATAACTCTTGTGGTAAAGCTATGTTTTATCTCCTAACAATTTATTTCAACTGTACGACTAAGCTGGAATTGTGAAAAGATAAACGTGATGTCATATCTGCAGTTTGCATATTTATATTGATAGTTTCTTTCTAGTTCCCATATAATGGGCAGTTTTACATCCTTTTTGTATGCCATGCTTCACTGCATGTCAGTTGTGCATGCTTGTGTTAGGACATGCTTTAAAGAAACAATTTCTGAAATGCCAGGAAATAATTGTGCTGCTTGCTGGCATTCTGCCTACCTGAAAAAAAGACTGATGGGTATAAGGGATAACTGTTTTCTCACATTGGTTTAGATTGCTACTGAGCTTATTTTTTCTGTCATTTTACTAAGGAAATAGGAGTAAGGTTTCCAGCACTAGCATTCAGCAGCATTCCCAAGCCTCCGTTCTGCTTTGCTGATCACCAGTGTACCACTGGGACCTTTGATTTTCATCATGGAAAGAGAATGAAGCCATCAGGCTTGAAGCTGCATTGCAGCTGACAGCAAGTGCTGTATGGATGGACCAAAATTTCAGATGTGTTATACAGGGACAAGAGATCTATGAGGACACGTAGGATTAGTAGGGCTGTAGCAGAGCATGAGAGGATATGGAGATATTTGGATGAAGTGCTGGTTATATGGTATGGGGAGAGACTCAGTAGAAAGCTGGGAAAAGCATGTCCACAGCCCAGTAAGACAGCTGCTTCTGCCACTGGAGCAGATAATAGGACTTTCTAAGCAGCCTAAGCTTGGGACCCCCTTTGGCACAAAATGGTGCTGTCAACTGATTCCTGACTTTCAAAAATAGGGCACCTTCTCAACAGAGGTGAGGCTCTGTGTGTCCTAACGAACTAGGCATGGTACTGCACAGACTGCCATATAATCAGTGGTGTAGGCAGCAGCTTTGGAGCAGTTAGCAGCCTGGGGAAGAATCCAGCAGCTCTGCCAACTAAGCAGGTTCTGTACCACAGCTTTGGATAGGGTGTTCACAGTGATCCGATGGTCCTTTATAAAAATAAACAACATTAAATTTCTTTTTGATTCTAATGCAGGGGAAACCCTGCAAGATCAGACGGATGGGGAAACCAGAGTGCTCTGTTGCTTCTGTTATTCTCCAAATGGTAGCTCATGCCTATTACAGTCTTTTTACTCAATCATTGTGCTCTGAAATGGACAATAAAGGTGAAGAATTCCTGTTTGTTATGCTATATGGCCTCTGGAGTGCAGTTCTATTTATGTTCTCAGAAAGAAAGCTTTAGTTTGCTGTTATAATAGATACTTAATAGTTTTATTATATCTATGAAACTGTAAACTAAGCTTGCTTAAGACGTAATGTCTTCTGAGAATTTCTGTGCAAGGTCATATTTCTTTTTTTTTTCCTTCACAAGATTAATAGTGTAAGCAAAACCAAAATATGCACTTCTATGATAAGCTAGGATATCAACTGCAGAGCTAACAATTATTCTTATAATCTCCATTGTCATCAGAAAGACTATTCACATATAAGTCGAACTTTGTGATAGCTTCAGAATAGTCTGCCAAGGCCCAAGGCCTCAGAAGTGATTTTTCAGGAGGTTCTTACATATTTGGATTTGTTGTTATTCCTTAGAACATCAAGATTTTACTGGTGGAGCACATTCTAAGACTTCATCCTGCAAAAAGGTATGCACATCTGTATGATCTTAGTAGCCTTACAGAAAATGGGTTATCTGCAACAATATAGTAAAGAGCTCGGGCAGTAATTTAAACATCAGTGAGATTCCTTTTTGGTAAATGTTTCATTGGAGGCTAGTAGTGGGAATATAAATAGAATCATATAATGAAGGTGCAGTTCTGTCAATGTTTGGGGTTCTTTTTTTTGGTTTGTTTTTTTTTGGGGTGTGTGTGTTTTGGTTTTTTTTTTTTTTTTTTTTAATGGCCAAATCAAGTTGGTAAATAGTGCACTGGTTTCTGACAATACCAATCAAGGCATTAGATTCCTGATCTTCTTTTATAAAATACAGAAAACTGAAAAACTTACTGTGATATGGTAGAAGCTGAGCAGGATAGATCTGAAGTAGTGTAACTGGTTCCTAGACCATAAGGTAGGACGTATTTGCACAATACAGTGAACCTTTTTTTCCCAAATCTGTTTGCCATGCAGGGTGAAAAAGGCATTCTGGTTATCCTTGTAATATGTATGAGCTACCAAAGAAATCCCCGTGATTGTTTATTACAGCACACACAAGAGCAGACTTCTAAGATTGTGCAGTTGATGGTACAGGACACCTACTCAGAATTTTGAGAAAGAGGTTAGCGCTGTTGGAGCAGGTCCAGAGGAGGGCCACAAAAACCATCAGAAGGGTAGAACACCTCTCCTGTGAGGAAAGGCTGAGAGAGTTTGGGGGTTTTCAGTCTGGAGAAGAGAAGGCTCCAAGGAGACCTTATTGTGGCCTTTCGGTATTTACGTGGGAGGCTTGTAAGAAAGATGGTGCAGACTTTTTAGCAGGGTCTGTTGTCATAGGACAAGGGGTAACAGTTTTAAACTAAAAAGAAGGTAGGTTTAGGTTAGATATAAGGGAGAAATCTTTTATGATGAGGGTGGTGAAACACCAGCACAGGTTGCCTGGAGATGTCCCATCCCTGGAAACGTTCAAGGTCAGGGTGGACAGACTGCCCAAGGGGATTGTGGAGTTTTCTTCTCTGGAGACATTCAAAATGCCTGGATGTGATGCTGTGAAAGCTGCTGTAGGTGAACCTGCTTCAGCAGGGGGTTGGACTTAGATGGTCTCCACAGGTCCCTTCCAAGCCTGACCATTCTGTGATGGGGCTCTGAGAAACCTGATCTAGTTGAAGGGGGATCACTGCAAGGGGGCTGGACTAGATGACCTTTAAAAGGTCATCTTCTAACCCAAATTCTATGATTCTGCGCTGGTGAGCCTTACCCGTTTAAATGTGTGATGATTTCCTTCCATCTCACCTGTCACTACAGAGATGGAATTGTTTTTGTCTCTTCTACTTTTACCCTGCTCTAAGGCCATTATGACAGTTTCAGAAGGAAAGAGTCTCCAGTGTGATGCCAATGCTTTTTGCAGTAATTTTTTATTTTTGAGAAATGAGAACTTTAATATGATGGCATCGTTTTCCTCTCCTGTGTTTAACTGACTGCAGCAGAACTGCATGCATTAAATTCAAATTTGATTTGACCTAAATAGTTCACCCTTCAGTGCACTGTGGGATCAGTGTGAATGGCAGGACAATAGTGTAGTTAGAATGGAGACAAAAGGTTGTACCTGAGCAGTTGCAGAGATCTGCAGAGAATGGTCACGTTGACAGGATTGGCATTCAAAAGCTGTGAATTTCTTGAGATCGGTATGAAGTATAGAATCATTTAAGCCGGGAGAGATCTTTAAGATCATCGCGTCCAGCCGTTAACCCAGCACTGCCAAGCCCACCACTGAACCATGGCCCTGAGCACCGCATCTACACGTCTTTCAAACAGCTCCCAGGGATGATGATTCCACCTCACCCCTGGGCAGCCTGTGCCAGTGCCTGACCACCCTTCCAGCGAAGACATTTTTCCTAATCTCCAATCTAAGCCTCCCCTGGCACAACTTGAGGCCGGTTCCTCTTGTCCTGTCACTTGTGACCTGGGGGAAGAGACTGACACCCCCCCCCCCCCCCCCCCCCCCCCCCCCGGCCTACAGCCCCTTTTGGGCGGTTGCAGAGAGCAGCAAGATCTCCCCTCAAGCACTAACAGTGTGAGAAAGCACACTGCCTTGTCTTGGAAATTAATGTCAGCTTTTAACTTTTCTAAAAATATTGCTCCGAGTTTAGTAACTTCCCTAT
Source organism: Falco rusticolus (assembly GCF_015220075.1). NCBI lineage: Eukaryota > Metazoa > Chordata > Aves > Falconiformes > Falconidae > Falco > Falco rusticolus. The sequence continues at coordinate 16,295,338 of NC_051193.1, read as the reverse complement.
TCTTCATGTTTATTTTAGAAAGTTTAGTAACTTTCATATCTGCTGTTCTGTATGACAGTGAAATTCTGGATGGTTCATTTTCTTATCTTTACTAATTGGGAGCAAAATTCGCTGTATTGAAGATACCCTGCATCACGGGAGGGTTGGCAGGAACAACTTGGGGGAAAAGTCCGTGCTTGAAAATCTAAGACAACAGGTGAAGTGCGATTAGTGAACGACATAGGATGTTCTTAAAAATCGCAAAGTGCTTTCAGGGGCTGCAGCGTGTCGGTGTGTGTACAGAGGGGGGTTACTGAGCAGCATCCTTTACCGCCAGCCCCGCAGCCTTGGGGAGCGCACAGTAACGAGAGCCCCGATGCCTGGGGCAGCCCTGTGCGGGTCGGGCCCTTGAGAAGGTGCCTGGGAGTGCCCGGGCGCAGCCCGCCCGTCCCGCCGGCTGTGCTGGGGGCGGCGTGCCCGGGGTGCCGGCAGCGGGGCGGGGGCGGCCGGGCTGCCCGTGCGGCGCTCCCCCCTCGCCCCCAGCCCCTGCCGCTCTCCCCGGCTCCCGGCGGCGCCGCCACTCCCCCCCGCCCAGCCGGCGGCCCACGGCGCCGGGCGCGGGGCATAAAGCCCTCCCCGGCGGCGGGCCGGGGCGCAGCCGGCCGCAGCGATGGAGGCGGCGGGCGGGCGGGCGCTGCGGGGCGCGCTGGCGGCCGTGGGGCTGCTCTCGGCGCTCAGCGCCGCCGGGACGCTCTTCCTGCTGGCGCAGTGGCGGGAGCTGGGCGCGGCGCTGCGGGAGCTGGAGGCGGCGCGGCCGGCCGCGGGCAACGGCTCCGTGCGGGACCTGCTGGGGGCCGGCCCCGCGCCCCCCCGCAGCAAGCGGAGCCGCCGCGGGGAGCGCGCCCGCGGGCACGTGCGCGCCGAGAACGACGAGATGCTCATGATGATGACCTACTCCATGGTGCCGGTAGGGCGGAGGCGCCCGGCCCGGCGGGGCGGGGAGGGGGGACCGGGGAGGGGGGACCGGGGAGGGGGGGGCGGGCCCAGCCCACGGGGGGCCCAGCAGGGCCGGGGGCCCGGCGCCGAGGACGGCCGTGGCCCCGGGGGCTGGAGCGGGTGCGGGGCGGCGCGCCGAGCCGAGGCCTGGCCCGAGGAGCGCGCTGGGTGCGCACCGTCCCCTCGCCGGGATGTTCCCGCTGCGGCGGCAGCCGCCCGGGGCCCGGGGCCGCTCGGCTCCTGCCGTCCCCCGCGGTGCCGAGGCGCTCACGGCGGGCGGGCCATGCGGCTTAGGGCCACGCTTGCAGCGACGCTCGTACGGAGGGATGGAGCGGAGCCGCTCTTAGTGGCGTGGACTTGAGGAACTTCCCCAAGATGAGTTGCAATAAAAAGCCCGCCTGCCAGCTTCCGAGGGCGTTAAATCTCTGCGCCACCAGCGGCGCCCCACGCGTGTCTCTGGCCGTATCGTGGGGGCCTGGCCGCTCCTGGGGCGCCCGGTCCTGGCGGAGCAGCCGGGCCGGCCGCGGGGAGCCGCCTCCCTGCCGGGACGCCTGAGGGGAGCGGCCGGGGCGCCCGCCCTGCGCTGGCGGGAGCGGCCTTGCTGGCAGCGGCTGGGCCGTGCCCTTGAACTCTGAGACAGGCCATAGAGTTGAAACGTTCTGGTCCCATTGAAAAGCTTTTAAGTTCTGAGTCGGAAGAAATACAAGAAAAATGCTGCTCTTGCGGCCACCTGAGCCGAGGGCCTGTCCCGGGAAGGCCTGAGCCTGTCCAGGGAGCTCGCTCCAGCTCTGCCTGGTGTAACTAGATGTAACCCTCACTAAATAATAAAAAAATACTGACAGAAATTACCTTTTCAGCAATGTTCCGCTGGCAGTTTTGTTAATAAACCCTTGCAATGATGATTTTCCAGCGATAACATCGCCATTAACATATAGAGCTAATGAGGTTGTAGAATGTAGGGGTTTGTAGCCTAGAGTTTTAGTAATGCAGTTGTTTGCGGTTTTAGAATAAATAACAATTTTTACTTATTTGTTTAATCATATTTAGCTAAGGTCATTTAAGTCAGAATGGTCTTAAAAATAACACAAATAATACATATTTCAGCCCTGTGGTAATTCGGGGGGGGGGGGGGAATAAACATTATTTTAGGGCAAAGTGGAATATAAATCGCTATTTTTTGAACCATAATTCTCAAGTTACTGTTTCTGAGCAGGTTTATTTCAAATTAAAAAACTTAAATGGCTTTCTAGAAAGATATGCCATAAAATTTGGAAGAAATATGTTTTCTTTAGATTTTTTTGCATCAGGTAACATTAAAAAAAGATTGCTGCTCCCGCAAAATATTTTTGTGTGCTGTATCTAAGCTTTTCATCAAAACACTCAGTCAAAACTTCTTCCTTTTTCTTTTAAGAAATCATCTTTGTGTTTGGGCTTATTTTGTTCCATCCGATGGGGTTGTTCTTTGAGTCTAAGGGATCCAGAAATAAATTTATGGGAGAAGAGGTTCAGATCCTGGCAGGGATAGTTATGACGCTGTTAGTGCCATTTGCTGTTAGGTGCTCAGCCTTGAACCAGCAGTGGCAGCTGCACTTCCAGATAGTTTTCACAGGGGTAGTTAAATACACCGCTCTGCTGTCATTAGGTAGCACATATGGATTAAATTAATTTTATTGCTCTCTCCAAATATCACCAAGTGTTACGGTGTATACTTCAACGGCATGCAGCAAGGCTATTCTCTTGTGCAGCTCCTCCATGTAAATCACCACTGTGATGCTGCTGTGTGCAGTGTGCTTCATTTAAATGGATGTATCCTTGCAGGAGGTTGCTTGGGGTCTTTTTGTGCCTTTTTTTTCTTACAAAATTTCCATCAAGTATTTTTCATCCTGGTTGCTGCTCAGAAGACTGTGTAACTATGTGCAGACCCACTTGCTCAAGGGGAAAAAAATCCTTAGAAAAATTTTCAAGAACCTCCCCTCCCACTCCTGCATTTTTGTATTGTGGATCTAACTCCCACTAATGTAAAACGAAGACTTGAATACTTTTTGTAGCATGAGACAAAGTTCCTTATAGTTGGTGAGATGTTCTCTGCTACACTGGTGGGCCTTAGAACGATATTCCAGCCTCTGCTGAATGTGGGCCCTGAATGGAGGTTTTGTCTGAGCAGGATCTCTGCTGTGGGGCAGGCACGGATTTCTGCAGGCGTGTGCTGCAGGTATCGGTGTCCTACTGCTCTGCACAACAAGGTCAGGGTAGAGCTCTCGTGGCCACTGTTTAAGAACTTTTGAAATAACTTTAGGCATCAAACCCCGTATTTTAGGTTAAATAAAGTGAGTATATTTTTTGTTTTGGGCCTTTTGTTTATTTATACATATAATAAATTATACCTATTTATTTTGTAAGAGGACAAAAATAGGAAATTGGCAAATGTGATGGTGTAGATAGGCTGATGAGAGGGTAACAGTCCAGTAAGTTTGAAAGTGAGATTTAAGACAGTGCAAGAGGTGGTAGCTTATGGATATCTAATTATCTGAGTAGCTCCTTCGTAGTTTAGGTTGTCTTTTTTTTTTTTTCCTTCTTTTTTTCACCTTTCCCTCATGAGAAAACTAAGCTTTTAGTATTTATATAATACTTTTCTCTGTAGCTTTTCTTCATGGCAAAGGTGATGCTGGCTGATTGGATGACTGGTGTACTCATCTTTCATAATTAAGCTGGAGGCTCTGTTGTAGGCTACTTGCTATAATGCACTCGCTTCTTGAATGCCATGTTTTTTAATTGTCACCTGAATTGCACTGATTGGTAAAAATAATGCTGCTGAGGTAATTGGAGGGCCCCAAAGCAAGCTGTAATCACTTCAGCAACCTCAACAAAACCATCCAGATTAAAATGCAGTTTGAATTAGAGAACACATGGAGAATGTGTATTTTTCACAAATCACAGGGTAAAGTCAAGTGTGTTTGAGGGGCATGAGGGGAAAGAGAAAAAGCAAATTCTGATATTTAAAACCAGCTAGCTCTTCTCAGCTAATTGAGTCCAAAACCTCTAACTATAAGAGCTGTTCCAATACAGTCTGGAATCCAGTAAATTCTCCATATGTATCTGATAGAATTAAAATCCAGAGTCAAATATAGTTTGATTTTGCCATCAAAAAATAATACGTGCCATCAAAATAATTGTCCTTTATTTGAGTTAGTTACATTTGTCACTTGAAGCTAATGATGCATTGATTTTAAAAATAAAGATTGACCATGGCAAATAAGCTTGCTACGATTAAACATAAGTCTGCCTTTCGGATTGACTTGAACTTGTTTGTTCTGTCTTGGGACTAGTGCCTTGCATTATTTGTAAATAGAGCTATTATACAACGGTGAATAAATGTGCAACTCTGGGTAAATAGTTCTTTAATGATCATGTATTGCACAGCCCTGAAATGATGATCTTTTTCTGACTATAAGCGTTAGACTTTCCCATAAAGGGCTGAGGCACTTCCAATGCTTGTGTTTGTAATATTCTCATTTCTGCTGGATGTTTTGGTGAGTTGCAAAACATTTTTAGAGTGTTGACTCTCAGCATGCGGACATGTAATGTGAATGTTTGCCCAGCCGAACCCCATGTATTTTGTAAAGCTGACTCTTTAATTGATAAATTGTAGTCTATTCTAGATTAAAAGCATCTGTATGAATGTCTCTTCCATCTTGGTTTTTATAAAGTCTGTCAGTGTTGGGATGAAGTATTTCGAATGGACAAAGGTCCATTCCAAATCCACAGATCTTGCTTATTCCAAGATAAGAAAATGCTTTCTTGGAACAGAGGTCATCTTTCTCACTGGATATGCTATGTTGGAAAAGTATCCATCCTTTGATATGAATATAAAATAAACTTGAACATAATTTTTATTGGATGATGTTGGCTTTTAATACCTTCCACTAACAGAGTCAGTGCATGGACAACCACACATGTTTTACAGTAATGTGTGAACTTTAGTGCCTACTTGGTGTATAGTGTTGTCTGCCCAATATTTTCTTCGTATTTTCAGTAAGGTTTAAAATGAGGCATATTGACAGATTCACATGAGAGAATTGGTGCCTGAAGAGATGGGTGCTGTCACAGTGTTAAGGTAGTTCTAAATGGTTTATTCTTACAAGCACAGAGTGGCTGGTTGCATCTTTGTTTTTGGAATTATTTCTATAGGCAAAGTAAAGTAGATACTTTTGTGGCGTGGATTGTTTTCAACTTTACTCTCTTTGCAATATTAGGTCCGAGTGATGGTGGATTTATGTAACAGCACAAAAGGGATATGCTTAACAGGTATGTTTACTGCCTTAAGCATTACACCTATGTTACCTTCAGGAGCACAGAATTCCAGTGTTTTCAAAGAACTTGAGGTCAATGACTACATCAAAGAACTATACTATTTACTCTATCAGAATTTACATATCAATTGGATTATTTATTTAAAAAAGATAATAGGTGCTACTTAGGGACTTATCTATACCTTTTTAATGGAAATGCTGGAATTTAAGGAGCTCAGTTGATGTTCCTTCGAGCTGTTTCTTTCCCATGTATTTTCAGTAGCAAATCTTAGAGAATTGGATGTTTAAAATGCTAGTTGAGGTTTAGTTTTGGTATTTTTGTGTATGTCCCCACACTTCAAGGCTGTTATGGGATGAATGTATAGGATATAGAAACTTGCTTCCATTGTAACTGCTGTGGAGTAGTGGGACTTAGATGAGCAACGTATTTGTTCCCATCTGCATTGGACCACGGTAGCATGACGTTGGGTTTCATATGCCACCAGTGAGAAGCTGGAACGGCTGATGGCTAGGACAAGAGGAGCTGTGAGAATTTTCTATGTGATTTGGTGAAGAGAATGTTAGGTCGTAGCCAATATAAGGGCTGTGATCCAGCTTTGAAGTCTGTAGTAGAGTCATGTGTTCTTTTTGGAAATGAGAAGATTAGAAATAAGCTGCTTTTTATGAGTTTAAGAAGACGCTTCACTTGCTGTCTGGTTTGTATTTTCACACTGCTAAAAGGTCTGTTTGGCTCAACTGATTTCAACATAAATGAGAATTACCGTAGTATACACAGATGCTAAATACTACTTCTGAAACTGTAGATCAGTTCTGATTTCAACTGAGGCTGAACTACAGATGACTTAGAAGTTTGTTTCTTTGGGCTCCAGAGTTCTGAATTCACACTACTTGGTGCCTCCTGCACCTTTTTACTCTCTTGACACTATTACACTTTGTCTCTGTTAGTGGCTTTCTCTGCTATAGGCCTCTACATTTGCTCCTTTTCAAGCACATTTCTTATTTGTCTTATGCTCATACAAAGGTAATCAAGATCCTCAGTTTTTGAGGTGAGGAAGTAATTGAGCGCACTAATGGGCGTAACATTGTAGCGTGGAAAAGATGGTGGTTTACTGGAAGATTGGCAGAAAGATGTTAACTGATGGTACTGCCTATACTGATGAAAAGGGATAATTGCTGTAATGGTATTATAAAATGGTTTTTGCTTTACTCATAATGCTAATTAATGCTGAAAACTGTCATCTTTAGGGAAATCTGGTAATTACTGTTATTTTCTGTTGTAGAGAGTTTTGTCGAAAGAAGATAGTACTTTGTTGGCTGGATAAAAATGTTCACAGAACTAATTTTGTTCTTTAATTGCAAGGTTTTGTTGGTGTTTTTTTTTTGTGTGTGGTTTTTTTTTTTTAACGTGTATTGGAGTTCACATAAGATAGATCTTGTTACAGAAACATTTTCTGGTTTACTGTTGCTTCATTCTTGCCTGCTATGCTTTCTTCTAGTTAAGGCCCCATACCTGAACTCAGTCAGAGTGAGATAGGTTTTATTGTATTACATATTGCTGAATAACAGGAGCAAGTCTGATTTCTAATACACCAGCCAGGTTCTGTGGGGAGCTTGGTCCAGTCTGGAGAACAATTACATGTGAAAAGCCTGATTGTGATTTAGAGACAGTTAACAGGAGTGATAGAGTTTTGGTGGTTTGTGTTTTTTTTCCTATTTAAATAGTTTGAATCCTGAACTGCTAAGAAATCTCTGTAAAGCAGAGAAGTGTAGCATGTATTTTTAATGTGTCTTTTCAACAGGGTTTTTAATTGTGACATTCACCAGTATTGCAAAGCTATTCTTCTTCTGCTATAATGGGATATGGAGAACACATGTACGGAATTGTACCGAGTGCTAGCTGCCTTGCATCCGTGGCATTGTAAAGGCACCTTAGCCTCTGACAGGGAGATTACATTGTCGAGGTGGTTGTTTGTCAAACCATTATCAGATGAAATTTGCAAAAAGTTATGTTTATATGTAATCACTTTTAAGGACACTCTTCCAGTGAGTCTGACTTTATGCTAATGCTCAAATAGTTATTTATAATACAAAGCAGTTAAATCCATAGGTGTTCATTTTGAAATTTGAGGGGCTTTCCTCCCCATTTACTGTTCTGATCTGATGGTAATCAATTAAATTTGGAATGGCTTTTTGTTTTCTTGCTAGGCTAAACTCACCATTTCTTCTTTCTTGTGTTCTTTTCCTTGTTCTTGTTGTAGGCCCCCCAGGTCCCCCAGGTAAGACAATTGTGGTAACATTTTTGGGTAATTGAAACAGATGCTGGTACAACATGTTGAAATGGAGAAATGTATCTTTAATAGAATACACTTCCATTGCTAATTAGAATGAGGGAGGGTTGAATGCCTGTCTGCCTTTATAATTTTTGTATTTGGGTCAACTCATGCCCCTTCTGAGAAGGGGGAGGTTGTAGACATTATACTTTTCCCGTGGAGGGAATAGAAGAGTTTCACATTTACTGAAACATATTTGATCAAAGCCAGAGGAAATTAGGAGCGTAAGTAGCATTTAGCTGAAAAGATGAGTGTATATACATAAAAAATAAACCCGAGTAAACTGATACTATAATTCAACACTAAAAACACCTCCTTGGAAAATGGTGGTTACTAATTCCATCCTCCCAACTCCCCCATAACTCTTCCTCCTTTCTTACTTAATTGTCTCTTTCTGTTCTCACTCATGTGGTTGCTAGGCTATGTGAACAGTTACTTGCTTGCTTTCTGTGCTTCGTTAGCTGTGGGTCTGCTTAGAATAATTCTCTGTATGAGAAAAGTATCAGGCACGTTTTGTTTGTGGGGGTTCAAATAGTGACGAAGAGGGAGCAGTTGTCTTCTCTATCGACAGATCATGGTTTGGCACTACGGTGTTCTGGACAAGTAGGTAATGCTTTTTTTGTGCTACATGAGTCCTGCCAACATCACAAGCAATATTAAAGCTTATGTGGCTTGTGGAAGATGTTATAGTCACTGCCAAATTCTGAAATAGGATGAGTTCCACTGTGTTTGACCTTGAAGTGGGATCCAAAAGGCTGATCTGTGCTGGCCTTTAGCGCAAAATGTGTGCAGTATTCATTTCGGTCAGTTTTCTTACGCTAAGGCCAGGGCAAACAAGCACCTTACCTTTAAGTTTGATTTATAGTTTGTTTTTTTGTTGTGGCAGGGTGTTTTTAGTTTGGTTTGATGGTGGGTTTTGTTGTTTGGTTTTTTTTTTCCTTGGGTCTTTTTTTTTTTTTTTTTGTAAGGAGAATTGGCAGGGAGAACATAATGGCCAATTAGAGGATTTTGTATGCCAAAGGAATATATATACACATATAAATATACTATACGTAAGCATAGTAGACTTAGGATAAATTGCATTTAACAGTGAAAATTCAGTTATGCTGTTTGATTTGTTCAGGGCCTCCTGGACTTGATGGACTGCCTGGCCACAATGGATCAGATGGACTCCCAGGTATACCAGGACAAAAGGGAGAACCAGGAATAAATGGAAAAAGAGGAAAAATAGGTATATATTTTTTTTTGGTGATTGTTTAAAAAATAATCCTTTCTTACTATTATATTCAGACTTAGTTGCTTTCAGAGCTTTGTACAGGGGGAAGGGTATCAATGTTTAAAAAGAAGCTGCATGTTGCAAAATTCTGTAGCATTCATTATCTTACACCGAGCTTTGGAAGGTTACTCCAGACTACTTCCACAGTGAGGAAGATGGTATACATAGATCAAAGCTGTGGCGTGCACCCAGTTGAATCTCAGTATTCTGAACTTGCTAGTGAATACTGTTATTGTAGGTATATTTCCATTCCCTCAACCTGCCAACATAATGGCCCTTTGACTTCAGATGTCTTAAAAAAAGAAAGCCAGAGTTTGGGGGTGGGTAGAAGTTGTTATATGTTACCATAGTTTTGGTTCCAGATTCATAATACTATGGCAGAGCAGTATATTTCCATATTTTGCTTCTTTTCTATGTTGTCCATTTAGGCTGGAAACTCTTGGAGCAGCTTTTTTTTTTTTTTAGTCTCCAGTAAACTTGGTAATGCAGTGGGGTCTCTAGGGTACTATATAATGTAGCTGACACACATGGGGCAGTTCTGTGTTTAGCCCCCAAGAAACTATTTGGCCTTACTGCTTTCGCCATGCCACGTTTCTGCTAAGAACAGAGAGAAGCAGAAGCAGAAGTGCCATCGTCTCTTATCTGTCCAGCTCATCAGCAGGCGAGGAATGGGCCAGGGCAAAGGCTGACTGGAGAGCACAGGGGTAGCCCTGGCATGCTAGGTTCGACCGATCAGCGTGCAGTGGCTGAGATAGCAGGTAGGCAGTTACCGCACCCCGAGCCTGCCAACTACTGTGGGGCTGTAAAACAGTAACCAGTTTATCCGCTGAGTTAATGATGCACAATAGCTACGTGCAAGCATGGATGGATAACTGGTGCTTTCAAGGTAGGGTGAAAAAGCAGTGGGCTTGCATGGTAAGAGGGTAAGGAGACAAAAGGGCATCGGAATGGTAGAGCTGAGAGGGTGCAGAGAAGAGGAGGGGTATGTTGATGAGTAGACAGACCGATGTTAGCAGCTTGGTACTTGTAGTGGCCCATCTATTATTCTGGATTTTGCACCTAGCTGTGTGGGCTTGCTGGCAGGTACAAGGGGAACGATTGCGTACTGTGTCTTGAGACACTACATGTTCTGTCGCTTCAGTGTTCTCCACAAATTTTTAAAATTGGAGATGAAAGTAACAACCGGTCTTCAGAAAGTCAGGTGGCAGTTGTGCTCAAGACATGTTGCAGGTTTCACCCCAAAACTGTAATTCTGTTTCTGATTTCACTAAATCAATTTGAATATTAAAACCATATATAGGAAACCAAGCATTGTCTTCTCAAGTATTAACAAATGTAATTTATTTGAAAACCTACACCTGCAAGAACACTGACATTTCTGTTTGTACAACTGTTATGTTTCTCTCTCCTAAAGCAAGAAAATACTAACTGCCACAAAAGTAGAGGGTGCAAGGTTTTGATGTGTCAGTTGTACAAACACACTGTTGTTTCCTTTATTGCAAAACTAAATCATTGTTTTCTTTATTGCAAAATTGAATCACACGGGACAAAGGACTACCTTGTCAAATATGTTACTTTACTAAGTGATCAAGTGCAAAATGTGGACTGATCGTGCTTCTAACAAGTGTAGAGGGAGTGTTACAGCAGTCATGGGGGAATGTTACTAGGTAGCTGTGTCTATGATCTGTTGAGACAGTGGAAAATGTTAAAAGTGCAATGTCTGCTGTAATGTTAGTGTGTAATTGCTTTAAGAAAAAGTCTGGAGGGACCATAAAAGTGCCCTTTAATATCTTACAAATGTGAAATAAATATAGTACTTCACATCTTCCCTTAGTATTCCTACTTACCCAGAAATTCTCCAGCCGTTGTTAATGAGGCCCAGTGTATTTCATGATCAAAACTCAGAGATCACTAAGTAAAGAACGTATTATTTGCACCAGACGGATTGTACACAGTTTCCCTTCATATTAGGTTACAATGTTGTTTTGAAATCAGACCAAATTACAGCTACCCAGTTAAATACAGGTGAAAAAAAGAACCAACTAGAGTAAATAAGTTTTGCATTAAAAAAATACATTGATTAATGTTTAATATTGAGACAAGCGTTCTTGGTACTGACATGCTTTTTATTTCTAGGTGTACCAGGACCAAAAGGTGATCAAGGACAGAAAGGAGAACCTGGAGAAATGGGTTTACCTGGCAAGGATGGTATGCCAGGAGGAAAAGGTGCAAGAGGAGCAAAGGGTGAAAAAGGGGATGCAAACAATGATGTAATATTAGAAGGTAGGAGGAAGTGCTCTTAGGAGTTCTCTTGCAACAGTGTGCTTGACAGAAAAAGATAAACTCTGCTTCTGAAGCATGAATGTAATCTGCAGGGGCAGGACTAACCAGCATAAACATGTTACCCACAGTGAAGTTTGAGTATTGCGCTGCCCTAGGATATTATGCTCGCTTTTTAATGTAAGTCTTGACAAAGACTTTTCTGCTTGGGCTTTGTGTTGAAGTGTACATAAATTCCACCCTTTCCAGTACACTTCCAGACAGTTGACCTCCCCCTGCTCTTTCTTGCAGTGAAATTTTGTTTTTCTATTAGAAAATGAGGGGCAGATTTCCACTGAGGAATACATGAAACGGCCACAAATACAAGCTGTATAAAGGTATAGCACTGTAGCGCTTGAAGTTGAGGTCTTAGAATACAGTAAGTAAAAGGCAATGGTGCTTTGTAATGCTCCAGTATGCCTGTAATCCAGACAGATAAATTGCATTTGTCTTACAACTTGTGAAGTTCTGTGTGGTTCACCTTCTAACAGGCAGCATCCCAGTTTGTTTATTGCACCGTATTTCTGTACGCAGAAACTTCTTGAGAAGAGAGAGGTTGTTTTGGAGATCTCTCAAAGTCCATCGTGTGGACACATAGAGTTATCTGCAGGTTGCCTGTTGCCTGCAGGGCCTGTGACGTTATACTCTGTTTTGTACATAGGTGCAAAAGGTGAACCTGGACCCCCAGGACCCCCTGGACCCCCTGGACCCCCAGGTCCTCCAGGAAAACGTAAAGGTAAATGTAAAGCACAGCTGCAGGACAACATCTACAGCAGCAAATGCACAGGTCAGTTCTTTCCAGTGTTCTTCTTAGTATTACAAACTGATTGAAGATTAAAGTCATTGCTCCAAGTGTTACCAAACAGTAAGCATGTGTTTAATTTTGCTGCTGTCAGTAAAACTGCACAAACTTACAGCTGAGCGTGTGCTTAGGTGTTTTGCTGAACTGTAATTTGGATAAGGCAGTAAGCTATCTCCAGTATAATGTTAGTCTTTTAATTGTGCTTTGCTAATGCTTGAGCAAAGTATTACACATGGCGTTTTCTGTTAGATGAGGTATATTTGGAAAGTAAGAGAAAAGCAGTTGAAACATTTAGGTTTTAAATGCTAAATTTTGATTTTAAGTGTAGATATAACACTTGTTAACCAGGCTCCATCTGACTATTCTACAAAATGAAATGCCTGGTCATTGGCAGAATTGAAGCCCCTTGAACTAGCTAAGACTTCTAAAAGCTGGAGGAATACAAAAGAGTTCTCTGAGACTTTGCATCCATTTGAAAATGTAAGTTTTGGAGCAGGATGAGCTTGAGTTCTTTTCTGTTGTTGCTGTTTATCATGACTGTATCCCAAATGACGAGTGGATCATGAGCCACCTTTTTTTCCTTCACTGTAGCTGTGTTGGTGAGATATATATGACTAATTGTAATATTTAGAAAAGAAAAATTAAAGACAGACTAGACTCCCTTCAGACTGTGGCTGCAAATTGCATGACAGAACCTGTTAGAACCAAAATATGAGTATCCAGACTGCCATGCCATAGACCATATGCTGAAGTGTAGCACCTGTCACACTTTTTTTTATTAAAGTCACTGATTATTAGAGTGCTGACGTAATTAAGAATTTGCCATGAGAGATCTCTGGCATGATTTTCTGTTGTGCTGGATACTAGTAAATCCTCATAGATTTAACTTGGTATTGTGGATTGTTGAAAAAAAACACATCAGTGTTCACGTCACAATTCTGTCCATGTTTTAGAACATCTTTTTCTGAAATAGATTAAAATTGTGCCTCGGATAGAATCCGTGTGTGTGTATGCATGTGCCCGTGTGTATTTTCTCATGAGTGCTGCCTCTGCTGTGTGGAGCATGTATAAAGTTAGTTGGCATTTATCCCCTCCTCTACCAGGTGACTGGCTGGATGTACTCTGCTATCCTGAACAGTGTATTTTGTAAATACATTGACAGATATAGCCTATCGAGCGTGTTTTTCCATGCCTGAAGTTTATATGGATTTAAATATATCAATAATAGCTAAATACTTTGTGGAAGAAAGTGTTGGTGTCAATGAGATACCAGAGACTAAATTAATATTCTATATTCTATAGTAAACGCATTTATTACTATATTTTTATAGGCATTTATATTTATCATAGAAAAAATTAATTTAAAATGGGATTATTTCAGATAGGCTTGAATTTCTTTTTGCCTGTTTGAGCGGGAGTAACTTCTAAGAGGTTAACAGGAACATTGAGACTATGTGAAAAAAGTATTTGCAACTTTTGTAATCAACATCATTTTCAGCAACATTGAAAAGAAAAAGTAATCTCTGTGATCCTCGATCTCTCTAATGCTCTAAACAATTCTGTTCTGAATTAGAAGTGTTAAATGACGGTGTGATTTTTCTAAAGGCTTTTCGGTGCCAGTTCAGGCACGTGGGGGCAGGGGGAATGGGTGCAGCTGGGAAAGCTGGTGCTTGGAAATGAAGGATGTTCTTACTCATTTTGTTGTGAAGATCAGCAGCCTTGTTTTAAAATTATTTCAAGATGTGTGTCTGAAGTTGCTGGACTTCTGAATATTTTGGCCCAAAATGTTATCATACGTCCCTGAAAACTGTCTCTCTAAAAAAAATACCTGGTTTTGAGACTTGCATTTCAAAGCACTTACTACATACTGGCAGAGGAGAGCCTTCATTTTGGCCGATGCAGAATTAGCAGTGGAAGGGGAGGGGAGCTGGTGATCTGGATGCTGAGGAACGTGGGTTCTACAAACACTGTGATGTTGTGATAACTGGGAAGTTTTGGTCCAAGGTATTAGTTGATTATGGAAAGAAAGCAAAGAGAAGCTGGTGCAAGAACAGCGGTGTACTTCTTGATTACTCCAGCCTGAGAAAGGAAGGAAACTTGTGGGTTTGGATCTACAGAGCAGGTCTGGCTGTCCTTGTCCTGTACCCCTGAGTGGCATGGCATTGGAGATGGTGTGCTCCTTACGGTCGTGGCTCTCAGTTACTGTTGCTACCCTTACAGTTCTGGCACGAATTTTCCTCCCAGCTGAGACGCCTGTCTTCAGAGAGGTCAGAGTGATCCTATGAAAGAACAGCAAAGGATATCTCAGTTACTAATCTTTCACATTTCTGGAAAAGAAGGAAGTTATCTGCGAGAGTGTTTGCTAAAGTGGGGTTTCTTCTGTAATTGGGACTGTAGTTTCTTGATAGGCACGCTGAAAGGAAGGAGCACAAGAACTTTGTGTGGTTATTAAGTGTGAAACTAGCAGAGCAATTTGTATGTCTCACCCTTATCAGGGTGATACGTTTTTATGTCACCATCATTCTGCACAGTTTGCTGAGATGAAAAATCTTTTTTTGGTAATAATTATTATAAATGCTCTTAACCAGCGAATATTTCATAGTGGGTAGAACATATATCAATTATTTCCGCTCCTTATTTTTAATATAGCATGTAATTGTAGTAGCATTTAAGAACCTCAATCAAGAGATTCTGGGTATTGAAGTGTCAGAACAGAGCCCAAAGAGCCTCCTGACAATGGGAAGTACATAGCTGGAGTAGAAATCTCATTCCATTTAAAATTCAGAAATGCATGAACTGTTGTACAAGACATAATTGGACCATTTACTCAGGTAGCCTCTTTTCAAGTGTTGGAACAGAGTGAAGTGCTGTGGAGGATAAGCTATCTGATGGATTTCTGATGGATTATAAGTCCCAGTGAGCAAATGAGAGTTATGCTCAAATAACTCTGTGAAGATGAGATCTTCCTCAATGAGCACTTACATTTTATGAGTCAGTAGGCTGTGAGACCTTATTACCAAAATTCAAAGAATGAAATAGCTTTTGTTATAAAATACGTATATCCCTTTGAAAAAGAGAATACACATGCTGATTTACAACTGTAATTAACTTATTAAACAAGAATACAAGAATGATTTCTTTAAATTGAATTTTGAATCAGGTAAAACTATTTCTTTAAGAGAAGAGAATAATTAGTTGGAAGCTGAGGTAGGTTTGTTCTCAATGGTATGATTAGCTAATTATAAAAGAAACAACACATCCCTGCTCCACATCGCCTCGCTCCATCCTTCCCACCCTCCCCAGACAGACCAAATCAATAGTTTTAATGTCTTGTAAACTCCATTAGCTCTCAGCTGGAATATTTTATTGTAGGAATCAGTAGGATATTTATCTTTTTTTTTTGATGGAAAGAAAGCAGTGAAAGTTTCACTAGGAGTCTGTGATTGAAAACTCTCTTTTTAATCTTAGGAACTTTCTGTTTCATGCAGCTGAACGTCCTCAGAGAGGGTACTGCAGATATTCTCAAATGCAAATAGTGCACTCAGCTTCGCTGCAAACACTGACCTGGGCCTTGACTGTTCTATGGTCTTAGATAAACTACTGTATAGGGAACTGTTCATTCAGTAAACTATCTATTAGACTCGGCCCAAGAAAATTAAATTGTGCATTGCAACTTATAACTTGCTCTGAGGGTATTCCTTTTGTGAGATATTTTGACAGTATTTTGAGGTCAGAAGCTGCAAAAGGATCTAGAAGTATTGCTAGATTCTAGCTATAGGCATTTATCTTCCCGTGGTTGGATTGACTCAGCCTTATTTTGGAGATACGCTGCGATCACTTACAAGCTTTCAATGTCGTATCACCAAATGTCCTAGATAAATGGGTAGGAGAAATATGTGGTGTTCTTGCTGTGTCTTGTAGTAGTTTCCTTCTGCGTTAACGAGATGATACAATCTAAAGGAGAAAACAGCAATGCAGTGTAATTTTTCCTTTCTTTCCTGAATGTCACAGTACCCTTTCAGCATTACTTGATAGTTATTTCATACCTCATTTAAACTTCATCATAGCCCTGTAAGTCCCAGAAGAGGTTGGAAGGAAGCCATGAAAATGCATGTCCAAAAGAATTTGCAGCCTGCATGTCGAGCAGTGTGAAATGCGTAAGGAGATGAAAGTTAAGAATGGAATTGGGAAACAAGGCTGCAATGAAGTCAGGGTATCTTCAGCAAAGAGCTGAGAACCGTTCTCTCTGGTTACTCATTCTAAGCAAACTGAAACGTGTCACATTGTTTTAGAGGCAGAAGAGGTATCCAGGTTTAGAGGAAAAGGTCCATAAATAATTTCATTCAGGCATTGTTTCAACAGTAAAAGCTAAGAGGAAATCCAACTAGTTACTCTTTAAATTGTTGAGTGACAGGGAAAAATGTTTCCAGGTGTTTGTTTCTAAACGTGAACCATTGCTCGGTGTGTAAACAATACAGTGCATTATTTCCCTCAAGTCTTTCATATTGCTTCTTTAATGGCATGGATGACTGGCCTGCATTCCTAAGCATTACGTACACAGTGTCTGCGTTCGTACTTTATTGCTGTCTGGGGCATTAACAGCACAAACAAAAGTTCCAGTGTCGCCTGCAGAATACACCCTCTCTGCTGGTGGATGTCGATTTGGGCATGGAGCTTCTGAGATCAGTCACTGCTCCTTCCCAGGAAAGCATTTTTGGTATTACTGCTGGATCAGGCAGCTGCCAGCTGTCTCAGTTATCTAAGGAAAGGGACAACTCTGCCTAAGCAGCTACTCAGAAATTCACAGCTAAGGAATTAAATCTGTTGAGCAAAATTATTTACTTGGTTGACTGTCAGCCTGACAACTTTAAGGAAACAAACCAGCCTGGATACTTCATTTCCTTAGCAGAAGTGAGAGCAAGTCTTTTTTTATCTCGTTTTTTGACCAGACCAACCTAAGCCTTTTTTCCCAGATGAAACGGAATCCCAGTTGTTAATCCTTCATTTTACTAGAGTCATTGATGGGCACTTCTGTCACGTCAAATAAAGAAAAACGATGTGTTTTATCCTTTCCCTCTCAACTTTAGGGGAGACAGGTGCTGTACCGAATGATGATACCCTGGCTGGAAAAACTGAAGACAGAACCCCTGGTCCTTCAAAAAAAGCTGGTAACCTGCTACAGAGCACAACTAACTGTTACTTGACTGGTTTAATGTCACAGATAATGGACATGTGTGGGTTTTTTTTTTTCTACTAGAATGTGTTATAACATCTGTAGGAAGTCCTGTTCACTTTGTCAGTGTACAGCAAACGTTTGGAACGTGGATGCGGGAACCCGCAAACGTAAGCGATGAAAGGATTTGGCTTACCATGCATTTTTCAGGTACGCTAGTAGTGCTCACTGATCAAAAAATCAGTTGTTACACTAACTTTGCTTTCTGAATTGCTTCAACCTAGACTAATACTTCTAATCAAGTACGATAGGGTTTTTTACCCACATCTTTTTGTCAGCGTGTTTTCCTATTACCTGTATAATACTTGACGATACATGTGCTTATAGACATTTGCAGTATATTTAGGTATTCTCAGAGTCAACATCAGATTTTGAAAATTTTAGGGTTTTTTTAACCAATGCAAGTTTAAGTGCCTGTTGTTCATGCCTTTTTACTCTTTTATTTCAACAGTTTCCTATGACTTTACTTCCCTAAATTGTAGCTAGGAGTTTTTTGCCTTTTCCTTTAGCTAGCCGTGAAAATGAATCGGATGCTGCATAAGCTACATTTTGTGCAGGAAAATTTCCAGGACCTAAGTGGAAAAAGGGAATATTTCTGTCTATTTACCAACTGTGTTCAGGATTAGGGCCCATCAGGTCTGTTGGAAGCAGGATCTTGGACACTAACTCTATAGGTATATTTTTTGTGCGTGTCTCTGACTGCTTTATCAGGTACTAGCAAGTTGAATCAGTGAAAACACAAATACAATCGTTGTCTGTCAGATATTTGATTGAGATTGATCTTCAGTGGAGACTGAATTTTAGGGTAAAAAAGTTCAAAATTAGACGAACTAAATAATAGCCCTTTTTTTCATGTTTTCCCCTTCGTTTAGGAAACTCTATAAAGGAATATGAGAATTCCAACGCCTTGCTGAATGACAGCTACAGGACCATTAACATCACAGGATTCTTTCATGGATGTGGTCATGCAGTACAAAACAATCATCTGTACTATCAAAAGGGAGGAACCAATGTCATTTTGAAGTAAGTCAAACAGCTGGCTTAAGGCAAGGGATGCTGTGGAAGGAGGGGAGACGGGTTAGAGTGACAGAGGTGAAGCAGACCACTTTCCTTGTACCATTTTAAGTTTCTTTTTGGTCCTGTCTGGAGCAGGAAGAACGGGGGAATGGTTCAGAACTCTTTCCAGAACAAACAACTAATTCTTTCCAATCTGTAACTAAAACGTGGGCCACTGGCCTTCCATCTGTTGTGCAGGTGCTGTGGAAGGAGGGGAACGGGGAGGGTAGTCCAGGTCCATTACTCTGCTGTGTCAGTCAGTTCTTTAAGCATTGTTCAGCTCTGTCTTAAGTGAGTAGTTACTACGTGGTAGGAGAACTGGGCCCCCAGATTAACGGGTTTTTCTTTTGGCTACCTTGGGGTCCAGTGGGTTTCTATTATACGCTACATTGCTGTGGGTCTTCTTGCACTTGGATTCTTTGCTGCGTTTGTAACTGCGAGAAACGAATGGGAGCTGGCTAAGGTTCTGGGGGTCAGCACAAAGTATTTGATTTAAAAAAAATAAGCTGTGCATCTACCTGCGTCAGAGTAAGAATTGGTTCAGCTGCAGTCTGGGGGACGTGGATGAGTGGTTATGTGACTGCAGCCCACTTGTGGAACTTGACTTTGCCGAGCTCCTTGCTGGATTGGTGCACAGGCTTTGCCCTTGGCTAGCGCTGTTCGGAGCTGGGAGGGGGTGAGCTGGGGCTGCTCGTGCAGAGGAATGCGCGAAGGCACCAGCTGAGGACATGGCGACCTGGTGAATTGCACATTCCCAGACGGAGGAGTGATCCCACTGTTTGATTCCCTTGCGATAAGAAGTCCCTACGGCTCTCCCAGTGTATCTCCCTGCGTCGGAACTGGGAATTATGTCTCTATTTCTTCAGTTTCTACTGAGGACAGAGACAATACAAATCAAACTCAAAATCTCATCTTGTGGGAAGGGCCGAAGACAGACAGTCCAAGGGCAAGTCAAAGATTGCATCTGCTTTCAAGTTCTCTTACACGGCTCTGATGTCTGAGCCAAGAACATCACTGTACTTTGATGTCTGTTCACCAGCAGGTGTGAGTGCTGCCTTCCTATATTCTTTTGGATGCCAAGGAATGTGAGCAAGCTGCTTGGGTTCTACAGTATTTGTTCTGCCAAAGACAAGCTCACTTTTTGGCAACCTCCTTTAAATACCTTTAGGGCTTTTCGTTTACACATCGGTAAAAGACCATTTCTGTGATCACACACAGTGGTAGGACAGAGGTTCCTCACCTTTGCTTGGGTACTGTTAATTGGGAAATGCCTTCGTGTACAGATGAACACAAGTGGAATTTTCAAAACCTACGAAGTTGCTGAGACATGGCCGTTCTTTTCAGTGATTCCCTCAAAGATTCCTTCAGCACAGGTGGAACGAGACACTGTGAATTCTGTGATAGTGAAGTCCTTACTTTTGGACCAGAGAAAAGTTTCTGGGAGTCTTTGTATTGATGTAATGGGAAAAACAGGTGAGGACCTGGCTGGTTCATTTTGTAAATGTTGAAAAAATATTGAAAAGGAGTTTCCTTTCATACTTAAAAGCTGGTAAAACTAGGTTTGTCTGACCTTTGGCAGGTTTTCTCGTGATGGTCAGATCCCTGTTATTATGACTGCTTCCTGCATTCTTCCCTTGTTTCATAACATGCTTTCCCACCTCTGATACTTACGGTTGACTGCACTAACCTTAGTGATCAGAAAAAGTGTTTGTAGTTTGAGTTCCCTGTAGCTGATGAAAATATTACACTATATTGTGTCATTTACCCCAAGGAGCCAGAGGATTAAGGAATTCCTGAACAATTTGGAGTTCCAGGCCAGACTGTCCTTGAGTGGGGGACTGGACAGAACCTCAGGAATGAGACCACACTTTTCTGCTCCTTTCAGGGTTTCCACACAAAAGAGGAAGACAGGGTGTTCTGTCTTGTAGATCTTGCACGTTTCTAATGAATCTTGAGATGCTTTTTATCTTGGCTTTTTTTAATAGAAAAAACCCTGAAAATCTGCACTTCGATGTGACTACTCCTGCTAAGGGCTGTCCTTCTAGCCCTTGCCCTTGCGCAAGGTTATTTACAGATGTGAATCGACTATCAGATGAACTGGGTTGGCACATGTTTCTCGGAGATCTCCAGCTTTGAAGCCTTTTTTTTCTTTTATTACACACATGCTGCTGGAATGTGGAGTTGCTGCAGACATGAATTTTACAAAAGCTGGGGGGGGAATCATCTAGTTACAGTTACTCTTGACTTTTCTTATGGTGATTTTTCCAGTATATGCTATCAGCGCCTCTCCCACAGAAAAATTATTCCTCCATTATCTTCCTTCTATTGTAAATTCCTAGATCTGAAATGTGCCTGTCATTAAACTGGGCATTTCAGAGCACTCTTGTAACTGCAGCAGATTCCTGTATTGAGTAACGTTTTTCCTCTATTCGAGGAACAGAGCTATGCGGCTGGATGGAAGTCAGAGGATGAGATGTGCTTCGTTACAGAAGGCATTACTTAGGATAAAGCATCCTCCTGCTAAAGCGCTGCGTTACTCGGTGATTAAATGCCAAGCGAAAATGTGTCTTGATAGTAGCTGATGACCCTCTCAAACTAGTAGAGGAACTCAGTCTGGCTGCTCAATGCTGCTGTCCTCAGACTATCATGCCATTAAGGAATTTCAGGGAATAAAAACAATTTTATACATAAGAGATGAGACATTCAGAGGCCAGCATGAGGTCAGAATTTTGGCTCTGCAGACGTGGAATTTTTATTCCTTTGATGTTTACTTGAGCAAATCACTGCATTATCTGAACTGCTTTAAAAAGAGGAACTGTAAGTTTAGGTGAACCTGCCCAGAATTCATGCTGGTTTGGTCAATCCCATTTTCTCCCTTTAGTTCCCACCTAGTAGAAAGCAAACTTCTGCACAGCTCTCATTTCACAAGTTGGGCCTTCACCTGGCATCTGATTCTTTTTCATACCCGTTCCCTTCAGTTGCTTCTTTCATCCCAGTGATAATAAAGCTCGTAGACTAAATAAAGTGAAACCTACTGAAGGGAGTTCAGGTTCTCGTGCACCTTTCAGGTCGGTTATTAATTTGGAATTATCTCCCAGCGTTTTGGAAGGTGCGTTGAGTGGAATACTTAAAAGACATCAGAATGGTCCTTGAACCCAAGTATTTTCAACAATGCTTCTATCTGTAATAATGCACTCTGAATTGCTTCAACCACCCAGCGCATGTAAACACGACGTTTTAATACAACATACCGAATACTTTATCTCATTTCAGACTTGGGCTTGACAAAGCGTCGCTGGGCGCACTGCTAATTGAAAATGCCTTATACCATGGTCGTAACTACCTCTTTTCTAACTCGAAGACGTATTTCAACGTAGCAGTGGATGAGAAGGGGCTTTGGATTATATATGCCTCAAGCACTGATGAAAATATTATAGTAGCACATGTTGATGAAGAAACGTTTTCAGTCATTCGGCATATCAATACCACATACCCGAAGTCCAAGGCTGGGAACGCATTCATAGCGTGCGGCGTTCTGTACGTCACCGACACCAAGGACACGACGGTCAGCTTTGCTTTTGATTTACTGAAGGAGCAGCCGATTGATGCGAGGTTTGAGTTACGGTCTTCGCAGTCTGTTCTTGCTATGCTTTCCTACAGTCTAAGAGATAAGAATTTGTACACGTGGGAGAATGGGAGCTTAATGATATACCCTGTACATTTTGGCAGATGAATATATTTTAAAACGTCAGGTATGGGAGCCTTGTTTGACTAAATAGATTATTTAAAGCGATATGATAAACGCATGGGGGTCTCTCGTTATATTTCTGTTCACTGATGGTGGTTTGGAGTGTGCCTAAAAGGGAGATCAGGTGCCTTTGTATAAACACACTTCAATTATACAGGCCGTTCTCATCTTCTTAAAAGAATAGCTGTTCAGGATTGCAGCTGGCACGTGGTTAGCGCAGACTTGGCTTTTGTTTTCCCCCTGTTGTTCAGCCGATAATTACATCTAATGTACATTGATTATTCCGTGGTCATGTGCTCAGCAAGGACTATTTATAACTTCCAGTTGCAATCATCTTATCTGCAGTCATTTTCTACTCGGTGATTATGATCTAGGATAAACGCCTAAATAACGAAATTTTGTGTACATATACTTTTGTCACTTAATACTTTTCCACTGATGAACATTTCTTTTTGGACAAAAATAGACAGCTGTTAAAAATCATGGGGATGGAAATAGTTGTTTAAATAGAAGAAAAGCAGAAAGCTTCAAAATTTGGCAAGTCCAGTGAACTGTTTCAAAATGAAAAGCAAAATCCAGCCCGAGTACAAGGAAAACGGGAATAATGGCGTTACTAAATATTGAATATACATGAAGTTGTGTTTAGTAAATGGATTGTGGGAAGAAAAGTAACAAGGTATAGAATTGAAGATGTAAAATTTATGATTAAAATTCCCTTTTTAACAGTGCTTGCGTTGCTGCACTCTTCCTTGCCCGCTATGTAAGCTATACCACTATAACTTGTTTATGACTACGCTTAATTATATTAAGTTCTGTTTCTAAAAAAAAAGCTCCCCATGTTCCTCCATCCAAGTGAAACCATGAAATGAAGGGTTTACTTTTTTTGCTGTTATTCTTAGAATTACAAAATATCTTGAGCAGGAATGCATGCACTCATCGGGGTGCTTAGTGACAATTTGTTGTTACTGTTAATTCAGAGATTGCACATTCACATCCAAATTTTTGAGAGCCAGAGGTGAGAAATAATAACAACCAGAACAAAAGCCAAAAGTTGCTGTTTCAGATGTCTGATTTTAACATCAAAACATAAACCCCTACTGTTGCTTTGCGTAGCTATGTTCAGAATCACGATCTCAGAAAACCCCCTACCTGCATTTCCAAGCTGCCTGTGTGTATTGGTAACGTTCACAGAGCTCATTCAAATATTTAGAAGCACAGTGTCACCGAAACCTTGAACTTAATACCCCTCTGTGACATCCAGGCACCTTGAAGGGATTAATGGATTTGGGAACATCTATGCCTGCAGAACCTTGTCTTGCAAATGTGCTGGAAAAATACCTCTGCTGCAGCGTGTGATACAGCCGTGACGGGGCCCGGCTGCACGCTCTCCTCAGCACATGTGCTGGTTTCACTAAGGCCAGGACTCAGGCCTTGCATGCTAAGGAGAGAGATGCAGCGCGAAATAAAAAAGCATAATTAATACTTCACACTAGCATATACATCTATAAAGAGCAATGGTTTTGTATGTGGTTCTGCTACTGCCTCTGTGGGGTGGGGGTCTTTTGGAGGGGGGTTAGTAGGTTTGGGGTTGTGTTGTGTTTTTAAAAATTGAATGATGGTACTAATAAAGTAGATTCTTTGGCTAAAAAGCAAGCTCCAGCAGTATACAGTTGAAGTTATAACTGTATATATATATAATATATATAGTTTAATTTATACAGTTTAGGGCACATTATAGAAACTGTCACCTCTGGCTTATCTTAAATCGTGTTACGTTTCTGAATGGCACTGTTGAAGCACTGGGCTCAACGCTGGGAGAAGGCAGGGCAGTGCGTTCTGCCTCTTGGCCTCGCCGGGCTGGGGCAGAGCCAGGCTGGCTTCTTGCAGCTGCCTTGGCGGGGGGGGAAGGGGCTGAGTTGTTACCCTTCGGCGCTGCTAGGGCAGCTACAATAAAATGCAAACAGCTCCTCGGCCTTCAGCTCGGCACGGTGTGAGGTCACGGTTCAGCTCGCTCCGGCACTATCCCATCAGCCCACGGAGGTTTAGTTAAATTAATTTAAACATAAGGAGGAGTTCTGGAATGGACCATTCCCTGAAATAAAAGTAATTTATTTAACTTACAAAGGGAAAACTAAACAATGACATTTACTCATCTTTCTTTTCATACTTCTCCTACATCACAGCCTGCAATTTAAAATCACCTTTGGAGAAAGGTGCTTTTTATTCTAGTATATTTTACAACACGGCACAGACACCAAAATTTTCATTGGAGGAATAAGACAGTTTGTTAACATTTAAATATGCAGACATCCGTTCCAGTCTCTTAAGAACATGTTTTTTGTTTACAACAGAAAAATACATCCGACAACAGTAGCTAGTTATATTACAAGCAAACAATATTGAACTCTGCATAGTTTATACAATATACTGTGGTAATAATTTAATTACCAGTTTTTATCCACTATTTACTAGCTGGCCACATAAAGCCTGACATTCATCTGAAATGTGGCATTATACGTTCCATTGGTATTCTCTTAACAGCTTCATTTAATGAAGTTATTTTCTGGATAAATGAACTTCAAAACTAAAAGCTGGTTAGAATTCGTGGATGTCTTCACTACAAACACTTAGTGCTTACAGTACATTCCTAAAGTAAAGGCAGGTGTCCAATAGAAAATGTAGTTGTCAGAAGGAAAGGACAATAGTGTGCAAATTAAAACCCATTGCATTTAAAAATGTGTTGATGTGCAAGTTACAGTATCAAGTGTGTGTTAATACTAACTGGGAAAAAAAATATCTCCACATAAAATGATACATGTCTCACAGTACATTCTTCATTGCACGTTCCACAGCATTTGCATCCATTACACTTTCTTATGAAAATCAAATACACCGAGTACCCTTAATTAAAACTAAACTATTTTACAATGAGGAGTGGTACACATGCTTCAGGTAGTGGGAAAATTGAATAAAAATAATCAGAATCACATCAGAAATGCTTACTGACTTGTAGAGCCACAGTGCTTGTTAAGTGACTGACAGCTGTCAGAATCTTTACAATACACTTACTAAACGCAGTTGAGAGTTACTGAGCGATAACCCCATCCAAGCCTGACTGTGCTGGGTTTAATTCTTTATTTTTACAGTCGTGCATTTCCACCCTGGTGATCCCTGTGGGCATACTCAAAATACACCTGTTGAAAAAGTGGTTTGTGTTTATTTTTTTTTTAATCTTTCCCCATCATATTTAATGCTGCAGTAACTGCTCTGAAAGGAAACGACATTTCCTTTCCACAGTGGGTATCACTGTGTTTTTAGCTACTTAAATGGACATTATATAAAAACAGGATTAGCTCACAATGCTACAGAATGTCAAAAATGCCTGAAGGTACATTGAAAGCACTGGGAAGAGCCCGCATTTTCAGGGTGCCGTCTGCTCCACAGGAGAAGATACGATTGCCTTGCACAGTTTCAATCTGCGTGACACCAGCACCGATATTTCTGAAAATGGACTGCTTAGCGTGCTCATTTTTAAATGAATGAATTAAGTTATAGCCAGTCAGTCTCCACACCTGTATCAAAAGAATGACAAATGACAAAAGGAGATTAAAATTAGGATTTGTGTTTTTTTCTGTTCCACATTGCTGGCTGCTCTAAACCCTACTCAAAGAGAAAAGGTATTTTTTTGTTGTTGATTAGCAACAATTGCAACAAGTCCAAGAGTCTTGAGAGGCTCCCGCAGAAGCACAGGCCAGACAGCAAGAGGCTGCCTTGATGTGGACCAGCTGGTACATGGCCTGGTGATGCTGCCCTGTGTTGCCTGGTCCATAGTGCCCCTCCCAGGATCCCCTCCCCCGCCACCCCACGAAAGCTGCAGAAATTGACAGGTTGCATTTTTATCAGAGATAACTCTTGTCAGCTTTCCAGCAGCTGGAAAAGCTTTCCTGCTAAGGAATGCTGCTGAGCATAAGCTGCGTAATTAACAAGAGCAGTGGCACGGCTGGCTGAGCTGCCTGTTGTGTCCCCAGTTGCGGGAGCGCCCATCAGGACAGGGCCACAAAGCGTGCAGAGGCACAGAAAGCCCACACAACAGTATGCGGTCCGGCCAAGAGGAAAAAACCTGCTCCCACCTTCTCTCTGCCATCTCCTTCTATTTCGTTCCTTTAGTATTCAGGAAATAAGCCCTTTAAAACAGGGACTGTATTTCTGTGTTGGTTTTTTTGGTTGTTGTTCCTTGCTACTGTAACATCTCAGTAGCTGCATGGGGGTACAGTATCAGAGAACAAACAGAACCTGGCGCTACAGGAACTTTACACAACACTGAAGTTGCTGAGCGCCCCCTGCGTTCCAAAGAGAGACAGCCAAAGGCAAAACCAGGACATTTTTAAGAGAGAAAAGTAAAGATTTCAAAATAATGCACTTCAAGTTCAGTCATGTAGCTTTAAAAAGACTGTTTAATCTTTAGCAAAGAACTAAACCTACTTGCTTTAGAAGGGTATTAGTATACTGAAGTTTAAATTATAAACTTTCTACACGTTGTAAGGCAAACGTCACGTATATCAAATGTAGGTTTGGGTTTTTGGGGTTTGTTTTTGTTTTGTTACTGCATTCATCTGGCTATTTACAGCTGCTGATAAACTGACATCAATATCAGCTGAATGCTCTCCTATACGGCTGAGCGCCTCGAGACCTTCCTTACCTTCATGTTACCTTCCGCTGAGCCCGTGACAAAATAGTCCTCAGAAGGATCCAGTGCAAGGGCCTTAACGGCCGATTCATGCGCTTGGAAGGTGTAAAGGATTTGCCTCTGCCTGATATCAAAGATGCAGACGTATCCCTTCCTGCCTCCAGAAATCAGCAGCTGGTGTTTAGGCGCATACTGAAGTACTGTGGCACCATGATCATGGCAAGTGAAGGCTGAAGAAGAAGGATGTCAGGATTTAATAGATTTGAAACTGTAAGTAGTTTTTGACCTTAAAATTCACTACTTCTGCAAATTGTTATCTGAATATTTTCTAACTTGACAGATACGTTCCTTCATTTGGGTAATGTCATATCAGCTGACAGCTTTCTGCTCTCATAAGAGCTACACAGATCTAATGCACAAAGCAAGCATGACAGGCAGTCTTAATTTATTTTATAATACAGGCACATACCTGAATTTCAAAAATTCACCATATTACGTTCATTTAAATTCCCAAGTTAATTTAAATTTGTAGCTATGCTATCCTTTTAAGTATTAATTACCTTATAGATATTTACTATATTCTGATTTCCTAACCTGTTTTTCACAGGAGCCCTGACTCAGTCTCTTTAAAATGAGGCTGAACTCCTGTGCAATCTGCTAGTTCTAAAATACAAATCTCAGAATGCACCTGTTGCTTTAAGTCCTGCAGTTGTTTACACATGTTAAGATAGATGAATTTGCTCTTTTAAAAGCCCAGGATATTATATTTGCGTTTATGCATATTTTTCTTTCATAAAGCAACATGCTAGAATTTTGCTTTTTTTTTTTTTTTAACATGAAAAAGAAATTATTGAACTTGGTCAAATAGACACAAACATCTTTTCAGGCACCCAGCCCTAAGCCAAGGGCAGCAGACAGAAGGAGTTGCTTCTACTATTACCTACAGCTGCCTCTTCCTCTGTGCTCCAGCAGAGTACTGGATATCTTAATTCGGTGACAGTTTAAGTGAAAGCCTGCATACCGGTAAGAGTTCAATAATGCAGCCTTAACTGCTCAGCTGTTAATATCTTTTTCAGGATGTATTCAGGTATTTCAGACTTCATTAATAGTGTTGGAAAACCAGCTTTGTGTATGGTTGACCTCCTTTCTTCATACTTTTCTATACAGAGCAGACTAACATCATGCTAGAGACTATACACCACGAGTTCTGGTGTAGGCATTGGCATGCAACATGCATTTAGAACAGTTGCCCAGTGAAAATTTTTCCCCTTGCCCCAAATGCATACACACACTGTATTTCCTTAGCCAATAAGAAGTAGAGGTTTAATTTTCACTGCAGCACTTACCGTGTATAAGACTGTTACCAGACGAAACCAAAGTGTCCCAGAGGCACACATTCCTGAGGGGGGGTGGGGAAAAAGTCATTACAGCCTGAAGTGGTTCATGGGGTGACATGAGCTAGAAAGCGTCACATTCTGCGTCAGCGCCTAGACAGCAGGACTGAACAAGGAGGTCCTTGACTCTCTGCAGTCATTGGAGAGCATGTGCAAGGAGTTAAGAGCTTTAATTCCGTGCTCTTTCATGCTTCCTAGCGGAATTATGCTTTCTACCTTTAGGATGTGAACTAATCCTAGGCTGTACCAAGAAATTACAGAAGCTGTTCTTTTCGGAGAAAAAGAATGATCTTGCCTTTGCTGAACGTATTTCTCCCCCCAGCAACAGCATCACATCAGACTAGTGACATTTGGAGTACACTTCGAAAAAACTGGTTAACTGCTGACCACTCCTCACAAAAAGTAAATTTGGGAAACAAGAAACAGAAGGAATGATGTTGAAATAAATCATCTGGCAAGTTCAAGCTGTAACAAAGCTCAGAACACTGAGCCTTAAAATGTCAGCCACATGTTAACGCACAAAAGCTAATGAGTTATGGAGGTGAATGGGTAGATTTGGTGAAATTCCTCATTGTTTCTTTAAACACACCTGTTATCATTGGACTGTCCCGATGTAGCAACTAGACTTGAAGAGGTTATAAATGCAAAGTCACTTGTGGTTTTACTGTGGCACTGCCAACTCTGTTAAAAAAACAAACCAAAAAGATGCAATCTTACCAGTTGTAGCCTGCATTAGAAGTTACTATCAGTAACTGCAGTCTTAAATGTTGACAGCCTGACAGGCAATACAGTTTGAAACCTCAGGGAATGGAGCAATGGATTACAAAGCCAGTGCAAAATAAAAAGATACTAAAATAAGAAATAAACTATAACAAATCCACAACAAACCTGAATTTCAAATTAAGCATGGTCTTTCATGTACTGCTAAGAAGCAGTGAAAAGAACTGAAGAGTTTGACTGAGTCTTGAGATGGTAAAGTCATCACTGTCAGCTCTGATTTTTAATTTAATCATGGATAATGCTGAAGTAGTATTTGTAATTACATTGCAGTTTATGGTTATCATGCAACTAGTTTTCCAAAGACGCATCATTGAAATTCTACAAAGTTGTTTTGATAAAGTATGCCAATGAAAAAGCAGCAAAATCAAAAACATTTCAGTGAAACTCTTACACTCTTGGCCTGTCTGAAGTCTCAAAGACTTAACTTTCCTCTTTACAAAGAAAAAAATAAAAATTTCTGTTTACTTACCAGATAGGGCTTAGGATTTGATGTGGTTTGGTTTACTTGCCAGATACTCAGAAATCCTTCACCATCAGCAACACCACACTGCCAGGAACAAACCGCATTCGTTAGCGTAACGTACTGGTTATGGGATGCTTACTTCGTGAGAGTAAACAGCTGACTTCAGGAAAAAACCCACCAAACCGCTGACTATCATCAACGAGCATCAGGTATAAAAAAGTAGTTGAAGCCAAGTGAGTTCAGAGCTGATTGTTTAATGATTATTTAATGATTGATTCTCTCCTACATACTTCACTCTTTTCTGGAAATGGAGGCTTTCTAAGTGTGGAAGCTTACCTTTCAAATCCTAACGTCAAATCTAAAGCTCACAGAGGCATTGTTACTCCATGACCCTACTTGATAATGCTTAGTAATGTAAGGTGTGTGATAGCGTGCCATAAGCGTGGTAAGAACGATTACGGAAGGACTACGCTGTATCAGGAACGGTAAAATGACTGAGCTTTATTTGTAAACCATAACGCATAACAATTAATACTGTATATTCTATACAGCATATTCTACACCTGTAAGTATTTTAAAAATGTTTTAAGAAATACTTATAATTATTATTTTTTTTAATGTTTCCTCCTTTTAGTCAGGTTTCACAAGTCCTGCCTGAGTGACCTCCACATGAAACAGTGGGGACTATTAGTACATCTTAAGTTCTTGGTTAAAATTGATTCCCACATGATGTTAAGATTGCAGTATCTCAAAACATAATCAAACCACTAATTTTTAAAAAAAGTTTAAATGAGATTTTATGCTGCCTGAAAATAGGTATGCTGGGAGATACTTTATATTTCAAACTAATTCTAAACTTTGCTGGTTTATAGCTATCTTACAGTCACAGCCAAACTCCTTTAATTAACTTTTTATGGCTTTTAACTATAATGAAGTTAAATAGTTTCTCAGTGAGAAGACCTGCTAAAAAACCAGAATGGGCAACATGAAATACTGAAGAGGTGGGTATTCCTCCCAATTTTCTTCTTTGTCCTCTCTGTTTTCTGCACCTCATATACCTCAGAGAGTCATTTCTGGCCAAATTGTATGGCTCTCTTCTACTCTTTCTGCTCTCCACTGCACTGGAGTATACTTACATTCAACTAATAGGCTGCATTTTATACATCTGTATCTTCTAGTCATGCATTCTGTCAAAACTTTATCTTGGCCAGAATACAAAGTATGAAGCACTTCTAGAAGAGCTGTTCCTAGATTGATACAAGTTTGCTTCTACAAAGTAAGTTAGTTCAGTGTGTTTTTTTAATAGGTTTAATTTAAAAAGGTCATCAATTGGATTCGATCAAAATCCAAATCCAAAATCAGAACAGATTTTAGAACAGGGAGAACAAGAAGTCTGAAAATGCAGCAAATGGGATATGGGATAGCAGTGTGAAGCCGACAGAAGAGAAAGGAGAGAATAAGGGTCAGAGTTTTATTACAAAGCTTCCATACGCAGCCATGATACGATACTGCTTATGCCATCGTTCTGGGACATCTCAGCGGTTGTGTGTGTCACCAGTTAAGCTGTTTGAGAGGTCACAGTGCAACCAAAGATTTCCTTATGAATGAAAGAAAAGGGAAAATCCTAACTGTTGTACTTACCTTATTGCCCTGGGAATTGAAATACATTCTTGTAACCCTGGCGTTCCCAGCCTGCCGGAAGCACACCAGTTGCTGGGGCCTTGTCCACTCAAACATGCGAACGCTACCATCTTGTGCTCCTGTAAGATCTGAGATTATAGGATAGGTGTTCATTAACGCTGCAGTATTTTATAGAAAATTATCTACTCCATACTATTAAGTGTGATTCACTTACAATACTGATGGACTGGATGTGAAGCCATCCTCTTGACGTTATTCAGATTTCTTTTAATAAGCTTCGTATAAAACAAAATTAAAATAATTTGGAAAAAAGACACAAACACACTCTTCAATGTTGTTTACACTACTACACGGTGAGTTTCCCCCAATTAAAAAAAGCCTGTTAAGCTAACATTCTTTGTACCTAGTGACGTGTAGTTGCAGTATAGTAACTAAAGCCTGTTTATGAGAGGTTTTTAAACATGAAAGTTCAAATAGTATTAACGTTACCCACTTTTATACAAAGGACTTAAGCACACGTTGGGGTACATACTTTTGATATTAGTCCCAATGTGAGTATTTAAAGTTTGGGATTGTTCCGGTTTTGATTGGCTTGCTTTGTTTTCTTTTGTCCCCATAAATTCCAGGTCCTACCTCAGAGTTCCCACAATAAAAGAGAAACCCCTGACTTTCCCATTATTGTTTATACCACGATAACTCTATGCCACGATATACAAGGAAATGCTTCGCTTGGCCACCTTTTTGGCTGGGCCTCGGTCATCGTAGGCCTTTTACATCAACACTGACCTAACAGCATGACGAGTGCACACTAGGTCTCTCTACTGACCAATACACTAAACAAGTAACAGTCTCCCGAGCTGCAGGCGACACAAGTACTTACCACACCAGCGCCAGTGCTGGTCTGGCCGCTGCCCAGCCACGGCATAGATGAAGATGGTTGTATTTGATTCACTCCAAAAGAGGGTGCAGTTGACTGAGTGAGCGTTGTGGTAGAACCACGGAAGTCAATATCATCAGAACTGTAAGAGAACAGTAGTGCTCTGCTTTAAGCAAACGTTCCTTTGCTACCAACGTGGTTTGCTTATCTCATTATCAAGAGCCTAATGGCAGCGCGTAGGGAAAGTGATTATAACAAGACTACAAATTGGTAATTCCTGCACTTACATTGTGCAAACGCTTTCCACGTGCTCCAAAGCGATCGGTATTTAACCTCAACAGGTAAGGTTTAACTGATGATCCCAACTGTGGTAGAGGGATGTTGAGAACATAAGCTCCCTTGAGAGGAATAGTGTTGGAATATTCCTGACCTGCCTGTCCATACGTGTATCTGTTCTGTGCAATGGTGTGTGGTATAGACGAGTGCTTGCTGCAGCCGATACGTTCACAGTTCTGGGCACAATAATGGAGGAGGCAGTAATCTGGGTGGTTGCATTATGCAACTAGCACCAACTACTGCAACTAGCCTCAGTGCTGCAGTGATGCAACTGCAGCGTTTTTAAGGTAGCACGTCTTTTATTAGCTTATGCACCGTGGGATTTTACTTCACTGTGCAGCACAGACATGCCCAAAATACTCAAACTCCTCAAAACTGTATTTTCTCCATGAGTAAAACAAAGACGGTAATTGTTCTTTTGCCTTTCCTCACTCTTTCGTAAAACAATCTGAAATCTACTGAAGAGGAGTGATTCACTTTTTTTTGTGTGACCCACCTCTGCTTACACAGGTATTGTACATGCAGCCTCACAGCAGAGCAATGCTCTTGAATACAACCACAAAAAACCGATCCTACCTTTTAGACTCTCGGTCATATTCTTCTCCAATCCATATAAATGACTGAGCAGCCAGCAGAGCCGAAATATCAAGTTCTTGAACATCATGCGTAGATGCCAAAACAATTTCATTGCTGTTTGCCTATGCAGCACAAATAGAAAATTTATGCTAACTATAATTAAGATGTTTTTATTACTGTAGTATTTGTACAGTTTTCTTCTTGCAGTATTTGAGGCTTACCTTATTGACTGCAAATGCCATTATCATATCTGATTCTTTGTGAATGATTTTTGCTTTCCCTCCGGGGTAGCCAAGATCTGCTTCAACCTACAAAACATGTATAAGCAATTTCAAGTAGCATGAAAATCCATTTTGTCATAGTATATTCAGACTGCAAAAATCTATACAAAATTCATGCAAGAAAAGTTCAGTGGCCTCAGCATTGTTTAGGAAGCTAAACTTTAGACTTCTCATACTCTTTGGTGTTCTAGAAGCCAAAAGTTATTATTTGAGTGTAAGAAACACAAAGTTGTGTGTGCAATGCTATTTACAAGGTGTTCACTCATCCCAATTATCAGGACATCCGAAGTTAATTCGCTGATTAAAAGCGTGCCACACAGACTACACAGAACACATAGCTTCTGTTAGTCACATTAGAGAAAGAAAAGCCAGTTCCACAGAACTTTTAAGAATGTGCTAGAGGTTTGGGAGAAGGGATACTACCTTGTTTTTGTGATCTTCTGCTACGCAGTTTTGTTTGACCTGCTCCACACGATCTTCTACAGACTACATAACATCACACAGTCACAAACACAAAACACATGCACAAACAAATATAAAAAAAGAATGAAACATTCCAAACTAGATTTTTAAAGGCCACTCTGTCAGTAAATGATGACAAATGTATTTTTAACTTTTTATAAAAGGCACAGAAACTAAGACAGGAATCTAAACAAACTCACTTAAAATGTAATGCCTCCTAGATGAACACAAAATGTATGGTAGAGTAAATAAATGGAGGAGTAATACACACACAAACTCCATACTTACAGGAATTCTTAAAGACATTAAATAGTATACTATATTTCCCGTGGTACTTATGTGTTGGTTTAAATTTTCAGTTAGAACTCCTTACAGTTGTAACTGGTACAATTCGTAAAACCCCATGTTATATATTACTATATAATATTACTTTTATATGTATATATTACTCATGCATATATACATATACACAAAGTAATAGCTTATTTAAATTTCTTTTTCAATATGACACACAAAAATATTCAAATTTATTTACTTATTACTGTTATTGCAAGTGTTCTGTTTCTATATTAGGACAATATTCAAATACATAAAGGTAAGGTGAGATATGTCTTGTTTAAAAATATTCGGTTAAGTTGGTATTTCAACAAACAATGTGAAAGTCATGTTGGTTAAAAAAAAAATCCAGATGCTGTTAAATGAAAGAAAGAAAACTGAAATGCCAACAAAAAAAAGGAAAGAAAAATTAAAAGAAATACTGAAGAGACTGAGGTACAGTTATAATTGGGTTCTTTTCAAAAAAAGTTACATCCTTTGTTTACCTCACTTTGCTTTCTTTTCTTTGTGAATATATATCTTATGAAAGTCTCCTGAAGAAGTTCTTGCTTCACAAGAAAATGCCAGAGCCTTTTTGCTGGAAGAGCCGAATAATCCTTTGATCTGGATAGCACAAGAAGGGAAAAAAAAAAAAAAAAAAAAAAGCGTCAATGTAATTAAAGCTGGACAGAAAAAAAAAGATAAAGAAAGACTGAACTTCAGGTGCATTTGAGGAAAAACCCACCAAGTTTAAGCTCTAATTGTTCAAGTATCAAGAGAAATTTTTTTTTGCATTTTTAAAATTCCACAGTATGTTAATAACTTCCAAGTACTACAGTTTAACCTGCTGACTTGCCTTTATCCCTATATTTGCACTCTAATAAAACTGTTTTTATGTTGGAATTATGCTGGCCCTTCAGAATTTTTTATGTTGGAATTATGCTGGCCCTTCAGAATTTTTCTACATTTTTCTTTCAGTATCCAAAATAATTCACAAATACTTAGCTTATATATGAGCCAACTAAAATTCATTGCCTCAGATGTAAGGACAAATATTTTTGAAAGAAACAGTGCATGTTTGTAGGGATATTTTAATAAAACAAAATTCTATAGCAGTATCAATCATGCAAATCCAAAGTCATATATAATGAGCAAACCTGAAGTTGTATTTTAGTATATTTAGAAAAGCAATCTATTTTTCAGCTGAAAACATAGTTTGCTATCTGTGTTTAAAGATACCTGCAAGCACGACATTGGTCTAAACACAGGATGATTTGCTTTACAAGGATCATACTTCAATTTTCTCTCCTCCTCCTGACATCTGCATGTATTATTTTCTTAATTATTTAATTAATTCTTAATATTCTTTTCTTTTGTTGCTGAGCTAGGGTAGGAGACAGCTGCTACTGGAAGAACAGTCAAAGAGGTTGAATATGGTCTTCCCAGCAGCAGCTATTGCCCTTAATTTGTAGTCCTCAAAGCTCAGCTCTTATTTTCCTTTCTTGCTGCAGTTTTGAAAGGTGCAGCAGAATGAGGAAAGGCTGCTGTGGGAGACAGCTGCATAAGAAGGAACAAAGGGACGTGGGAAAGTGATTTCTGTAAAGCATTGGCTAGACCCAAGATCTAGGCAACCTTCCTTTGGCTGTTTAACTTTAGATGGAAACAGCCTCTAGCGTTTCAAGGATTAAAGAACGTGGTTTTGCTAGAAAAACCCACACTTACTTGAATGGTGTGTTTTCAGGTTCAATCATTGCTTTATTGCGGAGAATAGCTGGTCCTGCACCTACGCCAAGGTCACTAGGGTAAGTATTGATGTAGTTCGGTGGTGGGCCTTCGAACTGGTCCATTCTATCTTGAAGAATCTGTTCCCAGTGTTCCAAGTTTTTTATTACAGCAATGCCCAGCGGTGATGTTACAGGCAGATCTAAAGAGAAATATTAACAAACTAAGGCTTAGAGGAAAAAAAAAGGATAAATCATTTAAAT
The DNA here is from genome assembly GCF_015220075.1 of Falco rusticolus. Taxonomy (NCBI): domain Eukaryota; kingdom Metazoa; phylum Chordata; class Aves; order Falconiformes; family Falconidae; genus Falco; species Falco rusticolus. The sequence continues at coordinate 16,259,492 of NC_051193.1, read as the reverse complement.
TACAGTGTGTATAAAAAGCCTGAATAATAGAACCATTAAAAAAAAAAATCTTGAAAGGACATGTACTTGTTGGCAATTGTAAGAAATACTGTATTGAATTATTTAAATTTAAAAATGAAAATGAAAAACCAAGAAAACCACTTATACAGAAAAATAAAATATGAAGCAGAATTTAACATACCAGTGAATTCCAGACCAGCAATGGGAAAGAAATTCTTAACATTGTGCAGAACTAATTTTACCATTGTCAGATGCAGAAGAGCCCAGCTGTATAAAAAGAATAGATCTAGTTGTGTTAAAACAACATTAACACTTATCTGCACAATATTTTTATCCTTCTACCAAATTCACAGATTAGAGAAACAGTGTAGATGCTTCACTGAGATTTACCAGACCCATAAAGCTACTTATATCTCAACTATGCAACATAAGGGTGCCTCTGAGGGCACCTTGCTGCAACAGATGGCATCCCCTTTCCTCTTTTACAAAACCCACACTATTGTACTCTTCCCCCAGATAAAAGAGTGTGTGTGCAGGGGCCTCTACAAGACCGAGAATTAAGTACAAGCCCCCTGAAACACCTCCTGAAATTCTCCATGAAATCACGATGAATATAGATGAGACAATTACTTGAGTTTGGCATTCATGGCAGAAGCTTCCACACTGAAAGAGTCTCACAGATGTTAAAGATACAAATCCTGTACAGTAAAGCTGTCCGAACTAATGAGAGGCCTGAAGAACACAAGAGAGCCATCGTTTTTCTCCATTATTACAAAGCTGAGATTATCCACATTATTTCATTTTATCTTGTAATATTTGCTCTTTTATGTGTTCTATTTAATCTGGCCCTCATTCAAAGACTAAAGACCATGCTTGAATCATCAGCCTAAACCATCATTCTAGAGCTGGCATTGTGGTACCTACCTCATGTTCTTAAAAATGTCTTAAAAATGCAGATGGGGATTTTTTTGGGTTTTTCCCCTCACCAAAAAAAGTGAACCACACAGCCTTGACTTCCTAATCTGGTTTGTGTTTTTTTTTGGTTTTTTTTGGGATTTTTTCCCTCTGGCAAGTCAATGGGGAACTGTTACTGTGATGAGAATTTGTCACTTCCATAATCCCACTACCACAAATACTTGCATCCACAGTTCTAAAATTATTTTATTTAATCTGGACAGTGCAGAGGATCTGTATTTTCTTTAATTTGGAAGCAAAGGTAAGCACATAACAAAGTATTCTAAAATAGTGGAAATTTCTGCTAACCTGTAAGAATTGGCATCTTTGTGTTCCTGGATCTGTATATCAGAGAGGAAAGCATCATCTTCTTCCTCATCACTGTGAATGCTTTCATCAGAATCATATATAACACCGCTGTCTGATAAAGGAAGAAATGGCTGCAACGCAAAATAAAAGCCTGCTATAAAAGCAATTTTCTGATATTTTAATATTCAACTCTTACTTTAGTTATCACTGTCACAGAGCTTAAATGACAACAACTTAACCTATAAATAAGTTTCCCTAAAACATAAAAAAGTAGAAAGGGAAAAAGCGTTAATCCCTATTATGGGCAAGAGACATGTTTTGTAAGTAATAGGCTTGTAGGCTCTTCATCTTTTATTACAAGGGTAATATTCTGCAGCTTACTACAAAAAGCCTCCAAATTTTCACGTTATTTTTGTCGTCCTTTAAAAGTTAACAGAGAAGAAATATGCTTTTAGGAACTTTTATGAGAATCTTCCATTTTCAATTACCTTTGCCATAAAATAGTCCCACATGCTGAGTTCTGGGGGGATAAACTTTTCTTTGTAAGAGGGTCTCTCTGCCGGTACAGGTGGTGGTACGGTGCTATCCTTTACTGGTCTTCCTGGCACTAGCATCCTCATGTTAAACCGACGGCGATGTTTATCCATTTCTTCTGATGGAAGAGGTGGTGCTAAATTCAAGTAATTTCAAAAGCTGATACTAATATTGCATCTTTAGAAGCGGTGGCTGCATTTTATGATTGAAGCAACTAAAACTGTTGTTACTGGTACTAATTTCTACTGGTTCAGAAATCAAAGCCAGCCTAAATAAAGTAAGTGTAATCATACAAAAGTTCACATGATAAATTCAGTAACGATGGCATTTATACATTGGATAAATCATGAGAAATACATTTTATTGTCTGGATTAAAAGCTACATCCCCTAAGAACTTAAGTAAAAAGCTTTTAGCTGAAAAATGTCTCTAGAAAAAAATTAAGAAATTTTGTTGAGAAATAAAAATAATAGATACAATTTCACTAACTGTAAACTGCACAAGTAGCAGTAGTTACTTAAAATATAAACCAAGGACCTCTCTAGTGAAGAAAATTTGAAATTAGACAACTGAAGTCTATTTTAAAAGTGTTACAATTTAAAATGTCTTAATAGTTATCATCAAAATATTAATGGGGAATTTGTTTTTCAAAGTGTTATTGGCAAAGCAACACTGAAGATCACACTTACTTTATTACAATGGAACTAGGTATTTAAAAACTTTTTTTTTAAAAAAAGCCACTACTAACATTCATCTACACTGCAAGTTTTTACAAACCTTCATTACCATCCTCTGAAACATCAGAAGCTGTAGCAGCTTGCAGGTTAAAGGAAAACAGAATACATCTCAAATGAAGACATGACTTTATATAAAATTATTCATATTAACATCTTGTGAAAATAACTGCCCTAAATGAGTTTAAGTTATTCCATGAATGACAAATATCTGTTGTGCATACTTATTCGGTGCATTGCCTCATTACTGTTTTGTTTTATATTCCTGGTATAGAACATCTGATTTTTGCATGTATTTCAAGCCTATCATTGTTTCCAAAGTCTGTGTGGCAGGATTTTCAGTATTGTTGCAGTGTTAAGTCTATGACAAATGGTTGTCGTTGCCTTTGCCTCCAGAGGCTGAATTCAATCTTCACTTGTGCTTTTCCTCATGCAGTATATTAAGACATGCTCATCTGTCTTTGCAAAATTCCTGGGTTTAGTTGGAGCTTACATATGCATGAACCATTCTTCTGACAGAGAAGGTTGATATGTCTGCTCTGTGGTCTTATGCAAGGTGAAATCGTGTCTTGCAATAAAAATTGGTTTCAGAAATACTGTTTCACCATTACTGCAGTCGTTAAACAGTAACGGTGACCTCTCACATGCAGAAACCCATAGGTATTAACACTGATTTATATAATCTATTTTTTCACTAAAAACTATGACTTAAAGTTCTGAAAAGTGTTATAAGTAAGCATCTAAAGGTAATATTAGCAATATAACTGTACAGTTTTCATGGCAAATTAAAAATGTGCAGTTGTCCTTTGTAATGGCACCCAGCAAGACTAATATTTTTTCTGCTTTTTAATTAACGTAAGTTTTCTTGCTAGTAGATATTTAAATTCTGCTTGCTTGGGTTTTGTCTATAAAAGGAAGGAAATCCCTTCTGCTACATTGCTAAAAGGTATAAAAGGCAAATCAATTAGTATGACCTTTAGAGAACAAAGTACCTGGAATATTTTCTGACTGTCTTCTAGGTTTTACAAGAAGTTTCACTCCTCCACCAAAAACTGCAGCCCACATTCGACTGTTCAAAGGGTGGGCTGCTAGTCGAAATAATTCATTACATGAATTTGTTGCAAGGGCATGTATAAGGAGACTCAGGTAGACAGCTACAACAGCTTCGCAAAGCAGGATGTTTAACTTGGGTTGATCTTCATCCTGAGCTGAACTTAAGAGATTTATAAGTGAACTCACACCTGCAAAGAGGAAAGAGGAAAAGTTCTGTGTTGAATGAGTAGGAGTACAAATGGAGGAAAAAAAAAAATAAAAAAAAGGAAATGTTTCACCTCTATGCTTTATGTTAAACATATACTACTAATAGCCACGTGACTTTTATTCAGGTGAAGTATGCTATTAGTATTTTTCCTAAAATCATAGAGATCAAAATTAAAAAGCACCTTCTTGGGCGTGGGACTTCTGCATTGTAACTCTCTGCAAATACTATGGGTGGTTCAGTTTGCCTGTGAAATTCCTGCATTGTTTCCACAGCCGACCTCAAAATACTAATTTATGCTCATAGATTGGGAGCAGTTGTTTTGGTGGCTGCACCAAGCACAGATGTCAGAGTACTGCAGAAACAGCCAACGGAAATAGCTTTGCTAGGTGGTGAGGCAGATTGGAGGAAAACATTTTAGAATGACAAATTATCAGCTTATTGAGTTTATCCTAAAGGTCACAGTCTCTTCTTCCAGCAAGATATTTGCCATATAGGAAGTTTATTGTTTTGATACATAAAAAAGTTAAAGGCTATTATTAATTTGAGAATTAAATCAGAAACACTTATCCATCACTGATCATCCATCATATTACAGGACAGTGAAATAATTTTGAGATGTGGTGCTAAAAGTAACCTTATTTTTGTCTCACCAGGCCACTGAGCAGGAGATGAGTTTGGAGTTGCATGCTCCTCAATACTTTCTGTCCTCAGTCTGCGTCGATCACTCAAAAGCAGTCCTTGATAAACCATCCCTGTAAACTGATTTGCTTCTGTTTGACTGCTAAATACAAATTAATATTTTTTTCTGATGAGAATCTATTTTAGAATATTTTTGTAATAAAGTATTAGTATATACACATGCTTCTCATTTTAATCAGAAAACACAACATTTAAACTTCTATAGGACTAAGTCAAGAACTTTATAATTTCACAGTATACAAAATGCATCTTCTTATTAAAACTCAAACTGTTTCCATGTGGCACTACCAATCTGAATATTATATGCATAGCTCCAGATTGAAAAAGGCTTTTTCAAAATTTTTGATAATGTATTTGTTCTGAAGAAATTTTTTTAAAATGTTTTTACAGCATTCTCTTCCAGGTACGGTTTGGGATATAAACTAACTGCAACCTGACTTCAGTTAGCTCAAATATTTCCCCTGCACCCCTATTTGGCAATGAATATGCTGTGGAAAATAGCATTCAAATATTTTTCAGACGCATCCCAAGTGAGAATGATACCAGATTTTCTTATTATTTACTGGAAAATATCTGAACCATTGGTGTTGTTTTATCGGTGTAGAACTGCTCTGGCATATCAAAGCTAGCAACAAGCATGAAGAATTTCCACCGTGGATATGCAAAGCATACTCAAATGTAGGACTGCAAGAAAACTTCTGTTTTTACCTGTAGCTGTGGCTGTCACATAGTGCTTGATAAATGGATGCAGAAAGTGAAGCTGCTAAAGAATGAAGTGTGTACACCTAAAATAGAAAGAGCCAATAAGCCATATATAAGTTATATCTAAAAGGTGAGTAAACTGCAACTCTTTCTAAACAGCGCTGGCAATGTGCTGTTCAGGAATGTAGTTTTAATCCAAGTTCAGCAAATAGTAACTGAATGTTACTTGAAGTTTACATACAGTACTTGGAAAATCACAACTGCTTGTTCAAGATCATTTGATTGCAGCCAAATCCTTCTAATATTAGGTCAAAATAATTAACTTTAATACAGAACTGCTGAAATGGATGCGTATACTGAAGGAATAATTAATATTTTATTATATTTTATATTAATTTTAATATATTGTATGTTACACTGAAGGAATGATTAATATAATAATGAAAAGCTCCTGGAAGCTGTATTATATAACATTGCAGTTCAGCGTAGTAGTAGTTGCTCAGTATGCATAAAATACAGAAGTTTCTGTAAACGTTGTATCATGTGTTATCTGTAATCTCTTTGCTACCTCAGTTACTTATAGATTTCCAAAAGTCTCCAGCAGTAACAAGAATAATACTATTATTGCCTCACAATGCAATGGGAACACTCCAGTTCTTAAACAGAAGGAATACAAGGATTTCTTGGAATGTCTGATGAAATCCACAGTGTAGAAAAAATGGTACTGACAAACTGTTAAACATGTAAACATTTTTTGTCCCACCCTGTGTTCATTTTCATCATTTCCTACCATCTTCCATTTAATCAAATGCTAGGCCTTAGATTAAAACGATGAATTATCTAAGTAGTTGCTTTTGAGTTAGCAGGTGTCAGCTCTTCTGAATTCTCTTTTAAAAGAAAATGCATGTGAAGTATGAGTCCTTAAAGAAAGACGCTTGCTGTAGCATAATGCAGGATGGAAAAGGAGAGAAAATGAGATGTAAATTAGCTTTTAGAAACTTAACTGCCTTGCAGTGAGAAAACCCATTTAGTTTCTTAATTTTTCCCTACTTTTATTTAGTCAATAGAAATTTAAATTAATATTTTGAATACGAATACTGACTTAAATGTACAAAGTAACAGTTTAGCTTCTTATTAATTAACTGGGTCATAGTCTCAGTCTCCTTGGCTTTCTTCCCCCTCTATTTGCTGAATCTGAATAAAGTTTATTCACCCTCAAGTATGGAATCAGGTAAAGTGAGTCACCACAGTTCCTTAAAAACCAGTACACTTGAGGAAATTCGCACTAGAGTGAGGTTTATAATATCTATATTAAAGGAAGGTTATAATGTCACTTACAGTGTCCCATCTCTGCTTTCATTAATCTCCCTACAGGATTTGACCAGAATGATAATGTAATAATTACCTGACTTATATGATCGTGTTGTTTTAAGAGGCAAGGGTTATTTACATTTGAAATAGTTTCCTGAGAATGACCAGAATTTGGATGAAAGGGAACTATAACTGGATTAAAAAGAAAGCAAGCAGTTATCTAGAATTTTCAGTCTTGTGAAAGGTTAAGTGTTGAAAAGTTAACTCAAATACGTTTCGTTTTTCACATGCTCACTCCCCATGTTATAAAAAAGTCATTTTATATTTCCTGAAAGCTTTTCATTACCTTGACATCTTCAACATTAGGATGGGGCGGTGATTTCATCTGCACAATAGTGTAAAGAATATCATGGATGTGGTTGTTCAAATACAGCACAGGATTGGCTATCACCGTTTTTGTGGATGCTATGCTTGCAGAAAGCAATGGTAGTGTTGTGGGTAATGGTAGTGGAGACTGAAGTTGTTTTACAGTAGTTTCCTGTTTAAAAGAAAAGATTGTTTTTAAAATTATTGCTTTGAGAAAAAAAAAAAGTTTAAAACCTGATGATTTTAAATCTTCAATTTTTTTCCAAGGTTATTTGTCATTTTTCACTCCTGTCTACTCAGTAGAGACAAGATTTTACTGTGACTGATCTCTAAAGTTAAGTTCTTATTTACTATAATAACATGGATCAGACTGGATAGCCAAGTTTTCTAGAACATTTTTTGATTTAGTGCAGGAAGATATCTTTATGTAGTTCATTACAAAGTGTTGGGATTGCCTATTAAGAAACACTAACTAGAAATGCACTTGCTGTAGCATAAATTGACATAGTACTCCCTGGTCTGAGTTAAATAATAAAAGTAAATTTGCACTATTCGGAGTTTCTCAAGTGGAAACAGAAATTTTTTTTTTATTCTTAAAAGTGTGTGCTTAGCCTAGTACCACCAAACCAGTGTCTACTGCTCCTGTTTGAAATGCGAGAAATCTAGGACTAGAGCAAGTTAAATGGCTTGCCCAGTATCAGATTACCTGCTGTAGTTCAGATTAGTCATTAACATACAAAAAGAGTAGTTTTCAGCAAATGAAACAAATGTAGAAAATGCCACCATATAGTATAAGGGAGCACTACCCTGTCTGACTTGGTATTATTTGTTGAGCCTTGCAGCTAAGATCCCATTCCTTGTAGCTCCCTTGCATGATTTGCAGAGGTGTAGGGAATGAGATTTTTGTCATATTTCAGCAACTGTGAGATTAATTTATCATATGGGTACCCAAATATTGCGATCAAAATTATAATTTCATTGGAATACACGTATAATGCTGCAGGTACAAAATAAACAGCAACATTCCTATTCCATTATTATAGGTCGCCTAATCCTCAATGTCACATCAGATTCTTAAGAACCAAATAATCAGGATGTGGAAAAGCAGCACACTTAAATACCAAGTTCCTTCTCCAAGAACAATAAAACAATCTTGACCATTAGACTTGCAGAACACAAGCAGCATCTGTCTAGGCACAAACTTAAGCATTTGACAAATCTGACAGTCCAGAACTGTTCACACCTGTGAACAGAAATTAGCTGAATTTTTTACCTGCTGTGACTCTTGCAGCAAGAACTTCAGCTCCATTCTTACTGATGCTAAACCACCACCTTGTGCCCCATGAAGACTACAGTAACTTAGAAAAACCCTTAGAAGAGCTTGGTTCTTCTGCAGCCACCATTTTCGTCTTTCAGCATGTTCTCGTTTTGCTTGTAACCTACGTCTTTCTATCTGGTGCCGTTCATATGAACCAATGTCTGGCTTATCCATAATTTCATCATGATCGAGTAGATCCCCATTTACTTTGGTGTATGTTTTACAATAGTCTTTGCCCCCTGCGTCGTGGTTGCATATTTCATGCATAGCAGCAATCTCTTTTTCAAGCCAGTTGTACAGCTGAAATCTGAGCTTTCCTCCATCTACTTCATAACCTGTAGCCAAAGTCCTCAGTTCAGTCATAAGGATCTTCAAACAGGCTCTGAACTTCAGTTGTTCAGCAATAACATCAACCTCAGTGTCTCCTGCATCAGAAACGTCCCCAAGTGGTGTTTGTGGGATGTTGGTGTCCGAGGTTCTCTCATCATCTTCTCCATTCTTAGAATCAGATTTTGAGTTTTTCATCATTATACCAACATCCTTGTCCTCTTCGTCTGACCCACTTTTGTCTTCACCCCAATCAAGAGTAAGAGGCTCATCGTCAAATTTTACCGCTGGTTGACTCCAGTCGAATTGTGCTGAAGATTCAACAGTGTTCTCAAAAGCAAAGGAAGTTGAAGTTGGCTTTGACCAGTCTATATCGCCACTTCCAGCACCATCCCTTAGGGCTTTGGAATCTGAAACGCCAGCCTGTATTGGAGGACTAGATGAATCTTTCTCTGCAGCCACAGTAGACTTTTTTCTTATTTTTGGAATTTTGGAAAGGACTTCAAGAGCGAGTACAGGGCAGCCCACTTTAAAATGAGCATTTGCAGTAGTGAAGAATAATTTTCTTTCTATAAGATTAATTTTGTCAACAAAGCTTTTCTCAGTTTTTAGACCTAAGGTGGCCAAAGTCCCTTCTGGTGAGCTGAAGTATCTTCGGATGAGCAAAGGGTGAGTCCGAAGATAATTGTAAAAACTGAATACCACAGGATTGCATGACTTGACGATAACTAAGGAATTAAACAGATAACATCTATTGAAAATGGCTTTCAAATGCTATTATTCTGTTTTGCAGTATTTCCTGCGGTACAGAGTTTTGTCAGAACACAAAAACAGAGACAGTTTTGTGTCTAGTTGCCAAAACAAAATGAAAGACTTATTTATTCCCCACCAAAAAACCCCTAAAGGTATGAGCTGGATGAGTAGAAAGATGCTAAGTTGTCTCATTTGCCTCACTATTTAATCCACTCAGCTAGACCTAAAATAAAGCTGGCATGATCATCCGGGTAGAGATTTCCCCAAGGGAGAGAATATGCCACAGAAACCTATACAGCCACCTGTCACTTAACATTAATCTCAGAAGAGACAGGATAGGAAATCCCGCTAGAACACTGCTAATTCCTAGAAGCAAGAACAAGAATTTAAGTCCGTTGGAATAAAGACTGGTCAGCATACAGTGGCAGAGAGGTATTGTAGGAAAGTACCAAACAAAGGTGGCCCTCCTGAGCTTGTCTGACATCAGAACTAAGTTTGGTACTTAGTTTGGGGGTTGGACATGAGTCCTCGGAAGAAACTGAAAAAGATTTTTTCCCTTATTTTATTAAGAAGCAGAAATTGAGTGGGCCAGTAGATAAGCCAATTAATGATTTCAGCATAATAGCATCTCAGTAGAAAGGACTGCATACATACAAAGAAAGTATTTCTCCTTCTCTACTTTATCTTAAAAAGTTTGTCCCATCAGACTAGTGGTTTCCTCTTACCTGGGTTTTCATCATCATCTTTAGGTGTTTGTTCCAGTAACGTGTCCAGTGCTCTAGTGTAATCTTTCATTATCCAGTATGCAATGCTTCTCAGAAATGGATCGGAATGCAATTTAGTACAGCTGAATCCAGCTCCATCCTTACGGCAGCCCAAAATCTTTTCATAAAGAATGGAGGTATATGTGACAGAGGTTTCAAACTCTGATTCATATAAACGAGCAATAACCATAGCCAACTGGATGTCTTCCATTTTCTCAAGGCACACCTACAGTAAGAAGTGGGGAAAAAGTTGCTTTATGAGGGAAAGGTAGTTCTTGAAAATAACAGTGAAGTTAATAGCAACATGTGTTTACAGAACAGATGATTTTTTTCCTCAGTGTATCTGTTCTTTAAACTATATATTCATCTTTGGGTCAAAAACATGGTAAGTGAGATACACCCAAGTCACATACTTTCTTCCGTGTTTGGAAAGAGGTGTACTTTCTTCTATTTCAGGAATTATGGTATGCATAGCAGTACATCAACATGTAAAAAATTAATACGGCAGAAGTAAAGGTCATTATTTTTATTCTACCTAGTAGAATGAACATAACTTCCAGCTTTAATGCTAATATATCACTGGTAAGATCTTCTTCACACTATCTCATCTACCAGAATTTTATCTCTCAGGATAATTCTTTACCTTCTCAGGTAAAGACAAACATACTGTATATAAATAGGGAGGATAAAGGTTCTCTAATTCTCATTCTCTCCTGAGAGGTACTGCTTAGGTTATGATCCGGCTAACAGCTCTCACCTCCCTTGTGGCAGGCAACATCACAGCTCCACCAAAAAGGGATGCTCGAGCTGCTTCGGAAGAGAACTCTGCCTCCTTTTTTCACTCAATGTTGTAACAATAGGTCATGCAGAATAGCCAGAGGCTGAACAGAGCGCTACAACTTAACTGCGCTGATCACACAAAGTTTTGCTGGAAGGGTCATGACTGGTATTCCTAAGAGTGCTTCCACTGAGGACTGATGTACCTGAACAATTATTCTGACTTTCAGATCAGCTTCCAAGCTGCTTTTCACAGTAGTGTGGGGGTAAATGGTATGCCTGCAGGGCACAAGGGGGTCATGTGTGGACATACTGTACAATTTTTGCTGCCGCAATTTGTGAAAACATCAGCAGAGAAAGGCTTGTAAGGATGCAGTTACATAGGTCAAATTAGAAACTGAAACTTAGTTTCTCAAAAGTGGATACCTCTATTGCATCTTTCAGTGAACCTGCTAGCAAGAAAAATGCAGCTGATTGTTCAAAGCGTTGTTTTCCCAACAAAGCAAAAGCATTTTTTAAGGCAGCTTTGCGCCATCTATCTTCACTGAAGTTGTGGCTGAAAAAGGCAGTCATCTTTTCATCATGCTGGGACCTGTGTAAAGAAATGCAATGCATACAACTACTTATTACAGAACCTTATCATACAATCCCTTGAACATCACTTTAAATTAAACCTTAATCTTGAACAAGTTCTGCTTTGCATTCCTGGTTCAATTAAGATTTAATCAACCTTATGGTTAGCAGAACTCACCTAAACAGACCCCACACCACTGCTTTTTTCTTCATAGCAAGGTAAAAAAGTGCAGCATCTAAGGCATCATTGTTCCTCTGGAATGAAGCTTTTGCAACCTGTAGTAAGCAAACCCTACAATTATTAACTAAAAGCAGCTATGTTTTCAGTAAACAACATCCTCTGTCAGGGAGGATTGTCGAGGTGATTGTATTATTTCTACAAAACAACAGTTACTTCTGTCAGAATGTTTTATTCATATGTAATAGCTCTTGTTATATTGTAAATGTTCTTAAGAGTCAGAAAAACAGCACAACTGCAGATACTAACCCCTCTCAACCACAGTGGGACATTACAAATAAAAATGTTTTCTTTAAAAGCGTTATAGCAACTGATACTATTAGGTGAAATTCCTCTTGCAACCCATTATTTACATATACTTAAGCTAATTTAAGTTTTTCTTTAATGAAGACCGTTTGTTTTTTGTATAGGACTCAAATGTAATTGCATTTGATTTGGAGTACTAGGATAATTAAGTTCTGGTGCTCCTGGATTCTCTGAGTATCCTGTAACTTTTTAAAATGTATTCTTACAACAGATGACTTGGAATTCAGTAAACTATTAAGTACTTCTGTTCCAAAGACATTTCAAAGATTGCATTATTTGTTGTAATTCAAAGCAAAAGCTAGTAATTATTCAAATCCATCAAACTTCAAGTTACAAGGAAGCTGAAATTCTTAAAGCAAGGATTTAAATCTCATTGGTAGCTATGGGAAACAGTGTTAGATATTACCTCAAAAATATATTGTATTTTATCCCTTATTAGATCTCCCATAAGAAAACTCTGCATGCTAATGAGATTTGGTATAATTTTTGTTTTACATAATATAGGTGCATATTTCTATAAAACAGTAATTTTGCGACTCTTCAGAAGAGTAAAAGCTGCACTTATGTGCAGTTCAGTTCTTTTATGTTCTATAGTACTCCATTAAAAAAATATAAAATTTGCAAAACCACCCTTTGTGTAGTTTTTATTGACTAATATTTTTAGATATATTTATTTATTAAATAAAACCCACTACTGAATTGAAAGCATAATTCCCGTTTTAATCTACAAATACAGATTGTCTCACATACCTGAAAACAAGTTTCTTCTTAAAAACAGGGTACTTGGTATGATCTTTAACATACCATAAAGGGGGCAGAGAAGTTAGGTATTTCAGAAATGGCTTTTCCCTAGTTCAACTGTAATATATCTTACTGTTAAATATAAAAATATTGTAAGCCAGGACTGCCAACATCAATTGGCATGGAAAAAAACCTAGTTACACAGTCCCCTGGTGGGGCTGGAGTACAAAGGAATCTGCTATATACAAGGCACCATGCGTATCTGTTGAGGCATACCTAACAGCATGTAACTGTAATTTGTAAGCAGTAAGAAGTACCTTCTCAATGCATCTTCGGAGTGTGTTGATATTCCTGACCCACCACCCAATACCCATAGCTCTCAGTTCAGACCACTGTGGGTCTCCCTTCTGGATAGCAGGAATCATATTGATCAGCTCCTCCTCAGCCTCAGAATGAAAAGCCCATGCAAAATGGCAAGTAGATAAGCCTAAAAAATAACATAGGATAATAAAATTCACACGATTAATACTTGTTAATAAGAAAATGGAATATGCGAGAGGTGCAAAGTGGGATCTTCCCACCCAAGAGTTAGGGAGATCTGCGAGAGGCTGTTTCCCTCAACAGGAAGCAGAGCTCCTAAAGGAACAGCTGAAATAACTTTTTGCTTGCTAGGAATGTCCTCTCCTCAGTTTCTCCCATCGTTTTCCACTACCCCATTCATATATGTACTGGAGTTATGTGGTGAAAGACTGAAGGAAAAATACTCTGTTATCACAGCAGCAGACCCATTCTGGGCCAGAAACCTTTCTGTCTGTGGTTTAGGTGGTATCTGTTTTTCTTTCCTGTATTTCACAACAACATCTACTCAGATTAAGCAAGGGAAAAAAACCTGTTGTGATGAAAATAATAACATAATCTTTAAGGTAAGATAAAGCCATGGTCATGTAAAGCAGTATGTTCACTCCTCTGGCAGAAACAAAGAAATATATGCACAATCTTTATGTTACCTGGCTGAAGAACTTATCCATGCCTCAAACTGAATGGGCAGAATCTACCTTCTGTGCTAAAGCTATACTTTTTCTGCTATACTTTTGTTTAGCCTATACTAAACCTTTACAAGATAAGGGCCTTTATGGAACAGATATAATCTAAAATTAACATGCAGATATTAGAAATATCATAGTATTATAAATCAAACATAACCAGATCCCATCAGCTCAAGTGGGTTGACCAAATGAAAGCAATGCTTTGCTCTAAGAATTACCTTGGTGAAGCAGTTGAACTCGGTATAGAGGTGGGAGTGATGTTAGAAGGCAGGTGTGCAAGCGCATGGCCAACAAATACCGTAAGCCACATTCATCTAAGGTATCTCTTCCTGTGAAATATAAAATACTGACCTTTGAACATGCAGATGACTACAAAAAGCATATATACAACTTGCCACGTGCAGTGTGAGGAACGTATGTTTTTTAACATGCTGAGAACCTGAACTACCAGTTATTATGTATGAAATATAAGTAGAGATTTATACTTAAGCGTTTTTCTTTCTTACTTTATCTAATCTGAATGACTGGTGCTAGCTTTCAGCTTTGGTATCCCAGAATACCCAAGGACTAAGTTTACATTTGCTGAGAAGAACAAGAATGTTAATTCAATAATATATCTGTTACTAACCTGAGTAATTCTTATCTCTGTTCTCATCTAGTTCAGTGCTTGTCGTGGCCACGGTGTCTGCCAAAGCAACAAGGAACATCTGCTCCAGTCGAGTGAGGCCTGGCAGACTTGAGTGCATCAGGTGGCTTGAAAGGACACTAGCATGTTCTCTGCCAAAGTAAGTCGGACCATACTGTGACAGGTTAATAACTTTCGATTTACTCTCCCTCTTTTCAGGCTCAAAATCAATGAAGTCTTCAGTTGTAACAGGCTGAATCTGGAACAGATCCGAGTACTGATCCTCTGTTTTCCTCTTAGCCTGATCTTCAGAGCCCTGAGGTATTTTAGAAGTTTCTTCAGAAACGTAAGTGGCATCTTGATCTGCAGCAAGCAGCGCATACAGTGGCAGTGGGGGAATTGAGTCTATCTCTGTGTAGTCTCGAGTACCATCTTTTCCAGCTGTGATGGTATCCTTTGCAGTACTACCGCTTACACTAATGGTACGAGAAAGGTGGCGTTTAGGACCAGTTCCTTCTCCAGCTTCTGTGTCTTTAACTATTGCAACTTCTCCTGCAATACATTTAACTAAATGTGATAGAATGGCTTTGGCTCGACGAACTTTACCCAGATCCATAAGTTCTAATAACTGGGTTGGATGATACTGGGGTAGAGTAGGTGAAAGAACATGAGCAGCTTCAAAAAGGCCACCGTCCTGGATTACAGTTGGAGTGCCAAAAACATCATCCACAATACCCGCCCCATCAATGACACTGGTCTTCTTTGCTATCAAGCTTGTTTTGAGTGGGTCTTGTGTTGTTGAGTCTTCAGTAGTAAAAACATCGCTTTCTCCGTCACCAAACTTGACAGCATGTTTCCATTGGGCATAAACATGCATTTCACAGTCCATTCCCACCACCAGTATGCCATCTCTCACCCAGGACAGAGAAACAGGCAGTGAAGGAGTACCATCTACAGATGATACCAAGTCAATTGATCTAAGCAACACCCACTTTGACTTTATACCTTGTTTTATGCTTCCACCTAGTGGTAAAGTAATGACAGCTACTCCCTCTTTGCTGCTAGTTTGATCCGTTACAATTCCCGAAAGTCTTCCATACATGAAGATGTTGGCACCAACTCCAACTGTCAATATATGTGAACCGTCTTCTTTTGATACCCAGTCCAAGTGCACCAGATGCTTGATACTGGGCACCAGGTATTTGTCTTTATTCAAAAAAGCATCTGATTTACTGTAAACAAATAAATTACTATCTACACTGACCCGCGAATCAAGTACGCTTCCAACCTTAACTAAATCATCCAGATGAATCGTCTGTTCCAAAACCCATTCTGATCCTCCTGTAGACTCACATTCCAGTATACAAACATGCATGGAAAATTCTTTGGAAACAAAACCATTGTGCTGTATGGGTTGTTTGTACGCTACTGCAAGACGTCCTGTGTAAGAACAGCTAACGGCAACTGGCCTTCCTACTATGCTCACTGTACTGCTGTTGTCTTCTCCTTCATCATTCATTAAGGGCCATTTTCTCCAATGGTATGTTTCCCTTTCTTCATTTTTGCTGTTTAGATCTGTCTCTACAGTACATCTCCAGAACCGCACTCTGCTGTCTGAACATGATGTCACTATCAAATAAGGTGCAAGGCAGACTGGGTATATCGATGAAGAACTCAGGTGACCTGAAGTTAGAAAAAACATTTCCTTTTAGTAATATAAAGTAGAATGCCTATATGAATAAGGCAGACATAACACCGTCTAACTACTGATAGAGAACTTTACCCAACTCCAAATTAGAAAAATAAATCCAGGTTGTAAAGGCAAATGTATTAAGGCTGGTAACAGTCTTGCGGCTTGAACATTACTATTCATCTGCATTTCTGGTCACTATTCAAAGAAAATAAGCCGAAACTGAACTAATTCCAAGAAGGGGTGTTCGAAAGTCTTAATCAGATGAGATTAAAGAAGTTAAGATTAGGTTCATCTAGCCTACCAAAATGAAACCTAAGGCGGAGTGGGGAAGACAGGAGAGACATAGAAAAACAGAGAAACAGGAAGTGTAAGTACATCAGGTAAAAAAACCCCAAACAAACACCCAGCACGTTAATGCTGGCAGAAGAACAAGTGAGTATAAATTGTTCGTTAATAAATTCAGACTAGAAGTTAGGTTTCCAACTATTGGGGCTTTTAGAGCTTTCCTGTGGGGACTTGATACATGTATGAAAGGGTAACATGACATGGACACAATGATTTGAAAGAGTCTTTTTAGTCCTGCATTGCCTCTATCACTAAATTAGAATGTGACAGGCTGAGGAAATACAATCCTATAAACTAGGAGGTAAATTAGTGGACCAACGGGATAGAAAAAAAGTTACATTTACCTGCTGAAGGAGTTGCTCTTATTACTTCTACACCAACAGGAAGATCCAGAGGTTGGCTATACACAAGTCTGGAACTCAGAATGAGTTTACTAGCAGTCTGAAGATTAGCAATTGATGAAGATCGTGGAATGGGACTTATACCAGGTGATATATCTGGAGAGGAATCCACAGTCTTTTGCTCAGGTACACTAAGCTTATTCTCTGATGATGTAACTTCTGTTGGTTTTGCTATATATATATATAAAAAAAATGCCAACAGTGTTAAAAAAATTGTTTCAAAGGACAAGGCATGAATATACTACAATCAGATTTATTATTTTAGCAGTGCATAAATTACACTGAAAATAATTATATGATGTGTGCAAAATGTGTTAGTTTCATTGCATGCTGTGACTATTTGTTTTAAGATACCCGTAACATTCTGAAATACTGACAGTTTAAATAAAGGTTCCAGTGTGTAAGTACACGCTCATCCTATCAAGAAATTTTTATATCGCTATTGGTATAGAATGCAACCAATGTCTGTAAGGAATCGTACTTCTATTGCATTGACAAATTGTTCTGAAGATTCCTGACTCTGAGGCTTCTGCTTGACAAATGTGGCACAATTTGTTTTAAAATCAACCACTAAGCCCTTATTTCAAATAATATGAAAGAAGTGTCTGTCTCTAAGAAAATTAGAGTCACTCACTCACCTAAACAGGCTTGCACAGATTTGAGGTGAAGATGCCACATCTGAAGAACAGAGCAGCCATTACTATCTTTTTCAATTACTACTAGGTAGAACTTTTCTGAGAAAGGTGGTGGACGATACCCTGTAATTTAAACATATTATCACTATCATGAAGTTTACATTCAACAAAGAACTTTCAATAACAGAAGACATTAAAAACTGATACTTTTTCCCCATTTGAAAAAAAATTGCGTGATTATAAAACAAAATACTCAAACAGTGTCATTGACAGTATTTTTTAATTGACGTTTTGTTTATGGCTATGGAAGAATTACAGAAACAAAGAGACAGACTGACTTACAGACAACCTGAGTATTAGTGGCAAGTCTAATTTATTACATATATTTGCCTTCCCAGTCAGTTTGAACTGTTTTGCTAAATTACTCTTTTCTACCTGCCCTTTTTCTTCCTTTTTCGTTTAAAATTTTAATTCTACTACCAAATTCCCTAGTTACTTTCCCTTGTATTAAGTTGGGAGTCAGGTGTATTCACCTTATCACCTGGGATTACATACTGATGCAGAAAATACACTTTTGTTCTATTTTTTAATAGTTTTTTATATGTAACAGAGCATTTTGAAAAATGGACTTTGTCATGTAAATTCAAATGTTTCACTCTATGCAAAATAGAATGCCTTTGTTTACGGTTACCAGGTAAACAACAATTCATATGACCAACGTGAAACAGCCATTTTACTAAATTCTGCAGATTCTCATTAAAAAGGGACGTAGCATATGCTGGCTAGATTTCACTAGTCCTTAAGAACATTTTCAGTACTTACTTCATACATATTAGTTATTTTTATGGTATACCTTGTGATGGCTGGAAAAATATCTCAGTTTCCTTCCCTTCCACATCTTCCTTATGTGGTTTGTATCCCAAAATGAAGTCTTCTTGAAAGACATGAAGCAATTGTGTGTTTGAACCACACTGAAACATTAAGCAATAGTTACACTTCCAGAAGAGTATAGCAACATTTTGTAATAATGCAATTATTTCCTTTGTGCAATCTAGCTACCGAAGAGGATCACTTTCTTTTATAGTGTTGAAAATTATTTTAATGCATCTGGAAAACTAACCATTTTCCTCTTATATTAAGAAAAGCATATTCTAGAACCTGAATGTTTATATATTCAAATAATTTCCCTGAGATCTATCATGCTAGACAAATTCTGTAATGACATTTTGCCACAGTTATTGACAAATGCATTAGTATATGGTTTTTATTTCTTTAGGCATTGAATAAATGACAGTGGCAAAACCTCTTAAGACTTTATCCCTCTTCAGTGGGAAGACATGTCTGCAGTGATTTGCTTGAGAAATCTAAAAAAGGGAATGAATTACAGATTTTCCTTCTCTTGGATATCTCAACAGCTGTCCTTCCTGACAGCAACAGATTTCTTTGCAGTACCTCCACCTCTTTATAAAGGAAGCTGCTGGCAGTGAAATCCTCTCCTGCAGCCACAGAAAAATATGTCCCCCAAAGACAGTGATGGTAAAGTTTCCATGTTGCAGAACACTCTTTTTCCAGAGAAACATGGAAAGAGAGTATTTCCTGTACTAATCTATAAAAGTTTTAGAAAAATAGTTTGTAAATCTGAACTCAAAATTGAAGATCCTATGTGATTAATACTTCAAAGACATGGAAATCTATTGAGAAATACTTCTTTATACATGTCAAAAACATCCAGATGGCTAATTAGGAAATGGCAAAACACACTGTTTTCACAGGCTGCTTCCTAACAGAAAATAGCAATGGAACATGTATGATCAAAATAACTGTAAGTAAGAACAAGGTATAAATAATACTACTTCCTCATTGTTTGAAATTTATAGCTAACAGATGGAAATTTTTCTTACAAGACAGACAAAAAAAAATCTGGAGTCGTACATGGCTATGATTCCTATGCTTTAGAATAGTTAGGTCTAGTTTTTAGGTTTGGGTTTTTTTTAATATTGTTCACCTTTTTGTTTATTTGAGGGGGATTGTTTGGTTGGGGTTTTTCCCCCCGTTAAATTAGAATGGTTTGTAAACCAGTCTCTAGTTAAGTTTTGTTTTCATCAAGATTTATGTTTAGAAAATATTGTTACGCTGACAACTTTGGGGCTTTGGGCTCCTAGCAGCTAAAAGAAAGCTATCTTGACTAAAATGTTCCAGGTATCTCAACATCCAGAAAAATTCAAGGCATTCATCACCATAGAGAAATGTCATGTCTTTTACCTCTTCTAAACAGACTTCTAAACAGGTTAATTAACAGCCACAACTACTAAACACCTTTATGTGATACCCTTAAAGAGTTAACAATTTATTTACTTTATTTGTTATTGCATCAAGTTCAATAATGCATCCTGGTCGAGCAGTAGATTGTTGGCTCACAATGTTAAACACTTCCCCAATAAGTTTCTGAAACAGAGCAAAATGAGAAAGGTTAGTATATTTTTCTTTGAGACAGAAGGAAATTGCTGTCATTTACAATAAACTGATGCTTTAATTATCCTTGTGGCCATAAATCATAACAGATTTCTTCCTGTTGTCATTTTGGCACTTATGAATAATGCGTTTATCAAGACATTTGCACTGTTATGAGTCTGCAGCTATCCATGGGGTTAGCACACCAGTTTTTATGGAAACCAAATCTTGTTTATTTAAAGATTTATCCTTTCATAACATAACATAGTATCTGTGCCATGAAAAACTGAAATATATTGCTTCACTTTAAACAAAATTTTCAGGTTTTGTCACAACACAAGAAATAAATCGGTAAAGATTATATATAAACTGAAGGCTCTTAATTTATGCTGGAATGCGCACAATCATCGCTCCTAGAACAGTTTCCTCAGACTGATCTGAATACTGACAGGCTTTATCTTGTAGGATAGTTTATCAAATACCAGAAGAATGGAAAAAAAAAATAGGAAGGATGTGCTTCTTTATACAATAACAGTGCCAGGTCTGGCTTTACTTTGCTTTAAATCATAGAAATGAAAGAAAAAAGGATGAAAAAACTGCTTATTACAGAAAAAGTAAGAACTAATATTACCCTTAGCAATAACCTACTGATTTCCTCATATCCCACCATCTCTACCCTTCCTCATACATAAATGTAACTTAGGTGGATACACCGAAGTCTTGCTCTTCTGTCCTCACCTTCCCACTTACTCTTGACTCCCCTCTTTTGAGAGGGCAATGAAAGAAATCCTGTTGGGGAAACCTGTCAGGACAATTTTGTTTCAGTCCAGCCACTGTTAGCAGCAGCAGCTGCGTTTCTGTCTGATAACATTTCTAGACAGCTACAAAACATGTAATTACGCAAGGTATAATGTGTAGTAAGAATGTAGTAAGAATACATGAAATGGCACAAAAATTACACAGAACCAAGTGAAGACAAACCACTGGAGGGGAAAAAAAGTTAGCTGAATTAGTTTTATTTTAATACTTTCAAACCATTGCTACCTAAAACTTACAGATGATTCAGGGTCAGATAATTCATCTAGAAGTTTTCGGGCATCTACAACAGCTTGATAGAGTCTCAGGTTTTTGCCATCTGATGCCACAAAGCAAGCACTAGCAGAGTTGCAGTAAGTACCTAATAGAAAAAACAAAATTTCATAGTTAAAAAAAAATGGCAGTCAAATGGCATCAAGTAGTTGAACTTTGAAATAACTCCCTTTCTGCTCATTTACGTAACTGAAACTCATCATGAAAGTTGATTAATAAAAGCAGAATTCATTTATGTTTACACACATGTAAAAATCAGTATGTAGTGCACGTAAGGGAATGCTGCCACTCCTTAATGTGGTTACGTTCTTTTCACTGTCACCTCTAAGGAGGTGCTTGGAACGGCTAACTAGCTTCCCCAGATTGCCAGCGATGATTTGGAGTAGGACTCTAAGGTATACTGTTCAGGAAGCTATATTAGCTGTAACTTTTTTCCTTGTTTACTGTCTCTAGGCTCTTTGGATAAAATTAACTTCTATGACTATTCCCTTTTACACTCCCCTTAAAAGTGCAGATGCAGAAGTGGAGGGAGAAATATATCTGCAGTAGTGAATAACATACTAAAAACTAACAGAGGGGCTTGTTTACTTCTCTACTGTGTGTAGAACAGGCTTGACACAAGGTTTTCTATTCTAATAAACATTTTCATCTTACATTATAAGAGGAAAACAACTAGTTATTTTTGTTTAGAAAGCTTTGTGAGATTCAGACAGCACAGAATGTTACTGTGTGAGCAGAGGAAACCTATTTATTCTATTTTAAACCAAAGATATGTTACGCATTTATTATTTAGGATTTTTGAGGTTGTATAACATCTTTGACACCCATTTAATCATTGCAAAGGTCAGGCTTGCCTTAGCATAATAAAATAACCTGGCACTATTAGTATAAAATTTAATGTTACATCCAGCGCAAAATGACATTTTTAGTGCTGTATACAAAGATGACAACTACTACAACAGCATCTTTGTGATAACTCAAAAATAAATATCTGAGGGGCTCAATGGAGTAACATTTCTACAGACAATTATCCTAACTGCAAGAGAAAGCCCTAAAATTAAATACAAACCCCAAAGAATTGTCCTAGGGCATCACGCATCAGATGTTGTACTGCCTGACCTCTGAAAAAACATTGTCTGCGGTTCTGTGAAGATAATGTAGTCTTTCTTTAAAAATACTCCGTGTTCTAGCTGGACTTCTGTAAACCACTGATAACCTGAAGAATTTTGGTATTGTTTTAGGATCTTCTAAGCAGAGTTCTTAGCCAGCATGTTAAAAGATTTTGCTACTGTAAATTTTGGCTGAAAATCTTTCCCAATGATTCAGACGGTCAAGTGGTCCAAATACCAGTTTAGTTCAACTCACTGCCTCCTGCAGCTGTATATGGCCAACAACCCAGATGCCCAAGTCATTGGAGCATCTGTATTATTAATACCACGTCAATGCATGGACCACTCAGTGAAGCTGCCTAAAGCACTGAGGAAAGGGATAGTCTTGTTCTGTGTGAAAGCAATGATTGCTTCCTCACACAAAGAAGTTACTGAATGTCTGCTGATCCACAGTAACTACAGACACACTCAGACCAGATGAAACATTTTGGAGTGGCTTAGCCTCGAATGAAATAAAAATGCTTAATTTGCATAATGCAAGGAAATTGCTGAAAAGTTAATATAAATATACTCCAAATACAATACAATAGTAATTTATTTTAACAAATTAATTCTATGACTCACAGTGTTAACTCTATATGGAAACATAGTAAGTATACTCACCAAGGCAATAGCTGGGAATAAGTGTTGGAAGCCAGGCTACGTTAGAGAAAGCGGAGGTATGAAGAGAGTTAATTCGAGCCAATTCAGATACTCCTCCAGTGTATGACAAAGGTCCAATAGGGTCTACACGCCATAGAATCAGTTCACTATAGATTGCATTTGGATCATGGAATGTACGAGTTGCTGCATTTTTAAGTTGCTGCCTAGAAGAACCTTTCACATGTTTAATAGGATCCATTATTCTGTTTATCCTGTCAGAGTCCCAGCAACTGTCTGATTCAGGAGTTAACAGAGCATTATGGTGAGAAGATGTTAGCAGCAATGGTAAAACAGAGTGGCAAGCTAGATCATTGAGATGAAAACGGTGACCACAGTACCTAAACTTATGTGATACAGTTAGCACAGTAGTAAAAGCTGATTTATCAGCAAAAGTAACTGCCCATTGATTTAGAGAGCCATCTATATGTTTGGAAATCATCATTACTATGGGAGAAATTATATTCACATTTGCACTGTCCTGGGCAGAGCTTGGTCCTTTACTTGCTAGAGTCTTATCTGGAAAGTCCATTGTCTTCCGATGTACACCATTACTGTTATCTTTTACAAAGACAGGGCAAGCATACATCATAATATTTTTGCTAAGAGAACTAGCATCTCCTGATGGAAATGCAACAGGAATCCTAGAAGAAAATGAAACCTAAAAAAAACAACAAACAAACAAAAAAAAAGAAAATTAGAATAGCAACAACTCAGTGTAAGTCTGAATAAATGTTAGCTGTTTCACAGGAAGACTTAAATTCTTACTGATGTTCAGATATAAAAGAAAGGACAGAATGATTGTTGATTAAGATCATAAATACTGAAACAATTTCAAATATACAATACCTGAACTTGTCGAAAGATGCCTGGAGTGTATTCATCCAAGTATTTCACATGCCACACCAAAAAGGTACCATCAACAGGATGGATAGTAAAAAGCATGTCTGGATTTCTGTTCCATTCAGTTAGGAGCAACTCAATTTTCCGATCTAACAAAACTGTTGGAAGAGGCATGCATGGGCCTGCTAGTAGAGATGTTTTAGGGCTTCCCTCTCTTTCTCCATCTTCATGTTCTGAAGAGCCTGTACCAGTCCCTGTCTCTGATTCTCTATCTATAGACAAGTCTGCAACAAAAAAGAAATGTGCTATTTTATCCATTGCAAAGATTTCTCTTTCAGTTTCTATTCAAAACACGGTATTTTTTTAACTTGCTAGTAGTACTATCAGATAAGAACATTCATGCACATTGAGAGTAGAAACATCTTTCTTTGGTCTGTCTGTACATAAATGTGAGGCTCTGGCCTTTGACTATTGCTTTATGCAATACAAGTAGTAATAAATATAACTGTAAAAATACAGATACTTAAGAGTAATGCCCTGCCTAAGACTATTTTGGTCAATTATATAAACCCACACATTTTATATGAATGCTGGTTCCAAATTAATGTGGGGGTGTGTGTTGTATTTATAAGGTAATAATGAAATATATGGCATGTAATCATTGATGAAATAGTACGTATTGCACGTTCAGGAAGAATTATCACACACTTTACTGCATTGGTAATCTAGATTTTAAGAACCTAAGCATTATAAATGACACAATGTATCATCAGTTTACTATCACTAATTGGTCTTACTGGTTTCTTGTGGTTTAACCCCGGGACATTTCCATAGAAGATTTATTTTTACACATTCTTACTGGCCAAGTAACTCTCCCACAGCAGTGTAAAGTATTTCTGGTAGGATATATTTTCCAACATTAATTTCAAAATATGTCCCTCCATTGTGAACAGCTACAGTTGGGATCATCAGGTGATCTAAGGTTTAAGATTTAAGTCTTACCAGCACTGGAAGCATTAAAATGGAGCTATGTCTAACCCTTCTTAAAGCTTACCATAAATCGGTGTGTCATTACTGACAATCAGATTGTAAAGTAAATAGAGAGCAGGTCTTAGTCGTAATTTCATACCTCAGTGGAATACATCCAAAATGGAAGTGAAAGACAAAAGCTACCTGTCTTTTTCACCTTGTATATAAACTATTGTGTTCCAACAGAGAGTACATCATGGATTTTTTTCATGCCTACAATTACAGCAGCCAAAATTTCAGCTGTAAATGTTTACTTATTTTAGATTAGTGATAAAATGTTAGTACTTACAATACTTGTGCTAAATAATTGTGTTATTGCATTAATGTGCTTCAAAAATAATTCTTGTGCTACATTTCTCAGTATTACTAACCATGATCTAATTTCATATGTAAACCTCTCTCTCTTTCTTCCATTTCTTCTTCCTCTTCAACCTCAGCATCAAAATCTTGTTCTAGTTGTTGTTCAGAAATTTTTCTGAGACGCTGCATAAATACTTCAATAGAGGATGTAAAATTAAACTCTTTATTATTCAACCAGTGAACAACGAAGCCTCCATTTCCTTCATCTATATTAAAAGCTGTTCCAGCCAAGACTGATGGAATATCTGTGGACATTTTTAAACAAATAAAAAAGCTATATATTAAACTGCTCATCTTTACATATATACACACACAGAGATTTCTTAATTAAGACATTTAACTTATTTTAGAGAGAACAATTTTTGCCTGTAAGATTAGAAAAGTAAGATGCAGATCAAATTTCTACATGCACTTGTAATTAAAAAAAGTAAAGATAGTTTAACATCAATAAATTTACATGAAAATTGATTTTTATATGAATGGAAAATGATACTCAACAGTTCTAATTGCTCAGTTTCATATGTTGCAGTGCTGTCATTTCATACAGATCTTAGGTAAGGTACATGATTGCCCTTTAATCTTTTCCTGGTTTAAAACAGGCTGCATTACTCTATAAAAAGCAGCTGTTTCCTGCCAAAAAGTCTGGTTTAACTTTTACCATTCAGTACATATTCTGTAGGATGCAAATACTATTCATCATAAACCATTGCTTCCCAAAATCCAAACAACACCAAGCAGACTTGAAATTTAGGTTTCTCTTGCTTTCTGATATGTAAAGATAAATTTAATTGGATTTTAAAAGTGCTGAAGTTATTCAGAATAAATTCAGCCTCATTTGTCTTACAAAACTATACGCCAAGTAACAGACTTGTGAAACAACAGTCGTCCTACAAATTCCCTGTATTTGCTTAAGCAAAGCAAAGATGTGAACCTCAGCCCCCCCCCCCCTTTTTTTTTCATTTTGTGCAAATATATTATAGGTTAATAAATTATTTTATTTCACCTGTATTAGGGTTGATGCTTGCTGCTATATGAAAGTGACCAAGTGCATTTGCGTGATGTGAAATGTGACGCTGAACTTCATGAGTACCCTGCTGATCTGGCAATACATCTGTGTGGGTAACAAGAACTGAAGATCTCCTTTGTCCTTTTCTCATATTTTTCAAATGGTGAATTGTCTAGTACAGTTATAAAAAAATAAATTAAATACTAGAAAACAGTAAGGTAAAAATTCATACTTACACAAAGCCTAAAGCTTTTTAACTTCCTTCTACTTAAGAAGTAAAGACTAATTTCAAAAGGATTATTTTAAACATGTTTCAACAGAGATTAGTAACACTTATGTACATCAGTTCTGGTCAAAGGCAAAGCTGTTCTAACAGTCTTTTGAAAGTTCCTTTAATATCCGCTCCAACAAGAAGACAGAAGTATGCACTATTCTGTGTAACATTCCTAAACAAGATTACAACAATCTACAAGCAGTAACTTTTGCAATATCATTTGATAATGAATTATTTTTGTGTAATGGAAAACTGCTGACAGCATGTGGAGAGCACAACTGATTCAACAGCTCAAAGCATACTTGGTTCCACTCTCCCTCTTTGTTGATGGTCATGATATGTAAGAAGTAAAAACTTGGTCTGATTGTAATAGTCTACAAATGAGTGGTGGGGTGGTTGGTTTTTTTTGGTTTTGCTTTCTTGGATTTTATATTGAGAAGTTCACAGTAAGGGAAAACCTAAAAGACTTTACATGACTGCCACTGAAATTTAGAGACCCATGATACCACCTTTTGGAAATGCAATTATCAAATCAGATAACTAACAATTACAAAACCCCAAAACTTTACTGCTTCCACTGTTTTCACAATTACAGAGTTCCAGACCCACTCAGAATGAAACCATCATTTACTATTCCTCGTTAAACACTGTCTCTTCCCATCACTATTAGTTAGCTATAGAAAAAGTATATTCAGTTTTAGGAATACAGAGCTTAGGTTCAGAATTGCAAGGTCTCTGACTTCTTCAATGTTTAGCAGTAGACTTTCAAAAACTGATGTGAAATAATTCAGACTATCCTGTTATGCTTATATAAACTAGATAATACACATTCTTAGATTTCTACCTGCTTGAAATATTTAAGAATCTTGAAATAAAGAAATGACAAAGTAAGTATTTACTTGTACCTCTAGTGCATGCTGTATTTTGTCCTTTTGCTTTCCAGATTGAGAGATGGTGCTGCTAATGCTGGAAGTGCTAGTTTCACAGATCTGCTCACCAAGAAGAGTATCTTCTGGTAACAGCGTCTCTGCCCATAGCCGGCAGATGCCATCAAGACATGATGTGAGTAACACATTACAGACCAAACCCCTAACAATAGACATATTATGGTTACTACCCAATATAAGTAAATTAGCTATATGGACGCAGCACAAATTAGGGGAGCGTACAACTATTTAGTAGTTATTGTTTCATCCAAATTTCTGCCTCTCCTCTAACTAAAGGTTTTATGTCAGTAGTGGTTTTTAGCATGCTGATAAACCCATAGATTATTGGCAAGAGTGCACATGAACAGGGAATGGTTATTATCTGATAAATGCAGCAGTTATTATGAAACTGTAGTTATGCCTAAACTATCTCACTTGCTGGACTATGTGAAGAATGCATAAATTTTACTGAATAACAAATAGTGAAATTGAACAACTAAACCCCTGTATACAAAAAGGTGCAAAAGATGGCTTACTAAACACTAATAATTTTAAAAAATATTTTATTTCCAATGTCATAGCACCATTTGTTGAAGAAAAAGCCTTACCATCCATGCTTCCTGGCATAACTTGAGAAGGCACTGAAGTTTAGACCATATTTTAGAATAAATCTCACCTGTCAACATGACTATTGTTATTGCAGTAGGTAATACAGAAGCTTATGGGAAGATGTTGATATGTTTTTCTTTGAAGTATAACCTGAGAAATCTATGTTCCTGACGGCCAAACTTTAAGCACAGTATTAAAAAATACTTAGTCAAAGGCTTGCTTGTTTTTTTAAAAAACAAAAACTTTCACACCTGGGCATGTACTTGCTAATGTTCCGCCATGAAAATCCTGTCACTGCTCGAGGATGTGCCAAATAAACAAATGAGAACTGGACAACCCCCGAGCTTTTTTTCTTTTCTTCATTCTCTTGGGGCAGAAGAGATGACTTCCAACCAGTCATAGGGTACCAAACCTTCAAGAGGCAGTCATCCTAGGTAAAGTAATAAAAAACCATGGAGTTAGCTAGCTATAATTAAAAATGTCACAAAACCAAAATCCCAAATAATAAGGAAACTGCTGTTCTGGTATCTTCCATGAAAAACTGGATCTGTGGTCCAAAACTATTTGCAGTTTTTCAGACAAGCCCTTTCTGAGACCACTTATTTAATTTATGGCATCCTGGAATGCAGGCTAAAGAAATATTCTGCTGACAACACATCACTCCCATAAGGTATGTTTCTTCCAGTCCTACTTCTTTTCTCTGGGTTCACTATGCATTTTCCGCATAGCACATAAGCATGCTTAAATGTCCATTTCCCCGCAAAGATAGAAGCCAGAAATAGGCTGCTACTCATGCTACAATATGAAGCTCATTAACAGTCAATTTCTCCACTGAGACAATTCATACTGTAAGTCCCTCTTTGTTCCCATGCACAGGACACCTGACTCATGGAAAGCGCTGCACCCACTGAGCATAGGCACACAACGGAGGAGCAGATGCATATTACAACCTTGGCCTTTACCAGCACAAGCTATGCTACCTTCCTGGCTTGAATGGTTGGGCACCACTGATGTAATTAATTGAAACTAAACTGAATCACTACACAGCAGTACTACAAATGCTGGTGAGACTGGAGTTATGTGAATTAAGGTCAACATTACTAGCATGACAACAGGAAGTTTTACAAAGCTGGGTGCCACATCCCTGCATTTCATGACTTCCTGCAGGAATGGAGATACAGAATAAAGTAAATAATAAATTTCAAATCTCAGAGTGCGGATAAAAGACGGTATTTCCTGACAAGCATCAAAAAGTACAGTATCTGACCACAGAAGGAAGTCTGACAGGCAACCCTGTTAAGAATTATGATCAAAGCTGTGTATCTCATGAAATAACTAATATAGAGCTGTCCAATAGACAGAAAATTACTTCTGGAACAATACACCTCATTTATTTCATCAGATTCTTAACTATATAAAAGTATGTTCATGGGAAACAGAAATATGGAATGAAGCATATATTTTGGCAATTTGCTTACAACAATAATTTTGAATGTAATGTTTATTAAGGTGCTGTAAGTATGTTTTTAGTCTTAAAACAATGCAGCTCATGATTCAGCTGTATTCTTTAGCAAGTTTAAGAAAACAAAGGTTCCTAAAATTCATCTCATTCTTCAACCAACATTAAGTGCAAGCAATAAATCCTTACCTATCCAGACTTGAAAAGCAAAGGGAATCACTCAAATGAGAGGGTGACATTAAAGAGAATTATTAATTGAAAACTTAACTTGAATAGCAATTTGCCAAAAAGATGCTAATATAGAAATATGAAATAGACGTTAAGAACTGATAATTGAACACAGAATTAACTCAGTAGGAAATGTTTTCTAATTTATCCACTGAGGTGCGCATATTTTTATGCGGTTTAAAATGTGTATGTATTCTATCATTATGACCTAATATTTATCCTCATTACTTCTAATAAGCAGAAAAATATGCTTATGCAGATCTGAAAGTTCATGTAAATATACTTTTAACTAAAAAATATATATACACACACAAGTCTGTATCACTGTTACTGTACTTCCAGGTTGACTGTCAAGCATTCAGTAAGAGTACACAGCTAAATCCAGTTTCTTGTTGCTGAAATAAATGGAATCACAAAAAAATACAGTATTACACATGAGATGATAATTTAACTTGGCTCAGAATATGACAGAGTATATGGGCCAGGACTGTTCTATATTATTTACTTTTGTCAAACATATACAAACTACCGCAAACATGTAATTACTCTTTTTCTCTTTACCTTCCCAGCAGTTGCAAAGTATTCACCATCAGGAGACCATGCCATCAAGTGTACTGATACTGCAGTCCTAAAGAACACCAGAGTGAAGTTGTAAGTAAAGTCTATTTATTCGGTACTATTATTCCATATGTATTCAGTTGGTTAAGTATTACCATTCATTATTTAAATGAAATATATTAGTATTGTATAGTTGTTGCTTTAAGCATACTTTCGAAATAACAGAAGCATAAGAAGTATTTGCTAAGTGAAAAAAACCATGTTTTTTCACAGTTTTACAGAAAACCAGCCCATTAAACATATTGCTTTAAGTACAGCAAGCCTAGGCTAGATCCAATGAGATCACAGAAGTGAAGTTTGTCCCATGTGCTCCTCTACTGCCAGTGAAGCCAAGACATAGTAGGAAGAAATGAAAATAACTTGTGATACTATTAGTCTGTGCCTAGAGCTTATGGGTCAGCTGTCTGAAAGAGGGAAGCAGCCAATATAGTGCTTTGTGGCCACAAAATCTACAACAGCTTCAAAAAAAGTCATGAGAAAACGGGTGCATAGACAGCTGCTTCCCAAGTCTATGTAGGAATGGCTTATCTCTAAGAACTTCTGTAATGGGGATCTCAAATAGAATTGGGTAGAAAGAGTTTCAGGACCCTCTTCTTAAGGTTCAGGAAGCAGCTCGCATCTTTATCAGTGTAGCATATCTGCCTGGTACTGCTCCTCTGTTCCGTCTCAGCCAGTATTTAAGCACTACTTTCGAAGATGAGAAAACAGGGACAATTTTGATACATTGCCAGTGCTAGAGTTTGGGTAAGCCTTTGACTAGGTTATCTGGTGATAGCTCGCTTGAAAAAGTGAGCAATTTTTATTTGGAGCAACTTAACATTGTTTGAATACTCTGGTATTTTAAGCTGATCTAAAAGCATACTTTAAAATACAGTTTTGGAGAGAAGATAGGCTTGATATATGAGGTAGCACTGCGATTTGTCTTAAAATAAAAATTCTCTCACTCACTTGCACTGCCAGACACATTTCCAGTCATTTAGAACTGGGAGAACTTTATCATCTTTGATCTGATTGTCAGGATCTTCATCTTCATCTTCTTCTGGAATGTCAGTAGATGGAGGGGCCCACAACTGCAAAAAGTCAGTTGCTGTCAGCAGCCTGTTACCTGAAAGTGAGTAATATCAAAGCTGTGAAACCAAGATGATGCATGTATATTGAGAGATTAAGCCTGTCATCATATTTTGTTGAGAATTATTCAAAACAGGTTGGAAATCTAACTTTGGAATGTCCATTTTAAATATGATAGGGTATATTATGCAGCTGTTTTTACTATGACATTCTGAATTTAAAATGCCTTTTAAGAAAGAATATCAAGGTTTTTTTGGTGACTTCAAATGATAAATCATATTCAATAATGAATGTTGCAGATGCTAAATAGCCATTCACGCCTCAAACAAATATATGTTCTTGGACATCTTATAAATATCCATGTCCAGGTACATTGCTGACTTTAATTGTGATAAAATTCTATTTAAATGATTATCAATGGTAATTTAAGTCAGTTAGCAACTTAACACTGTGATTCTGAAACTAAGATCTTTCATGAGAGACTCAAATGCTTGGCACAGCATCTTCACAAATGCTAACTGTAGCCTCACATTTTATGCAACACTGCCTGAGAATAGATAATCTCAAATTTCCATATTCATGCTCTCACTTTTTTACAATAAAAATACTTTGTGTTCAAGTTTTCCTAACTACAAATGTTGAACGAATACTTCACAAACTTTACATTACCTTGAGGATCCCATGCCAGGTTGTAAGTCATAGAGCTCAGGAAGAACTGCCCAGTTTTCAGCCACTGAGACTTTAATTGCTGTAGTTAAGGAACAGTAAAGGATTATTTCTCAAATCAGCAGCAAAATACAAAGGTATTTCTTTCTTTCTCTATGAAATTGCTATTAAGGTTGTTGCAAAAACATTTAGAACCCAGTGGTAGATTGCTGAATCTAATTTTTATAATTTCTTTGTTTTATAAAAAATAAATGCATCACAGTGCCCTGCAAACCAGATCTGGACTGTCACACACACAAATAAATCTACAGATTACTTTAAACTACTTGGGTCATACATTTACAGAAACATAAGGGATGGCAGCATAGATGCAACAAAGACAGTGAAACCCGCTTGAGAACATGCTTAATACTTGGGTGCTTGGCTGTGGCTATGCTGTTAAAACAAACCTGGGTAACACATATACAAGTCTAAGTCATATTTCTGTACAACAGATCTGACGACCTCTTCAAGTTAAAGAAACACCAGCTTGTCACCATGTCATTCTAGTACAAAATTCAAGAACAAGATGTTGTTAACTAAGGAGGGGTGCAGTCCCCAGTTAGGCTAATGCAGTGAAAGATTCTACCCATCCAATTTTATTATGGATGGTGGAAAACATTTATCTACTAGCCTTTTGTGTGCCAATGTAATATAATAACTGGCAGACAGACTTTTGCCTCTTCTAAAAGCCTAAACCAAATTACAATCATGAAACACATACTTACACAATTTCTTTTATGAGAATTTATACCAAGTGGTTCAAAAATGCAAACAGCATTTCCATATGATGCTGCAATCTGGAAAAAAAATAAATTGAAGACTTAAAATGTAAGGTTAGAAGATAAGTACTATTCCAAAATAGCTAAATAATTTCCAGTACTACTTCTATGTGCTGCGGTTTGAGAAAAGTGAAATTAATGCAAGTGTCATTAACTGTGTTACAGGTATACTTTAAGGAACCTGTAAAATACATACTTGTGAACAAGCCCAGTTTTTTAACTCTAAGGAAGATATCTTGTTCAGTGGGATAAACACTGTCAATCAGATCTAATATATTCTTCTAGGGTAACTACTGTTAATGTATAAGGGAAAGCTGATGCCTTTGCTACTTATGCTCACATTCTGTCCACTTCACAGCTAACTATTTAATCATTAGTGTCTGGGTCTCAGTGTGTTCCCAGATTCCATTTTGTACCATAAACAATTACAAGAAATAGGAGGAAATGTAATTTATTTTGAAGTAAAATAGATTTTGAGGGGAGACAAATGGTAAATGGGAAAACTGAAGTACTTCTACAACTGAACCCCTCAATTTCTTTCACCCACTTATTTCACAGAAGCCTCCATACACAAAACAGTCTTTACAGTAATTTTTCTGGTCATGTTCCTAATACTCATATCCTTATGAGCACTTTTGACTATCTTTAAAATTCTTTTTTCTTCCATAGAAGATTTTTAAAAGAAAAACTGTTTATGTTCTTCCTATTCAGGATCTGGTTTCCTCAATATAGAAATGATGTAAAAGTTTCGCAATGTTTATTATGAAATCTTATTTCCTCTGGCAGGGGGTGGGGGAGTTGGGGGCAAGGTTGCAACAACACACTCCCAAAGAAAAGCACAGATGGGGAGTTCAGAGTCCTGAATGCAAAACCACCCAGGGGTTCATGGTGATCCTGCAAGGGCCACCTCTGCAGCTGGAGTCACTCTTCCAGTCCTACTGGAACTGCACTGCTGCAGTGCCAGCAGCCTTGCCAGCTAAGCCTGCCCGAATCCTAACTAGGGCTTTCTCAATAATGCAACAAATTTTTAACTAATATTAGTAGGCAGTGACAACCAACAAACAAAATTTGCTCAGTGCACTACCTTAACTCATAGAAAGTAGTTTTTTCTCAGCAATTTAAAGTGATTCTTTAGCATTGTTTAAGGATTAAAACCAAAACCACATAACTAGTCAAGGGGCCACGCAGTTATGATGGCTCACACTGCAGCACATCAAAACACATGAAACATGCCTAAGCTTTTCTGAAAACCAAAGTATTTCTAGTTCATTATTTTGCAGGACACAAACACACACACGTGTGTGTGTATATATATATGAGAATGATTTATCTATGTCTTCTTTATTTAGATGAAAGTATACAATGGCAGAGACAATAACAATTTTAGTACCATTCCAGTTCTGATACTATACTGTGTAACTAACATATATTTCCACACTTTGTGAGACCTGTTATTGCAGGTCCTGCAAAGGAATAAACCCCATTGTTACAAGATGCCTCTTGCTTCCCTTACCCCCACCCCCTACTCTAAAAAACAAATTACTATTAAATTGAAACAATTCTTTGAGTAACACAAGAGGTGCTACTCAGAAAGTACAGATCAGTAAAACTGATCTTTGTCATGGAATTAACTCATTAATACTATTAATGTATTAAGCTGCTGTTTAATTACTTCATTTAGAGTAGTCAATTTATATTTTTTTAATTCTATACAAATTGATTAAAATCCTTACCCTGCCTTGTCGTTGGGAGCATTCCACACAACTGACTTGGATGTTTCCATGTTTAGCACCGGGAATAATTTGCACACATTCAAAGTCATTTGCCAGAATAACAATGTCACAACCAGAGCCATATGCCTGAAATATTTTTTTAAAGAAATAAAATTAATTTATTTTTTTTAAAATGAATTCTTATCAGACGACTGACGTTTTGAGAGCTGTGAAAATCTCCATTGAAACAAATGTTACTATGTAGTGGGTTTATTCCTAGCCAATTCCGTAGCACAAGCAGAATAAGCAACAAGTAAAAACAAAGTATCAAAGGAGAAATCCTCCAGACTTTCAATCAGGACAAACAAAAGCAGTAAAAAATAGAAAAACAACCCTACCAAAAAAACAAACTCCAAACTTACTCTAGAACTTAAGCTCTGTGTGTACTTTTACTTTTATTTGGTTTCTGGAGGTTTTTTTAGGGTTTAGTTGGGGTTTTCCCCTCGCCTCCAATTCTTGTTGCCTCTTACAGCAAGGCAACCAAAAGTTTACTATTCAGGTGCACTTATTATTGAATTTAAGTATAAATTTCTTAAAATACATGTACGTTGTGCCTCCCACTTTTTTTTTTTAAGACTATTAAGTTATTCTTTTCTATATTAATCCAATTTCTGGGCTTTTCGGAGTTTTAAGAAGTGTACGTTACTGTAAGCCTGTAAACCAACAAAGATTTGTCTTGGATATATTGTATTTTATGCAATATACACTACAGTCTAATTTGTTTAAGAATAAGTTATAGAACAATGATAGGTCACAGCACATTTTATTGGCACAATAAATACATGTCTGTCAACTTCCACCTGTCCTAGTGGGTCAAAATAGTCTAAAAATTTTGTTTGCTCAGTGGAACAGGTAATCTGGAGTATTCAGGCACAGAAATCCCTCCCTAGCATCAATCTACCAATAAGCCTTTGTAAAGTAAAGAGTTATAGCTTGAAGTCTCTTTCCTTAAAGTAAGTTTTCCACTGATTCAATACAGTAGGCAGAAATTTTACAACAGCTGAATTAAGCAGACAGTGCAAGTCCTCAACAGTCAGTTTCAGATGGTACAAAATTACTTAAGTCATTTCAACTTGTCCCCTGCTTCTTTCACAATAATTTCCAAATTACTGAGTCCTAGCCCTCTCCTTTGTGGTTCATCAGTTTAAAGGCTACCTGTATTACTTTTGAGAAGTGTATGAGAAATTGTGAGTGTTTCTATAGATTTACAGGCTCAATGACCATTATCAGGCACACAAAATTAATCGTGCAAGATAACCAGTGGAACTACAATGGACAATTTAGGTCTCGTGACCTTCTATGTCTACTTCTGATCTTTCTGGAAAGGAGCAACAAATAAGAAGGTCTGAAGAAAAAGGCTTAATTTAGTGAAAGTACAATCACTGCTAAAAACAAGAAAGAAACAGCAATCCAAAGAGCAAAGCAGAAACTCCTCAGGCCTCAGAAATTAACACACCATAAAACTGCACACACAAAAATGAAAACTGCATACAACACATAGATCATCTAAAAGATTTCCAAGGTCATCTCACAAAAATAAAGTGACACAGTGTTCTCCGAGTCCTCAAGCCCACAACTGTTGTTCTGGGAAGCTCTGAGGAACTGATACTGGAGTTATTCACAATGTAAGTAGGAGGGGGGGAAAAAACCCACAATGGCTAAACTGTTTTTAGAGTGAGATTATCTATGTAACAGAATATTCTAGCTCCTTGACAAACAGGCTATGCAATTATTAGACCCAGTCTGGAAGGGAATAAGTTATTACTAAGATAGAATAGGATTATTTCCAGAAAGTAAAAGAAAGAATGAAGATAGTCTAAGATAAGTTCTGGCACTGAACAGGAAGTCTTTTGTTATGTTTTTGTATTTTTTAATATCAGAATTTGTTGCAAAAAAAAGCCTCCACCAGCAGTGTGGAATGCTGGATAGGCCAGCAAATGTTCACAGGTAAGAAGGAAGAAGGCGGGAGACCAGGATGTGAATGCCCATAAGCAGACAGGAAAATAAAAGCAGCTCCTCTTGTTCCAATAATTTACTCAGAATTCTAATGTTCACAAGCGATTCCCCTACTATTTACTTTTACAATTTATGAATGGCAAGCCAAAGAGCAAAGAATTGAAAGACCTTCTTTTCAATAGTCTGCCTACATAACTACTAATACAAACCTACTAAAAGACTATTTGAATGGTTACCTAATAAACAAACAAACAAACAAAAAGGTATTGATTCACTTCAAACAAGGACTTAAACCTTTCTGATACCCTGTATTTTCATTGTTGGTATTGATGACTTGCAAATCTGAAGCTAAATTAAATATAAATTATCACTGCTTGTAATCCTGTTAGCAGGAGATACAGGCGCGTGTCTCAAATTATAAAGGGAAAGGCAAAGACTTCTCAACTTTAATTTCCTTATGCTTACTGTTATTAAACATGCATGTTTCTATGTGTGTGTACTGTTGACAATGCATGAAAGAGAAAATCTTTCATACTTGGGTGTATCTGTTGACTCTGTGAAGCAAAATAATTTAGCATCTTCCTTTTTAAACATTTCAGTTTCTCTTCTCTCCTGTCCCCTATCCACATTCCTTATTATAGCAGCAAAGCAGTATTTTTCTGGCTAATTACATTACTTAGCATATTTTACAAAGTTAAGTAAAAAGGTGGTTATGACTTAAAAGAGTGTTTTACAGTAGATTTCCCCCCCCCCCCCTTAAGAATCATCAAGATGTAGAGATCTCTCTCCTAAGTAAAATCTTCTTACTGTCACTCATATCCTTCCTACTCTGCCTGTGTTTGGCAGCACACCAACAAGTGACTCAGCACACCTAAGTGTCCTAGGCCAACAGAGAGGATTTCTGTTAAAGACCTTAGTCTGTACACATTCCCAACAGCAGAGTATTAGCCTTCAGCTCTAGGTTCTTTGATCAAGTGCCATCTCTTGGTTCTGGGGTAATTTTCTCAGTGTATTTATTTATTTATTTCTGAGAATGTGTCTCTTTCTTGACAGTATATTAAAGTATATTTACTTTAAATTTAAGAAGTACATTTATTATAACCCTACCTTTGGGAAAGGGTGTCCCCCCCATTTTAAAACAAACATTCGCTTTTTCACATTTGTAGTCTCCAAATTTCTCAAAACAGAAAAGGTCAATATACTATTTCTATTCAGAAAGATATTTCCGTATTTCACATTATATATATAAAACTAATCAAAAGGAAAATTTGTGTTTATAAGGCTTTTCTAATATACTCAATATATTAAGATGTTTATACTTGAACAAAACATATTTCTATTAAATCTTCTTTCCATTTTCTGCTTTCACTCCTTTAAGCTAGTACTGCAGTAGAAGCACCCTATGTTGGTAAAGAATAGGGAAGTGTCATAATGTTTCACATCAGTAGCTCCTTTTAAGGACTCAGCTGACAACACTTTCAGGAAGATCACTCGTGCCACCACAGGTCTTTCCTGCCAGAATAAGTGGCCTCAATATTTGTGGCAACAAACTAACAATATGCATAGCCTGATTAAAAGGAACGGGAAATAGGTAAGCCATAAAAAAAGGAAAGATGGAAAATAAGATGCCAAGATACAGTAATGGATGAGAGCAGCACAGAGGTCTTAGATAAACAGAATTATAAGCAGTCACTGAATGAAACAAGTGCAGTAAAAACCACCCATGTGGAGTATCTGCCAACCTTCATTTCTAACGTCACTGATAACTTCAAAGAGAAAATTAAATGGAGTTGCAAAACTGCCAGATTGCAAGGATGACTTGCAGGATCTATAGGCAACTAATAATTTGTAGTTTGCCAGTGTCTGCTTTAACTGTCAAGATCTGGGACCACTGAAATGAACAATGACAAAGCTCTAATTGAATGCAGGAGCACCAGACAGAAGTAGGACATAGTGTCCTACTGTAAGAGTTTATGCTATGTCCTCAATTTTCAGATAATACTAAAACAGCATACGCATCTCTCTCTCAGCTGCCCATGTTTTCTGGTCTGGTTCTCTAATTTTAATGTTTAACACTGGAACTAACAGATAGGGAAACAATTATTCCTTCATATTCCCCTCTTGTTTTTTCTATATAATATTTTTCTCTGTATAAAAAAATAGTATTCTTCTTCATCTGCAACTCTGCAAATTTGGCAGAAGTGAACTACACCAGAACTCCTCAAGCTCCAGCATGTACTATTAGGGTGTACAGAGGCATTTTAAGGTAGTAAATGATGTGGAAGAAACAGAATCGGCCACAGTGGTATTAAAAAAAATATTTCACAAACATCTAAAATTATTTACGTTAATTAAACTCTGTATTAAAACTTGATCTAAAGCCAGTATTGGCCTTATAGTACTCCTCTATTATAACAAAATTTATCCTTCTAGTTTCTGGCTATGGATGGTACACATACAAGAATCAGAAATTCCTCCACCTTCCTATTAGCAATGAAGACACCTGAATTCTGAAACATTTCTAAACTCTCACCAGTGGACACAACATTTACGCTTCCCTCCTCCCCTGCTAAGTACTAGTAGAATTACATACACTTAATGCAAACTAGCAAAGTAACTGAAATAAACCCCAACCCACTACTAGCCTGTGGCTGTAGAACAGGTTTTCCTAAGTTGACATTTGAGATGAATTAATTATTAAATACTTTAAAATACACTTACACACACAGCTTCAGAAAAAAAAAAAAAGAACATAATAAGGATTCAGATGTTAAGCATTTGCAATCCAGTTCACATAAACATGACAGTGGAGAACATATTATCAATAAATAACAGAGAGATTTGCAAATAAGTGTTTTAATAAGTAATTTTTCAAGACTGATGAAGTAGAGAAACAGCAGAGAAAACCTATTTTGAGTTGCTCTGTCTTGTGGACATAAAGGTGTGGATGAAGATTTTGCTGTTTTCAATGAAGTAAAAAAGTTTAGATGGGTGTCGGAGACTCATCAGCAACAGCTTCTGAAATTCATCACACAGTTCCAGGCCAAGTGTCAGTATTGGTATGGAAGATGCCAAGAAGTCTTTTTCAGAAATGAAAAATCAGAATTGAAAAAAATTAACTTATATCAGAAAAGTTCTTACATACAGACACCCCTAAAATCTGAAACTCTGATTCTTCATAAATAATTCTTAGAGTTCTGTATTTCATTTACTGATACCTCTTACAAGTAAATATACATAGTCTTTTGCTTGTGGGACACTAGCCAGTGCTCAGAATAATTATACTTCCAGAATCTAGCCTTTAGGTAATTGACATACCTATGTATTTCTTTATATATACCTAGACTGACCTTAGAAACAGCTACATTCTGTTTGGAGTTTCAGGGGGAAAAAAAACAACCCTGAGCTTGGGCAAAGGGCAAGTCATATGAACAGAATCAGAACAGCTCATCATTTTTATTTGAAACCACCTTACTCAACATCACAGTATGTCGGACTGGTAACATATAGCCCACTCAGAGTTAGGGTCAGTGCCTGAAACTGGCTCAACGTAAAACAACTGCTTAACAACAAAGGCTAAGTGAAATCAACCATGATTTGAAAAATGCAGTTTACTACCTTTAAAGACTTATCGGCTGACAGTTAAGACTATGAGGTTCAAAAAATAAATCCTTCTTCTGTCTAGCCAGGGTGCATGCTGTAAGGCCCTTCTGCATAAAGCTCAGCTCTGACCTTCTGTAAACTCATTTGTGCAACACAGTTAACAAGATTTGCTGAAATGAGAACATGAACTAACAGCAAGTTGAATGGTGCACAGAATCATTACTAGAACTTCTGTCATCTAGTATTTAAACCCTTTGCTTCTGTCCTTTCTGAGCTCAAA
The DNA here is from genome assembly GCF_015220075.1 of Falco rusticolus. NCBI lineage: Eukaryota > Metazoa > Chordata > Aves > Falconiformes > Falconidae > Falco > Falco rusticolus. The sequence continues at coordinate 16,219,215 of NC_051193.1, read as the reverse complement.
TGAAGGGAGGCTGAAGATACTGCCTGGTAGAAAACAACACTATGAAACTATTTTGCTTCTAATCACCCTTCAAATAAATTTTCCTGTGTGTTCTCCACCCTGCTAGATTGGGTGCGATACAGCTATGCAACATCCACAAGCCAATTTGTTAGGCAAACATCTCTGTGCTTCATCCCTTATTTGGGAAATGCTAGGTATATGTCAGGATTGCTGCAGGCAGGTGTGGGAGCATAAGGAGAAAAGAACACTATATGCATTTCCGATAAAGAACAGACAAAACCTCTGTAGCCAACCCACAGCAACTGTCTCTGCTTCTTCGGATTCGTTTTACTTTATGGAGTCACTAATATTTGCTTTTAGCAGGTTTTTTAGCAGAAAAATGAAGGGAAAAATTATTTCTTTTCCCTTTCTCCTCAGAATAACTAGATGACTTTCACCAAAGCTTTAACAAAGTTGAGGCAGAGTATGGTATCATCTTAGCTCCAGCTACACTGACTTAGAAATTAAAAGTTTACCTTTATTCCCAGCAAGAAGACATGTAAACAAGCCAAGAGCAAACCAATGAGGAAAGAAGGATGAAGAACCTCAGAACTGCAGTGCCCCTAATCAGATCAGAAGAAACTGTGTTCCTTCTCTTAGAACCCTAAGATTGCTGAAGTTAAGCATCTAAAGCAAGTTCATACTAAGAGGACACTTCTCCAGAAAAAGAAATAGGCCCAAACCTATTAACTAGTGAATACATATATACATGTACCCAAGCTGTTATGCTACTGTTAAGTGGAGTAACTTTGAGTGATTCATTTCTGCACACAAAAAAGCCATATTTTCAAGTCCCTGTGATGAATCAGTTGTAGCAATCTTGAACTACTTCTCACACATTTAAAATGAATGCCCTAACATCAGCCAAAACACAGAACAAGCACATGCGCACTCAGACAGTAGCTCCTCTGCCACAGCCTAGCTCCATATAGATTCATATAGTACAGCACATACTATGTACATCTCCCTTAACCTCTTGCCTTTTACTGCTCTGCTTCTGCTGTGTTCTACACGCTGACAGGTACTGGGTCTTAATAGCCCGTCTATAGAGTCAGGCTCTGTTACCAATACTGATTATCTCTTGCCTAAACTGCAAATCCTGCTCCAGGATCTGAGCTAGAAGTTATGACTCCAAACAGCTTAATGGCTTGGTGGGACAAAGCTGTATCAATCCAGTGTTACTGATACTGACCAACAGAATTTAAGGTTAGGCACTAACAAAAGTGCCATCTGCAGTGGTTGGCAGACTATGATGCTACTGAGAGTCAACACAGGTGACCCGCTACCTAAGAATCTGGAAACAAGACCCCAAGCTCTTTGCAAGCAGATGTTTTTAACAAATTCAGTTTACTATAGAATCAAGGTCTAGTACAGCAGGAAATAATACCACAAATACAGAGAAAGAAGAAAAAGGGAAGATGAAAGTTTGAGCTGTGGAAGTCCAGAAAATACATTTATTAAAACACAGTTATCCCTTTAGTTCCTTCTTTACTGTATTATAAAAAATTAGATGTAGCACCCAGAGAAGACAGCGAGGTCTGTTATACACAGTTTCATAATCAACATGCTACCAAACGATTCTGCATTTTTCATGTAAAACGTGACTTTTGTTCTTGGAAAATTCTTGTATGAATGATAATATCTATTATTCATTATTGATGTTTTCAAACCTATTATGAGAATTAGCATAAAGCTGTATTTCATAATAGCAGTTGACTTTTCAGATTGCCACAGTAAAAAGAAACACAATAGAATATGAATAAGAGTAAATGACTTATATAAATATCAAAAGTAACAGAGGTCCCTTTAATAGCAGTATGGCTGCATAGCAGCAGAACAAGGAAAATAAAGACAGACATTGCATCTTTTATTTCTTAAGACTTTCAAGCATTCATTACTGAAATTAGACATCTGTGATAATGGAAAGTAAGCTTTAAACATTTGACAAGTCTGCTGACAGTTATCTTAGACTAAACACGATGCTCTATATCATTTAGATTGGGATTGGTTTGTGCCTGGGATATAATCTTGTAAATGTTAATACAAAATCTAATGAGACAATTTATCCCCAAATAATTACATACTGATTAGACGACAGTAAGCGAAACACCACAGAAGGTGATCATTCATTAAAATCAGACAAGCATGTCACAAGCTAAAAAACTGGAAATTGACATTGGAATAGACAGCAATAGCCCGTGGATGATAAACGGATTTTATTATATAGACTACTGGACTCTTGAAATGTACTTAGTGTATCTCTTTCCATTGCTTTTCTCTTCCAGCTTAAGAGGAACATTTGACAAATTTGTGTTTTATTAACCACAGTAATTGAGGCCAAACGCTTATCAGTAGTGGATAGGCTTCTTAAGAAGCCTAGTACAACAGTATCTTCCCTTTGCAGGAGGACCATACACACACACTCAAAAAAAAAAAAAAATGCAGCAAGCACCCAGCACAATCTGGGGACGGACAATTGAGGGGCTTCGCCGGCTCCCTACGGGAATGCAGAGGGCCCACCGAGCACCGGCCGGGGCGGCGGGCGCACCGGCGAACCCTGCCCCCCCGGAACTCCCCCGGGGAGGACGAGCGGCAAGACGCCGCCCGGGGCCGCAGGAGGCGGCGGGGTCACGGCTGCCTCCCCCCACCCTGCGGCCCGGGAGCGCCCCGAAGCAGCGCGCCCCCCGCCCCACCAGTAAACACGGCGGCTCCCAGCCACCCGCGGCCCCCGCTCGTAATCCCCGCCCGGCCCGGCCCGGTTCTGACCCTGCGAGGGCCGCCAGCCCCCGCCCGGCAGGTTAATCCCCTCCAGTCCCTCCCACCGCTCTCCTCAGGCCTACCAAGCCCCCTCCCCCCTCGCCGCCCGCCTCAGTCCGGCCGCCCCCGCAGCGCCACCGTTACCGTGAAGGGGATGTCCTCGACGCTGCCCACCGAGTAGCAGTTGTCCCCGGGGTTGACGGCGCCGGTGAGCACCTGGTGCAGATGCATGGCGGCCCTCCCGCCACTCCCCGCCCCGCTCTCCTGGGGACGGCAGCGCCGCGGCCGCCGGCCGAGACCCGGATGGCTCCGCGCTCGCCTCAGGGCCCGGGCCCTGCTCGCCGGGGAAGGGGCGGGAGGCGGCGCACGCGCCGGGAAGCGCCTGAATCAGGTGAGGCGCGCGCAGGCACCGCCCACTGCGCGAGCAGCCGCCCTCGGGGAGGGCCGCGGTGCGCGCGCCCGCCAGCCAGTGAAAGGCGGGAGGGGGGGCGGGGGCTCGGGCCAGCCTGCCCGCGCGGGGCCCGCCGGGAGGGGGCGCGAGGCGGCAGCTGCCCGCGCAGCGCGGCCCGAGGTGGGCGCGGGGTTTAAACGAGAGCGGGGAGGGACGGCCCGGGAGCGGGGCATGCGGCGCGCCGGGCTGGCGCCTCCAGGTGAGACGGGGCAGGGCCGCTCGCCGAGGCGGGCGGTGGGACGTTTCGTGAGGGTATGGGGGGACGGACACGTTTATACGCTGCTGCGGCAGCGTTCTGGGCGTGAGGAGGGTTCGGGAGGCGTGTTCCGCCCAGCGGGGCGGCGGGTGCTGAGCGGGAGGCGGCTCCCTCAGGGCGCGGTGCTGCCGGCCTCGCGCTTCGCCTGTGGCAGTCACATGTAGGGCTTCCGAGGATGGCTTGGAGGGGTTTTCTTTTTGGTTTTTTGGGGGTTTTTTGTTTGTGGTTTTTTTAGGGTTGGGGTTTTTTTTGGAGGGGGTGGGGAGGTGGGATTTTTTTGGGGGGGTGTTTTTTTGTTTGGTTTGTTTTTTTGAGGGGTGTTGAGGGGCTTTTTCTGAGGTGGGTTTTTTTGGGTGCTTTTCGTTTTAATGAGCCTCACATTTGCTCACATCACCCAAAGCTTGTGAAGCTCTTGTGAACCCACGAGCATCCCTCCAGCTGCTGTGACGCTGCTCACTGCGGGTGCACGGAGCCTCCCAGCAGCCAGGCCTGTGTGCGGGCTGGGCAGCGCGTACCTGGTCCTTGTGGGGTTACACTGCGTTATCCACTGGGGCATGAGGCCACCAGTGGCAGTGAGAACTGCTTTGTGTCAAGACCCAGTATTTCAGGGTCATTGTAAATACAGATTGACAGGAGGCTGGTGAGATAATTACCGGTACCTGATAATAGAAGAGCAATACAAGGGACATGGAGACCTTGTTTGAGGTGTCCGATTGCGTTTTATGCACAGGATGTGACCTCACAGAAAATATGGTGAGGCTTTTGCTGCTTTATTTGTTATCACTGCCAAACCCTTGAAAATAAAAAAAGCCTTTAAATAGCCCTAGCCTTTTCTGTCTCAGAAGTGTGAAGAAGACTGGATCCTGAAAATTGTTTGGAAGGGATTCTAAACTCTGACGAGGGAAAAAAAACCAACTCTGTGTGTCATGATATAAGGAAAGTTCTCCATTTTCTTGTCCTAGGTCAATAGTAGTTTTGCAGTTGTACCACTGGTGCTAATGATTGAAGCTTAATCTCTTTCAAAGTTTATGGCAGTTTTGTCCCAGTCAGGACTGCAAGATACATGTTGTCTTATATTGCTGCTTGAAAGTGTACCTCTTGCTGATTAAATGAGTTTAGTCTGAATGTAGAAGTAAATGAAGACATAATCAAGTTACCTTTGAATGGAAAAAAAAACATTGTCGTCAGAACACTTGGGATTTTATCTACTCCCATACTTGTTAAAGGCAATCCCTTTTTAAAGGGAACAGTATCTGTAGCTGTAGTAAAAGGGGAAAAAAATTTTGATCTTCAGTTGACCTGATTGCATGCGAAACGACTATGTATTGTTCATATGCTTCCACTGATATTTATTATCCCGTAACTTTTCTGACTGAAGGCTCTTCCATATAAAATGTATGCTAACTTACAACTGATTTTAATTTTGCATAATTATTTTTTCAAATGCATACAACCGGACTTAGAGGCAAAAACAGTGTGTGTGTGGGGGGGTTGTATTTTGTTTTTCTAAATGAGTGGAATAAAGTCCAGCTAATGTCTGAAAAGACAGCTAGCTTTTGAATTGGCACAGACAGTCATGATATGTCGGATGATAGGAGAACAGTATGATCAAAAGGAAAGCATTCTCCTTTGGTCTAGTAAAGCTCTCTGGTTTTGGTGGCAAAAAGTGTGTAAATGAAAGTGGAATACCTACAGGATCAGTTCAGTCTTCCTTGGTAACAGACATGATGACGGACAGTTTTGGTTTTCGGCCCAGTCTTCCATCACCTAATCAGAGTAAGACTGCCAGTAGCTCTTGGGCATGCCAACTGTGAGAAAGGCTTCAACCTTATTGCTTGGGCAGGTGAGAAACTTTTCAGTGTTTGACTTGTGTGGTACTCCAATTCCACTGAGACTTTGCTGTGAGATGGAGAATGTGTGCTGTCCTGAAACAGGCAAAGTTCCTGTTAAAAGTAAAAATAATGCTAAATTGAGTTTAATAGTAAAATACTCCATTTGTAGCTGTGGAAACCTATAGAAACGGCTACATCTGTGTACAAGAGCTTTGAACAGGAATCATCCTGCAAGTATCTGCAGACAAGGCCTTGGCATTCTTCCTGAAACAAGTACTTTCACCTGAGTTTTGCTGACAGGTGGTTTTATTTGCCTCAATCATTCCTTCCTTGTTAATGTGAGGTATTTTAGTCACTAAAGTAGTTTTCAGTGCATGTAACAGTGGTTGCTATGCCTAGGAACATATATCTCATAAATAATAAAATTCTATAAAATAATAAAAGATTTAAGGGGCCTTCACTCTTCATTTCTTTTCCCTTTCATTCCTTACTATCTTGTTGCCTTGCTCAATACTTTTCCTTAGTGTTAAAAAGAAAGGAATCTGCAGTACCTCTGCTGGAGTCTGCCCAGGAATTCCCTGCTTTGGTTTGAAGTTAACTGGAGTTGTGGGAAGGGAAGCTCTGTTACCTCAGGAGAGCAGCTACTGTGTAGAATCAAAAGGTCTATTTAATTCATGCTAATAAGCTGCAGGTGGAGCTGCCTTAGGTGGAGTTTTAAGAATGTGTTAGGAATGCTGAGGGTACTTTGCCGTTGGTCTAACCGAATAGATCGGATGACCTCAAGACCTTGTCTGCATCATGTATAAGGATGACTGTTCTGGTTTGCCTTTTGCTTTTCCAACTACAGAAAAAGGAAGAGGGAGTCAAAGGAAAGGGGTCCAAATTTAGAAAACAGACACTGAACTACACAGATGCTATGGAGAAATAACTTGATTCCATTTGCTGAATTATTTTCAATTGGCAAAAGGTGATTTTATACAAAATAATCAGAAGGAAATACCTTGTTTTGAAACCATTATTATATATAAAAGAAATCTAACTTTTTTCCCCTAGGTTTTTTTTAGGGGTAAAAAACTTTTGCTTTTGGCAAAAGGTGGAGTTTTTTATGGGAAGGGAGAAAATACTGTGAAATTTGCATAGGGAAGAAATCCTAAAGCACATGCAAAAGAAATGTGCTTCACATAGTCTAGGGAGAGAAAGCAAGACCCATATGAGGCGTCATGCAAGATGAATGCCAGTGCTGGACTACCTTTTATTTCAAAGGTGAAATGCTGTACTCTAGCCTTGGTATCCTGAAACCTGAAGAACACACCTTGTTTTGTTTGACCACTCTGTCAGTTTTCTGTGCTCCTGAAGGTCTTGACCTTTCCCCAAGAAACAGAGGAGCTGAGCACAATGCTATCATGATCCTGTGAATATTTTCCTCACGATCCATGATGATTCTGAAATCTTTACTGGGTTCTTGATTAAATTGTATTTTTTTCCCTGAAGAAAAACTACTTGCCTGTTTTTCTCTAGAACTCATTCAGCAGTTAACTAAGCTTGGAGAAAATAATGTTTTTCAATCCATAAGATGCAACACCTGTTCTATTACTATTTTCTGAACCATAATGTGGTGGGTTTTATTGCTCTGCCTTTTGTTATTCCTTATAGAACAAGATTGCCCCCATAATGATCTTAATTTGTAAAGCATTGTTCATAGTGTATTTCTGTACAGGACCTTAAAAGCATTCACCTGTGAAGGATGGTCATTGCTTCTGTACTCCTGAAAAGCCGTTACTACAGCATAATTTTTGCTTGGATATTTTTAAAAGATCATGTTCATGGAAACTGACAGTCTTGCTTTCCCAGGGGTATCTAAATGCTGAACACTTTTGGCAGTGCATAGATATCTAAATATTTCACCTTGTCTAGACCCTTACTGTCCTGTGGAGTAGTCACCCATGCTTCCAGTTTTAAAGAAAAAACAAAACAAAAAAACCCAACCAATAACATTAAACATTGCAGCAAAAATGAAACTTCTCAATAATTCTTTTAAACCACAATCAGGTACTTGTGGAGGAAAGAATTAATGATTAAAGATTCCAGTCTGGTGGGGCTGGGTAAAGTAAAAATAGTTTAAACAGCACAGAGGAGTTGAGGCACTTATTTGAAGGTGCTGACTTTTTCCATGACTAAGGAGAAGGCTATGTCTAGGAGTGCTGTCTCTTACTTTTCTTTAGAAGCTTCAAGGCTTTTGTTTTCTTGCTGGTCTGTCTAATCATGATGTCAGTTCCAGACCAGTAGAGTGTGTTTGGGGAGGGGGTTAGGATTTTTCTAAGAAATGATTGAGCAGTTTGGTGATTTCTTCGCATTTAAGTACTTAAAACTGAACAAGCAGAGGCAGATTAAACTTAAGTTACTCCCTAGCAGTGCTATGTGGCATAACATTGGACTTCAATGACATAAGTTGGTTCTCTTGGCTGAATTTATTCTGTGTGCTCTCTGCTAAATGCTTATACTATACAGAAATTCAGTGAAACATCTAGTGAACAATTGTGTTTAGAATAATTTTCTGTGTCAGGATCCTAATATATGGTAGGAGGAACTGTTGTTTTAATATAAATATTTTTCTTCAGATGGAAGAATTAATACTTTTGCATTTCTGATTATCTGTGTATTTTGCCTTTCCATATGTCTTTCAAGCATCTGGAAAATACAGTCCCTCCAGTGAAATCACAAGCAACCATGTGCAATTCATTCTAAGTGCATGTTCTTTAACTTCCACTCTAAATGATGATTTAGTAGAATGACAAATGATTTTACTGTCAACTGCACACAATTAACTTCCCTGACATATGAGCAAGCATTCAGTATCAGACTGAGCGTTCACTTATGCATTAGGCATATGTGAAAGATGTTCTGGAAATTTCCCCTGGTCATCTTTTATTGAGGAAAAAAGCCAAAACAAGCCTCGGATGCATACTGGGTCATATCGTGCTGCAGCAAAGATTTCAATTCTGCATCTATCAAAGGCAGATGTTTCTGTCTTTAAGGAGGTAATGAAAGGTGTTATGTGGGGTTATTTATAGCACGCACTCATCCAGGAACTGGAGGACACCAGAAGAAGATTCCAATTATGAACTTGTGATGACAGTGTTTTCAGGCAGAGACCAGACCTTTGACACTAACAGTTTTGTAAGCACCACAGGAACAGTTCTGCGGTGAAGGCTGAGGAAGACTTCAATTAAAAGCCCTTCTGGGGAACTTCAGCCAAAACATTTTGGTCTGACAGTTGAAAAGCTTGTCATCAGTTTAGGTTTGTGTTACACTCTTAGTAGCTTTTGTACTGTGTATTTCTTCAACTTCAAAGTGTCTTGTCGCTAATACATCCTAACTTTATAAGATAGTTATTGTTCTTCTAGTAAGAAAAAGAATCTAGGGGAATAATCTTTCTCTTGTGTTATTTTCATTTTGCTTTCCATGTGGTACCCTTCTTGAATTTTACCGGCACTTATGTAAACTTTTTTAAAACATGTGCACCTGCATGTTACATGCTGTGTCATTTTCCCTAACTCATTTTCTACAGGTAGCTGAATGTACCCTAAACCAACATATTCTTAAGACTCACTGGCTTTTGGCAAGACCTTAAGTTAAGCCTATTGTGATATTATCTGTTTCGCAAGATTGTAGGATGGGATTTTAAGTTGTAAGTAAAAACAACCAAGCTTGTAATATTATAGCTGTCACTTTTGCTTCCTTTGAAATGCATATGCAAAAAAAGTATGTAATCATGTATGGAATTAGCTGCTGAATGTCACTATGATCCTCTTCTTCTGTTGGCAATATTAAGCCCCAATAAAGTTATCTTTAAATCTAAAGGTATATTTGCACTGGGTGAGGAAGAAGAGTGGATACAGTATCCAAACCATTTAATTGTTGTTCTTCATATGCTCAGCAGGGTTTCTGAAGAGCGTGTGTGAACATCAGCTCACATAGGCTACCTAGCTAGGTCTTTCAAACTGGCCTCTGGAACATCTTACTAGTTTCTTGACTGCCCAGGGAATACATTATGAAAAGAGGTGTTTAAAATAAAACTGTGAATTTGCCCCTTTTGCAACACCTCACAATTCAGTGTAATTGATGTACTATGTGCCAGTTGCTGGGTCTCATTTGTCTTTGCAATTTTTTGAGGATCTGATCATTAATGCTTAAGTACTCATGTCTGTAGCATAGACTCTGTGACCTTGTTGACACTGGAGCTGAGCTATTGCTAGTTAACCCAGTGGCATTCTCTTGTGTTGAGAACAACACTGTAATGTATCTATATGGGCTGTGGCTCAGGCAGTATGAACATGTTTACCGTGGGTAATTTTGGGAGCATGAGTATTTAATTTGCTTTATGCATTTCCAGTGAGCCTGACAGGACAGATATGAATCATTTGAAGTGAAGCAGAAATTATCAATATTCCCTCTTACTAACATAGCTCTGAGGCATCTCTCACCAACTCTGCTTGGTGATGAAATTTATTTTTAAAACTTGAGGGAGGTTCTCATGTCTAATTGACTTTTAAAAAGCTGGGCATACAGAACTGAGCACTCATTTAATAATAACTGTATGAGTCTGACGTTCTTTCCCCCCATATCAATCAGAGTAAAAACTTGAAAATACATTATATCCGGTGAAATGGAAAATTAAAAAAACTCTCACATTCTTTTTAAGGGTTTTTAAAAATATTTTTTTCCTCCAAATACCTCCACTTTGGCTGTCTTGCAGCCTTAAGAAGCAAAGAACTGCTATGCTTCTCCAGCAGAATACTGAATTAACTGGAATCAGTTCCACTCAGTATTATTTAGCTGTTTTTTTATCCATGCTGAAACAGTCTTAGTGAAGTAAACTTGAGCGGATAGTAAGCAACAGTAACACCAACGAGCAGTCATTCATTGAGTTAGGTTTGAGTTACTGGCATTTTTTTATTGGAAGAAATGTCAAATTACAGTTTTCAGGGGTCTTTTTTTTTTTTTTAGATTAAGAAAACATGGTAGAGGCAGAGGATCCTGTGTTCAGTGTCAATTGTGAATTGCCTGATTAAGGAAGGGACTGATATATATTTGCTTGTTGTTTGACTCAATGATTTTGATGAATGAGACTTTTAGATGGTACTTCTGTGTAAGAGCTAGTAGCTGAAGTGGCAAGTGGGCAGTTTACTTGGAGCACTTAAGAGACTTAGAAAAGTAGTCTGGGATTTTACTTTTCTTTGTCCTTTTGACAGTGAACATCTAAGATGTTTAATATATCTCCCGGGGAATTGAATTTAATATCTTGAGTTATATTGTTTCTGTGGTTGGGTGTGTTGTTGTTGTTTTTTTTTTCCAAAGTACTAAAAAGCCCTGCAGCTAAGACTTCCAGATACCCTTTCTCACTGAGCCCATTTAGTCATAGGGTATTTTATCTAGAACTGTTGCTATCCCGATTTCTTTTTCAGGAAGGCAGAGGTTTGTCATCTTTGCTTGGGCGAGTTAGTGAGCCATAACTGCCATGGAGTTCACCACACTGCTGCAGAGGTTTCTTGGTTTAACACTGGCTCATTATTTTTGTCCACAGACGACCCTTTGAAAATTTCTTGCAGTAATACATAAAAAGTATTAATATTTCAGGTATATGGAGTGTATATTTTTTAATTACATTCTGGAAGTGGCATCTAGGGAGTGTATCTCAAGAGCAAAGTGCTATCTATGTATCTAGTTGCTAAAACAAATCAAGCATCATGTAAAGTTTCTCAGAGGTAGCAGTGAGTTTAAGGATGACACATGATCTGCAAAGCTCTATGGACTTCATAGTTTTGAATTGGTGACTGAGTTATTTTGTGGGATTTGTATTACTCATAATAAATAATAAAAAGCAAGTTACTGTTGATAAGAAACTAAATATATTTCCCAGAAATGTATATATATGGAATAATTCAGTTGTTTGTACCTTCTCTCCAAAGAATATAACAGGTGTACAGGTTTCTAACTGGAGATTCTCAATGCAAAGACAGTTAAGGATTGTTGATTCCTATGGTAACATGTGGATCTTACTCTAGTCTTCAAACTGATGGGTAGAATGCTCCACTATGTGTAGAAGTGAAATTTGCTTTGTCTCCTATTATATAGCATTGAGAATGTCTAGGATTGTTTTGATATGTGAACTGTGTGTTCTGCTCTTGCAAACAGTTCTGAGATTGTAATAAAGATGTGTGCTTATGAGAAACATCCTCTTCTCGGTTCCTACAATTGCAAACAGGATATAAGAAATTAACTGAATGCTAGCCATGATTAATTAATGCTATGCAATGGATTAACTGAAAGTGCACTCTGGCTGTCCAGTCATATACCTTAAATTAAGTCAAGACAAAAGGTGAAATTTGGGCCTAAATAAACAAATAGTTTTTGCCAGTGACTTCATTAGTGGGAAGAGTGTTTCAGGTTTTCTTTAATTTGGGTATATTTCTTTGAGGTTTTGTTGTGCTTTCTTAGCCCGTGTCTGTCTGTCTGTCTGCCTGCCGCCACCGCCCCCTTCCCCTTTTCTGTCATTCCCCCCCCTTTCTCCAAAACTTCTGAATTCCTTAACTGTGTTTAATGCTGAAGTCACTGGTATATATTATGGAAACTCTTGACAGGGTAGGGAAGAGAGATTTTAATTATGCCCCCACTGGTGGAAAATCTGTGGTGAGAGGTCAATGGTTCTGTCTTGTTTGGCACCACAGGAAACTGAATGTCAGTACCTTCATTTAGAGGAAGGAAGTGATGGTTTTAGAGAGAAGGTTGATGTCACAAGGGACATGGCAGGGCAGCAAGTAGGGGACTGAGGAGGTGGCAGGCTTCATTTGATCCACTGCTCATGTAACAACTGCCTCATGGAAAAAGGGGTCCTCTAGTGTTACCAGCCAAATGCATGTGGCAGCTGGCTTCTTGACCTGTCTCGGCTTCAGTTTCTTGGCTAAATTAGAATGGGTGAATTACAGTTATCTGCCTTGCCTGAAAAACAGAGGGAAATTTAATTTTGAAGGAGTGATTAAAATACTAGCTGTTCGTTGTGTACAATATAAGGAGAAGCTGGTATTGAGCACTTGTTACCTTTCAGTTGAGTGGTATGTGCTGAGCACTCTGGTAGGTCAGCAATGTCTATGCCTGTTCTGAGGGTGAGCACAGGAGTAAATGAGTTAAATGGTGGTAATATTTGCCAGCAGCGTGATATGGAAATGCTGCCCACTGCATCACACAGATCTGCTACCATCTGTTCATAAAGGTTTGCTGCACTGAGAGGAGCAGAAAACTGTATAATTTTCCTTATGTTAAAGCTTGTAGAAAAACTTTCTTTTGTTTTTTCTCTGGATGTTTATTTTCTCTGAATTCAAGTCAAGTCTCTTTGTTTAATGAAATTTCCATAGATTTATGAACTTAAGCAAAGTAGCCTTAGTCACATAAATAATATTTTCTTCTGTCTGATCAACATTGATTTTTTTTTTTTGCTTTGCTTTGCTATTCAAGCAAATACATAAACACAGTAATTAAGGTAGCAGGACAAGCAGTATGTTATGTGGATCATATGGTATTTTGTATATCTTACTGATAATATACCTAAAAGGGATCATTTCACAATGACCTTATGGTCGTAGTTATCAGACAGTCTATATTTTGATTTTTAGAATTAAGCAGATCAAAGAGTATATTCACAATCATTTCCACATTTGTTACTGATGGTGTTTGCCATTATTCTTGGCCAAATATTTTAAGAGTTTTGTTTTTAATACTGGCTGTGCAGCCCAACTAAGGCTGTGGGGTAGTCTGTTTGTATAGGGTCTCAGACTACCAGCCTTTAGTATCAATACTGTATTGTAAAGGTAAGGTCAGCTGGTCTTAAATACAAATTTTTATTAAGAGGACAGCTGTGTAATAGCAAGTATGAGTAGGACCATGCAGCATCTTTGACCGTTTTCCCATCTACAAATGGCTGTTTGGGCACCAGCTGTGCTGTATTACTGAACCACACTGAAAGGTCTGATGTACAGCGTATGGGACTTCTAAGCAGTTATATTCTGATATTGAAACGGTCTCCAGTTGTCTCTATCCCAACACCTCTTTGTGCCCCATTAACCTGTTCAGGAGTCATCAGCTTTCGCTTACCTAAAGAATTTGTCAGTGTTTTGCTGGTGATGAGAACAATAGTTGCTACCTTTTATCTTCTGCCTCACCTCTTTGGGGAATCCCTGGAGCAGGAGACATACACGCTGAGCTTCAGTGATTTCCAGCTGCTTTTTACTAGGAGCACCACAGTATACCTCAGTTGTTGCTGCAAGTAGTGGATTAGGTCAAGCCTGAATTTGGCCTGCTTTGTACCAAAGAGCCAAAGTAATGCCGGCAGGCTTAAGAGCAAAGTGCTCTCCATTTGGTTCTTGAACTAGGCCTAGTGCCAGTCCAAAGATTAATTATATCCATTATGTCTTGGTCCTAAATAAATATATAAAATGTTGAAGAGGAGAGATGCCTAGGAGAGAGAATTCAGCATTGCAAATGACTGGATTACTTGGTCCTGCCATGACCAAGAAATGCAGTAGACATAAACTGGCTACTATGAAATTTAGTGATATACTAATTTATTATTATTTGTACAGCTTAATTTGATGCTTGGGTGCTTAGACTTGTAGCATCAGTGTGAATTCTCCATCTGTGCAGTTGTACCAATGCAGTAAAGAACTCAGATTAATTTATAGAGATGGCTGTTGACCGGAACCCCTGTCTGAAGAAAAGTCTGAAACATTTTATTGAAAAAATATAAACCAGAACAACTTTGAAGCAGGAATTAAAAATACTCAAAGAGATACTGAGGCAATAATTCTTTTAAGTATTTGGGAGTATCAGACACTGAATTGTCTGAAGTGTCTTCCCCCCTGCCCCCCTCCCCTCACCTCCTGAGGTGGGTAACTGGAAACTTGGGAGCTGATGCTGCAAAAGCACCAGGAATCCTTTCCCATTCCAACTGCAGAGACTGTAAGTAACTCTAGTAATTACTTTAATGGGGGAAAGATATGAGAGTGCTTATGTATATTGCTATATAGAGCCCAAAGGTCTAAGGGATTTATCCTGTTGTCTGCACCTTTTTTCAGTCATTTTACAGTCGTGTTGACGTGGCTATACAACTTGTATTTTTTGGTGGTAATAGATATATGCAATATATATAAACTGTCAATGCATTTAAAAAACCCCATATCTACATTTTGTGTCCATTTCTAAACTTCGGTCTCTTGACTGTTCCTGCTTCTAGGGAACAGAGTGGTTGAATGTTGCTGGCTTTTTCTCTTATTTCCAGCTGAGAGAAACTGAACAGATGGGAGTGGGAGAAAAAAATAATGACAAGCCAGTGCAGATAGCGTGATAAATTTGTTGGTGTTGTGTTTGTTTTTGTTTGTGTGGTTGTTTTTTTTTTTTTAATTTGGGAGGACAGGGCACTTCAGAAAAGGTAGCAAAAATACACAAATATGTTTTGAGTGTTTTTTGTCCATGACTCAAATTTCTTCAGGTGCTACCTGGATGTGGTGGGAAGGGAAATAGTCTGTGCTACTATATTTAGAAAGGGTTACATCCATAAGGTAATGCAACCACCAGCATTTCAGAACTCTGCCAGATGGTGTTGGCTGTAAGGAAGTTCTGTGATTCATTTGGTAAAATATTTGTCACTGCAAATAAGGAGCTTCAGACTCATTGGTCTAGTCAGTGGTGGAAACCACCACTGGTCTCACCAGATGCAACACTGGACATAAAGGAAACTTCTTATGATGCTACTTTTCAGCCTGGGTACTTTGCCCAATGAGATGCAACTGTAAATTGGTTTTGCTTGTAGTTCCATCTCAGGGTTCAGCAGATATTAAATTAGCTGTTTCAAAAACCTGAAATATCTATTCAAAAATATCAAAATTATTTATGAAATTTTCCTTTACCGTGTGTTTATGGTGATTGATCAAAGGAGAAATGAGTTTTCAATTTAATTAAACACTCTCTTCCCCATTTTGGAACGAGCAGTGGGAACATTAGCCCAGGAATGGGATATCTAGTAGAAGAACCAAAAAGAAGGGATGGGGGAAGGCTAGAACAATGCTGTGTTTTTTTGTCAAATAACTCTTTGGGGAAAAGATCTGCATAGTAATATTCCAGTGATTTATGCTAGCCAAAAAAACCCAAAACAAAACAAACCCTCAAAACTTTTGTATAGCTTTGCTCTCAGTTGTGCTGTTCTCAAACATTTACTGTTCAGTTTCTGCTTTAGTGTCCCAAAGTTCAAATCTGTCCCTCCTTGCTAGTAATTAGTAAGTAGCAATACTGCAAAATATATCAGAATAATTTCCCAAGGAATACTCTGGTAGCTGCCTTGGAAAAGTGACTAAGCATCCTCAGAGGCGACATCACATAACATGTTATGTTCCAAGAAGGACATACACTGACAGAAGGGATGTCTAGAGAGACACAACAGAAGCCTTTCAGACTTCTGATAAGCTTTTATGAGTTAAAGAAAATACCTCTCAGGACATAGATGGCTTCAAATCAGCTCCCCTCCCACATGTAAAACCATGGAAATCCAAGACTATTGCAATTTACATAGTCAGAATTACCTACTTAGGAATAGGGCTTCCTATGTCAAGAAATGATTATGGAAGAATTCTGTCTTAGTCTTGAGAGAGACAGAGCTTCAGCTTTCTCTAGCAGTGCAAGTCAGGCTTTTAGCTCTGGGTTTGTTTTTTTTTTTTTCCCCAGAAGTGCATGGTTTTTGCTGTTGTGGAATTCAGACACCAGAGAACCTTCAGTTATGAAGTAATTTTTCTGATCCCAGAATATCTATCTTGATACTGTAATCAAGAAAAATGTATTTAGAAAGAACCTGTGCCAAAGAGATGCTTTGGACCTTGATTAATATACACCAGCACTGTTTTGCTCTCTTTAATATACTTATCTGATTAAATCATGTTAAGTATTGGTAGCGGGGAGGCTACAGGGGTGGCTTCTGTGAGAAGCTGCCAGAAGCTTCCCCAGGTCCAACAGAGCCGCTGCCAGCCGGCTCCAAGGCAGACCCGCTGCTGGCCAAGGCCAAGCCCAGCAGTGATGGTGGTAGTGCCTCTGGGATAACATATTGCACGGGAGAACTGCATAACTGCAGATGGAGAAAGGAGTGAGATTATGTGAGAGCAACAGCTCTGCAGACACCCAGGTCAGTGCAGAAGGAGAGGCAGGAGGTGCTCCAGGCGCCAGAGCAGAGATCCCCCCGCAGCCCATGGAGGCTGACGGTGGAGCAGAGATCCTCCTGCAGCCCGTGGATGATGGATGCCCAAAGGAGGCTGTGACCCTGTAGGAAGCCCACACTAGAGCAGGCTCCTGGCAGGACCTGTGGACCCATGGAGGGAAGAGCCCAGGCTGGAGCAGGTTTGCTGGCAGGACCTGTGACCCCGCAGGGGACTCACGCTGGAGCAGTCTGTGCCTGAAGGACAGCACCCACCGGGAGGGACCCACGCTGGAGCAGTACATGAAGAACTGCAGCCCGTGGGAAGGACTCAGGTTGGAGACATTCATGGAGGACTGTCTCCCCTGGGAAGGATCTCACGCTGGAGCAGGGGGAGAGTATGAGCAGGAAGACGTGGCAGAAACAAGGTGTGATGATCTGACTGTAACCCCTGTTGCCCATTCCCCTGCGCTGCTTTGGGGGGAGTAGGTAGAGATACCGGGAATTAAGTTAAGCCTGGGAAGAAGAGAGGAGTGGGGGGAAGGGTTTTTTCTGATTTGAATGGTACTAAATTGAAGTAACTTTGCCCAAGTCAAGTCTGTTTTACCTGTGGCAGTAATTGCTGAGTGATCTACCTGTCCTTACCTCTAGTCACGGGTCTTTCATTGTATTTTCTCTCCCATGTCCGGTTGAGGAGGGGAGTGATGGCTTTGGGTGGGCACCTGGCATTCAGCCAGGGTCAA
Organism: Falco rusticolus; assembly: GCF_015220075.1. Taxonomy (NCBI): domain Eukaryota; kingdom Metazoa; phylum Chordata; class Aves; order Falconiformes; family Falconidae; genus Falco; species Falco rusticolus. Next base: position 16,201,907 of record NC_051193.1, on the reverse strand, counting down.
ACCACCACATGATCTCATTAAAATGTCATCCAAATATAGATATATATTTTCTTTATGCACAGATATTTATCTCTTCCTTTAACAAAACCATCAAATACACATTTCAATATATAATGAAGGATTTAAGTATAGAGAAAAATTCCAAGAGAACTTTGCTAGCTTGCCTGTGCTTTACTTTGACCAGAGTGCTTCATTTCATGTCATCTTGCCAGGTTTCTTGGAGCGAGTGACACATGCTGAATGTTAAATTTGCATAGTGCTGGGGTAAGGAAAGCAATAACATACGTATTGTGTACATATACATTACATATGTATGGCCTACACATGACCCTATAGAGTTGCATGTTAGATATCTGATGTTCAATCAGAATATTAGAGGGAAGGGAAATGCAATTCTATCTTTTGTCAGTCAGCATACAGTTTTCACAAAGTGAAGCCTTTATTATGTAGGACCTGATGAGTTTGGAGTGATGTATGAAAGAAATGGAACCACTGGTGATGGTATAAAAATTTATACTAAGGTGTAGTGTTACAGCATAACATTTTATTATTCCTTACATTTAATGTATGCTAGCAGGATTTGGGAAAAAAAGTAGAAAATTTATTCTTTTTGAATAATAATCAATTTTCAAGAATCAAGGGAACGGGTAATGATCTACTTTTTACTGACTAAAATATCAAAGAGAATAAAAATTAGGATTACTAATGAGAAAAGAAAGGGCTTAAACTGCAATGATAAACTTGATCTCAGTATTTTTAGATTTAAAGTGATTTTTACAGCTGATTTTTCACATGTGATCCTTCCAATACAAAATAAAGAAAACTATTCAGGTATTGTACTTAGAAAACTGAATATTTAACATTGTTCTGCTCTGGCAGAAACTCTATCTTATTTTACAGTGAAGACACTTTTAAAAAGGTTTATTTTTGTCCTGAATGATTTATTGTTTGTACATCTTTTGTTAAGTGATTATAAGGCTGACAACCTGACACTTGACAAACCTCTTCCCTAATCCTTGTAATTAATTTGCTTTATTCAGGCTAAAATAGAGCATTGCTTGTTAAAAGTTAATTTACTCCTGGCGAAAAAAGAACTAGTGTATAGAATCTCACCTCTAAACCTCACGTACAGATCAACCATACAGACATAAAAAGCACACTGGAAAGTTCTTGTCAGTGCTGGGTTTTAGTATCAGTGGATAAAAAATGATAACAAAGGATCTTTTGATTTTTACCACAGGAGCACATTGGCTTTTTTGTTCTGTTTGACACCAACTAATTAGGTTGGTCTGTTGTCAGAACGATTGCATAGAAACAGTTTCTTTCATGTATTGTTATTCTATGGCAGGTTTTCATTGCTTGCTAAATTGAATCCTATTCAGTTAGACTTGAGGCAGAGATAGTATTGATTCTTGGGAAAGCACCCAGAGCTCCTGAGATTCTGTACTCCTATTTATTCATCTGTTTAATGCTGGGCCTAAATATGTGGGTATTTTATGAAGGCTTGGGGATTGCCAAAGGATGCAGAAATACTTCCACTGGAAAATACATGTAAAATGCATTAACTTGCTGCCCTTTTTATAGAACATTAGTGACACCCAGTGGTTATGGAGTAATATACATTATAAAATCTATTCTAAGCCTTTTTTCCTTATAAAAGCTGGAGCTCAGACAACCCATGGAAAAGCTGCTCGAGGTCCAAGTACCTTTGTCAGGTCTATATTCTGCCTGTACTTTAGGTTCACAAATTTGAATAAGTTTAAGTGTAGAGGAATGAAGGCAGTGAGTTGATTAGCATTGATAATATGCAGCTGTGGCCTTGCCTCGATGGCAGTGGGTTGGTTGACATGGATGATGTGCAGCTGTAGCTTGTTCCTGCTAAGTAGTTAAATAGCCCTGAGGATTAGGGTTGGGGAGGAGTGGCGTGACTTCTGGAGGAATGAGAAACAGCATGAACAGTAGAATCTGACTGGTGGTAAAGTCCTGTGCAGCCTACTAGTTTGTTCTGCAACAACTGGTGTCCCGTGTGAGGCTGGCTGAGTTGGGTTCCAACCGCAACAACTGGCGCCCAATGTACTTGAGACAAGTGGGAGAAACTGGGACCCGTAACAGACACTGAGAGGTGAGCCATTGACAACTAATTGATATGGGTATTGCAATATTTGTTGTCCATCTTAACTCGGATTGCAACTTTTGGCACCCAGCATAGATGGGGACTAATTGATATGGGTGCAGAAGAAAAGTCTATGTTAAAAATGCTTATAGATATATTTGAAAAAAGAAGCATTAAAAAAACAAGAAGGCAACAAGAACTTTGCTAGGATGGTGCGAAGTAAATGATGTGCTAGTTACACAGAAAAATTGTCTCCGGCGTTCAGATATGGCAAAATGCTGGAAAACTACTTTTTGAGGCTACCTTGGGGGGGGTGGTGGTGGTAAAATTGCAACAACATCACTACAACATGGAGATTAATTGTTCTAGTAAGTCTAAGACTAAAAGTGGACAGGGAGACAAATTCTATATTTGAAAAAAAAAAAGGTGGAAAGTATGATAAAATAGCAGTAAGAATTTTGCTAGTGTGGTGTAAAAAGAATGATTTGCCAGTTGTGGTGAAAAATGTCTCCAGCACTCAGATATAGCAGAGCGCTGGAATGTTACTTTTTGAGGCTGCCACGAGAGGGGACAAAATTGCTACAGCGTCATTGACAACATGGAGATTGGTCTTAGATTTACTAGAATGATCAGAAGTGGACAGGGAGAGAAAGGCCACAGCTGCATATTATCAATGCTAATCAACCCACTGCCTTCATTCCTCTACACTTAAGTAAACGAAATAAATAAAAAAAGCACTTCAAACTTGTTTTGAAGTAGTTCTCACTTTATCACAGCTTACTGACAATGGGGAAAGTCCCCTCTTTATTTCACACTTTAAAATAGTACACTGTATTGCCATGTGATTTAGTCTTCTCTTTTGGTATGGCTTAGGTAAGCATACAGAAAGCTGGGTTAACTGTTTTATGCTACTATCATTCCCCTTTTGTACCTTGCTTGTTTTGCTAGGACTTGATTTGTTGTTTTGCAAATACATTTAATAATTAATATTTGCAAGGTGTTTTGAAATTATGGGTCGTAAACTATCTTTTTACTATGTCAGCTGTGCCTTATTCACAAGCATAACCTGCTGATGAATTCAGTGAGACTTTTGTCCTACTAAGTTTCTTAAGATTAATTTTTTTGATTCAGCCTACAGCAAGAGGTCTGAGCATTTGTCTAAGATCTCAGACTTGGAAATATATCTCCTAAATATGGATGGTCTTAATGGGAGTGATTTCAGCAGAGGACATAGAAGGGCCAGAGAGCAAGACTTCATACCCCAGTGACACAAAGGTGATATGCTCTTACTAGTACCCTTCTATGCTTGAGAAAGTTGGAGGAAGAAAGGAAAAGATGCGGTGAGAAGGGAGGTGGAAGGGGGAAAAAAAAAAAAGGTAATCTAATGCATGTGAACCTATCTCTGTACAGGTAGGGGCTGGTGTAAACTTAAGGCTCATGAGGAACATTTGGGTTTAATTACTTTTACATACTTGGGCAAGTCATATAGTTCTAACTGTGTCTGGTTTTCATCTGTAAAATGGCGATATCGGTGCTTCTCTGTTTTTGAGAATAAATATACTAAAACCTAGTGACAGTATTTTTTACGGGAGTTGGGCCGCTGCAGTATGCAACTGCTTGATTTGGTGCATGTAAACTGTGCCATCTCTCTCACGGAGAAAGGAACATGAATCTTTCACTGATAGGAAGGCGGTGTGTGTGTGAAAACAAATAGACTTTCTCCTCCACAAAGCCTTTTGGCATTGATTTTAATCAGAAGAAAATCCTACTACTGTTAGGGAAGAATGTAAGACTTCGAGACTTTTCAAAGACAGGCGTTGTTCAGCAAGCATGGTAGACCCAGCAGTTTTTAATCTCCAATTTAGAAGGAAAGCTTATCTAGGATATCTTATGACTTTATTTCAGTGTCATTGTCTATGTATGAATTTGTTTGAAACTTAATGCCTTTGTTTCTTAAAATGAAATATCTGTCTGTTTCTTGTCTGGCAGTGTGCTAATCTCTTTTCAGAGATGCTAAGGGTAATCTGAGAGACCATGGCTGCATTTATTCAGAATCTGTTTCAGAAGAGATGCTGTTATTGTGAAGGGGTTGATTTTGAGTCTTGGAATGAGCAGCAAAATTAACTGACCATAAACCTGAAAACAGTCACTCAGCCCTCATGGTCTGTCTTTTGGTATCTATAACCCTTTCTGTCCACTTCTGTGCAATGCTGATCAATTTAGAACAGGTAATATTTCTATTCAGATTGGCTAGTACGCTGCTTTTTGATTGCAAAGGAGAATCCATGAAATTGAAATGAGACCGATGTAGGATTGATTTTCTTCTATGTGTCTTACTTTATCAAGACTTGAGCTGAAATATTTCAATATCATATTTTTTTCAGATGCATGCCTTTAACTACAGAATATATTTATCCTATCTCCCAGAGAAATGAATAATACCATGAGGAGCTATTTAATCATGAGCATGGAGATTGCTCTGCAGATTGCTGTGCTCTGACCACGCCAGTCAATACGGAATAAGAAAAATAATGTTGGGAAACAAGGTGTCTGATTCATAGTTACTTAGCAGTAAACATAGCCTGTACTTTCTAAACAGCTCAAAGAGAAATATATACAGACGGAAAGAACAGCATCTGTTCTTATTAACTAAACTTAGCAATACAAAATTAAAATTATGATTTAAAGTTCTTTGTAATGTCTGAGATGTCTCATCATGTTATTAATACTGGGAGGCAGACTTGTAAAGGAGACTGGAATTAAGAATATTCTGAAGGAGACTGAGTTATTTAACTCTTTTTACGGTTAAAGTACTGAGCATATATTCAGTTAGCCTATGAAGCTTGATAGACAATCTGAGACAGTCAGCTCCAAACCTTGAAAAACTGATTCTTAAGCCTTTTCTGTGTTTTAGCAGTTCTTCCTGGTATAGTTGCACAATGTATTTTGTTTTCCTGGCAGATAAAGTCAAGCTGATATCAGCTGAACTTGTGCAGGTGCAGCATGTGTATGGTGTATGTGTTTCAGTGTGACAATATTAACACAGTTGTGATAAGACATATTTCTTTCACATAGACATGGCCTCAGGCTAATAGCCTTTAGCTTATAAATGTGAGGGCTCCTGTGCACAACAGGAGTTTTAGTGAAAGAGATGGTGCTGTGTGGGAGCCTTCTTAAAGACAAGAGATAAGTGAATGGAAGAAGATCAAGTGAGAGATCAAGTGTAACAATATGCCTGCGCACCTCGGCAAGATGAAGCAGCGATGCTTCACACTGACAGCTATAGGACTTTTGTTGCTCAGCATGACGTTTCTCAGTGTTACAAAGACAGCCTGTATTCTGGTTGTCTACAAATCCCATCTGCTTTAGTGACAGGTCTTTCAAGGAAGGACTTTGTAAATGAAGTATCTGCCTGCTGTTGTTCACTTGACATCACCAGAAAAGCATATGGGTATGTGGAGGCCCACATATGCAGACTTAAATATTTTTGCCTTATCCAGTGGTTGAGTACAGGTTTGTACCAAGAGAGTATAGGTATGCACATGTGATGCAAGTCAGAGTTTGGACTGGAGCGCAGCTATCTGTTTAGGTAGTGTAGAGTTATTGCCATTAATGAGATGACGTGGTTTTCTCTGGGTGATTGTGTGCACGCTTTGTAAGGTAAAGTCGGATTTTAATCTAAGTAAAAGCCTTTCTCTTCTCAAATCATGACTGAGAAGAAAAATTGCAATAAACTGGCAAGAGTATTTCTTCGGCTTTTGCATTAAAAGCCTACAGCTGAGGTGATTAAAATTCTTGGCTAGGTTTAGCTGTTTGGGAGTATGGAATGTGGATAAGAAAGACTTCAGGAGACTGAACCTGTACTCAAAGAAGCCAATGGTAAGAAATATAGGAACATCAGTGTGAAGAGGAAGAGGAACAACTTCTAGGAGTAGGCATCTTCAACAGCACCTCTGCAACAGCCACTTTCCCTTTAAAATAGAAACACATCTGAGTGGCATGGTCTGAATAACTTTTTTATAAGGAAGTTGTGGGTTATTTGAAGAATTTGTTACTCTACCAAAATTTTAAGCCTTAACTAATAACACTAGAACATAGTTTTCAAGTCTTGTTATTTTTTCTGGTGTATAAATCAGACGTAGGCATCAGCCAGCAGAGATTGAGGTTGGTACCAAGCATCCAATCTTCAAGTAGTTGTATCTTTCTGTTGAGAAGTGTTTACAGCTTCTTGGCAATAACAGATGGATAAGGGAAATGGCTGAGGCAGTGTAGGGGGTGTGTGTGGGTTTTTTGTGTGTGTGTGTTTTTTTTTTTTTTTTCCAGATTTCACTTCTGGATAGAGAGAATGTCTGAAAAATTTCAGTCCTGGAGTATATGTTTCAAAAAATTGAGAAATGCACTATGTAAAATAGAATGGGTAGAGTCGTTCTGCTGGGTTGGAGCCAATATAACACAGTCTTTTCAAGTTAGCTTGAATTCTAAACAGCTGTTTGCTTGGGTGTTAAATAGGACATTTACATTTCTTATTCCTACCTTTGGATACAGGATTTTCCAGTCCTTATTGTAAGAAGAACACATATGTGCATGGGATGTGAATTGGTTACTTTCTATTTGAAACTATTTTTCTTATTATCCTTCTGAATTCAGAAGAATAAATCATACTATCAAGGTACAAATTAGATAACAATTGCATCCTAGTAAAAGGGGAAGAATAAAAAGTGCACAGTTCTTCAACCTGTTGGCTCACGTGTATTTATGCAAATGTACGTTCATTATTCACAGTTCATAGTTGCTCAAATTAATAATATTTAACTTGAACAATTCGGGAAAAGAAGAATAGGCTAAATTTAGCAAAGTATTTATTACAAATAATAGTAGCTCTAATTTTATATGGACAGAAACACTTTCCAAACATAAGTAACTGCCAGAGACTGCTGAAGTATTTCTTTACATTTAATATGTTTATCAAAATGAATTGGAATGAGAAGTTGCAAAATTACAGGTTTATATATATATTAAAAGAAATGTTAGCATTTACAAAACACAGCAGTAAATTAAAACTAAATATGCCTGTGATAAAATTTAAAATAAAAAATCAACCTCAGGAAATTAGAGGTGAAGTAGTCTTAAAAAAAAAAAATAAATCCAATATCGTTCATGCATGCACAATCTCCTACTGGAGTTAATAACTATGCAGTGAGCCCTGCTGCTGGTTCAGAGTTTCTTTTGTGCATGTTATGAAGGGGGGGGGGGGGGGCGGAACAAACCAAAACAAAACTGCCACAAGATTTAGACAGGTGCATAGTCAGGGATGTACCCAGCATGGAAGTAGGGGCTGAGTGCACAGGTACTTATATGGAGAAAAATATTTCCATGTTTGAAAATGTAGCATAGGAAGCAAAATGATGGTGCTTGCAATTAAGGTAACACTTGTAAATATTCTGCTATTAAATAACATAAATTCAGCAAATTTCTTATTTGTATTTTAAAATATTTACTGAAACTGTTGAAAAGCATTTATAGGATAAAGTCCATTAATGGACAAGTGCGAAAGTCCTGGGTTAACGATTGGACTTGGTGATCTTAAAGTTCTTTTCCAACCTAAATGGTTCTATGATTCTATTACTTTATGTCACATTCTAACACATCTTAACAACAGTATTAGGAAAAAGTTGAGCTACTTTTTTATATTATAGCTTGATCCAAAGCCTATTAAAAAAAGAAGATTGTTAGGACTTTGTCTTTTATACTTGAATTTTTAGCATTGCCCCAGAAATTATTAAAGGCTCTAAAAATATTATTTTGGGAAATCTGTAACTGAAATATAATATTTGAATTGAGTATTACTTATTTGAATGGAAGGGCTGCCACTATAATAATTCCCTCAAAAAGAATCATACTTGTAATAAATAGAGTGCTTAAATGGGTTTGCTATATGGGTTAAACTGCTAATAACTGATGGCTACTTCATGTCTTCCAAAGAAGAATCCTTGAAAAAAAAAAAGTGCTCAAGTCAAAGGAGACCATTTCTTTTCATTTGGTGGCCCTCTTGCCGTGCTTACAGGTAAAACCCTTTAAGAAGTGGTCATCTACAGAAAATGTTCAGATTACCTGGGAGTTGATCTGTGCTATTTATACAATCTGGAAAAGGTTGGTTTGAAGGAAAGATACAGAAAACTGATATTTATTTCTTTTAAAATGACAAAACTTTGGAGCAATATATGGGAACAAGTTATCAGAAAAAGAAAATCTGAAATAAGGAAGCATTGACTTGATTTTTATTTTACCTTTGTTTTTTAAAATGCTGGATATCATTGGTGGGCTCAGTAGAAATCCCTTGAAGAAAGTGACACAGCTCTTCTGTGTTCCGTTTTTGCTGTAGTAAGACAGCACAGCAATGAAGAGGATCTTAATAATTTCTGACAATCTCAAGAGAAGCTTGAGACATGGGATAGGACAAATATGAAAGCTGCTGGATTGTTACTCCCAATCCAGCATATAACCCACAAGATTTGGATGGTACAGAATCCCAGTCGTTGGTGTACTTGTTTTCCATTTTCCTCCTCACCAATGCTTACATTGCCTTCACATATTTAGGTGATTATTTCTTTGCTGAGGAATGACAATCGTCAGTACTCTTCATTTGAAGAGGTTGTTTGGGTATTTTTTTGTTTCCTTTTTTTATTCCTTGTGAAAATGGTTAGGTCATCTTAGCATAGTGACTTGTTGGAAAATGTAGGCATTGATTAGCCCAGTTGTTTCTCGAGTACTGTTGTAAATATCCTTTTTGTTCTTGGGTTTGTTTACATTTTGGTCAAAGATGTATTGCAGTTTAATGCATGCAGCCAAAGCACTTAAAATGTTTAATGAGTTTTGATTCCCAGGCCAATACCTTACTTGAACAAAATTGTGGTGGTTTCATTTGAAAAAGGAGTCTGCCCTAAAGAGCGGCTATATCAACATCTTTTGTGATCGCATTTTAAAAGTGGCAGAATATACTAGATACTCTAATACTCTTCAAATGAAAACTGTAAGGTTCTAATCCCCAAAGTGCTGTGGAGAAATCAGCCAGCTGGGATTTGCTCTGAAACAGCTTTGCAGAAGTATCCCCTACTCAGACATTCCTGTTTTTATCATTGATTGTGCAGCTGTATGTGAAACTTGCAGGGTAATTTTTGTGTTCCTCTGGTTTGGTTTCCTTTCCATATTTCTGTTGATATTATCTCAATTTTCAGATCTGCATTATTTTTGATGGTCCCCTACTTATTTCTTCTGAGTTTAATGAGTCTGTGAATACCTTTTCATTTGTTGTTGTTTCTTATTTCTAGTCTCTCATCCTATGTCCAAAATTAATCAGTTTGAAACTAATCTTAAGAGCCCTTGCCTGGAATAAAAAAGTAATAATTGCAAAGATGCTAATGTTCTTTGATGTTCACAGGGACTTATTATGGTATTACCTGCATGTTGTGGGTGGAGCTTGTTTGTTGGAAGGCAGCCTTCAGCAGTTGTGTGGATCAGCCACTTACAAGGGAGAGCTAGTGACTTGGACAGTTTGTAAAATGTGGTTTTGTAGTGTTTAATGGTTCTTGTTAGACTATGAGCTTTTGCCTTTTAAGGCTTCTGATGCAGAGATGAGGTGTGTTAGCTGGTTTCAGGTGAACAGGATTGCTATGCTAAATACGAGTTGGCGTTCATCTGAAGGGTCATAGTAGTCTGTAGTAGAAAACTGTCAATGTGTCAACATGGGCTAATGCAGTGATGTGAGGCAGTCCATCCTGTTGAGCTGTTACATGCTTGCTGCCACGGCTTATGCCAGCTGGCACTCACCCTGTGGTCACAGGGACAGCACAGGTAGGTGCTGTTCCCAATAGGCACCACTGATAAAGCTTAGTAGTATGAGCACAGGCTTGTGACATGCTGGAGAGTGAAGGCCTTTTTATATACTGGAATCTTGTAGGCTGAATAATGGTCAGGGGACACAAAGATTTGGGCTCCCAAAGTTTGACAGTTTTGTTGGTGTAAGTGGTTGCATTACAATAATATTGCCTATAAATGTAACCTTACCCTAAATTGCCAACTGTGCAATATCCTTTTGCATACTAATTCTGCTAATCAGTGAGCTGGTTTAGATGTCACCAGACATGGGACAAGTTTGCATCTGACCATCCAAATGCACTTGATTTGGGTAAGCTTTTCAGGTTTATTCCCAGTCCAGCGATACAGGATTGTCACAAGAGTTTTATGGATCCAGCTTGAATTTGTCTGGCTTTTTTTGGTGAGAAGTAGACAATATTGAGGCTAGAGAAAGATGAGAATTTGTGCATCATAGTTGAAAGTTTCTCTCTTAGGGCCATAGGAGCAGAAGAGTTGTAGCAAGGGCCCTCTGCCCTTTTGACCTCCCAGCAGCAAAGGTAACAGATGGTGCCCTTTGTCTCAGCTGGCTGCACACCAAGCTACATGGGGTGCAAACCAAGGAATTTCAAGTACTGTAGAGCTGGGAGGATAATATGGTTGGTTGGTTGTTTTCAAGAGAAGACAAGAAGGGTGTGTGAATCAGGCCTTGCTGGCTGAAAGCAATTCTCAAGATTTCATGGGGTACTACTCTTCCATTTAATAAGACCTCATTTTTTTGACTTGCAAGTAGGCTACTGTTTTGTAAAACTCATTACAGTTTGTTCTTTTCAGAAAATGGGTTCAATCATGATGCAATTTGGATAACCAAGTTGAAGACTGTCATCCTGAAGTGTATGATGCAGCTATTAAACTAAATAAATGCCACCTTTAAGAAACTGCTTTTTTGATGTGTTGTTTGTTCCTTTTCTGATTGTTCTTTTGACAACTTGAGTGGAATTTTGTTAATTGGTTCTTGGAAATACTGGAGTGGTTTGAACCTATGTAGTTATCCAACCTAAACTCATCACTGTCTGCCAGTTTTATTTTGGCAGCAGATACTTCCAGTGGCATGGACATGTCTCAAAAAATTGTCCGTGTATGTATTTCCTTTGTGTAGAGGCTTGCTTGCACAGGCTTACTCCAGAACCTCCATAATCAAATATGTTAGGGAAACTTATTGCAGTGTCAAACAGTGGCATAAGTTACGCCAGCTGGGAAATGTTTCTTCAGAGCAACTAATGCCACTTCATCTTAGTGGACAGTTTTCTCCAAATTATCTTGGTTACTTCTCTGTTACTGCTTCCAACTATCAGTTTGCACCTAAGCACTAATTTCAGTATTTCTAGAAAGCTAAAAATCAGGAGTTTATCTTGTGTGTATCTGTGTGGAAGTTCTTATAAAGTAACTGCATACTGATTAATTTTCTTCTCCACTTTGAGAAACAAACGGTTTTTAGAATTCTGTTTCAATACAGTATTCCTTCCCCCCTCCTTGAAAAAAGTGCCTGGAAGGAGCCAATGTGTGCATTAATCATGAAAATTCAAGCATGTTCATTTTTTAAGTTGTCATCAACTAGGAGTTTAACTAGTAACTGTTCTAATCCCTTGACTTCAGATTGCAAGTAACTAAAAAATGAAGCATTTAGCCCAATTAATCTATTTTTGAGGTAATGCAACATTCATTATAAAAGCACTGAGCTGTGTTTGGGTTAAAGTCTTGACCTCTCCCAGCAGGAGGAGTCAGAGAAGTATGTTATAATAATACTTCATCTTTATGTATTTTTGCATTTTGTAGTAGGATGGATTTTCCAGCAGAGGGAGAAGTATACTGAATTATTGGGAGCTGAGCTGTAATTTTGCAACCCCTAGTTTAGCAAAGCTATATGCAAAGCTGAAAATTCCTATTACTTTGCTTAGAAGACATACTTAATTGTTCTGACTGATGATCTTTTGAAATGTCAATATATCTTTCTGCCTAATTTGTTACCAGTAATTTTTATATGATCATTGTTTTGGTATTTTATTAAACATAATCAAATAGTGAAGTGCCTGTTATGTAAGGTGTTTTTCCCCCCACATCCATAATAGTCTGGTCTAATGAGTTGCCCTTTTCACTGATTGCAGTGATAGCTGTTCCTTAATGCTTAACTAAACCATTAAAATATACTTTAAGGGACACATGTCTGATAACATTGTTTGTAGACAGTCAATGTCAGAATAATCTATGGAGAGCAGCTGTAAAAACCAACCCAACAGAAAATCCCCCCCAAAACCCCAAGAACAAAACCAGGAGTACTCTGTTACAACAGTGTGTTATTTGAAGAGAGTGTGTGTGAAGAGTACAGCATGCTCTGAATTAAGAGCAAATCCCTTGATGTGGCCAACCAAGTATATATGTTTTGTCATCACTGTTCTTCCTTTACTAGCCTCAAATCTGTTCTCTTCCTCGCCCCTTGCTCAGTGAAGCACTGTGGCCATGTGCTCAGTGCTGCTGATGGCTAGTGATTTGTTGGCAATGCATGGTTTGAAGTATGTATTTTAGTTTGTAGAGCCACTGTACAAAGTCTTTTAGGTGCTATTTTATGAAAAAGAGTAGTGTCATCCCAAAGACTTTTAAGCAATAAAACATTTTGTTGCAGAACATGATAAATTTTGATCACTGCTGTTTCAGCAGCTTTGTTTTAAGAGACTGTCAGAGAGGCTGGTGGAGGTTGTTTAAGCTTTAGTGAAGCCACTTTAGTTTCTGTAACAAAATTAACCAATATGGAAATAATTATCCTGCAATAACTACATCCTCTGTCCTTCTTGTGAAAGTGGCCATGTTCAGCAGTGAAACTAATGGCACTGGGAATATTACTGGGTAACTTGTCCTCCGAGACCAATTCATGTAACACTGTCAAATTACACAATGTCAGTGCAAGGTATTGAAGAACACATTACAATGACAAATTAGAAGTGCAAGGTCCTTTGAATAATGTAGTTCCTGTGAAGGTGGAAACTCATTTCAAAGTAGCTCTTGGGACTTCCCAGGCTGCCTGGGATTTATGAATATGGCAGGTATTTTCCTTCTAGGGTCTGGAGGAGGGGGGACCGTAGCCCTGTGTATGGTAAAGGCTCTTGTTTATAGGAGATGAACTTGCTTGTTCATATGAGATGGCAATATATCCTGCTGCCTCCCTTCTACAGGGAATTTGCATATGACACTTGTTCAGATAATTCTTTAACTCACAGAGCAAGAATGGAAAATTTAATTTATTGCAATAAGGAATTACTGCAGCTCTGTTAGTAGAATCAATGATGTATAGAAAAAGGACAATTACAATTTTAAGCCTTTGCAGGGATACAGCCTGCTTTAGCTGGCACTTGGTAGCACTGAGCAGGTGTTGGATCTCTATGAAAGGACACTGAAAACTTTCATAACCAAATGGCATTGGGGACTGGGACTGAGCAAAAAAGGTAAAAAGCTGGATACATAAAATAAAAGGATTTAGGAGCCCAGTCCAAAACTGCAGTTTTAAAGAAAAAAAAAAACCCACAAAAAAAACCAAACAAAAAAACCCACCACAAATCAATCAACCCACAAAAAAAAAAAACCCAAAACCCCACCCCCAAGAACAAAAAACCCAAAACCCCACCCCCAAGAACAAAAAACCCAAAACCCCACCCCCAAGAACAAAAAAACCAAAACCCCACCACAACAAACACCCAAACCTCATTTGCTTCCAAGCTTAAAACAGCCTGCCAGTCAAGTCCAGAGGAATTCAGTTTTTTTCAGCAATGTTTCTTAGGCACCCTTGGGCCATGTTTTTGGTTCAATGTTCTTGATAAAGCAAAGCAGTCTGGTGCCTAACTTCTGAGCCTAGTGGCATTCTGTCACTTGGAGCTTTTGAGGCTTATCTCAAGTTATATTCTCAGAATGTACCTAGCAGATCATGCTTCTAAGTGTCTTGGAAATATTTTTGTGGGTAATAGTTTCCCTAGTGAGCTGGCATTTGCTACACCCAAACCAAACTAGGAATAAACTATAGTGTGAGACTTCAACAATAATTCTGATTTTTTCAGAAGGTGGAAGTTTAGGCTGTTAGTGTCTATGATATGATGAAGCTTTGGACAGTACAAAGACCAAGATGTCTATACATGCTTAGGCAGCTTTTTAATTTGGGGAAATAGTTTTTGTTCTCTTCTCAAAGAAGAAGATGCATCATTGGATATTATCAATTTAAGTAATTAGTAGCAAGTTTCAGTTGTTTTTCTGAAATGTGCTTATGAAGGCTTTTTCCCTTGGAAGTCCTGTGGAATTTGGGATGGAGTGGCTTTCTCAGTGCCGTAGTGTGTGTAAAGTGATGCGTTTGCTTTTTAGAGACCAAGTGGGGTTTTTTTGTTGGTTTGCTGTCTCCCCCCCCCCCCCCGCCCCGTAAAGCATGGATTCCATAGTAAAGAGCACAGATTTGCTTTAGAAACATTGTTTAATTGCTTTATTAAATGTCTACTTTTATCACCAGAATGGAGTAAAATTTGGAACTTCAGTTCCTCACCTGTGTTCCACTTGAAATCATGTGAAACGGCCTCTTGCTTATGATGGTACTACAAAGCTGTAATTCTGGTGTGGGTCATTTCACAACAGACCTGGTGCATTACATGATTTAGCCTACCATGACCTAAATTCTTAAGGTTATTGCAAAACCTAAAAAAGGGCCAACTTGCATGATTTCTTGCTTTATTATGAATATTTCATGATGAGCTGGTTTGGTTCAGTGGTTAGCAAATAGGCTGACAAACAGTCACTGTGTTTTTACATTGGTGAGTTTATCACTGTAACATCTTCAGCGGTATTTGAAAATTTAGGGTTATTTGCTGAAAGCTGTCTGAATTTTTAAGTGCTTGTGTTTTAGCAGTTTAAGGACATGGAGTTTTCTCTGCTTTCATTTCTTGGTAGTCTTATGAGCAAAAATGCAAGAGCATCTACTAGTTAAATGCCTCTGCTGAACTGTGTAGTTCACAGAGATCCTAACTGGGCAGCAATAAGGTTGGCAGTTTACTCCTTTGGAGAGCTGTCGGCACTGCTGATTGCGGCAGCAGCAGGTTGCCTTGGCTAAACCATGCGTCTCAGCATGGAGAGTCCTTTGGCCTTCTTCTTTCCCTATCGGAAAAGGCACACAAAACAACATGACGCTGTTAAGCTCTATTTAGTAAGTGGACCCAATGAGGGACAGACTATGTCAGAGGAGCTTTAAACAGAAATGTGTATGCGCAGAGTTAACTGAGACCTGCCCCAATTATCACTCCAGCAAGCAGGTGCAGTCAAGCCTTGGGGACTGGATGCTTGCTTTGACTTTTCTCAGTGTAAGGTTGTGTTGCCAGCTCAGTGCCAATCTGTAACTGTTGTACCTTGCACTTTTTGCTTCTTTGTGATGACAGATGTGGGCGTACCAGCTCTGTATCCTTTTTGCTGTGTCTTTTTTTTAAATATCCAGGTGTCAGCACAGGCTTCTCATCAAGTTAGTGTATGCTGGTATCAATGGTACAATATTCCAGCAACTTCAGGTATTCTCCTGTTACTTGTTAACCCAGAAATCCCACCAAGGCTCACTATGCTTATTTTTAGCTTGTGTTGTCCTGTTGGTCATGGCTTGTTATGATCAAGTCCTCTTTGTGTTGTCCTCCATGGATCCGTGTCATTCATGGATCACTCAGTAACTCAACTCTTCATGCAGGTAAAGCTGCTGACACCCTTTGTTAAACAGGAGCAATGCTAAGACCACGTGTAGACATAAGTGGAGAGGCATGTAGTTCGGGCTGCATTTATTTTCACTGGAAGTAGTTCGATACTAGCTTGCAGATTCTGTTGGCCAGACCCAGATCTTCAAGCATTAAAGTAACATGTCTATATAGATGTTATAATCTCAACAATAGAAACCCTATTTAGGTAGAAATTATATGTAAATCAAACTTGTAATAGGATGAGGAAAAGATCGGAAAATGTAAGGATTTATTTTAGTGTAGCCCCAGATCAGCAACATCTAAAGGTCAACTGAAGGATGTGTACATGTGGTAGGTTGACCTTGGCTGGACACCAGGTGCTCACTAAGCCTCTCCTCAGCAGAACAGGGTTGGGGAGAAAATTAGATGGAAAAAAACCCCAAACTTCTGGGTTGAATTAAAGACAGCTTAATGAAGCAATAACAAAGGTTGCATGCACAAAAGTGGAGGTCATTTGTTCAGAAGCAAGGGAAAACAGATGTTACTCTCTGCTTCCCATCAGCAGGTGATGTTTGGCCACTTTCCGGGAAGCAGGGCTTCAGCAGGCTTAGGGGTTCCTCTGGAAGACGAATGTTTTAAATAAGGAATGCTTCCCCTTCCTTCTCCTTTCTCTTAGCTTTTATGTCTGAGCAGACATCATATGGAATATCCCCTTGGTCAGCGTGGGTCAGCTGTCCCGGCTGTGTCCCCTCCCAAGATCCTGCCCACCCGCAGCGTACCGGTGGTGGTGGGAATGCTGGAGAGGCAGCCTTGGTGCTGGGCCGGCGCTGCTCAGCAGCAGCAACACACTGGTGTGTTCCCACCACCTTTCTGGCTACCAACATAAAGCTTGGGGCTACAGGGGCTGCTGTGGGGCTCAGCCAGACCCAGTACAGTACAATAACAAAACCCCTTTCTCTTTGAGGTCTTGGTAGTATTTACCAGCATATTTCAGAAAGAACTGTATTATTTTTATGTAGTGAAACAGCTGACTGAATTCTAATGACAATATCATCCTCAATGTATGGGCAGTTCATGTTAATAAAAAATTGTACAGCTTTTTGGGTTCTATGGTCTGCACTGCAACATCGGTTTGCAATGCTCAGCTGTGAGAAAGTTGGTTTTTGTTAGTGGGCAAGTACAAAAATGAAGGATGCGAAACTGCTTAGTCAACATCTTTTTGTTTTATTTAATTAACCTTCGGAACTCTGCTTAATTCTATAGAACAATTTCAGTATTTAACATAGTATTTTCATTCTTAGGCCATGCAGGTGTGTTGTTGTTTTTTTTTCTCCTTTGGCCAAAAATATTTGCTGTTTGTGGACAGTTTTGCTTGACTGGAAATTGGGTTTGCCAGTGACTCTCTTTTTTTGTGCAGTACGGTTTTTTTTTTTTTGTGGATTTCACTCAGCCTGCTCAGCAAGAGAGCAGACTCGTACACAGTCAAACTTGGCCTAAATGCATCTTTGGCAAGGCAGTTGCAGTAGCATGGGCTGGTCCTAAAAGCATATTGAAAGGAAAAGTGAAACAAAAGGAGGAAAGAGTGAAATGCAATAATACAAGGAAACAAACAGGAGGAAAGGAAGCAAGTACAGGGGAGATGCTATGTGCATTCAGCGTCACACCCAGCTTTTTAGAATGCTTGGTGCTCCCTTGAAACATTTGGTAGGCATTGCCAAGAAGTGGAAGTGGCCTGAATGCCTTAGTAATACGCAAAGAAGGTAGATAGACCTATCTGTCTGAACTCCTCCTCTTTTTTTCTCTGACCTCTAAGCTTTCATTTAAGCCCTGTTACTCTTGCCAAGGCTTTCTGAGCTCATCATTTGATCTCACAGTCTCTCTCCCTTTCTTCCATTACAGCACAGCTTCACTAAACTTGGAATAAAATCCTGCTTCATCTGGCTGTACTAAATATGGTGGCATGCGTCACAGGAGCTGGTTGTGTGTAAAAGTGTGATTGCATTGTCACTTTCTTAGCCTAGCGTGCTATGGAAGTGAAAAATGATGAGGTCATGGTAAGGTTTTGATATTATTTGTCAGGCATTACCTGGTTTCCTCTGAACTTGCAGTGTGTTGTAACTGCTGTTACTACAGTTATTGTCATTTAGTTGATTGCTTTAGTGTTACTAATAAATTAGTGTATCCAGATTAACAGTTGTGGTTGGGAGTGTTGCTATGCTTTAATTTATATAAAAGCAGATTTGTGTTTGGTTTTGCCGCTTATATTTCTGGCACAACGTAAGTACAATTTACAGAGACTTCTGCCTAGAGTCATACTGACTGTTGACCAGTTAAACTCTTGCAGTTTTATTCTAGTTTGCATCTGTAAGTGATGTCATATTTTGGGTACTTCACCTGTACATCTAAATCTATTGTAGTTTGACCTAGAATATTCTTAGGTTATTTGGCTGGGGAGATATACCTTCCACCTTGATCTGCTGTGAGTTACAGTACCTGGTATTTGCATTTTTAAGTCTTGGCTAAAAAGACATAATGAACACTTAACCAAATGTCCACCAGTCACATCAGATACCGCTCCAGAGAGGTTACATTCAGCATTTGCTTTCTCTCTTATCAGGAGACAAAGATGCCTGACATTGCTAGACTGTCTGACTGCCAACTGGCAGTGCAATCTTATCTCCTCAATTCAAGTGAACTTCAGTGTGCTTTATTAATGTTTTGCACCTTTTCCTCTATTAGAGTAACTGTTATGTAACCAATCTCATATACTACAGCAATGAAACGCATGCACAGGTACGTCCTTTTAAAATTTCATGTTATGTGGCTATCTGTAAATAATCCCAGCAACAGTTTTTCCTTCTACTAATTCCTCTGCTCCCATTCCTGCTCTCCCAGTGGGAAAGTGAAGGGAAGGGCTGCAGAATGGGGAAACGTGAATGGTTCCTGTGGCCAATGTGGCTGGATGGAAGGCGCTGCCACACCAGCACCCTAGGCTGGCAGTTGGATGTAAGAAAAGGCATTTTTTAGACTGTTCTTAGCTAAATCCAGACTCTCCGCTGCTCCCCTGGGGAAGGGCATGGTCTGGGTGAAAGCAGTAATGTCATGCTGGGCTAGAGGACCTTGTGAAATCAGTGTTATATTCAGACCTCACCCTCTGCTCTTGTGTGCTAAGTGATTCTAGTCAGGACTGCATATGGACTGGAAAGGGCTTATGCCACGTCCTTGTCTGGATGTTTTGTAAACGGCTTCTGGTCTGATTTTATGCATTTGTGGGTACGTGGAATCAAACCAATCTATATTGGTATACATGCTGCTGTGGTGACTGCAACTTGTGTTAATTTACCTGAATGACTTGGGTTACAGCTATGTGGCAGCACAGAGCTTAAGGCAGGGAATGTGCTCTTTAACCAATTTATTAGTCCCATTTTCTTGCGCTATTTCTGCATTTGCACTCAGGCACTTGGATGTTATATAAACTAAACTCTAGTACTACATGTGCTGGCTGTAGAATCAGCTCTGTCAGCCAGGGATTTCCTCTGTGCTACAGGAATGCTCAGGGTTGAGCACATTTCTAGCTGCTTTTTGCCATTTTGCATAGGAACACTAGGAACCAATTTGAGTCCTGTGCTCATGGGATTTAGTTGCAGTTGTGAGCAGAGCAACTTCCCTTAGCTTAAATTCAAGCTAGACAAAGATTTTACAGTAAGGGAAAGGTAAGTTTTTCAATAGAATTGCTTGGGCAAAATTTTAATGGAATATTTCACTCTTGCATGTAGCTGAATAGATATTAAAAGTTGGGAGGTATTAAATTATGAATGAAGTAATTTTGATTATAGGAGCTATGTTAGGGGCAGACTATGAAGTTGTATTCCTCAAGAAAAGGATTAAGTTGAGAAAAGCTAGGCATGATCTTGGTGATAAAAACGTGTTTGCTGCTGCAAAACTTGCTGTATCAGTTACTCTTGCAAGTTTTCTCTTTTGCATGCTGGATTACCTCTGCACATAGGCTCTTTCTGCAGTTTCTTCATATCAGGCTCAGAAGTTGTAAGTGTATTATACATGGGAAAGAAGGAAGGAGATTTCAGTTAAGTTTAACATCAGAAGAACCTCCCAGTTTCTCTTAGGTCAGTGATGGAAACAACACTTTTAGTTAGTGAGCAAATTATCTGATCTGTTGTCTAATGCGGTAGCTACCATGTGAAATTGTCCACACCTTGCATATGACAAAATAAAGATAGACTAATCTAATATACTTTTGAAGTAGCCAGCTATTGTGATTTAGGTAGAATTGTCTCTGGAGTAGTAATTTACTCCCTGGTACTTGCTGTAAAATCAAGTTCTGTGAGTTTCCTATTTTTGAGGGTGTCTACCCCTTCCTCAGCGGAGAGGAAACATCTCTGAATCAAATTGGATTGCTCTTTCTCATGTTCCTTAGTTAACATTTAAAGAATAGATGAGAAACAAGTGATAAGTAGAGGAGAAAATGCATGAGAGAGATAAAGAAGATGAAAAATGAGACATTTGCTCATGACAAATGCATGGACTTGTTGTCAGTACTTTAGTTCATTTCTGACTGGCACCACAAAAAGAACAGGTCTCCTGTGGCTTTGATTTTTCTCTTGTGCTTATGTAGAGTTTGCAGGCTGTATGCTTGACTGGTGTAAATCTGTGTAGTGCTGCTGAAGACAGGACATATGGCTGAGAAAGTGCTCTAGAAGAAATTATTCTGGTGCAAATGTGGTGTAAGCAAGTGCAAATGATGATGTGTGCTTTTATTTAGCTCAGATCCTTGAGCAAAGGGAAGGCCAGCAGATGACTGATGTTTTTAGTAGTGCCTTCAGCACTCCTTGGCTTGAAGGACAAAGTGATCAAAGAAGCAGGCAATGGATGGCGTAGAATCACTAAGCAAGAAACACCTTGGTGAAGGCAATCGATACCTTAAGGTAAATTACGGTTAATATAAAGGAGCTGGACCTTGGGAAAGCAGGCAATACCTGGCGGTTTACTGTGTTCTTAGTCTGATGGTATTGTCTCTGAAGCAGCTGGTCTTCTGCCTATGCCGGAGTGTGTCATGTGAGCTGCCTCTGTTGAAAAATGTTCCCCATACAATTATGTATCACAAACTGATTTTCATATAACAAGATCTACATTTCAAGTGCATCTGAAGGGCTCACTGTGCTGTTTGGATGTATTTAAATGATCCTTCATCTATAATTTATGTACATGGCTTTTGGCAGGTATGTATTGATTACCATTCTATTGGATGTCAGTTCACTCTCTCCAGAGATGCATGGAGCAAAGCAGAGGGCTGGCCCTTCTGTTAGAGCTTTATTAAGCTGTAATGATTTGCAGCCTTGCATACCACAGAAACTGTGTAAGGTCATGGGTCTTGGGACTAGAGCAGGTTGATCTATCCAGCATGGAGTTTGTCCTCCCTTTGGAAACACTTTGCTGTTTCTCTTCACCTATCATAGCTATGCAGATCTGTAGGGGAACGTTGTTGCAGAAAGTTGGTTGTGGTACGTACCTGTTTACTCAGATTTTAAATGTGAGCAGCTACTCCTTGGAGTATCAGAGTGCAGTGTATGCCCATATGTCTAGGCAGGTTTATGACCTGCATCAAATCTATGGCTTTGTTTTTTTTAAGAACTATAGCACACACATACTTTCCTTTCCTCTTCCCTTGTTAGTCACAAGACATAAGATGAACAGTCTTAGGTTGTTTTTTTTTCCTTCTTTTTTTCTTCAAAGGCAGGAAAGGTTGAACATCCTGAAGACAGCATTCATTTAAACTTCAGTAAAGCTGATGTGCTTTTGACTGTTATTACTGGTCCTTATTACTGCAAGGCTTGAATGAATATCACAGTTCCAATATGTGAAATTTTGTATAAACACTAAGCAAAACTCAGCTGATTAGCTTTATAGAGTTTACTACCTGGATAGAATCACAGGTTGATGTTGTACATGCTCTTCCCCTAAATGACAGTTTGTTGCCAGCTGGATATAATCAGTGTGCCCACTATATAGCTATGGCATGCTACTGCAGTTAGTTTTCTCTGCGTTATCCTGAGGATACATCTAAAGAACCAAGCTAAGCCTCATGTGGCCAGATGTGCTGGAAGTGGAAGGAGGTATTGTTTTTGGGTGGTGTAGTAGTTGACGTTACTCTATTGTGCTGGTGGCAGAAACTGTTTTGGATGGCTTTTTTGTACTAAGATAGATATCGGTGAGCTATGTGAAGCTTAGGAAGTTGTTCAGGTGGTGCAAGCTTGCAGAGCTCAGCAGAAGCAATGTTACCTTGAGTCCAGTACTGCACTAACATTCTCTTGCAGAGTGGGACTGTGCTACGCTATGCAGAAATACTGCTTGGATCGGCTCACGACCGGCTGTCCATCCCACACAAATGTATCCTTACCTTCCTGTTCCTCACTGCCGTGAGTCCATAAACAAATTTCTCAGACTGAGCTTGGCAAGTAAGAAAAGCAGGCCTTGTTAGGTATTTATGAACACTTTGTGCCTTTCCACAGCTGAATTTTCAGCATCTGTGGTAGTAGTGCTGAGTCATGCAGCTTGGTAGCTTGGTACAGAGTTAATTTTGTTTTGCCTCCTGTCTTGACTGCCACCCTGAAAAGAAAGGTTGGATTAAAAGAATTTTTCAAAAATATATCCAGAGGGAACAAATACCACTGATTAATAAGTGAATGTGCACCATTGCACTACAGAAATATACCTCTAAATTGGATTCTCAGTGCAAGAAATCCAAGGGAAGGAACTTGACAATGACAGATATTTCTGTGTGTGGTTTATTTGTAGACAATGAAGCAATTTGTTGGGTTTGTTTGAGGGTTGATTTTTTTGTTGGCTTTTTGGTTTGTTTTTGTTGGTCTTAAACACCGAAGGAAAGCCTAGGTACTTTTATTCATTTTTGTTCACTTATTTATGCTTTATATGCTTGAAGTTAGGAAGTCTGTTATTTAAAATGGAACAGAAACCATGTAAGGAGCTGGGTGTAGGGTAAGTGGAGAAAATTCCTGTTTTCCTTTGGTGCTGTGTTTTGATGTTTCTGAGACACACATCATTCTCTGTAGCATGCTGATCCTCTTCTGTCTGTTGGCTCTTTTACATCAGGCAGCAGAGCTCACGATCTGACTTTTTCTTCTACTTGAGAAGCCACCCAAGAATGCAACATTTAAGTTCACGAGTATTAGCCTGTGCTATATGTAGAGCTAGGTAACATGTACACTCGGATCATGCTTCTGTTGAAAAATAAGTCATGAAGCATTCACAGAAACAGAGCCCTAACTTTTAAAATGTGCTCATTTGGTGGCTTCCTAAGACAAAGAGATGCTTTACTTCTGTGTTTCAGAAAGATTCTAGGCAGAAGGCAAGCATCTGGGTGTCCCATGTGTCCTGACATTGGCATACAGGACATTAAGTACAACAGGAAGGATGTTAGGCTATTATAGTTATGTACTAAGCAAAAATCTGAGCTTATGTCCTTTACTGCATCTAGCCCTCAGTCTCCTGTAAACAGTAAATTATATGCACTGGGACACATCACAATTTCTTAATTTTCATACCTTTTACCTTAGTTTAGAGACTACTGAATTATTTCAGAGATAGGTTGTCTTTACATAAAATATCTACTTTTTTTCCCAGATATGTCTGTAAATATCTTTATGAACTGATCAATGATATAGACATTTTTTTCTGATACACTGTACTGAAATATCACTTCTTGTTATTGCAGTCAACAAAACCTTTATTTCATGCCTGAACGATGACTGGGACAACTTACATGAGAAATGCTAAGATAGTTCTTATTTGTTCAAGATTTGCCCTTGATGTTTTGTTGTACATCTACAGGTAGTTTTCTCTACTTCGCGGAACTCAAGCAAGTGGCTTGTAGAAATCAAAGTGAAAATATTTCTCTTTTATACTAAGCTTTTGAGGTAAATAGGATAAGGTTGTGATCAAGGGCACAGAGTCTAGCCTGGAGGCCTGTAGCTGGTGGTGTTCCCTGGGGTCACTACTGGGTGCGGTCCTGGATGAAGTGACAGAGCACACCTTCAGCAGGTTTGCTGATGACACAAAATGGGGAGGAGCGGCTGATGCACCAGAGGCTGCGCTGCCCTTCAGCGAGACCTGGGCAGGCTGGAGGGTTGGTGGAGAGGAACCCCATGAAGTTCAGCAAAGGCCGGTGTAGGGTCCTGCACCGGGGGAGGAACAGCCCCACGCACCAGGACAGGCGCAGGGCTGACCTGCTGGAGGGCAGCGCTGTGGAGAAGGACATGGGGGTGCTGGTGGGCAGCAAGTTGCCCATGAGCCAGCAGCATGCCCTGGTGGCCAAGGAGGCCAACGGGATCCTGGGGGTGCGTTAGGAGGAGGGTGGCCAGCAGGTCGTTGAGGGAGGTGATCCTGCCCCTCTGCTCTGCCTTGGTGAGGCCGCAGCTGGAGCGCTGTGTCCCGTTCTGGGCTCCCCAGTTCAAGAGAGGCAGGGAACTCCTGGAGAGGGTCCAGTGAAGGGCTACGAAGGTGATGAGGGGACCGGAGCATCTCCTTTATGAGGAAAGGCTGAGAGAGCTGGGCCTGTTCAGCCTGGAGAAGACTGAGAGGGGATCTTAGCAACGTCTACAAATACCTTAAAGGCAAGTGGCAGGAGGATGGGGCCAGGCTCCTTCCAGTGGTGCCCAGCGACAAGGAGCACAAACTGAAACGCAGGAGGTTCCATCTGAATATGGGGAAGAACTTGTTTCCTTTGAGGGTGACGGAGCACTGGAAGAGGCTGCCCAGAGAGGCTGTGGAGTCTCCTTCTCTGTAGATACTCAGAACCAGCCTGGATGTGATCCTGTGCAACCTGCTGTAGGAGAACCTGCTTTAGCAGGGCGTTGGACTAGATCAGGGGTCCTCAAACTACGGCCCGCAGGCCGGATACGGCCCCCCAGGGTCCTCAATCCGGCCCCCGGTATTTACAGACACCCCCCCACCCCCCACCCCCCACTAGGGGCTTGGGGGGGGAACCAAGCAGCCGCAGATGACTGCCTGCCACTTCATCTGCGCGCCGGCCCCCTGGTTAAAAAGTTTGAGGACCCCTGGACTAGATGATCTCCAGAGGTGCCTTCCAACCCTGACCATTCTGTGATAATATACCTTGTACTTGTGGAAATCCAGTGAAGAATTTTGCTTTTTGCCATATGAGTTTTATCTGCAGCCTAGATGAGCAAAGATGTATGTTGATAATTTCTGGTATTTCTGCACCAGTAAACGCTCTAGTTAATGTTGCAAACAGACTTTCATTATAGCCCTCTTTTTATCCCCACCAACTATTTTTGAAAAATTCTGCTGTCTCAAAACTGCCATCATTAGTCTCAGCTCAGAAGTTTTCAGGAAGGTTTCAATTAAATGCAGTCAGCTATTATGCAAGTGGGAGGAGAATACAAATTTCCATTACTTTTGTTTTGCACATAACAGCTTGAAAATAGTTACATGTGTACTTAAATTGTGGTGAAACATCATTTGCACATGCAGAGCTGTTCATCCTTTTAAATCTTAGACCTGGATTTTCTTTCTTCCTATCATAATAATTAAAAAGTAAACTGACCTAAAATCCTATCAACTTGTTTTCCCCCATTTTCAAAGCATTGTTATAGAATGACAAATGGTTTGTTCTTTCTATTGTATCGGTGGATTAGAAAGGCATTCAGCTGTTTATCCAACAGACTGTATCTATTTATGATTTTTAACTCCTGAGGGTACTTTTAGTGGACAGAAAAAATGCTTATATTTGAATGTAGTTTGAAGTAGTATTCCAGTCCCAATTATAATGTTGTTTGTGTTTTTTGTCATGAAATCACATCAGTCTCAAAGAAACTTCTTAATTCCCTCTCCGTCTAGTGCTTTCATTTAAAAAATAAAATTTTGTTCCAACATTTTTTTGAAAGTATTTATGTCAAATTATTTTTTCATGATATCCTATTAAGTTAGTAGTATTGGGACAGGAGATCACATACCTTATTATGACTTCCATCATTTCCTGACATGTCAGTAGTATTGGCACAAGATATACGTTATTGTACTGTACTGGGGTACACTGTGTCCTGTTACTGACACTTCCTGGCAGAGAAACAGACAAGCTGGTCCATTTTTTAATTTTATTTTTTTAAAAAATATCTTATTGATGGCCACAGTTTAGCACTCACTGAAACATCCTGTAATTAAAATCAAGGTCTCACATTTGTAATTGTAATGAGAAAGTGTGATATTTTGACATTTGCTGAAAAAGTAGAAACAGCCTCCATGAACTAGAGGCAAAACTGTCTTCAAAACCTTTGTGTTAGTTCATAATATTCTATAATTTTGTGACAACTGTTTTTCAGAAAAGACTATAATTAATATGAAACTTTGAGTTTTATTTTGAATAAGCGTTTATTTTCCAGATTTACTCTAGTTCGGGGAATTTTTTTTTTATTCTGACTACTTTTGTTGGGGAAGCAAAAATGGCAAGTTTTGATCAACTCTTTTTGTAGCACTAATGTGGAGAAAGATAAATATTCTGTAGTTTGGAGTTATTTTACCGATAATGGCTACAGAATTCATAATCCTTGGACTTTGCAAAGGTCATACTAGTATTAAGCTCTTTCAGTGGTACATTGGGAAGAATACAAGTGACGGGTTGATTAACTTTATGATTTTTAACCTACTCTCCCTTCATTTTTAATAGGAGATCAGTGTTGATACAGATAGTGAAGTCTGCCACTTCCCTGCTTTAAAATTAGTGTTATTTAGATTTTCTTTGGTGAGAAAGTGAGTTTGCAGTAAATAACAAAACCTTTAATTCATCTTGAACACTTTCTGATGTTTTTAATATGTAATGTATATACACCTCTCTTTTAAATCTGGCAATGTTTTCTGTAATGCCCCAACCCCCTGCTGCAAGAATAGCATGGTAGTCAAATGGGGGACAGAACCTGTGTGAATTTCCGCAACATATGACATACACCTTGTTTGATACAGTAATAAGCTGAGAGCACCCTTTTCAGATACTGAATACTAAACCTGTCTACAGAGCGGATCTTTCCATTTCAGCACCTGTCTGCCTTTTACTTTCTTTTACACCATGGTCAGTCCTATCTTCTGTGATGGCAAAACTTTTTTACTAATCTGACCATGGTCAAATTAGTTCAGGTTCGTGGTCAGATTAGTTCAATTAGTTATGTTTTTAGTTTTTAGGTCATTAGTTTGTGGTCAGATTAGTTGAGCTGAACTGTGGTTCAATTTTTAGTGCCCTACACTTATCAGTTGCTGTCCTTGGGCTGTTAAGTGACAGCAAATATTACCTATTTGTTCTTTAATTGGTGCCAGCAGTGCTTTTCTGCTGAAGGAATCTGCCAAGTGGCTAAAGCAATTGGTATTAACCCTGTGTAGACTCATAGCTGTGAGTCTTCAGGTAGGAGGGTTTAGCCCCCTCAGTGCTGCTGCATCCCTGAGTGAACCAAAGGCCACTGGGCTGTTGCCTGGCAAGCAAACTTTCTCAGTGTGCCCACCAAACTGTCAAATGTTTCTCTGCCTGTTACAGATAACCACTGAGCCATTTCCAGAAAAAATGTGGAGAGATGGCCTCCTTTTTTTTGAGAGCTAATACCTTCTGACTGCTAGGCTTAGAGCTTTGGTTCATATAAATAATAAATACTTTTGTTGGCTCAGAGCACTTGCATGTGTCTCTTCTTTTGCGTCGGGCTATGAGAAGCCATGCTGTTGGTAGTTTCACTTGTAATTTCTGTTCTATACATCTTTTAGAGTTTCCTAATGAAATTTGACTCATAAAAATAAAGTAGTACTTCATTAATAATTTTAAAATACATCTTTAAATTACATTTAAATTTATATTCTATATATTAAATATATTATAAAATTTATATATAATATATATAATATATTATGTTATAATAAAATTATATATAAATAAAATTAAATTTAAATTAAAATTAAAATACAAATTTAAAATACATAATGATCTATGACCTTCAAATGAATCTGCATTTCAAGTAGACCTAAACAGAAAGTGTTCTGCAGATGCAGTATATTTCTGTAGATCAGGCAGTCCAGGGCTGCACTGCTGAAACAGCTCCCATGTGCTGGGGCTGCAGCAGGTGTTTCTCTCATCACTCAAAGCCACCCAGTTGACATCTGACTTCCAGATGCTCTAAAAGACTATCTTAAGATAGTCCTGCTCATGTTCTTATCTTTTATTAATTGTTTTCAGGACATATATTAGTTTCTTCTGATGACAAAAAAAAAAAAAAAAGAAGAAAAAAAGGAAAAAAAAAAAAAGATGGCTTTGAAATGAAGTTGTACATCTTTGTAAAGTCAGACCAAGTTTACATCAGGTTGCAACTTCGGAAATTTACTTCTGTGGCTACAAATGATTATACTCATGGGGTGGCCATCTCAGCAGTGCTTAGCTAGAAGCTTTTAAATTCATCTGTGTGATTAGTATTTTTAATTTTTCTTCTGACACCGTTACTTTTCTAGCTTCCACATGTGCTTTTCCTCTTGTATGTCCCTAATTTCTTTCAATATTCTTGACATCTACAGCAGGTGTTTTTTGGCCTGAATGCTCCTCAACACCTGTTGCCTTCTTCCAGGTTTCCTAAGTATCTCAACTGCTATATATTGGGGCAGAGAACAGTATTTGTTTACATATTATGTGAACACTATGTGAAAAAAATCTATTCTTTTTTCACTGGAAGATTAGCTTGTTTGAATAGATTCTATTTTTTCCCCCTTATTTTCACTGTTGGTTTTTTTTCTGTGTATGGCAAAAACCCCTAATACTTCCCATTTTTATCCTGCTGAACAGATGGGCAATGACCAATGAGAAATGAGATGAGGTGCAGAGAGAGTCTTTTACTTTTTTTCTGCGGGAATGATCTATCATATTACTTTATGTTGCCTTCTTTAAGAGAAGAGATGTAAACCACAGGTTTCTTCACCTACTACAATACAAGGAAAAATGCATTTGAAAAACAAAAACCTGAGACATTGGTATTCTTCTGTGCTTCATCAAAACTAAACATTACAGTTGTGTAACATTGGGAGGGTTATACTACCCTGAGGTTCTGAATATTTAGTTGGTTCTTTGTGAAACTAGCTGATACCAAAAGAAACTTACTACAAATTCCAGACATGGCAGTAATGTTCTGTTAGTGATGGCCTAGGATTGAAGAAATGCAATGTTCATAGGGACAGACAAAGTCTCTTAGGAGACCAGCTAGAATATTTGCCTTTTGTGTCTGCCTCTCATCACTGATCTAATAAAAGATAGCTTGTTATTACAAAGCTCGTGTGTCTGGACTTAGGCCTCTTTCCAGGTTTTTTTCCCGCCCCCCTTCTTTATCACTAGATTCAACATGTTTGATGAACGCTTTCTCTCTCTGCAGTGTTTTCCAGAGAAAGAGCAGTGATGACTACCATTGGTTTTAGTGAAAACTGTGTATGTATACCACCTCTGAAAAGCAGCTCTATCCCAAGCTGATCACTTGGGAGTCCAGACGTGATTCTCCTCAGTCTGAGAAAAATTATGGCATTCCTCTCTATTGGAAAACTTCCACCTTAGAGGAATTCCACTCCCTCCCACCCCTGGTATCATCAAACTATGAATTTGCCTTTCTCAAATAGAGAATAGGGACAGTCAATTCCAAGGTAAACTTGATCTGAAATTGATTGTAATGATAATTTATACAAATAATAGCATCTATTTTCTTCAGTTCTGGAGTTCTGACTTCTGCGTCCTTGGATTTTGAATGCCATATGCTTTTTGAGTCTGGGGTTTATACAAATAACTGGCATCACTATATATATAACTTTTAAGAAATTGCGTTTATGTTCCAGTTACTACTTTTTTTGTTTAATGAAGTCTGAAGAAGTAGTTTGAAAAGTAAATCTGTAATATGGGCCCAATCCCTTTTCTTTCAGTGTTAGCAAACATATGAAATGTTAAGTAGTTTCAACAGTCAGTCATGAGGGAGAAGCTTTAAAGGCCTGTTCCTAAGGAATCATTTTATGTTACATAGACTTTGTCTTTTAAAAAGAAAAAGAAAAGAGAGAGAGAAAAGCAATAGTTTTGGAAGAAGACAGGCTTTCCTCCCCAAATCAAAGCACAAGTTTCAGCAGGCAAGTCTGCAAGATAGAGATGAGCACCTTTAATTTTTATCTGACTCAGCCAGCTCTATGAAAACCTTGTTACAGAGGTTTTGGAGTTCTTTATTTGCTCACACAGAATATTTGCATTCACAATAGGACATGCATCAGGACTGGTATAGGTATCATTGCGTATGTTCCCATTTATCTGTTAATAAACCAAGTTCCCGTTTGCCCTGGGAGAAAGTAAGTCTATGAATTTCACACGTTCACTGACAAAGGTCAGTGTAATATTTTAGGTACAGAAGTGCTAGAGTACAGCTGTAGAGAGAAAAGTGATGGGAAAAGTATAGGAAATACCTGCTTCATAACAGTACTGTGGTTTGAGCAACATGTCTGACTGGTATCCATGTGCTGAGGAAACAATTTGTCTCTTCAGAATGTCTGTAAAGATGTAACACGGCTGATTTATTTTGTGAAGTCAGTGTGGTTTCTCTACCTTGTCATCAGACTCCACATGGGCATACAATACTAGGTCATGAATGAAGAGTGTTTTCTGATGAGCCTTGAAGGAAAACAAAACAAACAAAAAACCCAACAGTGTTTGATTTGCACCCTTGGAAAGTTTAAGCTCTGTGAGATGTCATTTTAAAATATTTCATATGTTTTCTTTTACATACTCTCAATACGTCAGCCTCAGCTAAACGAAGAACTAAATTAAAACTGTCATTTCAGCTCATAAATAACAGATGTCTCACCCACTTAATTATTTATAGTCTTGAATCTTTCAAAAATGAAAATGGCTATACACATTTTTAATGTAGTTCTTGGTAATTTGCTGCATGAATGATAAGATTCCAGATAATCCCAGCACACAAACATGAAAAATAAAACTTTGACTGACTCGCTTATCTTATGTGACTGCTTCTTCGATCCCCTGTGACTTTTTTTAAATTAAAATTTAAGTGAAATCTAATCACAACAAAATGATGTTCATACACTTGCATTAATAATTTATCTGCTAGAGATCACAGTGCAGGTAGTATGGACATTAGAGATTCGTTTGCTGCCTGAAAATCAATGCTTTCTCTTTTTGGTAAGATTCATCTTTTCATCTGCGTGAACTGTGTTTGGAGGATGACGAGTCTGAAATAACAATGTTGAAAGAAATTGAGACTATACTGACATAAAAAACCTACCCACCACCCCCTAAAACCCACTCCTCTGTATTCCTTAGCTAATTATGTCACTTGTCTTAATGACTTAATCTCTCTTTATGAACATAGCTAACCTAGTGAAAGATGAACTTACTGGGTTAACAAAGTTCCACTGGCACACAAACCAAAGACCCAGTGTGTGAGCTGAAAGAGGAAATGTGTGGGTTTGAATAGCGCAATTCACTTTGGAAGAAAGCAATCCCCTCAAGCAAACACACCTTTTCCTCTCACCTCCTGAGCAGTGCAATTTCAGTTCCTTTATGAGAAATAAGAGAAGCACTGACAGTCCTTATATAAGGAAAAAGTGTTTGGACTGTCTGGAATCTATGCTGTGTGGCCTAAGAATATTTTATGTTAGAGCTGCAGAGGTCAAGTATCATTCCCTGGGTGGAAGACAGGCTCTTTTGGAGGTGGGTAAACTGAGGGAGGCAGAAAGTCCAAAACAGGTTTATAAAAGAAATCTATGTATGGTTAGAAAAGCATTTGCAGAACAGCTGTGGGGGAAAAATGAGTGGTAGTTGGCAGCCTGCAACTTGCCAAGATGCTAAAAGGCTTAAAACATTGACTAAAGAGACTGTATTGCACCTGATCGTATAATTCTAGTTGAAGCAGTCACTGAGACGCAATTTTTTTAAAAATGCATGAAGATCAAAAGGGTTGCATACAGAAAACTTTAGTAGTTAAGGCAAAATGTTTATACTAATAAAAAGAAGGAAATCTGACTCATTCTTTTTTGGAAGAAATTTGGTAAGCTGATTTTGCTACTTCTGATCGGATGCAGCAGCATTTATTAGCTAGGTATTTGTTAACAACCTTTGCAGGCATAAATTGGCTTAGTTCCTTTGAATTAATGGTGTTGCTGTAAATTGCACCTGCTGAAGTTCAAGTCCAGGGTTTTCAGTCAGGAACTGCTCTTTTGATGGGAGGAGATACTCTACCACTGGAAATGGAGAGGTTATACTGGTACGTGGCCTTGAAGGGCTGATTCTGAGAAATAACTTGTACCTGTAGCATGTCAAAGGCATGCATATCTGTTTACTAACTGTTGGATTACTCCAAAGAGAAATAAAAAAGCACTGCCTACCTTTCTGTTGGTTGTTCAGGCTAAACACTTTCATATTTGCCAGAAAGAATTGTGTGTTTGTGGTCTCTCATCATGATGCATGTAAGGGGGGTGTTCTGAGAAGCACTGCTGCTGAGGGGAAGGTGGGCTGACTACAATCTGGGGTTGTGGGAAGTGATGGGTAAGAAGTCTGGGGTAGAGCGAAGTAGATTTAAGCACTGATGTTCCTGTTGGTAGGGAGATGAGGATGGAAAGTTTGGGGAGCGAGAAGTAGAGGATGGGAAAACAGAATTGCTGGGGCCTGGGAGAGAAATAGGTAACAACTGTTCCTGGCATGTTCAGTAAGAACTTGGGCATATAGGATAGCTAAACTGGCCTCCTCAAGCATCAGAAGCTGCTACCTACGTGACAGGTAAGCAGGCTGTTGAGCAACTACAAAAAATACAACCTAAGTACTATGAGGAAGGGAGGATTGCCAAGGACAGGAGTAAGATGCCAATTCAAGGAGCTGGAAACAGCTGGGGAGAGCTGCTGGGCCTTGCTTGTTGATGTAAAAGGCAACTTATGAATATGAGTGACTGGAATACCCACGTAAACTGATTAAGACTTCCTCAGTGCTTTGTAAGCTGAACCACTATTGGTGAATAAATGTAGAAAAGCACTTTTACACGTGACAGAGCCAGGCAAATCAATGTTTTGCAGACACCACCCATCCAAACTTGGCTTCCAGCTTAGTGTGTTTTGTAAATATTATGTCAACATGATACTGCATAACAAAGGGAAAAAGGGTATACTGGCATCCATATTCTCAGCTGCAGGGAAATCTGACTAGCTATTGTAATTGGAGAATGACAAATCAGGATTGCAAACAGATTTCCATTCTCAGTTTACTCTATGTAAGGACTGACAAAGGTAAGTAAAATACTGATTTAAAAATCTGATTTAAGCTGTGGCAGTGTCCCTTTTAATGATGTTTTGCACCAGTGCAGAATTACATATTGCAGCTTTTTAGTAGACACTGCCCTTTGCAAACTTTCTGGAAAATATTTTCCATCATTTTGACATTTCATTTAAAATGAAATATAGAAGATATTAGAAATTCATGTTCATGATGGGTATTATTTGTTTGACTTTGAAATATACAGAGAGCACACATTAATGCACAGTGACTGAAGTGTTACAGGGGTGTGCGTCTGCATATTCATGGGATGCTTCTTTACTCCACAAAAAAGCGTTGCAGAATCAGGAGTGACCTTTTATAGTACTAAAAATCTGTGTGTGCAACAATGAATAATTTAAAAAGGGGCCAGGTGAAATGACCTTCTTCCCAATAGATATACACATGTGTGTGTACATAACCAAGAAAGATAGAATGTTCTTTTTCCTTGCAAAGGTGCACAATTCCACAATGTTTTCTAAGTTGCTTCTGTTTAGCAGAATGTTCAGCACAGACATTCTTACCCAAACTGTTACATTTGTATAGGTATATCTATAGTTTAGCTGTAAGCCTAGGATATATATCAAGGCACTTGTACAAATGTGCCTGCTGTGAATACTGCTGCAAATGGGGAGAACCAGCAAATCAACTGACAAGCTGTCTCCTTTCCTGTCATCCTTTTGGAGTTCCACTGGGGGAATATGAAGGTATTTATGTCTCAGGGCTGGAAAAGGGCTTACTGTAAGTTTATACAGAAGTATAAAATGAGAGCTAATAAAGTGGAAGTTCCTGCTGAATTTTATACTTTCTTTTTTATAATTCTTTGAGAAAGGTGGTTATGAGGCAAATATTTCCTTTATACTAAAGAGGAAACAGGGATATGAATGGTTTAATTGAAGTGCACATAGGCACATGTATGATCGGAGCAGAGAGTAAGTTGTAGAGTGCTTGAAGCTGTTATGAGTGCACCAGAGTATTGATTGACAACTCCTGATTGTTGACTAGATGAAGATAAAAACCATTTGAATTTGAACTGACAGTTGTCTTCCTTTATGGTTTAATTGCTGTGTAAAGAACTAGTCTTCAAGGTCTTTGATGACCCAATTAACTGCTTTACAGACCCAACACACCTTGCAGGTGTGAGGAAGGCATTTTAATCTTTTTTTTTTAATATCAAACTTCCTAAAGATTATATTGTTACTGAGGGATGTTATTTTAATTTATGCAACTTTTTCTGAGGTGGGATTTGTCAACAATTTGTATTTAACCTCGCGCTCAGCTGACTTCTATATTTAATGCGGTCACAAACTTCAGTATGTAATTGTAAAGCTTTTGTATTTCTGATCCTGAGCTTGCACCTGTGGGTGTTGAAGTGTGTGGCATAGCATGTGAAATCCTCATAAAACTGAGAGCTACTAAGTTGGAAGTTTATTTATACAACTGGAAGAACTACAGGCTTTCTTCCTTTGCTGAGATGTTACTAGTTTTCCCTCCAGAAAGCCCTGAAATTCTGACCTATTGAAGCAGAAATTCTAATTGTAACTGAATAGTGCTAAAAAAACAACCACCCTTTAATTCTCTTTCCCCATAATGGTCAACACGGGAACTTTGTTAGTTCCCAAACAAGGTCCGAAGTGGTGGCGTTTGTAGTGGGAATTGACTCAATCTGGTGACACTTCTTGTTCTTTGGTCCTAAAACTTCTACTTAATCGTAGTGATTACCATATTTTTAATGAGGCCCCAGTTTCATTCTACTTTGTGTACCTGTATTTGCCTGTGCAGTCATTGCAAGTGCACAAAAATACAAGAAAATTACCAGTTCTAAGTCAATTATTAAATGCTTATGTGCAATCACGGAATTTACATGTGCAATTGTACAGTTAGGCAGTACCCAGGTTTTGGTGATGTAGATAACTTCCGTGGGGGACATGCATCATAGGAGAGAATATATGCATCTAATGCAGAATAATTGATTATATCATTACAAGGGTGTAAAATCCTTTTAAAGCAGGATTAGTAAGTAGATATCTTTTTAATTGGGATATACTTTTTAAAATGGCTGATGTAGATGGAACTGTACTGGTCTACTTCCCATTCTGACTTGTACCACCTGGAACTGATGTTTGTCTTTAGATCTTACATCATATTTGTAGGGTATCCAATAGCTGCTGAATAAAACAAAGAGAGCCAGTAGGGAAGAGACAACCTCGCATATATGCATCTGTCTGAGATGCTGGTAGAAGTCAAAGGCAAAAAAAAAAAAATAATATCTAATCTGTGAATTTGCAACTAACATCCATAGACTAAACCAGCTGAATAAGTCAATAAACCCTTCTCAGTCTGAAGTGTATAAAACTTGTGTGTTTTGTATTTTGTTCAAATAAAATAATTTTTCAGCTTCCCTATTTTCCTGATAACTTTAGTTTCCGATTAGAATTGTCACAGACCTTACACTTTTGAATGCCAGTGCTGGATTGTTTTCTCATGCAAAGTGGTCTCTGATCAAGAGCAACTGATTATGTACTCTCCCCACATGCATCAGCATGTTGATTATGTGAAATCTCACGAAGAATTACAGTCAATGCCAATCACTGTCTAGCTGAAGGTCAAATTTTACATTCTTCTACTGATGTCGTCATTTTTTTCTATACTAATCTATAAACCATGTAAGGAATCCTTGGATATATGTTCTTAACAAAATGTATTTATGCTTTCAACTAGTGTTTTAGCATGCAAAAACAGAGCTCTGTTCTTGTTCAGCATGCTATTTGTATGATATTTATTGATACTGGGAAAAGGAAACACAAAGGAGCAGCCCCCGGGTAAGGAGTGTTTAAAGCTGAAGAGTGATGCTTAGCTGTTGCGCCTGTTTTGTGCAAGGTCTGCATGTGCGTAGTACAGAGGGGCGTACCTATGCTCAGTGCAATTCTCGTATTATTAGTCACGTTCACTGTTGAGTCTGCTTCGGTTATTTTAACATCTGGATGATGTCAGCACTGCAGATGATGCTTTAGGGCGGTTAGTGCCATGCTTGTACCCCAAAAGTCCCAGGAGCACAGCCCACTGACTCAAACAAGATTGGTTAGGAAAAATATTTTTGCTTAAATGTCCTTAATAGGCACTGTATCTTTTTCTGATGTAATTCATTTACATTTAATGTATCTGATTAAATGCTACCTAGTGATTGCTTTGTATTAGGCTCCCATATGGAGCAGTTACTTATCTGGCAGATCTAGGCAATCAACAAAAACTTGATCAGTAAAAAGGGACCTTTGTCTGAAACCAGACACCAGCAATGGAAATAGCTATGCAGTGTAGTAAGCCAGTGTTAAGTCATGAAATGTTTGCCCAGCTAAGCTTGAAGTAATTGGAAAGTCCAAAAAAATGCAGAATACCACCACCACCACTCGCCAACACTTCCTGCAAATGGAAAGATACTACGTGTTTGTTTCAGATCGGTTCCTTTCATTTGAAATGTCAAGGGCAGAGATTTTGAGAAGGCAATTAAGCTATATCATATATGTTACATCTGCGTGTTATTTGCAGACAGTTTATCTTACGTTAATATTTTTCAAATATGGAGACTAGGGATATATATGTGGGATAGAAAGATTCCCCCCTTGTACTGAGTTTCTGCTCATTTGAAATAAAATGCTACTCTGCCCCCAGCCCCATTTCCAGTTACCACCTGTATAATAGAAATAATAGCAAGTCGTGCTTAAGAACTAAGCCTTTTTTCTAGATTTTAATATTTTGCTACCAGTTTACAGAATACAAAATAAGTATGAAATTAATTTAGCACTTATTTTTTTCCAGAATGCTATACTAACACTACTATGTCTACGT